>NC_045629.1:25384114-28142864 GCF_009829155.1 Mustela erminea | reverse complement strand
CTACGGGAACATCTTTCACAAAGACGGTATATTTTTGTCACAAATGGATGTAATGCAACACCTAATTCTGCACGCTCATCATATATGTTAGATATAATAATTACATGTATTCAATGGCACCAGCAGGTGAAGTCATTCCCTCTTCATTTGGACTCTCATGTGTAGGGGGTCTCGAAATCTCTGGAACTTGGCATTCATGGTCATCTTGATCTCTGAAAAACCGGATTGCAAAGCAAACCCACTTGCCAACTAAGTACCTTCTTCAATGTACTACTCCAGAACAGATACAGTTGCTTAAAAGCATGTAATAAGGTGATTCAAGTGATTTATAGGCTAGATCTTCTCTCATTTAGCAACATTTTGGAAGTGCCAATGAATTATTTTAGGAGCAAATTGTCTAATATAAAATTTATTAACCAAAATGCATCTGCTGTCATCTAATTGTGGATTTTTGCAGCCAGCCGCTAGAAACAGCCTTGTGACTCTCTAATAAAGCATCTAAAATTGCATGATAAATACCTTTAAGAAAAATGAGAGCCCTGCTTGGGAGGTCTACATTAGAAACGTTGGAACCCATTTATTTTCCCTTTTCTTTTCTTTTTCTTATTCTTTTTTTTTTTCATGAAATCACTATGGACCTGTTCAATTCCCTTTTAAGAAATTCACAATTTAGGGTTCTGTCAGCAGCTCTGGGGTCTTTTGTTAGGTGCACTTAAAATGCCAGATTAAATATTAATATGTGGTTAGAGTTGTGCTATTTTGCAAGCCCTGAAACCCTATTAGTAAATCATGATCTGGTGACTGATGCAAGAAATTTCAAGGCGCCAACAGTGCAGATTGCTTTATGCCCATCAATCTGATGGATCACTAATTTTTAGCAAACCGGGCCTTTGGACTCACAGTTATAAGAAGGTGCATGTTTTCCATCAGTAGAGAACATGGCCCACCTACTACAACATTTTCTGCACACAATGTGCACCCTAATAAGCAAACTTTTTTTTTTTGCATATATACTAACAATCTTTGCATGAGCAATGCTGTCCTTCAAATGATACTTTGAGCTTGTGTTACAAAAGTGTCCTCCCCAATGCCCCACCAAATGGTTGGGGATTTCCTAGCCTTCCAGAAATATTTTAAAGAAAGATAAAGGAGGGGAGAAGTTGATATAAGAAGAGGGATAGACCAGCCCCTTTAGCAACCTTTCAAATGAGAAATTATGAGCTAACAATGTAATTCTTGAGAGTTTCACTAGGACCTCTGAAGCTCTGTTGAGCAAGAAGATAGAGCAACCTCTAAAAGATTAGAAAAAGACTTTGGGTGAAAACTAAAATAGTAGGAATAAGGAAGTTGCCCAAAAGCACCTTCTCTCTTCTCTCTGAAAATATGTCTGGGTAACATGCGACTACGGTTGAAAAGTGAGAGACTTTTCAACATATGGTTTGTTTCTCAAATGTGGTAAAAAAAAAAAAAAATCACTATTTGATCCTTTGATAATCCAGGCAGGAAAACATCTTTATTGGTGATATTTGTTTCACACAGATGAGCCTTGACTCCTAAATCCTTGTGATATGAATTAACATATTTCATTATAATATTTACCAATTATAAAGCATTTCCCTCTCAGTGGATACTCTCCAAGCTTATGTTGGGTTCTGCTTTACCATCTGTCTGTTTTTTTTTCTTTCTCTCATTTTTACAGACCATTCTACAGTACAGACAGAGCGATGAATTTAAAAGAATGAGCATGAAGGGCTACTGGCTTCTCCTCTCTTCTCTCCCTCATTGTTATTATTATTATTATTTTAGAAATAAGTAGAGTTTAAAAGTCAAAGCTGACATTTAGGCAATTGATGCCTTTAGTTACAGTTTAACTCAGCGTTCTACCAAATTTTTATGTCGAAGAATATAAAACTCATTATCATGAGTTATTTTAAATTATTGAAATCAAGTTTTTATCTATAAAATTAGTCAGCTTACTACATAATAATGGTTCTTCTACATAAGATTCATTCACACTGATGCATGTGCACACACGCACACACACACACACACAAATTATTTCATTTTCCAATAACATTAAAACCCCAAGTTAACAACAATGACACACTCAAAGCATTACATAATTATGCTTATTTAACCTAGGAATGGGCCAGTTGAAAATGACATATTATTCTCTGGGTAGACAGCCCAAAACAAAATGACATCTCTCTGTCTCTCTCTTTTTTTTTTTGGTCCAACTTAAGATTTATTTATTCGGGGGGTGGAGGGGCACAAGGAGAGGGAGAGAAAATCTTAAGCAGGCATTAAGCCCAGCATGGAGCCCAATCCAATCCTCTATCTCATGACCCTGAGATCATGCCCTGAGCCAAAATCAAAAGTTGGACATCTAACTGACTGAGCCCCTCAGGTCCCCCTCAAAACACCTTTACTGTGGTTCTTCTCCCCAACTCCTGGCTTTGGCTTCAATTACTCTCTCCACTTCCCATCCTCCCCTATAAATGAAGAGGTGCATGTACTCTAGTTGCTGTTGTTCTCCATAGCTACGATTTTTTTCACCACACCATGAAAGATGACATCTTGTCTTTACATTCTTCTCCATGTTCTCAAAATGCTTCATTGGTTTTCCAAGATAGAGGGAAAAAAACCCAAAAAAACAAACAAACAAAAAAAAACATTACTGCCACAACAGTCCTGCGCTAAAACAAATTTAAAACAAAATGTTTAGCATTCTCAACACCAACTACATTAGGTCCTCTTGTTTCTTGCTCTAATACCATCCTATGCTTCCCCTTAATAATGGCACCTGGTCTTGCTACTTTAATAATTTTTAATGATTGTGTTTTTTTATCAGACATGAGAGGAGCATTGTCTATCTCACTCACTAAATACAGTACCTGATGTGTAGCAATTTATCGATTAACTATTTATGAATGAATGAATAGTTCTGAGGACAGAATTAATAACTTAATTTTGGAAGAAAAGTTACATGTGCTTCAGAGGAATAGCATAAATTTCTCTGACATCTTAGTTTGCTGCTCTCATTGACGTAAAATTTTAATATGACATTTCAGTGGAGAAAAACATGATGACACAACTTTGAGATAATCAGTTGATAGGATGTTTCCCTCGAATTGTAGTGTATAAATGCTCAAGGAAACACTCTACCTAACTGCACATCCATCAACTAGCAGATAAGTGGTTGGATCAGGAATTCCTTAAGTCCCCATTTACCACAAAAAAGCTATGTTCTACTTGTCCACACAGCTGGCCTGACGACTGTATGAGGGTGTAGGCTAAACTGCACTAACAAAGGGATGTGAATATCGTGGTTCCAACATTCGCAAAATCATTCCTCATGGAGCAGTCCAAGGTAAGGGGAGGCAATCCAGGGTACGCAGGCAGCTCTGAATAAGTCCAAAGAGCCTCCCTGTTTTTTCTATCTCCTTGCTCTCACATCTTCAGTTTAAAGCAGGTCTATATTCCAAATGATACGAAGGTGTAAAGAGAGAAAGTAGACACAAGGTTTTTTGTTTTTGTTTTTTCCCCCATTTTATTTTATTTCTTTTTAGTATTCCAGCATTCATTGTTTATGTACCACTCCCAGTGCTCCCATGTAATATGTGCCCTCCATAATACCCACCACCAGGCTCACCCAGCCCCCCACCTCCCTCCTCTCCAAAACCCTCAGTTTGTTTCTCAGAGTCCACAGTCTCTCATGGTTCCTCTCCCCCTCCGATTTCCCCCAACTCACTTCTCCACTCCATCTCCCAATGCCCTCCATGTTATTCCTTATGATCCACAAGTAAGTGAAACCATATGATACTTGACTCTCTCTGCTTGACTTATTTCACTCAACATAATCTCTTCCAGTCCCATCCATGTTTATACAAAAGTTGGGTATTCATCCTTTCTGATGGAGGCATAATACTCCATAGTGTATATGGACGATATCCTCTTTTTCCACTCATCTGTTGAAGGGCATCTTGGTTCTTTCCACAGTTTGGTGAATGTAGCCATTGCTGCTATGAACATTGGGGTACAGGTCATCCTTCTTTTCACTACATCAGTATCTTTGGAGTAAATACCCAGTAGTGCAATTGCAGGGTAGTAGGGTAGCTCTATTTTTAATTTCTTAAGGAATCCCCACACTGTTTTCCAAAGTGGCTACACCAACTTGCATTCCCACCAACAGTGTAAGAGGTTCCCCTTTCTCCACATCCTCTCCAACACATGTTGTTTACTCTCTTATTAATTTTGGCCATTCTAACTGGTGTAAGGTGGTATCTCAATGTGGTTTTGATTTGAATCTCCTTGATGGCTAATGATGATGGACATTTTTTCATGTGTCTGTTAGCCATTTGTATGTCTTCTTTGGAGAAGTGTCTGTTCATGTATCCTGCTCATATTTTGACATGATTATCTATTTTGAGTGTGTTGAGTTTGAGGAGTTCTTTATAGATCTTGGATATTAGCCCTTTGTCTGGAGAAGATATTCACAAAAGCCACAAGATTTTTAATCCCATGGTCACAGTTATTATAAGGGACACCTCCAAATGTAGCCTTCAGGTGGGTGTGCCCATGTAGCTACTAAGAAGAAAGAGAGAATGAAGACTAGGAGGAAAATCAACAATATTTCAAGGACTTCTCTCAAAGTGCCTTCTCTTTTCTGACCTCTGACTCCCACTAGTTTCTCCTTAAAGCTATTTAAATTCCAGCTCTATTTGGCCTTCGAAGTCACTCTACTTCTGTATATTAGTTTTCTCTTTGAAAAAAAAAAAAAAAGAAAAAGTTTTAATTTAGCTACTATAAATTTATTGTCTCTAAAATCCCGTGATTTTTTTTGTTTGTTTTTCAAGTAAGAGAAATAAAAAAAATAATTTGTTAACTATACAGACCCCAAAATAATTTTACAGAAGTATAAAAATGTCCCCCAATTAAAAATATAGTATTGCCAACTTTACAATGTCTTATGATGGACAAATTTATTTTCAAAATTCATCAACAGTCTCTCAATAAATCTTTACTTTTTTTTTTTAAGATTTTATTTATCTATTTGGCAGAGAGAGAGAGAGAAAGAGAACAAGTAGAGGGAGCAGCACACAGAGAGGGAGAAGCAGGCTCTCTACAAAGTAAGGAGCCCAATACAGGGCTTGACCCTAGGACATACTTTTTGTAAAGGGCCTATCATGACAAGAGTAGTTGTATTAAATTCCTCTCTAAGTCAAGAGCTAAAAGGCCCTTCCAAACTGGTTATGGCGGGTAGGGGTAAAAAGAGGTGATGAGAGGGGTGCAAGACTCATTTGATAAATATTTGAATATCTTCTTTATATGAGATAACATATAAATTATATTGAAGGACATAATAAAGACCAAATCACCCTCTTCATGCTTAATATGTTTATAGTCCCTTAGACTCATGGGGGCTTGTGATATTTATTCTAATAATCAAATGAAATATGTTCTAGGATATTTTAGCAGAAGAAAGATACCTGTGGACAGTTTGATAGTAGGATTGGCAACTAGCATAGAGCTGAGACCTGGGATTCAGACTTATATTCACCCACTTGGTTATGTGCTGAAGGAAAAGTTCAATTTGGTGGGCAAGAACACTTGTGTTCAAATTTTATGCCTATTTCCAGTTGTGGTGCATATAAATGGAAGGAAATTTATAAAATGAGGTGTCAGGAATACCAATTGTGACTTAGGAAGTCCAGTAATATATTTTCTTTAGGAATTGCATAAACTCAACCTCAGAGCCTTAGAATCAGAATCAAAGTTCTAATCTCTGGAAAGGGATTGGCAAAATTGAATTAAGGGTTCCAGACTTGGTGGGGATTGGAATATTCAACAAGTTAATAGCAGTGGTTCAGAAATGGAGAGCAAGGTAAATGGGATTAGACTTCAGAAAATTAGGTAAGTATTGGGAAAGATTGTGAAATGCTAAATAAAATAGTTTGGGATTTTGTTCTTTAAGAAATGTAGAATTATTGTAATATTTGGTTTTGTTCTTAGCTGGGAAATGAAATTACCAGAGCTGTATTTTTAGGAAAAATAATCTTTTAGGGGTGACTTGGAAAAAGCTGAGGCCAATGTAGGAAAATTCATTAATTTCATACATTTCCTTCTGAGCGATTAGTTTATGCTATATGTAGTATTTTACACTGGGGTTTCAGAGAAGTAGCTAAGTATGCAATTAGATGAAGGCTCATAGGAAATTTACAGTTGACCTGCACTAGCATGTTGACAAGGAAAATAAATACTGGAGAAAAAAACAAAAGCAGAATCTTCAATATTGCATTTCTGAATGGGAAGTGTGAAGTTCAGAATAGAACTGAAATGTTGAGCTTGAATGACTGAGATGATATTAATTTCATTAAGAAAAATAGAAAATATAGACATTTGGGATTGGAATGATCAAGAAACATATTGAACTTAATTTACAAGTGTGGAAATTATATAAAGAATTTTTAACAGGCATTAGAACTAAGGATCTGGAATTCAGTAAAGAGGTCTGGAGAGGAAAGAGTAAGATATTCAAGCATCATACATAAAGGCAAACATTAAAAAATCATGGGTGTGTATCAGAAAATAGGGAGGGCCCACTTACAGAGAAGGCAAAAGAGGAGAATGTAACCACCATTCATTCAACAAGTAAGTACCAAATGCTTATGAAAAATGGAGGAGGAGAGAATTTAAAGAAAGCAAGAGGTTTACATAGCAAATGCTGCCAAGGGAACTAAAGCTTGGGAAAGACAATGTGTTGTACTAGAAAATAATGGGCTGTGTTTAAAGTAGGTATTCTGGTCAACAGAGGAGAAACAACTAATTCATAATGAGATTTTTTTAAAAAGGAAAATAAAGAAAATTAAGACAACCGAGTACAATACAATTTTTTCCCCACTAATTCTGTGAAGAAGCCAACAAGCTTCCATTTAACATACTAAAAAAAAAAAAAAAAAGTTATTATGGCTAAGGAAAGATAGAATATAGCTTGAATGGGTCAATAAGGGCACTTTAGAGATGAGGTTTGGGGGTATCTCTTACTTGTAAGAAATGTACCCTACTTTCAAACATTAATTCTATAAAGACTGTCTTCATAATATTGTAGGTTACTTTCCTTTCCAAAGCGAAGCAACACTAAGATCCTTGACCCTATCGAGGGTGTTTATGAGTCAAGTGGATGCTTCTGTCTTGAGGATAGGGTCTGGCATGTAACTCTAGCCAATGGCCTCAGAGTTGCAGGGCTTCTAGTCAAATTCTGTCATTGGGTCTCTATGAAAAGTAAACACCTCTAATCAACCTTTGGGAAAGAAAAAGTCACCCTTTAGCAGTAAAGAAATGTATTTTGAGTTTTATTAGGTTGCAACTAGTTTCTACCTGATCTAAAAAGTCACCTTGCACCTACGTAAAGAGGATTATTTATATAATTATCTGCACGTAAGTCCCCCTCAACCACTATATATAATTATTTGATGGCATTCAAATTCAGCATTGAAACATCAGGACCTAAGTACAAATATTATTACTATAATGGGTTTTCATTTCCAGGGGTCGTCAGGGGAAGGGATTAATTTTGTTGCTTTATTGTACACACAACAAAGCACACAGAGTCATGTTACAATGCCTCTGTCTTGAAAATTGCGTTTGAATGTAATAAGAAAGGCACTTTTGAAACAATTTTGCAATTTTATATACATTAACTGCATTTCTCTCCATCTTGCTTTGCTAACCAGGTTTGAGGTCTTTCATTTGGATAACTCTGATTCTTGTCAATTTTAGAAGGAAAATGTTTCAAACGCTTTCTTAAAATTCTTTTTCCATCCTTTCTTTGATGGTTTTAGATCGTTCATTAAGGTCATTCTGCAAGTGCTCTGTATCATGGAATTTCAGAGGAGAAATTTTTAATTTAACAACACAGAAAATTAAGCACGACAGAGACTTGACTTAGTATTTGAATTGCAGTTTTCATCAACATGTATTTCTTGAAGCTCAAGTAATACGGAAAGTTTAGTGCTATTCTTAAATCAATCTCAGCCCATGGAGCTTAAGTTTTTTTTTTTTTTTTCCCTTTTTTTTAAGGGGTTATTTAATTAGAGTGTCAAATTGATCTTACAAGTGTAAGAAATGTCTATTTGACATATGTGAACCAGAATACTTATTCCATGAAACATTGACCTCAGAAAAGATCTTTCTTAAAGGAATTGTCTATCTTTGAAGAACAAAGACAACAGCTTGTAAAGCTGCTGGTCTCTATGAAGTAACATGATATGACACCAAATCAACCTGTAGGTTGATTATATAATTAAGAAAGATCAATCTTTGTAGGTATAAATTGGTGTCAACCAAAAAATGTATGTACATATGCATTTCCTTATTAGAATCAAACTGGTTATTTTATGTCAAGTTGAACATTTTTAATCCTTATATTTTACCCATTGTGCTATTAAACTTATATTGGCTATGTTTTTTTTTTTAGGTGAATACTAAAACTACTAAATCATAGAATTGGAAGATGTCTTTAAGATCACGCAGCCCTGTCTCTCCAGGTGAGAAACCTGAGGCCCAGAGAATAAGTTTATTAGAAGTAAAAATAGGGCTGTGGAATACTGAATTGCTAATCCAAGATTCTTTTCAGACTGTACTGATGCAATTCTGAGCACTATTCAGATTCTCAGTACTTTTGAAAATATTCATTGCTAATATATTTGTGCATATGCAAAAAGGGCATGTTCTTTTGACAAAAATAAATTCAGAATTTTCAGCATTTATCAGAATGCATTTTTCAATTTTAAACTTTAAGTGAATTCAGAAGCTATCTCTTATGAATTCAGAAAGCAAAAACAATCAAGTTCTTAAAACTAGAAGTATTTTTGATTTTTGAATAGTCTGAAATTTTAGACATCTATATGAGAGGTTCTTAGTCTTTTGTGTGTCATCCATCCTTTTGATAACTTAGTAAGCCATAGATCAATTCCCAGAATAAAATTTTTAAATTCATGATATAAAACATTGCAGAGTTACAGAGGAAGCCAATTATATAAATGTTATTGTTATTTAAGAAACCAAATTCCAGACACCTGCACCCCGCCCCGGCGCAGCACCATGCCAGCCTGCCGCCCGGGTCCCCTCGCCGTCGTCCTCCTCCTCGGCCTGCTGCTGCTCGGCCTCCCCCGGGTCCCAGGCGGAGAAGCGGAGAAGCCCGGCGTGTGCCCCCAGCTACAGGCCGACCTAAACTGCACGCAGGAGTGCCTCTCTGACGCCCAATGCGCCGACAACCTCAAGTGCTGCCAGGCCGGCTGCGCCACCATCTGCCACCTGCCCAACGAAAAGCAGGGTTCCTGCCCCAAGGTGAACACTGACTTCCCCCAGCTCGGCCTTTGCCAGGACCAGTGCCAGGTGGACAGCCAGTGTCCTGGCCTGTTGAAATGCTGCTACAATGGTTGTGGGAAGGTGTCCTGTGTCACTCCTGTCTTCTGAGCTCCGGCCACCACAGCCTAAGGAGTGGGGGAGCGGATGTTTCTGCCCGGCCCTGCCTGGCTCCAGCCCAGCTACCCTCCCCTCTTTTTGGCCTCTGCACTCTCTCCAGGACTGAGCATTGCTTTTTCCTTTTCCAACCAATAAAGTGACCACTTCCAGCAAAAAAAAAAAAAAAAAAAAAAAAGAAACCAAATTCCATAAAATAATATGTGCTTATTTATTTACTTATTAACATTAAATAATATCTAGTGAGTTTAACAGCTGCCATAATTTCAAAGTGGTCATGAATATACAAGATATTTCAAGCTATAATCAGCAATTATATTGCAACATGAAAACTATATATCTGATTTGTATTGGTGACAATGACACGGGTACTGTTAATATTACTACTTTTGTAGTTCTTTCCAATACTCGTTTTGAATAAAATGCTCACTTTCAGTTAGAAGTTCATAAATATAAACATACTATTTTTTCCCCAAATTTCAGGACTCCATCTGAGAATCCCATGAGTTACACTATTTTCCCTATTTTTGATGCTTCAAAACCAAGGTCAAACCCACCCAACATGGAGGGTTGATAGCACAGAGCTGTTGCAGAAAACCGTTGTGTATCCTCACAGAGGTCCTGGCTGCCACCCATTCAAACCCACTACTTGAGAACTCCTGCTTGGCCTCCTCACCCAGATGGTAGTACATGTAACTACGGAATTTCAATCTCTACTTTTCCTAACTGACCTTCACTTGGCTTGCACTTCTAACTCGAGATTCACTCTGCTCTCTGTCCTGATTCTTTTTTCTCTCTCCCTCTCCTCACTGCATCCTTCTCGTATGTGTGTAAGTAGAGATACATACAAACACAAACTCATCTGTCTTCTTAATCAAAGGTCAGTAAGTGAAAAAGTATGTCCTCTCTCTACATTTACCTATAGATGCTTTATGGCTCTTTCATTTTATTAAAATACTTCCAGATTTAAAGAGAAATCCTTCAACTTAAAGACAATGTCACCAAAAAAAACCTGCTCTTCAAATAAGTTGAAGAGAGAATTGGTTGTCTAACATACATACAAAGAATGCTTACCGTAATTCAACATTTTATTTTATAAGAAGTGAGTATAATCACAGATATTTATTTTTATTTATTTATTTAAAGATTTTATTTATTTATTTGAGAGAGACAGAGCTAGTGAGAGGCAGCATGAGTGGGGAGGAGAGGGAGAAGTAGTCTTCCCACTGAACAGGGAGACCTATCGAGGGCTGGATCCCAGGACCCTGGGATCCTGACCTGAGCTGATGGCAGATGTGTAATGACTGAGCCACCCAGGTGCCCCCACAAATATTTTTAGAAAGAGAAAAATACAACCCAAACGAATATTATGGGAGAGGTTGAAGAAACCTTCATATTCTGTACATAACATGTAAAGATTTATGGACTGTTGGGTGCAAGAAAATACACTTATATTGATACAATGAATCAGAAATACTTTTTTAATATGAAAATTGCTAGTTTCCGATCGGACTTTCCATCTTCTCAGCACACACATATATATTTCATTTTGCATTTTAAAAAAATGTACCTTCTTTCTATACTTGGGGATACTTGGGGGTACTTAAAATTTTTTGGACTGTTTCAGAAGTTTTTTGAAGGGTGGTCATAACTTTTCAAAATCTGATAGATGCTACAAACTTTTCACCTAAAGAAAAATCAGTTTTTGAGTACAGACATACACAAAAATCCTCTTAAAATTTTTGGAGGTTTATGGAATTCCTAAATTTTATAGATAGACCCCTATAAAATCAACACATCTAGGTATACTCATCAGAGTAGTCTAGATTATGCAATGATTAGAAATGATCCCCAAATCTCAGGTGCCAACAATAATAGGGATTTAATTCTCATTCATGCTACATGTCCATTATCATGTGACTAGGCTAGGACAATTACCGATAGGCCTCTTGCATTTTTGGAAGTCTTGCAGTAGGCACTGACTGCTTTTGTTCTTACAGATCTTTTCAACAATCTTGAAAGACTGAGATATGTATCTGTCCAGAGAAGATGACAGATGATGACATATTGTCCAGTACAGTAAAGATAATGTAATGTCTTTCTTTAGGTAAGGAAACCTGAATCTTTTTATGGTCATGTCAGTGGAAAAAATGATAAAAATGGAATAAAATAAATACAAGGAAACAAAATACATTTTAAAATTCAATGAGATTTTTAATGAATAAGTTTTTGAGCCAGATCACAAACTGAAGGAATATATTTTAGATAGATAATTTATATTTGGATGGAGTAATGACATCTAAATTGAGATAGGATGTGTAAGATGGAGCAAACTATACAAAATTCAGGCAGACAGTGTGGTCATGTTTCTAATAGTTTGAAAAGACCATGAAGTGAGAAAGAGAATAGAGGAAATGAATGGAAGTTGGTGTGGTTGGATCAGAGTGGGCCCAGGGGGGATGCTAAAAATTAAAATGGAGGTAGATCATGAAGGCTATTCACAGGGTGTGGTGACACTGAAATATCTTCAAGGAATTAGTATATATTTATGAAAAACCAGAAGAAATTCAGAATTTTATTATAAATACTACGGGACATTGTTGAAGGGCTTTATGCTGGGAAATATCATGATCTAATTTATGTGGCAAAAAGATTATTCTTGGGAAGAGAGGAAAGTACTGATGTTGGCTATACTTGGATGGAAGCAGACTAAACGCAAAGAAATGGATGAATTTCAGGCATATTGAGAAGGGAGAATGGAAGATATTTTGGTTAATTCAATGTATAAATTGTGAGAATGTGTGACTGCTAGGTTTCTGACTGCAACAACTGGAAAAATTATAGTGCTCATCATTTCCTTAGATGGAAGAAGATCTCTAAGTGGATTGATTATGGTACAGTGCTGCAAATAATGGGTTCCATTTTGAACAGGCTAGGTGATAAGATATCTGTGAGACATATAATTAGAAATGTTAAATTTTAGGTTGAATAAATTAATATAGAACTCAGAAGAAATATTTTGAGTAAAAATATAAATTTAGAAATTGTCATAATATAATGGTATTTAAAACTATGGAATAATATCAGATAATAATACAGAGTATAGAAGGAAAAAAAAAAAAAGAGGACCCAGGTCTATGGCCAGGGAAATACATTTATTTATGAACGGTTAGAGAAATAGAAATGGGGGAAAGATACAAAGTAATAGGAAAGACGAGAAACAGAAAAATGCTGTGTCATAAAAGCAAAGAGGAAGGAACCTTTCAAACAAAAGAAATAGGCAACATTTAATTTTTGATCTGAGATTTAGTTAAAGATAGAAAAGGACCCTTTTAATTTACCAACACAGAGGTGATTGTTGTTTTGAAAACCACAGCTCGACAATAGGATAAGGATGGAAACTGGGTTTGATTTAAGCCAAAAAGTCAATGGGAGGTGAGGAAATGATATCAGTGAATCAATACAACACATTTAAGAAGATTTATCTGGATACAGAGCTGGAAAATAAAATGGTATTTGAAAAGAGACTAGGGATGAAGGGATGGTTATTTTGTTATTGTATTAATGAACATAGTTTATGAAGGCATGGTATATGCCTGTAAGAATGATGGCAATGAACCAGAAGAGAGTAAGAGATTGATAACCAAAAGAGGATAAGATTTTCAGGGCTCCTGGGTGGCTCAGTGGGTTAAAGCCTCTGCCTTTGGCTCAGGTCATGATCTCAGGGTCTTGGGATCGAGTCCCGCATCGGGCTCTCTGCTCCGCGGAGAGCCTACTTCCTCCTCTCTCTCTCTGCCTGCCTCCCTGCCTACTTGTGATCTCTCCCTCTGTCAAATTAATAAATAAAATATTTTAAAAAAGAGAGGATAAGCTTTAAGAAAAAGAAATCTTTGTGTAGAATAGTGTATTAAAGTTCTTGGTCGGGGTGGGAAGGGAGGGCTCAGAGTACTGCAGAAAGTATTGACATTTGGCACCAAAAAGATGAACACCACATGTTTAGAGATGCAAGTAGATTTCTAAATTTGGTGACTAGAAGATGAAGGAACTCACATTTGATTATTATTATTTTCTCAAAGAAGTATAAGGTAAGAACTTATAACTCATTATTTGGAAATGAAACTGAAGAATGGGTGGATGATTTAAGAAAAGTAGAAAAGGACCTTAGGAATATTTGGCTTTTAGGAGATTTAGAAATAGAAAGGTCAGTCTTGAATGCCTATCGGTGGGTGTGATCTTTAAATCACAGGCCAGGAAGAGCCGGTTGTGTATTTTTTCTTGAACAAGTCTACAAAGCTGGCAAAAAGATGGCTATTAGGGATCATTTCAGGTTGGAGCTTTCTCCATAGAAAATAATAGTAGAAATGGCAAAGGAAATTGAAAGCATTTGAAAAAAAAAATTAAAGATGATGACAGACTGTGAAATCTGTGTTAAGAAAGATGGTGTTACCTGAAAGAGTTGAAAGAAATGAGAGGTAATGTGGCTAATGAATAAGAGGTTTCAACAAAGTCAAAGACTGAGTCAGTGGATGGAGGTGGGGGAAGTACATGAGGGGGTAAGGTAATCAAAAGTTATAAAATAAATAAGCTCTGGGAATAAAATGTGCAGCATGGTGACTACTGTTAATAATACTTAATTGTGTATTTGAAAGTTGCTAGCAAAGGAGATCTTAAAAGTTCTCATCGTAAGAAAACAATATAACTATGTGAGGTGAGATATGTTAACTAGACTTAGTGTGGTGATCATTTTGCAATATATGCAAATATTGGATCATCATGCGGCACGTCAGAACTATTATAATGCTACATGTTAATTATATCTCAATTAAAAGAAAAAAGACTGAATTAGTGGGCATAGAGTTAAAATGACTTCATCAAATTCTGGTTGATTCCCTTCTACCTACCTATTTTATTCTAGAGACTGATATTTCCTTAGCTAATGCTTTTCAAAGAGCTATTTAAGATTTGTAAAAATCACAGTCACTGATTATTAATATAATGATGGTGAAGGGCTTGGTGTAAGCTCTGAATTGTAGATAGTCCCATTACGTAAGGATGTATGTGTCTGTCACGGGCATGGTAGGCTGTGGTATTGCTATTTTTCCTGCATCAAACAGTACCATGGTGAAAGAAGTTGAACTCAGATGATCGCCCCCCAAAAAGCATTATATGAATGTTTAATAAATGCTTTGGTTGGTGAGGGTGACATGGCGGTGTCCTATTTTCTAAGTAAGTAGCATTAGAGTAAATATTGGTTTTCTCTGAATGGATGGAAACAGAGAGACTCTTCATTAATATTTATGTGTAAGGTTCAAAGTCATGAATGTAATATGATATTTTTTCTGCTGTTATACAAATTAGTATGCCATAATATGACATGACTCTAGAAAGAATGCTGATATTTATAACATTGCATTATATACTAATGACCTCATAATTTGGAAATCCTTTTAATAAATGTTTGAAAAGATTTGTGAAATAATTACTTAAATGTAACAGAATACTAATAAGAATTGACATTTATATTTAACTACTCCTTGATTTCCTTTTTGCTTTGCTATTGAGGTACTGCTGAGTTTTATTTGTCTGTTTGTTAATTTTAGGACTACCTAGCAAATAGCACTATTCACAAATGTTGTTTTGTTTTTAAATGCTAAACATATTTGAAAAGGCTAAACTTTCAAACCATGTCTAATTTTCATCATGGCCATTTCCAAAACTCAAAGCTAGGTTAAAAAAAATGCAACAAACAAATGAACTATAGCAGTAAGATTCTTAGAAAAAAGATAAAGTAACAACTAACACCAAACTTTATAAAACATTTCATTTTCCCCTATTTGGAGGTAACTAGATGTGATATAGGAGTCAAGGTGGTGCTTAAAAAGGGTACACACATAATAATAATGCTTTGGAATTAATTTAACATTCTTTACATTGGGGAACTCTGAATTTAGAAACAAAGGCTCTTTAGATAATGGAATTCTCAACAAAACAGAGATCAGAAGAGAAGATGGAGGAAGGAAGGGAAAGAGATCATTGGAAAGAAAGAACATAATACACATTTATCATTTAGAAATGTTGAATGAAAAATGTACCCTATACAAAAATTATGTTTGGACACTAAACATTAGCTTTCAATGGTGTATTGACTGAGAGAAGGTTGAGGGTTGGAATTTATGATGGATGCTGTGGGACCACTCAGATCTCCCCTTAAAAGTGGAAGGGCTCATTCCTCCAGCTGCCTAGCGGTTTGGCTGTTGCCCCCTTTCAGACCAAAGGCAGGAGATACCTAGACCAAGACGATGTCTTGTTCCCGTAATTGATCCATGCAGAGATACGAAGGATCAGTGGCCTCACCTACATTCAGAACAACTCCGAAGAGACATGCCTACTGCATATCTCCCTATGAAATAAGCCTCTCTTCAACGTATACAACTTGGTCTTTTCTCCACGCCCAATCCTTTTGTCCTCACTCCTACACAGGTTTTACTGCTGAGAACATTCCCTAGTTCACCTCTTGTACATGGGTCTTCAGCTCAGCATCTGTTTGGTGGGGAAACTGATCTAATCAAGGTTCCTTCCACGTGACTGTGGGGCAATCTGATTCAGGCAGTTTTCACATTTGGATCCCTTCCTAGAGCAATTTATTGATTCATGGAATCCCTATTAAGTATTCAAGGTGAAATTGAGGTCTGTTGCTTTTTATAAGTTCACCTGTCTTTTTTGTTTCTGCATTGATGCATTTAGGTCATCCCAACCATTCTAAGGATTTATCTTTAAAAAAAAAAAAAAGATGTATTTATTTATTTTAGAGAAAGAGCATGTGAGAATGAATGGGGGAGGGCAGAGTGAGAGAATCTTTCAAGCAGACTCTCCACTGAGTTTGAGCCTGCCTCAGGACTCCATTCCCCACGGCCCATGACCTGAGCAGACACCAAGAAACTGAGGCTTAGCCAACTGAGCCATCCACATACCTCAGGAATTTATCTTATTATGAAAGATACATTTATAATGTGCATAGATATTTAGCTAAAATAATGTTTCTTATAGTATCATTTGTAATAGGAAAAATAAGGATAAAGTAATGAATACTTTAAAATAAAGATTTGATGTAAGCCAAAAATCAATAGGTAACGACAAGATGGAAATAATAAATGTGGACAACAGATTCAGAAGTAGTGATAGTGTTATTATTTACTTATCGTTGCTCTAGGCTGTATTTGTCTCCTTCCCCATATTCTCCATATTTTATGCTTTCCTCTAGAAAGGAATAGCTGTAATAATATATAGTTAAATGTGTAGATAAACCATCCCATCACTCTACTGGGTGCTGTTTATTCCTACAACCTTGAAATAATTACTTTGGATTAAGAGATTTCTTCTGAATGCCTTTCCGCAAATATAAATGAACATTTAGTTTTTTGTTTTTTGTAGGTTTTTTCCTTTAGTATACTAGAGCCTTTTGGTGTTTTCTAATTCACGCTAGATTGCTACTTCTATGTGAATGTTTGTAGAAATAGACTGAATAAATCAATAAATACCTTCCTTGTCAACTACATTTCCAAGTATCTTCCTAAAGGTGGCAGTAATCGAAGTGGAATTCAAACACTTCTCAGTAGATCTAAAGGGCGGGTTTATTTGTCTAATTATTTTCTGTGAATGCAGTTCTACTTTATTACCCAAATGAGAGTTACTATTGTCTTTCCTTCTGATTATTGCACTTGTGGTATTTATTTCAGGGTTTTTAAGACCCTTTAAAGCCTATTTATATTTTCTTTTTTTTTTAATGAATTTAATGCTAATTAAAATAATGGATTAGTAGGCTTGGAAAATCAAATCATTATTCAGCCAGAACAATGGAAGGGATTATTTAATTGGCCACCTCAAATCATATTAAACCAATCCTGGAAGAATCACCACCAAGGTTCAAATGGTGTAGAAACTGTCATACTTCCTATAGGATAATAAACCTCTTTTTCAGATTAAAAAAAAAAAAAAATTCAGGGGCGCCTGGGTGGCTCAGTGGGTTAAGCCTCTGCTTTCTGCCCAGGTCATGATCCCAGGGTCCTGGGATCGAGCCCCACATCGGGCTCTCTCCTTGGCAGGGAGCCTGCTTCTCCTTCTCTCTCTGCCTGCCTCTCTGCCTACTTGTGACCTCTCTGTCTCCGTCAAATAAACAAATAAAAAAATCTTTAAAAAAAAAAATTCAAAGGTTGATTAAATTAGTAGCTGGTTAATTTCTGACTTTTATATAAGAGGCAACTGAACATTTTTCACTTATACCTATCATTTTTATTTTATTAATTTCAACAGACCTAGTAATTCCCATTGATGGTATGGAAATCAAGCAGGATTCAGATTAGGTCTTAATAATATCACCATGTTCTTTGTTAGCATAAGTGGCTCTACTAAAATAAATCACAGACATGATTCACAATTTCTAGCCATGGTGGTAATTTACTTTGCCAGGATTAAGATTATGAAGGGCAGAACTTTTTATTAGGAAAGGAGTGATATTTCATCATAAAATGGAAAGTTATTTGCCATGGCTTATATAATTCATGTTTGAAACTTGTAATTTTGCAGATATTTCTTTGTAATCATATCAATCACATCTGTTTCCATACAGCAAATAAATAATAGATTTTATATGTTTATTGATTTTCATACACTGATTAAATGTTCTGGTGTTGGAAAATTAGAGACAGATTCGGGGAGAGCAAACCAAACCAAACTGGGCTCAACAAATACCTGACTCATCAGATTTGTTTTCAGGACTGTCACCATGGGGCACTTGGATGACTCAGTTAAGTATCTGCCTTCAGCTCAGGTCATGATCTCAGGATCCTGGGATCGAGCCCTCACATTGGGCTGCCTGCTCAGGGGGAAGTCAGCTTCTCTCTCCTCTCTCTGCCTCCTCCCCAGTTTGTGTGCATGCTCTCTCTGTTACTCTCTTTCAAATAAATAAAATCCTAAAAAAAATAAAAAAAATACTGGCATATGTTCTTTCAGCAAATAGACACCACCTGAAGTGTGCTATAACCAAGTGAAAGTTCAGAGAAATATGGACTTAGATGCTGTGCTTGCAGGATATACTAACAATCTTTTTGGAGGCCAGTTGTGAACTATACTAAAGTCTCTAAAAGTGTTTAACATTTTTCCAGCAATTTCACGTGCAGAAATCAATTTTATGGAGTCAAACAAGAGTGCGTGAAGGATATAATTATAAGAATGTTCATCACACTGTTGTTTATAATAGAGAAAAAAATAAATAATTTAAATGTTCAACTGTTACACTGTTACTCAAATAAACGGGGTACATAGGAACAATGAAATTGTGTGACTGTGCTATAGAATATTGACAGGAAAAGGTGTTTAATATCTAGCAACAAAACTGTATATCTGGTGTGTTCAACATTATATATATTCATAGAAAGTAATGAGAATACACAATGACAGTCTGAGTGAGATTAGGAACAATTACATCTTAGTTTTGCTTCATTTTATTTTTAAATATAGTTTTGTGATGATGACACACTTATTTTGTACAGAAGATAAAGTTAAAATGCACAGCACATATCATGGACTGGATAGTCCGGAAGGATAACTCTATTTGTCCCTAAATTTTCTTCTTTGACAGATAAACAAACTGAGAAGATAAGTGGAAATTTTAAGAACACCTTGATTTTCTCATGCCATGATAGCACTAATTTTAGAATTTCAAATTTAGGCATTTAATATTTTGGAGCAATAGGCTCATAGTCACAGCATAAGGCCTTTTCATTAGTTTTGTCAAGACCATTCAAGTGTGAAGTTTGTGCACAATAGGTATGTGGCTGAACATTAGATAACTCACATACAACCAACTTTACTTTATTTATCAGTATATTAACACATGCTTCAGTAAGGAAGATTTTAAAAATCCTACTAAATATGTATTGAGAATAAAAGCACAAATAGTAATAAAATGACTTTTTTTTTTTCTAACTGACCACAAATGACTTGTGGCTGTCTACTTGTATGTATGTTCATTAACTTGCAGCAGAACAAAGTAGTCATATTGAAAATGGAGGTAAAATGCAGTGCCTTTTGGTTTATTTATTTATTTATTTATTATTCTTTTTATTGAAGTGTAATCACATACAACATTGTATTAGCATCAGGTGTACAACATTTATATCCATTAAGAAATGATCACGACAACAATATTAGTTATCATCTGTTACTAGACAGTTATCATAATATTATTGACTCTATTCCAAATTCTGTATTTTACATCCTTGTGACTTACCTATTTTGTACCTGGAAGTTTGTACTTCTTAATCTCCTTCATCTAAATTTGCCTATCTACTCACCCTACTCCCCTCTGGCAACCACCAGTTTGTTCTCTGTACTTATGAATCTGTTTCTGCTTTGTTTTGTTTGTTCATTTGTTTTGTTTTTAGGATTTCGTATATAAGTGAACTCATATGGTATTTATCTTTCTTTCTCTGACTTATTTCACTTAGCACAGTAGCCTTAAAGTCCAACCATGTTGTCACAAATGGCAAGGTTACATCCTTTTTTTATGACTGAGTAATATTCCATTGTGTCTATATACCACATCTTCTTTATGTACTCATCCATCAGTGGACACTTAGATTGTTACTTTATCTTAACTATTGTGAGTAATGCTACACTAAATACAGGAATGAATATATCTTTTTGAATTAGAGTTTTCATTTTTCTCAGATAAATAGTTATAAGTAGTATTACTAGAACTATATATAACTGAAACTAGATAATAGTTCTAGTTTTTAGAGAAAATTTTATACTGTTTTCCATAGTGGCTGTACCAATTTACATTTTTATCCACAATACACAGAAGTTTCCTTTTTCTGCATCCTCATCATCTCTTATTATTTCTTGCCCTTTTGATATTAGCCATTCTGACAGATGTGAGGTGATATCTCCTTATGGTTTTGATTTGCATTTCCCGGATGATGAGTGATGTAGAGTAGTTTTTCACATGTTTGTTGGCCATCTACATGTGTTTTCTGGAAAAATGTTTATTCAGGTCATCTGCCAATTTTTAAGTAGTTTTTTTTTTTTTTTTTGGTATTGGGTTGTATGAATTTTGGCTATTAACCCCTTATCTCCCATTCAGTAGATTGTTTTTTGTTTTGTTGATGGTTTTCTTTGCTGGACAAAGCTTTTTAGTTTGATGTAGTGCCATTTGTTTATTTTTAATTTTGTCCCCCTTACCTGAGGAGACAGTTCCAAAAAAGTACTGTTAAGACTGATGTCCAAGAGTTTACTATTTATGTTTTCATTTAGGAGTTTTATGGCTTCAGGTCTTGCATGTAGGTCTTTAATCAATTTTGAGTTTATTTTTGTGTATGGTGTAAGAAAGTGATCCAATTTTACTCTTTTGCATGTAGCTGTCCAGTTTTCCAAGCATTTCTTGAAGAGACTATTTTTTCTCCACAAACACACTTTTAAGTCATCCATTCTATACTATTTTGTTATGGCACCTCCAGTAGACTAATTCATTTATCAGAAATGCATTGTTTTTAACCATCATTTTATATGCCAGTTAGCAGTTTTCTCAAATCTTAAAATATATCTGTGGTTTTACTAGGAAGCAAGTTAACAATAATTTGTCTTAAACAGATTATTAAATGAATTTTAATCAAATATACTCTTATATCTCCAGGTCTTTGATGAACATTATTTGACATAATGAATACATGATTTATCTTAGTTCTACACTAACTTAGGAACATATTTTTCCCCAAAGTTTGTCAGAATGTGGCTTTATATTCTATTTAATTATATATGGGATTCTATTAAATAAAAATTTAACTTTTGCTCTGTATTATATTAAACCTGTTTAATATAATCTCTTTCTCACACTCTTTTGTTTGATGTGCTTTAATACTTGAATCCCATATTTTAACTTAAACTACCTTGAGACTGCCAAGTTATTGGAATATTTATGGGTTTCATTTTATATGTCACCATATCTGATTTCCAACCATATCAATTAAAATATATAAATCTCAACGAAGTAAAAATAGGATTAGAAAAACAACGTTTCTTAAATACTCCAAACAATCCTTCTGCATCACCTGGAATACAAAACTGCAGTGCTGTACTGTCTGCATAGAGATGCCAAATAGGTGTAATGCAAATCGGGAGCAAGTCATTGACAGATAAATTAAATAGTCATGATCTGAATATTGAGTTTAGGCAAGCATCACAGTCTATTGGCGCCAAGTTAGATTTCTTGTCCTGTACAAAAATGTTATGTTGTTCTCGTTAAGCAGTCATCCATCTAAGTGACTTCAAGGCCCTTAAGACCTGAACAGGCAAAGCTCATCTATCAGCCTCTTGACTTTAGTCAGAGCCACAGCAGGTACCATAATAAGCTAAGTCTCTGTATTCTGATTACTTTATTATATGAACACATTTAACATCTCAGTTTTATTATAATTTTCTAGTGAGATAATAGTTGGCCTTCATTAAAAACTCTTTCTGTTGTGTTAACTCGTAGCTGTAGATTGTGATATAAAGATCAGGTCTTCTGTTTGACTTCCATAGGAATCAAGGAAAAAAATTATTTTCTAATAACTAAATGCAGTGATGCTTGTCATCTATGCACAAAATCTTTCCAAAGCAGGCTAAAATGGCAGGATTTATAAAATGGCAAACAATAACAGAAGCAGTTTTAAACTCAAAACAGGTGATTCTATTGCACATATTTAAAAGTATATTAAATCCTAACTAGTGTAGTAACTTTGGGTAACAAATTTAAATAAAAATTAAGTTAAACCAGCTTTTTGGTAACATACCAACAAATAATTTGTTTATGATTTAATTAAAGTTCATGGTTTTTTTTTGGTTAAAAATAATTGAAATTCTAAAAATAAATTTATAATTATAGTAACTCTTAAAAATCATTTAAAGTTTAGTGCAATTTCAATGAAAATAGCTATAGATGTAAATATCAAAATTATCTTTTCTGTGATGATGAAGAGAATTTTTCCAAGCAGGAATAGAAAATACAGGGGCGCCTGGGTGGCTCAGTGGGTTAAGCCGCTGCCTTCGGCTCAGGTCATGATCTCAGGGTCCTGGGATCGAGTCCCGCATCGGGCTGTCTGGTCAGCAGGGAGCCTGCTTCCCTCTCTTTCTCTCTCTGCCTGCCTCTCCATCTACTTGTGATTTCTCTCTGTCAAATAAATAAATAAAATCTTTAAAAAAAAAAAAGAATAGAAAATACATTTTGAAATCAACAATAATAAAAAAGAAAATCTAACAAATATATTTAGAATGTATAAAATTATAATATATATAAAAAATTTTGGAGTGATGGTATGTACATATGTAGAGAAATCTGTATAACAGAAACTCCAGAATACTTATAAAATAAAACAAATATTTATTGACTACTCAACACACTTTTCACATATTTTTCCTTTTACCATATTTGCCCAACTATAAGCTAGGTGTCTATGCCTAGGTTAAACAGAAACAAGCTGAATCTAGTAAGAAGGTAAATCTTTTCCCCTTAAACAGCTTTTTCAAAGTATAATTGATATACAATAAACAAAAATGCTTAAAGTGTAATATTTGAATCCTCAAAAGATATTAGCAGACCAAATTCAGTAGTACATTTAAAAGATCATACACCATAATCAAATGAGATATATTCCTGGGGTGTAAGATTGGTTCAGTGTATGCAAATCAATAAATATGACACAACACAGCAAAGTATAAAAATTATGATTATCTTAATAAATGCAGAAAAAGCACTTGGCAAAATTCAACATCCCCTCATGAAAAAAACTCTTAAAAAATTGGTTATAAAGGAAGGTAACACATAAGACAAGATTATAGAAAATATCATACTCGATGGTGTAAAGTTGAAAACATTTTCTTTAAAATCAGAAACAAGACAAGGATATCCATTCCTGTCCCTTTTATTCATCATAGTAGTGAAAGTCCTAGCCAGAGCAATTAAGCAAGAAAAAGAAATAAAAGGCATCATAATTGAAGAGGAAGAAGTAAAATTGTCTCTATTTTCAGATGACATGCTATTATGTGTAGAAAACCCTAAAGACTTCACCCCAAACTAGTAAAACTAATAAATGAACTCAGTAAAGCTGTAGTATACACAATCAATGTATAAAATTGGTTGTATTTCTATACACTAGCAATAAATTATGTGAAAAAGAAATGTTCTATTTACAATAGAATCAAAAAGAATTAAATACTTAGGAATACACTTAACCAAGCAAGCAAAAGATCTTTACACTAAAAACTAGAAGACATTGATAAAATAAATTGAAGAAGACAGAAATACATGGAGAAGTTTTTATTTCATAGATCGAAAGGATAAAGGTGTTAAAATGTCAGTACTTTCCAAAGTGATCTATAGATTCAATGTAGTCCCTATCAAAACTTCAATGGCATTTTTACAGAAATAGAAAAGCTATCTTAAAATTTGTATATAACCACAAAAGACCCCAAATAACCACAACAGTCTTGAGAAAGGAGAACAAATCTACAGTCATCATAGTTCATTATTTCAAACTGTATTATAAACTATAGTAATCAAAGCAATGTGGTATTGGCATAAAAACAGTCACATAGATGAATGGAACAAAACAGATAGACCAGAAATAAACCCACTCATATACGGCCAATTAATTCTTTACAAAAACGCCAAGAACATTCAATGGGGAAAGAATAGTCTCTTCAATAATAATGGGGAAACTGGATATCCACATGTAAAATAATGAAACTAGCTCCCAATCTTACATTATACTAAAAATCAACTAAAAATGGAAAAAAATCTTGAACACAAAACCTGAAACTGTTAAAGTCTTAGAAGAAAATATAAGGAAAACCTTGACTTGGGCTTGGCAAATGATTTTTTTTTTTTAGATTTGGCCCCAAAACAAAGGCAACAGAAGCAGAAATAAACAAATGGGACTAGATCAAACTAAAAAGCTGTGCACAGCCAAACAAACCATCAATAAAGTGAAAAAGCAATGGGATGGGAGAAAATATTTGGATACCACCTATTTAGTGCTGAAAATATACAAGGGACATATACAACTCAATAGCAAAAAACCTAAACAACCCAATTAAAAAATGGACAAGGAGGGGAGGAGTCAAGATGGCGGAGAAGTAGCAGGCTGAGACTGCTTCAGCTAGCCGGAGATCAGCTAGATAGCTTATCTAAAGATTGCAAACACCTGAAAATCCATCGGCAGATCGAAGAGAAGAAGAACAGCAATTCTGGAAACAGAAAAACAACCACTTTCTGAAAGGTAGGACCGGCGGAGACGTGAATCCAAAGCGACGGGAAGATAGACCCCGGGGGGAGGGGCCAGCTCCCGGCAAGCGGCGGAGCAACTGCACACAAAAACAGGACTTTTAAAAGTCTGTTCCGCTGAGGGACATCGCTCCAGAGGCTAAAGCGGGGCGAAGCCCACGCGGGTTCAGCGTGGCCTCAGGTCCCGCAGGGTCACAGAAGGATCGGGGGTGTCTGAGTGTTGCAGACCTTGCGGGTATTGGAACGGGAAAGCCGGCTACAGAGACAGAGCCGACAGTAAGCTCACAGCTCGGTGTTACCTTGAACTGGTCGCAGGCTCGGTGAGCTCGGAGCGTGGCCGGAGGTCAGGCAGACGGGAGTAACTGGGCGCTGTTCTCTGAAGGCGCACTGAGGAGTGCGGCCCTGGGCTCTCGGCTCCTCCGGGCTGGAGACCAGGAGGCCTCCATTTGTATTCCCGTCCTCCGGAACTCTACGGAAAGCGCTCAGGGAACAAAAGCTCCTGAAAGCAAACCCGAGCGGATTACTCACCCTGGCCCCTGATAAGGGCGGTGTAATTCCGCCTGGGGCAAAGACACTTGAGAATCACTACAGCAGGCCCCTCCCCCAGAAGATCAACAAGAAATCCAGCCGAGACCAAGTTCACCTAACAAGGAGTGCGGTTTCAATACCAAGGAGAGCAGCAGAATTCCAGAGGAGGAGAAAGCCAAGCACGGAACTCATGGCTTTTTCCCTGTGATTTTTTTTTAGTCTTGCAGTTAATTTAATTTTTTTTCTTTTTCATTTTTTGTTTTTTTTTTTTCTCGCCTTCGGGTAAAATTTTTTTTTTAACTGTTACCTTTTTCTTTTTTAACGATTTTTTAAGGTTTATCTAATATATATATTTTTTCTTTTTTACATTTTTCATAGGTGTTTTCTTTTTTTAAAAAAATTCTTTTCTTTTCTTTCTTTTTTTTTTCCTTTTTCTTTTTTTTTCTTTCTTCCTTTTTGAACCTCTTTTTATCCCCTTTCTCCCCCCTCACGATTTTGGATCTCTTCTAATTTGGTTAAAGCATTTTTTCCTGGGGTTGTTGCCACCCTTTTAGTATTTTACTTGCTCCTTCATATACTCTTATCTGGACAAAATGACAAGACGGAAAAATTCAACACAAAAAGAAGAACAAGAGGCAGTACCGAAGGCTAGGGACCTAATCAATACAGACATTGGTAATATGTCAGATCTAGAGTTCAGAATGACAATTCTCAAAGTTCTAGCCGGGCTCGAAAAAGGCATGGAAGATATTAGAGAAACCCTCTCGAGAGATATAAAAGCCCTTTCTGGAGAAATAAAAGAACTAAAATCTAACCAAGTTGAAATCAAAAAAGCTATTAATGAGGTGCAATCAAAAATGGAGGCTCTCACTGCTAGGATAAATGAGGCAGAAGAAAGAATTAGTGATATAGAAGACCAAATGACAGAGAATAAAGAAGCTGAGCAAAAGAGGGACAAACAGCTACTGGACCATGAGGGGAGAATTCAAGAGATAAGTGACACCATAAGACGAAACAACATTAGAATAATTCGGATTCCAGAAGAAGAAGAAAGAGAGAGGGGAGCAGAAGGTATACTGGAGAGAATTATTGGGGAGAATTTCCCCAATATGGCAAAGGGAATAAGCATCAAAATTCAGGAGGTGCAGAGAACGCCCCTCAAAATCAATAAGAATAGGCCCACAACCCATCACCAAATAGTAAAATTTACAAGTCTTAGTGACAAAGAGAAAATCCTGAAAGCAGCCCGGGAAAAGAAGTCTGTAACATACAATGGTAAAAATATTAGATTGGCAGCTGACTTATCCACAGAGACCTGGCAGGCCAGAAAGAGCTGGCATGATATTTTCAGAGCACTAAACGAGAAAAAGATGCAGCCAAGATTACTATATCCAGCTAGGCTATCATTGAAAATAGAAGGAGAGATTAAAAGCTTCCAGGACAAACAAAAACTGAAAGAATTTGCAAATACCAAACCAGCTCTACAGGAAATATTGAAAGGGGTCCTCTAAGCAAAGAGAGAGCCTACAAGTGGTAGATCAGAAAGGAACACAGACCATATACAGTAACAGTCACCTTACAGGCAATACAATGGCACTAAATTCATATCTCTCAATAGTTACCCTGAATGTTAATGGGCTAAATGCCCCTGTCAAAAGACACAGGGTATCAGAATGGATAAAAAAACAATACCCATCTATATGTTGCCTCCAAGAAACTCATTTTAAGCCCGAAGACACCTCCGGATTTAAAGTGAGGGGGTGGAAAAGAATTTACCATACTAATGGACATCAGAAGAAAGCAGGAGTGGCAATCCTTATATCAGATCAATTAGATTTTAAGCCAAAGACTATAATAAGAGATGAGGAAGGACACTATATCATACTCAAAGGGTCTGTCCAACAAGAAGATTTAACAATTTTAAATATCTATGCCCCCAACGTGGGAGCAGCCAACTATATAAACCAACTAATAACAAAATCAAAGAAACACATCAACAATAATACAATAATAGTAGGGGACTTTAACACTCCCCTCACTGAAATGGACAGATCATCCAAGCAAAAGATCAGCAAGGAAATAAAGGCCTTAAACGACACACTGGACCAGATGGACATCACAGATATATTCAGAATATTTCATCCCAAAGCAACAGAATACACATTCTTCTCTAGTCCACATGGAACATTCTCCAGAATAGATCACATCCTCGGTCGTAAATCAGGACTCAACCGGTATCAAAAGATTGGGATCATTCCCTGCATATTTTCAGACCACAATGCTCTAAAGCTAGAACTCAACCACAAAAGGAAGTTTGGAAAGAACCCAAATACATGGAGACTAAACAGCAACCTTCTAAAGAATGAATGGGTCAACCGGGAAATTAAAGAAGAATTGAAAAAAATCATGGAAACAAATGATAATGAAAACACAACGGTTCAAAATCTGTGGGACACAACAAAGGCAGTCCTGAGAGGAAAATATATAGCGGTACAAGCCTTTCTCAAGAAACAAGAAAGGTCTCAGGTACACAACCTAACCCTACACCTAAAGGAGCTGGAGAAAGAACAAGAAAGAAACCCTAAGCCCAGCAGGAGAAGAGAAATCATAAAGATCAGAGCAGAAATCAATGAAATAGAAACCAAAAAAACAATAGAACAAATCAATGAAACTAGGAGCTGGTTCTTTGAAAGAATTAATAAAATTGATAAACCCCTGGCCCGACTTATCAAAAAGAAAAGAGAAAGGACCCAAATAAATAAAATCATGAATGAAAGAGGAGAGATCACAACTAACACCAAAGAAATACAAACTATTATAAGAACATACTATGAGCAACTCTACGCCAATAAATTTGACAATCTGGAAGAAATGGATGCATTCCTAGAAACATATAAACTACCACAACTGAACCAGGAAGAAATAGAAAGCCTGAACAGACCCATAACCAGTAAGGAGATTGAAACAGTCATTAAAAATCTCCAAACAAACAAAAGCCCAGGGCCAGACGGCTTCCCGGGGGAATTCTACCAAACATTTAAAGAAGAACTAATTCCTATTCTCCTGAAACTGTTCCAAAAAATAGAAATGGAAGGAAAACTTCCAAACTCATTTTATGAGGCCAGCACTACCTTGATCCCAAAACCAGACAAGGATCCCACCAAAAAAGAGAGCTATAGACCGATATCCTTGATGAACACAGATGCAAAAATACTCAACAAAATACTAGCCAATAGGATTCAACAGTACATTAAAAAGATTATTCACCACGACCAAGTGGGATTTATTCCAGGGCTGCAAGGTTGGTTCAACATCCGCAAATCAGTCAATGTGATACAACACATCAATAAAAGAAAGAACAAGAACCATCTGATACTCTCAATAGATGCTGAAAAAGCATTTGACAAAGTACAGCATCCCTTCCTGATCAAAACTCTTCAAAGTGTAGGGATAGAGGGCACATACCTCAATATCATCAAAGCCATCTATGAAAAACCCACTGCAAATATCATTCTCAATGGAGAAAAAACTGAAAGCTTTTCCGCTAAGGTCAGGAACACGGCATGGATGTCCATTATCACCACTGCTATTCAACATAGTACTAGAGGTCCTAGCCTCAGCAATCAGACAACAAAAGGAAATTAAAGGCATCCAAATCGGCAAAGAAGAAGTCAAATTATCACTCTTCGCAGATGATATGATACTATATGTGGAAAACCCAAAAGACTCCACTCCAAAACTGCTAGAACTTATACAGGAATTCAGTAAAGTGTCAGGATATAAAATCAATGCACAGAAATGAGTTGCATTTCTCTACACCAACAGCAAGACAGAAGAAAGAGAAATTAAGGAGTCAATCCCATTTACAATTGCACCCAAAACCATAAGATACCTAAGAATAAACCTAACCAAAGAGGCACAGAATCTATACTCAGAAAACTATAAAGTACTCATGAAAGAAATTGAGGAAGACACAAAGAAATGGAAAAATGTTCCATGCTCCTGGATTGGAAGAAGAAATATTGTGAAAATGTCTATGCTACCTAAAGCAATCTACACATTTAATGCAATTCCTATCAAAGTACCATCCATCTTTTTCAAAGAAATGGAACAAATAATGCTAAAATTTATATGGAACCAGAAAAGACCTCGAATAGCCAAAGGGATATTGAAAAAGAAAGCCAACGTTGGTGGCATCACAATTCCGGACTTCAAGCTCTATTACAAAGCTGTCGTCATCAAGACAGCATGGTACTGGCACAAAAACAGACACATAGATCAATGGAACAGAATAGAGAGCCCAGAAATAGACCCTCAACTCTATGGTCAACTAATCTTCGACAAAGCAGGAAAGAATGTCCAATGGAAAAAAGACAGCCTCTTCAATAAATGGTGCTGGGAAAATTGGACAGCCACATGCAGAAAAATGAAATTGGACCATTTCCTTACACCACACACAAAAATAGACTCAAAATGGATCAAGGACCTCAATGTGCGAAAGGAATCCATCAAAATCCTTGAGGAGAACACAGGCAGCAACCTCTTTGACCTCTGCCTCAGCAACATCTTCCTAGGAACAACGCAAAAGGCAAGGGAAGCAAGGGCAAAAATGAACTATTGGATTTCATCAAGATCAAAAGCTTTTGCACAGCAAAGGAAACAGTTAACAAAATCAAAAGACAACTGACAGAATGGGAGAAGATATTTGCAAACGACATATCAGATAAAGGACTAGTGTCCAGAATCTATAAAGAACTTAGCAAACTCAACACCCAAAGAACAAATAATCCAATCAAGAAATGGGCGGAGGACATGAACAGACATTTCTGCAAAGAAGACATCCAGATGGCCAACAGACACATTAAAAAGGGCTCCATATCACTCGGCATCAGGGAAATACAAATCAAAACCACAATGAGATATCACCTCACACCAGTCAGAATGGCTAAAATCAACAAGTCAGGAAATGACAGATGCTGGCGAGGATGCGGAGAAAGGGGAACCCTCCTACACTGTTGGTGGGAATGCAAGCTGGTGCAGCCACTCTGGAAAACAGCATGGATGTTCCTCAAAATGTTGAAAATAGAACTGCCCTATGACCCAGCAATTGCACTATTGGGTATTTACCCTAAGGATACAAACGTAGTGATCCAAAGGGGCACGTGCACCCGAATGTTCATAGCAGCGATGTCCATAATAGCCAAACTATGGAAAGAACCTAGATGTCCATCAACAGATGAATGGATCAAGAAGATGTGGTATATATACACAATGGAATACTATGCAGCCATCAAAAGAAATGAAATCTTGCCATTTGCGACAACATGGATTGAACTAGAGCGTATCATGCTTAGCGAAATAAGTCAAGCAGAGAAAGACAACTATCATATGATCTCCCTGATATGAGGAAGTGGCAACATGGGGGCTTATGTGGGTAGGAGAAGAATCAATGAAACAAGATGGGATTGGGAGGGAGACAAACCATAAGTGACTCTTAATCTCACAAAACAAACTGAGGGTTGCTGGGGGGAGGGGGTTTGGGAGAAGGGGGTTGGATTATGGACATTGGGGAGGGTATGTGCTTTGGTGAGTGCTGTGAAGTGTGTAAACCTGGTGATTCACAGACCTGTACCCCTGGCGATAAAAATATATGTTTATAAAAAATAAAAAATTAAAGAAAAATAAATAAATAAATAAAATATTTTAAAAAGGAAAAAAAAAAAAAAGAGAGCTATAGACCAATATCCTTGATGAACACAGATGCTAAAATACTCAACAAAATACTAGCCAATAGGAGTCAACAGGACATTAACAGGATTATTCTCCATGACCAATTGGGATTTATTCTAGGGCTGCAAGGTTGGTTCAACATCCGCAAATCAATCAATGTGATACAACACATCAATAAAAGAAAGAACAAGAACCATATGATACTCTCAATAGATGCTGAAAAAGCATTTGACAAAGTACAGCATCCTTCCTGATCAAAACTCTTCAAAGTGTAGGGATAGAAGGCACATACCTCAATATTATCAAAGCCATCTATGAAAAACCCACCGCAAATATCATTCTCAATGGAGAAAAACTGAAAGCTTTTTTGCTAAGGTCAGGAACATGGCAGGGATATCCATTATCACCGCTGCTATTCAACATAGTACTAGAAGACCTAGCCTCAGCAATCCGACAACAATAGGATGTTAAAGGCATCCAAATTGGCAAAGAAGAAGTCAAACTATCACTCTTCGCAGATGATATGATACTATATGTTGAAAAACCAAAAGACTCCACTCCAAAACTGCTAGAACTTGTACAGGAATTCAGTAAAGTGTCAGGATATAAAATCAATGCACAGAAATCAGTTGCATTTCTCTACACCAAGAACTAGACAGAAGAAAGAGAAATTAAGGAGTCAATCCCATTTACAATTGCACACAAAACCATAAGATACCTAAGAATAATCCTAACCAAAGAGGCTAGGAAGAAAGAAAGAAAGAAAAGAAAAGAAAAGAAAAAAACCTAAACCAATCAGGAGGAGAAATAATAAAATTAGAGCAGAAATCAATGAAATAGAAATCAAAAGAGCAGTAAAAGAGATCAATGAAACTAGAAGCATGTTCTCTGAAAGAATTAATAAGACTGATAAACTCCTAGCCAGACTTATCAAAAAAGAAAGAGAAAGGACCCCAATTTTTTATCTTTATAGTTTCTAAAGTTTGTTATATGACTTTTTTATTATTGAATTATTATAATTGAACATTTATCATGTTAGATTAGCCGGCATTTAGTACATCATTAGTTTTTGATGTGGTGTGCAATGATTCATTACTTGGGTATAGAACCCAGTTCTCATTACCACACATACCCTCCTTAATACCCAAATTAATAAAATCATGAATGAAGGAGGAGACATAATGAACAACACCAAAGAAATACAAAAAAAATTAAGAATATATTATGAGCAACTATATGCCAACAAGTTAGTCAATCTGGAAGAAATGGATGCATTCCTAGAAACTTGAAGCAGTAATCAAAAATCTCCCAAACAGGGCCCAGGGCCAGAGAGCTTCACAGGGGACTTCCACTACACATTGGAAGAAGAACTAATAGTACTTCTGAAGCTGTTTCAAAACAAAGCAATGGAAGGAAAACTTCCAAACTCATTCTGTGAGGTCAGCATTACTTTAGTCCCAAAACCATACTAAGACCCCACCAAAAAAGAAAATTATTGACCAGTATCCCTGATGAACATGGATGCCAAAATTCTCACAGAGATACTAGCCAATAGGATCCAATATCAAAAGGATCATTCACCATGACCAAGTGGGATTTATTCCTGGTCTGAATGGATGGTTCAACATTCACTAATCAATCAATGTGATACATCACATTAATAAAAGGAAGGACAAGAACCTTATGATCCCCTCATTTGATGCAGAAAAAGCATTTGACAAAATACAGCATCCTTTCTTGATTAAAACTTTCCACAGTGTAGTGATGGAGGAAACATACTTCAATATCATAAATGCCATCTATGAAAAGCCCACAGTGTATATCATTCTCAATGGAGGAAGACTGAGAGCTTTGCCCCTAAGATCAGGAACATGACAGGGATGCCCACTCTCACCACTGTTGGGCAATATAGTAGTAGAACTCCTAGCCTCAGCAATCAGACAAAAAGAAATAAAACACATTCAAATTGGCAAAGAAGAAGTCAAACTCTTTCTCTTCACAGATGACATGACATTTTATGTGGAAAACCGAAAAGACTCCACCCCCAAATTGCCAGAACTCATAGGAATTCAGCAATGTGGCAGGATATAAAATCAATGCACAGAAATCAGTTGCATTTTTATGCACAGAAATTATCTGCATTTCTATACACTAACAATGAGACAGAAGAAAGAAATTAAGGAATCAATCCCACTTACAATAGTACTAAAAACCATAAGACACCTAGGAATAAACCTAACCAAAGAGGTAAAGGATCTGTACTCTAAAAACCTACAGAATGTTTATGAAAGAAATCGAGGAAGACACAAAGAGATGGAAAAACATTCCATGCTCATGAATTGGAAGAATAAATATTGTTAAAATGTCTGTGCTACCCAGAGCAATCTACACATTCAATGCAACCCCTATCAAAATACCATCAACTTTTTTTACAGACCTGGAAGAATAATCCTAAAATTTGTATGGAACCAGAAAAGACACTGAAGCTGGAGGAATGTTGAAAAAGAAACCCAAATGCCAGACTCCAAGTTAAATACAAAGCTGTAATCATCAAGACAGTATGGTTACTGGCCCCAAAACAACACATAGATCAATGGAACCTAATAGAGAACCCAGAAATGGACTTTCAACTCTATGGTCAACTAATCTTTGACAAAGCAGGAAAGAATATTCAATGGAAAAAGGACAGTCTCTTCAACAAATGGTGTTGAGAAAACTGGACAGGTATATGTAGAAGAATGAAACTGGACCATTTCTTACAGAACACACAAAAATAAACTCCAAATGGACAAAAGGCCTAAATGCGAGACAGGAATCCATCAAAATTCTAGAGGAGAAAACAGGCAGCAACTTCTGTTATGTCAGCTACAGCAACTTCTTGCTAGAAAAGTTTCCAAAGGCAAGGAAAACAAAGGCAAAAATGAACTATTGGGACTTCTTCAAAATAAAATTCTTCAGCACAGAAAAGAAAACAGTCAACAAAACTAAAAGAAAACCTATGAAATTGGAGAAGATATTTGCAAATGGCATATAAGATAAAGGGCTAGTATCCAAGCTCTGTAAAGAACTTACCAAACTGAATATCCAAAAAAAAACAATAATCCAATCACGAAATGGGCAGAAAACATGAACAGACAGTTCTCCAAAGAAGACATACAAATGACCAACAGCCTTATGATAAAATGCTTTATATCACTTGACATCAGGGAAATACAAATCAAAACCATGATGAGATACCATCTCACACCAGTCAGAATGGCTAAAATTAACAAGTCAGTAAATAACAAATGTTGGCAAGGATGTGGAGAAAGGGGAATCCTCCTACACTTTTGGTTGGAATGCAGGCTGGTATGGCCACTCTCAAAAACGATATGGAGGTTCCTCAAAAAGTTAAAAATAAAGTTAGCTTATATGACCCAGCAATTGCACTACTAAGCATTTACCCCAAAGATACCAATGTAATGATCCAAAGGGGAACATTCATGTCAATGTTTATAGCAGCAATGTCTATAATAGCTAAACTATGGAAAGAGTCGAGAGTCAAGAGTTCATCAACAGAAGAATGGATAAAGAAGACGTGATACACACACTGAAATAACTGAATGGATAATAGAATCTAGATGACTAGTAACTCCTTGTAAATCAAATGCTTATGTGATGTATAATTCATAAAAAGACTGCTGTGACATATAAAACGATGACAACTATCTAAAATAAATAGCTGTGGTGTCCGGGTGGTGTATTCAGTTAAGCATCGAACTCTTGACTTCAGCTCAGGTCATGATCTCAGGGTTGTGAAATTGAGCCCCACATTGGGCTCCATGCTCAGGGTGGAGTCTGATCAAGATTCTCTCTCTCTCTCTGTCCCCTCCCCACTGCTCATGCGTACTCTCTCTCTCTCTCAAATAAACAAATAAATCTTCAAAAAATAGAATAAAATAAAAATTTCATTACAAAATAAAAAAGCTGGGGAAAAGAGCATGAAAAATTTGGGAAGAAATTTAAATCAACAAATACTTTTATATAAAACATTATAAATAATAACAAAGCATTCAAAATATAACACCTAATAATCATTCACAATCACACTTATATGGTAAGATAATAAATGAAATTGGGATAGAAATCAATCTTTATCTTAGTAAATAACTCAAATTAAAAAGAACAAAATAAAAGACATGCACTTAGAGATATTTACTATAAAATGTTAGGGAAACATGATGCAAATATTACCATTAAAATGTAAGCGTAGTAATATTGATAGCAGACAAGATTGACTTCAAGACTTAAAGCAATAATTGAGACCCAAGGCATATAATTCTCAAGAAGGTTATTTTCAAATTATACAGCATAAAATTACAAGAAGCAAAAACATCAAGAAATACAGTGAGAAATCTAGATTAGACTCTTCAAACTACTATGGTACATCACAAGCCAAATAATTGAAAAACATAATATAAAGGGCATAATTAGCAATATTTAATAAATATGTATAGTACTCTCTATGCTAAAAAATAGACAATATATTTTTTCAAGGATGTGTATTGTACTAAAAAATAGTTACAGCACATCCCAAAAATTAGAAGTAGTAGTTCATAAATCATTACAAAATAATCAAAACTATAAGTAAATAACACTGGTGGAAAACAAGTCCACAGTATTATTTTGGAAATTAAAAATATTCTTCTAAGTAATTACTGATTTAAATAGGCCTCAAACTAAAATTTAAGCATATCAAAACATATGGTATATGGAAGTATCAGAGGAAGTATCAGTCAAATGGCTTGATTTTTCAATCAGAAAACAATGAAAAAGTGAACAAAACATTTTGTTTTATATTAGAAAGAATAGAGGCTTTGTACATAGAAAGCCAAATTCTCTTTAAAAGCTATTTTTGATGCCTCAAATTTAACATTTTAACTCTTAATTGAATTAATGGTTATTTGAATAGAATTTTTGCTGATGGAAGCATAATCTATTGTATGATAGTGTGACCTGTAACATTTATATATTAACTTGTCAAATAGTTTTTGGTAATAGTATTTATAATGTAAATATATAGAAACTTGTGGGTTTATTTTTGTCTTTAAAGAAGATAAATTCTAGAATTTCAAAGCATATGTTTAATGTTAAACATAGGTGATAATTTAAAAATCTATATTTTGAAAATCTTGCAACAATTTCTTTTGAAGATTTTTTTTAAATGTCAGTATATTTTGGATGAGTATCATTCTCATGTATTTATTTGAGATTAAGTTCACATGCATTATAATAAAAATTAAATTAAGTTAAAAACTTCTATCTTACAGGTTAAATTCTCTTTTGAGTTTTTCATTTTTATTTTTAGTTTTTCATGTTGGATTATTTGGATGTTTTATTATTCATTTGTATCTTTAATACTTTTTTAAATGTTTGGTCTTAAAATAAAAAAAAAAAATAAAAATAAATGTTTGGTCTTTCTAGTTTGAAAATTTTACAGGTACTTTTAATGGTTCCAAACTTATCACTGCTTTTATAGCATACTTTGTGATCATTTTCTGTTTTTATTCTATATTTAAAAACAAAATACAGTGTGTTAAAAAAAATTTACCCAGAATGTTATAATTTACTTTGTCATTTATCCACAATATGATGAACTATCACATTTTCTAGACACAATGATGGATTATTTACTGATGTCTTACATCAGTAGAAGAGAGCTTTTCTAGATAAATAAGCATAGTTTAAAAATTTTTTTCAATGTCAAGAAATGAAGTGCTGCTGGGATTTAAGAATCGTACTTTTAAGGAACAGTTAGTGACTTTATCTCCTTTCCTATTACTCTTTAATTTTTGGTTTATCAAACATTACAGATTTTTTTTTTTGGAAAATATGTTTTCTGACATTTAACTAATAATATAGTCAGAGTATTAACATTTTTGTGACATCCCAGCTCATACTGATGAAAACATTGCAGTTCTGTGTCAGAATAAATTTGATACCAATTAAGAATGCCATAAGTAAAACAACCACATGAAATTCAATATTCAAGTGTGAATAATTTTGACTATCACTATTTAAAGGTATTAGTTGCTTGTATAACTTTTGTTAAAGATATTGCACTGTTTTTAGACATATGAATCTAGGTTCTGTCCCTGATCAAATTTTTTTTCATACTTTGTGAGAAGAAATGCATTATGTGAATTCTGAATCACAGAATTGAAGTTTAAGCTGCTGGGCCACACTCTTTAAGGAGTACATTCTCCAGCTTCCTAATGGAAAGGATTTAGGGATCCCACCCCCTAAAACATTGTCTGATTCAAATAACACAATTATTGGTGGGTTCAATTGCTGCTGTTGTTTGTTAACTAGTAAAGACAAATCATCAGATTTCATTTATAGATCTGATTAATGATAGCCTAAATTACGACATCTTTTTGAAACGTTTTCCCTCATTAATTATCAAAATATAGGTAAAATTATATGTGTATAAATTGAATATAGAATAAAGTGCCATTTAACTTAAGAATAGAGATGGGGAAGGTATGTGCTATGTGGAGTGCTGTGAAGTGTGTAAATCTGGTGGTTCACAGACTTGTACCCCTGGGGATAAAAATACATTATATGTTTATATAAAAAAAAAGAATAGAGAAAAAGAAACCTATAGATTAGATAAGGAAAATTACATGGAATAGAATAGTTAATTGCATAAATTTTAGATTAAGACACCCTGGGTGTGAATCTTTTACTTACTGGTAGAGTATGTTGGGCAAAATGTTTAAATAATCTTCAATCATTTTATGTATGATATGGGGTAAGAAGAAACATCTACTTCACAGAATTGTCATGAGGATTAAAAACATCAGTCCATGTAAATCATTCACCATGGTGCCTGATATATAATAATTAATCTTCACAATTATTGTTACTCATGAAAATAGGACCCATTAAACATAGCATATAGGGCTATCCCTGTGGCCACTTTTGGGTTTCACTTTGTTTTTAGACTTGAGAAATAATGTAGGGGAAACAGGGATTTATAGATGCAATTTAATAACTAATATTGATAAATTATAGATTCAAGTATGTTTTCTACTAACAAGAACACGTAGTAATCTTAAATAAATTATGGGAAAAAAATAAATCCAGCAATCAGGAAAAAATTCTGCCTTTAATATATTGTTAAATTAACAATATTCTTAACATTATATTTAACTTTATATTGTATGTAATATTTAAATACTTGGTTTTGTATCTTTTACTCTCTTTCTCTGCATAAAGCACTTCAAGGATAAATTTCAAACTATTTAAGGTGGTTATATCTTTCTCTCTTTTGAGAGTGAATGAATTTATCACATCCTTCCGGAGAATGGGTTTTTCAGAGAGGGCAAAGAGAAGCACATAAAGGCATTGGGTAACTATTATTTTTTTTAAAGGTTTATTTATTTATTTTAGAGAGAAAGAGAGAGAGGGAGGGAGCGAATGTGAGGTAGGGTGGAAGGGAAGTTCAGAGGGGGAGGGAGAGAGAATCTGGAGCAGATACCCCACTGAACTCAGAGCCCAATGCAGGGCTCCATCTCATGACCCTGACATCACAACCTGAACAGAAATCAAGAATTGGTCACTTAACCAACTGAGCCTTCCAGGAACCCCTAATCACTATTATTTTTTAAAAGTGTTATATTGTCTTTTTATCTTTTGAAACAATGAAACTGAATGACTTCTATGCTCTTTTGACTTTGTTGCTTTGCACTTTCACTAGAATTTTTCTAGATGTGGATTTATTTTTATTTATTCTCATTGGGATTTTCTTGGGCTTCATGGACCTGAGAATTCGTCTTTCATTAAAGCTGGAAATCTGTTATTTGAACATTGCCTGTCCACATTCTCCCTATTCTCGCCTTCTGGGGTTTCAATTAGTTGTCTGCAATTGCCATGTATCTGTGTCTTATAATCTTCATACTTTTCTTTCTTTTTTTTCTTTTTCTTTTCTTGTTTTTATTTTTTTCTTTTTAATTTAAGTAAGTTCCATGTTTAGTGTGGAGCCATGTGTGAGCCTTGAACTTATGACCACGAGACCAAGACCTGAGCTGAGATCAAGAGTCAGATGCCTAACTGACTGAGCCACCCAGGTGCCCCACTCTTTTGTATTTTTCATCTTTTGTTTGTCCCACATTTTACCCCTGTCTTCCAGTTCACAATTCTTTCTCCAGGTAAGTCTTATAGACTGCTTACCATGGCCATTGTGTGTAATGTTAATTGTACAGTTTTTATTACCAGAATTTCCTTTTTTTTCATGATTCACCTCTTTATTTCTATAATTTTCTTATAATAACTCATTTGTGATTATATTTTACCTATATTTTTGTGAACAACTAAACCTATGTATCTGTAAGTGAAAATTCCAGGATCTGTGGTTCTTAGGAGTTTAATTTCACTTTTTGTTTTTTGTGTTGCTGACTCTTGATTATGGTGGCTTTATTTTCCTGTGTTTTTAAATTATGTTTCTGAGCTCATATTGGGTTGATCTAAATCTGTGGAAATTCTGTAGGGTTTGAAAGATGTTCCTTCAGAGAGGTTTTTGCCTTTTTCTAGGTTAAGAGAAGCTAACAATCTCTTTAATCGTTTAATTGAAGTTTCCTAGTCCATGCAGATAATGCCATTTAAATCCCAAACCTGTGTGAAGAAAGACCTGAAATTATACATTCCCAAGTTGATCTGTGGGAAGGAGGGAGGCCAGAAGGTGCAGGTTCCTCTTCCTCTTCTTCCTCTCCTCTCTCTTCCTCCTCCTCCTCGTCCTCCTCCTTATTCTCCTATCCAGAACTCAAAAAAAGGAAATTGTGCTTTCCCATTGTCTTCCTTGGCCAGCAAATATGATTTTGTTTTTCTTAGCTCACTCTAACTAAAGTGTGTTCCTCTGAGGATGCTAGTTTATTAACAATGTTATTATTCTACCTCTCTACATGGGTGAGCCCTGAGTCTTCCATCCTATTTATACAGCCATAGAAAACCAAGAATTTACATTCTTGAGTGTGGCAAATACCCAAGCATGAAAGTTGCTTTAACACCCATAAATAATTTACTGTTTTCTTTTAGGTATTTTTCTGGACCAAAGGGCTGTGCCTTCTGCCTTCTAAAATTCACTTGACAATGTTTCTTTTCTGTGGTTTAGTCATAATTTCCCTAGTGTGGGGATTTTTAATGTTTCTAATAGTCAATTTCCCAGAAGTGGAAGTCAACCACACATGCTCATTTAGTTAAAGGTATTGAAAAGTAAACTTAAAAAAATGTATTGTAGAAACAGATTAATGTTAGTTCCAATTTCTTCTTGGAAACTTAGTTTTCTTTGAAGTAAATTTGTTCTTGTTCTCTGTCTGGTGATCTGATTTTCTCAGAGTCTAGATTTCTTGTCCCAGAATAGTTACTGTCTCCTTACATTGGGTGCTGTACACATTGTCAGTCTCTCTGTTGCTGACAGTTTCATGTCCTAGCTGTTTTATACCACTGTGTTTTATTTGGACATTTCCTCCCCTCTCCCATAATCTCCCTAACCCTGAATGGAGAAAAACTCTGCTAATCTGGAACCTAGCTTTTCCTCTTGTTTGATGTAATTATGACACACCTACCTTTTCCCTTTATAACTGGTCTTTCCCTTCAAGACATGGTCTTCGGATTACCTTTAGATTTTGTATGTTTAATCTTTGCATCATTTAACACTGGTTTTACTGGCTTTCCCATTCCCTGGGCTCTTGGTCCTTGTTTTCTCTCATCCTGTCCACCTCACTACCATCTACACTCTAATTGTACAACAGACATTCATCTTAGATGAAGTCTCTGTTTCCAAAAAAAAGCCCAAGTTACTTCATTTTCTCCAAATTAGACTTTGTAGAGTTTTGAAATTATAAAATAATACATATCTCCTTTGGAAAAAAAAAAAAACTGCCAACAATAGAAAGTTAACCACTCCTTTTCCACTCCCACCCACTCCCCACTCACCCTCTATACCTGTAACTCTCATATGCTAGAGATAATCACTATTAACAAGTTAGTCATTCATATAAGTTTTCGCATCTAAAGCACAAATACAATGAAAAATGTTATACCTTAAATTTCATTTTGTAACCAGACTTTTTCACACAAAAAGTATCATGGATGTGTTTCTTTATTAATGGATACAGAATTATCATGCTATTTTTAATTACTACAAAATATTCAGTTACATGGACTATACATAATTTATACACTATCCCCTACTGAAGAAAATGTAGATATTTTTCCATTTTAGAAAAATGTTGTAGGAAATCATTATATGTACAGTACACTGTATGATTCATTTCAATGGCATAAAGTTCTATAAGTGAAATTACTGAATAAAATGATATGCCCTTTTAAAAATTTGATACATGGGGTGCCTGGGTGGCTCAGTGGGTTGAGCCACTGCCTTCAGCTCAGGTCATGATCTCAGGGTCCTGGGATTGAGCCCCACGTCGGGCTCTCTGCTCAGCAGGGAGCTTGCTTCCCCCTCTCTCTCTCTCTCTCTGCCTGACTCTCTGCCTACTCGTGATCTCTGTCAAATAAATAAAAATCTTTAAAAAAAATCTTAAAAAATACAAAAATATAAAAAATTTTAAAAATCTTTAAAAAATTTTTTGATACATACTGGCAAGTTGACACTTAAGTAGGCTTATATTCTTCAACCATAGGCATTTCTTGTCATACTAATTTTTATTCAGGTAATTGGTAATTTATGATATTTAATTATTTGTTTAAGTGATGTTTAGCAGCTTTTTAAATTCTGACATTTAAATGAAATGCCAATTTTTTCAAATCTTGTTATACAGGTATGGATACAGAGCATGTCAATTACACGTAAATAACTTGCAAAGAGTAATACAGTGCTTTATTTTTTTTGTTAAAAAAATTTTTGTTGTAGAGAGTGTGTTTAAAAGAAGTGAACATTTTTTCCTGCTTTCCACTTTTCTTCCTTTTCCAATCCCCAGGCTTAGATACTAAGACTATTTTGTTTTGTGTTTTTCCAGAACTTTTTTTTTAATAAATAAAAATAGGATATTTATAAACATGCTCTCTTGCTTCTTTTTTCTTCCAACATAAACATTTAATTTGGGGAATTTCAGATAAGATAACTGCTTTGAGTGACTGCACCGTATTTAGAAGTTTGGATATCAGATCCTCTATTTTAATACTCATTCAATGATGGATAAGTTTGGTGTCTTGGGTTCCTCATTCTTACAAAATGCTGCAATGGACCTCTCTGTACCTGCGTCTTTGTAACATCTTTTCTTGACCATGGTTCACACTCCTCTCTTCCTCTTGATGATGCTTCACTCAACATAGTCCTAGGGATCATCAGTTTTACAAAGAAACATTAGAGAGATGGTAAAGGGAAAAATGGACTGGAATACAAATTCAGATCCCAAAGCTAATTTTCTTCTCACAAAAACATGTCCATCTAATACCATATAAAATACCAATTTGAATGCTTTGACTCAGTTATAACAGATTGTTCACAGTCACTGTACAAAAATCTCACTCTGACATTTTTCTTCTAGCTATTCTCAAACCTCAGCATGTATTTGAATGTTGTCCAATTTTAACAAGCTCAGCACGCTTCCTCATTGCCTTTTTCCATCTCTAATTATTTCATTTTTCTGGTATGTGTGATTTGATCTCTGCACTTCAATCTTCCCTGTCCTTATTTGCTAAGGTAGGAATCCCCCTACCTTAGTTCAAAGCACTGGCCTGCTCAGGAGTCTCAGTTCAGCTTCTGAAAACCAGCTTACTTGCTGAAAAGGGGGCAATCATCCTTCTTCATAAAACAAACCTGTTGTACCTAGTTATACATGAGGTATACATAAGAATTTTCTCACAAATTTAATATGAAAAACTGAAAAAATCAACAAAGTAATAGCTGAGAGTAATAATGAATTTAATTCACTACTTGCCTTACTTGAGCCAAATTCTTTGCATGTGATATATCATTTAATCCTTCCAATGTTTTGATGAGGTTGTTACTATCATTGAGTCCATTTTATAGGTTAAATAACTTGGCAAAAAACATTTGTCTGTAAGAAAAGAAACAGTAATTTCAATTCAGGTCTGTCTGGCTCCAGAGTCCAGAGATACTATTATTCCTCCTTTAGGTGAATACTCAGGTGCTTAATCATAATTTCTATTATACTGAGGGATGGCTTATCTTTTTATAAATGTAATGTCTGAAATATTAATGGAAACAAACATGGAAATAGATTTTATTGTAGAAATTACTATAGCTTATGATGTTTCAAGATTTTATCCAATGCCTAAAGAGAGGACATACTATGTACAAAACTATTATTGTGTCTGTTGCCTTAATCTATTTTGCATACTCTTTTAATATATGGTTTCTGGAATTAAGTAGAAATTTGTTGCTAACTTATCACATTGACCTATTTAGGATAGTTCTAATTTGAGATACGTGTGATGCATAAACATCTGGGAGCCATAGATCTAGGATAAGATGAAGAATGTGTATTGAGATAGAATAATAAGACTCATTTAGAAGGCAGATTTAATATGAGAAGAAAAGCAATAGTAGGAAAATTCAAGACTGCATGGGGTTAGACAAGTCAGATTCTCATAATAAGCACCAATAATAAAATCCCACCTGTAGGTCAAATCATTCTAGTATAAATATGGTCCATGTGACCCTCAGCTTACTAGAGAAATCTCTCAGTGTCTGATATTGGCTTTGATAAAAATATCATTATTGTTTTAATAATATTTTATCAGTCTAACATTCATTGTTTTCACAATTTATTTTATCCAACAAATTAGGAGATGATTTTCAGTTTCAGTAAATGAAATAAAGTCTTATGAAAGAGAAAACACCATCACCATAGCTAGGAAAACAGGCAGACTATAGTAGGATAGAAGGCATAATTACATGCTTTGATATTTATGATGAAAGAACAGAGCGGAAAGAAAAATGACAAAAATGCTATCTTAGCCCTTTATGAAACAAAGAAAACCTGAAGGTCGTGCAATAGTAATTTTCATCATTCCTTCCAAAGCCTTGCCAAGCTTTGAAAATTCATATGTAATAGCAGCTAGTGTTTCTAAGTGAAAATACATTGAAATCATCTTGGGATACATAGTCTATTAAAGGAAAAACTTCGTTTTCTTCCCACAAAGAAAATAAAATTTGATTTCAGAAACTGATATTGACTCTATTTAAATAAACATTTTTCAGTTCATACAATATTCTGTTGTATGGTTCTTTCCTTCTTTCTTTCTTCCTTTTTTTTTTCTTTCTTCGAAGTATATTCAAAAATCAAGGATCACATAGAAATTGTATTCAATAATCTGAAAATTATTTTGTTAAAAAATCACTTTCTAGGCAAACAGTAGGATAAAAAATCTAAAATCCCATTGTATATTTTTCCAATTCTACAACGGATAATATGAAAATTACATAAATACAAATTTTCTCAAGATCTTAAAGTGAAATATTCTAAATATTTAAAGTTGTTTATAAAACTCTCTCTTCTATATCATTTCAACATATGATAAAAGAGCCAGCAGTTTTGCTTTCTAAAAGAACTTATTTATGTACATTCATATATTCACTGACTATGGCTTTTAGTATTTCACTATTGAGAAGCATATGATGTTTTGAAATGATTCCCAAACTCATTTTCTCCAATCTAGGTATACAGAAATGAGCCAGTTTCACGAAATGATTAACTGTGCTAGCCTAGTCTCAATATATGTCTAAAACAGTAACTGCAGAGGTAGTAAAATATTTATTTTCTTTCATGTTATCTCATTTTTAGTAATGCTTATTTAAAAAATATTTGTTCCCTATGTATACTATCTCTTTTCTCTCTGGAATTCCCTATACCATTGTGAAAAACCATGAGGGAGGGTAAATTGGTTGGTGGTTGTGTTGTTTTTCTTTTTCCTTTCCTTTCTTTCTCTTACCAACACTGCTTATTAAAAAGATTTTTTAAATAGGAGAAGCATATGATTATTAGAAAAAGGAAAATATGACTCTCGTTTGTCCAAGTACCCCTACATGAATGTGCCAAACATTTGAGCTTTTATTGCCTCTTTGAAATAGCTGTTACCTTTAGTTCTCTTTTGTCTATCATTCTTATGAAGTTTTCCAGGAAGGCTTTAGTGATTCTTTCTTCATCCTTTCATTTAGATGTGCTTTAGCTATAGAGTACTATAGAGAGTTACTTTCAGAATCTTCTTTATCGGGTGAAAAGTAAACAAAAACAACAACAACAAAACACAAAGCCCCAAACAAAATCATAGTAGAATTCCGAATTTATGGTGCACTTCACCTGAATGAAAATGAAATAAGTGATTATCACTAACATAAGGTTAAGAGAAAGGCATGTTTAAAGTCACTTTAGAGATAAGCAGTTTCCTCTAAGGCAGTATATTTATAATGTATGTGTATATATAGATAGATGTCCCAATTGCAAAGTCCTGTCTTAATATTCCCAGAATCAAAAACAGAGCCAAATTGCTCATTTCTTTTCAATTACGATGCAATCATAACTTTCTAGGAAATATTATTGAGGTAATTCCTATATACCAAAACAGAAATTTGATTTGAATAATTGGCTAAGTGACAAAGTTCTCAATTCAGTTCTTTTTTTCAGTGGAAATGTTTACTTGGAATACTCTTTGGACTGTTAGGCATAAAATTTAACCAGTATATTTGAACCAAACGTTTAGTCCTCTTTAGCATATAGTCTAAACAATTTTCTTGTGAAAATGATTGCTCGGCTAACGCATGGATGAGAGACACTGTGAAGCAGATCACATTTTCTGTCATTGCCTAAGTTGTGTTTTTGAGAATTAGGGTAGAAACTCCTATTGTTTTTGGAACAGCGTAAGTAGATTGTTTTTCAAATAGCATAAAACCCTTCTATCTTAGCTTTGGTAGATTTTATCTACTTTATACTATGTTAAACAAATTATTCGTTCCATGTTTTGAAGGGGAGTCCTGGAAATACAAAACACAAGCTGCACACACCAGGCTGATCCACCTCCATCCCACTTACCCTGAGAGATTAACTAGAGATGTCATAGGTTTTATGAGGGAACAGGAATCCCCTATTTTGAATTGTATAATTGAATTTGTAAAAGATTTGTAGAGGGGACAAAGAGATAAGATTCTTTTACCACTATACCTTTAGTGAGTAAAATTTAAATTTATATTAAATTAAGTGAGAAATGCAGTTATCTTAATGCAACAGTCTATTAAGACAGGATATTTCTTTTTTCCGACTAAGTTTGGAATCATGAAATCCAGAGAGATTGGTGCTCATATTAGTAAGGTAAAGGAAAAAAAAAAAACAGATTATTGACATGAAGGAATATTTTACTGAGAGAATTTCAGAAAGTATTTTAAGGAGTGGGCTAGAAAACTGCTTCTTTTAGATTTGGGCATGCATATATTTAGGATCATCCCTAGAAATTTGCTATGGATAATATTTTCTTGCTGTTGATATTAGTAAGAGCTAACTGCTGTGGAACAAGTTTGGCAGAAGCCGATGGTCTGTTTGAGAGACTTTAACAGAGTGGTAACTACTTAATCTTTAAGAATGTAGCTAGAATTTATCCCTAACTAAAGCTAAGTACCATGATGAGAGTGTGTTTGGTAAATACTATGAGAGAAAATTACAAAAAACTCTGAAGAGAGGATTCAAGAGAACTTGAAGTCATTAGGTATTTCCCTGGATATATTATGCCAAAGTAAGTAAATAAATAAATAAATAAAAGATATAATTTGTTTAGGGGAGTGGTTGGTACTTCCAAGTTCCTTAAACCAAGACAAGCAGGTAGCTCCTTTATGCTCTCATGGGTGCCAGAGTGCCATCTAGTGGTGGTCAAGGTGAACTAAAGGCACCTGACCCTCATGATGTAAAGAACTTAACAATAGGCACCAACATTTCAACAAGACTTTTACTCTTGATGTATCTCACTTAATTTCTTCATTCATAATTTAATAATGTTAAAATATGAATATAAGTTAAGTGAATGTAAAATATTCTACAATTTAGTTAATCCCATTGTTATGAAATTCAGATTTATTTTTTATTTTTTTTATTTCTCAATATCCTTTTTTTAAGAATGAGAGCAAGCACACATGGGCATACATGCCCACATGTAGGAGGGGGAAGAAGTGGAGAGAGAGAGAGAGAGAGTATCTTAAGCAGACTTCATGCCCATCATGGAGCCGGTGGGCAGCTCAATTCCACAACCATGAGATCATGACCTGAGCCAAGATCAAGAGTCTGAGGATTAACTGACTGAGACACACAGGCACCCCTCAATATCTTTTTTTAAAAATTACCTTTGTACAAATGTCAAATATAACGATGCTCTATTTTGTGTTTCTCTTGAACTGATTCACAATACTGACATAAATATTTCATAAATCACTTCATCCCTCCCCGAGCCACAATCTTTTCTAAGTCCATGTACGTTGGGCAAAACATTATAATAAATAGTTTTTGAAAGTGTCACCATTTCTGACAATACCAGCATAGCATTTACAATACATGGAAATATTAGATACTTGTAACTTTTTACTCTTTAACTGCATAGAAATGAGGATCTGTTTAAAATATATTAGCCATGGGTCCCTATACAAATAAGTAAAAGAAAGAGTTAAATTTGAGGCCAATTCCAGACTGATTTCTTGTTCTTTATGATAGTTTTTGAGTAATTTTATTATTATAAGGCTCGAAATGACTCCAAATAGATACTTAGATACCAGTGTGTTGAATTTGTTGTTGTAGGAAGGACACTGATCTCTAACCAGGAGACTCATCCCAGTCTTGGTTAGCTTCTGACCTTATGACAACAGAGTCACCCTATTTTTCCTTCTCCCCTTTCTTTCATCTCAAAATGAGATGATGCTTCTCAACAGAACTATTTGGGGATGCTTGTTCATAATCTACTGTCTGAGAAGACAATGTTTGGCATTGCAAAATGCATTACACATTTTGACTAAGATTTCCATAAGGTTTTTTGAAATCAACTTAATGAGGTATAAATTACATACAATAATATTAACCTATTTAAATTGTACTTGTTGAGGTCATAAAAGCACACGCCCATGTTACCACTGCCACAATCAACATATAAAACATTTTATCACACAAAATTTCCTTCATGACCCCTGTAATCAGCCCTTCCCCCACTCCAAGACTTCATTGAATTGTGATTCATGTATTCTCTGTTCCCTACATATCCCTTACATCTATTCCTTGAATACTGGAGTTTGATTATTAAATTATATGTTCTTTTAAGTGATTTCCAACTCAAAAGTGCTTTGATTTAATCATATTTATATAATGAATTTGATCATTGCATGCACTACCTGTTTCTTTCACTTCATGGCCATAAGCCTCAGCCATAATCCAGATCAGTAATTTTAGGGATACAGTTAGTCACACACAAATGTACACACACACACACACACACACACATGCACACACAAGATGAAAGGAGACTGATAATAAAAGAGATTTTAGAAATACATCAACTATGAGATATCACCTCACACCAGTCAGAATGGCTAAAATCAACAAGTCAGGAAATGACAGATGCTGGCGAGGATGCGGAGAAAGGTGAACCCTCCTACACTGTTGGTGGGAATGCAAGCTGGTGCAGCCACTCTGGAAAACAGCATGGAGGTTCCTCAAAATGTTGAAAATAGAACTGCCCTATGACCCAGCAAATGCACTATTGGGTATTTACCCTAAAGATACAAACGTAGTGATCCAAAGGGGTACGTGCACCCGAATGTTTATAGCAGCAATGTCCACAATAGCCAAACTAAGGAAAGAACCTAGATGTCCATCAACAGATGAATGGGTCAAGAAGATGTGGTATATATACACAATGGAATACTATGCAGCCATCAAAAGAAATGAAATCTTGCCATTTGCGACAACATGGATGGAACTAGAGCGTATCATGCTTAGCGAAATAAGTCAAGCAGAGAAAGACAACTATCATATGATCTCCCTGATATGAGGAAGTGGTGATGCAACATGGGGGCTTAAGTGGGTAGGAGAAGAATCAATGAAACAAGATGGGATTGGGAGGGAGACAAACCATAAGTGACTCTTAATCTCACAAAACAAACTGAGGGTTGCTGGGGGGAGGGGGTTTGGGAGAAGGGGGTGGGATTATGGACATTGGGGAGGGTATGTGCTTTGGTGAGTGCTGTGAAGTGTGTAAACCTGGTGATTCACAGACCTGTACCCCTGGGGATAAAAATATATGTTTATAAAAAATAAAAAATTAAAAAAAAAAGAAATACATCAACTAGTTTGCCTTAAAGTTATCTAATGCTGTATGTCAATTACATTTTAATAATACTGAGAGAAAAATAAGGAAAGACATCAGCTAAATGCTGCAAGTGGGTGTTAGATACTTATTTGAACCAATCAATAATAAAGAACCACATGTTTGAGTCAGTCAAGAAAATATGGTTATAGAATGGATATTAATTACTGTGAATTTAGTTTGATATGCAAAGCTATCATGTATTATGTAAAAAAAAATTCCGAAACTATTATTAGGGTTAGTATTTAATAAAAGAAAACTCTTAAAAAGAAAATTTTCTATTACTAAAGATATAAGTATTCCAAAATACATTTGATTCTGAGAAATCTTGTTATGGACAAAAAATTAAATTCAAAATAAATATTGAAAGTTTCCACACAGTAGAATTTCTAAGCTTAAATTTACAATGACCCAAAATGCATAACATTTGAACAACCACTACCTACTTACCTTTCTGTTTAAATGTCGATTAATAGTGTGTGGCATTCAGGTAATCAACAAATTCTGGAGAATTCATATACTGCAGTAGCCAAACAGAACACATTCCACTGAAATTTGAAGATGTGCAATGTGTCTATATTTATATGTATGTATGCATATATTCCATAAAAGTACATAAAAGAAAAGGAAATGATCATGTCTTTTTATGAAAAAAGAGGAAATTTAAAGTTAGACTGTATTAAATTCCCATTGATAATACACTTACATAATTTCTAAAACAATTATGTTCTTGACAATTATTTGAAATTTAGGAGGAATCTTTCATTGATTTCTTGACTTCCCCTTCCTACTAAATAGTCTGATAAGGATAACTTCAAACTTTTAAATTAATTTGCTCCACAATTTTAGAAGTCATGGAATACTCCTGATAACAATTACAGCTCATATTTATCTGTATAAAGACAGACACTACATTTACAATACCTAAACTTGAAAATTAATTCTTGTCTGCTTTCTGCAATTATTGGATAAAGTCTGTAACAGCAGCAACAAAAAATATGGCAAAAACTAATGCAGAAGAATCAAAATGTTGTTCACACTATAATTATTTTCTTTAATATATGAAGCCCAAGTGATCTGGCTATCTTTAGAAATGATGTCCTTCAGATAATGTTTGATGTAGTGTTTTTCACATTAAACTATAGTATGTGATAAGAAAGATTTTTTTGATTTCTTGTAACAGCATAAATATTTTACCAAACAAAAAAAAAAAGGTTTGTGTGATTTAACTTTTTTTTATTAATTGCTTAAAATGGTGCATAGATGAAGTTTGTCATCTAAGATCAAGGTTTCAGGAAGAATCATAGAAATTACTATTCTGTGTTTAGATTTATATTAATTTAAGACTGTTTCAGTATATTTAGATAAAAGATTACACGTGTATACAGAAAATGAATAGAATAGAAAATATAAAAATAATTTTATTTTCTACTTAGTATTGATTTAAGATTGTTATCATCATAAATACAATTGTGAACAATAAATTTAAAAGCCTGCATTTGCTTTGTCTTATGTTATTTTTTCAACATCCATTTTTTAGTTTTAGAATTTCCAAAATGGATACATTGCATATTTACCTAAAATTTTGTGTAGAATATCACAGTATATGCATGTCGAGGTATTATTATTCAGTGATGGAATTGGGATGAATATTGGAGAATTTAAAACTGCTTTAATGTACTTATCCAGTAATTACATCATAAATGCAGATATAAAATGTATTATGACAAGATCCTAAAGACAATAAAATTTATTTTGTCTACTCTATTATTACTTTGTTGTGATGATTCTTGAAATAACTATGCAACAGATTAAGTCTGCAAAGTCTTTAATTTGTGGTTATCACAGAACACATATATTTTCCTCAATATAAAATAGTATACTAATGAAAAATAGTGTTTAATCTACTTTTTTGAAACCCTAACAAATATCAATTGAAAAGAAAGTCATATCTTTGAATGATGTCATATAAGTATATCATTTGAAAGCTTTAAAATCATATTCATAATAATAGTAACAATTCTTAATAAACAATACCTTGAAAAAGGTGCACCTGGGTGGCTCAGTCAGTTACACACCTGCCTCTGGCTCAGGTCATGGTCTCTGGGTCCTGGGATAGAGCCCCACATCAGGATCCCTGCTCAGTAGGGTCTGCTTCTGCTTCTCACTCTTCCGTTCTCTCTCTCAAATAAATAAGTAAAATCTTAAAAAAAAAAAAAGTGTTTTCTAATATCAGATATTATTGAATCAGCAGCAGTTATATAATGATACTTATTATAGTAGAATTCATGTTATAGAAATTAATAGCATTTTTATTACTAGATTTTCTTGAGTTTATTTGAATTGTGTACACCATGTCATTCTTAAAAGCAATACCAATTAATCATGGAAAAAGTAAGACATGTTCCTTACTCCAAATTTTTTCTGAGAATCCTAGTGTTTACCATTCTGTTGCAGTGCTTAGGGGGAAAAAATTTCCCAGACATTTTTCTTCACTTTTCTTATTGGAGTAAAAGATGGGAAAAAAGGATAACGTCATTACCCAACAATTTTGTTTACAACTTGCTTTAAAAAAAGTATTCTAATCATGCATCTTCACACTCTGTAGAGACAAACTAATCTTCCTTCATAGAATCTTTAAAGATTCTGAGGGCAAGCTAATAGATGAGAATGAGATTAGAGAGCAAATTTCTACAAGTTTGAAAGGGTCGAATGGGCTCTACAGTTTAGATCACTAAAGAATATAGACCCGCCACAGTGCAGTATTCCAGCAAAGACTGCTTACAAGGACTAACTTATTTGTGTTTACAAAGTTCTAAGTTGAAAAAGGACAGAAACCAAAAGGAAAAGAGAAGAAAAAAAAAAAAAAAAAAGCAAAATAAGCTTCCATTTGAAACATCAAAAAAAAAAAAAGGGCAATACTTCTGAGAATTCTTGGTTGTTTACAAACTCAACATTCTAATGTTTTCATCAAAAGCTTATTCTGGGAAGTAAATGAAGTAATCTTTTTGGAAAGTAATAGGATTTTATTCCCATGAGATTCCCCCACCGAGAGGTGGCCACTTCCTTAAATCAACCAGTCAGGTATGATGATACCTCAAGTCCCAACTGCTTGAAGCGAATAAATAATAAATGAAGATGGTATTTGAGTCTGAAAAAATCATCTGTGAGGTCAAGAACCTCCTTTTTGTGAACTCTGCAAGATGTGTCATGCAGAAACAAGAGTTAAAGGTTGGGAGCTTGACCACACACTTCAGTTTGGCTTGTAAACTGAAAGTGGCTACGAACCCCGCACCAAAGCCCCAAGCGCATCACTGAAGTGTCCCCCCCCCCCGTTTCCCCACACCATTTTTGTTTCCCCTTTCTCTATTTTAATGGTATGAGTTCTGCTCTCATTCCAGGATAGCGGAGAGTCAGAAATCCTGGGAAGAAAAGTTAGCATTCTTCCTGAGCACAAACCTGCTGCTAAGATGGTATTTTGTATTGATTTTTCCTGAAGCCTGTAATCTTGAAAGCTTGTAACATAGGATGAGGTAAATATCATTTTATTTGCTCAAATAGGTTTAGATTAGATTGAGATGAAAAAGTAAGGACAGGCCAAATTAGGACTGAAAGCAGCAATTACAGATTATTGTTTCCAGCAGTAACTAGAATGGGTTATTTCACTGATAAAGAAAAAAAAAAGCTTATTGAGAGAAAGAATTGGTGATTTTCTTTATTTTCTAAAACAAAAAAAAAAGAAGTAAAAGAAAAACATAAAATTAAAATTATCTTTAAAGGTAAAAATAATCAGTCTTCTTCCAAGTAGAAACAGAACCTTGATGCGTAAGTTACCCTATTACTAATGTAAACCCAAATGTGGTTCTTACAATGCATAAACTAGTAAGCCAGTAAAATGCAGTTTTGATTATGCAAGCATACTATATGTGATATTCTTACTTAGCTTAAAAAAAATCTTTGAAGCCTATAGCATAAAACCATAAAATAAGCTCTGAAATTAATTCTCTCAATCACATGATTTCAGTGAAAAAAAAATGTGTACAAAACCATTCAAATGATACTGACAACAGGGCATGGAATTTAAAAGGTTTAACCCTGTCTTCTCTCAGAATCTGTTTTATTTCTTCATCTTCGGAGCACTTCAAACATAGAAGCTGTTATTCCGTCTTTAGATCAGTAACTTTGAATTGTTCTACCTGTCATTCTGCAGCGACTAGCACAGCTAGATGTCATACGATGATTGTTTGCACTTCCATTCTTTCACATTAAATGGCAATCATTCAGTCCTTTTGATTTGTTTCTTTTATTTAGCCCTGAAGTTTTTACACTAGAATCTCATTAAAGCTGAACTAGTGTACTCCTGTCAAAAAACTAATGGAAAAAAGTTTAAAAGTGAAATGTGTCCCCTCTATTGTCACTACCAGAGAAGTTGCATCTATCAAGATTTCCCAACTTTAGCACTTTGATTTCTGTTTTATTGAGTCTGCTGTCTCTGACTTTCTCTCTTCCTTCTCGTCTGGAAAATGAAGAAAACCCAATGAAACCAGGCTCATTTATGTTAAAAAAAAAAAAAAGGACAGATTTAGAAATACTCATCTTACCTTCAGTTCTCTACCACTGAGATGATCTGTATGAATGGATGTGAGTGTGTGGATGTGTGTATTTATCCAGAAAACAATGCTAATTTTGACATCTAAACACATTCTGAGTTAGCAAGGCAGTTTGAATTTATACTCTGGGTTCAAAAACAAGTGCATCCATATAAGTTAATGGTTTATTATAAAAATGCTGGTAGAAAGTCCTATTATTTCTTTCATAAGGAAGAAAATATTCTTCTTATTGGACAAATAACTTATGATCAAGATGAAAATTGAGAATTGAGAATTGATATTAGGACTAAAAATGGGAATTAGAGGGATAGATTTTAAATTGCATAGGATTTATTTATGCGTAAGTATGTAACATTGTGTTCAGAAAAAAAAAAAAACCCGTCATCTGGGTCATATTCATAGAATCTAGGCACCACGGACAATGACAAATATATTCATTCAACATGAATCTCCTTTCATCATGTGCTGCTGTTCTGAAAGATAAGTGAAATAGATTGTGTGGAGGCTGATCCCTTTCTGAAGTCCAGAAAATAAGATAAGTGTCTTCAGAATGCTGGCAAATTAATCCCAGTGAAATTAGGAACCCCTGACTACAGATCCAGTTAGAAAGGATAGGAATGGCAGGAGTGATTGTTGTAATTTTAAAAGTACCTTTTCCATTCATGCTGTATTTGTTAGTTGCTACTATAGCATGGTTTGCTCCTAAATTCTTCCTCCAGAGATGAGATATCCAATATATCTCAATCGGATTCCTAGGGTAAATGCAGAATTTTTATGATTGCTAATGTTGCTATCTTTTTTTTTTTTCAACATATATGGATGGGATTTGAGATTTAGAACTGCAAGACATTTCATTATCAATCTCAAATGTCTTTATGTTTTAGTCATACATGTGTAAGTAATTTGAATGGTATACAAGTGAATAAACTTTTAAATATATCTCCTGGTTGAAAAAAATAAGATTTTAGAAAATATATTTTTCTCTCACTTATCTTAAGTTTTTTAGACTACCTAAAACAAATTAATATTGTATAGTGATTTACATAAATAAATCTCTGGATCATATACAATTAAATTATTTATTAAGAATTCCGATACTTTCAAGGAACAAACTTAAAATGCAATACTAAGTACAAACATATAAATAAAATTAGGAGGTTTAAATACAAGAAAATGTACTGTGTGGCTTAAAGTGGCCCTATGATTATATACAATATATTATACACACACATGCATATATTATGTTTATAAATAATAAAGTTCAAAAATAAAAACTTTATAAGTCACATGTGTTACAGAGCTACTATGACAAATAGAAATTATTTGTGTGAATGTCCAGAGTTTTAAATTTCATATGTAGATGTAAACAGTAGTTAATATTTCTCTGTGATTAGAAGCAAATATTTGGAATATGGTCACATCTATAGTTTTACTTGATTATGTTGATCAGGTGTTTGTTTGTTTTTTAAGTTCTCTATTAGATGTACAAAATTCCTAATGACAAGAGCCAATTTCTTTCATTTTCTTTGAGTGACCTGATCTCACCAGTTAGTTGCTTCAGTCTCTACTAGAGAGATAGCCTAAATGAATGATTAGCAGTCTCAAGATTAGACTGGAGAACTTGAATCTCTTTGCCCTTGTGTGGGGTCTTTCCACTAGGTTATGCTGCTGCTCCTCTGGAGAGTAAAGCCAGACCCACCTGTGTGGCCTGGAAGATGCTTGTGTTTTCAGAGCTGGTACGAGTGAAAAGAATGCCGCTTTTTTCTTCTTCTTCGTGCTTTCTTGCTTGCAAAACCAACATTGCTACCACAACACTATTTGGGCGAAATTTTGTAGAAATGAAGCATGCTGTGCCATATGCTTTGAAAAACTGGAGAAAATAAATTTTTATTTGAATTAAGAAAATTCAAACAAATTGCTTTTCTGTAGTTGGAGGCCTGCCTGATTTTGAATATCTCTGCAGGTGCCTGAGCTCGTTGCTGTATATTAAACAATATGAAATACAGTAACAAAATCAGCAGGCAAATAATATAAACAGAACTGGTGAATGCTGTGCCAATTTACCCAAGCAATTCTCCCAATATGCCATGGTGATTATTTGAAATATCCCTGTTGTTTTCCCCGGTTTGCTTATTCCAATCTAGCATACGTGACTGACAAGTTGGAAATATTGGTTCCCGTTGTAGATGCCCGGCAGAAACACAAAATAAAAGATCCTATGGTATTGAGGGTAAAATTACACTCTAGAGATAATAGTGAAAAAATAAGATGGAGAAAAAAAATCTTTTCTAATGTTATATATGAGAGTCGGTCTTTAGATTCAGGTTTTTGGATTTTTTAAAAACAAACTCTGGTTGAAATTCACTTTTTTATTTTTTATAGTAAGCTATTTGAAATTTCTTTATAGTCCTTTCTACTTTGGGAAATTAAAGTGCATTTGCTCAATCAAATGTTCCGTGTTGGTATAAACCATAGTCTTCATCACAGTGAAGCTATCAAAGGAAGAGTCAATCAATTGAAAACAAATGGATCAGAACTGACTGACCAGGTTTTGTCTGAAATTAGAGATTATTCCAAGAGATGTGAACAAGTATTAAAAAAAAGTATAGTGCAATTTGATATTACATAAACAGATTTGGTGCCGAGTGAAAGTTTGTAATAGGCTTAGGATAGATTTTAACTTGTTCTATGAAGGCAAGCTACACTTATAATCTGCATTTTTAAATGCAATGAACTAATAAATGTTTTTGAAGTATGTGCCTCCTATACACTAAATTAACCCTTTTCAAAATATAGAACAAATACTCTAAATTGATAAGTACAATTTTCACCGTGCCAGTGATTAGAAATTGATACAGCATTCTGTATATCTTTTCTCTACACTTAGAACTCCTCCCTAAAGCCCCAAATTTCTGTTCGGCCTCCTGACATCAGTCCCAGAATTTTTAGGAGTGAGAACAGTTGATTACTCAATTTAGTAAGTTCACAGTTGTTTAAAAATTACTGATAGAGGAGCTCTTGCTATGTATGCTCAAAGCTTACTTACACAGGACAGTATGAAGCTGGAGGAGCTAGCACTCAGTCTTACATGTGATGAGAAAAGTAGTTCTGTCCACTGCTAACTTCAATACCATCTTCTACTTTGAAACTGACATATATAATCAAATACTGAATTTTTACATGAGGGGGTGTGATTTTTGTTGTAAATGAGAGTTCAAGAAATAAAGGGAAGACATAAGGAATGCTTCATGCAGAAGATAAACAACAAGCTTAAACTGGTTAGATGGGTAGATTTTGGAGATGCACAATTGAGGATAAAAGACACTTTTTATTAACATTCTGGGGAGATGGTGTGATGAACAAATACTATATTAAGGAGAAAATTCCCTGTAACAGCATAGCGTAATTCATATGATTTTAAAGTTGTCAAAAATAAGGTACCTAGTCAACTTTTCCCATCCCATTCTAATTTATAATTGAGAAAAGTAAAATTTTCACTCTTTTGTTTCTCCATTCTTTTGTGTTAACTTGGTAAAGCCAAAAATGAGCTATTACTACCATAATAACAGTAATTGCTCTAGATTTTACATGCCAATTATGTACTTTTTTTTTAACAATTCTTCTAAGAAACACAAAAAATGATGATCAAGATGACTGCAAACACATCTTTTAAAAATCTCAGACCATCAACTAGGAGGGATCATCTTTTCTTGATCAATTCACTTCTGTATTTCTTACAATGACTACTTCAGATCTTCATTACTCTTCTCAAGAAAACACTACTTAATATTTATGTCCATAATTTTCTAGTTGCTTTCTACTACATCAAAAAAGAATGATTATTTGTCTTGAAGAATGAGGGGTTTGCCTCTCCACCCACTTAAACCTAACTCCTTCCAAGTGTTTCTTTGTACACCCCAAACTCTGGCCTCCAATCTCCTGTCTAAATATTTCCTCTCAACTGGTTTGCAGTCATAACACCTAGTAGACTCCTTCCTATAAACCAACAAAGGAAAGAAGGAATAAAGAAAAATAACTGTCAAGATTCCTTTTACACATAATCTTCTGTGGAAAACCTTTCTTGTGCCCAGCTAATGCCGCCCACTGTGCTTCTGTAGTGTCTATGTTATTCTTCCCTGAAATGCCAGCTTGCATGTTTGTCTCCTCTGTTAGACTGTGGGTACCTTGAGGTCAGTTATGACGTCTGAATCACTGTTGAATTGCCAGTGCTTGGTAGAGTGTTAGGTAAATATTTGAGAAGCAAATCAATGAATACTGGGTTATTATATGTTTTTAAAGATTTTATTTATTTATTTTAGAGAGAGAGAAAGAAAGAGCACGAGCTGAGGGAAGGGCAGAGAAACAATCAGACTCCCCACTAAGCACAGAGCCCCAAGCAGGGCTTGATCCCAGGACCCCAAGATCACGACCTGAGCCAAAGTCAGATGCTTAACCAACTGAGCCACCCAGGTACTCCTGGGTTATTATTTTTCTGTTCCTTTATACTCTTGCATTTTCCAAATTTTCAAGTATAATCCTGTGTAGTTTGACTGCAAGACAAACTGAAGCAAAAACATAAACAAGAATAAAGTGAAGATTATTTTGGAGGAGTCCAAGATGGCAAGAGTAGGAAGATCCTGAGCTCACTTCCTCCCACAGACATGGCAAATGTACAGCCACATATGGATCATTTCCTTCTGAAATTTGAACTGCTTCTCCACAACAAATGATAAAAGACCACATCCAGCTGGGCAGGAGAGGCTAAGACAGTCTCACCAAACTTCAGAAGTGTCAACACATAATAGAGAGAATTTCACCAGTACTGTGTATCTCCCACAGGAGCAAGGTGTTGATTCTTCACAGTAGGCACTCCTTAGGATCTGCACCAAAGAGACAAGCTCCTAAAAATTCTGGTTTAGTAAACCAAAGGGATCTACACCCAATGGATCTGAAATGCTATAGCAAACTGAGCTGCTCCTTTCAAATAGCTTGCTTGCAGACTCACTCACTCTAGGATGCAAAGCAAAAAAGTATCAATTTGAAAAACTTCTGGGTAGGACGTAGAGATTCATCACTATTCTGGGGCATCTGCTGGAATGGTATGAGATAGCTGGGGTTCCCTCCAGAGTCCAAGACTCTGGAGGTCATCATTTCTGTACTCTCCACCTACCCTGCTAGTGCAGGCAGAGGCCCTCAGGCATGGCACTCTTCTGCTACATCCCTGGGATGGGCAGGAGCAAGTGGTTGCTGCACTGTCCCATTGTCCTGTTGAGACTTCTGTGTGCAGACAGTTGCAGTGATTTCCTGCTTCCTGGTTGGGGCAGCCAAGTGTGAATGGTTATAGCATTCCCTCAGTCCCTTGCTAAAATCAGTCAGTACAGGGGGTCCTGACACTCTCCTGCACCCTGGCTGGGGTTGGCAATCATGAATAGTCATGGAATTCTCCTGCCCCCATCCTGGGACCAGCAAGTGTGCACAAAGTACTCTCTTACAATATTGTTGGAGCCTGCAGTCAAGAATGGTCAAGGCATTTCCCACCATGGTTCTGAAGCTTGTAATGTGTCCTGTCACCTACACTTTCCAGCTACCTTACTGAAACCAGCAGGTCCACACAAACAACCCACAGGACACCTCTTGTTTGTTTGTCTGACCCAGGTGACCAAGGGGGATTGGCATTCCTGAGCTTCAAGGAATTATATAATGGGAAAGACAGGTTTGTTTGTTTTTAAATGAAGATTTTATTTATTTATTTGACAGACAGAGAAAGAGATATCACAAGTAGGCAGTAGGCGGCCCCCTAAGCAGGCTCCCTGCTGAGCAGAAAACCCAATGCAGAGCTTGATCGAGGACCCTAAAGATGATGAACTGAGCCAAAGGCAGAGCCTTAACCCACTGAGCCACCCAGGTATTCTGGAAAGACAGTTTTGTTCTTTTTTTTTTTTTTAAATTTTTATTAACATATAATATATTATTAGCCCCAGGGGTACAGGTCTGTGAGTCATCAGGCTTACACATTTCACAGCACTCACTTCCCCAATGTCCATAACCCAACCACCGTCTCCCTACCACCCTCCCCCTGGCAACCCTTAATCTGTTTTGTGAGCTTAAGGGTTTCTTATGGTTTGTCTCCCTCCTGATCCCATCTTGTTTCATTTTTTCCTTCCCTACCCCCCAAAACCTCCTACTTTGCCTCAGAAATGCCTCATATCAAGGAGATCATATGATAATTGTCTTTCTCTGATTGACTTATTTTGCTCAGCATAGTACCCTCTAGTTCCGTCCACGTCATTGCAAATGGCAAGATTTCATTTCTTTTGATGGCTGCATAGTATTCCAATATAATTTTAGCCATTTTGACTGGTGTGAGGTGCTATCTCATTGTGGTTTGATTTGTATTTCCCTGATGCTGAGTGATGTGGAGCACTCTTTCATGTGTCTGTTGGCCATCTGGATGTCTTCTTTGCAGAAATGTCTGTTCATGTCCTCTGCCCATTTCTTGATTGGATTCTTTGTTCTTTGGGTGTTGAGTTTGATAAGTTCTTTATAGTTTTGGATACTAGCCCTTTATCTGATATGTCGTTTGCAAATATTTTCTCCCATTCTGTCAGTTGTCTTTGGGTTTTGTTGATTATTTCCTTTGTGGTGCAAAAACTTTGATCTTGATGAAGTCCCAATGGTTCATTTTTGTCCTTGCTTCCCTTGCCTTGGGTGATGTTTCTAGGAAGAAGTTGCAGCATCTGCAGTTGAAGAGGTTGCTACCTGTGTTCTCTTAACGGATTTTGATCGATTCCTGTCTCAAATTGAGGTCTTTCAATGATTTTGAGTCTATTTTTGTGTGTGGTGTAAGGAAATGGTCCAATTTCATTTTTCTGCATGTGGTTGTCCAGTTTTCCCAACACCAATTTGTTGAAGGGACTGTCTTTTTTCCATAGGACATTCTTTTCTGCTTTGTCAAAGATTAGTTGACCATAGAGTTGAGGTCTACTTCTGGGCTCTTTATTCTGTTTCACAGATCTATGTGTCTGTTTTTGTGCCAGTACCATACTATCTTGATGGTGACAGTTTTGTAATAGAGCTTGAAGTCTGGAATTATGATGCCACCAACTTTGGCTTTCTTTTCAACATTCCTCTGGTTATTCGAGGCCTTTTCTGGTTCCATATAAATTTTAGGATTATTTGTTCCATTTCTTTGGGAAAAAAAAAAAAAAGGATGGTATTTTGATAGGGATTGCATTAAACGTTAGATTGCTTTAGGTAGCATAGACATTTTCACAAAATTTTTTCTTCCAACCCATGAGCATGGAACATTTTTCCATTTCTTTGTGTCTTCCTCGATTTCTTTCATGAGTACTTTATAGTTTTCTGAGTACAGATTCTTTGCCTCTTTGGTTTGGTTTATTCCTAGGTATTTTATGGTTTTGGGTGCAATTGTAAATGGGATTGACTCCTTAATTTCTCTTTCTTCTGTCTTGTTGGTGTATAGAAATTCATCTGGTTTCTGTGCATTGATTTTATATCCTGATACTTTATTGAATTCCTGTACAAGTTCTAGCAGGTTTGGAGTGGAGTCTTTTGGGTTTTCCACATAAAGTATCATATCATCTGCAAAGAGTGATAGTTTGACTTCTTTACCGATTTGGATGCATTTACTTTCTTTTTGTTGTCTGATTGTTGAGGCTAAAATTTCTAGTACTATGCTGAATAGCAATGGTGATAATGGACACCCCTACCATATTCCTGACCCTAGCAAAAAACTCTCAGTGTTTCCCCATTGAGAATGATATTTTCTGTGGGTTTTTCATAGATGACTTTGATGATATTGAGGTATGTACCCTCTATCCCTACACTTTGAAGAGTTTTGATCAAGAATGAATGATGTACTTTGTCAAATGCTTTTTCAGCATCTATTGATAGTATCATATGGTTCTTGTTCTTTCTTTTATTAATGTATTGTATCACATTGATTAATTTGCAGATTTTGAACCAACCTTGCAGCCCTGGAATAAATCCCATTTGGTCATGGTGAATAATCATTTTAATGTACTGTTGGATCCTATTGCATAGTATTTTAGTGAGAATTATTACTTCTGTATTCATCAAGGATATTCATCTGTAATTCTCTGTTTTGATGGGGTCTTTGTCTGGTTTTGGGATCAAGGTAATGCTGGCCTCATAAATGAGTTTGGAACTTTTTCTTCCGTTTCTATTTTTTGGAACAGTTTCAGGATAATAGGTATTAATTCATCTTTAAATGTTTGGTAGAATTCCCCTGGGAAGCCGTCTGGACCTGGCTCTTGTTTATTCGGAGATTTTTGATGACTGCTTCAATCTCCTTAGTGGTTATGGTTCTGTTCAGGTTTTCTATTTATTCCTGATTCAGTTTTGGTAATTTATACTTCTCTAGGAATGCATCCATTTCTTCCAGATTGTCAAATTTGTTGGTGTATAGTTGATTGTAATATGTTCTTATAATTGTTTCTATTTCTTTTGTGTTGGTTGTGATCTCTCCCCTTTCATTCATGGTTTTAGTTATTTGGGTCCCTTCTCTTTTCTTTTTGATAAGTCTGGCCAGGAGTTTTTCAATCTTATTAATTCTTTCAAAGAACCAACTACTAGTTTCGTTGATTTGTTCTACTATTTTTTGGGGGGGGTTCTATTTCATTGATTTCTGCTCCGATCTTTATTATTTCTCTTCTCCTGCTGGGTTTAGGCTTTCTCTGCTGTTCTTTCTGTAGCTCCTTTAGGTATAGGGTTAGGTTGTGTACATGAGACCTTTCTTGTTTCTTGAGAAAGGCTTACATCATTATATATTTTCCTCTCAGGACTGCCTTTGCTGTGTCCCAAAGATTTTGAACAGTTGTGTTTTCATTATCAATTGTTTTCGTGAATTTTTTTAATTCTTTAATTTCCTGGTTGATCCATTCATTCTTTAGTAGGATGCTCTTTAGCCTCCATGTATTTGGGTTCTTTCCCACTTTCCTCTTGTGATGGAGTTCTAGCTTCAGAGCACTGTGGTCTGAAAATATGCAGGGAGTGACCCCAATCTTTTGGTACCAGCTGAGACCTGATTTGTGACCCAGGTTGTGATCTATTCTGGAGAATGTTCCATGTGCACTAGAGAAGAATGTGTATTCTGTTGTTTTGGGATGGAATGTTCTGAATATATCTGTGATGTCTATCTGGTCCAGTGTATCATTTAAGGCTTTTATTTCCTTATTGATCTTTTGCTTGGATGACCTGTCCATTTCAGTGAGGGGGGTGTTAAAATCCCCTACTATTATTGTATTATTGTCTATGTGTTTCTTTGATTTTGTTTTTAATTGGTTTATATAGTTGACTGCTCCCATGTTAAGGGCATAGATATGTAAAATTGTTAGATCTTCTTGTTGGACAGACCCTTTGAGTATGATATAATGTCCTTCCTCATCTCTTAATATAGTCTTTGGCTTAAAATCTAGTTTATCTGATATAAGGATTGCCACCCCAGCTTTCTTTTGATGTCCATTAGCATGGTAATTTGTTTCCACCCCTCACTTTAAATCTGGAGGTGTCTTTGGTTCTAAAATGAGTTTCTTGTAGACAGCATATTGATGGGTTTTGTTTTTTAATTCATTCTGGTACCGTCTATCTTTTTACTGGGGGCATTTAGTTCATTTACATTCAAGGTAACTATTGAGAGATATGAATTTAGTGCCATTGTATTGCCTGTAAGGTGGCTGTTACTGTATATTGTCTCTGTTCCTTTCTGGTCTACTACTTTTAGGCTTTCTCTTTGCTTAGAGGACCCTTTCAATATTTCCTATAAGGCTGGTTTTGTATTTACAAATTCTTTTAGCTTTTGTTTGTCCTGGAACCTTTTTATCTCTCCTTCTATTTTCAATGATAGCCTAGCTGGATATACTATTCTTGGCTGCATGTTTTTCTCATTTAGTGTTCTGAAAATATCATTCCAGTTCTTTCTGACTTGCCAGGTCTCTGTGGATAAGTCTGTTGCCAATGTAATATTTTTACCATTGTATGTTACAGACTTCTTATCCTGGGTTGTTTTCAGGATTTTCTCTTTGTCACTAAGATTTGTAAGTTTTGCTATTAGATGACAGGGTGGTGACCTATTTTTATTGATTGTGAGTGGGATTCTCTGTGCCTTCCGGATTTTGATGCTTGTTCCCTTTGTCATATTAGGGAAATTCTCTATAATAATTAGCTTCAGTACACCTTCTGCCCCCCTCTCTCTTTCTTCTTCTTCTGGAATCCCAATTATTCTAATAATGTTTTGTCTTATTGTATCACTTATCTCTCAAATTCTCCCCTCATGGTCCAGTAGTTGTCTCTCTTTTGCTCAGCTTCTTTATTCTACATCATTTGGTCTTCTATATCACTAATTCTCTCTTCTAACTCATTTATCCTAGCAGTAAGAGCTTCCATTTTTGATTGCATCTCATTAATAGCTTTTTAAATTCCAGCTTGGTTAGATTTTAGTTCTTTTATTTCTCCAGAAAGGGCTTTTATTCCTCCAAACAGGGTTTATCTAATACCTTCCATGCCTTTTTTGAGCCTAGCTAGCACCTTGGGAATCATCATTATGAACTCTAGATCTGACATATTACCAATGTCCATATTGATTAGGTCCCTAAACTTCAGAACTGCCTCTTGGTTTTGTTTGTTTGTTTGTTTGTTTTGTTTTGTTTTGTGGTGAGTTTTTCTGTCTTACCATTTTATCCAGATAAGAATATATGAATGAGAGAATAAAATACTAAAAGGGTGGCAAAGATCGCAGAAAAATGTATACTAACAAAATCAGAAGGGACCTCAAATCAGGGTGAGAAAAAAGGTGGTAAAAAATTTTTTTAAAAAATTAAAATATATATATATATATATATATGGCTGGTGAATAAAATAGATCCACCCACTTGATTTGGAGTGTATTTTGGTCCCCTAGAAGAAACTACCTCCTAAAATTTTAAAGAAAGAAAAACTTTTATATATATGAAAATAAGGGTAAATGCAATGAAGGGATGGAATATGACTGTAAGAATGAAATTAAAAATAATAAAATCCTAAAAAAGGAATTGATAAGATAAGTTGGTTGGAAAAAGAAAAAAAAGGAAAGTGGAGAGAATGTACTCAGACTGGAGACTAGAACAAAGCCTTGTGCTCTATTTAGGGTATATTTTGATATATTGGAAGAAATTGTATCCCAAAAAACTTTTGGAAGAAAAAACCCTATATGTATACAAAAAATAAAGTTAGACACAATGAAGGATAAAATATGACTATAATAATGAAAGTTTAAAAAGATTTTTTAGAAAAGTATTGTTAAGATAAACTAGTTTAAAAAAAACATTAAAAGAAGAAAGAGGAAAAGTTCAAAAAAATTAGAATAAGAAAAAAATTAAAAAAGTAATTAACTTTGCAAGACTAAAGAATCATGGGGAGAAAGCCATGAATTCCATACTTTGCTTTCCCCTCCTCTGGAATAGCACTGATCTCCTTGATCAGAGAGCTTGGTTTTAGTTGGATGTTCTTGCTGATCTTCTGGGGGAGGGGCCTGTTGTAGTGATTCTCAAATATCTTTGCCTGAGGCAGAATTGCTCTGCCCTTGCTAGGGGCCAGGCTAAGTAATCTGCTCGGGTTCGCTCTCAGGAGCTTTTGTTCCCTGAGTGCTTTCCGTAGAGCTCTGGAGGATGGGACTGAAAATGGTGGCCTCCCAATCTCTGGCCCAGAGGAGCTGACACCTCAGGGCCCCACTCCTCAGTGTGCCCTCGGGAAAAAAAAACCTCAACCACTCCTGTCTCCCTGGTCTCCGACCATATTCCGAGCTCACCAAGACTGTGACAGCATTCCTGTCTCTGGCACACAGACCCATTTGGAGTCTCCAAACCCAGCAGATTCCTGCCTCAAGAGTAGGAAGGTGAGTTTCCCAGGATCTGCCACTTGTGGGGTCTCCGCTCAAAGAGCAGTGACCTGACTGTGCCACAGATCACAGTTTAAGGTAACCCTGAGCTGAGAGCTTACTTCTTGTCTCCATCTCTATAGCCAGCTTCCCTGTTCTGATACCTGAGAGCTCTGCTACATTCAGACACCTCTGATTCTTCTGTGACCCCACGGGACCTGACCTCACACTGTCCCTGCAAGGACTCCACCCCTGCTTAGCCTCTGGAGCGATGTCCCTCAGTGGAGCAGAGCAGACTTTTAAAAGTTTGAATTTTGTGCTCTGCTGCACCACTACTTGCTGGGAGTTGGCTCTCCGCCCGCTCCCCTGCAGTCTATCTAACCGTTGCTTTGGATTCACTTCTGTGCACATCCTACCTCTCAGAAAGTGGTAGAGTTTCTGTTTCTAGAATTGCTTCTCTTCTTCTCTTTGATATCTTGCTGGGTTTGTAGGTATTCAGAATGTTTGATAACTGTCTAGCTGAATTCCTGCGACCTGATGTCATCTCAGCCTGCTACTCCTCCACCATATTCAGAAAGACAGTTTTTATCAGGCCAAAATTCTCAGGGCACTGAGGAGACAACAGCTTGAAATATATGCTGGCTTCTTAGGAAAAAGCCAGAATTATTATTCCTGGAGCTTCACCCTGAAGGACACCCTTCAGGTTTCAGACACATACCTAGGGGCTATGTTGTGCTTCTAGGAATATAAGTAGGGAGACATTATTCTTAGTCACTCTTTTAGGCGCAGTGAAGTTTGATGATATCTCCAATAAAAAGAACTTATAAATTTATCTAGAGTCTCAATTTTTGTAAATGTCACTCAGCAGATACCTCCAGGTCTCCTGGTCTGAAAGCCAGCAGGGTTTATGATTGTGGCCTTGCAGGACTTTATATATTTGCATACTTAAAAAGCTACTATCTGAAGGTCTGGCTTCCAATCAGTCTGAGACTAGGTGCAAAATGAGATTCCTCCCCTTGGGTCACTGACAGGTCTTGGTACTTCATCATCAATGTGTCCATATCAATAATAGATCAGGATGTCTAGCCAAATACAAAGGTTCAATAGACAACCAAGAGCTTGGACTAGGGCAAGGGTAAAAATCAATTTCATTAATTACACAAGGCCATGGCTTCAAGACTGGGAAAGGTAGATGTTTTGTCTAAAATTAGAAACAAACACAGAGGGCCAAGCAACATGAAGAACCAAGGAAATAAATTCCAAATGACAGAATAAGATAAAACTTCAGAAAAAAAAATCTTTAAATAAATAATCTACTGATAAAGAATTCAAAGTAATGGTCTTAAAGATGTTCACTAAACTCAAGAAAAGAATGGAGGAGCACAATAAGAGGTTCAGCAAAGATATTAAAAACATATAAAAATATCAAACAGAAGTCACAGAGCTAAAGAATGCAATAACTGAACTGAAAAATACACTAGTGGAGTTCAAAAGCAGACTGGATGAAATGGAAGAACAGATCAGTGAGCTGGAAGACAAGGCATTAGAACTTACCCAGGCAGGGATGCTTAGGTGGCTCATTCATTAAGTATCTACCTTCGGCTCAGGTCATGATCCCAGGTCCTAGGATCTAGCCCCACCTCAGGCTCCCTGCTCAGTGGGAAGCCAGCTTCTCCCTCTCCCACTCCCTCTGCTTGTGTTCCCTCTCTTGCTATCTTTGTCAAATAAATAAATATTAACAAAACAAAACAAACAAACCGAAAACAAACAAACAAACAAACAAACAAAAAAAAAACCTTACCCAGACAGAGCAGGAAAAACAAAAAAAGAATTTAAAAAGCTGAAGATAATTTGAGAGACCTACAAAACAACATCAACTAGAATAACATTCACATTCTAGGGTCTCAGAGAGACCCTAGAAAGACATGAGGCAGAAAATTTATTTAGAAAAAATAACGGTTCAAAAATTCTCTAATCAGGAGAAAGATGCAGCCAAGTCAAGGAGATCCAGAGAGTTTAAAATAAAATGAATCAAAGAGATCCATAGCAAGACACATTATATTGAAATGTCAAAAGTTAAAGATAAAGGGAAAATCTTCAAAGCAGCAAGAGAAAGGCAACTTGTTACATAAAAAGGAAACCCCTAAGGTTATGAGCAGATTTTTCAGCAGAAACTTTGAGTTTCTTTGCAAAGGGAGTAGTATCACATATTCAAAGTGCTATAAAGGAGGAAGGAGTTCCAACCAAGAATATTTTCCCCAGCAAGTTTATCATTCAGAATTGAAGGAGAGAAAAAAGAGTTTTCCAGGTAAGCAAAAATGAAAAGAGTTTATTACCACTCAATTGGCCTTACAAGAAACGTTAAAGGACTTCTATAAGCTGAAAATAAATGATACTGATTAACAAGAAAACATACAAAAGTAAGAATCTTACTGGGATAAAGTAAATATGTAGAAAAGAAAGTAGATAACTCACTTATAAAGCTAGTATGATGGTTAAAAGATACCAGAAATAAAATTAACTACAATAATTGGTTAAGGGTTACATTTTAAAAAGGAGGAAAAATGTAACACTCAAAACATAAAATGTAAGGGGATATGTAAAAATGAGAGTTTTGGAATGACTTCAAGTTTAAGTTGTTCTCAATTTAAAATAGACTGTTATAGGTTGTTATATGTGAACTTTGTGGGTAACCACAAAGCAAAAACTTACAGAAAAATACACAATAGAAAATGAGGAAGAAATATTTAAATATAACACTAGAGAAAGTCATCAGACCACAAGGAAAGAAAGAAAGAGAAGAAAAGCACAAATATAATATATATAGTTATATAAATACAAAAAAATCCAGAAAATAATGAACAAAATGCCATTAAGTACATACCTACCCATAATTACTTTATTTATTTAAAAGATTTTGTTTATTTATTTGACAGAGAGAGTGATCACAAGTGGAGAGAGTCAGGCAGAGAGAGAAGGGGAAGCAGACTTTCCACTCAGTAACGATGCTGAGGCAGATGCGGGGCTCGATCCCAGGACCCTGAGATCATGACCTGAGCTGAAGGCAGAGGCTTAATCCACTGAGCCACCCAGGTGCCCCCATAATTACTTTAAATGTAAATAGACTACATTCTCCAAGTATGAACAAGAGTGCTGAATAGATACAAACAACCAAGCATAAACACAAGATACATCTATATATTACCTATAAGACACTTCAGATCTAAGAACACAAATTGCAAGTGAGGAGATGGAAAAAGATACTCCATGCCAATGGAAACAAAAAGAAAGCTGGTATGGCTATATGCAGATCAAACAAAACAGATCTTAAAGACTAAAAAAGACAAAGAAGAACATGTAAGATCAGTCTGATAAAAAGATCTAATTTTATAAATATATATGCACCCAATATAGAAGTACATAAAGCAAATACTAACAGACTTAAGTGGAGAAGTTAACAGCAATAGAATAACAGTATGGGGACTTCAAAACCCCACTTACATCAATAAATAGATTATTTAGACAGAAAACCAATAGGGAAACATTGGTCTTAAACAACACATTAGAGCAGGTAGACTTAAGAGATACATGCAGAATGTTCCATCCAGAACCAGCAGAATACACATTCTTCTCAAGGGCATATGGAACATTCTCCAGGACAGATTGCATGCTAGGCCACAAAAAAGTCTCAATAAATTCAAGAAGGCTGAAAGCATATTGGGCACATTTTCCTACTGCAATGATGTGAAACTAGACATTAATTTCAGGAAGAAAACTGGAAAAAAACACAAACACCTGGAAATTAAACAACATGCTACTGAACAACCACTGGGTCATTGGAAAAATCAAAAGGAAAACAAAACAAAACAAAACAGAGACTAATACTGCATGACTTCACTTATATGTGGAATCTAAAAAAACAAACAAAAAAATAAAAAAAATAAACAAAACAGAATAAAACCCAGACCCACAATCGGATACAGAGAACAGATTGGTGGTTACCAGAGGGCAGGGATGTAGGGGCTGAAATAGGTAAAGGGGATCAAGAGGTACAAGCTTCCAGCTATAAAATAAATAAGCCATGGGGATATAATGTACAGCATGGGGAAATATGGTCAATAGCAATGTATTAGTTGTATTAATTGTATGGGGATTGATGGTAGCTACAATTATAGTGGTGATAATTTCAGTATACACAAAGGTTGAATCACTATATTGTACATCTTGAACTAACATAATATTTTATGTCCACTATATTTCAATAAGAAAAAAAGAAAAATTATTTGCCATTTAAGATGATAAGTCAAAAGAATCTGTAGCCAAAACTGCTAGCTGGCAAATCAGTTGTTTAAACTGCTTTTCTAGAAGGAATACAATACTGATGCTTCTAAGTCAAAAGGGAAAAAAAGATAGGAAAGTAATTTTTCTAACATAATATGGAATAGATCATAAGTTTATTTTAAGAACAACTGAATAGAGATGTAATAAATAGATTTCATTAGGTCTATATTCTGTATCTCATCTGCTCACACTTAAATTGGAATCTCTTTTGTTATATTGTTTTTAGTTTTAAGTATTCTAATGGCTCGCAAAAATGTTAGTATTCATATTTAAACTTATTTTATTTGTAAAGCAACAAAGTTATCTTTAGAATGTTTATTTCCAAATGTAATCAATTAATTTTGGAAGGCAGATCTTGGATAACAAAACAGTACCAGCAAGTGAAAGCAAACTCAAATTCCAATAATCACCTCATAGTAGTTCCCCAGTTCGTCTGACAAGTGGCTAAGGAGTTTAGATTCATTTTCAGTGATGGGATTGTCGGGTCAGCATTTGAGATGTTCCCTTTACTACAGGAGACGTCTCTGTTCCTCATCCCTCTTTCTTCTGTTTTCTTCCATCTTTCCTGTCCCTATGTAATTTACCCACCCCGTCCTTATTTTACTCTTAATTTCACAGCTTATATCACTTTTGTCCAGATAATCTAATTCTATGTAATAAATTGTCTGAAAATATTATCCATCATATTATATTTTACTACCATATTCTAAACCAACAAGTAGTTGGTTAGTAGCTGGAAATATTTTGTATCTTTTAGCATGGCTATTGACACATACTGAGTGCTCAGTAAATCCAAATTGATTTACTGGCTAATATAACAGATGGAATTTTCCTCCACATTCTACATTAGTATTAGGTCAAAAAAAAAAAAAAGGGAAAAAGGAAAAAAAAGTTGATTTCCTTTTTTCTTAGCAAAAATCCCATCATTTTTTGAAAATTAAAGTAACAAGACTAAAATTAGAGGCTGAAAGGAAAGGATTTCTGTAGAATTAAGACAAGGTTGAGCCTCACAATACAGTAGATGCTACTAGAGTTGTCAAAGACATTGCACGTGTTTTCTCATGAAACAGAGACAAAATTAAATTTATGGGTCAGATATAAAGAAAGAAGTATAAATAACATGTGAGAGGATGCTTGAGGGCCAATTTAAACGAAACCTTAAAGCAGAGGTTTGGTTGTCCTCCCAATACACAACATTGTTTTGGATTTATTCTAACAACTTTTAAAGTCAAGACAATTCCCAAATGCTTTGTAATGAGTAGAGTAGCTAGATTGAAATATAAGATAGGTTTGGGACAAGTGTCATCCACATAAAACACTAATGTATACTATCAGTTTTGTGAGTATCCCTCATGTCACAGTAACTGCAAGGCATTTTAAGAAACTCCAGGAAGCTGTTTGAGGGATACTGTAAAGACCAGAGGGAAAGCAGAGAGCCTCATTTATCAAACTCTATTCAATATTGATTTAGTATCATCTGTATCTTTCATTATTAAGATTACCTTAAACAGAAAACCGCAAATAGGTGACAAACATATGTAAAAATTAAGACACCAGACTCTATAACTTAAATACCTATACCTACTTGAAATCAGATTGGTTCTTTTGCTCCATAATAGTCACGGAGCATCTAGTATTGTTCTTAAACTCGATTTCACAGTGCATTAGATTTCCATCATCTAAAAGCTTAGAACATACTGAACCTTTATGCAATAACCTGATTAAAAACTGCCCTTATACTTTTTCCTTAAGGCAGAAGGGGTTTGAATAATCCTGTTTACAATGCAAGACAATTGCCTCCCCCCCCACCTCCGCCACAGCCCTAGTAAAAATCATGATTTAACTTCTTTTTTTTTCCCAGTGACACTGTAAAACACAATGGCCCTTGTAAAAAGCCTTAGAGATGCCTCTAGAAATATTAGCTCATCTATATGCCCTAGACCATCTAATTAAATAGAAATTGTATGTCTTCAGTATAAAACTCCCTTTGATTAAAGTTAGTCTGGGAATACGGCTGAGAAGATAATGAATTTCAGTTACCCTATCTACAAAAGTTGCAGTGAAATGGCCCTTTGAAAAAAAAAAAAATCCCTTAAAACTTAGACACAAATAATTTAATGAAGAGAACTTGAATTTTTCAAAATATTGCTGAATTCAGCTTCAAACCCTCAGTCTATTAATGAAGTGATGTCTCCCTAAAACAATGAAGCCTTTTGTAGCCTTGCAGATGTGTTTCTGAAAAAGATTTCTATTTAATGCTACATTCCATTGCCCCTTCTTCCTCCCAGTAACTGTCACTGACTGTCAGTTCCTGTGTAGTGGTGTTGCCTATGCTGTCAGATCAATTTTTAGAGATAGGGCAAAGTCACAGTAAAATTCAGTAGTGTAGAAAACCCATTAATGTTGAAGGGGCTGTGCATGTTATATTCTCCAATGAAGCAAAAAGCTAGCAGGGATTTTAATAATGATAAACTCAAACGTACAAATAGGCAAAACAAACATCATCAACAAACTTCTGTGTCTCAGTGAAAGACTGGACGACACAAAAGAGCAAATATTGTCTCTGAAACCTTGGAAAGCAGCATGAGAAGAGTAGAGGAGAGAGTTGAAAGCTTCCATAAGCTAACAGGTTAGGCTCTTCTTGGGCCATTTAGGATTGACGTAGATAGCCAAGGATTCTAGTTCTTTAGATTTTTGAGAAGATTCTTCAGAGTTCTTGCTATATGCAAATATGGCTAGGATTAGATAAATAAAATATATGTATTCAGTGATTTTTGTTGGATTTACTCACTTTTTGGATTTACTCACTTTCTAACCTTAAATTTAGCCTCAACGAAAATATTAATATGTATACAATCAAGAGTTTGATATAATAATTTTTCATATAGGTATTTTATATATAGGTAATAAATACTATTTAAATGTGAAATATACATATAGGTAAAATTTTAAGATAAGAAAAATTAAGATAAAAAATCCTTCATCTGTCTAAATGACTACATGTGTGATTAGCTTTAGTAATACCACAGTTTGGGAAAGTGGGGACCAGTTAACCATATTTCTATAAAGACAGAATGTAGTCTTCTATAACAAGGCAGATAAAACAATACCAAAATATCTCAACTTAGTCCGGAAGTTTTCTGTCCTATATAGAAGCCTCCCTAGTGAAGGTACGGCACATGTAGGATCATTCAAGGTTAGAACATTAAAGCAGGGAGACCCACTTCACATGTGACCTGGTTCACTTGAGGAGAGCTAGAGATTCAAGAGAGGGTAAGGACTCCTGGCTGGCGCAGCAGCTGGTGGAGGAGTACCTGAGGACAGAGCTCTCCTCTCGTTAACATCAGGGTGCCTACGCTTGAATGCGTCTCTTGGTATTGAAAGCAATCAGGCAGAACCGCATAAATGCCAATTTTCACACCAATAAACACACACAATGTAAAATACAGTTGTAAAGCATAGTTTAGAATTCATGTTAGGTTAAAACAGTAAGAAAAGTGCAATAAATATTTTCGAGAAAAAATATGAAGTAATCTCTGTAGTGATATCCCAACATGATGGTACAGATGAGCAAACGATCTTACTATAGGACAAACTCAGGAGTGTCTAACACAGCAACAGTGTCATGGTCAATCAACTCTCAGCAGAGTGTCCAGGTATCACTTTGGGCAGAACAGGAGCAAAACCAGGAAAGTGACGATGGGGTCTATGTCCTAAGAAGACAGTACAGGATCCAGCCTAAGAGGAAGGGAAAAGTCTTGAGATAACATTGGAGGGGTTATGCCTGACTGGTTTTAACAAGAGGCAGTAGAGCTCTAGATGTGGAATGACATTCAAAAATGAAGGAATGAGGGGCACCTGGGTAGCTCAGTGGGTTAAAGCCTCTACTTTCTGCTCAGGTCATGATCTCAGGGTCCTGGGATCAAGCCCCACATCGGGGCTCTCTGCTCCGCAGGGAGCCTGCTTCCCCTCCCCCTCTGCCTGCCTCTCTGCCTACTTGTGATCTCTCTCTGTCAAATAAATAAATAAAATCTTAAAAAAAAATGAAGGAACGAGAAAACAAACTGAGGAAAAAGGAAGTGGGATTAAAGAGAACAAATACTGGACAGAGTGACCTAATATTATTGCTTGAAGATGGGTCTGTGGTTCTTTGCAGGAACAGGGTCCAGGAATAAAAGTGTTCCCTGACACTGACATCACGTTATCTTGATTTAGAGACTTTTTCTTTTATTCCTGTCCTCATTATTTTTTTTTAACTATTCCCTAGGATTCTTTCTCAACCTTTACTTGGAGCTATTTAATTAAAACATCAGTTAAACAGACAAATAACAAACTACCCTATAGTTTAAAGATTTTACAGTTTTCCTCCCTTAACAATGTATATATGCTATTAAAGTCATCAGAACCACGTTTTACCTTTTTATTCAGTCTTGAAATGGTAATGAATAGTTGTTGCTTTGCCCTAGAGTTAGCTTTATTGTTGACATAGCTATTCGTAATTGTGAAGATTAAAAACAAAGTCTTGCACTTATGAAATGTTATATATAGTTTGCCAAAAAAATTGCATTAACTTTCTCATTAATATTAGCACTACTATGCACTCACTCATGCACTCAACAACATATACTAAGCAAACTGTAGCAAACATTCCCCTGAGTTTCGGATACGGCAGTGGATAAAAAAGACAAAGTTCTTGCCTTCCTGAAGCTTATAACACAGCCCTTAGAAATCATCCCGCTCGTGACCACCAATTGCATATTTATTTTAATACAGTGACAAGTACGTTATAGGAGTGCATTGGTGTCATGAAAGCATAAAATATGGAGACTGTGGTCCACAGTGGGTGCAAAGGGCTGGATATAGTCTGAGGAACTGGATTTTAATGCAAGAGCAAACAAATGAGAAGTCACCTACAGGGAAAGAAAGAGAGTATTGGGTGTGGGGAATCAGAGGATTGAGGCAGGGAGATCATTCCTAGTAGAAGAAGAAGCACACTCAAAAGTTGATCAGTGGGTGAGAACAGAGATTTGGAAACAGAATAAAGATTGATGTGCACAAAGACAGTGAAAGAGGATAGGGATGGGTGGCAAGGGAGGACGCACAGAGGGGTGTGAAGAAGAGAATCTTGTGCAGAATAAGAAACCAGGTAAAGGTAGACTTAAAAAAAAAATTCAGTATTTCAAGAACTACATTAACATCCCTTAATTTTGTGTGGGGTTCATCCTCTGCAGCCAATTCACGTTGCTCAGATAGACCTGATTCCCCTCCTAGTTTGAGGGTGGAGTGGAGTCTTGGTTGCCCTGATTCTCCAGCGTCTCCCCTCCCCTAGCCTTAATGATTGACTGAAAGGAGGCATGTAGCCACCAGAAAGCCAGAATACCATGAGAGTGCAAAGCCACGGCATTCAGGGCAGTCAGTCTCTCCCCTCCAGACGGACACACATACTTTTTTTTGGTAAGTAGAGACATGCCTATGTGTGCGTGAGTACACACACTGTAATATGTACAACACTTTACAGAACTTTCAGGACTGTACTTTTCAGTACAATATCCTTTGAAATCACTAATGAAATGCAATTGCATATCAGAGAAAAGGGAAATAAGAAAAGAGGGAAGAAGAATATGTGAGGCACTCAAGAGAGACAAATAAAAAGGAATCATTGAAAAAGAGAATACAAGGAGGCTCATTCAGCTCCCACTATACTACTCATTACACTATGATGTACTAGCTGTTACGTTGTGCGCATATAAGCCTTACATCTTCAGCCTGATCACAGGCTTCTTGATGTGGGAATTATGTCGTATGTACCACATGCAGCAGCAAACAGCATGGCCCTAGAGCAACAGGCAGGGATCAAGAATTAATTAGACTTATTTTTCATGTGAATGTGGTGGCAGGTTGCAGGATGGCACAAAAACTCAAGTTGCCAATAAGAGACAGCAACATCTGCATAGATATGCAAAGCAGATCGAGACCACAACAGAGAAAAAGCAGCAGCTTTCTTTGCTTCTTCTCTCTTTCTCTGTCTCTTCCTGTTTCTCTTTGTCTCTGTCTCATTCTCCCTCTCTTTATATAATTATATATAGCAATTCTTTAAGATCTATCTATCTAGAGATTAGTTGTTAGATATAATACACAGGCATATATCTGATATATAATTAGAAGTTGATAAAAAAAAAAAACATTGTCACTTAGTGAATCTCAGCTTTGAAAAAAGGCCAAATGATTTCTGTTGAGTGCACTGGAAATAAAAAAATTAAAAAAGAAGAAAAAAAGAATGTTCTCGGTTTAACTGGAGAGAGAAAGAATAATGCATGTCTTTTAATCTCTGAAGAATAGAAGCCTTGCTGAATTCCTCTGCTCTTCCCATTTGTGCCCAATGAAGCAGACAAATTCAGAAACAGCCAACATTTATGACTTGGATGTGAATGGTACTGTTTCATAGTGACCATTAAAGAAATATATGATCTCAGGATAATATTCCAAAATTGGTTCTTGTTATTCATACTATAAAATGGTCAGAGATCCAAGTAAATTCCACTTGAAGATAAAAGATATTCAGAGTCCATGAGATACTGATTCTCTGTTAACTTTATGAAAAATGCCTGGTTATTCACATATTAGTAAGTATAGTTCTAAATTAAAGAGACAACTAATATTAATTATTTTAAAGATAGGGAGAGAATTAATTGTACTTTATTTTTATACCTTTAGGTAAGCCTACAAATTTCCTAAGAACTGCTACTTTAAATATTTTTCAGATTCTTAAATAATTCAAACAGGGATTAGCTTTCAACAGAGGAGTATTTTAAACATTGTACCCTTTCTTTCTACTCCCCTGACATTCAGTCATACTTTTCACATGGCACTTTCTCATAACTGAACTTCTCTACTTGTACAAATTAATTATATCATTGATGTAACACAGTTGTTTTCACAATAAGTGATATTCTAGAACTTCTTGAATAATAAATTAAAAACTTAAATCTCCCACCAATATTCATAGGTAGGTTATGAGATAGCAACTCCACGGAAAAGACTATGAAGAATTGAGAGTAAGTCCCACAACAAGCAGAATAATGCATACGATTGGATCCAAAGTTTTCATGTGATCCCACTAAATGTTTTCTCCAAGAAGGAGGGAATTATTGGGATTTTAATCAAGGGGTCTCTATCAGATTTGAGGATGAAATAAATTCACCATCATGGGCATGTCTGGAACTCTACATATAGCAAAAATTGGTTTTACAATCATTTAATAGCTAGAAATAATTTTTCGTATTTTGTCCTTCTGTTTTGAAATCTACCCTATCGTTTGGACTCCTTCTTTCATAGACTCCCATCCACCACACATAGATATTACTCTTCCCACTGAAAGTGATATTATCTCCAGATGAATGTACAGCTAGTTTAAGAATATTCCTGTGAAGAATACTATATTTTACAAAGAAAGTTGGCTTTGAAGACGGCTCAAAGTAAGAATTAATAACAACAACAAAACATATCTTTGAGATTAACTTAATATCAATAATTTGGATAAAATTACATTAATATTTACACTTACAGAGCAACTAATCAAACATAGCACAACCCTCTAGTCCATAAATAATATAATCTGCAATTCAATACCTGAATTGATTAACAATCTACCAACTTAGGATGCTTCCTTCTTTCTCATTTCAGGCTATTTTGTTTTCCTGTCTGAAATTAAAACCTCTGGTATCAACTTTAGTGAGCAACTGCTACGTGTGAAATTGTACCAGGTGTACAATATCTACTAAATCACCAAATTTGGGGGGTGCCTGGGTGGCTCAGTGGGTTAAAGCCTCTGCCTTATGCTCAGGTCTTGATCCCAGGTCTCTCCGCCTCTCTCTGCCTGACTCTCTGCCTACTTGTGATCTCTCTGTCAAATAAATAAATAAAATCTTTTAAAAATTACTTAATTTTTATGTTTTTATAATGATTTTCTCTATAATAGTTTTAAGCTGTGAAAAATTAAACAGGTAGGATACAGTTCCTATAGCTGCAATAAAACTTTCCCTATTATTAACATCTTATTTAATATGGTACATTTGTTAGAATTAATGAGCCAAAATTGATACATTATTATTAACCACAGTCCAAGCTTGATTTAATTTCCTTAGTTTTAATCGAAAGTGTTCTTTTTCTCCCCATGATCCTATCCAGCAGACTACGTTACATTTAATCATCATGTCTCCATAGGCTCCTTTTGAATGTGACATTTCTCAGAATCTCCTTCTTTTTGATGGCCTTTACAGTTTTGAGTACTATTCAGATGCATTGTAGGATGGCTCCATATTGGAATTTGATGTTTTGTCTATGATTAGACTGGAGTTATGGATTTTTAAGAAGAACATCTCAGAGGTAAAGTGCTATTTTCATCACATTCTATCATGGGTACATGCTATCAACATGACTCATGTTGAGGTCAACATTGATGTTGACCTTAATCACCTACAGAAGTAGTGTCCATCAGGTTTCTCCACTGTAGAGTTACTCTCCACCCCTTTCTATATTGTACACTTTGGAAGGAAATCACTATGTGCAGCCCACACCTGAAGAGTGGGAAGTTATGCTTTCCCAAATTTAGGGAAATTCCTCTGCACAGGAGATTAGAGTCCTGACTAATTTATTAATTTATTCAATCATTTATTTTTATCAACATCGATTCATAAGTATTTATCTTATACTTCGGGCTATAGTACAACATAAATTTGCTTATTTTGTTGCTCTTATTGTTCCAGAAACTGCATAAAACCACTGTTTCCTGATAAGATTGTCTCCCATGAGAGTAATATACATGAATCTACTATACATGAATACTGAATGAAACAATTAAGTAAATAGATGGCAGGTAGTGAGACACAGGTTTCTCATTTTGGGGGTGGGAATTTGCAGGTAAGCAGGGGGAAGAGGCTAGAATGATCTATGTGGTAATGTTTGAGTTGGAGATATAAGAGATGGAGATAGAAGAGTTGGAGATAGAAGAAATCATGGCTAATATAGATATAGATGATTATATATAAAAATGTTTATTGATACTTATATACACATGAGCTAGTAGAGTGACATATACTTCTTTGCTCTGCCAGTTGAGAGTCTTAAAAGAAATGACTTCCCAGTGACAAGCACACCTAGTGCCCAGGTCTAGGTTTTTAATACCATTGCCCATTAAAATAAACCAAGGTTCCTTGAAGAAATGGCAGATTTTAGAACTGTGGCAGGAGTTATTCAGAATGATCATTGTAGTGCCAGAAATTAAGGAAATGTTCAACACACACACACACACACACACACACACACACACACACAGTCATGGAGGTATGTCTCAACCTGGGAGACGCCAGCTACTTTATGAGGCACCCTTGTGGAGAGGTCCATTTTACCAACAACCACACTAGTGAGCATGTGCGTTCTCCAGCCAATTCACATCTTAAAATCATTGCAGTCCCACCTGACAAGCAGCTTGAGCCAGAGGTCCCCAGTAAAGCTATGCCAGATTCCTGACATAGAAACTGTGAGATAACAAATGTTTGTTGTTTTTGGCTACTAATTTTTGCATTGATTTTTAAAATAACAATGGAAAACGGTCTTTTTTTTTCCTGATGGTCCCTGGAATATTCAGGATTTTATCTTTCAATTAGAAATATGCATTGCAATTACATCTTTATTATGTTTCTAACAGAATTTTAAGGCTTTTTTCATGAGCATACCTATTTTTATCTTCAATGTCAATTATATCCTATATCTCACTTCTGTTTTCTTTTTAATTTGAAGGAGTCTCAAGTATGTCTCTCATTTAATTTTTACTTTATTTTTTAGAACTCAAATGTGTAGATTTAAATTAATCGTATTCCTCATTCATGACACACTGGTATTTTGTTAACTCAAAGCCCTTGTTTTTAATTTATTATTTTTTCTTTCTTTCCAATATACATTATCATCCATCTACTGCAGTCCATAAACATCTACTGAAGCATTTCTTTATATTAGTATGCATATTATTATAAAATATAGCATTGTTTGGTTGAATGTTAAATATACTGAAGTGGGATTTTGATATAATTTTTATCCCATTTCCCCATTCAACATCATGTTTCTGAGAGACATCATATCACTATATGTGAGAATATTTCATTAAATCTGATTGCTGAAAATTATTCCATTGTATGCCCAGCAAGGCATAGTGTATTCTATATTTTACTTTTTAGTCATCCAAATAATCTTCAAGTGCTTGTTATCAGACCCACTGTTACCATACACACCACGATTTCTGTGGGATATATCCTAGGGACAATTAAGCTAGGTTCAAGATGTAAATGTACTTACTTTCATTAAGTATTGCAGATTATTTTCCAAAATGCAGCAATTAGTACTACCACCACAAGATTACAAGGGCTTTTGCACACCGGATTTTTAATAGTTCTTCAAAGATTTACCTTTGTTTCTTCAAACCTGATGCATAAAAATTGTGATCTCACTGTTTTCCTTCATCTCCTACCCATCCTTTCTCTGGTTACTGGTGAAGTTGTACCCTTCTTTATTTATAAGAAAATTATCTGTTTGGATTCCACCTGTTCATATACTTTGACCATGGTTTGGTTTGGTTTGGTTTGTCCATTGGGTCTTTTTTCTATTGTCTAGTTGATATGAAGGAGCTCCTTAGATATTTTTGTATTATTTTCAGTAAATTTTAGATATTAAAATAATTTCTTTTCTCTTCTCCTCTTCTCTAAACTTATCTGTTATCCAATTTTTCAAATGAATTCCTGTGTTCTGATAGGGGCAGTAAACTTAACCCATTGGTTTGTGATTTTTTAAAATTTTGATTAAAAAATATTTTCCTATGCCATTGTCAAAAAGATATTTACGTCCACTTATCTTGCCTATAGAAGTCTTTAATTTACTTGAAATCTTTTTTTTTTACATTGCGTGAAGATCATCTTTATTTTTCTGTGATTTTCTCAATACCATTACTAAGTAATTCATGTTTTCTCTTGATTTGTCATATAATACCTACCCATTCTTCTTTTGTTTCTCATTCTCCTCTTTTTGATTATTTTTTAATTGAAATATAGTTGACATGTGATATTATATTACATATAGTTGGTATATAATATTACATTCAGGTCTAAACAATAATGAATATTATTTGGTCAATATTACTGATTATATTCCCTACACTATACTTTTCACCCCTGTGACTTACTTATTTTAGAACTTCTTTCAATTATATAGTTGTCATTTCCAACACAAATAGCTCACTTATTTTTTACTACTTTAATCTTTTTCTATGTCTTGATATCCAATACGACAAGATATCTTTATTTTTTTTAATTGCCTCATCTATTAATGAAAACTTTGTTCTTCTATATAAATTTTGGAATTAGTTTATTAAGTAATGTCAAGAATCCTGCTGGGGTTTTTATTATAATTTACTTGAATTTATAGATTAATTAGGGTGAATTGACATCTATATTATGTTATGTTTTGCCATCCATGAACATCATGTCTCTTTTCATTATTTAGTTCTTCTTTAATGTTCCTTAATAGTCTTAAAATTTTCATCATAAAAGACATGAACATTCATGGTTAGGTTAGTTTTTAGATAATCCTATTATCTGTTATAATTTCTAGATGATTAATTTTGTGGTTGATTTTGTATCTGACAAGTATCTTGTAGTTGTATCTTATATCTGTATTGAAATCCCATATTTCTTTTATTAGTTCATTGAATCTTCTGGATTTTGTAAGTAGACATTCATATCATCTACAAAGAAGAACAACTTTAAGAACAAATAAGAACAACTTATTTCTTTATAAAAGATGATATCAGCTGCTTAATATTTCATGTCTAATTTTCATAGCTAATAGTTTTCATTTGTTTTTTTGCTAATATATATTTTTTTCATTTCTATGTTAGTAAATCATTGAACTTATTTTATATTCTTGGTCCATCTTTTCAGTACTTTTGCTTCAGATCATATATTTCACTTGGTTTGTTGTGTCTCCTTATTTTGGCTCGTGGAAATAGGTTTTTGGTGGGGCAGAGACATCTTTATCCTAGAAAATGTTTGGGGAAATTTAGAAGGTCACACCCTAGTCTCTGTTGCACACAGACAGAGGAGGTGATCTCTAGGGTGGAGATGCCCAAGTACAACAGCATTAAAGTTAATCAGTCGTTTCACTCACCACCTCCCCTTATGGTACCCTAAGGGAAGCAGCCCTTGGAGGACAGCATCTTTCCACCAGACTTGACTGCCTGGAGGTGAAAGGGTGAAGGAGAACATGCCCAAGAAATATGGGTATTTTGCCCAGCTTCTCACTCTGGTACACTTTTGTACTGCCTTGATCTAGACAGCTGCAGAAATATGAGCCATTACTGTATGTTGCTGTAGGAATGGAGCAGGATGTTATTGGCATAGGCAATGGTGGGTGAAGGAAAAGTGAAGAAAATCAAACTGCTTCCTTCCATTTCCTACTCCAGGAACATGGTCATTCATCCTCTGCTCCTGTTTGCAGACTCTCTCTCCAGGTATCTGGGCTACATGAAGTTAGGAGGTGTCTTGCAACAGTAGCTTACATAAATTATTCTCTGGAGTTCTCTTGAGTTCTCACTGTTCTCTGTGTTCTCTGGAGTTGCTCACTGTACAAAATTCATGTCTGTATCCAGCAACTCTAACCACTCTGTCTTCACCCCACATGTGTTAGTTCAGAGGAGCCATTGGAGCCTCAGAGATTTCTAGTTTGTTCCCTTAACTGTTTCTCCGGAGTTTAGAGAAGGAATCAGCAGCATATGCCTTTTCACAATCTTGTCAGGAACGCTAAATAACTGGGTCTCATTTTTAATTCCACTTTTCAACTTTTTTATCTTTATCATTATTATAGGGGTCCAGAGCTCCTGTAGTATAATAAAAGAATAGAATGTTATCATTGTCTTCATTCTCATCTTAAAAGGAAAGTGACTAAAGTTTGTTTATTAAATATAACTTTTGTTTCCAGTTTTGGAGGGATAGTACCTTGAAGAAATTGTCTTGCATTCTTTGTATTTTTCATGCGCTGTGATCTTTTAAAAAATGATAAATAGGTTTTTTACTTTTATAAAACTTTATAATTTTTAAACTTTATAAATATATTTTAAAGTTACAGAATACTTAATATTTTACTTGTACATATTTTATAGTTAATATAGTGAATATTTTACACATAGAATTTTTGTTCTTAATTCATTGTAATGATGAATTATAGCTGTCTGATGTTGAACTGTTTTTCTCTCTGGGTAAGTATTGCCTCACCATGCCTTTTTTTCCAGCTCTGGAGAATAGGTTAGCTAATTGTTATGATTGTTTTCTGTTGCAACTCATAAGATAAGGATTATTTATCTCTCGACAGTTTGTAACACTCACCTACAAAACCATGTGAGCCTGGTTTCTTTATTTCTCTATTGTAATCTTTCTGGTGATTTAGTTTACTCATATTTCCATTTATTCTTTTGTCACTCTTGGAATCTGATGTATTTTGAGATATTTATTTTAGTTAGGTTTTTCAAGTTTATTTCAGTCTGGCTATATAGGATACTTTATTATTACTTTTTATAATTTATTTTATATATCTATTTTACTCTTCATTGCTTCAAGTTAAGAGTTTTTCTAATTAAAATTTTAATTCTGCTTCTACATTTTAAATTTTACTCCAAATATGTATTTTTGAATATCTCACTTCTTCCTCTTCCTGTCATCAATTGGCCTTTTCATCTCCATCCATTCTTATTATAGCTTCACACATTTATTTCACTGAGTTTTCCCAAGTCCCATGGAGAGTTTAAAATAGTTTTCTAAAATTATTTTTTCTGGTTCCTGTGGTGAATAATTTTCAGAAATTGGCTTTTAATTGGAAGCATTCATTTTCTTTCCACGGCAGTGCAATTTTTGCTGCTGTTGTTATTCTCTCCCTGGTTTACTCTTTCTTTGCATTAGATAAGGTCTGTTTGTTCTGTTCAGCTTTTGATGAATTTCAACTGTCTGCTAGGTTTTTTTTTTATTTTACTTCATTTACACTTTGTAACATAAAATAAATATTAGACATTAAGAAGTTTTGCATATTATTATTCTTCAGCAGTTAATTTAATATACTTATAAAAGAATTTTACATTTGTAAAAGTAGACAAGTATACATATGAGAAGGTATATGTCAAGAAGCTAAATAAGTAATTCTCAGCTAGAACGATAAGATGACATCATATTTTAAATATATATTTGGAACACAATTCCCATTATGCCCATTATTAAGACTTAAAAATTTTTTTTTTTATTATTTAGGGGATTTGTAGAAGCTAGACAAGTTGAGATGGAAGTCTTGATTGGAATATGGCACTGATTAAAGAAAGTGAGAAATATTACTTTAAAGAGCAGTGTCTTAGGTCACTAAGATATTGAACAAGGACCAAATACAAAGTATTCTCTAAGTTAATTTTCCTTTTTGTACATATTTTCCCCGAGATTCAATTTATGTTAATATGTATTTATTGATTATGTATATATAAGGTAATAAGTTGGATACCACAGGTTATACAAAGGTAAATTAATACAAATCCTTACCCTCAAATAGATCAAAATAACAGAAAGTAGACAAACAGGGTTTAAGAATTTCAGCTGTCGATTTTTTACTGCCTAGATCTGAATCTTGATTCCAATCTTTACTGGTTGTATGAACTTGGATAAGCTATTTAGCATCTCTGTGCCTCCTTGTCTACATCTGAAATGGGGATAATAATAATAATAAATTACAATGATGTCAATGTATTATACATTGTTATATTATGTAATACGTCATATTAATAGCATTATGTTATATTCATATAATAGTATTATTCTCATTTCAGGATTATTATGAGGATCCAATGAGGAACTCAAATAAAAAACTTAATAGAGTTCTTGGCACATACATAATGTATTATTTGTAAATATCAGATGCTATTTTTATTGAAATAAAATCAATGACAAAAAATAAAATTGGAGGGGTGCCTGGGTGGCTCAGTGGGTTAAAGCCTCTGCCTTCGGCTCAGGTCATGGGTCCTGAGATCAAGCCCCACATCGGGTTCTCTGCTCTGCGGGGAGCTTGCTTCCTCCTCTCTCTCTCTCTGCCTGCCTTTCTGCCTACTTGTGATTTCTGTCTGTCAAATAAAAAAAAATTAAATTAAATTAAATTAAAAAAAATAAAATTGGAATGAGTGCTACATAAAAAGTGCAAATAGCACATTTTAGGTGAATTTTATCCGGAAATGACACGTTTTAGTTTGTAAGCATGTCTGACATTTTAATAAGTATATATCAAATAGCATTTTTTCCTTCAGATTCTGTACTGAAATGTGTATACATTTGACTTTGTAATATGGCTTCTCCTTCTCAAGTGGAAGGATTAGATAAGCAGTATTTACTCTGTTACTTAAGAAACCACCTCAGGGAAAAACCTATACTTTTCTTTTTTCTCCCTGAGACGTCTACTTGGGAAAAAAAAGCCATTTGTATTTATTTCTTGGTCAGATAAATATGCAATGATTTAGAAATGTTACAGATTTTTCACAGCTAAGAAGACTTTTGACATAGATAAATCCTATTCATTCCTTCAGAAATAGCTTGACGGCTGATTCCATATGACTGTTTAACAGTTTTATTTAGATCTATGCCCTACATTTATCTCCCTAAAGTACTTGAAATCTACTTTAATTAGTTTCATCAAATAAAAGCTATCCTCAGATACAATAAAGAGCAAAACCCAATCATTATTTAATAGGTGGTGTAGTAATTACCAGAAAAATTATTTTATTTAAACTATAGACAAAAAAAAAAAAAAAAAACCCAGCCAAAATCCCAAAGCAAAACAAAACAAAAAAACAAAATCAAAATAAAGCAGAAATAACAACAACCAAAAAAACTCACAATGTTCTCTTTTCCAAGCCTGCAACCTAACTTATATCGAATAGTTTGTTTTTACAAAGTTCACCAAGATTACAGTTGTGTAAAGATTTTCTCTAGGACAAAAACCGCATGCCCCACTAAGAGAACCTTCCTAACTTGTATCAAAACTCAGTTTATATTCCCACAGATGTCTAACAAGCTCTGTATATGGTCTTGGATTATAGACAGGGAAAAATCAATAGCCTGCTGTCTCAAAGGCACCAATATAGATTATGAATCACAGCCAGGAAGTTGTCAGTGATTTCAGCTGCCAACAGTGCTTCAGTAAAGATATTTGCTACCTCATATTCTTTTAATGTGAAGCTTTCATATATAAAATAGAACAGGTCACTTTTTTGACAAGAACATAAGAGAATTTTAAGTAGAGCAATGAGAGCACCAAACATAGCTGTGCTCTGGACTGATCAAATAAAAAATACACCTTCTCCACTTGCCCACATGCTGTGTGAAAGGCAAAGATCTACATAAAGGTCCTGGACTGCTGTCAGTTATTGGTAGCCTCATCTGTCCCCTACCCCCCTACCCGACCCCCCACACCCGCATCTACATATCCCTCCATATGCAGTAGTTTGGCTGCACTAGATCAAGTCCAACAAGATCACCTTTTATGATTATAATGAAAACAACTCCCTGGTCTCAACCAAGGAAATACAAAACAACACAGAACCCTGGAGCTAAAAGGGATTTCAGACTATGAAGTCCACTTCCTCTCAGGGCTAGAGGAGGAAACTGAGCCTCAACGAAAACATGGGTCACTCAATCACAGGAATTACATTTCCTTAGGGTATTTTTACAAAATGTTGATGAATGTTCCTTGAAGGAAGACACAATATTCCCTTTTATAACATTATAAAAAAATAAGTAAATAGATTCTAAGGAGTATTTTAAGTGTTTTGGGTTAAAGACTAAAAATTAAAGTTGTTATACATGTGCCATTAATAGAGAAATTATGATAAAAAATGTAAACATTCTTCTCATATATTGAGTGAAGGTGATTTAAAAAAGTATAAGAAAGCATTGGTAACAGAGTAATTTGACTATGGGATCTGGAAGAAAGAGAAAACGAGATTCTGTAGCGTGTGCTCTCTCTCTCTCTCTCTCTCTCTCTCGCATGTTTCTTTACTTTTACTTTACTTTTATGGACTTCAGTTTCTTTACTATAAAAGATGATAATACCTATATACAATGTCAAAGGGATTAAGTTTAATGTATGTGAATAGTGTAGTAAAAGTCTTGGCATTTGGCAGGGAGTAAACACCTGGTTGTGACTTTTATTATCTAATTTGTTTCAGAAAAAACAAAACAACAACAACAACAAAAAGAGGTAACTTTCTGACTTAAGAGGTTTTCAAAAAAGAACCAAAGAAAAATCGAGAAAGTAAGACATTTCAACTGTTTTAGCTTGAAAATAAAATTACTTAGAAAGTGGGAGGTAATAAAAGTTCATTGTTTTGATAATTTATGGAAGAACTGAGGAAGAGATTGTTGTTTCCATTTTCTTTTCTTTCTTTTTTATTTTAAAGGAAGGAAAGTTGATTCTGTAAATCTGGATAGGGTAAATTCTCTGTAAATAACTCAAGACAATGGAATAATTAGCACACAATCTAGTGATCACCTAGAAAAGTCTGAGATACAATAAATAGTTTTGTAAAGAATATATCTCACAGACACATTATATAAGCAAAGGGGCATAAAAGAAGTGAAAGAGATTGCTATAAGGAAGGCTTTCAATTCTTGCCTGCGCCTCCTCCCCGCAACCACATGAGTCTGATTACCCACCCAGTCCACCTCTAGAGTCTTTTCCATTCTGTTCTCAGATAATTCATATACAGCGTTTGAAGCCTGAACTCAAAGGTAACAATTTAGAGTCCCATTGTGTTAACATGGATGCTAGTTTAAAAGTGCCCTCCCACATCAAATGTCTTAAAAGTTGTTCTACTTCATGTTTCGATTAGTGGAAAAATCAAGAATTCTTCCATTAAGATTATGTGTATATAGCAGGATGGAATAAGAGGGGGAAAAAGCAAAAATCCCAGAACAAATACAGCTTTGGAAGGAACTACTTGGATAAAAAGGTTAATGTACTTCAATTCCATTAAAAGACAAATCTTGTAAGAATGGCCAAGATAAAACTAGTCTTCTTTTAATGGTGTGTTTCATTATGTTCAATGAGCTGAAGCCATATAAAAGAAGTTAGATATGATTCACAGAAGAGAAGCAGAGGTGTCTCAAGAGGGAAAAAGGATTCAGTGAAAATAAAGAAATTGTGATGTTTAAAGTAAATGAGAGAATCAGGGATTTGTTTTTGATCTGGTTTGGTTTGGTTTGGTCTTCAACATGGGAGCATTGATTCTGGAGTGTTACATTGTTACCCCTATGGATGACCAAACATTACAGTGTAGGCTCAGTGTGGGCCAAACTGTCTACCTAGCTACATAGTCACAATTGCACTCCTGAAACTGTGTGAACCTCTGTGCTCCATTATTGCTTAGAGATAAATGACACAGAAATCGGCAAACTTCTGCACCTTCCATGGGCTGTACTCACACCTTCTTCAGTGAAGTCTGAAAGCCAACCTTGAGGTGCCCTTTCCCCTTCCAAATCAACTCTTTCTTATGTATTCTCTTCTATTCTTATGACTCTTTACAGCTCTCATTACATTTTTATAATTACTGCTTTATTGTAATTTTTCATTCTATTAAACTTCCCTTATCCCAATAACATTGTGTTTCAGTTCCTTAACTGTGCTCAGACTTTTAATTTTTATTCTTTATGAATCATTATTTTTGAAACTCTATTTCTTATACACAATGCATTTCTGACTTGTTTATTTTAAAAACTTTCAGTTGAATTTTTTCACTTAAATTGATTGTCATTACTGCTATGCTTGGATTCATTTTCATCAGCTTACTTTGTGCTTTCTGTTTCATCCTCCCTCCTTTCTTATTCAAAGTCATTTCCCTGCTGGTTGGAAACATACATGTTCTAGTCTTCTTTGTTTTATTCCCCCAAGATATTTGAGAAGTCACTTTTTAAAAAAGATGTTATTTATTAGAGAGAGAGCAAGCATAAGAGGGGAGAGGGTTAGAGGGAGAAACAGACTCCCCACTGAGCAGGGAGTTTGATGAAGGACTTGATCCCAGGATCCTGGGATCATGACCTGAGCTGACGGTAGGTAGATGTTTAACTGACTGAGCCACTCAGGTACCCCATGTTCTAGTCTTCTTAGAAATTTTTGTATGCATGTTTAAATTAATGCAGTCTCATCAGCATCTTTCCTGTCATCTTGAAAAATGGCTTTGCTATTATTACCAACTCCCTTCTAGCTCATTTGCTATGGTTGTCAAAATTCTTTGTTTTGTCTTAATTTAATTTTTTTTAAGTACACAAATTAGGTATCATTGTTATTGCTTAATCAGCTATATTTGCGGTTATCAACAAGTTTACAATTTACTTTTCTCACCATTTCTTCTAACATTTCACAGATTTCCTTCCCTGATCATCCCCCCATCCCTACCTTTTTCGCTGAAGTATATCCCTTAGATTTTCCATCAATGAAGGTCTTTGGGAGTAAGCTTATTCAGGAATTTTTTTTTTCCTTTTCTAATTGTTGTATGTTCTTTCCTCAAAATATAATTTTGAAATAAACAGTACTGTGTTCACTGCTATGTTTTCAGGACTTTTAAGACGTTCTATTTATTGATTTAAATTTACTATTTTTTGGAAATCTTACTTGTTTTCATTATGTTTCCTATTGCCTTTGAGAAGTCAGTTATCACTCTAATTTTTATTTATCTGGATAAATTTTTTTCTAACCACTATGAAACTTATTTATTTATGTCTCAGGAGATTTATAGATTTATTATATTGTGAATATTCTTTTATCTTGTAATTTTTAGCTTCTTCACTATAAATGTTATCATTATATTTGTCAGTGTTCTCCAGAGAAAGAGAATCAATGAGATGTACATGCATGTACATAAACATCTGTAAAAAGCTTTTACATTTCCTCAAACTTCACATGCTCATGAAATTATAAAGATTTTCATTATTCCTGAAATATTCCAAACCCATTCCTGATCTAGGGGCCATTCCAACTCTATGCTAAAAAAAACTTCTCTCCTTAGGTAATCTACTGGATTACTCATTCTCTGTCTGTCCCACTCTGTGTTATCTATGTCTACCTGTCTGTGTATCTGTGTAAATGTCTATGTGCCTATGTATCTATCTCTTTCATCTCCCATCAACAGATTAAGATTTTAAGGTCTTGGTTTACATGGTTGTGGGGCTGGCAACTTCAAAATCTGTAGGGAAGACCAGCAGTCTGGAGAAGACCTTGGGAAGGGTTCATGTTGTAGCCTGAATCCAAAGGCAATCTAGTGGTAGAATTCCCTCTTGCTCAGAGAAGATCTGTTTTTTCTATTAAAACCTTCAATTGATTGATAAAACCCACCCCACATTATAGAGGTAATCTGCTTTACTCAAAGTTCAGTTATTTGACATTAATTTCATCCAGAAAACACCCTCACAGAAACATCCAGAATAACATATTACCAATTATCTGGACACCTTAGCGCAGCCCATTTGAGACATAAAATTAATCACAAATTCAGGGTACCTAGGTGGCTCAATTGGTTAATCTGCCTTTGACTCAGGTTATAATCCCAGGGTCCTGCATCAGGCTCCCTGCTCAGTGGGGAGTCTGTTTCTCCCTCTGCCCCTCATTCCATATATGCATGCATGCACTCTCTCTCTCTTGCTCACAAAAATAAATAAAATATTTTTAAAAAATATTTTAAAAATCACAAATCCACCCCTTTCCAGTCTGGTACCTGTATGCATCTCCTTTATTTGTGTTTAATCTCTAGATAAGGACAATAACAAAGTTATACTTCTACCTAACATAATAGGACAATTCTGCATATAACTGAAAACATACTAACTCTTTCCCCTAAAGATGCAAGTCTGTGACCAAGTCCAAAATAAGTAAGTCTTTCCCTTTGGAGTAAAGGTTTTTCTGATTTACCCATTGAGAGAATCTTGGCTTTATAGATCTCTGACATGACTTTCAACTTGCATAGGTCCCAAGATTTCTCTTTCATTTCCTAATGCTCGTAGGTCGTTAAACCTATGCTTTTAGGCTTCCAAGACAAGACAAGTTGTGCTCTTGTGGTATACTTCTTTGTAATCATAATTCTTTCTCATTTCTTGTGTTTTGTTGCTTCTCTTATTTTACTGACAGGTCAGCCATGTTTAAAAAGAGATGTTTCTTAGATTTTAGGCAGCTGTTTCAGGTGCTCTGCTCTAGGAAGTGTTTTTCTGCAAAATCTGGTCAACCATATGACTAGAAATGGAAATTGCTCATTCTCTCTTTCACACATTTCTATCGGGAATTTGCCCCTTTGCTCTACAGAAACTTCTCTTTTCAAGGTCACTCATGACATTCACTTGCCAAATCTACTATTCATCTTGCTGGGCTCACCTCAAGCAGCATTTGACAGTTTGATCTCTTTCTTCTTGAGAAAGTTGTGGTTTTTGTTTTTTGTTTTTTGTTTTTTTTGTCTTTGTTTGTTTGTTTTTTGTTTTTTTAACTTTGCACAGTATGGTTTTAAGTCATCTCTATAGTTTACTTCCTGTGTCACATATTTGCTGTCACTTTGCTGAGTCTCTCCCTTTCCCATGGCTCAGGCCTCAGATTCTCTCCCCAGTTTATACTCTTGATGACTTCATTCACTTCAGCTCTTACCCCAGAGTCCTAGACTTATAAACTTCACTTAAGGAGTAATGAGATCCCAACAGAACATGTTTAAAATAGAAATATTGATTTTCTTCCTGAAACTTAGTCCTCCTATTGTTCCCCAATCTCACTAAATGGGATGTTCTTCTCCCTAGCTGTCAGGCCAAACATCTAGACCTTCTCCCTAATCCCGCTTCAACCCAAAATGTCTGTCCCATCATCAGAATCTTCCCAGTGTAGGGTCTAACTACCTTCCAGTCCATTCTTTCCTATCTGAACAATGTACCCCCCCTCTTACTTTTGTCCTGGCTTATACTTTTGCTCCCCACTCCCTCTTCTGTATAAGGCAGCCAGATTAGGTTTTAAAAATATAAATCAAATTATTTTATGTTTTTTTCACAGCCTCCAATGTATCTCAATCACATGTGAAATTCAACCTAGAAGTGTTATGTAGGGTCTGGTATGATCTGAGTCCTGCCTGTTTCTTTGACCTTGTTTTCTCCTATTGCCTCTTCAAGTATCTCAGTGATACGCTTTTCATCATTCCTCAAACATTCTGAGCTCATGCCCACTCTAGGGCCATTTCAGCTCGTCTTCTCTAGCCCAGGAAATGTTTTTCCTTAGGCAAGCCATATGATCACCCATTCACATAACTCTTGCCATAGCTCAAATTTGACTTCTGTTTCACAATCTTCAAAGTACAGTTCATATTAGCATCATTATAACTGTTGTATTTAGTTGATGGTATAAATACCCACCACTGGTACTCCCTAGAATACAAATTCTAAGAAGGAAAACATTTGTCTTGGGTCCAAGGATATTATGAAATTTATAAATAAATAAATTGTAAGTTAAAATTAAAATTCTCCTTTTCCAAAATGCTCAGGATTTAATGGCTGCCATATAAACCCTTGTCAAAACTGATATGTATACATGGTAGCATCAGCATGGACCGTAGTTCTCTTGTTCTTCTGGGTTTAACATTTAAAGAGTCCTACAACTCTATGTACCTCAGAAAAACTGGAGATGCCAAGTCGACATTTCATTTTTGCAATTTTCCCACCTGGACCTAGATTAAGTTTTAAATATGCTACTATTTCATTGTTTAGCTTTATTCTCTGCTTTTTGATATTTAAATTTATTCAAAAATACAAAGGCCTCATAGGAATCAACTGAAAAGAAAATAAAGCAAAACATAACATGAAAACGGCTAATTAAAATACCAAGAAACCCCAGAGAACTCTAGACAGTGTGAAACAAATGATTTTTCAATTTAACTTGTTTAATAGAACTTAACTGTATTTTTCAAGTTTATCATTAAACCTTAGATATAAAAATAAAAGCTATTGTTAAATGACCTATAATTAAAATTGAACATGTGACAAAATTGATTCTAAATAAAACATTCTTATTTTAAGTACTAAAATTTTCTTTATGTATTAGGGCTTTGTGTCTTCACAGCCACAGCCATGATGCAGCCATGTTTATAGTCTCACTTGTTACACTTCATGTGCGGATTTCCCTACTCAAGGTAAAAAAATATAAAAAATATATTTTTTCACATTTCTTTTGCAAGATATAAAAGAGTGACTACTCTAAATTAGTATTTCTACTTAAAAATGCCTAATTTACTCCAGTTGTTTAAGAAAAGTTCACAACTCTAAGGTATTGCAATATACTAAATAGTTTAAGTTTTTTTGTATTCTTCGAGTTAAACAGGGTTTGAAAATAATTCCAGTATATATAATTTTCACATTTATAAGATAAACCTGTTAACTTTTAGTTATTCCTTTGAAGATTCTATAACATGTGCTTAGTACTTTGTCCTGTATAGAGCTCAATAAATATTTATTTTAAATTTAATTACTTATGTATTGAAATAATCTGTTGTTCGGAATCTCTGTGAACCTTCTAATTAGCATGTACTGTACACAGCGTTGCAACTAAAATAGGATCTTCACAGAATATAATGAGGAAGGTAAATTTGTTGTGATATTGTATATCACATTCTGAAATGAAATAAAAGTGGTAGTCTTGACTTCTTATTGGATAATTAAAAACTGATCTGGGTGGACCTGTTCAGATTCTGGTTTTGTCTTATCAACTATAGCTCACTGGTGGAATGTTGCATACTTTGTGTTTGTGTGTGTTTAGGGGACAGGGACCAGGATATGAAACCTAAATGTGATGACAGTAGTTGAAATTTTGATTCTGGAGCCCAACGTGGTGAATTTGCAAACCCTAAGAGCCGGAGCAATTAAGTTTGAACAACATTCACTGGCTCAATATGGGTGGCAAGTGTCAGGAAATCTTCCTGTAACCAACAACCTTGGGAAAATTATCACTTCTTTCTGTTGAGGCTTTCAGCCCTAATGATCCCAAATATGTTACAGACTGAATAATAAGAAGTTTGAAACATTGTTTCTGATATTATTAGACGATAAACCAAGAGAACACTGGTGGTAAGGCTGAAAAAGAACTCAAGTCTCTTTACCTGGGCACAAGAAGAAAATATATTTTCTATCTCAGGATGCTCTCTACATAAGAGCATGTGAATCACCTGGGCAGTGTATTACTATGAAAGATTCTGACTCAGTAAGTCTGGGGTGGAGCCGGAGAGCCTGCCCTTCTCAGGCATAACCATGTGGTGCTAATGCTGTCAGTCTCTGAGACTACATTTGGAATAGCAAAATCCTTTTGTCACACAGTTTTTTTCTGTAAAGTGCCAGATAGCTAGTATTTTAGGCTTCCTGCGGCATACATCCTCAACTCCACCATCTCAGTGTGAAAGCGGTCAGAGCCGATATGTAAATGAATGAAGGCAGCAGTGTCCCTGTAAAACTTTACAAAAACAGGCAGAGGGCTAGATGTGTCTCATGGGGTAGGAGTTTGCACAACTTTGCTCTCCCTGAGTCTATCCTTTAGCCACAAACCATTTTATCTATTGCATTCTCGACATGCTTCCACCTTGGGTAACATGTCACAATATATGATTTAGCATTTTTTTGTATTTTGTTGTTAGATCTTTTTTACTTTTGTTTTCACTTAAAAAAATTACTTCCTTGCTTCCTCTGCTTTTAAATGCATTCCTGAAGGTGATAAAATATAGACAAGCAAATTTACATACTCTAATGTTACAAAGTAGGATTTATGTCAGACATCACAATGTGATAGGGATATATGTATTTATTATAGGAAATTTAGAAAGCATGGAGAAATTCAAGAAGAAAATAAAAATTAGGCTAATGCCTCTTCCTGTGCACCAAATTCCATCCCATCTGATCTCCTTGATTACATTGTTTTAACTGGACCTCTCTCACTGCATCGTCAAGTTTTACATTCTCCTGGATTCTTCCCACGAGTCTAACATGTTGTCATGTCACTCATATTTAAGATCTTCTCTTGACCATCCCTTTCTGTCCATCTCTTCTTACTTTCTGCTCCTTTATAGGAAACTCCTTTCAAGATAAACTTGCTGTTGTCCCTAATTCTTCTTCTTTTTTAATCTATTATGTGTTTTTTGCCACATTTGCCTTATGTCCCACTAGGTGTATTTTTTTTACAGAATATTTTAAATATAAGTTGCAGACATCATGCTTTTTTGCCCTTTAATGTATCAGCAGATGTCACCTGAGAACAAGGGTATTCTGTTACAAGGCCACATGTTTTTTTTTTTTAAACACCCAGAAAATTAAATATATGCATTAATATCATCTAATAATAAAAATCCATTTTCAAGTCTTTTATCTTAAACTCATACAAGTCAGTCCTTTGTCCTCACCACTACACCAACACATCTCTTGTCCAAGTGCTCTCCACATTGGCAAATCCAACGGCCAATTCCAAGTCTTCATTCTCCTTGAAGTAGAAGAGGTTATTGTCAGAGCGGGTATGACCTCCAGTTATGAAGTGACCCAGGGCCAAATCTACATATTCTTACTTGCTAGGTGAGAAACTATACCATGGGATAAAACACAAATTTATACTAAATGCCTTCCAATTTATACATGTCCCCTGAACTCCAGATTCAGATATCTAAAAGCTTTTGACATTTTCATTTGGATATATCTAACTGATATTTCAAATTTATTTTATCTAAAAAGGAATCCTGATTTCCCACTAACTATTTCCCACAATATTCCCAGTTTAGTAATTTATGTTTTGCCTAGTCCTGTAGCTAAGGATCCAAACTTTGGAGTGGTCCTTGGTTTCTCTCTCATGTTACCCAATCCATCAGCAAATCCTTCCAAAGGAATTCAAAATCTGACTACATTTTACCAAATCCAATGGTGCAAACCTCAACATGAGTACTATGCTAGCTTGCAAACCATTCTCCCTGCTTTCATCTGTGTCTGCTCTATCATTTGCTTTTGTTTGTTTGTTGTTATTTTTTCAGTGTTCCAAGATTCATTGTTTATGCACCACACCCAGGGCTCCATGCAATACGTGCCCTCCTTAATACCTACCAACAGGGTTGCCCATCCCCCCACCTCCCTCCCCTCCAAAACCCTCAGTTTCTCATAATCCATAGTCTCTCATGCTTTGCCTCCCCCAATAATTTACCCCACTTCACTACAGCCAAAACGATCATTTTAAAGTATGAATAAGATTTTGTCACTATATTAAGAATACTCCATTGACTTCCAATCTCATTTAGAGTAAAGGGAAAGTCCTTGCAAGTAAAGCCCACAATATCTTAGAAGTTTTGGCTCCTAACTCTTTTTTTACTTCAACAATTCTTCCTCCACCTTCTGAAATCCATAGTCCACTCTCTTATTTTATTTGTCTATCTTTTTGCAAATATCACACTATCATCTTTTATATAGGCTTGGATCCCATTAATATAAAATCCCAAAGATAAAATCACTTTGTTCTCCCATACTGGTGTATTCATGTACACTGTAGAATCAACTTGTCCATTTCTACACACACACACACACACACACACACACACTCTCTCTCTCTCTCTCTCTCTCTTTTTCTGGGATTTTGACTACGACTCACTGAATATGTAGATAATTTTGAAGAGAACTGACACCGTTACACTATTAAAGGTTTTTATAATTTTTATTTGAAGAAGATTCTGTTTTCATGTTAGTTGAAACCATTTTTATCCCAGGAATGAATATGTAATATTATTAAAATCTTTTCAGCACCTATAATAATTATATAATTTTTGTTGCTTCTTACCTATGACCACACATTAATAGAGTTTCTAGTACGGATTCTTCATAATCGTACTAGAACAGACCCTACCTGGATATGTTTTCATTACTTGATTAATAACACTCTGGATTTGTTTTGCTAGTATTTCATTAACAATATTCTTTTTCTTTTAAATATTAAATGAGTTCTATCTGTAGTTTCTATGTCAGGTTTTGCTAAAGGTTTATGTTATCTTTCAGAAACAAATTAACGTGGCTTTCTTCTTTTTTATGCCCTGGAACTATTTCTAGGAGACAATTATTTGTTTCTTGTAAATTTGAAAGAAATTATAAAACCAAATGAATCTGAAAACTCTCCTTAGGAAATCTGGAATATTGATTATTAAATGTGTTTTGTGATTATTGTCCTTTTAAAATCACTGAACTCTGGGAAATCTTTTTTTGTTTTGTTTTTTAAATACATTTCATAGAACATTATGTATTTCAGTAAGCTTTTTAAAAGTATTGGTTTAGACATTCCCTGTATATCTGTTTATTTTCCCTTGTTCATTTTCAGTTAAATTTATGAATTTTATGTGTTTTCTTTTTTACTTAATTCTATTTAGGAATTTCTCCATATCAAAATTTTCTACTGTTTTTAATGAAGAGATTATTTTTACGTTTATTTATTATATTTTAAAAAATTAATGTATTAACATCTGCTTTAATCCTCATTTATTTATCTCCCTCTGGTTAACATTTATTTGTGATTTTTAAGACAGCGAAACTATAAGCGATTTACTGTTGCCAAATAATAAACACTTTAAGCAACTCAAGATTTCAGCTTTCACATCCCTGATGCAGTTTTTACAGTATGGATTCTTTACTGCTTTCAAAGCAGTTTTAAAATTAGTTATTGTATCTTTCGTTCCCTTTCATTTTTTCTTATCTCGTTCAGCTCCTTTTGCCCTTCTGTCTGGCTCCCAGCTTGCTCCTTTTTATATCTCTGTCTATTGTCTTATCCTCTCATCTTTCATCTCTTGTTTCATGGTGCTCATTTCTTTCTCTTTTTCCTGCAAGACAAAGCAGACACTTTCTAAAATCGACTTCTTCATTCTGTAGTATTTTATTTTGAAAATTGTCTCTTTCTTTGATTTTGAGGAGCTGTGCTCGCCTCATCTTAGCCATAATCTTTTATAAGCTACATACTATGATTTTTTTTTTGCCAAACCTGAATGATGACATATTCTCAATTACCAACATTTCTCCAAAATTGAGTGAATATACTAACCTTTTCTTTCTCAAAGTCCCATTGGTGTCAGTGCCCATTGTATCTGGTAATAAGCCCATTAATACAGAGAAAAACACAGTCATATGCGGGGGGGGGACCCTTGTTGGTGCCCACTAATTTTTTCTTTTATTTAGGGGTGCCCTAGGCATCCTCATGGAATTATTTTCTAATGTTCTTTGTCCTAAAGAAAAAGATCCCAAGGCTCTCTGAATTTCCCATAGGTCAGCTTGGTCTCTAGTTCTGCGTGCCTACAATTAAGTTGCTTTTGTTGAGGCTAAATAATTATCTCTTTTCTTTCTGCATCATCTTTCTGCTTTTACTCATTAAATTTTTTTTTACTTGAACTCTATCTAGAAAATATTTATCTGAATCCCTCTGTGTTATTTTCAGTTAAATAATGCCTTTGATTGACTTCTGATATTGATGCATGATTCCTCCAATTTTTATATCATAATTTTAATAATTTTAGAAGGAATTTGGAACAGGAAAGTGTTTAGCCACCTGAACTCATTATCCATCTTCAAATTGTGTATTTTTCACTAGAAACACAAGTCTGTATATGAATGTGAAGGAAATCATAACACTTTATAACATTAAATTATTATGAGATATATAAACTATGTATTTTTGAGTTGTATCTTATGTTTTACTTCTGACTTCATGCATTTTCCTTATTCACACTCTGGAACTATGGAAGGTAGAAACTCCTAGGTCATGATATCTCAGTTAAATCTTTGTTATTTTTATTTTTTAAAAATTGTATTTATTTATTTATTTGAGAGAGAGAGAGCAGGATCAGGGCGAGGGGTAGAGGGAGAAGCAGGCTCTCTGCTGAGCAAGGAGCCCAACGTGGAGCTTCATCCCAGGACTCTAGGATCATGACCTGAGCTGAAAGCAGATATTTAACTGACTGAATCACCCAGGCGCCTCTAAATCTTTGTTAAAACAAAGCATATACATTGTCTGGGCAGGGATTTGCTTCTCTGCACATCTCTTGTCCAGAAGATCTAGAGTCCATTAAGATGCATAAGTGCGTACTGTGGTATTTCTTAAATACTCACAATGAAGCTCAATCTCCCATGTGATGAGGGTGTATGGTGGATATGGAATAGTCAGCCTGCATGTCTAGAGTGAGTAAGACTTTGAGTAGAGGTTCAAAATTAAACCATGAAGATATGTGAAGATAATATTTGGAAGTCAATTTGTACTATCTGCTCTCTACTCTATAGCCAGTTGTCTCACTAGCAATTGCACATCTTCAGCAGAAATTTATAAAAGGATAAAAATAAGAGGATAGGCACAAATGGACAGAAACTGAAAAACTAGTTTAGTGGTTTTGATGCATTAGCCTATCTCCATCCTCCCCTAATATTTGCACTTTGCTCACAGTATTGTGAGGAAATATTTGTATCTGCATTTATGTAGAATTCAGCCAATTTCCAACGGGGCTCCAGCAAGGAATGCATTTGCTTTCCTTTTTAAATTTTAAAAACTGAAATATATCTTGGAAATTAATTGTTAAAATGCTGATGCAATGTTAAAACTTGCAAATTGGAAATACAAATGAAGATATAATGTTTATAAGGTTTATATTGCACTTTATACTCTTCTAGCTAGATTCTACTTTTTTTTTTTTTTAACAGCTTAGCCTAATAATAATCTGAAATACTATATACGGCACATTCTTTGGCATGTAAGTGAATAAGCCTTTGCATTTTGTTATTTCCCATCTTCAGACCTTGAAATTCCAGGCTTAATATTGCAAGACTGGAAGCTTTTTATTCTGCAATGTGAATTGTGCAAGTGTCTATCTATGTACAGGCGCAATCCATTTTAAATATCCACAAATTTCCCTAAAGTCCCAAGTGGTTTCCTTGGCAACAAGACTGCTGAAATGTAAAGGGCTAAGGTAGTTAGGATATTGCCTACCGTTCTCCCTCTCTAGGTTATTTTAAATAGCTGCAATTTTCTTTGCACATCTAAAAAAAAAAATCCACAGTGGTTGGAAATACAAAGGCGAATATGAGAGACATTGGAGAATAGTAGTACATCAGAGTCTAATTTGTGTGGACAAATTATTACTTTCACTACTCCCTGATTTGTAGAGCACCATTTTCATATGCCAAATTGTAGTACAAAAGAAGAGCAAACCATAAATACATCAGAATAATTTTTAGATAGAATAAGATAAAATACCGGAAAATAGCTTTTGACAATAGAGGCAGTGATTAATAATGGCAAGGTATCTATGCACCTTCTTTTCAATTCACCAGGAATAACATGCATCTGATGAGGCCAGACCTTGGCACAGTGAGTGGAAGGGAATTAAACACAATGAGATGGACAAGGGATATTCTGTGCAGCCTTTCACTAGGTGAAACTTCAAATGCCTATACATGTATTGGGGGAATTATTTTGTAAGCTCTTGGTAAATTATTTCAGGTATTAGTATTTGCCCTTATTTATCCATCTGCATTTCACCATCCTTCTTCACATGATGTAATATGGTACAGTAATTATTTATTTTTAGTTGACTTCATGGAATATGTATCAAGGGGATTTTCAAACAAAGGGACATCTCCCTGATAGAGTTTTATGGATCAAACTGCAAAATTTGCTGGCAGCTTCTCCAAAGGTGCCTCTAGTTTTCCTAGCTGTGTGAGGACCCTAGTAACAAAGGAATATGTCTAGCAGCACCAACTCGCCAAACCAACTATCATGGAAATAACTCCTTACAAATTGTAAACCGATATTTATAAATTTCAATGATACCCTCTAAGCCTAGTGATCAGATGTGTTTGAGGAAACCACATAATGCTTTGTACCCATAAAACAAGGACAATCTCATGCAGCCATCTTGAAAATGTGTTTTTGTTTTTTTGTTTTTTGTCTACTACCTGTCTCTCTTATTAGATAATGTCTTTCTAAACCAGAACATTGGAAAGAGTCTAACATTAATTTTTATTCTTTATAGTTCTTTTATACTATTAACAGGCAACATGGATGACAGGAAATAAACGATGCTGTGATGGTTCTCAATAAGATTTTTCTTTAGATATATTTCTGATTCTATGGATCATCCCTTTCAAAAAAATATGTTAAGATAATATACCTTGGGCCACCTGGGTGGCTTAGTTAGTCAACAACCAACTCTTGGTGTCAGCTCAGATCTTGATCTCAGGGTTGTGAGATTGAGCCCTGCATCAGGCACCACACTCAGCCAGGAGTCTGCAAGGGATTCTTTTCCTCTGCCCCTCCCCTTGCTTGCTCTCTCTCTCTCTCTCTGAAATAAATAAATAAATCTTCAAAATAATAGTAATAGTATATCTTATCAGATGTAGTCCTACCAGCTCTATACCTCATACTCCTCAGACTTTTTAATCTAGCCTTTTCACACCTGCCACCCTGGCTCTTTCTCAACTCATCACCTTCTTTCCTCCCTTCTTTCTTTCTTGCTTCCTTTCTCTCTCTTTCCTTTTTTTCTCTTTATCCTTCTTCTCTCCTCTCCCTCTCTCTTTTCTCCTTCCTTCCCTCCATCTCCCTCTCTCTCTCTTCCTTCTTTCCTTTCTTGCCCTTTCTTTCTTTCTATTTATTTAACCAGCCAACACTTGGTAAATGCTCAAGGAAAGCACTCTATTAGACCAAAGTATCTTTTAACTAATAATCACATTAATAATATAATTAATTATTAATAATTACATTAATTGTGTTAATAATTACATTAATAATGTAATTATTAGTTAAATAATAATAAATAATAATTATATATAATAATATATAATATAATAATATATAATAATAATAAAAATAAGTTAATAATGCCACAAGTAGAGACTATTACATATTTTTATATCTCTAAGGTTTGGTACAAAATATAATATCTAAATAGAGTTTATCATAAATGTTAGCTAAAGAATAAATACAAGTATCTGAAGGTGATTTACGAGAACAAAAGAAGATTCTAACTACTTGAAGTGCAGCTATTAAGAACCATATATGATTTTAAATCTTTTGAAAAATTCTGAACAGAGCTACACTACAAGAAACTTAAAAGGACAGTGGAGGAAAATCCAATGAGGAATGATATGTATAGCTTTACCTTTTATCCTAGGGAATTTGAACCTTAAATTGTAGGCTAAATGTTCTTAACATTTTTAGGACATAAATCTTTTTAAATCTCATTAAAATGTCTCTTAGTATCTCTCTGTCTCTGTCTTTGTTTCTCTCTCTCTCTCTCTCTCTCTATATATATATATATATATCTCAAACTGTTCTTTAAAATTAGGGAAAGCAGAGCTACTTGCTATAGCCCTTGCTATTCAAAGTGGCATCACCTGGAAGCTTGCTAGAAATTAGAATTACAGACTCTTAGTATCACCTAAAATTTAATGGATCAGAATGTTAAACAGATCTCAAAATGACCCATACACAATAAAACACAAGGATTACTGTTCTAGGCATTAAGTTAAATCACCATAGTAAAAAATGATCGAAATACTATCTAAGCAGCATAATAGAATGCTCAGATTGCCACATTCATTTGCTTTTGCTAGTGAAATCTTACTCCTTAGAATACTTACTTATTTCCTAAAACAACTGACTGCCTCCTGAGGACAACAATCCTACTCCACACTAGAAAAGAGAGGACATTTCAGCATGATGTAGGAGAGGCAGTGGAGTTACTAAGCTGGAGTCTTTGATGCTAATTCTGTCTTTGTTACGTAACTGCAGTATCTTGGAATCTTCTGGGGACCTCAGTTATTTCTTGTCATCTTGTTCATGAGGACAAAAGTCTCTTGTAAGCCCAACAGTCAAAAGTAAATGCTTTTGATAATGTAGAAGGATATTTAAAAGTATTATATAGGAAGTCACAGAGCAGGATTTTCTGTGAAATAGGGAGAAAGAATTTTCAACTTAGACTCCATTTTGAAAATTATTCTTTTACATAAATTTAAAGACTCCTTCTCTTTTCATTCTTAAAAAGAACACTTTAGAGAGAGAGTCATCAACCTCATAAATAATAAATAAATAAATAAATAAATAAATATTTTTGATAGAGGAAAAAAAGCCAAAATGTGGAAAGATGGTGGAGGTACTTGCGTATTGTTTGAACCTCCTCAAGAACTTGTAGAAACAGAGAAATAAGATAGAAAACTCAAAATCCACAAAACTTGAACAATGAATGCAGGTGGGAAAGTATCTGTTCAACCCCCAATATTACTGGGTGGGACGAGACCATCAAGGTCTGATGGACCACACATTTACTATCAGTGGCCCTCTGGCCCAGTGGGTTAGTTGGAATGGTAGCTGGGTAGGAGTTGGGCTTTGCAAACTCCATTATGTGGTGGAGGCAGGGAAACTGCAGTTGAATAATTATGAAGTGGTCTGGGACCCATGAAATCTCAAAACTAACGAACCTATTTCAAGATAAAGGTATTAGTTTATTTTTGTTGTATAGCAAATTACCACAAACTTAGCAACTTAAAACAAATTACACTACTGAAGGGGTGCGGAAATAAGAGTTCTGACTTGAGTAACTTAGGAAAACGGCATTTTGACTGCCAACTTTAAGACTAAAGACAAAAGGCACTACACATAGACTCTGTTTTCTAGGTTGGCAGAGTTGTTTCTCATTTGGGTATGGGTTAATAATTCTGAAACAGCTGTACATGTACACCAGAACTGCACAAACAATTGGAGGGATGGTAGATGATAGAAGGCAGACTTCTCACTGTTGGAAAGACAGGTGAAGATAGGTAAGAGGAAAAGGCTAGAATGAACCAGATTGTACTGTATAGGTGCCAAAGATATCAGTATGAACTCATGTTTAGCTTAATATAAATATAACCACATAGATACAGAAATAACTAAAGATATGTACATATACATGCATTATTTCCTAGCTCTGTCCATTGAGAGGGCATAGAAGTGATGACACTCAGTAACAATGAGCAAATCCAGTATCCAGTCCTTGGTTTTAACACATTTTGCCAATAAAAGGAACCAGGGCTCCTTGGAGAAGTGGCTATGTCAAGGGATGGGCCAAGGAATACGTAAGTGAGTCAAGGTCATCCTGTAGTGTCTTAAAATAAAGAAGCAAGCTCTAAAAACCCAAAAGGATTGAGCATGTCACGGGCCGCATAACATAACCTGAAAGAAATCCCAATGGACTGACTGGGACATTCTGAGCAATAAAATATCCAATGTAGTATTAGGTTATAGCTCAAAATATAAAGTAAATACCTATGAATCAATACTAAAATAATTATATTAATGAACAATTTGTTTTAAAATAAAGAACAAGAGGAATGCTCAGTTTAGTACGTGCCTGCCCTCATCTCAGGTCATGATCCCAGGGTCCTATGATCAAGTCCCCCATTGGGCTCCTTGCTCAGTGGGGAGCTTGCTTCTCCTCTGGTTGCTGCTTCCTTTGCTTGTGTGTGTTTTTTTTTTTCCTCTCTCTCTAACAAATAAATAAATACAATATTTTTAAAAATAAAATAAAATAAAGAAGAAGAGACAAATCTCTTATAGAGAAAAATTCCAAATAATTTATGTAAATACTTCCCCCATAGAAAGGTAGAGCTTAACTTCCCACCTCTTCAGTGTGAGCTGTGCTTAGTGACTTGTTTCAAAGCTTAGAAACTGAAAAAGGGAAGATAGTCATTTTAAACTAGAGAAACATGACAAACACAAACACTACTTGGCCTGTTGAACAAAGTTACCATAACCAAGGGTATGTCTGTTTGATAGCATGTACCTTTAATATGATGTGATCATATCACCTCTGTGATCTTCCTCTTAGAACTCATCACCTCAGTCTAATCATGAAAAAAACATTGACAAGCCCCAGCTGAAAGACATTCCACAAAATAAAGACCAATACTCTTTGATACTTGAAAGATCATCAACCAGGAAAAATACGAGAAATGTTCACAGTCCAAAGAAAGCTAGGGAGACATGGTGACTAAATGTAATATGGTATCCTGCATAATATCCTAGATCAGAAAAAGGACCTTGGGGAAGAAGTAATAAAACTTGTGACAGATTGTACCATGATGATGTAATATTTTAGCAGTAGAAGAAATGGGTATGGGTGTTGTGGGGCACCAAGGGAGAGAGAAACTCCAGCAAGACAGGCACTATAATTTTATGCAACACAATCCCATAATCACACATACGTAATCATATACGTTCCATCACTGTGGCCCTGTTTTATTGAAATCCTGTACTGAGAAAAGTTTGTGGGCAGTACAACCCAAACTGAGAAGGCCAGAGACATGAGAAAGAAGAAAAGTATTCAGAAAAAAGTGGAGGAAAGACACGGATACAGCAATCTTCATAAAGTACAATGCTGATTTTTACTACACTGGAAAAATAGAAATTGAGAGAGACAGACAGACAGATGGAGAAAGCATTAGTCAAAACTCATCAGACTGCACACAAAGAATGGTACATTTCATTTTATGCAAATTATACCTCATAAAATGAGTAAGAGTTAAACTCTAAAACCATGAGACTCATGCTAGTGTCTGAATGCTTGTCACTCCCCAAATTCATACATTGGAATTCTAATGTGAAAAGGGATCATATTAGAAAGTGGGGCCTATGGGAGGTGAGAAGGTCATGAATGAGCTCAGTGCACTTATACAAGGGCCCGGAGAGATATTCCTTGCCCCTTCTGCCATGCTCACTTCCCTTCCTCATTCCAACACAATAGGTCTGCAGTCTTCATTCTGGAGGTGGATTTTTACCAGAACCTGATTATGCTGGCACCCTGAACTTGGACTGCCAGTCTCTGAAACTGAGAGAAATAAATTTCTGGGGTTTATATGCCACCTGGTTTGTAGTATTTTTTTTTTTTTATAGCAGCCCGAATGAACTGTCAACTTCTTTGCCAACTTTATGAAAGAAATTTTTGAAAGGAGTAAAACTAACCAAAATTCACATTGAATTAGATGAAGGTCTAAATTACCATAGAGGGAAAAAAGAAAATAAAGTACAAAAAAGGCACCAAGCCCAGACGTATTCACAGATGAATTCCAACAAGCCTTTAAGGGTCAATAATCATAATTCTACTTTAATTCTTTTACACTATAAAAGTAACACAGTTTCCAAATTTATTTTACTTGGAGTATATACCAGTGATTTCTCAAATCTGTTAAAGATCAGAGGGGCAAAAAAGAAAACTACAGCTCAATCTCACTTATGATTATTAATATAAATATCCTTAAAAATTTGGTCAGTTATACAGCATGGTCAAGTGGTATTTATTTCAGAGATGAATAACTAGTTTAACATTAGGAAATCCACTAGTATTTTTCACTGAATTAACAAAACAAGGGACAAAAAGATTATATAATCATCTCTAACTGCAGAAAAACATATTTGTCAGAATTTATTACCCTTTTATATTTAAAAACTCTCAGAACATGGAATAGTGAAGATTCTCACTTAACATAATCAGATATGTACCTTAGACCAAAAGCCAGCATCTTACTTAATGTGGACATAGAAGAGATTTTTCTCCTAAAGTCAGGAAAAGACAAAGATACCAACTCCCCAGAATACATGCTATAAATTTTAAGCAATACAGTTAGAAAACAGAAAGGAGTTAGAAACATAGGAATTGGAAAGGTAGAGGAAATGTTGTATCTATTCTAGCATAAGGATAATACATCTAAAAAGCCCAAAGGAATCCATGAGGAAAACTATTACAAAAACTAAGATAATTTGATAAAATGTAGTTTATAAAGTCAATATAAAAAAAATGTTTCACATATATTACCAAAAAAAGATTAAATGTAAAATGGAAGACAAGACCATTTTTATATTAGATATATAATATATAGATATTAGATATATATTAGATAGATGGATGACACGCAGATGATAAAGTATGAACTTTTTAAGACATGTGCAGGGACAACCATGAAAATCCTGATGTAGAAATGAATCAGGGATAAGCAATGGAAGATGGCTAATCCTATGTGATATTATAAGATATATAAAGACATCATAATTAAACAGTGTAATACTAGCATATTTGTAGCTTGCAAAAATCAATGTGGCAAGTCAGAAAAATACTCAATTGTATATTGAAATGCGGCTTCTAAAGACAGTGAAGATAATATAAATGGAGAGTTACATTTAAAAAAGAATAAAAAAATAAAAAAATAAAAAAGTTAAGTTTGTATTCCTTTGTAACATGACAAATGAAAAATAATTTTCAGTTCATCAGAAATTTCTATGTAAATGTGAGAACACAAATGTTCTAGAAGAAAATATCAGTGCTTTTCTCTATAACAGCATAAGGAAATATTTCACAACTATTTTTAAGATCCATAAATAATAAGGGAAACCATGATAACTTTGATTATATATATGTATATACATATATATAATAAACTAAAACAATTTATAAAAAGGAATGTAGATGTCCCCAAATTATATTAACAAGTGTTCAGTTCACTCATAATAAGAGAAATGCAAATTAGAAGTTCACTAGTATACCAAATCCCAGATATTCAAAAGGTTGACAATAGAAAATGTTGAGTCTGTATTAAGATCAACATTCTTATTGGTGGCCATGGAAAAGTAACAATTCCAATGGAGAGGTATTTAAGTAATATCTAGTAATATTAATGACACATTTATCCTTTCACCCATTGGTACTCTCACTTCTGGGAATCTCTTCTTAACTTCTGGTAATAAATAAATAAATAAGTAAATAAATAAATACATCATACATGCATACATGAGAAATATATGCAGGAGACTAACACTATGGTACTATGATAGTACCATCTTACAATGGGCTGAAATCTATGAATCTACAGTCATATATTAGAATACTAAATAGTTTTTAAAATATGACTGGGATGTAGTTTCAGTGCATATTGGTTAAAAAAAAATAAAGAAACTAAGCAAAATTGTATATAACATGAAACTCTTTTTCCAAGGAAGATTGCTAGATACAAATACTCAAGAGACACTTGTTTATGTCAAAATTTAAGAAAGTGTAGGGGGGCAAGGACAGTATTCAACAAGAGGTTATCCATGCAAGAGAGAAATGAAGAGAGAGAGAGAGAGAGAGAGAGAGAGTGTGTGTGTGTGTGTGTGTGTGTGTGTAAAAAATAGAAACTAGACCTCTCTGAATATATCACTTTTGTAGATTTGACTTTGGAGTCAAGTAAATATGTTATATAATTAAAAAATACTTGTAAAAAGTGTCATCTATAAACACTTAAAGCAAAATAAAACAAAATATATCAATTTGATATATTGTGAAACTATTCCAAAAACACTTTAAAATCTAGTAATTTGCTAAATGTCCCTAGTTCATATATTTAAAAGCTGTTAGTGTCACAGGGAAAGTAAATTTTTGCTTAGAGAAAACAAGATACAATATGATAAATGAGGTTAAATCAAAACCCTAGAGTTCTGTATATGAATAAAATATGGATAATATACATTTTATATTTAATGAAATATGAATAAAATATATATTTAAAAAAAACTATTTTCTAGCTCTACCAAAAGAATCTAGAAGCCATAAATAAGCCAGTAATAATAAATACACAGTAATCAGATTTTGGTGTCTAAGTGCCTTTTCAACAGTGAGGAAGAAAGGATCCTTGGAAAAATGCTGATTTCAAATTTGGAGCATGAAATGTACAAGGTGGTCCCAGAAAATCTTGTCATACTGTATAGAAAAGAAGATTACAAGGCCTTCTTAGGTGATGGCCAATGAACTCAGCCACAAACTTCATCAGAGCATCAATATGTAAAATAATTGCAAGAATTGAAACACGTCAAATATGTTTGAATGTAAGTGTTCATGCTCATTATTTCAAAAACAAAATGACATCAAAATCTAAAACTCCATTGGTAACCTTTAAACAGGCTGACTACACATTTTGGTTTACCAAGGCCAGGCACTCTGGCTTATTCTGCTGTTCCAGTATAATAATTAATAGTGTCCCCTTTCACTTAAAAAAGTCTGGGTTTAGACAATAAATTATGTGTTTATTTACATTTGAAGAATGTCAGAGAGCCAGCATATTAAATAAAAATTTGGCAAGTAAAGTAAAATTGAAAGAGTGAAATAGATTATAACTCTTCTTCAGGTTAACTAACTGGTAGTTGAGACAATGTTTTCATTTTGAAATATTTCAGCTAACTAGTGAATAAAGATGGAAAGATTAACGCAATTTTCTTTGAGGCGACAAAGATAAGGTCATTTATTCATGTTACCTCACTGGATTTTAAAAGCAAAAATACAGTGCTGTTTTGAACACCGAGGCCAGACATCCCTCCCTCATTTATAAGGGCAAATTCATACATTTGCATAGGTAGGAAATCTAACCACACAGCAAGACGGGTCTCCAGAGCAGGAAATCTGATGCCTTGGCAATTCTAGGTAACTCCACACCCAGCCCTGAGATCAGCAGAGACCCTGGCCAGGCTGAGAGGTAGCACAAGATTAACAGTTTTAAAGTGTTATTTAATAAGTAAATTTAGGCCATCCATGATCATCAGTAAGGGAGACAACCAGATATTATTGCCTTTCTATTGGAATTATAGCACATTACTTAAGAAATATTTTCACCAAAAACTTAAATCTTACCAAGTTCTTTTTTTTTTTTAATTTTTAAATATTTTTTTCTAACTACCAGTTTACAAGGGAGAGATAAATAAGACCCCGAGAAGGCAGTCGGCAAACCCCAGACTGGAAAACTATAGACCAAACTCCCAGTTTCTTAAAGGTATATTACAGGGAGAAAAAAAAAAAGAAAAAGAAAAAGCAGAAAAGCCTATAAATTAAATGAGACGTAAGAAACATATCAATCCATTGCAACATGCAAAGTTAATTTGAATGTGGTTTCACACTAACTTTAAAATATTATGGGACAGCTGTATAAACCGTATATTTAATGGTATCAAGGAATTAAAACATTTTAGGTGTGTAATATACTGAAGTACATTTCAATAAGCCCTTCCATTTTAGAAATATACACTGATGTATTTATGGATCAGAGATATGTGGCCTAGAGTTTTATTCAAAATAATTGAAGGGAGGAGTTTGTAAGGTTATAGATAAAAATCTTTGGGGCATACATTTGTAGTTGTTGAAGCTGGGTGATAGGGAAGTGACAGTTATGCATGTGGGGGATTATTATATTATTCTCTCTCCTTTATATATGTTTGAAAATGTCAATAATAACATGTTTACCTAAAACTGCAGGAAAAAAAATTGGATGCATGCTCATTACCTAAGAAATTTAACAGAAATGCATTTAATAGCTGTATATCTTTATTGGGATAAGTCATGCTTCTCTCTCTCCACGGAAACTCTTGAGTTGGAGATGAGTAGAGGGAGATATTTCTTCCATACATGAAATATCTCGTTCTTAGCCACTCAGACCCGAAAGGGAGAATGAAGCCCATTCATGTAATTCCTAGACACAGCAACCCTTTTAAAGCAAAAATTCCTTCAGAAATAGGCTTTTCTTTGTAATCCAGTATTAAGTGGTAATACTATTTTGCCCCTAAAAGGAAAGTCATTAAAAAACTCAATAACTGAAAATGTACCCATATACGGTCTATTTTGGGAACACAAAAGCGAAAAAATGATATCTAGACACAAATTCTTTTCCGCTAAACTCAGGACTGCAAAATAATAATAATAATAAAGGCCGAAAGAGCTATTAAACTTATTGCTTCTTATTGCATGAGGAACATGCCAATACTCTAATGATTTCTGCTAAAATATTAAAATACTCTGCCATCAAGTCTAATCACCACCTTGTTTAAGGAATCTCTTTTATCAGAGTCTGTGCTTTATAAGAACATATTATATAGGCTACCATTTGACATCTCTATATTCAGTACATTGCACAGATAACAGTATTCACTATTTTTATAATGAGGATCAGGAAATAGTTGACTGCTTTTAAACTAACCTTTATCAAAAGAGAGAAATCTGAGAGCTTAGCACATGGAATTAATGCTCTATTTGAACCAATAAAATAATATTCTATAAACCAAGGGAAAGGAAAAATCATTAACGGTAATACTAAGCATGTTTTTGTTTTGAAAATTTTTATTAACTATGAATTTTTCATGTGTTTTTAAAAATTATATGGCCACAGAGATCAACTTTTAAAGAGTGGAGAGAGCGTCAATAATATTAAGCATTTCCTTTGACCAGACTTCCTCTAAGATATCTCATATGGTCTTCCTGCAGTTACTCTGATCATATAATAGTGCTTGTTTAGAATATTGAGATTCTGGTCTCATTGTATCAAAGGAGGAAGATGTAAACATTTTGCCCACAAATCTCAGATTCTTTAAAAGCATAATATTTTTGTATTTCATTTTGATGTTTAGATCATTTCCTCTTTCAGGCTGTGAGCTGAAGAATGCCCAAAGACTGTATAACAAGTCCACTGAAAACCAATGAATAATCTCATAAAAGATATATGCAGTTTGGGATAGGTATCTTGTTCATTTTATATTCCCTTCATGATTCCATAATACACATAAAAATATGGTCTATTATTTAAAAAGTTATGTATAAAAGATTTGGATAGGAAAGGAAATGGTAATTGGACTCCAAAGTCTTTCATCTCTAGATCATTAGAAACTCAAAAGGGCAATGCATTTATCATCTACTCATCATATCCTCCAGAAAAATAGCATTCATGTGCAATAATGAGTGACTGGTATACCTCAAATTTACTGGGTAATTGGGGGGAAATTAACTATTGTAATTTTTGGTATACTCATAGATTAAAGCAGTATGTCATCCAGTTAAAACTACTCAACAGTCTGACAGGCAGTGTTGTCTGGGAAAGCAGAGGTCTTTCCCTCTATACCTTATTTTTCGATGCCCTTTGTTCTGAGCTTTGTGGTAAACTATGGCCCCTTTTGAAATTTAATTTTATGTCTAAATTGTAAATTCCCATTCTCTTTCTTTTATAGAGTTAAATAATTTTTATCATTAATACTGTGATTATGAAATGTTGACAGAAAAACACAAAACTTTAAAATGTTTTAAATCATATGACTTAGGTTCAGGTAAGAAGAAAGGTCCTCCATTGAAAGTAAATTTCCTGTGGGGCCTGGTTGCCTCAGTCCCCACTCAATGCCTGACCCTTGATTTTAGCTCAGATCATGATCTCAGGGTCATGATCTTGGTGTCGTAAGTAGGAGTCCTGCATTAGTTCCCATTCAGGGAATGAAGCCTGCTTAGGATTCTCTCTCTTCCTCTCCCTCTGCTCTTTCCCCATCTATCTCTTTTTCTAAAAAAAAAAAAAAGGTAAATTTTCTCTCTTAAGGAAAAGTGTAATACCTAACTGAAGTTTATTATCATTACTTTCAGAAGGGAAAAAGACTTCAAATGTTAATTTGGAATAACTCACATTTAGGTTAATTTAATTTTTAACTTTGATATAGCCTGATCTAATTAATTCTAAATCAAAGGTTGTTAAAAATAACAATTGAAATATCAAGTGCTAGGGTAGGATTCCTATTTAGAGACTTGAGTTTTCCCTCTTCTAGGTGAAAATTGTTATCTTCTTCATGTAAATTAAGAAAACTTTGATAGGAAAAAAAAGACAAAGTGAAATGTATGGCAGTCAGTGAGTATGACTGGTATTTATTCTTATAGATGATGATTATATTGACTCAGGTATGTTATAGGAAAGATAAGGAAGAGTACCTAGTTAATTGTCATGGTCGTTAACTGAATCACTCTTTGTAGGCCCCTTAAGTTGTATCTCTCTTTATATTTTTGATGGTGTTTGTGTGTGCATGCAATCATTTGCATTATTTATTTCTTAAAAATCAGTTCTATCTTTGAATTCTCTGAATAATCACCTTAATTATGTCCTCTTTTCATACAAAGGATAATAATAGAGATTTGACAATGACCACTAACAAGTCCCAGTTAATTAAACCACACACATACATAAACACACAGTTCTTGATCATTTGATAACTGGTAATATTTTAATTAACTTTCTTATTCTGACAAGTCAGGATGGAATATTTAAATTTATTGAATTTATTGTATAAATTTTTCTCAAACATAAATTAACCAAAAATGATGATGCATGAATTCAAAATTAAAGACTCAAGTATTTTATGATTATGGACATTTCCTCTAAACATGAGTATGATGAATGTGGCACTGCTGAAGGTCATTAATACTGCAGAAATTGATGAGTTATTTATTTTGTGAATATTAATAAACCTATACTTGTCTTTATGAAATAATTCTCACTAGTACTATGACTAATTTTTATTATAGATCTGATTATTATTATTATATTCCTTACTGCTTATATCTGGAAAGGGAATGAGAAAAGAGAATACTTTGTTGTTCTGGATTTTAAAAATAAGCACATGATAGATGTACACTAGGATTTAATCAATGATGTCTATTAATCTGTATACAGTACAGTCACCTTTAGAAACCGAATGGTAGATGGATAAAACAGGGGTGGCTGGGTGGTGCAATTAGTTAAGCATTTGACTTTTGGTTTTAGCTCAGGTCCTAATCTTAGGCTCATGAGATAAAGCCTCCACATCAAGCTCTGCACTCAGTATAGAGTCTGCTTCTCCATTTTCCTCTATCCCTCCCCACCACTCTCTCTTCCTCTCTAAATAAATAAATCTTAAAAAAAAAATAAAACTGCAAATGCTTTTTTAAAAAACAGAGAATATGAAGTATAATTTCAATATGAAATAAGCTCCCTCAGGGCTCTGACTTATGGCTCAAGGTATTATTGTGAATGTTATTTCAACTACCTTATGCCTCAGTTTCCTGGTGATCGAATTAATAATTCAAGCTAGATGCTTTTATGAAAAAAACATAACAGCACTTAATCTTTGTTACTGGGAATTGTGATATATTATTGGAATACATTATTTTATTAATTCCCAAAGAATACTCCAGGATGGAGATACCACCCCCTTTTTCCAAATAAGGAAATTTGTGCTTGGTGGCAAAGTTAATTGGACAAGATGATATTACTTAAAAGATTGTCCAAACTTTTAAGTTTGTATACTTCCAAGGCTTATGTTTTTAAGTACTATGGTAGTCAGTGATGTTAAGTAGAGCACACCTAACGTTACTATGCCCAACAAATGTACTATTTTAACAGTGATATTAGATTTACATTTGATTTCTGAACATCTGGGGCCTCCCAGAGACTTACCCATCTCAGTAAAAGATACTTCACTTCGTATTTTTCAGCCCCAAATCATGAAGCCAAACTTTCCTCTTCTTCTTTACCATCATACATCCAAATCCATAGGAAAGTCCAGTGGTCCACCTTTAATAACTGGCTAATGTAATCAGTTTTATTAAAAATATGTTAACGGTGCATTATATTACTGTCTTTACTTGGCATTTAGGCTCTGATATGATGTTTTATGTTTTGTAATGTGAGTCAAATCTGTTAGAACACATATTATAAAAATTCCTTTGTCAAGCTGCATTTGTAAAAAATGTCATATTAAACACGTACGGAAATGAGACTTCTCAATTATAAATAAAATTGTGTCCCTAGATGTTATTTTTATGTTGTGCTTGTTTATATTTCAACAAGAATATTTCTCAAATAGGTTTACTCGTGTCACAGATATAATCACATATTTAAAAGCAGTCTACCAAATTTCAAATGTGATAGGAAAATAGCATTGTTATAGGAAAATAAATGATTACTGCAAACTATTTTTCACTTTGTACAACATGCCTTTCAATGCTTTTTCTTTAAAATCTGGAAATGATACATTTTGAGAGTCTGTAAATGTGAAAGAGCTAGGAGAGCACACGTTTAAAATTGAGTGTCAACTCTAAGCAATTAATAATGGAAGCCTGGAGCATCGTGTTGAAAATTCTTGGCTGTATTCAGGGTCAGAGTGAAGATCGCCTTGTCGGCTTAGCACTGTCTGCCATAGGCATTGAAGAGGAGGAAGGCACCATGACACATACTCACTATCTGTTAACTGACCTCTTTTTAAAACTTCTGAATAGTAGCTTCCATTGCAGAAGGGATATCTGGTACTCATCTCTGCTTTCAAAGTATTTAGCATAGCGATGTGTACATAATATGCTCATAACATGTTGAACTCCTGGATAAAAGTAAAAGTCATTTACTCTTTCTTTAAAATATAAATTTTGAATAATGCCACACATTTAAAAAATAATTCTAAGAGAAAGAAGCATGTGTCAACATACTTGATTAAGAAATGACTTTGAAGTTGTTTGTAGGTTCCTTGTCAATCTCTCATTACCGCCAAGGTAACATTGTTTGGAAGTTTGTATTTATAACTTTTGCTTTTGCTTATAATTATTTTGTATATATGTGCATGCTTTTGTATTATTTTATAAATGTTTGAAGTTTGTATAAATATTATACCCTACATCTTCTTCGATAACTTGCAGGTACACCGAATGGAACTTTTGTGTATTCCCTTACACTTATGCATATAGCAGCAATTCAATTATTTTCACTATTATGTAGTATATCTGTGTATGTATCCCATAATTTATTTATACATTTCCTATTGAAGAATAACTTTGATATTTTCCAGATTTGTCCTTACTTATAGTGCTATTATGCACAATCTATATATAAAACAGCTTGCATACTTGTAAAAAATTCTCTAGGGTATATGTCCAGGATATATGTCCAATATAATTAGAATTTCTGAATTACAGATGAATTCATCTTCAGTTTTACTAGAGTAATACCAGTTGCATTGCAAAGGGGTTATGCCACTTTTTACATACACATGTGCCATGTGTAAGAAATCTTGCTGTGCCACATCCTCATTATCACTTGGTTATTGTCAAATTTTCAATTTTGCCAATCTGGTGACTGAACTATATTATTGTGATTTTAACTTGTATTTATCTAATTATCAATGAAGTGATGTATCTTTTCATATATTTATTGCTCATTCATGTTTTATCTGCTATGAAGTATCTGTTCAGGATTTTTTTTCCTTATTTTGATTAGATTTCTTATAGGTATTTCTTATTGATTCTATGAATTCAGTTTTTATTCTTTGTACTAACAGTTTGCTTGTTACCATTTTAGTAAATATTTTCCTCAGATAATGGCTTGTCTTAACTTTTTAAGAGTAGCCTTAAATATTCATAAGCTTTTAAGTTTATTGAAGTAAAGTGGATCTTTTCTGTGTCTTTATTCATTATATATTTAGTAATGTATGCATCGCTATGTGTTGTAGGTTATGGGGTTATAACTTGAAACAAAGCAGATAAAAATCTCTGTTGCTATAGGAAATAGCTTATAGTGTGTACATGTGTGTTGGGGATGGTGGCAATCAATAAGGTAGAAAGTGTGTTAGAAGGAGATATCTGATAGGTGAAAAATAAATCAATAAGAGGGAGTGATGACTATAAGAATAACTGGGAGCATCTTGAGATAGAATGACTAGGGAAAGCCATCCTAAGGCAGTGAGATTTGAATAAATACTAGAAAAAGTGAAGAACTGAAATATGCAGATCTCTGATGAAAGAATGTCTCAGAGGGAAGAGAAACCATAAACTTCCTTAGAGAGAAATGTGTTTGTCTTGTCATAGAGTAAGTCAAAGAAAGAGTAGTTAGGAAAAAAAATTACAGTGATAGGGTGGAAGTGTCAGATTCTATAGGACTTTTCTTTGCCTTTTACACTGTAATGGGAAATTCTTATTGGAGGATTTTGAACAGAACAGAGACATGATCAGACTTAGGCCCTAATATATTCATCTTGGTTTCTGTGTTAAACACAGATAGAAAAGGGGCAATGGTAGAATTGGTAAGACCACTTAGAAAATGTTCACACAGATCCAGGGGAGTAAAGAAGATGGTTTAGACAATGATGCCGGATGTGGAGGTGAAGAATCGTGTTCAGATTCTGGACATATTTTAAGGCCAACTGATAGGATTTGCTGAAACATCAGGTATGGGTGATAAAAAGAGAGCCAAGGTTTTTGGCCTCAGAAACTACAAGGATGGAGTTGCTGTTTATTGAGATAAAGAAACCTAGGGGAAAGGTTGTTTAGAATGGGGAAGCTTAGTTTTGTGCTTCTTTAGTTTCTTTTGTCTATTCTTCATGGAAATGGGAATTTTCACTAGACATCTGCATATGGGTGCTTAGATAAGGGAAGACATCTGGATTAGCCACTGATGTAAACTGGAGTAATCAGCACATGTGGTTAGAGAAGCAAGATACAGGAAAGCCAATATTTGAAGTTGGTGAGATAATGAAGACACAGTAAAAGTGTGTAGTATCCCAGAATCCAAGTAAAAAAGTGTCAAGAAAGAGTGAAGGATCTATGATGCTTGGAGGTCAGAAAAAATGAGGTCTGATAATTTTCTATTCAGTGAATATTTACCTTAAGAAATACTGATCTTGAAGCCTTAAAGATATATTCTTATATTCTCTTCCCCAAAGTTCCAAATTTGTTTTTTTTTATTTGTGTTTTTTGTTTGTTTGTTTTTTTACATTTAAATTTCTAATTTACCCAGACAGCTCTCTGTGTGTGGAATAAGCTTACTGGAATCTGCAGTATTCTGGTCAACTCTCTGCTGTAATGGCAGCAAACAGAGTTTTAATGACTTCACAAAATAAGTGTTTCTCTCTCATTTAACAATTCAATTCAGATCGTGATTCTGCCCAGTGATTCAGATATTTAGAGTCCTTTCATTCTTCAAAGTCTTCAGTATTTTTTGCATTCAGATGACAACTAGAAAAAAGGAAGGAAAGGTCATGGGAATGTTTTATGGACCAGCTTGGAGGAGATGAACATCACATTTGCCCATGTTAACATGGCCAGAATTCAGTTGGAAGGCCATGCCTAGCTGCAAGAATACTAGGGAACATGGTCTCAATGTGTGCCTGTGAGAAAAAGAAAAATAATTTGATAACAAATAGCCATTTTCTGTCACAGGATCTAATTTAAAAATCATATTTTTATAGAACATAGGCATGGACTCTGAGAACAGAAGACTTAATTTAAGAACACAGTTATATAATTCATGGTAATGGGTGTGGTTCAATAAAACTTCAGGAAATTTCCTCATTCTGTTAGAATGATGTTAGAAAGCCTTATACCTTCCTTAAGAAATTCTGAAACCAATACATTTAAAATAGTATTACAGTAAGAATTTATGAAGTAGCATGCAGTTTTTAAGTAGTACAGGATAAACTACATATAGTAAGCATTTGTTGCATAAATTCAGATGAAATGTTTGATTTTCCACAAAAGTGAAAATAATATTGTATCATTTATTCAATACATAATGCTTTTATTTTAATATAAAACCTTTATTACATATAAGATAATATTTTCCCAACATGACTACATTTAATTATTATTTAATTACTACTAAATTATTATTCAGGTTATCAAGAAGAATGATTCCCCTTTAAAAGTGTCCTTCAAAATAAAGTGATCTAGGTAGGAGGGCTTTATTCTAAAATAAAAAAAAAATAAATTCAGAACTAATATAACATTAATATTTTATACATAGTTTGCTTTAATATTGCATCAGAAGCAAATTAGAATCCAAGCCCAGATTCATGTTTTGAATATTAATTGTTGAAGCTTCACGGATCTTTTTGAAGAGTTTGTTAAATCTCAAGTAAGTACCATTAAATTATAAAGAGTAGAAAATGCCTATGTTGAAAACGAGTATTTTATTAGGTCAGTATATGAAGGTACAGATGCCTCCAAATTAATATCAACAAAAATTTCTGATGTGCTAACAGAAAAAAAAAGTTTAATAATGACCCCTAGATCATGCTTTTCTATTGGAAACATATTTTAACTTTAACATGAGTATATTTCTCAATAGGCAAGGGAGCCACATATTTAAGTAACAGTAACCTCAAAACACATATACAAATAAATATGTTTTAAGGTAATATTTGAGATCTTTTGAATGGTTTTTATTCAGACATTAGTATCAGTATTCAGTACATTAGTACTTCAGTGTGACACAAGTTCATTTGTAAATATCTTAAGTCTATGAGACTTTTCAGAAATATAGTTAAATAATTAAACAAAAAGGCTTAAATGAGTATCCTATTTCAAAACAAGGAACACTGGTATCAAGATAAGTGCCAGTTTTGATAGGAATATGCTTATAATAATTTGAATATCATACTTTGAAATGTAATATTTTGCTTTCAATTAATTGTTACCATATGTGCAACTAGTCACCAACTGTAGTTTCCATTTTTTTTTTTTTAAGATTTTATTTATTTATTTGACAGACAGAAATCACAAGTAGGCAGAGAAGCAGGCAGAGAGAGAGAAGGGGAAACAGGCTCCTGCTGAGCAGAGAGCCATTTTTTATCTTCAAATACTTTTATGTTTTATAATAAAAATACAAATTAAAAGACAACACTAAAAAGCCAATGCTGTATCAGGATAAACAAAGTTAAATTTACGGAAGTGTTCAGTTCTCAGTTTGTTAACAGACACCTGTGTACACATGCACATAAACAGAGTGTCAGTGTGGATATTGTATGGTGCAAGAGTGAATAGTTTGGATTTAGATAGGCCTGGCTGAATCTAGATTCCACCTGTATTAACTGTGATCATGGCCTAATTGCAAAATTTTCTCAAAGCAAAAATGTATTGTCTGTTTAATAGAGATAAATGTAACTCTTGTCCAATAAGGTTGATTGTAAGGATTAAATAAAATAAAGTCTGATATATGCTTGGTTTGGGCTTGGACATTAAAGTCCTCAGAAACTGACAGGGATTGTGATAAATTCAAAGAAGACTCTTTGAGTTTTCAGAAAGCAACCTCTTAAAATACAAAATTATGTATGAATTTCATTGCTATACTGGCTTCCAATTACCTTGAGCATGTCAGATTTGTGTAATATTTCTGTCACGTCAGAAAAAGAAGTTTTGATTTGAAGGCTCTAGATTTAAGATTTTTATTTTGGCAGCAGTGAAAATAAATATTTCATTATTACTAGTTTATTATTGTTACATTATAAAATATAAATACTAAATTATTATTATTTAATATTATAACTAAAAGTATATTATGTATATATTTGCATTCCCCAACATACATAGGTAAAACTATATAATAGTGTATCTTTATATATTTACACAAATATTTGTACATTGTTCCTTCTAACATAGCTACATATAAAGATAAAAATTATATGAAGGCATACAGATATGTATATATGCAATATATCATGACTATAAGTCATTAATTTAAAAATATTGAATATTTTAGAACATATATAATAATGATATTAATTTTCTTAGCAGTGATTAATTCAAGAGGTTCTCACTGCTTAAAATACTATCAAGGTGATTCTTTGAGTCTTTTGCACTTTTGGAGAACTTCAGTTAGCAAATATGTATTATTTTGGAATTTACCTTAAAGCCAACAAGATGATCCTCCATCATAAAGAAAACATATAGGATTGGGAGGGAGACAAACCATAAGTGACTCTTAATCTCACCAAACAAACTGAGGGTTGCTGGGGGGAGGGGGTTTTTGGAGAAGGGGAGTGCGTTTATGGACACTGGGGAAGGTATACGCTATGGTGAGTGCTGTGAAGTGTGTAAACCTGGTGATTCACAGACCTGTACCCCTGGGGATAAAAATATATTATATGTTTATAAAAAAAATAAAAATTATTAAAAAACAAAAGAAAACATATAGGGAATTCTCTCTTATGTATTCCTAAGCACACAACTTTGAGGATGAATTCAGGCAGGAGAAAGAAATAAGGAGAGTTCTCATTTGATTAGCACAATTATGATACGATATTAGTACACTGCAGGACAGCTGTATATTTATAGGGATTTTTTTCCTTGTCATCAGTGTCGTGTTTAGTGTCCCTACTAAAACATCCATTTTCATACGCTCTCATATGTTCATATTCACACTGATGTACATAAATAGATACCCAAGAAGTCTAGAGATTTGCTACTTGCTCTCTCAAGACAAAGTATTTGTCATTTAATATATCTGTAATATTTAAATTTTTCCTACATCTTTTGATCTCAAATGTGAACCAAATGTGATTTGGACCAATACTGTTCCTATTCCACATGGCACTTTTTTTTTTTAACATATTTGATTGATTACCATTTACCTATTCAACCTTCTCTTCTGTATGTTAAATGTAACTAGTATTTTAAATTTTTATTGGTAGTCTGGTTTCAAGCCATTTCACCATTATAGTAACTTTTCTGTTTGATATTCTTATGTGAGATATGAGATGAAGCACAGTACAGTGGATACAACCATAGACAGTCGGACTATTTATTCTGCTTCTACCACTTACTAGCTGGGTTACCTTCAACAACCTATTTAACCTCTCTCTGTCCCAATTTTCCCACTTGCACAATGGAGATACAAGTCTCATGATTGCAAAGTTTATCTGAGATATAATAAAGTTAAATATTTTTATTATGAGCTGCTGAGCTCAATATTTATTTTGATACTTTAATCATGTATTATCAAACAACAGACTTAAAAAGATATAGGAGGTGTAAGTAATCAAGGCCAGTGGTATTCATGGAAAAGCAAATGATGGCATAGGGGAAAATAAAGGAGAAGATACAAATGCATATGAGACTTTTCTTAACAGACAGTGAATGTTAGCTTTGTGGAGAAGAAAGAACATGGATTGTTGTTTTAAATATGGGGAATGTTTGGGGTAAATACCCAGTAGTGCAATTGCAGGCTCAAAGATACAGATGTAGTGAAAAGAAGGGCCATCTGTATCCCAATGTTTATAGCAGCAATGGCCATAGTTGCCAAACTGTGGAAAGAACTGAGATGCCTTTCAACGGACGAATGGATAAGGAAGATGTGGTCCATATACACTATGGAGTATTATGCCTCCATCAAAAAGGATGAATACCCAACTTTTGTAGCAACATGGATGGGACTGGAGGAGATTATGCTGAGTGAAATAAGTCAAGCAGAGAGAGTCAATTATGATATGGTTTCACTTATTAGTGGAGCATAACAAATAGCATGGTGGATATGGGGAGTTACGAGAAGGGAGTTGGAGGAAATTGGAAGGAGAGGTGAACCATGAGAGACTATGGACTCTGAAAAACAATCTGAGGGATTTTAAGTGGTGGAGGAGGTGGGAGGTTGGGGGAACCAGGTGGTGGGTATTAGAGAGGGCACGGATTGCATGGAGCAGTGGGTGTGGTACAAAAACAATGAATACTGTTATGCTGAAAATAAATAAAAAATAAATTTAAAAAAAATGAGGAATCTTGGGAAATCTATGAATGACCTTAGGACAATGCTTGCTGATTTTTTGGCTTCCAGGTAGAATTTTTGATGTTCATTCTATTGTACTTAAGCATCTTGCCTTTTCTCACCATAGATTTATTGTATCGTGTGTTGATTTCTATTCATTTGTTGGAATTCCAATTTAGACTGTGTATTCTGTGTAGACATACTTATCTCTTTTGTGTAATGTGGTATTTCTCATCCTCTACCCATAGAAAATTCTGAAAAAAATTTTTTGAATTAATTTAGAGTAGAGTGTAAATATGCTCATATGTAGAGCTGAAGGATATTGTTTTTCTGAGCTACATCTGCAATGATGAAAATCCTCCCCCAACCTCAGATTTGCCAAATATTCCAAAATTTTCCTTTTTAAAATAAAGGTAGAAATAAAACATCCCAAGGAATCTAAGAAAATATTTTCACAAAATAATAGCTAAGAACAGGAAACTAAATTTTAGGGGAGGATTGAAAACTTTGGAAAAGAAAGGTAAATATGAGAAGAAAATACCCACTACTAAGGGGGATTATTGGATATGCTATACCTGGGTGGCTTAAGATACTAATAATTTTCTTTTCTTTTTTTTTTTTTTTTTAAAGATTTTATTTATTTATTTGACAGAGAGAGATCACAGTAGACGGAGAGGCAGCAGAGAGAGAGAGAGGAGGAAGCAGGCTCCCTGCCGAGCAGAGAGCCCGATGCGGGACTCGATCCCAGGACCCTGAGATCATGACCTGAGCCGAAGGCAGCGGCTTAACCCACTGAGCCACCCAGGCGCCCGATACTAATAATTTTCTATCTAAAGATGAACTATATGCATTTATCTATGGTCACGCAAAGTGACGTTATAAGACAAAAGAGGATTATACTAACAAGTTATTTTAATCTTCTAGGTTCTCGCCTATTCACATTTATAAAAAGAGTATTATTTTTCTCTTACAGAATACTTAGAAATTGCAATGATTTGAGTATTTTACCTTTCTACTGGTCACTTTTATTTTCCATATTAGTATATTGTGTTTATCCTCTCCCAATTGCTTTTCAACAACAGCACCACAGACCTAGAATAATATAATTCCCAGGAGACTTGTTAATCTAAATAAGATAGCTTTAAAATAAACACAATAAAAACAAAAGGAGATTGAAACAGTATAAATCAGATTCTCTAGAGTATCACATGAATGAAAATGAAGATGACAACAAATAATTTCTTAAAAGAGATAGCCAAACAAAAATGATCAGAATATAAATAATGAACAAAATAAACAAATATTTACCAAAGAAGATACTTTTGACTTTATTGGTATTGATGGGATTGATAACATTAGACCCACAAATAGAAGACAGCAATGATTTATAAGTATTGTGAAAAGCATATACAGGGGGTGCCTGTTTCAGTCGGGGGAACAAGTGACTCAATCTCAGGATCATGAGTTCGAGCCCCCCACTTGGTGTAGAGATTACTAAAATAATATAAAAAGAATAAGAAACTTCATATATATACTTTATATATATATTATATACAAACATTATACGTGTGTGTGTGTGTGTGTGTGTGTGTGTGTGTGTGTGTTGTATACACACCAATAGGAGAAGTGTGGTAATACCAGATGAAATAAAAACTCCCAAATTTCATCATGAGATCATGGACAAAATATATGGGAGCAAAAAATTTAGGCAGAATAAAAGTTAGGTTTTTATGGGAGTGTGATCTAATGAATGTTTCCTAAGCATGGCTATTTAAAATGACATTCGTAGCTGTGGCCTAAATCTTCTGCATTCAAGTGTTTGAGATTGGGTTCTGAATTTATAGAATTAACCAGTTTTAGTTTTTAGAAAATTTTAAAACTACCTGCAGATAGACATGTGCAAAATTTTACCATGAATACTTGGTCAGATTTAGATCACAAAATGGAACAGCAAAGAGCCCATGATTCCATGGGGACTTTCAAATATAAGTAAGGTTCTAAGAGAAAAATATTGATTTTTTTTCCCTTGCTAACAACTTCTTGTCTCAAGAGGTAAAGGAAAAAAAAAATAATGAGAACTGCTAATACAGATCTAAATGAATCAATACAAAGAATCTGTTACACGAAATCACTGTGATATGATTTTAGGAGAAACTGATTACATCATATGTGATTATATGTGCATTTCTAGGTGATATTCTCATTACCTATTACAAGCGAATAAATGAAGTTAGGGAAATTGTTCTGTAAGAAGCTCTCAAAATGGTGTTTTGACCATATAATCATGACCTTGGTGGAAAAGAATATGGGGCATGGTCTACAAAGACCAAAGTCTTTTTGTGGCATTCTTTATGAGCACAAATTAAAAATTAAAATTTGGGGGCACCTGTGGCTCAGTTGGTTAAGAGGCTGCCTTTGGTTTAGGTCGTGATCCCAGGGTCCTGGGATTGAACCGCACTTCAGGCTCCCTGCTCGGCAGGAAGCCTGCTTCTCCCTCTCCCACTCCCCTTGCTTGTAGTCCCTCTGTTGATGTCTCTCTCGCTCTCAAGTAAATAAATAAATAAAATATTTTAAAAATTAAAATGATGAGTCAGTTGGGTAAGCAGCTGACTCTTGATTTCAACTCAGGTCATGATCTCGAGGGCCTTGGACTGAGTCCCCCATGAAGCTCCCCACTCAACAGGGAGTCTACTTCAAGATTCTCTCTCTCCCTCTGTCCTTCCTCCAAAAAACAAATAAATAAATCTTTAAAAAATGCCAAAAATGCAAAGAAGAATTGGAGAAAATGAGAAAACATTAGCAAGTGTATTTCAGAACAGAAATGAGTGATTCTCAAAGTACATTACTATTTTCAAATTCCCTAAAGAAAATAAAGTTTCTAGTTATATTTTGAGCAAGACTGTGAAAATTCTTCTTCCTAAGACAAATACTATGATAATAAAGCAAAAGAGCGAACGATTACCTTCTTAACTTCAATTTTGTTTCCATCTTTTCTGTCAAGGAGAATAATCTTCATGTGGAAGAACAAAACTAAAATGGTGAAGAGAAATTAAAATTTAAAATCATTGAAGAGATAGGAAGAGAGAAAAAATAAAACAATTCTCCAGATGACTTCACTTTTCTGGCTCAGAAAATATCTAATTTAGGGCACTGAGTAATTTTGAAGATAAGATCAATGTCAGTAATCTTTGAGGAGTTATTGATAATAGAATAACTGCCATGAGAATAAAGGCAAATGCCCCAAGTTTCTGAAAAGGTTAGACAGTCTCTAAAAACTGTAGACCTGGGATCTTGACATTTATGCTCAGTAAAATATTTCAAGGGAATACTAAATGGTTGGATGGTTTTTGAGTACTGAGAAAGGTCATGATTAGCAGTAGTCAGCATACGTTCACCAAGAATAAGGTATGGTAGACTCTTCATTCCCTATATTTGACATGATCACTAGGTCAGTATTGCAGAGGGCTCATATAGAAATAGCCAATCTGTATTAACAAGGTATTTTCACTCTTCTTTTGTACAGGATAGAACTGCATAAACTAACTGTATGGCAATGGCGATAAGCAGACTCGTCATTAGTTTAATTATCTTATCTAATGAATATTAATCACTGAAGGACATAATCCTTAAGAGAAATAAGACTACCTGAACTCTTTTAAAACATTATTTCCCCAGTAATATGAATGATGTGTTAGATGACTGTAATGTTAGGTGTTTCAAATTTCATGTCATGAATCAAAGCAACAAAGATTTAATATACAATGAAATATGAAAATGTGAAATTTGAAGTAGTGGTTAACTAGAGTATGTGACATTTATAAGACTGAAAGACTCCAGCTCATTGGGGAGAGAGTTGAAGCAAAGCTGGAAACATAGGATCTTTTTATGGTCTAGGAAAGTACTTAAAATTTACAAAGCTTGGGATGACAAATCTGGCACACCAATGGAAAAATTCTATGTAGTCAATACCATTCAAAACCAGCAAGGAATTCAAATCATAGGGGAAGACATTGTAATTTGAAACACTGTTGAAACAGTTGGGAATAAGAATGAGGGTGGCATTGTAACTAAGGAAATAAAGTTGGAATTAAGAATAACTGTAATTGTATGCCGAACCAATGTAAAATTCAAAAAAATGCAATAGTCAAGGTTTAGAAATATGATTTAAAAAAATAACTACCAATATAGGAGTTATTTTGAAATATCATGAGTTTTCAGGCTTTGCAGAGCTAGAATTCTTATATAAATATACTTACTATGATTTAAAAAAAAACACATAACATAAAATTTACCATCTTAACTATTTTTAAGTGTATAGTTAACTAAGGTTAAGGATATTCACATTTTTGTGAAACAGATTTCCAAAAAAATTTTATCTTGCCAATCTGAAACCATATTGTAGCATTTGACAGAATTAGCCCTTCTCTTATTTTAGAGTGAATAATATTTTATTGTATATATGTGCCACAATTCTTTTTTATCCATTCATTAATCAATGGATATTTGGGTTGTCTCTACCTTTGGCTCTTGTGAATAGTACTACCCTCAATAGATGCACACAAGTATATATCCAAGACTCTGCTTTCAATTATTTGGGATATACATATCCAGAAATAGTATTGCTGGATCATATTGTAGTTCAAATTTTAGTTTTTTAATTAACTTCATATTGTTTTCCATGGCAGCTGTACTATTGTACAATCATTCCAATAGTTCACAAGGGTTTCAATTACTCCATATCCTCACCAAGGTCCGCCCTTCCTTCCTTTTTCTTTCTTTCTTTCTTTCTTTCTTTCTGTCTGTCTTTCTTTCTTTCTTTCTTTCTTTCTTTCTTTCTTGCTATTGTTGTATGGCATGTTCTGCATCTATCTATTGGGTTTAATTGGTCTATGGTGTTTTTCATGTCTTCTTTCCTTATTGATCTTCTGTTAAGTTATTCTATCTGTTGTTGAAAATAGGATATTTAGGCCTCATACTATTATTTTGTCATTGTCTATTTCTCTCTTTACTTCTGTCAAACTTCGTATATTTAGGAGTTCTGAGGCTTGGTGAATAAACATTTATTGTCATATATTTTTACCGAATTGGCTTTTTTACCTTAACCTAATATATTGTCATATATTTTTATCGAATTGGCTTTTTTAACTTAACCTGATATGGAAGGTATTTTCATGGTTGTTCTGACCTATGCTATGTGGGGGGAGGGGCCTGGACAAATGTACCAAATGCTGTGACTTTTCTTACCTCTCTTGCTGGAATTCCTTCTTGGTTTTGTAATGGTCTGAGTGCTATAGCTTCATCACATTTTTAGAGTTCTCACAGTCTAGTCTGTATATCTTTGCTAACTCAGTGTCTCTGTGGAAGGTGGATGATCTGTACCTTCTAGTTTACCATCTTCTTTTGACACTCTGAAAAAGTCTATCACAAACAAGGGAGGTGTTAATCTAGTCCTATTTTAAGCTCCTCTACTGGGATCATGACCTGAACTGAAGACAGATGCTCAACCCACTGAACCACCCAGGTGCATCTTCTCTAGGGACATCTTACCTGAAACATTTTATTCATTTCTGGAAAGCACATATTAAGACCTATAGGAACTAACTGAAATGTGTCTACAGAAGAGAATTCAGAATTACATCATGTAAAAGTAAGAAAAAGAGCCTGGAATACCAAAAAAAATCAGGAAAAGATGGTTTATGAGATTATGTTTGATCATCATAGCAGAGACTCAGAGCGCTTAACAAATATAACTCACTTTGAAAATTATTGCAATTTTATGAATTAGTAATGCATAATATTACCTCCAACCATTTGGAATGATGTACCTGTTCCCATTACCATAAATCAGCATTTGTGTGTAAGTTGATATCACTACCTGATTTGATATCTAATGATACCAAAAACCCAAGAATAAACATGTTGTTTATATTCACCAAACAAATAAAAGAAATCTTCAGATTTTGAAATCAGGTATCATGTTTAAAAACTAATTTAATCTTGCTAAATAGTTCAAGACATAGCCTCTTAAGTTCATTCACTTAAAAAACAAAACAAAACAAACTTGCTCTATCTGTGGTATGAGAAACTGAGAAATTAGGGTCCAGTTGAGGTTAAATTATACCACAGAAAAGGAAAACACGACAGACCATAAAGTTTTATCCTGAAGAGTTTGAAACAGAATATAACTGAATATATGTCTCAGAAATAATGGAAACATGGACATTTTTTGATTAAATATAAATAACTACTAGAACCCTAAAAAGACATTTGATTAAGAAAGTTTTTAATGAATGTTTTCTTTGGAGCTACTTATTTTCACCTTGAGAAAATGAATAAACAATGTTGAAAACTGGTCCTAGGGGTCAATGATATCTAGATTTTTTAGGTATAAATTACAATTGTAGCTGTTAGTCATTGAGATCCCACAATATTTAAGGCACTCAATTAATTTGTATGTGATAATTTTATTGTATATTTATTTTTATTAATTTATAATGTATTTGTTAACTCAAGGGCAAGCAACTGAGAATGTTTTTTTTTTTTTTTTAATTTATTTGACAGAGAGAGATCACAAGTAGGCAGAGAGGCAGGCAGAGAGAGAGAAAGGGAAGTAGGCCCCCCGCTGAGCAGAGAGTCTGACGCAGGCCTCGATCCCAGGACCCTGAGATCATGACCCAAGCCGAAGGCAGCGGCTCAACCCACTGAGCCACCCAGGCGCCCGAGAATGTTTTTTTACTCTCATAGTGGTTATTTTCTGTCAAAATTATAATAAGTAATTTATAAGCAAATTTCTCAGTACAATTATCACTAGGTACAATTATCACCATTTTACAGATAAGGAGACTGAGGTTAACAATTTAAACAAGAGCTCACTGGCCATTAATTTAGATTCAAATTCAAATTCAACCATATCTAACTTCCAAGCCTAAGCTCTCCCAATTTAAAACCATTTTTGAAAACGTCTACCACAGCTTTTAATCAGCTACTAATTTTTCTGATAAAGGTAAAGTGTTTAGGGCAAGGTAAGAGTGACCGATTAAAATTATGTGAGACTGATAGTAGACATAGAAATCAATGTAAAAAATTAATTAAATTCATGATCTAATAATTATATAATATGGCTTCTTGTAGCAGATAAACTTTAACATTTTGAATCACATATCTCAATTTTTAATATTGACTTCATTGGCTATCGTTGATTTGCCTTTATTTTTGTCAGCCATATACCCTGATTTTTATGTTGGAAAGTATAATCCTATTCTGTATAATGCAAAATATTATGTATCCATTGGCTTTTCTATCTAAAGTCAGATGGTTATTATGGTTAAGAAAAATGTGATCTGCATCTTTCTGAAATAACACATAGCAAGATAAGTGATACTTTAGTTTAATATTTATTATGAACAAGGTTTATACTATAGCATTTGTATTTATATATGTGGCCATAAGAAACAGAACAACCTTGGACTAGTATTTGCACTTTGGACTTTTGATACATCATTAGCAAAAAGAGAATTAGACTAGACAATTGTCTCCAATTGATTTCCTGGAAGTATTTATTATGATGCCTTATATGTATGAATTCCATATTTGAAAAATTCCTTATCTACCCTCTATTAAGAAATAATACATTTATCAAGATGCAATTTATTTCCTTTCTATTTTGAATAAACAAGACACTATATCAAACCTTTGATCTGAAGTGTCATTCTCAGTTGAAACAGTTCTAACCAACTAGAAAGAATCAATACTTTAGTTAGTTTCTTGTGGGTTAATGTGTTTTTTTGGGGGGGAGGAATTTGTTAAAGTATTTAAAAAATGAGCTGAATCTCTTAGAGGCCATGGAATCTCAGGTAGTCATCCATCACACTCAATAATTGTTAAGCTCTCTTCCAATTTTTGTAAATCTTATGAATCTTCCTCCCTTTAGAACATTTAAGTAAGACTTTCAAATTATTTTCCTGAATAGGAAAGAGATATAGTCCTGGGACTTTCTTGGTGAGAGTCTAAATTAAGCATTCCAATCTAATTCATGTTGTTGTTGTTGTTTTTCATTACAGAAATTTAAATTAACAAACAATGCTTTTTTGAGAGGTGTCTTTTTCATTCGATTGAAATCTTAAAAGAATTGCAGATATTCTAATTTTCTTTCATGTTTATGATAATGGACCTCTTAGTATTTCATAAGACTCCTTTTCTATGGATATACAGTAATTATTATTTTCTTACTGATTGTGGGCTGTGGAACAGGCAACTAGTGTATGGTTAGTTTCAAAAAGATCAGAATATAGAATAGTTGCCTATTTCTACTGAAAAACTATTGTTTAAAATAAATACTTTCATATTTATGAATTATTTCTAGAGTCACTTATTATTTTTACTCTCATGGGAATGTCATACCTTTCTAATTTATTATGAATATTTATTATTAACCTTAATATTTTCCCCAAGTGGTATGTACTCATAATAATAGTGTATTTTTTGTTTGGTGTCATAACTCATCTAATTCCAATAATGCTTTTTTCTTGGTAAAATACTTTAAGATATGCAATTATCTAAGTAAATGTTCATAGAAACTTGAAGAACTTATTTTATTTACATATTACAGTTGAGAATATAGAGGCTTAAGTGACTTGCACAAGGTAAATCTGATTAATAGAAGATTTGCTTTCATAACTTAAATATACTATTTTCAAATTCAATCTTGACTCATTAATTTATCAATTAATTTATTCTGTGACTATTTAATGAGACATATATAACAAGAAAGATTCATAAAATCCCTCCTTCATGAGAATACTTATGGTAGTGTAGGAGCAAGTTAATCAGGTCACGAACAAACCAACCAAAACATTTCAAAGCGGTATGAAAGTAAAGAGTAGAGTGCTGAGAGAGACTGATGGGTCTAGGGGAGAAGGCTGGCACCTTATAGACAAAATTGTCAAGGATAGTGTCTTTTAAGTGATAATATATTACTTTAGAAATGAAAAATGAGAAGAAAAAAGCAGTGTGTAGAGCTGGGGAAAGCTGTTCCATGCAAAAGAAATAGGAAGGTCAAACGTTCTCAGGTAATAAACAGCTTGTCCCATGCGATTAACAGAAAGAGTTCAGTCCATGAGAAGGAGAGAGAAAGAGAAGCCAAAATCTAATAAATAATGGGTAGGGTAGAGAGTGAGAGGCTGGAAAGATATGCAGAAGCCAGATCATGCCATCTTACCAGTAATCAGAGAAGGGGGCAGGGTTCAATGGATTCTGGAATGGTCAAAGATGGGCTCTTCAATTTTTTTTTTTTAAGATTTTTATTTATTTGTTAGAGAGAGAGAGAGAGAGAGATACAGAGCACAAGCACAGGCAGAGAGAGTGGCAGGCTAAAGGCAGAGGGAGAAGCAGGCTCCCTGCCGAGTAAGGAGCCCGATGTGGGACTCGATCCCAAGACGCTAGTATCATGACCTGAGCCGAAGGCAGCCGCTTAACCAACTGAGCCACCCAGGTATCCTGGGCTCTTCAATTTTAATAAGTGTATTGCAATAGACTTAAATCCTATATGACCATGAAAAGATCTCTAATGCTCTAGACTGCAAAAATGTAAACTTTTAGATATATTTTTTCTCTCAATCTCATTATGATAATATAAGCAGGATCATACAGGAAAAGACTGTGCAAGAGAAAAGGGTAAATTGGTGTGTTTGTTCATGTGTGTGTGTATGTGTGTGAGTGTGTTTCAAGCCTTACTGTCTTATCACTATAATAGGAGGCAAATAATTTAAAAACTTTTTTTATAAAATTTGTTGAATAAACACCTACTTTTTCCTAAGTAGCAGCAATAAATGTCATGAGTTTTCTTTAAAAAATATCATGTTTTGATATGAGTATCTTTTTTTTCCTAAATTTATGAATTAAACCCAAGAGCACTGCACAAAGTCTGCACAACCATTTTGTGAACTAGTATATATTCCTTGTATATTTTACTTATCTGAACAAAATCATGAGAGATGATTCCACAGTGGCCAGTCAAGGTGATAGATTTCAGTAGGAGATCAGCTCTCAAACTCTTTGCTTTTAGAATCTCTCTCTCTATTTTTTTTTTTTTAAGATTTTATTTATTTGTCAGAGAGAGGGGAGAGAGAGTGAGCACAGGCAGACCAATGGCAGGCAGAGGCAGGGGAGAAGCAGGCTCCCTGCCGAGCAAGGAGCCTGATGTGGGACTCGATCCCAGGACGCTGGGATCATGACCTGAGCCAAAGGCAGCTGCTTAACCAACTGAGCCACCCAGGCATCCCATCTCTCTCTCTCTCTATTTTTTTTAAAAAGATATTATTGATTTTATTTGAGAGAGAGAGATTAAGGGACAAGTGGGGGGAGAGGCAGAGGGAGAAGCAGACCACTTGAGAGCAGGGAGTCTGACATGGGACTCGATCCCAGAACCTTGTGATCATAACCTGAGCCAAAAGCAGATGTTTAAGCAACTGAGCCATGAAGGTGCCCCTAGAACCTCCTAAAACTCTTAAAATTGAGTACTCCTAAAGTTTTGAGTGAGTGGATTATATCTCTCTCTATATCATATATATTTGTCATATTATAAATTAGAACTTTGAATTTTAAAAATATCTACTTATTAATCCATTTCAGAAGTAGCAATAATAAGCATATATTACCGTAAATAAGGCATTTTTATTTTAGAAATTTAAGTTTTATGAAACAAAATAAAATTGTTAAAAAGATTGGCATTATTTACATTCTTTCAAACCTCAATTAAAACTGTACATAATAAGTTCTCATATCTATTTCTACGTGCAATCTGGTGTAATACATTGTCTTGGTTAACATATATAAAAGAAAAATCAAATAAGAAGTTGAAAAAAAGGCATATTTTAGTATTCTTTCAGAAAATTGTAGATATTTTTCTTTGGTCTTACATCAAAACTGAGTTGTAGGTCCTTAACGGTTAGTTGCAGTGTGGAATCTGAAGCTGTACCAATCAACTCTTATTGTATTTTGTTAAAATCCACTGGTCTATCTTGCACTTTAAATGAATCTTTAGGGGCACCAGGGTGGCTCAGTCAGTTAAGTGTCGGCCTTTGGCTCAGGTCATCATCCCAGGGTTCTGGGATTGAGCCCCCTATTGGGCTCTCTGCTCAGCTGGGAGCCTGCTTCTTCTCTCTACCTGCCACTCCGCCTACCTGTGGTCTCTCTGTCAAATAAATAAATTAAAAAAAAAAAAAGAATCTTTACCCATGCATTATGTTATACTATGACACATGAGTTTTGCACATCCTTCAAATGTTGGCCCACTTTCTTGTATGTTATTTAAAAAGTAATAGTAAAAAAAAAGAAGTAATAGTCATTAATACCATCCCCTCTCTTATTAAAAACATCTTTATGAATTGGGAAATGAGCAGGCTCTGAATTTTACTTACCATTATTTTTGCTCCATCCATATAAATGAGAACAAAATAAAAGAGGCAAAACACATCTTGTGATTATACTAAAATAATTTTGACATTACAGTTCCCATTGCATTGGAATTGTCTCTTGAAGTCCCCCAAGGGTCTACAGTGCACATTTTGAGTTTTATGCTACACCATGACACAGGTCAAGATAAGTTTAAATTTTATTCTTAAAGCATTTTGAAGACTTCAAAAAGGTTTAAGTAGGGGATTAATATGATCTTATTTAAAAATGTAAACAATCAATCTGGTTGCTAATTGGAAAAGTGTTACATGGTGGGGAGATCAATTAGGAGAAAACTTCAGTAACATAAGAGAAGAGTTAATGGTGACTTAGACTGAGGTGTATCAGTGGAAATGGAGGTAAAAGGGTAGAATATTTGGAGGTAGAAACATGGACTTGCTAATGGGTTATGTGGTAATCCAAACTCATGTCATGGTAACATTTACTTGGAAGCTTAGGAGAGGAGAAAACTATTTTGAAGGGCAACTGAAGTTCCTTTCCATATAATATTAATTAGAGAAATACTTCAAAAGAAGATACTTTTGAATAGTGGCCCTGTATATTGTGACCTTGCTTAAACTTCTTGTGTTCATGCTAGCAACTTTTCCTATTTTGTGGAATTTTCTCTGTAGACAATCAGGTTGTCTGACAATAACAATATTTATATTTCATCCTTTTAAGTCTGAATGCATTTTATTTCTATTCCTTGTCTTTTTGCACTACCTAGGTGAAGCCAACTTACCTGGAATTTTCTTTATCGGGCTGCTAAAAAGTTTTCAATTATCAATTCATTTCCTTTAAAAGATCTAACATAATTTGTGTTCTCTAAGTAGTTAGTGCATTTCATCTAAGTTGTTGAATTTCATCTAAGTTATGAATTCATATTCAATGTATTCCTTGGATATCCCTTCCGTGTTTATAGGGCCTATAGTAATGTCCTCTCCTCCATTCCCTGTGTCTACTGTATGTGTTTTCTCTTGCTTTTTGCCTTTGTCAATCTGCCAAAAATTTATTAAATATCTTTACCATAAACCAGAATTTGCTTCCATTAATTTTCTCTATTATTTTCCTATTCTTAATTTTACTAATTTCTTCTTCTTCTTTGCTGATTTCCTGACCATTTATACTATCATTTATTGACAGAGGAATGTTGAACTTTCTGACTACAAATTATGTTCTCAGGTCATGATGTAATTCACACCATCACACAAAATGTTTAGAGACTTTCCATAATTCTTTCTGTTATTAATTTTCTAGTTTCATTTTATCATGGTCTGAACCATAATTTCAATTCTTTTAATTGTGTTAAGGTTTATTTTACTTTCAGAATATTATCTATCTTTTTAAAAAATTATTATGTTCAATTAGCCAACATATAGTACATCATTAGTTTTTGATATAGTGTTTAAGGATTCATTAGTTGCATATAACACCCAGTACTTACTACATCACAAATCCTTTTTAATATCTATTACCAGGTCACCCCCTCCTTCCCCTGAACCTTTCTATAACCCTCAGTTTGTTTGTTTGTTTGTTTGTTTGTTTTATCCTGGAGTCCAGAGTCTTTCATGGTTTGTCTCCTTTTCTGATTTCTTCCCATTCAGTTTTTCCTTCTTTCCCCTATGGTCTTCTTCCCTATTCCTTATATTCCACATTTACTGGGTATTTACCCAAAGATACAGAATATTATCTATCTTGATGAAGAGTCATAAATTCTGTCTACAATTGTACAGTTGTCTATATACCTTTTCAGTTCTATCAGATTTTGTCATTATATTATAAAGCTCTCTTACTAGGTCCATAAATATTTAGTGTTGTTGTATAATCTTAGAATATTGACCTTTTGTTAGTCAATATTGGTATTATTCCTTGAAGAACTTATCTGATACTGATATAGTTACTCCAGCTGGGTATGGCTTTTGTTGGTGCTATGATTACCCTTAGCACACTACAGATTTAAAATGTTCTGTGTTATTTTGTATTAGAGTAGGAGCTCCTTTGCTGGAGGAATTTTCTCAATGTTTAATCTGCTTTGAACTGTTAGTCTTCCCTTTATGCGTAAGTCTTTCCATCCTCTTGCCCCATTACCAGAAGAAGCCTACCTTTACTTGATTGCTGGCAGCATGACGAAGGTGGGGGAGAATGTCCTCTGTTCTGATTTAAGAATATGTATTCATCTTAGGCATGTATTCTTTTTTTGGGTCTTTGGTATTTGGTCTTTTTTTTTTTTTAAGATTTATTTATTTATTTATCAGAGAGAGATCACAAGTAGGCAGAGAGACAGGCAGAAAGAGAGGGGGAAGCAGGCTCCTCGCTGAGCAGAGAGCCTGATGTGAGGCTCAATCCCAGGACCCTGAGATCATGACCTGAGTCAAAGGCAGAGGCTTTAACCCATTGAGCCACCCAAGCACCCTTGGTATTTAGTCTTATCAGTGATCTTTTCCAGTTGACTACTATAGGAGAGTACCAGTGGTCTACATTAAGGATAAATTCATATTTCTCTAGAAGGGTAAGGAATTTTCAAATAAATTTTCTCTATTTCCTTTCCTTTTGCTTCAATTCATTTTATTGTGCCTTCAGAGCAATTGTCTGCTTTTTCTAGAAGTCTTTTACTTCATAGAAAGATGGGGAAAATTAATCAGGGCAGGGCTTTGTCCCTTTCCTGCAGTGACTACAATTCTTTCCCAAGACTACATAAAAAGGAACATTTTTATAGGGACCTTTGTTTTGCCCTCAAGCTTTCTTGCAAATATCCAGTGACATCAGTGGAAAAGTGTCTGTAGAGTGGGTATGAATTTCCTTTGTGTCTACAGTTATTCAGGCTTCTAATTGTCGTGTTAACCCCTTTAGGAATTTGTTAAAAAATAATTTAAGTGAAGGAAATTTGAGCAACTTGCATGGTGTCCAGCATCGTCTACGCCAGGTAAAAAGTGCTTACATTGTGTATCTCCCTTGGAGCATTGTGTTTCTTTAAATTTTTAGTTACTTATTTGACTTGTAACCTCAGTTTTGATGGACTTAAAAACAAAACAAAACAAAAAAACCTCTGAACTTATATTCTGCATCATTATTTTGTTATATAGATAAAAGTGATACTCTTCCCAGCTTTCATCCTAAGCAGATGTCCGATCTAATTTTGAACTCTCGAAACAGAAAGTTTTCATCACATTAATCTTTAGATTCAAAACTTATATCCTAGTTTGAACTACTAGATATAAACATGACTGAACTATTGCTGTCGCTTTGTTTTTTGCTGGTTCTTCAGCACATCAAGTTGCTTTAACATGTGCCTCTGATATCACACTAAGAAAATACACATTCAGACTTAATATTCAATTCCAGTAATTATTTTTGATTGTAAAGATCATACTATCAGAGAAATCTGGGGCAAGTATTATACTTTTAATTTTTCTAAGTCAAGGTAAATGAGTCTTTTCTTACATACATACTTTCTTCCTTATCTAGCTCTAGCAAATATTGATTTCCTCTTATAGAAACCTCATAATGTACCAAAAGGTTGAGTTGTTTTTGCAGTAAAAGACCCTATTACTTAATATAACCCCATGAAACTTACCAACTATGAAATTGCAGTGATTGGTTTACAGGTCCTCTTTTGAAGCTTCTTATCTATAAGGAATTAAATAGTCAATCACCCAGTAGTTTGAAAAAATGACCATTTATAATAGCTTATAACTTATTTTAGCCATTTCCATGATTTTGTCCTTTAGGTCTTTCAAGTTTCTTAGAAAGATTCTTTCTCATTCCAGTTATTCCTCTGATTATTCTTTCAGTTTGATGTATAATGCTTGTATGTTTACCATTAGTTAATTTAATATCTTACTTGTTTATCTCATAAGATAATTTGAATTTGGGTAACTCCATAAAATACTTACAAAAGAATGAGGCTGAAAATTTCTCATTTTCAATAGCTTTTTAATAAAATCAGTTCTTTAACAGATTCCAGCATTAATTATATTAGAATTTTTAATTGTCCGTTTTAACTTTTCTTCTAGAGAAATTACATTAAATAGCAACAATGATTTATTACACAGCTAAAAAGTCTGTATATTAATGTGTGGTGGGTTTACAATCATTATGATTCACATTTTTAGCTTGTATTTTTGTTGTACCTTACCTGTTATTCATTGTTCTATTTACTTGGTGATCTGTCTACTCAAAAATTTTCTTTGAGAAATGACATTTCCAGTAATAGTGGAAATTTAGAAATTTAGATAAAAGTCTCACCCAAAAGTCTGGCAAAAGAAATCTAAAGACACTGGAAAGTTCAAAAGCTAACAAGGAATTATGGAGCCATAATGGAGCCATGGATCTAGGTGCACTAGAGAGTAAAGGAACCCTGAAAGGTGAACTTACCAATTTAGGCTACTCTCACATAAAGACTTTTTTTACTAGGGGGATTTTGTGGACTGCTATATGGATGGCTGAATTTGGGAAAGAGCACAGTGCTTTGAAAACTTTAAGGATCTGGAGGACAAAAACTGAAATCCAGGGCCCTCAGGCTTTATGTTCCTACAAGTCTACATACTAGGAGTAAAAGTTAATCAGAAATAGATTAGTTGTTACAGAGACTGAAGCACAATTTAAACTCATTGCCTTGGACTGGGCTGTCTGATTTGAAATCTTAACTGCCCCTAGCTATCTTCAAGAACAAAAGCATATTCTCTCTGAAGGAAGATATAATTATTCTAGACCTCAAATTATTTCTAGACATTATAAGTTCCAGCACCTTTTTAAAATAACAAGGTGTATAATAAAAGTACATGTTTTAGAACCTTAGAAAAACAATGGAAGAGAAGTACAGGTTTAGGTAGTTCCAGAAAATGGAGTCATGAGACACAGACTTTAAATGGCTGAACTCATTAAGTTTAAGGATTTCAAGAATGTGAGATTTTTTTTTTTTTTTTTTTTGACGGAGAACTGGAATATGCAAACATAAGGCAAACTGAAATTTCAGGAACTAAAAAATTCAGTGAATAAAATTTAAATCTCTAAGTGTGTTTAGTGTTATATTTGACACAGATACAGAGATTATTACTTGCATAAAATGTAGGACAGAAAAATATTCAGAAGCCTGGAAAAACACAAAGATAGAAAACATATTTAAAAAAAGAGCAGGAAAGAGAGATGATATACTGAAAATATTTTACATACATGAAATAAGGGTTGTAGAAAGAGAGGGGGGAGCCAATGGGGCAGAAGCAATGCTTGAAAATATAACGCTAATGAGAATTTTCTGAAACTGATAAATGACATCAAGCTTCAAGAATCACTGTGAACCTCATGCAAAATAAATACAAAGAAAGCTAAAGAAAAAATCCAAATAAGCAGTTATAGAGAGAAAATGCTAAACGTACCTACAGAAAAAACATATATATATATATATATATATATATATATATATATATATATATATAAAATTTTAAAAAGAGCAAAAATTTGGGGCGGCTAGGTCAGTCAAAGTTAAGTGTCAGATTCTTGGTTTCAGCTCAGGTCATGATTTCTGGGTCATGAGATTAAGCTCTGCGTTAGGCTCTGTGCTCAGCTGGGAGTCTGCTTAAAGTTTCTCTCCCTCTGTGTCTCCCTCTCCTCTCAAATAAATACATAAATAAATCTCTAAATAAATAAATAAAAAGAACAAAAATTAGCTTCACACTTGTCTTCTTGACAACAACAAAAACAACAAAACTGGAAGTCAGAACGTAGGGAAATGTTATCCTTTAAGTACCAAAGGGACATTGGAAAATTCCTTAGTATTCTGAAGTTCAACAGAGATGTAGGTAAGCATGCAAAGAGACATGAGACAAAAAGGAATCACTGCAAATCAAAGTTCCAAGGCAGCATACATTTAGATGGAAACAGGAGTATCATGTGGTCCACGAGAAAGAAAAATGAGCAATGGGTCCCTAGATTCCACGGAGTTCTACAGTAAGCTCTCTTTTTGCTTTAAATACATTTATAGAGACTCTGATTCTTTGAAAGAAAAAAAAAAATAGACACCTTGAAAGAAAGCTAAAACTTTGGTTAGAACTGTCAAAAATTGACATGAGGAGGACACTTGGGATGCTGTTCTATAACAATTCTTCCTTCTTTCTTATAAGCTGCAAATGGTACTACTAACAGACTATGACTATAGCAGACTATAATAATAATACTGTGCTGCTTTCAGAAGAGGGGTTGGGTATCTTCATGAAGGAATTAGAACATAGTATATCTAGAGTCTCTTGTGGCTTTGAAAGCATGCTTGCTGACTATTTCTCACCACTCTTGTTCAACATAGTATTAGAAGTCCTAGCAACAGCAATCAGACAACAAAGAGAAATAAAAGGTATCCAAATTGGCAATGAAGAAGTCAAACTCTCTCTCTTTGCAGATGACATGATACTTTATATGGAAAACCCAAAGACTCCACCTGCAAACTACTAGAACTCATACAGCAATTCAGTAATATGGCAAGATACAAAGTCAATGTACAGAAATCAGTGGCTTTCGTATACACTAACAATGAAAATACAGAAAGGGAAATTAGAGAATCAATTCTATTTACTATAGCACCAAGAACCATAAGATACCTGGGAATAAACCTAACCAAAAAGGTAAAGGATCTGTACTCGAGGAACTACAGAACACTCATGAAAGAAATTGAAGAAGGCACAAAAAGATGTAAGACCATTCCATGCTCTTGGATTGGAAGAATAAATGTTGTTAAAATGTCTATACTGCCTAGAGCAATCTATACCTTTAATGCCATTCTGATCAAAATTCCACCAGTATTTTTCAAAGAGCTGGAGCAAATAATCCTAAAATTTGTATGGAATCAGAAGAGACCCTGAATTGCTAAGGAAATGTTGAAAACAAGACAAAACAAAAACAAAACTGGAGGCATCACGTTACCTGATTTCAAGCTTTACTACAAAGCTATGATCACCAAGACAGTATGGTACTGGCATAAAAACAGACACATAGACCAGTGGAACAGAGTAGAGAGCCCAGATATGGACCTTCAACTCTATGGTCAAATAATCTTCGACAAAGCAGGAAAAAAATATACAGTGGAAAAAAGGCAGTCTCTTCAATAAATGGTGCTGGGAAAAGTGGACAGCTATATGTAGAAGAATGAAACTTGACCATTCTCTTACACCGTATACAAAGATAAACTCGAAATGGATAAAAGACCTCAAAGTGAGACAGGAATCCATCGGAATCCTAGAGGAGAAGATAGGCAGTAACCTCTTCAATATCAGCCACAGCAACTTCCTTCAAGATATGTCTCCAAAGGCAAAGGAAACAAAAGCAAAAATGAACTTCTGGGATTTTGTCAAGATCAAAAGCTTCTGCACAGCAAAGGAAACAGTCAACAAAACAAAGAGGCAACCCACGGAATGGGAGAAGATATTTGCAAATGACAGTACAGACAAAAGGTTGATATCCAGGATCTATAAAGAACTTCTCAAACTCAACACACACAAAACAGATAATCATGTCAAAAAAATGGGCAGAAGACAAGAACAGACACTTCTCCAATGAAGACATAAAATGGCTATCAGACACATGAAAAAATGTTCATCGTCACCTAGCCATCAGGGAGATTCAAATTAAAGCCACATTGAGATACCACCTTACACCACTTAGAATGGCCCAAATTAACAAGACAGGAAACAACGTGTGTTGGAGAGGATGTGGAGAAAGGGGAACCCTCTTACACTGTTGGTGGGAATGCAAGTTGGTGCAGCAGCTTTGGAGAACAGTGTGGAGATTCCTCAAGAAATTAAAAATAGAGCTTCCCTATGACCCTGCAATTGCACTACTAGGTATTTACCCCAAAGATATAGATGTAGTGAAAAGAAGGGCCATCTGTACCCCAATGTTTATAGCAGCAATGGCCACATTCGCCAAACTGTGGAAAGAACCAAGATGCCCTTCAATAGATGAATGGATAAGGAAGATGTGGTCCATATACACTATGGAGTATTATGCCTCCATCAGAAAGGATGAATACCCAACTTTTGTATCAACATGGACAGGACTGGAAGAGATTATGTTGAGTGAAATAAGTCAAGCAGAGAGAGTCAATTATCATATGGTTTCACTTACTTGTGGAGCATAACAAATATCATGGAGGACATAGGGAGATGGAGAGGAGAAGGGAGTTGACGGAAATTGGAGGGGGAGGTGAACCAGGAGAGACTGTGGACTCTGAAAAATAATCTGAGGGTTTTGAAGGGGTGGAGGGTGGGAGGTTGGGGGAGCCAGGTGGTGGGTATTATGGAGGGCACAGATTACATGGAGCACTGAGTGTGGTGCATAAACAATGAATTCTGTTACGCTGAAAAGAAATTTTAAAAAAAAAAAGAAAAAAAAAAAAAAGAAAACTGAACCCAAGTGCTCCTCAAGGGGTCTGAAGAGTTTTGCTGGATGTTGCCATTGTCTCAGCATTTGCTGAAATAAGTCATAAAAGTGGCCAGTGCAGTTCTGTTCCGTGGAATAGTGTCTCAGTTGGGCCTTCAGGAGGGGAACAGAGGGAGGAAGCTACTATAATTCCTAATACCAAGGTTAATAAACGTGCTCTGCTGTCCAAAAACATAGAGTATTAAATGGTCTCTTTTGCAGGTAGTCAGCTAGAGGCATTGCTGTTTCTGTCTGGATTTTATTGGACAACACTTGAACAGCAAAAGAAAAGGCATGACCATATTTGTATCCATTATTTTTCTCTGACTTCCATTAAATATATATTTATGCATGGTTTGGCTCAGAGAAGGAGGCAGACCCTAGTTTGGTCATCAAGGCATGGTGACCACCGTCATCATGGCCTGAATGGATTTAGCATCAAACGGGAAAGAGGCACTGCGGTCAGTGCTTCTCAACGTGGGGTCTGGTAATATTAGTTTCATAATAATACTATGAGGTATTTTTGCCTTTTCACTTATTTTCTCGGAAATGCACAGTGGGTTTTCCAGAAGCTATGTATGATTTGTGCTATCACAACAGATTGAGCACAGAGCAGATATAAAAATCCATCTGTCATCTATGAAGCCAGATATTGAAGATACTTGCAAATTTAAAACATACCCCAAAAACCCCTATTTTTCTTAAATTTTGGAGAACAGTTTTTTTTATAAAGTATTTTATTTATGTTAACATAAAGTGAGTTTTGTATTGCTGTTTTAAGTTTAATTAATAAATCTTTGTAAAGTGCCTGTTTTTTTCTTCTAATACTATACTCTAATACGATATTTTCTTCTAATATGGTATGTATTAAGAACTGTAACTCAAATAAACAAAAGTTCTTTGGAGTCCTCAATAATTCTTTAGAACGTACAAGGACTCTGAGATCCAAACATTTATAAGCCTCTATGTTAGATACGTTCTTAATAAAATGATCAGTTCTTTTATTTTTTATGTCTTTTCTATTAAAAATAACCATACTTTGTATTAAGAACTCTTTCACGTTTCTCCAGGCAATTAGGTTAACATTTTCAAATTGACTAACCATGTGTTTTTCTGTTGTTGTTGTTCATAATCTTGAACCTAAGCTGCTCAATTATTATTGCAAAAAATACGCTCATTCCATGTGCTATTTCCTGCTGTTATCCACAGCCACGAAGTGCAGTTCTTGTATCATTTTCCAGAAATCAGGATGTAGTAATTTTTCTTGTTAAAAGTCTTTTTCATTTTATTTTAAGGACAATTTACTGTATATTTCCTTTTAGCCACTGAAAATAACAAAATAAATAGTATGGTGATTAAATATATTATTTTCAGTTGATAGGAAATAATATATAAAATTACTGAAGCATTATGAGGCAATATGTAAGCACAAAATATTGCAACTTGACTAATTGATATGATAAATAGTTTAACTTACAGGTTTTTCATATTGCTCTTTTAAAGTACTTAGGTTGATAGCTTTTTTAAAAAAAGATTTTATTTATTTATTTGACAGACAGAGATCACAAGTAGGCAGAGAGGCAGGCAGAGAGAGAGGGGGAAGCAGGCTCCCTGCTGAGCAGAGAGCCAGATGCAGGGCTTGATCTCAGAAACCTGAGATCATGACCTGAGCCAAAGGCAGAGGCTTAACCCACTGAGCCATACAGGCACCCTAGATTGGTAGTTTTGAAATACATGGTTTCATTTCTATTAGTGACTACAAAGATGTGGTATTAAAACATAAAACAAGAAATGGTAAACATGAAGACATAGAAAAAAAAAAAGCCCATGGTATCTTCTGAGATATCTATTATATAGTTTCAAGTATATAGTATAAAGTTCCACGAGTCCTGAACATATGCACGTCAGGATTCTTCAGAAACACACACACACACACACAAATTTACTTTAAGGAATTAGTTCATATGATTGTGGGAGCCAGCAAGGATAAATCTGTAGAATATACCAGAAGGCTGGAAATTTAGTCAGGATGTAACACTGCAGTCTTGAAGCAGAATGTCTTTTCTGGGAAACTTGAGCTTTTGTTCTGATGGTCTTTAATTGTCTGGATGAGGTCCCACCAAGATTATCAAGGACAATCTCCTTTAAAGCCAATTGCTTGCAAATCTCAACTCTATCTACCAAATGCCTTCCCAGGGACACCTTGGTTAGTGTTTAGTGAAAGTACTGGGTACGGTAGTTCAGCCAAATTGATGTATAAAACTAACCATCATATATGTATTTTTCTCTGTACAATAAAAGTGAGAAAATAGGAAAAAGAACAGGGCAAATAGAAAAAGTGGAAGTGATTGTTTTCAGTGGAATGCTTGCATTCATAATCAGTAGAATGAAAATTCAATTAATGCAAAGGCCAAGTTCAGTTCAGATCAAGACATGGCATATACATTTTGCTAGCCACAAAGGCTCTGGGATTCATCCATAATGTAGACTCAATGCCTTTATAACCCAGGAGAGAAAACAGGTAAGCAGATGACCTTCAGCATCCAGCAGCAAGTTCGAAAGACCACAAAAACAACATTATACATAATATATATTGTATCTGTGTTTTCAGATCAATACACAATCCTTTCAGGATATTCTAAGGATGAAAAGTTTCTAAGACTTTTTTCCCCCACCATTTACTACAGGTAATTTCATTATCAAAGCAGAAGTGTGATGATTAAAACAACAACAGTGACAAAAAGATATTCTCAACATATTGCCTGCCTGTGAAACCCCAGGTTTATCGGGAAAAGTGATTTTACTGAGAGAGGGCTGAATGTAAAACTCTATGGATGGCAGAGTCATATTTCTCTTCTCCTTTTTTGGTCTGCATTCTATTGACAGAATCTGTGACAAGAAACTGAACAGTTGTGTTGTTCCCAGATGGAGGGGCTTGTATTTGTAGCCGTCCCATCTTTTGTTAGAGGTAAGCACTAGTACAAAGTTGACCAAGGATACCATTATCCACTGATAGTCTTAAGATCATATTACCCAGATAATCTTGTCTTTCTTCTCCCAAACTCTTGGGTAGAATCCAAGAAAAGAAAGAGGTGCCGAATTACTATATTTGTTATTGTACAGAGCTGTAACTCAACCCTCATTGTCCTTCATTATTTTTTCAAGCCATCAGGGCTAATTGACAGCAAGCTTTTATATCTAGATTTGTTCCCATTAGAAGTCCTTGTGTCCTTGACTACACAGGTAAGGTAAGAACTTTAATTACTGCAGTAATTAGATGTATTGCGGCAGCTGTGCTTTGGTTTAACCAAAAGTAAAGCTCAAAAATGAGCTATCTTTCTGCAACTCTGATAGGGATGCTGTCCTTAGTGTCATTTTCTGAGCAATCCAAAACATGTCAAGTAGGGAGAAGCATGACATAGTCTGAGGAAATTCTACCCCTTCTCCAATTCTAATCACCTTCCTTACTTTATCCCTAGTTTGTTATTTATTTTTTATAGTCTTCATTTATTATCATAGCAGAGCACTGAGATCTGTAAGGAAAATACTATGAAAGACACAGAATTAGCTTTGAAAAATCCATAGGTTAACGGTATTAACAAGGAACCAAAGAAAAAAATAAATCTTTAATGTAGTACAATGGCAAATTAATGGATTACATATCATGTGTTATCATTTGGTTTAGTTTCTGTGAAGTGAGATGTGTAGGTTTTTCACCTAACCCTGTCTTACCTGATCAATGCTTGGGGATAAAAAAAAGAATTCTTTTTTTCACTAAGATTGTTCATACTCTCCTAAAAGAGAGTATATTAAATACATGGAAGATATGAAATATTAATTTTGTGGTTGAATATTGAATTCATTGAAAATCCTTCAAAGATTAATTATGAAAATAAGTAGATTAAGAATTTACAAGCTATACATACGGGCTTTGACAATTCAAAATTACTTTCAGAGCTTGAAAAGCATCGATCTAATATATTCTGCAATCTGATGCACTAAAGAGAAATCTAAAGTCAATTTCATTCTTACTTCTTGGTAAATGCCTTGTCGTCCCCCCCCCCCCGTTATATGTGTTCTCATTAACAATTGCTGTTCTGGTTATTTATTGATGCACAAAAAAGCCATGCCAAATTTAAATGGCTTAAAAAACAACCGTAATTTGCTTATTCATAAATTGACATTTTGGGCCAGGTTTGACTGGGATGGCTAATTTCTTATGTCCGCAGCATCAGCTGAAGTAGCTCAGATGGCGCTCAGGACCCAGGTCCAAGATGGCTTCCATCAAGTGGCTGGCAGTTTGTGTGTCAACCACCAAAGGAGGGGGTAGTGAGCAGCACATTATATTCACTGTTCCATAATAATTCAGTAAACTATCTAGGCACATATTCCAGTTCATTTATTAGGGCTTACTACTCCTGCCTAGAAATGATTCTTCATAGATTTTTGTTCTGACCTTTAGGCTCTTGGTTTTACCTTCTGAGTCATCCTTTCTTTTCCATAAAGAATAGTTATTATATGCTGCTGAGTAGTTTTATCAGCTTGCTTTATCTTATAGTGGTTCAGGGACCTAAAGGTCATTTTTCATTTTGTACTGTCACTGTTCAATTAAGTACAATGCAGCAGTGTTTTCAACCACACAATTCCCTTAAAAATTCAGTGGGTTTTTAAGTGAATCTTACTGTTGTTCATCCAGACAAATTCATAACCAACAACTGTTTGGTAAGTACTCCTCCATCTCTGGCATCTTATAAGACTTCTATTAGAGAACATTGTGATCTGCACATTTAAGATTATTAAAGGGTATTATCTGACTGAGTGAATTTCTAAAGCAATTCCTTAATCTTCAGAGGCATTGAAATGATGCCATATTCCCACCTTGGATTTAATATTTGCTCTGGAGTTCATTCTCATTTGAGGAACTTGGGGAAGCCAATAATATTATCATTATTTAAAAAAAAATTTTGAACTCAGTAAGAGTTTATATCTCTGCTTAATTTTACTTGAAAATGAAACAATAGTTTTTTTAAGTCACTTTTTCACTTTCTTATTTTATTAAAATCAGTGAGAAGGACCCAGATGGCAAGTAGTCTGCCTAGGAACCTCCTTAGCTCAATCAACCAGTCTATTAGGATTGCTTTCTATTTTCACAATATCAAAGGCTAAGTGTGGTTATGCTGTTTGCCACTGCATAATAAGGGTTTTGTTTCTCCAGCTCCCAGTAATACTTTCTTCATATCTTTTAACCATCACTAACAGTCTCCCTGAGTGCTATATCTATGAATTTTCTCTTCAAGCTGTTTAATCTTTCCCTAACACCTTTCTCAAAGTCCTTTCAGCTTGCACTCACTACCTGGCCCCCAAGCAACATGTTTTATATTTCACTATGATAGCACCCTGTTTCTAATTAATAAAATTGGTTCTGGTTATCTATTACTACCTAAAAACTACTTGAAAACTTTGTGACTTAAAACAAAAGTAGCATTAATTTTGATCACAGTTTTTCAACTTGGTGAAGGCTTAACAGAAATAACAACTCTTTGTTTCATTTGGCATCAATCAGGGCAAAGGTTAGGGATTGAACTCACCTATAGACTTACATGTTCATGAATTTGCCTCTTCATGCTGGCTATCAGTGGAGAGCTTAGCTGGGAGTGGTGTCTGGAATACCTACACATGGCTTTTCCACTTGACCTGGGTATCTTCACAATGTCGGGGCTAGGTTCCATGAGCAAGCATTCTGAGAACCAGACAAAAACCACATCACCTTTATAAGTGAGTCTTACAGGTTTGCATAACATTAGATCTCCCGTATTCTATATATCCACACAGTGAAATAGATCCAAACAATTTCAAGGTAGAGAAAATAAACTGTCATTTTACAGAAGGATAGCAAAGTTTTGGTAACAGCATATGGAATTAGAAATATTGCTCCTTATGTTATAGTAACTTATGGATGGAATACAGCTAGTTGTATTATAGATTAAATAAAATTAGATTATAGATTATCTGTATTTATCTATAGGTTATAGATAAAATAAAATTGAATACTATTAATTAACAAATCATGTAATCCATGCTATCTAAAATAAGAAAATTCTGCTAAACCCTTAACAAGCAACAGTACATCACTTAAGTCCTAGAACAACAACGGGGACCATAATTACAAAAAATGCAAAAAATCCTAATGAGGGACATTTTAACCATCCAGTAAAACACCCTGTCCATATTCTGATAGCATTTCAAAAATATTTCTTCCATATTCTGATTAAAACTAATCTAGTTCTATTGACATCTTTACATTTATTCCTTGGTCCCTAGAAAAACTTCAATGTGTGCCAAGGTGATGGAAATATATTAGCTCCAGATAAGTTATTTCATTTTTAGATTATCAGAATTATTTGGAACTTACCCTACAAACTGTAACAAGATACTTATAAAATAATCTTGAACCCTACATAAATTAGCCTTACATAAATTTAGTACAGACCAATTTTAATCCTCATCTACAATATCATTTCAACACTTTTGACAGTATCTATAGCCTCCTTAGAATTATGATGCTTACAAATGTAATTTTCACATCATCATATTTAACCTCACACCTCTTTTTAATTATTAATGAAATTTACATTTTTATTTCAAAGAGTGTCTTCCGTAAAAACTAGAATAAAGCAAAAAAAACTAAAATTACTTATAATTTTACTTAAACAATCACATATTAGTATTTTATCAATGTCCTCTTATTCAATTGCTTTCTTGTTCTACATTCTTATCTTCTTTTTATCTCTCTCCTTTTTTCTTACCTTTCCTCTATAATTATCATACACACCATTTTTTGTCTTCTTTGGTCACTGGGCTTAAATGTCATAATTTAAAAATTTATGTACAGTTAAATGTGATAGTATTCTACATTTATATTTAAATAATTGTATATGTTGAAATATATGAATTTATGTGTCCCTTCCATATATTTAAACATTTATTATCATAGAGTTGTGCATCTCTTATTGGAAATGGATCTTTTGTACACAATTAGCATTTTTTTTTTACTGGAAATTTTGATCTAGCAGGCTGATCATGTGAGCTCATGTGAGCTCTCTGAACATCACTAAGGTTTCCACATCTAAAGGGAACAGAGGAAATCATGATGTCTATTTAAAGACATTTCATAAGTGAATGTATTTCTGATTATGAAATCCATTCTCTTTAAACACACTTAAAGCATCACTTATGCCTGTGAAAGAGCAGGAACAATTCTAGAGGGAAATAGGTTGCACCAGTGATTTTTATATTAAAGGAATATTTGCTTTAAAATAGGTTTATGCTATTTAAAAGTTCTCCTTCAGCTATGTTTCAACCCGGATTTCAAGTCTCATCACACTCCCACTGTTTTCTGACTTCTTAAGAACCACCAAGATAGTATGCCATGATCAAAAACTAGTGTGCTTGAACAAGTTAACTGCTTAGTAAAAACATTATCTCTAGGAAAAAAAAAAAAAAAAAAAAAAAAAAGAACAACCATCTGTGAGATTTTTGTTGTGGCAGAATGATTTTTTTTTCAAACTTCAGATATTAAAGGGGAAGCTCAGATAGCAAAGGTACACATTTCAAAGGTGTTTTCAAACAGAGAGTTTCTTTTCTGCGTCCGTTACCTGAAAGAGAAATGCATTGTAAGTGCTAACTGACCAATAAATGGATTTTAAGCATGTAATTTCATTGAACTTTTCCTCTTCTTCATTTGAATCTTGTTTGATTACAATTTTTTCAGAAGCTTTCAAATGTTCACAGTCAATCATAAGAGCCTTCTTTTTATACAGCACAGTACCTCCTTCCAGTGGGCACATCCCAGCATGACTCCAGTGTTCATGGAGGGGGGGATGATTCCTAATAGCCTAGTTTTTCAACTGCAAGTGGAATAAAGGCTAATTGCAACAAACCACCTCAGTTTAGTAAAACTAGAAGTCTCCTGGCCAGTCAGACAAATCCATTAGGATTTTATTGGGTCCTAAAAAGAGTTATGTGATTCCCTAGGATCCAATCCTTGTCAATCAGGCATGGTAAATTGGATTCTTGAATAGGGAAATCCCTTAGGGAGAGTAGATGTTATCTAGATCAGATGCAGTGATTTTTTTCGACTCTGTGCTCACTAGGTTCTGTTCTCTCTTTAGTGAACCAATAAAACCATAATAAGTATTGATTAACCCATTACTGAGCATTATCCACTGGCTTCTGCCTGGCTGTATTTAAACACTACATTGTACTCTCACAGAGCCACTGTACAGACACTGGCCTAGCTTTGGCCGTCTTGCCAAGATGGTACCAAGGGCATTTCCTTTTACTGAAAACTAAACATTTCGATTTTATTACTTCTGTCAGTTTCTAAGGTGTTCTGCTAGTTTTCTGGAAAAAAAAAAAAACCCACTCATGCAATTGGTTCTTGCACCATTGAAGATATGCATAATTCAAGGGTTTTAATATTTTCAAATCTTAGGTAATTTTTTCCACAAGGAAAGAATAAAAACTTCATCCCAAGATTTAAGAAGTTTTTCATGTTGCTAAAGAAACTCTCTTGCACATTAGACTAGCGTTGTGTGACTTTTAACAAATTATGTAACCTGTTTATTTATGATGTCAGGATTAGGAGTTTTCATTAGCACACAGCTGATTTCATTAACTATAGAAAACTTTGTAACATTCAGGAGACCTCCAAATTAGAGTTTGTCTGATGTTATGAAGGTTTTAGTGGAGGTGCTTAAAGATGCCCCTGTAAATTGACTCTGTATGTATGAAGAAAAAATTTCTGGCAGCGCCGATCTATAATATTTTCAGGAATTTCTTCTAAGTACTAGCCCATTCACGGCTCTCTGGTCTTCTTTCTGCGTGCTACTTAATAGTTAGAAATGCAAAGATCAGCCAGATAAATTAAGTTTGATTAGAGGGGACAAGGTCATGTGCTGAATGGAGATGGGTCAATCTCAGGCATTAGAGCAAAATGCACATTTTTTTACATTTGCATGAATTATTATGCTTTTAGAAACTATTTTGTTTCACACTTATTCTGACAACATGCAGTTTTTTTTTTTTTTAGAAAAAAATGTGCTTTGAGAAATTGATGTGTATTTATGTTATTTTGGAGTTTATAGTTTCCAAGGCTATATTGCCTTTTGTGTTCATTACAGAATAGTCATTTGATCAAGTGATTTTCAATACGTTGTCAAAATAAATTACATTCACTTCATTAGATGTACAGGAAGTGTAGCTAAAGCAGGGACAAGTATTAATTTAGGACTCTGCAGAAACTGACACTCCATCTTATGACCCTGAGGCTGTATTATTCAAGATACCTAGTGATGGAAGGAAGTCTGTCTCCATAGCAATTACCTAAATCTTTTATCAGTCATTTCTGGAAAGAAAATTAGAGCAATTGTGTCAGGATGGTCATATGGGCAGAAATTGCACACTCATTCAAACCACTTATGTGTCTGACTTTGTCCTTGCTTGATCGGTGCTTTTGTTTACTACTCTGTGTTTGAAAGCTTGATTGGACATGAGCAGATGTGCCAAACTGTAACCACAAAAGGTTGGCCTTTTGTTTTCTTTCTTTCTTTCTTTCTTTTTCTCTTTCTTTCTTTCTTTCTTTTTCTTTCTTTCTTTCTTTCTTTTTCTTTTTCTTTCCTCCCTTCCTCCTGCTTCCTTCCTTCCTTCCTTCCTTCCTTTCTCTCTCTCTCTCTCTTTCTATCTTTCTTGCTCATTTCTTTCTCTTAGCAATACTACTAAGTTAGACTGCTTCTGTCTACTAAGCAAATTACTCAGATAAGCCTAACAGTATTAAGGAAAATCAAGGAGATACAGTTAAAATAAGTTGCAGTAACTCTTCAAACTTATTATTATTATACACAGTAATATTTAATACTCATGTAATTGCCAACCTGTGGAAAATTTTGTAAAGAATGCATCTCTTATCATCATATTATATGATATGTATATATTAATTGTCTAGATAATTGATGTCCCACCAGTAAACTTATCAGTGTGAATGGCCACTGTCTAAATATGATTTATTTAGACAGTGGCCATTTTGATTTTATTGATCTAGCCTATAAGTTTTAAAAATATTCAAACAAGTTTGAATATGATTTTATTGATCTAGCCTATATGATTTTATTGATCTAGCCTAAATATGATTTTATTGATCTAGCCTATAAATATGATTTTATTGATCTAGCCTGTAAGTTTTAAAAATATTCAAACGTTTGTTGATAACCGAGGAAGAGTTTCAGTAGCACTGTGGGAAAAGCTTCAAAAATCCCTCTGAACATTTAGATTTTTGCACTGTTGGATTTTGAAATAAGAATAAAAAGCTTAACTCTTGATCAATAAGAGTTGCAGTTTTCATTGAGTGGTATGAACAACGCAGTCTGAGCTTTCCCTTCAAGTTCCTTGTTCAGGAAAATTTACAATTAATGGCTTTCTACAACAGCAAAGATATCCCCTTCTTCATGACTCAGCTAGGGACCTGCCAGACTAATCTATTCCCAGTGGGCTGGCCATGGTCCTTTACTCTATCTGTCTTAGCATATTGATTTCTGAGCTGTCTTATTGGTTCCTAACATAATTATAGCAGGAGTGGGTCTCTTAGTACAGCTAATACATTTACACCATGGCATCTAGGGGAGCTTATTATAACGGCATCCGGTAGTGCCGTTATAGTTAAGGGTCAGTTTCTATTTCTATTATAAACCTCAATCTTCAGGGAGTATATATATTAGCAGGTTTAATTTATATTTAAAGAAAAAAAAAGGCTGGCTTTGTGTCATCCAAGATTCACACATTTCTGCCCTTAAAAGTTAATAAAACTGAAATCTCTGTGCTTGCCATAATTTTTGACATTTTCAGCAAAACAAATGATCTTTTCTATTCTTATGGGAATCTTTGACTTAGCAACTAATTTGACATGTCGTTCAGTTGTGGTATCAACAGAGGTGTTTTTTATATCCCAAATATTTTATGACTAGCACATATGATTATGTTTTCATCTGCTGAAGTTATGACAACTCCCAGCCCCCAAAGATTAAATAAATATGTTTATCCACCAAACAGATAGGTATTTGACAGAAACAATATTTCTTGAAATGGAAAAATTACCGAGATGATCTTTTAATGAAATACTCAAAAGAGAATTCTTTCTAAACATGATAGCACAATATGTAAAAAAAGAAATGTAGTTCATATAGGACAATTTTTTCACTTTGCAATATTTAAGACAGACAGAAGATTTTAAACAATTGACTACAATCTGGTTTGCACTTTGTAGATTTGAACAAAATGTGAAGCTGCCTTATCTTAAAAGCAGCATGGTAACTTGGGAGTTGGGTGATCTGAACATAGATGACTCTTAATTTCTGGATATGTGTTTGAAGCATTCTGTTTATTAGTGGACATTAGTAATGTTTATTAGTGGACATTTCACTGAGGCTTTGTATCCCAGGACCTTCAAATTCAATATGAATTTCAGAACATACTGAAACTTCTTTACCAGATTTTATGTGTTTTCTCTGACCATTTTTTTTTTTTAAGATTTTATTTGTTTATTTGAGAGAGTGTGAGACAGAACAGGGAGAGGGGCAGAAGGAGAGGGGAGAAGCTGACTCCCTGCTGAGCAGGAAGCCAGATGTGGGGCTCCATCCTGGGACTCCAGGATCATGACCTGAGCTGAAGGCAGAGGCTCAACTGACTGAACCACCCAGGCGTCCCTTCCCTGACCATTCTTGGAAGCAATGAAAGTTGGTGCTTAAGATCCAAAGTGAAATTTTTAATTTTCACATATCTGTATTTGCGCTATACAAGCTCTCATTAAACTCTGGTGAAAATGAAATTCATGTAATAGTCAAATTGGTCCTAGAATTTTTTCTATTTGTATGTATTAAAACATTGTAAGAAACTGATAATATACATAATATTACATATACATTTGAATATATATATAACTAATATATATTATATAGGATATAGTATATATTGGTAAAATTTTCTGTTAACTCCTAATTTACTTCTAGGAAAATTAAGTTGTAATGTGAACTTTCATTTCTAAATTTAACTGTATGTCAGATTTTGTACTTCCCCTGCTATAATATAAGAGTTCTAATATTACTGGAATATGGTTTAATTCATCCATTTCTCCTATTTTTATGGCCAGCATTGCTCTAAGAACAAAGAGTGGGGAAAGATTCAAAAACAAAAAGAATAAACCATTCCTACTGAACAAAAGCTTACAGTTTAGAAAAAGAGAAAATATTATAAATCTTGTAGTGGAGGTAAGTACAAATATTGAGATACCTAGAGTCCGGATGAGATAGTGATGATTCTGATAAAGTCTAGAAAGATTAAAGAAGGGCATAATATTGAAGTTATGTTTTGAAATATATATAGATAGTTTTGCCATATACAAAATTGCTTCAAACTCTTAACGATTGACTGATCAGTTGATTTGTTGATGTATTTATTTATCTACCATATGATCTTCCTTGCATATAAGGCTGTTTTCAGTGAACATGTGAATAGCAACATCTATTTTTTTCTTATTCTCATTTCTTTTAACTTATGGTAGACTAGAAAGCCAAGTAACACCCATCAGAACTACAAGGAGCAAAAACTAATTAGAATCTGGGTGACCACTTTAATGGCTCTGTTATATGTAAAATGCAAGTACATTAATTCATGTACTTTACTGTATCTATTTTAGACACATTGAGCACCTCTTTTCTTAATTACTGCTGCATTCTAATTTTAAGAGTTTGCTAAATAGTTTATTTCAGGATACATAAAGTAGAAATTTAAATTAGAATTTTTGGTCAACTATACTTCAATAAAAATAAAAAAATTAAAAGAACATTCTCTGGTGCTGGCCTTATTGGTTTAAATTCCAGGACTCCCCTTGGCTCCTTAGTGTGTGACTTTGGATAAGGTCTTGGCCCTTCTTGCCCCAGTTTTCTCAGAAGGGAAACAGAAGTAATAATAGCAGCTATCTTATAAGGTTGTCTAAGAGCAGCTAACTTACAAAGTTGTCTGTGAGGACTAATGGGGCTACTAATTTCTCCTTAGGGCTAATGGGACTGATATTTCATAGTAAGTGCTTAAGTGCTTAAAACTAGGCATGACACATAATAGGCACTATTTGTAAACATTTGTTATTACGCAGTGTGCTATACAACTAAATGTCAAACATTCTAGTGACTCCATTGTATTGTTATCGATTGTGTCCCAGATAGATGGTAAACTCCATGAGGACAGAGGCCAAACTCTTTTTGAGCATATTCCCTAAAGTTAAGGAATCTGGGCTTTATTCTGTTGTCTGTCTGATGGTGAGGCACCGAGGGCTTTCATGCAGAGAAGGTTGCAGTCAGATTTGGGTTTTGAAAAAAGGTAATTCTGGCAGTCAGGGGATGATTTTGTGAAGAGAGAGCAGGGTGGGCTGAATTGCATCCTTGCCGAAATTCATATCCACCCAGAACCTCAGAATGTGATCTTATTTAGAAGGAGGTCTGTGTAGATGTGATTAGTTAAGATCAAGAAGAGATCATACTGGATTAGGGAAGGCCTTAAATTCAATAGAAGAAGAAGAAGAAGAAGAAAGAAAGGAATATAATATAAGAAGAATATATAAGAAGAAGAAAGGAAAAAGACACAGAGGGAAGGCATGTGAAGACAGAGGCAGAGATTGGAACTGTGCAGCTACAAGCCAAGGAATGTCAGGAGAAGTTGGAAGAGGCGAGGAAGGAGTCTTTCCTAGAACTTTCAGAGGGAGCATAGTCTTGCAGACACCTTGATATCAGACTTGTAGCCATCAGAACTGTGAGAGAGTAACTTTCCATTGTTTGAAGGAAAAAAAGAAAAGAAAAAGAAAGAAAAGAAAAAAAGAAAGAAAAAGAAAGGAAGGAAGCAAAGAAAGAAAAAAAAGAGGAAAATCCTTGATCATTATGAATATATAGCAGAACAAATCTGTGTTGTCCTGTGGATATCACAGCTGGACTTGTAGTTAGCTATGCCCATGTGTCTGCTGCCTAGTCAATCCACTGAGAGGGGAAGGGATGCATGCCATTTTTAGGAAAAGGCTTTTAGGATTTGAATGTACTTCCATGCTGTCTGTTTGCTCTTCCTAGACTGGATAAATGTGGCCCTAGTTGGTGGTAAAACCACCGAATGAAAGGCACTTGAAGGCCATGAATCATCACGTGGAGAAGAGCCATTCCCCTAAACTTGCATTTTCACCAACCAGAAACACCATATGAGACGCTATATGATTGTATGAGACATGCATGATTGTTACTGTAACCCAGACCACCTAGATTAGCACAGTATGTTATGAGTGCCTGGTTATACATGAGTGCCTGGTTATATATATATATATATATATATTGCATATCCACACACACACATACATAAACACACATATATATATTCATTATCAGTGCTAATTATTAGTGCTAATTTTAGAGATTATGTATATTAAATTTCAATTTCCAGAATTTTCAGTAATTTTGTTCTTATTTTTAAATAGATTTTTAAAAGCTGCTATTTATTTATTTATTTATTTACTTACTTACTTATTTAGCTTTGATTTGTGTTCTTCAAAGAAGTCCCAGGGAAGACAAATGCAATGACTGTATGGGCTGCAGGGTTACTAATCAGTTTTTAAACAAATTGACAAACTCATCTCAAATAATCAATTAGCTGCAGACAGTTCAAATTTCTTACCAGATGGGCTAGTAGTTTGTACCCATAGAGATCCAGCCCAGCTCGTTAAATATCGCTCTTACTTCTTATAGGTAATGGGCTATAGATCAATGGGCATACACAGATGCATATAATCAAAGAAATTATGCTGCCAACAGGTAAGTCTTTGAAGTTTATAAAACAGATACAATTAGAATAAACTGTAAAGACTTAGCATTTCAGCCTGTCCTCTTGAGTCATTTAGGGTTTCTCAGAACAGTTCACAAAACATAGCTAGATTTTTTTTTTTCTCTTAAAAATAAACTTTCGACATTGAACTTAAAAAAAAAATTGTGAGTTCTGTATGAAGCATGGAACTGTAGCGGCACAAAAATTTTACAAATAATGAGGTGAAAACAGCTTAACCAAAATTTTCAAATCTTCAAAAGGATTCCACTCTGGTGTATAATAGAAGTGCCTACAGATCTGGTTTGTAATAGAAATGCTTACAGTCGCAGCAAGATGGCTGAGCTCTGCAGCAGTACAATTCATATTCATAAAATAAGCTTTTCTTGGTAAAGATGGCTTTACATCTCCTGTCATAACAAAGAAGAATTGCCAACTATTTATTTCAGTGTTCCTAATTGTTGTCAAAATGTGACCTAAAACTCTGACACAGAATTTTTCAAAGTCAGCCTTGCAGAAGGCACGCGCATTTATCAACGTTTATCCCACATTCACCTACGCGGCAGCACTTGTGAAGGTCTGTTTTTATTTAATTCTCAAGATTTTGTTGTTAATGGGAAAACCGTCTCATAAATTAGGGAAGTGCTCAATTACATGCCTGACAGAGATTGATTTTGGTTCCGCCGTTGGTCACTACCAGCAAGTGAAGGCCGCGGGAAATGCAACTCCTGCTAATGCTCCTTGTTTCAAAGGTGATCACGGAACAAGTGTTCATTCCGGAGGCAGCGGATGCGTGGTGACACACTTACGTGTCATTGGCCTTGGTGGCAATGGGCCAGATGAACGGCACCCCTTGCTCTCCAGCTAGATGCCTTCACGTGATAGAATAATGGAGCTTTAAATAGTTGGCGTAGAGATCTTACAAAAACCAAACAGACCAAATTAAATGTCTCGGCCATCAAATATAAAACAAGAAAATGGATCTTTTTGAAGTTGGAGCCACCACCTTGGAATTCCGTAAGAAAAAACAGCTCCCAGCTAAAAGACAGTAGACCAGAAATGTGAACTTAAAAAAAAAAAATCTGACTTGGTTCAGCAAAGTGTCATGAATTCTTTCCTTAAACTCATTAAAAGTAAGATCCTATCAACTAGAATTGTAAGACAATTGCAAAATAACATGATATAATAAAGAAATGTCTGAATTCTAGTTCTTTGAGAAAGAAAATACAGCAAAGTTAAAAATATGATTTTTCCTTCATTTCCTGATAGACAACTCGAAATTTGGGACACCTGGGTCGCTCCATTGGTTAAGCATCTGCCTTTGCTCAGGTCATGATCCCAGGGTCCTAGGATTGAGTCCTGTATCTAGCTCCTGGCTCAAGGGGGTGGTCTGCTTCTCCCTCTCACTCTGCCTACTTGTGTTCTCTCTCTGTCAAAGAAATAAATAAAATCTTGGGGGGAAAAAAAGACAACTCAAAATTTGAATAAAATTTAAATCTTTTTTGAATTTTTTCAAAATAACTACTCTTATTATTAAAGGACTTATTTAATGTGTTTAGAAAAGTTCAGGTATGTTTTCTGCCTTAAATAACCAGTAAGTGCTAGTCTGGATCACAAAGTGCATTTAGAAGTGAAGAAAAATATATCAAACTATGATATAAGAGAAGCTGTGGTCGTTTTAATCTCCAGGAAAGGTCCCTACTTACTCTCCCAGCTCGGTGTTGATAACATAACAACCTCTCTCCTCCAAAATCTCATATCACATTTTGATGACTAGATAAAGGCATTTTGTTCTATTTCTTGATGGCAGATTATTCATTTCCATAATTACATAAAGCAGAATAAATGTAAAAGTTAAAAAAAGGAGAACTTGGGCATAGTAAAGTCCCATGGTTAAACAGAGTGTCTCAATTTTGAGTCTTAGTAAGGATAGCATTAAGATATAAAATAATACTGTCAAATAAATAAATACAATATTTTAAAAAAGATATAAAACAAAACTCCCTAAATTTGATGTGTTGCTTTCAAGGATTAAAAAGGACATTTTAAAAATATGCAACATATTAATTTAGGGTTCTGATATCTACTTATCTTAGTTATCCTCTTAGAGCTTCAAATTGCAATGTGCATATAACTAAGGAGATAGTGTAGATAAAATAGTTATTCTGTGTCTCTTTTCCTGATCCAATCCCTACTCAGTAAAGTAACTAATTATTGAAATGCATCAATTTCATTGCCAAGTCTGATATAAGGGTAACAATCTCATGTTTTTTTTCAAAAATTATATCTGATCTGTATTTTCAATAATCTGAAAACAAAACAAAAATATGTTATTTATAGCTTTGGAGCTTTTGTTTGTTTTTTGTCGGGCAGTACAGTGCTAGGATATTTGTGTGTTGTGTAGACAATAAAACTTAACAATGTTTCTCTGGAACTGAAATACACTGCTCAGATTTTTCTATGAGAAAGAAATAAAATCAATTTTCTTAGGAGCAAATATAAACTGAAAGTGTTTTCAAGAGAAATAAAACTGTAACGCCCTAAAATTTAAAGTTCCTTTCTTTTTAAAAGTAACATCACAGGGCCTTGGGATTATATTTTGCTTTGTTTTTCAAAGTCGCCTAATGGCGAGCATGGAATACGCATCGACTACAACTGTGTTTTGTAAGCAGGCTTCATGAAATAGCACATTTGTTGGGAGCCGGGGATGAATATCACTATAGTTATTAAATTACTGTTCTTTAAAAAACATCAGACAAATAACAGGAAATCACGCTGTGCAGCAAGATAATATAATAAGGCTTCAATTATAAGAGTTACGAACAATAAGTGAGCCTCTAAATGGCAAAGTTGAAAGTGGCCTTTTATTGTAACTTAACATTTTCATGGTTCAGAACTTCAATCACTGTTTCTTCAACAACAACAAAAAATTACGGACTGTGTTTATCTATATGGCATACATAATTTTTTAAATAAACCTATAGGGTAATAGCATTTGAGGAAAATTACTTTGTAGTTTAATTTAACGAATACTATTTGCAGCTATATTTTAGTTTCTAGTGACTGAACAATTTATCAGCTTCGCTCGTTACAAACGACCCAAACCTCATGTCTCTTTCGGCCTTATTTTACTTTTTAGAATATGGTTTCGAGGGAAACTGAAAATGTGGATGGATGTCACATGGGCGTTGAATAGAGTGACGAGTTTATACCTGCCACACTTCATGAGCAGGAGTATAAGACATGTAAACATCTCTAAAAATGTTTAGAAATTCACAAGTCTTCTGTTATCGTGATAACTTGATCATTCTCATTCATTTGCTAAAGTAACAATTAATCCTCAGTTTACTTTTCAGTTACCTCACTGACTAGAAAAATCCTTCTCGAACTTCCAGTACCACTGGAAGTATTCTGACTCTCATTGCAAGTCTAGTTTATTATTTCTGTACTCCAGTATCTCCCTTACATTCTGTGGCAGCTTCTATGGAAGTAATAATAAAGTATTTTTCTTGATCATTGACTCTGTGCCAGTCATGTGTGTGCTGTTTCATTTGCTTCCAACCTCATACATAGAGATGAACACTATTGATGTTCTCACTTCACAATGAGGAAGAGTCCCTAAAGGCAAAGATGCAAAGTTATAGGCTGAAAAGTAGTGGAGTTGGCTCTGTACTCTAGATATTTCTAACTGAAGATCTCATTCTCCTTAATCATCCTTATATGTTGTTTATCACTTTAGATATGAAATCATATGGATTTAGTTCAAGGGTAATCTGAATCATAAATACCACTCTATGTCAGAGATGTCTTTCCCTTCTTGATTGTCCATTTAAAACAAAACAAAACAACAACAAACCAAGCCTGAGCACTTTGGTTCTCTATACACATAGGCTAAGTAACTTCCGAGAAGTTTCCTGAGCCCTGTATGACAAAGTGGCGGGGAAAGACAGGAGTGTACATTGCGACGTGCAGTAGTTTGCATTTCTGACCCGTTTTTACTCTCCCATTCATAGATCCTTTGCCATGGCCTCCTCATGGGCAGCGTATACATTCCCTGTCTCTTGACTTTGAGGTTGGGTATATGACCAGTTTTGGCCACTGAGGAGTAAGCACAAGTGATAGTGTCCCAGGTTTCATGCCGGGGCCGTAAGAGAGTTCACATGGCTCTGTTTGCTGTCTTGTATCTTTGTCATTGCCATAAGAAGAATATGCTAGCTGGCTAGCTGGGTAGTCTGTTGGTCCCAGGAAGATACAATGCAAAGATTCCCAACTGGATACAACCCAGAGCAGCTGAAATCCAGCCGGATTACAGACATGTAAGTGAGAATAGACTATTGTCCCAAGCCACTGGGTTTTGAGGTGCTTTGTTATGCAACAATATTTGTGGCTAACTCATCATGCATAAGGAAAGAATCACATTGCGCTAGCATTAGTTCAGTGCTTACTATATTCAATAAATAAAATAAAGATAGGATTGTATTAGTCATTAAGACCTTGTCACCATGATATTTTGATTCCTAATATTTCTAAACTTTATCTTGATAAGTAAGATAAAGTCATGGAGCTCATGATAATTAGAAATATGCTTTTTTGATCAGATTTAATCCTCTACTTCTGACATAACAAACTTCTGGGTCAGTGAAGAACCGGCTAGGATCCTGGTGTAGTAGTTGAAGCAGGGAGGTAGGAGGAAAGAGGCATTCTAATGAATTAGTGTGCTAGTATAGAACATCCCTCCTTTAAGGATGACATACTGAGACTAAATTTAACGTGATACTTTACAAGGAATCAATATTGTGAAGTTACATGACCCAAATGGGACACTAAAATCATATTCACTACTCTCTTTATCTTCTAGCTCCAACTTCTAGCTAACTCATAGATCTTCCAGTAATGACTCTCAAGAACGAAAACTGGTATGTCTCAATGCCCAGTGTTCTCAGGATAAATTCCCATATAATCATAGTCTAAGTTTATGATGAGATAACAAAAGTAAAAGGACCGCTATGGTCCTGTCCTTGGGGCCAAAGAGCTGCCTTTTTAGTTAACCTGTGAAGGCAGAAGATGTTTTAACTTATGGTATGTTGTTTGGCTTTCTCTTCAGTGCAGCTCAGAGATCCTGCTAAATGACCCTGGCTATGCTCTGCGGTAATCATCTCGGCATGTATTCTAGAGATTCATTACTATTTGAGACTTCTTTCTTCTACCACTCCTTTTTTGTGCAGAACAATGCCTTTTATTTTTATTTCACATAGAAAATGGAAGTTCCATGAACTACTTCAATTTTCTGCCCTTCCGTTTGTATACATATTAGCATTGGCACCCATCTCGGAAATTCTTACTATACAAAGTTTCTCTTCTAATGCAATGCTAATTTATTCATATGAGATCTTGATTCCTGAGTCCTCAACCTTTCGTTTTCCACCGAATCCTTTAGCACCCAAGCATGATAACATATCTGCTACTTCCACACATTTCCCAACTCATTCTCTTCTTTGGCTATCTCCATATAGCTCTGCTTTTGAACCAGAGTTACAGAAAGAGTAGCTAAACTTTCGGTTCCAGCCTAAATAGTGTTATTTTTATCAGGCTAATTTTTCACCTGATACAAATGCAAAAGTGGAACAAAATACATAACAAAACTATAGAAGCATCACAGAAGAACCAATGCAAAAAAAGATCTGAGGAGCCATAAATCTACAAGGAAGAAGACAGAAGTGAGTTTTTCTCTAATACCTGTTTTGTTTTTTGTTTTTTGTTTTTGTTTGCTTGTTTGTTTGGTTTTTACCAGGAGTGATTCATCAGTTCTTTCTAGAGACAATAGACTTCTTTCAAAACAGCCTCTCTGGGCTGAAGAGAAAGAAGGTGGAGTCAGGGGCTGTCCAAGCAGCTAGTTCTTGAGGGAGGAAATCCTACAGAGAAGGACATGAAAAAGATTAAACCCAGAAATGGAATATTATTTGGCAATAAAAAGAAGTGAAGTGTTTACATGTTATGACATGCATGTTGTAATTCATCAGGTAACTACTAAGATTAAAATTAAGTAAATATTCATTAAGCCAATTAATAAAAGAGAAAATGAAACAAAAATACTTGAATAATCCAAAAGTGGTAAATAATGGGACATAATAGAACAAAATAAAGATGGGAGGAACAGAAAACAAGCAAGCAAAAATTTTTAATTATTATGTTAATACTTACATGAAATATAAGTGGAATAAATAATTCAATTAAATGCCAAAGGTTGCCAGACTGAAAAAAAAAAAAAGCAAAATTCAAATATATGTTGTTGATAGGAAACATATGTTAAATATAAGGACAAATAAAAATATAAGAACAATATTAAATATGAAAACACTAATAGAAGAAAGCTTGGGTAGCTATATTAAATGTAGAAAAGGTGAAATTTAAGGCAAAAATATTACAAGATACAAAAGGAAACATTTGATTTTTAAAAGGTCAATTCAACAGAAAGATATAGTAATCCTTCATGCATATACCTACAACAGTGACAAAATTTATGAAACAAATTACAGCAACAAAAGGAGAATTAGACAAATCTACAATTCTTTTTAGAGTGAAACATACTACTTTCAACAACTGTAAAAGAACAGCAGAAAATATATTAGTAAGATTAAACTTCATTTGAGCAACACAAATAACCAATTCAAACAAATTATATGTCAAACACTATTTCCATCAGGATATAAATATCAGGGTTCATGTATCCCTTTTAATCAGTATTTTTGTATCCTTTGAATAAGTACCTAGTAGTGCATTTGCTGGGTCATAGTGTAGTTCTATTTTTAACTTATTGGAAAATCTCCATACTGTTTTCCAGATTTGCTGTACCAGTTTGCATTCCCACCAACAGGGTTCCCCTTTCTCCACATCCTTGCCAACATCTGTGGTTTCCTGTGTTGTTAATTTTAGCCATTCTGACTGGTGTGAGATGGTATCTCATAGTAGTATTGGTTTGTATTTCCATGATGATGAATGATGTTGAGCATCTTTTCATGTGGCTGTTAGACATCAGTACGTTTACTTCAGAAAAATGTGTATTAATGTCTTCTGCTCATTTCTTAACTGGATTATTTTTGGGGTGTTGAGTTCAATATGTTCTTTATAGATTTTGAATACTAATCTTTTCTCAAATATGTCATTTGACAGGCCTTTTAGTTTTGTTGATTATTTCCTTCACTGTGCAGAGGCTTTTTTTTTTTTTTTAAGATTTATTTGTCAGAGAGAGAGCGAGAGAGTGAGCGAGCCCAGACAGACAGAGTGGCAGGAAGAGACAGAGAGAGAAACAGGAGCCCAATGTGGGACTCAATCCCAGGATGCTGGGATCATAACCTGAGCTAAAGGCAGCCGCTTAACCAACTGAGCCACCCAGGTGTCCCAGAGGCTTTTTATTTTAATGAAGTTCCAATAGTTCATTTTTGCTTTTGTTAATCTTCCCTCCAGAGACGTGTCTAGTAAGAATTTGCTATGGCTGAGGTCAAAGAGGTTGCTGCCTGTGCTTTCCTCTAGGATTTTGATGGTTTCCTGTCACATTTAGGTCTTTCATCCATTTTGAATTTATTTCACAAATGAATGCTAACAAAATTAGGTTTCAGAAAGATGCAAAATAAAATCACAATGAAACAGAACAAAAGTGTCAGACTGGAAAATATAAAAAAGGTGGAAAACACAAATGTTGGCAAAGATGCAGAACAACTCTCATATTTTGCTGATGGGAGGGTCAATTACTGCAACCACCTTGGAAAATTTTGGTGTTTTCTCATAAAAACTAAATGTCTGCCTACATTATGATCTAACAATTTCATCCATGAGTACGTAGCTCCCAAATATAAGTATAGGAATGTTAATGGCAGCAATGGTTGTAATAAATGAAAACTTGTAGTAACTGCAATAACCAAAAACTCTTCAGCAATATGACTAAAAAAATAACAGCTTAAAAATTCTGAGCATATTCATACCATGGGCTATAAAGGAATGCACAAAAATAAATGATAGCTACATCCAACAACATAAATTTTGCAGTCAAAACTTGAGAAAAGGAATCTAGATACAAAATAGTATGTTTTACATGATCCTATTTGCATGAGGTTAAAGAACAAGCAAATGAAATCTATCGTGATACAAATCAGTAGAGTGGTTGTCTCCTGGAGCTGGGAACGTATGTTTGGAAGAAGGCATAAGAGAGCTCTCTGGGGTGCTGGAAATTTTCTGTCTTGAGAATTTAGGCGGTTGTTGCACATGCATATCTAAACATGCATATTGACTGAGGCTGTCCCCTAGAGCTCCATCTCTCTTTTTTTTTTTTTTTTTTTTTAACTGCATTTACTCCCTCTTGATGTTTTACTACAACCACTTCATTATCTGCTATATCCAGGTTTACCTCTCTCCACTCTACTGAATCTGCTATACTAATTCAGTTAATTAATCACAACACTTTCACAACATGCAATGGGTGTTTAAAAATTCCGATATTCCTTAACCTCTTTGCCACATTTCCCATCATGTACTGCCAGTCTCTTCCTCACCATTGCTCACTCACCAGACTACCAGCTTCTGCTGCCTTTCCCTGCCCTGATATGTTCCTATAAGGAGTTGGTCAGGGTTTCTGATAGCACAGAGGTTGCCTTTGTGCACAATATTTTAAAATGCCCCCTCTGGGCAGATGGATTACAATAAGGCATTTGCACCGAACAAATGAATTAGCAAAACAGGACTTCTCTATTTGATCTGAACCAGCCATGCTGCAGAGAAGATGGCCTTGCAAATGGACAGAGCTACATTTCAGGCTTATTTTTTTTTCTTTACCCCATGGCTGGAAGCCCTTATGTGGAACTTCACCTGTCTAACAATTCTTTGTGATACCTTGCCTGGAATAAGTTTATCAACATCTTACTTATGTGAGTCTCAGTTCAAGTATGAGCTTGCCTGTAATACACTCTCAGCGAATAAATTAATGAATAAATCTAGTAGCAAATAAAGACAAACTAATAATTTCTACTAGAAACATGCACTGATTGAAATGGTACCATCAGATCCAAATTTAAGAAAACAGAAATGTCTAGAATTTTTGAAAGTTAGTGGATTTACAAAGAATAAAAGAAAAGTTAGGGTAATGGAGTAGGTGTTAGTCTAAATAAAATACCCAAGGCCACTAGAAACTCACTTCACTTATATTTATTCAGTGCATGCTTAATAGGTTTTATAAACTATGCCTATCGATGTCTGATATTTCACAAACTAAATAATGAAGATTTTTATGTATCTGAGTTTGGCTTATTTTATGAATTCTCTAACTTGGCCTTTTTAAAGAACTTGTTGGACACACCAAAGTAGGGTAATAGCATCCTCTGTTTTCAGATACTGCAGCAACAAAGTGTTGGATAAAATTTACTAACCCATCTCTAAGTATTCCTACCTAAAGATTCAACACTGGAATCAGTGAAACAAAAATACACAATGGCACAGAAACTGAGATTTTGAGGCTACTCTGCAACATCTCAAGAACTTGGGTCTTGAATTTCATTTATGCAGCAACTCCTATGAGTAAAATTCATCTTTCTAATTTTAAGAACACCAAAAAATTACATTAAAAATTTTTATGAGTCCATTTCTAATACAAGACTTTACACCAGGCACTGTAGGTAACATACAAGAGTAAATAAGTTATTAAGGCATTCTCCCATCTTGAGGGAGTAAGAGACATATACAAATAGATCAATGATTTGAGACACAGACATTACTGCTTGGCCTTCTGCTATATCTCCTATCAATAGTGAAAATTTGACAGATTACACCCCCACCAGGTGTAAGAAATAATGGCCAACTCTTATTAAAAGTGGATGAATAATTAACTATTATTTTAGAACAATTTTGTGACCGAATGCTTCCCTTGCTGAATTCTTGGTAAAAGACATTCGGAAAAAAGACTCTGTGGTAGTGGAGTTCTCTCATTAACGGGCATTCCCCTATCTAGGTCCCCCCCCACACACTATTGATTAAACAAAGAAAGTTGATCTCTGAGTCTTTACTGCAGTTCACACTCATAAGTTCATGTGTCATGTGACATCTCAGAAAGAATTCAATGCATAGTATCGTTGCTGTGGCTCTTCACTTATATTGGCTCTTCCCTTTGTACTTACACTGGGACATGTCCGTGACATCTTTTCACTGTGAGAAGATTATTTTGCTCTCACTGCCTCTTATTCTGCTTCTACTTTTACTTCTACCTCTTAGGTTCAGAATTCTTAGCCTTCTTGAGCAGATGAACTACAGCAATTTCTCTTCCTCTAAAAGTTCTATATTTCGAGGTGCACTCAGACACAGAATTATAGTGGGGCACAGATGTGAGAGTTGACAATTTAGAGGAGCTTTGAGATTCTCCTTCTCTATCCTCCTGTCTCAGAAAAGCATCCCATATGTCTGCTCTCAAAACTCTAATCTTTCCCCTCTCAATATAAGTGCAATTTACCAAAAATATGCTTTCTTTTAAACTCTGAATGAAGAAAAAGAGAGAGAAAGAGAAAAAGAAAAAGAGCTAGGATGCCCATTCTTGTCAACTTATATAGAGAAAATTAAGTTTCAGAAAGGATTATTTTTCTTGGGAGATAAATAATAGAAAATTTTTACTCAGAATGTTTGTGTTATCTGCCATTAATTTTTTTTTTTATAATGACACTTAGGTAATAGACCTGTGTTTGACATGGAAAAATATTCAAAGTCACTTTATTCAGAATTAGAATTTTTTCAAAATTTTTTTCTGAAATAATAAGAGTGATAAGAAATTTGAAGTTTAGGAATGAAGTAAAACATTTCTGATTGATATAATGATCTTTTGCTGAAATCGTGTTTTACCCTTACCTTGTTTTAATGTGTTGTTTGTTTTTAGTAGATCATTGAAGGTTCTTAGTTGAGAAATAGGTATAATATTATTTACAAGTGATAATGGAATCCTAATCTATGTAGTTGAAGAACCAGAAGGATGAATGCAAAGATATTGCAAAGGTAGAACTGATGGTGTCAAGGAATTAATTGCTTGAAGAAAGAGAGAGTTGTACTTGCTTGAGACACTAGGAAAACAGGAAGAACAGGTTTTTTTGTTTTGTTTTATTTTTGTTTTGATTTGTTTGAAAGAGAGAGAAAGAGAATTAGCAGGAGGAGCAGAGGGAGAAGGAGAGAGAGTCTCAAGCAGACTCCATGTGAAACACAGAGCATGATGTGGGGCTCCATCCCACAACCCTGAGATCGTGGTCTGAGCTGAAATCAAGAGTCCAATGCTTAACTGATTGAGCCACCCAGGTGCCCAGGAAGAACAGTTTTGAAGGAGAGATGTGTAGAACTGGAAAGTGCTCTAGAACTCCTCCTAAGAGAGATATTTCAGAATGGAGTAAAAACACAGTTCAGAGGGTTAGGAAATAAGACACACCTAAAAATAGTTTTCATAGTCTTTTTCATTGAAGTGAAAATTAAAAATGGTGGCAAGAATTTGAAATTACTGAAGTGTGTAAGGAAAGAGAAGAGTGGATGCAAATATGCCAGGAAGAGTAAGAGAAAAGATCACAGACTTAGGAAAATGATCAAAATGCAGATTTGCAGAAGGCAAGCAAGAGGAATCATTGAGAAGAGAAGGTGTCCAACTATGTCAATGATGCCAACAAGAATTCATAAAATTAGACAATGGGCACTTGATTGAAGAGGAATTGATTGAATATAGGAAGTATTAGCGTGAGGAAAAACTGAAATACTTGAAGACTATTGGGAAAGCATTGGAAAGAATATATATATAATATATATTTTATATATATATATAAAATAGATAGGTGAGACACCCGCTGAAGAAAGATTCCAGAGAATTGCAGGGCATTAATTATCACAGACAGAAGGTTGGTCTTAAAAAAAAGTGGTTTGTGATCTCACTAATAGAGGAATTTGAGAAATGAGAGAGAGGATCATAGGGGAATGGAGGAGAAAATGAAACAAGATGAAAACAGAGAGGGAGACAAACCATAAGAGACTCTTAATCTCAGGAAACAAGCTGAGGGTTGCAGGAAGGGAGGGAGGTGGGAGGGTTGAAGTGGCTGGGTGATGGACACTGGGGAGGATATGTGCTATGGTGAGAAAGAAAAAAGCATTTTGTTCATTTGATTTCTCTGATTTTGGGGGAAAAGAGCAAAAATACTGGTATTTATGCACAAGGAGAATTTGAAAAAATAAGAAAAAAGATTTGAAGTTTATTCTTATCCCAATTTTCAGTACAGGAAGGGTTAAAGGTACCTGCTCATAGAAATATGATAAATTATATGTTTGAGGACTTGGGGCAAGATGACTGGTATAGTGGATGTGCAAAGTGGCAGTAAAGATTGAGAGTAGCTTTTAGAATCCAACTAAGATTGGCTAGAATGAATTTAAAGTGTAAACACTGTAAATGCTTCTTTTCCCCAGAAATACTTACAACTCAAGAGTCAGGATTTTTTAAAAAAATGTTCATTTGAGTCTACTTGATATTGGTGAAGATATCAAAATATAGCAAAAAATCCAATGGAATATGGAATCATAGTGAGGGCAACAAGGAGGAATGTTCACCTGTGTTAATGAATAGAGTCAATAGATTTAAAATCATATTCAAAAGACATGGATAAATAAGAAATTTAAGATTCAATAAAGTAATACATTTTTCAAATATTTATGAGTAATGGAAATTACACAATGTTATATTTATAACACAGTTTGACTCAATTTTATTTTTAATAAAAACTGAATGCTAAAAACTCATTTAGAAATGGATCAGAAATTCCTTTCAACAAAAAAAAGAAAGAAAGAAAGAAAGAAAGAAAGAAAGAAAGAAAGAAAGAAAGAAAGAAAATATAAAGGTGGTGGGGGAGTACTACATAGCTTCTAAAATTGCCCCATAAGTAGAAAATGGAAAGAATGCTATTTACATAAGTGATATTTGTATTACTCTTGCCAAAACTTAAAATACTATGAACTATTCCCAGAGCTGTCCTCAGAAGTACTTGAAAGAGAAAGAAGGAAGATAGGATATTAAGCAGGAGCAGATGCTAAAGCCAGATTGGAACAATAAAAAGCAAAAAGAAACCACCTCAGCATGACACATTGCTACTTGAGGGAGCAAAGCTTGCAACTTCAACAGAAGGAAACGAAGGGATTTGGATTGAATAAAAGAAACAGGAAGCAGGTGCAGCAGCAGAAGTTCCCAATCTTGAAAACGGGAGTTTACCCAATCTCTATTCCTATTTGATTAAGTAGACAGGAAGTGGCTTATCTATGAGAGATTAAATAAAATATTGTCTTAATTTTCATCCAGAGTCAGAATTTTTATCAGTAAATGCAACTGAGGAAGATGGGAAAGTTGAGGCTGTTTGCAAGAGAGTAATCATAATGAAATTCATTACAACTTGAGCTGAAAAAAAGGAGAAAAAATAAGAATGAAGCATATTGAGGGATGGAGAGAATGAGGTGGGGTCAATGGATTTTGCATAGAGATGAAAGATTCTTCTGGAAGAAGCAGAGTAGGAAGGAAAGAGGTTATCTTTGGAGACCAGGGTTTTAGCATCAGAGATTTTGGAAATTGGGTAATTGGCATCTAAAGTTATGCTGTGGGAAGTGGAAGTGGATGGAGGAAAAGGCCATGGGTGGAATAGGTACATGTCAGGTACCTATTCATATCTACTTTGAAGCCTTCATGGATGATGAAAGCAGTTAGAGTAGAAAAAAAGTCCAGAAGTCTTCATTAATACATTACATGGTCATAATAATTGAAACAAACAAAACAGAAACACCTGCCATTTTCTTTTATCCCTGCCAGGAACTATTAAATGTCCATCCCCATTAAACTCCAACATTTCTTCCTTGATAAAGCATCCAAAAAAACAGGATAAAATGTAAGTTTTTACAAGTCTTACTATATATTTGATGGTTTTCTAGTAGGTTGCTTTTCAAATCCCTTACCTGGCACTCTTGAGTGGGTAGAAGGAGCTGACAGTAAGGTTCCTATGCAGACATGTTCCCATGTCACCAAGGCAATGGCTCATCCACTGTGAAAGACAAGAAGATAATGAACCATGCTCTGGGTGTTTAATGAATATACTAATGAAGCTGGACTTACACACTTTGAAGGATTAGTAAAAGAAGAGGCCAGGTGAGGGAGAAAGCACAGATGTGTAGTATTAGGAATCATGTGGGAAGGTAGAACTACTTGTACTAATCTAACACTGACTGGGTGTTTTGACATTCCATTCCAGCACAAAGACAGAAATCAAATTTTAATCAAGTTCAGCATTATGTCTTTGTGGAGACTCATCTTCAGCCTTTAGGACTCATGAATGCCATGTGACTATTGACACTCATCTTTCGACTGTCATTAGTCTACCTTTCTTGTGGAAAGTGGATGGAAGGAAGTAGGTGTCCAAAACACTGCCAGGGGTGCTGTAAAATTTAATATCCTCTAAAGGAAGACTTTGAGCCAAGAGGTAGAACTTTCAATAAGTGACAGTTAATGACCTGCGATGAGGAGAGAGAAAGGATGCCACATCTGACGGTATGAACCTCAAAGGAGGTCTTGCAGAATCTAGTCGTGAAAAAGCACCGGGCAACGAGCAAAAAAATACTCCATCTTCTGGCAGTGAAGTTCCCAGACTATAGCAAGAAAAGTTACTTCCATTAGAAAGGGCTACTAGAGAAGCAGTGATCTTAAGAAACATCTTGTTTCAGCTAAACCAAGAAGGTGGCAAAGATGAAGCTGAAAATACATTAACTGACTACAGAAGAAATTTTTAGAAGGCTGGTGCAACTGATGTTCAGACCAGATTTCAAGAGAAGACAGAAAGGGGAGGGTTGTAATTTTAGCAGTGACCATGTGAAATGGAGGTGGTAGGTCTTTTGGGAGGTTCTAACAGTTTCTGCCAAAAAGGTGGGTCATTGTTTCTGATGTAGAAGTCCAAAATAGTTCACTCAGAGCTCCAGCATTTTATAGGGCAGAGGCTTCCCCCAAATCACATGGGGAACCCCTTCTTCAGATGCCTGTAATATACCTTATAGGGACACCTTGCTGGCTCAGTCAGTGGAGCGTGCAGTCTTAATCTCCGAGGTTATGAGTTTGAGCCCCATGTTGGGTATAAAGGCTACTTAAAAATAAAATCTTTTTAAATTAAGTAAATGCACCTTATATCTAAATTTTCTCGCTTTTATCAGCACTAAAGAGTTAATTACTCATTTGCATCCATTGATTTTGGTATTTACTTTTTTACATTCGGTTCTGAAGTTGTGCTCCTTTCTTTGTAAGGGTTTTATTTTAGGTAATATCAGTAAAATAGGGCTTAATAGAATACTTGGTCCTAGATTTAGGCAATAATAAAGAAATCTGATGACGATAGGCAGAACGATAATAGTAGAACAATATCTTCTTTATGCTATCCATTATTAGCATATATATTCTTTAGACATTCCATTAGGTTAGACCTTAGACATTAGGTGATTGGTCTTCCAACTAGGATTACGGTAATTGGGTTCTCCAGGAAGTTTAGAATGAGGACCGAGACTAAAGGGTAGCAAGTTAGTAAGAGCTGCTCTCCTAAAAAGAAAACACTTTAAGGCCATGTATAGGTGATGTGTAGGTCATGCACAGTCATGTCCAAGAGAGCAGTGGAGTGCACATTTGTCAGAGGTCCCAAGTACTTGCCCTAAAGGAGAGGTGAAAAGTGAGTCATTTTGTTGAAGACTTGGGAGTACTGGCTATTCTTTTCATGATTCAAAACAAATTTAGTGAGTAAAATAAAAATGTATATCATAATCTGAATGAGTGAACAAGGCCCCCAGTGGTAATTCTAATAACAGAAAAGTTCAAGGGTGTCTCATTATCTTAATTTAGGCATGATAGAGTCATTTTCAACAAGCATATGCTGGGGGCCCACCACATACCAGCCTCAAGGGAGCATATCACTTTATTTCATCCCTACAACGATGCCTGCCCCTGCTATGAAGCAGGGTATGAAGGGTAAATGATACACAATATTTCAGAATTGAATTCAGACTCTTTGACTTCAAGCTTTGTATTTTTTCTACTATATCTGGCTGTCATTCAAGTCAATAGTTTATTTTGGAGTTGAAAACTAACTGGTTCTTAGAGCATAATAACATCTATTTATTAGCAGTACTGTTTCCTATTTATTCATTCAGCATCTCCCTCATTCCAAAATGATGGAACCGCCAAAACAAATAAGTTAGAAAATTTGAGCAGATAGAGAATTAAAGTAGGAAATTCAATCAAAATCATACATAAGATTCATCAGTCCCTTTTTATTGCATGTAGAAGGGTTTTGAGCTTACTAGCAATCATGGAAAAGGGAGAGGGAGGAAGAATTTAATGTTGTGTACTTGCCCTGTTATAGCATTTTCACTTTATATTACAATTCTTGTTTCCTCCTTTGAGTTACCATGTAGAGTATGATAAAAAAACAATTAAGGTCTTGTTTTTAAGTATCTCTCCAGCATTTCTCACTCTTCTTAGTACACAGTGGAATCTCAATAAATATTTGCTGAGTTAATGAAAGAATTAATGAATGGCTAAGTGAATAACCATAAAAGCAATTAGTCATCCCATAAAAATATAAAAAGGTTTATACAAATTAGCTCATTAATATTTTTGTAAGTTTGCTCCCACTGCCACACTAAAGTGGATGAATATCCTTCGTGTAACTGTGATTCATAAATCAGTGTTGCTTTGTACCTTTATCTTTCTTAAATTCACAGTCCGTAGAGCTCATTTTCCCCTCAGACTTCTCCCTCTTGACATTCAGCACAAGTTGAAATGTATCTAAAATTTTCCTCCAATGAAGAGACATCTCTGATGAAATTTTTAGTCCTCAACTCTAGACATAAGTTTTAACAAAAAGAAAACATCAGTTTCAGCCATGTTTACCATCAAATGACTATTTTACATATTTAATGCTATGTTTTATCTAGTTTAGCTTTACAGTAAGCTGCCCTCTAAATATCATTGAATATATATGAATGATGACCAGGTCCTCAGTGTTAGCTTTATTTTCCCACATTATTCTGTAATACTCAAAAATATCATGTAAGAAACAACTTATCAGAGGGTGTGGCTTTCCTGTCTAAAACTCTATAATTCCAGAGATGAGAAGAATTTTCTGTATTTTTCCTTTATCCCTTATAAATTAGGCAGATTATCCTGATCTAATATTAAGGCCACCATTTTTTAAAAAATTATATTCCACTTGACACCTATGAATTATTATTATTTTTTTACTTAAAGGACAATATTTTCAAATATATAAAATCCTTGGAAGTTTTCACAAGTTTTCAATTGCCTTAATTCAATAAATACCATATTCATTATTGAAGCACAATGGCTATTAGACAAATAGACAATGTCATTCCATTCTGAGTTTATAAGGATCTTCAAAGACAAAGTGGCCTTTCCTTAAGAAGTCAAAAAGAAGGGGTGCCAAGGTGGCTCAGTCATTAAGCACCTGGCTTAAGCTCAGGTCCTGATCCCAGGGTCCTAGGATTGAACCCTGCATAGGGCTCCCTGCTCACTCCCTCTACCCCCTCCCATTCCCCCTGCTTCTGTTCCCTCTCTCCCTGTGTCTCTCTCTGACAGAAAAATAAATAAAATCTTTTTTAAAAAGTCAAAAAGAAAATGCAACTATATCATTTTCCAAAAAAAAGCAAAAAAAAAAAGGGGGGGGATAGTTAAAAATATCCCACCTTTTTGCACACTTTTCTATTTTGCTTTTGCCGTTTGTTTCCCAAATATTGATTTGCAAATGATAAAATAAAGAAGAAACCGTTTCTTAATTTTGTACAGCCAAACATTTCTTTAAATTTTACAAATTAGAAAAGTATGTGCATTCACTATTGTACAAATTGTTCTGTGAAATAACTCTAAAAAATCATAGTTTATATGCTACATTTATATGTGGTTGTGTGGTTTTTTTTTTTAAGAAAGACTTCAGCAGCTCATAATGTGGTAGTTATTAAGAAAGCAGATTTTTTTCCATGAATAGTGAAGGGGCATGTTTATAAAATCTGTACTGCAGAAATAGAGCATGAAGTAGAGGGGCACAACTTTTTTAGGAGTTGCTTCCTTCTCTTTCTAGCACTTCCTAGAAACTATCGTTAACTCATATGACTTTTTAGACTGAGGTGTTGATATAAGATTCGAGGATAAGTCCAATGAAAATTTCATTATTGCCAATTAGAATTCTCTAGTGGGGTTTAAACCAGTAATGATTTTCAACTAGTATAGTTTAAAATAAGATAGATGTAGATTTTACAACACAAATATTCAATCTCTCTTTTCAATAGTTTCTAGTTCATTAAAACTTCACTAACATATACTTATATTTGAAGCCCCAATTAGTTTCTCTGAATTTGAAAATCCACTATTCACTGATGGTAACAGGGCCTCCATTAGGTCCTCTAAAATGTTTATATTAAATCTGTTAAAAGCTCTCATATTACAATGATTTCTTGAAACTTAACAGCAATTTTTCTTTTTTGTGACTTTCATTAATTTGCACAGTAAATGACTAACCACAAATTGTTTAAGAATTCTTTGCTTTCGTTTAAAATCTCTAGTCTCTAACCTCTAATTTCTGGAGAAAAAAAAACAAAAAAACAAAAAAACGCACTAATACATGAGCCAAGGTATGTTCTGGCTTGGGCTGCAAAATTCTAGGAGGAAGAATCCAAAGCAAACCAGAAAACTTTCACTTCATTACAACTGCATTAGGGTAAGAAGTCTAGTCTCCTCTCATAGTTGTTTTATGAGGTGATAATGAGGGGAAAATTCTCTGGCCTGGACAATAACACATATTTTAAAGTGGGTTAAAACAGATCATTTTAACCTACCCAATTCAATGATAAAAGGGTTCTGAATGACATCTTCTGGTTGAGAGTAAATGAATTTTTTTTTTTTTTTTAGATAAAAAGAATGAAGAACCAAAGGATATAAATAGACTTATCAAATTAGAGATTATATTTTTTGGAAGGAAGGAAGGAAGGAAAGAAGGAAACAAGCCTGAAGTCTTTTCTTATACTCACAGGGTTGCTGTCTTCCAGGCTTCCAGGAGGACTTTGGCATCCTTAGCATTTGGAGATGAATAAAACTCTGTTCAGTATTGATAATCCAACTCCTTCAAATTATGTATGATATTGTCCATACTATTACATAATGTTCCAATGTCGTGTAATTCCCAGAGGAAAAATATATTGTCATTGTCGGGAAGGTGATTGAACACAAAACATGAAGAATATAAAATAAACTACTTAAATTGAAAAATGTAAATTACAGTTCTCTTTGCTTTAAAAGATTGTGCATATCACCTTGCTAATGTTTCCATTGTAGAAATTAACAAGGAAGCAGTAACTACTAGTACTAGCTCCTTGGTCAGGAGAAAGTGATCTCTACCACAATAAATTTTGTGTATTCTCCTGCCTTCTCTTCTCTTCTCCTCTAATACCCAACAGGAGACTTTTTTTTTTTTTTTTTTTTTAAATTCACAGAACCTTGGGTTCTGGTATCCATGATTACATACATCATGGTTACATTGATAAAATAATAATTCTTATCCCTTTGACTGGGTATAACAATCTAATGATAATAATAATAATAACAACATAATATTGTCTCCATGTTTTGTTTTAAAATTTGATAGCACTTTTACATGCATCATCTATAAGTTCTCCTATCAATTCTGAAAGAAAACCGAGGCCCCCTAAGTGAATCTATTCTTCTCACAAATCACACATCAATTAAAGGAGTTGAGAAAGGAATCTCCTCAAATATAACTGAGTACAACTAAAAGTTACATAATTTTTTGAAAAGCTTTGGTTTGACTTACCTACTGCCAAAGAAATCTTTCTTACATTACATAATGAATATTAGGTACTCAGAAATATTTGAAGAATGAATAAATTACATCATTAATGAATAAAACCATCCACTCCTTGAAGCACTATGTCAGGAGAGTTTCTAAGGCTATGAGTCTCTTGTACCTAAAACAGTACAGGGTGATCTGAAGAAGACAACATTACATAGGCTCTAAAGCACAGAATAGCCTGCTAAAAAAACGTCATTCATTTATTCAGGTAAGCATTCAAACTAGAGTCTGGAAATAGAAAAAAAATTAGGTACACAAACATTTTTGGTCCCAATTCATACCACACTGATGGAAATAATTTTCTCCTCTTGGAAAGTGCTAAATATATTTCATACCACAAAGGAGTCTTCAAATCCATAAAAAAAGACACAAATATAGCAACTTAAATAATTATATAAACTATAACCTTAAGAACACTTTGTTATATACTCATAATATATTAAAACGTTGAGGAAGAAGAGTAGAAAAATAAGAGACCATGTCTTTTATTTCATCAGTTGGTACTTTGAGATATGAATTTTTTTTTCTGCATTAAATGTTATCACATATAAATTTCATGTGTAAAATAAAGAATTCAGTTTTTAGATAGAAAAACAAAGTTGGTGCCACTGCAAAGTGAACATTGATGATAACAAATGAATGTGGAAAACTGGTGTTCAGCTGCCAGTTTTTTCCAAGGATGGGTAATTCAGTCCCCAGTTTTATTCCTAGTAGTACATGCATAGATTTAATGTTGACTAACGCATGATAGAAGGAGTCTGTGAATGAGGAAGGATAAATGCTAATTAACTTGAATTGATCTGATGTTGTTCATTAGTGCTAAATATTCCTGAATTGCCACTGCCTGCAGATCCAAAAGGAAATATCTCCCCATCTAGCTTTGCATATTTAGTAGCATATGGAGTCTTGTCAGGCAGCCAGGAACTTCCTCATCTACTTCATTCTGAAGCAAAGGGGTTGCCCCTAATTTAGTACCTTGAACTGATTCTATTTAGTATGTAATCTGCCTTAATTGCTACTAAGATACTGAATTTTATAAAACAGCTGTTTAATACCATTTGTGAGTTAATGAGAATAACCATGTGGAATAGAAAAGGCATAAAAATTCCCAAAACAGCTTATTTTGAAGGCCAATTTCTTAATTAAAAGTGTTTCAGAATTTTTCTAGTTTTTTGAAGTGAAGATTTTTCAAGATTTTCAATTTTAGTGTAGACTACAGAAGTTTGCTACCAAAATTAAGAAACAATATCTGATGAAAAACCTTCTGTGTTTATTGCCTAAGAAATAAATGGTAAGGTCTTTTCATTCATCCAAAATGAGCATAGTTGATGCAATTGTTAATTCTTGAAGAAATTTATAAATTAATGCAATATAGATTAATGGGGACAGATTGGTGCCCACTGTTGTAATGGAGTCTTTGTTTTAAGGTAAGTCATAAAACTCCTTTAGGGTATGTCCATGGAACCAAATCTGAAATCTTAAAATGCCCAGGAAAATTCTCCAGAAATATGGGAACATATTCATATGAAGATGCTGTTTTTGGTGGGCAGGTGACAAATTATCATCAGATGGTTGAGATCTTTCCTCTACTAGAACCCCTATAGGTCTATCCTTATATTAAAATTCCTACTTGGATTATAGAGAGTTCTTTAATGTTTCAAGAAAACATTCAAAGATGTGGGGATTTTATATCATAGCTGGGTACCTTAAGAAAATATACTACATGAAAATCTTTGAGAATTGGGTTTGTTATTATTATTATTTAATTCCTTGGATTTGGGCAATGTAGACTATACAACTGTGTGAATGATAAAGTGATATTGAATTACTGGAGTGATGAGGGCAAGATATCTCTTGATCCTGCAGTAATTGGAAATCAATTATAATGATGAGAATATTTTCAGAAAAAAATTAAAACTATTCTTGTCTAAAAACAAAACAAAGCAAAACAAAAATAAACTTGCTCTTGTCTAAGCTTTGAAGACCATCACATTTCCTTCTAGATTAAAATAACATGTTTGGCCTAATGGAAAACTGTCATGATTATGCATTTTGCTGTTACCTGGAGAAATTCACACTTACTTCCCATCTCATCGAGGCCAAACACAGCCTTCTTTGGTAGGAACTGAAAAGAGTATCTAAGGACTTTATATAATCATTATGTGCTTGAAACATAAAGATGTTAATAGTCCATAGGACTAACTAGGAAAAACTGAGTATATTAGACTGTTACTGTGAGTCAATCTAATGTAGTTCATTTGAGAGGTTGAAGCTGCCTGGTGATTTACTTTTTGTGATGAAAGAAATAAGATATCAGGTATGAAATAATGTTCTGTGTTATAACAATAAATATATAAAGTAAACAACTTAAGCACTAATTAGTTAAAGTAGGGTCTGAATAACATATATTAGAAACATTGGTAACAATACTAGTTATTTGTAGTCATTTGTCAATATCAACAAATTATTTTGTAGGGAAAGAAGAACTTACAAGTAAGTCTTCTATTTTTTTCTTTGAAATGATGCTTTCTTATCGTTATGAGGTATAATTGACATACTTCTATTTATAATAAAATTATAATAAAATTCTTTATTTTAATTTGAAATTTATACTGCTTATTCAGGAAGCAGATACCAATATCTAAAAATGATGGTACACTTTATAGGGATGCCCTAAAATGCAAAAACTATAGTGAAAAAGTAGATGAATTTGAATACACGACATGTACATATGGACAAAAGAAAATATGCATATTTATTTCTCAACCCCACATTTTAAAATTATTCTACTGTACTTTCTTTTTTTTTTTTTTTTTTTTAAGATTTTATTTATTTATTTGTCAGAGAGAGAGCGAGAGCGAGCACAGGCAGACAGAGTGGAAGGCAGAGTCAGAGGGAGAAGCAGGCTCCCTGCGGAGCAAGGAGCCTGATGTGGGACTCGATCCCAGGACGCTGGGATCATGACCCGAGCCGAAGGTAGCTGCTTAACCAACTGAGCCACCCAGGCGTCCCTCTACTGTACTTTCTAATAGATTTTAAAAGTTATGAACAAATACTTCTTTATAATTTATTTGTGGGAAAAGTGTAAGACAAGAACTGTTATGTTTTTACCAATCAGAATCTAGAATACTATAAGCAAATTCAGGTTTCTGTGTCAAGTAAATCCTACATTTTTCAAAGTCCTTCTTGTGCCAATTTTTTAAATACACAGGTATTTAGGGTATGTTTCCAGACTTTCAGTTCTGTTCCTATATTCACCATGTGTTTCTGATCTAGATGTTTTGACATCTGGTGCCTTGCTAACCCTAGAGGCACTGTTCCTCCTAGGGCTAACCAATTCCTGGAGGTGGGAGACACTTGCTTGGGAGCAGGGCTTTCATATGCAAACCAAACAATCTAGAGCCCACCATCCCACCTCCTTTATTGGAGTCTCTGGGCCACTAATTCTCTGTCATAATCTCCCCAGAACTAGGTACCAATCAACTAGGGGTAATTCCCACACCCCAAAACCTGCCAAAGTTAAGTCTGTTTACCCTGCCTTGCCCATTCCTTCCCATCAAAACCACAGTAAAGACTCCTGCTCACATTTTTTTTTTCCCACTCCCTCTGCCTCTTGATTGATCTTGGCACTTCCCTATGTGACCCTGCGTGGCATGGCATGTCACTTCCTCTTGGAAAATGCAAAGTACACAGTATTTTTTCAACGCCAGTCTTCTTCTGATCTGTTGTCCTTACCATACATGAATAATATACAATTTTCATTCTAAAAAGTTCCATTGCTCTGCAACTCTAGTCCTCTTCTTGCGGATATTTTCTTTGCATATGATTTTAAAATCCTCAAAAATTTTGTAATACAAAATCCCTCTCACTATTTTTTGCATCCAATCTTAATATGGTTGGCTGAATTAGAAACTGAGTATGTTAACATGAGTATATTCTAAGAAAGACTCTTCAAACATGTCTTACATAAAGCCAATGGAAGAAAATGTTACACTTAATTTTTAGAAATGTTCATAGTAATAGAAACCAGAGTGGTGAAGAAAATAAGTATAAAACTAGGATGTCAGAAGGCAAGAATTTTTGTTCTAAATCTGCTCAGTAACTTTATTACCTCAGAAACATTATTAAGCTTTCTTAGCCTTTTTGTCTAACATCATGTAAAGTGAATGAGCTAGTCTCTCAGTTAAAATTCCTGCATCTATCATTCTAATGCTATCGTTCTTCTATCCACCAAATGCCCATGCCTTATGTGGGGCAGGGACTTCCACAGAGAAGCTGTTCCCTATAAATTTGTGGGACTGAATTTCTGGTTCTCATTGACACTCTCCTGGTCATCATGTTCATGGTCACATTCATGCCATACACCTTTGTTTTCATGTGTGCTTTCTCACCATGCTTTCATCCTCATTAAGGTTATATGTGTTTCCTTCTGTTTCCTCATACTGAAGATAAATCATCTTCCCCCATCCCTAAATGTTCATTATTATTAAACTTTGGCATTCAAGACAAGTTCATCTTCATTGTGGCAATTGCTTTGATCATTATGATGTAGACCTAATTGAATAATGACTTAGCTGAAAAATAGTTTTGTTCTGACTTAGGCATAAAATTGTTTAGTTTAATCAAGATACAGTAATTACACAGACTCCATGCAAGGCAACGGAAAATACTGTGAAATATATCTGAGCATCTACAATCATTCGAAAGAATGAGCAACCTTTTATACCTTGCAAAATATGCAAAATACTTATTTCCCGTGAAGCTACAACAAAGCACGAAAATCTCATTGTTGCCAACAATTTATTCTGCCTAATGAATTCTGTGACAATATTGAAAACCAACAATATGCTATCATGCATATCAGTGATAATTTTGCTGTTTCCTGAAATTTATAAACAAAAATTCATCATTGATGAAGAAAATAGAATATTCAAGACCTCTCTTTTCATCGGACAACTGATTTTATTTTATGTTCATTAACGTTCTAAGGACTAGACGGAATTAAGAAAATCTCTAGCCCCTTGCTCTGAATCTGCAAAGAGCAGAATCTTTCTTGTGACATGTTTTTATTTTGTGGCTTTATATTTTTAACTAAGTGATAATTCTAAAAATCTAAAATTGAAACTTAAGGATTTCAGATTCTCACAGAATTTAAAATACTGATGCACTACGGGAGAATACTAATAATGTACTTTCTATAGACATTTGTGTCTGAATAAGTTTTGCTTCAATTATAAGTCCACAGGATAAGATAATTAGGAAAATATACAATACTTAGAGTTCACACAGTGTTTGTCTTAGTCCATTTAGATTGCTATAACAAGACATCAGACTGGGCGGCTTATCTACAACAGAAATGTATTTCTCACAGTTCTGGAAGCTGGGAAGGCCAAGATCACAGCACCAGCAGATTCGGTATCTGGTGGAGCCTGATTCATACACCATGTCCCTGTGTGGCAGAAGGAGCAAAGAAGCTCTCTGGGGTCTCTTTTATAAGTGCACTTTTTCATAGCTAACATAACTACCTCCCAAAGACCCCATTTCTAAATATCATCACATTGGGCGTTAGCTTTCAACATGAATTTTGAGGGGACATCAACACTCAGTCTATATCAATGTTATGTCTCTAATCAAAAACTGTGCAACAGAGCTTGTATAAGAAATAACACCATTAAAAAATGAATCAGCTCCTTACAGCTAAATGAACAACAAATATCCCTGCATTACCAAACTATGGGTGGAAAAAATTTCATTAAGACTTGATCTGAGGTATAAGGACGTGCAGTATTAGAGTGTTTCAGAAAAATATCAGTGGTATTATATATTTGATTTAATAAAATCTAAGAAACAAGTTTCACACGGGTACAGTAGCTACTGTCTATGCTACAGTATATGACAGCATCAAAAAAGCTACTCTAAAGATATCAAACAATATCACTACAGATTAAACGGCAGCCTGCATGCGTGAACTGCTGAGGGCTGGGAATTAGCTGCACTTTTCCTGTTAATAGTAAAGTGAAACTAATCCCTTTAAATGTCCTGAGATGCTATTCACTTACTGCTTAGTCCCTTTTGTCATGTTTATAAATAATAAAGAGATTAGTAGTTACCACTTAGTAGATGTCGGTAGTACACTTTCAACATATTTTTACTAGCTACAATTTTACTTTTATGTTGTTTTATCTAATCAGTTGTAGGATTTCCTAGTCTGTGACTCAAAAGATGATGTCCATTTTGATATCTGTAATTGCAACCATGTATTTAGGCACCATTCAACAGGGCAAACCTATGAGTTGTAGATATCATTACTTCCATTTTATAGGGAACTACTTGTCTTACAGCTATTACTCTGGTGGACATTGTCACACACTGCCTAGATCCCATGCTGTGGGAAGTGATATTTGCAGACAGCTTGCAGCTGTGAGTTCCCTGAGGATTTTTTCAGCTATGGAGAGAAACTCATGCAACATTAGACCACTTTCCTCAGTGGTCCTCATCCAATGACACTGGAATGTCAAGACCTGACCATCACAGAAGAGCTGTTTGAGCTCCAGAGTTCTATATGGGGCTCGAGTCAGACATTCCAACACAACTTTTTCCCTTCTCTTCACTCTGGCTTCTGCTGCCCTCTTTTCCACAAGTGTTGATTCCAAGGGCACACCTCCGTAAGTGTCCTGAATGCTAGACTCTCGCATAGTCTGCTTTCTGAGCAATCTGTCTTACAGTCGCTTCCTTATTGCCCCAGGTTTGAGCGAGCAGATAAATTGGATAGGATTCGAACTCAAGTTTACACATCTCCAAGCCTGCTTTCCTACTTCTGCTCTACACACAGAGTCTTCTCATTTTACTGGGCATGATTCTCTTTCATTGAACCTTCAAGATAGTTTCAAATTCTATCCTCTCACAAAGCATTTCAGTGGATGACTAACTTTTCACTGGACTTAGCCACACTCAAATTATCACACAACTGCCTAATTATAGGCATGTGGTAATTTCAATCCTAATTAAATTATTGTCTTCCCATGGTCCCATTTCTAATTAGCCTTCTCATTTCTTTGAAGTTGTATTTTAGCTTACAAGCAGCTAAATTAAACAGTTGCTCTAATTGTGCACACAAATTTAGTGTGGTTGAAAAAGATGACCTAAAAATATGCTTTTTAAATACATCAAACCCATATTGTAAACATTATATTTTATCATTTGTACCTGTTTGAATTGACTTGAAAAATCTCCAGCACATTCTAACAACTGGATTTGTATTATCTGAAGGCTGACAGCTCTCAAAATAAGGTTTTAAATATAAAAGCAATTTCTAAGCTTTCAGCAAGATCATAACAATAGATCCATTTGCTTGTGGAATTAGCATCATACCTCAACACTATCAATATGTCTATGTAGGTTAGCAAAAACATATCTTGATTGCTAGGAATGCTCCACATCTCAAAATGACTGTTACTTTGCATGCATCGTGACTAATGAACACACGCCTCTTTGCAAAGAGCATTGTTTCTGGAGGAAATAAACTGTCACTAGTAATGTGTGTTGATTGTTCAGATCCACTCTTCAGTGAGAAACATCAATGGTTTTATTGGTTATTTGTGCCTGGTAGAAAATAACCCCAGAATCCGCTCTTTCTCCGATTTATTTCTCAGAGAGTATTCTTGGGGAATACGCCAGAATCTACATGGCTAAGTGCCCTGTAATCTGGGAAGTGATTTTACCAGAGCCACTGCGGCTGCCTTTACAGGGAATGGGTGGGGAAATTCTTTTAAATTAATTCTTTGGGCTGTTCTGAACCCAGACCTCAGCCCACCTTCAGATGTGCACCTCTGTCCTGGACACCAGAAGGGCTGTTTGAGTTTGGACTGAGCTGTCAGCCTCTCCCACTGGTGTCATCTCTTTCTCTTTTTTTCTTTCTTTCTTTTTCTTTTCCTTTTTTTTTTTTTTTTTTTCTTCCCTTTTCAAAGCCCCATTGTTGCCGAAGCTCAGCAATGGGCAGGGACTGAGGAACTCTTTGAAAGGAGACCTAGCTCTACTTTGCCATGGGGCTGAGCAGCACTAAGCAAAACCCATCTCACATCTGTCTAAATCACACTGAAGCGAATGAACTTTTAAACAAATGAGCTGCGTGTTTTTCTCTAATGCTTATTACTAGCTGTGCAGCGAGGCTGCACCGATTTCAAAGGCTTTTCAATTCCTGCACAGAACTGAGAGGCTGTAGCAATGGTCCTTTGAAGAGAAAACACCGCTGTTGGGACAGGCGTGCAGCTTGGGCTTGGCTCAAAGACCTCCAAAAGTGACAGGGAACAGCAGAGGCGATGGTTCTGGCTACAAGCAGCTCAAGAAATTAATATAAAAAAGGCTTTCCTGTCCCCTACTGCAAATATTTTCTCTTGCAAGAGGAATCCTTGGAGCTTGTCATACCTATGAATTCTCTTTCAACTCCAAAGGGGCTAACTTTCATACCTGCCTTTTGGCATCACTCAAGATTTTAGACATTTTAATAACTCCTTCTGATTTAAAAGAACAAAAACAGAAAAGCGAAAAAACCAAAAACAATGTTTGTTGCAGCCAAACCTCTCCATTTCTGCTTTTCCTAATTTGACATTTGTTAAGCATTTCTAAGAGAGGTTTATTTACTTATTTTATGTTATTCTTTTTATTCTCCATATAAGGATTTCAAAAATAATCAGGTATAAAGTGAAAATATTTATCAATTTAGGGATACAAACTACATAGAACATTTTAATATATTTTACATGAAAGGAATCCACAATCCGAGCTTCAATCAACAGCATTTTGAAGAGTGCTTTGGTATGTTAATGGGAAATCATTCTAATCTGTTCAACCACAGAACTTCTATTTGTTGGCCTTGACTAGGACAGTTCAAGTTACTCTCTCTACCTAAAAGTGATGAAGCTATATTTCTTCAAGAATATCTTATAATTTGGACTTTTCAGTCATTTATCCCAATCATTCTCTTTGATCCAATTTAGTGAGCTTTACTGTTGAAATTTAGAATAACTCGGAAATTCTGGGCAAACAGGAATAGCTCCAGAATAAAGTAGAAGAAAATGTTACATTAAATATTTCTAAAACTATGGCCACTGCCCAAGTGTCTCATAGAAATCCTGGGAACCCAAAACATCACTTCATAGCATAGAGAATATTCATAAAGATTCTAAGTCTCCAAAAATGAATTCCACATGGAGTTACAAAAAGAATGATTTGTAGAATCAGATAGATTCTCCTGTATTAGTAGCTTTGTCACTTCAGGAGATTGATGTCTTGATTTTTTTTTTTTTTTTTTTAATATCAGAGTCTCAATATTTATTTCACATGTAAAGTAGGAAAAAGACTGGTGAAAGAAAATATGGAAATAATTCTCCAGATAATATATAACCAGTAAATGTTAGTTTTTCACCCCCACTTAATTAAACACTTTAAAATTCGAGTTCAAATGTATTTTACTTAAACCTCTCAAAAAGTGTTTGCAAGAGACATTTATTTAAAAACCTCTATTCGGGGACGCCTGGGTGGCTCAGTTGGTTAAGCAGCTGCCTTCGGCTCAGGTCATGATCCCAGCGTCCTGGGATCGAGTCCCACATCGGGCTCCTTGCTCAGCGGGGAGCCTGCTTCTCCCTCTGCCTCTGCCTGCCATTCTGTCTGCCTGTGCTCGCTCTCTCCCTCTCTCTCTCTGATAAATAAATAAAATCTTTAAAAAAAATAAATAAATAAAAACCTCTATTCGGCTTCTCAAGAATTATTCTGATGGTCAGATTGTTGTAGGTATCATGATACTGTATCACAAAAAAAGTTTGGAAAACTTTGAAAAGCAATTCTATCGAGGTATAATTTATCTAAAGTAAGTGTTCAGTTTGATGAGTTTTGACAGACAATATATAAAAGTAATGCCAAGTAATTACCCTATTAAATCCAGGTCAAAAACATCCCCAACATGCCCCCAGATTCCCCTATGGTCCCTTCCTAGTTGGTTCCCAAGCTCCCACTGCTATAGGCTGAACGTGTCCCCCTGAAATTCTTATGTTGAAAATTAATCCCCAATTAGGAAATGGCACCTTTGGAAGTGATTAGATTATGAGGGTAGAGTCCTCATTAATGGGGTTAGTGTCCTTATAAAAGAGATCCCAGAGGGCTCCCCTTTTTTACCATATGAGGACACGGTGAGAAGTTCACCAGATACTGCCAGTGCCTTAATTTAGGACTTCCTAGCCTCTGGAACTTTGAGAAATAAATTTATATTGTTTTTACTCACCCAAGTCTATGTTTTGTGTTTTTTGTGTTTTTTTGTTGTTGTTGTTTTTGTTTTTTTTGCAATAGCAGCCTTAATGGACAAAGACACCCCCAAATCCAGAGATGATCTGTTTCCTTTCACAGATTAGTGTTGCCTACTCTAGAATTTCATTTAAGTCTAACACTACAGAAGGTGCTGTTCTGTATCTGATTTTACTTATGCAACATTGAAATGTTCCATGTTGTATGTATCAGAGGACTTCCTTGCTGATTCTTATTCCTTTATATGACTATACCACAGCTTGTTTATCCATTCACTCATTGATGGATGTTTCTATTGAAACATCACACTTTGAGACTGTTAGGAATAGAAGGGCTCTGAAATTTTTTACACATTTTTTTATAAACATGTGTTTTTATTCTTTCATCATATATATAGGAATGGAATTGCTGGATCATAGGCTAAATGTATGTTTGACTTTAAGAAACTGCTAAACAGTTTTTCAAAGTTTTTCAGTTCTAATGATCCCAGCATTATACAAGAGTACCAGTTGCTGTATGTCCTCGCATGTGTTTTGTCACATGTCCAACATGTGCTATTGTCAATCTTTAGTTTCACTTTCATGTCTATAATACACTTTACCTTAACTTTGTGTATAGTGTTTGTTTGCATTAATATTGTGTATATGTTTGGGATTGCTTTGTGTCTGTCTGGATATCCCATTATTTAACTGTTTTTTGAAGATTCTTCTTCCTTCATCTTTCTCTGTTGTGTTACCTTAGCACCTTTGTGGAAAATCACTTGGCCATGCACATGTGAAGTTATTTCTGGACACACTGTTCTGTTTCATTGATCCTTATTCATTCCCTTCATCCTCTAACTTTACAGTAAACATAGAAATCATGTACAGGAAATTCTCCAACTATGTTCTTTTTGTTTAAATCATTTTGGCAATTCTTCCTTGCCTTTCAATATAAATTTTAGAAGTACCTCGTCATTTGCTGCAGACAAGAGTGCAGGATTTTCAATGTAATTGTCTTGATTCTGTAGATCAACTTGTGGAGAAATGAACCTCTTAACAATAATGTAACCTCCAATCAACAAGACGGCCTGTCTCCTCATTTATTATATCTTCTTCAGTTTCAGCCATTTATAGTTTTTAGATTTTTTGTTAAATGTACTTCTAAGTATGCCACACTTTTTGTGCTCTTGTAAGTGGCATTATTTTTATTTTTCATTTGTTTGTTGTTAGAATAGAGAAATAAAATTGACTTTTTATATTGAGCTCTTATCTTGTGTACTTGTTTAGCTCACTTATTAGTTATAATAGTTTTGTTGAACTTTTCAGTTTTCTATGTACCTGCTCATTTCATCTACAAATAAAAGAAATTTTTCTTCTTCTAGTCCAATCTGTAAATATTTTATCTATCATTTGTCTATCATTTATTTATCACCTATCTACTTAATTACTGCATCATTAGACCGTTTGGTATAATGTTAAATAGAGTATGAGAGGGAACATCTTTGGCTAATTTGGAGTTTTAGGGGAAAATTAGTCTTTCACAATTAGTATGCCCTTTATCAAACTGAGAGTGTCTTTCTGTCCTTGCTTGTTGACAGTTTCTATCATGAATTGGCATTGGATTTTGTCGAATTCTTTTTCTGCTTCTTTTGAAATCATTGTTTGTTTTTCTTTCTTTCTTTGTTTCTATTTCTTTTTTCTATTAAGGCCAAATGCATGATTGAGTTTTGAGCCTTAAACCAACCTTTGACTTGTGGGATTAGTCCACTTGGTCATGATGTATTATACTTTCATATATCTTTAAGTTTACTTGCTATGATGTTGTTAAAGATTTTTATTACTAATGTACATGAGGGATATTGTTTTATAGTTTTCATATATATACATATATATATGAAATATATATGAACTATATATTGGGAGTTCTGTTTTGTTTTGTTTTAAAAGATTTTATTTATTTATCAGACAGAGAGAGATCACAAGTAGGCAGAGAGGCAGGCAAAGGGGCAGGGGGAAGTAGGCACCCCACTGTGCAGAGAGCCCAATGATGTGGGGCTTGATCCCAGGACCCTGAGATCATGACCTGAGCCAAAGGCAGAAGCTTCTCACTGAGTCACCCAAACACCTGAGTCTTTGGTTTTGATACCAGGGTGATTATGGCCTCTAAAATTGAGTTGTGAAGTGTCCCTTCACTTTCTTAAAGAGATGATGTAGAGTTAGTATAATTTTCTTCTTTATTGTTTGTTAGAATTTTTCAGTAAAGCCATTTAGGCTTGGGATATTTTTTGTGCAACTTCTCAATTACAAATTCAGTTTTTAAAGTACTTTTATGGTTATTCAGCTTTTTTATTGCTTTTTTGAGTCACTGCTAATAGTTTCTATTTTTCAAAGTATTTGTCTATTTCATCTAAGTGGTAGAGATTATTGACATAAAACTTTTCTTTTTTTCTTTAATCAGCTTGCTAAAAAATTAATCATTAAAAAAGTTTTTTCAAAGAACTATTTATTTATTTTCCTTTTTATTTATTTCCTTCTTACTTGCCAATTTTCTACTAGCTGATTTCTGCTTCTAATTTTTACTAATTCCTTCCTTCTGTTTGTTTTGGATTTAATTTTCTCTCTTTTTCTTTTTTACTGAGGTCAATAGTTACAACACTGACTTTATCTTTATTTTTTTCTTGTCTACTGTAAGCATATGCACTGTTTCCCTCTCAACATTGCTGGATCCATATCCTACAGGTTTTTGTAAAATGAGTTGTATAATACGCCTCAGTTCCAAATATTTTCTAATTTCCGTGATGATTTTTTTGAGGTGATGTCTTATTTGAAAGCATGTAGTTGAATTTTCAAATATATAAGAACTTTTCAGATACTTTCCCATTTTTGACTTCTAATTTGATTCTGTGTGGTAAGAGAACATACTTTGTATGATTTAATTTAAAAAAAATTCATGGAAACTCATTTTATGACCTAGCATATGGTTTATCTCTGTGAATGTTCCATCTACACCTAAAGAAGAATTTATATTTTACATCAAACTCTGTGAATATTAAATAGATACTATTGGTTATTAGTGCTTTTTGAGACATTTATATACTTACTTTTTTTTTAATATACTTACTTTTTTTGGTTTATTTTTTCTATCAATCTTTGGGAAAAGAAAGTTGAAATTTTTAAGTATACATATGGATTTATTAGAATCCTGTGGATTTTATCTATGTTCTGCTCTCAATAGTACCTTTCAAAAGGTGTTACATATAACAATATGCAAATGTTTTATTTTAGAGACTATATTTGTAGAAAAGAGGCAATATCATTGAATTTAAAAATTAATCTCAAAATAAGGTTCAAATTGTCAAAATTAATATAGTTAAATAAATTACAGTAGAATGCTGAACTATTTTGTAAGAAAATAATTCTATATAGAATATGCATTTTTACTTTCATAATATGATAGAAAAATTAGTAGATTTCATTTGCATTAACTTCAAACAGAACCCCAAAAGAAGTCATATAGACCATAGGTGACATAAATGCATTACATTATTATATATTAAAATAACATATATTATCTGTTACTTCATATATAATATATGTTATTGTAAAATAATAGCTAATACAAATAAAGAGTAATAGTTGTTGATAAATGTTTTGTATATGCTGGTAATTCATGCAAATGCTGTATCAAAGAGATGGTAGAAAAGAGAATAACTGTTCAGCATACTTTTTAGATTCCCAGTAAACTCAGAATATATAACTGAAAATATCAAGGTAATTAATAGCCTTTCACTGAAATTCAACTGGTTTTTGTAACTAGTTTTGTCTTGCTTTACATCAGAAAACCAAAAATTATTATGGGTCTTTTTGCATGTCCTGGTAATCATGAATAATAAAGATGACAAATCATATTGAATAGACATATTCAAAAACATACTCCTCAAAGGATTTCTTCACCTGTCATTCAGTAATGATTATATAATTTTATAATTTCCCCCACCCATTTTTTTTTCTTCTTTCCCATGTACCAAAAAGAAAAGACAAGCACACAAAACTGTCTTCAATATAGGACAGACCTTGAGAAGTAGATACTCTAAATAACACTAGCAAAGATGTGTTGCAATTATGGCAGAAATTATTTCATCAGATTTTGGTGAAAACCTACTAAGTATTGAGCACCATGCTAGGTGTTGATTAATTACTGTTGTTTATTTATTCTCTTTTATCCCCATACTTCAATCACCTCTTTCTGTCACAAATAAAACCATGTTATGTTTTGTGCGTGTATCCAAACAACATGGTTTCCTGTTGCGTTTTTTGCATACATTTTTAAGTTTTCTAAATCGCTTCATGTATTGTGACAATCTGTTTTTTACGTTTTTATAACACAATATATTTTTTTAAGATTTTATTTATTTATTTGACAGAGAGAGAGAGATCACAAGTAGGCAGAGAGGCAGGGAGAGAGAGGGGGGAGCAGTCCTCCCACTTAGTCCAACACGGGACTCAATTCCAGGACCCTGAGATCATGACCTAAGCTGAAGGCAGAGGATTAACCACTGAGCCACCCAGGTGCCCCATCACACACAATATATATACATTTTTAACATCAATCTATGTGGTGCAAAGTCTCCTAAATCAAAGTTATGTATTCATGTATTCAACTGCCTTGTTGACTGTGTGTGCTCATGATATTTTCCCTATCCCATACTGATGGACACAGAGATTGTTGTCAATTTCTGCCATTATAAATGATATGTTCATGAACATCTTGTACATGATCTGGGCTTGCATCACCTTTCTTCCAGATATGAATACCCTGGGTGGAGTAGCTTCACTCTTCGCAGAACATAGTAATGCTGAATTTCCCTGACCAGTCCAGTGTGCTTCCAGACTGGCTTTGCAAGCCTATGCTCCCATCTGTACTACATGAGGAGTTCCCAGTTCTCCTTGCCTCCACCAACACTTGGCATAACCTTCTTTCCAATGTTGTTTAGTCAACTGATATAAAGTTATGTATGCTATTTCTACTTGCATAAGCATAGGAATTTTTTTTTTTTAAGATTTTGTTTATTTATTTGACAGACAGAGATCACAAGTAGGCAGAGAGGCAGGCAGAGAGAGAGAGGAGGAAGCAGGCTCTCTGCGGAGCAGACAGCCCGATGCAGGGCTCGATCCCAGGACCCTGGGATCATGACCTGAGCCGAAGGAAGAGGCTTTAACCCACTGAGCCACCCAGGCACCCCAGCATAGGAATTTATGATTTTGAGTTTATCTTAATGTAATTTTAGAAGTTTTTATTTTATTTTTATTTTTTGCGACTATTCACCAAATGATGGGCCTAGAATACAAATGAAAATTTGATAGCTTGCTTAATGGAGGTAATCAAACCAAATTCCCCAGAGTGTCCCTAAGTTTTATTTTATTTTTTTAAAGATTTATTTATTTATTTGAGAGGGAGAGACTCAGAGGGAGAGTGGGCGGAGGGACAGAAGCAAAGGGAAGGAGAGAATCTCAAGCCGACTCCCCTGCTGAGCACAGAGCCCAACACAGTGGTTGATCTCATGACCATGAGACCATGACCTGAGACCAAATCAAGAGTTGGAGGCTTAACTGATTGAGCCAACCAAGCACCCCTATATTAATTAATATTAAAGCTAAAAGTGATCTTAGCTACCTACACTAGCTTTTGGATTTAAATGCAGGGCTAGTTTCAAATTTGAGTGACTTTTTAGAATCATAATAAAAATATAAAGAAATTTTGACTGGGGCTATAGCATAGTATCAGAAATACTCCAGTATTTCCCGATGTTGTTCACTTCTGTCTAATCTACAATTACTTACCCCTTAGCAACTAGTTTATAATAAATTCTAGCTGTCCCCTAATTCTCTCCCAATTCTTAAATAATTCTCACTTTTTCAACATTCCCTTAAACAGCAATTTTAAGACAGATATCAACAAAACATCATTATTCTCATTTAAAACAAGACTCCATCTCTGTCACACTCTTGTTTTGTTGAAAGCTTTGTGCTTTTGAAGTGATTTTTTGAAAGAACTCTGACATGAGGTGGTCCCTTTCTCATAGGCCTAAAAGGCCTATAGATGAAAATGCAAAGTTAGATACATACTTGCTTTTTTCTATTTATGGTGGTGAATTGAATTTCAATTTAGAGTGTAATTTACACCTTTCCAATTTATTGAAGCAAAACACCCCAAGCAACAAGGAAATCTGGTTTCCCTGATTTCTTGCTGCTCTTCTGTCCAATTAGCTTTTTATTTATTTCTTCCCCATAGCCTAAACACAGCACAATTACTTAATTTTATTTTCTAACACTATTTTCTTTTAGTAGAGTCCAAGAAGAAAAAATTCTTACTTTGAATGTAGGATCCCTATTTGCCACTAATGGGTATTTGTTTGTCCAACATAACATATGTTGGATTCGAGTTTATATGTAATTAATATGTACTTAATTCTTCACCAGTGTTATTAGCACGACATTTTCTCATTTTTCAACAAAATATTTTCTTTATAAATCTTGATGATTCACTAGACATAACAGTTACATCATTAGGCCTGTGGGTTCTTTAAAAAACTTTTTCTCTAAACAACAGACTAATGAGTAATAGTATAAGAAAAATTTTAACCCAAAAATTTGTTCTCTCCAATCTCTTTCCATATCAACTTTTGGCAGGGGGGCAGGGTGAAGTAGGGGTAATCTAGCTCAGTATCATACAGCCATAAAATTGGTTTTATATTATTGACTCTGCTTCTTGTGCTACTGTTTTATGTATTTCCACAGGTTTCCTATAAATTATTATTTAAATTCCAACTAGTATTACAAACAATTATAACTTTATCATAATATAAATAGATGTGCCTTTCAGAGAGTTAACTCCCAAAGAATTGAAGGAGTTCATCATAATTGAAATGGGACACTAAGTCTGTTTTTATTTTTTCACTACCACTTGAGGGTGAGACAAAATAGTGAAAACCAAGAACTCAGCAAAGAACATAAATCTTTATTTTTTTTTCCTGTGGTTTTACCCATATTGTAAAATTATAAAATTCAAAGCTATAGAAAGTTTTTTTTAAAATATATAGTTATTCAAAAGATCAAAGTACAAATGAAATCAATAATTCAATTCTATTTCAAAATGTTTAGAATTCTCTGTCAATCCAGGACTATGGATTTAAAGAGTATGGGTCTTTGTACAAACTGGAAACTGGGGTAGGTTAGGATCTGAGCAGAATGAGGTGTGGGTGCTGTTTAGGGCTTCAGTAAACAAGTAGAAGGCAAACTGTTTCCAACCCACAGCTCCATCACAACTGCAACCTTTATTTTGCCACAACATACTACCTCCAACATAATCATGAAGGCACTTAACTGAGACCAAACACTAAAAGGACTCAAAGAAATATCATCGAAATACTTTGGACTTTACCCTACCCATCCCAAACTTATTAATACATTACAGTATAGTTCTCTTCTCTATGGTGTTCTAGTGGATACACAATCACCCACTCTCTTCTCTTCTGTTATCGGGGCCCTCAAAAAAATCAGGTTTTGTTTCTACTTTTGTTTTTAACTACAAGTCCTTGAGATTACTATAAGCCCTTTGGAAGAACATTTATCATCAACTGGTCTTTGATAACTCAGATTTTGTATGCAAACTTTCTTCTGTTTTATTTCAGTGAATAGATTTATTACATTTTTCTATATCAATCTGGTTACACTGAGAACTATGATGTTTGATAGTTTTTATTACTTTCTGTAGACTTTGTCTTAGCTGGTTCTTGATGTCTAAGAAAATCATTTGTGAAATAAGTATAAGGAAGCTCTTTGTCTTCTGAAAGAAAATAGCTCTTTAAGCTCTTAAAATTACACTTTTAAAAAATATGTCAAAATATTATGCTACTCTGATATATTCATCTTAGTAGCTTTTAACTAGCTGAGAATCTGCACTGCTGTGGATTTGTAGAAAACACTGTTAAAATATTGTTCTCAGTATTGAAACCTAGAGACTGGCTAGTCCCCAGAACATTTAATAGTGCTAGAGAGCCCTCTGGGTAAATATCTGTGTTTTGTCATTCAGCCAATGTTGACAAGCTCATTGAAGCAGACATTTTTACTGTGATAATATATTTTGCTTTTTCCCTTCTCTAGGTTCATCCACATGTTTTTTGATGATAAGAGCTGAGGAAAAGCCATGGTTTCAGGCTGGGTAAGTCTGTTCTGTGTAGCTCATTTCACTAAAATCTCGAGGTTCTTCCACTGTATTATTAGGCTTTCTAGAAGAATACAGAAGGGGGTGAATTCGATGTCTTCTGAGTCACAGTAAACACAGCACCCAGTCTTCTATCATAGGCCATTGGAAACACCATCTTGCCTGCAATGGGGATGCACTTGAACAATATAGCTATAGTGATCCATGTGGTATGCACTAAAATCTAGACAAAGGATGAAAAATCTCTTTTTCATCTGTGAGCAGAGAGAAAAAAATGAGTACTCTGAATCTGGTTGTTTTCTAGCTTTGTTTGATGATAAATTCTGGTCTTCTTAATACATTGTACATCCATTGGTCAAAATATTTTCATGACATTCACAAGTTTGATATTATCTTCATCCTTCGTATTTAAGCCTTAAGTAAATATTTGGCAGTTAATATAGTCAGTTTGTCTTTGTAAGTGGTAGAACATAATTTTATTAGATCCTCAAGAGCTCTTAGTTTTTCCTTTTTTGAATAAAAATAATTTTTTTTCAAGTTAGTTGATATAATTACATTTTCATATTTGAAATAGTGTACCAGCTACTGTTTTAAGCTCTTCATTCTCTGTAACATATCATGGTAAAACTCATCAATATATGATAGTTGAACTTTTCTCTTCTCAGTTTTATAGCGGAATTAATCCTTAGTGCTCTAAGATATTCATTGCGTGTAATGAATGAAATTCTGTGTGTCTAGCATGCAACATACGTTCTTGGCAGAGATGACAAAATAGTTATTCAAATCATATCCAGTAAGGTTTAAATCTTTTGTAAAACTCCAGTTAAGAAAAATTAGAATTTAAGATGTTTTCGAACTTTCCTTTCTTCAAATAAAATTTTATGTTGACACTAGAATGGAAATCAGATGAAAGCTCAACTATTCTGGGTGAAATAGGAGTGATGCCTGGAGAAAATCTATGGGTGGTGTTAAGCAGTGCCCATAGATGGATGGTACACAGTTAGAAAGCTGTAGTGTTATGAGTAGTGTAGATGCCTTAAGCACTGATAGCTAGAGATATTATGCAGCATGTGCCTCATAGAATTCTATCATGTCTTCTTGGAATAATGAGTTAAAAATTTTTAGGCAAAAAAACACATATTCAGATAGCTCCAGTAAAATCCAAGATGACTATATATTTCTGGAATGATGGAGTAGGCATACTTTTCCTTCTTTCTCCCTACTAAGTATAACTAAAAGCTCTGGATACTATATATTGAAAACAACAACAACAACAATACATTGATTCTGATAAGTAGAAAGAAAAAAGCAGACCAGCTAATGACTTGGGACCAAAACAGTGACAGAGTGATGAGTTTTCTGGGTTTCCTTTTTCCTTCATATAAGAAAGCCTGGAGCTGAAGGAGGTGGTGACCTAGAAATACAACAAACACAAACCAAAAAGAGGGAACAAAAGACTATTCCCTCTGGCCAAATACCAGTAAATGGGTAGCCTAGCAAGAAAGAAAATTTTTAGATAGTAATGACTCCAGTTCATCCAAATACCACCCAAAAACACAAGACCTCACCCCTAGTCCTGCCAGCAAAGGCTGAATGAGGAACCTAGACTGACATCAGACAACACCAAGTACAAAGTGAGGTGACAATGAGTCTTCTAAACTTTTGCTGTAAAAACCACATGGGGAGCCTGAAATTTTATCATCTGGCAATAAAATGTATGCTGCTTCTTCCTCAGCTAGGTTATATCGGAGGAGGACTGGAGGAAAGTTAGACTTTGCATCACAGCTCAGTGGTAATAATGCCACATTCCCATCCCTGTGGGGTTAGTGTAGTCCAAGTGGGGAGGACAAACAAGGTATTTTTACTTCTTCCAGCCAGGGAGGTACTGGTGGAAGTACCTAATGGGAAGTATGAATTCCCACCTCCATCAGGCAGTATTGTCGATCCAGTCCCTTGAAAGTCAAAGGAAGTCATCAGGGGATTCTACCATATCTACCACCACCTATGGTGGTAGAAGTGGTGGTATCCTCTTCTTCCCCTATTACAGAGTGTCAGAATAAACCAATCCAAACTTATTTAAATATGATCCAGAATCTCATTATATAACACCTAAATGTTCTGGATTCATTATGAAATCATTTGTCATGCCAAGGACTAAAAGGATTTCAAACTAAATGAAAGAAAAAAGACAATCAATAATTGCCAACATCAAAATGACAGCAATGTCAGAATTAACTGGAAAGATTTAAAAGTAGCCATCATAACATTAATTCAGTAGGAATTTTTAAAAAATTAATTACAAAAGTGTTTGAAACAAATTTGGAAAATGGAAAGTTTCTTTAAAAAAAGGGGAAGATATACACAAGAAACAAATGGAAATTTGGGAAACGAAAAACTCAGTAAATGAAATAAAAACTAAATTGATGTACTCAAAGGAGACTAAAGGGACAGAGGAAAGAATCTGAGAATTAGAAGAACAATAGAAATTACCCAATCTGACTAACAGAAATTATACAGAAAAAAAAAAAAAAAGAAAATCTAAAGAAAGCCTCAGATCTATGAGACTATGATAAAAGATTAAGCATTTGTGTCACCAGAGCCCAGAAGGAGATGAGAAGAAAGCAGAGTTGAAAAAACAGTTGAATAAATAATTGCTGAAAAAGTTCCCATGGGACACCTAGGTGGCTTCACTGGATGAAGAGTGGACTTTTGGTTTTGACTCAGGTCATGATCTCAGGGTTGTGAGATGAGCCCCCTCATCAAGCTCTGAGCTCAGTGTGGAGCTGGCTTGAGGATTCTGTCTTTTCCTCTCTCCCTCTGTTCCTCCTTCTTCCTGTTACAATATCTCTCTACAATAAATAATGTATAAATCTTTAAAAAAAGTTTCCAAATGTGGCAAAAGACATGCATTCACAGATTTAAAAAAAAAAAAAAAGACTGAGCTAACTTTAAACACAATAAGCCCAAGAAACCCAAAATAAGACATACTTCTGAAACTAAATCTAAAATAAACACTTGAAGACATCAAGAGAAATGATACCTAATCTACAGTAGCAAAACAGTTTGAACCACCATAGATTTCTTATTAGAAACCATTAGAAACTGAAAGGAAGTGTCATATTTTTTCAGTGCTGAAAAACAAAACAAAGCTCTCAACTGACAATCTTATATCTTCTGACAATATCTTTTAGGAATGAAGGGGATATCTAGACACAAAGAAACTAAAAATATTTTTGCCAGAAGAAATATATTAAAAGAATGGCTAAGGGAACTTCTGTAAACAGAAAGGAATAATAAAGAAATCTGGGAACATCATAAAGTAATTAAAGAACATAGTAAGCAAACTATGAGTATATATAAACAACTGTAATTTTCCTCTTGAGTTTTCTAAATAATGCTTGATGGTTGGAGAAAAACCTATAATATCACTTGATGTTGTTCTAAATGTACAAAGAGGAAATATTTAAGAAATTTTATATTATAAATGGAGACAAATAAAGGGATGGAAAAAGAGATAAGATTTCTACACTTTACATACTAATAAAATGACACCACCAGGAAACCATGATAAATTATATACATATAATAAAATGCTTAGAAAGGGATGCCTGGGTGACTCAGTAGGTTAAGCCTCTGCTTTCGGCTCAGGTCATGATATCAGGGTCCTGGAAGGCAGCTATGCTAACCACTATACCACCAACGCGATATCAGGGTCCTGGGATGGAGCCCCACGTCAGGCTCTCTGCTCAGCAGGGAGCCTGCTTCTCCCTCTCTCTCTGCCTGCCTCTCTACCTACTTGTGATCTCTCTCTCTGTCAAATAAATAAATAAAATCTTTAAAAAAAAAAAAACACTTAGAGACTGAAAAAAAAGAACTGTACAAAGATTTACACTTAAAAAATGTTATAAATAAATCAGAATGAAATTCTAACAAAAAAAGTTTCAATAGCCCATGGGAAGGCAGGTAAAGAAAACAGAGCAATCAAAAAGAGAGCACAAAGAGAAAAAATAAAATGGCAGACTGACACATTAATACACTAATCATTAAATTAATCATAAATGATCTAAATGTAATAATTTAAGGAGAAAAATTGTCAGAATTGATTAAAAAACCACGATGCAACTATATGTAGTTGCATCATATATATAGTTAATTCCTATTATAGAAACTTAAATATAACAATATAGGCAGGTTAAAATAAAAGAATGGTAAGTTACATCATGCAAACATTAATCAAAAGATAGCAGAAGTGACTGTATTTAAGAAAATTACTAGATATAGGGAGAAGCATTATATAATGATACAAGAAACCAATTCATTATGAAGTGTAATCCTAAATGTGTACACACCAAGAAAAAAAGCTGCAAAATATATAAAGTAAAACCTGACAGAATAAAAAAAGAGAGACACACAAATTCACAATTATAATTTAAAACTTCCATACCCATCTCTCAACAATCAATAGAACTAGATGTAAATTAAGCAATAAAAAATCTCAACCAAACCATCAAGCAAGAGTATCTAACAGTGTTGCTCCCAATACTGCCCGCAACAATGGCAATACAGGCATACTTTAATAGGGCCCAGGGAACGTATACCAAGATAGTCCATATATTGGTTGGCCATAAACCTCAACAAAATTTAAATTTAAATCATATATAATGTGTTCTCTGGTCACAAAGGGACCAAACCAGAAATCAATTACAGGAGTATAATAGGAAATACAAACAAAACCTTATCAACACACTAAACCCAAAAGGGAGAGAACTTTTTAAAAATATATTGAACTGAGAAGAATGAGTATTCTGTTGTTTTAGGGTGGAATGTTCTGTATATATCTATGAGGAAATGGAAATGAAAATACAATATATCAGTATTCGTGAGACACAGCTAAAGCAGTACTGGGAGAGAAGTTTAAATCATATTAAAGCTATACTTTAAACAACTACTTGAAGAACCTAGAAAAACAAGAGCAAAATAAACCCAAAGCAAACAAAAGGAAGGATATGAGAAAGAGAACAAAAATCTATGAAATGGAAAACAGTAACAAAATAGAGAAAAACAAATGAAACAAATAGCTAGTTCTTTGGGCAGATTAACAAAATTATCAAACCTCTAGCCAGACTGATGAAGAAAAAAGAGAAGACACATTTCTAATGTTTGGAACATAAGACAGGATATCACTACAGACCCTGCAGACATCAGAAGTGTAACAATAGGATATTACAAACATTTCTACACATAATAAATTTAACAATTTAGGTAACATGGACAAATTCCTCTACAAAAACAAACTACCCAAACAGAATCAGGCAGAAATAGAAAGTCTCAATAAACCTACAACTCTTCAGAAAATTGAAACCATAATTAAGAAATCTCGCCTAAAAGATACCCCGCAGTCTCTGATGGGGTAACTGAAAAATTTACCAAGTGTTGAAGAAATTAACACCAATTCTATATATCTTCTAGAACCTAGGATAGAATGCTTTCCAATTAAACTTCTGAAGCTTGTATTATCTTGATACAAAACCAAAGAAGAGATCAGTGTTTCTTGTGAATATAGACTCAAAACTCTTATAAAATATTACCAAATAAAAATTCAGCAATATAAAAAAAGGAATTATACACCATGCCAAGTGGAATTTATTCCAGGGATGCAAGACTGGCTCTGTGTTTCAAATCTATCAATGCAATCCACTATATTAACTAGCCAAAGAAGAAAAATCACAAACCCATATGCAGAAAGAAAGAAAAAAAATTCAACAGAATTCAACATGCATTCATGCCAAAAATCCTCAGAAGAACAGGGATAGAGAAGAAATTCCTCAAACTGATAAAGAACAGCAACAACAACAAAACTATAGCTAATATTACACCTATTTAGTGAAAAATTAAATGTTTTACCACTGAGATTGGAAAGGACGTTTGCTTTCAATGCTTTTATTCTTGAGTATTGGCAAATACAAGAAAAGAAAACAATGGGTATACAAGTTGGAAAAATAAGAAGTGAGTTTCTTATTTTCAGATGATGTAATTGTCTGCGTAGAAAATCCCAAGGAATCTCTGAGAAAAACTATAAAGAATTAATAGATTAGTCACAATGTCATACCATACAAAATAAACCTATGCATCAAATGTATTTCTATAAATACTAACAATTAACACATTGACTCCAAAATTAAGAATATTATATAATTTGCAATAATTTGAAAGAAAATAAGAAAACTAAACATACAGCCACAGTGCAAACCAACAATTTCATTCTTGGGCTTTTAGTCCAGAGAAATAAAAATTTATTTTTACATACAAAAAACCGAAAAAGATGTAAAAGAGGTTTTATTATATTGCCAAAAATAGAAATAACTCAGATTTCTTTCATGAGGAGAATATTTAAAATAATGTAGCAAATTTATACCAAGGAATATTAGTTGCAAAAAAGAATGTAAACTATTGACACATGCAATAACCCAGATGAATTTCCAGAGAGTTATGAGTGAAAAAAGTCAATATGCAGTCTTATGTCATTCATATAAAATTATTAGAATGATAAAATTACGAAAAGGAGTACAGATTAGTTGTTGCCAGGTGTTAAAGAGAGGTGGGATGGGAAGGAATTTGGGGTGTGTAAAAAAATAGCAATATGAGCAATGCTTGAGGGGCTGGAAACGTTCCATGTCCTGAATACCAGTATCAATATCCTGGCCACAGCTCTAGAAAACAGCATGGCATTTCCTCAAAATGTTGAAAATAGAGCTATCTTATGACCCAGCAATCACACTACTGGGTATTAACACTAAGAATACAAATGTAGTGATCTGAGGGGGCACGTGCACCCAAATGTTTATAGCATCAATGTCCACAATAGCCAAACTATGAAAAGAACCTAGATGTCAAAAAAAAAAAAAAAAAGAACCTAGATGTCCATCAACAGAAGAGTGGATAAAGAAGAGGTGGTGTATATACACAATGGAATACTATGCAGCCATCAAAAGAAATGAAATTTGCCATTTGCATTGACATTGATGGAACTAGAGGGTATTATGCTGAGCTAAATAAGTCAATCAGAGAAAGACAATTATTGTATGATCTCTCTGATATGAGGAATTTGAGAGGCAGGCCGGGGTGGGGGGCAGGGAGCTATGGGGGTAGGGAAGGAAAAAATGAAATAAGATGGGATCGGGAGAGAGACAAACCATAAAAGACTCGAAATCTCACAAAACAAACTGAGGGTTGCTGGGGAGAGGAGGGCTATGGAGAGGATGGCTGGGTTACAGACATTGAGGAGGGTATGTGATATGGTGAGTGCTGTGAAGTGTGTAAGCCTGATGATTCACCGACTTGTACCCCTGGGGCTAGCACTGCAATATATATTTTATAAAAATAATTTTTAAAATAATAATAAATAAATAAATTTAGAACTATAATAGTTGGGGGAAAAAAATATCCTGATTGCAATGTGGGACTATAGTTTTGCAAGATGTTAACATGGGACAAAATGAGGTAAAACATACATAAAATCTCTGTATTTTTTAAGATTTTTAAAAATTTATTTAAATTTATTATTAAATTTTTTTAAAAAAATTTAAGATTTAAAATTTATTTTAAAATTATTTTAAATTTATTTATTTTGACAGAGAGAGATCACAAGTAGGCAGAGAAGCAGGCAGAGGGAGAGGAGGAAGCAGGCTTCCTGTTGAGCAGAAAGCCCGATGCGGGGCTGGATCCCAGGACCCTGGGATCATGACCTGAGCCAAAGGCAGAGACTTTAACCGACTGAGCCACCCAGGCACCCCAAAATCTCTCTGTATTATTTCTTACAACTACATGTGAATCTAAAATTATCTCAAGTGACACAAAATGCAGATAATGTGGAAAAGAAAGCTTTTATATTTACTTTTCTCCTGGTATCACTAGTGCATTGGCAGATTATTCCTACAGTGAGAGTCTGGTTATCATATTAAATGCTTAGTGTCATTTAACATGGACATATGCCAAAAGTAAATACTGTCTAATTGTAATGTTTAAGTGTATTCCTTGCTGAAGAGTTTGATTCTTACCAAACATATCTAGCAATGAGTATAAAACAACCAATTTGCATCATCAACCTGCAATTAGCTCACATACACTTTCCTCTTGCCTTTTCAGTGAGGAAATGTTTTCAAAATAACAACAATGTGTATACAGTTTCACTAAATATGTACTTGCCTATTCAATTAAGGAAGACATTTTGGACATGTGGCACATATTTAGTATAGGCAGAAAAAACAGTAATTGTCTTTAGAGCTCTTTAGGGGTAATAAAAAGATGTCAGTGATTCTGGAAATGTATCATCTTAACCACGTGATGGCGCATTACATTTTAAGCCTCCATACTATGTAATGACTGAAATTAATTTTACCAAATCTTGAAAATAATAGGACCTCTGGGCTGAAATGTGCTCTTAAAAAATATAAATAAACAAATAAAGACATACCACACCATTTGAAAGTTTATATCAGATTAAGACACTCTAGATTAGAATTTCCATGATTATATACTTATCTCCTTTACATTTTCAAAAGCCACATTATTGCAAGAAGGAAATTTTCTATGAATACTTGAAAAGAAATATGGTATTCAGAGCCTTCAAAATCATCCTTTTGTCTCTGACCAGTATACATGCCAAAGAAAATTAAAGCAGGAAAACAAGTGAATCCCTAAATGGACAAAATTATTTGGTAAGGATCACAATTTGGGTCAGATCAGTTACACTCTATTGAAGAGCATAAGACAATAGTAATGCTACTTACATTTTGGCATTACTGAAACATTCTTTGCTTTTCATTGGCGTCTAGAGAAAATTATGGAATTATTAAGTACAATAACACTTCTTGAAAAAGAGATTGTTTCATGGCATCAAAAGACAGGCTACCAAATTTAGCCATGTTCCTTCTTTTTTCTTTTTCTTCATAAAGCGAAAGTAATTGCTTTCTGTTTATTCTTTGCCTATTCTATGAAACTTATTTTGAAGATAGTCAAATGTTCGCATGGACAATAAGAGGTACTTTGTAGACTAGGTGTTATTTAATTAAGTATAAAAAGCTAATTTAAGATAATACTATGGCCATAATAATGAGACAGCTCTGACTGAAGGCCACTAGAATGCTTTTAGCATCCCCCTCCGCATCAGAGATGGGGAAGAGGAGCTGTCTCTTCACAACTCTGTCTTCCTCCATCCTGACTTATCCTGAGAAATACATTCAATATTATTTTAGCTTCCATTTGATATTTTCTTTTTGATTAGTTAGAATAGTATCAAATGCCTGAAGTAAAGTGCTCTTTTAAAAATATATATATATTTAGTTTATATGGACAAATATACATATGTCTATTTGGATGGAGAAGAGTCAGAGAGGATATCACAATCATAAATTGGGTCATTCTTTTATTAAGGTGGCAAAATACAAGTATGGGTATTTTTGAATCACCATCATTCAATTATTAGCTGAACATTACAGGAACATAGAACAGAACATTGACATTATTGACAGCATAGATCTACACTACCTATTTGACAGTAAAATAAAAAATTTCTTCAAAATTAAGAGACTGCATCAATCCTTTTCCTGTCACAAATATTACTACATTATCTTCCATGTTGTTCTTAGTTGTAACTGTTAGTGTAACAATATATTTAACACCAAATTTAGTCATCCTTGAATTACACTGTTTCAAATACTCATCTCTCTCAGCCTTTTGTATTAAGATACTACTATTATCCAAAGGGTTATTGATCTATGGTTGGTACTAATTCAATGATCAACATAAATGCAGAGTAGAGCTATAGTTACACAGTTAAGTAGGTGTCCTCTCTTGAAAATATTTCAAAACTATTTTAGGTATGTTTGAGGACCAGGATCACAGTTTCTCCAGATCAGCACCCTGGCACATTAATAAATGTAAAGTTTAAAAGATTTCCATGGGCAAGTAAGTTAAACAAACATAAAATTAAATAATTTTTGGTTTGTTTTACTGTAGGATATCTCAGAACCCTTATTATATTCATGAGCATATTAAATGGGATGTATTTGGGGAATACTAATCCTTCTGTGGGAAAGAAAAGTTCTCTATGTGAAAAATATAATATAAATAATATTCTCTTTTCCAACAGACATGTACCAAATTGTCTGACGAAGTCATCGGACCCAGGTATACAAGAATAATGCATTTAAAAGAATCATCTGCTGCCCATTTTTCATTTGTTGTGATATTTGATCCAAACTATTTCATGTCTCCCATTTAACTTCTTGAATAAAAAATTAAAGCTAAAAGCAGATCTAGTACAGGAGAAGAGCTGCGGAGGGCCAGAGGTAGGCCAATGGGCTCTATTTTTGAAGCAGCCTTTTATTTCTGCATCTCTGATATCCAAGGCATAGCTTTCAAAAACACTTCTCTTGTGACTAGGTTTCTTTTATCTTTCCCATTTTATTAAAAGAGTTAAATGGAAGGTATTCAGAAACTCCAATTTAGCTTTTATTTTTCAATAAAAATGACAGTCGAAAAACAGTATAGCGACAGGAGAGGCAGGGTAACCTAGCACAGAAGGGGTGCATGCCCGCTGAGCTGGGACTACAAAGTGTTTGGATAACACACTCACCAGGCTTTCTAAATACCTTGGTGAGACACTGTAAGAAGAGGGCAAATAATAGTCTTCATCTTTGAATTCACCCGAGTTCTTTCTACTGTCATGAAATTTTTATTTAAAGAAATCTAAAAAGGAAACCATTTGAATATGGTTCTTGAATACTCTAATGTACTTGTTTTGGTTTGATGGCTTTGTGCCATCCCTTAGAAAGTGTAAATTTCACATCTTCGTTTTAAGTCAGAGAGCTTATCCCCTAGGCCTCTCTAACTGATCATAATGCTCATTTGACAATGTGTCCTTAAGTCATATTTACTGTTTTATGTAGTGATGTCTTGAATTGTGAACATGAACTGCCTCCATAAATAATCGTCTCAAACATCACACATTTAGGAAAGACTGGTTTGACAAAAATGCCACAATCCTTAAATAATTTCAGAATAATCTCCCAATCTCTTTTTCATAAGATATACAATATTTAGAACCGGATATTTAGAAGAAAACAATGCCTTGGCTTTTTTGATCTTTTGCCGGCACCATGCAGTGTAATGGTGGTCCTGCTCACTAATTGATTTTAAAGATGGTGTATGTATGTGGACAGCACTACTAATTGACAGATTAGGATATAGAAACGTTCATAATGAATCCAATATAACATGCTGAATCAGATATAACAAATTTTGCAAATATTATCAGTCTTGTTTTAAACAACAGTAAATGAGAAAGGATTTAACCTTGGTGGAGACCTGGAGGTAAATAGGAGAGGTTGAAATGAAGGAAGGGACAGACCTTTCCAAAATACAGCACTGGGAGAAGTTCAGAGTAAAAAAGTCAGACTCCTGGGTCTACTCTTCAAAGATGTAGATTTTTGTGACCTTAGAAGCAGATCTGAATGTCACACCCAGCTTTGTCTTGGTCCTGGTTGGAGATACTCTGCATTGAGTGAAAGCTGAGTAACTCTGAGTTTTGCACCGGCACCCTTGTACATCCAAGCCTTTTCCACTCAGATGAGTGAAAAATATTAGTGAAAATGAGTTTCTACAAGAAACATGCAAATTTCTGTTGTTCTGGGTAATTTCTAGTGAGAAATCAGTGTTACAAATATGAACTTTTTTTTCTCAAATGTTAGCTTGCAAAGTCAGACATTATCTTTTTATTAATTAACTAATATGCTGCCATGTACAATACTATGTGAATAACTGTATGGTATTAATTCAAAAGCACTAAAGTGCCTGTTTTAAGAGTTTACAATTTAATATTAAGATTATTTTTTCAGGGGGGGAGGAGTCAAGATGGCAGAGAAGTAGCAGGCTGAGACTACTTCAGCTAGCCGGAGATCAGCTAGATAGCTTATCTAAAGATTGCAAACACCTGCAAATCCATCGGCAGATCGAAGAGAAGAAGAACAGCAATTCTGGAAACAGAAAACAACCACTTTCTGAAAGGTAGGACCAGCGGAGAAGTGAATCCAAAGCGACGGGAAGATAGACCCCGGGGGGAGGGGCCGGCTCCCGGCAAGCGGCGGAGCAACGGCGCACAAAATCAGGACTTTTAAAAGTCTGTTCCGATGAGGGACATCGCTCCAGAGGCTAAACCGGGGCAAAGCCCACGCGGGGTCAGCGTGGCCTCAGGTCCTACAGGGTCACAGAAGGATCGGGGGTGTCTGAGTGTCGCAGAGCTTGCGGGTATTGGAACAGGAAAGCCGGCTACAGAGACAGAGCCAACAGTAAGCTCACAGCTCGGTGTTACCTTGAACGGGTCGCAGGCTCGGTGAGCTCGGAGCGCGGCCGGAGGTCAGGCAGACGGGAGTAACTGGGCGCTGTTCTCTGAGGGCGCACTGAGGAGCGGGGCCCTGGGCTCTCGGCTCCTCCGGCCTGGAGACCAGGAGGCCGCCATTTGTATTCCCGTCCTCCGGAACTCTACGGAAAGCGCTCAGGGAACAAAAGCTCCTGAAAGCAAACCCAAGCGGATTACTCACCCCGGCCCCTGATAAGGGCGGTGCAATTCCGCCTGGGGCAAAGACACTTGAGAATCACTACAACAGGCCCCTCCCCCAGAAGATCAACAAGAAATCCAGCCGAGACCAAGTTCACCTACCAAGGAGTGCGGTTTCAATACCAAGGAGAGCAGCAGAATTCCAGAGGAGGAGAAAGCAAAGCACGGAACTCATGGCTTTTTCTCTGTGATTTTTTTTTTAGTCTTGCAGTTAATTTAATTTTTTTCTTTTTCAGTTTTTGGTTTTTTTTTCTCGCCTTCTGGTTAAATTTTTTTTTTTAACTTTTACCTTTTTCTTTTTTAACATTTTTAAACTAATTTATCTAATATATATATTTTTTCTTTTTTATATTTTTCTTATTTGTTTTCTTTTTTTTTAATTCTCTACCTTTTTTTTCTAATTTCTTTTTTTCTTTCTTTCTTCCTTTTTGAACCTCTTTTTATCCCCTTTCTCCCCCCTCACGATTTGGGATCTCTTCTGATTTGGTTAAAGTATATTTTCCTGGGGTTGTTGCCACCCTTTTAGTATTTTACTTGCTCCTTCATATACTCTTATCTGGACAAAATGACAAGACGGAAAAATTCAACACGAAAAAAAGAACAAGAGGCAGTACCGAAGGCTAGGGACCTAATCAATACAGACATTGGTAATATGTCAGATCTAGACTTCAGAATGACAATTCTCAAAGTTCTAGCTGGGCTCGAAAAAGGCATGGAAGATATTAGAGAAACCCTCTCGAGAGATATAAAAGCCCTTTCTGGAGAAATAAAAAAACTAAAATCTAACCAAGTTGAAATCAAAAAAGCTATTAATGAGGTGCAATCAAAAATGGAGGCTCTCACTGCTAGGATAAGTGAGGCAGAAGAAAGAATTAGTGATATAGAAGACCAAATGACAGAGAATAAAGAAGCTGAGCAAAAGAGGGACAAACAGCTACTGGACCACGAGGGGAGAATTCGAGAGATAAGTGACACGATAAGATGAAACAACATTAGAATAATTCGGATTCCAGAAGAAGAAGAAAGAGAGAGGGGAGCAGAAGGTATACTGGAGAGAATTATTGGGGAGAATTTCCCCAATATGGCAAAGGGAACGAGCATCAAAATTCAGGAGGTTCAGAGAACGCCCCTCAAAATCAATAAGAATAGGCCCACACCCCGTCACCTAATAGTAAAATTTACAAGTCTCAGTGACAAAAAGAAAATCCTGAAAGCAGCCCGGGAAAAGAAGTCTGTAACATACAATGGTAAAAATATTAGATTGGCAGCTGACTTATCCACAGAGACCTGGCAGGCCAGAAAGAGCTGGCATGATATTTTCAGAGCACTAAACGAGAAAAACATGCAGCCAAGAATACTATCCAGCTAGGCTATCATTGAAATAGAAGGAGAGATTAAAAGCTTCCAGGACAAACAAAAACTGAAAGAATTTGCAAACACCAAACCAGCTCTACAGGAAATATTGAAAGGGGTCCTCTAAGCAAAGAGAGAGCCTACAAGTGGTAGATCAGAAAGGAACAGAGACCATATACAGTAACAGTCAACTTACAGGCAATACAATGGCACTAAATTCATATCTCTCAATAGTTACCCTGAATGTTAATGGGCTAAATGCCCCTGTCAAAAGACACAGGGTATCAGAATGGATAAAAAAACAAAACCCATCTATATGTTGCCTCCAAGAAACTCATTTTAAGCCCGAAGACACCTCCAGATTTAAAGTGAGTGGGTGGAAAAGAATTTACCATGCTAATGGACATCAGAAGAAAGCAGGAGTGGCAATCCTTATATCAGATCAATTAGATTTTAAGCCAAAGACTATAATAAGAGATGAGGAAGGACACTATATCATACTCAAAGGGTCTGTCCAACAAGAAGATTTAACAATTTTAAATATCTATGCCCCCAACACGGGAGCAGCCAACTATATAAACCAATTAATAACAAAATCAAAGAAACACATCAACAATAATACAATAATAGTAGGGGACTTTAACACTCCCCTTACTGAAATGGACAGATCATCCAAGCAAAAGATCAGCAAGGAAATAAAGGCCTTAAACGACACACTGGACCAGATGGACATCACAGATATATTCAGAACATTTCATCCCAAAGCAACAGAATACACATTCTTCTCTAGTGCACATGGAACATTCTCCAGAATAGATCACATCCTCGGTCCTAAATCAGGACTCAACTGGTATCAAAAGATTGGGATCATTCCCTGCATATTTTCAGACCACAATGCTCTAAAGCTAGAACTCAACCACAAAAGGAAGTTTGGAAAGAACCCAAATACATGGAGACTAAACAGCATCCTTCTAAAGAATGAATGGATCAACCAGGAAATTAAAGAAGAATTCAAAAAAATCATGGAAACAAATGATAATGAAAACACAATGGTTCAAAATTTGTGGGACACAACAAAGGCAGTCCTGAGAGGAAAATATATAGTGGTACAAGCCTTTCTCAAGAAACAAGAAAGGTCTCAGGTACACAACCTACCCTACACCTAAAGGAGCTGGAGAAAGAACAAGAAAGAAACCCTAAGCCCAGCAGGAGAAGAGAAATCATAAAAATCAGAGCAGAAATCAATGAAATAGAAACCAAAAAAACAATAGAACAAATCAACGAAACTAGGAGCTGGTTCTTTGAAAGAATTAATAAAATTGATAAACCCCTGGCCCGACTTATCAAAAAGAAAAGAGAAAGGACCCAAATAAATAAAATCATGAATGAAAGAGGAGAGATCACAACTAACACCAAAGAAATACAAACTATTATAAGAACATACTATGAGCAACTCTACGCCAATAAATTTGACAATCTGGAAGAAATGGATGCATTCCTAGAAACATATAAACTACCACAACTGAACCAGGAAGAAATAGAAAGCCTGAACAGACCCATAACCAGTAAGGAGATTGAAACAGTCATTAAAAATCTCCAAACAAACAAAAGCCCAGGGCCAGACGGCTTCCCGGGGGAATTCTACCAAACATTTAAAGAAGAACTAATTCCTATTCTCCTGAAACTGTTCCAAAAAATAGAAATGGAAGGAAAACTTCCAAACTCATTTTATGAGGCCAGCATCACCTTGATCCCAAAACCAGACAAGGATCCCATTAAAAAAGAGGGCTATAGACCAATATCCTTGATGAACACAGATGCGAAAATACTCAACAAAATACTAGCCAATAGGATTCAACAGTACATTAAAAGGATTATTCACCATGACCAAGTGGGATTTATTCCAGGGCTGCAAGGTTGGTTCAACATCTGCAAATCAGTCAATGTGATACAACACATCAATAAAAGAAAGAACAAGAAACATATGATACTCTCAATAGATGCTGAAAAAGCATTTGACAAAGTACAGCATCCCTTCCTGATCAAAACTCTTCAAAGTGTAGGGATAGAGGGCACATACCTCAATATCATCAAAGCCATCTATGAAAAACCCACCGCAAATATCATTCTCAATGGAGAAAAACTGAAAGCTTTTCCGCTAAGGTCAGGAACACGGCAGGGATGTCCATTATCACCACTGCTATTCAACATAGTACTAGAGGTCCTAGCCTCAGCAATCAGACAACAAAAGGAAATTAAAGGCATCCAAATCGGCAAAGAAGAAGTCAAATTATCACTCTTCGCAGATGATATGATACTATATGTGGAAAACCCAAAAGACTCCACTCCAAAACTGCTAGAACTTATACAGGAATTCAATAAAGTGTCAGGATATAAAATCAATGCACAGAAATCAGTTGCATTTCTGTACACCAACAGCAAGACAGAAGAAAGAGAAATTAAGGAGTCAATCCCATTTACAATTGCACCCAAAACCATAAGATACCTAGGAATAAATCTAACCAAAGGGCCACAGAATCTATACTCAGAAAACTATAAAGTACTCATGAAAGAAATTGAGGAAGACACAAAGAAATGGAAAAATGTTCCATGCTCCTGGATTGGAAGAATAAATATTGTGAAAATGTCTATGCTACCTAAAGCAATCTACACATTTAATGCAATTCCTATCAAAGTACCATCCATCTTTTTCAAAGAAATGGAACAAATAATGCTAAAATTTATATGGAACCAGAAAAGACCTCGAATAGCCAAAGGGATATTGAAAAAGAAAGCCAACGTTGGTGGCATCACCATTCCGGACTTCAAGCTCTATTACAAAGCTCTCGTCATCAAGACAGCATGGTACTGGCACAAAAACAGACACATAGATCAATGGAAGAGAATAGAGAGCCCAGAAATAGACCCTCAACTCTACAGTCAACTAATCTTCGACAAAGCAGGAAAGAATGTCCAATGGAAAAAAGACAGCCTCTTCAATAAATGGTGCTGGGAAAATTGGACAGCCACATGCAGAAAAATGAAATTGGACCATTTCCTTACACCACACACAAAAATAGACTCAAAATGGATGAAGGACCTCAATGTGCGAAAGGAATCCATCAAAATCCTTGAGGAGAACACAGGCAGCAACCTCTTCGACCTCAGCCGCAGCAACATCTTCCTTGGAACAACACCAAAGGCAAGGGAAGCAAGGGCAAAAATGAACTATTGGGATTTCATCAAGATCAAAAGCTTTTGCACAGCAAAGGAAACAGTTAACAAAATAAAAGACAACTGTCAGAATGGGAGAAGATATTTGCAAACGACATATCAGATAAAGGACTAGTGTCCAGAATCTATAAAGAACTTAGCAAACTCAACACCCAAAGAACAAATAATCCAATCAAGAAATGGGCAGAGGACATGAACAGACATTTCTGCAAAGAAGACATCCAGATGGCCATCAGACACATGAAAAAGTGCTCCATATCACTCGGCATCAGGGAAATACAAATCAAAACCACAATGAGATATCACCTCACACCAGTCAGAATGGCTAAAATCAACAAGTCAGGAAATGACAGATGCTGGCGAGGATGCGGAGAAAGGGGAACCCTCCTACACTGTTGGTGGGAATGCAAGCTGGTGCAGCCACTCTGGAAAACAACATGGAGGTTCCTCAAAATGTTGAAAATAGAACTGCCCTATGACCCAGCAATTGCACTATTGGGTATTTACCCTAAAGATACAAACGTAGTGATCCAAAGGGGCACGTGCACCCGAATGTTTATAGCAGCAATGTCCACAATAGCCAAACTATGGAAAGAACCTAGATGTCCATCAACAGATGAATGGATCAAGAAGATGTGGTATATATACACAATGGAATACTATGCAGCCATCAAAAGAAATGAAATCTTGCCATTTGCGACAACATGGATGGAACTAGAGCGTATCATGCTTAGCGAAATAAGTCAATTGGAGAAAGACAACTATCATATGATCTCACTGATATGAGGAAGTGGTGATGCAACATGGGGGCCTAAGTGGGTAGGAGAAGAATAAATGAAAAAAGATGGTATTGGGAGGGAGACAAACCATAAGTGACTCTTAATCTCACAAAACAAACTGAGGGTTGCTGGGGGGAGGGGGTTTGGGTGAAGGGGGTGGGTTTATGGACATTGGGGAGGGTATGTGCTTTGGTGAGTGCTGTGAAGTGTGTAAACCTGGTGATTCACAGACCTGTACCCCTGGGGATAAAAATATATGTTTATAAAAAATAAAAAATAAAAAAAAAAAGATTACTTTTTCAGCAGGAAAAGAAAAACACACAAATTAATTATTTTAATCTCATTTTAAAGGCATAGTATTTGCAGTGTAGAGTCAGAAGTAAGACGCTACACTCACTTTAGACTATCTAGAAAATGAAACCCATTTGCTAGCTGTATGACTTGGAGCAAATTATTTAACTTTACTGTGGTTCAATTTTCTCACTTGAAAAAGGGATAATAATAATACACATTTACAGTTATTCTGTATTTTAAAGAATTAATATTTATAAACTATTTTAAAAGCATTTGAAATGTAACAAGTGCCTTAATTGTTAATATCATTAAAATGTGACATGTGAGATAAGGCGTTCTATTTTTCCTTTGTTCACCTGGTTATCGGATTAATGCACTAGCACATTTCCCCCTCAATCCACTCTTAGTAATAGTTACCCTAGAGACAGAAATGTTTATCCAGCCCTCTTTTTTACCAGTGGTTAAAAGTTCATCAAAAAGTAAAATTAACTGAAAGGTTACAATAGATAGAATTCGGGGGGAACAACGCTCCATGATACTAATGTCTGAATTTTCAGGACATCTTCTTCTGGTTGTCCCTTGGTATCTCTTTTAACACCTAACAGAACAATAGATTTCCCTTGATGGATATTTGCCTAACTTGTGAATATATAAATTATTTTGACTTAAGTATTTTTGGTGGAGAGAAAATATGGTAAAAGTTGGCTTTATACTTCCTACAAAATAAGCTTTCCCTATACTTAAAAAAAAGTAGTTACAAGGACAAATGTTTTAAATTTACAAATGAGTGCATCAAATAACAGTGAAAATCACAATGCAATCATTACAAACAATTCTTTAATACGTTGATACATTTGTCGTAACTGCTTAAAGTAAAAAAACCAGACATACCAGGTGGGTTACTTAGCTTCCATTAAAGAAACAAGATTAACTCTTACACGCCTCCTTTCCTAATGAAAGAAGCCATCTGCTTTATTCAAAAAGATTCCTGGAATTGTGACTCTTATTGGTTCCTACATTACTATTTCCATTTGGTAACACCGGCTAATTAATAGATTGATTGCATTTTGTCTATTTTAACTTTAGAGAATGAAGGCTTCTTAAGAGATGTGATAACACCAGAAATGATATTCCAAGGGACATATGATTCTATCACCTAGAGATAACTCATTACTTAGGCAGAAAGAGTTGCTATTAAGGATGGAATATAAGATGCAGAACCTTTATGACTATCTTAAAAACATTTAAATTTCAACATAAGCTTCTGCCTACTGCCTGAGGAAGTAGGAAATTAGGTCTATTGCCTAGATAATTCAGAGTAGCCATTCCCTTTGTGAGAATTGGCTGGAAAAAGTATCAATTTTCTTTTTCAAGTTATAAAGCTTTTTTTTTTTTTGCTGAAATTTGAGAAACAGTTTTGACTAGTTGAAGACACTCAGGAACTCCTATGCCCTCTTTAAATTCATCACCACTACTGAAATGCTCTTTCTGTCATGTTTATAGCATTGGCTGAAGCTTAATTTCCAAACAGGTTCAATTTTTTAACTTTAATTGTGAAAATAATATACAATCATTGGAAAAAATACAAACAACACGGGTTTATATAGAGTAGAAGTAAAGGCATCTGCATTCACATACTATCCCCCACTACTCTCCATAAAACTAGCCAGTTAATATTGCCAGCTTCAAGCTTCTAGATTTTGACAGTGTATGTTAATGCACAATGTATCTACAAGGGCGTAGATAATATACAGTTTATACATGCAAATGATTACACATATTTTTCTACTTCTGTTTTTTGTTTTTTTTTTTTAGTTAACACTGTATTTTGGATATATTTCCATGCCAGCACAATGAAACTGAATAATGTTTCAAAGCATTGATATTCCAAAATTTCTTCAACAATTCCTGCATTACGGAATATTCTAGTGGCTTTCACTCTTGCTATTCTATACACTATTTTAGTAAACCTTACACATAAATCTATGTGAATGTATTTGGGTATTTTGGCAGATATCATCAAGTTGTTCTACATAAAGACCGTATAAATTCACATTCTTACTGTGTCATACCTGATTTGCTCATTAATATATCATCCGTCCTCTTAGTTGATGGGGAAGCAAGAGTTTGTGCTACAAATCTCAAGTAAGAGAGGAATTTTTGAGCTGAAATATTACTTACAACTTAGAAGAGGGGTAGGAGTTAAGCAGCGAAACTGGGGAAGGTAACTCAGAACAAATGGAACATCCAAAAGCCTGGAACCGAGAGAGCATCGGGTGCGTGACAGGGAGGAAGGGAAGCATATCAGAGTGGTTGAGGAATGGTATGAGTTAGCATACTATGCCTGCTCCTAAAACTTCTCCAAGGGCAGGGTGGTTTACTCCTTACTCGGCTGTACATTTATGAAAGCTGGTTTTTAAGATGACGCTTTGCTAATTGATGCTCATGTTAAACGGAAATGTTAATCAGAAACAATTAGATTCCCCAGAAGCATTTGTATTTTGCAAGATATTCTCTGAGGAAAATGCCTCATGGTGGAAATTTCAAAATAGATCTGGAGATGTCATGGTTGGATGTCAATTTTACTCGAGTGCAGTCTTTGGTACCTCTTAAATTACGTAGTATAATATGGTCCTTTCTCTCCACAAGACCAATTTTGGCAGCACAAAACATTAACAAATAATTATAGCACTACCGAAATTTTTGATAATTTTAATGGATGCCATACAGCATATAAATAAACAAATCAAGTTAAAATTGAGAGTGATGGTTTCTGAATATTTGTTATATTATAAACTTGGTATTTTTTATTAGGAAATAATAACTGGGAAACTTAAATATGAATCTTCATGTACATCTTTTTGGATTGGAAACTTCTCTAATTGCTCATTTACATAAAATGCTCATGTTATATTAAAAAAGTGTACAAATACAATTTTTACTAACATTCTGTTCATGAATTTTTTTTTTCCTTTTTAAGATTTTATTTGTTTAACAGAGAGAGAGAGCAGCAGAGGGAGCACAAGCAGAGGGAATGGGAGAGGGAAAAGCAGTCTCCCCGCTGAGCAGGGAACCTGATGCAGGGCTCAATCCCAGGATCCTGGGACCATGACCTGAGCCAAAGGCAGGGGCCCAGCGCATTGAGCCACCCAGGTGCCCCTGTCATGAATTTCTGTTATGTATTTCACAAGGGCCTTATGATCATCAATCTCTGATGTTATATCTATAATTAATTATTTAATGTCCTGCTCTCTAATTGATACAGAACAACTGATATAACAGGGTAAATGTCTTAAAGATCACACTGAGGAGCAGAATTCTGCCTTCAAACTCTTTTTATCTCGTTAATGTAAAATGTGACAAATTTATCTTACTTCTTTTGATATCATAAAATTATGCAAATTTCCTTAAAATAAATAAGCAAGATATATCCTTGAAAAAGGTATACACTGAGAATATGGGGCTGTTTTCAAATAAGAGGTGGCTATCAATATTTGAAAAACTGAATTCAAATTAAAAGAAGAATGTTCTTTCAAAGACACATAGTATGGTAAGGGAGCAAGAAGATGTGAAGACTGGCAGATTTCTTTGGATAGGAACAAAAGCAGGGATATAAGAACCAGAATATTCTTTTTTTTAAGTACACTTATGAAATTAATTTCTTATGAAATTATTAATTCATACTTCTACTAAAAGGGAGAGGAAGAATTCCTCCACATTTGATCAGTGATATACCAATGAAGAGAAAGATCAACTACAAGGGAAATAGGGGACTATAGGTGCAGCCAGAGAAATTATTTCCCATGAAGACAGAGGATAATCTAAATTCTTTGTTTTCACTCCATGTTTTCACTCTTGTGGCTGCAATGTGACAGATATCTAAAATTATAGGAAAATTTATCTAAAGGCAAACTTAAGAACTTCAATGCAATTATCTCTTAGATTCTTCTAGTTTTGCTTATAATTTTCCAGTTATTCCCAAATATTTATTTTGCCTGTTTTTATAACAATTTGGGTCACTAGGAATTTCTTTTGTGTCTTGTATCTAGTGATATTTTTTTCTGGTTATGTTGATGTTGCCATAATGTTCTGACATTGAATGAATACATTTAATCTCCTTTAAAGACTTTAGACTTGCCAAAAGGTCTGAAGACAAACATGATAAAAGCTATCAGAGGAACTTGCCCTTTATGGGCATTGTCAAGGGTTTTTCTGGTCTGCCACAAATAATTACTTTTTAAATTTTAATTTTTTAAAAGATTTTATTTATTTATTTGAAAGAATGGGCGAGAGAGCAGGAGCAGGAGGAGGAGCAGGAGAGGGAGCAGCAGACTCCCCACTGAGCAGGGGCCTGATATAGGGCTCCATCCTAGGACCCTGAGATCGTGACTTAAGGCAAAGGTAGACCCTTAACCTACTGTGCCATCCAGGCACCCCCTGGTTAAGGGGGAGTATGGAGAATTAAAAAGATAAGTACTTTTTAAAGTAAATATAAATATTAACATTGATACTCACATGTTGTAATACTCACCATTCAAATTGAATAGAGTCAAAGAATCAGAGTCCACTTTTAATTTAATTGTATTGTGTTGTAATTTTGAAAGAGAAAGCAAGTAAGCACGAGGCAATAGAGGGAGGGAGGCAGAGGGAGAGAAAGAATCTTAAGCAGTCTCCACACTCAGTGTGGAGCCATCACTGTGCTTGATATCATAACCCTGAGATCACGACCTGAGCTGAAATCAAGAATCAGACACTTAGCCTACCGAACAACCAAGGTGCCCTAATTAACTTTGAATGAACCAATTTCCTCTCCTTCTGGAAAGAAATATTTAATAATTTTCTAACTCTTGTGTTCAATCAATTTTTATTCTTAAAATATATGCCTTGTATCAAATACATATACACATACATGTATGTATTTTTTACAAGAAGAAAAAATCTATATTTTCATATTTTTGAAAAACTATTTCCTACATTTTTGAGACAAGCTTATGCCAATAAGTACCCTCAAGTTTCAAATTTAACATTTATTTCCATTCTCCTTGGATACAATAAGAAATTATGAAGAAGATCTTCAGCAACAAATTTAATTGTTACAATTTTGGGTCCTTTCTGTAGCCTATCCTTCCACCTGCTTAAGCTAAGTGATCCTTGATAAGCTATTACAGATAAATGTGTATTTCTGTCCCCTCTGTAGTTTGATGTATTATTGGGAACAACTATTACTTTATAGTGCTTATTATGATTTGGAGCACATCATCTAAATCAACAATTAGAAGTATAATTTTTACAAAAATGTCAAAGAGAAGTGTTAGGTTTTGGGGATCTGTAAGTAATAGTTTGATTTATACTGAAGACATTTTAAAGAGGACTCTTTTACTTTTTACTGATTTGTAAAGACACCCTTTCAAATTATATTAATATTCAAATGTGAAGAATAGTTTCTTAGATAACAGGCACTTCACTTTGCCTTGAACTAATGGAAGTTAGTTACGCTAAAACAATTTTGCTGATCAACCAGAAAGTAAAACTCAACTTGTTTATTCCTCCAAAAATCTAAGTCACAATTCTTTTTTCAAACATATGCTCAGTCACATTGTACGAATTCATCTCTGAAAGAATTATGATAAACAAAGCAATCGAGCAAGGAATGCTGTAATTTTTACTGAAATCTTTTTTAATAGCAGTAGGAAAAAATATATTCTATTATTCTAGATATTTGTTTTTCCAATTCTGTAGAGTGCTGATATTTCCAAAAGAGTATTTAGTTTTGCTTGTTTTAAAACCAACTTAAAAAATGTCAAGGTGCATGCAGTAGGTGTTCATATACAACTCTGTGGTCTTACATTATTCCTTTACTTCCCCCTTCCTTAAATCAATTGCAGTCATTTCCCATTATAATAAATCCTCTCCATGCTTTGTTTAGGCTTCGTCACTTAATTCTTAGTTGTTTTGTTTTATTTTCTTCCTTTCACAGAATATTCTAAATCATTCCTTGTATTTCCATCTCCTTTTCCACTATAAATCAAAATTCTGATCATTGGTCATAATTCATATTATACTAATTACCACAGCCATCTCTTTTAACATCTTTATTTTTCTATTCTCTTGAAGTTTTGTCACATTTATGTATGTTGAAGCAGCAGTAAATTATTCTGTACTCTTGGCTCTATTCTCTTTCATTATATGCTTCTCTTTCATCAGATTATAACTCCACACACACAGTTCCTTTAGTATTTGTTGTATCCTGGAGTATTTATACTTATTAGTTTCTCTATTGTATGGTGAGTACTATTATTATCAGTCTCACATCATGCTACTTTTAATTATTTACATTGACTTGCACATTGTTCTTTAAGCTATTTTGAAATACATTTTTTTGCTTAAATATATAAGACATCTGAGAAAAACTACTTATTTTAGTGTGTGACCAAAAAATTATACTAACATTGACAATTTTTAAATTGTATATAGGAGTGCATGTTCTTAACCTATTTCTTTTCTCTCTCTCTTTTTTCAGACTAATGTCCAGTTCCCTTCTTATTCTACAGACCTACAGTTTAATGGTTATTGAGTTATCTTAGGTAAGATAAACCAATTCCTGGGATTCAATATATTATCTGCTCTTGGCTTTCTAATTTAAGCCCACAGACAGAAGAGGTAATAGTTTCCCATGGCCAACCCAAAGTTTTAGTCCGGGGGAAAAAAAGTAAAAGAAAGTAGGAGTGATAAGTAGGGGAAGAGAGGCGGTTTCAGGTTTGGTTAATTCACACCTGTTTCCAAGTGCTTATTATTATATCTAAAACACAACTGGAAAAGACATATCTCTTCAAAATCAGTGATGGGTTCAAAGTCAGTCACTGGGTTCTTTTGTAAGAAGTCCACCAGTGTGCAGACTGATATCTTTCTAGAGCCTAGATTCTAAACAGCTTATTTAAAAACAAAGAAACAAACGAACACTGGAAACTTTACAAATAGAGTCTGTGGATCAGTAGATTTTAACACCTTTTGGTTTCCATTCCATTTTTAATGTGTTTGAGAATCTATTTCTTCATATACTCTTTTTCTTAATGTGCTCTCATGTTTATTGCAGCATTATTCACAATAGCCGAGATATTGAAACAACCAAATGACCATCAATGGTTAAAAAAATAAATAAGATGTGGAACACACACACACACACACACACACACACACACACATAATGAAATCTTTTTTAGCAAGGAGAAAGGAAACTATCTTGCCATTTGCCACAACATGGATGGACCTCAAGCACATTATATTGAGATAAGTCAGAAAAAGACAAATATTTTATGATATCATTTATATGTGGAGGCTGAAAAAGTTAAAGTTGTAAAACTGGAGAGTAAAATGGGGGTTACTAGGGGATGGCGGTTTGGGGTGGGAGGCAAATTCACAACCAATAGTAAAATAAGCCACTGAGATCTTCCTATATGCTTGTATTCCTATCTGGCTAGAATCTTAAATTTGTGGACTCTGATTCCAATGATAGCCACCCCCATGAGAATAATAGAATCCATGACATTGGCAATTCCATTCTCCTGTTTCTTTCTGATGTCATTTCTCTAATTTCAGCAGGATCTTAAGACCACCTCAGGTCCTGTGCTACTATTACTATTACATAATTTTCTGATTGTCTTTTTTTCTTGAGATCTTCTTTTATATATATATATATATATATATTTAAAGATTTTATTTATTTATCTGACACAGAGAGAGAGATCACAAGTAAGCAGAGGCAGGCAGAGAGAGAGGGGGAAGCAGGCTCCCTGCTGAGCAGACAGCCCTATGCGGGGCTCCATTCCAGGACCCTAAAATCATGACCTGAGCCAAAGGCAGAGGCTTAACCCACTGAGCCACCCAGGTGTCCCCCTCTTGAGATCTTCTTATTCACAATTCTTTGGGGGAAGAATACTATTCTTGTTCTCACTTTCACCATGTTTGGTACCTGCAAAATCCCCTTGTAAAGATTTCTCACTTGCCTCTTGAGATGTTTTCTGATCTTGGAACTTAGCTTCCAAAAGCAACAAAAAGCTTTCTTTATAAATTAGTGCTTACTTAAATTATATTGGGGGATTTCTCCCTCCACGACATTGGTTTTTTTTTTTTTTAATTTTTTTCATTTTGCTGATATGGGGTGATAGTGAACACAAATGTCCATTCCACTATGATATTTTTTCCTGCCATGACACTAGCTCCTTCTTTCCCTTTAGGTGGTCCTTTCCCTGATTCCTTTTAATGCAGTGCCATTGGACTTCTCAAATATTAATGTATTTTTGCTACTGCTTATAAATCTAGCTGTATTCAATTAATTGAAATACCTTTATTTCCTTTTTTTCCTCCTTCCCAGATTAGCTGTTTGGAATACAGTATTCAGATATAATACTTAAAGTCAGTTTCATTTTTCACTGCTTGTTTTTCTTCAGAATCCAAGACAATTTTGTGAACAATTGTCTTAATACTTTATGAATTGTACTATGGTCATTTTGGTGCACGAATGGAATATGGATACCCATGGGACTGTAGCTACAATAGTAGGAAGACTAAAAAGGTCTTGAAACTTCTAGACAATCATTTCAACTCAAAACATTGGAAGAAAATTATTTAGTATAAGAAAGACAACACTAGTGTAGAATACAAATGTAGACATTTTGTAAAAGGCAAAAATAAAGCTTTAAAGAAATTTTGTGATTACATTCAGCAAGTTTGACTTAAGCTCAACAAAGAAATGGAAGTTTATTTTCATTCTTCTCTGCCATCATTGACAGATGTTGCTAAGAAGTACTGATTCCAAATGTCTGGAAATAATTCTATTAATTAACAATTTTCATTGCTTCCAAGCAAAGGTACTTCAGAATGAGGTATTAACTAAAATGTCTCCTTAGCTTTTAAGTTTAAGCATATCATTATATGTTTGAATAATCATTAAAAATAGTCATTTTCAAAATTTAGAAATTTTGATAACTACATATGTAACTACAAATACATATAATATTTCCACACAGAGATGATAATCACTTTGAAAATCACTTTTCAGCCCTTCTTTCATTAAGAAGCTTCATTCAAAAAGGGCACAACGTCTAGCAGTGAGTAATAAAAGGTTAAAAATAGACCAAACAATTAAAAATGTCCTGCTTAGAAAAATAAATATATTTCATTAAAATATGTTTTAACTAATTAATTAATATATACATATATATTTAAAAAAATCAAGCTTTTGAATAACATTTAATAATATTAGAAAATGCTCAGGGTCTTTTTAAATTAAGTGAAAATCTATGTATAAATTTTTTTGATAGTATGGACCTAATTTTTATGAATTTTTATGAATTTTATGAATTTTATCATATATATTATATAGACATATAAACTAAACACATATGAACACAACACCCAAATATGTTAATATTAGGAATACTCTGTCATGTTGATAGAACTTGGTGATTTTTATTTTGTTTATATTTTTCTCTATTTTTTTCTCAATAACCACACATTTTATAACCAGAAAAAAAAACTATTTTTAATAGAAACTGTCAGATTCTAATGTGTACTCTTTTAGAATAGTAACTATATCCTGCTCATCTTGAGTCACTAAAGTAAAAACTAAAACCTCTACAGCATGTATCTTATTCTCCATATTAACATAAATGGACTCTACCATTAGGCTGTCTTCACCAGTGTCACTTTACTATTCCACTGTCTTCATCAACATAAGTTTACTATTCCAGGAAACTTGCTCAGGAAGATAAGTTGCAAGTAACTCTATTGTTCATTTAGAAACTTCCTGGAAAAACCACTTAAATGAGCATCAAACTGTTAGACTTTTCAGTAGATAGCATAATATGACTATTTAATCTTCAAGATTCTCTGTAAAGTCTTACCTCAAGACTTTCCCCCTTGCTGTGTCCAGTAATATAAGTTATTATATTATATGCTAATTCTTTCTCAATTCTCATTAGCCTCTCTCCCTCCAACCCCACACTGAAAGGTCCTTATAAAACCAGACTCTAAAACCTCATAAATATCCTAACTTTGCTTTGCCTCTTCAAAGAGGTTAGGAGAACATTGTCAGGGTAGTACTCTTACTTATCAAGGTAAGAATAAACTTACCTTTGTTTTATGTTTTATCAATAAATTTATTTGTTGAAGTTTCTTTTAAGAAAGTCAGCATTCAACAAAAGTCAGTAGTACAGTGCCTTATATATATTTTCAGGATTCAAAGGTATATATTGAAATAATGTTCAAATGTAAGTCACTGAATCATTGTCAATGTGTTTTTACCTCTAAGAATTTTAATCTGTTACTCTATCCACTTTGAAGACAAGCATAAAATTTCAATTTACTTATCTTTTGATATTGGTGGATACATTTTATTAAAGTAATTTAATTTATACTTTGATATTTGCTCTCATTTCCAAAAACGTACTTCAATGTTTATTGGCCAGGCTGAGAAAATATTTCTGTATTATTTCTTATTCTTCACTTCACATTGAAAATGTAACAATTTAACATTTAGCTGTGTTTAACATCAAACTGTGTTTGATTAATGTAATTCATTGTCATTATCTGAGTTTTCTTGTAGACCTATGTTTTGAAATATTAGCCTAATAAGAGAATTCAGTAGAGCTATTGAAAATGGAAGGGATACTTGATTTCTGGAGGTCTGTCTTTGAAATTGTTATTTCTGGACCTTAAGGAGGCAAGCCTTCTCCTTTCTTCACCAGCTAAGAGCTGAAGAGTTTAAAAATGTGCACCAAGACTCAAACTTTAAGTCACATTTAGTAATCAGCACATATTTATGCCAAGTCACTTCCAAGAGAAAGTTTTGTTTTGTTTTTGTTTTAAGATCTGTTTATTTATTTGACAGAGAGAGACAGAGCGACAGAGCAGGGGGAGTGGGAGAGGAAGAAGCTCCCTCCCACTGAGGAGGGAGCCCAATGTGGGGCTCGATCCCAGGACCCTGGGATCATGACCTGAGCCAAAGGTAGACACTTAATAACTGAGCCACCCAGGCACCCCAAGAGAAAGTTTCTATAAGGATTCTCTATAGAAAGAATTGACTTGGATAAAGACGAAATTTATCAATGGATAGTGGTGATGGTGGTGTTCCCTGTTATGAAAGCAAAGACAAGGAGAACACTACTGGGGGCAAATGGGTATAGCTGGGTAAAGTACCCATGCCCTTTAAGGACTGTCAAAAATAGTACTTCACAAACTTTGATGGGCATACAAATCCTCTGATCATAGGGGAATTTAAATTCTTCTTTAAAGATCTTGTAGTGAGGGGCGCCTGGGTGGCTCAGTGGGTTAAAGCCTCTGCCTTCGGCTCGAGTCATGATCCCAGGGTCCTGGGATAGAGGCCCGCATCGGGCTCTCTGCTGGGCGGGGAGCCTGCTTCCTCCTCTCTCTCTCTCTCTCTGCCTCTCTGCCTACTTGTGATCTCTATCTGTCAAATAAGTAAATAAAATCTTTAAAAAATAATACAATAAAATAAAGATTTGTAGTGAGGCTTGAGGTTGTGCATATTAAAAACAAAAACCAAAAAAAAATCGCTGCCAGGCGATACTAGCGCACTTCAAGTAGCAAGCATTTTTAATTAATTAATTAATTAATTAATTAATACTCTATTTATTTGACAGAGAGAGAGAGAGAGACCACATGTAGGCAGAGAGGCAGGCAGAGAGAGAGGGAGAAGCAGGCTCCCTGCTGAGCAGAGAGCCAGATATGGGCTTAGATCTAGGACCCTGGGATCATGACCTGAGCCAAATTTTGCTCCTAACTTTCTGAGCACTTTACTAACAATCCATGAATGTTACCAACTTTTTATTTCAGGTTCAGGTATGAATTACTCTCTTCCACTTAGCTGGGAATCACTTGAGACTTATTCGTTAATAATTGAAATCTCTTTGCATTCATTGGTAGATCAGAATTTCACTGTTTATTTGACAATATTGAATTTAATACCATTCCCGCAACATTTGTTTAAGATGTACTCAGAAGTAGACATAGGGATTGTAAAATGATGAACGAAATGGCCTTTGCTTAAAGGAGTGTCATGAGGGAGAATGACATCTGCATAAATAGCTTTTTTAAAAAATTGAAGTATAATTAACATATAGTGTTATATTAGTTTCAGGTGTACAATAGAATGATTCGACAATTCTATACATTTCTCTGTGCTCATCAAGATAAGTGTATTCTTAGTCCCTTTTATCTATTTCACGCATCTCTCCACCCACCTAAATAGCTTTTTGAAAAAGAGAGAGATTAGTGCTGAAGTCAATACAAATGACAAAAGACGGCAGATACCTCCCTTGAATTCCATGCCCAGATTTACTGAAATCACAGTGTCTCTTGGGGACAATTAGGTTTAATGGCCTTGTTTTCTTGAAGGGGGTCAGAAGCTGAACAAGAATAAAATATTTTGAAATTTCTATAAACTTGTTTTTCTTCATATGTTAATATATTTCTTGTTATAGTCTTAGAAATCATATTTTTATCATGTAAAGATCTTTTTAACAATATACTTTGAATTAGCTACCCATACTTCTTGAATATTGGAAATATTTGAACTTTTTAATAAAATGTGTGTTAATCTAAAATCACCCAAAACCACTCCTAGTCAATTGAGTAATGTGGGCTATATTTTAGATTAACACACATTTTGTATTTTCATACAGCTTATAGTAAGATTATTGCATTTGCTTTTTCACTATTATTCTTAGATTCCAAAACTTTTTGAGTGAGTTTAATCATTTCTAGGCCAAGTTGATCCATTATCACTTATTCCTTCATCAAGAACTCTAAGCGGCAGCATTCAAATGAGAGCTGCTTATGTTACTCCTTAAAACTTTCTGTTTAACTGATAATAGAAAAAATTTCATGCTGCACAATAGAACTTATATTGAATTTCACTTTGACCACTGATAAAAAATTGAAACTATATACTTAGAAACTACATAGTTTCTACGAAACCATAAAGATACATTTAAATTAAATGTATTTAAATTAAACAAGGCATTAAAGTGTGGCTCAGTTGAACATCCAGCACTTGGTTTCAGCTCAGGTGGTGATCTCATGTGTTGCGGGATCAAGTCCTACATCGGCCCTTGTGCTCAGTGATGAGTCTGCTTAAAGATTTTCTCCCTCTGCATCTCCTTCCTGTCCCTCTTCCACCCTCAAATAAATAAATCTTTAAAAAAATAAACAAAGCTTTAAGGTAATAATAACCTCATTTGCTTCAGAAAATTTGTGTTAGCCCCATCTATAAATACAAATGTTTCTCCTATTCTATTCTTACCAATAAAGAAATAGTTTTCTTGTTACCAGGTCCTATATCACCAGACCTCCTCTCCCCACTCCCAAAAAAGTACCAGCAATAAATGAACTGAATGCAAAAAGATATTGAAATTATTAGATTTTTTGGTGGCAGTTCTTCACATATCTTATTTTCAGATATTTACAGAAATACCTTCAAATACCAGTTGCTTATGAGCCAATAGTCAATAAATATTTACTGAATCCATATTACGTGGTAGGCACATTGCCACTTGATATCAGCTTGGACGCCAACAGTTGTAAAGTTATTTGGCTGTACAAGAGTTGGATTCAAAGGAATACAAAATGCAACACTTCATAGAAACATACATTTACATCCCCTTATCTAATGGGATTTAATGGTTTCTGAGGCTATCCTGAGAAAAATAATTGGAACAATATTCATCTTTGGAATGAAGATTGACTGTGGTAGCCCCAGTACATGTCAGGTGACACTGAAGAATAAATGGTTCTGATCCACAAATACGAAGGGAGAAGGGCCCAAATCATTGTGAACTTGGCAAAGATCCTCCTCTTTTATCCCTTCTTTCACTTTCAAGCATTTCATTCTTTGAACACCACCTGTCATCTTTTTAGCTTATTCTCTTCTGTTATTGCACTCAAATCACTCCTTGATTTCATTGATTCCTACGAGAAATTTATCCTCCCACTTTTTCTTACCCCTCATTAACTCACATGTCTTCCCTCTTCTTCGCACCTAGATCCAATATCCATCTTTATAATCTGTGAATTTCACAAAAATATACAAGATATCCTCAGAAAACCTCTACATTTCAAAATATTCCTGTCATATACCACCTGGAATACAGGCTTTAATTTACAGGACTCCATCTGTCTACCATTTTATCCATAACACAATGTATAGTATCTGACACATAATAGTGCTCCATAATTACTGGTTGAAAGCCTAAATAGATGAACATATATCAAAATTACTTGAGAGGCATAGATTTTTAAAAATCTGAATTTTATTAAGTAGATTATTGGAAACTACAAAATATTTCTGATTTTGTAAATGATAAAGAAAAGTTAGAGAAGATTAAAGTTTTTTTTTATATTTTCATCAAAGTAACTAGAAAATGATAAATGTCATAAAATATGACCCTTAAATAGCTGTCAATTCTATCAAGTTGGCTATGTTACAAAACTTATTTATTTATCTATTTATTTATTTATTTATTTATTTATTTTGTATTTCTACAATTGACTATGTACAGTTGAAGTAAATGTGATTGTATAGTCAGCCACACAGGTTGTTAATACTATATCAAGCACCATTGCAGTTGTTTTGTTCAGCCTCAGCATTCTGGGCTTTGAGGAGAAATATCAAAAACATAGTTTTTCTTGGAAATAGCAAAAATTCTCTTCTGTTGAGTGGCCTGAGTAAAGACAGTACCCTTAATTTTTTTTCCTCCAACATTTTCTCTCAGCTCTTGATGTCTCTAACTCAGAATCCTGAGTAACCAAGTACTTTTGTAAAGCAACAACTCATTATCCTAATAATTATCTTAATTCATAAGGTTATTTCCTTGAGATTATAAAATCCTGGTGTTATAATAGATATTTGAGTTTCATTTTGTCCGGCTTTTAGGCTTGGGTGCTGCCAAACACAAAATCACTTGAGAATCACATTGCCTATGAAATTTCCATTTTAAGAAGAACAGTTGGAACAACCAAGAATACTTTTCAATGCATTGACTTTAATGGTCATTCTTTGGCCTCCTTTTTCCTTGGACTTTCACGAACATTTGACTCTCCTTTTCAAAAATACTTTACTAAAATTTCTCATGATAACCATTTCTCCATTCTGTGAAAATGGTTAAATATGCTAAGTTCAGATAAATGTAGTTAAATAGGGGCCCTTTAAAGACAATCTTTTCCAAATATCCCTCTTCTGGCCTCCTCCCACCTCAGACATATCTACTACCACTCACACGTGGGATTAGATAAGAAAGAGACATTAATGTCACTGAGCTTTGGAGTCAGAAGACCCAGTATCTAATTCTTACTCCATTGTTTAGTAGCATAAGCTCATTAAAAGATTGAAACCTAATCATAGAACTGTAAAACATTCCTTTTCCCCTCCCACTTCACCACCACATTTCTAAAGGCCCATTTACAGTGTGTTGTTTTTTTTTTTTAATTTAATACACAATGTCTGGCTATCAAAAAGATAAGACAAGGCATACCAAGGAACACCATCTTGAAGAAATAGAACAAGAACAGGACCAGAGTCAGCCAGAGATATTGCAATGATCAGACCAGAATATAAAATGGTGATGGTTAACGTGAAAGGGCTCTCCCGGATAAAGTGGACAGCATGCAAGAGCAGAGGAGCAACAGAAGCAGAGAGATGAGAACCCTAAGACGGAGCCCGACGAAAATGCTAGAGATAAATCAACTTAACGGAAATAAAGAATGCCCTTGTGGGCTTATTAACAATTAGATGTGCTTGCTCAAAATTGGAACGGTGAAAGTAAGGTGGAGGTGATCTTCCCCAAACTTTGGCTTTATTTTTCCTTGCTCACCAACAAATTGACAGAAGTTGATTTTCTCCTGTGGCAGCATCCTGGGCTCCATTCTCCAGCTCTCCGGGTAAAGGGAGGAAGCTGTGGCATGATGAATGATGACAAATGACGTCTTGATTCTGGCTTCCTGACTCCTGAGTTGCAGGAGCAAGGCCATAGCTCACTGCTCTAATCACTCTGAGGAATTTGTAAGCTCCTACTTCCCTGTATCAGATTTTTTTCATGCTTAAAACAGCTAGAATCATGTTTAATTTTCTGCACTGACAGAACTTTTAATTGGCATTTCTCCTTTCACTCTTGTCCTGTAGAGTCGTTTCTTTACACAGTAGCTGGAATGATCAAGTCATCAACCTCCCTGCTTAACATCCTCTGATCACCTTGCATCTGCTTTAAAATTAATTCCCTATTCTTGAGGTGCCTGGGTGGCCCAGCTAGTTAAGCATTTGCCTTCTGCTCAGGTCATGATTCCAGGGTCCTGAGATTGAGGCCCTCATCTCCCTCTCCCTTTGCCTGCCACTTCCCCTGCTTGTGCTGTCTCTCTGTGTCAAATAAATAAATAAAAACCTTTTTTAAAAGTAAATAAAATTAATTCCATAATCTTTACTCCAACTTCTAAACCTGCTTGTGGTGTGTTCTGTGCCTCCCTCTCTGACTACATCTTCTACCAGGCTCCCCTTTGTTAACTCTGCCCTAGCCGCTCAGATGTGTTCTGACTTCTCTAATATACCAAACGGGTTTCATCTCAAGATGTCTGCACTTTTTATTTTCTCTTCCTGGAATGCTTTACTTTCAGATCTATCTTTGCAACCTCCTGTACTTTATTCATATCTTGCCACAAACAGCACCTTATGAAACATGCCTTCACTCTCTGAATTTATACTATATATTTACTGTTTTTTGGCCCATCTCTCCTACTAGGATAAAAATCCGATGAGGACAGGAATGTTGCCTGTCTTATTTGTCACTATATTCATAGCTCTTGGAACAGTTCCTGCCATATGAAAAAAACTCAAAAAATGTTAAAAATCACATGGATTTCGTGAATAACAGTGTGACATTAGTTTTTTCAAAAACTTTCAGCTAAGAATGAAGCATATCTAAATATAATCAAATTTTGGTCATATCAAAATAATATAAAGGCTGGCTTTGGAGCGCTACCAATATATCTTGTTTGAGATTGGACATGCAGACTTTCTTCTTCACTCACTCCAATCCACTAGTGTTGAAATGCTCTGGACTGAATTGAAGTTATCACTTGTGTTATGGCTTAGCCACTTATTAGGTATTCAGTATGTGCCTACTTCTGCTTCATTTATGAGTGAAAGTTAGGTTTGTGGGTCAAAAAAATCTTACATCAATGTGACTTTTGTTACAGGGATGACCTGCTATCAGCCTGTAGTCTCACACACACCTCATTCAGCTTCATAAGGAACGTCTTCTTGAGCTCAGCACAAAGATGGAAACACTCCTTGTGGGGCCCGAGTCTACAGCTCTCACTGAAGTCATTAAGGGCTTGTGGGGAATATTTGTAGAGTAAAGGCAGCAAGGTCAAGCCCAAGATTACTACTTTACTTGGAAAATGAGAAACACTCTAAGATGTAAACACATAATGTACACTTTAAAATATCCTGAGGTAGTTATTGCTACTGTGTGAGAGGAAAGAATATTCTGTTAAAAGCATTGTGATCTTACAAAAGTGAGAAAGTGAGACCCCCTTGGTCCTTGCCTTATTTGAACCCTAGTATATTTTTCACAGTTGCTCCAGGAACAGTTTAAAAAAAAAAAAAAAAAGACTAATGCCATTCAGACAACATTCCTTTTGTTATTTTTATTAGTGTTGCTTTCATTGAACAATAAAACCTCAAGACATTGTTTCTTAGTCAATATGCAAATGTCGTAGTTAACTCATGCCAGGAAGAAAGAAAATATGGAAGAATGATGAAAAAGCTTCATTAATTTAAGTATGTCGACAGAATAAATTTATATTCTAAGTGGTATAAACCAGGCATCTTAATGTTTTATTTTCCAGATCAAAATGACGATTTAGCTTTTAAATATACTGTGTATATACATGCCATAGAAATTAGGAATGTAGGCATCTTCCTTTAGCTGATATTAGCATATTATTGAATTCTGAATGGGTTCCAGAAAACTATGGAAATTGCTCTTTAAATTACTGCCCTAACGAACTGTTCAACATCATGTAGGCCAAAAATCAAATAATTGTTTTTGGCTGACATTTTCCAATGTTCAAATGGGCAAAACTGCATAATCATTTCCTGCAGACCAGTTATGTCATTATTTGGGAGTGTTAAAAAACAAAATTTAACTGAGTAAATTTGAAGATCTAATTAGCTTTCCTCAATGAATCATGAGTCAAGCAGCATCCCATCTGGCAAGTGAAAGGAGCTCCAAGGTGCTATGCAAAATGGAAGGTTTTCATAGGCAGATGGTAGAGGAAAAGTTTTTTTTTCTAACAGTCATTTGTTTCAGGCAGGATCACCTTTCCTTGGGGGAGGGTCAACAGTGGACTCATGCATATTATCTTGCTAGTGATGATCTGGTAATTCCAGATGGGCTGGTTAAAAGTCACATTCCTAGGAAAAACTGAAATTTCCAGCAGGTTAGATGTTATGGGTCCGTGTCCCAGTCTGCCGATGCGGGGCGTAGCATCAGCGACTCTGTTTTGGGCCACTTGTCTGTCTTGTTGCTTTAACGTCATTACACCAAACTATTTGAAATTAACTGACAAGTGCCAAAGTGAAGCTATTTTATGATTCATAAACTATTGGAGAAAAATCACTGTGAAAATACTTTTCAATAGGTGGGCCCCAATTGTATGTATAATCTAAAAAACAGTTTCTCCTACCAAAGCACTAAACTTAGCTGGAGACTGAAGGCTTTAAATTAAAAGCCAGCTGGGACTATTTGATTATAAATGGAGAGTTCTGAATTTAGATGCAAATACTATGTGTCAATTGGAAGAGTGTGCTTCTATTTCTTGGAGATTCAGGGTTTGTTTTCATTTTGACCACCTGCCTTTATGTGTGTATATATGTGTGTGTATGCCTGTATGCAAAATTTACAGTTCAGTGCTCAGACTTTTTTAGAATACAAGTCAATAAACTTTCACAAACAATATAGACCCAAATAACAGGCAACCACTGTTTCAGTTTTCATTGAAGATTTGACTAGTTTTCAACCTCATGTAAATAATAACAAAGAGTGTGCATTTATTTGTGTCTGGTTTTTATGGCCAGGCATCATATTTTGTTTTGTTTTAAAGAGTCTTTATTGTGTTGCATATTGAATTTAGTTCTCTCTTCTTAAGAAACCTCTAAAGATACAAATTTCCCTCTATGGCCTACTTTATGTGCATCCCAAATATCTCAACACTTTTTCTTACTAGCATTATGTTGAAATATTTTCCAATTTTTCTTTTCTTTGTGAGCCATATATTCTTTAGAAGTTTGCTATTCAATTTTTATTTCTTATTTTATTTTTTTTTAAAGATTTTATTTATTTATTTGACAGAGAGAGATTACAAGTAGGCAGAGAGAGAGAGGAGGAAGCAGGCTTCCTGCCGAGCAGACAGCCTGATGCGGGACTCGATCCCAGGACCCTGAGATCATGACCTGAGCCGAAGGCAGCGGCTTAACCCACTGAGCCACCCAGGCGCCCATCAATTTTTAAATATTTGGAGTTTTCCTAGCTTCTTATTGGAACTGATATTTATTATAACTTCATTATGGTCAAAGAAAACACTGTAAAGTTCCAATTTTTCAAAATTTATTGAAGATTATTTTAAGCCCCAAGATAACATTTATCTTAATAAATAACCCATGTGCCTCTGAAAACAACATGTAAACTATAGATTTTCGTGGGACTATCATATAAATCTTATGTTAACCTTGGTTGATCATGTTGTTCAAATTTATATTTTTACTGATTTTTGTCCACTTGCTATATCAACTATCATAATGTGTGTTAAAAATTTCAACTATGGTTTTTGATTTGGCTAATTTTACCTTTGTATATGTCAGTTCTTGCTTCACAATTTTGGCATTATAGTTTTTACATCTTCCTAATGAATTGCCTATTTACTTTAGAATAGTCACTCTTTTCTTTTTTCTTTTTTTCTGGTAATACCCCTTGTTCTGAGTCTAACTTATTTAATACTAATACAGTCACATCAGCTTTTCTATGCTTATTTGCATGATATGCCTTTTGTCTTCCTTTTCTTCTTAATCTGTGTCTTTAGAAGTGAATCCAATATAGATAAATTTTTATGCCTAGTCTGACTCTATCTCTCTTTTAATTGTAATATTTAGTCCATTTCTACTTCATGTAATTATTGTATGATTTTATTTATATCTACCATCTTGTTATTTAGTTATCACTTGATCTATCTTAATTATTTCTTTTTATCTCTTTTGCTGCCCTCTTTGTGTATCAATTGAGTATTTTTTAGCATTTCATTTTAAGATCCATTATTGGCTTATTGGTGCTTTGACTTATTTTTCAGTCATTTCTTTAGAGATTACAAAATAAAATGTTAACGTACTGCAATCTAGAGTTAATAATTATTCTTTATATAAAAATATAAAAACCTTAAGAACATAATAAGACTTAGTTCTATCCTTTTTGTACTTTTGTTACCTAATTTATTAATACATAGGTTATAAGACCTGCAATACAATATTATTTTTGTTTTAAATATTCAAATAATTTTTAAAGATTAAAACAAGGAAAAAGAAAAATTTTGTATATTTACACATATCTCATATTTTTGGCACCTTTTATTATTTCCTATAGATCTGACTTTCAATTTGTTGACATTTCCTTATAGCCTGAAGAACTTCTTTTAGCATATTTTATAAGAGAGTAAATTTATTCAACCTTTATTTATCTGAAAATGTTTTTATGTCACCAACATGTGTGAAGAGCATTTTTTCAAGATCAACAATTTTGAGTTGACACAATTTTTCATTGATAGGTGTGATCTAAGAGACATACTAATCATTTGTTTTTAAAGATTTTCCATTTATATCAGTATGAATTTGAGCCCTGCAAATGTCTATAATTATTAGCTCATTACAGATTGTTTTCACTTAGTGAAGCATTGGCATAATATCATTGACTTCTATGTTCATAAAAATCTTAATGAAGAAACATTTTGCATCTTCTATAAAACCTCTACTAAATATGGTGTTTGTCATTGTCCCTCAGTAGGAAGACTCATAATTCTGTTAGAATTTAGAAATAAAATTAGTTTATTTAAATGGGAATATAGGTTTCCTTTAATCTTATATTTATATGAACTGTTATATTTTCCTTTTTACCGTGAGAGTCAAAACTAATCTAAAAGATCAGTCAGAGTAATTGAATTAACATAGATGTGGAGCAAAAAAGTAAACTGCTCTCTGTATGTGATAATGTTCTCTTATTTTAATTCTATTCTTTTTGAAAGTAGTCAGGGTATACATTAGAGAAATACATAGCTATTATACAAATCATTACTCTACATTTGGCAGGAATAACATAAATCAAAAAGGTTGTATATGGTTGATTCCTTTCTATTGGCAAGGATGTGAAACCCCTATCAAGCTGTGACACCCCTATCAGGGCTTTCTGAATTTAGATATGTCTTATCTAAAGCTATGGTTATGTCAAAGTTAAGGGGCCTGAAGGTTGAAGGTATGTAAATGAGTATAAAGAATCATCAGCATAAAGAGAGACTAGGAAAATTCTATTACAAGTTTTTCAGAATTAGAGTACAACACAATTGGCCAATAATGGGAACAGTGAAATGAGGCTCAATGAACAAACAGAAGACGGGTCTATAAAAAACCCCAGGGTAACCATCATGCGACTTGTACCTGATTTCCATATGTTCTTTCTGACATGATGGAAATTCTGATTCCATTAAAGGAAAAACTGATGGAACATAAATAGAAAAAAATAGAAGAAAACCATAGATTAAAAAAAAAAACCAGTAAAAAATTTAAAAAGTGGGATTTATTTTAAAACCTATAGATAATTGGGTGAAAATGATACGTGGTGTGTCTATCCTTGAACTTGCCCTTTTCCTTTAGTCGTGGAAGTTTATCTACTGAATACCTAGCATAAGGAAGGCATTTACGCTGGGGAAAATTAAACATAGATATAATCATCTAGAGATGTCCTTTTCACTCATTAGAGAAATTTAGATAAATTCGTAAATATCTAGAGTCCAAGGTCAATGTGATCTGTGCTACAAGGTGAAAGAAGAAAGAAGTTATTTCCAGTTATGTCTTCACAGATGGTATCATAGGTGTCCTAGACTTTGAAGAAGAGATGCAGTATAGAAAGTCAAAGGTATAGATGAGGATAAAACACTTACGTTGCATATTCTTTTTTTTAAACCTATTTTTCTTTCTTTCTTTCTTTCTTTTTAGATTTTATTTATTTATTTACAGAGAGAGAGGAAAGAGAGAGAGAGAGAGATCACAAGTAGGCAGAGAGGCAGGCAGAGAGAGAGGAGGAAGCAGGCTTCCTGCTGAGCAGAGAGCCCGATATGGGGCTCGACCCCAGAACCCTGAGATCATGACCTGAGCCAAAGGCAGAGGCTTAACCCAATGAGCCACCCAGGCGCTCCAATGTTGTGTGTTCTTATATTCTATTGTACTTTGAAATGATTACATTGAGGTGAAGGTTTGGTGACGGTTGTAGTTGTGGTTGTAAACATGATTATGCATTCCATTTTGTAGAGAACCTGGTACAATCTTATTTGGAAATCTTCTTAATATTTTGGAAATAATGGTCATTATATAATGCACTTCAGTATAACCAATTTCCCTGTTGACTCAAGTGGCAAAAATACTCCTTTTCCATCAAACATTCCCTTGGTCTCACTGTATACTGTGATCCTCCACCAGATTTGCCATAGTAGTGGTTAGAAAAGGATTTAATCCTGTCACGGGACAATTTGCACTGTTTAGGGAAAGAACATAGTAACCGGGGGTTACATAAAGGGTATGCTGGCCAGCAACTCTGCTGCAGCTCATCCTGTAATCATAGGATGAATGACATGCTCATTTATTTCTTTTGAAATACTTATTAGTCACAGCAGTAGGATTTTCCCAGGAGCAAATAGCTGACCAATTCTTGCTACAGTTTAATAGAACTTCTTGGCCTCAGGGATCACTCTAACTGGGGATTCCATTTGCACAGGTACATGACACAGCCAAGGAAGAAGGCAAAGGTGAACTCTGCCTTCGCCTGCCCTGGTCTCTGTGGGTGACCTCTCAATAAAGGAGGAAAACTGTTTGAAGCCGTGGCAGTGCCTGGCTGACATGGTGACCAACTGAAGTCCTTCGAGAAAAGAAGATATGGGGAGAGGTGTTTAAACTCTGCCTGACTTTTTTAGTAACATAGGCATTGAGTTTCTCCGGGAAACTATAGATATATGTGATCTTTGAGGAAGGCCTGAGAATTTATGCATTTAAAAAAAATAATGTAAATATGAAAGCTGAATTTTTTTAATCTTTGAATATTCGAACGTGTCACATTTATTATGCATTTGAAAATGTCATTAAAAAAAAACCCGCCCAGAACACTGCCACATACAGTGGATAATGAGGCATCCTTAAGAAACATGCCTCACATTGTACCTTCTCCTTTCACTATTTATTCTCTGACACAAAAATCATTCTCTCTGACTTACCTGCTTTCTTGTATCTGACTTGTATAACATAAAGATTGTAAGTTTCATGAAGACAGGGATTTTATCTGGTTCATCTTTGCCTCACTAGGGTCCATAACATAATTCCAGGTTTGACAAGCACAGTTCAGTAAATATCAAAATTTTAATATAATTTATCAACCACATGCTCATTTATGCTCATTTGTTTAGGTATTTCACAAAAATTAAAATTTTCCCTAATTGAATGACCTGCTAGCAACACAATCAAAACAACTATAATTGTCTCTTTTACCTAATTCATCTAGAGTGGTCATATAAGTGGAAAACTTCAGAATCTTCTTTTAATCACTGGCATTTGAAAACTTTGCATTAGTGCTTAAACTTACTAGATCTAGACAACAAGGTAATACCAAAATACATAAATTACAGCCTTTCCACTGATACAGAGTATTCCTAATAGAGAATGAGGACTTCATAATTAATAGCTCATATTTATTGAATAATTGTTCAAGTTGTACATTTAAACACTTTAAGTATATTATCTCATTTAATCACGTAAAAGAAAGCAATTAAGTAGGTGCTATTAGTACCCATATAGGCAAATTGAGTCATAAGGAAGTTAACTGCCCAATATTATTCTTTCAATTATGAAAACCAAATAGACCCAGAGTCCGAACTCTGAATACCTGCCATGCTGGTTCTTGTTCTTGCTATTGCCAACTGACTGAGATTTTTTTTTAAAAAGGCCACTGGGAGAAGGAAAGAAGTGAGTTGGGGGAAATTGGAGGGGGAGATGAACCATGAGAGACTGTGGACTTTGAGAAACAAACTGAAGGTTTTGGAGGGGAGGGTAGTGAGGGGTTGGGTGACCCTGGTGGTGGTATTAAGGAGGGCACATATTGCTTGGAGCACTGGGTGAGGTGCAAAGAAGCTATCGATTGACTGTTCTTAAAAATGGACTAACAATATCTTGAGCTAGATTTTTCTTCTCTAGAGTTTCATTCAGAACCAGGCAATGGTAACAACTTTGGGGAACAAAGCCAAAAGAAAGTCTGGTGACTTACCAGAGTCTGTAATGAAAAAGAGATTGATAGGAATTTATTGTAAAGATTCCTGGGAAGACAAATAGAAGTGATGGAGAAGAATCCAGGCTTTTGATTTTTTAAAACCAGTCATTCTTTACATCCTGGTTTTTGCTCTCATAGCAGCATACCAGCACCTAGGCTTTTCCACTGCACTGCATCCCACTCTCATTTTTTCAGTTTTCAAACGTGTTGGAAATATTTTTCTTTTTGCATCTTCTTCCTTCATCTGATTGATATATTTGTAGTGGTAATCAGAGTAAATGAAGCTTTGCTCATTAAGCTATGAATTCACATGAAATGGGTTGCATTTTCAAGAATTTAGTGGGTGAAATTAATTTTGTAAAAGGACCCATAAGATTTGGTTAGAACACATGGCATACAGTCAGGAACTAAAAGGCCAGGATTTCTTGACAGAGGTCTAGGTAGCAAGGAAAGGTATCCAGGACCTGACGAGAGGATGTGGGGAATAGGTGTTCTCGTGTGGAATTGGCAGAAACAGAACAACCAGTAAATTCAGTTAATAATTTGTAACCACCTTTGCTCAATTAGCATGGTGATACTTAGAAAATATCATTGTCGTGAAGGAGGTGAGAAAAAGAACTGAATAGTGTTACTGATCAGTTAAGTTTTTAATTCCTAAAATGGGGAAAGTCAGTGAAACATTCTAGGTGAAATATTTTTAAAAAATTAAATAAATTATCAGAAGAAATTTAGGAGACGTCATAGCCAGACAAAGTGCAGTGAGAGTCATTTGGGTACAATGCAATGTCTTATAGGGGTGGTTAAGATCACTGAGAAAATGCAAAGGGAATGGAACAAAGGATAAGACTATGCTGTAAGGATTAGGGTTAAAATTCAGACAGTGTTTTCAACTGGGGACAAGATAAATAAGAACAAAGAGTAAAAGTGAAATGCCAAAGAATTTCCAGAAGAATTTAAATGGTCCCTTTTGTTATCAAATATCCAACTTGGGTTTTCTAATTATCTGTGTGCTATTTTTAAAATAGTAGCTCTTGGGGGATCTGGATCACTCAGTTGGTTAAGCATCCAGCTCTTGGTTTTGGTTTAGGTCATGATCTCAAGGTCATGGGTTTAAGCCCTTGTTGCTCCCTGTGTTCAATGTGGTGTCTACTTGAGATTCTTTCTCTCTCTCCCTCTGCCCCCCTCCTATCACACTGTCCTTCTTTCAAATACATACATACATACATACATAAAATGTTTAAAATAGTAACTCTTATATCTAACCCTGCCTCTTCATTTATACAGTACTGACTGAGAAACCCAGCTCTGTTCATGCTTCCGTGTGATGAACAGTTGAAACTTGGCTTCATGGGGTTTGTGTTTTATTTATTTATTTACTACTGTTTACTACTATTTACTACTGTTTCTTCAGCAGAAAGAGTAAGTTTTTATTGGGACAAGTTGAAAATATCTTCATGTGACAGACGTATGAACTCTGTAATAAACTTTAAAAATACATTTGCTACCTAATGATCACACCCTCCTGATCATTGAACCTAGATTGCTGGAATGAAAATGAGCCTATAGGACTGGGCTGATTTCTTCTTAACCTGGGGAGTCCCTGAGATTGAAGCCAACTCTGAACATCTCAAGTTGTGAAATGCGTTCTGGTAATATCATCTGCACCCTCAATTAAGTGGTAGCTGTTACCAGCCTTATTTCTAGATGTTTTTGTTAAGTGACCAAATAATTTCCTTTCATTTCTAAGTTATTTTGAGGGCTTATTTTTGGAGGTTCAAAACTAAAGGAATCATATGTGATGTGTGGGTAGCTTCATGGCACTTTTTCTGTGGCTTAACCATTCTCATTGGCTGAAACCCATGGCAAATAAATGGGTCGAGTTTATATCCCTACATGCTTCTTTTTTCTGCTACCTAATACTGGCCACAAATAAAGCTGGAAACAAAAAATAAGACAATTGATCTCACTTTCATGCAGGCATTGAACCTTAACTTTTTCATCAGTAGGAACTCCCCATCCTTATTATCAGAGTCAAAAGGATTCATATATTTTTTTTAAAATCCTATTAACAACAAAAATACTTCAACTCAGTCTTCATTCAAAGCATTTTGCAAAGATTGTGTGTGTGTGTGTGTGTGTGTGTGTATACTATAAGGTGAAAAACAGTCTGTGCTTTAATTTTATGTCACATGTTTTGCTGCTATAATTCTAAAATGGGGTCCTTGGTGTCACTTTAATACACATAATAATATGAATTGTTGTACTACATATACTTAAACTGAGTGCTAGAAAACACTTTAACAATGCCTTAATATATGTTGAAGAGACAGAATATGAAACAAATCCAAATATTTTTCTAGAGTATCTGTTATTTTTAAATAGTCACATAGTCATATCGGTAATGCCTATGTACTAGTGTATTTCAGTCTAATGGTTCTATTAGGTCACTTTTTAAGGTACTTTTCACTGTTAATTTTATACATCTGGTCTTTGCTTTGTAGCAGATAAAATACCCATGTTTCTGTAAAATTGCAATGCTTATTTATTTATTAATTCAATAAACACTTATTGAACCTCTTCAATATCCCAGGTACTCTGCAAAGTGCTGGGGAAACAGTAGTGGGGGAAAAAAAGTTGTGATCCTGGTCTTCAAAAGGTTCTATTTTAGAGGAGATTTGAAGGCACTAAACAGCATATAACAGTATTATGTAAGCTCCATGAAGCCTGGAATTTTTGTCTCCTATTCAACTGTTGTACCTAGAACAGAATAGCCATTCCACAGGTCTTTGTGGAATGTTTAAACAGAAGAATGAATGAGTTTGATATAAGGTCCTATGGAACAGTATAACAGAGAGATTTAACTTAGTGTGGGGGTCAAGGAGGTCCCTCTGTTCAAGTAAAAAAACAGAACTGTAGTCCTTAACCTTATAGGAAAAAAAAAAAAAAAATCAAAGGGTAGTACCCAAAGGTAAGCATAGCCTAGTAACAGAAGAAAGCAGTCAACACTCATCCTTGATGACCTCAGGTAAAAGAGCAAGGGTTGACAGGACACTTGATCAAGTGGATAAAAAGGATTTAGTAGCAATGGAATGAGCAGCTTCCAACCCTATGGAGAAGATTATGATTACAGAGATTCAAGTGTCTATCATTTACAATAATGCTTGATTAGAGGCTTGTCTCCCGGTCTCAACTAAAGGAACACTGATAAATGATAATGGAGACTTTCACCCCAATGCATTTTGAAATACCTTGCTAATTGCTTCCTTAACTCTATTCTCTCCCCCACTTTAATCTATCCTACTTATGCTTGCAAAAACCTCCTCACTGGGACGAGTAACAAGGAAACATTGTGACAGAAATTATTCAAAGCACAATAAGTGATGATAACCCCTAAGTCCCCAATTCTTTTCTTTCGCAAGGGAGGACGGGGATCCATATTAATCATGTCTGCGTTCCTATAATTATTCCCAAACAAAAACAGTAACAGATGAAGGTTGACCATTACTGGTATCTCACAATCATCTCCGGCCACAAAGTGGAAAGGAAGAGGAGTTATTGGGCTCATAATTTGGGGAACAGGTTTGGGCTTAAAATTTTCATTTGTAAGTCTGTATTCATTGTACAAATACGACTTTGTAGTGGTCCTAGGAATTTTCCTAGAAGGAAAAGTATCTTTCCTTCTAGAGGAAAAATATCTGCTTTCCTATTCTTCCTACTAACTTGATTTTTCAAGTTACTATTGTTTTGGTGAACACAGTTGTCCAAGAAGATGCACAATCTTCTTGTCCTATGTTGATTTTATAAGTCCTCTTGGAGAAAAGAAGAGAGTAGTCAACTGGAATTTTCTAAGAACTATTTCTTTAAGAAAGTTAATACCTGATCATCTTACCTCTCTTCCTTGACAACGCCAAAGACCTAAAGTCTATTTCCTGAAATTAAATAATTTGGCAGAAAAGTTGAGGATCTGTCTGCAGACTCAAAAAATAAAAAATAAGATGACAGAAGGAGAAAAAATGGTCAAAGGTTCTGTTTGAAAGCAGGGGAAACTTATTAGAGCTTTAGTGTTTCAAATCCCCAATGGTGACTCCTTGAAATTAACAGTCTCAGTTAGATTTTGTTTAGACTTTTCAAGCCTCAGTCCTCATTAAAATGCAGAAGAAAACTGGTAGAGTCACATATCAGTAGGAATAGGGCCCAATCAAAGGTCAGGTCTTACTGAGAGAGTTTGTATCAACTCAACTTTAATTACTAAATGCAGACTTCTTCTTAATTTTCTCTTGCATCAGCATTTAAACAGGGATCTGTAAAATCCTAATTACTGAGTAGAGTAACATTATCTGCCTTTATCCTCTGTTAACAGATATTATTTTTGCTTATTTCAGGAGCCCTGCCAGAAATTACCTACTGTATGCTCAATTATCCACCTCTCCACAGCAACACATTATTTTAATATAAACTTTTCACTGTAGTCAGCAAGTATTGTGTATTTTCTTTAAATTGAGTTGTCATATCTTATTATAAAATATAAAAGGAAATGGCTGGAACTCTTAGGGTTAGGCAGAGTCATTTTACTGTGGTTTGGCTTCTATTTGCAGCATATTTTCTACCCAGCAAGCCTTAACACGACCATGGGAAAATAGAAGAATCTATGAAATAAACAAAATAGTTAAAATGAGAAATATGCACTGTGCATCAATTGGGCTAAGCCATTTAAAAAAATTAAGTGCAGATCCTCCATAGTGCTAACCTACTGTGCTATGCAAGAAATGTAAATATGTCCTTAATATGAAGATTAATATCTAGGTTAAATCAGTTTCAGGTTTCCTGCCTGATAACAAATCTCATTTACATTCTGAATACCAAATGGGACTGAGCCAAAAATGTTTGCAAGCTATTTTTTTTTCTTTTTTTGAGTTCAGTCTGAACATAGAGTGACAATCTTTAAAGGTCCTCATTGATTGTGGTTTATTATTCAATTATCTAGATGCTGAGCTCAAGAGTAAATGGGAATTCCTCATTACAATCTCACTATGAAATCAAGAAATGTAGACTAAATATGTCAAAATATCTCTCCCACGGTATCTTCTGAACCTCCTGATGTTATAATATTGGTTATCAAAATAGCAGGCTAGATAATTAAAACAAGGGTTTAAAATATAGGACCACTTCTAGTCCCTGAAAAAGTGATAAATTATAGTTTATTATCTGCTTTCCCACAATGCAGGTAATAGCTTATTTTAAAGAAAGGTGAAGGAATGCTAATGAATTATTAATCAGCATGAGTCTTGCTCGCTTTTAATAATGTTAACTTCCAGCACAATTCACACTCACAAATATGACTTCCACTGACCAACATGTAAATGTTTGATTACTTAAGACATTTAGATCTTTATTTCAATCATTTATATGTTTGAAAATACTATTCCACAGAGTCTCTCTCAACAATTAGGCTAAAAATCTTATATTTCAGAAGGATGCACCAATGGCAGTAATAATCAGCCCGACAAACCACGCTTGTATTTGCTACTAATGTCATTTATATAAAAGCATTTTGAAAAGAGCCAAATTTATATACCTGATAAATGTTTGAATTCATAAATTGTTTTATTTTAATTTTTTAGATTCTATTTATTTAAAAAAGACAGAGAGAATGAGTAGGGTAAGAGGCAGAGAAAGAAGCAGACTCCCCACTGAGCAAGGAGCCTGCCATGGAGCTTGATCCAGACACTCCGGGATCATGACCTGAGCTGAAGGCAGACGCTTAATTGACTGAGCCACTCAGAGCACCCCATAAATTTTACCCCAAGTTAAAAAAAAAGGGAGGCCCATTGGCAGAGTGTGGAGAATCCAAATTATCATATCTTTGTTTACATGTTGGGAACAAAAATGTTCAAGAATATAATTTTTTTTTCCGGTTTTGATGGGCTCCCAACTTGGAAACACTGATTTTTTTTTTTAAATAAATGATACAGGATTGTTAGTTTATATATTTGTTGAAAGTTGGGTCAGTAGAGTATTCTTCAGTGTTTGCCAGGACTTACTTCTCTGGCAAAGGTATGTAATACGATCTTGGTTCGTTGAAATTTTTAGACTTTAGCTGACTGGAAAGCACTCCAGACCAGTACGAGTGATCTCAGATCAACTGTGAGTCTACAATAGATTGCAACAACAAGCTAATTGGGGCTTCCTTCCATGTAACCTCTTACACAGTAAGGATATGCATGTTTTATTAAAGTATATAATATTAAGTAAAAGGTGTCTCAGAGAATGCATTTCAGCTACTTATTGCTGCATATCAGACTGCCCTAAAACTGAAGAGGCTGAAATAGCAGCCGCTTTATGTGCTGACAATTCTGGGGAGGTAAGTATTTAGACACAGTTAGCTGGATGGATCTTGTGCACCAAATGGCAGATCTCCCATTGGTTTAAATCAGAGCACAGATTTCAGAATGACAAACCTGGTAAAAATTCTAGCATCCCTACCTCTGTACCTTTTGGCAAGCCTCTTGGCTTGGCTTCCCTAAACTTCACTTATTCATCCATAAAATGTTAATAATATCTACTCTAGAGAGTGAGGATCTTCCAGCTTATTTTGGCCAGACTGTCAAGCACTGAAGAACCAAAAATATCTCTGGTTAGAGACCTTGTGTCAAGCGAAAATGCCCCCTTTTACGTATTTCTGCCTCGGATCCTACCAAGATTTTGGATATCAGCCTTTTATCTGAAAGACTCTGCAAATATCTTCCCCCATTCTGCACCAGTTTGACTTTTATTCAAGCTTTGCTTACATTCTCAGAAACTTGTGTGAATCTTACTTAAGTCATCTCTTCTTTCTCAGTTAGCTATTTAAAAAAAATAAGTTTAGGGGCGCCTGGGTGGCTCAGTGGGTTAAGCCGCTGCCTTCAGCTCAGGTCATGGTCTCAGGGTCCTGGGATCGAGTCCCGCATCGGGCTCTCTGCTCGGCAGGGAGTCTGCTTCCCTCTCTCTCCCTCTCTCTCTGCCTGCCTCTCCATCTACTTGTGATTTCTCTCTGTCAAATAAATAAATAAAAATTAAAAAAAATAATAAGTTTATACTACTTTCCTAGGAACTCTATTAGAAGGAGACACGGTCCAGGCATTTCTGAACCTCTGGCTATTAGCCCTTAATAATAACCCCCAAATAATTCCATAAGTCCTAATATCTGCTTTGCAGAATTTTGGGAATTGGAAAGGATGCAATCAACTTAAGTTGACTTCTTCTTTTATAAGGCACTTTTAAAATATTTATTGTATGAAAGAGAAAGTTTATAAACTTTTATATTTGAGACTTACCTTGGGAACTAAATATAAAAATTCTATTCTAAATGTAAAAATCCTATACTAAACCTACAATTTTCATAGGTATCTAAACTAAGAAAGATGTAGCTGATTGCAGGTTGTAGCCATAGCTAGGACAACACAGGCATAAGGTCACACAGTGAATTTTTGATTTTCAGTACTTTCGATACAATCCATTCTTATTGATTGATTCAAACATGTACTGAGCCCTTCTAAGCCCAAACTGCAAACTGCAGTTTGCATCATACGGAGATAGAGAACACAAACTTTACATTCAATGGTTTTATTGCCTAGTTAGTGGGTTGGGGGCTGGGGAGGATGGTGAGTTGTGGCATAGACAGGAACCAATACTCCAAATGTGATAACTTTTATGATAGCGGTAAGTAGATGATGCTATGGAAGCACAAAGAACTGTCTAAATTTAGACAGAGAACCAGGAAAAGCTTCAAGGAATAGCCTTGTTCTCCATTATTCTAGCTTGCCACTCACAGGCATGTTGCATAATGTTGTTAGGCATGATCCTACAGTGAAAGTGAAAAAATGATTATTAGAACCATTATCTGAGACCTCTAGGATGGTAGGGCAGGGAAAATACTCTATAAAATATTATAATGGACACACATCATTGTACTTTGCCCAGACCCACAGAAGGTAGAGCACCAAGAATGAACCCTGATTAATCTGTGAACTGTATGATGCAACAATGTAGATTGATCAATTGTAACAAACGTATCACTCTAGTGAGACGTGTTGGTAATCTAAAAGGCTAAAATGTGGAGGAAAAGGGTAGGGAATATATGAAAATTCCCTGTACCTTTACCTCAATTTTGCTGTGAACCTAAAGCTGCTCAAAATAATTTTTTTAAAGCTTTTCCAAATATGGAAGTATTTGTCATCTCATCTCAGTGAATAAAATCTGACCTCATTCTTATTTTTTTCTTATAACCCTTCATAAAAGTAGGTCTGTCCATTTTATTATTGTTGTGTGGTTCTTCATTGTTATTCATGTTGTGCAGAGCTTATTTTCACAAGGAAAGGGACTCTGATTTGCCTGGATGGCTTACAAAACTCAGCGTTATTTCTTTCTAATCTTTTCTACATATATTATTGCTCAGTTACTATTCCATTAACTTCAGGGAGTCAGAATCTCAAGCCCATAAACCATAGTATTAAAGTCTAAATTTCAATTGTGCTAATTTAGTAGGCTGTTTAAATTAGGTGTTAAAATTTTTTGCAAAACTTCATACAGTTCCTGCAATTTTTCAAACTGACATCTTAGACCTTCTGGTGAAAGGTAGGAATGAGGATTTGGAGAGTATTCTCTGACATTTCAAACTCTTTAGGAATATGAAATTACAAATAGGAAAGCTTAAGCAGGTAATTTGGATATTCATCCCAAAATAGAATGATTGATTTTTATATATAAATTCTATCTGTTGAGCTCATTTGAAGTCCACATTTTTTGTATTCAGGGAAACTCCTCAGAAACTTAATTTACAGGAAAGGATGGTTTCCTTTGAGGGAAACATTTCTTATAGAGACCTCTTCACTGAAGGGCAACTGACTGAAACATGGAGCTTTGACCACTTGACACAGGGATCTGAAAATATCATTTGGGGGGATATTTATGTCAAAACTTTTTAAAAATAAAAAAATGACCAGAAAGCACACCCCAATATTTTGTGCAAGCAAAAAACAGAAGTGCATGGCGTTGATACAGGGCTATTCTCTGTAATAGGAGATTTGATAAAATGCCTGGCCGGTTCCATTTGTATAAATGGTCTGGAATGGTTTATGTGCTCACATCAGTTCAGTCATTTAAATGCTGGAGTCTAGTTCTCAGAGTTGAGCCTATATGAATCTGGAATCAGGCAACTAATCATTTGTATTGCCCTGAGCTGCAAGAGTAGGAACAGCAGCATAGAAACCAGATGAAACCGCTTCATTTACAATTACAAAAGCAAAGGCTTTTGCAGAACAAAAAGTGGTTTTACTGTAGCAGTTCCATTTGCTAGATGCCATCTTCTTTATTTGAGAAATACGCAAAAGCATTGAGAATGACTCTTTTCTGTATGTATACTGATGTGCCAGTTGTTTATATAGAAACTGGACAGGAGAGAAGAATGTTTAATTATTTTCAGCATAATTTCATTCTCACTTCTTCCTTGTGCAATTTGAAGCCACGGAGTTTCCTTGGAGTTAACAAATAATGATCCACAATATTTGTCCACAATATTACCGGATGCCCTAATACCATAAATGCTGTATTCTTTTATACTATGAGATGATGTTCACAGCAGATGCTAGTATGATATGAGATATGACCATAAAAGAATGACTGTGTTATGGATAAAGTGATTTCTGATTATATTGTCTTTTGCATATGTGAAATGTTACAGACTTTCGATAACAAGATATGATTTTTCACACAAAATAAACAAGGTATGTTGTATCAGTTAATGCTGATAGAGAAAAATCATAACAAAGAATGTGTGTGTGTGTGTGTGTGTGTGTGCGCGCGCGTGCACATGAGTGTGTGTGCGTGTGTGTTTCTGACATGGACATAATTTCAGTGGTGCATGTTTTTTAGGTCAATGACCATCGATGATGGCATCCACAATAAACTGGAAATAAAAGGCAAAAAGGTCTACTATGCCACAGAGTACCTTTAGAGAGAGAAAATACTGTAACATTTGGTTTTGGATTTTTATTTTTTACCCTGGAAAAGGGTTCTTAAATGTAGTTTTAAGGTATCTTAGAAAGTTGACTCTGTAGTCAGATTTTGACATCTGTTAACTGGTTTTATAGAACAGTTTTTAAAGCTGGCTTCAGAGATCATTATGTAACTATATACAAGAACCAATAATGTCAGCATACCATAACAACAAGTCACTGTGGTTCGATTTCAAATACTGCTGTGCGTTTAATAGCTTCCTGAATGCATTGTGTTTTTGTCCCAACAATATGATTGTATTTGGGGGCACAAATTAACAGATTAGTATTGATAGTTCTTGTATTCGATTAAAAAAAAATGTGTATCCGGCTCTACATTTTCAAGGAGAATTTTTCTTTTCCCTGGAAACCCATCACATTCTTAGAACAAATAATGAGAAAATGATTTTATTGTACTGTCCAATTCTCAAGATATTTGGCTTATCATTATTTTTTGTCTCTGTTTCTGTGAGTCTTGAATGTCAGCCTGTATTCTCAAATGCAAGAATTTCTGATTTGCGATTTCCAAACTGAATATGCAAAACAACCATTTAAATTAAGTAAGAATAAATACGTTGGGTATTTCAAAATTTATTTTGGTTTTGTATTTCATTTTTTTTCCTCGTGAACGAGTACCAAGGAATACTATTTTTCTTGCCAGTAAACATGCATTCCATTGTGATATGAAATGATGTATTTCACCCCCAAATGTACTTTGAGACATAAAACTAATTATGCTCTTTTTATGGATCCAGTATTTTAGCTTTATAGAAGGTGTTCATCAAACTTTGGTTATGATTTGTGTTCACCAAACCCCAGGCTCACACATACAGAAAGTAGTTGATAAGTCACATTATGCAATGGGAATGTAAAATTCAATTGTATCCATGTAAAAAGCCCTCAAGAAATATTTGCTGGGTCAGAAAAATACAGACAGCAATTTTTTTTTTTTTTAATACTGCTCGGGTGGTGCATCTGAATATCATAATACCCTCTAATCTGCTACATACATTACAAATCCAGTCATAAGAACACACTTAAGATCTCCAAAGTTAACCTCTGAAGGGAACACAAGACCAAATACTGCTTTGATTTTCATTTCACTACATTAGCAAAAGTGTCCTGGGGGAATGTAAAGGCCCCAGCTCATTTTGCATTTCCAATTGTCATACATAAACACATAAAATAGGATATGGACGATTTGATCCGTGGTGCATATGGATTACAAATAAATATGAAAGCCTTAATTTTTCCAGGTCCTGTTCACTATTAAAATGTCTTCTCTATTACACTGGTAGGTGATTTTACCTTCTCTTAACCATGCAGAAGCTATAGTTTCAAAGCTGCAGATTAGTGATGGTGAAGCTTATTTCTTTTGGTTATCTACAGTACCATCTTGGTGTCTTGGGGCATAAAAGAATATTATCTGTTTGACAGTTATGGCTGAAGCCATCTATACTGTTCATGGTATCAGCACTCAAAGTGCTCTGAATAAAAATCATTCAGTTTAAGACATTTTCTGTAGTTTCATTAAAACTTAAAATCACAAAGTGCTGCAAGTTACGACGAAGGTTATACAAAATTTCCAGCGAGTCTCTTATGTGGAAAAGCATATAAGTGCTTGGGTTTCTTCTTTCCTTCCTTTCTTTCTTTCTTTCTTTCTTTCTTTCTTTCTTTCTTTCTTTCTTTCTGTTTTGGTTTGGTGTTTGATGGGCTGGTTCGTGAAGATTTGCTAATATTTTGTAGAGGTATTGACCATAGCAAAGCAATCTATAAACCTGCCTTGTTTCTTTACTTAATTTTCATAACAAATAATGTGCCTCTCTGATTGCATGAAATCATCAGGACTGTCTTCAATTACTATCGCATGCAGCCTCTGATCACAACCCCCTTCCTCCATTCTGAATCTGGAGGATGTATGTGGAGGAAGGAGGCGGGGTGAGTGGCAAGAGAGCAAATGCACAGCTAGTTATGTATTGCAAATGTCGGGTTACAGAGGAAGTGTATATATTCATATAAGATAATTTCGAAGCTAGAGTTGTGATTGCAATAATGGCTCATTCATATCTGCATTTCATTTAAATGCACTGTTTTGACTCGCTGAACATTTGTCAAAGACAGTGCAGCTAAACTTTTTCACATGACCACTGAGGTAATGACAGCATTACATTACCAGGAAACTGCATGACTTGCTGATACTTCCATTTTCCACAGCAGCTTATGAAATAATCAAAATGTGTGCATGAAATGGCGGCCTGCTCTGAATTTATTTTAATACAGATGGGCTTATGCCGCGAGAAGAAAAGTGCTGGACCCCCGACACAAGAGACAATGACTTTGCACAAAGCTGAATTTTACTAGCAGAGAAGATGGATATATGAGTATTAGACTTTTCATAGCTATAGGAAGGATAATCTTTCAATCAGATTAATGAGAAAATATATTGCATGGGCCCTACAGCACTTTTTGCTTTCCAGGCTAATGCGTGATTTAAATCCCCAAAGTACATTTGCAGCATTACAATATCCTTTGATAATAATGTCGCTTGCACAAAGACAGATAAAAATAAAACAGTCCCCCTTGATTTCCCATTTTAGATTTGAAGTATATTTTCTGTTCTTTGCTGGCAATGAAGTGAATTCTATTGAGAAGAGTCACATTTAATAAGACAAAGAGAATTTTCTAATTATGCTACCTGTCAAGATGGGAATCTATGGGATTGCCACTGCAATTGAAGAAACGGAGGGAGCAATTGCATATAGTCCCGTTTACTTTGGTGTATGATTACTATTTGCACTTAGATATTGCTAAATGTAAATCAAGCAAACACACAAGCACGCTTTGAGGTAAACACCGAAAGGCAGGGTTCAGAATGGATCCTACCAATCCCATTTCAATTTCAGTAACCAATTTTCTGGGGTTTCCTAATTCATTTATGGAAGACAACATAAACCCCTGGAAATTTTTAACAAAGAACCAAATGGCATGCTGTGTTACATAACCAGCTAATGTGAAAACTTGTAAAGCCGAACACGCTTATGCAACAAATATATAAATACATAATTATGCATCGTACGCATCTACTAGAGGAAAGTAACTTTCCAAAAAATACGTATGGGGGAAAATAGATGCAATGAGTCTAGAATACATTTATACATTTTGTTATTTTTAGCTAATCTGTATTACAACTGTGCAGACATTAAAGAAAATCTTGCTACTATTCAAATGCTTCCTTGGAAGATATCACATGCTATTCTGTGTGAGCCTCTGGGGAACAGTTCCCTGCGCCCCATCAAACATTACTCTTTTTCTCTCTCTCCTTCTCGCTCTCTCTCTGTGTTTTTTTTTTTTTTTAGCATTCCAGTTGTTAACACTATGGCACATTAGACAAGGAAAATAAATATTGTGCTTTCAATGGCTTCCTCATACACTGTGTATACATAAACTGGCACATAATCAATTATTATAAATATTATCATCTGCTAAAGAATAATTCTACTGGTACTCAGATGATAATAATTATGATAAATAGGAATTTACCTAAATCACATTTCCAGAGATGCAATAAATAGAGAAGAAAAAGTTAAGCAAAAATATAAAACAGCAGCAAGCTTATGATTAGAAATTTAGTTTAAAAAATTAATCTTTAATATTAAAGAAAATAAATGATAGTTTCCATTAGGTTCTACAAATCCACAGACAAGGTGTTCAAATGTTCTCAGCTTTGCATAAATTTCAAATTAAGTGTTTCTAACTACCTAAGCCATACTTTTGAATTTGTTATTCATTTTGTGACCATGCAAAGAGAATAAGAATTCTCAAAGCATTACAGCATTAATTTAAAAATTAAGGTCTGCAGATGATTTTTAAAAACAAGCTATTAGATACTTTCAAAGGAAATCTATCGACTATTATAGCGATGCCATCTTTTCTTCATTTTTTTCCAATTAGAAAGCCATTAGAATTAATATATGATTTAATTGACTTAATGAATCGAAGTTCTGAACCTATAAAGTTAGGCAATGTTCCATTCTGGATCCACTGTTTCACAATCTAATACCCACATGTTATGGGCTGAATTTTATCCTCCCAAAATTCATACGTTGAAATCCTAGCATCTAGATCTCAGAAAGCTATTGTATTTGGAGGTAAGATCTTTAAAGAAATGACAAAATGAGATCATTAATGTGGTCCCTAACCCAGTATGACAGACGTGGTTAATAAATGAGACTGGGATGCAGAAATACAGAGAAGGAAGCCCAGGTGAAGACACAGAGGGGATGGTTATCTGTAAGCCAAGGAGAGAGGTCTCAGAAGAAACGAACCCTGCCAACACCTTGATCTTGGATTTTTAAAATCCTATAATTTCAAGGATTGTAGGAAAATAAATTTCTGTTGTTTGAGCCACCCCGTCTGGAGTACTTTGTTATGGAAGCCTTAGCGAACTAATATACAACGTAACAACATGAAACTTTGAGAAGTGGAAGCTTCAAGCCTCTTTTTAATGTTTATGCATCTACCTCTAAATGTTTTAATAATGGATTGATAATGGGACTCCACATCAGGCTATTTAAATGGTCTGTCATTCAGTTCATGAAAACTAAATTCTTATCACGTGTATGGAATCATAAATGTAATAAGAATCATAATCATAATCATAAACTGAGCCTGATTAGTGGAAGTTATATGCATGGTCCAAATCCTGTAAGTATACTGGTACCCACTGATTTGCATATTATTCTGACCATGTCATCTACAATGTGATTAGCTGGATATTAATAAATATTCACTCCATACTGTGTTAACCAAATGCAGCTTTGTCTACACATATGTAAGAGAAGGTCTTTTGTGGGTTAATATAATTTTGACCAACTCGACTTTGTATTTGTATTTGGCTAATACAAATTAAGAAAGTAATTTGAAATAACAGTATGCCACAATCTAAAGTGCTGAATAATAATTAACACTAAAAGTAACAATAGCCATCATGAATTAAGATCAAATTTGTAAAAAAAAAAAAAAAAAAAATCTAATTTGTAATCGGCACTGAACTAAGCATAAACACTTACTGCTCCATTTAATTCCTGCAACTTCATGGCCCTGATATATGTTACCCACATTGTAAAGGAAAATAAGTTGAGACTTGGTGAAATTTAATTGCTTGTCTAAAATCACAGGGCTAATAAATATCAGAGCTTGGCATGGTATGTTTGAGATGGTATGATTGGAGAGTCTTCTAAACAGAATCCCTTAGTGAAGAAATAGAAATGATGGTTCATCAATTCCCTTTACAGCTCTTCATGTTAAACAAATTTAGGAAGAATCCTCCTCCTTCTAAATTTGTTAAATTAAATAAAGTTAAAAAGTTAGGTAACTATGGGAACAATATTGTACCAAATCCATCTCAGATATTTAAAACTTGAAAGAGAAAGGCAGCAACGAATCAACAAACACTTACTGTAGATTTTATTGACCAATGGTTTAGAAAGATGCACTCTGGGGTCGCTTGTGTGGCACAGTCAGTTAGGGTCTGACTCTTGGTTTCAGCTCAGGCAGTGATCTCAGGGTCCTGGGATTGAGCCCTGCAGCGAGGCCCATATCAAGCCTCATGTCTAACCCCACATGGGGCCTGTGCTCAGCACAGAAGTCTCCTCAAGTTCCTCTCTTCCCCTCTCTCTGACTCTCTCTTCCCCACTCTTTCATTCTCTCTCTCTTTCTCTCTCTTAAAAAAAAAAAAAAATCTTAAAAAAATAGATGACACTTTATTAGAAACACCCTAAAAAGTAATACTCCTTGAACTTGTTAGAGGTTCCGTGACCTATGGGGTTACTCATCTATTCTGTCCTGAGTGTCTCCTACTTAAGGGAATGAATTAATGTATCCTTTCCTGGGAGTGAGGGTTTGAATAAATGTCTACTCCCAGAGTAAAAGTGCCAGTAGGATCTTCTGTTATATAAGGCAGTCAGAAATTGTGAAATAGAGAATATATTTGAATCAGATACAAATTCATTTTACTGAAAGCAAAAGAATATAAGTAGTGATAGCTGAAGTCATTATCCATCTCACTTTAAAACTCAAATGTAAGCAGCCCCTAAGATACACCTGCTCAAGGACCCAGGGTCAGTGATCCGATCCAGGCTGTCCTATATTTCTGAATCATCACTCATGGAATTTAAACATTGTCTTAACACTTCTTACTTCATGGTGTAGGATGGTTGCCACATTCCAGGCATGAAGTCCCTATCTCAAAACCAAACAGGCAAAACAAGACAATCAGTGAAGCAAAGGTTGAAAGTTCCAATGGTATCTCTTTACTTTTAAAAAAAATTTTTCCCTATAAGGGCCACTTTATGGCTTGTGTTTGCAGTTCACTGTACATGTCTAACTATAAGAAAATGTATAGCTGTAAGGGACTCTGAGAGTGATATTTTCACTTTCCAGTTTGCATAATAGAGCGAATCAAGAAGAAAGGAATATGACTCTCTTATGGGTAACTAATTTGAGTCTTCCTCAATTAGCTTATAAAATTAGCAAATGTTATAACTACTCCACTGAAAATAAATCTCATATATTGCTTCTTAACAGCAAAGCAAAAAAGTATTTGTGTTTGCCAAAGCAAAAAGTAATTGTGCTTGGAGAAAAATAATGGAGGAGAAAAGAAGGGAGTTAAAAGTTTTTCATGCTGGCAATAGTCACATAGCACTCAGAGATTTGCAAAGCAGGCAAAAACAACATATCCAGCCAAGTGCTGGAACCTGATGAAAAAAAAAAATGGCAGCATGTAGGAAGCAAATCTGGGTCTAAGAAATAAAAGTAGAGATTATTCATGGAAAGTTTGAATATGTATAATAAATATTTGCTGAATGGATAAGTGAATCAATTATAAGGCTTGCATGAAAGATTTGAAGTCCATTGGCTAATTACATTTGTACTTGTAACAATAATTTGATTAAACCATATGTATTATAAGTTTTTCACCTGCAAAATGTAACAAATGATATAAACCATGAAAAGCTTTTAAGGTTTTCAAAAGAAACACCATTACTAACAGTATTGATAATTGTGATAATGGGATCACAATAATTTTAAGTTATAAAATTAGGATTTTTCAGACTATTAAAGATATGATTCAGAACTGATTTCTAAATTGGTTTATAAAGAAAATTCCTTGTTATTTCTAAACATTTAAATTTCTGAAAAAAATTTAGGAAAACTTTCTTTGTAAAATCTGTTTGTTTAGCAACAGGAAAAAAATTATAAATCTTGCTTCCATTCATGGAGAAATGCTGTTGTGCAATTTGGTCTCCCTTGGCTAACTAGAAAGGAAAAAAAAGTGAGGTGAATCTTTTTTCTGAGGTGAATTGAACCTCATTTTCTGACTAGAGGCAATTTCTCAAGTCGGGACAAGAAGAATATAGAAAATCAGAGTTGGAAGTCTCACTGAGTAAAGAAAGCAAAGTTCAGTATTTAGGGAAATACGTTTCTAGAATTTCATGCTTTTGAATTTATATCTAAGAATTCTTTGCCAAGCCTAGTTACTTCAAATGACAGGGAAGGCAGGATTCACCAGGGAAAATTGGAATCCCTGAAGAGAAAGAGTATGGACGCCGAAGCAGGTGGAAAGAACAAGATTCACAACAAAGTATATGTAGGTGGTGGGAGATAAGACATAAGAGGAACCCTCTTTTATACCATTGATCAAAATGTTTTATAAGTGTTCCTTTACCTGGGTGCCCCATGACAATGTAGACTCCTTAAAGGCTGATGGTTTCTTTGAGTATCTGTCCTTAGTGGAGGTCACGTAATCAGCAAATCTTAGATTCCTAGAAAGTTCCTATTTCACCACACCGGTGTCACCATGCAACAATTATTGGTTGGATCCCATAAACAAAAGAAAAATATTCATTTACAAATATGGCATACAGATGGGTAAAACAGAGGATTAGATGCTGAATCTAAATAACAAATTTGTTAATAATAATAACAAAATTAATAAATAATTTAATAATTTAAAAAAAGAATTCCTTGACAAAGTTATGGTCATTAAGATTTGCCCCTATGTTTTCTTTTAAGAGTTTTGTGGTTTTATTTCTTTTATTTCTGAACAAGAGAAAAATATAGATAAATGAGACTTCATCAAAATTCAAAACCTTTGCCCATGAAAGAACATTAGCAAGACAATGAAAAAGCAACCTACAGAGTGGCAGAAAATATTTGCAAACTGTATATTTGATAAGAATCTAGTATCCAGAATATATAAAGAATTCTAACAATTCAATAAAAGGTCAAAGACACAATTAAAATATGGGCAGAGCTGAATAGCTGTTTCTCCAAAGAAGATACATAAATGGCCAAAAGCACATATAAAGATGCTCAACATCCTTACTCATTAGGGAAATGTGAATAAAACCCCAATGAGATACTACTTTGTACCTACCAAGATGACTATACAATTATACAAAGGTCAGGGGGGTGAAAAGCATCAGTGAAGATTTGGAAAAAATGGACCATTTGTTAAAAGGTCATCATTTTTCCATTGAGCTCTTTTTTCTCCTTTTTCAAAGATCAGTTGACTCTATTCATATGACTCTATTTCTATGAGATTTTGTTCTGTGATCTATGTGCTTGTTTTTTCACCAGTGCTACATTGTCTTGATTTCTGTAGCTTATTTTAAGTCTTTAAATCAGATAATGTGAGTTTTCCTTCATCAGTAATATATAAGCTATTCCATGTCTTTTGTTTTTCCATATGTTATTGTATAATAACATAATATCCTGCTAACTAGACATATTTGCTTATTAGTTTCAGCATTTTTTGTCAATTTCTTAAGATTACAATACACAGTCATCTCATCTGTAATAAAGATATTTTTATTTCTTCCTCTTCAATCAATATGTATTTTTTTCTTATCTTATTTCACTAACTAGGATTTCCAGTGCAATGTTAAGAGAGATAAGAGAAAATATTCATGTCTTGTTCTCAATTTAGTGGAAAGCATCCAACTAACATTATGCTAATGGTCCATCACTATTAAGAATGATGTTAGTTTATAGGCTTTTTGTATATGTCCTTTATCAAGTCAAGAAAGTTATTATTATTCCAAATTTGCTGAGAATTTTCCTTATGAGGGTGTGTTAAATTGTGTAATGCTTTGTCTGTATCAATTAATAAAATCATATGATTTTTCTTCTTTAGCCTTTTGATATGTTGGATTATATTGATTGTCAAATCCTGAACCAGCCTTATATATATGGAACAAATCTCCCTTAGTCATGGTATATAATTCTCATTATACATTATTGGATTTTGGGCTAGCTTTTCTATTGAATATTCAATAATGGGTGGAGGACCCAAAGAATTTTTATGTAATGGTATCTTACACCTTTAGTTTATGAAGTATGTTAATACACTGAGTTGAAAATTCAAAAAGGAAGTTGGAAATTCTTCAAATAAATACATAAACATTAGGAATACCTAGGGGAAAATTATATACATGAGAAGGGTTGACAAATATGATTAAAGAAGGTAGCAATAGCACATTGTTAGACATACAGATTTAGAGGTTAAAAAGAAAAAAAAAAAACCTCAGAGGGAGAAGATAAAAAATGAAAACCAAGTTTTGGGGAAAATTAAATTTGACTGAACTGGAAAACTGTATCTCAACTCACTGATTAAAACCAGTATGCCAAGCTCACAATTTCTCTCCTAAGACTCACTTAGACCTTCACTTTTATTCTTTACAAAACTGTACCTTCAAGAAAGAGAATGAGTTTTACATTCATAGGAAATATACAAATACTTTTGTAAAATTCCTTTGGCTGGAGGAACTGCTTTTATGAAGGTCTTGACTGACATTTCTTTTCAGAAGTCTTCCTTTACAGGAGGTGAGGGCTTCTTAAGAAAAGATGAGATGACACAAATAGAGCTATTCTAACTTATTTTCCCCATCTCATCATTTCATGATGATTTAGAAGAGCCATATTACAGTTCCTTCTTCTGCAGAGTTTTGATGATGATGATGATGATGATCCTCATTTTCTCACTTCCCTCAGTCATCAATATATCATACACTACCACAATTTGTTAACTGTGACCTAATGTTTCGCTGACACTTATACCTGAAAAATAAAATATTTTACTTCTTTGTTTAACTCTGACATGTAAAAAGCTTAGAAATTGTCACTCTGTTCTTAAAACAAGGGGGAAAAAAACTGAACTAAACGAAAATGAACAACTTTTCTGACACCAATCAGAGAACTGAGGTTGTAGGGCAAAACATCACCCCATCTAAAGAGATAGATAGGTTCAGAGAGATAGCAAAAATATGCTTATCTAAAGTGGAAGTACCTACTAGGAACATAAAGTACTAAGAGTACTTAACTGGCAATTTGGATGAATTGCTGGAAACTATAGAGTAGCATAAAAATGAGAAACTCCTTGGGGCTATAGTGTTGTCCCTCTCCCCCCCAGCACACACACTTTGGGGGGTTTCATCATCCAGGCACCATATCATTTAGGAATAAGGGATTCCCAGTGTAGAGACAAGACGGATGTTCTTGTGGCTCTGAAAGAAGAAGGTGAAGAGTAATCATTGTAAAATATAGCCACACACTCCCCATAATAAATGCCTATACCTAGAATAAAAGCCTTTGCCAGAGATTTATGTTACCTAGAGGAAAATCACTTTTTCAGCTCCAACCCCCTCTTGCTTCCTCCATGATCTGAGATAAAAAGCTACAACAATGGAGAAACACTTCTGTAGGTCACAGTGCAAAGAAAAAGACCTCAGAAAATCATGATTTAATCAGAAGATTATACAAAACTTCCCCTCTTCCACATATAACCTCCACATAAGCCAGGCTCTGAAATGGCAATAGTGGCTTGCATCTGAAAGAGCTCCAGGTGCGAATTCTTTCGGACGGGGACTGTTCAGAGAAGACAAGAGGGGAGATGGAAAGACACTAGAACTTCTGGCACTTTTAGCTACAATAAATATTAAACACAGCTCATCTCCTAAGCAGACAGAAATAAATCCTCACACTAACACCTATTAAACTCAGTTCCTAATACCCAATACAAAATGTCCATCTTTCAATGAAAAATTTCAAGTCATGCCAAATGCAAAAAAGGAGAAAGAGAAAGAAAGAGAGGGAGGAAGGAAAGAAGGAAGGAAGGAAAGAAGGAGAGAGAGAGAGAGAGAGAGAGAAAGAAAGAAAGAAGTCAGTCTAAGGAGACAAAAAATTATCATAACCTGACTCAGACATAACACAGATGATAAAATTGTCAGACAGAGTTTAAAATAACTGATTAATATGCTGAAGTGTCTAAGGAAAAAAAATTGAAAATACATTAGAATAGATACTGAAACCAGAAAGATGGAAATTCTAAGAAAAGGAAATGTTCAAACTGCAGAAAATCAAAGACAAAAGAAAATCTTGAAAGAATCCAGAGGAAAAGAAAACTACTTTATATAAAGTAATAAAAATGAGAATTACAGTGAATTTCTTACCAGAAACCATGCAAGAACAAAAAAAAGAGCTAAAATATTTAAACTATTCAAAGAAAAAAACCCAACAACCTACATTATATACTCTGAAAAATCATTCTATAATGTGAAGACAAAATAAAACTTTTCTCTGACAGCTAAAAACAGAAAATTCATTACCACCAGATGTCCTTGTAAAATGTTAAAAGAAATTCTTCAGGCAGAAGTAAAGTTATATACACCAAAATTCAGATTGACATAAATAAAAGAAGAGACATTTATGTAATACTCCTTTCAGCAACAAAAATATGCGTTCTTCTTGAGCTTTCCTGAAGCATTTTAACCAAGATAGGCCACATTCTGGATGATAAAATTCACTTATAGAAATATGTAAGAATAAAAATCATACAAAATATGTTCTCAAATCATAATGAAATTAGCTATTTAAACCTAAAACAAGGAGAAGAAAATAAATAATTATAATTAGAGCAGAAATCAATGATATTGCAAACAAAAGAATAACAACAACAGAAAGAGAAAATCAACACAACCAAGATCTGTTCTATGAAGTAAAGAACAAAATCAATGTACATATAGGTAGGCTAAGAAAAAAATGAGAAGGCACAAATTAGCAAATTCCAAAATGAAAGAAGGTTCAACAGTACTGATCTAGTGATCCTTTAAATGTTAAAAGGATAATAAATAATTCTCTTAAATTCATGTTAGAATTGTTAAAATTAAAAGAAAGAAATGCTTGTGAAAATGTAGAACAACAGGAAATCTTATTCATTGCTATTGGAAATTAAAAATGACACAACTACATTGAAAGTTTGCTGATTCATCAGTGGTAACAAGAAATGATCTATCACGCCACAAGAAGACATTGGTAAATCTTAAAGTACTCATTGCTAGGTGAATGAAGCCCGTGTATAAAGTCTACATAGCATATGATATTCTACAAAAGGCAAAACTATGGACATGATAAAAAGTTCAGTGGTTATTAGGGCTTTAGGGGAGAAATAAAAGGTTAAATAGGTGAAGTACAAATGATTTTTTTAGGCTGGTGAAACTTTTTTCTTGTAATTCTGTAATGTTAAATAGATGACACTATGAATTTGTCAAAAACCATAGAACTTTTCAGCACAAAGTGAACCTTAATATATGCAAGTTTAAATAAATACCATTTTGGATATCAGGAACTCCTAGGATGTAATAAAAATGTGACAAACAAAATGACTGTATCACAAATATGTGGGGAAAAAAAAAAACTCTCACTGAAAAGGATGGGGGGCAGGGAGGTGTTGGCCAAAATAAGTTTGGAATTAATTGGAAACAGTAAGATTAAAGGTAAAGACAAGTGTACTAAGCACTGACTCTCAGTTGATAAAAGTTGTTTCCCACAGGAGTATGTGTTCCCTATTCTATCACTGGCTATATAAGTATCAAACTGAACAACAAGTAAATGTAGTTAATGATGGGAGTCAAATTATTCACTGTTGGATTGGGAGGTTCCATATAAGCAAGGTTCTATGAGGCTAGAATGATCCATGTTTAATGGATTAGAGTTGTAGTCCATAGTATGAATTCATGTTTTGTTTAATATGCATTCAGATGGTTACATATAGAAATACTTATTGATATGTGAATATACAGGGGTTGGCATACACACATGTGTTTCCTTGAACTGCCAGCTGAGAATGGCTGGATACAACTCAAGATATTAATATTATACCTCATAATTAACACACCTAGTACCCAGATACAGTTGTTATTACTATTCTCCAATGGAAAACAAAAAAAGGCCCCTTGGAGAAATTCTAGATAGGGTGGGAGATACACAAAATAAGCCTGGAGCCCCCCTCGTAGTATCAGAAAATGAGGAAGTGTATGGGTGCTTGGGTGGCTCAGTTGATTAGGCAACTGACTTCAGCTCAGGTCATGATCCTAGAGTCCCTGGATCTTGTCTCATATGGAGCCCCACATCGGGCTCCCAGCTCTACAAGGCATCTGCTTCTCCCTTCTCATGTTCTCTCTCACTGTCTCTCTCTCAAATAAATAAATAAAAATCTTAAAAAAGAAAAGAAGGAAGTATAAACATACACACAATAATAGAAATGTATCAAAGGGATACAGGAGCCAACTGAAAGAGCTACCAATGGCCAAAAATGGAGCAAAAAAATAAAATCGTATTGGGTTATAACCTTCACTATAAAATAAATCTCTGAGTCCATAGTTATAAAAACAAGTGATTGAGCAAACAAATAAATGAGGGAGAATAGGCAAATCTCACAGAATTCTAAATTTATTTATGTACACACTCTGCTATAAAGGAGATGTATTATAACTCCCCACTCCATTAAGTATGGGCTAGGCATAATGCTTTCCTTCTGAAAAGAATGATATGAAAAAGAAAAAAAAAAGACAAAAACAGTGACTTTACAATGGAGAAACCTGACACACAATATCTCAGCCAGGTGATCAAGACTAATATCTCCAGTGCTAAGTCAGATTGACAATATGTTCCTAGATACAATGATAGTGAGTGCATTGAAGTGATAAAAATGACACTTTACTTCTGTGGTCTCCCTTCCAAGAACATGTAACCTTCATCTAATTATGAGGAAAATATTAGACAAATCTCGACAGAAGAACATTCAACAAAATACCTTACCAGTACTCCTCAAAACTGTCAAGGTCATCAAAAATGAGGGAAGTCGGAGAAACTATCACAGGCAAGAGCTGCCTAAGAAGACATGAGGGCTAAATGCAATGTGGTATCCTGAATGGGATCTTAGAACAAAAAGAGACTTAGGTAGAAATCAAGGAAATCAGAATTAAATATAGGCTTTTATTAATAACAACATCTATATTATCTCATTAATTGTAACAAACTAACCATCATATTGGATGATAATAAGAATAGGGGAAAACAGGCTTGGGGAATAAAGGAAATCTCTATTTTACCTTCATTCTCTTTCTGCAAGTCTAAAATGCTTATAAAATAAAGACTTTAATAATATACGCGATTTTACAACTTCCTTGAATCACTTTGTAACATATCTACAATAGTTCAAACAAATATAAGTGAAGGAAAATTTTCCAATTTGGGGGGGAATCAATTCTTCATGAATCTCTGTTTTGACACATCTTGTCAACAGGGAAACTGATTACCCTTTATTCCAGATTATCTTTTCAAGGATGTTTATATAAGGAACAGTTTTTGAAGATGGAGATAGTGTCTGCCTCCTGAGAAAAGTGCCGGCAAGTTTCTTATTATTTTAAAAAGATTCGTTTGACCTAAACTCAGAATTCTTTTGTAATACAACTACGTGGCAAGTAGGTTTTAATCAGCGCCCCCCCCGACATTGCCTCATGTGACTTCAGGACAACAGGTACTGAAACAAATGTGCCAGTGCTCCTGCTGCTCACTGGACCAGGGGTAATAATGTCTTTGTGCTCTGAACCAGTGATCACCTGTCTACTATCAGCCTCCCTAAAACTGTGGCAGTTTAATTTATTGGCTTTCAAGTGGGACAAAATCTCAAACGCTTCACAGTTCTTAACAGTCTTTATATTTTAATATTACCATTGATTTGTTTTCATTTATGAACAAGCTAAATAAACTCTAAAATGTGTAGGAATTTTGTCTTAATGTTGATTCTGACTAGAATTTTCTACTAAATATGAATTTCTTCCTTTTCTCTTCTATTTTCAATTTTATTTGGCATTTTATTCTTACCCCAGATTTATCAATCCACTTTTATGAATTATTTTATATATGCGTTACCCCCATGTGACCATCACAATAAACAGAAGTGGCATTATTCTCTTATATACCAATTTAAATACTATTTAGTTCTTTACTGGTTGGTAAATAGCTGTTGTTTCAAAAATTTCTCCCCAGTGTATTGGGGAGATTGCTTCCAATACCCACTTCCAATACCCACTGCTTCAAATACCCCGGTACCTTTCCAAGATTCCCACACCACCTTCAGTTGCAGCAACTACAAGAGTAACATTTGTTCCAGCCCAAGGTTAGGAATGGATTGAGGAGTTACTGGCCTCCTATGTCCATAAGTTCAAAGTCTTCAAAGTGATTAGTATTACATCTGATAATATCCACATTGTACTGACAATGAATCTGAAGATCAAAAGGTTGGTAATTTATACCAAGTTGCTTAGCATAGATATTCTGGGACCAGGATTTAAATGGAGAACTGGTTGAATCAAAAGATCTCACCTTGTCTTCCATGTCTTTTGCCTCTGTTACTCTAAGTAGGTATGTTCTCATTTTAGTCTTTCAAATGAGGGATGTTTATTTGCTTTACTTCATTCATACCTGTAACTATATCCATATTAAATGACTCAAAATTCTCATTACAAAGAAGTCCTAAGTGTTAGCACAAAGGTCTCCAGGCTTAATGCAGGGTGAGGAGTAAAATATCTTAGCATGTGAAGCAAAAAGAACAGAGCTTGAAGTCTTTGATCTACCAGAAAACTTGCATTTCATTTACCATTGTTTTGTTTTCCTGAATTAATTTTGACAAGGAACAAATATCTGGACAAATGACACCACCACTGAGATTTAATGCTTAATTAAGACGTAGTAAAAATTTGAGTCCTTTTGAGCAACAACATATTTGCTATTGAAAAATTTAGCGTTTTAAGTTTTTTCTATTTAAAGTCTGCTAGTAACAAACCTCCCTTTCCTCAAGAACTAGAATATCTTGGAAAAGATTTCATTTGAAATTATTACTTTTTTTCTACTTTCCAGGGCTTTAATGGAATTTTGCATAGGTTAGCTGCAAACAGCATTTGGTAGAAAAGGCCTTTGATAACCTCTTCCATAGTCAGATATGCTCATGTAAATCTATGAAAATCAAATGACAGAATTAATGTTTGTGCTCTCTTTTTACTCATAGAGGGTTGGAGGGTAGATGTCTGGAGATTCAGGGGAAAAAAAAAAAAAAAGCAAAATTGAGTCTTATATATAAAAGTCCAGGACATCAATTTTCAAGCAGAAATTCAGGTATTAAAAGAGGTTATTTAATCTTGAATTTAAAAAAACTATCCAATGAAAATTAATGATTTTAATAGGATTGGAAAAAGGAGAGTAGGAAGTAAATATTTGGCAAATTCCCTTAGAAATTATACTCTGGTCATAAACCTTACCAAATAATCAGAAGTGTAAGTATGAATTCAAAAAATAGTAGCACTTAAAAAACACTCTTTATGTGGGGAAATGTATTTATTTCTCTACTAACCAACTGTATAATTCAAATATGTGAGTGAGCTTTATGCCACCAATTCATATTAAAAGACTGAGCTACAGCCCTCACTACAGACTCAACTAATTGGTTTATTGTATTGAAGCACTAGTCACAAGGAAAACCGTTGGTAGCAGGGACTTTCAACATAGGTTATTACATGAAATAACTAATTTAAGTCTTCTCAGACTCAATTACCAGCTGGTCAATATGAAACCACATCTTCAGATGGATAATGAGAAAAAGGGTACTCTAGTTTAGAATCAACAGCTACACTCCAACCTAACCTTTACCATCAATGTCAATAGACCTCAGGAGCTCTCTATTTCCTGTCAAAATCCTTAAATTGGTTTGTACAATTTGTCCAAATATATATATATTTCTTCCTAGCAAAAACAAAATAAAGATAATGGTATTAATTTCAAATGAAGAATCTTTTCAAAGGAGATGCATCACATTATTTTTAACAGAATATATTTTTCAAAAGATTTTATCATAACTCAAATTTGGATTCACAATTTAGCTAGGTAATGAAGACAGGAGAACAGAGGATAGTGTATTTGCTGATTTTTAAGAAGCAAAAGACAGTTTTTGTTCATTAGTAGTATTAAGATTTTAGAAAATTGCTATGGTTGCTAATAAAATGCTGTTGACTTTCTAAAATGTGCTTAATTCATGTTTCCTTCAAGTCGTCCACTATGGCTGAACATATAAGATATATGCTTAATAGGTAAAAGATGATCAATAATGTTTAAATTTACAAGACTATTTCTGTGGATTTTTGAGCCTCTGGAGCAATCCCTCATAATCTTTAAAGTGCATATGAACTGTTAGAATAGAGGTTCTGATTTAGAAGATCTGGGATAGGACCCATGATTCTGCTTTAGTAATGAACTACAAAACCATGTGTCCCTGCAAAGTACTAGCGAACAGATCTTAACCCAGTAGGCCTCTTTAGGAACAAGAGTAAGTGATTATCCATCCCTTGTGATATTAATCTATTTCCCTACTTGAGATTCTAGGAGAGCTTTATCATAAATATTAAAAATGTGCATGTGGAATCTAAAGTCATTATTTGCAGCACCAAACTTAGTGATTTAAGACAAGCTTTAGTATTTACTTATATATGTATATAGTCTTTAAAGGTCAAACAGTTCATACTGGTATTCCAACAACAATGGGTTCATTCTCATCTTCCCCTTTTTCTTAGTGCTAACTTCCTTTCTCTATGAAAGAAGCCCATTTCTTACTATCCAAATGTATTTACTAATTTTCTCAGTCCCAGAGTTTACGCAGAAGTGGTTTCAGAATTGCCAACTCCTGTGATAAACACCTATAGACTAGAGTACAACATTTATAATTTGATTTGTCTTCAGTCTTCAGTTACACAGTCAACATGCTATTCCAAAGTTAATTTAAGTTCATTCTTCTGAGTACCACCTCTTCTCATCCTTACGGTCTAGAAGATACTCACTTGAAATAGCCATAGGCTTATTTGTTTCAGTTTATATTCCCTATTTTTTTTCTTTCACATCCTCCAACTTTTGCTCATTCCATGGATCTATTTTTAACTATGTAAAATACTGACATGGTTCTAAATCAGAACTTTATAAAAATGGACACTCAGAAAAGTGTCATTTCCCTATCTCTCACTCAATTCCCTTCCTCTTTCTTCTCTACTCTAGACCCACTTCTTCCTGTGGGGAACAAATCTCAATCATGTTGCTTATCTTGCCTGGGTTTCTTTTTGTATGAAAGTGCAGAATCTATGTCCCAGAGCAATTTATTAAAAATTAGATCTATGAGGGGCGCCTGGGTGGCTCAGTGGGTTAAAGCCTCTGCCTTTGACTCAGGTCATGATCCCAGCATCCTGGGATTGAGCCCTGCATCGGGCTCTCTGCTTGGCAGGGAGCCTGCTTCCTCCTCTCTCTCTGCCTGCCTCTCTGCCTACTTGTGATCTCTGTCTGTCAAATAAATGAACAAAATCTTTAAAAAAAATTAGATCTATCAGGGGATGATTTTTATCACTTACTAAACTTCCATGTGTATCTGTTTGAATTCTGAACTTTTCATTCTGTTCCACTAATGTTTGTCTTGCCATGTACCAGTATCGTATGTTTTAATTATAGAGGTTTTATAGGATGCGTACAACTTAGTAAGGATCAGCTTCCTCATAATCTTTTATGGAAAGCTAATATATTGAAGATACTCTTTTGTTTCTTCCTTCCTTCATTTAATAATATATCCTATTAATCACTCCATATCAGTTCAAAGATTATTTGTCATTTTTTCAGTGTAATGGTATTTCCACAATTCAATCAATTGCTTTGTTTTATATGAACATTTTGTTTGTTTTCAATATTTCAAAACTATAAACAATACAGTGAATAACCTTTACATATGCATTCCATATTTTCAGAGATGTATCTTCAGGATAAACTACTAGAAATAAAATTACTTTGCTAAAAGGTGAGTACTTAAGTAACATTGTTAGAAATTTCCAATTTGCCTTTTAATTTGGTTTACCAATTTGTTTTCCCCCAGCAGTGAAAGAGAGTATCTCTTCCCATATAGCCTCACCAAGAAAATGTGTTGTCATACTTTTAGATTCTCATCAATGTGATAGATGAGAAATGGTAGGTGAGTGTAATTTCAATTTGCATTTCTCTAATTTATAAGTGATGATCAATACTTTTCATGGACTTAAAATAATGCATATCTACGAATTAATTATCTGTTCATACTTTTGCCCTCTCTTCTATTGGCTTTTTGGGCTTTTTTCTTTCATGTCTTAACAATTTGAGAGTGCATTCATAATTCAAGGAGTTTCCAAGTGCACTCAGCATTTACTTTCTCTGGTCCATGCTGGTTCTTTATAGCCCTCATGTGCTGGCTCTCTCTCCCAGCAAGGAAAGAATGTCTAGAGAGCAGTCAGAAGCTCCTAGGGTTCTAGAGGCCTTGGCTGGGACTGATATGAACACCTGACACATGTTCTTTTGGTCAAAGCAAGTCAAAAATACAAAAAAACTCAATGTGCTGATCATGGAGAAGTATCCTTTCGTCCATGACTGGAATGAATTTCTGTTGCAAAGCAAGCAGAATCAAGTTCAGGGAACTGGATCACTTCTGCAATCCACCATAAGCAACCTTGAAAGAGAGGCGATGAATGAAAATAACAGATTGGATTATTCTAATTACCCTGGAGAATACTTCAAGACATCTTCAAAGATGAAGTTTAGAAGGCAAGATATAAAATGTAAGTAAGAACCAAAATAAGAGAATAACAGTTCCCAGGCAGGATCCAAGGCAGTAGTGATTAGAGTGCTAGCAATCTGAAGAGCTAATTATAACAGAACCTCTGAAAGGCTTACTGGCAAACTAATTATTTAACAAACAATTCCCGGTAACACAAACCTCATAGCAATCCTATGAAAAAAGATGATAACCCTGTCTTTAAGAATGGGGAAATATGCTCTTGCCTAAGTACAAGCTTGACCCCCATATAGAATGGAATTTTAAATGAAGTCCTTAGTTTGTTAAACCCTACATGAATCCCTCTGTATGAGAAAATAACTATTTCAAGCAATATTTCTTCCAGAGACTATCTCACAATTCAAACAAGTGTTGCGAAGGGTGTGAATGATTTTTTAAATAACAAATTTCAGACTTGTTCATAGTAAAGATTGTCTTGGGTGCATAATTATATTGAAAAATCCTCTTCAACTTGCTCTCTATTCAGAGGAAGAATCCATAGGATCATACCCCATAGTTAGACTCTGTCTGGTATACTTTTCTACTGGTGGCTCTCTCCTCCACCTAAATATTTTAATCACATAGGGAGCAGTTTTAAATAATCTAATTGGAAAGGCCAAAGTGAAACATATTAAATTAGAAATTCTAGGGTTGAATCACAGGAACTGATACTGATTTTTAAAGCTACCAGAATACCTACGTGGGCATTCACTGTTGAGATTCTGATCTAGAATGAAACAAAAGCCACCGGGAAAATAACATGGATGAACCTCCAAAAATAAAACCTTTGTAATACGCCATTCCCCAGGCAATAAGTTTAATCTTCATTGTTCCCATACAAGCTATCATAAACCCTTATTTATGCACTTTTATTTATCTTATTCATATTTGTTGACTTTATACACTTAATTGAAAAAAATAATTATTGTACTTATGCAGAAGTTTTCATTATAAACTTGATAATAATGTTTGAGGGTCCAGTACATAAAAAGAAATCACTAATGAAAACTCCTCTCAGGAATTTATTTAATAGATATAGAAAACACATACATGAAAATAATGCAAACCTTTTTAAAAAATAGAACGATATTACAAATTGGCATAAAATGTTATGAGAATTGAGACCAAGAAATGTAACTTCTGACTTAAGGTAGCGGGGAGTTTTTGGAAGAGATGGCTTTTAAGCAAGGCTATCAAGAATGGATAAACTTGCTGACACTATATGGATTAAAATAATCCTGTTTTAAATAAATTCTTACTTACAATAGCAAGGGTATCTGCCACTTTGAATTGTATAGACAACCAGAGATGTCCATGCTTCTCAACTCTTTGTAGTGGAAGTATCTAAGAGTGATTCAGAGAAATCAATAGTCTTGGAAACTCTATAGGCAGCATTAGAAATTCGAAGTATTAAGTGGAATGAATTAGTTCTTCCTCCTAACATGGAATATCATTTGTGCTTTATTACAATATTATTCTACTAGAGCTTACTCCATTAAAGCAATAAAGGACAATTTTTCAGAATTAATAAAATGTCTAATTTTTTTTAAAAAACCCTTTAATTACCTTTCAATTGCTCAGTATATATAAACTACCAAAGTACTTCATTGCATATTTCTAAGGAGGACTGTTTGGATAAAAAGATGTTTTTTGCAATTATTATATAAAATATTTGTTTGTAGATTTAAAGAATAATACAGTATTTGGAAAGTGGTTGCTATTTTGAATGATCATCTATCCTGATCTTTTTTGCACTTTTTAATTTAAGAAATTATTTTTTATTCTCTTGTCATAGTGTGCAAAAAGGTTATCTTAATGTCTTTAAATTTGTTGGGTTTTAGGGATTTTTAAACACGTTAGAAATAAATAATTTCTTTTATTATTATTATTTTTTAGTGCTCATAGGGTTTAATTCTTCACCTACGCAGAACTGAGACAAATCACGTAAGTACTGAGGATGATATTGTACAAAGAAGCTGCTTATATAAACGTAAGTTCAATTATCTTCTAAGTATTGTAAGAATTAAGGGAAATCTTCCTGGGAAAGAGTAGAAGTCCATTGTCCATGTTAGATATTTGATTTTCTTATAAACAGGTTTTTGAGGACCTTCAATTTATGTAATTTTACAAATAAATTGAGCAACACTATCCTAGTGAGTTCTAAATGTATTTTCTTGTTTATCTATTTAACACCTAATAATCATCTGCTGTATGCAGGAGACTATGTTAGGCTATGTTTTTTGTTTGGAAGAAGTTAATTTGAGACCAATAATTTTTACAAAAAGAAAATTGGATCATGTGGTCATTCATGACTAACTGATGCTAGTATGTATGAATTTGGGCCAGTAGGCAATAAAATAGAGTTTGGCTTAAGTTAAATCATTGATTACAATGCTCTGAATGAAGCTAAAACACCATTATCACTAGTTTACTTAGAACCAATGTAACATTATATTTTAACATTAAATTTTTATTCAATAAAATTACATTAAATTTATCTAAATCACAACTTTAGAGTTAATGAACTGATGGAGATTGGTAAACTAACTTAATAAAAGAAACATGGTTTGAGACTTGTTTTTAGAATGACTACTGTATTCTCAAGAAAGCCTAATCACCATTCCAATCAGAATCCTATTGTCACAGTTTCTTTTTCCTTCTTCCAAAGAAAGAGCCCATTCCTAAATAAACATCTCTTACAGAAACCAGAATGCCATCTACTGGCAGCCGCCAAAATTTTAACTTTTAAACAAAACAATTTATGCTTAATCAATTTAAAAATACATATGTTTTAATGAAGAAGGCCTAGAGTTTGAAATAAACACCTACAAAAATGTTCGCATGTTTAGAAGTTCAGGTATTTTCTACATATACACTGCATTTATTTCCATTATAGGAAAAACACTTTCATGGAGTAATATAAATAATATAATTATCAAATAGCTAGTGCCATCCCAATGTTCATACTAATTTGATGGGGTAGCACTCCCTTAAAGAAAAACGATATTCTGAGCGGAAAAATATGGTTTAATATTTCTAAATATTATTAGTCACATATTTACTTCTTACCTTAATATTTAGTTCCAAAGAATATTGATGGAAATTGTATATAGCATAGATAGGAGAATTTTATTGAAAACCGATTTTGTGATAAAAGACTGCAGTAAAAGCACAGTGAAATTCTCCCATTGTTAGTTATAGAATTAATTGACTTAATCAGGTTTTTTAAGAGAATGCTTTAAAAACATATTGTTACCAAATGTATATTCTTTTTAAATAGATAAATTTAATATTGAACTTATAACTCCAGTCATAAATATGTGTCTATATCTATTTATAGTGTATTAATACGAGTGTGTGTGTGTGTATATATATATATATATATAAATGCATATAAACACCAGATGTTTCATTCAATTGATTCTACAATAAAAGAAAGTAATGAACATGGAAAATCAACTTTAGATTTTAAAGTACCAATAAGCTCTTTCACAAATAATCCATGCATCATTTTAATAGTTTACTGCAAGCATATTCTTATCTTTTTATTGTTTTTTCCAGTATAATTTTACACACTTACAAGATTTAATTCCACAAGTAGCATTCACACAGAGATTATGAAAGCTTGGAGAATGGATGCATATCATCATCTGTCTCATAAAGCACCCAGCCTCCCTGTATTTTGCAGAGGACTTGTTTCCTCAGTCATGAGTAAAACTTGAAATGGGAAGCCCAAAGGCAGCCATGCCATCCTACGAATGTGCATAATTCATGCATAACAATGCATTTCAGGAAATCCTGAAATCTTGTCATGTCTTTTTCAGTTAAAGTACTAGAGGAGTACTTAAAAAGTAAGCCCTATCAGTCCAGAAAGGCATTTTTAAAAGGCCATTATAAAGGAAGTTCTCAGAACTCTGGCTCCAGCGAAGACATAAAGGTTAAAAATTGCCCAGGCAGCCCCTACTCTATGATCATCTTATTTTAAATGCAGATTGTCAGCAACTTTGAACTATGCATGTTCCTGAAAAAGTTTAGAGAAATGCAAAGATATGGTAGTGAGAACAAGAGCATTTCCCTGCACAGAAATTTAAGAGGGAGCACCACATATTGAATAAGCCAGCCCTGGAATTGTGATGATTCTTGTACAAGGCAAGGAAGATAGTATTATTTTCCAATTGCCCACATATAAGAATATTTGGTATGATGTTTTTAATTAAAATATAATAAAAAGTATTGTTTAGTGATATACTCACATTTTGAATGATGCATATAAAACTATTCCTTATAACAGTTTTGTAAGCCGCTTTCAAAGTTGTGGAAGAGATGCTGAAAATTAATTCATAAAGCAAATTCAAATTAACTTATGCATGTGCGCAGATATACGTATGACTTGTTATTACTGAAACAAAAACAAATTATAAAGAAACTGGACTATCTTGCCCTTGTCAGAGACACGGTACTATTTCAGATCCCTGAACAATTTTTAAAATGAATTAAAATGTTACCTATCATCTGCTCTTCTTTCCATCCTGAAAAAATTTTGAGGTAGCTGACTGTTTTGAAATATATTTCCCTGCAGTTGCTATAGTGATGATAATAAAGTTCTTGCTTCTATTTGTGTGATAGAGGTTCCTAGCAGAACACTTGAAAAGGTAAGCTAATCAAAATGAAGACACTGTTAGTTCTCATCTTCAAGGCAGCCTCCTTGAAGGTAGTTCACAATTACAAGACTCAACCATTGTCGACAATTTTATTGTGTGTACATTATCATAATCTTTCTCAAGGTAGCCCTAAAAATTATACAGCAGAGAGGAGTCCTCTTTTTTTTTTTGTTATAGGTCAAAGTCATCGGACAAAGGATATTTAAGTTCACTCTGAATACTTTGTGTGAAAATCAATGATTGAATCAAAGATCCTGCTCCATTAGCTATTTTTTGTCCATTACAAAGCTTTATTTTTCTAACAATACAATGATTGTATGATATTTTGCTTCAATAGTATACGTTGTTCAAGTCTCATTTCATCTCAGTGTTGATGCAAACCAAAGAGCTTAAAAGCAGACAGTTACTTGTCAGACGGGATGAATCATCAAAGACGTGTCACGGATAAAGCAGCATGGCTTAGATACCTGTCCTACCACATCGACATAAAAGTCTAATAATATTTACCTTAAAATATTTGAGAAATTTAAATAGCTTTAAAAATCATTAGTTTGGAGAGAAAATATGCAAAACAACTCACACAAATATAGAAGGTATTTTATGTCCTTTTGATAAATAAGCAGAAATGTTTATTCTGACTCTCAAAATCCAAATAGTTAAAAATAGCAATCACGGTTCAAGGAAGTGTTTTACTAAAATACTTACCACACTTCCCAGTCACAGCAATATTATAAAGATACACAGCTCTCGTGTGCTAACTAGGACCTGTGAATATTTTATTCATAAACATGCATATCTTTTTATATTTGCACTAGCCTTTAAGAATGACTCTCTTGCTTATAAATATGGTTTATATTAGTTTCCTATCACTGTGTGACAAATTATCACAAAGTTAGTGACATAAAACAATACCCTTTTGTTAATGAATCCAGGCACAGAGTGATGGGTACAGAATTCACCCATGGGTCCTGGTAAAAAATTCATCCATTCTAAGGCTGAAATCAAAGTATTAACCAACCTGAGTTCTCATCTGGAGGGTCTCAGGTAGGACCCCTTTCCATTTCATTTGGGTTATGGGAAGAATTCAACTTATTGTGCTTGTAGTATTGAAGAACTTTTTTGGGGGGGACTATTATTGGGGGTTACTCTGCTCATAGAAGCTGTTTGCATTCCTTCTCTTATGGTTCCCTATAATTTCACAGCCACCATAAGAGAATCCCTCTCATATCAAATCCTTTTCACACTCTAAATCTCTGACTTCAGAAAAAGCCCGGTCCTTTTTAAGGGTTCAGCTGATTAGGTCAGGCTCACCCCAGAATATCTCCCTTTTTTAAAGTCAACTGTGACATATAAATTAATCTAATTATCAGAGTAAAATCCATGGAATTCACAATTTTAGGATGTATATACTAGAGGGTGGATATTTACGGGGGGCCATCCTCATGTGATACAAATGAATTTTGATTATTTCATGAAACAGAGGGGTTTTTTTTCTGCTTTTTTTTTGTCTTAATAGACTCAAGACAGATTGCACATAATAAAGTGTTGTCTAAGAAATTGACTTTAAAAATCATAGTTCTTCCCAAGATAGAAGATAAATGTAATGATATGAGGCATTATTACTATTCAATAGCATTATGTAAAGGATACATGAGTAATTAGAACTCTCTCTTCCTTTTCAAAATTGCCACTAATAGATGATAATCATAACCTAGAATTAATTGAAAGGTGACTTAAGTAGTTTATAGAAGCTCAGTGGTCAAGAATTCTAACCCAGGTCCATTTTCCCAGCATTTTTTTCTTTACTGGTAGACATTTGGCCAGAAAACTGAATGTTCTCTAAATAGTTCCATACATACTCATTCATGAAAGTTCAAGTGAAGTTTCTGTAAATATCACGGAACACCTAAACTGAGACAATTTCATCATTCACACAAAAATCCTATTGCATTTACTGGTGGTTTTAAGCCATGTAACAAACACAGTCTAAGTCATCTTGGTGATGAAAACAAATGCATGCAAATTTCTGACGATAAAATTATTCATTTATTTTACTATAGATATTTGAAATTTAAATTTAAAACAGGTATTTTCCAAGGTAGTATATGCTTATAGGTCAGCAATGTGAAGCTATAACCTGACCAATGACATTCAGGTCATGAGTAAACATATGGTCTGCCACAGTGACTCAATTAACCATCCATCAATGTAATTGCATAATACATCAGAAGAGGTAGACTCCCACCATTGATGGTCAGCATTTGTATTAAATTTAGCAGGAAAAAGCATCACTTTGCTGTAGCGTATTTGTCTATAACACAAGAAATCTTCTAAAATAATGCTTTTGATTTTATATTTTTTGTTCTCTGGAGGACGTTTTTGACAAACTGTGTTTTGGACTCCTGCTATAGGTAAAAAGCACAACTTACGAGACAACTGTAGTATTTTAATTAAGTCTAATCATGTTAATATTGAAATAAGAACAAGATATGCCATTTCCACATTGTGCAAATTGTGTATAAGGTTAACATATTACAAACTTCTAAGAAAAGCCATGGCTGAACTGATTAATGCAACTTTCTAGACATTGAATCTTTCTAGAATACTGCACATGATAAAATGACAACACTTTATAAGCAAGATTTTCTTTGAAAATATGTGTATGGAAATTAACAGAGAGTGGAAATATGATAGTAACAGGGCTTGAAATTATGAACAAATAAGCATTGTTTGGGCTTATATTTCATAAGTAAGATAAATTAGGAAATGCCATGTTCCTATCTGCTGTCCTTCTCCTTCATTTAAGTTCACATCCTGAGGAATGGTTCCACTACCATTATGTGAATTTGCCCATAAGCCTTAGTGTAAAGGGAGGAAAAAAACCCAAAAACTGGAAAGGACTTGAAGGGGACATTTTATTCAATCAGTAAATAGATGTCATTTGCATTACCTTTGGGGAAGGGAAGTAATCATTGGCCAGAGCCCTGTTCCTACATGACTCTTGATATGGAAAAAAATTCATGTTGCTAGATTATTTTTCTATTTTTCCACGATTTAAAACTCCACTGGTATGATTCAGTTTTTCTGACCTACAGTTGTTTGATATAAAATCTTACTAGATATCTAGTTTTCTTTGTTTTTCCAGAACTGGCCCACCATTTTAGAATAAATTATGATATTTAACACAAGTAGAATACAATGTTAACAATATCTACCATCTAACAAAACCGAAGCTGTATATAGTTACTAATTACCAGTTGTGTTAGGTAACAGTTTAAAAAAAAAAAGAAAGAAAGGAAAAAGGATAGGTCAAGAAGAAGAAATGAATAAGGCTTCAAATATTGTGTTTGCTATAGAAACTACACTACTGTGGCTGTCAGCACTGATGAGGATGGTTAAATTGTTTGAAAAGGAAAGCAGACATTGCAATGCAAAGATAGTTTCCATTACTAAAATTAACTTGAAAAGTCAACATCTACACAGCCACTATTTACCCAGTTGGTCCCAAACACGAACTATTCTCTAGTTGGAAATTGTCAGCTCTCCCTATTCTTGAGATTTGCATTATCAACAAGTCTATATAGTCTACTGATAATTCTTTAGCATCAATGTGCTCCCTCTACTATTTTTTTTTTGAGATTGAGATTTAATTAAAAACTAATGTCCTTATATACTTTGATGCTCCTGAGGAAAATAAACACATTTTGCTACAACTTCACTGTTTAAACAGAAGGTCATGAGGCTGCTGAGATCATTCCTGCCCGTCAGAATCTTGGGTAGGTTGTGTACATCATACTATCAAAGAGCAATACCTGTGAAGTTGTTCTCACACAAAAAATAGCCAACAGGTTCAAAGCCAATGCCAAAACCCATTCAAAGACAATTAACTGGCAAATTTCCACTTAAAAACTATGAACTGAAACTGGCTTGTTTTTACCATTATAGATGGGTTTGCAGGCAACCTTGGTTCATCCAATTGTACTAAAGCAATAAAATTCTTATAAAATGCTCTCTGTCTGATGTTACTCTACACTTTCATCCACTAAAGAAAGAAAGGCAAAGAATTGATAAGGATTTCCATAATAAAATAAAATCTCTCTGTTATTAAAAAAAATAGCTTTACATTTCATTTTGAACAGATGACCCCACTTTTTACTTGAGAGGATACATAAAGGTCATGACAGTTTAATTTTTGCAATCCCCTTTATTCTACCTCCATGTGTATTTATACCTTCACCCAACTTTACCCCTTTCTTACTTTTGGGGCCATTGATTTTTAACTTGGAGATTGCAAGGATGCTGTTCTTAGCATTTAAGGCATGTGGGATCAGAATCACCAGAACTACAATAGAAGTCCACTTTATCCTTGTGGAGAAACTGATATTTCAGGTCCAAATCAAACTACTAGGTGAGAATAATTACCATGAAGAACATCTGCTCTGCATGAAATTATGCTACGTTATGTTCAATATCAGTTTATCAGAAAAATGCAAATTAAATAAAAAATGAGTTACTCATAGTATAACTATAAAATACAAATTAAAAGTAACAATTTCAGGGACGCCTGGGTGGCTCAGTTGGTTAAACAGCTGCCTTTGGCTCAGGTCATGATCCCAGCATCCTGGGATGGAGTCCCACATTGGGCTCCATGCTCGGCAGGGAGCCTGCTTCTCCCTCTGCCTCTGCCTCTGCCTCTGCCTGCCTCTCTGTCTGCCTGTGCTTGCTCGCTCTCCCTCTCTCTCTCTGACAAATAAATAAAATCTTTAAAAGAAAAAAAAAAGTAACAATTTCAAGTGCTGGCAAGGATGTAGAGCACCTTAAACTGTCCTACGTTCCCGGTGAAATGCAAAATAGTATAATCTCTTTGGAAAAGCGTTGAGTAGTTTTATATTCACACAAAACCTGCCCGCACATATATATAGCAGCTTTATTTGTAATAGCACAAACTGGAAACAAGCTAAATGTCTGTCAGGGAAGAAATGGAAAAACAAAACGTGGCACATTCATATAAAGGGATGTTACTCAGCAATGAAAAGGAACTGATGACATTGAGCAAAAAAAGTCAGTAGAAGATCATGAATTCTACTATTCCTTTCATATGAGATTCCAAAGATAGCAAAATTTTAAAGTGGAGAACACGTTATTAGTTACCAGTAGTTAAGAATAAAGGAAGGGTTCAAATGTAGGGAATACCATAGCTTGATTATAGTGGTGGTTATAGTGGTGGTTATTCTTGAGATTTGCATAATCAACATGTATTTATCAAAATTCATAGAACTGTTCACACAACAGTGTGAATTTTAATGTATGTAAATTTAAAAATCTGAATAACATATATTTTGTAAATTTTAATTTTGAACAACTTTTCCACAATGGGAAACATATGATTTTCTTCTCTAGAGCTATATAGCACTTAGATGGAGATACCGGAACACGATGACATGAAATTTCTTGGAGGTGCCAATTCTTAGAGGACAAAAGCTTGGTCAGGGAGTGTGTAACATGAGCCTGGAATATCTTGTTGTGACAGAAATTTAAAAAGAGCTAAAAGGGGGTGCCTATGTGGCTCACTTTGTGGCTCACTTTGTCTCAGGTTATGATCTCAGGACCCTCAGATTGAGCCCCACAGGCTCCCTGCTCAGCAGGGATTTTGTTTCCCTCTCCCTGTACCCCTCATTCCCTGCTCATGCTCTTTTTATCTCTCTAGCTTGCTCTCTCTCAAATATATAAATAAATTTTTTTAAAAAGGTAATAAAAACTGCTAAAAGAATGATGAGACATACTGAAAAGACATAAAAGTCAGTTTGAAGGGGTGCCCACTTACAAAATCTGGGATCATTTGAACATTAAAATACATAACAGTATTAATGGATTATAACCCTTTGAATAAAATAAGAATCTGAGAGAGAGAGAGAGAGAGACAGGGAGACTAGAAGGAAGGAAGGAAGGCAGAAAGAAGAAAGATTTTTCTTTACAACTGGACGTTAACAAGTACATTTACTAGAAATTATGGAATTAAAATTAGAAAATAATTATTAGGAAACTGTCATAATAAACACAATAAACATTAATAGATGCCAAGACTAGTGGGGCAAGAGTTTCTATAAATGGGAGATTTACATAGTTTCAAAAAACTTCCCCACAAAATACTTATTAATTACAAAGAGGTAAAAACAATAAATATAGATTGAAACTAGGCAGACACTTTAATCAAATGATTGACGTTAACATAACAATGAGACGAATCACAGTCCTGTACTACCTGATACGATGCAATAAAAGGAATAGATCTCTTCTGTGAAAGTCTCACCCAAGTGCATAACAAGAATTTAATCATGAGGAAAAATTAGACAAACCTAAACTGCAGGACATTCTCCAAAATAAGTAGTCTATAATATTTAAACAAGTCAAGGTTATAAGTCAGGGAAAGACCGACTATTCTAGACTGAAGACGATTGAAAAAAACATGGTGACTGAAAGTAATATGTGATCCTGGATTGGATCTTTTTGCTATTAAAAAATTATATAGATAATTGGTAAAAAAAAAAAAAAATTGTCCCTCTATTGATAAAGTAATTTATCAGTATAGTAATGTATCAGTATATCAGTATTACTATTGATATAGTAATGGATCAATATTTAGCACTCAGTGTTGATGATTCTATTGTGCTTATGTAGGAGAATGTCATTGTTTGACAGAATCCTCATTTAAACATTTGGGGATAATAGAAGGTCATGTCAGCAATTTGCTCTCAATTGATTAAAAGTGTATTTTTTTTTAAAGATTTGTTTATTTATTTTATTTTTTAAAAGAATTTATTTATTTATTTGATGGAGACAGACACAGTGAGAGGGAACACAAGTAGGAGAAGTGGGAGAGGGAGAAGCAGGCTTCCCATCAAGCAGGGAGTCTGGTGAGGGGCTGGATCCCTGGACCCTGGGATCATGACCTGAGCTGAAGGCAGACACTTAACGACTGAGCCACCCAGGTTCCCCCAAGATTTATTTATTTATTTTAGAAAGAGAGTGTGCACATCTAAGTGGGGAAAGGGACAGAGGGAGAGGGAGAATCTTAGGCAGGCTCCCCACTCAGTGTGGAGCCCTGCTAAGGGCTTGATCTCACCTTGTTACGATAATGACCTGAGCTGAAATCAAGAATTAGAGGCTTAACTGACTTAACCACAGGTTTCCCCCAAAAGAATATATTTTTTTACTAATTTTGTAAAAATGAGTTTTCAAGATAGCCTCTGTTGATTGGTTGTGTCAATCTATGGGGTTCTGAAAAACCATACAAAATGATTTTCAGGATTCTCTTTTGATGAGGGGGATAAGGAAAGTAGTTTTCTACTAACTTACTATCCTTTATTGTTTAAATGGTTGCCTAATGGCTTAGCAACTCTCTTGTACTTCCAACTTGCTCATCATGTGAACAGAATGAGTTCCTTCCGATTTGACACTATAGAACCAAGAACTCTTAAGCCAAGAACTCTTAAGAGAGGAGGTTAAATGAGTATAGCATGAACTTGAAATAAAGTGGTATCAACTAGGAGATTACACAAAGTTGTACTAACCTGGTTTGCAGAGGGGGCTGGAGAGAAACAGATGAAGTCAAAAATCAGAAGTGATATGAAAAAAGTAGTCAATACAGTATGTCCCAGAATCATTCCAATCCTTCATGCTTTCCATATCTGGCTGCTATCCTATTACATGGAACCTCATGTTTTGGGATGAGCGGGAAGTACAAGATCAATTCATCATAAGGCCAGTTCAGGTTCTGGCCAGATACAATCTCTGCTAAGTGGTAATGCAGAAGAGTTAGTGACAAATCTGGCCAGTGGCCAGAGCTACTGGAGAAATTTTGAGAATATTTACTATGTAATGTATAAGGTTATGTCCTTATTCAGGAACCCAGTCTATACTGCCACTACCCAGGCTTGTTACATAGCATCCTGATCCAAGAGAGAGACTACTAACATCATTGGATTCATTTGATCATATAGCTTAGGTGGCAGGGAAGATTGTGTGTTAAACTGGACTGTTTTTTAAACTCACAGCTTTCTGAGTCACCTAACAAATGGAGTGGATCAGTAGTTGTGTTCAAAACGCCCACAATTTCACCATAGTATGCCTCCTTATAGTATAGTATACATTCTCAAGACTCTGAGAAGCCCCTTCATCTAGTTCTTTGAGGCAAAGCTTTAATTCTTCCTGACATCTCAGAAAGCGTCCTTCACTCTGAGCCTTGGCTTGCTGTTTACTGTGAGGTTGTGTGTTATTAGCAGTACCCAGAAGTTGATCTTCATGTGAGCTAAGTTCTAATTTTGGAAGACTTGCTTCAGGAAAACCTGGGGATACGAAACAACTTTTAACACAAGTCATAGCTCCTTTCTATTTCCTCTATATTTTGCTAGAATACAGAGAAGTTATTTCTTTAGCTCATCTAACTTCTCTCATATTTTAGGATAGGAAGATAAATCTATCTATTTGCCACTTCAATATTATTTCTAGAAATCTCAGAACCGCTAAAACTTTTTTTCATGTTGCTGCAAGTGACAAACTCACTAATCGTTCTGTAGTACAAAACTGCAGTCCTCTTTACCCCAGGGTCTGATAGAAATTTCCGTTAGGCTCTTTAGGCCTTCATCTGTCAAATAGTCCCTAAGCATATGCTATGGAATTTACTATTTTGTTATGATAGCAGCTTACTTCTGGGCACCCCTTTCTGTTTCAATTATCTATTGCTGTATAAGAGACCAACTTAAAATCTAATGGCTTACAACATTAAGTATTGATTTGTTCATGATTCTTTAATATTGACAAAATACAATCAGAACAGCTTGGCAGTGTCCTACACAGTATCTACTGGGGCTGGAGGCCCATGAGGGTGTCTTTTTCCACATATCTGATGTCAACTGGGATAGTTAGAAGAATTAGAACCAAGCTGGGCATACTTCACTCTCTCCAGATTTACTTCTCTTTTGCTGCTTCCTTCTCAAACTCTCTGAAATGATACCTCTACTCTACAGGGAAAACAATAAAAAAAAAAAAAGAAAGAGAGAGAGAAAATGAAGGTCTTCCAAATTTAGAGTGAGCACAACTTTTCCCTACATCAACCATCAGTCACTGGACACATGAAGCGCTTCTTTGACTCTACGGCACATACTCATCTGTCCGTAAATGTGTTTTCTTCATCCAGAATGGAGAAATGCTACTTATTTCTAACATCTCAGCTTAAAATGTCTCCAGTTCCCTTATCATTTTTTTAATCAACCCATACCTTACCCTCTTCTCTTACAGCTAAGATGATAATGTATTCTGGTTTGCTTGAAAAAGCCCTGTTTATTCCTGTCGTTTCAACGTAAGTATTAATAGCTTACTTTTCACTATTGGAAGTATCCTGTTTCAGAGATAATGCCTTCCCACAATTAATCAAGAGATTACACTACTAATATATATTAAAGAAATTGTATAAGGTGGATTTTTTTTCTGTTACAATGTGAACATTTGGAATACATGCTTTATTAGTATCTATGTCTCCAAGAGGCCTGTTACAATGTCAGGGCTAAAAATATTACTACAGTAAAGGCAAGGTTAAAAATGTAGAGAGGAATTAAAACCATTCCATGTTTCAGCGTAACTGATAATGGTAATTTTCCTGCAATGGATAACTGTATATTCGAGGCCAACCAATTCACCAAAAACAAATCGTTGAATGCCAAAACTTAGTGTGAATCGGTCTTTCACTAAATTGGACATTTGTCAATTTGCTTTTAGGCAAATTGGCATCCTATGAATTGATTCTTGGTAAATTTCCTAATGCTCTCTCTGTTTAATGGCCTTAGAAGAGTCAACCAGTATAATTGAAGCAGTTGATTCTGGGTGGTTTGCTTTGTAGGGAAAGCAAATTAATCTGCATAAAATTGACTTCTTTACAGTTATTTTTGTCAGGATAACAAATAATAATTACTTTTTATTTTCTTCAGTGTTTTAGATTTCAAAAACCCGGTCAGTCTAATTAATCCTATCTTTAAAAAGGAAAGGAAAGGGGGGAAAAAAAAACAAACCCTCTCTCTTAATACCAAACCATTTTGAAAGTCATCCAGGATTTTGAGAAAGCCTACAAGGTATGTGAGCATTATACTTTGCTCCTTCCCCCACTTCTATTCAAAGCACTTCTTTTCATGTGTTAATTCAATAGAAAAGAGACTGGGTTTCAAGTCTGTCTCTCTAGTATGTACTACATACTGGGAATGTGATAAATGTATTTATTCATTTTAACCAAATTCTACCACAACAAAACAATTTAGAGGCCCCATGGAGTCCATTATAATGGGATTTTACCTGTACTTTGATTGAATTAAGAATCCTATATAGAAATCAGCTATTTAAACATCATCCACAAGGACCTGAATCACAACGTTTTTCTCTGAAGGAGCGCATTATTTACCATAGTTTTGGACAGAGGCTAATTAATCCACATTTTGGATGGTACCACTGCTGGCTTCTGACAATGTGCTCTGCAGCCCACCACTCACATAATTCTCTCCATAGAAAACCTGCATGAAATTTTCTAAGCAGGAATCCACATGAGTTTCTTGGAAATAGCTCAGACTTTTCATTATGACTCTGGTGTTTAGAGGGGGATTATTTTTTTTTCCCACATTAAATAATATCATTTATTTAAAATCAGAAAATTGTTTACACAATTTTATCTTATCCATTTACCTTTCTTCCCAAAATGTGTTTTAATATAGATGGTAAATACAGCACGATTACTTTATATAGTCATAACATCAACTGAAGTAGCATATAATGACAAGCAATAATCACCAGAAAGCCATCTCATTATGATTATTTTAGCATTTGATAGAGGTTTTGCCTAAGGCAAAGCCAGGAGCTTCATTTATTTCAAAGAGATAAAAACAAGGAAATATGCACATTTGGCATTAAATATTATTCTGCAATCAAGGTCTATGAAAGGTGGAGAAGAAATTTATATTCACATGTACAATCTCTCTGACCTTTGAGACTTTCCAGTGACCACAGGGACACTGTCATCCTAGCTATTCTGCAAGTCTAACTGCAGACAGTCTGAAGAGCGAAGGATCGCACACATCTCTGTAATAACATCAGATTTCCATGTGACAAGACATTTGCTATTATATGTTATTTTTTTAATTGCAAAGCTGATGAGTTTAAGTCAACATATTTCTTTCCTGCTCCTTCTGCTTGTCAGCTGTAGCTGGATTGATAAAATGCAAATGAACAAATCATTAACGAGTACTGGTTATGAATCTCTCAGGCAGTTCAGGACCCTATCAAATCCTGCACCTATTACTTTGTGTGATTGATGTACTATTGTAAGTGATTGTTCCTGATCTTATTAAATCTTATTGATTTTTTCCCAGTTTCTATTTTATGCAGGGCCAGGCTTGGACTATTATGAATGTTGCTGAACACTGTTAATCAAGCTTACACAGCTATTTTGATGGCAAACAATTAGAACTCTGCAGCTCTACCTTGCAATTAGCTTCAGGGATATGGACCTCAGCACCATAATAATGAAAGCGACCTCCTTCAAGCACGGTAATGAGATTTACAATTATGACCCCAAATAACCTCTGAAAATAACCAATCTGCAAATTTAGATGTGTTTATCAATAATTTCTCTGTTTCTATGAAAATGAATTTAAGTATTTTTCTCAAAAATAATATTTCCTAGCAGAATATTCTTCCTACCCCTTTAAGTATATCACAAACGAAGCTTAAATGGTTTTAATTATATAAAATGGCTGTTATAAACACTTTATATGATTGTTCACTTACACATGTATAAGAAGATTAAAAATCATAATTCAAATAATTTCTCAGATGCATGAAATTAATATTTTCTAAATATGACAGTAGAACATGTTAAATGGAATACAGAACGTAAGTATCATTTTTAAAATTAGTTGTTTTATTTAACAAATTTTTATTAAGCAACTACTATGTGAATAGCAGTACAGTTGAATCTATGAATCAAAGATAATCAAACACAACTTCCTTCTAGATCGTTCTTAGATGATATTATAAATCTTTAAATTAATATAGTCAGAGTATCGACATCAATGTAATTCCATTTAAATCTATTGCAGAGAATCTCATGGATACATTTTATTCCAAACGTTTACATTCCTTAGGTACAAATTCTTTTTTATTCCTCATTTCTAACAAAAGAAATCATTTCCTTCTTTACTTAGAATATAGTAGCTGGTGATATTTTTCTTCTCCAAACACATCTTTCCCCTCTTGTCACTTAGGAAGAAATGCTGTCTTTACCTCTTTCTTCAGCAATGATTTTATTCCCACACTCTCTTTACTTCTCATTTGCCTCATTGCATTAATTACATGTTTCTAGTTTATACCTGCTCTTTCCACTGACCCTTTTTGTCTTTGAAAATCATAGGTTCCCCTTCCCCAGAGCAAAGCAATGAATTAACTAACCATCTCAACTTATATTTGATGTTGATGTTATGTAACTCTACAATTTTGTTCACTTTTCTTTCAAAATTCTGCATCTAGTGTTTGACGACTGAAGTCTCTACTAAAAGGCATATGGCATTTTGAAGAAGAGCTCTGTTGGCAAAGGCTAAAAATAAACCATTAAACTTCCAGAGTGTTTAATAGCAAGAAACATGCTAAGACAGACCTCACCCATCCTGAAGTCTCACTATATGTCAGGCGTGTGGTGAGGTTGCTACAAGGTCAGAGCTGTGATAAGAGTCAGGGATATTAGTTGTCTACAATTACTAACTCCTGGCCCATTATAACGTGGCCTGCATGTCTTCCAGTTAAACAAACAGCCATTCTGATTTTAACTTCCTTATTTTTCTTAGTGGTGCCTTGCAATGAGAAGTAGAAAGAGCAAGTAGTTTTGAGGTCAGAAAATAACAAATTTGGAGTCTTGTTTAGAATCACTTATGGATTATATAACATTAGAAGAATTACCTCAATCCTTCTAAGCCTCAGTTTCCTCATTTGATATTTAGAATTCACCAAGGGCCATTGTCAAGGATTAGAAATTATGAATCATAATTGTGTATTGCACTGCACGTGATCCTAAGTTGCCTACCTCACTTGTGCCATCTTCCCAGAGAATATGTCTCTACCAGCCCTACTGTGAGAGAAATAGGCTTCATAACCTCCTACTCATCTGCGCACTGTCAACGCTAATTAGATCAGGGAGACAGTTGACCCCAGTCTAAGCCAAAGAGAAATTCTCTGTCTCTCACACTCGCTCATTCTCCCTCTCTCTCGCTTTTTCAATCTCTCTCTCTCCCATTTTAGCTAACACAAGAAGAGTTTATCAACATCTAAGAGTGACTTTCTATCCTATGAAATTAAAGACAGAGTTTTCATCAATGCAAGATAAAGCTAAATGCTAGTTGGAGTTATAGGGAAGCAATTGGACAGCCTGCCAATCCACAGCAGAAAGTGGTGACAATGTGCTTTTAAAAAATAAGTTAAGGTGGGGCGCCTGGGTGGCTCAGTGGATTAAAGCCTCTGCCTTCAGCTGGGGTCATGATCCCAGGTCCTGGGATCCAGTCCCACATGGGGTTCTCTGCTCAGCAGGGAGTCTGCTTCTTCCTCTCTCTCTCTGCCTGCCTCTCTGCCTACTTTTGATCTCTGTCTGTCAAATAAATAAAATTTTAAAAATCTAAAAATCAAAATAATAGTAAGTTAAGGTACCCATGGTCTGGAGTGATGGAGAGATAAAGAAAAAGTGGGGTGGGAGAGAGACAGAGAGAGATTGATGTAGCACACAAGCACATCAGGCAAGCCCTGTCCTGGTTCTTGATATTCTCCAGTTACTATAAAATCTGGCTGTGTTTTAATGGTATGAAACTTTATAATCTTAACCCTTCCTTACATTTTTGTTCTTGTTTATTTGTTTGGGATAATCTTAGCCAATCTTGTCCAATAAATTGCAGCTTCTATTATTTATTCATTCAAGGGGGGTTTCTGATGACCTTTTCTAGGCTCAGAGAGCAAGAGTGAAGAAATCAGACAAAAATTCTGCATTTTGAATCTTTCTTTGAACTTCCTCTCTTACAAGTCTTCCTCTCTCAAACCTTGGAGTAATTTAGATCATTTACCTATTTTAAATTTCTTACCCAGTTCATCAGTGAATGTTGGGAATTCTTACTTGTAGGTCTTTCCTATTCTTTCCACCCACTCTGCCCAGGGCCAGCCCCTGGTGAGAGCAAACACACCTTCTGCTCAGGCCTCCTCATCTCCTCTGTCACACCTTTCCAGACTGTCCCACAAACTCACAGACAAATCATAGAGCCAAATTCTGACTGTATGGTTTTCTCGTTAAAAAAATAAATAAATAAAAAATAAAAAATAAATTGATGACCAGGTGTTCTTACCATAGTAAAATCAAGTTTAAAAGAAATTGATGACTTTTTACTTACCCATAAATCCAATTTCTTTAGCCATATATTAGAAGCTCACTAACATCAACCAATTTTTCCAACTAGATTTTCTACCAACTTCTAAATCAATTTCTCTATATTATTAATACTATGTATAATTTTATACTTGCATCTCTTATCTGTACTTATTTTTCTAGAGTAAAGTACTTCTCTGAATGTTTACTTCTGAAAATGTTTTAGACTCTACAATAATACTTTCTGAGTTTAAATCTTAGTCTTCTTTTGCCCCTGCTGTGTAACATTGAGAGAGGTGTGCCCTGATTGTTCTATCTACTTAAAATAGCGCTATCTCCTAAAGGTTTTCACTTATTATTATTATTATTTTTTTTTTTAGGATTGTAGTAGACAGCCTCCTAAGATGGACTCCAGTGACTTTCTGGTTTTTACACCCTTGGGTAATGTCATGCCTTTGATTATGCCAAACTTCTTGACTTGCTTCCAAAGTATAAAATATGGCTAAAGTGATGGATGTCACTTCTGAGACTAAGGTACAGATAACTGTGGCTCCCATCTTGAGAGCTCTCTCTTGTTCTTCTTTGGAATGTTCACCTTGGAGAAAGCCAGATGTCCTGTCATTAGGCAGCCCTGTAGATACTCCCATTTGAGTGAACTTGTAAGGAGATCTTCTGAGGCTTGCTACAACCAAGTGAGTTTGGAAGATGTGTTCTTCAGTCCCCATTGTTGCTTAAAATTACTGCAGAATTGACTGAATGACAGCTTGTCTACAACCTTATGAAACATCTGGACCCAGAGGCTACAGCTAAGCTATGCCTGGACTCCTGACCTACAAAAATTATGAGATAATGAATGTTATCTCATAATGTGGTTTTAAGCTGTTAACTTGGGACATAATTTGTTATCCAATAATAGATGACTAATAGAAGAAAATAAGAAAGAAGATAAATAAGATAATAGTAATTCTTGTAAAGAGCTTAAATACAAAAGAAAATGTTAACTGCTAATCGTATTGTGAATACTATGGGTCACATTCACACTACTTTTTTCTGAATTTTTATGGGGTACATACGTCACAATCTACAGCAGTTCTATGGTTATAATTTGATACCCTAGATTGTCAAATAAATTATATATATCCACCAAGATTGGAAGATCAAAACTGTGTTTCCATCCCTAGTACTTCCAAGCATTGCTGTCACCAAATTTCATCAGCCAACTATCTGCTATGGCCTGTCAAAAAAGAGTCCACATTGTGCATGATCTGGATTCTGGTATGTGCTTGAGAACTTCCTGAGCCAAACCCTTAGGGGTGAAGCTCATAAGTATTGACATTGTTGTTTCTCATGGAAAGGGACTTTGCTGGGGCTTTCATGACCTTCAGGGTGGCCCTGCCATAGTCATCATCGTACATCATCAGGAGCTTTGCACTAAGTTGCAGGTTGCCCTCAAATTTACCATGCTTTCTAGGAATTGAAAAAAAAATTATATACATACACACACACACACATACACACACACACACTTTACATATATAAATATGTATATGTGTTTGTATATACATGTTCATACATCTGTATCCCTATTCATGTGAAATTATATATATATATATACACACATACTTATATATGGACATAATATTTATATATATTTTTATATATAACATAGATACATATATATCTGTGTACACACACACACCCCCTACATGGATGTAGATATGGATATATGTATGTCTTTGAGGTCAAAACTCTTTTGGCTTTATCTTTTCCAGGCCCTATGTTAAGCCTATACGAAATGTGAATTTATTGCATGATGAATAAATTGATGCCAGATAGAAGGACACACTTTGATCCATTAGGCTTGCTTTAAGAAAACTCTGCAAGCTACAGAACTGGTATTTCTGGAATCCATTTAGGGGTGACTGTGAATTGGGTCAAAGGGAATTAAACAGATGGAATTATCTCGTTTCATTTGAGTGAGCTGAGAAAATAGAGATAGCACAGCCTTGGTTTCCATAGTCAGCAGCATATAACCTTTCATTTAATATTGGAACAAATATAGATAATCAAGACCAATTTATATTATCAAAAATCATTTCAAATGCTAGTAAACACTAAACCTACATACCACTAATCTTGAAAGCATATATTGTGGAGGAAGAAATTTGAATTGCATTGTGTGTGCTTTAAATGTTGTCAAACAGCTAGCTTATTTGTTTATGTGCCTTTTTCATCACATCCATTAGTTTAAATATTACATGGTTGCACAAATTAAACTGATACAGACATTCAGTTAGAAACCTGGAGGCGAGTTTCTGACCTAAAAAGCACACAGATTTGGTAGACTGACAGATCTGGGCTCAAATCCAGATTCAGTCACTTGCTAAATTTGTGCCTTTGAGCACATTATATGAATTTTCTTAATCTCAGTTTCTCATTGTCTAAAATAGGGTAATGATATTTGCATCATAGAATTATTTCAGGAATTAAATCAGGTTGGTTATATAGTATCTGCTACACAGAAATCACTAGTCCTTTTCCATTCTGTTTATAAAAGCATGTTCATACAAATGATTCACATAAAAAACAAAAACAAAACCACAGAAATTTACTAATTAGCAAATACCACAAAAATATTCAAGTTCAAAAATAATGCCTGTTGTCCACCTAGTTTTCATTGACTGACCCGTGGTGGCAGGCCTGGAGTGGGGCAATGTTACAGTGCTAGGAACCATAGCAGCCAAGATACCAAAAGAACTGAATGCGTTCTTTGCTCATCATATTTCTAAGTCTCAGAACTGTTAAACTGTCCAGAGGAATTTTACAAGAAAAATTATTTTAATCATTTCTGAGGATATAAGAAGTTACCTATGTTTTCCTCCTTGCTATTAAGCTTTCCTAGGTCCCAAGTATATGAATACCCATTGGCATCTATTTTTATTTCTGTGTTTTTAAATTGTCTCTCAAAATAATTTGGAGATTTACTGAACAACATAAGTTAAATAATACAAAAAACATTAGATTGAAAAATACTAAAACAACAACAACTTTAAATAAAGTGGTGTCTGGATAAATTTATACTGGCATACTGACCACCTTATCACCCTAACCTATTAGTACTCCTTTACAGAAAGATAACTATGTTATACCAACTTTCCTTTTTTTCCCAAAGATGTATTTATTTATTTTAGGGAGAGAGAAAGAGGGAGGGAGATTGGGGAGATTGAGAAAGACAGTGGCAGTGGGGGGAGGGGAGTGGGAGAAAGAAGTACAAGCAGACTCTGCACTGAGCACAGAGCCCGTTAAGGGGCTTGACTGATCTCATGATGCGGAAATCGTGACCGGAGGTGAAACCAAGAGTTAAATGCTTAACAGACTGTGCCACCCAGGTGCCCTTACACCAACTTTCCTATTCAAACTTTCAAAATGCTCCCCCATCTTCCAGTGACTCACCTATAATCCGTAACTCCCATCACCACACACACACACCATTATATAACCCAGAGACAGAAAGAAGCGCACAAACTCTTAGCTGATAACCGAGGTTTGAGAACAACTTCATCTTCTACCCACCAAATCTTTCTAACACCTTCCCTTCAATTACAATGGGTAAAATGCACCCACTCAGATCTGAAGCCAAATCCTTTCCTAGGAGTCTGGATCTCAGTTTCCTCTCACATTCTCAAGGACTCTGCTCTTGCAATCATAATTTATATTTTGAATCATTAATTTTCTTTTTTTTATTACATTGTGTCCTTAGTTTACAAACATACTCTAGTTATCATCCATCCTAAAGATTCCACTCTTAATCTGTTATCTTATATATTGACTCTCATTCACAGAAATTATTTCAAAAGAGTTGTTTATATTCCCTCTCTCCAAACTGTATCCCATTTTTTTTCACCTTGTCCAGTGAAGTGTCAGTAACCACTTTTACAGTGAAAAGAGTATCATCAAAGTCATACGATGAACTTGTGTGCTGCAAAATTTAATAGTCACTTTTTTGCAAAGATGCAAACTCATGCATCTTTTTTAGATCGACAGGGTTTTGTTCTTGGCTTCCTCTTGTTCTTAATGACTTCCAACATAATGTATCAGTCTTTTTTCTTGAGATATTGCTTTGGGTTTTAGGACACTCTGCTCTCCCTGTTCTCCCATACTCCTACTGTTTTTTTTCCATCTCCTCTGCTGACTGTCCTCCTTCACTTACATTGTATGCCTTGTTGGCCCTAGGATTTTATGTAGGTCTTTTATTTTCTCTATACTGAATCTCTGCCAAGTACGACCATTCTATACTAGATGTTTTTACAAATGTTCTGACAGAGGTATGAACAGTACAGTGGGAATGTAATCATAAAACTGATTTTCCTCCAATTATTGCCTTCAATTATGAACTCCTAAATATCCTATAATAGTATCTATGGCAGCTAACATACCTTTCTAGTCACTTCCAGCTATTATACTATTCAGCCAAATTACCTTTAAAATTTAATCTCATATCCAATTGTTCTCTACCTACTCCTAAAACTCCTAAGGTAAAGGGTATATCTCATGGCACTTGGGTGGTTCTCAGAAAATATGGAATATGTCTAGCACCTATTATTTTAACTTTGGAGCTCTAGTCATCTATCTGGACACCAACAGAGGAAAGCATCCTGCTGCACTTGTGTATTCAATTGCCCACCTGACATTTCCACTTGGCTATGTCATCGGTGCCTCAAAATTCATATGGCCAAAATAGTACTCTTAATTTCCCAATCCCTCCTGCAAATCTATTTCTCTATCAGTCTTTCATATCTCATTACATGTCATTATTGCGACTATCAAATTGGTCATAACCAAAACCCAAGATTATCTTTGATTCTTCTTTACCCTTCCCTACTCCACCTCCTATCCAGCAGCAAATCTGTAATCTTCATTTTTAATATGCATTCCAAACTCATGCAACTTTTTTAGATCTACAGGGTTACCAGCTTAGTCCACAGAAACATTCATTATATGACCGTGACCATGACCACAGTAAGAGCCTACTAACTGGTCTCCTAGTTCCATTCTTGTTCCTAGAATCCTTCCACTGAATTCCAGAGAGAGAGAACAGTCTCTTGAATATGAATCTGATTGTCAGTTCCTTCTCATAAGCCTTGATGGTTCTGTGCTGCATTCTGAACAAAATTAAAACTCTTCACCATCACCTAAAAGACTCTCTATGAGCCAGTCTCACAGGTCTTTCTATTGTTTGAAAACAAGGTAACTTGCACTTAGGGCCACAGTAACTTGCTAGCCTCTCTCCATGGAGCACTCTATCTCCACATCTCTCATAGCCATCTCTCTCTCTCTCTCTCTCTCTTTTTCTCCTTCTCATTCTCTCTTTCTTTTATTTTCTACCTGTAATTTACTTCTCAGCTCAAATATTTCCACTCTGTGAAAACTTCCTTGGCCTCTCAAGCTATGTTAGCTTTTCCCATCTCATCATTCTTTATCATAATGTAGTTTTAATTCTCTTGTCACTATCTGAAATTACCTTCTTCATTTATTTGTTTAATTCATCATTTCTCTTCCTCTCAATGGAATATCAGTTCCATGAGAGGAAGGACCTTGTCTGTTTGGCACGGACGATATTATGTGTCCACAATCCCCATTTTCTTTTCCTCTTGGGCATATAGACCGTATTTCCTGCCTTCCTTGCAGCCAGGCGTGGTGAGTTGGAGCCAACAGGAGGTAGGCAGAAGTTATCTGTAATATTTTTATGCCTGGACACCCACCAGGATCTTTCTCTATTTATCACTCAGACAATTATGACTAATCTAGTGACAGACATTGAGAAGTCATCAGCAAGCAGGACCTCTGATCCCTTGATCAACATATGGAGTGCTAAATCCAAATATACCTTTGGACTTCAGTGTGAATGAAAAATAGCTTTTAATACATTATGTCATTAAGATTTTAAAGTTGTTGATTATAACAAGTAGGCTACTTTGTCTGTTATATACGTCCTGTTCATTGTTACACTCACAGTATCTTTAACAGTAGTGAACTAAAAACATTGAGTAAATGAATGAGTAATTTATTGGATGTTCAGTAACTTAATTTGTATTTGCAAATCTGAGTACCTTTAAATGCATATCCATGCATAGTATATACATATTTTTAAGGTGCAGAAGGAGAGGGACAGAGAGAATATTATGCTGCACCCACACCAAAGGTGAAGCCTGAAATGAAGCTCAATCCCACAATCCTGAGATCATGAACTAAGTCAAAACAAGACTTGGGTGTTTAACAGACTGAACCACCCAGGCACCTAGTCATGCATAGTATGTGTAACTGAGAAATTTTCAAGAATGGCCCTCTTTAACGATTAGGGTATTTTTCTCATAGTAGTTTGAGTTTAGTTAGAAAAGCTTAGATAGAGCACCTGGGTGGCTCAGTTGGTTGAGCAACTGCTTTCAGTTCAGGTCATGATCCTGGAGTTCTGGCATCCAGTCAGCATCTGGCTTCCTGCTTAGCAGGGGGTCTGCTTCTACCTCTGACCTTCGTCTTCTCATGCTCATTCTCTCTCATTTTCACCCTCTCAAATAAATAAATAAAATATTTTTTAAAAAGAAAGGCTTAGATAAAGGTAGAATTTAGATAGAATTATTATTGATTTGAAAACCAACCACAACTTCTTTGATTACAAGCACCATAGGTGTGTCTTGCAAGAGAAACTAATGCGGAGATACCTGACTCCTTTCTGTAACTGAGAAAAAAATACTTCCATAAATAGCAAACTACAAGAACTATTAGAATTATTTTAAAAAAATAGCTTACTGGCAGTCAGGCTTTGTCTTTCTGTAAAAATTGGTCCAAATAAAATCAATATTTTTTATTTAAATTTCGGTAGTTAAAAAGTCAAGTTTAGATACAGTTTCTATAGCTTTAAAATCACGTTTAGATAGTTTAGATGCAAGTTTCTATAGCTTTTAAGAGCTATAGAAAATCTTAGAAGCCAATTTTTTACTGAGTTGGTAACTGTAACTAAATAATAAGCCAATTTCCCAAAGTTGTAGTGATAGAATGTTGATCTGAAACTAGAATCCTGATCTATTATTTCTTAGTCACTCTTTCATTTCCTGACAATCGATTATGAAGATTCAGGTTTTTGCATAAAGTGACTACTTTGGGCTTTTTCTCTTAAATTTGTTTAATTACACTGAAGACTCCTCTATCAATGCTCTGAAAAAATAATGCAATTGTCTCCAGCTAAATTACAAATTTTTGAAATAAGCTTCAATGCTTTGCTCATTAGGTATGAAAGAATACATAGATGCAAATAATAAATACAAGACAGAAATATTTATATACTTAAAAACTATCTCTTTTGGTCAGGCTTAAAACTCTTTTTCCCATTTTCCTCCTATTATCCCTCTTATCAAATGTCAACTGGACATTTTGATTCTACCTGGAAAATATCACTAACTTTTATCTTTTTATTTCTAATAAAATTACAATTCTAATTATCTTTTGCTTGAACTATTTCTATAAAGTCCTAAAATTAACATAGTCATAGAAGGTGATGTTTCTTCATTGTTTAAGATTGATTCTGCCATGCATGTCTACCATAGCCTCATTCGTGATCTGGAAAATTGGTGTATTAGTTTGTTATATCAATTAGCGCACCTTTATTGAGCTCTTATCCCTGAAATAGGCACTATACATGTGGAGATCAACTCAGTATCCAGCCAAGGGGCAGATATTAATATAGCTTGGTAAGTGCTAGAAATGTAACTCGTAGAAATATGGCTCTGCTGCTGTAAGAGCCAGAATAAAAACAAATTCTTCCCAAAAGTATTGAAGAAATTTCACTGAGAAGCTGATATTTTAGGTGGACCTCAAAGAACCAGTAGATACTTCTCAAAGTATAAAATGTTTGAAAGCTGCTCCTGAACTAACGGTTTCAAGACAAATAGTTCATAAAATTGCTGTGAGTCTGAAAAATTGTGAGAAGTTTAGAAAATTGGGAATGTAGGTTAATTGGGGAATGGAAGATGATAGGGCTCTGACATCTAACATCGCATATATAGCCAGAAGGTTCTTTATTTTCTAGCTGACTAAACAGGTGCCTTCATCTCTCTAACATAGCTCCAGTGCATCTATCCAAAATCTATCTTCTTGGTCAAAGAAGGTTGAAGAATGCTTGAGGAGACGTAAGGGAGGCAGGTCTGGAAAAGAAGGAAAAACAAAATATGGAGGCTTATATTTCTTTTTCTGAGATAATTTATATTTCATTCTTTAGGCAATAGGAAAACAACAAGAGTTTTAAAGAGTAAAGTTTAGAAAGGATGAGGAGGTCTACTAGTGAAGAGTTAAGGTTAACTGGTTGAGACAGATATAGTGAGAGATTTTGGAGCTCATGGCATTGTGTAGGTCTAGAGGAAGGCAATGGGAAAGGAAGCATTAAAAGAAACAAAATTCAAGAGTGATTTCTGAGGCCATAGAAGATTTAAAATCTACAGACTTTTTCTACTGAATGAAGAAGCAGAATCTAATATCAAAAAATTGTATAGATGATAAGCCCTTGGGTTAGTAGAAGCTACATATTTAGAGAATAGAAACACAAGAAGTGAAAGAAAGTGATTCATTGAAGATTGGGGGAAGGAGGTAGGATACATTATAGGCAGGATACATTTACAGGCAAGTACCTGTGGATTGATGTGGGATAAACTAGATGTTTTTTATTAGGCAGGATTTAAAAAAACACCATGAAACCCATTTTTTTCATTTAAAAATTATCTTTAAAAGTTATCAGAACTGTTAATAGTATCTACAAAATATTAGGACTTTACTAACCTTGAAATTCTAAGTTTAAGCCAAATTTGAATGAAATTGTCAATCAAGTAAGCTTTATTCTTTTCCTAGACCTTTTGAAAATTGTATCACTAGTTTATTAATTCTGTGAATTCATTCTTAGGATTCCTACTTATAATTTGAATTCATATTTCCTCTGGAATATGTACACCAAGTAACTATAGAGTTTTAGTGAATCTTCACTGATTACTATGAGTTTCTATAATGTCCTCTGTTAAGATAGTAAATTTTAGTTATTTGCACTAAATAACTTCAAGCTCAATATAACGTTGGGGCTTGAAGCTATTTCTAAGTAATATCTTAAGTGACCTTAACAGCTATGTTTAGTTCATTCTGACTCAAGTTTGCCTGAGATTGACATATAGCAAAAATAGATATTTTTGTCTTTTTTTTCCCTCCAATGTCAAGTTGGGGGGAAAAAGCTATTAGAATTCCAGTCATCTTGGTTAGTTGAAGAGTGTTCTCACAATAATTCTTTATACAAACTATTACTTGATGATCATCTGCTACTCTTGAAATGACTGAAAAGTCCATGCATGGCCCACAGTTTTTTAAGTAAAATACATCAAGGCAATTTCACCCTTTCAAAAGCTTTCAACACAACTTTATGAAGTTTATCATTCTCTCTTTGGGGAAAATATACAATGGGACAAACTGAAGTTCTGAAATAAGAAATAAAATCTTTTATGGTAACATTAATAGGCCATTTCCAACAATCATCAAAATCACTCTTAGATGTGGGCACTCATGAATTTCTTTTAGCCATTATTTTGCACCACAGAATGAGAGGGTTACATAGGCAATGCCTGAAAATCTCAACTGCAAACATAATGTTGCCTCTGAGGCAGGATCTGTTGATAAATTGTGGCTGTTTGTTAAAATTAGTCCTAATCTAGCTCTGAATTTCCTTTCCTCTGAGTGCTCAAGAACATAATCATCTATTCAGTGCAGAACTCCATGTTAACAGCTTTAAGTAAATGTGTATATATATTATTTATATATTTATTAAGGTCACCAAAAAAAAGGGGGGTATCCAAATAGAACAGGGAGACATGATAGCTATTCCTGAGTTTATTACTTAGCTATAGAGAGAGAGAGAGTAAAAAAACAACATAGAATAGCTTAGAAGTTGTGGTAATAAAAGAAAAAGTGATCAGATTTGATCTGATCACACAAAGTACTTAGGGAGGACAGAGTAAACAGTTTGCTTAATTAATAAAAAAAATTTTAATTAAGAAAAAAAATCAAAGGTGGTATTTTTTAAAATATCATGCATTATTTTTACCTGCTTGAAACATTTTCATTCTTTTTTTTGCTGCCAATGTAGAAAATATTAGAAAGTAGAAATAATATACAAAAACCATTTATAATCCTGCTAACTAGAGATAATCAGCATATGTCCTTGTGTTTCTTTGTAGCTTTTGCTCCTGTAATTACCTAATTTATAAATCCACTCTCCATCTCTGAGTGGATATTATAGTGAGCCACCCAGGATACCCCCTCAGCCTGGAGACATTCATTTCTCCACTTCTGGGTCTGTTGGAAATACAGGCCCATAGCTGAGTGGCTCTTTGAGAGTCACCTTCAGATGAAGCGATCCCTGTGAGATTGAATCTCTTGTTCCAACTGCCTTGTTGTTCAATTCCTTCTTCAGCTCAGTCTTGTTTCTTTCCTTAAAGATCCCAAGCCCAAGGACAGTCCTTACAAAACTTCCAGCAAGCAGATATCTATCTCAGAGTCTGTTTCCCAGGAAACTTCACTTAAGACCCTCTTCAAATGATTTTTAAGTCAGTTTCACCCCACTTGAAAATATGCATTATCAATTCAGCATTACTAATTGAAACCTAGATGTAAAGTATTTTCAGGGACTTCATGGCCATTTATTCTATGGACACAATTTACTTAGCCATGCCCTATTATTGCATATTGAAGACAAGGAGTTCAGGAGATACAAGAGAGCTGCAGGAAAGGAAGCATTGAACATAAGGACTGGGACATAAAGTGAGCAAATACAGGAAAGAAATGCATATTTATCTTAACAAGAACAGAGAGTTTAAAAAGCAAGAATGGTAAGGAAAGAAATGCTATTGACGATGGAAGTCTAAAAGCAAAAGTAAAAAGATAGTGTTAGAATAATGAAGGGTAAGCAGATTACCCGACTTAAAAAAAAAAAAAATACTGGGTGGGGGGTACATGGGAATTAAGTACTGTGGAGCAAACCTGGAGGCAAGGAAGTGACTAGGTCTCCAGCACTCCTCCTTGTGTGGAGGAGAGACCCAGATGCCTGGGATTAAGTGTTGGCTATTAAGTTGGAAAGGGAGCTCAAAAAACATAATAGACAGCCCCCCACCCAAGATGTCATGTCTTAGTGATAGATTAGATCTAGTGAGCAAAATAGAAAGGGAAAGGGAAAATGAGGATAAGATATTTAGCCTGGGGGATGGGAGGAAGATGAAGCTTTCAATGGTGGTGGTGAAATTCAGAAAGGGTGATTGTTGGTAGCAGATGATTAACTTACCATCTGATAGGTTAAATTCTTTGTGTCAGGATTTTCCAGGGAAGATAATGTGTGAGACAAGCTCAATGTATTTCTTTTTTTAAATCTGTGTAAGATGTGCAAAAAATTAAGATAGGTCTTTAATGGTAGCAAGAGAAAAAGCAAAGTCATGTCACAGCAACCAATACATGTAGGGATGCACACCACTGGAGTCTTCTCAAAGAAGCCGTTAGCATATTAACAGTATAAGTCTTACCTATTTAAACAAATTGTATGTGTGTGTGTGTGTATGTATGTATGTATACACATATATTCTCTAAGAACATTATAATTGTACGTTTCTCCTATAACCTTAGAAACTAAGTATAGAATATCAAATTTCTTGGGGCAATAAGCAGATCTCATATTTGTAGAGAAATAAACATATTTTAAATCAATACTAAATTTTGTTTCTCCTAATAAGAAAAGCACAGAGATATTTTTATAACTGGCTCAGTTTTTCTGCATTTGGATGTAATTCATAACATATACCTGATGTTAAATATACATAAATATACAAATAAGGATTATTTGATGATGAAAAAATTATTAAAGTTGTTTCGAAAAATTAGCTTAGAATGTTAAATTCTTGCCACAGTCGATTTAAGGATTATTCATTTTTGAGCCATTTTGACAACAGAGCAAAAGTGTTATTTAGTGGTTTATTAATGCAATCCACTTATCACTGATTCTCACCCCAATGTGCTCACACAGTCTATTTATTCCTTACCTTCACACAAAATCTTAAAGTTATTTCAGGGAACCTTTGAGGAACCTTCATGTTCTTGTATATTACATTAAGTTCTGGCCTCCCAGGCTGATGTTGGTTGCCTAAGAAGCTAGTTGAGAGTCCCTTGGTTCTTTCCTTGTTTCCAAGCCCATTGAGATAAGGGCATCAGATAGGTGCCAAGGGTACAATCTTTCAATGTTTCAAAAGCCACAAGTAAGATGCCAAACCTGTACCAGTTTATCTGCAGCCTCAGTGAGGCTCAGGGACCTTATGTTGTACATAGAAATAGAAGAAACCGTTTCTTAGGCTGCCTTTTGGCACCTTTCCTTTTAAAGCCTCTTTTTCCCTCCACAAAATAATAGCCCATAAAAAGTCTTTGTTTTTGTTTTTGTTTTTTCTTTCATTTAGAGCTTTTTTTTCCACAAGGCGCTTTTTTCCATAAGACACAAGTTCGTGATATCTGAGACAATTACCGTGTTATCAACCCATGATTTCCTCTCTATTGCATGGACCTCTTAGTTTTTTGCCCCCTAACATCCTTAATAAAAATGACTCAGTTTGACAACCAGCAATGTGGCTGAAGAAGATATCCCTCATTTATAACCCCTCTCAGCAACAATTTGGCACCCATTCATGGATAAAGTGCCTTTATGGGAACTTTTTTTTTTTTTTTTAATTTCCATCAAGTAATTTGCTTACCCTTCATTATTCTATGTCTAGCCATTTTATTCTTACACTTAATAGAGGTTTGCAAAAAGATTATGTGATTCCGAGGAAATTCAGGTGTCCGAATGTGATATTTGTAACAGTTCTTCTCAGTCTGCATACACATAAAGCTAATCCTCAAAATAATCATGAAAGTGCACATATTATTTATTTGTACTATACACAGAAAGCCTAGATGGTCCAAGACACACAGGAAGCATGGGAAGAGAGAAAGAAGAGTGCTTCTTCTTCATACCAGCTAAGTGAGTATCTTAACCTGTCTACAAGCTGGTTAGAACCAGGCTAGTCTTTGAAGCTAATCTCAGTTAGGACATCTTTGAGACTGGTTTCTCTTTTTCTACATTCCCTCTTATACATTTCTGCAGGTATATGTTATTTGCCAAAAGTTCCCTTTTGGGGTACTAATCAGGAAACTATAATTACAGGAATGAAGGACAAGATACAAAATGACCTAAACTTGTCCTTTTTTTTTTTTTCCTTTTTTCCCCAAAATCACAGTTTGAACTACTAAGCTGGTTCTGTCTCTTTTTTCCAAGTCAGGCAAGGAATCTTGCCCTAGAGATGCTCCTTTAAAGATACTTGTATTTGGGGGTGCCTGGGTGGCTCAGTAGGTTAAAGCCTCTGCCTTTGGCTCAGGTCATGATCCCAGGGTCTTCAGATGGAGCCTGCTCAGTGGAGAGCCTGCTTCCCCGCTGCCACCCCCGACCCCCGCCTCTCTGCCTGCTTGTGATCTCTATCTGTCAAGTAAATAAATTTAAAAAAAAAAAAAAAAGATACTTGTATTTGGCCTTCTCTGGTGCTGCTGGCTGAAAAAGTAAAGGCATCCTGACTTTGCTTATTCTTTCCATTTTAATGTAGAATTAATGATCCCTGAGGCATCTTAGAGAATATTGTGTGGCTGAATCAGAACAGCCTTTAGAAATATTTAGAATTCTCACTCAAAATAGCATGTCTAAAATGATTATTTAATAATGCTATTTCTACTATTTTATAGCTGCTGTATATTTGTAGCTATGTTATGTTCATTTAAAAAAATTTTTTATTGCAGTACAGTTGATGTACAAGCTTGTCTTCACCTGAGGCTTCATCTGATGTTGGAGGGCATTGAACAACACTGTTGGTGAGTGACCCCAAGCACCAATCAGAATCTCTGGGACAGAGGACTTGCTGCCTCTTGAGGAGATAAACCTATAGAGGAAAAAAAGACGTGCTTCATGAATAAGGAGCTCACTGTTTGGTGAGAGAATTAGAAAAGAAAGTAGTTAAAATGCTTGGGGAAAAAAGAAAAAGAAAAGAAAGAATACTAAACAAATCCCTAACAATCACCTGCTTGTCAAAAGATCTAAGTAAAACTAAAATGTAAATACCTGTGCTTTCAAAATTAAAGCAACTCAAACTTGATCAAAGGTATACTTTTTATTTAAAAATAAACCATAGGGCAATTTTATTTATTCATTTATTTTTAAATAATTATTTATTTATTTGAGAGAGAGAGCATACGAGGTAGGGAGGGGCAGAGGGAGAGAAGAGAGAGAATCTGAGGCTGACTCCAGGCAGAGCCTGACTTGGGGCTCGATTCCACAACCCTGAGATCATAACTTGAGCCAAAAGCAAGAATTGGACGCCTCACTGACTAAGCCATCCACGCGTCCTAAGCGTAAGGTAATTTTAAATACACAGGTTCCCCCACTTTATTTTAAAATGATTGGGAGTGGAAATTCAATAAATTCACAATTTCGAGAGACATATTTCGATTCTGAGAATCAGTAACAAATTAGAGGCTCCAAATGTTACCTTATATACTATGGGCCACCTAATAAATAGTTGTTGACTTAACTCTGATAATGACTGGGTGATTAACAGTCGTGATTTAAAAAGATATGATGATGTAAAATAATATTAATTGTATTTCATTTCTTTTTTCTTCTACTCAAAAATTCAGTGAATTATTATCATATATAGCATCTGTCTTTCAAAATTAGCAAAGTACAATAAAAGAAGTGTTCTTTTACTTACATTTTCCAGTAAGTTTTGATAATGCGCATATATGAGTAAATGTAACACATATGCAAATTGCATAAAATAAACAGGAAAATACCAATGCCCAACTTTTACAAGATGGAAGATAGTAATTAATGATGAATATAGTAGAATAAACAAAATCCATATTGCACAGTATTTACTTCATACATCAGTATCTATGTTAACTCTTAGTGATATATTTATTTTTATATTGAGGACTTAATTTACCTCAAAGAACCTATTGTTCCCCTTAAAGTATCTTGAATTCAATGAATCCCTTCTGATATAAGTACAGACTCCTTCCTGACATAGATAAAGGTAGCTGTTGTACTTATCAGCCTGATAGTTAAAAATTATTCACATAAGCAACTCAAAATATGCAAAGAAAGTCTATTTTTACTGTAATCATTAACAACAAAAGAAATTAGCTGTTCATTTCAGACCTTTACCCGTACTATGTCCAGCATCTTATGTACTTTTTTTTTTTTTTTCCATATAATACCCAAACGGGCTTATAAGAAACACACGTTTATGGTCAGTGTTACAAATAATGTAAATGAGTTGTGGGAAGATGAAACTTGTCCAAGGTCCCGGGGCCCTTAGGATTCCAACTGAAGTCTACCTAATTCTAAAGCCTGTGCTTCTAGCTTCTGCATATTGGCTCACTCTGTAATCCCACCTTTCTGTCTCAATACCGTATCCTAAGTCTTGCCTGTGAGATTTCATAAATATCCTGCCATCATTTTATAGACATCAGAACTGAATTAGCATCTACCCTAAATAATTGTGTTACAACATAAAACAAAGTTTCTAAAACAATATGGAGAATACCTTCTTCACATCATTCTTCTGTGCATGCCTCTGTTTTCTCCAACACACAGCATAGCACCCTCCTTTGGAAGGAGACATGGTACTGATGCTGTGGGTGAGGAAAACTCTGATTTTCTTCCTCCTAAGGAAGGAATACCACAAAATATATGGTGTTGATAGGTCAGAATAAATAACCTGTTTTATTTGACAGAAAGACAGAGAGAGAGCATGAGAGGGGAGAAGGTCAGAGGGAGAAGCAGACTCCCTGCTGAGCAGGGAGCCCGATGCAGGACTCGATCCCGGGGCTCTGGGATCATGACCTGAGCCGAAGGCAGTTGCTTAACCAACTGAGCCACCCAGGCGCCCCTAAATAACCTATTTTATAACTGAAATACAGCTTGTTTTTATAGGGAAAACTATCTTCACATTTAGGAGAGGTAAAAATACATGATGAGAGTGTGACAATAACAGGAGAAAGAAAAATTGAAAAAGATTTGGTCTAACTTGCTTCCTGCTGTGTGCAACTGCATTTATTATTTTTCAGTAATTACCATTATAACAGCAGTAGTAACTTATCTCATTGAAATGTTCAGGACAGAAAACATCAATTTATCAAACCCATGCTATTCTGCATTTCTCATCAAGCAGGTTAACTCTCTAATAATGGCATATCATCGGGTCACCTGGGTGGCTCTGTGGGTTAAGCCTCTGCCTTCAGCTCAGGTCATGATCTCAGGGTCCTGGGATTGAGCTCTGCATTGAGTTCTCTGCTCAGTAGGATCCTGCCCCCCCCAACCCCGCTCTGCCTGACTCTGCCTGCTTGTGATCTCTCCTTCTGTCAAATAAATAAATAAAATCCTTAAAAAAAAAAATGGCATATCATCACCACCTATGCTCCTTAAAGACACATATATCAAAGTACCCATTCTACATAGAAAATATCATTAATGCTTGAGACTGATATTTTTTCCTTATTTTTTTGGTTTTGTTTTCAAAAGAAGTTGTATATGTATCTGTTTCCTTATTTTCCCTTTGCATGAATAGCAATTCCTTGTTAAATAAGAATAATATTTCAAAAGTTTCGATGATTCTATATTAATGGAATCCAAGTTATGTATATATGTGTACACACACACACACACACACAAAAAAAAAAAAACCACATATATGCACTGCTTGGATTCCATTCATATATGTATATTATATATATGTAGATAGACATAGAGACATAGTATACTTAGTTTAGTATACGTTAGTATATGTTTAGTAAACGTATACTAAATATATACATAGTATATATTTATTTAGTATATAAATATATATGTAGTATATGTATACATATATATACATATACTACATAGTATACATATACTATGTATATATATACATAGTATAGATATAAATATAGTTTGTATACATATATGTGTATATATAAAAATATATATGGTTACACATTAAGTGAAATGAAATCACCCAGTCATGAGGAATTTCATGTGTAGTATTAGATATTCTGAGACTTAGAACACGGCACCAGCCTCAAGAAGCTTACAGGGCACAGTGAATTGAGGGGAATCAGTGTGATACTTCAAGAAAGTCTTCCAATTCTTTCTTTCGGGAGAGGACGTGACATTTGGGTAAATTAGAAAGTAGAGGGTGCTGGTGCTTTTCAGAAGATGTAAAACGCTTCACTTGGTACTAATGTACATAAAGCAATTAGTTACTTGTCATGATGGGTGTTCCCTAAGGCAGTGCGCTTTTTCCATTAGTATTTATATCCACATGCCATTATACACTGGGTAGCACTAAATAGATTAGATAGGTTCAGAGAATTACTCAAGTCATGTGCCTTCAAGAAAAGAGATATTAGTAAACATTATTAGCATACAGGTGGAGTTGGATCACTTAGTTTCCAGTGACATATTTACTTTTAAATGCTTGCTGAGAATGCAACATTTAGAACTGATTAATTAACCCTTAGAGAAATTATTTCTTTATTGATTGGTAAATATTTTTGGCTTGTGAACGTGATCATGACAGTTTTGTTAGAAGTCATCTCCTCTCTCTACCCTTCCCTGAATACCCTGCCTGCTCAGCTTGAAAATTCAAAGGTTTCTTGTATTTGGAAAATAGTACATTTATGAAGGGAAACTCAATTAAGGGATTTTAAATATAAAGCCAGTCATGTCCTGTCAACATCTTAGGCTTAGGGTGCATAGCCAAAATGAAAGTAGGATTATGTTATTTTATGTTATCTCCCTCTAAATATATTCTCTCTCTCTCTGCCCCCCTCCCTTCCTCTGTCTCTCTCTCTCTCTTTCCCCACCCAAAGATCTTGAATATTCATATGTCTTAAAAGATAATCTATTTTCAATTTGGTTCTTTTCAAATATATGTTCTATTTAAAAAGCTATTAAGTTTTGATTCATCAGCTTTTTCAGTGAAATTATTAAAGCATCATCTGCCTCGTTCACCAGACTCACAGAAAATATTTATGAGTGTCTCATCTATTCAAAGTACTGAACATTATCAGAGAGTCTGTCCTCTGGGCTCGCTCCCATAGGGTTCATATTTTGTTTAGAGCTTTCCACACCATATGACACTTACCTCTGTATGGGTTTCTTTCTCATAATTGTTCACAATGCATTTTCAGGCCAAATAGAATAAGCCTGATAAATAATACTGAAACACTGAAATGCTGAAACCCTGAATCAGAGTTACTATTGATATTTGTCTCAAGAATTTGGAAACGTTCTTAGTTATTACTCATTTAAAAAACAGGGCTCTTTTCCAACTAAGTTTCCATGCTTTCTTATGGGGAAGTAATTAAAATAATTTTTTACTCTTATAAAGATCAGACTTATGTTTATAAATGTAAATATATTTTTAATATAAAAATTGAGTATTTTTATATTGAGATTGATTGGTAGTATTACCACATATATCAATTCTTTTTTTTTTTATTACATACTTAGAAATCCAAATATTGTGCATAGAAGGTAACATAAATATAAGCCAAATAAAGGTTTTGGATATACAGAAGTTTTGAATTTGAAAGAATCTGTTGTATCACCACCCCATCTACTATAATTTGGGGATCAGTACATATCTATTTGATATTTGGTAATCAAAAATTATTCATGGCTTAAAACATATTTCTTTAAATCATGCATTCTAAACCTTGGAAATTATCTATTACAGGAGCTAAATAAAAGTCACCTTTACCTATTATATTATTATAGTCACTTGGAGATAGTAAGACACAGACTAAAGAAAATTGGATTATAAAATATAAACATATAACTCCTAAAAAAAGAAGACAAAGATGTTGCTGCATGTGCATTTATGTTTAAATTCCTCTTGTGTGCATAGCCCTGTGCAGGATTATTACAGTTGGGGCATTCAGTACACAGAGAAAACATGCAATGTCCTTGAAGGATCTTTTTTATTGTGAATCTTGGGTAGGGAGAATTTAGCCTTGAGTATGTACTCAAGAAATAATCTACAGAGAATAAAAAAACTGAATAGTCTGGAAATATTTCTAGATCAACATCTTTCAAAATAACTCAGAGAGAAAAATTCTTGCCAGAGAAATTTAAAATACTGCACATTATGAGCCACTCAGGGCAGAATCTAAGGACTGTCAGCCTTCTCTCTAACTATAAAATCCTACACAATCTTGTTTCACCGCTGTTTTCCAAATATTAATTATACAAATGTGCTACCAAACACTCCACCAGCCTCAAGAAAAGTCTTATGAATTAGCTAATGTAACAGAGTTGATTAAATAGTGAATTGCTACTACCTGCTGAATATACTGTTGTTGTTTTTCTAAGAAATTCAGTCACTATAAGCAAAATATTAACTGTATCTATCAATTTCATGGTCAACTATGAAAATCCCAAACCATTTTCTTCTGTGTTGGGTTATTAAACAAATCATTTTCTAAGCATTAAAAAAAAAAAAATCTAATCCAACCTTTGTAAAATGCTGCCAACTCTTTTTATCTATAGCAATGCAATGGGATAAGAATAAATATTAAAATTTTTCAAGTATTTCATTTAAGTATTATTTTTAAGCTTTCCTTTCAAAAATAAAGGCATCAATTGAGTTAGTTTCAGGTTCTCACCTGCTGTTGTTTCAAGGAAGGAGAGAAGTGAGTTTGGAAATTGGCAAACCTTCTGTTTAACAGATGTTTATCGAGCAATTACCTGGTGAATAATACACTGTTAGGACTGGGTACATAATTTGTGAGGTTCAGTGAAAAAGGAAAATTTAGAGACCCTTGTTCAAAATTTAATAATTTCAAGATGGAATAGCAGAGCATTAAACCAAGCATAGGGCCCTGCTAAGTGTGTGGCCCAGTGTACCTGGCCAGGTCACATGCTCATGAAACTGCTCCTGCTGCTGGACAAGACGAGTCTGACATTTCTCCCTTGTGTATACAAGAACTAGGGCACAAGCAGATTCATTGTGCTCTCCCTCACCTAGAAGCTAACCCAAACCATGGCTTTTTTCTTGGAATCAGAACAGGATCCTGAAAGGTATGTTGGGCTTAGCATGGTGAAAATTGGGAAATGAAATTATTTTAGACAAGGGCATGCAACTGAGCAGAATCTTGGGGAAAGAAAAGAGCAAGTTTTTCTGGATATAGTGTGTAGGTCAAATTTATGTAGAGTTGACAGGAGTGATAAAGTTAAAATTACAGGTTGGGATCAAAACAAGGAATTACATGAATGCTAGTAGATGAGTTTGAATTTCACCTTGTAAGCAAATGGAAGACTTTGAGTAACATGATCACAAACTGGCTACAGGATGAGATGGGAGTAGAAGATGGACAGAGATACCAGGGTCCAACATCTAAATTAGGAAGCCAGTTATACTAGTTATCAGGGCCTGGATTAGGGAGAGAGCACCAGATATGGAAAACAAGGACCAGGTATAAAAAGTATGGCAAATGAAGGACTGCTGTATGGGGGAGGCAGTGGAGGGTTATTTAAATGCTCATGACTTGCAAGCAACTCAGCAAAAAAAAAGAAGAAAAAAAGAAGGTTCTTGAACAATTCAGAAATCGTCTGCTGAAAAACGAGATGAATCTATTAATACATTTAGAAGTAGGAAATGCACAATGCAATAAGAAGAGAGCATTTGGTCATATACTAAAGGATAATAATTGTTAATGAGGATAATTATGCCATCTGAAGCATGATGGTTCCGTCTGTGAGTAGCTTAACAGTAAAGAAAAAAATATCTTTCTGTTGTTATCTGTTTCTGTAACAAGACAATTGAGGATCATGTATATGCCTCATATTGTCTGGGTTGAAAATGTTCTCGGAAAATTTAGTAACATCTCTTTCTATGTTAAGCGCTATATGAAAGCAATAATAATCATCTTTCTTTTTGAATTCCTGAACCCCTCTTATTCTTCAAATGGACAAACATTGGGGCACCTGGGTGGCCCAGTCTGTTAAGCATCTGCCTTCAGCTCAAGTCATGATCTTGGGGTCCTGGGATTGACCTTCGCATCACACTCCCTGATCAACGGCGAGTCTGCTTTTCCCTCTCCCTCTGCGTGCTACTCCCCCTGCTTGTGCTCTCTTGCTTGCTCTCTCTCTCAAATAAATAAATAAAATCTTAAAAAAAAAAATAGACAAATATGTATAGTTCATTTACCAAGGCACAATGAAAAGCACCGGGGGAAAATGAAAAATGATGTTTAGCAAACATCATAAAGTAATGCTATAGGGAAAACAGCTGATAATACCCCTTCTAATAGCAGGTTGGGCCAGAGAAAATAGGTCTTTTTTAAGGGAAAAGAAACCAAAAATTTCTTCACAATCATGACTCTTGCACTGAATCTTTAAAGGGACAGTTTTGTTGTTGTTGTTTTTTTTCCATTCATGAATGCATACTCAATTGTCTAAATACATTAAAATGTCATGGATTTTGTAGCAAACTATTTCTTTTCTTATAGATCTTCCGAAGACAAATATAACAAAATTCAATACTTGAGTAATAACAAAATATTTTCTGTTCAATGTTTGTATACCTCTTTGCCAATAAAAGTGGTTAAAGTGGTATTTCGAACTTAAAAATATAGTAGACTGAAAACATAAACTCATAGTACTCTTAGTTTTTTGCTGATGTGATTTTTCACTTTATAAACTTAAATATCTCTTTTTTAGCTCAAAATCTCTATTGTATACACATTTATAATATGTGTGAACATTGCAAAATTGAGCCATGTATATTTTAGGACAAATATTGGGGGAAGTTATGTTCAATACTAATGTCTATACCATTTAAACAATGGAAGCATCAGGTGAGTAACAACATTTGGACAGCAAGTCAATATGACTATGAAAGGTCTCCAATAATGAGCAAATTCAGACCAATACACAGTTTGAGTATTTGGCCTTCTTATTGACAAAGGTTGCTTTCAATCACACTGTATCTATTACCATATCAATCATCACTCTAAATGAATACAATGTTATCATTGACAAAGACATCACTTAAGCTGAGAAAGTAAAGATTCTAAATAACAAAATAATGAAAGGTAGGTTGTTCACAGCAGGAAAATGAAAAATATACCTTAAGAATCTATTCACAGGGAACTAAAAAAAATATTGAGGACCAATATGGGGGGGAAAAGAAAAAAAACTTTGAAATACAGTACAATTAATATTTCATTGCTATTTGGACCTTGAAATACAGTACAATTAATATTACATTGCTATTTATCAAAGTTAACGCAGAGGAACATTTTCTGTGGTATACAAATTAAGATATGGGATTGAACTGATAAAAATGATTTACATGCAGGATTAAAATATTGGCAGCTTTATAGAGTGAAATGTCACTATTTTGCTGTACCTTCAAGTTTTACATTTCCTCCTTTGAATCCCTGTCAGCCTTCATGAACAGAAGAGAGTTGAATCAATGTTTGAAGTCGCAATAGCATAACATTGAATATTTCTCTTGCTAATAATCAAAATGATGTTTAGCAAACATCATAAAGTAAAATGACACATATATGCTAATTATCAAATCACAAATTAAATAGGGTTCCATGTTTTAAAAAATGCTTTTATTTAAAATTTTAAAAATGGATTTAAAAGACGGCATTTCTAAATTAACTGTTTTATATTTTCTGGCTTAGCCCAAGGCATTTGGCTTGCTATAAGAAATTCAAAGATCAGGAAATTTAAAAATCTTTAGATCACACTTGTAAAAAAAAATTCTGTGATGCCAAGCTCTTGTAGGATGAGATTCCGCAAGTGTGTGTGTGTGTGTGTGTTATTCTTCAAAGGCTTGGGATTTTATTTCATTGTAATGAGGCATCCTATTAAGATCCACCCTGATTCAAATACAGAAAGGAAAGGGTGTTATCATGATATAAAAAATGTGAGGTATTTATTTAGGTTAATTTGTTAGATAGCAAAACAATATTTAGGAGACAAAATAGAGAATGATGGCATAAAATGACAAAGGAAATCGAGAGCAAAATTTCCAGCAGATTTGGCTGAAGGAAGGGACCATGTGGAATAGCATGACACATCTGGCTATTAAGGAAAATCATACAAATGAGTGTGAGAAATGGCTGGACAATTTTATGGTGGGGGGAGGGTGAGTGTGCAAAATGTGGAAGCATAAAGGTCACAAAGAAGGGAAATGGGAGGAAAGAGGCTTACAGCAATCTACCTTTATTAGACCAATGATTACTACTCACTTAGAATTGCTTCTCGGCGTATAAAATAGCTGAGCTTTAAGTAAAAAGGAAATACTGTTGCTGCTTATGAATGTTTTAAATGACCAGAATGTATGTCATCTTCAAAGATTTTGAGAAATAGTCTAACTGAAAAATGAAACTTATTTTGTTTTCAAAATAATTTTTGTAGGGTTTTTTTTTTCCTACTATAAATGCAACACTTAAAGTCTTAACTTTAAAACTTTTGCATAATAAAGACAACAAAAATTCCTAAGGAAACTGTTTTTCAAATGAAATCTTTATTACCTACTTTTGTATAACACAAAGTGAATAAACATAACTTCAACTGGCAAAAGAAGATAAGACAATTATCCTTGGTGATATGTTAAAACTATTTTTTTTTCTTTTCTCTTATAACTTACTATATTAAAAGCATATCTCTCATAGTTCCCTCATTTCAGAAATTTCATTCTCCTTCTTATTGGAATATATTCCTCACCATACATCTTAGATCCTCCTTGCATACATAGGTCATTGCTTTCTAAAACTGAATTATGCAAGGTAGACTAGATTTTGACATTAGGCCTTAAGATGACATCGCTATTTACACCCTCACTTTTGGTTCAAATTCTGACGTATTTACCCTTGATTGTAACTGTTTTTGCAAATATATTTTTTCACATATTTCATAGACTGAGTATTTTACATCCAGAATTGGCACATTATTCTTCTAATGAATGGGATTAACTCTGATCTGAGCCCTTCATTAAATCACCATTTGAGGCTTGATACAATACCTGACAGAACTTAAGGCAAATGAAAACTTTTGTTATTCCATGAGGAATAATGCCACAAACTTGTAAAAACTTAATAAACACCAGAACGCTATATTTAATAGCTCCTTTTAGAAGAAATAATTTATCCTAACCAAAAAGGAGCGGGGAAAAAAGTGGAACATAAAAAACCTGCAGTGAGATACATTTTGTCATCTAACACAGAAGCTTTGGACGATCGGATTACCCTACCAGAGCGAAATGGGCATAACACAGACAGATTCTTATCTGATCACCATCTAGAAATAGAAACCGGAAGATCCCGCCAGGAGTTTCTAATGAGTGGGAAGGAAACTTGTAGAGCTATTTTAATTCCCCCAATATAAAATAAATAATTTACAAATGAAAAATTGGTTTAAAGAAAACATGTTGCTTAAAAGTAGGGGGGAATGCCTCTTCAGAATGAGCCAAGAAATAAAAAGAACAAGCAAGCAGAAAAACATTCCCTACTGATGGATTCAGAAAGAAATTCTAACAAGGGCACCTTATAAAACCTCGTGGCTTTGCCAGTGCAAAGGGAGAAGAGGAGCACAACAGAAAGGATTTGAGTGACTCTTCCACTGGGTCTCAGAAATAGTGCACAATCGTTAGCTAAAAGGAAAAAAGTAAACCAATAGTAGAAATAAAAGAGTCGCAGTCAAGCAGGATCATAGAGATCCAAACATTATTGTTTGCGAATCTATTTACTCATGGATGCTACAGCTGAAATATCTCAGAAGATTACTACTTCTAGCCCAAGGCTTCAAACAAATAGAGAATTTGTGTTTTTATTGTATAGAAATACTTGAGGACCAGGGAATTTTAAAAAAGAATAGTAGCAACAAAAATAGCTACTAAATATAAAACTGCTATTAATAATATTACCATTAAAACAGTAATAACGGGGGCACCTGGGTGGCTCAGTGGGTTAAAGCCTCTGCCTTCAGCTCAGGTCATGATCCCAGGGTCCTGGGATCAAGCCCCACATCGAGCCCCACATCGGGCTCTCTGCTCAGCAGGGAGCCTGCTTCCTCCTCTCTCTCTCTGCCTCTCTGCCTACTTGTAATCTCTGTCTGTCAAGTAAATAAATAAAATCTTTAAAAAAAAACAGTAATAACGAAGGCCTATATCTACATAAATACATATTTTCATTTAATACCATTTGGCATGAGTTTTCGATGAAAAATACATTAGTCAGATTCTGCATCTAATTGTTACTGAGATGCTGTGGATTTCTGCTCTTTAGAAATTTTGTTAAGTCAGTTTGTGGTGGGTAATAAGGCAGTTGCAGGCAACAAGGACAAGTTGTCACTTGACTAATTTGTCCCGGTCTATTCCAGTTCATATCATTCTAGTTTTGTCACTCACACAAGTCATGACAAACTAGGCACCCTATATGTGGATGCTGGACAAGAACCTATCTTTAGTAAACTGTAAGTGTTCACGGGCGCCTGGGTGGCTCAGTGGGTTAAGCCTCTGCCTTCAGCTCAGGTCATGATCCTCAGGGTCCTGGGATCGAGCCCCACATCGAGCCCCACATCGGGCTCTCTGCTCAGCGGGGAGCCTGCTTCCTCTCCCTCTCTGCCTGCCTCTCTGCCTACTTGTGATCTCTGTCTGTCAAAGAAATAAATAAAATCTTTAATCTTTAAAAACAAAAACAAAAACTGTAAGTGTTCAGAAGATCCATTTGTCTACTCCAAAAGCATTTGCTAAGACACCTTGTAAGGCCATAATCATATGTTATGTAAACTCACAAGAACCTTGCAAATAAATGGTACACCCAATTCACAAATGAGGACATTTAGGCTTAATGAGAGGCAAAAGACTTACTCTTGGTCTTAAGCCCAGAGAGTAGGCACTGACGTGAAGGGCTTTAGAGCTCATATTATCTCTACAAGCCCATGTGACCTTCCATCACCACTGCCAATCATCCTCTGGAATTCTTTGGTCTATTAATTATCTGATGATGCAATCTTAGAGTAGTAAAATTTTGAGCCTAATGCCTATGCAAACAGGAATATAAAAAGAAGATATTAGAGGACTGATTAAAAATCTATGGATGTGGGGGAGGTGTGGAATGGGAAGGAAGGGAGTTAAAATATCCATTCACTAAATAAATCCATTATTTTATTAAAAATACTAATAATCTATGGATCACTAGATACCATTATAGATGCTTTAAAAATGAAGAGGAAGAAATTCAAAATGACTGAAATATAATTTTTAGACAAGTAATAGTTACTGAAATCACATACTGTTATCACATTGCAAATGCAATAAATACCAATAAATATACACAAACACATATACATATATACAAAACATATATATACATACACACACACACACACACACACACACGCACACTGTTTTGGGGTTATTCCTTAAAAGTTTTTATATTTTTTCTTCAAGATAAGATTTTTATTGTATACACTGTATACATACTGTATACATCTAAAGGAGTTTGACATTGTATACATATTTTATACATCTAAAGGAGTCTGACATAGCCTTCCTTTCCATGGCAAAAGCAGCAGTACACAGATCAGTGGTAAATTTTACTTAGGAAGTGGAGATACCTATACAATTTAGTCACAATTTTTGTTTCTTTGACTGTTCTTATGCTTACTTACATGCTTGAATTTTTAGTTCAAGAGGATAGGAAAATGGAAAAACACAATTATTTATATATTAACTAGTTCAAATTACATTGAGAGTCTGTTCTATACCAAGCATCATGAATGATATTAAAGATGTTAGCACATGCCATCTACTAATTTTCATGGAGAATCTGGAAATAATTAAGAATGAAGAGAACCCCAAACTAAAGAAAACATTTGACTACAGATGAGCTGATCATTTAATATTAAATAGTTTTTTTTTTTAAGAATTGCATTTAAACGCTACATTCAGAATAAGGTTTACAGTCAATACATCATTTCCTAAATATTAATTCTTAAATCTCAGTTTATAAATTCTAATCTACATATTTTCAAATCATTTGCTTAGACTGTCAGAAACATGATTGCTATTAAAGTGAATGGAAAAAGTGTGGCTTCAAACTCCAACCAGTGCTTTGAAAAATTACTCCAAAGTACTACAAGTCTTTCCAGCTGTTGATATCAATATTTACCAAAAGCTGAATCTGAAAAATGTTCACAGATGTAAACAATTTTATCAGAATTTCCTTTATCCCTTTTTGTCAATTATTTGAAGAGTGTTTTCAAGTAAATTAAATTTTTTCATAGGTCAAAAATTGTTCTTTTTAACAATTTAGCAATTTTCCTGTCCAAACAGAAAAAATACATATATACATAAAAACAGCAGCAAACACTAATTTTATTTAATCTAAAGACAAAAATTAAAATATATCAGAAACATATTTTCAAAAATTTATTACACTTGAAATACTTTTCCTGAAATTCCATGGAATTTCTACATATAAAAAGAAATATAAATTCAATATTCTTGTGAAGATATAGAATCTGTTTTTGAGGGAGAATCTGAGCAATTGGTGTATTGTCTCCTTAAGACTGAGGTTCCTTCAAACAGAGAAATCAAGGTGATAAGTTAACAACAAATAATTTCCCATCATGATTGTGATTATGGAGAATGATAAATGTTTATTGTACAATTTTAAAAGTTAATGATACGTTACTAATCCACAGTGTCTGTCTTGGTTATATCCATTCCCTCTTCAGGGCTAACCAAACAGCACCTTTCAAGATGATCATTGATCGGGTTGTATAATTTATTAATAGTAATTTAGTAATAGTAAAAATAACAAAATTTTGTATTTGTATAGTGCATTGCCATTGACAAAGCATTTTCTTCTCCTTGCAGTTTTTCGTTCAATCCTTTTTTTTTTTTTTTAAAGATTTCATTTATTTATTTGACAGAGAGAGAAAGGTCACAAGTAGGCAGAGAGGCAGGCAGAGTGACAGAGGGAAGCAGGCTCCCTGCTGAACAAAGAGCCCGATGTGGGGTTCGATTCCATGACCCTGAGATCATGACCTAAGCTGAAGGCAGAGGCTTAAGCCCACTGAGCCACCCAGGCACCCTCATTCAATACTTTTAAGAACAACTCAGGTCACTGCATATGGCAGCAGTCATGTGACGTTCAGACTCTCATGCAAACTAGTGCTGCCTAAAATCACACTACGTGAACACTGAACCTCCAGGTCCAGCCTTACCTCCCTGCCTCACCCAACAGTTTTACTTGCTTCCATGACCTGCTTCCACTTCTTCTGCTACAGTAACCCTTACTAGTACATGATTATGAATGCCAGCTGAATTTATATCTGTCTTCCCAACCACTTTGTATGATTTTTGAGTTTGGGCTCCACAGTTTTCTCCTAAGTATCCTATATATTTATTTTAAGAGCATCCGAGACTTGAAAGCTTTTAGTAGAAAAAATATAATCTTTAATTTTCAGGTGAGGAAACAAAGACTAAAGGGGACAAAAGACCCATTTCCCAATTAATTGATAGTCCTTTAGCTCTTTGAGATGGAGCTCACTGCTTTTCAAAAAGGAATTAATTTCATGTGGGAACTAGATTATTAGAAATCCGATGAACTCAACTAATATGACAAAAGAAAATGAATGAATGCATGAATTTTATCAACTATTTATGGTACTTACTGGTATCCAACAACTTTGCAAACTTCAACTTTATAGTTACCCTAAGTCACCAAGTTTTTTCATTTGTTTGGTGTGGCACATTGTAAGCTCTAAGAGCTAATTCTCTGGGGTCACAACTTGGCTTTGACATTAACTATTGGATCTTGGACAAATTACTAAACATCTGTGTGTCCCAATTTTCTCATATATAAAATATGAAACTAATATTATCTTCTTCCTCTGATTGTTGAGAGGATTCCTTGAGTTAATACATGAAAAAAATATACAAAACAGTACTTGGCAAGCAGAAGACTTTCAATAAATCCTAGCTATTATCATTACCATTTTTAATTTATTTTTCTCAGTTTCTGAATAGGTTAGATAACCCTGGATTTGAACTATACATCTGGCTTTCCCAATTAGCTGTTGCTAAATATTTTCAGAAAGGTAGCTGGCTCTAATGCTGACCCTAGAGAAATTCAGTATAGCTGTGCCTAGTGGCAAGATTTTCTATTCTGAACATTTTTCTTTTTGTAAAATTGCAGTATAGATTCATTTCAACCAAAGATTTAGCAATTTGTGTTTCTATTATTAAGGTGGAGGTGAAGGTGGAGAACTTTTATATCATTAGAGGTGAATTGTTCATTTCCATGTTTCAAACTTACATCGGTAAAATTCCATTTAGTTTCAATTTGAACTATGTCTGTTTGTTTTATTTTTACTGTATTATGTTAGTCACCATACAGTACCTCATTAGTTTTTTTATATGCAAACAATGAAAACTCATATTGATGATTTAAAATTGTACTCAGCTTTCTCTTTGCTTTGAAATTATCATCTTAACTGAAAAGATAATAAATAAATTCACCCTGAGTCTACATAACATCTGATTTTGAAATGAAAAATAAGTCTCTATTTCCAAAGTTGTTACTATAGCTCACTTGATAGCCATATTTTTATTTTCTTGTATCTTTTACTTCAATTTAGTCATGACCATCTCATTATGAAAGATATCAATTTATGTAAATCCTTTTTTGTTGTTTTTATTAGTTTTAAACAATGTGTGACATTATTTAACTCAATATTGTCTTTAAATTGAGGGAGTTGTAAGTATATCAAGTTTACCAAAATGTTCTTGGACTACACATTATATCCTTGTCATATATCTTTGTTGTATTTTGGAAGACATTAAGGGAGCCCTTAATCCATTTAAATAACCTAAATAAAAGTTTAAAATAGAACCATTCATCTAGATACGTGATCTACATTACATGAACTAACTAGACTGCCTAAAATACCTGGTTGACTGTTGGGTTCCCTCCCTTGGTTAGTTATTAGGTTTTACCTGAGTCTATTCTTAAATGGTGTTGATCACTTGAGGATATAAAAGAAATTTATTTTTGACAGAGTAAATAAACATAGAAGTTAGACATTCCATCCAATGGAGTTTGTTGTAATCATAAGACAAAGAATTAAGTGTACAGGATCCTTTAATGATGAAGGGAATAGAATGTCATTGTCTTTTTTAGTATGATGAATATTTATTCAGAACTGTCAGGAATGCTTACTACCTACTATGTCATGTTCATTAAACATGTTATACAGCAGTCTGTCAGGGAAAGAATCAAAAGATCTGCTAGAGAAAAATATGCTTCACAAGCAACAGGGATCATCATTAATTCAAAAACAGAATACTCCATTCAAAACAATATTTTTTTTCTGCTTCTCACCCAGCCCCCAACCTTCAAAATTCGGTAAGATGATATCAAATATAAAATGAGCGTGGATACAGTCCAAGACTTTTCCCTTGATACATATTAGAAAATTGGAACAGGATGGTTATATTCCTGATAGTTGAGGCCTTTAGTACACAAGATACTCAAAAAGAAAACTACACATTTATGTAGTACTGATGGCTAAAACAATAACCAGTAACAGACAGTACTAGCCCCAATCTAGTACTTCAAATTGCATCACCATCATAAAATATTGACAGAAACAGAAGAAGAAGAAAAGGGAGGAGGAAGGGAAGGAAGAAGACAAGGAGAAAAGAAAACGTGTACTATTAAGATCTCTACAGCAGAATATACACAGTTTTCATATTCTTACAACTCAATCTGCTGAGGAATAAATAACACGAGGTAGCTTATTGAAAAATTTAAATAAGAAGTAGAAAGTTACTGAGTGTTAAATAAATTTACATTTTTAAAACAATTTTGTTAATTTCTAATTATTATATGCTGAGCATGGTATATTTATAATTTTCTACTTTAACTAATTATGTTCTATATATATTGAAAAAGTCATTTCCTTTGCTTTCACATTTATCTCTAACTTCTTTTATTTAAAATATTTTATTTATTTATTTGAGAGAGCAAGACATTGAGAGCATGAGTGGGAGGGAGGGCCAGAGGGAGAACAGACTCTGGCTCAATCCTAGGACCCCAAGATCATGACCAGAGCCAAAGGTAGACACGCTTGACTGACTAAGCCACCCAGGCACCAAAAAATTTATCCTTAACTTCTAAAAGAAAAATTAAAAATATCTGTGAGAGGTTCAGAAGCAACCTAAGTAAGATGTTCTTGATGTCAGAGTAGGAGTTCTTGGGGAGGAGGGATGAAAAAACCCCCACGGAGAAAAGTAAACCATCCTTGGGGCTTTTGGGAGTCAGAGTGTTACCTTTGTGAAAAGCTATGTAGCAGTGTCAAAAGAGTATTAGTAACACCTCATCTTCTTTCCCTAAGGTTCACTGACATTAGTTGATTTTTTTTTCTGCCAAAAATTACTACGTGGTTAAGACATGGATTTGTTTAGGCCACTCATCACTCATGAAGATGTGGACAGTTTTTATGAAAGTTCACTTTTCTTTATTTTTTTTTTAAAGATTTTATTTATTTATTTGGCAGAGAGAGAGATCACAAGTAGGCACAGGGGCAAGCAGAGAGAGAGGGAGAAGCAGGATCTCCACTGAGCAGAGAGCCCGATGTGGGGCTCCATCCCAGGACGCTGGGATCACGACCTGAGCCGAAGGCAGATTCTTAACCAACTGAGCTGCCCAGGTGCCCTGAAAGTTCACTTTTCTTGACCTGCAAGTGGGGACAATCAGATTTTCCTACTCAAAGAAGTTAACTTCTCAGATGCTACTTTGAGATAATACATGTACACATACAAAAAATAATCTGTAATTTGTATCAAAAACCTGCTAGAAAAATGTACTTCATAAATAAGGAAGGTCTTCATGAATTCAAAACAGAATACTCTATTGCAAACAATAAATTTTTTTTCTGCTCCTCAACCACTCCTCTGATTTTTTTTTCTTACTTTCCCAGGCATCACTCTCCCCAACCAAAAAAAGAAAGAAAGAAAAAAAATGAAGAAGAGGAAAAGGAAGGTAGAAAAGAAAAATGCTTTTCTTGTTTGAATAAATTTGTGATGTAACTGTTGAGACAGAAATAAAATTTGGGGGAAAAAATTATTTAGGAAACTGGCCTAAAAAAAAAGGCAAAAGATTTATGCGATCCAAAGAGAAACCAGAGTATGGAAACTGGCCTGAAAATCATGATTAGTTATCATATTTGAGCAGGGAGAAATAAAAATTGAAAATTAAAATTTTTTTAAAGATCAAAAGATTAAAATTAAAAAATAAAATATTTAAATTTTTAATATTAAAAAAAGTGTAAACCAAAACAATGTAAAAGACCTTAAAGGTAGTATATTCACAAATCTGCTTTTGAATTGTGTTATTTAGCATTTCTATATGGATATAGAATAATTACAATTAATGGATACAATGCTATATCATAAACCCAGGAAGAATCTTATACCAAAAGAATCTTTGAATGTTTTCATGTCTAGTTTTGAGATCATTTCGTTATGTTCTAATTCTATAAACATAGGCGATCCATATATGGCATATGGAGATCTACCTAGATTATTTCCTTCATGGGTAACTAATTTTCTAGCCCTGCCAGGTAACAGTCTCCTACACTTGATTATCTGATTTGGAAATAAGAGTGATCCAAATATCAAGTGGCCACATAGCTAACACTGGTGCATTATTGAAAGAAAAAAACCCAAATGCACGTGTAATTCCAGGGAAAGTGTTTTGTTTTACTTTTTTTCCTGCATTGCAGTTTGCCTAATTAGTCTTATTTTTTAGTTTTTTTTTTTTCAATTTACTTATTTCTTTCACTGTCATTACCATTTTTCAGTTGTACGTTTAAGAATTCTTGGCATCACCTTGACTTTCCTTTACCTCCTGAGTCCCTGCCGTGTCTCCTCCCACACATCTTTCAGATTTTCTTCATGTGCCTGTTCTCATGCCACCAGCTAATCTAGGTGCTCAGTGCTTCAAAGCTGGATGACTATGAGAGCCTCATAACTGATATGTCTGATAAGTTTCTTTCTCCTGCAATCCGTCTTGCATACTTTGGACAGACTAATTTTGTAAGGGGCCAATTTCATCATTTTACTTCCTTGGTCAAAAATTGAAAAGGGCTTCCTCCTGTCTACCACACTGAGTCCAAATTCTTCTGCCTGCCTTTCAGTGTGTTTTATTATTTGACTCTTTCTTCCCCTTGCAAACTTATTTCATGGCATTATGCGAGAAAACCTGTCAAAAATGTCTCCTCTTTGCCTTTTCCAAATCCAATGATGATTCTGTAAGTTTGCCACGTCCCCCTATTCCCAAACCACATTTAGTAAGGAGGTTTTCTTTGCTTCTTTCATATCCAAATGCCAGTCATTTTTAAAGTCCAGTCATTTCACATACTTCCTGGAAACCATTGGTTTATATTGATCTCTAATGCCTTTATTTGAAGAATTTATTTCCAGTTTCAATACAGTCAGTATTTCATACATTAATAATTAATTTTCATTTCTGAAACTTTTTCCTGGGCCAAACACTATGCTTAATGTTTGACAGACACAAACACATTTAATTTCTCAGGTCTAGGAGATATAGAGACCCATAATTTCTATGGTTTTGTGATTAAAATCTGAAGATTTTAGAAACAAAAAATGAACATGAAGATCCAATATTCTCATTATAAGAAATCTTTTATTGAGCCTAACTTAGGATTGCCAAGCATAGTAAATAAAAATACAGGAATAAAGATATAGATAGGCTTTAATTTTTATTAAAAAATCAAACATGCTTTGTATACATGTTACATGAAGTCCTTGAGGCTTAGTCACACAAAAATACTATTCCTTGTTTATCTGAAATTTAAATTTAACTGGCTTCTTGTATTTAATTTGACAACTCTAGTCTAAATCTGATATGGATTCCAAAGACTTCGTACTAAATAATATCTTTTTCACACAATGTTAAAAATATGGACAATATTAAGCTTTTTCCTCTTTCAGGCTTAGCTTAAACTTTTAGTAAAAGTAGAATGAGAAGTTTGTACTCTGAGATTCCTTCTAGATCACTTCAAACACATGAATATTTAACATAAAATATAAAAATTAAAAATATGTAATATTCAAAACGATCAAGATTTCTAAGACCAAAAGTAAATAGAATTAAAATGCAAAGCAGTGAGTGAGGCTTAAACCACATGTTCGCTAGACTGTTGGTCAAGAAGCAAGGTGAGAAACCAGTGACCATCTCTTGAAGGACAATGGAGGATAAAGATTCTAAACATGAGGTAGAATCAGCAATCAGAATCTATTTGAAACTAGGGTTTGAAGTAGACTTTTCCACTCATGAGAAAAGCCTGAAAAAGCCATTACCAAGTACATTCTCAGTTTATGGTTTATGTGACATTAATGCGTATCAAGGTGGGGTACATTAATATGCTATTCCACATTTGTATTTACGTTTCTTTTTATTCTGATTGCAATGACTAGAACTTTCAGTCTACTAACAGCAGGCATCCTTAACTAGTCCTGATTTTTAGGGCTGATACCAAATTTCATCTTAACATTTATTGCACTATTGAGTTCAGAGAGATAACCTTTAGGAAACATCTTCCATTCATGGTTTAACAGGTATGTGATTTTCTATTCTTTAATTAGGAATTGGGGTTGTATATTACACTTACTTTATTATTTTTATAAAACAAAATATATGTTATGTTTTATTTTTATATTCTACAAGCCTTATACATAGTGATATAAAGTAATACTTTCAGTAGCACTTTACAGTTATAATTTGTGTTATAGATATTTGGTAGTTCTCATGAAACAGCTATAGTCTGAAGCAGTCTTTCCAGGGAAAATACTTTGAATTCCAAACAACTCATTGATATATTAGTTAAAGAATGCCTCTATCGACTCTTAAAACAGAAATACTACATAGAATTTATTTTTTAGATTTTATTTGTTTATTTGACATAGAGAGAATGAACACAAGTAGGGGGAGCAGTAGGCAGAGGGAGGGGGAGAAGCAGGCTCCCCACTGAGCAGGGACCCTGAGATCATGACCTGAGCTGAAGGCTGACACTTAACAACTGAGCCACCCAGGTGCCCCACTTCATAGAAGTTTTGACACAGTTTTATTATCTTCTTGTATTTGTATTTGTTATTATCTGTCATATTTCTCTGATATTCTGATAAACATAATGCTAGAACTAACACTATGTTATGTCTGCAGTTCAGCTTATACAACCACTAGCAGCTCTAAGTTTTTCTTGTATCTTTTCTTTTCTTTTTTAAGAATTTATTTATTTAGGGGCGCCTGGGTGGCTCAGTGGGTTAAGCCGCTGCCTTCGGCTCAGGTCATGATCTCAGGGTCCTGGGATCGAGTCCCGCATCGGGCTCTCTGCTCAGCAGGGAGCCTGCTTCCCTCTCTCTTTCTGCCTGCCTCTCCATCTACTTGTGATTTCTCTCTGTCAAATAAATAAATAAAATCTTTAAAAAAAAAAAGAATTTATTTATTTATTTGACACAGAGAAAGAGAGAGAGAGTGAGAGAGAGAGAGAGAACACAGCAGGGGGAGTGGCAGGCAGAGGAAAAGGGAGAAACAGGCTTTCCACTGAGCAGGGAGTTCAGTGTGGGGCTCGATCCCAGGATCCTGGGATCATGACCTGAGCCAAAGGCATAGGCTTAACCTACTGAGCCATCCAGGAGCCCCATCTTGCCTGTTTTCTTTTACTTGCATCCTTTTCCCCAAGGAATCTAATTCATAGACCACCTGGACTCTGTCCTCTTTGGCTAAAATACTCTAAGACCTGAGAACTCTACCTCAGTCACTGAATCAGATGTTGCACCTTCTTATTATTGCTCATTTCTTTCTTCCAGTATCTTCCCTATTATCCCCTAATATTACAATTCTGGTATAATTGTAAACTCTACTGCCTCTCCTTCATCTGGTTCTTTTCTTTTTTTTCCCTAGCATTTTTCCAAGTATAGTGCACAAGCCTAAAGATCAAAGATCAATACAATATTAACTGAACCTGAAAAGAACTGTCTTAGAAAGCTACTCTCAGTGGGATTTCTACCTATCAGACAGCTTGCCAACAGGTGTAAAAACTACCCTGAATTTTAGTGGACATCAAACCTCAATGAAGAAAAGCTTAGAAAAGATTCCCAAAATATACACCCTAAATGTTTCTAAGTGTATTATTGTAGCCAGTTTGGCAAATATTAATAACTAATATTTATTAAAATCTTATATTCTGGGGTCATTCTGGTCATCTAAATATATGAATTCCTGTCATTTCCACAGCAGGACTTTGAGACAAATATGATTAAAAATCCCTACATTATAGACTGAGTACCTGGGACACTGAGAGCGTTAATATTTGCACTAGGTCCCATAGCCGGTACATATCACAGGAAGTTTAGAATGAAAATTATTTCATTCTAGAGGCTATGAATATAACATTAGGTTAGTGGTCTTCTGGTGACTTTGAAAGATCTTGGGTTTACCCTTGTGAAGCCCAAGTCCTAGCGATGCCTAGAGTTAAACTGTGGAATTGGGAGGGCTGGTAAATTCTGTAGAGTCATATATGGGGCCACTGGAGATTCCTCACCAGTTCTTGCAACTTCCAAGATTACACCCTCATTTCCAGATTAGATCTCAGCCTTCACCACTGAGAATGTTTAGGTAGGAATTGTAACATGAATTACCCAGTCCACCAAGGGAGAGTTTTCCCAAAACAGTATGAAGGAAAATAGCCTTGCATAATTGAGGATAAAGGTACACTTCCTGAATTACCCAGAGACTTCATATTTGTTCTCAAAGTCAGCCATTCAGAAGGTGATCAGCCATCTAAGAAGTAACGTGTTTGATTCTCAACTTGAAAAACAGGGTTTGTAACAGCCAATTTATCCAAATCATATTCAGTGGTCAAAGACACGGTGGCGCCATAGGACACCAAAAGATACAAAATGAGTTTAATGTTAGCTACATTTTCTGAATCTCTACTACATAGCAGGCACTGTCTCAAAAACTTCAATTATTTTTTAAAATGTTATTCTCACAATATGGTTGGTGAATTTGATTCAGTAAATTGGCTGTGATTGTATCAAAGTATTCTCTTCTCTAAGGTGGGGAACTACTGGATTCTTTCTTCAGGTTCAGAATCAAATCCACATTTTATCCATTAAAATGAAGGTAGTATGAAAATCTTCATTTTAAACATAAGGAACCCAGGACACCTGGGAGGCTCAGTCAGTTAAGCATCTGCCTTTAGCTCAGGTCATGATCCCAGGGTCGTGGGATCGAGTCCCGCATAGGGCTCCTTGCTCAGTGCGGAGCCTCCTTCTTCCTCTGCCTGTTGCTCCCCCCTGTTGCTCCCCCCTGCTTGTGTTCTCTCGCTCTCTGAGAAATAAGTAAAATCTTAAAAAAATAAATAAATAAAGATAAGGAACCCAAGACCTCTAAGGTTACTAAAGGGCAGATCCAAGTCGTAAACCTTGGTTTCCTTTGGTTCAAAACAAAACAAAAATAAATCTGAGGTTCCCTGTTATCCAAAGTAGCATGCTGACTTTTGAACTCAGCTCTCATTACGTCCAGCACAGTCTCTTCTCCAAGCTGGATTTCCTCAATTCTCTCAACCAATGTTCATATGAAATAATTTTAAGACTTCTTCATAAGCCTGGCTATCTCCTTGTGAAGATTTGTCAAGATTCTTTTAAAAAAAAAAAAACCAATAACTTACCACTCTTGTCTGACCCATAGGTATCTCTCACATCTTAACCTCCGTGGCCTCCGATTTCCCACATATAGGTGTACAAAATTTGCTTGCCTATTTCACAGAGTTGATGTGAATTTCAGTGAAATCACATGTAAAAATATTTTTAAGTATGTGATGTTATATAAATTGTATATTATTAATAGTATAATAATATGTACATTAAAGCTTAGTAATATTTCAAAAATTATTTGTAGTCATAAGCCTTTCTCTTAAAAGACATAATATTCTTTCTTTTGATACACATTTTACATTCTTAAAAAGAACTCTGAAGTGTTTTCGAACTATTAGCTTAACATTTTGTATGGTGCACAGACTGAATGTATTTTGTACTAGCTCTAATTTGCAAATAGAAAAAGACATGAAGTAGGAACCATTTGGTAAATTAATGAAACATTTAACAATTATACAGATTTTGTGACTCCAAATCAGTACATTAAGGCTTTTGATTCACTTATCTTTAATTCATGTGTAGTTCATTGATGCAAATGTTTTGGCTATAACATTTCTATTGAATCAAACATATGTTCCATTAAAGACTCCATGTGACCTAAGGGCCTTATCTGACTTTCTAACTTAACTCAAATGATATTAATGATGGAACACATTCTCATTTCCTGTAAAATTTTAGAACCCTTTCATACTACTGCTTACGAAAATGATTGCTAAGTTACCACTGGTGGCAATTTTTAGTACAAAGTGAACTTGTGTGGCATTTGTCTATCTAATTTACCTGATTAGCATAGGGACGATTTCTATGATTAATTTTATTTTTCATTTGAGCTCTAAGATACATAACAAATATATAGATAAAAATGACATCAGTAAGCAACACCAAAAAATTAAGTCATTATTACTAAAAGTACATAGTGGTGTGTATATTTCTAGATATGATTATGTATATATATAATTTTTCAGTGGTGTTTTACATTATGCTTTCTTACCTAATTATAATTTGTAAACATTTCTCAAATCAATGAATACATTTCTTCAAAAACATTTTTATTAATCTCTAGTATTTCAGTATATAAATCAAACAAAATTTTCTCACTCTCTATTGAACGGCCTTTACATTACTTTTAAGTTTGTTTATGAAGTGATACAACAGCAGTTATATTTGTGGCTAAATCTTTATTCTAATATTTCACTATTTCTTAGGGATAGATTACTAAAAATGGAATCGCAGAATTTTTAAGGTTTTAGATCCATATAGCCGAAGTGATTCATAGACTGGATCTATGTATTCTATGAACTGACATCCCAAAACTACTTGTTCTACGATAACCCTGGCTGTAGTCATATTTAAATTAAATCTTTCCCAATTGGCTAAAAGAGAAATTGTGTCTTTTCAAAGATTGCATGTCTGTTTGAGTCCATATATATTTAATATGTGTATGCGTATATTTATACCTTCTCCTGTACAGGTATTACTTATGTTTGTTTTTTATTCTAAATGGAATTTTCGTGTTTTGTCATGAATTTTAGTGTTCTTTAGAGTTTAAAGATGTCATCTTCTCTGTGTCTGGATTTTTGAGTTTATTTTCAATTTGTATTTTTCCATATGGAAATGTGTTTGCAGTGTAGGGGAGGGAAAATTTTATCTCTCCCCTTTTTAGGGTGTTTCAGCTGTGCCTGAGAATTAAACTTACGTATACATAAGAGAAAAGTATACCAATTTATGTAAGTGTCACATGACACAGGAGATTTCTTAAGGAGACAAAACTCAAGATGTGGCAAAACCTAAATGCTTTTATACTAGGTTGGACAAAAAGACGCAATTGTGAAGAAATTAAAATATATAGAAAGGTCAAAGGAAGATAAAAATTATTTTAACAGGGTCTGTTTGTGCAAAATTGTTTCAACTTTGATTCCCAATTGAAGAATATTGGTTTTTGTTTTTTGGATTTTTTCCTGGTAAAGGAGGGACATCCTGCACATTGGAATTTTTATCTCCCATTTTCAGAAGAAAAGGGGAGATTAAATACTTTGCTTACATTTACTATTTGCTTCTTTTCTAAATGCCTTTAGCTCAAAATAATCCTTATGTCATAGTACATATTTTGGAGTGACATATTCTATCATTTTAAAGAATATAATCTTCCTTTATCTTTCCTTATGGAAATATATTTAAAATGTATGTAACTGAACTGTTATTTGTTTATGATTTCTGCCTTTGTTATAACTTTTTAACATGTATATGTAATTTAATATTTTTATACTATTTAACAATTTTAATCTATTAGGAATTGATTTTGATTCATGGTTCTCAAAATCATTCTGTAGCCATTTGATACAAAATGTTTATGAAATAATCCATCCTTTTCTACTGATTTGATCTGAAACATTTATCATATTTTTGTTTTTACCTAGACCTATATCTGAGGTCTCTTTTTCCATTCATTCATTTTGTCTCTATTACATCACTATCACATCATTTTAAGTAAATAACATATTTTAATATCTACTAGGATAAATCTCTTATTATTCTATTCTTCTAAAATAAAACAAAATTATTATGTCAGGTTCTAAAGGAAATCCCCCTGGCATTTTATAGGGATTATATTAAATTTATTCATTAATTCTAAAAGAACTGGCATCATTATAATATTAAGTCTTCCAAACAAGGATATGGAATTTATCTTCAGTTATTCATGAATCTTTTATGACTCTCAGCAAAGTGTTTAAAGTTCTGAACACAAGTACATTTCTTGGTTTTGATAAACATACCATGGTTGTATAAAATGCTAACATTAAGGAGGCTGGATGGAGGTTATATTGGAACTCTGTGCTACACTTGCAAATTTTCTGTAAATCTAAAATTATTTCAAAATTTAAAACTGTATTAAAATTATTCTTTTTCATTTGTTTCTATCCATTCAATGAGCGTTTGTTTGTTTCTAACCATTTAGTGCTTTACTGGGCTTACAAGTGAATTTCCTGATGGTAAGATCTGGTGAACCACCCACTAGTCACCGAATTACTCAGTGCTTCCAGAAACCTGAATACTAAACAGAAAGCCTCAGTAGAATGCAGATAACCACTCAGCCAGAGAAGTTTCTTGGACTTCTTACTTTCCTTCTTTGTTGTCATCCTCCTCTCTCAGGAACTTTCCAGCTGGATGCATGTTCAGGATGTGAGAAGTGTGGAAGAGTCTGATCTCACCTACACAGAAAGGTGCCCTGCAAAAACCATGCCCCGGATGCAGTCAAAAGACATAAAGGCACAGGTCTGGTTCAGGCCTGCTCCATCAATAATAATAATAATCATAATTCTCAGTAGCCATCATGAAGGGCTAACAGGCCCAGGAACACTAATCTGGACAAGTCAGCTTAGTGAAATACTGTACATTAAGCCTGATCATTCCTTGTCTAGACCATCATAATGCATATATTTGCAAAAGGGGTAAGCTCTAGAAATAGTCCTGGCACTTAGTAGCTACATACTGTGCACAAGTCCCTCAACATCTTTAAACCTCAGTTCCTTGGTCAGTGAAATTCTGTTCCTCTTGCACATTTCTGTGGCTTCCACACCCTCCACCCCCGTGCAACCATAGTTGTGTATTCATCTCGTCAAACTGTATAATGATTTCTTGAAAAATATATAATGAGAGCTGATAAGGAGGTAGCCATTGTTCTAGGTGTTGGAAATACACTAGTTTCTCTTGCACTCACTAGACTGAGTTACTTGATGGCAGGAAGAAATTTCATTTTACTTTGTTATTACTGGCTCTCAGCACCAGCCAGCTCTAACAAGAATTCAGTGAATATTTAGCAAAGGCATTTCCTTAACAAGTGTAGCCTGATACATTGTAAAACCATTGAGGTTTCACCACCAAGTGAGAGATACTCTGACCCTTTCCCGCTCCTTCAGAAGTCCTGGGGTCTCGGGAAAGTTTCACTTGTTTCAGACAGTATGAAGGACAAAATTTATGACTGCACAAGGCATGGAGGGAAGGAAGGAATCTCTCTTCATCAGGTGCTGCTTTGATTACCTTTCTTAGAATTCCTGCCATCATAGAGAGAAATTCTTGCATCCAGTTGAGTGGTCCCAGCAGAAAAGTCTGATATTCTCTAAAGAATATGAATGTACTCATGGGAGTGCCTCTGGGAGATGACAGGATTTGGCTGTTGTGAGCTTCATACAATATTTTCAAGAGGAAGATCATGTTTGCCTAGCTCATCGGGAAATGCAGTGCTACCCCAATGTCTGAATGTAACAGAGGACACCCTCTGGGTTTGTAGACTCAGGATCCCCAGCTTTCAGTATTTATTATCAACGTGACATGTGCTCAATTGATTGAGGCTCCTCTGGGTTGCTTCAGCTCCACTAGCTTCACCCCCTTGGCTGCTCTAGATTTATAAATGGCTCAGAGCTGGGAACACAGGCTCTTTGTTAAAAGAGGGGTTAGCAAATTTAAAAAAAGGTGCTAAAGACAAACCAGCTCCTAATACAGACTTCCTCTCTGATGTAATCAGAAAAACTAGAAGATTTAGGAAGAAGCAAAAGGAGACCTGTGGGGGGTCTTGGGTCAAAACCCACAACTTTTATGTGTGCCCAATTCTAAGACTCTTCATAAATTTCATCTTCAAGAGAGATTATGCTCGAGCATCCATTTATGCACTCAGAAAATGAGTTACTATGAGATTTAACATGGAATGATAAGAATATGAAAATGAAAATCTGATTAAGGTTAAGCTTTCAGGATTTTCTTCACATCCATGTTATTACTAAGAGCTAATGCTGGTAACACCACAAACATATGAAAAAAATCTAAAAGGTGTTGACAACTGCCTAAAGAAATCCCTGATCTTCAGATTCCCCTATGTCAGAAACCAAATATTGTGTTTAAGGACACGGAATTCATATGCACAAAACATACTGTGGAAACATCGTTGCAGATGTTTAGATGCTATCATGCAAAGGATGTGGTTACCAATTATTCTTAAAATTAGATAGTGTAGGAAATAGCACAAATGAGAAACCAGCAACAATATGGGCATGCATAATTAACCATTAGAAAAGTGTAATGGACATTATTTTAGGTCTGCCTAAGAGCCAGGTTATAGCCAAACATAACTCTTGGTCAGTGATGAAATGCAGGCTGTTGTGATTCTGCCTTTCAGAGGAGGCACTTGGACAAATGGAAAAGGCAATCAAAGATTTGTGAGCCATGCTTAGCCCATTTATTTTTGACAGGGTGTTTTCTGATAGTGTGTGTGCTTGTGCACACATATATATTGTGCATTTGGTTATCAAGGTATTATCCAAACTATACAAACAGGGATTTTTGCTTTGAAAAAAAGATTAAGTAATAGCTACTAAAAAAATTAGTAACTACCAGTCCTTTATATAACCTTCGATTACAGTATGTCTTCTTGTAGTCCTTCCTTAAAAGACTCCTTAAGGAATTATAAGTAAAGTTTCATATTAAAAGAGATTTTAGAAAATATATAATAATTCTACTAAAGTAAACTTCTCAGATCCCAGTCATAACCTCGATCTTATTAAATTGCTTAGAAGATTTCATAGAAAATCAACCTTACTTTTAAATAGGTAAAAAATTTTAAATCAAAGTATATACATTGGGGTTTATTATATCAGTTCTTTCAAGACTGTACCTTACTTCAGACACACACTTCTAAAATGCAGGAAGTCAAGAAAAGAGTAGAATTAATTTCCAGTTAAAATATTTACTGAGGAAATTTCTGAGTCATCTGTTCTTTTTCTTCTTCCTTTCTCTGCCTTTTGCAATACTTCCCCATTGACCATAAAGTGGATGTTAAGCTGATATGTGCATTTAGTGAGGAGGCGTGTTCTTGTTTTGAAATGTTGATAAGTAGAAGCTCATTTATATCTTTTTCGCTTATTGACAAGTTGATTTAGCTTTTCTTAACCTCCTCCCAGCTCATTTTATATTGTGGCTTTGTGGTTTATAAAAGAAAACCTGTTCCTTGTAACTTTAGAAGCAACTGATATCTATAATATGAAGATATGAAAGGTCTCCATAACTTATAGTCTTTTATGTAAGGAAGTATGTTTAGTTTTACCTGAAAAAAGTTTATCTGAAAAAGACTCAAAAGTGTTTTCTCAATGTTGAGTAAAGACAAAGTCCTTCTAGTGTGGAGCTAACAAGATCTTTTGTGCAGAAGCTTTTCCTTACAATCTCGTTTCTTGATATAAATGCTTATTTGGCCTCAGGATGAGCATTCCACAGCATAGTTTCCCAGTAACCCTCCAACCATGCCACATGTGGGGGCGTGCTTCAAAAAGTCCTAAAAGCATTTCTTCTGACCTTGGTTCAGTAGATTAACTTCAGTTAATCAGATTAACTCCAAATCTACATTGGAAGATCTTGATATTTTAAGTATGGCTTAAAAGAAATAATGACAAGAACTACAAAGGAGTGATCCAAGAAGCTGAATTTCAGAATCATCAGTGGGCTCAAATTCACCATGAACCTAGAAGAGTAGTGAACACTTGAGAAGGAAAAGAGGAAACCAATTTCGAGGTAAATTGTGGACACTATATTGTTTTAATTGGGTCTTTTCAGATCCCTTGGAAATGTAATTGTAGACAGATTTTATGTACAGGGTATTTTTCCTGTTCTAATTCACACTGGATATTAAACAATGCTTTACACTGTAGGACACTTTCTTTTTTTCTATCTTTCTTTCCTTCCTTTTTCTTTCTTTCTTTCTTTTTTATTAACATATAATATATCATTTGCTTCAGGGATACAGGTCTGTGAATCATAAAGCTTACACAATTCACAGCACACACCATAGCACATACCTTCCCCAGCATCCATCACCCAGCCACCCTATCCTTCCCACCCCCACCCCCAGCAACCCTCAGTTTTTTTCCTTAGATTAAGAGTCTCTTTTTGGTTTGCATAGGACATTTTCAACAGCACTCTCAAAACACAGTGTAAGTCTTAATCCATACCAAATTGTCAGTGAATTTGGTTTATTGTACTATGCTGACTAGCTGGACCACAGAGATGGCTCTTCTCCATTCATTTGGGAACAGTAGTTTCACATACATGCTCAAGACTAAAATCTGCTAGGGAGAGTTTTCTGTGGCCCTGTTCTGTAGCAAGAAGTTCTCTCAGTATTTCCTTATACTCCCATCCTTTAATTACACATCCTGCACAATTCATTTTACCTCGATTAGGGTTATAGTTTTGGGGCAATAGAAAATCTTGTTTGTAATTCTCCTTACCATCAAATAATCTTTTTATCAGTAGACTCTAAACTCCCATATTAGAATTTTTGGCTTAATAGTGTGCCTGGGTGTCTCAACTGGTTAAGTATCTGCCTTAGGCTCAGGTCATGACCCCACGGTCCTCGGATCAAGTCCCGCATCAGGCTTCCTGCTCAGAGGGGAATCTCCTTCTCCTTCTACCCCTCCCTCTGCTCATGATCTCTCTCTCTCTCTCACATTCTCTCTCTCTCAAATCTTTAAATAAAATTTAAAAAAAAAAAAAAGAATTTTTGGCTTAATAGATTCATGCAGATATTTGGCCTGTTACAAAATGGAACTACTATTCCTTCTCTTCAAATGCTAACCAATAGTCGTCATTACTGTACTTTTTGATATCAGTTTTTGAATTGATCTTGCCTGTGGAGAGGACAGCTTTTCAGCTTTCAAGATTGAATTTCTCTCCCTTCTGGTCCCCAAACTTGTCTGCCCTCATTGTAACTAATGACTCTTTTCTTTGAACCACATCTTAACCATCTATGGAGCAATAGTGGGAAACTTTTAACACAAATTACAATTATTGGTCTATTTATTTGCCTCTCCTCCTTGATAATGAGCACATTGAATATAGTATGTTGAGTTCCTGGAACACAGTAAACATCAAGTTAATGTCTATAGAATGAATTGATTAATGAACCATGTTTGATTATTAGGCATGATTAATGAGGAGGATCTGAAATAAAAAACACACCATTTAAAAAAATTTTCAAAATCTAGATCATTTTAGAATTTGATTTGAAATTGATAATTTATGGGGTGCCTGGGTGGCTCAGTGGGTTAAAGCCCCTGCCTTCGGCTTAGGTCATGATCCCAGAGTCCTGGGTTTGAGTCCTGCATCGGGCTCTCTGCTTGGCAGGGAGCCTGCTTCCTCCTCTCTCTCTGCCTGCCTTTCTGCCTACTTGTGCTCTCTATTTGTCAAATAAATAAATAAAATCTTTTTAAAAAAGAAATTGATAATTTATACTTCATAAAAATCACAAAATAAAAATATATTTAATGATTATGATAACAGTTAAAGAAACTGAAGTGAAAGTCTCCATTGTTTCCACTTTTATTATTTCAGTTTGTGAACATATATGTATTTGAATATACTTTGAATTGTGGTTTTTTTCTAATTTTCAAACAAATGTATCAGTTCAGCTAAGCACTGATAGCAATGACAAATAATGAAACTTGAAATTAGGAAGCATTAAATTAAAGATAGCATAATATTTTCTTGCCACTTAAGAAAGGAAGTTTTCATGACGACATTTTTAGTATATGTGCTGCCGAAGCGAACACCATGACAGCATTTTTAAAAGTCTACAGTGTTAGTTTTCATTGTAATGTAATTTATTTCAGAAAGGTGTACTTTGGTCTGGCACTTGCAAATGTTTGAAAAAGAAAAATAGTGTAATACATGATAAGATTTTGCACTGGGACCTATTTATATGGGAATCAAATAAAAGGTTTCCCAGCACCATTTGGTTCTTTTGTACAAATACCAAGTTACCTAAACACTGGCACAGAGGACAGAAATAACTGTGTATGTACTCTGTAATTATATGATACTCAACCTTATAATTAAAGGCACAACAGTTGCCATGTACACAAAGTAAGTGCACTATAAAATAAAGCAATTACTGAAATAAACTATATAATTAAAAATCTCTTAAGGCAGCAACAAGGCTTGCCCAGCTAATTCTGTAAGCACCAAGATAGTTACTCCATATGCATTATCCTGTAGTTTACAATGAGTAGAAAATATCTTTTTCAAAAGCATGTTCTCTGGGAAAGAACACAAACCAGCTAAAACCTTTTAATTTGTTACTAGAGTTGGTACACCCACCTTTTTTGAGGAAAGGCTGAAGTGAGTAGAACATTCTGAACACTAATGTCTAAATGTATTTTTGATAGTACTTGATGATTCAAAGCAGACCTATCCATTGACATTAAGAGAAACAATATCTCTTTTTTAAAGACTCATCTTAATAAGCTCTGTTACTTTTCCAAAGAAACCCCAAAGATAGTTGGGAAGACATTCTCTTTTAGAGACCCACATATGTTTGACTCTGAGATCTTTTGTTCCAACTAGGTATATAAGAATTGCCTAAAGACCGGGGAAGATCTTATATGTAGTTCTCACCAAATTTCACTATCATTTTCCCAGCAACATTTTATCTCTCTACCCTTATTTTTTTTTTAAGATTTTATTTATTTATTTGACAGAGATCACAAGGAGGCAGAGAGACAGGCAGAGAGAGGAAAGGAAGCAGGATCCCTGCCGAGCAGAGAACCCAATGCGGGGCTCGATCCCAGGACCCTGGGATCATGACCTGAGCTGAAGGCAGAAGCTTTAACCCACTGAGCCACCCAGGCACCCCATCTACCCTTATTTTTATTTACTTTTTAAAATAAGTACTTTTAATTAACCCTCTTTTGGGGGGGATAAGATTTTATAAGGTCTTCCTGATTCATTTCATATCACAGATAATGCAGAGGGGGTATCAAGAATGACTCCCAGATTTCTGGCCTTTGCAACTGAGCTGATGGAAGGGCCATTCACTAATAAAAATACTGGAAGAAAGAGTAGAATATGGGGAGATTAATTTTGGACATGTCGGATTTTATTTTGGAATTTACAAATAATACTTCAGTATGCAGGTGAATGTACATGTGTGAACTCTGAGAAGAGCTCAAGGGTACAGAAAACAATTGAAGTCATGGGGATGGGTAAACTTATGCAAAGAAAAAACACATTGTAATAAAAGTTTGAGCAACACTAACAGGGAAAACCATGGTAGAACAGGATGAGATAACAGTGGAAACTCGAGGGGCTGCTGGGTGGCTCAGTTGGCTAAGCAGTTCACTCTTGATTTTGACTAGGTTTGTGATCTCAGGGTTGGGAGGTCGAATTCCACGTCTGGCTTTGTGCTCAATACAAAGTCTCCTTAGGATTCTCCCCCTCCCACGGGCTCTCCCCCCTGCTTATGCGTTCACACTCTCTCTCTCTTTCTTTCTCTCTAATATAAATAAATAAAATCTTTAAAAAAATAAACAAAAAACAATGGGAGCACAAGAGAAATGACAAGTCCAATGGGAAGAAACAGGAGAAAATTTTGCCAAAACACCAAGGGATGACCTTTTTTTTTTTTTCTAATAGGCAGCAGTGTTAAATGCCATGGAGGCACAGAGAGATAGGAAATTGCTAATATCCTTTGGATTGAATATTATAGAGGGCATTGATGACTGTACGAGGGTCACCAGTGATAGTGGAGTTCCACAATATTTATGTGAATCTGAGGGCTTTTTTTTAAAGTCAAATAAATGACTCTACATGTAAACAAAACTACTTTATTGATGCCTGTCCATTTAGTAATAGATCACTGATAAAATAGGTAATAAAGATACTATTACTTCTCTAATATTTTCAAAGGACTTATTTAGGGATGCCTTGGTGGCTCAGTCGGGTTAAGCATCTTCCTCCGTTCAGCTCAAGTCATGATGCTGGAGTCCTGGGATCAAGTCCATAGTGGGCTCCCTGCTCAACAGCTGCTTTTCCTTCTGCCCTTCACCTGCTTGTGCTCTTTCTCTCTCCCTCTCAAATAAGTAAATAAAATCTTTAAGAAAAAAAATTTTTAAGGGACTTATTTAACAGCATATATTTGAAAAAAGAAGTACATATATATTCAAGCAGCTTAATTTATTCGGACTTTCTAGTGTCCAGATGAATCTGTGTTCTGTTTGCCATGACTCTGTGGCACATTGTCCTTGAATCGCAACTCTTAGGGCTATTTTTAACTCATTTTAATGGACCTTTTTGGTTTGTTTTTGTTTGTTTTGTTTGTTTTTACAAATAAGCAGATATGGTAAAATTTTTAAAAATTAATACATTTGCTTCTTTTCCATTCTAATCCAGTGTGGAAAGGCAACTGAATCAAAATATAAATGAATACTTCTTCCCTCTGAAGTTTTCAAAACCCTATCATCTTTTGTACCATTTTTGCTATTATTATTTTCCTGTTATAACTAGTAGGTCCTTGCATCCTTCTTATATCCAAGAGATACATAATAGCAGATCTTTCTCTTTTTCTAGGATTCTACAGTCCAGTAAGAGTTGCTTGGAATGGGTTATGTGTGCTATATTCTACCCATAATAAGAGCTGGGTTTTTTTTTAAATTACTGGTGTCTTGTCCCACCAATTATGACTGCTCCATGCAATTAATGAGCTAAGGAGGAAAAAAAAAATGCTCACAGTGTCCTTCCCACAAGTATTCCTCCAGTCGGTCACTGGACCACCAGGAAGCAGAGGTTCTGCTCTACTATTCTGTTAGGTTAATTTTACAGAGGCTCCTGGGCAGGCCTATGTTTGTCTAGCACTGATGGCAATCAGGTGTGTAGATTTCTCTACTTGGGGAAGCATTATTAGGAAGTACTACCCATATTAGGCCCATCGTTTTCAACATCACCTTCATCAAGCTGGCCAACTTGAAGTGGAGTCTGTAGTCCTTTCTGAGATGCTCCTCCTTCCAACTTTGCTTGAGCAAGTCATTAAAGAAATACCAAATCTTTATTTAACTTTACAAATTTTAGGTTGTTTCCAAAAAAAAAAGATCTTAAGGGCGCCTGGGTGGCTCAGAGGGTTAAGCATCTGCCTTCAGCTCAGGTCATGATCCTGGAGTCCTTGGACTGAGCCCTGCATCAGGCTCCCCGCTCAACCGGGAGTTTGCTTCTTCCTCTCCCTCTGCCCCTCCCACTGCTCATGTTCGCTCACTTTCTGTCTCTCTCTTTCTTTCTCACTCTCTCTCAAATAAATAAATAGAAAAATCTTAAAAAAAAAAATCTTATACTCAGTATGTATTTTTTTTTCTAAGTTTTAAAGCCAGTGTTTTTTCTTTGACTATAACGTTCCAAATACAATAAAACATACAGGGGGTAGTGGTAATGCTATCACTAATAATATAGACTTTAAATGTTCTTTTAAGTTTTGTGGCTTACTCTTATTTGTAAGCGTGATGACTAAAGCTGTGCCAAGAGTGACTGAGGTCATCATTAATAGAAATGAATGAGAGAGGGAGGGAGAAGGAGATGCCAGTCCCAAGTGTTTGATCTTTATCCATCACACATCACTCCCACGGCCTTAGAGCCCACAAGTCCAGCTCAGCCCAGTAGATAGCACATTAAGAAGGGTTAGTCGACCCAAGGAAAGCATTCTATTCCAGTTCCTGTCCTCTCCCCTCTCCATCCAACCTCAGTGTCATTTTTCAACTCCGGAAAATGCTACCTCTACCTAATGGTATAGCAATGTATTGGTAATTTTACCAGTAAAAGTGGCATTAGCTAGACAAAAAGAAAAAGAACAAAAAGAACAAGTTATTTTATTAAGGAACACAAATTATTTCCACTCACATATAACATATATAATGTGACAGAAAAGAGACATATTATTAAAGAATAATTTAAAAATAAAGAATTATAAAGGATTTAAAATGTAAAATTCAAAAAATATCAGACTCAATTCTGACAAGTTAATTAGGGAGATAGTATTAGGAGGTTCAATTTCTTTGTTTTAAAATGTTGGGGCATCTTTGTGGCTTCATCAACTAAGCATCTGATTCTTGGTTTTAGCTCAGGTTATGATCTCAGGCTTGTGAGACTGGGCCACCCCCTCCTTGTTGGTTCCCCACTGAGTGGGGAGTCTGCTAAGATTGTCTCCCTCTTCCTCTGCCCTTCCTCCTGCATGCTCTCTCTCTAAAATATGTAAATCTTCAAAAAAAAATAAAATAAAATAAAACACAATTGTTTTCAGACTTTATATTTTAGTAATCTAGACCTCATTTCTTACAATGCTTGACTACCTATATTAAAGTAGATCTTCTTATATATAATAGATAATATATAATATGTTACATATATATTATATATAATTACTTGTTCTTTAGGGAAAAGTACAGCATGGGATTAAAAAAGCAGTTGCATTTACTACAAGGATTTCTTTCCTTTGAATTTGTGTGTAATATATTTCTTAAGTTTCAGTAAATGGATCTATTATGTTTTAGCTTTATAGAAAAAGTAAAATAAAGATCTTATTGAAATAAAATGGTACAAATATGTGTATTAACTATCTGGTTAACACTCGCCCCATTAGGTCCATTTGGTCTAAAATTTATTTCAAGTCCAATGTTTCCATACTGATTAGTTGGATGATCTTTCCATTGTTAAAAGTGTATTGAAGTCCTTATAATCAAATTTCATTTGTTGGCTGCTGGTATGGAGGAAGTGATTGATTTTGTGTATTGCCCTGTATCTTGCTACTTTGCTATATTCACTTACTCATTCTAAGTATTACTTGTTGATTCTTTTAGATGTTTTTCATAGACAATAATTTCATACCCAAACGGCTTCATTTCTTTCTTGCCACTCTGTATACATTTTATTTCTTTTTCTTGTCTTAATGCATTAGCTAAAACATTCAGTATGGTGTTGAAAAGGAGTCATAAGAGGGGACATCTTCTTCTTCCTGATCTTACTGGGAAAACTAGTTTTCTCACTATTAAATACGACATTCACTGTAGGCTTTTTTATAGGCTTTATCAAGTTGGAGAAGGTCCCCTCTAGTCCTAATTTACTGAGAGTTTCTATTAAAAATGGATATTGAGTTCTGCCAAATAATTTTCTGCATCTAATGATATGATCATGTTACTATTATTATGTTTTAGCTGGTGGATGTGATAAGTTACACTAATTGATCTTCAAATGTTCAAACAGGTTTGCATACCTGAATTAAGTCCTATTTGGTTGTGGTGTATAATTCTTCTGCATTGTTGAACTTGATTTCCTAATATTTTGTTAAAGATTTTTGCATCTCTGTTCATGAGAGATACTGGTCTATGGTTTTTTGGTAAAGTTTGGTTTTGGTATTAGGATAATGCTGACAGAATGAGTTAGGGTCTTTCCTCTGCTTTTATCCTTTGAAAGTGATTGTAGAGAATTTTTTTTTTCCTTAAATTTCTATTGGAACTTACTTACCAGTGAATGCATCTGGGCCTGGTGATTTCTGTTTTGGAAATTTATTAATTATTGATTCAATTTCTTTAGTAGATACAGGCTCATTAAGTTGATACAGGCTTATTTGAATTTTGGCAAATTGTGTTTTTCAAGGACTTGTTGCATCTAGCTAATTAAATTTGTGGGCCTAGAGTTTTTGTAATATTCCTTTATTATCCCATTACTGTTTATGTGATCTGTATGAAGTCTTCCATTTCTGATGTTAGTAGTTTTTTTTTTTTTTCTCTCTTTCTTTTTCTTAGTTGGCCTGGTTAAAGGCTTATTGATTTTATGGATATTCAAACAACTGGCCTTTTATTTCATTACTTTTCTCTATTGATTTCTTGTTTTCAATTTCATTGATCTCCATTCTATTTTTTTACTGCTTACTCCTTATTTAATTTGCTCTTTTTCCTAATTTTCTAAGGTGAAAACTTACTGATTTTGATTTCTTTTTTTGAGATTTTGTTTATTTATTTGGAGGGGGGAGAAGTAGACTTCCCGCTGAGCAGGAAGCCCAAAATGGGACTCAATCTTAGCGCCCTGAGATCATGACCTGAGCTGAAGACAGATGCTTAACCAAGTGAGCCATCCAAGTTCCCCATAGATTTTTTTTTTTTTTTTTTTTGAGAAAGAGAGTGAATGGGAGAGGATGACAAAGGGAGAGGGAAAGAGAGAATCGTAAGGCTGCATGAACAGACTGAGCCCAACATGGGGCTCAATCTTGTGACCCTGAGATCATGACCTGAGTCAAATTCATGGGTCAGAAGCTTAACTGACTGAGTTATTCAGGCAACCCTGGATCTTTCTTATTTTCTCATATATGTACTTAACACTATAAACTTTCCTCTAAGCCTTGCTTTCATTGTATCTCACAAATTTTGATAATTTTTTTCATATTATTCAAAATATTTTTATTATATCTTGAGGGTTCCTCTTTGGCTTACATGTTCTTTAGAAATGTATTGTTTAATTTCCATACATTTTAAGATTCAAGATTTTTCAATTATCTTTCTGTTATTGATTTTTAGTTTTTGTTTTGTTTTGTTTTGTTTTCATTATGCTCAGAGAGCAGACATTGTATAATTTCTGCTTACTTAAATCTGTTAAGGTGTGTTTTATGGCCCAGTATGTGATCTATTTTGGTAAATGTTTCATGCGAGCTTGAGAAGAATGTGTATTCTGCTATAGTTGGATAGTTTGTAGATCTCAATTACATCAGTTTGTTTGAGAGTATTGTTGAGTTGAACTTTCCTGAAATGGGCTGACTACTGGACTTATCCATTTCTGAAAGAAGGGTGTTAAAGTTTCAAGTATGAAAATGGGTCTATATATTTTTCCTTGCAGTTCTTTTACACATAATTTGACTCTCTGTTAGGATATTCATTCTTTTAAAATAACTTATCTGTCTTCCCTGTAAGACTGCATAGTCCTGAGAGTATTTTCTCATTATTACATGTTCAGAGCCTAGAATTGTAAGTAGTAGAAAGTATATACTCAATAAACAGTTTTTAAATGAATTAAAAAAATGTTTTCTATCAAGTGAGTATACTTTCAGAAAAGAGTTTCCATGAAAAACTTAAAAAAAAATTTGCAAACTTCCCACTTACATATTATCTTCGTTGAGTATCAATCACATTTTGAAGTGACTTGTAAATTAGGCTTCCTTTAGGTGAGAAATAGGAACATCCAAATATTAGTACTTAAAATTGAGTGCTTACTGTTTTTCTGGTTAGACTGTTTTATTTCCATTGTCATGTTATTCTTTTATCAGTCATGTAAAATATGGAATAATGTCACCCTTATTTAATAAATGAGTAACAGAGACTTAGAAAGGTTAAAACTTTTTCCAAGATTAGCAACTATTAAGCAATGATCTTGGGTATTAAGCCTGATGTTTGAATCCCAAAGCACTGCTCTGGACAGCTGAAACAAGGGTATCAGAAATTAGAGCTGTTCCAGTGATACTATGTTTACTTTTAGGAGACTGGTCAATATATATGAGTAACTCAGTTAATAAGCCAAAAAAAAAAGTCTTCATTCTTGGGGAGCTATGGCCTCTTTAACAATGAAAAAATTGCTAAGATAAATCCTTTTGTGACAGGAGGATAGTTCTCTGATTTAGCCGTTCCATAAGTTTGGATTTCTAGTACATTGGGTAATCTTAAAGTGGGACTCTTGGGCACTTGAGTTGGAATTACCTGGATTATCTAGGCAAAATGTGTTTTGAACTCTTCGGGACTTAATTACTGGAGCAATTGTACAACTCTCCACTTCAGTTTGGTCCGTTAGATACAGCAACCAAGTAATTGAGATGGTTTTGTAAAATTGCGGTTTCCCAGTTTTACTGTTACTTCCTTTAAATTGAAGCCCCACTATCACCATCCTTTATTTTCTAACATGATAATGTTGATAAGGGTTATGGCTAGAAGGTCTAAGTGTGGCTGTAAACACCATTGAACCCCTAATAGTTTTTTCGTCTCTATAAACACTGAAGAGAAATAATTTATTAATGAAATCAAAGTTAATTAAAAATACTTTTTTACAATAGAGAAGTCTACTGCAAAAAATATCAAGGAACACTAAGACATATATATGCAGAATGTCTAACCATGAGATAAAATACTTATAATTTTTTAGAAGCACTGAAATGTCCAGTGACATGTATATATATGTATAATTATACATTCGAATATATGTTGTTCTTAAAATTCTCCTACAGAGACTTTATAATGGCCATTAAACAGAGTAGCAGAACAAAATGCATCTGGAAAAATATTTTAAATATACTGGATATGTAAGTAAGCAAGAAAAATTGTTTAAAATGGAAATAACCCAACAACAAGAGTGTGAGAAAATTGTCAATACGTTTAGCCCTTTTTTGCTTTTAATCATGACTTGTGCAGTTCTCCTCAAGCTACTTCTTTGATATTATATAGATTTTCAGATGCCAGTGAAAGCAGTACTTGGTTTGTGTCACATACTGTGACTAAATTTGAAAGAAATTTTCCTCAGTCTAAGAAAGAGACCTTAGCTGTAGTGACTGGAGTAATGAAATTGCCCAAATAAATTCTTGGAAGAGAAATTACCTTGACAACTGCCCATAAGCTCTTATTTGAAATCTTAAAACCCTAGATTGGGTAGCATCTGGAGCAGCTGCCAAAGTGCTGCAATGAACTTTAATACTGTCATATATTCAATATAAATATTTTCTGGAATACTCTAATGCAGATGTCTTTCCAAGGCTATCCTGAGAAATTTTATCAGTGAGTCTAATCAAAAACATTTTAGAACCTCTTCTCTTTAATAATTACAAATAAAAGGACAGAGTATATTACCAAGGAAATAAGATTTAAAAACAATTCTTACTTATAAATGTGATTAGAACTCTATTCTGCTTGTGGTGTGAAAAAGCACTTAATCATTTACAAAATATAACCATGATTATTTATTGATTGTTTTTAAGATTACTAACTACCAACTCTGTACTAGTTGCTGTGTTTAATCCTTAAAGAGATTATAAACTAATCATCTAAAGATGATTCACCATGCATATCTTAAGATCTAATTTCTCTATGCTCTTTATTTTGTGTGATTATGTGTATAAATATGTGTTCTGTCAGAAGTTGTAGATTGAGTTTCTAATGTCATTGTTTGACGTGGACAACTCAGCACCATTCAGAATTTCCTCATTCATAAAGTATAAATAAGTGGAAATTATGCTTGATGAATAAATTGAATTAGAAAATATATAAATTATTTTTCTTTTTTGTTACATTGAGAACCTATAATTATCTGCAGGTTTATTTTTCTGTCACACTAGGAGCTAGCACAGTATTATAGTATCCAAAAATGGTAATTTTTAATTTTAATTTGTCTTCATGAATGATAAATCAAAGTCTGAAAAACCTCACCAATATTTTCAGTTGGTGTAAGAATTATTTTTATATATTTGTCTGAAAAAGAAGAGGTGAAAAAATTCAATTTTATTATGAGTACACAGTAGGATGGTCAAAAGGTCAATGATAGAGGAAAATACTCTGCCATGCTTTCCTAACTTGAAATATATGATGACCAATTCTGATTCTCAGCCTGACTAGTTTGCCAGTCACTTTTTATTTAAAAAATATTCACTGATAGTAAGGTTAAAATTATGACTGCATATTTGACCCCAGAGTAGTTTGGTTTCTGAGTAGGAAATGTAGGGGTTTAAAATCTCAAAGACCTGAAGACAAAGTCAAAGTCAAACTGAAGAGGTTTCAATTTGAGAAAGTTTCATGTTGCTAAAAATAGATTTTATGTCTCAGTAAGCAACCACCTCCTCACTACATAAGAAAAGGTTTCTACACCGACTTCTGGTTTGTCTGCAAATACAAGCTGTAATCCTGTTCTTGTTTGTGTATCTCCCAGCTCATCCAGTTCTCTACAGAGTTATGAACTTGACCCATGGTCATTACTTGAAGCAAAATGGTTTGAATGAAAGTGCATGTGTCCACTTCACAACTAAGTACATCTTCTCCCTTCCGTTTATCTTCTTTTAACTCCTCTCCAATATTTCCTCCAGTGGTTGTGGTTCGGAATTCTGATGAGTTAATCTACGGAGTACTTGCTGAAATAAAAATCAGCATACCTCACTAAAAATTCTTTAAATATCAGTACACCAATTTCATGGCCTTTTAAAAGAAAGATAATGTTTAAAATAAATAAGACTTATTGGAAATGGGACCACATGAGTGCTGGAAAAATAAATCTATTGTTTCTCCTCCTGTTTGTTACCCATAAAGATAAGCTAAAAAATGATACAAAATATTAAATCTATAGCTAACTTGTGGTGAAAAATAATCCCTTTATATGGAAAGAATGACAAAATAGACTGTCATTTCTTTTCTTAGGAAATATCTGCAGGAGTTATTATATCACCATTTTATAGGTTCACATGATTTAACAAAATTAAATAAATACGTTTTCTGTATTTTTAGTTTTCTACATATGTAATATAAGATATCTAAACATTTTTTGGAAGAAAAAAAATAATCCCTAGTAAAAAGTTTTCTGAAAATGAACGTGCCTATTTTAAGTACCCTAAGTATTTGCTCTTATTATAACATTTCTAAACACTATTCTTTCCCAGAGTGTAGCACTCTTAATTTTATAAGTATTTAGTAAGTGAATTGTCTAATCAAGTAATCACTTGCAAATTATATATTAAACAGATAGACTGAATACATAGTTCAACTAAAATATTTTTACTTTGATACATTTGTAAAATCAGTTAAAATTCTTACTATTGCCCCTATAATCACCAGAGAAAACAATACATTTTGTCATGAATGATACGGCAATACTTATAACTACAAAGCATTGATATAGCTATTTACTTTTAAGTCCTTTAATTATAGCTTAACCACATCAGATTTTTAATTGCAGGCAATAATAATTTCAACCATTTGGGTATTATAGGACTCCTAAGTAAACCTTTTCAGTTGGTGATTTCTTTTAAGCTACCAAATATATTTTCAAAATACAATTATTTGGTGATTCAGCAAGAGATTCTGTACATAAATTCAGTCACTTAAATCATCAACCCCTATACATCTTATACGGTCCATTGGAAGATGGTTAAAAAATAAAATGATGTCAAGAAGGGTATGACATAGTGAACTCATGACTTAAATCATCTTGGCTTCCTTGTATCTATGTGACTTGAATTGAACTTGGTGAAGTTGTCTACTAAAGAATGGCTAAGTCTCAACAAATTTAGTTATGATGTAAATGTCATAAATACAATTTCATAAAATAGCAACTCCAGTTCACTTGGCAACAGAAAAGACTACACAGAAAAAAAGTGCCTCAAATGCAAGATATTAGTAAAATTAAATGCACAGGGCTATTAAAATATTATTTAAACACATAGAATATTACGAATTATAAATGTATATGTAATACAAAAATCCTTTTATAGAGAGAGAAATAATATCAAGCAGGGTATCATAATTTGATTTAATTTCCCATTGTCTATTTTGAAGCTCACTTTTAATAATAGCTGCCCAATAATTACTTTTCAATTGCTGGAAACTATAGTTGTTTTTTTTTTATTTAAATAAGATAAAAAATGTTAAACTATCTGTAGAAAAATGTTTTGTCCTATCTGTCTATAGAAAAGAAACCACAGAGCTCATACATCACACAGCTGTGTTACTTTGATGATGGAGCTGTAGTCAAAACAGCAATTTATAAATCTATGTCCTTACAAAAACCCTTTGTGGTATAATGGTGTTATTCTTGACTTAAACCCTTATTTCAAAGAAGTGTTAAGATTTTAATATATGTCCTTAAAGTACTTATTAATATTTTATGTGTGGAATCTTTAAAGTATTAGAATATTTAACAAGGTAATTAGACATTTGATTAAAATGTTGTGTGTATTTAATGTACAATTAGAGGATTAAGAAATAGTAGGTATCTCAAGCCTGCTTTATTTCCCTAATCTTTCGTTTTTAATTTCCTAATTTCTCAGTTGATTGTTTTAGGAAGAAACTTCAAAGATTGAGCTGACATCTTTGAAGCATCATCTGGGAAACTGAATCTGAATAGCTTTTTTTTTTTTTTTTTTTTTTTACAAAGCCCTGAATATAGGATCTCACAAGGCTCAAAAAGAAAATGACCTGGCCTCTGCTCCTTGCACAATAAGGGTCAGCCCAGTTTTGCATTTACAATATAGCTACCTTTGTAATTCTTCTGCATGCTAGGGCACATTCAGTTATTAAAATAAGTTCACTGACAGTGAGTTTGCAACTTAAACTCAAAGTGAAAAAAATGAATATTTGTCAATCTGAAATATGCATCTCATTGAAATCTGAGCTCATTCATAAAAGAGTTGTTTTTTCCTAGTGGCCAACCTATTTTTCTTATTAAGAATAAGCTTTTAAGTAGATAAGGAGAAAACCATTTTAAAAAGACCAGGAAACAGAATTGGCACTTCTGTTGAAGTAAAGGAGTGAGTCCTTGGTCCCATATTCATTTCTTGAATAAATTTCAATGCAGGCTGTCTTGACATAAGCATCCACATTCCACTGACCTTTATTTTGTAGTCTAGAGAGACTGGGACCACACAGAATTGGTGCTGTTTATAGCTAACTGTACTTAAACTTTGTGTCTGATCAACTTAAGTGTATTGGATTTGAAAACAGTTAGTCAATTGTTTCTAGTCCCTAGGTGGTGGTTTATGGTAATGTTTGCATCAATACTAACAAAAGCCATACCACAGTACAAAGTACATCAAGGAAATGAAAGACAAGGCTGCCTGTTGTCAGTTCTGTCTACAATAAAGACAGGATTCAGAGCTGGGGCAGAGATCGTTAGAGAAACACAAAAATGAATGAACCACAAAAATCGTAGGACTGATGGTTCACATCAAAGGTTTGGGGACTGGCTAATGGGCAAGGTTGCACACAGGCCACAAGACATATACCCTGGACTCATTTGGCCAAACAGAAAGGTCACCAAAAAGAAGGGAAAAGGTCCTAAGATAGCATGAAGCAGTCTTCTGGAGAAACTATATAAAGAGAAGGAAGAAAAGAAAGCCAGCATTAACAGTGCTATGAAAACTACATCCACTTCAAACGGCATTTTTTGGTGAACAAATCTATGTCTATTTTTATTTCTGACAGCAAAATTCCTAATGTTGAGAATTAGAACATGAAACTTTTATATTTGCTGGAGTTTCTTCTGTCCCCAAAAGATAAATACAATGCATTAAGTACGGATTCAGTGAAGTTTAAATACTTTGAGCCTTACTACATATAAATAAAATGGTCCAGAATGTTTTCTTAATTTTAAAGAATCCTATGTCTGGAGAAGAGCTGGTGTATATGTAAGCAGATGTACATAAATAGGACAATAATGATAACAGAATTGATTTTGATATTTTTCTCGCTTTGTCTGAATCAGCTTATCATGTATAATTTTAAAAGCACAATTAAAGGAACTAAATGCTACAATAATATGACATAGTCATACAATGGCATCTATTAATGTAAGAATGTAGTTATCCTTTATTTGAAGCCTATCCTCCTGATACCTGCTGTGCTGCTAGATGCTAGAATGTCAAAGAAAAATAAGTGAAAGCATATCTCATCATGGGGTAAATTGCCTGTTGAAAAGAAATGTACTTAGTTTCTCATTTGAATGCTGCTTTCAGTTAAAAAAAAAAAAAATAGGAAGGATTGTTATCAAGGTAAGGACTAATCTTTCCCAACCCAAAAGAGAAAGAGAAAAAGAGGACAGAGAGAGAGAGAGAGAGAGGAGGAAAGAAAAAAAACAAAAACAAAAATCAAAAAACGTTCATTTGAACAAAAGCTGCAGCAACCTAGAAAAAAGAAAAAAGGCCAACATTGTTTTTCATTGTATTTTAGGGCTATTGTTAAGCTTTTAGTATCAATTAATACAATGTAAAATCCATTTCATATTGAAAAGATGTACAAAATCACTGATTTCTATTATAGAAAAATATCTGTTGAAAGGTTATATGTGAATTTTGTACTACTATTTAATCACATGTAGCTGATAGTCATTTATAATCTGTGAGATATATGCCAAACTATACCTTACTATTTAAATGACACAGATTAGTCATACTTCAAATAGATAGGCATCCCCTCGAGTCCCATAGATAAGGATTTAGTGTATCAAGATGTGTATTTACACAGGTATAGCATTTTTGCAAAGCACATTTGCATTGAAACAATTATCCAGGACTTTGCAAATAATATTGGTTCATTTTATTGAAATGCATTTGCTCATTCTGTCTTTTTCCTAGTGCATTTTAAAGTAGAGAAATAATAAAGATTGTTTCTATAAATTAAAACTCAAAACCTACCTTTCACATTTAAAGTAAATATTAATTTAATATGGGTAAATTAGTAACAAATTATCATAGAAGGAAGTCTTTTTAAAGCAATGTCAATGCTTAAATAATTATTACCAAATTTCCTTGACCTGTTTTATAAACTGCAAAGCACTAATTCCCTTGGGAGGTTTGCAACTTAATTTACCCAACACATTTTTCATTGCTTCATAAAAAATTTTTTTGTAATTTCCTAATTTTCAATTCGTCTCTAAATAGTATATTTTTAAAAGCTCACAAAGTTGGCATTGTGAGCCAGAAACATTTATATTCTTTTTAAAAAGAACAAGCCCTTTATTAATAATCTGAGCCCCATGTTGTTTAGAGATGAACATAACAATATTCATTTCTTCAAAGAACAATTTTTATATGATGTTCATAAGTTCCATGGCATTATATTTTTGTGATTTCCCAGTGCTGTCATTTAAAGTAGTTTTACAGAGAGGAAAAGATAACACTTCTCTGAAACAAGTTTATTGATGCATGCTTACAAGAATGGGATATAATCTGAAGCTACCCCATAAAATTTTATTAGACAAAAAAATTATTTTTTTGAAAAAATTATTCAGAGAACATATATAACAGATAAGGAAACAAACAAAACCCAATCCGTGTGAAATAACAAAATGAGTTTGGCTAGATATTTTAAAAAATCCAAGGACGTTTGAGCGTTAGCTGTCATTATGGTCCAGTTCACTGTTTATTTCCTCGGTATGCATCTCCTGACCTGTATATAAAATTCATAGTTTCAAAAGTGACATGTGCAAGCCTTGGACAACTGGGGAAAAGGCATATTTCCTGACCTTGTAACCATAGCAACCACTTGCTGATTGGTAGCAGGCAGGCTTTCCATCCTTTACCACTGAAGGCAAGTATGTGAGGTTGTTGGCTTTGTTTGTGACTCTGGCTTTATTTACATGCAAACAGGAATACCAGACCTGAAATCATTGTTTTCCGGCTAAGCATACTATCATAGAATTAGGAGGAGGTGCTTACTTTTATAGCTTTATAGTAATATTACAATTACAATGAAATCAGAACACATTTTCCACCGAAGCTGTGTGTAGAAGCTTAACTTAGGATCTTGTTCTATTCAGCTTTACACCTCACCGTCAATCCTCTGCCCCAAGAACAGAAAAAATATGGATGGATGGCAATACGTACCTTTTAAAATGATTCCACAAAATTAGTATCATATTTTATTTGATGATAAGCTTTACATGGAAGGAAGAAAATAAACTCCTTTAAATTATGCTAATGACAGGGTCTATTTCCATAAACTACATTAAATGGTAATTAGGCAAGCATTTATGTATTGTTTGCATCCCTGAGAGGCTAAACTATTTAGAATTCCCTTCTGGAATGACCTAATCCAAACTTCTTCCGATGACTTTGCTTCATATGCAGGCTATTTGCCTTGGGAGAGTGGAGACCCTCCTTTTCATTTTCTTTGCCCCAACTATTCCACTTTCTTCTCATAACCAGCTTCTCACCCTCCTGTGACATAAATGAAAAATGGAATTTTGTAAAATTCACTTTGGTGAATAATCTGTTCATGGATTCAGGGGGATGAACCAGGCCCACACTGAATCCACTCTAACCCTCCAGTTGGACCTCCCCTCCCATATCAAAGTTATGTGTGGTGATAGAGAAGCCATATGAAAATTCGTCTTAGCAAATCCTTGCTTGAGTGCAGAATAATGAAAGTATATAAACTGAGACTTCAACATTATATTGAAATATATTTATATGCCATCTTCTAAAAACCAAATGCTCTAATTTTTATATAAATCTATCATATGGTTTGTATTTATTAATAAATTTTATCAGAAATTATTCAATGAAATAAATCCATTTATAAAACTAACATTTATAAAACTAACATTTCCCTAAAATCTCCTCTTAACTAACATAGATACACTCACATACTATTTTACTAAGATGTTCTCCTTTTGTTTATGATATGAGTTTAAATCATATTATGCAATAAAATAAATATTCAATAAAATATTTCTGATGAAATCAGATCAAATTTCAAGTAAAATGATTTTCACTTCTACAGTTGAAGTCTGAAAATTTTATTTTGCCATAATATTAAGATAAACATAAAATGAGCAAAAATTCAAAATAGAAGTATTTTTTTAAAACCATTATGCTAGTGGCATTATCCTATTAGTAAATAAGCAGTGAATTAGAGTAAAAAAAAGTGCTCTGTAACTTACACAATACATATTAAAAAAAGATTTAAGAATTCACTATACATGTTCACAATCTCTCTGGGACCTACTTAACAATTCTTCTATATAAAGCTGTCACCCTTTCTTGTTTGTTGTTGTTGTTTTCTCCTGGAAAGGTCATTTTCTGATTTATTTGTATTTTTTAGATATTCTTCAAAGTGACAGGATGATTTTTTTGTTTAATAAGAGATAGTTTAATACTAATAATTTTATAACAAACTCCTATAATTTTTTCATAACCTTTAACATTTTTAAAATGTTAATACTTTAGCTTCATATTATCATCTTCCTATATGGTATAAAAAAAATGGTTGCCTTAATAGAAACATTAAAAACAGAGAGTCTTGTATCAATGCTTAGCTAAGATTGGGAAAGATTTTTTTCATTTTTGAACATAATGGTAGTATTCAGACATAATTTGATTTTAGTGTATTCCTGTAAAGTTCTTTTCCTGCCCTGATGTACTATATAAAACATTTCTTAACTCATTAATGTCAAGTATAAATTAGTTTTATATTGGAATTTTAACAGTCTAGCCTCCACGGGCAACATAAAAACTAGACCATTGTCAGAAATGGTGTTAGGCTGCATGCAAATTTAAACCAGGTATCATTTATCATCAAAGAAAATACAAGATATATTAAACTTTCGGGTGTCCATACCACGGTCCCCAGTACCACAAATTATTTTGTTCATCTTTACTCTTAAAATATCAACAGTTTTTACTGAACACATGCAGAGCAATTTCAGCAATCATATTTTAATGTGCTCCCTGGATTTACCAAATCAGAGTATGACTAATAGTCAATGTTCAAATGTCTAAGATACATTTTTTCATATATATGCCCTGAATATCTGAACAGGCACGTTGTATTGTATTAATATCATAATTCAAAGGGAAATTTATTAACCCTCCAGTATTCCCATCATTGCTAAAAGTTGCAAATTCTAGGTGGCAGAACCTAGACAGTAATATCAAATTTTAATAACAATTCCTCTTCTTCAGTCAGGGCTATACTGGAGAAAAGCATAAATTGCTGTGACTGACCATTGGTTGTTAGAGAAGCAATCTGACTTTTCCACACCCTTATTTCAGTGTATCTGCTCTGTCCCTCAGCTGTATTAATGATAGCATGAAAGGTCACATGATAAACGAGTGACAAAAATATCAAAACATATTAGCCTGTAGCTTTGTTATCAGTGTATGACAGAGATGACAGAAAATTGTATTTTTCCCCTGAATAATTTTGCGTTACATTTTGCTGGCTAGGCAGAGTGAATTAGGGAGAAATTCCTGCCTCTGACTGTATGTCTCCTTTTCTGACATACTTGAAGTAATAATATACATTAATAATAGGGACTGTTCTCAGAGAAGGGATAAGAATTCAAGATCCGACAGTCTCCATTCTATCACCTGCTATCCTTGTTTTGATTCTAGGAAAAACAATTTCTTTAAAATATGCATTGAATTGAGCATTATTAATGTTGGTGATAATAGGCTCTAGTAGTATATAGACCTGGCAAGTGAATCATAGAACAATTTTTTTAAAAAGGAACCTAAAAAGCAAGTCTTCATGACATTATATATCAAACTGCACTATTTTATATTTAGAGAAAAGCAAGTCCACTAATTAAATAAAGGCAATCTCAATAATGTCTGATCTATCTCGTTGGGATGTGGACCCAGTAATTACAAATTACAAGCAGAATTTATACCTGCTGGTTTACAGACTGTAAGGGATTGTAGACCCTGGGGAGATGAGGTTTGCAATCTTTGAGAAGAGATTATAGAAATTGGCCAGGGCTTAATGTCCTGCAGAGCTAGGGTGTAGTCTCCAGGGGTAGGTTAAGTCCTGTCTTGTCTGAGCTACCCTTTCCTGGGTAAATGACAACACTGCCAACTCAGTCTTACGCATCTCTTAAAAGACATCTGTCTGAATTGAATTAATTAATTATTACTGGAATATTAATATAATTACACTTCTTATGGGAGGCTAGTCAATGCAAGTTATGGAATTTTTATTTAGACATATTTGACTTTAAATTTAAAAAAAATACTTCAAACTTACAGAGATGAAATATTTTAATATTATAACTTAAGAATAAATTTAAAAGCAAGATATTCTTATGTTAGTAAATCTGAACCAGGCTTTGGGCAAAATATTGGTGTTACAAGAGTAGATAAGAGCAACTGTCTGACATCAAGGAGCTTAAACTCTAATGAGGTAGACAAACTTTAGTGGTTGTTATAATGTAGTAATAATCACAAGTCTTGTGAGAGAGGAAACATCAGCATGACAGTAGGCAGTTTACCTACCTAGTCCTATCTTGTAGCTTCAGAAGAAGCAGATTTAAGGACACATACCATGGCTGATATTTGTGGTATAATGCCGAAGCTCAGAGATCCCCCACATATTTCAGAGAAAAGGAATTTTCTCTGAAATATGTCCATTTTTAATGTGACAGTTTTGTATTCAATTCCAGTGAAAGTGGATTACCCTAGAAAATGGTCTAGAACATTTCTTAGAAATAATTTTGACCTTCTGAAAACAAAATAACAACAAAAAATGAGTAAAGCTAAACTGCAACCACCAAAATGATTCAAGTTTTTGAATTCATATATTCCTCCAGCACGTCTAGTGTTCTAAATAGAAACTTGTTAAGGTTGGAGAAATATGATTAAAATCTTCAACCTCAAGGAAGAAGAATCTAAGAGGGATGACAGTTAGTCAAGCAGATATAGTTTTATAAGCACCCCCCCAAACAGGTTATTCCAATGAACCATACTACCATAAGAAATTTCAATAACACAGAGGACAGATTGGAAGAGGCGAGATTTTACCGTCTATCAAAGGAGAAGATAGAAGTTAGTCATTCAGAAAAGTAAGTATGGACCTGGGCAGGAAGCTATCCTACAAAGACTGTGGGTGTGAAAATGCTTATCAGGTTTGGGAAAAGATATTTAATTCTATTCGCAGGTATGGCTCTCTGGCCAGAATTAAAATGGATGAAACCAAAATAGTAGTTTATCATTTGCTACAGTATGTGTTATAAATAACAGGAAAACCACAAACAGTGGCTTAAACTATAAATTTAAAAAGTTTATTATTTGCTCAACTTGTAGTCCAGAGTTAGTTTGGAGGTTTGTTGATGTCATCAAGAATCCAAGTGCTTCCCACCCTTCCCTTCCAATATAAAAGTGTTGATTTTCATCATTGGGCTTGTCACCTTGTGGTCAAATGGTGGCCACTGCAATTTCAGACATTATGTCCCTAACTTAACTAAATCAGAAAGGTCAGCAATGGAACAAAGGTGGATCTCTTCACCTACCTCTGTCTCTTTATCATGGAGAAAATTCCAGTTCAGACGACCCTCAGGGTTTCTTTGTCCAAGACTAAATCCCATGATCCCCTCTACCTGCAGTGGAAGAAGGAAAAGAATGTGTCTGCCTCTTTCACAGGAGGAAGAGGGTGAGAGATAAAAGAGTTAGAGATGGCTGTTAGAACAGCAGAAACCCATGTCTGCCCATGGGTCTGCTTGTGAAGGTTCATATGTACCATGATGGGATTGGAATTTACTGAGACTGTAAGATACAGTAGAAAGAGCACAAGGAGAGAGATTTGAGTTAAAACCTGTTTTTTAAAATTATTATTATTTATTATTATTATTATTACACTAGTTATTAGTATAAAAGTAATGTATATAAAGTGTGCGGTGCTGCACCTAGTACTTTAATTAGATTGTTGTTAATGTGTATTTTGTTTCCTTTTTTTCTTCCTTTCCTTCCATTCCTTTCTACCTTCCTCTCTCTTTCTTTCAAAAACAGGAAGCCATTGAAGCTTCTTAGGCAAGTTAAACTGATCAAATCCAGTAGCTCTGAAGAGAGAGATTACCCTGAGAAAGGACAAGATGCTATTGTAATAATTTAGGACATGCAGAGAACCTGGTCAAGGGCTATAATGATGATGACAGTCAGAAACAAGAGTGATATTTTAGAGAAACAAAAAACAACAAAGTATACTGAGTGATTTGTTCTGTATTATGGAGTTAAGAATCAGGACACATCAAGGATGAAGATATTTCTTGGTGGATATAGAGCCAACCAAAAGAGAGTACAGAGGGTTTAGTGGTTTAGTGGGGGAATTATGGCATATTCATTTATGGGTTTCTGCTGAGTTTGGTATATCAACCTGATCTCTCAAAGGAACTGCCCAATTGAAAACTGTAACTATTGTTAAAACTGGTGGATTGAGGGGCGCCTGGGTGGCTCAGTGGGTTAAAGCCTCTGCCTTCAGCTCCGGTCATGATCCCAGTGTCCTGGGATCGAGCCCCCTGATGGGATCTCTGCTCAGCAGGGAGCCTGCTTCCTTTTCTCTCTCTCTGCCTGCCTCTCAGCCTGCTTGTGATGTCTATCTGTCAAATAAATAAATAAAATCTTTAAAAACAAACAAACAAACAAACAAACCTGTTGGACTGAAGTAGTTGAGAACCACAGAAGAGAGAAGGATGGGAAAAGGAGCTGGACGTATTTAAATAGGTTTTGTTTTGTTTGTTTGTTTGAGAGAGACAGTCATGGTTGGGATGGCGAGAGGGGCAGAGTGAGAGAGAGAATCTTGAGCAGGTTTCATGCTCCATGGTAAGTGCTGAGTATAGAGCTGACTCAAGGCTGGATCTCACAACCCTGAGATCATAACCTGAATCAAAATCAAGAGTTAGAGGCTTAACCAACTAAGCCACCTAGGTGCCCCTAAATAGGATTTTATGAATAGACATAGGAAGGAGAATGACAGGGAAGAGGGAAATAGATCAAGTGGAATTGCAGAAGCTCAGGAAGACATTTTGAAAACAGGCTACAGTGAAGTAAACTGGAACTAAAAGTTGTTTTATTCAATTTGGCAACTAAGACATCATTTTTTGACCACTGAATAAACAATTTTTCTACAATGATGTGAGCAAAAGTCAAATTTTAGTGGACTGCCATGTGAAAGGGAGAAGCAAGGAAGAGAGGAAACATTGACAAGCAGATGTAATGTGATTTAGACTGAAAATGTAATATTGCCAAAAGCATCTTTTAACATAATTTTTCATTAGTTATTTAATGTCAGCAATATATTATTTATAAAGCCATTTACTCTTATGCAAATAATTATTATATTTAATTATTTTAGAGCTTATTCTTCCTTTATTTAACATTGCCAAAGATAAGCATTTCCTTATTATGTTTCACTAAACATTTGTATACTTTCTCAGCTGTGTAACCTTGTGTTCACTGATAATATAAATTGAGTTTAATAATTCAAATAACTATTTTTATTATTAGAAATTTATATTTTAATACCTGTTTATTTTATAGATAATGTCTAAACTATTTCTTAATCTTCCAATGGCTCAGCAATAGTCACTGAAGTATAATTGTATCTTAATTAACCGTTGAAAGAATATTTAGTTCTCTAAAAAATTATGGAGCATTTATAGACCTACAGAAAATAGTTTTATCTACAAGTTTTTGTTTTCTTCTTCTTCTTTTTTTTTTTTAATCTAATTCATTTAGCAGTGTAGGCAAGGTTGCCTTAAAGGACTTTTTTTTTTTTCTGATTATATCAAATTAGATCTTTTAAAATTACTTGTACAATAATTTTCTCTACCTTTATTCTTCCTATCCATTATTTATGTAGTATAATTGGGGTACATGATATCTTATAATTTACAATCTAAATTATATTAAAGCCATGGCTAAATCATGTATTTAAATTCTTATCCAATAATACTGAATACTAATTCCTTGAGTTTTCCATAGGGATGAGAGGTTAAATTTCAATGCATGGGCAATTCATAATGGCTATGCTTCAGATCTGATCTCTGAGGAATTTCTCAATTCCTGATTGTGGTTCACACATCACTTATGGTAGAAATAAATGTGATTAGAGACAGCTTTCTAAATATTAGGTGGTACTTACTTTTAAGGATACTATTTAATATACAAACATGCAAGTTTTATACACACGCACACACACACACACATATATATATACACATATACATCTATACAATATTTAAATATATTTATTGCACATGTATAAATGTGTTATATGCACACCTGTAGAGAGAGAAGACTGTATTTAGAAAAGATTTTCTAGGTTGTTTTATAGAAAACCTTCCATGTTTTTTGACAGACAAGAGTATCTTTAGGGGAGAAACCAGTTAAATGTGGATGTCCTCTGGAGTTCTGCTTTCTATTACATAGTTGTCCATCTCCACTCTCTGCATGACTTCAAAAAGTTATTAAATTTAGTATTTCTGATTGGAAGTAGTGTTAGTCCAATGTGTGATTCTATGCCACTACTAGAAGCAGAAGATACATTTGCTTTTTTTTTTTTTTTAAGATTTTATTTACTTATTTGATAGACAGAGGTTACAAGTAGGCAGAGAGGCAGGCAGAGAGAGAGAGGAAGCGAAGCAGGCTCCCTGTTGAGCGGAGAGCCCGATGCGGGGCTTGATCCCAGGACCCTGGGATCATGACCTGAGCCGAAGGGAGAGGCTTTAACCCACTGAGCCAGCCAGGCACCCCGATACATTTGCTTTTTCAAATGCTATTCTTCCCAACAAATTTACCAGTAAGATGTTAACAAGTATTGTTGCTAGAACTATTTATGCTGAGGTGAAGAATTTAGGAAAAATAAAAACTTTTTTTTAAATTTTCATGGTACATTGGATTAGAATATTAATGGATTTTTCCATTCTACATCTACAAATACCTTTGCTGTATCCAAGATATATGGTAAAAATAATTAAAAATTAGGTTTTTAATTAGGATTTGACTGTCTGTGTGTAATAGAGTTATTTACAACTATAGTGACTCATTAGTTATTTTTCTTCAGTATTTAATTTCCAATCAGTTTAGTTTACATTGTATATGCCTATAAATGGAACATTTGATGTAATCAAATGTATATAATATTTGGAATAGGATTTTCCTAAATTTTAATTCCAAATTTACCCTAAATGACACTAAATATTTTTAACCAAACTAAGCTTCAGTTTCCTTATCTATAAAAGTAGAGATCACAATATCTATTTTATATTAAATAATATTAATCTAAATGAGCCTTGTTAAACTAAGAGGTACACTGAGTAATCATCATTATCATTTTTGTACTTTGGTAATACATAAATATAGATAGGCATACATAGAATCACAGATATATATTTACTGAAAATACACATTGTACATTTTCACTAAATTTCAATACTAAAATTTCTATGGAAATTTAAGGAACTAGAGTAGTTTAAATCTTTTTTTAAAAGAATAAAATTGAGGACTGATGTCTGATGTTTCAAAATTCAAAATTTACTATAAATCTTCTGTAATTGAGCAGCCTGATACTGACATAAAGGCAGACACATAGATCAACAGAATAGAATTAAGAATCCAAAAATAAATTTTCACACTTATGGTTCACTGATTATGACAAGGATAAGAAGACAATCCATTGGGGAAAGTGACAAATGGCACTGTGATGGCTAGATCCCTACATGTAAAAAGTGAATTTCTATCCTTACCTCATAAAACATACAAAAACTAATTCAAAACAGTTTGTAGATCTTAATGTAAATTCAAGAAAACTACAAAATTCCTAGAAGAAAATATAAGAATAAGTGTTCATGGCCTTGAATGAGGCAATGGCTGATTAGATATGACACCAAAGGTACAAACAACAACAACAATTTAAGTTGGGCTTCATTAAAATTAAAAACATTTATGTGGCAAATAATACAATCAAGAAACACAATCCACAGAATAAGAGAAAATATTTGGTAATCATTTATATGACAAGGAACTTGTATCCATACATTAAGAAATCTTCCAACTCCATAGTGAAAAGACAAATAATCCAATCAAAAATGGGCAAAGGATTTGAATTCACATTTTTCAAAAGAAGGCATACAAATGACTAATAAGTACATGAAAAGTTGCTTAACATAAGCTATTAGGAAATGCAAATGATATACCATTTCAAACACAGCAGATAAAATAGAGAATAGAGAAAATAAGTGTTTACGAAGACGTAGGGAAATTAGAATCCTCCTACATTGTTGGTAGAAAAATAAAACATTGCTACTACTTTGGAAAACAATTTGGCACCCTTCAAATGTCAAATGTAGAGTTATCATTTGACCGGCAATTGCACTTTTAGGTTTATACCCAAGAGAAATGAGAACATATGTCTATGCAAAACCTTGTACATGAATGTTTTTAGCAGCCTTATTTATAATTGCCAAAAACCAAAAATAACCCACTGTTCCCTCAACTGGTGAATGGATAAACAATATGTAGTGTATTAATTATGAAATATTCAGTAATGAAAAGAATGAAGTACTGATACATACTACAACGTAGATAAACCTTGAAGCCAATGTGCTAAGTAACAGAAAACAGAAAAACATGTATTGATGGGACGCCTGGGTGGCTCAGTTGGTTAAGCCCCTGCCTTCAGCTCAGGTCATGATCCCAGCCTTCTGGGATCGAGTCCCTCATTGGGCTCCTTGCTCTGCAGGGAGCCTGCTTCTCTTGCTGCTTCTGCCTGCCACTATGCCTGCCTATGTGTACTCTGTCTCTCTCTGACAAATAAATAAACAAATCTTTAAAAAAAAAAAAAGAACTTGTATTGATGATTCCACTTCTGTGAAATATTCAAAATAAGATTATCCACAGAAAGAAAGTAGATTAGTGGTTGCCTAGGACTTGGGTGGAGGTGGAACTGGGCTGGGAAGTAGAAAAGAGTGGGAGTGGAGAGCCACTGCTAGTGGATATGGAGTTTCCTTGGGGTAAAGAAAATCCCTTAAAATGAGAATTTGGGGACGGTTGCAGGACTCTGTGAACATGCTGAAAGTCACTGAACCATACAAGCAAAATGGGTAAATTTTATGGTATGTGAAATGAATCTCAATAAAGTTGTAAAGACAAATTTATAAGACATAGCATACATGTTGTTCCTTAGATTTTAATATGTTTGACAGTAATAAAATTCAACCTTTCTGTTTATTTGTTTTAATGTTGGCAAGATGTTTTATTACCAAAAAATCATTCCTAATCCAAATAAAGTACAAACTTTACGAAAGTCCCTACCAAACTTGGATATGCTTTTATGTTTTATATCCTTCCTGTTCCCATCCAGAGACAAAGTTTAATTTGATTGTAATCATGAATTAGAACATCACTTGCATTTTGTCTTCATTATTTTTTTAAAGGATAATGACATTTGGGCTTTGTGACCAATTCAAAGTATTTTTTCAAGTACAAATCATTAGTACCATTTGTGTATGACTAAATCCAATAATGATTCCTCTCAAATAAAATTTTTGTCAAAAGTAGTCGAACAAAATTATGCACTATAGAATGCTGAAATGATTTAAGAACAAAAACAAGATGTGAAAACTCTATCTGAAGAGATGAGTACGGCAGGAGGGTAAATCATGACCAGAAAGAAAAAGACCCATTTCTATCTCCTGACTGCCTTTCTGTTGATGGAGATAAGCCAAGAGAAGTTGGGCTCAGATACCCTGTCCATATCATGTTTTTCTTATACCTGAAATCACAAAATTATTCACAGAGGGCAAGACTGTTTTGCTCTTGAAACTTTTCAATGCTAATAAAAATCAAGTATTAAATCATAACCATAAGAGAATTTTGAATGAAAAATAAGTGTATGGGTGCCATTTACATAGTTTTTTCTCTCAAACTGAGTCTCAAAACTTTCTAAAAAAAAATAGACTGAAACAGTTTTTAGGGATACCTGGATAGCTCAGTCAGTTAAGCGTCTGCCTTCAGCTCAGATCATGATCCCATAGGGTCCTTGCTCAGTGGGGATCCTGCTTCTCCCTCTTCCTTTGCTGCTCCCCCTGCCTATGCTCTCTCACTCTCCCTGTCAAATAAATAGATAAAATCTTTTAAAAAATAAAATAAATGGGGTGTGTGGATCTGGCGATTCACGGACCTGTACCCCTGGGGATAAAAATATATGTTTATAAAAAATAAAAAATTAAAAAATAAATAAATAAAATAAAGTTTTTTTTTAAAGAATTATGTAAATTTCTAGTTAATGGTATTTTTTCTACGTACCTTTGATAAACCAGCTACTAAGTGACTATTAAATGAATTTATCTAATTTTGAGTATAGAAATTATTTAAAATGGAGAATTAAAAGACTTCTGGGGATGAAGAATTTAATTGTGAAGATAAAATCTAAAATATGAAATTGTTGGCTATGGATTAAAGTTATATTTAATCCATACAGTATACAAATTAAAAATAAATTTAAAACATTTTTATTTGAAATTAAGATCTGTGTGTATAAATTACTGGATTTAAAGTATTTTTTTTAAAAGTAGATATAAACAATGCAACACTGTCTGGAATCACCATACAAGATTCCTTTCTGACATGTAGAATAGTAATACATGTAATACACTCCAGATATTCATTGAATATCCTTTTGTTTTTGGTATCTCAGGGTAGGTAGGACAGAAATTGATTATTTGTGAGAAGTAAACATTCACTAATGAATGTAAGAATGATCTTCCTAAATTTACGTGCAAAGTTTGCAAAACAAAGGTTGAAAAAGATAACCTGCTAGGAAAAAAAAAACATAATTATTTTATATATAAGACCTCAAATTATTAAAATGATACTAAAGCCTCATATTATGCACACTGATTATCTTTCCTCAGCATACATAGTCCTGTACATTATAGTTTATATCTCTACATGAACATATTTCTTCATAAACCAGCTTGTTGGTGATTTCCAACTTTGGGGTTAAACACTACATTTTATAATCCACACTTGTATTTTTTTCAACATTGTATATTTTCATTGTCAACATTTTGGCATTTTGATTGCCCATGCATTGTCACATTTATTATCTAATATGAAAACTGTATTAATCTAATTGCTTTAGTCTTCATGTAAAAATCCACATCACTGCAGACAATTTCACAAGCCATCAGGGATCTCCTGGGCTTCCTTGATTATTGCAATCGGGGACACTGATGGGGATGAATGGTAGGAGAATTTGAGCCATATTCTTGAAAACCCTGCATTGCTTCCTTGACAGCAACAGTGACATACCATGTGGAATTTCATAAACTTGACGGTCACTTCTACTGCTTCACACTCCCTTTCCCCAGGTATAATAATATGAGGACACAAGTGAACATAGTGAGAGTCAATAAAAGTTCAGTGACCTATTCACCTGTTTAGCTAACTTTCCGCTAGGACTCTAGTTCCCAAGAGTCCCTTCTCACCAAATTCTCCTGTTGGTTTACCGTTTGTGCGTTTGAAGCACAGAAGGTAAGATACACACCATTTGATATACACACAGATCCACGGGTTAGCCACTCTCTACTACCACACAGAGCATTTTGTCAGTACTCTTCCCATTTCAAAGGGATATCAGAGAAACTAGCCTGCAAGATTCAACTCAAATTTGAAATCCAAATGGATGGGTCCTGGTTTCTTCTGAAACTTCTATATTTATCCTCTTTAATTTATCACCAGAAAAGATAAGGTAAGAGTTTCCTTTTCTCTCTCTTTTCTCAACTCTCATTGTTTCCTCCAATATAGTTTTTTATCTGACTATTTCACCAAGGCCAAGACACAATGTGAGCTGACTCCTAAAAGCACTTCCTGGAGAGGCCACCCTGCTCACACCATCTACATTTCTGTGCCATGGTAATGAAGGTTCTTGGAAGCCAGCATGCAGGCAGCCAAAATAGGACAAACACATGAATGTGTCATATAATAATTTTGTTTTTCCTCACTGTCTTTTACAGACCAATTCATATTTCTTTAACTAGCTGTCTAACTAGTTGTCTTCACCTATCTATATCTTGTCTTGGAATCTGGGGGTTGTCTGGTTATTTCAAGAAGACATTGGAAAATATAACAGAAATATCAAAAAAACATTATAAATACTTCTTAATAATATTTTAAACCTGTCATTTTAATATCTCAAGAATCTTTTAAGTCTATAGTTGAAAGTGATTTTTATCAAAGTAAAAATATTTTAAAATAAGGAAAACAACATCACGGACCATCAGGGAAATACCTATCAATAACAACAATGAGCTATTGCCTCACATCTTTCAGAATGGCTAAAGTCAACAACAGAAGAAACAACAGGTGTTGGTGAGGATGTGGAGAAAGGAGAACCCTCTTGCACTATTGGTAGGAATGCCAAATGGTGCGGCCACTGAAGAAAACAGTATGGATGATCCTAAAAAGTCAAAAATAGGACTACCCTATGATTCAGCAACTGTGCCACTAGGTATTTACCCAAAGAATACAAAAACACTAATTCAATGTTTAATAAAAGCATTATCTACAATAACCAAATTATGGAAACAGCCCAAGTGTCCATCAACTGTAAAGAAGATGTGTTGTGTGTGTATATGTGTGTGTATATAAAAGAATGAAATACTCCCATTTGCAGTGATGTGGATGGAGCTACAGAGTATTATACCAGGTGAAATAAGTCAGTCAGAGAAAGACAAATCCCATATGATCTCACTAATACATAGAAACTAAGAAACAAAACAACAAGCAAAGGGGAAAAAAAACAGAGGGAGGCAAACCAAGAAACAGACTCCAAATTATAGAGAACAAACTGAAGGTCACTAGAAGGGAGGTGGGTGGGGAGAATGAATAAAGTAGGAGATGGGAATTAAGGAGGTCACTTGTGATGAGCACTGGATGATGTATGGAAGTGTTGAATCACTATATTGTATACCTAAAGCTAATATAACACTGCATGTTAATTAACTGAAATTTAAATAAAACCTTAAAAAATTAATAAAAATGAGGCCTTGTCCCCTTCCACCAAGAGAAGACACAGCAAGAAGGCATCATCCATGAATCAGGAGGTGGGCTCTCACCAGACACTGAATCTACTGGTGCCTTGGTCATGGACTTCCCAACTTCCAGAACTGTGAGAAATAAATTTCTGTTTATTATTGAAAAAGAAGGAAAGAAAGTGTGGTATATATACACGATGGAATCTTATTCAGCCATAAAAAAAGAAGAAATGCTCACAATCTTGTCATTTGTAACAACATGATGGACTGTGAGGTCATTATACTAAGTAAGTCAAAGAAAGACAAATACCGAATGATCGCACTTATGTGAAATCTGAAAAGACAAAACAAAAACAAACAACAACAACAACAACAATGACAAAAACAAGCTTGTGGATAAGAGAACAGATTGTTGATTGCCAGAGGCGAGGGTGGGAGAAATGGGTGAAGAAATCAAAAGGTACAAACTTCCAGTTATAAAATAAATAAGTCATGGAGGTGTAATGTATAACATGGTGACTATAGTAATTAATACTATTAATTGCATATTTGAAAGTTGCTAAGAGGGTAGCTCTTAAAAATTCTCTTAAGAAGAAGAAAAATTAACTATGTGCAGGTGGTGAATGTTAACTAGACTTATTGAGACCATTGCACTCAAATCATTATGTTGTGTATCTGAAACAATATGATGGTTAAACGTTAATTATACCTCAATCAATTTTAAACTACAAAGCACAAATCTGGATACAAGTATCACTTCTAAAATTTGGATGACACTTTGCAAAGTCCAGACAACGTGAGAGAGACAACAGCTAGTTATAGACCTACCAATTCCCCCCTAAAATAAAAACTTAGACTATCTTACCTAAGATAATGAGAAACACGAAAAGTCCATTTTTAAATTTCAATCTTAATGTAATTTATAGATTTCCTATGATGTTAGCATTAGTTTTGAATTTACGTCTAATGTGGTGTATAACATGGAGTTGTATCTGCTAAAAGTCCTAATGTAGTTAGTGATGGATGACAGGAAGAGGGGCTGATGGCAAATGAACCTTTTGAAGGTTCTAGTCATAGTCATTTGAACTGAGTACCTAGTGAATGCAAGGTCCTAGTGACATAGCGATGAAGAAAAGCAGCTACCTTACATGGGACTCACTGCTTGCAAACACTGGGGAAAAAAATAAATAAATTAGAACCAGGAAATGCTGTCATTGTTATTGTCACGTTTCTTACCTGTGTCCAGCTGCAGTGAATCTGAGATTTCCTGAATGCACATGTTGCCACAAGGGAGTTAAGAGTAGATCTCTATGGCCTAGTAAAATTGCAGCAATGCTGTTCATCATTTCTCTGGGCATGCATAACTCAGAATATTCCTGACCAGACTGGTGTTGTAAGTAAGCTATGGACTCAATACTCAACTTCTAACCGTGTAATTTTAATAATCACTGTCTTTCTCCACTCCATGAGATATTTCAGCTGGCTTCTCTATCACCACATGCTCTTGCTTGGATAAGAACATTTTGAAAAGAGGTGCCTGGGTGGCTCAGTCATTAAGCATCTGCCTTCAGCTCAAGTCACGAACTTAGAGTCCTGGTCTCAAGCCTGGCAACGGGCTCCCTGCTCAGCAGGAGGCCTGCTTCTCCCTCTTCCACTCCCCTGTTGTGTTCCCTCTCTTGCTACCTCTCTCTGTCAAATAAATAAATAAAATCTAAAAAAAAAAAAAAATTAAAAAGAAATAACTTTTAAAAATTGTATCCCCCAAATGAATTATTTAGTCTTTAACCACAAATATGACAAATAATCTAAATGGACACTAACTAAAACAATATTAATCATATTGCTTACTTTAAGTACTAGAATGCATGACAGATTTCACCTGAAAAAAATATAATTCAAAAAAATATATTATTCCAGCCAAGGGAATATCATAAAATTTTAACGTTTTCCAGAATACCACAAAAAAAATCAGAAGCTATTTAAAGAAATCAATTCTTACAAAGTATTCTTTAGTTACAAACCATACTTAAAAGAAATGATTATCCAGTTTATTCTCTCCTAGTCTCCTTTAATTGAACCCAATGAAAGTTATATAAAATCCAGTTATTTCTTTTTATATTAGCACATTTATTCTAAAAGCAGTAAAAGATATATGATCAGAGAATTATTTGATACTGACTGAAGTGATACCAAAAGAAAGATATATATAAATTTGGATCTATTTTTATGAAAAAGAAATACTTTTATATGGAATATTTGTGCTACAATTGAATGTTAAAAATAGCAACTGTGGAAGATGGGGGAAAATGCAATGCAGTTCAACCTGAATATAATAAATCCTCAGCAGAGAAAGTTCTAGACACTGTGACAGGTTAAATGGCATGGACTTTTCCTTGATAGTTATAGGATAAATATAATTAGTGTTTATATTAATGAAGCCATGTGACATAATGGTAAAGTTATATAATTACCAGGTGCCAAAACATCACAGAACAAAAAGAGAAACTTAAAAATATAATTTAAAAGCCAAATCAGCTAAATCTTTTTATACCATAAATTCTATATACCCAGAGGGGAAAAAAGGATTAAAAATAAAGGGGCAATAGTGTCGTAAAGTAGATCCAAGCAATGTACTCTTTTATCTTCAAACAATAACTCATCTGGCACACAGTATGTACACAGTAAGTCCATGTATAAAGATATGATGGAGTAAGTAAAAAATCAAATGAAGCAGATGGGTGCTTCAGTCAGTTAAATGATTTTCAGAAGAAGTGATTTTTACTTATAAGATCCACTTATCTCTGAAAGTATTAATAATTTGGTTAAAAAGAAGTGGAAATGTTTCAGGAAAAAAACTTGTTCACTTTAAGAGAACCAGATTTTTGGAGTTGGGAGTCTCTAACTTTTATTTCAGGATACACGGCATTCAAGCAATGCTGCCTAACAAACACAAGGGCTTTGCTTAGTTACTCTATGATCAGTTTCTAATAAGCATAACAGAAAACAAAAATAGGCATATGAAAACCCACAGGCACACGCAGACACATCAACGCACATAGAGAGTCCATTTACCAAGAGTACATTTCACACTTTCAGAGAGAAAAAGTCTTTAGTAAAAACTCACCATCAGAAATTTCATAAACTCTTATAGCCTTGTGTATGAGCAGATGAAGGCCCAAGATGTTTGAGGGCGTGCTGAAGTTGGTAGCCCCATCCAGATAGTCCATACTGAGGAGGAAGAAGAAGAAAAGAAGAAAAGGACCAGTGAGCAAGAGGCAGAGATGTTTGGGAGGCTATAGGGTGAGAGGCTAAAACAAAAATGAGCTGTGCCTAGAAAAGTTAGACTGGAAGAACTGCAAGGAAAGTGAACAAAACTGGATTGTGCAAGCTAAGAAAAAAGTTTGGCAAAACTAATTTTTATCTCATAAATCCATGAGACTAATAGAATAATAATTCTACCGTTAAATAACATTTTAACAACCTGAGCCCTTTAAGCTGGTTTGCAAATCCCAAATTCAGCCAAAATAGTTTCCAACTATTTTGAAATAGTCTGACATTTGAAAAGCTGTAGAATGAGTCAAAAAAAAAAAAAAGAAAAAAAGAAAGAAAGAAAAGAAAAGAAAAGAATAGAATAGAATAGAAAAGAAAAGAAAAGAAAGATTGATTACTGTGTGGCTTCAGCACTTACTGACATCAAAATATTCCTAGTGAAATATCGACTTTTTATTAAGAAAATGCATTGCGAGTTTTCCCATATCTATTCTAATATTTTATATTAGACCCACCTACATTTTATAAACTTATCCAGAATCATTCTTGCCTTTTTCTCACTATGCCTCAAGTCCATTTGAGTATTCTTTCTTCCCCACCTATAACCCAATCTCTTTCTGGTTACAGAGTTTCTGCATTTGTTGGTACCACAGATTTTAAGGCCTTTCTTTGGACTTCTGAAAGAGCCAGCTCCTTCATCCTTCAGGTCTCAATTCAAATATCACTTCCATCAGGGAAGGTTCTGCTGATCACATGCTCCCAGGTGGTGAAACATTTCCCCCTGCTTAGCTGTATAGGCTTTACCATATCTCCTTAATTATTATATTATAGTTTGTGTACAAGATTTTCAAAACATGTGTTGGAGTATTGGAGAAGTCATCTAGAGTCCATGACCACCAGTTGACCTGTGGAGTAGATGGGTGCAGTCAGAGGTTTCTAACCACCCACCTCCCCTCCATCCTTGGAATCTATCTCTATCCTCATCTCACACTCAGAGCCATTTCAAGGACACAGCCTTGATAGAGTAATGTGGTGTTGAGACCATCTGGACTGAATAGATGCCTAAACCCAGTTAAGGCCTCAGTATAAACTTGTAAGATTCTGGTAGGCAGGTGCAGAATTCTACTTGCCTTGCAGCTGCCCAAGGCCAGCCTCCTATGCAAGTTACCTTGCTTATGAAAACTGACACTTACCAATCTGTAACAGCCTTCCCCTATTTTGGTCTTTCTTTGCTTGGGAGCAATTCCTGATTTCACCTGGGGAACTACCAAAGTTGTGAACCAACAACATTCCAACTACTACAATTTTCAAAGTAGTAAATACACATAAATTTACATTTCAAATAATTTGTGATGAAAAGGAATAGCCTCCTGCCCTACCTGCATCGTCAGCATCAACCCTCTCAAACTGCTTCTTTTGGTGTTTAGCTACATGTATCCAAATAAGTCTGCTAATTCTATTATTTCTTGACTTTTTTTTCTTCAGAGGGAATTATTTGAATTCTTAAAATTGAAAATTTACACTTACCAAACCCTTCTTACCTTTAACCTCAAAGTTTTGAGTTAAATCAGTCATCATGTTTATAATATTATTATATACATAATATGTTCACTTAAGTCATGCAGTGTACAATGATCATATTTCGTTTTCATAATTTTTCTTTATCCTAGAGTTGATTGCTTTGTCTTTTCATCTGCTTAATATTCTAAGAACCTATGACCAGTTTTTCCGCAGACTTCACCAGAAATATGTATTTCATTTTGATGCATACAAATGGATATATCTGTTTTATTTTAGGTGGAGACATCATTCTGATGTCCTACGTTTTTCCATTTAACCAACATTTTGACTTCATATTATTCCTTGATTCCCCCTTCTGAAAAAAGAGAGATGATTTGCCTTCTTAAGACCGGATCTTCCCACTAGGATGCAAGTCGCAGTGGGGTAAGTGGGGTACTTACTCACTAGTACTTCTCGAATGAATTGACAGTGCTCAGCACCTAGCAGCCAGTCAGTGAATATTTGTCCAACGAACTCAGATTCTCACTACTAGATCTTGCCTTGACACTAGGCAACTCTGCTTATGTTGCTCTGGTTCTCCATTATCTAGGGTTATACTTACGTTCTATAACCTGGCCTGCAAAGCTGCAACTCACCTACCAATGCATCATCCTCTTCCCATTCACTCTGGGCTCTTGACTTCCATCACACTGCAATTCAGGTCATTCTTTCTGCACATTTATTTACCTTTGGCAATCATTTCCCCTGTTCTGTGGTGACAACCCAGTCTGGTTCTTCAATGTGTAGATCATGTGAAACTATATTCTTTAAGAGTTTTCCAGATCTTTACCTAGAGTCCATCCTTCCTCTTCTATTGGTGCCTTTTAACGTAGCTACTCAAATTGTGGCCACAAAACATTACCGTGAGCATCAGCTGGAGATTTCTTTTGAATGCAGAATCCAGACCCCAAAACACTTGTTCCCCAATTTGCATTTTAGAAAGATTCTCAAGTGATTTATATGCCCACTGAGAAACGTGCTATAGAGAACCTTCATAGTTCATGTACTGTTTTCTATCCACTCCCCACCTATAAGCTGTGATGTACTGAAAGGAAAATTCTTATGGATCCAAATATCCCTAAATATTAGGTTAGTTTTGTGGCATATAGTAGTTTTTCAGTAAATATTTTTCAAAGGAAGGAAAGAAGGAAGGAAGGAAGGAAAAGAGCAAGCAGAGGAGGAAAGAAGAAAGGAAACTTCTCAAACTCAAGCTCAGGAGACTGTTTTTTTTTTTTGTTTGTTTTTGTTTTTAAAGATTTTATTTATTTATTTGACAGAGAGAAATCACAAGTAGATGGAGAGGCAGGCAGAGAGAGAGAGAGGGAAGCAGGCTCCCTGCTGAGCAGAGAGCCCGATGCGGGCCTCGATCCCAGGACCCTGAGATCATGACCTGAGCCAAAGGCAGCGGCTTAACCCACTGAGCCACCCAGGCGCCCCTCAGGAGACTGTTTTAACCCTAAAATTTGCCCATAGGTTGTGGAAAGATTGGAGGAATGCCAAAGATTCTCGGCAACCCAGCAGAAACTAGAGGAGGCAAGGAAAGATTCCCTTACAACTGAGAGGGAAATAGCTTTGCCAACACCTTGATTTCAGGTATCTAGCCTCCAAAACAGTGAGACAATAAATTTCTACTGTTTCCAGCTATGATTTTGTGGCCCTTTGTTCTAACCGCCCTAGGAAACGAATACAAATTTTAAAGCCAATTTGCCTTCTAAATGTAGTAGCTCTGCGAGGTGATAAACAATCTCCTTGTTTTGATTATTTTTCCATGGGACTGTTCCAACTCCAGGACCTTGGCCTAAACTGCTGGAACTATTAAGTGATTCATTAAACACTATGCCAAATGAAACTTTTGGAATTTTGGTATATTTTGAGATTTATTGTCGATTAAATAATATCACACATTTATTGTGAGAGATTTATTGTCGATTAAATAATATCACATATCATTTCACATTTTATTTTAAAATAGTCTTCTCCCATGAGTTGTTTAACTGATAGTATTTTGTTATAACTAAGTTTTGTATGTCCAGACTTTAGCTGCTTGAAAATAAAAATTGAAACAGCCTACCAAAAAATAAATGGAGGCACCAAACCATCTTCTGTGGCCTGCTGTTAAGTCTAGAAATATCTTATTCTGTCAGTGTGATTTCATAGCAGGATGAAAAATGTCAAAAGTGAGGATGACAAATCAGTCTAGTGAGGAAAAATGACTCTTGGACAAGAGATGTCATTTGTCATGATTGCCTTTTGACTGCACTTTCCCCCTCTTCTCTTTCATATGAATGCAATTTTGCCATTAGTTTTAAATTATCTTAACTGCACAATGGCTTGATCATGAGAATTGTGTTCCCTTTCAAAGAGTTTTGTAAAATAATAAAGTTTCAAAATTGAACTTATATTTGTGCATTTCAATGAATTTTTAAAAATCATTAGTACTTAATTTATCAAATATTACTTTTTTTTTTTTTTTTTTTGGCCAAGGGGTCATGTTTTCCAAGAAATAGGTAGCACCATGGCTTTAAAAAAAATTTTTTTTTTTCAAAACTGACACAGCTGAGCACAGCTCTCTGAGCCGCTGCATAATACGGATGGTAATTAAGCCACAGCTTCAAGGTTGCATGGGCACAAGACAATTCAGCCTAATGAAGTATCGATCGACTGCAGTCGAGGTAAAACAAGTTGACATTCATTTAGAGGTAGCAATGTGAATATACCACAATGCCACCAAAGAAATAAAGGGAACAAACAATGAGGCTGAATTTTAATCTTGCAAACACAATTAAGAATCTTATTTATAGCATGCTGCTATCACTTAAACTAAAGCTAATTGCATACTTACTGCCCTGACATAAGATACTTAAATCAGCAGAAATTATATATCCTTAGCATAATGGCAAAAAGAAAAAGGAGAAGTGCAGGAAGTTTAGTGCTTCGATTAGAGAAAATACTAGCACCTTAGAAAACTATACTGATAAAAGAGTTTGAAATCAAATTTCTCACCAACTTGATTTGCATAATTAAGCTCATCTTAAGGAGCTATGAAGAACTCTGAAGAGTAAAATTCAGCCAGAGTAAGCAAATTTCATGGAGAGTAGACTAATTTCTTCTCAATATTTACCATTTCATATGCAAAATAATAGACACTGAGATTCAATTGAATATAATTTATTAATCATCGTTTTTTTAATTCACTGAATTCCTTTCTTAAGTGGATAGTTTCCTTAAAAAATTGTATCCAGTTTATTTAAACTAAAAACAGTTTACCCATTTTTCCCACTTCCCAGCTCTTTCAACTACTATTATCTTCTCTGTATCTATGAGCTTTTCATTTCCTTAGATTGCCTACATAAGAGAGATTATATGGTATTAGTCTTTCTCAGTTTGACTTATTTCACTTAGCATACTGCCCTCCAAGTCCATACATGCTGTCACAAATGGCAAGATTTGATTCTTTTTTATGAATGAGTAATATCCCGTTTGTTATGTCTTATCTTTTTGATAATAGCCATTCTAACAGGTGTGAGACATTATCTCGGTGTGGTTTTGATTTGCATTTCCCTGATGATGGATGTTGAACACCTTTTTATGTACCTATTGGCTATCTATATGTTTTCTTTGGAAAATGTTGAGCTCTTCTGCCCATTTTTGATTAGATTGTTTTTGTGTTATTGAGTTGTATGAGTTCTTTACACATTTGGGGTATTAGCTCTTTGTTAGACATATAATTTACAAATATTTTCCTCTCATTAGTTAAGTTGCCTTTTCATTTTCTTGATGGTTTCCTTCACTGTACAGAAGCTTTTTAGTCTGTTTATTTTTATCATTTTGTGCTCTTGCTTTTGGGGTCAGATTTAAAAAATCCTCACCAAGACATATGTCAAAAAGCTTACAGTCTATGTTTTCTTCTAGGAGTGTTATAGTTTCAAGTCTTACTTCTTTTTCATAAATTAATTGACAACATATGTGCAGGTTTATTTCTGGATTCTCTGTTCTGTTCCTTTGATTTATTTGTCTGCTTTATGTCAATGCCATACTGTTTTCACCATGATAGTTTTGTAATATAATTTGAAATTGGGAATATGATACATACAGCTTTATTCTTCTTTCTCAAGATTGCTTTGACTACTCAGGGCGTCCTGTGGTTCCATACAAATTTTAGGATTGCTTGTTTTATTTCTGTGAAAGATACCATTGGAATTTTGATTTTAATGAATCTGTATATTGCTTTAGGTAGTAGGGACATTTTATGTATTTATTTTCTTTTTTTAATTTTAATTCCATTATTGTTAACATACAGTGCTATATTAGTTTCAGGTGTACAATATAGTAATTCAACAGTTCCATACATCATCAGTAGGACATTTTAACATATTAATTCTTCCAATCCATGAGCATGTACTATCTTTCCATTTATTTGTGTCTTCTTCAATTTCCTTATTACTGTCTTGTTATCAATATACTAGTCTTTTGGGTGCCTGGGAGGCTCAGTTGGTTAAGCGGCTCCCTTCAGGTCAGGTCATGATCCTGGAGTCCTGGGATCGAGTTTCACATTGGGCTCCCTGCTCAGCAGGGAGTCTGCTTCTCTCTTAGACTCTCTCCCTTCTTGTGCTTTCTCTCACTCTCAAATAAATAAAATCTTTTTAAAAAGTATACTAGTCTTTTACCCTTTTCATTAAATTTATTCATAGGTATTTTATTCTTCTGATGCTGTTATAACTAAATATTTTAAAAGGGCCTTATTTTCCCAGAAACAAATTTCCAGAGACTACATTAATAATCTCATAGAGGAAGACCAAGGATTTCTCCTGGTCTCCTGGTCTCCTTTTCAAATAAACACTAAAATTAAAGTTAACTAATAAGTAGAGCTATCACATGATACATTTTTAAGCTGTCACTAGAGTAAAGAATTGTGAAGATATATTGTATTCATTATTTTGACCAAACATTAGTTTTTATGAAATGATACTAAATGTTATTTTAAGAGAATAATGACATAATACTTAAAAATGAGATATTTGGCCTTTTTACAACAATTTCTTAAGATTTATAATTTAATATATACATTTAAAAATATAATTAAGCCTTACATAATTATATTAAGCACTTAACTTCAATGATGAGATATTCTTAAAAATGACATGCTTTCTACTCAACAATCTGTTGGCATATAAGGGGCATTTAAAAGCTCATCATATATCATTAGCTTTAATATTTTCATTATAATTTTATTTATTTTAATTTTAAATAAATTGGAATCTGAAATACATTGTCCAATACTCTTAATATGTTGTCCAATTAATCATAAAGCTATTTATGAATCTAGTATCTGAAAAGTTCATTTTTTCACAATAGATTTGACTTACAACACTGTTGTAGGCCACTTACTTCAGTGAAAGGTCCAGCCTTGCATCTTTCAGAAAGCATACTTACTATAAATTCTATCTGGAGAAGTCACTCAATCAAAGACTTCACGTAGGAATTAGACTTCAAAATGTACTTATGCTAATCAAGTGACTCAAAGTTACTGACATTATGTAGCTTTCACAAGTTGTATTTTCTCATGAAAATTATGCCCAAATTAAAAAGAGAGTGCTAATGTGTCTAATTACATTACTAGACTGCAGGCAGATGGGTGTATTAAGATTCACAGAAATTGCCTTACTTATTATGGGAAAAATGGCATTATCTTTACTGATTTTTAAAGTTCAATAATAAATTGTTTAGGATATCTGTTGTGTGGTTTACATATTCCAGGTTTATCACAAGTGATTTGAATTATTTCTTTTGAGTCATCTCTAAACAAACAAACAAAAAGTATTGTATTTTATCAGATGACCAAAATTAATATTACTTGTGTTAATATCTAAGCATTATATAAAAACAATGCTGTGGTTTCTACCAAGGTATGAATTAATTACTACATACAAAGAGAAACAACCTTAATTTTACAACTAAATTGTTTACTAGCTTCCATCACACTGTCTTGTATTATTGATAAGAGGGTTAAAAAAAAAAAATTGTAGTGACTTATCATACATTTCTATAACTATAAAACAACACAAATAATAGATGGTACTGAAGAACATATTTCTACTTTTTTTTAAAATTTTTAAATATTTTCTTTGTTTCTCCCATTTTGTTACATACAGTTCTTTTTTGTTATTTAAGGACTCAATAAATATTTGTTGATTTGAATTTTCTATTTAAAGTATGTAAAAACCAATTATGTCAACTTAATGCCAAACTCAATGTAATAAAGCTTAAAAGTAATTATAAAGTCTTTAAAAATGAACTTTTATTTAGTGTGAGGTGGTAAAATATTGCATGGTAGTAGTCATTTACCTAATGACTATGGTATCTACTTAATCTTATGTCTCCTAGGAAATGGTGGGGATGTTTTATTGTTGTTTTTCTTTGTTTTTGTTTTTTAACAATAAGACCCTTGAACATATTAAATAATATAATACATAACTGGAGTTTGACATTCTTAAATACAGAAGATAAAATATGAATATAACTTTTAAGACTACCTGATTAAGAGCAAGAGACAGATGTTTTTTGTGTGTATGTGTTTGTATATTAACATACATTAATATACGTTGTAGCAAACTGTAGGTGAAAGCACATATAAATGTCTCATTACACAAGCTTGCAGTGGGTAACAAGATACATCCTTATGTACATTGGTTAATTTCACTTTGTTTCTTAAATTACATTAATAACATGGTATTGATAATACTGAAGTCTAGAAAAAATACTATATAAATGGATGTTAAGAAACATATAATGCTCATGATGTAATGATGAACTGATGTGGGTCATTGAAGTTTTATAAAATAAATGTTACATTAAAAATGAAGTCCACATTGATACATTAATATATGATAAACTAATATACTTAGTCACATAAAGCTTGTTATTTTTAAACAATGAAGCTTATTCTTTGCATTTCTTTTTTTAATTAATTTATTATTTTTTATTAACATATAATGTATTATTAGCCTCAGGGGTACAAGTCTGTGAATCCCCAGGTTTACACACTTCACAGGACTCATCATAGCTCATATCCTCCCCAAGTCCATAACCCAATCACCCTCTCCCCATTCCAACCCTCCAGCAACCTTCAGTTTGTTTTGTGAGATTAAGAGTCTCTTATGGTTTGTCTCCCTCCTGATCCCATCATGTTTCATTTTTTCCTTCCCTATCCCCCAAACCCCCACTTTGCCTCTCAAATTCTTCATATCAGGGAGATCATATGATAATTGTCTCTCTCTGGCTGACTTATTTCACTCAGTGTAATACCCTCTAGTTCTATCCACATCATTGCAAATGGCAAGATTTCATTTCTTTTCATGGCTGCATAGTATTCCATAGTATATGTGTGTATATATATTATATACTATATATATATATATAGTATATAATATATATATCACCTCTTCTTTATCTATTCATCTGTTGAGGGACATCTATGTCCTTTCCACACTTTGGCTATTGTGGACACTGCTGCTATAAACATTCAGGTGCATGTGCCTTGTCAGATCACTACATTTGTATCTTTAGGATAAATATGCAGTAGTGCAATTGCCCAGTCGTAGGGTAGCTCTATTTTCAACTTTTTGAGGAACCTTCATGCTGTTCTCCAGAGTGGCTGCACCAGCTTGCATTCCTACCAACAGTATAGGAGGGTTCTCCTTTCTCCACATCCTCGTCAGCATCCGTTGTTTCCTGACTTGTTAATTTTAGCCATTCTTACTGGTGTGAGGTGGTACCTCATTGTGGTTTTGATTTGTATTTCTCTGATGCTGAGTGATGTGGAGCACTTTTTCATGTGTCTGTTAGCCATCTGGATGTCTTCTTTGCAGAAATGTCTGTTCATGTCCTTTGCCCATTTCTTGATGGATTCTTTGTTTTTGGGTGTTCAGTTTGATAAGTTCCTTATAGATTTTGGATATTAGTCCTTTATCTGATATGTCATTTGTAAATATCCTCACCCATTCTGTCAGTTGTCCTTTGGTTTTGTTGACTGTTTTCTTTGCTGTGCAAAAGCTTTTGATCTTGATGAAATTCCAAGAGTTCATTTTTGCCCTTGCTTCCTCTGCCTTCGTGATGTTTCTGGGAAGAAGTGGTTGTGGCTGAGGTCCAAGAGGTTGCTGTCTGTGTTCTCCTCAAGGATTTAGATGGATTCCTTCCTCACGCTGAGGTCCTTCATCCATTTTGAGTCTATTTTTGTGTGTGGTTTAAGGAAATGCTCCAGTTTAATTTTTTTGCATGGGACTGTCCAATTTTCCCAACACCATTTGTAGAAGAGACTGTCTTTTTTCCATTGGACATTCTTTCCTGCTTTGTTGAAGATTAGTTGAACATAGAGCTGAGCGTCTATTTCTGGGCTTTCTAGTCTGTTCCATTGATCTGTGTGTCTGTTTGTGTCAGTACCATACTGTCTTGATGATGACAGCTTTGTAATGGAGCTTGAAGTCTGGCATTGTGATGCCACCAAGTTTGGCTTTCTTTTTCAATATTCCTCTGGCTATTCAAGGTCTTTTCTGGTTCCATATAATTTTAGGATTATTTGTTTTATTTCTTTGAAAAAAAAGGATGGGATTGTGATAGGGATTGCATTAAACATGTAGATTGCTTTAGGTAGCATAGACATTCTCATAATATTTGTTCTTCCAATCCATGAACATGGAACCTTTTTCCATTTCTTTGTGTCTTCCTCCATTTCTTTCATGAGTACTTTATAGTGTTCTGAGTACAGATTCTTTGCCTCTTTGATTAGGTTTATTCCTAGGTATCTTATGGTTTTGGGTGCAATTGAAGATGGGATTGACTCCTTAATTTCTCTTTCTTCTGTCTTGTTGTTGGTGTAGAGAAATGCAGCTGATTTCTGTGCATTGATTTTATATCCTGACACTTTACTGAATTCCTGTACAAGTTCTAGCAGATTTGGAGTGGAGTCTTTTGGGTTTTCCACATAAAGTATCATATCATCTGCAAAGAGTGAGAGTTTGACTTCTTTGCTGATTTGGATGCCTTTAATTTCCTTTTGTTGTCTGAGTGCTGAGGCTAGGACTTCTAGTACTATGTTGGATAGCAGTGGTGATAATGGATATCCCTGCCATATTCCTGACCTTAGCAAAAAAGCTCTCAGTTTTTCTCCATCGAGAATGATATTTGCTGTGGGTTTTTCATAGATGGCTTTGACAATATTGAGGTATGTACCCTCTAACCCTACCCTTTGAAGAGTTTTGATCAGGAAAGGATGCTGTACTTTGTCAAATGCTTTTTCAGCATTTATTGATAGTATCATATGGTTCTTGTTCTTTCTTTTATTAATGTATTGTATCACATTGATTGATTTGTGGATGTTGAACCAACCTTGCAGCCTTGGAGTAAATCCCACTTGGTCGTGTTTAATGATCCTTTTAGTGTACTGTTGGATCCTATTGGCTAATATTATGGTGAGAATTTTCGGATCTGTATTCATCAAGGATACTGGTCTATAATTCTCTTCCTCGATTCTTTGTCTGCTTTTGGGATCAAGGTCATGTTGGCCTCATAAAAAGAGTTTGGAAGTTTTCCTTCCATTTCTATTTTTTAGAACAGTTTCAGGAGAATAGGAATTAATTCTTTAACTGCTTGGTAGAATTCCCCTGGGAAGCTGTCCCTGGGCTCTTGTTTGTTGGGAGATTTTGATGACTGCTTCAATCTCCTTACTGGTTATGGGTCTATTCAGGTTTTCTATTTCTTTCTGGTTCAGTTGTGGTAGTTTATATGTCAATAGGAATTCATCCATTTCTTTCAGATTGTCAAATTTGCTAGTGAATAGTTGCTCATAATATGTTCTTAAATTGTATTTCTTTGGTGTTGGTTGTGATCTCTCCTCTTTCATTCATGATTTTGTTTATTTGGGTCCTTTCCCTTTTCTTTTTGATAAGTCTGGCCAGGGATTTATCAATCTTATTCTTTCAAAAAACTAGCTCCTAGTTTCATTGATTTGTTCTATTGGTTTTTTGTTTTGTTTTCTTTTCTTTTCTTTTTGGTTTCTATTTCACTGATCTCTGCTCTGATCTTTATTATTTCTCTTCTTCTGCTGGGTTTAGGCTTTCTTCGCTGTCCTTTCTCGAGCTCCTTTAAGTGTAAGGTTAGGTTATGTATTTGATACTTTTCTTCTTACTTGAGAAAAGCTTGTACCGCTATATATTTTCCTCTCAGGACTGCCTTTGCTGTGTCCCAAAGATTTTGAACCATTGTGTTTTCATTATCATTTGCTTCCATGAATTTTTTTTAATTTTTCTTTAATTTCATGGTTTACCCATTCATTCTTTAGTAGGATGCTCTTTAGCCTCCATGTATTTGGGTTCTTTCCAACTTTCTTCTTGTGATTGAGTTCTAGCTTCAGAGCATTGTGGTCTGAAAATATGCAGGGAATGATCCCAATCTTTTGGTACCAGTTGAGACCTGAGTTTTGACTCAGGATGTGATCTATTCTAGACAAGGTTCCATATGCACTAGAGTAGAATGTGAATTCTGTTGCTTTGGGGCAGAATGTTCTGAATATATCTGTGATGTCCACCTGGTCCAGTGTGTCATTTATGGCCTTTATTTCCTTGCTGATCTTTTGCTTCGATGATCTATCCATTTCAGTGAGGGGGGGTGTTTACCTCCCCTACTATTATTGCATTATTGTCAATGTGTTTCTTTGATTTTGTTATTAATTGGTTTATGTAGTTGGCTGAATAGATATTTTAAAATGTTAGATCTTCTTGGTGGACAAACCCTTTTAGTATGATATAATGTCCTTTCTCATCTCTTATTATAGTCTTTGGCTGAAAATCTAATTTATCTGATATAAGGATTGCCACCCCAGCTCTCTTTTGATATTCATTAGCATGATAAATTGTTTTCCACCCCCTCACTTTAAATCTGGAGACATCTTTGGGTCTAAAATGAGTTTCTTGTAGACAGCATATTGATTTTTTTTTTAATCCATTCTGATACCCTGTGTCAATCTAAATTCAGGGTAACTATTGAGACATATGAATTTAGTGCTATTGTATTGCCTGTAAGGTGACTCTTACTGTATATTGTCTCTGTTCCTTTCTGGTCTACTACATTTAGGCTCTCTCTTTGCTTAGAGGACCCCTTTCAATATTTGCTGTAGAGCTGGTTTGGTGTTTACAAATTCATTTAGCTTTTGTTTGTCCTGGAAGTTTTTTATCTCATCTTCTATTTTCAGTGATAGCCTAGCTGAATATAGTATTCTTTGCTACATGTTTTTCTCATTTAGTGTTGTAAATATATCATGCTAGTTCTTTCTGTCCTGCCAGGTCTCTGTGGATAAGTCTGTTGCCAATCTAACATTTTTACCATTGTATGTTACAGACTTCTTATCCTGGGCTACTTTCAGGATTTTATCTTTGTCAATAAGACTTGTAAGTTTTACTATTAGATGACAGGGTGTGAACCTATTCTTATTAATTTTGAGGGGGAGTTCTCTGCACCTTCTGGATTTTGATGTTTGTTCCCCTTGCCATATTAGGGAAATTCTCTACAATAATTCTCTCCAATATACTTTCTGCTCCCATTTCTCTTTCTTTTTCTTCTGGAATCCCAATTATTCTAATGTTGTTTCATCTTATGGTATCACTTGTCTCTCGAATTCTCCCCTTGTGGTCCAGTAGTTGTTTTTCTCTCTTTTGCTCTGCTTCTTTATTCTCTGTCATTTGGTCTTCTATATCACTAATTTTCTCTTCTGCCTCATTTATCCTAGCAGTAAGAGCCTCCGTTTTTTATTGCACCTCATTAATAACTTTTTTTTTATTTCAACTTGGTAAGATTTTAGTTCTTTTATTTCCCCAGAAAGGGCTTTTATTCCTCCAGACAGTGTTTCTCTAATATCTTCCATGCCTTTTTTGAGCCCAGCTAGCACCATGAGAATCATCATTCTGAACTCTAGATCTGACATATTACCAATGTCCATTATTGGTTAGGTCCCTAGCCTTTAGTACTGCCTCTTTTTCTTTTTCTTTTTCTTGTGAGTGGGTGAGTTTTTATCCAGATAAGAACATATGAACGAGAGAATAAAATACTAAAGGGTGGGGAAAAAACCAGAAATATGTAATATGTGCGTTACCAAATCAGAAGAGACCCCAAGTCATGGGGAGAAGAAAGTGGCAAAAAGAAGTTAAAAAAATTTTTTTAAGTTAAAAAATATATATATATTTATATATATATAAATTCATATATTAGACTGGTGAATAGAACAGAGCCACTCAATTTACTTTGTATGTCTTTTGGTTTCTTAGAAGAAACTACCTCCCAAAATCTTAAAGAAAGAAAAATTTATATATACACACAAAAGAAAATCAGGGTAAACACGATGAAGGGATGGAATATAACTGTAAAGATGAAAATCTTTTAAAAATTCTAAGAAAGGAGTTGTTAAGATGAATGGGTTGGGAAAAGAAAGAAAAAGAAAGTGGAGAGAATTTTCTCAGGCTAGAAACTAGATCAAAACCCTGTGTTAGATTTAAGGTATATTTTGATCTATTAGAGGAAGTTGTATCCCAAAATCTTTTAGAAGAAAAACCCCTATTTGTATACAAAAAGTAAAGTTTGATACAATGAAGTATAAATTATGTTTATAATAATGAAGTTTCAAAAATATTTTTTTAAGAAAGGTATTGTTAAGATAAACTAGTTAAAGAACATTAAAAGAGGAAGGAGTAAAAGTTTAAAAAAATTAGAATAAGAAAAAAGACTTTTAAAGTTTAATTAGCTTTTCAAGACTAAAGAATCATGGGGAGAAATCCATGAATTCCATGCTTTGCTTTCCCCTCCTCTGGAATTCCACTGTTCTCCTTGATCAGTGAGCTTGGTCTTGGCTGAATTTCTTGCTGATATTCTTGGGGAGGGGCCTGTTGTAGTGATTCTCAAGTGTCTTTGCCTGAGGTGGAATTGCACCACCTTGCCAGGGGCCGGGCTAAGTAATCTGCTTGGGTTCCCTCTTGGGAGCTTTTGTTCCCTGAATGCTTTCTGTAGAGCTCTGGAGGCTGGAAACAAAAAAAATGGTGCCCTCCCAGTCTCTGGCCCAGAGGATCCTAGAGCTTGGGGCCCCTGTCCTCAGTTCTCCCTCAGAGAAAAATGCTCAACCACTCCCGTCTCCCTGGTCTCCAGCTGTGTTCTTAACTCACCCGGCCTGTGACCGAGCATTTCTGTCTCTGGCACACAGCCCCATTTGGGGTCTCCAAACCCAGCATATCCCTGTCACCCTTCCATTTGAGGATCTCCTCAAATCTGAGGGTCTCCTCAGATTTGCCACTTGTGGGGTCCCTGCTCAAAGAGCAGTGGTCTGACTGTGCCATGGATCACAGTTCAAGGTAATCCTGAGTTGAGAGCTCACTCCTCTGCTCTGTCTCTGTATCTTGCTTTCCTTTGCTAGTATCTGTGAGCTCTGCTATACTTAGATATCCCGATCCTCTGTGACCCCACGAGACTTGAGACCATGCTGTCCCCTCCAGGACTCCACCCTGGCTTAGCCTCTGGAGTGAAGAACTGCTCCTTAAGTGGAGCAGACTTCTAAAAGTTCTTTCTCTGTTGCTGAACACTGGCCAAGAGCCAGCTCCTCCCCCCATGGTCTATCTTCCCGTCACTTGGATTTACTTCTCCACAAGTCCTACCTTCCAAAGAGTGGTCAATTTTCTGTTTCTAGAATGGCTGCTCTTCTTCTCTTCAATCTCCTGTTGGATTTGTAGGTGTTCAGAATGTTTTGTTAGCTATCTAACTGAACCCCTGAGACCTGATGTCATCTCAGCCTATTACTCCCCCGTCATCTTGACTCCTCCCCCATACAGCTTGTTTAATAGTCAAGGAATAAAACACACTTTTTTGGCATAAGTGATGCTGTTTACAAATATGATCTATCAGAATTATCATTTTTTAATTGTTCACAAGTTAACATCTTTATTTTAATAACTATTTTGCATAATAAATTGTTTTATGCATATTTATGGACTACTATAAATAATGTTTTTTAATAAGACATTCATTATTATGTGTTTGGGCAAAAAGGTGCTGAGAAGCATTTGTCTTTCTTTTTGAGCAAGTATTGAGTAAATAATGAGTCACACCTACCATTCTATTTAACACTCATATGTGAGAAATTGCAACAGTCAAAAGATCATGGGACATCAATGAGGAGGGAAAGCTCTGAGATAAAAAGGATATAGAATTGTGGGGAATATTGTAATTATGCATTTTACACAAGTATTAAAGCCTCACTTTAAAACTTCTCAAAAATATAAGCTGAAGATATGAAGGTGTTGAGACAGTAAGAAATGCTATCATAAATCTTTGTAATCATAATCTTTTAGGTTATCTTATCAATACTTCCTGTAACATTGGGTTTTAATGAAGAATTTCTGTAGGAATGTGAAGATAATATGATTTTACTATTATGAAAATTGCATGTCACAAAAAGAGAAGTATAAAAGGAAATGGATTAAAAAACTTCTTCCAGGGACGCCTGGGTGGCTCAGTTGGTTGAGCAGCTGCCTTCGGCTCAGGTCACAATCCCAGCATCCTGGGATCGAGTCCCACATCGGGCTCCTTGCTCAGCGGGGAGCCTGCTTCTCCCTCTGCCTGCCATTCTGTCTGCCTGTGCTCGCTCTTTCCCCCCTCCTCTGATAAATAAATAAAATCTTAAAAAAAAAAAACAAAAAAAAAACTTCTTCCAGTTTTTGTCCCAGTCCACATTTTTAACTATATCTTTTCCATTTTTCCAGATACTTTCCATAAAATATACACATAAATCAATTCCCTTTTAATTTTTCCCATAGATATAAGAATATGATTTCCCTGCTCTGTATTATCTTTATTTCATTTAGCAATACCATATTTTATTCCATATAAGTCACCACCTATTGAAAGATGGCACCATTATATTATATTCCAGTGAGAAAAAATAAAAAAGGTACCACTTAAGCTATAACGCAGTATTTGTTATCTTTTAGAATTACTATTTTAAGCACAATATCTGTTTCTTTTCAGTTTTAACTGAACATATATTTGTATAGACTAATCATTTTGTGCACGGATTAAAAATGGAAAATTCAAGTAAAATAGATTGGGTAAGATAGACTGAAATTTCATGTTCAAAAACCAACCTTTTGAAATCACTATTCAATTTGTAGTCACCAGAGTCTGCATTTTCCCTTGTAATATTAATGTTCTGTCAAGTCCTTGTTACCAATTTTCTTAAAAGAAGCCATGAAAATATAAAAAAACACTGGCCTATGGTATGTTCTGAATGATTGTGTCCCTCCAAAATTTGTATGCGGAAATCCTAAACCTCAAAGTGATGATATCAGGAGATGGGGCTTTGGGGAAATGGTTAGGTCGTGAGGGTGGAGATGTCATGGTTGGAATTAGTGCCCTTGTAAAAGAGATCTCAGAGAGTTAGATCACCCCTTTTTCCAAGTATGGTTACATGTGGAAGACAGCCATTTATGAACCAAGAAGCAGGCTCTCACCAGATACAAAACTTAACCATGTGGGCACTCCCCTCTCAATTTTCTAGCCTGAAAAACTGTAAGAAATAAATTTTTATGTATGTTTTTATAAGCCACTAAGCCTGTGATATTTTGTTATAACAGCCCAAATAGACTAAGACAACCCACTTCCTGAATGTTCCAATACACGTCAAATTCACCAACCAAGCACTGAGAGATGAGGTGAATAGTCTATTAATTTCTAGAAACCAAATACATATCTCCAGGAACTTTCTTTGAGTCATCTTACAATCATTCTACAAATTTGAGTCTGATGTTTCATTGTGCAGGAAATAAAACTTGTCCCCAAAATAGGATTTTGTGATTATCTAGAGTTTAGATTTGTTAATGTGAGCAAAAATGTGCCTTAAAATCAATGAAATATGATACATGTTGGAGACTTGCCCCATTCAACATGGACATTTTGACTTTTTTTTTTTTTTTGGTGGTGGAATAATAGTGCATTTATATAAACAGTCCAGTTGGTATATGAAAACACCTACTGTTAGATTTTTAGTTTTCCTCCATTCTTTTGTTTCTTTTTGTTTTATTTTTTCTTCTTTATTATTCTCATTGATTTGCCTTGACTTGACAGTTTTGTGTATATGTGCATGTATATCTAGTAAATAAAATCCTAGAGGTGAAAATATTTGAAGGACGTGTTTATTTAAATTTTGAAATGGTTTTTTAAACAAATTATCTGCCTCAAGGATTAATGTTCTGCATATTAGAGTGTCTTGTTCCCTACATTCGCAGTAATATTATACATTTTCAACCTTTTTAAATTTTAAAAATCTGAAAGGTGTTCTGAGTGAATAATGAAGAGTGCCCCTTATAGTTGTCCAGTCCTGCAGCTCAAGTCAAATTTATTGACATTCTCTACTTTAAACTTTTTTAAAAGATCCTATTTATTTATTTGACACAGAGAGAGAGAGAGAGAGATCACAAGTAGGCAGAGAGGCAGGCAGAGAGAGAGAGGGGGGAAATAGGCTCCCTACGCTGATGCAGGGCTCGATCCCAGGACCTTGAGATCCTGACCTGAGCTAAAGGCCGAGGCTTCCCAGGCATCCCAATATTCTTTACTTTATATTTCAGGATTTATGTGCTGCTTAGAGAAACTTTCAACTGTCTAATATTTTTAATCATATGCAGTTTTGAAACTTTAATGTTTCAGACTTTTTAAGTGGACATATTTATTCTAATGTAAATATATAGATAGCTGCTTTCAAGAGACTCATCATTTTAGACCTAAAAACACCTCCAGATTGAAAGTGAGGGAATGGAGAACAACCTATCATGCTAAAGGATGTCAAAAGAAACCTGGAGTAGTCATACTTACATCAGACAAACTAGATTTTAAAACAAAGACTGTAATAAGAAATGAAGAAAGGTATTATATCATAATGAAGGATTCTAGCCAACAAGAAGACCTAACAATTATAAGTATTTATGCTCCCAACTTGGAAGCACCAAATATGTAAATCAATTAAGAGCAAACATAAAGAAACTCACTGATAATAATTAAATAATAGTAGGGGACTTACAGCAATGGAAAGAACATTTGAGCAGAAAATTTTCAAATAGTTTTGAATTACACACTGGACCAGACGGATTTAATAGATATATTCAGAATAGTTCATCCTAAAGCAGCAGAATATACATTCTTTACAAGTGCACATGGAACATTCTCCAGCATAGCTCAAGTACTGGGTAACAACTCAGGCCTCAACAAGTACAAAATGATTGAGATTATACCATGCATATTTCAGACTGCAACACTATGAAATTTAATCACAAGAAAAAATTTGGGAAGACCATCCAAATATAGACGTCAAAGAACATCCTACAGAAAAATAAATTGGTCAATGAAGAAATTAAGGAAGAAACTTAAAAAAAAAATACATGGAAGCAAATGAAAATGAAAACATGACAGTCCAGAACTTTTGGGATGCAGCAAAGGTGGTTATAAGAGGAAAGTATATGGCAGTACAAGCCTACTTCAGGAAGTAAGAGAAATTTCAAATTTACAACCTAATTTTACAACTAATGGAACTAGAAAAGGAACAACAAATAAAGCCTAGAGCCATCAGAAGAAGGGAAATAATAAAGATTAGAGAAGAAATAAATGATACAGGGGCACCTGGATGGCTCAGTAAGTTAACTGTCTGACTTCAGCTCAGATCATTCAGGATCCTGGGATAGAGCCCTGTGTTGGGCTCCTTGCTCAAATAGAAGTCAGCTTCTACCTCTCCCATTCCCCTGTTCCTCCTGCCACTTGTGCTTGTTCTCTCTCCCAAATCAATAAGTAAAATATTTTTTAAAAAAGAAATAAATGATACAGAAACAAACAAACAAAAAAGTAGAACATATCAATGAAAGTAGTTCTTTGAAAGAATTAATAAAATTTATAAACTCTCAGGCAGACTTAGCAAAAAGAAAAGAGAAAAGATCCAAAAAAATAAAATCACAAATGAAAGAGGAGAGATCACAACCAACACTATGGAAAAACAATTATAAGAGAATATTATGAAAAATTATATGCTAACAAATTGGGCAATCTGGAAGAAATAAATTCCTAGAAACATACAAACTACCAAAAGTGAACCAGGAAGAAATAGAAAATCTGAATGGACCAATAACCAGCAAGGAAACTGAATCAGGAATCAAAAATCTCCCTATCCCCTGCAAAAAAAAAAAAAAAAAAAAAAAAAAAAAAATTCCAGGACAAGATGGTTTTCCAGGAGAATTCTACCAAACGTTTAAAGAAGAGTTGATCCTTATTCTCAAAATGTTAAAAAAAAAAAAAAAAATGAAAGGAAAACTTCCAAACTCATTCTACAAGGCCAGCATTACCTTGATTCCAAAACCAGAAAAAGGCCCCACTAATAAAGAGAATTATAGGCCAATATTGCTGATGAACATGAATACAAAAGTTCTCAAAAAAATACTAGTAAATTGAATCCAAGAGTATATTAAAAGAATTATTCACCAGGGTCAAGTGGGATTTATGTCTGTCCTACTGGGGTGTTCAATATTCTCCAATCAATCAACATGATACAGCATACTGATAAAAGAAAGTATAAGAACCATACGATCCTCTCAATAGATGCAAAAAACAAACAAACAAAAAAAAAAGCATTTGACAAGATAACAATATACAGTATCCATTCTTGATAAAAACCCTCAACAAAGTAGGGATAGAGGGAACAAACCTCAACATCATAAACCCCAATATGAAAGACCCACTGTAAACATCATCCTCAATGAGGAAAACCTAAGAGCTTTCCCTCTATGGTCAGGAACAAGACAGGGATGTCCATTCTCATCATTTTTTTGTAACATAGTGCTGGAAGTTTTAGCCTCAACAATCAAACAACAAAAAGAAATAAAAGGCCTCCAGATCAGCAGGGAAGAAGCCAAACTTTCATTATTTACAGATGACATAATATTCTATGTAGAAAACCAAAAAGACTCCATCAAAAATTGCTATAACTGATAAATTCAGTAACGTCACAAGATATAAAATAAATGGACAGAAATCAGTGGTGTTTCTAAACACCAATAATGAAGAAGCAAAAAGAGAAATCAAGGAATTGATCCCATTTACAATTGTACCAAAACCACAATACCTGGATATAAATCTAACCCAAGAGGTAAAATGTTTGTATGCTGAAAACCGTAGAACACTTATGAAAGAAAAGAAGAACATTCCATGCTCATGGATTCAAAGAACAAGTACTATTAAAATGTTTATATTACCCAAAGCAATCCACACATTTATTGCAATCTCTATCAAAAAGCCAACAGCATTTTTCACAGAGCTAGAACAAACAATCCTGAAGCTTGCATGAAACCACAAAAAATCCCAAATAGACAAAGCAAGCTTGAAAAAGAAAAGAAAACCTGGAACCATCACAGTTCTTCACTTCAAGTTATATTACAAAGCTACAGTCATCAAGACAGTATGGTACTGGCACAGAAACAGATACATAGATCGGTGGAACAGAATAGAAAACCCAGAATGGACCCACAACTATATGGTCAACTAACCTAACTCAAATGGAAAAAACAAACAAAAAAAACCAGTCTCTTCAACAAATGGTGCTTGGGAAACTAGACAGCAACAAGCAGAAGGATGAAACTGGACCACTTTCTTACACCACACACAAAAGTAAATTCAAAACTGATGAAAGACCTAAATGTGAAACAGGAAACCATCAAAATCCTAGAGAAGAACACAGGCAGTAAAGTCTTTCACCTTGACCATTGCAACTTCTTACCAGACACATGTCTGGAGGCAGGGAGAATAAAATTAAAAATGAACTATTAGGACTTCACGAAGATAAAAATCTTCACACAGCAAAGGAAACAACTAATAAAACTAAAAGGCATCTATCGAATGGGAAAAGATATTTGCAAATGACATAGCTGATAAAGGGTTTATATCCAAAATCTACAAAGAACTTATCAAACACAACAACCCCCCAAAAAATGCAGTTAAGAAATGGGCAGAAGACATGAATACATATTTTTCCAAAGACAATATCCAGATGGTTCAACATCACTCATCATCAGGGAAATGCAAATCAAAACCATGATGAGATACCACTCCACACCTGTCAGAATGGCTAAAATTAACAACACAGGAAGCAACAGATGTTGGTGAGGATGTAGAAAAAGGGGAACCCTCCTTCACTGTTGGTGGGAATCTAAAATGGTGCAGACACTGTGGGAAAAAAAAACGCAGTAGAGGTTCCTACCTTATAAACTATATGAAAGAAATTATGTAAATCTATATAGAAAGCAAGATTTGTTCTAGGTCTCCTTTAGGCTTTTTATGAAACACAACATTTACATTTAAAACAAATTTGTGAAAGGTTGTATTTTTTAAATCAATCAATTAAATTACAGAACTTTGACTTAAGCATGAACCTGAGAAATATTGAATTGATCCCATTTATTTTGTATATGAGGAAATTGGAGCCCAGCAAAGTTAAATAGATTTTTTCTTTTGCATCAACAAATTGGAGATTCAGGACTTGGATCTGGGTTGTCAGTTTATTCTGTCATAGTGTTAATGTCTCAAAGTCTGGAAAGAGTAGTTATTTGATCGTAAACTATAAGACTTTATTTGTTTTCAAGTTTTAATTTAAATTTTAGTTAGTTAACATGCAGTGTAATATTAGTTTCGGGTGTAGAATTCAGTGATTCATCACTTATATCCAACATCCAGTACTCATCACAAGTACCCATCTTAATATCCATCATCCATTTAACCCATTAGCTCATCCATCTCCCATCCAGTAACCCTCAGAATGAGTCTGTTTTCTGGTTTTCCTTTCTCTCTCCCTCTTTTTTTCCCCTCTATGTTCATCGGATTTGTTTCTTGAATTCTACATATGAGTGAAATCATACAGTATCTGTCTTTCTCTGACTTATTTTGCTTAGCATAAAACTCTCTAACTCCATCCATGTCATTACAAATTACAAAATTTCATTCTTTTTAATGGCTGAGTAATATTCCATTGTTTCATATGTGTGTGCATGTATACATGTATCTCTATACATATATCGATATATGTACATCTACATCTTCTTAATCCATTCATTAGTTGATGGACATTTGGGCTCTTTCCATAATTTGGTTATTGTTGATAATGTTGCTATAAACATCGGGGTGAATGTGCTCCTTCAAGTTAGTATTTTTTTTAATCATTGGGTAAATATCTTAATACTGCAATGGTGGATTATAAAGTAGTTCTATTTTCAACTTTTTTTTTTTTTAATTTAAGTAGTCTCCATACCCAGTGTGGAACCAAACACAGGGCCTGAACTTGCACGCTGAGATCAAGATCTGAGCTGAGATCAAGAGTCAGACATTTAACTGACTGAACCACCCCAGTGCCCCTATTCTTAACTTTTGAAGAACCGCTATACCATTTTCCAGAGTGGCTGCACCAGCTTGCATTCCCACCAACAATGTAAGAGGGTTCCCCTTTCTCTGCATTCTTACCAACACCTATTTTTTCCTGTGTTGTTAATTTTAGCCCTTCTGACTAGTGTGGGGTGATATTTCATTGTAGTTCTGATTTGTATTTCCCTGATGATGAGTGATGTTGAGCATCTTTTTATGTGTCTGTTAGCTATCTGTATGTTTTCTATGGAAAAATGTCTATTCAGGTCTTCTGTCCATTTTTTAATGGGATATTTGCCTTTTGGGTGTTGAGTCTGATAAGTTCTTTTTTTTTTTAAGATTTATTTTTTTATTTTAGAGAGGGAGAGAAAATGTGTGGAGGTGGGAAGGGGTAGAGGGAGAATCTTAACAAGGAACCCAATGTGGGCCTCAATCCCACAACCCTCAGATCAGGACCTGAACTGAAACCAAGAGTCAGATGCTTAACCAACTGTACCACCCAGGTGCCCCCATAAGTTCTTTATAGATTTTGAACTCTTACCCTTTAAACTGATATGTCATTTGCAAATATCTTTTCCCATTCCATTAAAAAAAAGCCACATTTAAAATGTTTTTTGATGTTGTTGCTGAGAATAATCAAAGAATCTTGTGGTGCAGGAGTGAATATTTTGTCTACATTTCAATTACCGACTGGATATGATGGTTTTGGAGGATGATAGCTCCAAGGAAAAATTGCAGTCTGTAGCACCAGAGCCAGTGATGAATAAACTCATTAAATTTTATTAAAAATAATGTCTTTATTCTAGTATATTTCTTGATTCAGAGTTAAGAAGTATTTTATATCACAAATTCCTAGTTCCCGTGGCATATAAAAATATTTACTTATTCATAAGACCTATCATGCATACCTATATAATTTATGCATGCCAGCAATTTGTGCACTGGTATGTGGGTGAGGGCATGGAAGAAGGGGAGTTCTCTGAGGTCTGAGAGGGCCTGGCTGTGCTGGATGGACTCTCAGTTGATGGACAGCAAGGATGAGAGTGAGGAATTACAGAAGGTCATGGTACCTGAAATGCTCAGTCTCTCTCCCAGTTTTGTATTTCTTATTCCACTATTTCCCTAATTCCCTACAAAAACAAAGTCTCAAGTGAAAAATAAAATTTTATATGTTTGGTTAATAATAACCTAATATAAACCTTATTATTTATATCGCATATATCTATGGTATTGAAATAAGTGGCTGATAAGGCATGTTGTGATAAATGAATCACAAATGAATGTTTATTTCAACAGAATACTCCTCATCGGTTTTTATTTTGACATTGTTTATGTTACCAGCATTTTGATTGATACCTTTTCTCAAGACTGTTCCTTATCCAACACACTAATCTAATTTTAGCTAATATCCAACACACTAATCTAATTTTAGGTAAACTATCCATTTTTACTGGTTTGGGGACAGCTTTGAAAAATCTCTCTCTCTCTCTCTCTTTTATTTATTTCGTCCAACTTTGGTGATTGGGTTATCTATTTGAAAGGGATACATTCTAAAAGTTGGATTCTTAATTCAATTAACAAACTTACCTGTTAGAAAACTTGTTAGGCCATGAAAAGTAGACAAATGTATTTTCATTAAACCAAATACACTATGTCTCAGAAGCCCAAAAAAGTGACAAAATACTGCTGTGGTTAGTTAACTTGCATTTAAGATATAATTTTCTGTTATTGTTTTATATCACTTTCCTAAATAATCTCTTCCTTCCTTTGCAGAGTTAACATAGTTGAAAATCAGATATGGGATCTAATCCTGTGAACTAGATTAGAACATAGGTTGAGTCTGGTATTTAGGAGTTAGGACTTTCATTTGTAGAAGCCTGAGAATTAAAATGAGTTAATTTGAAGGAATTTAGATGGTTCCGAGTATTCCAGATACATAAACTCCACCTGCCCATAGAATCAATCTCTCATCTTTTATTTGATGAGATATTTGATGTTTGTAAACTCAATATAGCATTTGACAATGCTATATTGAGTTTACCTGCTGTAAAGTAATCCAAACTTTCAACAACTTGGTCTTTTCTATTGACAAAAATCCTAGGAATGTGTATGTATGAATTTTGGAAATGCCAGATTAGGTGTAGAGAAACAATTCTAGATCAAATTGGGTTTCTCATTATGAATGATTTTGAGATTCTCGATTTATTATTATACTAAATACCTAGAAAGGGCTTTAACTTCGGCTTTGAAAGCTGATTGGCCTAGGTATAATGGTGGCCTCCACAGAATGAAATTGAACAGTTAGAAATCCCTTATTATAATGTAGAGGAAGGAAATAGAAGCCATTTGAGATTGGAATGTTGAAATTGATTTATGATGTGCAGTACACTTATGTACTCTATAATTACGTCCCTAAGAGCATAAAGGACACTAAAAAATTGGGAAACACTTGGCTAGGAAGACCTACAATTGCCCTCAAAATTGCTGTAGATTTTGTCTTCTTTTTTTTTTTTTTTAAAGATTTTATCCATTTATTTGACAGAGATAGATCACAAGTAGGCAGAGAGGCAGGCAGAGAGAGAGAGAGGAGGAAGCAGGCTCCCTGCTGAGCAGAGAGCCCGATGCGGGACTTGATCCCAGGACCCTGAGATCATGACCTGAGCCGAAGGCAGCGGCTTAACCCACTGAGCCACCCAGGCGCCCCTAGATTTTGTCTTCTGTAGCTAGCTGATACAGGTCAGAGTGACTAATGTTATTACTGAAATGGGATTCTAGACTTCATAGTGATAATGGAAGCTGGGAATGGCAGAGGCAAGGTATTGGAAATACTTCAGGCCATATGGGTACAGTTATCAAAACAGGGGTCAGAACCAGAGTGTTAATCAGAGTGGGGTCATTCAATGTGATCAACTGATCATGTGACCAACTGATCATGTAATCCTTAAAATCCCAAGACAGACAGAACATTGAATCCCATTTTAGTAAAGTTCTGGAAAAAAAAAAAAAATAGATCTCTAACTGTTAGATTGAGGCATATCTTGAATCACAATAATGAGGAATCACAGCCATTTACTAAAGTCCCAAGCCTAAATCAGTTTGGAAACAAGAGCCTCATAAATTAAGAGAAAGATAGATGCTCCTAAACAAGATCCATCACAGTTACACATTGCAAATATTCCTACTAAGCATGTCCAAAGATACCTGTGACCATTTATAAAGATAACTATAAGTAAATAAAAATAACTTTGGACATCTGGAGAATTATTAGATACCATTTTTTAAAAGTATTTTATTTATTGGGGCGCCTGGGTGGCTCAGTGGGTTAAAGCCTCTGCCTTTGGCTCAGGTCATGATCCCACGGTCCTGGGATGGAGCCCTGCATCAGGCTCTCTGCTCAGCAGGGAGCCTGCTTCCCTCTCTTCCTCTGCCCACCTCTCTGTCTACTTGTGAACTCTGTCTGTCAAATAAATAAGTAAAATCTTTAAAAAAAAAAATTTTTTTTAAAGATTTTATTTATTTATTTGACACAGAGAGAGAGAGATCACAAGTAGGCAGAGAGACAGGCAAAGAAAGAGGGGAAAGCAGGCTCCTCCCTGAGCAGAGAGCCCGATGTGGGCCTTGATCCCAGGACCCTAAGACCATGACCTGAGCTGAAGGCAGAGGCTTAACCCACTGAGCCACCCAGGCGCCCCTTAGATACCATTTTTGAGCTCACATAAATCCCTGGGACCTAGATAGTCATGTGGACAATGAAGGCTTGTGGGAATGAGGAGTAGAGGGAAAATTTTCCAGGTGTCTTCCAAAGCATGTTAAAGGAGTCCCTGAAATAATTCTGGATTAATTTCTCAAATTCCAGAATATATAACTAGAATAAATATATTCAAGACCTAGCACATTACTTCCAGTGGTTCTCTGTACTGTGCAATAAAACTTATCAGGAATAAAACTCCCTCCAAAATAGCAAACTGAATGCAAAATCACATCTCTGGAACAACAGCATAAATTAGCACCATCCCCTCAAACTGGAAAAATACAGAAATGTAGATTCCTGTTACATACCTATTTAATTCATTGATTTAGCCAATATTTAAAAAGTTAGGTCATGAAAAATAATGGTAGATTTTCCTAATTTTTATCAGGTGATTACTACTGTTATGCAAGTGTCTGTTATGAGAGCATGTGTGTGTATGTAAATATGTTTTTTGATAATCAGAAAAGTCCATCAAATAAATAAGTTCTAAGAATAGCTTCAGATTGAATACCCATATATCCCTAAACCACATCAAGAGAAAATACTGTGTAGTTTGAAACCCCCTCTGAGTCCCTTCCCAATCATTTCCCTTTTCCTCAGTTAAGTGCAACCATCATCTTCAAATTGATGTTTAATATCCCCTTGTTTATCTTTATGCTTTTATCATTCACATATGTGCCTTGAAAAGGGCCCCTGAAGCCATGTATGGCTGCAGATTTGCATTGCACTCAAGCATGTGCAGTAGCTCAGATGCCTAAATGTTATTGTGGTCACTTTGGAAAAATGAAGTTATAAGCCAAAAGGGGGAAAAAAAAATACACACACACACACACACACACACACACACGTGTGTGTGTGTGTGTGTGTGTATGTGTATATATATACATATATAAATTTGAAAATCTGTAATGAAGGTTGACATTATCATTATAATCTGATGCCTTATAACAGAAAACTAGCTATAGGGGGTACCAGAATCAATGATTTCAACTTTTCTGACTGTTTATAATAGCTGTTTCTTAGGAATTCAGAGGACAAGGTCGTATGTGACTCCTCAAAAACATAGAGCTCACCAAAGTTACCATATTTGGCAATCTGGCATCATAGCATAATTCATGTATAAAATGCTGAGTAGAATTACTGGAAGAAGTAGAATATTTTATTGTTTCTCCTTCTAACTCATCTTGACCTTTTTCCAATTGCCAGGTGAAGTTAAAAAAGAACAGTTCTGCAGGGTGAGAAAAGTTCCTCCAACTAACCAACTAGGAAGCCATAGAGAGGAAGGAAGAACTTCATCTGTATAGAGTCAAGAAAAGGTAGGAATCTGAGCCAATTTAATCTAGACATTCTGTCCTTGAGTTAAATGAAGTAAGTAAAGGCTAAAATAAAATATCTACTTCATGCCATGGCTAACTATTGTTAGGCAAGAGATTAAAAAAATAATCAAAACAATCATAATAAAAATTAAATTAAACAAATTGAAAAATCAGAATATTACCAAAAACTCTGAGAATTAGAGTAAGAATTTACAGAACCAGATTCAAAAGTTGAAGGAGGACAAAAGAGATGAGCTTGGCATTTGAAACTGCTTTCTCATTATGGTTAATTGTCATTTCCAGAAGTAATAACAAAAACTGGCTAAAAGGTGAAGAACCCCAGTAAGCCTGAAAATTCAGAACACAGTTTAAAATGAGCAAGAGGTTAAAAAAAATCACAATGGGGGGCACCTGGGTGGCTTAGTTAATTAAGTGTCTGCCTTTAACTCAGGTCCTGATCTTGGAGTACTGGGATTCAGTGGGCATTGGGCTCCCTGTCAGTGGTGGAGCCTGCTTCTCCCTCTCCCTCTGACCCTCCTCCCACTCATGCGCGCGCACAGAAGCCCGCGTGCGCGCGCTCTCTCTCTCTCAAATAAATAAATAAAATCTTAAAAAATCACTATAGGATTTAGACAATATTTGAAATTGAATAATAACAATAGCAAAATAACATATTTTGAAACTTGTGGGATACAGTTAAACTATGTTTGGGAAGAGCCATTATAATCTTCCAGGTATATACTGGAGAAGAATAAAGACTAAATATTAATGATCTGAGCAACTACTACAAGAAGTCAGTAAAAGAGTCACATATTAAGCCCCAAAAATATACACAAAAAAAGATAATAAATACGGACCAAAATTAATAAAATAGAAAAAGTATATACAAATGAAGAGCAACAATAAAACAAATTCATAAACATCAGGTAAGATTTATTAAACACACACATGATAAGAATATGAATTATCAATGTCAAAAATTATAAAGGAAACATTACTACATACCTTTCACCATTTACAAATAATAATTACAATTAATGCATTTAAATTCATTGGTTTTAAAATGTTGTTTTACAAATTACACAAAGAGAGTGTAGACCTAGATGATATCAAGAAACCAAATCAAATTCCCTAAAGAAAATTATAATACCAGTTTGACATAAACTATTTTAAAGACTAGAAACAAAGAACTTTCTCCAGTTTGTTTTATGAGGCCACCATGGACTTGCCAGTGAAACCTGAAAAAGACATTACAAGAAAGAAAATTACAGGACATTATCACTCATAATCATAGAAACACCTTTAAAAAAAACAACAATATATAAATAAATTATAATAAAGTTGGTTATTTGAGGATGTAAGTTCATTTAATACTTTTAATTAATCTAATGACCATAGTGACAAAAATGAGAAGAATCATCTCAAAATAGTCATCTCAAAGATGCAGACATTATATTTGAAAACATGCAGCATAAATTTATATAGGAATTCATAGATAAATAGAAACATTCTTAGTCTGATAAAAAGAATTAAAAAATCTTAATATAAAGTATTAATATTAGCAATGAAATATTGAGAATTTTTACCTGGATTTGAGGAAGAAATAAGAAATGCCCTTTCATCATTTCCATACCAAGGTATAGTAGAAGTTTTGGAACAATAAAGTAAAAATTTAAAAAATAAAGGAACTTTGGATTAGAAAAATAAATAAAATTGCCATTTTTTGCAAATATATACCTAAAAAATTCCAAATAGGGGTGTCTGGGTGTCTCAGTTGTTAAGCTAATGCCTTCAGCTCAGGTCATAATCCCAAGGTCCTGGGATCCAGCCCCACGTGGGGCTCCCTCTCCCACTCTACCTGCTTGTGATCCCTCTCTCACTGTCTATCAAATAAATAAAATCTTTAAAATAAAAATAAAAAGTCAAAATAAATTAATAAATGAGTTTAATAATAAACTTATTTATATAAATAAGTCAATATAACAAAAATCAACTGAATACATGAACCAGCAACAAAGAATTAGAAAATAAAACTGTGTAAGAAAATATATTGGTTGTCTATTGCTGCCATAATGAAATATCACAATTTTTGCCCCTTAAAACAAAATGAATTTCTTGTTCTGTAGATCAGAAGATAGGACCTGACTCAGCTGGTCTAGTCTCTGGCTTTCATAAGATGAAAGTTAAGTTGTTGGCAGGTGTACATTCCTCTATGCAGTTTCTGGGGATTAATCTACTTCCAAGCTCATTTGGAGAAATGACCAAATCAAGTTTCTTGAGATTAAAGGACAAAGGTTTCTGTTTTCTTGATGGACATTGGGTTCTAGAGGCCATCCACATTCTTTATCTCATGGCCCTTTTCCTCTGTCTTCAAAGCCAGCAGGAGGTGGTCTAGTTCTTATGTTTCAAATCTCTTGGACCTTCCCTTCTTGCCATGTCTCATCTCTGCTTCCTTCATCCCATCTCTCTGACTTCTGCCAGAGAAATTTCTTTGCCACAAGTGATTATCTATCTATCTATCTATCTATCTATCTATCTATGGATACTCCATGATAATCTCCCTGTTTCAAACTCATAATCTTAATTACATCTTCAAAATCCCTTCACAGCAATGCCTAGAGTAGTGTTTGACTGAATAACCAGGAGGTAGGATTCTGGCAGATGACATCTTTAGAATTCTGTTTACAAAATAATTTACAATAGCACAGAAATTTATCCAATTTCTAGGTGTAAATCTAATGAAATATGTGTATAATTTCTACTTATAAAATAATAAAATATTACTACAAGAAATTAAAGAAAACCTGAATAAAATCAAGTATATATGCCATATTTATTAATTGAAAGCCTGAATATTGTAAAGATGTTAATATTCTTCCAGAATCATCTAAAGATTCAACACAATCCCACTTAATGAAAATTAGAAAACCGATTTTAAAATTTAAAAGAATCTGGGAGATCTTGAGGCCCCTTGTTGGCTCAGTCAGCTGGGCATCTAACTCACGATTTTGGCTTAGGTCATGACCTCAAAGTGGGGATATCTGCCCTCCATTGGATTTTGTGCCCAGCATGGAGCTTCCCCTCTGTTCCACCACTGCTCACAGTCTCTCTCTCAAAAAAATAAATAAAACAAAATCTTTAAAACATAATAAAAACAATAAAAGGAACTGGAAGGTGTTAGGAATGATCACAACATTCTTTAAGAGAAACAACAATAAAAAATTTAAACTACAAAATTGTATATTTTAATTATAAAACTGCACTAATTAAGATGTTAACAATGTAGTATTGTCACAAATATAGCTAAATAGATTAATGAAACAGATAGTCCAGAAATGGATCCAAACTCATGTGAACATTTGATTCATGATAGAAATGTCATTGCAGAGAAATAACCAAAGGAAGGTATTATTAAGTAATGGTGCTTGGGACAACTGGTTATCCACGGAGAAAAGAATGAAATTTGACTTTTCACTCTCATCACAGTAAAAAATGAATTGTTATAGAAGTCAGTATCAATGAATCATAAAATTAAAGGTAAATGGATTATAGATTTAAAACCACATAGATTCTAGAAGATTATTGTAGGCACCTTCTAAAATAGCACTGAAAGATCCTTGACTCCTAATATCCATGCTATGGGTAATCATCTTAACTTGAGTGTAGGTTGGACCTAATGACTTGCTTCTACAGAAAATGGTAAAAGTGATGGAATGATTTTATTTGCCTCAAAAGAGAGATAATATTAGGGGAAAGATTTTTCTAGGTTATATTCCTGGGCATGGAAATGATGGATTCAAGGTTATGTGAATGTTTAATTTTTTAAGATAAAACATATTTTCTCATAAGGCTGGTAGCAATTTATATATATATATATATATATATATTTTGCATTCCAACCATTGATGTATAAAAGTTCATAAAGTTCTATGCCCTCATAACACATAATGCTATTAAAATTGAGGGGTTATATCAACTGAGTGCTAAAAACTCTTCACTGTGGTCCTCATTTGAATTTTTTTTAAATTCCTAAAGCTATTGAATATCTCGCATACTGATTTACTTTGTGTTTATTTTTCTAGGATCTCTACTACTCTTTGCCCATTTTCTCATTGTATTTTACTCCTCGTAATTTTTTTTATATATTCTCAATACTAATTGTTTGGTAATTGTATAAATCTATTCTCAAGACTTTGTAGATGGCATTTTCACATGCCTCATGATTTCTTTTGAATGACAAAAATTGCTTAATTAAATGTCATTTTTATGTTATAGACATTGACTTTTTTAAAATTGTGTTTATCTTGAGAATATTATGATATTCTCTATTTTATTCCTAAATGATTAAAGTATCACCTCTTTCATAAACTATTTAATTCCCTTTTTGTATATGATAAGAAGTAAGTATCCAATTTCATCTTCCACATATGGATAACCAGTTGTTTTATATCATTTATTGGAGAGTCTCTCTCTTTCGTTGATCTGCAATACAGTTTCCATCAGAGGCTGTTTCCATATGCATGAGGATTTTCTATTTTATTACACCGGTTTATTTTCTATTACTGGCCAATACTGTATTATTTTAATTATTATGTTGTGAAAATAAAGTTTGATATTTTGGAAACCAAGTCTCTCACACTTGACATGTATTTTTAAAAAAAATTTTTTTAAGATTATTTATTTATTTATTTGATAGACAGCACAAGTAGAGGCTTTAACCCACTGAGCCATCCAAGTGCCCCTGAAGTGTAAGTTTTAGGTAGCTGTTCTTCCTAATAAATTTGAGCATTGGGGCGCCTGGGTGGCTCAGTGAGTTAAGCCTCTGCCTTCGGCTCAGGTTATGATCCCAGGATCCTGGGATCAAGCCCCACGTTGGGCTCTCTGCTCAGCGGGGAACCTGTTTCCCTTCCTCTCTCTCTGCCTGCCTCTCTGCCTACTTGTGATCTCTGTCTGTCAAATAAATAAAATCTTAAAAAAAATTTTTTTGAGCATTTTCTCATCAAGTTCATTAGAAAAATACTGATAAAATTTCTGTTAGCATTTTTTACAAAAATGATTCTTCTTCTGAATAAGCATATTTCTTTTTTAAAGTATTGCAGGAATATTTCAGAAATTTTATTATTTAAATATTTAATATACAAAGAAATGTTATTTAGTTTATTAAACTAAATATGAGACTGAAATAAAACTTCTAAAAGAAAACACATGAAACCATTTTTGTGACTTTGAGCTAAGCAAAGATTTCATAGATGTTATAACAAAAGCATAATCCTCAGAGGGAAAATAGTGATATATTGGATTTCATAAAAATTAAGAACATTTATTATCCCAACATCATCCTTGACACCATCTAAAAGGAGAGTGTTACAAACTGAGAGAAGAACATACTTGTAAAATATAGATCTGATAAAAATCCTCTATCCAGGGGATTCTGGGTGGCTCAGTTGGTTAAGCATCTGATGCTTGATTTCAGCTCACGTCATTTTCTCAGGATGGTGAGATCAGGCCCTGAGCTGGTCTCCACACTGGGCGTGGAACCTGCTTAGATTTCTCTCGCTTCCTCTTCCTCTGCCCTTCTCTCCAACCTGCTCCCCTGCTCCTTCTCTCTAAACAAAAAAAAACAAACAAAAAATCTTCTGAAAGTCTTCTATCCAGAAGATGCAAAGAAATCTTATAAGAACAACAAAAGAGAGGAAAATTGGTAAAAGGGAAAATATTTGCATAGATGTTGCCCTAAAGAAGATATATAAACTACTAATAATCACTTGAAAACATGTTCAATATAATTATTCATTGAGTGGATTTATTATTTTTTAGGATCTCATTTATTTCGTTGAGAGAAAGAGTGCCAGCAAGAGTGTGGGAGGGGCACAGTGGACAAGATGCTGGAGAAGCTTGGTTAGCTTAGGAACAAGTATAACTATATCAGAAAGCTCTTCAAAAGCATTATATTTGTTGCATATCTCTATCACAGTTTATCCTTAGAAAATCTCCTGAGATACATGTTAATAAGTCCATTTTACAAACCAGAAAAGAGCAAAATATGTCAAGCAACTTTTCAAAGGTCATAATGAAAAATTGATAGATCAAGAATTCAAAGCCAAGTTGCTTCATTATAAACAGTGTTCTTTCAGCCATGTGGCTAAACAAGACTCAAAATTTCAGAGTGTGACTCAAAGGTCACAAAGTGGTTGCTCAGTAAATGCATGTTGAACAGAAATTAATGAAATATAGTTATCAGGTTTTGAATCCTAATTCATTTCAATACAAAGATTTGCTGCAAAAATATAATATTTTGTTCTTTGTTGCTAAAGAGAAACTCATATGCTATAATTTTAGTTTTCTTCTTGCATATATATCACTTGCTTTTGAATGAATCATTTATAAAACTTGATGGTAGGAGGAGATTAATCAGTCAGTCAGAAGCTTATTTACAGAAAATCTTATGTAAAATACTCTGCCAACTGCTGGAGATATAGATATTTATACTGGTTTCTTCTCCTGAAGGAAATAGATAAAAGAACCTAAAGACACAAAAAGAAAATTGACAATACGTATGAGCATGTATACGGCAATTGAATGTCACTGAGAGTTATTGCTATGTGGTTTCATAAAAATGGAGAAATCCATCTACGATAGAGTGAAGTATTGTGTCCTGAAAATTAATAAAGAAAATGTTTAAAGTTGGAGAAACTAAACTGCAAAGTGCTACAAGGTAATTAATATTAAGGTAAGACTAAATTGATAAACTGAATTTAGTTTGATAATCTTGGTAAGATTTGGTAATCTTGGTAGAGTATTTCCAAGTGTTTCCAAAGTAATACCAATTACTTGGTAAAGTAATCTTGGTAAATTTAGTTTTGGTAATCTTGGTAAAACAATTGCCACTATATGCCAGCAAAGAGAAAATGTTTAAAGATATTTGAAGATAAAGTGACCAGGATCACTGATGTTAAGAACCTTGATAAAACTGGGCCCAGAGCACAGGGTAGTCTGGTCTGTCTAGCACTCATTTTTATTTATTTATTTATTTTACATTAAGAATTTATTTAAGTCACGCTGTCTCTACCCTTTTGTTTAGAAAGATGGGAAGGAGATTTCAGAGATGAAATCTCAGCTTGAATCTGATTAAAGAATGAGAAAATGGGTGCCTGGGTGGCTCAGTCATTAAGTCTCTGCCTTTGTCTCAGATTATATCAGGGTTCTGGGATCAAGCCCTGCATCAGGCTCTCTGGGAAGCCTGCTTCTCCCTCTCCCACTCCCCCTGCTTGTGTTCTCTATCTTGCTGGGTCTTTCTCTGTCAAATAATAAATAAAATCTTAAAAAAAATAATAAAATAAAATACAGAATGAGAAGAAGGCACAGCCAAGAAAAAAGACAAGGAGAGAAGGAGAAATAAGAAAATGTAAAATGAAAGGTAAAGAAGTGATGAGAAAAGAGAGGAAAAGAAAAGGGAAATACGGAGTAAGAAGTGGAGAGAAATAGAGAATATAAAAAAGTAAAGAGGAAGTAAGGAAAGAAAAGAACCAGGGGGAAAAAAAAGAAAAGAAAAGAACCAGGGAAAGCAGAAGCTCATAAAGCAATAAAGCAGTGTTTAACTTTCTCACTCTTTCTCAACCTTATTTGTCTCATAAATAAGTTAATACCCTAAATGCAGTTTTCAATGTTGGTTTCAAAAATTAAGACATCTTCTAAACGACGAAGAAGATATAAGCATAGATAAACCTTGTTAAGACATTGGGTTGACTTACTAAGAAAAAATTTTTTAAACACACTGGCAGTTATTAGAACCTCTTAAGACATTTTTTTTTTTATTGTTTTCCTCCATCCATTTGTCCTTTTACAACTAAAAGATGGAATTTTGTTTTAGAATCCACTGCTCCCTGATTCTTTCAGCATGGTATCTAGTGAGGGTTTCAGGCCAAAGAAAACCGGCACATTGAATTCCCCTGACTCCAGACATCGGTTCATAGTGAATCTCATTGAAATTAATCTCAGGGTATATTCTGGAAACCTTCAAATAAAGACTCTTGATCTCTGACACAGTCCTATGAGCTGCTGGCATTCCTCCTGAGACCAGCAGAGAATGAGTCTTTTTGAGAATGGAATTAATATAGAGGAAGCTGACCCAACATATGGAGGGAATCCCAGTCCTGAATTGTTTGACCCATACCTGAGACTAGATCTACATCTCATTCATTCCTTTATGGATCAATTAATTCCTTTATCCAATTTCATCTCCCCAGTCCAGGCTAATTTATATTTGTTTTTCTGTCATAAGAGGGAAAGGAAGGAAGGAAGGAAAGAAGGAAGGAATCTAAAAATGATTTATTATTCAATGAACACAGATTTTTATAAATAGTGTTTCTCTTTGATATCTCATTTGTATATCATTCTGTTTAGCAAATACACCAGAAGAAGATACCTAAAAGTCACCATTTTTGGTACGAAATTTGTATATCATGATTTTATAACAAATGCACTCTAGTGTTAGGTTGAAGAGGAATAAAATTTAGGAAGGGAAATTAGGGAAAAAATCACAATATATTAAAATAAGTAGTGGAAGAAAGAAAGAAAGAGAGAGAGAGAGAAAGAAAGAAAGAAAGAAAAAGGAAGGGAAGGGAAGGGAATAATGATTCTTTTCAACACTAAGAAGGGAAAAAAAAAAAAAACCTATGGACAAACCAGGGATGTGAAAATTACTTTAAAAGTAAAGTCATCATTTGAAATTATATCTAAAATTCAGGCAGCTGGCATCTCAAAAGGACAGGCAACTAATCATAATTTTAGTTTTTTCTTCTAAGTTTGTATGTTTATGATTTCAACTATAAACAAAATATGGTTTTTAAAAAACGCAAAAACATAGAGTGGTGACTTCCTAATGATATAATAATATTTTATTCTGACTACAAATATCGTATCAATCAATTTTTTTCTTATTTTGATTTCCACAAAGATATAAATTATTTTAAAACCACATTTTAAGGGCAGTTAGTTGATTTATTTTCAGTTGAATTCCTCAAAACATTAATCATCCAAAATATTTTGTTATCAAATGAATCGACTCTTGGATATATTCCAAGTGGTTGTCTTAGGCATAGCTTTTTTTTTTTTTTTAAACAAAGTAACTAGTCTTATAATTTATATTATCTTTGAAGTGTTGCATAAAAACTGAAATCATGAAAACACTAATTGTAAGAAGATCCAGGTTAAGTCAATGTGCACTGAAATGAAGATACAAATGTTCTCTTGGGAGAGAAATCGTCATAAATTAAGTGAATAATCTACATTTTAAAGATAGTAATGATTATTAAATATGTAATATCTAAAGACTGGAAATAATCCAAAGCTTTATAAATAGAGAGTTCTGTAAATAAACTATGGTATATCTGCAATGAACTGTATTGTACAGACACAGTAAAAGAGGAATGAGGAATACCTTTGATACTATTACACTATGATATTCAGATTATACTGTTATATACATAGTAGCTACAGTGGGTTGAAATATAACAAAATTTATTCTTTGATCTATGAATTCATAATGATAGTAAAAATATAAGCACATATTTCATCTTTAGAAGGTTCTTAGGGTACTAACTATGCTGAAACTGGTATGGGACAAGAATCTTGTAAATATCCAGCCTCAACCATATGATTACTATCTTTGAGTAACCAAATAGTTGATGAAAGGAAGTTTCTCTTTATAAAAGTATTTCAGCTAATAAACAGAGAAGAAATGATATAATTAGGATATTATCAATTAGTAATCTCTAATAAGACATTGAATCTGGGTAATAATTGTCAACACCTGCTAAAACCATCAAGTGAAAAGCTGAAGGGAGGGTTTATAGTAATTGGGTTAGGTTGACAACAACTGAATCCACTAACTGATTGTAATATCATTACAATGAAGGCTACTGGACATTTTTGTGCCTCCAGATAAAAGCGTATAACAAAACCTCTGAAGACAGAAGAGAAAGGGAGAGGGAGAGAGGGAAGGAGAAAATAAAAGGGAAAAGAGTGAGTAGATTAAAAGACATTTAGGAATCTCTCTCTATACATAGGTAGATGATATGTATTGTACATATATATAAATATACATACATATATATCTAAAAGAAGGACTATTGACTTGTTATAATGGGTGAATTTTGTTTGTTTCTTTTTTTGCAGTTTTTTAAAATATTTTATTTATTTATTTGAGAGAAAGAGAGAGAATGAGAGAAATAGAGAACATGAGAAGGGGGAGGGTCAGAGGGAGAAGCAGAAGACTCCCCGCCAAGCAGGGAGCCTGTTGTGGGACTCCATCCCTGGACTCCAGTATCATGACCTGAGCAGAAGGCAGTCGCTCAACCAACAGAGCCACCCAGGTACCCCATTTGTTTCTGATTCAGTAAACAAATGGGAAATACTTCAAAGAAAATCAAGGATATTTAAAGATAAACTGAATGTTCAATATTAATGAATTATTATTAAATTTTAGTGATTAATAGGAGTGATATACTTATGGATAAAATTACATGTACCTGAAATTTACTTCAACTATTCCACTGCTGGCAGTTGTGAAGTGGGTTGAAACAATACTGACCATGAATTGATTATTGAAGTTTGTCACACATGCAGAAACAGCTCCAAAGAATGCAGCCTTATTTCTCTGGAATTTCACTTGCATCATAGAACCTCACCTCTCTATTGAGTCTTGGATTGTTCCTCTCAGCATACAACTGTCCTGTTATTTCTAATATTTGAAAAAAATAAACTTCATTTAATCCCAATTCCTTCTCCAGATCCATTTGATTTTTTTGCTGTCTTACAGCAAAACTAAAGCGTTTTTTATACTCCTGTCCTCAACTTCTCTTCTCCCAGTCTCCCTTCAATCCAGCCAATCAGGCTTTGCTTTCAACATACCATTAACTTTTCAAGTTTGCCAGTGATGTCCACGATGCTAAACCTAATGATCAGTTCTCAGTTCTCACTTTACTTACCTATCAGTAGCATGTGATACAGTTGATTTCTTCCCTTTTTCCCAAACTTATTCTCTACTCGGCTTTCAGAAACTCACTGCTTCTTGGTTTTCCTTCTATTCCAGTCATCCCTCTTTCTGAGTATGTTTTACTAGTCCTTCCTCATATCCCAAACTTCTTAACCTCAGAATGCCCCAGAAGCTAGCCATTGGACTCTTCCTTTCATCTCTAATTCCCTTGGTGACTTCTCTAGTTTTATGGCTTTAAAGACCAAACAAAAATGGAAGTCTCCCAACTGTAATTCCATCCCCATCTTTTATCATCTTCTCCAATTTTATGTAAAACACCCTACTATTCATCTCTTCATGGGTATTGAATAATTATTGTAACTTAACATGTTTGAAACTGAACTCTTAATTCCGAACACTGCTTCTCTTACATGTCTCCCCAACCCAGTTAAGGACATCCATTCTTGAAGTTGTTCAAGCCAAAAACATGGGATCAATCCATCAACATCTACTCCATTACACAATTCTGTTGATAAAATTGGCTCTATTTTATAAAGGTATTTAGAATCACACCCCTTCTCATTACCTCCCACCACTACCACACTCATTAAAACCAGTAACTCTCATATACATTATTGTTTCTTAACTTTCCTTTTTTTTTTTTTTTGCTTCTTTCCTAGGTTTTTTCTTCTTGTTCTTATCAGGAATGCCAAGGGACATGAATTCTTACTTCCCACAAGTTCTTTTCACAAGATTTACATTTAGCAACTGTTTTGATCTAGAAGAAAATTCTGATCCTACATTTAGCCCATCTTGCTATACTATAATCCCTTCACTGATCACGTTCCTTAACTTTTACTATGTTTTCTTGTACTTTCCAATTGCTTATGCTGGTTAGTACTAGGCTATGAAGTTAAATTAGTTTTCATAGTCTTTCCTTAATTCTTTTATGTCTTTGCTTTTTTTTAAAGATTTTATTTATTTATTTGACAGAGAGAGATCACAAGTAGGCAGAGAGGCAGGCAGAGAGAGAGAGAGAGGAGGAAGCAGGCTCCCTGCTGAGCAGAGAGCCCGATGCGGGACTCGATCCCAGGACCCTGAGATCATGACCTGAGCCGAAGGCAGCGGCTTAACCCACTGAGCCACCCAGGCGCCCCTGTCTTTGCTTTTTTAATCCTCATAGGGATATAGATTATTCTCCAGATTTGCATGTATTCTTGTTTTTTAACTTCTGAGTAGAATTTAGAACCATGTTTCTCAACCTGGAGAAATGGGAAGATTAGCAGAGTCCTACTGATCCAGTACATATTTCTAAAAAGTTTATCATTGGTTGCAGTCTGAATAACAAATTTGCAAGAATTTGAATTTAGCCATTAAAATTTATTCCTTTGTCCCATGTCTCATATTCGAAGTATGCTATTTTTAAAACCTAAACAACAATAACAACAAATGCTTTGTGTGTATTTCAGCATCACACACATCAAATGATGACTTTACAAGAATTATGGAAGTAAATCTCCATCTCCTCTCTCCCAAAATTATGTTTAAAACGTGGGAAAAATTTGGAAATTTAATTTTGGTAAATTTTTATTTCATTGTAAATTTTTGAACACAAAAATCTATCTAAAGAACCCTGGTATGAAGTCAGAAGACTCAAGTGTTCTTGGCCATTAACTTAATCTGCAATCTTAACCATGTCTTACAAATCTTCTGTGCCATGATTTTTTCATATAAAAATTTGCACATTGAATTAGTTGACTACTATTTGCCTCTCCAACTATGAAATAACAATTTTGGCCTTTTAATGTTATAGGAAATACTGGTAGTTACAGAAATAATTTTTAAAAGGAAAATCCATTTTGTAAAGCCAATAATTCTGCTATAATTTTAATATTTCACTTTCATATCTCATGTTCACCATAGCTAAATACATCTACCCTGGTTGAGCCTTTGATTGTAATATCCTATTGATGACACTATGCAAAATTTTAATATATTTTTGGAGATTTTTTCTGATTTCTTATATTTGGGTTTAGAAAATATAGACCTGTATTAAAAGCAGTATTCACACATTGTTTGCTTAATATAATTTTAAATGCATGATCTGGAGGTTCCCAAGACTACCCTCAGATTCAGTAATTCAATAGGACACACAGAACTCAGCAGAGCAATTATACTCAATGGGACAATTTATTACAATGAACAAATACATATTGAAATTATCAACAGGACAAGGCTCATAGGACAGGAACCAGGATAGGGCTTCCAGTTGTCCTCTACCAATGAAGTTGGGGATGGTGGGGGAGGTGTCACCAACAGGAGTTCCACTGAGGTAGAAGAGAGAAAAAACTGAGTTGCCAAGTATCCTACTAGCCAATTACAGCAAGGAGTCAAAATGAAAATGTTAAGCCATAATTATTGTTATGATGTAATCAACAGTCTGAAGCTTGAGAAAGCATTGACTCATCATGTTCTATTTTCCCACGTGGAATAGCTACTGGTTGAAGATCAGATAGATCAGCCAGACATGGGGTTCCTCTCACTTTTGAGGGAGCTCTCTACAAAATGTTCCAGTAGTTCTGTGGATTCTGATATTGGAAAAAGAGGAAGAGAAGATGTGGTAAAGTAATAGGTACTGAATGAGAAGGGGAAAAGTATCTTAAAGTTCCCATCTCCTCCCCAGTAAGAGGTCCTCAACAGAAGCACCTGAAAAGGACCTTGGTAGAAGGCCTCAGAAGGAGACCTAGGAATGAAGGTGCCAGGGCTAAGAACATAAATATGCAAAATAACATGACAAGCCAGAGAGGCCTGGACCCTTGACTGCAAATCCCTTCAGAGACTGGCATGCAATGGCTGTGCACCAAATTTGGTGTGGAGAGGGCAACTCTGCTCCATAAGGTCTGCCAAGTAAAGCCTTTGCAATTGCCTATGGTCAGACCTAAAAAATCATACTTTTTTTTTTTAAAAGATTTTATTTGCTTATTTGACAGACAGAGAGCACAAGTAGGCAGGGAGAGAGTGGGGAAGCAGGCTCCCTGCTGAACAGTGAGCCCGATGAGGGGCTCGATCCCAGAACCCTGGGATCATGACCTGAGCTGAAGGCAGAGGTTTGAACCCACTGAGCCACCCAGGTGTCCCCATACATGGGTTTTTAATCAGTAGCCAGATTCCTCACTTACTTTTCCCAGTAACAGAGGAAGTGTTGCCAAACAGGGAAGGTCACTGGAGCTTAATAATGCAAGCATTTAATTGGCAGTTGGTCATGTTGGTATAGCTGTTCATTCACACGGATGAAGCTGCTACTGCATGACCCAAGATCTGCAACATAAATAACTGTGTTAGCATAGACTATCAGACATGACCCAAGGTCCCCAGGTATAGAGCCACCCTTGCCAAAACTTTCTGTTGTACAAGGTGTTGTATGAAAACTTGAGATAGAGATACAATTTTATAATGAGCTACACTCAAAAAGTATGTGATAGAAAATAAGAAATAGAAATAAAGAATAATTGAGAGTGTTTAAGTATGCCTCCTTTCTTGATTTCATCTTTTGCGTGCCTACCATATCGCTTGGCTACCTTGGTCCCTCACAGTGTTTTCAAGTAGTTCTGCTCCATCTAGAATCTATTTATGTTTCTACCTTCATTTTCTATAGTTCTGTTTTAGGTGATATATGACTTTAGATAATATTTGACCTTACAAAAAAATCTAAGAATTCTGACATGGTTGTAGGCCATGATTTTTAAGAAGTTGTGTTTCATAAGTGATAATGGGATATCAAAGCAATTTGTAAGGGAGATCTCATTTGTCCTTTGGATTTGGAGAAAATATTGTCACATCGATACCACAAATCCTGTGATAATTTTTTCTTTGAGTGGAACACAATACAAAGTAGACTCTATTGCCATGAATGCCTAATGGATCCTCCTAAGAACATTTAGGTGTCCTAAAGTGTCACAAAGTTGAACAGATCTTGTATTCTCCCCTGCAACTCTAAAACCACGGCTTGAGGAAGATAGGCAGTATTCTTGTTCACCTTTCTTATTTGTCTTCAGTACCTTGGGGGGAAAAAAAACAAAAAAACAAAACCAGATTCCATAAAATAAATGAACTTCACACAGTGGCAGAGCTGCTATCCCAGAGAAGTTCTATAGACTCTACATTAAGAAAGCTATCTGCATACTACTGTTACTTATTACTATTATCATTCTTCTTATTATTACATTCCTTCTTCATGTGTAATTTGAACTGGTTTCAGTTGGACAACTAAGCTGGTCTTGAAATGTTTTGTCCCTGGATCTGCAATCCCTCAAGAATGACTGAAATTAGGTGCTATTTCTTTTTCTTTTTCTTTTTTTTTTTAAAGATTGTATTTATTTAGTTGACAGACAGACATCACAAGTAGGCAGAGAGGCAGGCAGAGAGAGAGGAGGTAGCAGGCTCCCTGCTGAGCAGAGAGCCCGATGCGGAGCTTGATCCTATGACCCTGGGATCATGACCTGAGCCAAAGACAGAGGCTTTAACCCAATGAGCCACCCAGGCGCCCTAGGTGCTGTTTCTTGAAGAGAGACCTGTGTTGTCCACCCAGAGGGGGTCTTATACCACATTAACTAATTTGAACAAGAGGTCTCAAGAAACTCTTGATATCATTTTATCCACTTTCCCTTAAAAAGGAAAGGAAAGCAAAATAAAAGAAAAAGAAGCTAAAGCCTAAGGAATTAGAGATTCCTGCACTCACAGACAGATGAATCAATTCAACTTAAATGATGAGCATTTTAAAACAATTGGCAAATCTTGTAAAACAAATCTCTAAAACCGTTTGATTTAATTGACCTTGCATACTATCTGGCACGTAGTATTCAACTAAAATATGTTTGTTGAATGTAAGTGAATCATCCAGTTAATTTAGTCAACATGGTTAAATGAGTTTGCGTACTGAGGCATGGGCTCAATCACTACATAAAATGGTAAATCCACAAACCTGGAAAGGTTTACACTTGGGAAAATAACACAGACGCAAACAGTATAGCAAAGTATCATAATCTTTTTCTAATTGAGCAAAAGTTTATTTTGAAATAATCAGAATGTTTTTACCACATTACAACATATGGTCTCTTGTTTCTATGAGAAGTCAGGTTTACCATTGGAGGGAAGAAAAAATAATTTGAGTTGAGAAATCATGATAAATGTGTTCTCTTCCATTTGCATTTAACATCCAACTGATTGACATTAGCATTAGGTTAAAATATTTATTGCACTTATTCAAGATAAATTGCATCAACATAATTTATTATTTAAGAACAAATGGAAATAATCTGCATCAGTGAAGATAGCTTGGTGCTTCATACTATTTTTGACAAGGGCAGGTTTAAGGAAGTGTTAAACTACTTGGTTTATAATTTATAAAATACAAAAATGTAACTGTAAATATTTTAACATCTTTAAGAAAGAAGAATTAAAAAGTATGACAACTGCCCCAAGGGGAGGGGTGTGCATGCCCCAAAGACATTTCTACAGAAAACTCTGCCAGTGAAGCCTTCCAGAGAGGACTGAATTAATCAGACTGTGTCCCTATGGGTCCCTTCACAGTCTTATTGTAAATGAAGAAAGTAATTTACATCTAAACAGATTCTTCAATAAATAACTTCTGCCACTGAGTAACATAGCTTAGTTTTCCCATTCTAACTTCCATGACTAAGCACGTAGTTTCTAAGAACATGAAATGAAATGATATTAAGAATCATGATACTGAAATAGATAAGCTTCTCATTTTCCCGGTTTCACTAAATTTACTTTACCACTGGTTAAATCTGCATTAATAACAGTGCTCTATTGTACTGTCATCATGAAGGATGCTGTGAGATTTCCACTGACATCTTTTCTGTTTCTGTGTTGACATCATCCTAGATATTGCTTTCCCATCATCTTGACATCATAGCATAGCCTCCCCAGACCTGTGGTGATATTGCTTTGCATTGTTTTAACATCACAATCTGGTCTGTGTAGATTTGTATTGACCTCATTTTGCCATCAATTTGACATTGTAATTTGGTCTCCATGGAAACATTGAAACCATTTTGTCATTATAATTTGTCATTATAATGTGGTGTCCATGCGCTTATCAAAATTGTTTTCATATAGCAATTTGACATCACAACACAATCTCTATAGGCTCTCCCTTGGAACGTTATGACGATGGTAAATTGCATTCAAATGATTGGGAATAGAACTGCGATAAGCATGAGAAAAAATATCCATTGTATGTACTCAGAAGATATTTTCAATCTTAAGTATGTGCATAATTTTTTTTTCTTTTAAAATCATGAAATACCATGATGGTAGGTGGCTTTTGTGATAAGTATCACATTTTATGCATTTAAATCTCTAAACTTTTGAAAAAAAATTGTTTCATTTCCTCAGAGTAAATTTTTTCTGGTGGCAACAACAAAAAATGTGCAGCTATCTTTGTTATTTAAAATATGTCTTTGCTCTAACATAGTAATATATTGAACCCTGTGTAATCTAATCTCCTAATTATCCTTTCTAATGTTTTAACTACGTATGAGAATTTAAACTACAATTTAGGGACACCTGAGTGACTCGGTCACTTAAGCAACGGACTCTTGATTTCAGCTCAGGTCATGATCTCAGGGTTGTGAGATCAAGCCCCCCTCATCCATCGGGTTCCTGCACTAAATGTGGAGCCTGCTTAAGATTTGCCCCTCTCCTCCCTCTAAATAAATTAACTACAATTTAATTATCCCCTAAAATAGATTTTGGCCTGACATTTTTTTTTTAAAGATTTATTTATTTATTTCACAGAGAGAGAGAGAACATAAGCAGGAGGGGCAGAGGGGGAAGGCGAGAGAATCCCAGGCAGACTTGCCACTGAGCCCAGAGCCTGACAGGGGCTCTATTTCTCAACCCTGAGATCACAACCTGAGCCAAAACCAAGAGTTAGATGCTTAACAAACTGTGCCACCCAGGTGCCCCTTAGAGTTCCTAATATGACAATGTTTAGTATCCTTTGGTAAAAACTATGCATGCAAGCTACTCACATTATCTTAGAAATGGGGTGTTTATTGGAACAGAGACCCAAAACACAAGAAGAAAGTGGAAATGGCTAGCACAACTAAGGAATTGAATTCTTTCTGAGACTTTCTTTAGTTCACAGTCCATATTATCTTTTTGCAGTCAAAGGAGATGTGCAAGGAGGCAAAGGAATGGCTGCTAGTGGTTTGGACTTGAATCACATAGGTCCTGTGAGCAGAAAGGAAGAAAATTTTTAAAAAGTCTTCCTCAGCAACCTCCATCTGAAAAACCTCACAGAAGGAACATCTCATCCAGTCTTTGTTTACTTGCCAGTCTCTAGAATAATCACCATGGTCTGGGAAACAAGATCAGACTGGCCTAATTTGGAAGACTTATCACTCTCATCCATAAGGTTATAGAAGCATTATGCAAAACATCCCTCTGGACTGAACAACATGAAAAAGTGTATTTCAGAAAAAGAAAACAGGTAGAAATAAGGACAAATATTCATGGCAGCATTCTCTTCTCCTGCTTCACATGCTGCTCTGCACTTTCTTCTAGCACTTTCTACTTCCACCGTTAATGCATCAACTGGTCATGTTCTATGATTCTGTTGGCAATACATTTTAATGCATCTCATTCTGATCGGTTATTCCATCATTGATAATGTGGATCTTGTTGTCAGATACATTCTGACCAACTCTTCTGTCTCACATCCCAGACACTTCCTTGGCCACTATGTCCCCAAAGATAAAGATTATTTGGGGGAGAATCTGGTGCTCTCTAGATCTGAAATTCTGGGGGCTGCTTTATTTTTCATTTCCTTTTGATTTATAAATTTTAAAATCTATACATCATCTTCTTCTGTGGAACAGTACAATTAAACCTTACAACTAATATTAAACTGTCCTAAAATAATTTAAAATTGTTTCTCATTTGATACTACTGCATTCTTATAGAGAACAATTTACAATATCCTTTTCATATATGAGTAGGCTAATATCTCCAGAGACTAAGTAATCTGTTTAAAGGTTCACAAATTTATTAGTGTCTAAGTCTCATGATTCTTAATACAACATTTTTTTGCATTTTGTTGTACTGCAATTATTGTTGTTATTAAAACTCATCTTTGGGCTTGCAATCATCTGCCTTTACACACATCTTCTAAGGTAATCCATTTCAAGCCAATATTCTGTTCTAAAAAATGATCTTAAGTACAGCTTCCATCATATATTTACACTGTTAACACAATTCAAAATCCATTTTCTTTCCTTAACAAAAACAAACCCTGAATAAGTAGATATTAGCTACATTTCTACTTAGTCAAAGATACCAAATGTAAAAGAGCAATAGAATTTCATGAAGCTGGCAGAGGAAATAGATTCACTACATCTTGACAGTTGAATCTAAGCTCCTAGGTCAATTCTTGAAACTGAAATGACTTCAGAGGTCAGAAGACAATATTAACAAGTGAAGTCTACCGGAGTTGCTCCAAAATAGGATCTTAACATTATTCTCTGGACAGAGACACACCTTGAATATTAGACACATAGGAATATGTTTCATGAGACACGCAGTCACTTTATTTTCCCCTTTAGTAGGAAGAGAATAACATAAAGCACAGTAACAGATGACAAGTAAAACGGCCTCAGTGTTAGGGAGACGAGAGGGAATAAGCGGGACAAAGGGGAATGGATATAATATATCTTCTCAAAAGGACTGGAAGCTACTCAGGTCCAACTGATTGTTTCCATGTGAGAATGCACAACCACTGTGTCCAGATTCTGATTTTTCAAGGGATGCAATAAATCCATAGATAGGAATCTATCTACAACATCTTCACATGTTTTAATTTCAGCAGCCAATTTAAAATTATCAAAAAATTATTGTTTGGTCCACTGTGAAATCCAGATGCTCTAGAATGAACTAGAAACACATACAGATGAAGCTAAACCCAGGAAGTAATACAAAAATTTAAGAAAAGACTGTACTTTAAATACTTCTGTGAGAACTCCTGTCATAATTAGAAGGTTAATGAGTTACAGTTCAGAGGAAGACTTGAACTAACCTTTTATCAATTAAGTAAAAGTGTACTTTTCCTTACTTAGCCTGACAATTCTTTAATCTAAAAACAATGGTCGGGAAACTAATTGAAATACCCACAGCTCAAATTGCTAAGTAAACAAGTAGATTGTTTGCCAGGAGACTTTAGCTTTTCAAGTGGCAGATCCTGAGTAGAAATTTAGAAACTGGGCTCAAATAAGGACAGACTATGGAATTCCCCCTCCCAATAGCAGCCATTTGCCAGGCATTCTTCAAATTTATTTGATCATCAAAAACCTTTTTCCCAATAAACTTAATTATATTTCTCTCCTGTTTTGCTTCACAATGTGAAATATTCAGGATAACAGTCTTCCTAGGGGAAGGGACTAAGGTCTGTGTAGAATGAATGTGGATTAGAAATAGATGTGTGTTTTAAAGAGTTTCAGGGATGTGGCTCACCTAAAAGACTATGCTTTAAATATCTGGGTGATTTTTTTAATCCTCCCATTTTCTGGATGGATTATAACAATTCAATTAACAATACATGGTATGTCTAATTCCACAAGTGTTCTGTCTATAAGTTACTGGGTTTTTTAATATACTACATACACATTCAAGTAGTGATTTACCAAGCAAAGGCCCTGTGTCAGGTAGATAGCAAATAGACAGGTAAATCTGTTAAATTTCTTGTCCACAGAGGATTTATTTCCTTCAAAATATTGCAAGACCCTCTTGGGTCTTTTGCCATATTTAGTGAATTCTAAACACTTGGTGATTCATAACCGACTCACTGATTTTTATATTTGAAAGACCTACTTAAGAAGATATAACATAGAGAGGCATAACTGGATTAGAGGATGATATGGCTCACTTGAGGAAAGCAGTCATTTAAATATACATGTATAATTATATATCTAATGATGATGTCATCATCATTACCATCATCACCATCATCTATGTTTCTCTGTAAATGACAACATACAATGATCCATATAAAAATTTTAATAAATGGTCATTTTCTTAGAGAAAAACCACTGGTAAGAAATGGCTCTTCTTCATCTCTATCAGTAGCATCATCCTCTTCATCATAAAGCAGAGGGATAAGTCACTACTCTCTGGTCCTGGCAGTTCCAATTTTTTATAAACATTTCTAGGCAGGAAGGCATAATTATCAACATTATCTATATCATCAGTGTCTAGCATTTAATGAATAACTATTATGTTCCAAACATTGCGCTAACTTCCCTAGATGAATTATATCAGGTAAAGATAGAGAAACCAGAGCAGAATGCTGTTTAATTTCAACATCATGGGTTAGGGCTTGAATTTGATCTCAGGGCTTTTGACCCCAGAGTCAAAGCTTTTAAGTTGAGAAAGAGTCAAGGAAAGAACTAGGATTACTCTGTCTACTTAACTTTCACACATGTACTTATAAAGCTATGCAGTTACAAAATGAATTTTTTTACTCAGGCTCTTAATTGATTGGTATGAGAAATAATTCTCAAAGCTCAATTACTCAATTTTGTTCTGTAGTTCTAAGACTCAGTTCCTTAGAGGAAGATATGTCTATATTTGCTTTTACATCAAGATTTTTCCAGTATCTGTAGGATGGTCTCTATGTTTAGGCCAATTTTACTTCTTAGCCTGGTTTGTAGACAGAGTTGAAGAAAATAAAACTAAATAATCTGATCTTTTCACATCCCATTTCTATGTCTTTTCTGATCTTACCTTCAAATGGACAAAAACTGATTTGAAATATGACTACTTTCAAACACCAAAATTATACATTAACAAAATAGAATATACATGAAGAAAAAAAGGTATTTAATTGATTATGAATTCAACCTTGGAGGGGGAAATGAGCAGAGGGTTTTTTTTTCCTATTATTTTATTTGTGAAAATTAACAAGAGCAACAAAAATATAAGAGCAGGAGCTTCAAGATCAAACACCTCTGAAGAGCTTCCTACCCGGGGATCATTCCCATCAGCTGTCATCACTGTCAAAAGAAGCACCACTACTTCTAAAAGAACAAAGGCAACACAATTTAAAAGATACTGTTTACAAGTAGAAAAACAACTAGTCATTAACCGATCTTTGGATTACTCTATCCATTCTCTAATTTTGTTATAAGTAAAATTTTAATATCCCAAATGCACCCCCATTTTTCATTTTCACTTTCTTATATGAGTTTTTGCTGTCTTATAGATGAAAATGAGGGCAACAGAAACAAACCCTCAATACCTAAGTGTTTTCAAGTGTAGTTATTATGAATCCAAGTGTTTATTTTATGTATAGGATATTTGCTTTAACTATGATCACCTATACGTTTACTTCTGTTTCTTAGAATCCATATGCAAATTGCCAAAGTTTACACAATCATACAACATACAGCATTTTAGGAAATTATTTTGACTAAAGAAAACACCTGTATTCCTGGCTTTAAATTATATGTGCTATTTCTCCCTCCTCCACCACCACATGCTTGCATTTTCCCTTGTGATGTTAAAATGAGACTGTACCACATTAAATTTCATCTGTAACATTCCCAGTCACGGCTATATTCTATTAAGATTTCCCTGTAGCTTTATCTCGACTCTGCTCTGTCTACTGTTTTTAAAGCAAGGTATGGTCAGGTTTACTCCAATTTCAAGGTCATTTATACAGAAGCTAAATAAGATTGGTCCTAGTATAGAACTCAGGGGAACTATACATGTTTCCTTTCTTTCTTTCTTTTTTTTGTTACCTCTCTTTTTTCAGAGCCTTCCATTCATAGTCATGGGGGAAGTGTGTGTGTGTGTGTGTGTGTGTGTGTGTGAGACAGAGAGAGAGTGTGTTTTACTGTCCCTTTTGAACTTCATTCTCAAACAGTTTGTTCAATTTATTGATACAATATTTTATGGACATGAGGAAAGAGCTATTATTTTAAAATATGCTATTCTTTTAAAAAAATAATAAAAAAATACAGTATTCTTAAATTTATTCTAAAGAAAACAAATTTATAAGTTTAAGTAACATGTTAAAAGTCAAGTATGAAAAGAACATATCATAAGAATAAAAACACGTAGTAAAACTAGTACTATATGAATGCCATTATAACCTTTTTTTTTTTTTTAAAGATTTTATTTATTTACCTGAGAGAGAGCGAGAGTCCACAAGCAGGGTGGGGGGTAGAGGGAGAGGGAGAAGCAGGCTTCCCTCTGAGCAGGGATCCTGATGTGTGGGGGTGGGACAGGCTGATTCCAGAACCCTGGGATCAAGATGCTTAACTGGCTGAGCCACCCGGGTGCCCTACATCCTGTTTTAAGTTTAAAATAGTTACCCACAATTTAGCATCCTCTTTTTAATTTATGGATTTTTTTTTCCCCATAGAAGTCAGTTCTCCATTTTGAAAGTCTTGTGTACATATGATTTATTAAGTTTTGAACTGAACATTTTATTTATCCATCAAGAATATTTTTAATTATATGTATTTTTTTTTAAGACTTATTTATTTGACAGAGAGAGAGATTGTAAGTAGGCAGAGAGGCAAGCAGAGAGAGAGGGAAGCAGGCTCCTTGCTGAGTAGAGAGCCTGATGCGGGGTTCAATCCCAGGACCCTGGGATCATGACCTGAAACGAAGGCAGAGACTTAACCCGCTGAGCCAGCCAGGTGCCCCCCTAATTATATGTATTGTTTTTATAAAAGTAATGGGGCTATGATTTGTAATGCTTCAGTAGATTTATTTTAAGGATTCTAGAAATTATTAGCACATTTATGCTTAAAAATATTGTTCTGTGAGAGTAATCAATTCAAATTTTTAAATTTTAGTGGCTGGATTATGAATTAGGGATGTCAATTTGTTATGTGCTTTCCTTAATAAGTTAGAATATTTACTAGAAACATTTTTATGTTAGAAAATAATAGGCTTATATATCAATTATTTTTGACATCTCCACATATTGGCATAAGTGATTCTGAGAATTTAGTTTTTAGAACACTTTTAAAAAATTTCCTGGACATCACTATACACAAAAAAGATTATAGAGGTTTCCTTTTCCATCATGTTCTAGTATGGGATCAAATCTGAGTTTCTTGCCTTAGAAATACCTGCTTTGCCTCTTCATGCTCCCATATTTGAAGCACTCACTCATTCCCTCATGCAAAGGACCATGTGGAGAGGCCCTGAGATCATGTTAGGTAGGAAAAGGGTCCAGACAAACTCAGCCTACTAGGTGACTTTTCCAAGACAGACATGAGGGAAGCCATCTTGGAGCCTCACTGAGTTCAGTCACCAACTGAATACAACCAAGTGATCCAAACTGATGCTACATGGAATAGACTATTCTCGAAGTCTAGTTGTATCCCAATCCTTGATGTACAGATTATGCATAGGTTAAAGTGATTGATGTTTAAGCTACTAAATTTTGGATTAGTTTGTTATGCACCAATAGATTCTGAAAAACTACCTTTCAGATTATATTAGAATACTGATTTAATAAAATATAATTACCTTGTATTTATAAGTACTGTTTTCTTTTAAAAGTCTATGACTTATTGAATAAAAAATGAAGAGTACTATAGCTCCTTGTTCTGTCTTCTTATAATATTTTGTACAGTCCTCCATCATAAAGTTTTTTACACTCTATTTCAATGCTGGGCTTATGTTTTTTATGTTTTATGTTTTTTGCTTCTCTTTCAGAGAATGACCCAAAAAGAAACAATATAAAAAATCATAGATTTCAAGACACTGAATGTCAGATAACGAATATCCTTGAAAGACAAGACAAAAATCAAGTCTCTCCTGGAGAGATGGGGTTTGACGGGTCCCATAAGTTGAAATATTGAGAATGAGAGGCAGAGTAAGGCATGCACAGAAGAAAGTACTAGAGAGGAGAGGAATGCACAGATACAGAGTATTATGTGTATCCCCAGAGGGTCCCTTGGAGTACTGATCATGTGAGGGAACTACCTAAGACCTAAAGAAAAAAACGCCTGAAAGGATTAGGGGTACCAGGGTGTGGCACTCACATAAGGACAGGAAGAATATCTGGTTCATCAACCAGACTGGTTAGGGGTCCTGGGAAGAATCCATAGAAGGGTCTTTCCTAGTAATGAGAAATCATTATCCCTATGCTGAACATTTCCACAGTACTACCTACCACATCTTTAAAACAAGACATGAAATTATCCAACCAATTCTAAGTTACTTAACCACATCCAAGAACAAATCTCAAGAATCTTTATAGAATCTTGGGGAGCCTGGGTGGCTCAGTTGTTAAGCATCTGCCTTTGGCTCAGGCCGTGTTCCCGGGGTCCTGGGATTGGGCCCCACATTGGGCTCCCTGCTCTGCAGGAAGCCTGCTTCTCCCTTTTCCTCTGCCTGTGCTTGTGTTCTCTCTCTCATTGTCTCTCTCCCTCTTTCAAATAAATAAACAAAGTCTTAAAAAAAAAAAAAGAATCTTTATAGAATCTTTTTATAGAAAACAAAATGCCCAGTACCCAAGTAGGTAAAATTCACGATGTTTGACATCTATAAAAAATGTTAAAAGACTCAAATCAAACTTTTTGACAGAAACCTACATGGGAGATAAAAAGCACACTGGGTAGAATTGACAGCTAATTACACTTTTATAACTAACTTGCTTCACATGCTTACTACAAAATGATTGCCAAAAATAACACAAGCTTTAAGTTAAATAGGAAAGAGTAGCAGATAGAAATATATTTTCCTGTAGCTGTGCACTGTCCTGGGAAGTTTGCACACATTATCTCATTTTATCATCACAATATAATCATCCTCACAATAATAACAATCTCACTTGAATTTCATAATATTACCCATGTTTTCCAAATGAGAAAAATTAAGCTCAAAGATGTGCAGTAACTTGTTTTATATTTACACTATAAGAGATTATAAGAGCCAACATTTAAGCCCATGTTTACCTTGTTCTTTAAAGCTAGACTTCCTTTGTTTTATTTCTCTCACCTCCTGAATGTCTATTCCCTGGAATGAAAGGACTGTTCCATTTCCTACCATCCTATCTACACTGTAGTTAGCGGGAAAGAGGAAAATAGGCAGAGGAGACACATGCCTTTCTGCGTAGGGTAGGACTATGAAATTTTTACACATTAACTATTGCTCATTTTTCATTGTTCAAAACTTAGTCATATGCCCACATTTACATAAAAGGACGACTAGGAAGTGTAGTCTTTAATTGGGTGTCCAACTAATAACTGACTCTTCTGGGCCCCTCTGTAGCTTGTTCTACAATGTGGCAGTGGATGTATTCTGTTCAAGAACATGTTCATTGACCCCTCTCCCCAGTAAGAAACAAACTAACAAGAAGGAAGGAAGGATGGAAAGAAAGAAAGAGAGGAAGGAAGGAAGGAAGGAAGGGAGGGAAAGAAGAAAGGAAGGAAGGAAGAAAGAAGAAAAAGAAGAAAAGTTATTTCTTTATCATCAATGATAAAAGTATGGTTTTTAAATTCTGAAGTACTTAACATATGGTTCTACTTAACTGACAGATCTGTGGCATTGTACAGAGGAGATCTAAAGAAAATCCTCCCCTTTGGAAAAAGCAGAAACAGTGCCTTAGGGAAGTAAACAACCACTATTGTCATGGCCAGTTATAAATCAGGTAAATTGTTACTTGCACCTTACTTTTTGTTAAATAATATGAGAAAGTCATTGCAGCCTAACTTCATTTTATGACTTTAACTTTTAAAATTTTCATTTCTAGAAGAAAAAATTTTAAACAATGGTATGATAAGAAAGGACTTGACCAATTCATAAAATAAGGAAATAAAATCCCTGGTAAAGGGCAGATTCTAAATAAATATTCTATTTTGAAATCGTTCTGTTCTTAAAAACCATCACATAGATGATCCTTTTTCTGTTTTAAATTCAGTGTATTACATTTCAATAAGGAAAAAAATGGACAAATTTCTAAAATTTCTTTTGGATTTCTCACCATTTAAGTACCACACACACAATGTATAATTTAGCTATACCTCAGGAGATTTCCCCAAGTTTTCACAAGTTGTTAAGGTTTCATTTGTACTTTAGCTATCATTTCAGATTATTCTTTTCTTTTTACATATGGAGCATTCCATTTACCTTAAAGCATATGCCACATAAATAAAATAACTGGAATTTTGTACTTTTGTTTTAAGCTTAAAATGTATAGTGAAGTGAACTTTACCATAAATGATAAATAGTTTAGGAAGAGATTTCCTCAGGGCCAGCTAAGACATAATGTGTCTTTCTGGCTTAAAAAAAAAAAATGCTATTATTTCATGTATTTTCCATTTTTCATATATTTTTCCCTAAAGATAAATGGACAATGGTTCAAATCATAAATCAAAAGTAGAAGATTAGACTCATGGGCTTATGATAAATTCCTTAATCTTGCTTCAAAATTCCCATTAAATTTTTTACATACTATGAAAACATGGGGGACATATGTCTACACTGGCAAAGATAGCTAAGGAAAAGTATCACCCATATATCAGAAAAGCGGTGGAATTTCTGCTAGGTGTAATATCAAAGGAACCATTTTGTACCAAATCAAATACAAAAACTATCACATCAATTGACAATTTTACACAATTTCATTTCTTTACTTTCTTTGGAGTATACAGTATTTTTATTAAGTGTTAAGAGTAAAACATTAATAGAATCCAAATGACCCCTTAAATTAAAGAGTCTTTAACTGCACAATCCTCATTAAACAATATTTGGATCCCCGTTAACTTAAAAAAACAAACAAATTAAGAAAACAGATATTACCAAAATGTATACTTTCTCATAATGTTCTTGCATGAGTAAATCCTCAAATGATGCCCACTAATATTTTTTCCTTTCATCCAAAGTCACCAAAATATGAAGATTTCTTTGTAAAAATTTTGAATGGAGATATACATCTATTATCAACCAAAACCAGCTCAATTCTTGTTTTTAATTTCAAGTCATTATTTACAAGTATGTATAATGATTTATTAAACTGTCTGAAGACAATGGTGTACAAATATGAAATTTATTTTTTCCTCCTCACCATACTTGTCACTGTTCAAAAGTCATTTCTAGAGTGAATGAGTTCACATTCAGTTGTTGAGAAAAAGGACAATTTTGTTTTTCTGTTAGGCACCTTTGTTCTCTATGAATTATTCATTTGAAATCCTATTTTGGTTAGCCTGTGATTATAGGAAACCCCCCTCATATATCTCATCCCCTTCTTACCAAGAACATTGCAATTTTAACTTGCTTTCTCCTTTCCCTGGTCTTTATGCAAAGCTTCATAGTGTGCTGTGTAATGGCTGAGGATAGCATAAGCTGTTCAACTAATTCTCAGTGAGGCCTACGAGAAATGTTTGGCTCCAGTAGTTCTTTCGACATTTTATTGTTCATGTGGACTTCTTTCTTGGCTTTGGCCTCTAACTACCACTTCTGTGCCAGCACGAAAACTCCCATTCAACATCTTTTTTGACATGGACATATTTGCATAATTGAAAGATACCACAATGCCATGAGACGGTTCTGCAGCCAGAAGAGATGGAAGCAACATGCTAAAAAGTCTTAGGGAAGCCATCCTAAAGGAAATAATCCAAGCTAGAAAAAAATTCTTTAAAGATGAAAAATTGTTTTTAAATTATAGACAGTGATGAAGTATCTGAATAACCATTGGACTGATGATAGATTAAAAATACTTTGTTATTGGGGCACCTGGGTGGCTCAGTGGGTTAAGCCTCTGCCTTCAGCTCAGGTCATGGTCTCAGGGTCCTGGAATCGAGCCCCACATTGGACTCTCTGCTCAGCAGGGAGCCTGCTTCCTCGCTCTCTCTCAAATAAATAAATATAATCTTAAAAAAAAATACTTTGTTATTCACTCTATCCAAAGATGAGGTTTGTTTTTTGCTTCCTTTGAATCTAGGCAGGCTCTGCACTGCCTGGCCAATTAAGCGTTGTGCCCATTTCTGGGTCCCGGGCTTGAGAAATTGGTGATTCGCATCTCCTGTAACACTTGCCATGTAAGAGATCCTAGTGCACTGAAGCTGTCGTTCTATGGAGACCATGTGAAAAAACCGCTTGGAGGATCCCAGAGATTTCATGAAAAGAAGTTGCTGGGTGAGTCCTCCAACTAATCCAGTTCCCAGCTCTTAAAACTATCTTTTAGGAAGCCAGCATGGAGAGGGACAAATTGTTCCACCCGGCCTTGCCCAAATTCCAGATTCATGAGCATACTGATTGTTGATATTTTAAGACATTCCGTTTTGGGATAATTTGAAAGACAGCAATACCTAAGTAGAACAGAGAGTATAGAAGATGAAGTAACATGAAAAAGACAACTCAGGGGCACCTGTGTGGCTCAGTGGGTTAAGCCGCTGCCTTCCGCTCGGGTCATGGTCTCGGGGTCCTGGGATGGAGCCCCGCATAGAGCTGTCTGCTCAGCAGGGAGCCTGCTTCCCCCTCTCTCTCTGCCTGCTGCTCTGCCTACTTGTAATCTTTCTCTGTGTGTCAAATAAATAAATAAAATCTTAGGAAAAAAAAACTCAATAAATTCCCTTAGAAGAGAGAGTTTAAAAAAATATGAATTTAATCATAAGAGAGAAAATTATAACTTTGATAGAATGATATAGAAAATCTGACTTATGAAAAGTAGGAATTTGGGAAAAGAAACATGACTTAGTCTTGTTTCTACGTGAATGTGGCCATGAATTGAATATTTTTCTAGAACTTTCTTCATTTTATAAGTCATATACATTTCAGAAGGCAGTACATCTGCTATTGTATATATATGAAGAAAAACACAGAAACATGATACAGAAACATTATTATATTTCTATATATCTGTTACATTAAGTTACAAAAGATATGGAAAATCTGAATAAAAAATAAAGTTGAATGAAGTGATATATATGATGTCTTATTCTTTCCAAAAACTCCTGAATTATTTTATAAAAATTAATATTGTACAGGGTTCAAAAATTAAAAATTGCTGAATGTAAGAGAAAAATTATAAACATCATTCTCTAAACATGTTATTAAATATATATATCGAATTTCAATGCTACAGAATACTTCGTGAAAACCCCCTTTATCCAACACTGCCACAACCACACAGCATAAATATCCTCTAAAACATACTTTCACATCTGAATATTTATTTGATCCAAAAAAAAAAAAATTAGAGGCAACTGGGTGGTTCAGTCATTTAACGTCTGTCTTCAGCTCAGGGCATGATCCCAGGGTCCTGGAATCAAGCCCCACATCGGGCTCCCTGCTGGTTGGGATGTCTGCTTCTCCCTCTCTCACTCCCCCTGCTTGTGTTCTTTCTCTCACTGTGTCTCTCTCTGGCAAATACATAAATAAAATCTTTAAAAAAATTAAAGTAATAGAATTTGGAAGAAAATGTATATCAAAATTTTGAGGAAAAATGCAAGGTTGTACTTACATACAGATAAATAACTTTAACAGCTTACTTTAAAAATAGAACATTAAAATGTATAATAAAAATTTAAGTACTTTCATTTCTATCTAAAATGTATTCTGGGGGCGCCTGGGTGGCTCAGTGGGTTAAAGCCTCTGCCTTCCGCTCGGGTCCTGATCCCAGATTCCTGGGATCAGGCCCCGCGTCTGGCTTTCTGCTCAGCAGAGGCCTGCTTCCTCCTCTCTCTCTGCCTCCCTCTCTGCCTGCTTGTGATCTCTGTCTGTCAAATAAATTAATAAAATCTTTTTAAATAAATAAATAAAATGTATTCTGTGTATTTTAATTTTATTTTGAAATGATTTAAGAATAATGATACATGAAAGTAAATGAATATTCAGTTTATGAGGTTTAAAACTGAAGAATTGAGTAAATCTGAAAAAATAGTAGAAATGAAAAAATTGAAAAATAAATATATTAACCAAAAAAAGGACTTACAAGTAATTCCCAATCTGATCTTAAAACAATAAACTAACATAATTGATGTCAAAGTATTTTGAAAATGAGAGAAAACATATAGTATGGACTGGAAATATAAACTTTGCATTTCAGAAATATTTTATTTAGTATTATAGGTTCCCTATGCATCAGTCTTCGGAATTCAGGGTATTTCTTAAGAACAGCAGTATGTGTAAGGTTCCTTCTGCTCCTAATTCCCACCACCCCCCTCCAGGCCTATGGAAAACCAAAACCACCTCTGGTTTCTCCTTGATAGCTCCCCTCTATTTAGCCCTAACACAAAATCAAAATAATAATTGTTTTTCTATCATGTGCCTGTGTTTTTCTTCCTATATATATACAGTAGTAGATGTATACTGCCTTTTTCTGAAACAGAAGTGACCTATACTCAGAACTACCAAATTTTGCAGAGATAGTTGCAAACTCTTAGTCGGTTGTTGTTTTGTTTTGTTTTGCTTTGAGAGTTTCTAGCTTCTCTACTCTCTGGAAATGTATTCTTTTGGTCCTTTGTGCTTCCACAGCTCTCTGATAGCCTTTATATAAGCTGGTTATAATATATCATTTTTTCCTCATTTTTATTAGTGGGAGGATTGGCTTGCCAGGGTCTACATCATTTTGCTTGAGAGTGAAAGCTCTCTCTTGTTTTAAAATTACCCAATCTTCTGTTTCACATAGCTGCAGTGTTGATCTTAAAGTAACTTGATAATAGTGCAAGAAAAAGAAGAAAGAGCACTCAAATGTTAAAGTGGGTTTTTTAGCTCAATTGTGCTACACACAAAATTTTTTCCTGTCTCAAGTTATAAAGTTCTAATGCCCACTGGTTTTGGCAAAATAATTGGTTTCAAGTGGCACTATTTCTATGCTAGTGTAAGTGCAGCTTAGATGCTAATGCCATTTCTGTTTACAAACTTAAGACTAAGTTGTCTTTTGGAAGAATCCTTATTCCATATAACTAATAGCACTTCCATCTGGTTTGCAGAATATCTCCACCATAAAACCGCTGAACTTCTATGAGTCAAGATGAAGCATGTCTGTGTGTAGCTACAGCGCCTTCAGGAATCAGTCTGGGCAATTTGTTTCCTCTTCTCTCCTCTTTGTACACCTAGAGCTGCCAGTTTCATAATCACATATTGTGACTTACTTATCTTCTCTTTTACCTTTTAGATATGGCAAAAGAAAAGAAGAAGAACATAAAGCATAAGGCATTTCCATCAAGTGCACATAAAGAAGCTCAATAACGTCCAACAGTGTGTGACATGAGTTTTGAAAAAAATGAAATTTTTTTTCAAAAGTACTGAAAAAGTACTTTGTAGTACAACCTATAAAGCTGGGAGATTCAAGATCAGTGCTAAGCCCAACATAAAGCCAGAGGATAATGAAAATAAACAAAGAAGAATAAAGATTTAAAATTTCTTCTCCAAACAAGTATGAAACAAAGGTGAATTGTTGCATAGTATAAGGTAGGCAGAAATGAATCATATGTTCAATTTCCCAAGAATAAGATAAAATGACATTTAAAGTATTTTAAAATGGCACACTGTGCATTGACTTTGAAGATATTATTCCAAAGTTCTAATAATAGAGCATAATCCATTTCATTTAGACTTCAGTTAAATGTGTTTTTGATGTAATAATACATTAACATAATATTCTAATATTTTAAATTATGACTTCAGGTCATGACTAATTAATCTATGGGGTTTTATTAGACTCTTTTAAACCCTAGAAATAGTTGGTAAAAAGAAAAATGATGTTTTAATGACTATTTTAAAGCAGTTTAGTCTTTAAAAAGGAAATCTGGCTCTAAAAGTTCAAAATTGAAATTAAAGCATGATTTAATGCTTAACTTCTTCCATTTGTTTGGATTAAGAACTGATAGGGACAGCTAAATAAAGGGGTGCAAAGAGGCTTATTTATATAGTAACACAACTTTTATATTGATAATTTTTTCTGTATTTTGGGAGTCATGAAGGGATGGAAGAGTTTTTCGTTTTTCTGGACCATAGAACTTTGCCATCTCTACCTGGAAATACTTTTGTATATCCTGATGCCTAATGAATATTGACAATACTGAATTCTTTCAATTAAGAATCACAAACAAGAGTTATGTTTTTCTAGAATCAGTTTACTTGATACAAAACATGACTATATTTGAAACCAAAATTTCCACCTACAAATTTCCCAAATGAATGACTACAATTAGTAGACCTAAGTACAGAGTATTCTTCCTTGAGAAGAAAATCCTAGACCACAGACTAATTATACAAAAAGATACCAGACTCCAACATCATTTAGCTAACCCCATAATAGAAATAAGTCAGATAAAATTGCAACCTGTGATTTTCCAGGAAATGTCAAAATCTTGATGGAATTTATTCACTTACTCATTCTTTCATAAATCAAGTGATAATTCATGAAGTTTTCCAGTTTATCTATAGCTTGGATTTTTATACCAACCTAGATCTAACTGATTAGTATTAAATTAAGTCCAGATAGATTTCAAATGCTATTTTGAATTATGTACCCACTCATGTGCCAGTTCAGAAGTTGGCAAACTAGAACCTGAGAGCAAAACCCAGCCCGCCGTTTGCTTTTATATGACTTGTGATCGAAGAGTGGTTTTTATATCTTCAAATGGTTGAATAAAACCAAAAGAATAATTAGATTTTGTGACAAATAAAAATTAGACTAATACCAAATTTCAGAGTCCATCTTAAAGTTTATTTGGAACACAGAATTAAAGCAGAAATTGTGAAGAGCCTGAGAATTTACCTTATTTACTGATACATGTTAAGATAATAAAATTTTGTACCTATAGAGTTGAATAAAATAGATTGTGAAAATAAAATATGCCTCTATCTTTTAATAGGACTATCAGAAAACTATAAATTACAAACATATCCCACATTATATTTCTATTGGACAGAACTGCTTTGATGATTGGTCTTACTAATGATCTACCAGAGAAGTACGAATAAGTGTTTCATGTTTCTTTTAATAGGATTAACTGATCAATACAACAGAATAATTTTCAGATCCTACAAGAGATTGGAGTTACTTGTACCAAAAGTAACATAGAGTATGACAAAATAATAAGTGATGATTTCAGGAATATAAGATCCATCCAACTCAAAGCCCCCACTGGTCTGAATTTTCCAATTTTTTTTTTTAAGAATTGACAATATTGCAAGATTAAATGGTTTTGCAAAAGATGAGTGTAGAGGTTTTAGACAGTTCACAACTAATGATCCACCCAAAATATCTATTTATATTATTATTGCTTTGTACGCTGCAGAACAATTTGTTCACAGACTCCAAAATTCAATCTTTATAGAAATAGAATTACAGTGATAAAATTTAGGTTGTGCGTCCTGAATTTCTGTTCACTTAGGTTTCCCCCCACATTCTTTCCATCCCAGCCTCATGATAGCATAAGAAAACCATGTAACTTAACTTGAAAATAAGAATGTGAAGACACAGTTAAGCCAGAGTTCACATTCTGAAGTTTTCACCAGTGCTTCGTTGTCATATAATCAATGGCTATTTTTTTCATTGAAATATAAAATTCAGTACTGAATATTTTTTAGAATAGTTCTCAAATTATATATTAACATGTAAACTTGAAAATAAGCATATGGGAGCGCCTGGGTGACTCAGTGTGTTAAGCATCTAACTCTTGGTTTAAGCTCAGATCTAATGTCATTAACTGAGATCAAGCCTGTGCAGAGTCTGCTTGAGTTTCTCTCTCTCTCCCTCTCCCTCTGCCACTCCCCTCCTTCGGTTCTCTCTCTCTCTCTCAAATAAATAAAAATATCTTTAAAAAGAAAAGCATATATGATTTATTATTCTCCATAAGTAAATATATATTTCCTAACTTTTAAAACATCCACACATAATTTTGTATTAATTTGAACCATACAAAATTGCCAATTATGAAAATGGTCATTGCACATAGTTCAACATAATAGATTAAGAAAATGTAGATAATGGGTATAATAGTTGTTTCTGTTCAATTTCTACAAACAGTATTATTTCTACTAGTACCATATCCCAGGTTAAAACCAACACCAGACAGAGGTATTTAGAAGAGAAATAGCTATATAGAAGGGAAGTTGGATCTGAATTATCTGAGAAAATCTTTCAGTTATGCAGAAGAGAAGTTCAAAGTGGCTCATTAGATCTTCTGAGGAGCAGCTGCTAGATTTCGTTTAAGATTTCCTATTGTAGAACAACTTCCAACAGCGAGATTACATAGCCTCAGGAATTAGCTATTGAGCCAAGGGGATGTAAAGTCAACTTCTCCACTTATGCTATGAAATCAAATCTCAGGTTATCAGCTGATTTATTGATAACCATCTTCAATGCTGCAACTTTCTAGATCAATGCCAATATATGACGTTTCAGACTGTGGGAGAGATTTTTGTTTTAAGAGATAGTTATATGCATCTGTCAAACTAGCCTTCCAAAAAACAGGAGGAATTTTCTTTTGGATATTATTTGGAAGCCTGAAAAACAGGTATATGTGTTTTGGTGAGTGCTGTGAAGTGTGTAAACCTGGTGATTCACAGACCTGTACCCCTGGGGATAAAAATATATGTTTATAAAAAATAAAAAATTAAAAAAAAATATTGAATCACTATGATATACACCTGAAACTAAAAGTATAGTGTATGTCAATTATAATTCAATAATAAATAAATACAGAAGAAAGAGGAAAAAATAAAATAAAAATGTAGTTTAAAAAACAAACAAACAAAAAAAACAGGTATATGTGTTTAAAAACAACCATAATTCTTACTTTGAACTGTTAATTCATCCAATATCTATTAACACATCTTAACAATTACACTAGATACTAGGAATAAAGAGATTACTTAAATCCTAGTCTATGTCCTACAGAACTCACAGTTTAATTCTGGAGAAAAGCCTGTGAATGGTATATAGGTGTTAGTTTAAGTCACAGATGTGAATATATTTTCTATTTGCCAACCAAGTTCTTCTATTTTTTAAAAAAATGTATACATATATATGTGTATATATATATATATAACTTTATTGATATATTTCAGAGAGAGAGCACATGAGCAGGGGAAGGGAAAGGGAGAAGCACACTTCCTTCTGAAAAGGAGCCCCATGGCGGGGGTTGATCCCAGGTCCCTGAGATCATGACCTGAGCTGAATGCAGATGCTTAATTGACTGAGCCACCCACTTAATTGACTGTTACCTCTGGCAACAAAGTTCTTAAGAAATTTTTAAATGCCCCTTTTTTATTCTACGATAGAGGTTGTAAGTGTTGTTTTTTCTGTTTGTCATGTCTAGAAGAAGCTAGAATAAGAATTAAGAATACAAAGATGTGGGCCGAATTATTGTGGTAGTAATATAGATAATGCAATATGGGTATATATTTTAAGAGTTTAAGAGGTACTACACAACAAAGTACACTAATATTTTTGAACTGCACATTTTTATTTGAGTATCTTTTGTTTTCATGATCATATAGCCAAAAGGTAAATCATATCAGTTAAGAATCCAAAAACCTAATACTGGGAAAGAAATTATATAATTTCTAACCAATGTAGAATTTTCTATTTTTCACCTGTATATGGAGCTATGGTAAGAGTAGTAAAATACAAGCAGCAATATGATTGGGAGAAATAAAAGCGGGTGAGAGCTGTTGTTTTATGGATTTTGGTGGCATTTTTGATTGCTTGTTCGTTTGGGGGGATTGTTTTGTTCTGAGGTCTGTTTTTTTTTTTTTAATGAATTTTGTGGGTCGCTGATCAAGTTTATCAATAAAGATTTTGAAAACTACTGATGGCAGCAAAATATGCCACTAACACCTTGATCTGAAGATTAGTGAGTTTGTGCTTAGATGATTCCTTTATTCCATGTATACCAAGATCTCTCTGGAATGTCAGATTCAGAATACTCACAATTTTATGACAAATTTATAGCTGTTTTTTCCCGTTATTTCTTAGCTTCTTCATCATAAACTGCTTGAGTGTCTCTGTTGAAATTGAACAGTTTTATCACCCCATTCCATTTAATAGTTTTGAGCAAAAAATGGACAAAACAATTTGGGGAAAATAACTAATCTTTTGCTATAATCATAAATGGAATAAAGCTAAACCACTTTAAGGCTGATAGTTTTCAAAGTTAAGTGTTGTAAGAAAGATGACAAACTAATTGACTTCTTTTCACTTTTAGAAATCCTCCTGAAGAACTGAAGCTGAGCTACTTCTAATCAGCTTTCTGTTGTGTTGACATTTATAATTGCTAATATCTTCTGTACTTGAGAATTAGTACAAAAAAAAAGTGTGCTATGAGAAGTTCTAAGAATATAAGACATTAAAATTGCTTTAGAGTCTTTGATCTCACAAGCAAAATGGTATATCTCAATGAGCAGGTGTTTCTCAAAGATATATTCTTTAAAAAGCTTGAAAATAGAAATTTTAAAGTTGTTTCTATTTTGACACGATAATCTAAAAATTAGAAAATACATTTAAAAGTTGCTATGGTAGGGGTGCCTGGGTGGCTCAGTGGGTTAAAGCCTCTGCCTTTGGCTCAGGTCATGATCCCAGGGTCCTGGGATCAAGTCCCACATTGGGCTCTCTCTGCTCAGCAGGGAGCCTGCTTCCTCCTCTCTCTCTCTCTCTCTTCCTGCCTCTCTGCCTACTTGTGATCTCTGTCAAATAAATACTAAAATCTTAAAAAAAAAAAAAAAAGTTGCTATGGTCTTTGAATTTAACCAGCAGAACTGGTGTAGTTTAAAAAATACAAAACTTCACAACTGCTGGATAATGGGCTTGAAATTCGTGTTATATGTCAGTCAACTTTCTAAGGTTTACAGACATTTTCTTTTTGCTTTTAGGTGACAACATCAGTCATGTATTGTTTATTAGATTGTGGGCAATTTAGGAACTTGAAACATCTTACTTTGAAAGTTAAAGAAACTGACTACTTCCAATTAGTTGACTTTTATTCTATTAGTTCTAAATGTAGATGAGATGATATTTTAATCTTTTATTTTTTAGATGCCTATTTATATGCCACCTTTTCCCTAAAATCTTCCCTAGCTCCCTTACTCAAGTTACTGTTACTTAATTTTCCATAAATCCTTCTTAAAATATTACCATGTGACACCTTGCTAAGAACCAAGGATGTAAACAGGAGAAACTCAAAGTCCCCCACCCTCCCATAGGAAAGTACTTGTATTTTCTTTTGGCATTCAAATTATTCTGTGTTTCCCATTAGTGTCTAACAAAGAGCTCTTGTTTTATTCATCCCTTTCTACCCAGCACCCAGGTGAATGCCCAACTCATAGATATAGTTGATGAATGGAATTCTTGAAGTATATCCTTTGTCATAAAAATTTAATATCTTTTGCTTATTAAGGAAGATCACCCTATTTTTCATGACTAAAATGGTTTTCTAATATGAGAGATTCGATATAATCAGTAGAAGAAAGAATGATATAGAGGAAAAATAGGAAATCTGGTTGCCAACCTCTAAGTCTTGTAATGTAAACCATGGCTGTCTCTTCACACTATATACCCACACCTCGCTCAGAATCTGGCTCACAGAGGATACTGACGCAATTAGCAGTTCAGTCAGTTAATTGAAAAAGTGGGAGAATTATTAGTGGACATGATGCTCCATTCATTAGTTGATGTGTGATTTGGCATCTTTTGTTCCAACCCTACATCACTATTTTACTCTCTGGAAAATAGAATTAATCTTTACAACAAGGCTGGGTGTGAAGATTACAAGGAAGAAACGTTTTGTTAAATGATTACATTAATATTACTTATGACCTTTGTTTTGTTTTGCATTGCCTTATACTAAGAGAGAAACCAAACAAAATAAATGCTTCTAACTTCTCTATCACATATTTTTTTTAAATATTTTATTTATTTGAGAGAGCGAGAGCAGGAAAGAGCAGGACAGGAGAGAGTGGCAGAGAGAGAAACAGGCTCCCAGCAGAGCAGGAAGTCTGATGCGGGTTTTGATCCTGCACAAGACCCTGGGATCATGACCTGAGCCAAAGGCGGATGCTTAGCCACTTAACCCATTGAGCCACCCAGGTGCTCCTCTCCATCACATATTTTATTGATGTCACAAGATATACAGAGTTTCTTCTCTGTCTTTTTTTCTGTTGTATTATTGGTCTTGCTGAACCTCTGCCATTCAAATTATAGTTTTGAATACTGATAGGTTTTCAAAGTAAAAAATATCCAAAAGAATTTTCAACTTTAAGTCAGTGTAGGGCTTGGTAAAAACATTTTTGGTCGATTTTTCTTAACTGGGAATAATGGAATTCTCAATATTTTTAAAAATGCAAAAATTTTAGCTTCATTATCATTTCACAATTTTTATCCATATGTTGAAATATATCACCACAAACTGTCTGTTATATGAGAAAGTAATTATCTATTCACTGATTTGCTCTTCTTTTTAATGCTATATAAAATCTGGTCTTCATTAGTGTAGGCATGATCTGAGATTATCATCATAATTCTTTATTGACCTTGAAAAAAAATCACGTACGTGTTTGTCCCAAGTTTCCCTGTTCCACAAGTTATAAAATATGAGTATTCTAGCCTAAGCCTGAATATCAATCCTAGACATGTTTTATGTCTTTACCTCCCCTCTTTGCCAAATAGATACATGAATGTTCACAGAGATAATTATAAGTTTAACATCACAAGAAGTTTCCAATATTTAGTACTATTTGTTTTTTACTATGAGAAGTCTGAGGAGACCCTCAACATTTACTAAATAAAAATTTAAGATTTATACATATCAAAAATACAATGTATGGAGTGTCTAATAAGTCTTCTTAGTTAAAGTATAGTTAGCAAATATAAATAACAAAAGGCCTTAATTCTATGTGCAATGTCTATTTTTAGTTGAGAGGCTAGTGATAAAGCAGCAGTCTTTCTAATGCCTAAACAATACTTTTCCATATGAAGATAACTTAAAAGTTTCTGATACTGTAAGGAAAAGGCAATCTTTTCTTAATGAGCATGTGTGGATTATTGACAATTTAAAACAAATTTTATCTACTTCATATTCTAGCAAATAAGTCTTACTTTTCTAGTGCCAGATTTTATTAAAGAATATTAGGATAGTATACACAAATTAAAAAATTACACTGAAAATAACAAAAATCTGTCAAGGTTAGTAAAGCAATTAGACTGAACATTCCAAAAGTCCACCAATGATCTTAGCAAACCAAATTTTTTTTTAAAGATTTTATTTATTTATTTGACAGGCACAGATCTCAAGTAGGCAGAGAGGCAGGCAGAGAGAGAGAGGAGGAAACAGGCTCCCCACTGAGCAGAGAGCCCAACGTGGGGCTTGAAGCCAGGAACCCAGGACCATGACCTGAGCCGAAGGCAGAGGCTTTAACCTACTGAGCCACCCAGGCGCCCCTGAATCAAATCTTTTTAAGATAAATTTTTATTGGTTGAAAAACTCAAGTAATAAACAACCCTGTGAACTGAAGCCATTTTGAATATGCAGAGAGAGAATATTTGCAGTTAATCTTATGTATGTTTTGAACTTTTTGAATGACATAATAGAAGCTCAGATTTTAACATAACACTTTCAAGGCTCCTTATTTCTGGCTTCATACAACAAATTCAACCAAACCATTCCTTTATTCAGGTATCTTTATTTCTGAGATGATCCTGGCAAAAGCTCTCTGTGGTGCAATTCTAAAGGTTTAAGTTAAATTAACCATCTAATGTAGATAGTTCCCTTTAGAACAGATTAAAGTCACCCTGAACTAAAAACTTTGATCTAAAAACTTTGCCAAATTTACTCACCTTTTGTTTAACAAATATTTGTTGAGTGCTGGGCACTGTTCTACACACGAGAAAGCTAATAGAGAACAAAATACATAAAAAAAATCTCTGCCCTCATGGGGCTTATATTTTAGTGGAGGACATAGAGAGCAAAGAAATAAGTAAGCATTCATAGGTTATGTTAGATAGTGATAAATGACAGAAAGAAAAATAAAGCAGGGAAGGGGAATAGGTAGTATCAGATATATTCGTGAAACTTCAGTGTTTAGAGGAAGACTCACTGAAATTTTAACATTAAAGTAAAGACTACCATTTGACTTTTTGGAGGAAGAGAAGACCAAGAGAGAGAAGAGAAAGTGCTGAGGTCCAAAGCAGATGTGTTTCCAACAAGTAGGATCAGCAAGAGGGTCAGTGTAGCCTACATGGAAAGAAGAGAGGACAGTAGTAGGAGTTAGAAGTTGGGAAAGTAAGATGATAGAAAGGTGTGTGGAAGTTTAAGATCATTGTCAAATTTTTTTTTTTAATTTTACTTAAGATGGGTAGAAATCACTCAAGAGTTTTATGCAAGACTGATGTGATCATAAATTTAAACAAGATTCTTTGCATGACGTGGTGCAACTGGAATGAAGGAAAACAAGAAAGAATACTAGGTAGGTGGTTATGGAAAGAATACATAGGGAGAGAACAATGGCTCAGGCTAGGGTGGGACCAAAACCAAAAGGACTTGAGGAATGACTGAATGGAGAATATGAGGGAAAAAGAAGTGCTATGGACTTCATACAATAAAATGAGAATACAAGTAAATGGATCAAGCAAATGGAAAATAGAATGCCATCCACTGAGATGGAAAAGAATATGGATCAATCTCTAATTTCTTGACAAACATATTTAAACTGTAAGTTTCCTTTTATTTTTTAATGTTTTAAAAAGATTTGATTTATTTATTTGACACAGAGAGAGTGAGAGAGTATAAGCAGGGGGAGCAGCAGAGGGAGAGGGAGAAGACTCCCTGCTGAGCAAGGAGTCCCATGCAGGACTCTCTCCCAGGACCCTGGGATCATGACCTGAGTCGAAGGCAGACACTGAACCACCCAGGTGCTCCCATAAGTCTCCTTATAAATACTGCTCTAGTCTCACAATATTTGATATGTACTCTTTTAAAGATAATTCTTTTCTAAGTATTTCATATTTTTTCTTATGGCTTCATTTTTAACCAAAATAGTTACTTAATACTGTGTTGTCTAATTTCCAAATGATAGAATTTTTTCAAAATTTCTTTGGTTATTGATTTTCAATTTCACTGAGTTTTGGTGAGAAGAACATAATATGGTTTTGATTTTTCAAAATGTATTAAAGGTTATTTTTGCCTTTGCATATGAAAAGTTTTGTTAATGCTTGAAAGAAGTATGTGTTCTTGGTATTCTGGATATAAAGTTTTAAAACCATGTTACTCAGATGTCTCTTAATTTGTACTTTGCTGGCCTTATCTATCAACTTTTGAAAAGGTATATTAAACTCTTTAGCTAGGACTTCTAACTTACCTGTTTATTCCTTTAATTTAGTCAGTCACATTCAATATACTCAGAGGCATTAACAGACTATTTCATTTATCTACATCGTTCACTGTTTTGAGTCCCTTGAAGGCAGAGACTGTGTCAGTCACTGTAACATTTGAAATAAGGAATACAGGGCCCAGATATAGAAAACCCTAAACTCATCTTTGCTGAATCAATGAACAAGTGTTATTAATTTTAGAATATTTTCCCATGAGAGTTATATACTTTAACTGGTGCAGCTGCATATTTTCCCTAGTGTCATTGTAATTGTGTAAAATATGCCTGTGCAGGCACTGTGCAGACAGGATGGAGCTAACTGGTTTATAGGACGATTTAATCTGTAGGTATATTTTCATGATCTAAAAAACCAAGTTGGATGATTTTAGGTAATCATTTTCTTCTGTTTAGGTTAGACCTGCAGAACAAGAAGATAAATGTTTTCATAAAAATTCTAGAATCTGCACATTAATTTGACTATTTACTATTTGTAACCCTCTTACAAATTAAGATTTTTAAAATTTTTGGTGTTAATTACCTTCCATCCATATAATATTCAAAGATAAATTCAATTACAGCAGTTCACAGATACATTTTCTTTATGATCCTAAACAAAGCATGGACATGATTCCCATTATTTACTACATATTCTTGTGCATCCCACAATCTAAGATGAACAGAAAGAAATTAAGTATGTCAATAACATATACATCAACATCAATAACATATAAATATGTCAACTAAAAAGTCAATAAATATAAATAATATAATGGCAATTGCTAAAAAGAAAATATACTTGGGAATAATAGCATTGGAGAGTTAGAAGGTTGTGGCTACTTTAGAGTGACCTCTGTGAGAGGATATCCGACTTGAGACCACATGATGAGAAATAGGAATTCACAAATAGTTAATGGATAGTATCATAATTTCTCACTGAAAATATTGAAATGTGATCCATTGAATCATTGCTATTTCAAAAAATCAATATTACCAAAAAGTTATAGATTTAATACCACTGAATATGTCAAAAAGGGAGGATTTTTTTTTTTAACCACAAAGCTACTAAAGATATCCATAACTTGAAAAAAATTCCATTTGGGGGGCACTTGTGTGGCTCAGCCAGTTAAGCATCTGGCTTCGGCTTAGGTCATGACCCCAGGGTCCTGGGATCAAGCCCTGCATCGCATCCAGCTCCCTGCTCAGTAGGGAGTCTGCTTCTCCCTCTCCCTCTCTCTCTGTGTGAGAAAGTTCAGTCTCTTTATCTCAAACAAATAATAAATATTAAGAAAAAAAAAATTCCAGGCAGAGTCAAGATGGCAGAGGAATAGCAGACTGAAATAACATGTCACAAGAGTTCAGCTAGATAGTTATCAAACCATTCCAAACACTTACAAACCCAACAGGAAAACAAGGAGAAGAAGAGCAGCAATTCTAGAAACAGAAAATCAACCACTTTCTGAAGGGTAGGACCTGCAGAGAAGTGAATCTCATGAAGCGATGGGAGGAAGGGTCCAGCTCCCGGCAAGCAGTGGATCAACAGAGCACAAAACCTGAACTTTTAGAAGTCTACTCCACTGAGGGACAGTGCTCTAGAGGCTAAGTGGGGGTGGAGCTCTTGAGGAGACAGTGTGGTCTCAGGTCCCACGGGGTCACAGAAGGATCAGGGGTGTCTGAGTGTAGCAGAGCTCCCAGGTATCAGAGCAGGGAAGCTGACTAGAGAGACAGAGTCAATGTGTGAGCTCTCAGCTTAGGGTTACCTTACGATGATCACAGTTGGGCCAATGCTTTTTGAGCAGGGACCCCACAAGTGGCAGATCTGGGGAGACCCACCTTTCTCCACCAGAAGAGCAGCATGGCAGGAATCTGCTGGGTTTGGAGACTGCAAATGGGGCTGTGTGCCAGAGACAGAAACACTCAGTCACAGGCCAGTGAGCTCAGATTATGGCCAGAGAACAGGGAGATGGGAGTGATTGACCACTTTTCTCTGAGGGAGCGCTGAGGAGTGGGGCCCGAGCTCTCAGCTCCTCCTGGCTGGAGATTGGGAGGCTGCCATTTTCAATTTCTTCTAATAGATCAAAATATACCCTAAATCTAACAGAGAACTTTGTTCTAGTCTCCAGCCTGGGTAAATTCTCTCTGCTTTCTTTTTTGCTTCTTTTTCCAACCAACTTATCGATTCCTTTTTTAAAATACTTTTTTAAATTTTTCATCTTTACAGTCATAGTCCATCCCTTCATCATGTTTACCCTAATTTTTGTATATATATACATTATATATATACATATGGAGGTAGTTTCTTCTAAGAGATGAAAATACATCCCAAATCAAGAGGGAGTCTCTGTTCTATTCACCAGTCTAATATATATATATATATATATATATATATATATATATATATTTTTTTTTTTTTTTTTTTTTTTTATTTAAAAAAATTTTTTAAATTTATTTTTATCCCCTTTCTTCTTCCCCTGATTTGGGGTCTCTTCTGATTTGCTTAGTGTACGTTTTTCTGGAGTCTTTGTCACCTTTTTAGTATTTTATTCTCTCATTCATATATTCTTATCTGGATAAAATGACAAGGCAGAAAAAATACCAAAAAAAAGACAGTACCAAAGGCTGGGAACCTAATCAATAACGGACATTGGTAACTTGTCAGATCTAGAGTTCTGAATGAGGATTCTCAAGGTGCTAGCTGGACTTGAAAAAGGCATGGAAGATATTAGAGAAATGCTTTCTGGAGAAATCAAAGCCCTTTCTGGAGTAATAAAATGACTAAAATCTAATCAAGTTGAAATTTAAAAAAGCTATTAATGAGGTACAATAAAAAATGGAGGTTCTTACTGCTAGAATAAATGAAGCAGAAGAGAGAATTAGAGATATAGAACACCAAATGATGGAGAATAAAGAAGCCGAGCAAAAGAGAGACAAACAACTACTGGACCATGAGGGGATAATTTGAGTGAAAAGTGATACAATAAGATGAAACAATATTAGAATGATTGGAATTCCAGAAGAAGAAGAAAGAGAGAGGGGACAGAGGGTATACCAGAGCAAATTACAGTAGAGAATTTCCCTAATATGGAAAATGGAACAAGCATCAAAATCCAGGAGGTGCAGAGAACACCCCCTCAAAATCAGTAAGAATAGGTCTACACCCTGTCATCTAATAGTAAAACTTACAAGTATTAGTGAAAAATAGAAAATCCTGAAAGCAGCTCGGAACAAGAAGTCTGTAGCATACAATGGTAAAAATATTAGATTGGCATCAGACTTATCCACAGAGACTTAGCAGGTCAGGAAGAACTACCATGATATATTCAGAGCACTAAATGAGGAAAACATGCAGCCAAGACTATTATATCCAATAAGCTATCCTTGAAAATGGAAGGAGAGATAAAAAGCTTCCAGGACAATCAAAAACTAAAAGAATTTGTAAACAGCAAACCAGCTCTACAGGAAATACTGAAAGGGTCCTCTAAGCAAAGAAACAGCCTAAAAGTAGTAGACCAGAAAGGAACAGAGACAATATACAGTAATAGTCACCTTACAGGCAATATAATTGCACTAAATTCATATCTTTCAATACTTACCCTGAATATAAATGGGCTAAATGCCCCAATCAAAAGACACAGGGTATCAGAATGGATAAAAAACAAAACTCATCAATATGCTGTCTACAAGAAACTCATTTTAGACCCAAAGACACCTCTAGATTTAAAGTGAGGGGGTGGAAAACAATTTACCATCCTAATGGACATCAAAAGAAACCTGGAGTGTCAATCCTTATGTCAGATAAATTAGATTTTAAGCCAAAGACTATAATAAGAGATGAGGAAAGACACTATATCATACTCAAAGGGTCTGTCCAACAAGATCGAACAATCTTAAATATCTATGCAGCCAACTATATAAACCAATTAATAACAAAATCAAAGAAAGACATTGACAATAATACAATAATAGTAGGGGACTTTAACACATTCCCTCAATGAAATGGACAGATCATCAAAGCAAAAGATCATCAAGCAAATAAAGGCCTTAAATGACACACTGGACCAGCCAGACATCACAGATATATTCGGAACGGAATCTACATTCTTCTCTAGTGCACATGGAACATTCTCCAGAATAGATCATATCCTGGGTCACAAATCAGGTCTCAACTGGCACCAAAATATTGAGATCATTCCCTGCATATTTTCAGACCACAATGCTCTGAAACTAGAACTCAATCACAAGAGGAAATTTAGAAAGAACCCAATTTCATGGAGCCTAAAGAGCATCCTACTAAAGAAGAATGGGTCAATCAGAAAATTAAAGAATTAAAAAATTCATGGAAACAAATGATAACAAAAACACAACAGTTCAAAACCTGTGGGACACAGCAAAGGCAGTCCTGAGAGGAAAGTATATAGTGATACAAGCCTTTCTCAAGAAACAAGGTCTCAAATATACAACCTAACCATACACCTAAAGGAGCTGGAGAAAGAACAGCAAAGAAAGGCTTAACCCAGTAGAAGATGAGAAATAATAAAGATCAGAGCAGAAATCAATGAAATAGAAACAAACAAACAAACAACAACAACAACAAAAACAGTAGAACAAATCAACAAACTAGGAGCTGGTTTTTTGAAAGAATTAATGAGATTGAGAAACTCCTAGACAGACTTATCAAAAAGAAAGGAAAAGGGACCCAAATAACTAAAACCATGAATGAAAGAGGAGAGATCACAACCAACACCAAAGAAATACAAGCAATTATTAGAACACATTATGAGCAACTATACACCAGCAAATTTGACAATCTGGAAGAAATGGATGCATTTCTGGAGACATATAAACTACCACAACTGAACCAGGATGAAATAGAAAACCTGAACAGACCCATAACTAGTAAGGAGATTGAAGCAGTCATCAAAAATCTCCCAACAAACAAGAGTAAAGGGACAGACAGCTTTGCAGGGGAATTCAACCAAAAATTTAAAGATTTAATACTTATTCTGAAACCGCTCCAAAAAGTACAAATGGAAGTAAAACTTCCAAACTCATTTTATGAGGCCAAATCACCTTGATCCCTAAACCAAAAAAAGATCCCACAAAAAAGGAGAATTAGAGACCAGTACCCTTGATGATGCAAAAATTCTCATGAAAATACTAGCCAGTAGAATCCGACAGTACAATGAAAGGATTATTCACCACAATCAAGTGGCATTTATTCCAGGGCTGCAAGGTTGGTTCAACATCTGGAAATCAATCAATGTGATACAATACATTAATAAAAGAAAGGACAAGAACCATATGATACCTTCAATAGATGCTGAAAAAGCATTTGACAAAGTACAGCTTCCTTTCCTGATCAAAACTCTTCAAAGGGCAGGGATAGAGGGTACATATCTCAATATCATCAAAGCCATCTATGAAAAACGCACTGCAAATATCATTCTCAATGGAGAAAAACTGAGAGCTTTTTTGCTAAGGTCAGGAATATGGCAGGGATATCCATTATCACCACTGCTATCCAACATAGTACTAGAAGTCCTAGCCTCAGCACTCAGACAACAAAAGGAAATTAAAGGCATCCAAATCAGCAAAGAAGTCAAACTCTCACTCTTTGCAGATGATGTTACTTTATGTGGAAAACCCGAAAGACTCCACTCCAAAACTGCTAGAACTTGTACAAGAATTCAGTAAAGTGTCAAGATATAAAATCAATGCACAGAAATCAGTTGCATTTCTCTACACCAACAACAAGACAGAAGAAAGAGAAATTAAGGAGTCAATCCCATCTTCAATTGCACCCAAAACCATAAGATACCTAGGAATAAACCTAACCAAAGAAAGAATCTACTCAGAAAACTATAAAGTACTCATGAAAGAAATGGAAGAAGACACAAAGAAATGGAAAAAGGTTCCATGTTCATGGATTGGAAGAACAAATATTATGAGAATGTCTATGCTACCTAAAGCAATCTACAGGTTTAATGCAATCCCTATCACAATCCCATCCTTTTTTTTCAAAGAAATGAAACAAATAATTCTAAAATTATATGGAACCAGAAAAGACCTTGAATAGCCAGAGGAATATTGAAAAAGAAAGCCAAAGTTGGTGGCATCACAATGTCAGACTTCAAGCTCCATTACAAAGCTGTCATCATCAAGACAGTATGGTACTGACACTAACAGACACATAGATTAATGGAACAGACTAGAAAGCCCAGAAATAGACCCTCAACTCTATGGTCAACTAATCTTCAACAAAGCAGGAAAGAATGTCCAATGGAAAAAAGACAGTCTCTTCTACAAATGGTGTTGGGAAAACTGGACAGCCACATGCAGAAAAATGAAACTGGACCATTTCCTTAAACCACACACAAAAATAGACTAAAAATGGATGAAGGACCTCAATGTGAGAAAGGAATCCGTCAAAATCCTTGAGGAGGACACAGGCAGGAACCTCTTTGACCTCAGCCGCAGCAACTCTTCCCAGAAACATCACGAAGGCAGAGGAAGCAAGGGCAAAAATGAAATCTTGGGACTTCATCAAGATCAAAAGCTTTTGCACAGCAAAGAAAACAATCAACAAAACTAAAAGACAACGGGAGAAGATATTTGCAAATCACATCTCAGTTAAAGGGATAGTATCCAAAATCTATGATTGAATTTACCAAACTCAACACCCAAAGAACAAATAATCCAATCAAGAAATGGGCAAAGGACATGAACAGACATTTCTGCAAAGAAGACATCCAGATGGCTAACAGACACATGAAAAAGTGCTCCACATCACTCGGCATTAGGGAAATACAAATCAAAACCATAATGAGATACCACCTCACACCAGTAAGAATGGTGAAAATTAATAAGTCAGGAATCCACTGATGCTGGCAAGGATGTGGAGAAAGGAGAACCCTCCTACACTGTTGGTAAGAATGCAAGCTGGTGCAGCCACTCTGGAGAACAGCATGAAGGTTCCTCAAAAAGTTGAAAATAGAGCTATCCTATGACTGGGCAATCGCACTACTGGGTATTTATCCTAAAAATACAAATGTAGTGATCCAAAGAGACAGGTGCATTTGAATGTGTATAGCAGCAATGTCCACAATAGCCAAACTGTGGAAAGAACCTAGATGCCCATCAACAGATGAATAGATAAAGAAGATGTGGTAGATATATACAATAGGATACTATGCAGCCATCAAAAGAAATGAAATTGTCATTTGCAACGATGTGGATGGAACTAGAGGGTATTATGCTGAGCAAAACAAGTCAATCAGAGAAAGACATTTATAATGAGGAATTTCAGAAGCAAAGTGGGGGGTTTAGGGGTTGGGAAGGAAAAAATGAATCAAGATGGGATCGGGAGGGAGATAAGCCATAAGAGACTCTTAATCTCACAAACAAACTGAGGGTTTCTGCTGGGAGAGGGGTTTGGAGAGGGTGGTTGGGTTATGGACATTGGGGAGGGTATGTGCTTTGGTGAGTGCTTTGAAGAGTGTAAGCCTGACAATTCACAGACCTGTATCCCTGGGGCAAATAATACATTATATGTTAATAAAGAACAATTTAAAAAGTATAAAACCCCCTTAAAAAATTTCCATTGTGGGAATAGGTGACCATATCGAAGAGTAAGGAAAGAATTCAAGTGCATATGCTCTACTTTATGTTCTCAAAGATTTTAGTCATTTTATTGGCCCAAATCCTAAACAATGGTGATACATATTTTGAAAAAATATGTGTGCATCAGTATTTACCTATCTTACTGATATTTATCAAACAGCTTATTTAATCATAAGTGTGGAGAGAATGTTAATAGATTTACTTTAAAAGTTTAAAAATTAAATTCTTCAAAACGTGTACCACCACTTTCCATGCAAACTTAGTGTATGCCATAATAAAAGCTCATGAATATGTTATTTGGACAGTTCTTTCATCATATTTCAATCTCCTTTTTTTCTCTTAAAACCTAATCCCAATACCAAATACAAATTTAAGTACAGTATAACAATGGTGAATTAATTTGCTTACTTATGGGAGAAATAAACAGTTCATGCAAGCTTAAAAAAAAAAGTCAAAGCTACAGTCATTTGAATCTGCAACTAACTCCTTAGAGAACTTGCAATTAATTTGATTTTATGACTCATTTTTGAGCTTCAGAAACTTATCTAATGTGTGTTTCTCTTCAAAAAATCATTTCACTAAAACTTGTACCTCATCTAATTTTAACAGAACTTCTTACCTTCATCCTTTTAGGTATGTAAAAATTATCTCTTCCCATGACATCACCAGCCATAGAGGAAAGAAAAGCATAGCAGCAGTCTATCAAAAAATACTTACTACTTCTTATGGAAAATACCAAAATATTTCAAGAATAGTACTGACAGAATAGATAACAGGAAATAGGGAACTTGGGACCAGACACAGGACCAGAAATTATAGATAATAAAAGGTAACGAAACCCAGTCTTCCTTTACATCATTATGACCTTCTTTTCCAAAATATCTGTTCTGGAGCCCATGTCTTGGAATAGAGTTATGCTTAGAAGTGATTCTCGATGGTCCAATGGAAAAATCATTGTATAATTGCCCTTTATTTTTGTAGATTCATAATATATACCTGTATTATGAAGACTCTAAGAAGTTGTGTAGTCAAGAAATGTATTTTCTTTGTTTATAGGGATTTCAAAATGTATTTAAGCCCAGAATGTTTCCCTTTCTAACCCACCCACTCAACTGTGCACTCAGTGCCATGACTCTTCAAGACACCAGGCTACAGAACTCTGTGTTGATTTTCTTCTGAATTCGGCCCTTGTCTCTCATACTTTACATTGCTGGATATTACACCATTTATAGTTTTTTATCCTACCCAGGACTTGGACGCACACTCCTTAAAAGAAAAATGAATCTTCACAGTGAGTCAGTCTTGAAAACATGAAAAAGAGGTTCCATTCAAAGCAGAATGTTTTTCAAGTTAGAAATTTTTGCAGACTCTAAGATGTAATTTCACTTCCATTGTCAAGACATTTTAAAGGTGAAATTAGAAAAAATGATGCTGGGGCACCTGGGTGGCTCAGTGGGTTAAGCATCTGCCTTCAGCTTGGGTCATGGTCTCAGGTTCCTGGGATTTGGCCCCGCATTGGGCCCTCTATTCGGCGGGGAGCCCACCTCCCCTTCTCTCCCTGCCTGCCTCTCTGCGTACTTGTGATCTCTCTCTCTGTCAAATAAATCAATAAAATAAAAGAATGTTTCTTTTCAAAATAAAATTATATAAAAATCACAAATATTTGGAAGTCAGAATTTAAGTAGCAACTTCATAGGTTTTAATTTTAATTAGTGTACCCTAATTTAGATCTAATATTGGCTTTCTACTAAAATACTGGTATTTTAAAGTCATATTTTATGCTTTTAGTTTTGTTATTTTTGCAAATAACTCATCAAGACTTCTCAAACTCTGAAGACAAAGCTCTTTCAGAGAACTGACCGAATAACCATCACTTCTTGAATGTCAGCTGCAGAAAATTAACTTTGGACAGGAAGTCAAAAGATGTTCATTCCAGGGCGCCTGGGTGGCTCAGTGGGTTAAGCCACTGCCTTCGGCTCAGGTCATGATCTCAGGGTCCTGGGATCAAGTCCCGCATCGGGCTCTCTGCTCAGCAGGGAGCCTGCTTCCCTCTCTCTCTCTCTGCCTGCCTCTCCATCTACTTGTGATTTCTCTCTGTCAAATAAATAAACAAAATCTTTAAAAAAAAAAAAAAAGATGTTCATTCCATTCTTGCTTATTAGTCAAGTAAATATCTTAGAAGTCACTAAATATCTATGTGACCTAAAGCAAATGAGTTAGCCTCATTTGTAAAATGAAGATTCCCAATTACTTGAGTTGTTGCTTTTATCTATATCATATGATTCCAAACATAAGAAAATAATATTCTGAAGCATTTTTCTAAGTAATAAATGGAATTTCCACCAGACGAATGTGCAGGATCCCAATGTAACAAAATGATCATGTGTTAAATATGTATTATGGCTTATGCAAAATTTTTCAAACACTATATTAACTCTTAGAATAGCCCTGTTTTTATAATATTATCACCTCCATTTAATGGTTAAGGAAACAATAGTGCAAACAAGTTAAATTTCTTATCTGTTAGTCAGGGAGGAGAAAACTCTGAGTTGAATCTCAAATTCAAATATCTCACTCCAAAATCCAGTGGCTTTTTATGCTGCCAAAGAGTTTTTAACTAGTGCATACCATTATTCAGTTGTGTCAAATAACACTGCAATGATTGTTTCTTGCTTTCCTTTCTAATTATTTTTAAATGAAAGCAGTCGCATTTAGCAGGAAATGTGTTAATCTCTCTCTTTTCCAAAGAGTAAAGTGTACCTTAAAAGCATTCCTGAGGTTTCTTCCTCAAAGTGGAGGCTTCTTTTGTTCTCCACAACTGATACAATCTTCATCTACCAATTCCTCTGTTAATAAGTTTGTTAAACAGACTTTGAGGCTAGTCAAGTGTTACATTATTGTCTTTGGATTACTGTCATTAGTACTTATTTAATTAGAATAACATTGCAAAATAAACCATTTTTTCCTTCAATATGCATTTTATATGGTAGAAAGTCCACTCAATACTGTGTGTTGTTTGATAATAATCCACAAGATGTTGAAGCACTTCCGAATTTTACCAGCTATTAAGAGTTCAGGGGATCACAGTCAGCGTACATCTGCTATAGATGTCAAACCAGGATATTCAATTCCTCTCATGAATTCTTTGGGTACCAAAGAGAGCTTTTAAACAGCCTCTAATGAGTCCTGATGTATCCCCTGAGAGTGTATTTGTGCATACATACAGGGCAAAATAACCATTATATAAGCACTTCAGTTACTGGAACCACTCCAGTATTATTTAATCCATTTCAATACATTAATTACATGGCACCCCCATGAAGTATGCAAGTGCTTTTATTTCCATAGGCACACCAAAGTAATTAAGCTAATTCTATGTAAATTAAGTAAAACGAGGTTATGGGGGAAGTCAACAATACATTTGCCAAGAATGGAATTAAGGATTTTTGATACCCATTTTAAACTCAAAATGTGGTTTCATAGTCTCTACAGAGTTCTATATATATGATTTATTGGGAATACAATCAAGAGGCATAATCTAACTATAAAATCATCAACCAAATTTTTACAAAGATCACAGTTTAGCAGCATCAATATACTGAAGGGATGAACAGGATTTTAGAGAATTTATTTTGAGATTTATCCAAACATGTTTGTGCACATACAGGAACAGGATTAAGTGCAAAGCAGTTTTGCTTTAAAAAAAAAAAAAAAATTAACTTTGGGGAGGCTTGGGTGGCCCAGCCAGATAAGCGTCTGCCTTCAGCATAGATCATGATCCCATGGTCCTGGGCCCAAGCCGTATGCGGGGCTCCCTGCTCAGCAGAAACCCTGCTTTTCCTTCTGCCTGTCACTCCGCCTGCTCATTTGCACTCTCTCTCTCTCACACACACAAATAAATAAATCTTTAAAAATATTCATCTGTATTTGTCACTTTTTTATTATTGTGTTCAGTTAGCCAACATATAGTACATCATTAGTTTTTGATGTAGTGTTCAACGATTCATTAGTTGTGTATAATACCCAGTGTTCATCACAACACATGTCTTCCTTAATACCCACAACATTTTAAAGCAGAATGTGACTTAAGCCCTACAATTACATCCACAAAACTTGCTCTGAGTTAGTTTTCAAACTGCTTTACAACATGCCTAAGTAGGCTTATAATTTTGCTATTCTAAACAATGCCTTTGTTTTGAAGCAAACTCTATGGGTAGTTACTTCCATCAAGTTGGTTCAGTTTAACACACTAATTTCTAGAGGCCTGGTACATACACTTCATAACTATAAGGGATAGGGATATGGATAGGAGGTCTGAAAAGCAGATCCTAGAAGATGAAAGATGAAAATTGTTTGAGCCAATATTTTTCTTTTAAACTTCAAGGTATATCTCAAAACATTTGAGTGACAAAAGATTTTGTCTAAAGAAATTTTACTTTTGGGGTGCCTAGGTAGCTTAGTTGTTAAGCAGCTGCCTTCTACTCAGGTCATTATTGCGGGGGGTCCTGGAATCGAGCCCCACATCAAGCTCCATGCTCCGCAGGAAGCCTACTTCTCCCTCTCCCACTCCCCCTACTTGTGTTCCCTCTCTCATTGTGTCTCTTTCTGTCAAATAAATAAAATATGTAATTTTTTTTTTTTTACTTTCAAAGCTAAGGAATTAGTACCTATTAAAATGAAAGAAAGACCATTTAAAGATAAATTATTGAAATTTCTTCTGAATTGTTTTCACATGCAAAATTTTTTGGTTCTATCATCATAACCCTGTATAAAAAGCAAATTTAAAAGCACCTGGCTATTGGTGGTGTGCATCTTAGGGCATAGTATTTGCATAATATAAATACATTTATTGTGTTTACGGTAAGTCTAATAAGAAAGGGAAAAACTCCTTTCTTATAGTGAAGAATATCTTATAGTGAAGAATCCCTCATGTGAAATTCAAAGTGCGACAACTGTGAAGTATTCTTCTGCATCATACCAATTTTTGCTAGTTGCATAGACCTAAAGACAGTTGGTTTGCTAAATGGCACTGAAGAAAATCCTGACCCTAGTGGCACTACTTAGTCCAAATGTTCTTGACCAAAATAAATTATACAACAATATTTATAGGCTCAATTTATAGTCTGCAATTTAACCATTTTCATATCACTATTTATCACCTATAATTTCATCCAAATTATCAAGTTCTATTAAGTTTATTAAAAAAAAATAACAACAACCAACCAAACAAACAAATGGAATGATGAGAAGAGGCTGCAGGTACAGACACAAATAGAAATTTAAAAATTTATATTTTTAAATATAAAAAATAAACTTAAGTAAAGTGCAAACACAAAACCATATTTTCATTTAGTTTGGAGAAAATGGTCCTGTCCAGAGACTGTCACTCCAATTAATTTCCAATTAAGTAAATCTGAATTTGGAAACCTGCAGCAAACAAGATGATTGAATTCCAAATATGCAAATTTGACTCTAAGGAAGACTCAGAAGAGCATGGTTTGGTCCTTTCCAAGACACACATACACACAAATCTCTGGCAGGAGTATATACTGGTGACAAAGACACACACTGGGAATAATGATTTTAAAGATATTATAAACCAGGAAAAAATGTCTAAGCTTTCTAGTTATTTTGTTCAGTTCTAAGTAAAATTTCCAGTGTTTTTACCAATACTTAAGACAATTAAAGGTTACTGACAAGACATGTGAGCTCAATTTGTACCTTTAGAGACTCAGGTGCTTTGTTCCAAAGAGTTAGTGATTTCTGTCTGGTACCAGGCAACTCTCAACTGCTCTGCTAAAGATTCTAAACCCATGCTGAGAACAAATGCTGCAAATCTCAAAGTCAACACAAGTGGACGATGCAGAAGTAGTAAAACAAACAAGTTCAATTTTTTCATACTCATCCAAATAAGTGTGAGGGCAGTGACTTCTCAATCAGCAGTCTTGGCACAGGACTCATTGGTTCTTTAGACTAAGCAGAAAGAAGAAAACAGCGTAAAAAAAATCATACTCATTAGGCTGTCAGGATGTGTGTGGTGAAAAGATAGTTGCTTGAAAAGAAATAATAGATTGTGAAGATGAACATCTTTCTAAGCACCACTCGAATTGTCTCTGGTCGTAGCACATTATTTCGCTTGTTTTAGGCCACAGGATGTGCTGTAAAAGCAGACTCTATTTCTCCAAGGAATGGAATTGCTTTTTAATTATTTTTGGCTCAACAGAAGCAGAAATCAAAAAAGCAATGTTTTTCATTTGATCAAATGTGAAATAAAAGGGGGGTGATTAAAAAATAATAGCCTCCCAGACATAAAGGCAAAAATATAAGGATATTCCAGGGTTAAAAGAGGATAGACGCTTCCCTTCCCTCTACCCCTCTCATCTTTCCCCTACATGTTTTACATTTGATCAAAAATGGGTAAAGAATACATGTCTAAAAAGGAAAAAAAAAAAAAAAAGGACTCCCAAATATATAGATAAAAATATAAACCTATTCCAAGATTAAAATAAAAAAGGATAAACTTCCTCCTCCTCCATCACAGAGACTTGCTTTCCCAAGTGACTTACACTAATGAAAATGGCTGAAGAACAATGATTTTAAAACAAACAACAAAAACAATAGTCTCTCAAACATGTAGGTGAATAAAACAAAGGCATTCCAGGATCAAAATAAAGGAGACTAAAGATAAACCCTTTTCTCTCTCTCACCCTTCCCCCATCACACTGAATTATTTTTCTCCGTGTGTTTTCTGTGTTCATATCCATGACACTTTGAATTAATTCTTTCCCCTGAGGGATGGATTACCTTATCTAGTCTGGGCATTTCTGTAGTTGACAATGAACCCACGAATTAATCTGAATATAGAAACTAATTACAATAAAACCTGTTCAGTGTTCTCACTTAAAACATTTCCTTCCCCTTAAATGTTAATCTTTAAAAGACCAAGGCAATTGGCACAAAAGCAATGTTTCCCATTTAAGGAACTTTTTATTTTTCCAGTGTTGATATGCATTCTTTTCAGTGAGAGAGACAGTGAGGTAGCCTCATGCACTGTTTGGGTAATTGCACCCACATGATCTAAAAGGTCAAAATAGCTAAAAGTTTTAAGGAGAATTTAACGACAATGTAGAGGAAAAAAATGGCTGACATAATAGAAGCAAAAGTCATTAAATAGAAAGGAGAAAATTGAAGTCGTCTATCCCCTTGGGTGCTTCTTCACATTTCACTCTCCCACTCCATAATCTGACAGATGAAGAAATAGGGATGTGTGTATATAGTTGACGATCCACTCAGGAGCATATATAAATATTTGGAGACAAATATGTATGTATCTTCTTAAAATATCATGAAAATATATCAAATCTTTAGAGTGGCTTTGACTTCTCAAAAGGTTTGAAACATTGTTACCAAACTTTTATCAAGTTAGAAAAATAAATATTCCCTATGCATATTATGGTCCCCACAAGTTTTTATACCCAAGATCCTAGGACTACATAATGAATATAGTTACAGGAACAACCATAAAAAGTAATTTGCTATTTCCCGTAGAATCCTAGAATGTAAAAGTTTATAGTAAATTTAGAGTAGCCTAGCCCAATTCTCTCATTATGTAGATTAAAAACAATGAAAATAAAATGGGTGATATTTCCTGCCCAAAGGTTCCCAGGCTAGGACCTAATTCTTTGTTTCTAAACCCATTCCTTTTCCCGCCATGCCTCAATTATCTCACACACAGTCTGATGTACACACAGGCAATGCAGATAATTACATTCAGGTGGGAGTGGATTTATCTTTACTCCCATGGAAAGCTTGGTCTAAAGATGGGTCGAGATGGAGGCCCCGTTTCAACTCTAAGCCTGGCAGGGGGAAAAAATAATCAGGGAGGAAATACCTAGAGACTCATTGTATCTTTCTTACCCTATCCATAAATTGATCTCCTAAACCTGAAGGCAAAATAGAAATCACTACTTTAATTACCTTAAGCAATAGCAGTAGACTGCGTGCACTGAAGATCTGTTACATCATATATATCTTTGTTAATGGTAGATAAAAGCAGCTCAGATTTCTTTTTTCCAATTCACAAATACTGTCCAGAGAATTTAATAACTAACACAGTATTCTGCAAGCTGACTTCTGTTCCCACCAGTCAAGGGCATCTCTTGTGTCAAAGATTTCTTTGCTAATGACCCATTTTAAAGGTATAGAGAGGTATTTTGATTCTGTATATTATGTGACATTGTTAATCAGAATCTTGATATTTTTCTTCAACAATCCATCCCTCTATTCATATCCTTCTATTCATATTTCGGAAATGTCTTTAAAGTGACAGATCCCTAGGATTCAACATATAAGATCTGTTCCTATACTCTAGGAGGATCCCCTTTGGTGGAACATGTGTCTAGACTATTCTTGCTCTTACCATATTTTTGATGAATTAGGTTTCTTCTCTTCCTCATTCATCTGCATCGTCCATTGGAATCTGAGTTCTACACTCAAAATAATTCTTTTCCCACTTAATGATTTTTTTCTTGGCTTTTTTTTTTTTTTTTTTTTTTTTTTTGTATTGCCATGGTTTCAACAGGATTTATGTTGGGTATTTCTAAGCACTTCATTATTGTTTCTGATTTTAGAGTCCTAATCTATGGCTTCACCCCTTACCTTCATTTGGTCTTTACTTTCAAGTGTCCATTCAGATTTTGCACATCTCTACTTCGGTGATTTTTCAATGTTTCAAATTCATATCCTAATCAAACTTTGGTATGTTTTTTCTGAGACTTGTGAATCATCCTGAATTTCTTTCCACATAAACTTTGTCATCCTCCACTGGTTATCTAAACCAGATAATTCAGTCATTCTTGACTACACCCCCATTTTTAGACATTTCCATGCAATTGGAACTTTAGTCCCACCAATAGATGTTATCTCTGGAATCTGCCCCTGTCACCCCCACACACCTATTGTATTGTAGTCGTGGCCCTCATTCTGTCTCAAGAAAAACTCTAATTAGTTGCTCAAAACTTTTTAAAGGATAGCAATATATATAAGATAACCTCTAAATATATAATTCTTAGGGGAAAATATCACTATCAGAAAAAATGTATACAGAGGCAGCTCCTTTGGCAAAGAAATGGTGGAAATAATCATACAAAATAGATAGACTACTCCCTGATACATATTTAAATGATTCAAGAGTCATAATTACTTTTGACAATACTAGAAGCAACTTTTAACATTATTAGAAGTAGTATTGATAAGCTAAGACTGCATAAATTTTGGTCTGCTCTGGTTAATGTTTTCCATTGGATGAATATTTATGGGATTCAATTTTAATTATGAATATCATTTATGATGAATATCATTTAAGTATGTGTCGATTATTGCTTACGTTCTAATACAATATTTATGTATATATGTTGTTGATTACATCAACTTAAATGTTTTTTAACTACCTACAAAAACTATCAAAAATTAAAGCTATGTTCTTAGGTTTTAGTTTGTCTAGTCTTTGAATACTAAATTTTACTTAAAGTTATTTTTTATGAAGAATTATTCATTTTTTGATTCACTTTAAAAGGACAAAGTTAAAAGCCACAATAATATTGCAGATCATTTTTATCAGAAATTTTCATCCTAGATATGTTTGAAAAAGTTTAAAAGCTCTAATAAAGGAAGACTGACATCCAAACTTCTAAGCATTTCACTAAATATCAAACCCTTCAGGTTTCTCTCTCTCACCTCCGAGCTCCCCGAAATGGCCCTCATCATTCATGTCAGCGGGGGCTTTTTGAGAGGCTTGTCATGGCTCCATAGTGCCATTCTTCAATCTACTCATGTGTTCCTGGTGTAGTAAGGAATAAAAAGTCTTGCAGGTAAGCATATTAGGCCCAGAAAGCAGTATCAAGAAACAAATTTTTAAGAGAAAGATATTTCTGGTTACATACCTGAAGCCACAAACATATCTTAAGTACAGTTATCCCCTGTCAAAATTTAAATTAATATGATTTTTTAAAAGATTTGTTAATTTCAGACAGAGAGAGAGGGGGAACAAAAGGGAAGGGCAAAAAGAGAAGGAGAGAAAAATCTCAAGAAGACTCCACGTGGAGCACAGAACCGAACACTGGCCTTGATCCCATGGCCATAAGATCATGACCTGAGCCGAAGCTGAAAGCTGAAGCTTAATCAACTGAGCCACCCAGGTGTCCCTAAATAAATGGGATTCTTTTTTTTTTTTTTTTTAAGATTTTTATTTATTTACTTGACAGACCGAGATCACAAGTAGGCAGAGAGGCAGGCAGAGATAGAAGAGGAAGCAGGATCCCCGCAGAGCAGAAAGCCCGATGTGGGGCTCAATCCCAGGACCCTGGGATCATGACCTGAGCCGAAGGCAGAGGCTTTAACCCACTGAGCCACCCAGGCGCCCCAATAAATGGCATTCTTAATCGAGTATATACCAGCTTTTAGTCATGCTAAACATGAAACTTAAAGTATAATTAATTATCTTAGGCATTTAAAGAGAGAGATTAATATGTGCCTTTTAGAAAGTATTGCTTGATATTTAACAAACTTTGTCAAAAGTGTCCAGAAATATTTCAGATCTCTATTTCTTCTTGAAGGTCCTCTTCCACCCCCATTTAGATAAGACAACGTTTTAACATCTCTTTTTACCTCAAGCAATATAGTTAAGTTGAACGCAGGCTGTATTTCATTAATATACCTTATATCTAGTTTTGACCTTTCATTTTGACTTTCAGCTTAGAAAAGAAGTTAAGGCAACCATAGGAGTGAGAACTTGAAGGGGATTATTTTTCAGATCTCCCTTTGCTATTTGGAGGTCAATTGGTTGGCACCAGGAAAGAGAGGTTACTACATCTAATCAGAGTTATAGCGATGCATGCTGTTAGGGCACTGGTATTAAGAAGGAACGTAGAGAAACTTTTTTTTTTAAATGAAAGTAGAATACTGTAAAGGTTTTCAGGCTCAGTAACTAAAGCAACTACCCTCATAGACTGTAGGAAGGGCTTAACAAGCTAACACTGACCCTCTCTGCCTGAAGTTTCAAATGCCCCAGACTGACAGTTGGCCTGGAAATGGTCACCCTGTTAACCCAACATGATTCTGAATTGAGAAGTACACTGAAGAGGATCAGTCTTTCTCATTTTCCTGTAAAGAAGTACGAAATAGGCTTTTCTGTGCTTGAACAACCTTGCCCATTAGGGAACAGTAAATAAAATCCACATGTATGAAATGGATTCATCCAGTGTTCTGTTTGGTTTTTATGTGGATTTTTTGCTCTTATCACATATGAGTCATAGGAATGCTATTTAGCATACACACCCAAAAATTAATGCATTTTGCAGAGTCTGTCAAGTAAGCAAGACATCAATTAGAAAACTGTGTCTTAAAAATTACAAAATAAGTGTGTTTCAGTTCATTTCTTTGTTAGTGTTTTTTTATGGTCTTCTTTATACAAACAAAGAAAAAAGAAAAGCTGGCCAACCATTTTACCCACGTAAGATGGTCAAGAAACTAATGTGATAAGTTATGGAGCGAATGAATTTGCTTAATTAAAACAACAAACAAAAATCACAGTTATCTGTATTGCTACCTATGATGATTTTAAACTAAAGAGACAAATCTTTAAGAACAGTTCACTGTTAATATATTTGGAAAGAAATTTCCAAGTCTCCACAGCATTTTGGGAAAATTCTCCCCCAAAACCCCAAAAAAAATTTCCAAAAGGAATCAGGTTTTACTTTCGTTCTTTTCTCTCCCATTTTGTAAAATGCAGTATCCAAAAATACATATGTACATACATACATGCATACATACATTAAATTAATAAGATTAAGGTACTGAAAACTATCAATGATTTCCTCAGGATAGAATCTAGGAATTAGAAATTTTGAGTCAAAGCATAATGAAAACGTAGAGTCTTTTACTATATGTTGCAAATGTTTGGAAGCTTGGATGCCAGCAATGGAAATTTCCTTTTCATTTTTGCCTTAACAACAGATACAATTTCTCATTTTGTTTCATTTGTTTATTTTAACAAATTTCCTAATTGAACCATAAATGTTTGGAATCAACGAATTCAGTTGGTGCATATATAGTCTTCATTCAGTTGTTCTTGCAAATTTTATATAGATTTGATTTTTTTTTCAAAAAATTTTGGAAAAAGTTATAGCTCAAACTAAAATTTAAATATTAAAAACATACGATTGGATGATTAACTGAATGAATCAGTCCTATGGCTTGTTAATGCTCACCACCCACAGACCACTAGAAATATACCTGTTGTTTAAAAGGTACTTTATTCAGCTCATATTTAGCAGGAGAGAAAGCACTTCAAAGGAAGGTGAGATTGTTATGAGGCTTCATAAAGGGTTTGGACAAATGTTGGTTAATTGTAAGGCAAATTTAAGGAAGCCAGGGCCAATTCTGGATTAGATATTGTCAGAAAGCAAGGACAATTCAGTGACTGTTTATTTTAATTTCTGTCTAGAACACATATGGATGAAAGCAATCTTTCACAGGTAAAGGGAAGAAGTCACACCAGGTAGAAGAGGGGTGCTAATCTATCTTTTTTTGTGATTATACTATGATCTTTCCTCTGTTTTATCCCAAACACAGGCATAGGAAGGTCTTTGCTTATTTAGGTTCAACTGCGAACATGATGAATTTGTATACATACGTTTAGGAAAGACACTGATTTTTGTGCTTCCCTGGGAGAGACACAAGATAAACTAAAACTAGAGCACAAGAAAGTGAGTTCTGAAGAGCTTTTGTAGATAATGCCAAACAGGTTTCCAAAGTCACATATACTTTGTCCTAAAGTAGAGTTTCCATTATTCTACATCTAGTCAGCATTTAGAATTGTTAGTCTTTTAGTTTTAGCTAGTCTGCTAGATTTGCATTGATTTCTCATCATGATTTTAATCTGTATTTTTCTTAAGTACTACTGAGGGTGAACTATGTCTGTATTGTTTGAAAGGACACCCTTTTTTGTGAAATCGTTCAACGTGCTTGTCCACTTTTTCCAATGAGCTTTCTGTCTATTATTGACTTGTCTTTCTTTATGTGTTCTAGATATATAAGCTTTTACCATTATAGGTTTTGAGGGTTTTTTGTTTTTTGTTTTTCTATTACCATGGAATGGTGACAGAAAATTTTCAGTTCTTCAATTTCAATTTTTCAATTCTTAATGGTGTCTTTTGATGAAGAGAAGCCTTAATGTCCATTCAATTTAAAATGTTTTCTTTTATGATTTCTAAATTTTGTCCCATTTAAAAAAATGTTTTTTCACCCAAAGGCTATGAACATAATCTTTTATATTATGTTCTGGGAGTTTCATTGTATTGCCTCTTACTTATAGAGCTACAAACCAAGGGAAGCTGATTCTTTTATATGGTATGAGATAAAAGCCTATTTCCAGATGGATAGATATTCAGTTGCCTCAGCACGGTTATATATTTTAAGGGAGAGAGAAAGAATCTCTCTTTTTTTTTTAAGACTTTATTTATTTGACAGAGAGAGAGAGATCATAAGTAGGCAAAGAGGCAGGCAAAGAGAGAGGGGGAAGCAAACTCCCTGCCGAGCAGAGAGCCCGATGTAGGGCTTGATCCCAGGACCCTGAGATCACGACCTGAGCCGAAGGTAGAGGCTTAACCCACTGAGCCACCCAGGTGCCCCAAGTTTATATTTTTAATGAGTGTTGATATCCAGTCAGGGAAATCCTTGAGTGTTATACGTCCCACTTAAAGCTATGCTTGATCCTTTGCCTTTTCATGTAAAATGCAGGGTCAGCTTGTTAATCGCTGCCCCCCACACACATACACACACAAATAGTTTTGGATTCAAGATTGCATTGAGTATGTAGATAAGTTTGAGGAGAATTGACATTTTTACACTGCTGGTTGTTTAATTAATGGACACAGTATATCCTTTTGATTTTACCTTTAATATTTACTTTCTTGTTAGTTTGGTATTATTTTACTCTCTTACTAACTCCATTTAAGTTAGCATAGATCATTGATTTTTAGCCTTTATTCTTTTCTTCTTATATGCATTTAAAGTTATATATATCAAATCACAGTTTTACCTGCATTTTAGCTATTTTAATTTCATTATCATTTAATCAAAATATTTTCTACTGTACATTGTAATCTCTTTTTTAGTGATGCATTATTTAGAAATATATTGTTTAGGGGCACCCCTAAACAGTCAAGCCTCTGTCTTCGGCTCAGGTCATGATCTCAGGGTCCTGGGATCAAGCCCCTCATTAAGTCCCCTGCTCAGCCAGAAATTTATTTCTCCCTTTCCCTCTATCCCTCTCCCCCTTTGCCCCTCTGCCCTATTGCTCATGCTCTATATTTTTCAAATAAATAAAATCTTTTTTAAAATGAAATATATTGTTTATTTCCCAAACTTTCAGAGGATTTTTGTTGTTGTTGTTGTTTTAATTGGTCAAAATGTCCTACATTTATGATTGGTGTGGCATTTTACAATTCAAACTTGTTATTAATGCTTTTTAAAATTTTCATGAATGTTATGTTTATTTAATTTCTTGTTATAACACTTATGGAGAGTACATTATGTAAGTTATTTTGATTTAATTTTCAACAAAGTCATTAAAGGGGGTGCTGTTATTATTTACATTTTACAGTTGAGGAAACTGAGACCCAAGTAAGTAAAATGACTTGTCAACATCACACTGCTAGCAAAAGATTGAATTGGCATTTAAACTGAATCCAGAATGTGTATTCTTCACTACCCACAGACACTGCTAACCTGGGCTTCTCTTTTATGACTCATAGTGAAATCGATTCAAACAAGTAATCGTTTTCAGATAACATCCCTATTTAATTATGGTATTTGGGGAAGATTTAGTGTTCCTAATTAAAATATATTATATCAAATATTCTTAGTAGTTTAATTTAAATGGACTTAAATAGACTTTAATATCTATAATAATAAAATTTTAAGAATAAATAATATTTAGAATTTGTTCTATTTTTTACAAATTATGTAGTAATCTATTTTTGAAAAGCACTTAAGGCAACACATAACAGCACATCTAATCTAAGCTGGATTGACAGATAAAAGGGATGTGATGGTTCTTGTGAGAAGTCTAGAAGTAATGCGTTTGGTATAATTTCTCTGGCATTCTCTTGCCTCTTCCTCCCCATGTCTTTTTTATCCTCAAGTTGTTAATTTGCATGGTTGAACGATGACTGCCATCAGGAAGGCTAAGAGCTTCTACTTCCTTGGTTAAATCTATGAGGAGACAAATGATTTATTTTCTCTCAAGCATAGAATAAAGGTTCTGAGTTGCTCTCTGATTGGAGATACTTAACTCACATGTCTACCTTCAAAGTGATTATCCTGTTTTATTTAGGATAAACCAATCAGAGCCTATCTCTGTAGCCAGGCTTAAAGGTAACTCCAGATATTTGCAATGGAGTTGTGTTTGGGATGTCTGTTTAGATCACCAGGCGGGGGGGGGGGGGGGGGGGGATGGAGGGAGGTTGCATAGAATCATTCACAAGAGAACTTAGAAGTTTATATAATGTGGTTTCTCTCTCCATCGGACGGGACCTCCCAAATGTGGGGCGATGATCAGGTGGAAGCTGGTGGCACAGGTGGTGAAAGGATTCCATGCCAGGCAGAGCAAAGGAGATAGAAATTCACTGAATACACCAGGAAGGAGCAGGTGTGCAGGACAGCAGAGGAGAGGCTGTCTGCCAAGAGGCCAGGGGTGGGAGCTGTTTTAAAAGAGGGAAGGTGAGGAGGTATGGTGATGTTTGGAACTTTCCCTTTTTTGGTAACTATGCTAGCGGCAAATAGCCCATTGGTTAGTTAGGGCCTGTAGATATGTTGACATGCATTGCCTGATGTGCCTATCTTGTATTCAGCCAGGGGTCCCTGTGGACCCTTTCTACATTCTATTGCTCCAGCCTGCTGTCCAAAGCAGCCTCTACATATATGATCTCAACCAGTTTAAAAATATGTAAAATTATGAATCTTAGAATGTAAAGTAAGGTGATTAAACATTTAGTTTGTCTTTCTAGTACCTCTCTTTAAATCTAAATATTTTTACATAAAATTAATCCTCTTCAATATTTCCCTGTCTCAGAATTTCTCTGGTAGCTTAAAGTTGCGCTATGAGGTATGAGCACTTGGTTTAGACTTGTTCTGGATGGTCCTCAGCATGCTCTGTACATGGAAGCCTTCCTGTTCATCTACTCAAAAACACATTTTGCTCTGTGGGACTTTACCTGTTAAATATGCTCCACAACCCAGCAAAAATTGGTCACATCCTGGAAGCTTAATAAATAAATACTTGTTGTTTCAAGTTATTGCATTCAGCTGAAGGAAATTTATTGGTTTACAAGGTAAGAAAAAGGTAAGTATTCTTTTTACACAAAACAAGTTACAACAAAATATATAACAGTGATGTAGAAGGGTTAAGGCAGTTTCTAAGGTTTCTATTTCAAAACACGTCCTAGACAGCAGGGGATGGAAAACAACTTAGTAGAAATTAACTTTGTTTTCCAGAGTATCTCCTGGCCACTCTAGATAACATATATGAAAAAAGGAAAATCAAATAATCCCCCAGAAATCTCACAAAAATGTATTTTTGCTTTCTATATAGAGTGATTCCTTTTTTTTTTTTTTTTTACAAAATTACTGAAGCTTCTAGTTTAGCTTTAGTGACAATGTTTTATAGTTCCAAAAATTATTTTAGGAGTTCTTAAAATCAATAATTGGAATATGTGAGAATAAGGAATGTAAACTGATTTCTACCTTATACTATCTTAAATCATTTTAAAGATGAGACAATGCTTAAACATTATGTATATATGAGTGTGTGTGTGTGTGTGTGTGTGTGTGTGTGTGTACACACACATATCAATGTATGCACATTACTATGTGCTAGATATGCTCTCATATATTCTCTTCTTATCATTTTTAGAATGTATCTAAAACCATGAATCCAATAAGTAGCAGAGTTCAAATCTAAATATATACCTAGTTATACTATGTGGTCAATATGCATCACTTTGTTCCCTCCCGACCTTGGGGATCCATGAGTACAACTCACTTATTGACCAGATGAGGAACCTTAGGACTGCAGGACGTATCAAACATAATCTTGGGTTTCTTTACACCTAACTCACATACCATTTTGTTAATGGAAACCTATTTTGAGTTGCTAAGTATTTTAGAATGTCTGTAGTAAAATAGCCTATGATTTCATTATGACATACTAATATCATGACTGGATAAACTTTGAGGATTATTTTCTGTAAAATTGAAGTACAAATTATTTTGTAAAAAGAATGCTTGGAAAAAGTCAATGAAAGTCATCAAACATTTGGCATATTTTATTACATTCTATCATGTTGTTGTGGGACAAATATTTACCATAAGGACATAATAAAATGCATGTGCTTTGACTAAATATTTCATGCTATTAAATGTTGACTCCAGCATCAGTTTTTTTTCCCCTGAAGAAACATCCATGCACTATAGTATTTTCAATAGAATTACTGACTATAGTTTGTTTTCACACCAAATATGTGACTCTTTTCAAGTTAATGGATAAATTTGCTCATCTCTTTCTTTATTATAAGGCAAAGATAAATAAGTCTTTTTCACTCAATCTGCTGAGATAACTTGTGCCCATGCCGAAAGGTGATCTGTTCTAATCAACTTCACAAAGTCTGATGGAATTACACTGAACATATCTCATACCTGACACAACTACAGAATGATACAGTTCAGGACAAACATTGGTGACCTGAATAATACATGACAGACAGATGACCGGGTGAGAAAAGTAATTTTTCACCTACACCATTTGAGTTTCTTTATTAAAGGCTGAGACATGTTTGATGGAAAGAAGGCTGCTTTGCCAGCTAAAAGCTGGTGTGTTTTATTAATAGCTCAGCCAGTATTCCCCTGCTGTTTTAGTATCTGAAACATGTTATTTTGGCAGTAAAATACAATAGACATCTACTCTGCATGAAAACTCAGCATTTCATAAGAATGCAAGTTGTTAGTAATCAGATATTATTATTTAATGTACTTCCATGGTCAGGAAAAGTAAGCTAAGCTAACTGAACAGAAATATCTAATTTTAAATTAACAGATATATTATTTGTGAGCTGAGGGTTCATTGTTGCTTATGTTTCCATTTTTCAATACAATTTAGACAAAGAAAGTACATGAGTAAAAGTATTATCATTGATAATAGTCATATATTTGTAATGGATTATCTTAAGAAAATGAAATTTAATTTTGTTAGCATTCTTTGACAAGTACTCTGGCATCATTACTAAATTGCACCATTGAAAAGAAAGGTAAGATAATGAAATAGTTGGATCTTACTATTGTTGACTTTAAAAATTAAACAATAAAAGTTATCTCATAGAAAATGAGTATATTTGGGAAGAGCAGAAAAATTGCAATTCTGGACATGCAAACTATGGCAAAACAATAGGCAAGTTGAAAGAACAAAAGAGGGCATTTTGTAGAAGAAAGGAGGAAGTTGAGAAGAGTTGTCTTGTCTTGTACAAAAGTTCATTGGAGAAAAATTAGTTCGAAGTAGTGGCAGCATCTCATTGGCTGCAGACAAGGACAGCTTGCCGTTGTGGACCAAGTGGTAATCCTTCCTCTTGTACTTTGCAAGTTGTTACTTAGCAGTGGCACATGAAATCTCCCCACTCATGGCTTCCCAATATCATTTGGAATAAAGTTCCCTCTAGTTTTTTTCACATTACTAAAAAATGGAGTAATATACCTTTAAGAAGGTAAATCACATTGTTAATTCCAAAAACTGATCTTGATAGATATACTTTAATGAAGAAATATGTCATCTGTAGCTAAAATGCTTATTTCATAAGAATATATTATATATGAATTGTCTTTTAAAATAGCTTCTTTGCTCAAATTAACTAATAGTATTTCTCCCTTGTGATCATTAATTTATACCAGTGTCTATGAAATACCTATTATGTTCTAGACCATTTTTTAGATCTTAGATACAGCAGTGAATAAAGGACTAAACCGTGTTTTAATGCAGTATACCTTTTAGTGGTAGACGGCAAATAATAAGCAAACAAATAAATTTTATATTATACCAGTTGGAGATAAGTAAGCATAAGAGGAGAATAAAGATTGAAGTTGTTATAAAAGTAAGTAAAGAGGTCAGGGAAGATCTTAGTGTTAAGATATTTAAAGAGAGGGAGATTATGTGAATTATGGAATATGTGTAGGAAGAACATTTTAGGCATAGATAAGAGCAAGCAAATGGGCTTTGTGACATGTATTTGGAGTGGGGGCAAAGTTGGTAGGAGGTGAGGTCAAAGAGATTTGGGAAGTTGTGGGAAGTGGGGAAGGAAAAAAAAAAAGTATATCATGAAGATTCAGCCTGACCACACAATGGACTGTAGCTTTAATTCTGTCTAATGTGGAAAGCCACTGGAAAATCTTAAGTGATGAGAGACACTCTCTGACTTTGCTTTAAAACAGTCATTCAGACTGACACATTTGAAATCCACAGCAGAGGGTGAAAGATGGAGGTAGACCAATTAGGAAACTATTTCAATAATCCAGACAAATGATGACAGTGACTTGGAACTGAGTGAGGAAAAAAGAGGTGGTATAAAATGGTCATATTCTGAATATATTTTAAAGGTTACAAGATCTGTTGTTGGTTCAAATATGGGGAATGTGAAACAGAGGAGTCAAAGATGAGTTCTAGGCTTTGGTTCCAAACACCTTGACAGAGGGAGGAGGAGTCACCAAGTTGAAGAAGACCAAATAAGGAGCAGATTTAGGCAAGGTGGAAAATCAGAAACTTGGTTTTTTTTTTTTTTTTTTTTCAAGACTGTTGTGATAAATTGCAAAAATTAGATGGCTTAAAACAACAGAAATGCATTCTCCTACAGCTGTAGAGGCTACAATTCTGAAATCAAGGTGTCAATTGAGCCATTCCAATGCTTCGGTGGGATCCTTCTTTGTTTCTTCTAGCTTCTGCTTTTGGGAATTCCTTGGTTTGGGGCAGCATAACCGTAATGCCTGCCTCTTGGTCACATGGCAATCTCCCTGTATCTCTGTGACTTCACATGGCAGTCTTCTTATTGAATTAAAAGTCATAGTGAATTAAAAGCACATTCTACTCCAGTACGACCTCATCCTAACCTGATTAATTGCATCTGCAACAACCCTATTTCCAAAGACGGTAATATTCTGAGGACTGGACTATATTTTGGGGGGAGGGGGACAAATTTAACCTATAACAATTGCAAATATGTGATATTTGAAAGTAAAACCTTCAAGCATAGGCATTGAATAAGTGGGTGGATATGCTAGCTCAGAGATGACTGGTTTGCAGATATAAATTTGGAAATCATCATAGTATAAACGATATCTAAAGTCATGAGCTAGAACAAGTCTATGTGCAGAATCCAAAGACAGAGCCCTGGACTATCCCATTATAAAATAGAATAGGAGGAACAAGCAGAAAATAATTGAAAAGAAACATCAGTGGTTTTTAGAATCACCAAAAGAGAGACAACTAGACAATATATGTTTTCAGATGTAATACGCAATGATTCTTCTCTGGCTGTTTCTTCTCATTGATGATCATCGCCTAGATGAATTAACTGGTTAAGGTTGCAAAATGGTGATATTCTAATTATTTTTTCACCATTTGTTATCTGGAACATATAAAAAAGTAAAACTTCCCTTTGTCACCTATTTGGTTACCCACAGGAGAGATCTTACAGGTATGGGAAAAATATTTGTTTTGTTTCCTCTATCACTTTTCAAAATAGGAGTTCAGTTTCCTAACAATAGTAACCACTGCTTATGCTCTTCAAAAATTTATTTTAGTGTTATTATAGACTGATATGTTTAAACCTATTTGATTGTCTTCAACCCATTACAGTTATTTACTGAAGCTCTGACTCCCCCACCTTTGACTGATGGGAACCTGTTCCAGTTAGCTTCTGAGTCTTTTTGACATGACTCTTTCAGTCTTTGAAAGATTTCTTGATCTCAGCTTTAACATCTTGTACAATTCCTGTGTCACATCGGGAAGTCAGTCATTTATCCAAAGAGTCTTATATTCTTTTCTTTTCTTTTTTTTTTTAAAACTTATATTCAATTAGTTAGCATATAGTGTATTATTAGTTTCAGAGGTAGAGATCAGTGATTCATCAGTCTTATATAACACACAGTGCTCATTACATTGTGTGCCCCCCTTCATGTTCATCACCTGGTTGCTCTCCTCCTACCCACCTCCCCTCCAGCAACCCTCAGTTTGTTTCCTATGATTAAGAGTCTCTATTGGCTTGTCCCTCTCTCTGGTTTCATCTTATTTTTCCCTCCTTTCCCCTATGTTCATCTGTTTTGTTTCTTATATTCCATGTATGAGATCATATGATAATTGTTTTTCTCTGATTGACTTGTTTTGCTTAGCATGATACCCTCTAGTTCCATCCACATCATTGCAAATGGCAAGATTTCATTTTTGATGACTGAGTAATATTCCTGTGTGTGTGTGTGTGTGTGTGTGTGTATCTCACATCTTCTTTATCAATTCATTTGTCAATGGACATCAGGCTCTTTCCATAATTTGGCTATTGTGGACAACGCTGCTATAAACATTTGCATGCATGTGCCCCTTCAGATTATTATATTTGTATCTTTGTAGTGCAATTGCTGGATCATAGGGTAGCTCTATTTTTAACTTCTTAAGGAACCTCCATACTGTTTTGCAGAGTGGCTGCACCAGCTTGTATTCCCACCAACAGTGTAGGAGGTTTCCCCTTTTTCCACATCCTTGCCAACATTTGTTGTTTCCTGACTTGTTAATTTTAGCCATTATGACTAGTGTGAGGTGGTATCCCATTGTGTTTTTTAATTTGTATTTCCCTGATTACAAGTGATGTGAATATTTTTTCATTTGTCTGTTGGCCATTTGTATGTCTTCTTTGGTGAAATATCTCTTCATGTCATATGACATTTCTTGACTAGATTATTTGTTTTTTGAGTGTTGAGTTTGGTAAGATTCCTATAGATCTTGTATACCAGCCCTTTATCTTACATGTTGTTTGCAAATATCTTCTGCCATTAAGTTTCTTTTGCTGTGTAGAAGCTTTTTATCTTGAGGAGGTCCCAATAGCTCATTTGGCTTTTGTTTCCCTAACTTTTAGAGACATGTCTTGCAAGAAAGTTGGTGTGGCTGAGATCAAAAAGGTTGCTTCCTGTGCTCTCCTTTAGGATTTTGATGGATTTCTGTCTCACATTTAGGTCTTTCATCCACTTTGAGTTTATCTTTGTGTATAGTGTAAGAGAATGGTCCAGTTTCATTCTTCTACATATGGCTGTCCAATTTTTCCAGCACCATTTATTGAAGAGACTGTCTTTTTTCCATTGGATATTCTTTCTTGCTTTGTCAAAGATTAGTTGACTCTAGAATTGAGGCTTTGTTTCTGGGATCCCTATTCTGTTCCATTGATTTATATGTCTGTTTTTGATCCAGTACCATGTTGTCTTGAGGATCACAGCTTTATAATATAGCTTAAAGTCAGGCATTGTGATGCCCCCAGTTTTGATTTTCATTTTCAATATTCCCCAATTTGGGGCCTTTCTGGTTTCATACAAATTTTAGGATTGTTTGTTCCAATTCTGTGAAAAACGTCAATGGTATTTTGATATAGTTTGCTTTGAATGTGCAGACTTCTCTGGGTAGCATAGACATTTTAAAAACATTTATTCTTCAAATCCATGAGCATGGAATTTTTTTTCCATCTCTTCATGTCTTCCTCAATTTTTTTCATAAATATTCTGTACTACAGATCCTTTACCTCTTTGGTTAGGTTTATTCCTAGGTATCACATGGGTTTTGGTGCAATTATACATGGGATCAATTCCTTAATTTCTTTTTTCTGCCTCATTGATAGTGTATAGAAATGCAACTACTGTGCATTGATTTTTGTATCCCGCCATGTTGCTGAATTGCTATATGAGTTCTAGTAATTTGGGGGAGTGGTCTTTTCGGTTTTCTACATAAAGTATCACGTCATCTATGAACCATGAGAGTTTGACTTCTTCGTCAATTTGAATGCCTTTTATTTCTTTTTGTTTTCTGACTGCTGAGGCTAGGATTTCTAGTACTATGTTGAACAACAGTGATGAGAGTGGGCATTCCTGTGTGTTCCTGACCTTAGGGGAAAGCTCTCAGTTGTTCTTCATTGAGAATGATCTTCAGTGTAGGCTTTTCATATATGGTTTTTATGATATTTAGGTATGTTCCCTTTATCCCTACGCTGAAGAGTTTTGATAAAGAAAGGATGCTGTATTTTGTCAGATGCTTTTTCAGCATCAAATGAGGAGATTGTATGGTTCTTGTCTTTTTTTTTAATTAATATGACCTATCACATTGATTTGTGAAAGTTGAGCCTCCCTTGCATCCTAGGAATAAATCCCACTTAGTAGTGGTGAACAATCCTTTTATTGTGCTGTTGGATCCTATTGGCTAGTATCTTGGTGAGTATTTTGACATCCATGTTCATCAGGGATATTGGTCTGTGATTCTCTTTTTTGATGGGGTCTTTGGTTTGGGGATCAAGGTAATGCTGGCCTCATAGAATGAGTTTGGAAGTTTTGTTTCCATTTCTGTTTTTTAAAACAGCTTCAGAAGAAGAGGTATTATTTCTTCTTTAAATGTTTGGTATAATTTCCCTGGGAAGCCAACTTCCCAGGGAAATGGACTCGTATTTGGGGGGAAGTTTTTGATTACTGCTTCAATTTTCTTGCTGGTTATTGATCTGTTCAGATTTTCTATTTTTTCCTGTTTCAGTTTTGGTAGTTTATAAGTTTCCAGAAATGCATCCATTTCTCCCAGATTTCCTAATTTTTTGCCATATAGTTGCTCATAATATGTTATTTAAATGATCTGTATTTCCTTGGTGTTTGTTGTGATCTTTCCCCTTTCAATAATGATTTTATTGGCTTGGGTCCTTTCTCTTTTCTTTTGGATAAGTCTGATGCTTATTGATCTTATTAATTCTTTCAAAGAACCACCTTCTAGTTTCTTTTATCTGTTGTTTTTTGTTTGTTTCTATGTCACTGATTTCTGCTCTAATCATTATTTTTCTTTGGCTTGATTTAGGCTTTATTTGTTGTTCTTTCTCCAAGTACTTCAGGTATAAGGTTAGCTTGTGTATTTGAGGTTTTTCTAATTTTTTGAGAGAAGTTTGTATTGCAGTGTACTCCCTTCTTAGGACTACCTTTGCGTATCTCAAAGGTTTTGAATGGATGTGTTTTCATTCTCATTAGTGTCCATGATTTTTTTAAAATTCTTCTTTAATTTCCTGATTGATCCATTCATTCTTTAGTAGGATGCTCTTTAACCTACAAATTTTTGAGTTCCTTCCTAATTTCCTCTTATGACTGAGTTCAAGTTTCAAAGCATTGTGGTCTGAAATATGCAGGGAATAATCCCTGTCTTTTGGTATAGGTTGAGACCTGATTTGTGACCTGAATGTGTCTATTCTAGAGACTGTACCATGTGCATTCAAGAAGAATGAGTAGTCTCTTGTTTTAGGATGGAATGTTCTATATATATATCTATAAAGTCCATCTGGTGCAGTGTGTCATTCAGGGCCATTGGTTCTTTGTTGCTCCTCTTCTTAGATGATCTGTCTATGTCTATGAGTGGGGTGTGGAAGTCCCTTACTATTAATGTATTATTATCACTGTGTTTCTTTATTTTGTTTATTAATTGGTTAATATAATTGGCTGCTTCCATGTTGGGAGCATAAATATTTATAATTCTTAGGTCTTCTTGTTTGATAGAACCTTAACTATGATAATAGTGTCTCTTTTCATCTCTTACTACAGCCTTTGGTTTAAAATCTGTCTGATATAAAGATGGTTACCCCGGATTTCTTTTGATGTCCATTGGTATGAAAAATTGTTCTCCACTGCCTCACTTTTAGTTTAGAGGTGACTTTAGGTCTAAAATTAGTCTTTTATGGATAGCATATGGATGGGTCTTGCTTTTTCATCCAAGCTGATACCCTGTGTCTTTTGATTTGGGACATTTAGCCCATTTACATTTGGATTAACTATTGAAAATACTAATTTTGCCATTGTATTGCCTATAAAGTCCCCATTTCTGTAGGTTGTCTCTGTTTCTTTCTGGTCTATGTTATTCTTGAGCTCTTTCTTTGCTTACAGGATCCCACTTAATATTTCTTGCAGGGCTGGCTTGATGGTCACATATTCTCTTAGTTTCTGTCTGGAAGTTTTTTTTTATCTCTCCTTCCATTCTGAATGACAGCCTTGCTGGGTAAAGTATTCTTGGCTGCATGTTCCTCTCATTTAGTACCCTGAATATATCATGTCAGCCCTTTCTGGCCTGCCAGTTTCTGTTGTTAGGTCTGATGTTAGTCTGATGTTAGTCTGATGTTCCTCCCTCTGTAGCTAAGGAGCCCTTTCTCTCAAGCTGCTTTCAGGATTCTTTCATTTTCTCTAAAATCTGCAAACTTCACTATTATATGTCAGAGTGTTGATCTATATTTATTAATTAATTTATTAATTTATTAATTTGCCTCGTGGACATGAATGTTTGTTTCTTTCGCCAAATTAGGGAAGTTCTCAGCTATGACTTACCCAAATACACCTCTGGCCCTCTCTCTTTGTTCATCCATGGGCACCCCAATAATTCTGACCTTGATACATTTCACAGCATTATTAATTTCTTAAAGCCTTTATTCATAGGCAATTAGTTGTTTTTCTTTCTTTTTCTCAACTTCCTTTCCATCAGCCTGTCTTCTAAACCACTTACTCTCTCTTCTGTTTCATTCCCCCTAGCTGTTAAAGCATCCAATTTAGAATGCATCTTAGTTATAATATTTTTAAGTTTAGCCTGATTGGATCTTATTTCTGCACTAAGACATTCTCTAGTGTCTTTTATGCTTTTTTCAAGCCCAGCCAATAACTTCATAATTGCTATCCTGAATTCCATCTCTTACATTTTACTTATATCCATATCAATTAGATCTATGTCAGGGACATCACCTCTGGTTCTTTCCTTTGTGTTGAATTCCTCCTTCCAGTCATTTTTCTCAGAGAAGAATGGGTGAGTGAGTAGGCAGAATCAAAAATGTCAACCATAACCTAAGCAAAATACATACTAGACAAATCTGAAACAGTTGGAAATCAAAACAGAAAAAGAAACAAAAAGCAAAACAGAACAAAAAAGAAAAAGAGAAAAAAAGAAAGGGAGGGTGGGGGGAGAGAGAGTATAATCTCACAGGATGGACAAAGCAGGGTGATCACTTGTTCCTGAGTGAATTTTGGTCTGTATATTAAAAGACACTAAATCCCAAAATTGTAAAGAAATCAAAACATATATATATATATACAAAAATAAAATTGAATAGAGTGAAAAAAATAAAAGGTATCTATAAAATGCAGATGTAAAAAATAGAAGTTAAAAAGTGCTTAAAAACATATAATTCATAAAATAAACTAGTTGAAATGGGAGAAAAGAAAAAAAAAGAAAGGGAAAATTTTAGACTGAAAGATAAATGAATCATGGAAGAAAAAAAAAAAAAAAAAAAACAACCCTTAGAGTCCTATACAGTATTTTCCCCTGGTGCTGGAGTTTTACAATCTTGTGGGATCCATAATCTAGTTTGCACCTGTTTTTCCAGTTTGTCTTCTGGGAGTAGGATGCTGTGGTACTTCTCAGGTGTCTTTGCCTGGGTGGGGTTGCACTGCCCCTTGTCAGGGGCTTGGACTAAATGTAAGCTGGTCCTCTGGGTGGCTTTTGCCCCCTGATGGTTTTTGCACCTCTTTAGAAGATCAGAATAAAAATGGCCATGTCCCATCACTGAAAGGTCACGGTCCACCTCTTCAGCAAACCCTCTGGGACAGTCTTCACTTTTGTGTGTGCCAAACTCTACAGACTCCTGCAGTGTGGATCCACAGCAATCCTTCTGGGGGAGCCTGAGGGATCTGTGTTACTACCCTTTGTGTGCCCTGGGGCTAAGGGTGGTTGCAGGCTCATGCACATATCTACTCTGCCACTCCTGGGGGACAGCTGAGTGTTGCACTACTGTTCTATCTGGGGCTGCTGCCCTGAGAGCTGTTGCCCGGTCTTGAGCACACCCATTCCACCCTTCCCGGGGGTGGAAGATGGTCTGACCATTTCAGTACTTTTCAGGATGCTTAGGTGGAGAGTGGTCACCCAATCAGCCCCGCTCATAGTTTATGGAAACCTGAGCTGAGAGTCCACTCCTGAGCTTTCTGACCAAAACCAGTTTCCCTGATCCACTACTTGGGCACTCTACCAGCTCAGGCACCATCATTGGTTCTATGACTCTTGGGATCCTGTAAGCACAATGACCCACTTAAAATTCTGTTCTTTTCATCCCCTGAGGCCCTTTCAAATAGGGATGCCTCTCACTAGAGATTTCTAAGGGTTCTGATTTTGCCCTCTGGGGCTATTCACTTTACAATAGTCAGCTTAAAGAGCTCCTTACCTCTTCCATTTATCTTCTGCTTTTCCCCCTCAGATTCATGTCTCCACACCTCCTACCTTGCAAAAATTAGCCATTTTTCACTTGTAGAGTTCCAGATATATTTCCTTACATGTCAGGCTGAATTCATGGGTATTCTGAATGGTTTGATTGTTACCCAGCTAAATTCAAGGGACCAGATGAAATGAGGTCGCTTGCTCTTCTGCCATCTTGCCTCCTCCAAATACTCTATTTTTATTTAAGAATTTGGTTTTTTTATATTGAGTTAATCAAACTAAACTTATTTAGATTTAATTGTTTGAAGAGATTTCAAATTTCCTCAAATTCCTAGTAAGCCACCATAATGTGTGTTCGTTTAATAATTTTTCATTTTTTATTGATTTCTTATATGACTTAATGGTAAAAAATTATTAAATTGGTTGTGATTTCTCAATCCATTCCTGACAGCATATTGGTATTCTAAGGTTTCTTTTAGATCCATGGGTGTATGGTTATAACCATGAATAGTCACACAAAGCATTGTTATGAATTGAACAATTTACATAATGAAAATTTATATAAAGTCAATTTATAACCAACATAGCATTAGCATCTTTCATTGAAGTTTTTCTCATTGAAAAATATCTTATTGTTTTTAAAAATGTTCCCCACATACTTAGGAATACAGACCAGTCTATAGCTGCCATATTTATAATTTTAATTTAATTGATTAAAACCTTTATTTTTAACTTCTCTAAGTATAACTCTATATTGAAATGCTATAACCCACCTAATTCCCTGTCAATATTTCCTTGAATTTACATTTTAGATTTTATTGTTATTTTTGACATGTTTTAGTACTTATAACAAAGAAACCTAGTCTCACTAATATTATTAATACCAGTTTTCTCCTTTTCTTCCTATGATCGTACTTAGTATATTTCCCATTCTCTCTTGCCTTTGGTGAGGACATATAATAAGGCTCTTGCCAATGGGATATGTAGAGAAAGGATCTCTGCCAATTTAGGATTGTTCTCCCTCTCATAATTCTTTACACTTTCTCTTTACTCGTGCATTGTCCATATTCTGAAATTTCAATGGACAATGGCCAGACTCTAGAAGATAACAGAGCAACTAAATTGTAACAGACTATTTTCCAGAATAAAGAAATCCCAGTACCTGCATTGAAGTGCCACATTAAAGAGATTCATTGTATTAAACCACAGAAATGGTTTGTTATAGCAGGTGACTTATCATGAATAATATAAGGCACTCCTTTTCTCAGTGTGATTGAATATTTTAGTAAGGTAAAAAGATTCTCTTTATTCCATTTAATGCCTTATACTTTAAATTCTCTATTATTACTATATTATCTAATAATTGACCTGTTTCAACCATCTTTTTACAAAAGGATTTGAAACAATTAATATTGCAATTTTTGCCCTCTTAATTAAAGTTTGACTTATGAAATTTTTCTTGTGTTTTCATTTTTAATTTCTTTATGTCTCTGATATGTTTCTTTTAAAAGCTACTCATTTCTACTTGGATATTTATTAACAATATATTGTGGGTTTTTTTTTTTTTTTGAATCCTAACAGTTTTTTAAAGAAATATCCAAGAATGAATTTCCTTTCAAAATTTTTTCCCAGATCATAACATGCCTTTGAGTAAATGGTCTCAATACTTCAAACAAACTAATACACTTTTTATTATTTCTTCTATTTGTTCTATTTCCTGCTTTGAGAAGAGTCATTACTTGAATGATATTTCTATCATTATCCTCTGTTGATGTAATTTTCTTCTCATTAATTTCTTCTTTATAATGTTCTGTCTTCTATGAATACTTATTGTCTTTTTCACAAATGATTCACTCTGTTGTATTGTTAAGCCTACTACATTTTGCTTTTGTTACTTATTTTATTTAATTGTACTCTTTTTTATGTTCTATTTTGTTCTTTTAAATAGTCTTCTCTTAATACATCCATTTTACTGTTTGATTTATTTAAAAACTATAAAAGATATCGTCTTTAAAATGTTATATTTCATGAATAAATTTGTATCAAGGGAGACTTTCTACTGAGTCCTGATGATATTCTTTCCCTTTCCATTTATCCAAGCATGAAAAGAAAGCTCTTAAATTGTAGTGTTAGACAACCAACAGGAATGGGAATTGATCTCAGATTGTTCACAGGTCTTTCATACTCTTTTGCCTGAAGATGTGTCAAGATATGTCTCTGTGAAATGGAAAACCAGAGCATAGGTTGAGAAGTACATAGAGGAAAAGCTGACCTGTACAGTGCTTATCAAATATACCAACTTATATTAGTTATTTCAGATATATAATTTCTTTTAAGTCTTCTAGGCAATTGAAAGAACATTTTGCTTTTCTAAGGTTATGGTAACCAGAGCAAGAAAACAAAAGTGATTTTGGGATACAGATTAATTTCCATTGCTGACAAGTTTCTCAAAACTTCATTCTAAAAGGACAAATGGAAAATGCATATACAGACTTCACAATTTGGTACTAAGTTAAAATCTGTCTATTCTGTAAATAAAAATCACTGCCCAAGTTCACTCAGCTCCATTGTTATAGTTTTGTACCTGGAAATCCATCATGGACTTAGTTGGGATTCATTCATTTGTATATGGTGAACTGGTGGTGAGATTCACTTTTCAGGGATGATTTACATGAGGAATTTTGGATGAATGAAGGTGGAAAAACAGGTGAATGTGGGTAACCCAAGGGAGAAAATGACTTTGCAAGATCAACCAACAATGACAGTAGGGTTCTTCTAGTCTGTGCTGGGGGAACTAATGTCTGAGTATCTTCAAGAAAGACGCTGCAGACGGGGGGTGGGTGGCTCAGTCAGTTAAGTGTCTGCCTTTAGCTCTCGTCATGATCCCACTGTTCAGAGGGATTGAGCACCATGTCGAGCTGCAGGTAGCCTGGCTTCCTCCTCTGGAGGGAGTCTGTTTCTCCTTCTGCTTCTGCCCTGATTCATGCTCTCTCCCTCACTCACTCTCTCTCAAATAAACAAATAAAATCATTAAGAAGAGAGAGAGAGAGATTGATTTCAAGCAGAATTTAAAAAGGAATTATAGGAAATTGGAAAAACAAGCAGTAATGCTCATAAGCTTAAATGAGAAGTATAACTCAGAGTAAGAAGAGAAGCAATCTCCTTCTGTGGGAAGTACATTAGAAGAGTCTTTTTTAAAGATTTTATTTATTTATTTGATGGAGAAAGAGACAGCGAGAGAAGGAACACAAGCAGGGAGAGTAGGGCTTCCCACTGAGCAGAGAGGCAGATGCAGGGCCCATCAGAGGACTCTGGGGTCATGACATGAGCAGAAGGCAGAGGCTTAACAACTGAGCCACCCAGGTGCTACATTTAAAGAGTCTTATGAGACTGATCTTCCTTTTTCTCCTTCTTGGCTTTGGTGTTATTGCTAACATACATTTTAGTTCTCAATATGTTGAAAATTTCAAACTTCATAATTACTATTTTAGTTTAAAATGGCCAATTAGCTTACAAAAAGATTTAAAAAGGACAAAAAGAAGTCTGCCATATTTAACCACATATTTACCATTCTGGTGCTCTTAATTCTTTTGTTTAAATCCATAGTGTACGTTTTTGTATTGTCTGTGTCTTAAATAACATACTCAGTTTCTTCTCTACTTTCTTGATCATATGAGATATAGTTATAATTGTTTTATCTTTTTCTAATTATATAATTTTTATCATTTTTCTTTTTTTTTTAAGATTTTATTTATTTATTTGACAGACAGAGATCACAAGCAGGCAGAGAGGCGGGGTGGGGGGGAGCAGGCTCCCTGCTGAGCAGAGAGCCTGATGCAGGGCTCAATCCCAGGACCCTGGGATCATAACATGAGCTGAAGGCAGAGGCTTTAACCCACTGAGCCACCCAGGCCTCCCAATCTTTATCATTTTTCACTGTGTAGATATGGATTGAGTTTTTTTTTTCTTTATTGTGGACTGTATTTCCCTCTTTCTTTACATCTTTAACCATCTTTGGTTAAATGTCAGACATTTTTAATCTTATACTGCTGAGTTCTGGATATTTTTGTATTTCTATAATATTCTTGGGCAATGTGCTAGGATGAAGTTAATTATTTTAAAATAGCTTGATCCATTTGGGCTTTGCTTTTAAGCTTTGATAATGTGAGACCAGATCAGTCTTGGGCCAAAGACTAATTTTGCTCCACTACTGGGGAAATATCCTAGGTACCCTAACTGATGTCCCATGAATTGCAAGTTTTCCACTCTGGTTGGTGGCAGTAAAAATACCCTGACTTTTATAAATTACCGAGATTGTTTTCTTTGCTTGTTTCCCAGCCTTGGATAGTTTTCTGACATGTATGCACAAATCAATACTCAAATGAAGACTTGAGGAAGATTTCTTTGCACATCTCTGGAGCCCATTTTTTGTGAAATCCTTTCCTCTGGTAATCTTTTACTTTCCTCCCAGCTCTATCTTCATGACTTAAAGAGATGGTCAAATTTCATCTTGGTGGTTTTCGAACACTATTTTGGAATTTCCGTCTAGGCAGTAAACTGGGTAATATTAGGGCCATATTCAATTGCCAATCTTCTTTCAGTGGTCACTCTACTATGTTGTTCAGTGTTTAATGTCTGCAAACCAATTGTTTTCAGATATTTAGTCTGTTTTTTTTTTTTTAATTTCTTTTGGTTAAGAGGGTTTTTCTGGTCCCTACGACCATATGTTACCCAGAAGCAGAACTCCCTCAATATATCTTTTTTTTAGAAAAAGAGAGAAAGCATGTGCACAAGTGAAGGGAGGAGGGGCAGAGAGAGAGAGGAAGAGAGAGTATCTTAAACAGGCTCTACGCCCAGCACAGAGCCCAGTGCAGGGCTTGATCTCATGAAACTGAGATCATGACCTAAGTGGAAGTCAAGAGTCAGACACTTAAGCATTTGAGCCACCCACGCATGCCCCCATGCCCCCCCATACACTTTTTAATAACATCTTTCTCCTATTAATGTGAAATGCTGTTTGTACCATATTCTAATAATTCTAATACATATACTGTTTAATTTGGAAACTTTCTCATCTATGAGTTGCAGTGCCAATATTACAAGAATTTTGTGAGTAAAATTTCATGATATATCTACTTGTTAGGGCTTGCCTTCTAGCTCTTGCAATCATGTGATCATTGTTTCTTTTTTTATAATTTTCTCATTCTTATAACTTTATTCTTCCACATGAACTTCCGTCTTTGCCCAATGCCGTTAGCAAAATCCGTTTGTTTTTCATTAGCATTACATTGGAGATAAAGACTGATTGTGAGATACTCGACACCTTTATAGTATTTCTTCTTCTTTTTTTATATTGTATTTCTTCCAAAAACAAGGTATAACTTTTTGAACACTATTATGTCTTCCTATGGTGACCCCTCAATAGAATTACAGAGTTTTCTTCACATAGTTATCCAACATTTACAGTGAAATTTTAAGTATTTTAGAGCATTTATTGCTTTTTAACAATTATCTGTTTTCTCCAAAAATTTATCTTTATGAGTTAGAATTTACATATGGAAATGTTGAGACAACTGGGTGGCACAGTTAAGTGTTCAACTCTTGATCTCAGCTCAGGTCTTGATCTTAAGGTTTAGAATTTAAGCCCCATGTTGGGCTCCATGCTGGGTGGAGATCCTACTTAAAAAAAAAAATTATATGAGGAAATGTTTTGCATTTGACATTTGAAATTTTAACTGACTATGTTATCTATTATCTAGTGTTTTCTAATGGTTTTTTTTGGCTGATTCTCTTGGATTTATGACGGATGATATTTTTAGTTCTCCTTTCTAGCATATAAAGCTTATAACTCATTCTCAAGTACACTGCATTAAGTAGCCCTCCAAACCCTCGAAAACAGTATTTAAAAATATCAGAGTAAACTCATTTTTCTGGTTTCTGATTTTCTTGAAAATTCTGCTATTTCACTATTATACATGATGCCAAATTTTGTTTTCTAATATAAACTTTATTATTTTCATTTTAAGATGATATCCACCCATTCTTATATATTTAGGGAAAAAAGAGCTCTTATTAGAGACAAAAATATTTGTCAAAAGCTACAACATCAACTAAGAAAAGCCCCAGGTCAAGAATAAATATATTATAAATTACTTTTGACTATAAATCTTTGCATAATGAAATTTGTGCTGAAGCTATGTTTGAAAATGCATTTGCTTTAGAGAAAGGAAAATAAAGATGTGGTTATCCAACTTTTAAGCTCCCATCCCTCACCAAATTTGCGGTCTCTGGGACATATCTATACCCTCTAGGTCTTCTCCATGAACACTAAATCCTGGCCGTGATTACCTGTGCATAAGCATCTCAGGAGAACTTCTTCATGCAGAGTCCAAGGTTAACTTCCTTGAGATTTGGATTCTGTAACTCTGGGGAAAAGAATGGGACTCTGTGTTTAAAGTCTTCTCCAGGGAATTCTGTGCGTGAGCTTGTTTTGAGTCATTGCTTTGAACCATATGAAGTCTATACTGCATTGTATGTTCAGCTTTATAACATTATCCTATTCTGTAAACGTTAAGAATATTGCATAAATACAAGCATGTCAGCCTAAAACATATACTAATAAGCACATGTTTTGAATGTAAACTATGTAAAAAATGAAAAAAAAAAACCTATGTATATATGGTCTACAATACTATTTCTTTTTCTTAGTATATCAAGACAAAAATTAGGGTATAATTTGGTCAGTGGTAATTTTGGGCAGGCTCTCTGCAGAAGCTTTGGAAATTTACTTTAAAAGAATTTAGATTGTTTTGTAAATCTTAATGTGTTTTAGAGAACTATGATCCATTGTGGTCAGGCACATATATCTTTTATTAAGGAGAGAACTGACAGTAATGACACTATTATTCAAATGCATTGTAATGCTAAAAGTATTCATGTTGCCTAACTTTCTGCCCAGAGTGTGTATATTAATGATCTACTTATTTTGCCACAGGGAACAAAAGAACATTTTTACTTTACTATGGGCTGTAACAGGCCCTGTAACTAAGTCGCATAAAATGTTGCTATAAACCAATGTAATTAGGAGTCATCAGTGGAACTTTTTTCCCAAGTGTCTTTAAAAGACGGAAAAGAATTGAAAGGAATATATCGTTTGAAAGTTTCATTTAAAATGATAAAAATACAGTTTAAAATACATGGAAAGAATCAAACAGGTTACTCATAGTCACTCAACAGGAAGGAGAAATCAAAACAAAATCTGATATATTTCCAGGAGTCTTCAGACAACAAATCAAAGTAATAGATGTTAAAATAGCAAAGCTTTGATCCTAAAAACTCCCAGAATTTTTAACAGTAGTAATATATATACTACCTATTTAGTGATACTATTTATTAAGAGACATGAGAAAATTCAGCAAGTCTCCAAAAAGAAAGCAATTGGACAATAATCCTCATAAAAATCACTGCCCTTGATTCACTGATTTATGATTTCATTTTTCTGCATGATACATGTTTAAAAAACTTTTAGATTTATTTTACTTACCTCATAGATCAAAAATGGATCAGGGCTTGATATTCTGATAAGGAAAGATCATATGGAATAAACCTGTATTAATTGTCCCTTTTTTTGAAGTCTAGGAAGAAGTACTTAATGATTTCCAAATTATCACATACTACAATATGATGTCAGTGCTGATTTCATTATGTTATTTCAAATTTGGTGTCAAATTTAGAAAGTAAAATGTCTGCAATTTGAAGACTAAAACTCTCAGCTGGCTAAGTGACCATCCATACATATACAGTGACAAATATATTTGAGAGGGTATTTTGCAAACTCTGATGGGTGGATTTTTTCACTCTGGCATGTTCCTGCAATTCAAAACCTTGATCTCAAATTGTGTGAGTATACACACTGAGTACACATTAGCTATTTCACATGAATCTGATGACATAGCAGAGTCAAACCCATTAGAAAGAAAAATGTTTGCTTAAGAAAGACGCAGATTCAACTGATATTATAAATTGTTCCTAGTTACTGTGAAGTTGTGTGTTTTTATTTTATCTTTGGCATTTAGTTTCAACCAAAATAAGGAAAAGTGATATACAAAAGTAAATAATTGATAATAACAACAACATTATCTACGAGCCTTAAAATTGTTGAAGGCAAAAATAGCTCAAATGATTCCTAATGCCTTTCAGGCACATCTGAATCAAATAAGGTAATTATTCTTTAAAATGCTTACACAAAGTCTAATTTGCATGCTAGTAATTGCTATGCCTTGTGGCATCTAGCAATTGACACAGCAATGATTTTAATTATTGTAATTTCATCAGTATAAATACTTCAAAGTTATGCAAATACTATCTCATAATCCGCATAGACAGCTCAGAGTATTTGATTTACTAGCCTTGTAAGTCTCTTTGTCTAAGCAGTTTACTCTCAGATGTGACTCTGCATTGCAATTGAAGCCTTTCACTCACATCAAAGCTCCAAATCATAACAAGATGAGCTAATTTTACAAAGACTGACACTTCAAACATTAAGTTGCAAATACAATTATAAGATGAAATATAAAAAGGACTTTGCTTGGATATCATGAAGCACAGATACCTGCAGCTAATCATGTCTAATGTTTTCTTTGACATGAGAAGTAAAGATACAGCTCAAACAAATGCCTTTGAATGAGTAAGAACAGAAAAGATCCTCCCTGTTACATGCCTAATTTAAATGCTACAATAGTAAAATCTTGCTGTTATGTGACAAATCATCTTCTTCAGCCAATAGAGGGGACTGAACTGCAAATAAGCCTTCCCTCATAAGAAATAGACCCACTGTTTGTAAATCCACGACTCGGGTTCTCATGGAGCGGAAACCCTTACAACTGAATATACCCACCAGTTGGGAAATTGTGTTTTCTCAAGAATATTATTGCTAGAAGTTACCCCATCATAATCGTGATTAAAGTTAAAAAGTTAAAAACATTTTGCAGGGAAAAAAGCATATAGGTAATGTTTGAGACCATTTTAAAACTTACTTGTGCTCTTATTTGATACATACAATTTGAAAACAAATGGTAGATATATTTTAAATTCTTCACAGTTGATGAACTTTTATTCTCAGATTGAAAAATATATATATACAACTTAATTGGCTCTAATTACTACTTTTTTCAATGTATTCACAGCATCAGAAATGTATCAGGTTGCAGGTAGAGGAGAAACAGCAAAAGACAACAGCAAGCTATAATTTTCAACAGAGAATAGTGAATGAACACACATTATCTATTTGCCATAGATGGATGAGGAAAAACCTGATTCTTCTCAGTTCTTTTTATGAACAAGTACCTGGTGTCAGATTCTCTATGACCAATGTCATTTTCTCATCAGCTTAAGTGGAAAGAGAAAGTGGAACTTGTTGGCTTCTCTTAGAAAATTCTGCTGTATGAATCGATATGTTAAACAAAATTCTAAGATGATACTCCATGAGTGTTGTCCTTTTATAAACCCCTTTCCTTGAGTGTGAGTAGAATTGTAACTTGTCTGTAAGTAAGAGATTATGGCAAAAATGGCTGGACAGATACTCTCTCTTGATTAGGTTACATTATGTGGCAAAGGTGATGGTATAGTCACTTTGTGATTGTGTTACACTATATGTAATTCTGTCTTAGCAGACTAGAGTAAGAAGTTCTCCTACTGGACTTGAAGAAGTGAGCCACCATGCTATAAGAGACTCTGAGAGAGAATCACATGGTAAAACAATGTGAATGTCCCTGAGGGACTGAAGGGGATCCTCTGCTTTCTTTTCTCAGCAAGAAGACAGGGACCCCAGTTCTGCCACTGACAGGAACAACCAGATGAACTTGTAACACCTCAGTCCAGAAAGAAAAGCAACCTAATTGACATACTGATGGCTGCCATGGCAATCCAGAGCAGAGGACCCAGATTAGTCATGCTCAGATTCCTGAGGCATAGGAACAGTGAGAGAATGAATCCATATTGTTTTATAGTACTTTGTGGCAATTTTTTTTCACAGCAATAGAAAACAAATACAGTGGATATCTTTGAAATTGACAGATGAGATTTTGACCAGTGTACCAATATGGGCACACATGTGTTGGTGTGAGATACTCTGATCACTTTGTATCTCAATCTACAGCTGGCCTCAGTGGTCACTCAGAGGCTGACCACTGCACATATATCCAGGTCATGATAAATCAGTAACAGACAACGGGGTTTAGAGAGGACATTACCTGGAAATGCTACTACTATACGGCAATTCTTTTTTTTTCCCCTTTTCTTCTCACTGGCTTTTCTTTTAACTAAATAACAGTCATAAAATCTTCCCTAACTGTAAAATAAAGTGGTACTAAATAATTTATTTAGAAATTATATTGTAGAAAGCATAAGAAATAATGAATACTCAATAAATGAAAATGCAAGACTGGTTTCTAAAATAATAACTTCAGATGTGTTATTAACATTTTCTGACATCTTTCTCATTTATAATTTGGGACTAATTAGATGTAGCTTATAGTTTTGTAAAAATTAGAAATAATAGAAGTATAGTAGCTGGAAAGTTGTAGTTATTATGATAACAGTGACAGAAAATATGAATGACTTTTTATTCATAGTCACTAAGACATTTTATACACACTTATATCAGTGGTTTTAAATTTCTGGAAAAAGGAATTATGAGTAAACATAGTACACTGAAGTATTCCAGTCCCAATCTTTTTCTAGCCATGGAAACTTGAGAATGTCATAAAACTTCTAGAAGCCCTTATCTCACCTGTAAATAAGAGGGATGAGATCTGCTTTACCTACTTCATAGAGTTTATATTAATCTCAAAGATGATATATGTGAAATTTTATTACAATTTCATATAAATACAGGCATTAGAATTATTTTGCAGAAGTATGTGTTTACATATATTGAGAAATGAAATAAGTATTTTGTAATAATTTAGCCAAAAACTTATTAAAGCCATATCTTGGCTCAGGTATCTCTTCCTACATTCATAAATTTTGCTTTCAAGAATATCTAAGAAAAAAATCCTCAAAAAATTTGACACTCAACAAAAAGAGATGTCAACATCATGTGTTTGAACCTCACAAGTTGTTACTCACCTCTGGAAAAATATTACACATTCATCTTGAACACGCAGAAAAATAAAGACTTAAAAGGCAACTGGAACACTAGAAAACAGACAGCAGCATGAACGACTAAATACATTCCGTGCAACTAACAATGAAACACAGAAAGATAACATCAGTAAGCCATAGTCGTCAAGTGACAGGAGTGACATAACAATGGAATCACAGACAAGGCACTGAAACACACTAAAAATGCAGGATTAATTTTGCACTACCTCCTAGCAAGGTTATGATTCCTCCAAGGTCTCCTCAGACATGCTTTCATTTACTGGACACCCTTCAAACCTCAACTCATTAGCATCAGGAATGGAATGTTGCAAACACATCCGCCACAGAAATTTCTAACTACCCACATGAATCACTTCCAAACCTAGAATCCTTTTGCCATGTACTTTGTTATATAAACATTTATGTTCTTTACAGATATACTACCTTCCTCCTTTAATCCACCTTCTTTGTGTCTTGTGAAAAATGGTCATTTCTGATTTGCAAGAGGGGAGATTAGATCATAGCCAGGAAGAAATGGTGTGAAAAAAAAAAAAATAGATGTCAAAGAAATTGAAGGCAGAGGACACCGGAACTAGAAAATAAGAGAAACAAAGGAGAGGGGAAATAATGAGGAAAATAAGCCCAGTAAAGAAGGAAAATGCCTAAGGAAGCATAGCCAAGCTGAGGGAAAGTTGACAAGGAAAAATAATAAATGAAGTTTTGTTTTGGGGGCCACTATGGAGTGATGGAAGAGGACTGGAATGAAGGTCAGACAAGGCAATTAAGGAAATATTAAAATAGCTAATTTAATGAGGAGAACCAGGTCTTGAGATTTCATAGTTAAGACAAAAGAAATTAATACCAAGAGAAAGGAGCAAATGTCAATCTTAGAATAGTAAAATCTCAGCACTGGAAGAGTATTTGGGAAAGACCAGTGCTCAAATAATGTATGAGATATTGGCATCTAATAGACACCTGCAAAGGTCAATTATGAGGGGAAGGAGGATTTTTTATCTAATCTAGAGAAGAGAGATCATTTCTAAATGATAGCAAATAACCATGGCAGCATGTTGGCAAACAGCCCCTGAAATGTTAGAACACAAGTTAAATGCCCTTTTCTGGGTTTGTCTGGATATCAAATTAAATACGAATTTGATCATACCCTTCTAATTCCTTATAGTAATAAGACCTGACATTTACATACAGCTTTGTATCTTAAAAAGCAATGAGGAAAGGAGGGAATCAACATTTATTGAGTACCCACGGTATACTAACCATGATAAGTATTGCGCCTGGTTATCTCTTGTTTGTGATAAAAGAAAACTGAGATGGCAGAGTAGTGCTCCCAACATCAAATAAGTTATAACAAAATGGAGTCAGAAATTGGACTTGGATGGGTATTTTACTCTTCCATGCCAGAGAAAGAAGACAAGGGGAGGGAGAAAGTAAAAATGAGGGAGAGAGAAAGGCGGCGGGGGGGGGACTGTTAATAAAGAAAATTGCATCTTGTAGTGTCAACTCCTGGGCAGCCGTTGTATATACATCAATCCTGGGGATTAGAGCAGGACTGTGTATTTAGACAGAGCAGAAAACTCAGATTCAAAAAAGTTAAGCAACTTGTCCAAGTTTGCTCATTTAGTAAAGGGGCCCTATCCACTTTGTTTGGCTCTAAAAACAGGATTCAAGAGGCGCCTGGGTGGCTCAGTGAGTTAAGCCTCTGCCTTTGGCTCAGGTCATGATCTCAAGGTCCTGGGATCAAGCCCCCATTGGGCCCTCTGCTCAGCAGGGAGCCTGCTTCCTACCCCCTACTCCCCATCTGCTGCTCTGCCTACTTGTGATCTCTGTCAAATAAATAAATAAAATCTTAAAAAAAATAAAAATAAAGACAGGATTCAATTTTCTTAAGTCCTGTGTCACATAGTTGAAGGAGAAACCAGAATTCATATTGTGGATCCATCATATCTTAATCAGGGGACCATGGGCACATTGCCTTTCTTCTCTGAATCTCAGCTGCTCTCTTGTCAATGTTGTATAACAAATGTCATGCTTACAAGAGGTTGCAAGGTTTACAGATACTATTAAGTATCTTGAACATAAGTATTCACAGAAAGGAGTTGCTATACTTAGGTAGAAGTTAACCATACTGGAAGATGCTCAATTGGAAATAGGAGGGTGTAAGGCAGACTATATATGAGAACATTGATTTTGACTTGTTCAATTTCACTAATCAATAGAAAGAAAAAAAAGAATCAAGTGCTCTAAATAAGGAAGAAACTTTCAAAATATCATCATCATCATAATTAATTGGAAAAATACTTTATTATTTATGCACTATGTTGTAAATTTTAGTTAATATTATCATGAAAAGGTGATTCCCGCTTTCACTTGTTAATAACAAGGGAGAAACTGTATTCAGTAAAATAATAAATAACAATATTTCATGAATATTATGACCATCTATAGATAAAGTAAAGGATGGAAAGAAAGGTCTGGAAAAAAATGTAAGACTAATGGAGAGAAAATTGTATAACCGTATGAATCAATAAAAAGAAAACATGATCATACAATTTTTATACTAACACTACTTTGGGGTGATGAGAACTTCACATTTTAATAGGTAATTCCAGAGTCATTTTTTTGATGTACAAAATTCTTTTGTAAAGTTCATCCATATATTCATTCCTGAAATTCTGCCTTACCTTTCCTTCAACAATATAAAATTTTGCTTTGGAAATATATTTTTAAATATTATTTCATAGGCAAAAAAGCTGAATCTTATGACATTCTATAATAAAAAAAAAAAGGTAATTAAATAAGATATTCTGTGGCTTCATGTCAACCAGATGAAACTAAATGGACAATTTAGGTTTCCTACTGACCAAAGCCCATAATTTTTTCAGGTGTACTAGGGAGCTATAAGACTTCTAATGAATTCACTTCCATTGCTATGGTGACTTCTCAAAAAACCATGATGAGACTTAAATAATGATTGGCAGTGAGGCCTCTATGTTTAGATTTTCACACTGTTATGGGCCAGATCAGGGAACTCTAATGATGGCTGACCATGACATGTCTAGAGATAAGAGCTGTTAGGCACTCTAATTTGACATCTCTCACAAACTTTCACCACCTATGTCTACATTTTCAAAGATGAGTTCTGGTATATGGAGGCATGTCAGGCAAATCTGTCAAATCATCATATAATCCTGATTTGTGTATGTTTACATTTGCCCTTGCAACTCTTCAAAATGCAAAATAAAATCAGTTTTAATGTTGTACCAATTGGAATACCTTGCAAATTATCATGTAGATCATAATAGAAATGACTTTTTTTTTAAAAATCTGCTTTTAGAACAAACTGTGATCATGCTGCCAATACCTAAACAGGGCACATTTTTAAATAAAATATGAGAATTTTGCATCATTAAATTGATTTGTATCGCATTAAATGATTAGAAGTCAATAACATCTATTCATTCATCAACTAAACCTATCTAATGAATTGTTGAGTAGGCAAAGTACATTTAGAGTGTTAAGCAAAATTCATTAGAAAAAAATCTATAGTCTCTTCCAAAAACTAAAAAGAACCCAGTAAAAAAAATCACATAAAAGGAACTTGTGACAATTATATGCACATATATTTGTATTAAGCTATCTGATAAAGACTAAACTATTAATCATATTTAATAATTTGATTTTAAAAAAACAGTTGAAACTTAAGAGTCAGTGATTAATGTTTGCCAAGTACAGATGGTCTTTGACTTACAGTGGTTTGGTTTATGACTTATGGTGTCAAAGCAATACAATTCAGTTGAAACCACTCTTTGAATTTTGAATTTGGTTCTTTTCCTGGGATAGCGATATGTATAAGATACTGTTTTGCATGGTGCTGGGCAGCAGCATCTGGAGCTCCCAGCCAGCCAGGCAGCGCTCACAAAGGTAAACAATCAACATACTTGCAACCATTCTGTTCCCAAACAACCATTCTGTTTTTCACTTTCAGTGCTGTATTCAATAAATTTCATGAGATATTCAACATTCTACCCAACCGTAGACTAATGTAAGTGTTCTGAGCACGTTTAAGGCGGACTAGGCTAAGCTAGGATGTTCAGGAAGTTAGGTGTATTTAAAGTATTTTTGAGGGCACCTCGGTGGGTCAACCAATTAAGCGTCTGCCTTCTGTTCAGGTCATGGTCCCAGGGTCCTGAAATCCAGCCCCCAACAGTCTCCCTGCTCAGTGGAGAGCCTGCTTCTCCCTCTGCCTATCCTCCGGCTTGTACCAAAGCACATGCGTGCACTTGCACATGCGCGTTCTCTCTCTCTCAAAAAATAAATATTTTTAAATCATTTTTGACTTACAGTATTTTCAACGAATGATGGGTTTATTGGGATATAATCCCATTTTAACTCAAGGAAGCTCCATAAGCTACTATCGAATCCACACAACAAAATTTGAAGATAGGTGATACTTGTATTTCCATTTAACAAATAATAAAACTGAAGAGCAAAATGTGTAAATAACATGCCCAAGTTTCCTCAGTTTTTAAGTTCCAGAGCTAGTCATCTAACCCAGGCAGTCTGACTCTAAGCTTTTAACCACCATGCTCCGCTGCAAGAAGGTAAGAAGTGCAAATTCTATTACAGTAATTCCACTTCCTCCAGAAGAAAAACTGTAGGCAAAGGAGAGTTTCTTCTATGACAACTGTAGTTTAATATTCTGAATTTCATGTACTTTTTTTTCTGACCCCCAAAGTTATTTTAACATCTTACTAATTAGAGTTAATGTTTTCTTGCCTCTCTGAATCTTATTTTATAATCTATAAAATATTTTATAAACCTCACAGTTTTGAGGAAAGAACCGAATGATGTAAAATGTATGTGATCTATGGTGTTAATAGGCACCAAATAAATATTTGTTGAATATGTGTATCACAGAGTTTTGATCTTCCTCATAATATGGAGTATTCTTTTTTTAAAATATGGAATACTCTTTTTTTTTAAGATTTTATTCATGTATTTGACAGAGAGAGACACAGCAAGAGAGGGAACACAAGCAGAGGAAGTGGGAGAGGGAGAAGCAGGCTTCCCTCTGAGCAGGGAGCCCAATGCGGTTCTCAGTCCCAGGACTCTGGGATTATGGCCTGAGCCAAAGGCAGATGCTGAATGGCTGAGCCACCCAGGGCCTCCAATATGGAATACTCTTAAACAATTTTTTTACAAAAGTCTGTATATTATCAAATTTGTTTAAACACTGAATGTCTGTTCCATATTTCCTTCTTCCCTGTACCAGTTAAAATAGATTGTATACAGTTATTTTCCTTTGTTCATTTGCAAATAAAATAATTTATTTGCTATATGTACCAAAAAGAAAGTACTTATAACTTAATCCAAATGAAATCAATTGAATCAAAAATAGTCATTTTTCCCTGGAGGGTAAAACTCAATTCTCAAGGATATAATGATGTATATATAAAGAAAAAATTTGTGTTTATTTCTGTATATAATTATGAATTTTCTGAGATACACAACAAATACTAATGTGTACAATGAGATAATGGCACTTTATATAAGTATATATGTCAAGAAGTTAAAAGATACACTCTATGGGGAGAGAAACTTTTCAGAAATGTCTCTCCTTTGGCTATTTAAGCCCACTTTTTGTTTTATCATATTAAATACCCATAATTTAGACATGAGTTAAATAAGCTATTCTCTCCAGAATAACATCCCTATACCATGATACCATGTTCTTGCCAGTAAAATATACTAGGAAAATTCAGTTCCGTTGATTGTCAGATTATTTCTCATAGTTGAAAACTTGAGTAAGTTCTTGAATAAGAAAAAAAGAGTGAAAACTCAAAGATTCAGGAATTATTTGATAAAACATATATTCTGGGTCGAAAATAATGTGGTAGCTACATATTATTAGTGTTGGAGGAGTGTCAAAAATGTATTGAAATCAATTGCATTTTACTTGCTTGAGAAGTCAAACTTGAAATTATTCCACATGTAAGACATATTTCCTAATGGTTGTGTTCTGAAAATAATCCTTGCCATTATACTCATTTTGTAAATGAAATACAAGTTAAATATTAAATAAATTTATTACTAACATTTCAAAATCAACTGTGGAGGAGCAAATACTATGTGAAAAATGTGTTCCTTTTTGACGCCAAGTTTCTGTCCATACATCATGCAACAGTTTTGCTACTTTTGAAAACTAGAATTTGGTAACTGAGAAAATGTTTAATGCTTACCAAAAATATACATACATAAATCAAATAGCACATTTATATTCTTTACAATAGAATGTGTACATTTTTCATAAACAACCCTATATTTTGTAACTTTCTTTTCATCAAAGTCTCCAATCATTCAACATTCTGAGGCAGTGCATGTTTCTGAGGATGAGTAATGAGATCAAATACCTTTCCCATCTAGAGCATAGCCTTTCTGTCTAGTCTGTGTCACAAAGTGACTAGGAGTCATCATTAGCAGTTGATGGGTATTTAATTGTCAATGAGAAATGTATCCTGGCATTGGTCCATTCCTAACAGCCCAGTGTTCAATGTTATAGAAATTGCTATAATGTACTAGATTCCTTGTCTATTAAGTGCATTGCTGTATGGATTTAGACAAGACAAAAAGCTTATTTAGCCCCAAGGATGTCTGTTCAACACTTCCGCCAAACTATATACCCTCAAAACTTCCCCTTTAAAATGTAAATTTAAAAGAAGGAGGAGGAGGAGAAGGAAGAGAGGAGGAGGAGGAGGAGAGAAGTTATTTAAGGAGCAAATGCTGTATTTGGTCCCTAGTATGTGTTCTACGATATGGACACTTATGTCATAGAATACTGTTTGGGTTTCAAAGATTAAGAAGAGTGGCAGAGAATTAAAGAAACAACTTCAATTATGGGAGATGAATGCTATGGAAGAGATGTGGTAGAGACCCTGGGAGAGAACAGAGAGAAAATTTCTCCCCTTTATCTGACAAGACTAAGAAAGACAATCTGGAAGGGGTGACTTGGCCCGATTCTGGAAGAAACTGTAAAACAAGGAAGGACCAGAGAGCACCTAGAAAGGTTTCACAAAAATATGACATTTACTGAACAGACAAAAAAGAATTCCAAAGAATGAAGGGATAGCAAATATATAGAGTAACCACTACCTTTTAGACTAAGGAAAGGACTCAAGGAAATGAACAAATTTGGAAGATGGCTTCCCCAAGGGTGAGATTTGTACTTCAGGGGAGGGTGTGGCTGCTGCCCACTAGATGGGAGAGAAGGTCACCTGGGTACAACAAAACAGAGCAGAAAAGCAGGAAGCCATCTGCTGGGTTGTGGCAAAACCTATTGGAATGGGAACACTATGGTCTGTACTTCTGGTACCTTGCCATAGAAGTCTGGAAGTAGCCAGGAAAAAGAGCACTCAAAACTAAAAAGACTCAACCCTGATAATGGCTTTGCAATGCCCCTCCAGCACCCTGTACTTGTAATGTCTCACAAGGCAGATGTTGACCAATGAGAAATGTTTATGGGGTCCGATGCCTGTATCACGAAGCAGGTCAAAGAAACATGGATTTAGAGCTAAGGGGCAGTCAATTAATAACCAGCAAAGGAGACACTGGGAAATGAGGCTGAAAAAGGCAAATAAAGATCTTCATCAAGATTTTTATAAATCATGCCAGGTGGCATGGCCATGGTCCTGTGCATCAAGAAACAAAGAAATTTTCCTGTGTAAAACAATCAGGTGGCGTGCTTTTTAAAAATACATATTCTAGACAGCATCTTCAGGAATTTTACTTCTGTAAGTAAGTAGGAATTGCAGTTTTTAACCTACGCATCTGGAGATTCTGATACAGAGAATGTCTCTGGGACCTTTTGGGTTTTGGGGTTTTTGTTTGTTTGTTTGTTTAAGAAAGAATGAGGTCGATTATGAAGAACTCTCGACTGGTTTGAAGCAGAGGAATGACATGATCACTTTTTTCTTTAGGATGTGCTTCCAACAGGAGATAGAAGGTAGATGACAGTAGTAAAGATATGACTATTGTATTTTTCACTTTGTATGGATAGCTTCTTAAAGTTATTCTGACTTGATATGCAGAAAATTTGGAGGTATATAATTGGTTTAAAATATCAGACTTAACAAACCCCCTCCCCCCAGCAACCCTCAGTTTGTTTTGTGAGATTAAGAGACCTGTACCCCTGGGGATAAAAATATATGTTTATAAAAAATAAAAAATTAAAAAAATATATCAGACTTAACAGTAAACTTACTAAATTTCCAAAACAATATCAAACAACACAAATATCAAAATAGCGTTTTTATTAAAGTCTGGCACCTTGGTTCCACTGGTAATATCATAGTTATCTAATAATATACAGTGTTTTGTGCAAATTGGGTGTTCAGTTGACGTTGTTGAGAGGGATTTTCTTGCAGACATTCCTAACTGACAGGTTACTACAAACTAAAGTAGTAATATTTCTTTTCCTTTGGTCAGATGGCATGACTGGGATTTAGCCATGGGCTGCATAAAGTACAAAATAGTTTTTCAAGATATTTGATAAGTTGTTATTTTGTTTCTATGATATTATCCATTTTTTTTTATTTGAATGAGTGTCAGAAAGTTCCTACAAATTTTCATTTTAGAGTCTTTATAGAAAATGAAATTTCCTGACTCTATTATTTGTATACCTGAAGCATTAAAAATTTTAAGTGGTAGAAAAAAGAGTTAAAATTTATGACATAAACTTCAAGTTCAAGATCAAATATCAATTGCAGGGAATTAGTAAATCCCGTATAAAATATTTAGAATACTTTCTGACCAATAATAGGTAAACAGTACTGTTTATATCCCATAGAATCCAGGAAGAATGACAGTGACTTGAGTCTTAAACATTTAGGAGTTACAAGTTGCTATGGAAATGACATGGACTTTGAATTCACAGTCTCTATCAGTTTTTAGCTGCATGACCAGAAACCATTTTACTTAACTTTCTGCCCCTCGAGTTTTTTCATATATGTGTGTATGCCGACAGGCTTATCATTGAGCACTTACTATGGTAATATGTGTCAGACACTGTGCCAATCAATTAATTTATTTAATCTTATTTAATTATCTTATTTATTCCTTAAAATAAATCTTTAGCATACAGATGAGAAAAGGAAGCCTCAGCCAAGTGAACTAAAATGTTTACTGTCACAGAACTCTTAAATGTCAGCCCTGAGGCTCAGCTCCAATCATGCTCTCATGGTTGGGGATTTGGGGGCAACATTACCAAGTTCACTTTCCCAGGAAGCATAGAGAAGATTCAAATTCAAATTCCAGCTCGATTTCACCAAATTCAGGCACACATGTTAAAAGTGTACTGTATTGAATTATTTGATAAGTCCTGGCAAATATAAATATATTTTTATTGGATTTATTCCTTATCTAAAAAGTAAATATGCATAGAATGCACATATGCATAAACATAGATACAACATATTATTAAATGTATACACTTGTTTGTACATAGCTTCTATGTAGCAAGTATCTATAAATATATGGTACATCCACAGACAGAGAACACTTATTTATAATATTTATACCTTTCTCCTTTCCAAAATCATGAACTTCCAGAAGAGAGTTCTCTTTCTTCTTCTTTCATCTCTGGGGCATTACACCTAGAAATGAACTGTTCTCAACAAAATCTGTTGGATTAAGTATTTGGAATGAGCCAAGTGCATGAAGTGTTTTTCTTACCTTCTAAATAAGCCAATAACATTGTTTTTAAGCTTAACATTTGCCATATTTTATTAGTTGGTGCACACATGGAGTGAAGTAGGTATAGAACATCTTGATTACAGAAAAATTGTTGACAAAACTTCCTGTGGGATTCTATTTGGGTTTTGGTAGTGAACCGGGTCTTAATATTATCAGGTGGAATCAAAGCTAGTTGATCATTCATAAAAAAAAAAGAGTTTTAACTAATTACATTGTGTCAACATAAATCGTTATTTCTGTAGCTTACTATAGGGCTTTTTGCCTGTTCAACATATTTAAAGATAGCATTTTTGCACTATTTCAAAAATCAAAAACACCTAAAATTCCTATCTTGCCTAAAGACAAGATTTCTCCTAGTCTTTTTCTATGAGTGTGTTTGAAATAACCGTAATAATATTCTACAAACAATTTTGTACCCTGATTTTGTAGTTTTGGTATACTCGTTGGAAATTGTCATCAAGTTTCACGTTTGTTTGTTTTTTTTTAAGTGTATGTCGGCTTCAGCGTGAAGTGATGTTTGGACTTCACAGTTTCAGGCAAAGTCATACTCCTCAATGATACAACAGTTTCTAGAGAGAGCTTCTCTTAAAGTACAAATTTGAGCCGCATGCTAGATTTGAATGAATCCAAAATACTTGGTTGTGTTTATGTATGTGAAGCAACAGGGATTAAGAGGACATCTTCTGTGAAGCAATGTGCAGGGAATATTGCTATGCATTCGAAGTACTTTGGGCTCTCGCTTTTATTGTACCCTAATGGTGTTTTCCTGACTTATTGCTTTACCTTACTTTGTTTAGGTAGACTTTTGCACCATACAATCTATCCAAAATAATAATGATTTTCTTTTTCATATGAATCCCTATGTCCTATTGCTATGAAATACTGAAATACCATTTGTAGACTATTTATAGAGACTAGAGTTGGAAAAGTTGTTATGCCAAAAAAATTGTCTCCTGAAATGGCATGACACATGTCAAGAGATTTCTGGGGAAAATCATTTATTAAGCGATTGTTACATGAAGGATGTCAGTAATTAAACAAAACTATATTTAGTATTTTTATGATTTTGTATTGTTAGAAACCATGGACTTGCACTAACTTTTTGAGTCTGTTTTTATGAAGTTACATTATTGAGAAAGTTTGTTAACTAAATATTTAGCCAAGTGATTCCTGGCTTCTAAGAATTATTTGTATTATTGCCTTGGGATCCAAATGTTTGAGTTGGTGGAGGGAAAAGCTCTTTTCTCTGAAACTTCCCCTTTTATTTCTTCTTTTTATATTCTTTATTATGTCTGGATCAAGTATACTTTATCTTGAATGCTGTACTTTATTTTTAAAGTTTTTCTTACTCATGATATTTTAACATTTGTCTTTTAATTCATTTTCACAAGATGAGAATAATTCACAAAAAGAAATTTTACATGAAAATGTTATATCTTAAATAAAATTATCCTATTAAAAATTAGAGTACCTAATGTCACTTTGTGTAGTTTTGGGTGCAGATATACAAAATAATATTGTAATATATAGTCATTGTAATAATCACTATATAATCACATCTATGATATACTTCTTTATATTATTTTTATTCTAATAAACATCTATTGTTGAAAAATTATAACTTTTTTTTCTTAAAGATTTTATTTATTTTTTTCAGAGAGAGAGAGAGAGTACACTAGTAGGAAGGCAGAAGGAGAGAGAGAATTTGAAGCAGACTCCACACAGGGCAAAGAACCCAACGTGGGGCTAGATCTCACAACCTGGAGATCACAACCTGATCCAAAACCAAGAGTCAGAAGCTAAAGTGACTACACCACCCAGGTGCCCTGAAAAATACATAATATTCTAAATATAGTTATTTCGGAGTGCATCACAAACCTCTTTCCCACTTATTTAATTTTATTAATATTGTTTTGAATATAAATTTTGTGGGTTTTTTTCAGAATCTTACTCTTATTTTGATAATATACATTCATACTTCACCGGCTTTTAGACTGTTAGCTTATCAGATTTCCAAACCACATTATCTGAATGCAGGTATTCAGACATTCAGGTATGAGTGATGATTCTAAGTTACATATGATGTACCTTGTTTATTGACTTTGTTTACTGACAATGTTCTTGGCCAAACAATAATGATAATAATAACTTAAAGTCAAATTATTATTATCTGTATTTGTGCTTCTGCAAATTTTCAACCTTTTGACCTTAACACTCCTCAGTCGTTACTAATGCCAGAAAAACAAAATTGAAATGGAATTTCAGTGCTGTTAGTCCGAGCAAAAGGCATTACCACTAAAGGGCAGCTTTTGTTCAGCCTCCAACACTAGGATTGTGACAATGAACCAGTCACGTTATTTCTCTGGGGTTCAGTTTTCTTCTTTGTAAAGGAAGTCTGCCTTGTAAAACTTCTAAAGTCCTTCTAACTCTGAAGCTTATGAGGGCAGTTTTTCTGTCCGTATTTTGTGTCATATCTTCAGTGCCTAGGACAGTGTTTAGCACAGAGCCAGTGTTCAGTAAATTGGCTGATTGGCTATATATCAGATTAGATAAACTTAAAGCATGAGATCGATGTCCTTAAAATCAAGGTAGCCTGAGTATTCACTATTCCAGTAGAAGCTGAAGCTACATAGGTTGCTGGAATAATTCTTGAATTCTGCCTTAATAATTATAGAATTACACTGTTTTTCGTTATTAACTTTAAAAATCAGTGAAATCTATGGCTTTAGGATCCCAAATTAAGTCACTAACTGTCTGCATTTTGATATTCTTTAATTCTAATTTTCCAGTTATCTATAAGCAACTTGAATTCTGACTATTTTTTAGTTGAAATTGATATATTACCTAGAGACAAAACAAAACAAAAATATTATTACCTTTTCCCTTCCTCCTCCCCACAAATCTCTCCTCTACAGCTTCATTTTGCACTGTAATTTTCAAACGGAGACATGGCTTCATGAATTTATTTTGGCCGCTTGAAATCCACGATCTCCAATCTCTTCATATTTGCATAGACATAGCTTAGAAGTTCAATATTTGCATTGACTTCTAAACTGATAATCAGAACTCTGTGTGTGTGTGTGTGTGTGTGTGTGTAATTGCTGGAAATTTTCAGACATTCAAAAATTTAAAGCACTCTGAGGTGGAAAGACTGCAAACTCCTCTGGAAACATGAACCACTTGAAGCACTTCAGTAATTTTCAATTGCTTTGTGATGTGCAAGCAAAGAACCTTGATCACTTTTACATTGAAGCACTTAAGCTCTCTGATAATTTTACACCCTCGTAACCATTTTCCAAACACCATCATTTCCCCCACTGAAGTGGTTTTAAAAATATGTGAAGTGTTTCGATAATTTTAAATTATCTTCTATGGCACAAGCTCACACCCTGATCACCTCCAAATTCAAAAGCTAATAAAATTTGAAGTAGTCCAGTTTTTTTTAAGCTATGTATTGTGGTTTCAATTGTTTTATAAATGACTTCAATTTGGACTGGATAGACTGCACAGTAAGTAATTGAAGATATATGGAATAAATGTAGTTGTACCAAAAGTTCATTAAAAATGCAAAATGCTAGGGGACACCTGGGTGGCTCAGTGGGTTAAAGCCTCTGCCTTCGGCTCAGGTCATGATCTCAGGGTCCTGGGATTGAGCCCCACATTAGGCTCTTTGCTCATCAGGGACCCTGCTTCCTCCCTCTCTCTCTACCTGCCTCTCGGCCTACTTGTAATCTCTGTTTGTCAAATAAATAAATAAAATCTCTTAAAAAAATGCAAAATGTTAGAAAATGAGCCACCTTTCTGGTTTCAATCTTTGAATAAAATCTGTGCACAAAACACATTTCAATGTTTTGATTCTAAGACATCAACCAAAAAATGTTTTAAAAAAATTAAACTACACAACCCAGTGTGTGAAGGAGAGAACAGAAATCAGTTTCAATAATCCTCTTTGGAAAATGAAATGATCATAATTAAGAAAAACAGAGAGATATAGATACAATGTGCCCTATGTGGAAAGTGGCAAACATATAGTTAAGCATTCCTAACAGTTTCCAAACTGAGAAAATTTTAGATCCTTTGAAACAACATCCAGGAAGAATTCTTTAAGCCAAGTAACTTATAACTGGAGAACGTGATAACTGAATTATTGGATACCTCTTTTTACTTTAATTCTCAATATTCTTTTGCTGTGCATTTAAAAATGTCTATGTTTTCCCTTACTATCTGCAAATAACGTTTCCTACACTCGTAGGACTCAGACTACATTCAAGACTCACTTGTTGGTGTTTGTTTACTTCCTAGGACATTGCTGGGAGAATAACAATACAGCAAGACAAATAGGGAATAGGGGTGTTGAGGAGAAGAGGTAAAATGAGAAGTCTACAAAACTATTGAAGGTGGCAATTGTGCCAACAATGGTGAACAATGATAAATAAAGGTCAAGCAGATATATTTGAAGTTTGATTTATAAATATGGAACTTGAGACTGAGAAAAGTTAAGTAAATTTCCCAGGGACTCACATTTTTATGATAAACAAACAAAAGCTGGATTTCTGACTTTGAGATCCCCCTCATATGTTCTTTCCATTGCCATTAACTAACAACTTAGGATGCTATACCATGCAATGAGTTGACTCCCCTTTGTTGGCAATATGATTAAATCAAAACTCATGGAATTTTAGTACTCCCAGAAATGTCAGACATCACCTTACGTGGTTCAACCGTTCCATTTTATAGAGGAGACCGTATGCCTTGGAGAGGTGAAGTGACTCGCAAAGTGGCAGAGGTCTGACAAGAATTCAGGTCCCTGACTTATGTTTTGTTCTGATGACTGATGTTGTAGATGAACCTTCTGTTCTTCTAGTATGGTTTCTTTGTTGTATGTCACTGTGAATGGGAAGAGAAAAAACCTCCTCAGGCACTTGGCTGGGAAGCATTTTTCTTTTGTGAGAAATGTATTTAGAGGTCTTTTTACTTATACTTTAAATTATTTAACCAACTAAATTAGGGTTCATTATAAGACGATGAAATGTAAAATCATTGCAAAATATTATTTTGAGATAAATGTAATTATTTAACAAATCTTAAAGTTAATGACATTTTGGGAATGATGTTAATAATATATCTGTGTTTGATAGTAGAAGGGATTTGGTGATTAGAAACTTGAAAAAATGAAAATATTGTTTGAAATTAATAATAGATACTGACTGAATTAGCATTGTAATTATGCTGTTATTGTGAGCTCTAGTATCTCTATAATTTTGTTTAAGCTTCCAAAAAAGTTGCTTGTAGAGTCAAATTGTGATCATTATATACTATAAATAAAAGTGAGAATTCCCACACAATTGACAAAATGATGAATTTGACTACCACTGCTTCCTACCATTATTATCTTTACAAACCAGTTTCTGTAAGCAATATCCATGGGATCATTTCCTATCTAGGAAGTAATTTTAATTATTGAGAATTTTACTCACAAACCTCCAAGACCCCATTATCTAACATCTTATTACATAAATGCAATATGTACCTCTCTTTTGGTGTACAGGAAAGGGCAAAGTGACACAGTCAATGGTACAGTTTATGATAGGATAACAGCAGTGGACCTTTCTGTGTATAGAGAAGGCTCAGGGGATGTACTGTAGGGCGAAGAGATTAGAAGAAGTAAAACTCACAGTCTCACCAGGAACAGACACCAGGGATCTACTGGGAACATGAAAACATATCCTATATCAGAAGCAATATGTACTTATTAAGATAAGGGAGTCTAGAAAACTGGCTTTCCTCCTAATATCCACATTGCCTGTAACTCTCTTAAGATCAGCCTGTGAGTCATGCTACTGAGGAAAAAGTTCCCATTACTGTGACTGGTCTATTCCAGAAGCAGAAATAGAACCTATAGTTCCGGATATGCACTATCATGGTCCCCACTGATCTCTGGATACAAATTTTGGAAGACACTCTGGGCTTTGTTGGACCCAGAACAGGTGGTACCACTTGCCTTTGCAGGGGCTAAGGCATAAAATAGGAAGCTGAATGCAAACTTGACCATAAAATTTTAATTATATTTTACTTGTTAAAGAGATGTGTAATTTAATTCAAATCCACTAGACTATAAATATTACACATGAACCCCAAATTCCATCAATGAGAATTAAACATAGTTAATTTAAGGTAAAAATGTTTTCAGGCAGCCTTTAATGCCAGTATATAGATAGAAGAGATGACCAGATAGATTGAAGATGGCTAAACAGTTAGGTAAGTAATAGGTACAATTTATACAAATGAAATTTAAAAGTTAATTTTATCTGAACTTCTAACTGAAGAAAAATAAACTTAACTGATGCTAAAGTTCTTGCTGAAATTCAAATGAGTTGTTGTCCTTGTTAACCACTATAGAGATGATTTTTAAATGTCTCTTAGTTCCTTTAAGATTATGTGATTTTTAAATGTCTCTAATTTCCTTTAAGGTTACATGATTATGAAAAATATTAAGTTTTTTAAGTTTAGCATCACTGTTTTAAAAAATACGTTTTGACTTTAGGTCCTACTGACCACTTGCTATGAAAGATGGGATGAGGAAATTAGCACAATTACTGTACAATCTAGTTGCCCTTTCTCCACCTTTTCCTTCGTCCCAACTCATTAACTCCATCAAAGTTTATAACATGTGCAATCTCTTGTGAGGTTGGTTTTGCTATGGTCCATTTGAAGATCCTTTCTTCTATGGTATTTTTTTAAATTTTTTTGTCACTTTCTACCTCTAATTTTCCAAACTACTAATTACTCTAGCTATCTGTTTTTGACTTTTCTGTCTCTTTTGTGTACATTTTATTTTTTAAAATTATTTTAAGTTTTCTATTTGTTTCATTTTGTTTTGAATAATTGTCTCAGGTCTCTTTCTGATGCTTCTTTTGTTTTCAGTGAAAAAAGAGATGTGTCCTTTTTTTTTTTTTTTTGCTTCACATATACCCTTCATCTTTGTAACATTTAAATTTTTCTTTATTTCCTTTGTTAAGCTCTGTCAAGCCTCTTTTCAACTTATTTTATTGTTTTATGACATCATTTTTCAATCTCTGTGTCCTCTTTGGCTTTTGCTTTTTTTAAGGAAGATCATTTTTATCCATCACTTCTTTGAGACTATGAAGAACTTTTATTTTCAGAACTCTTGGCCCGTGTCCTTATGTGATTCTTTTGTTCAATTTATCTTCTTTTAAGTTTGTATTCCTTGTCTCCTTTAATTTTACATCCTATTTATACATATGTTATTGTTATGTTAATAATCTTTATCGCGGTAAACAGAATGGGTCCTCAAAGATGGCCATTCCCAAATACCTGGAATCCGTGAATATAATACATCATACGGCAAAATTCCTTTTGCTGAGGTAAGGTTACTGATCTTCAGATAGGGATTTTATTATGGATTATGCAGGTAGAGATAAGGTTAGTGTATCAGTCCTTAAAAGAAGAGAACAATTTTCAGCTGGAATCAGAGAGATGCAGCGGTATTCAGAGAGCTCTGAAGTGTGAGAGTATCTCCATCTGCCATTGCTGCAACTGTGGGGCACACGGAAAGTATGTGAAAGAATAAAGGAGCAAAGATCAGCCCCTGGCTGACAGCCAGCAAGGAAATAGGCTCTCAGTCCTAGAATTGCAAGAAATTAAATTCAGCCAGCATCCCGAATGAGGTCAGAAGTAGATTCTTCCAGTTATATACATTAAGCGCACCACACTTTGATTTCAGCCTTGGGAGACCCTATGCAGAGAACCTAGCCGCGCCTATCCAGACTTCTAATCTATAGAAATCAAGAGACAATAAATTTGTACTTGGCTTCTAAATTTATGGTCACTTATTATGGCAGCAATGGAAAACTAATACAATTAGACACTGTTATTTTTTGATGGAAAGTTTTGAGATGGGTAGCTTGCAGCTTCTAGACAATTAGGATTTTCCTGAAATGTTGCCTCTGCATGCAATTTCCTTTATATACCTGAGCAGGTATATCGCCCCCCTATTCTGTCATGCAAGGGCTTACAGCCGCAAGGGATGTCCATCTTGCCATAGATCACTGCCTTCCCATTTCCTTGTTTATAGCCACAAAGGTGGGTTGAAGACAGAAATAATATAAGGTTGGCCTGTTTCATTCAGTGTCTTCACCTTTCTTCTTTTCTTCAAAGTTAAACTGGTTCTCTGCAGGGATATTTGCTGCTTTTCTTGAAATAGATGCTATCTCTGTTAAGTGATCCTTGAGAAAGTCTTCCAAGTTTAGAGAAATAATAATCTACAGGAGTTCTAAGAAGGCACCCCTCAGGCTAGAGCCTTCTATTGTATCTCAGACCAGACTCCACAGATCTCTTTCTAATTGCAGCTTCTAGTCCTGGCATTTTTCTTAATTTTATTGTGATGTACATGTAGGGATTTTTTTCCCACCCTTTGGTCTAATGTTTGCTGCCCTGCCCCTCCTCTTAGGAGTAGTGAAGAAATGTAAAAATTTCTTCATTTCCCAAAATTTAATTAGGGAATATATGCATTTTCAATTACTGGGTCCATATAAGGAATGAAAAGGAGGAGACCTGGTACTGAGAAAGGAGGATTGAGGTGGAGAAAACAATTTCAAAAATAGAAGGTACAGACCAAAAAAAATTTCAATTTTCTTTCAACCCCTCTTATGGTTTAGATTAAAATTTTACCTTAAGCCAGATATTTTCTTCCAGAAGTTAGTTTCAATTAAAATGATCAGGACACACATAGACACAAATGAAAAAATAGCATAAGGACAAACAAAAACACTAGACGAATCTCAGCAAAAAACATGAACAAAGCAATCCATGCTCAAACAGAAAAATGATTGGATGTAATAGAATTCTCATATTACTGCCACACATTTTTTTAAAAGATTTTATCCATTTATTTTACAGAGAGTGAGAGACTGCAAAGAGTGAACACAAGCAGGGGGAGTGGATGAGGGAGAAGCTGTCTTCCTGCTGAGTCAGGAGTGCGATGCGGGGCTCTATCCCAGGACCCTGGGATCATGACCTGAGCCTATGGCAGACATATAATGACTGAGCCACCCAAGCGCACTGCCACACAGTTTTTGGGTTTTTTTTTAAGTTGTAATAAAATTAAACCAAAGTTGATCACTTTCTAAGTACCAGGACACTATTCTCTGCTGAGGTAAATCAAGGAATGAAACAAAATTTCTGCTCTATGAGCATAATGATTCAGGGCAGAAAGAAGACAAACAATAGAAAAGTAAACAGATTTATGTTAGCTCGTGATAAAGAAAAGAGAGAGCTTGGTGCAAGAGATCCTATTTCATAGGCTGTGTCCAGAGAAGCCCTCTTTAATTGGGTGGCATTTAACAGACCTAAAGGAAGGAATTATACCAAGCAGGCAAAAGAGCAAATGAAACAGCCCTCAGATGGTAGAATGCTTCGCATGTTTAAAGAGCCAAGGAGTTCTATTAGCTGAAGAGCAGGGGAGTGGTGGGCAAACACATGGTGCAGATGAACTCAGAAAGTGAATGAGTGGCCCGATCAAGAGAGCCTTGTAGATAATTGTCAGTACTTTGTCTTTTTCACCCTGGCGTGACGCAGAAAGCCTTTGGAGGGTATTAGGGGAAAAAATGTCATGATGTGACTTAATTTTGGCGAGGGGCGGGAAGGGGGAATCTTGTTGGTTTCTATGTAGAGAATAGACAGGAAGTGGTCAAAGGCAGAGGTAGTAAACCAATTGGGAGACAATTAATCCAGGTTGGAGGTGACCTGTACTTAGGTTGTCCCTGTTGTGGAGGTAAATAGGGCAGATTCTGTACATATCTTCCAGGTAGAGCCAATACGGATAGGGTTATGGCATGTAAGGGAAAGAAAGAAATCAAAGATGACTCCAAGATATTTAGTGGCCATGTGGATATGCCAAAACTTTCTATTCCCTAGACAAGGTCCATAATTGTCAGCATGATATTTGAGACTGCACTAGATGTCACATTCCTAGGCCCTTTTACTCTTGTTCATCACATATAACAGCTTTATTATGCTCTGCAGAATGCTTGGTGGGAGGTATATCCATAAAGGCTGAATAATGAAAAAAAGAATGCATTTAATAGCTATAGAGCTATAGACTATGTTAGAGAAATGTTTTGTATACATACACATATGTGATATAATATACACTGAGAGGGAGATTCTTGTGGTATAATATAATATACACTGAGAGAGAGATTCTTGTCATAGCAATAGGAAATTTGGTAGCATTTAAGATAATTTCATACATATACTTCACAAAGGAAAAGAAAATTTTGTGTAATGTAGCATATTCATTTCCTACCTGAAGCATGCCACATAGAAATAATGATGACAATATTCAATCCAATAATACAAAATCAATAGATGTTATTGAACTGCCATCTGAAGCAAATTTAGAATGCCATTTTGTTGATTATTAATTAATTGGCATTTGTCAAATTAAAACCAAATTTTTTCTTTTGCCTGAAAAATTATTGGTAGTCCTCCTCTCATAAAATACTGATTGAAGTTAAAACAATGGAGTTACCAGCAAACAATCTCATCAGATATATTTTTAACAATGAGATTTGACTTTTTTTTAAAGAAAAATCTGGTTGTCTGTATAAATTCCATAAGTAAAGCTTTTGCAAATGGTCTTTTAACTCTTATTGATCCTGACCTTGGCATTCAAAGTCTAATTATACTAAAAACTGCCCATGTCTCTTGTGCACTGGAAAATCATTACCTGAAATTAATCAGTTCTTCAAACACACCACTCCTAATTATCATGTGGTTATTGAGATAGTACACAATTTAGAATATATATAGTACTAATTTCAAATACCTTATTTGTACATAAATCATAGTATTAATATGAAGAAAATGCATAGTATATTTTTATCTTTATACTACAATTTAGGACATAAACCCAAAAACTGTTTATGGCTAAACATTACATTTCAAAAATTAATATACATATATTTTTAAATAATAGCAACTAACATTCTTGAGTGCTTAGTATATGCCAGTAACCATTTCAAATACTCCATTTTAACAAATACTTATTAGCACTTGCTCTGTTTTTTTTTTAATAAATCTTTATGCAACACCATGTTCAAATACTACTGCAAGCTCTTTGCAATCACTCCCTCATCTAATCCTTGCAATCTCATGAAACAGAACTATTACTATAACCTCCGTAGAAATGAGGGAAAATAAGTACAAGAAATTCCCAGAACTGTCCATATTTCCACTGTACATCAATAATATATAATATTGTAATGTAGTAGCAGAATTCTAAGATGAACCCCAAGATTCCTTCTCTTAAGTATGGGTAGGACTTGTAACTATGATAGAATTTCATTTCTTCATTAGATGATGTTACAATGATAAAAACAGTGGGATTTCACAGATGTAATTAAGGTCTCTAAACCAATTGTCTTAAGTTCATCAAAGAGAAGATTTTCCTAGGTGAACCTGACCTAATCAAATAAGGCCTTTAAAACAATCTAAGTTTTGCCTGAGTGAAAAATTCCAAGCAACCAGAGAAGCTCACCTGTTAGCCTTGAATGTGCAAATTGCCATGCTATCGAGAAAACCATATGGCGAGAAACTGTGGGCAGCCTCTAGGGTCTGAGAGGTCCTACAGTTGCTAAAAACTGACTTCTACCAAAAAGAGCGGGCTTGGAAAAGGACCCTAAGCCTCAAATGAGAATTACAGCCATGGCTGATAGCTTGATTATAGGCTAATTAAACCCTGAGTGGAGAAGTGAGTCAAACCATCCATGGGTTCTTGACTCAGAGAAATGGCAACATATTAAGTGTGTTAAGTGTGTGTTGTTTTAAGCCAGTACATGTGTGATGTCTTCATGAAGACTAATACATGGGGGCACGTCGGTGGCTCAGTTGGTTAAGTGTCTAATTCTTGATTTCAGCTCAGATCATAATTCAGGGTCATGAGACTGAGTCCCTCATGGGGCTCCACACTAGGCACAGAGCCTGCTTAGGATGCTCTCTCTCCTTCTCCTTCTGCCCCTCCCCCCCTCACACCCACTTGTTTGCTCTAAAGAAAGAAAGAATGAGAAAAGAAAAGGAAAGAAAAAGAAACTAATGCTTGTAGTTACCTCGGTCTTGAATTTGCCTAGTTATTAGCTTAACTATATTTTTTTTATTTATTTTTTCAGTGTTTCAAGATTCATTATTTATGTACCACACCCAGTGTTCCATGCCATACGTGCCCTCTTTAATACCCACCACCAGGCTCACCCATCCCTCCATCTGCCTCTCCTCTCAAACCCTCAGATTGTCCTTATGTGCGTATTGGGTGGTTTCTTCCACTCAATCTTCCCTGTCAGTGGCAGGGAAGTATAGGCTTGCCTAAACACCTCTATGACAAAATCAATTTCACCAATATACTTCTCTGAAATAGGCTTACTGTTTAGACCATTCTAGATACTAAATGAACCCAGCAGTGTATTTTATCTTGTGACTTTAATAAAGATCACATGCTAAAATTGAGAATAGCTAAGCACACAAGATGAACTAAACTACAAAATGGAGTAAACAAAATGAGATGGAATAGTCAGAGTTTATAGATCACTTACACCAAATTCCAAGCCAAATTCCAAATATGATAAACTACAAATGATTTGTCGCATGTCTCTGACTTTTTTCCATGACACCTTACCAGGAAACCAATAGATTCTCACTGTCTCTCAGCCAACACCCTTCTAGCTCCTTTTACCCTTGATTATTCATCTTTTTCGTTAATTTTCTTCTCTGCCCTACTCTCAGTCCATAATGCCTGTAGGCATATTAGGCTTTTTAAACACTACATACAAAAATATATGTATTTTTTTAAGTCCCTCTACCTACCTACACTAGCACAAAATCTTCACAGAGAGTGAAAATATCCTTGACATTTCTCTAGTTCGGAGTCTGTTCCCATCACCCACGTACAGTCTTGTGCACTCCTGGAACACATGATCCTCCTTCTTTACCTTTTCCTTTTTGAATGTTAGAACATCATTGACCAGAGAATCTGTTCAATTTGTTCAGTGGGTTCACTGCTTTTCACACTCTGCTTGGTTTCTCATCTTTAATTTTGCTGTATATGCAAAAGGAAATTTCGTTTAGTGACATCTGAAACTCTTCTGTGCACTTTGGCAGAAATAATGTTAGGCTTAACCTCATTTTTACTTGCAGCCATGAAGGGTTTTAACAATGATGTTATCCCCTGAATCCCGTTGCTTCCCAATGGAACCTCCTGGCTTAACCTAGAAAGGTAAAGTGCCCACATTGCTGTCTGACCTTTGACTCCATCTAGTAATTAGCTATGCATTGCTTATCATAGCTTTGCTAAATATCATTTAAATATTTTATTATAATGAGGTTGTGTATGTTTATGTATAAATTTTCTGAATAGATTACTAGGTCTCTACTAGTCTATTAGTAAGAATTCCTTTTCTTTGGGAAAAAGTAAAAAGACATGTCAATTCTACTCTTCTCCCTTTCATATTTACATATTCATAATAATTACTGCCCTTCCAGACAGACATTTACAGTTTAGTGCCTAATAGCAAGTACCCATGGTTACTTCATGTTTATGTGGAAGACTGTTCCACTCTTTATTCCTCTTTCTTCCTGATTCTTCACATGAGAGTTTAAAGAGCTTTTTTCCCCATTTTGACCTTTAACCCAGTAAGACTATAAAGATAAGAGCGATGTCTTCCTTTAAGATCTCTGAAGAGAAAAACACTCCACAGGGTCCTTTATGACACCCTCCAGCATCTCACAGCTCTTATAGGCAGGGACTAGGCTGAGTACAAAGCGAGGCTGAATTGAGAGTTTCTTGGGTCTTTTTTAAAGTCAGGACGGAAAAGATGCAGAAAGAGGGTCTATTCTCATCTAAGCATTCTGCTCCTACCCAGAGAATACCATAATACTAGTGCTAAAATGCAAGAAATCCCAGAAACCAAAGATGATAAAAATGTCTGCTCTAATAAGTTAGTGTGACAAAGCTCTGAGCACACTTAGATAGTATTTGCTATGCTTTACTTATGCAGTTTGTTACTAAAGAGTTTCTGTTAATAAGACAGAGAACTCATTAATCCCATGGGCATAAAAATGTGAAATTTGGTACTTGAATGTGTTTTCTGGACACAGTTTATGTCATATATTAAGATAATAATTTATACTATCAGCTGTGTCAAATGGCTATATTAATTCATAGTCATCCCATAATATAAACAAAGTCATAATATCATACTAAGTACCGTATAAAAATTCATAAAATAGCATGATAGGCTTATTAATGACTTCACAAAAATTTTAAAAGAAAACTAAGTTCTATGCATGATTAAATAAAATACACTGTATTATCACTTTGAAGTCTTCATAATTAATTGAATAGGCGCATTTAAGTATTTAATATAACTAAAGGCATACTTACTGACTCTTTGACTATCACATAGCTAACACTATTTCCCACATTCCAAACTCTAGCTAACCATTTTATCCACAATTTTTAATGCTATCTTCACAAAAATCTATAGACAATGGCTATCATCAATACCACTTTACATATGATGAAACCAAGGCTTGTAAAGAATAAGTGGTTTGACTAAGACCACGTAATTCAAAAGTAAGGATGGAAGAAGGTCTGAACTCCGGAGTCCAGATGCTGAACTACCATGCTGCAGTCATAAGAAGATATTTTTATGTAAGCAACCGTATTATGCGAATTTGTATTTTACATAAGATCTAGCATAATTACTCCTTAATTTAATATTTGAATTAAACTTTTAATCTTATAGCTATTTGTAATAAAAGCATATATATAATTTATTTTGTCTACAAAGTATGTAAAAATAAAACTCTAAATTGAAATTTACCATTATGAATAAATCTAGGTGCTTGATTACCTAATAAAAAGACTCCTAGGGCCCATACAAAAACACAACTATCTGAAATATCAGTCAAATAAGAAATATTGGATTTTTTTTTTTTGGAAGGAGACAGTTGCACCTATTTTTTTTTGTTTTATTTTTTACAATTGCAGAATGGAATGACTATCTAAATAATATTAATTTTCATTTTGGCAAATTCAATTACTGTCTTTAAATTAGTTATCTTTGACCATAACTTTCTAATTTTATTTAGTTCAATTGCCAAAGTGACAATATATGATGGACTATTTTGTATATTTTCTCCACATAATAATAAAAACAAAATTGAGAAATCTGCTCTACTCACAGTTTTGTCTTTAAATAATATAGTAATAAACTCCATGTGTAAGCACCTTCCCAGGATTATAGTTGTGGATAGAGAAAACCCTTTCCTGGCTATGATGAAAAAAGAAATTATTTTAAAATATTTAAGTTTCCCGTACTTTTCTGATCATTGCTACATGTTTAATCCCAGAAATGTTCAATTCTCATTTAAATATCATCTCCCATCAATCACTAGTGCTTTCTTTCCTGGGTCATTGAGAACATAATAATTCATTGTGTCATTTGAAGGTGTGCTGACCTACTTTCACTAGTTAATTTCAAGGAAAGGATCAGATGTTCCATTGCTTTTTGTAATTGATTTGACGATAGATCTTTACTAGAGCCCCATGACATGTCTGAGGGCATTCTAGGCAGCAAAGGCTCAAGGTCATTATTGAAATGAAAATTCCTCAAATCAATTAGTTGCCATAACTGAATTGTCTGTTTCTGTTGACTGTCTGTTGACTCTTTTAAGTCAATCAAGACAGAACTGGATAATTTTGAATTTCAAATACAGAAAATATTATCATATGTTATTTTTAAAAATCACTTCAGAGATCTCTGTATCATCCATAATATATTCTATTTTAGCACATATTTCAGATTCTGTTGATTTCCTTAACCACTTTCAGGGAAGTTAGACAAATTCTTGGAATAATATTTACTATATTTTATAATCATCTTCACTCTTTTTCATTTAATTTTAAATGGTTCTGACGTAGAGCTTCTTATATTTTGAACATATGTTCCTGCGTGACTCCATTTCACCTCATAACCTTAAAAACGCTGACAGGGAAAACTAGTGATATCATCAGGTATTTTACCAGCCACACACAAAATCAGTCTATGTACTTATAATAATTGCAGAAAGTTATTAACAAAGAAAAATTTATATTCCATTTATCTTGTTGATTTAGTAAAAAAGACTCACATGAAGAGAAAATCACAGATTTATTTTCTTTGGAATGATGGAACTAAAGGAACTCCAGAGATATACTGGTCTGGTTCTCAATTTTCAAACAGATAATCTAACCCATGTGTAAAGAAGATGATATGGATAGATAGATGATAGATATAGGATAGATAGATACATAGATGATAAATAAATGGATGATAGATAAATGGTAAAATGAATAGACACATAGACTAAAAAACAAGTTTGGCCTGCCTTCTGTATTTATCCTCTCTAGTATTGATGCTATCATGTGTGATCTTTCTCATATTCATCTAAAACTTCTCTTTATTTTATGTCAATTTTTCTTCTTAAATAGGACATGTAGAATAATGGCATACCTTTGATAGGCCCTTTTAAAATGCTGATGATAAACCAATTTTTATCCTTCTATCTTAAAGCCAGAACTACTCTAATTACCTTTTCCTGCCTTCATTAGACATATTTTCCATCTCTTAAATATTACTGTCAGGGCTCTAGTTGGAACCTTTTTCAATTTTCACAATATTCCTTGAAATAGAGACATCTAATCAGTTTGTTCCTTCTTCCTTTGTGATTATTGCTTTCTGTTTATGATCTTCTATGGGCAATTGACAAAAATGCTGTATAGGCTTATGGAACCAGTGTTCTTGGTATTGACTTACACAATAATGATAATACTCTCAAGTATTTTGTAGCATATTAATCTTCAGTTTGTCTTCATACAGCAGCTCACTTAATAATTATGGCAAGCTCCGAAGACATAATGAGCAGACATATCAAACTCTTTTACACCTGAAGAAATAGATGGTAAGTGAAGTTTAACCACACCCACAATTAATGATATGTGTCTGATTCTAATATACTTTTTGGAAATTTGCCTTAGAAGATTTTGTTAAATTGATCATATACCTTCATATTACAGTGGACAAATTATTCAAAGATCACTCTTTTAACCATCTGAATATTTTAGGTTGACATGTGCTCTGGAACTTTAATTCTCAGGATCTGAAAACATTTAATTCTCAGGATCAGAAATGTTAACATTTAGTGTAAGCTTAAATGTCCACGCTGTTGGAAGTAACGGTTGGTCTCCATTGTTTAGCTCTGTACATTCTTATACCAGTATCTACTTGCTTCATTTCAGTACATATTTGTAAATATAAACTTTCAGTTTTTCTTTTTTATCTACATGAACATGCATACCTACACAGGACTATTTATTTCACAGGCATGCTGTTTATCTCCCTTCTAGTAACATATTCTTTGCATCTCCAAATGCCTAACAGAGTATTATGTAGACATTATAGAAGCAAACCCTTTTTTAAAGAAAGATTAATTATATGATCTATCATGGAAAAAGATAAAGGAACTAAATTGCCATTCGCATGGTTTTCTGTTATAGATACGTCACTCTGCTCCTAACTCATAATAACCTCTATTTGGAGTTCCTCGTGCACTTTTTTGTATGCACAGGTCAAACTGAACAAGCTAAACACAATAAATGTATAAACCAGAGCATAAAGACTTATCAGACTAAATCTTAGGAGTATATTATCTTCAAAAGAGGCAATTATGTCTTGTTCTTAAACATCAGTCAGCATTTGGACCTTTGTTAGCTCTTACCCTAACACAATTCCAGCCATTTTAACATTTTAAAATATGCTGTAATGGCATTTTTCCAGCTTAAATGTATTGTTTTTAAATAGATGCTATTTCCTTCTATTATCAATATGCATTAAAACTGTTGAACACAAACTAAAATATGGCATTTGTAATTTTAAGTGAAACTATCTTTGCATAATTATTTGGTTTGGTTATACAAAGTGTGGAATACACATCTTTCCAAACCACATAAATATTCATGATCTGTTTATTCTACTTAAAAATGTAATCTGAATGCATTTGCTGTTCTTTGTACTGAGAGTTCTTTAAAAATGTGTCTATTCTGTTACATGTATTTGAATTTCAAAAAGACAGAAAGAAAAGCATGCCCTAAAGTAAGTATCTATTCTGTGTATTGTATTTTTGTTGTATATTCTGAATACAAAACTTCCGTGGCCAGACCTGACAATATTATTAAATCTTATAAAAGATTCTATATTGAAATCATTTTTTAATATTCTATTGTACTAATTTTATAGAAACTGTCTAAAAGAGTGAGTGATTAGGAAATGTAAAAATAAATTATAATATTAGGTATAATCTTAATATAATTAAACCCAAGGTCCAAGATGAAAACTAATAAACATTCTTGAACTGAGAAGTATTATCAGAACTCTGGTTCTATCCTCTGTCCAGTATATCAGTCCTACCAATGGCATGTGTGAAGTAATCCTAACTCTCAGCTTTGTGATGGCATGAGAAGCAGTAATCCCAGGGCTGAAAAATTCTAGCTACTGGGAAAGCTCTGGTTTCTCAGGATTCTTTTTATTTGTTTATTTTAATCCTCTGAGTTTCAGAACATTACTCCCTCAACTGAAACAACATCTTTTCTAATGGAATTTCCATTCCCAGATTAGAAATATTTGGTCTTTAGCTACATGGTAAATATTGAAGGTTTATTTTACAAAATAAGGCTTCAAGTGTGATGTAATTTTATCATCTATATTTCTTTGTTAGGTCTTTTAAAAACTCTATTTCTACATGGATAATGTTTCAAATTCACATCATCATATACACTTCATTTGAAGAAAATAATTTTATCAATACTTGTACATTAGCAGTAGTTCTCAGAACACTCTACTTCAATTAAGCATTCCAAAACCAAGTAAGAAATTTTAATTTCCCATTTTTAGAGAGTACAGTGCTGTTGTGGCTGCTTAAGTTCATTTAATTTTTCACCAACTATAATATACAAACAAATATGGAACTTCTTTTCAGGTAAATTTCCAAAAACTTTTTTAGTTCTTGGTCACTTACACAGTTCTGTTCATCTTGGCTAGGGCTTCTTACATATATTACAGACAGCTGTCTATAGGCTGGTCTAGACTGACCTCAGATGAGACAGTTGAGCTCTGTTCCACATGATCATTCATTCTCTAGTAGAGTAGCTGACACTTGTCACAACAGGAGCAGGAATCAAAAGAAAACAGGAGACTTGCAAATGGCACAAAATCGCATCTGCCTCATTCTATTGATTATATCAAACCAGATGCAGATCAGAATCAAGGAGTGGAAAATAAACTCCACTTCTTAATGGGAAAACTGTACAGAATCACACACAAAAGGTATAAACACAGGGAGGGGATTAATTTGGCTAAATTTATAATCAATCTATAATACCCATTGTGTTCATTTTCTATGTTGTATAAAAAACTGCCATGAATGTAGTGGCTTAAAGCTACATCCACTTATTATCTATGTTTCCATAGGTCAGAAGTCTGAGCATAACTTAACAAGGTGCTCTGTTCAGTCTCATAAGCCTAAAATCATGGTGTCCACTGGGCTCTTTTCTCATTTGGAGAATTGATTAAAAAAGGATCTGCATATGAACTCCATGGAATTATTGGCAGAATTCATTTCCTTGTGTCTGCATACTTTAAAGCCATTCAGGTTTTCAAGGTCATCAGGTGAGAGAGTCACAAATTATTTGTGAATAATTTGAGTCTTTGATTTCAGGGGCACTCCAGTGGTTTTTTTAAAGGGCTCACCTAATTAGACCAGACCCACCCAGAACAATATTCTTTTTAATTGATTAAAGTCAACTGATTAGGGACTTGAACTGCATCTGCAAAATCCCTTCACCTCTGCTATATAATGCAACATAATCGTGGGAGTGATATCCCAACACTTTTGCTGCATTCTGTAGAAATGGCTTATAGGTCCTGCCCATTCTGAAAAGAAGGGAATTATACAAGGTGTAGGTCATTGGAGGTTCTCACAATTCTGCCCACCACACCCAAAGAATTATATATAGTTTTCTTAATCAGCCATACCTCTCATGCTTTACTTCCACTGCTTTGAAGATCTCAGGAAATCATTCTTTTTCCCTGGCTCATCTGGAAAATACACATCTGATTTTAAAGCAGTAGAAGATGTTTACTTAGTAAATGCTTAGGTGATAAATGTGAGATGATGAGCTATAGTTCAGGAATCTCATCAAATGGTTTTCTCAGTAGGCTGGAATAAAATTCTACTGAGTTTGGAGCTGTGAATACTTTGGAATAGCTAATTTTCTCATACTTGCTCACATACCTATGGCTTGAATTTTTCATCAGTGTTTGTTTTATCTTTCAAATCTGCAGAATATTCTCCTTGTCAGAATAAACTGAAGGAATATAGGAATATATGAGTTCAAAATTTATACTTTATATCTTCTTATTCTCCAACTTTATTGATATATGATTGACCTATAAGTACTGTTTGTTTTGGAATCCAAGAACATGACTCTGTTTTCCCCAACTTGTGATTGTGTCTTCCTTGTCTGTCTTCATTCTCTAAATTACCAGTGGCCTCCCTTTTATTGTCCTTTGTTGGTGGTCTTTTCATATTGTTTTATATCATATGACAATTTAATGTTTGTCTTTGATTTTATGCTTAACTAGTCTATTTGTGGATATACCATTCAAAATTTAGGCTGAGGATAAAAAAAAAAAAATCCCCTAGGAAGAAGCGTTAGTTATTTTTAGATATTCTCTGATTAAATCTTTTTTTTTTTTTCTTTTCAAGATTATTTGAAGTTCTGAATTTGAGGGACAACCACACTTTTGATGTATTTTCTTGCTTAGAATACCACTTATGGGTCAGGATCTGTCTTTCCACTGAAATTCTCTTAAATTACTTCACCATTGTATAGCATACATATTTCAGTCTTCTTAATGTTTTGTCTGGCCATAAGGTCTGAAATGGCATTTATTTTTCCATGTTATCAGTCACTTCTATTATAAAAAACAATTACTTCTGGCTAACAAAGATTAGATATGTAATTAGGGTTCTCATTATTAAGCCCTTCATATATTTTTAAAGATTTTATTCATTTATTTGAGAGAAAGAGAGAGGGCACAAGCAGGGGGCACAGGAAGCAGAGAGAAAGGGAGAAGCAGGCCCCCTGTGGAGCAGGGAGCCTGATGCAGGACCCTGGGATCTTGACTTGAACCAAAGGCAGATGCTTAACTGACTGAGCCACCCAGATGCCCCAAGCCCTTTAAATTTTAAACCTTTAAATTTTATAAGAAGTAGACACTATGGTTTTATACTAATAAATACTCATCAGACATACAGATAGTTGAAGCCCCTATCTGTGTTATATCTTGTCTCTGTGTCATTTTACAATTTGGATAAAAAATACATCCTTCACTTTGCCCATGTGGCCAGGAAACCTGTAACTTAAATGCACTTAGTAATATAATGAATGGTTAAAAAAAAGCTAGCACAAGTAGAAAATTAAAATTTACTAGCTATTGATATTATTTGTGATTCAAGTTAAAAATGCAAATCAATGATCACAGAGTAAATGAATTTCCCACATGATAAATCTAATCAGTAATAAGTTGATCATGACCCCACACATTTCAAAGGGATTTGATTCAGTCTTCTCTCTTGACTCCTATCAGAACTTGTATTACAGAATTAGGATGATTTAAGTATACTGTTTTTTACTTCTTGGTTTAGTTCTAATGTATAGCCTCCAAAATAGGTTGCAGACCTGTTGAACTTACTTTTCATTTATTCATGGATCCATGAATATATTTATTCACTCTACAAATACATTCTGTGACTGCTATCATATGTTATACTTAAAGTATTAGGGTTATAAAAGTAAAGGAATCATAAGAACTTAAAAAAAAAAGTTGCCCACATGGAACTCATACTCTGTGGTGAAGGGAGATAGAAAGTAAACAAAATATATACATAAATCATATAGTAAAGTAGAAGTTCATAAGCACGATAAAGAAAATCCAACCAAAAAGAAGATTGGGTAGCACCACAGTATTGAGAAGTATTTGCAATTTTCAGCAGGATGGTTTAGGGAAGTCTGTATTAGTTTCCCCATGATAGCATGAAGAATAAGGGAAATAAGAGAGGGATGCATGGATGATGTTAGAGCCATAGGAAGGGATGATATAAACCAGACAAGTGAGTTAAGCAAACCTTTGTAATAGAGGAGAACCTTGAGTTTTGAAAAAAGAGGAAGGTTTGTCTAGGTGAAAAATTAAAATAAGGTAGAAAGGTATCCATTGGTGTGATAATATAATTATTCTTTAATCATATAGGCATAGACAGCACTAGTTACATTGTGTCAGGATTGTCCTTACATATACCTACATCGTAGTGAAGAGGTATTTAATGGAAGTCCAGATATTGGCCTGCTTTTTTTTTTTTTTAAGATTTTATTTATTTACTTGAAAAAGAAAGACAGCACAAGTAGAGCAGCAGACAGAGGAAGAGGGAGAGGTGGCTCTCCTCAGAGCATTTCTGTGAATTCACTCTTCCCAAAACAGGATGATTGTCCTGCGAGCTTGGATTAGTATTATTAGTATTAGTCCCTCTAGTATTATTATGGATTTTTCTTATGACATTTTGCAAAAAGAAGGGGGGAATTCAGAAATACTGGAAGCTTAAAAAGGTAGGCTTAAGGTGATGTCTTAGAAAATTAAAATATCAAATACTAGTTTTCACGGGAAAAAAAGTTTTTCTTAAACAGCTGATCACAATCACCAGTCAGCCAAAATCTACTGGTAAAATTTTAAGATCTACCTGGATTATCTCCGCTCTTCATTTACCACCAGGACTTGTGGAGAGTCTCAAAGTGAAGGGGGAGCAACCTGGGACTATCTCCATTCTGCATTCTGATTTATGCTGTAAGCATCCTCATAACCCTGTCAGACTCTGGAAAAACTCAACATAAGTCATTATCTGGGAAAGTTTGGAGTCCCCTGAATTAGCTTACTCAAATTCCACTTTCTTATAATTATATGTTTGACACTTGGCAGAGTTTATCAAGGCTGGGGAAAGTTGAAAATCCCCACTTAGAAGTACCACGCTCAAATCTTTAGAAAGGCCATATTCAAATGTGACTTGTGTCCTTTTTATTACATTATAGGGTCCTATTCTTCTGCCTCATACTCGTAAGTGTTGTCTAGATAATAAATGCTTTTCATTATGGATTCAGATTAATGCTTCATAAAAAATCATAGGCCAATCCAAAATATCAATTAGGTAGCATAGGTCAATTCCACACTACTCTAAAGTCTACCATTCTATTGGAATCCATTTCCCCATTTTAAAAAAAGTTCTAGGGGTCAGCAGAAGCAATCAATCACATACTAACTTCTCCTTCCTCTTTTAAAACTTTGAATATTCTTCTCTAGCCTTCATTCCTGCTATGTTCTAAGTCAGCCTCTCTACATCACTAAGATATTGCCCACATAAAATGATACTTCAGTTCTGCTTAAATTCTCTTGAAAGTTTTTTTTTTTTCCCCTTGCCCTGTCTCTGTAAAATGTTCACACAGAGCTGACATGCCTACTGTTCCAAGGGATCATTCAAAAAACCAGCAGACTGTAAACTGAATGGACTCTTATCTCAGAAGGATGAAGGACAGAGCTGGCCTGCTGGGATTTGAAGTGTTGGTTCCAGGGAGTCTAGAAATTTCAAGCCAGACGCTTACACAACCCATTTCTCCCTGCCCTTATGACTGAATGCACTAATTCATTTACCATTCAAAGTGTCCTTCCATAATTTATGCCACACACTGACATGTATTTAACTCTCTAAAATACCTTGAATACAATTTGTTTGAAAGACAGTATACACAATAAACCATAATGCATTTTTAAGAGGCATCTTAGAATAAAAATAAATATAAATTGAAGAAAAATCCTTATTAATAAGCACTTATATGACACTTCATGTTTACAGATGGTTGTACAGTCATTTTTTATTAGTTTAATGTGTCAAGTCTCTCTGGGCTCAAAGTGCTACTTAAGTACATCTCTGGACTTTATCCCCCAGAGTCTAAACTTGTGGGTCAAATGTTGCAAAGACAGTCTTTCTGGAAAAGCTGTACTTTAAAGCTGTTACAGAAATTTTAATGTGATGGATGAGAGTGCATCCAAGACACAGTATTCACTCAAATGTCTGGTTTTAAGGAAACAAGAAGAATAAATACATATAGCTATCAATGGCCTGCAAGACTGCATCTTACCTTAACGTAAGAGTTATAGTTAGCTCACCTGGCTTCTTGCCCATATTTGTGGAACTACAACTTACATGATAGTATCCACAGGATCTGTGAAGTATTCCCCGTGGTTCTAGTATAAAAGCACACCCAACGAGATGTGTCTTTTGTTCCATGTCAGGGTTACTACTAGGAATTTTCACTGTTCCAGGAATGTTCCAGATTCTAAACTGATGTCTATATTTTTTGGTTTCATGGTGCAACTAATGTCACTCCTCCTTCTGAAGACTGTCAATTGTCAGTAAGTTCTGAAGGGAAAAAATGGTATGTTTTCATAGGAAAGTTTATTAGATGGAACCCAAGGACAGATGGTAACACAGTGAAGTTCCACTAAGTAGGACTACAGGTAAGTGATGCCTCAACAGATACGTATGCCCCAAGATTCCAATATTTGTATGTAATCTATATTCGGATCTTCATTGCTGAAAATAGTTTGATGATATATTTGACACTATTTCAAAGATAAATATAAGAGGTTTTCAAGTATATTTTGGTTGAGGAAACTTTGCTAAGAAATTTTCAAAGTCAGTATCACCAACTAATTTACATTGGCATGTGATCTTGATTTGTTCAATGAATCTTCATAAGGTACATTTTTACAATCACATTAAAATTTTAAATAAAAAACACATATAGCTTTCATGACTGGTGAAAAAAAATAAAGCCCTCAAAAATTATTTAACACTCAGAATGTCATTTTAATTTTACAGTTTCTGCTGAGGATCAAACCGTGCCTGATTATCTCTCTGTAAATCTTGCAACTATATCTGAGGGCTTTTTTTTAGAAAGTCATATCTGGTGTGAACCATATGGAAACAAAAATGAAGGCAGGAAAATGGAGAGAGGGAGAAACTTTATAAAGAAATCTTTAGTGAAAAACTGACTACAGTCTTTAATGTATTCAACTCAAATTTATTTTTTTCTTAAATTCAACTAGTGTGTTGGGGAACATTTGTAACACACATTTAGAGTATTACAACTACTGAAAGAAATGGAAGGAACTGGTGCTAACTGAAGAATGAGTTAGGTTCTTTCATGTGCTGCTTCATGTAATTTAACCCTTGCAATCCTGACACAAATTACATAGCAATAGTTTCCATGTTAGAGATAAAGAACTTGAGGCCAAGAAAGTTAAGCTATGTCATTACAAGTGGGTTGTAGAGTCAGCAAAATGGTACTTAGCTTTGTCTGATTCCAAATCTGTGATCTTTCTGCAATGGCTATGGCGTCTTCCCGTTTGGAGCTTTTCCTTAGCAGACTACTGTACTTCAGGACTTATTGAGGTAAAAACAAAAATAATAATATACATATTATGTATGTGTGTATGCAGAGAAAAAAAAGAAACAGATTGCGAGAGATAGGGAGAAAGACTGCATGCTAATTCCAGGGGCTTTAGGGCAAAAAGATTCTTAAATCTGAGGTGGAACCCAGAAATATTTGTTATAATGATCACTTCTGGAGTTGCTACTGCAGAGTTATGGGGTAACTCTGAGAAATCTGGAGACACTCTTACTTTTCAATATTCTCTGTTGTAATTGATGCATGTTTCATTTATTATTGCTGTGTAACAAATGATTAAAAGAATAATAGCTTAAAACATAAACAAAGATTTAATAACTGTCCATATTTCTGTGGGTTAATAATTCAGGAGAGATTCAACTGGATGGTTTTAGCTTGGTGACTCTCATGGGTTGCAATCCTATGGTGAGTGTGGCTGAATTTCTCTCTGAGCCCTCCTTCCTCACATGACTGGTGCCTCATCTGAGAAGACACAGATAGTTAAAGCTCCTCAGGGATCCCTCTGTCTTGGTTGTTTCTTCAAATGGTCTGTCTAGGATGGCATCTGTAGGATGACCAAACTTCTAACATGGCAGTCAGTTTCCCAAAGTTGATGTCTGAGAGAGAGAGAAAGCTAGGCAAAATATGTATCACTTTATGAACATGCCTAGAAAGCCTCAGAGTATCACTTCTTTTGTTTGGAGCAGTCATAAGCCTCTATCCGGACTCAAGAAGAAGAAACATAGACCTCATTACTCAAGGGTCACAACCCAGCCATGTTACTATGATACAGAGTAGATAATAAAATTATACAATTATTTTCTCTAAGATGTTATAAATTGGCGTATAATAAGTTATGATGAATGAATGGATGGGAGCTTTTTAAAAAAAATTTATTTATCTATTAGAGAGAGCAAAGTGAGAGAGAGCACCTGAGTGTGGGGGGAGGAAGCAGAGGGAGAGGGAGAAGCAGGCTCCCCATTGAGCAGGGAGCCTGACATGGGGCTTGATCCCAGGACCCTGGGATCATGACCTGAGCTGAAGACAGACACTTAAGGGACCGAGCCACCCAGGCACCCCTGAATGGAAGCTTTGAAAAAGGTTATTAAAGCAAAGTAAAGCTACCTAAGACAAGGGCCCAAACTTCCTGATTTTATGACTCACAATATGTAACCATGACTTGTAGACTTTCCGAATGCACTGCTTTTGTTGACAGACCATCTGACTCTACGGAAGACCCAATATGATAGACTTCGCGATCTTTGTCATGGAAATGTGGATATGCTGAAGATCTGCTTGGCACATGTATAAATGCTCTACAATTTACAATTATAACACTATAAAATTCTCTGATGGAACAGTTATGACTTTGTACATTGAAGAAATAACCCTGTTCTCAATTCGAAAAGATAATAGAACACATGCCTCAGGAACCCTTACTTATGCATGGGTGCATGTGTATGATATACTTAGATATACCAGCCTGGATTTCAAATAAGTTAACTAAATAGTTCATTGAAGGGATTATTTACTAGCTGGGTCAAGGTAGTCAGTCTGTGATGGCGAAGCTCTGAAGAGGAGCAAGAACATGCAGTCATTATTACTTTAAGTCTGAAGGCATAGGTGAGGAAATGACATCAGTGCAACCCAGGAAAAACGGAGCCATAAAATTAGGATCACCACAAAGGAGCTGTGGCTGTAAAAAGAGGTAGCTACCACTTAAAACACCAAGGAAGTAAGAAAAACCCTGGACTCTCTCTCCCCACAACTTTATTCTCCTGCTGCCTTGCCGTGGCCAAATCCCATAAAATTCAGAGAACAGGAGAGCACAAGCAAGGAATTTGTAGATAACCAGCTTCCTAGAGCAAAGAGAGCGAAGAGGAGGGCAATGAATGGTCTCAAGAGACAAGTGGAGAATATTGAGCTCTGAGAAACTGAGATTCACTAATGGAAGCATATTTTAGATCAAACTTTAGTCACAACTGCTGTGCTTACCTGGGAAAGTAAACCAAATGAGAAAGACGATAACCAATGACCAGATAGTCCCCATAGCCTGTAATCCAGCTCAGATTTTTCTTCACCATTCTTTTCCTTCTTAGTAACAATCAGAGGGGAAATTACGTCTTATGCTTATACTGACTAACAGCCAGGAAAATTCAGTAAAAATTAACCTCACTGAAGAAATGGGTAAAATTTCCTTGGTCTGGGGCGTCTGGGTGGCTCAGTGGGTTAAAGCCTCTGCCTTCGGCTCGGGTCATGATCCCAGGTCCTGGGATAGAGCCTGGCATCAGGCTCTCTGCTCAGCAGGGAAACTGCTTCCCCTCTCTCCCTCTGCCTGCCTCTCTGCCTAGTTGTGATCTCTGTCTGTCAAATAAATAAATAAAATCTTTAAAAAAAAAATTCCTTTGTCTACTTTATAAAGCTGATTTCCCTTTCTTAAAAGCAAATTGGACCCTATAACAGGCCAGAGACAATAGAAAACTTGTGTGGAGATTCTGATATGAGCCACAAAGGCCATTGCAAGCTGGAACCCTATGTTGTAGCTGCCCATATCGATCCTGTTGATACCAGCATCTATTTTTTTAAAAAGGGAAAATCTGTTTACCAAAGTTACTTTTTTGGTGATTTTCCTTTTTTTTTTTTTTTTTTTTAATTAAACCCATCACAGAGAGGGGATAGGGTGGCTGGATTATGGACATTGGGGAGGGTATGTGCTATGGTGAGTGCTGTGAAGTGTGTAAGACTGATGATTCACAGACCTGTACCCCTGAAGCAAATAATACATTATATGTTAATTTTTTTAAAAAAAGCCATCACAGAAAAACCTCATATTGACTAGGTAGGGGAGAATAATAAGATGGTATCTAATTTTTGGTCAGACAAAAGTTAGAGTAAATCCATGCTGTCCATGAGTACCCTCAAAATGACCACAGAAATTGAGAGACTAACCCAAGAAAACATATGTTATGAAAGTTTATATCAAAATACAAGACAAAATCCAAAAGCTTATAAATGAATAATTATTTTTAATGTAAATATATAAAAATATCAAGAGATAACTTGACGGAAATGTAATTATAATTTTTTTTTTTTTTTTTTTTTTTTAAAGCAAGGTTACTACGTCCAGGTGTATGGGTATAGTCTCAATGAGTATTACCAACTTGCTTTCTTTTTTTTTTTTTTTTTAAAGATTTTATTTATTTATTTGACAGACAGAGAGCACAAGTGTGCAGAGAGGCAGGCAGAGAGAGGAGGAAGCAGGCTCCCCACCGAGCAGAGAGCCGGATGCGGGGCTGGATCCCAGGACCCTGAGATCACGACCCGAGCCAAAGGCAGAGGCTTTAACCCACTGAGCCACCCAGGTGCCCCTGTAATTATAATTTTTTGGTTGACTATTTTTAAAACGTGTGTGGACCCCAGAATTAGTGTATTCTTTTTTTTTTTTAAGATTTTATTTATGTATTTGACAGAGATCACAAGTAGGCAGAGAGTCAGGCAGAGAGAGAGGAGGAAGCAGGCTCCCTGCTGAGCAGAAAGCCCTATGTGGGACTCGATCCCAGGATTCTGGGATCATGACCTGAGCCGAAGGCCCAAGCCATCCAGGCGCCCCTAGCATTAGTATATTCTAATGCAGATTTATTAGTAATTAATTCATAAACTGTGTTGTTAGGGCCCATATTTAACATAGAAAATATAATCAAATCAAAAAGTAAAACAACAAAAAACAAATCTTGCCAAGAAGTTTATCCCTTATCTAATTCTGATGGAAATACATATAACCACTTAGATTTTTGCTTCTGAAATTAAGTTTCATCAAATTAGTGAAATTGCTTTATTAAAGATGTGTAATGCCTGACAGTTTTTTATTATATAGTATTCTTATTGATTCAGGTCTCTTCAGATCCTGATAGCACATATGTGTATTTTATTCATGTAGCTATGCATACATAATTATGTATTTAGACCAAGAAAACAAATATAAAATTGGCACATACACATAGACCTATATTAAATGGGATCCAGCATTATTGTAGGCTTTACATTGTTTACTGGTCAAGTTAATGTCACTGAGAAGAGTCCTTTAGCAGGATTGATGGTCTTGTTGGGGAGGGGCATCTATACTCTTCTAGAGTAAGTCCCAAGAGATCAGCTCCTACAACTTCTAACACTTTATTATTGGTTAATTTGGGGCTTCTTTCACTCAGATGACATAGTTAGAAGGATGTCACTGCACAGATCAATACGTAGTGCCTTGCCATTGATGTGCCCGTTACCTTAAACAACAGCTGTGTCTATAACATTCTCCTGAGTAGTCAGGATACTAATTATTGTAAGCATGCTATACTTAGAAAGTGACTCTTCAAGAAAATTCTGACTTCTTCATGTAAAACTCGGACAGCTTACTGAACACTCAACAGGAGCTTTTGGGCTATGTTTTCCTGACAACTGAGACTTTCTCTGTCTACTATCAAGGGTATGTAAAAGGTCCCATTCACAGGAAAATTAAAATGCACATGTAACAGTTTTAAGCAATAAGAACAGATGTTGAATTTATTAAAAGTTTGTGATGCCTGCAAATTTGATGTCTTCTAATTACAGTTATGTTAACTTTTCCTACCTGGCTTCTACTTACTCTCTGGGACTTACTTTTACAAGAAAAAAAAAAAAAAAGAAACAAAGAAATTTTATATATATATATATATTTATATATATATATTATTTTGTATATATGGATATATTTGAAAATAATATATTGATATTTTCTTAATATTTTTCTCTTAGGAGCTCTTCAAAGGCATGATCCTTCATTTTTTTTTAATTTCTAAGAATTCAAACTGTTGGAGGCAACAACAATGTCTAAGACTGCTCAGATTTTTCTGTTCACAGCTACCTGTCTTGCTTAAGCCTTTTTCCTTACTCTTAAGTTTAATGTAAACTGAAATAAATGTTTTATCATATATACATGAACTATTAACAATAAGTTGCATAAGAGGGAGTGAGATGGTAGCAAGAAATATAACCAGTTCCATCCCATAAAAATTTTGTGGGAATTAGTTATAAGCTTTTAAAAAGGTTGTATCTTTAAAATTCATACAAAAGGGGCGCCTGGGTGGCTCAGTGGTTTAAGCCTCTGCCTTCAGCTCAGGTCATGATCTCAGGGTCCTGGGATCGAGCCCCACATCGGGCTCTTTGCTCAGCAGGGAGCCTGCTTCTCCCTCTCTCTCTGCCTGCCTCTCTGCCTACTTGTGATCTCTCTCTATCAAATAAATAAATAAATAAAATTAAATATAAATAAATAAATAAATCTTTAAAAATAAATAAATAAAATAAAATTCATACAAAAAACTCTTGTGTAGTATAGAAGCTATAACAAATTATTTCATCTTAGTTATATAATAATCTTGTTCGCAAAATTGTTTGGGCTATTATGCATTTTCATATAGTTTTGAATCAGCTTGTCAAATGAAAAAAATTAATAATATTGTGTGAGGAAAAGAACTTGAGCATATTTTTTCCTCTGTCCTATATAGCTAGAGAAAATACACTTTGTGAAAGGATTTTCCTAAAGGGGTAAAGAATACACCGTCCACGCAATTTTGTCTACTTCTTCACATGAAATAACTATAATTTAATTTAGATAAATGTAATTTATTTGCAATTTTAACTATTAATTTTTATTTCATTTAATTTCTATTTAGTTTATTTATATTATCTATAATTTACATATCATAAATAATATATTAAAAAGTAACATGATTTTATAAAGCAGGGAACAAATTATCACATTTTCTCATAAAAAATGGTAATAGTCTTTTCATCTTAACATTTTTCTGCATGTTCTATTTTCTTATAAAGAATTAGGCTTTCTAAAGAGGATTAAATATATTAAGTTGCTCACTCATGGTGTTCTATTTCTGGACTTTCTATTTTGCTCATTGATCTGTCTTTTAAGTTATATATCAGTACGACAATGTTTTAATTATAATAAATTTTAAACATTTTAAATATTTGATAGAGCTATTTCTTTCTTTTTTTTTTTTTTAAAGATTTTATTTATTTATTTGACAGAGAGAGATCACAAGTAGGCAGAGACGCAGGCAGAGAGAGAGAAAGGAGGAAGCAGGCTCCCTGCTGAGCAGAGAGCCCGATGCGGGACTCGATCCCAGGACCCTGAGATCATGACTCGAGCCGAAGGCAGCGGCTTAACCCAGGCGCCCCGAGCTATTTCTTTCAACCTCTCAATTCTTTTCCCTTTTAGAATTTCCCTGGCTATTTTCATTTATTTCATTTTCTATACACATGTACACAATAGATATAAACAAAAACACACACATAAGTATATGTATGCATCTGCACATATATTTTTATTACAATGATATTTTACTTGTATATTCTGTTGGGAAAATTAACAACTTTTCAATATATAGTTCTATTATTCCAGTAAATATATGCCTTTCTATTTATTGCCACATTTTTTTAAATTCCACAATAGATTCGCAAAAGTTTCTCTATATACACACTGAATAGTTTGTTACACTCACCCTAGAACTTTTTTGTAGTTATTTATTTATTTATTTTACATCTCATTTTTTTTTTAAATTTTAATTTTTTTACTTTTTAAATTGAATTAACTCATATATAGTATATTATTAGTTTCAGGGGTAGTGTTTAGTGATTCATCAGTCTTATAACAACCCATGCTCATTCATTTCATCATGTGCTCTCCTTAATGTCCATCACTTGAATACTCTGTACCCCCATGCCCCTCCCCCCAGCAACCTTCAGTTTTTTTCCTATGATTGAGTCTCATATGGTTTGTCTCCCTCTCTGAATTCATCTTGTTTTATTTTTCCCTCCCTTCTCTATGATCCTCAGTTTTATTTCTTAAATTCTATATATGAGTGAAATCATATGATAATTGTCTTTCACTGACTGATTTATTTTGTGTAGCATAATACCGTTTAGTTCCATCCACATCATTGCAAATGGCAAGATTTCATTTTTGATGGCAGCATAATATTCCTGTGTGTGTGTGTGTGTGTGTGTGTGTGTGTGTGTGTGTGGCTATTGTAGACATTGCTACTATAAACATTGGAGTTCAGGTGCCCCTTTGGATCACTACATTTGTGTCTTAAGGGTAAATATCTAATAGTACAATTGTTGGATTGTAAGGTAGCTCTACCTTCAACTTTTTGAGGAACCTTCATATTATTTTCTAGACTGGCTATACCAACTTGCATTCCCAATAGCAAGGTGAGAGGGTTCCCCTTTCTTTGGATCCTCACCAACATCTGTCATTTTCTGACTTGTTAATTTTAGACATTCTGACCGATGTGAGGTGGTATCTCATTATGGTTTTGGTTTGTATTTCTCTGATGCTGAGGAGTTAGCCAGGCAAAGGGAAAACAGCAGATGGATCCCTGAACAGATGACAGAACCACAGGGAATGACTACATACTGGGGTTGGGAGGATGATAAAGAGAATTAGTCAAGGAGTCATGTAGAAGGTGGACCCAGAGGTAATAGTTTGCATTCTGAAATGCCTTGAAATCCAAAGGAGCTAGAATCAAGGCAAGGGGTGCAAGATGAAGCATGCTAAAGTATTAATAGAGGTCAAGGATTTGAAAGCCATGTCATCATTATGTGAAGATAAACACATTCATAACTTTTAAGAGATGTGTTTCATATAATGTTTGAGCTAAAGCCTGAATACAAATGTTATTTGTAGGTAGAAAGAAGGTCCAAACTACTTTTTCAAGAATGTTTATGGTTAAGGAAAGTAAAGAGAAGGTAATAGATTGAGGAATTAAATGGGTTGCAAGAAGCATCTTTTCTTTTTAGTCTGTAAAAGTTCTAACTATACTCTAAGTATTGTAAAAATAGGCTTAGCAAAGATGGTAAAAAAACTGAAACATGTCTGAGTTAATTGGCAATCTGAAGGAAAGGAGTGATGAGAGTCTTCAAAATGAGAGGAAACTTGGCTTTTACTTCTAGTTCCACCCCTGATTCACTTCATGATTTGAGGAGTTCCTTAGCTACTCTCAATCTCAATCCTTTCATATGTAAAAATCTGGAAATAATCACCTCCCAGGCTGGGTTTTGGTAATGGGCCCAAACTTTACCTAGCACCAATAAAAGTTGCTAAAGACATCTTCAATAAAATGTAGAGTGGGTGGTCTTGGCCCACTGAGAGTAAACATTGTAAAAGTCATGCCAGTTTTAGATTTTGAGTTGTGAGAAATTAATGGGATCAGGTGTCAAATAACTTCAATTTTCTTAATAGGGGAGATAAGTAAATCCCCTGAGGGTCACTTGTAGAAAGTGAAGAAGGCTTGGGAAAAAATCACTGGAAAACAATTGGTAGGAGATCAGCAAATAATTAATGAAAAACTACTGACTGGTTGTAAAAGTACAAGGTGTAGCAGAATATTCTTGAGTCCCTCATATACATCTACTAACTCAATAGACACTGAACTAGAGGTCCAAAAACATAAGAGCTTCATACCAAGAGACGCACAAGTTTTGTTCCAAAACTTGTCTGGATTGGCTGAAAAAATGCCTGCAAATTTTGCATGAGAAAAGCTTTTGAAATAAATATAAAGGAGACATTTTATCCTTATAAAACCATTTTTGTTCTTAAGAAAAATTACTTACAAGAATGTGGCACACAAAAACCCATTATTAAAAATAATCTATAGTATGTATTTGTTTTGTTTTATTTTAATTCTAATTGTATGTATGTATTTGCGGTTGTACAGATCATGTGTACTGCTTGAAATATAAGATTTGAAAGTAGATGATTCTACATTGAATCATCTGTTGTGAATGGAATGTTTTAGCTCCCTAAATTCTTATGTTGTGATCTAATCTCCAATGGGATGGTATGTGAAGTTGGAGCTTTTGGGAGATAGTTAGGTCATGAGGGTGGAGCCCTCTTGAATGGGATTATTGCCCTTACAATAGGAGACCAGACCCAGCTAGCTTATTCTTTCTGCCCTGTGAGGACAGGGCAATCCTCTGCAACAAGAAGGAGGGCCCTCAACAGACACAGAATTGACTGACACCTTGATCTTTGATTTCTCAGCCTGAGAATTGTGAGAAATAAGTTCCTTTCCTTGATAAACCATCCACCCAGTTTATGCCATTTTAATATAGTAGCCTGAGTTGACAAGACTGTATCACATAGAGAAGTGTGTATAATACCTTCAATGTTCTCATCCAAGTATTACTGGAATGTTTGAAAATCCACCTGTAAAACAGCTGGAAAAAGTTATTATTAATATTACCATTTTAGGTATAGACTAATAAGACTAATGTATATTTTCAGATTAGTTTAACTAGTTAAATCATGATTCTCAGCTAGAACAGCACGGTGGTTTTGTGGAGCCCAACTGCCTTGGCTTATATCTAGGTTCTATCTGCTACTTATGAGAACTAAACCTCTCAGTTCTTCACTTTCTCCATTTGTAAAATTTAAAATAATATTAGTGCTTATCTTCTAGGGATATTATGAAGATGACACCAGATATTCATGTAACCATCCAGAAGACTACCTGAAATAGAGTACCTGCTCATTTAGGTATTCACTACCCTTTTTCTACTAATATTACTGTTATCAGTTATAGCACTTCTGCTCTCTGACCCAAATCACAGCTCTAAATTTTGTTAATGACATAAATTTTGTCATTAATGCCCTCAGCTGTAGGAAATCTAAGGCGGCCATAGTTGAACCAGTGTCGCTCTCGACCCGCAAGAACGACCCGTAGGCGAGGTGAGTGGCAAACTTCTTTATTCACAATCTTCAGCCGGGGACCCCCCCCAGTCTAAGACCCCCAAGTATATCTCCACCAAGTGCGAACTATATCCAATCAGAGTATACCACGACTAACAAAACTACCAATCAGAAGGACTATCTATGTGCACGCATCGTGCTCGTGAGCACGTATGTGACTTCATAGGTTTTCTTTGTTCTACAGATCATGCGCCTTTCCCTTGACTCCTGGTATCTATCAAACGTCACCCGCGAATGCACTCACAGTCCTTGGGTTAATCTCTCACTCCTCCCACTCTTCTGGCCTTGCTTAGTGCGTGACTCCCTGCATCTGCTCGCATTCCTTAGGCAAACTATCTACAGCCTTGGCCTCTCATGCCTTGCTTAGTACATGACTCCTTGCTCCTGCTGCATGGCTCTCCACAGCTCCCCCTTTTTGTATTTTTATATGGCAGGGATCGTGCCTGTCTTAGGTCGCCAATCCTTTGCACACATGCTTACCCGTCATCGGGTACTCCCCCTAGCCGAGGAGCCCCTGTCTTAGGTTGCTATGGTGAGGGATCAGTCTTACCCGTCTTTGGCTACCGATCCAGCATTGCCAGCTATAATTTTGAGGGGGAATGGCTAGTCTCTGGAGCCACCATGGCCAAGTCTGCCATGTGTTTTAGCAGCAACAGCTTTAAGAGCATCAGAGTCACTCATTAGGCTTGTTTGTTTTTCCAGCCTGAGGAGGAATAATGTCAAACACTTTCTATAATACCAGGGTCAGAGGGCACCTATGTGGCGATTAAGGTCGCTGTTTGAGCTTCCCACGATGGACCTGCTGTTGTTTACGCATGATGGCTCTCAACTTGTAAACTTCTACAAGTATAATTTTAGCCGCACACGGTAAAAGGCACATAAAAATAACAACCACTACTAGCACACCTATAATAGATCCTATAACATACCATGCATGTGTCAGAGAGGGGAAATGAGACAGGAAGAGGGCTCATAAAGCTATTAGCAAGCTTGCATTAAAATAAGCGTCAGTAACAAACATGAGTTAGGGTGAGAAGATTGCACTCTATGCTGAGCCATTTGAAGAAGGGCTTGAAGCTGGGCAGTCTCTTGTCTCGGCCACAGTTGAATTGACTCCGCCTTCACGGGGACAGGTTGCAGGACGGTCGTCGTTGCTATCATCATCATTAGCAGCATCCTCCACAGGTTCCACGGCCACCAGCCTAGTGAGGCGTTCCGGCACCCAAAGTGGAGCAGACGCATCCTGTGGAAAAACACAAAGGGAACCTCGGTGCCACCCAAGCACCGGGTTGGGTTTGGATAATTGGCCTTGCAAGTCTCCTGCCCCTCTCAGAGTCTTTTAAGCCCTGAGGGCCGCCGTGGCTATCTGTTAATACACCGCAGGGGGGTATGTACTCTGCACTTGGGCCCCGAGATATGGCCCCGTGCCTGTCAGCATTTCCAAATTCCATTGCGGGTTACCCGCGGCTGCATTTCTCCGTGCTGTGTCCAGACAATTGTCCTGATTTTGGATTTTCCATTCTAGATATTGTCCTCCACTTAATACCGCCCTGGTCAAGTTGGCCCAATCCTCGGGAGCGAGGTAGAGTGCTCCCAGCGACTCCACAAGGGAGACCGTAAAGGCTGCCTGGGGCCCATAGCCGGTAACTGCCTCCTTCAGCTGCTTTACCAACTTAAAATCTAGTGGCTGGTGGTACCTCTGCTGATTCTGATCTTCTAACACTGGAAAAAAACCTTTTCCCGGGCCAAAGACCTCTCTCCAATTCTCCGCGGCGCAGCCCGAACAATAGCACGTCTTGGTGCAGCTGGGCTTATAAGGCGGGGGCCACTCATGGGGTGGCGCCATGGAGCTAGAATGTGGAAGCGGCGTAACTTTCGTTTTTAATTTCGATTGCGCTACAACTGCGGCTTCCGCCCCTGCTCTCAGCTGCGCCATTACTTCTCCCTGCACTCTTAACTCTCCTAATGCTTTTTGCAATTCCGCCTCTTTATCCTCAAATCGTTGCCTCATGGCTTCCAAGTCTGTCTGGAGACCGGGAGATTCCTCCTTCTTGTTGTTTGCCTCTATCTTTCCTAGCTCCTGCAACTCGCTTTCTGACATCCCTTCTGAGCTTTCGCTTTCGGAGTCAGAGTCTCGGGAGGAGCCCTTATGGGATTCTTCTTTCACTTGCAAAAAAACTTCCCCTCCCTGTAGTACTGCTCGCTGCAGGGGCTCTCGGGGGGATTGCAAACATACTTTCACCGGGGACCACACGGCGAGAGTCCCCGGGGATGTAGAGGGGCAGAGTTTTAAGTCCTCACCCAGGTGTTCCCATTGTGGCACATTTAGGAGCCCTTCTTCTATAAACCAGGGGGCAATCTCCCCTACCTCTTTTAAGAAGTCACGAGCTGTCTTTGACTTCATAGGAGTGCCGTTTGCCTTAAGGATGTCTCTTAAGGGGCCCTCTATCCTATATCTAGCAAGTTCGTTTCCCATTCCGGAAATCTTTTGTTACTATAGTCCCTGAGGAGCCTAAATAGCTTTGTCTATGATCGTCCCCAGAGAACCTTCCCTGTCCAAAGACAGAAATGGGTGCACACTTTCCTTATCGTTGCTCTTACCCCAATCCTCGCTCCACGTCCGGCGTCTCGGTCCCCGGGTTTTCGGCACCAGTTGTCGCTCTCGACCCGCAAGAACGACCCGTAGGCGAGGTGAGTGGCAAACTTCTTTATTCACAATCTTCAGCCGGGGACCCCCCCCAGTCTAAGACCCCCAAGTATATCTCCACCAAGTGCGAACTATATCCAATCAGAGTATACCACGACTAACAAAACTACCAATCAGAAGGACTATCTATGTGCACGCATCGTGCTCGTGAGCACGTATGTGACTTCATAGGTTTTCTTTGTTCTACAGATCATGCGCCTTTCCCTTGACTCCTGGTATCTATCAAACGTCACCCGCGAATGCACTCACAGTCCTTGGGTTAATCTCTCACTCCTCCCACTCTTCTGGCCTTGCTTAGTGCGTGACTCCCTGCATCTGCTCGCATTCCTTAGGCAAACTATCTACAGCCTTGGCCTCTCATGCCTTGCTTAGTACATGACTCCTTGCTCCTGCTGCATGGCTCTCCACAAACCAGCATTTCCATTTCTAATATGTGAAAATATCTTAGACTGCAAGAACCGTGCACAAAGGACAGTAGCAAAAGAAGTCTGTATCAAGACATCAAATATTTATAATCCTATGGTCCATAGCTGGATCATGTACAGACTTTATTAATTACAATCTTGACCTCTTGATAATCTTACTAATATTAAATTCTATGTTCAGTGACAAGTATTTTATTTATTATTATAACTACTAGCTAAAAATTTTAAAAGGAAAAATGAAGCAAGTAGGTTTCTTTGAAATGATCATGAACCACAAAAAACAGTTTCCTTTTTATAGGGGCTCAGAAAAGTTAATTGATTCACCTATTCTCACAAAACAAGCAAGTGGTAGAAAGGAAATTAGAATTTAAATCACATGACCCTTAGATTAATGTTCTTTAACAATGCAGCCATCTAAATAGCAAAGTATTTTATTGGGTATAAGTTTAGAACTTACAAACTGACCGAACACCTGATTTCTTATGATTTTCACAACAAATCTATGATAGGAGTGTGCCAGCGTTTAGTGCCAATATACAAACATTTTGAAAATTCAAAAAAGGAGACTCCCAGGACTAATCCATGTTACCATAGCTAGTAAATGACAGATCCAATCAAAACTACACACACAGGGTCACCTGGGTGGCTCAGCAGATTAAGCCTCTGCCTTCAGCTCAGGTCATGATCCCAGGGTCCTGGGATCGAGTCCCGCATCGGGCTCTCTGCTCAGCAGGGGACCTGCTTCCCTCTCTCTCTGCCTGCCTCTCTGCCTACTTGTGATCTTGGTCAAATAAATGAAATCTTAAAAAAGAAAAAAGAAAAAAAAAAAACTACACCTCCCCCATACACACACTGCTATGATCTAAACATTTGGGTTTCCCCAAATTCATATGTTGAAATACTAATGCCCAATTGATGTTATTTGGAGGTGGAGACTTTGGGGGATGACTGGGTCTGGAGAGCAGGTCCTTCATGAATAAGATTAATGCCTTTTGTAAAAGAGGCCCAGGGGCTTCCTTGCCTTTTCTACCAGGTGAGGATAGAAAGAACAGTCTGTGACCCAAAAGAGAGTCCTCACCACACCCTGCTAGCATTCCAATCTAGGACTTTCAGGCTCCAGAAATGTGAGAAATAAATTTCTGTTGTTTACAAGTTACGCCTGTCTGTGGTATTTTGTGACAGCTGCTGGAATGGATAAAGACACACAGACAAATAGACAAACATAATTAATAAAAAGGCTCAATCTGATTCCAACCATTTGGCTTCCCCATTCACAACAGGGCTTTAATTGCAACAGAATGCTTGGGCATCAAGCATTAAATTCTGTGATTAACAAACATATATGAAGTATGAACAGCTAAATTTTTTTTTAAAAAGTGCTGAAATTTAGAATTCAATGGAATTTCAAGTAATAACAGCTTAAGCCTGCAGGCTGTCACTTCATATATGAAACAATGATTCCCACTGTTTTTCTGGTTGACACAATTTATTAAAACCTCTCAACATATACGAAATAAAATTATGATAAGCCCCCAAATCCAACACAGAAAGCCTCGCACGAAACATTTAAGTCATAATTTACCTTGGAGAGTCAGGAAAAAGAAACCCGAGAAAAATGAGAAAAGTTCAAAAAAGTCATTTCAACATCCCAGTAGAGTTAAAGACCATTTTCAAGTATTCCCATTCAGATGTTTTTATAATTGCGTGGATCCTACAGCGCTACACATTCTACCAGTTCTCAAGTGGCTGTACCCAGAAGGTGGTGACTGTTTCTGACCGGCTGCTTGCTTGCTTTTATTTTCATTTCCTGTATGAGACCGAGATTGCCGTTTGGGGACAGTTAAATCTACTTCAAGCATAAGAATCATTTGTCCCATGTGGAGGCAGCTTCAATGAATAGCTTTCCATTTCTTCTTATTCATCCTGACTTTACAATTGTGATGCTTAGCATGATAGGATTTCATTTGGTTTGCCCTCTGCATCAGACAGCTTTCTTTCTTTCTGGTCACTCAGGCCAAGATTTGGAGCATCATGGCATTCTGGCAGGGACCGTCATCTGTAGATTGGGTTCCTCTAGGCATGGTCTGCTTCTTGATTATTTGCTTGTCATTAAATATGCCTCATGGTGCTCAGGTGGCAGGGGAGGCGGGGATAGTTTCAGTATAGCACGGATATAAAGGAAAAGCTTACATTTTTTATTTTCTTAGTAAGACAAAATAAAGGGGAAAAAAGGGATCGATTTCTTGACAACAATTTCATACTCTTCTTTGCAGCGAAGAAATCCCTCCTTATCTAATAGCTGATCATCTGATACAAATTAGCTCTAACCAATGCATTATGTTACAAATGTACATATTTGCATTTTCCAAAGCTCTGCGTTTTCATTTAGTATTTGTAGTGAAACAAAAGCAAGCACTCATTGAAAAAGTAATAAAATCAAAGGTGAATGCTATAACGAAGAGATAATTTGGAGGGCAAAAAAAGTACTAGAGTTAATTTTTGTTTTAAACAAACAACTTTTATTAAGATCACAATTGAAATAGTTGTCACAGATTTAAATTTGTAAGAATGCATGGCGTGTAACTATAGGCCAGAGGCTTTCATCCTTGAAAAGTTGGATTTAACATTTTAAATCTGAAAAGATTTCCATAAAAGGGGTGACACTTAAACAATTCATCAAGAATAAGCAGATATTCTCCAAAAAGTAACTATTAGTGGACAGAAGAAAAAATTCTATGATAAGGATACAGATTCTGGAAAGGCATAGAAATGTAACAAGACATAAAGAGTTTTTTTAAAAAAATGAGAATTTTTCTCTTTGTTTTTGTGATGTAGAAAAGGCATATAAGAAGATGATACTGAAAATATAGTTGCTGTCATGTCTTAAGAGTCCTTATATAAACTCATATCTTATATAAGGTATTAGACACACAGACAAGTAGGGAAGCCAATGGGCTGAAATCACATCGAGGCCTTTTATTAATTATGTTTGTCTATTTGTCTATGTATATCAAGAATTTGGAAATTTCTCTCCGAGCAGTAGGGAGTTAAGTTTTTTTTAAATAAAATACATAAACAGATTTGTTTATTTTTTTAAACAGATGAGTTTGCTCAACATTATACTTTAGAAAATTATTTCTAACAATCATATGAAGGATATTTTGGATTAAGAGTAATTGTGAAGAACATACCTGTCTGAAGCATCCTCAATAACCCACCCAGCATATGTTGAAGAACTGAATGAAAACAGGAGTAAAGTAAGATGGTAGGGAAGAAAATGTAAGCCATTTAGGAGGTCAAGTTGATGGACCTTGGAGTCAAGAAAGAAAGAAAGGAATCAAGGATAAAGCACACTCCAAGCTTGTGAAATATAAAGAATAATTACATCTAATAAGATCTATAGAATATGGGAGGAATGAGATGAGCACATTTGGGAGGAAAGCTATTTTTAATTTGGAAATAATGCTGCTAGAAGCTGGATTACAGGATTGGAGCGCAGGAACCAAAGGGGGATGGAAATACAGACTTGGGAGTCACTGTGCTATAAATGATGGTTTATATCTTAGAACTGCAAGTGAGTTCCCATGGAGACCATGAAGAGTGGGAAGAGAAGTTGGCATGGGATGAAGCTATGGACAAAAGCAGAATGGATGCAACTTTTAGAGAAAAAGGAGAATACTTCAGTCTGACAAATGAAAGGAAGAAGCGAAGTGATAATGATAATTTGCTTGCAGAGAATGATAATTTGCTTGCAGAGGCTAAGTAAGTAAATAAGTCTTACTTCTTAAAACTTTCTCTCCTTAAATATTAATTTCCTTTGGTCTTCAAATGATTATACATTTTTTAACAATCTCTACAGTTTCATTTTCTTTTATTTCTTTTTTCTCCTGAAAGTTTTATCTTTTTCTTTATTTTAAATCTGGACATTCTCCACTGTCATTTTATATAACTATTCCTAAATAGGAATATTTGCATTCATTCAAAAATGCTTAAGGATCACTACTGCAGAAAGTAATCACAAAAAACAACAGAGTTGACATTTCTTCCATAGAATTTAATGTCTGGAGAGTGTAATAGATGCATAAGTAGATTGCAATGTGATAAGTGTGAAATGATCATATTGTGTGGTCGGTAGATCAGGTAAAAGTTGTATGGGAAATAGATTTGACAGATAGTCTAGAAGCAAGGACTTCTGGTAGAAATTTGTTTCAGTAACCCTAAAAGGATGGAATGAGGGCCTACACTAGTGATACCAGGATGCAGAAGAGTCTAGGGTGACTCACAAACTTGTGTATATGCTTCATTTTGTGTTGCTGTAGTTGAAGCTCCTGATGCCTGGATTGATAGGGATGACATTCACAGCATCATCTTTCCTACAGGAGTTAGAGCAGGTGTCACTAGAGAATGGAAATGATATCAGTTTTGGACATGCTGGGTTTGACATATATTTTTTTAAATGTCTGGGTGGGAACAACAAACAGGTAATTAAAAATTTCAGTCTGAGTCTCAGGAGAAACTGAAGGGTCAGGTCACTGCTGTGGGTATGAATGGGAATTCTTTTTGTGTCAGATAGAAAAAAGGACTGAGGACAAAAATGTACGAATTGATGTATTTGCAAGACTCAGCCACAACTTCAGCCTCTCTCCTGAGCTACAGACTCACAAGTCGAGTACCCGTATATATTTTCAATTCAATATCTTAAACCACTTGCTCTCTTTGATAATCTATTCTACTTTATTGTGTTCTATATGCTTATTCATATTGCAATCATTTTTTCAGTTATGAATTTCTGAAACTTTGAAATTTTTTTTTCTCTGTCCACTTGGGATCCTCACTACTCTAATTGGTTACTAGGTCTTTTTATTCAACTATTATGGTTTTGTTTGCTCATACTTTCCATTCCCACTGCCATTGAACTTAGTCCAAGCACTCAGAATCTCTTGTCTGTTCTATCGCTAGATATAGGAATACCCCAACAATATACTTTCCAAGATTTACCTTTCCAAATTAGAGGTTGAAGGGCATCGTGTCTGAAAAGATATCTCTTTTTCAAATAATAAAGCCCTGGGGCGCCTGGGTGGCTCAGTGACCTGCCTTCGGCCCAGGTCATGACCTCGGGGTCCTGGGATCAAGTCCCACATCGGGCTCTCTGCTCAGCGGGGAGCCTGCTTCCCCCTCTCCTTCTGCCTGCCTCTCTGCCTACTTTTGATCTCTCTCTCTCTCTCTTTGTCAAGTAAATAAATAAAATCTTTAAAATAATAATAATAATAATAAAGCTCTGTAGTCTCAATATCCAAATCCTGTGATTTATGTCCCAAATTAATCCTCCTAGGCTCATTTCTCAATTCATTCTGGCTGGAATTTTAAACTCCAGTCAATACCAAGTGGTATTCCAAATATCCTCTCCACTTTCCAGCTTCTGTGACATTGCTTGCATTGTTTTCTCAACCTAGCTAAACACTCTCTGTGTTTCAATCCCTGACTTAAATATGACTTCCATTATATCTTCCCCAACACCTTAATCAGAAATAATTGTCCCTCTGCTTTCCTCTCATGTCCCTCTGCTTTTCCTCCCTTTGAACATTTATTTAATTCTGGGTCATATTATACATAGCTTATTATATGTGTTGATTCTCGTGGCCAATATACCTTTATTTTTTATCATCCTCATTAGGAACACAACAAATAGAGTAAAGCTACTGAAGAAAAATGATTTCTGTTGTTTAAAATAAACTCGTTCAATCCTATATTAAGAATCTGAGTTAACTTCCACTACAGTGGTAACAGCTAACTAGTTAGGGAAAAAACTCCAAATCTTATGTATTTTCAAGGAGCAATGAGTATGTTTTAAATTGCCTAGCTGCCTCTATATTAAGATAGGCAAGATTATGTTTGGTAGACATTACTTCAGATCATCTCCCCAAATAACTTGTATTGCTTCAATCAAATATTTAATGTATTTTTGTTCAATGTTCCAGAATGTTCTGTGGGTTAGGTGCCTAAAAGTTTGTGGTAATAGAGCCAATGAGTCCTTGGCTTACAGGAAACAAAATTTCTCTTGAGGTATATAGTCGACAAGTCACAACAAATTAAAAGAACTTTTGCTTATTTCCAATTTCATCCTATTTTGACCACTACATTTAATCCACAGATGGAAAAGCCTTGGAGGAAATTGGGTTACCTTCACTCCAACAATCTCCAATGCAGGTTGAGGTCTTCCTATATCTAACCAAAATTTGTCCCAGATACATGAAATGGTTTATGGTAGAGTCTAAGTGTCCTAGTTTTACAAAGAGTTTATATTTATCCTTTCCAACCCAGCAAGTGACATGTTTAGCTGAAATTCTCTAGATTCCAGATTCTTAAAGCAGAAGTTTATTTATTTAGAGGAAATACATTTAACCTTTGTCCTCTTTGTCAGACATCATACTGGAATTGGGTACATACTGGAATTGAGTCAGAGCTCATAGATTTGTTACACGTGAAATGCAAGAGACAAAGGATGTGTTGGTAAGTACTCTTCCCAGGACCAAATGTAAATGACTGGCCACAAGCAATACTAGACCACAGTAGTCATGGTTCTGGAAAAAGCAGTAGAAAAATAGTTTGGAGTCTAAAGAGGTGTGCCTCTTTAGAGACATAGTAGGGCCCCACTGTAGGAGAAGAGAGAACATCTCTGATCTCTAACATGGTGGGGTCCATTGGTGGGAAATTGTCCCAGATAGTTTAAGTTCTTTGTTCAGACTGAGGGCAGAAACAGAAAATCCTTAGTAATTGGAAAGTTCCTTCTGATGCCTTATTCTAATCCCCTGACCTTAATGTTTATCCAACAAATCCCCCACTCCTCCTGTTATTTGTCTCCCTTGGGACTTAGGGAATGGTTTCACCCTCAGTTCATCCATATTCACCTGGCACACATCCCCTGAGCCACATAATATTTTCTTGGAAGAGGACCTTGTATATTTACTTAGAAAATGACATTTATTATACAATGGTTATTGAGGATCCATTAAATCTACCTAATAATGCTTACTACTGAAACAACTGAAGATTCTAATTAATAATAAGACACAATTTCAGAGCACAAATGGTATGAATAATAAGATGCTTCTGAAGGATAAACATTGTCAGAGATTTTTCTTTATTCCCTGACATTCAAAAATTAACTAATTTCGGCACTTATGTGCTTAAAGCATTCAGAAAATAAAGAAATGAGGGGTGAAAACCCAAGTATAACTAATATCACCTATCTGTTTTCACACACGTTTTTATTTAATCCCCACAAAACACTATTAGGTTGTCTTTGAAAAAACTGAGACTCAGAAAATTAGCTTCCTCAGCATCACAAAGACAGTATTTAAATCCAAACCTATGAAACTTTGCAGCAGTCATGGTCCTGTCAGGAAAAAGAAACTACTCTAAGTTCTTCAACCTAAGAGAACTCAAACAGGAAAACAGATATTCAGGTGATGGAAGTGCTCAGGCGCGAAACTAATAACTCAAAGCAGCTATTTCTGAGAACACCAATCTCTGAATGCTAACTCCAGGTTATAGGGAAGGTTAGAGGGAAACAGATAGCTTAACCAGAGACTAACTACATTTATTCCACAGATGGAAAACCCTGGGGGAAATTGGGTTACCCCTACTCCAACAATCTCCAATACAGGTTGAGGTCTTCTTATATCTAACCAAAATTTGTTAGGATCTCCAGAAGAATCTAAAAGCATAGAGCAAAGTGTTCTCTTTCTGAATCAGGGAACGTGAAGGAAATGCTGGATTTTGCTATAGAGACAAAAAGAAGAAAAAGAGAGAGAAATGCTGTTACTTTTCCCCTTCTTTTACCTTCCAGTTTTCCTACAGTGCCTCTCATTGGTTAGTTTGACTCAGAAATTAGCTGTTCAAGCTATCTGGGAAATGTAGTTCCCTAAAATGCAGTGCAGAAGAGGGAAAGGGCAGGACATTAATTTCAAATCAAAAAAGGCAAATGCCCGTACATATTCCATGATGCCACCTGGAACACTAGAGTGGATAGTGTGAGCAAAGCATACAGGTGAGAAAGGATCAAATATGTGCTAGAATAAGAGTGCAGTTTGGTTGCTGCTTATGGAATATGTGGAAACATTACTTGAGAAAAGTGGAGCAGTGTAATAACATAGGGGAATATGAGGGTCAGGTGAAGTCGTTAAAATTTAATTTAATGTGAAGACAATTTGGACCAGGGACACAATGCAACTGACATGTTGTTTGGGAAATGGTAATTTGAAAATTGCATGTAGGATGGTATTGAGAAGATTCAAGAACATTGCCTAGTAAGGAAACAATGACAGTTGTTTAGGGCATAAATGATAATGACAATGTGGTGAAGAGCTATAATTTATTGTTCATCTAATAAATGCCACCTACTGTTCTACATAATTTATATTAAGCACTAATCCATTTAATTTTCATGACAGTCCTTCAAGGTAAACATCATTATCTGACTGTACAGACAAACAATGAATCCAAGAATTTAAGGAAGATTCCCCCAGTTGTAAAATGAATAAGTGACAGGGCCTTATCTAAGCTACTGTTAATAAAGTAAAATAAATGGAATTGTTTATAACACAAAGCTTAACACCGAAGTTGGCATATGTCGGTTACCATGACAGATATCAATTTTTCCTATTGTTAACTTTAATACTTATAAATATTAATGCTGGAAAGCATATTTTTTTAGTTTGATCATGGTTGTTTTTATTTAGTGTAACATAGGTACTATTCCAAATTGTCTTGGAATTTGTCACCTATTTTCTTCATAGCCTGGATTATCCTTTAATTCAAAACTCTCCTTTGATAAATGAAATATTTTATTACAAACATGCTCATGTTAAAATAGTATCTTCATTATCTATATCAGAAGCTTTCATAAAGCCAAAAGGATGGGTTTTTTTAAAGATTTTATTTATTTATTTGACAGACAGAGATCACAAGTAGGCAGAGAGGCAGGCAGAGAGAGAGGAAGGGAAACAGGCTCCCCAAGGAGCAGAGAGCCCAATGCAGGGCTCGATTCCAGGACCCTGGGATCATGACCTGCGGCGAAGGCAGAGGCTTAACCCACTGAGCCACCCAGGTGCCCCCATAAAGCCAAAAGGATGTTAACATGGATATCAAACATATATTAAATGCCTACATTTTGTTTCTATGTCAGAAAGTTTTAATATTATCTCCACATGAGGATTTAATGTTTCTCCAGTTTTTGTTCATTGTTGTTTGTTAATCCTTCTCAATTGCTGGATATTTATGTGTATTTCCTTGAATTTCAATAATTTGGTTGCCACTAAATGAACATATCTATCACAGTAAGTTATCTGTTCATCATTTATATCGATGTGCATTCATTCATTCCAAATCATATCCACACCACTCCTGAAATTCTTAATAACTCTTGAAGTGATAATGTCTTTTTTAAAAAAATTCTATAGAGTTTAAATTATCTAAATATATAAAGTGAGTAATACAAGACTTATTTTGATATTTTGGTTGAAAGTGATGGTGATTGTTGTTTGATCTAGTGTTAATTTACTTTTTTGTTGTTACTTTTGTCAATGAATCACTAAAGAATGACTAAGTCTTCCTAAAATTGAAACTATTGAATATGTAGAGATCAGAATTTGGTAACTATTTCATCCATAAAAACAATTAGATGTTATTCAATTCACCCCCACCCTATCTCTCTAAATATCAGTTGAAAAGTTGGTCTTGGAAACAGATGGCATTTTAATAATATGAATCAGAGACTGAGTCAGAAGTACTGTTAGTATCAGAATGACTCATTTTTAAATTATTATTATTTAGTTGAATCTATAATGACCCTGTATTTGCATTTGTGCAAGAACTTCCACTATCATTCCTGTTTCTTAGAATACTAATCTGATGGAAAGAATGGGTCACCATGTCTAAAATGGATGGCAGTGGTGTATAGTATAGAATGTAAATAGATTCGTTATTCTCAATACTTTCGCTCATTTTTGCCCATATGACACAAAAGCCTATATTTTTACTAGTTCAGAGAATATCCATTCTTATGAAACATGGGCTAAACCACTAAAATCTGTTGTCTCGGTTTGTGCCAAAACTGCAGTAGGACAGAGACTTATACTTTTAATTGCTAAATGCTTTGATTGTTCCAACAACTTCATGTTCAAAATTTATAGTAGGTGACATTTCTATAATTTCTGTCTATACAAGTTCTTTCTTCCTTACGACATTTGTGACCTTCCCAAATATTTACCAAGAATTCCAAATAACATTTAAACTGGTAAGAACTAAAGTGAAAAGGTATCTTGTAGAGCTTATGAGGCCTTAGAACCTTTAGGCCATAGAGCAATAGATTAAATGACCTCTGGAGACCCCCTCCAGTCCTATATTCTATGGGGACTGATAAAGCACAGAGATAGCCAAACAAAGGGGATACAATGAAACTGGTTCTATTATCCCAGCATTTAATGGTTTTCTGTGTATGAAGTTCAAAGCTGAAAGTTTCAACAAAGATTCTACCAACACAGTGTTTCCTGCATTTACCACTTTTCTGCTTACAATACTTTCTCACATTTTTCAAAGGCCAAGAAAGTGTGCTTTCTTTGTAATTCCAAAAGTAGTTTTAGTAATAGGAGATATTATTACAGATAAAAAAAAAGTATATAACAGTGAAATCAGAGTAATAAAGTTGGATTCAGGGTTAGGCCAACAGAACAACCAAAGGAATACAGAAAAGGCAAAAGTATGATTTTTAATAGAAGGAAAAGTAAATTTTAAGTAGAGACGTATATGCTAACCAAATGAAAAAGAAAGGGAGAAAGGCAAAGGACTTTGAGAAACAGTAAATGAAATACGCTAACGGGTGAATTAAAGTATGTTCAAGGGCTATGCATATCACCTAGGAATAAATATGATTTTTGTTAGAATAAAAAGTCAGTGTGGCAAAGAGGAAGAGTCCAAAAACTAATCAAAGCCAAGAAAGAAGAAAATGTACAGGATAAAACATGAGCTGCGGAGAAGCACTGAGGTGACTGAATGAAGTTAAAAGTGTAAAAAATATGATAAGAAAATTAAGGGTAGAAAATGAAATGGAGATTGCACAAGAGTTTCAGATGAATCAGGATCCTTTCAAGCAGAGAAGTAAGAAGGGGTCAGGGCTGGAGATAATGGGTCCTCCATGAAATGGAAGTGTAATTTATTCACCGAAGTGGTGGATATTGCTATCAATTTTAATGACTTCTTTGCATCAGCTTTCAGACTAGAGAATGGAGAAAAGATATTAGCAAAGAGTCGTATATTTGCATATCTCAAGAAAGAAGGATGAAATAAATATCAAGCTAAAGCAATGATTAAGTTATTAAACTATTTAATTTCTGGCAAACTATAGAAAAAATTGAAAGCCAACTTAGGTTTCAGAAAGGAGTAATAATAAATGAGAAAACGTTTATCGGTAACTTTTAAAACTTTATAGAATATATGGAGCTAAAAAAAAATACTAACCAACACTTCTAGACTCACCTATTTTCATATCCACAGTCTGAAATACTTCTTGAAAACGTAATACTCTGACAGCTATGTATATACATTTAGTAAATCACAGAAAGCTTGATTAGCTTTCTCTGATCAAATTTTGGTATGAACACACACACACACACACACACACACACACACACACACCACACACACACACACACACATTAACTTTAATTCCATTTTACTCTGCCATGGGAAGGAAGAATTTTTCTATTTCAGGAAGACTTTTCACCTCAACAGAATATAAGCACTCACGGAAGTCCTTGAGGCAGTCATTCATACACCCACCACTGTGTGAATGATGAAAACACACACAGAGACAAGCAATGGAGTACAGAGCACGCTACAGCCATCAGTGCCTCATGCTGCCTAGCAGTTTGAAGAAGCCAAAGCCTCATATCAAATTTTCCCAGCCAGAGCTTCATATTTATCCATATCCTGATGGGGAATACAGCTAAAAATCATACTTTCCCCATCCCAAGCAGGGTAAAGCCAAGTGATTCATTCATGGACATGAAATCAAAACATCATCTGTGTCAACTAAAAAAAAAAAAAATTCTAGTAAGATTCTTGTTAAAATTTTATGTGGTTTGATCTTGGAAACTCTTTTGAAAAAAATCTCAACCTCTGAAGATCTTATAAAATGCTGAGATGGAACTGATCTTAGCATTGATGAGTATGAGTTCACAGGAGAGTGCCGGACTGCCTGGGAACTCCCTGCCTCCAATATTTGGCTTCACCAATTTCTGATGGGCATCCCAGCTGGAACTCCACTTCAGGAAAAAGTAATGAACTTGAAGGAAAACTAAAGGGAAGAGGTGATAAGTCTGAACTTATTGGACAATAATTTATAGCAGAAATCACATATCAGGTTAAGTCCTTTAAATTATATCAAATGGGAAATTATTAGAGATTGTGTTTTGAGCAAATAGTTGTCACGTTATAGGAAAATTAACTGTCAGTGATATGTAAGCTTGGTGAAGCCATCCTTGGGTCTAAATTCAGGTGGTGTAATCAGGAATGGAGGGTGAGCATCCAGAGTTGTAAAAGTTGAAAGCCCCAGGACATGGAAACTGATTGAATAAAAGGCAAAGAGAAGTTAGACAGAAGAGTTGCAGTTTGCCTGGAAATAGGGTGATGTCATTCATAAAAATGAGACTATTATGAGGAAGAAGAGGAGAATAAATCATAAGCCGGCTTTTAAAATGCTGACTCGGAAGTGATGACCAAATAAAACTTGGAGAAATGTATGTTCTGTTATGCTGTTCATACTGTTGACAAAAACTGTCCAACAGCTATTCCTACTCAATACCAACCAAACTAATGATTCCTTAAATTATAAAAATAAACCTAACTTTAAAATGTTCTATTTATATGAGCTGGTTGATATATTAAGACAAAGTTCTTTTGGAGGGAAAGGCAAAGTTCAAAATCATTCACAAAAAATACTCTAAAATTGAAATAAAAAGAACATGATGTAGGCATTAGACTAAGCCTAATATTCACAAAAATAACATAAACTCAGGACTATTAGGAAGTAATCCAAAACTCACTACTCTTGACACGTACACTCAAGTCCAAATGTAATTGCTTTGGAACAAGATTCTGGAAAAAAAAAATTACTTCCTTCTTAACTCTGACCCAACTTCTCATATCTCTATTTGTTTTCTGAGTCAAACATCCAAAAATCTTTAAAAGACTCTAGCACTAAGCATAAATATTTCTTCTGCATGATTCTGGCTGTAGAAGTGCTTCTATTTGTCAATTTAGAAAGCTGAGAAGACTAGAAATTGGATCAACAGTTTTCTACAGAAATAAAGTCTAAAAAATTACTTCAGCAGAATTCAACATTCAGCACGTCTACAAAGGAAACCTGGCAACCCCTCCTCACTTTGTTTTCATGCTGACTCAACTGCTGTCAATTTACAGAAATGACCATCACCTTTAAAAATGACCATTCACTGATGTGGAATTCTCCATTTATTGAGTTTGACATGATTTAATTGACATCAACTCTGACAACTTCTATTGTTTTATTTTTATTATTATTTATTTCAGCTCTCATTGCAAAGCCTAGATCTAAAATCATCACTAAAAAATGTCTGTTGTGGAATATGCACATAGTTCATCTTTTGTGCCTTTTTTTCTTCTTTTGGGGCATAGCAGAGAGGTGGAAAAGAGAAACAGAGGAACATTAAAACAAAAGTCTTAGCAATTGAATTACTCATAGACTTGATCAGCTTGTCAGAAAGGCTTTAATGTAATAGTTCTCCTAGAGATGAGATACATCAGAACTTCTCATTCACTATTTGAGGCTTCCCTGAATCAAGCACTCTGATCTTATGTTAAGATCTATGCAATTCTTGGCATTCTTAAGTGTGACCCCAAGGAAGACACAAGTTCCTTGAGTCTCCAGTTTCTTATTTGCAAATGGGCATGATAACACTTTCCGGACAGGGTAATTTGTAACTGAAATAAGCTAAATACGGAAAGATACCTGCTACAAAGTGCTTAATAGTAAGTAAAACCAATCAGAAAATAAAGCATCAGTTAGTCAAATTGTCACATTTTGGATGCAAAGCCTACTAAACAACTTTACGTATTTGATAGCAAATATACTGATGTTATTAAAACTGGTGCGTTGTTCAAAGTAGTTTATAAAAAGCTTAAGTGTATCTATCAGCTGTGAGGGCAATGAGACGTTAAAAAAGAGAGGAAAGCAATTTGCCCTCTCCACCCTACTCACATTGATAAAATCGATCATTGGCTAATCAATAGCATTTCTGACAGCCTTTAGGGCACTTTGGCTACTGATCTACCTCCTAACTAACTTGTCAGCTGCTACTGCATGGCCTCCATTTATCAGCTACAAACTTGGCCATTATAGCATGATTCCTTGCCTTTTATTCTGGCCCTCACGGTGATATTATTATCTTTATATATTGTTGACAATAAATCAACTTTTCATCCATAATTATTGCTTGCACTTCAAAACTACATTTTTTGCTTTCCACACCTCCTTCTACTTGAGGAAATATTCTTGGTCTTCCACATTACAGATATTTTTTATTATTCTTGAGCTAATGAAATACATAATCAAAAAATTTGTCAAAAATAGAAAAATCATTTTAAATTTGTTAGTTTATAAATTATGACAGGATCTACTATATACATTCAAAAATCATCTAAAATGTTCATATTGTGCAGAATACACTTTTATATATAAAGGTGTTTGTTGAGTCTTATGGGTCCAAGCATCTTTTGCAACTAACAAAGATTTTCCTCTCTGGGTCTTCAGTAGACAATTTGAGTATATGCATTAGACTAATAAGCATCTCAGAGGATTAGAAATAGTGATTCTCAACCATTATTCTCAATTTATGGTTTGGAAATCTATGGTTACATTTTAGATTGTAACAATGATGAGACATAATGTATCATTTAGGGGGTACGAGTTTAAGATGTCCAGTGCCCTCCAAGAAAGGTAATAGTGCCACACAACTTTTAAATGTTCCACCAGATAGATATACACATATCTATGTGGATAATCTGTTTAAATTAACTTTATCTTAAAAATCAGGTCCAGGGCTTCTAGGTGGCTCAGTGGGTTAACTGCCTTTGGCTCAGATCATGATCTCAGGGTCCTGGGATTGAGCCCTGCGTCGGGCTCTCTGCTCAGTGGGGAGCCCGTTTCCCCCTCTCTCTCTGCCTGCCTCTCTCTCTACTTGTGAACTCTCTCTTTCTTTCAAATAAATAAATAAAATCTTTTTTAAAAATCAGGTCCATTTTACATATAAACAGAAAATATTTGGAACAAATTCTTAATATACATTGAAATTTCCAGAAGTATATCTACCAAGTAAATCAAAGGAAGATTGTACTTTGTCTTACTTGAAATTTTACCAAGAGTTAATCACCATTTTTAATAACATGTCCTTAAAGGTAATGTTGCCCATGTGATCTGAGTTATCAGTAAACATGCCCATATAGATCTTATCTATAATTGTCATATTCATGAATTTCTACATATAAGTTCTGGACTCTGACTACTTATGTCTTTCATCATAGTCATGACCAGGCTTTTACAAATTAAAAATATATCATTTTATTAAACATTATTTTATTCTATATTTCTCCTTTATACTTGAGATATTAGATTCTTTTTTATTTAATCACATATATTGGTAAATAAAAATACAAATGAATTTTACTGCAAAATAGTAAGGAGTATTGCAAAATATTTATTATAAAAATGAAGCGTTAGGGGCACCTGGATGGCTCAGTGGGTTAAAGCCTCTGCCTTCGGCTCAGGTCATGATCCCAGGGTCCTGGGATCGAGCCCCACGTTGGGCTCTCTGCTAAGCAGGGAGCCTGCTTCCTCCTCTCTCTCTGCCTGCCTCTCTGCCTACTTGTGATCTCTGTTTGTCAAATAAATAAATAAAATCTTTAAAAAAAAAATGAAGTGCTAGGTCTGATTGAGACCAAATGATACTGTGATGGATTATATTAAACATAATGTAATTTCGGTAATTAAAGAGTTTTCTCAGGGTTCTCTGATCCAAACGAGTTAGATTTGCTCCATCAGAATACAGATGCTTGGAGTCCATCCCATGCCAGACTTTCATTTACCAAAGAGGACTGCATTGATGGCTGGAGAGACTGAGGTGAAGGGTTCTTTTGCAGTGTAAACTCTGGCAGACCTTCATTTTCTGCTGGTTCTGTGAAGAGAACATGGAGGTCCTGCCACCGTTTCTGTGTCTTTCTCTACTGTTCTCACCTAGTGGTCTTCTATGGCTCTGAAGGTCTAGAAAGCTTCATGGATGGAGGGGTGTGAACTTCACCATAAGAGCAGGAAGTCCTTAGAGTCATCCACACATCTCATGTGACTGTTCCCAGCCTCCCGGAAAGCTGAAGCTTAGGTTTGGGATTGAGAATCACATCCAGGCTACTGCAGCTGGCATTCGAGTCTCTAACGTTTGCCCAACCAGTTGCAATTCATCAGCAGAATTTTATCAACTTTTTGTTTGTTTGTTTGTGGCAATATGTTTGTTTAAAGAGGGAAAATTATTTCATAAAATATGGTTTTTATAAATGTATAAGCTCTTAGAAACATTTTGTACTGGACAATATGTTGTTTTTATTCTATGTCATTTTCTAATAATAATAAATCATGCCATAGCCTATTTCTAAAAGCTTTCTGGCAATGTTTCTCTAGGAAATTTAAATCATTGAACACTTCATGAATAATTTTCTTTGCTCTAATGTATAAAAGGGAAAAGATGTTTTGTAAATTAAAATAACAACAATAATATAAACTCTTGCAATAACACCCTTGGATAATATGGTAACTCAATCTTAACTAGTGGAATATTAACAGAACAGTGCTCTGCCTGAAGATGAAAGAAAATGAATCAAGTAGCTGGTTATGGGACTCTACATTATTACAAAAATACAGTGGTGTAAATATTACATAGTAATTCAACTCCAGAAGATCTCAAATATCTTCTCAAAATAAAGGAAAAAAAAAAAAGAAGAAGAAGAAGTACAGTCTGGAGTTGCCACTAGAGGAATTATCCTTTAGTTTTGGTGTTGATAATAACCTTGAGTTATAAACTACAATTACATGGGAAACTTAGGGAAAGCCACAATCCACTTATTGTAAGCCCTAAAAAAGACAGCAAGAAGAAACCACTATGAAGTTTTCTGGGATATACTTGTAGAAACAAGCAAGCCAAACTGTTGCTCCCAGAAGCTGCCAAGAGTTGATGATTAGCCCATGTAGAGCCATTGTCAACTTGAGTTTCTACATGCTGCCCTAGGCTGACACCATAACCATAGAGAAAGCCAATGCAAATGGCAAGCCCTGCCTTTTTGTCTAACTAGATCCAATACCAGGACCTAGTTCCTGAATCGGTCCCCAAAATGATAAAATATAGGACTCTGGCTGCCCCACTTATTTACTTTCAATAACACCCTTGGATAATACAATAACTATACTCCTATTTTTTTTTTTTAATTTATTTACCTGTCAGAGAGTGAAAGAGAGAGAGAGAGAATGCACAGCAGGGAAAGCAGCAGGCAGAGGGAGAAGCTGTCTCCCCACTGAGCAAGTAGTCTGACATGGGACTCTATCCCAGGACCCTGAGATCATGAGCCAAGCCAAAGGCAGACGCTCAATGCACTGAGTCCTCCAGGCATCCCCCCCCCTTTTTTTTTAAAGTTTTTATTTAAATTATCGTCCATAAACATACAATATAATATTAGTTTCAGAGCAGCATATCAATTTAGTGATCCTATGCTTCTTATTTCAAGTATCTCATTCTGGCCTCATCTATCTTGGTCAAGTCAGAAGAGTAGGAAAAAGTTCCCCACTTTGTTATCAGCAGCAGTCCTGTGTAAAGAAAACCCTGATTTGTCTGGCTTGAACTCAGTTGAGCTCTTGCCTGTTCCTTCCACTACTCATAGTCCCTTCACTATGTAATGCTAGTGTAGTTGCCTCTGGGATCTAATGTCGGGTCAAAACGATCATGGTCCCTGCCCTCATGGAGAATGAGACCTGTAGAAGACAATTATATTAACTCACAAGTAAACTTGCTACAAAATGAAAGTGCTTTGTGCCCTGAGACCATATGAGAGAATTTGGCCTAGGTATGGGGACTAGGGAATAATTCTATAAGGAAATGAAGGGAGAGCTGAACTCAGAGGGTGTATAGGTGTTAAATGATATTGTGGATGTTGTAGGTCCCTAGCAGACCACACCTTCAGGACAATAGCACTAATTCCCACAGAAGCTGGGAAGGGCGGAGGAGGGAACAGCTAAATTGTTCTCAAACTGGAAACAGTTGGAGCTGGGTAGCAAAGGTGGGGGTAGGATAAAGTCCTGACTGGTCTCTTCAGCTATCCCTTATCTTCTGTATCTTCATCTGTAAATTAGAGTTAATAATACTACTCTAATCACCTCCAAATGTTTCGGGGAGAAGTAAATTAGACAATGTACATGAAGTACTTGGTACAGGACTATCTGTATAGGCAATAGTTTAGCATAATAGTGAAGAGCATGGGCTTGGTAACAGACTATCCTGGCTTCAGATTATGACCATAGCATTTCTTCCATCTGTAAACTTGGGTAAAGTGAAAAAATGGTTGCAAAATTTTCAATCACATAAGTTTGCTGAAGTTGCTAGAACCCAGCGTACTGTAAAAAAGTAAGTACTTAACTTGATATTAATACCAGTTAAAGCCAAGTAACTTAAATTGTCAAGGATATTTGCTGGTTATTATTAATTCTTTATATTTTAGTGCCTAGAACAACATTTGAATTTCATAAATATTTTAAATGAGTAAATGATAATTTCCCACTAGTAATTTATTCAGCAATGTTTTATATCCATTAAACATATTTATGAATTGCCTCCTATATGCCTGGCCCGTTTCCCTAGTATAGCTGGAGAATAGTTATTACTGCCAAAGATAATTTAAATAGCATCATGAAATTCAGGTTTCCTTTGAAGGGTAGGGGTTCCCCAAGAGGTCATCTTCCAGATTTGAACTATAAGAATATGCTTACTCATCCATATCTTGTATGATTTTGTAGCCCTTTTTCACATCCCTTTCTGTCTTTCTTTCTCTTGTTTATATAGAAGGAGTTTTAAAAACAACCATGAATTATTAGTTATTAACTTCTCACAAGTTGCAAGGCGGTGATGTATGTCTGCGACTGATTGCAGAAGATAGGTTCAGAGCCATATCTATTAAAAAGTTTTGTGTCATAAATTTTGTGTAAAATATAGCGGTTTCAAATCAGAAAGTCTCCTGCAGCCTATCTCCCTTAATCTACCATCATTCCTTTATGAAGTTGTCAGCCAGAAGAAAATTGTCAAAAGAATACAGGTAAGAATTGGCCCTCAATCTCTCCTCTAGAGACTCACTTAAAAGTTTGAATTGCTATTTCTCTTTCAGGTAAAGCAAAAGATCTATCTAAGTATAAAAGTATTTGGTGCCCTAATAACCCAAGGGGATGTATTAGAGAACACTATGACAAAAATTTTAAAATATCAAAAGGAAATAAATTAACAAGATTAATCTGCAATTCATTTTGCCTCACACATGACTACAGAGCTCCGAGTCAGTCACTCTTAATTTGAATATGTTTACTTTCATTTAACTTCATAGATTCAACATTAAAAGCAGTAAAAGCTCCTCTTCATTATTCAGTCCCCACTGCAATTTGTGACATTAATGTCTTAATTCTAGGACCAGTGACCTCCTCCCAGAGACTTGGATTTTACGTTTGGTATTCTGGTTATTATCTTGTGGTAGCAGGTTATCGCTGGGATAATATTAGTTTATCACATAAGTAAGTTTCAAATCATAAGTCTTTGAAAAATAAGGATGAGTTTTTGAAAGGTGAAGGATGAAAAATAAGGATAACAAAGTGTCACTTAGTTCAAAGTCTAGACCTTGCAAGAAAATGATTTCTTAATTTATTTTAATAACCATGAAAATCTCAATAATGTTTCATAGCATCGTGTAGTATAACAGATGACTAGAATAACTCAGTACTCTCCTAAGAACCATAGAAAGACCATGATGCCAGTGAAACTAATATTAATTTTTTTTTAATAATCCAAGCAGCTACCTTTTTCAACTCTCTATCTAAAGATACTTTGAAGCTTGTAGTTAAGTGAATTATTTCTAGAAACTGAGGAAGGACATCTAGGGAACATTTGTTTAGAAATTTATTTTTAAAGATTTATTTATTTATTTACTTATTTGACAGCAAGAGAGAGAGAGTGAGAGAGAGAGAGAGAGGAACAAAAGCAAGGGAGTGAGAGAGAGGGAGAAGCAGACTCCCCGCTAGGCAGGGAGCCCGGTGTGGGGCTTGATGCAGGGATTAATGCGAGGCTCCATGCAGGGATCCATCCCAGAACTCTGGGATCATGACCTGAGCTGAAGGCAGAGGTTTAACCCACTGAGCCACCCAGGTGCCCCTAAAAATATTTTTTAATCTCATGGTAGTGTTAACTTCTTTTGCTTTGCTTCACAGAATTAAAAAAAAAAAAATAGACAACTCGTGAACTAGGACAGTTTCTGCACTCTTTTGAGGGTTGGAAACAGTTTAAAATGACTTAAAATTACAATGCATTAACAACTGAAAAAAACTCTGAATGATAGCAGCAATCTATATTACTATGAGCTAAGTGCATAAATATCTCAAGTACTCAGTGTTTTACATCCCTTTCTTCATTGTTATGATAAGAACAATAAAGAAATAAGTGCTGTTACTACCATCATTTTATAGATAAAAAGATTGTGTCTTGGAAAACTTAATTATTTGTTTAGCATTGTTATCCAGGGGGTAAACCAGGAGTTGAACATAAATTATCCAACTCTGGAGTTTTTACTCTTAATTAACCTTTAGAAATTAATTAAGATTCGGCATATAAAATAATTGGGAGATATTAAGTTCAAATACACACAGACACACACACAATTTGTTGACAAACTCTATTGAACCAAATGTTCAGCTTCAAGTCAAAGAACTTACTGGGAAAAAACATTTTCCTAACAGCTCTTCTCTACTATCTCTTCCACATTTGTTTTTCAAAATCAGATTTCCAAAAAGTAGAACTACAAAAAATTTATCTTGGCAAAAGAAATTGGGAAAAAATATCTGTATAAATGTTTATTCTTGAACATACTATGGATATTTCTGACCACTATTTTCTAGAGATATGTTCTCAACAATTTTCCTCAAAGTTATCCATAATTGCAGTTATATAGAAAACAAATGATAAGCATAAGACTGTTTTCCATTTATTTGAAACACTAAGAAATTATTTTATTCTGTTATACCAAATCTACTCAATAAGTTAAAATAAGCTCAACTTGATGGAGTATGCAATTTGAAATTCTTAAGTTTGTAATTGGAATGATTACTTTCTCCCATAAGCTGCTTAGGAATTGTTTTTTCATTTTTAAGTCTAAAACATTTGGCTACCCAAAAACAGAATCAACAGAATTTGTCACACTATCCATTTATTAATCATTTTATACTGATAATCTAAATGATGATTAGTCTTGCCTTAATGAATTTCTTACTCTTCTAATACACATTTTGTTTAATCCTTGTTACATATTCTAATTTGTAATAATTTGGAAGGTGGAATCCATGAATGTTTCTTTCAAAAAATAAAGTAATTAAGGCAAAAGAAAATATTTTAAATGTGAAAGAAATTGCAAATCTAATATTTTTAACAAGGCCAGATGTCATATATTACAGAAAAAAATGCTTGTATGTTTTACAGTCACTACTTTAAAATAAAATCATAACTTGAAAGTATAATTCAAATGGGAGTTTTCTCTTTAATTTAGGTAAACAGCCTCTTCATTTTCTTACTAAATATAAAACTTTTACAAGTAATAATGAATAATAGTAAAAGCTACCTAAAGAGTTGGACAAGCTTTTTTTCATATAAATGAAATTTCAGAAAAGATTCTGGTAGACAAAATATCCAAGAGTTTTATTTTATTAAATGCTTTTCACAAGGTTGCCCTTGTTGTTGGTTAAAAGGGCATAATGGGCAGAACTAGACAACCCTCAGACAGATAACAATTCAGTTTGGCACACCATCATTTTCATTTTGAAGAAAACCAGACTTATATGTTGCTAAATCAGCTCTCCACATTTAAGTTCTCAGAATTCTTCTTTTCTACTCAGACTCATTCATAATATGCTTCATCTCTCCATCCCAACCTTGCTTCACTTTCTATTTTTCTAGCCCTGCTTGTGGCAATCCATCTTCCTCTGTGCAGCCAGTCCATTTTCACATTCATTTAAAACAAAAAGTTTTTCACAGAATCAAATTTTCTATGATCCTTGTCAAAGTCAAGGCCTAACCTTGCCCTTTTATTCTGAAAAGGTGGAAGTATGAGAAACAAAAGTATAGAATGCCAAAAAAAAAAAATAGGCAAATTTATTTAAATGTTTAGGAAAAGAACCCTATTTTGGAGCTAACCACCTGCTTAGCTAATACAATTGGCCTTGACTGTTTAATTTAGTCTGTGAGCCTCTGGGACAAGGACCCATGCCTTCAATACGGTTTATAGGGTACTATGCCCACCCACCTGCACTCAACAATAAGATTACAGAATACCTTGACCTTTTGTAGTCTTCTCATCTATTGTATTTACCAGAATTCATTCTATCATTATTTGTATGAATAATTTGATACAAATGAGCTTGGAAAAGGAATGTAGAAAGCATTGTATTTCTCATACTCTAATGGCCACGCCTGGCCATTCCTCTAGAGAGAAAATGAGAATAAATATTATAGATGACTTTAGTATATTTTTTTTTCATTCAGTGAAATAATTCAGGGAAAATGTGGTGAAGGGAAGAATTTTGGTATCTTAATTATGCTGGATGTTAGTGGCCTCAGTTGACCAGATTGTGGTGGTAATTGGAGGCAAAATCCTGTGCTGAAAAATGGCTTTGCTTTTCCCAGCCCACTGGGTTCTACCCATAACATGAATAGATGCCTAACACACACCTCCATTAGTCAAAAGGGTAAGTAAGCCACAGAATGTAAACAGATCTGCAAAAATCTGTCATCACTACCGAGGAAATTATTTGGTTTGCATACACTACTAATAGTGAGTGAATGGCATCTGTTTGATTAATAAAGAAGAGCTAGTTTGATAGCTTTCCATTATAGTTTAGTTTAACCAGAGCAATGCCAATGTGTTTGCTGTATAATATATAAATTGTTTCAAATTCTAAGAATCCTTACATAATAGTAAACACTAGGGATACAAACACATAAAAACATTAGAGTTGTGTTTCTATTATGAAATGTTTGCACGTGTTTAAATAAAAGCACTTATTAAAGGACTCTGTTTAATATGACTAGTAGGAATACTGATCTGAATTGATAACAACCAATGGTCAAATGGTCCAATAAAGTTTCATCGTTTGGGCTGCTGTTGGTTGATTATTTTTAATATTATTTGCTTTATATAGTACTTTACATCAAAGAAACCCTATTCTTATGATTATGTTATATTGATAACATAAATAAATATATTTTGTAGTGGTTATTTTATAGTTTTGATACAAATAAGACATGGCACTCATCCTTGAAGATATTTCAATCTGGTTTTTATAATCAAATAAAATCATCTGAGGATGGCTTCATTTGTCCGTGAGACCCAAGTGCCTAGTTCAGTGCCTTACAGACACAACTCTCAGAACACGTTTGTGGAATTGCACTGAACCACTGAAGCATCCTTGTATACCCACAAAGCAACAGTATTCCTATAGGCTGCATGACTGGCATTTCTTTACAGTCCTAGATCCCCAAAGATGTGGGACCTAGGTCAAATTTTTCACATTTTAATCAGCTCAAATGAAAAACACTTGGGTTCAGAAAAAGAATGGCATAAGTCTAGTTGTGGTGGGGGAGAGGTAAGTAATAGAACTAAGTAATGCAGAAGAGCATGAAATATTAGAGAATAATTGAAAATGGCCAATTGGAGAGCACTACTTCGCTAATAGTACTAGCTACTGCTACCACATAGCTTTAGCCAAATACTTCCATTTACTCATGAATATCCAGTATTACCAAATCATCTGATTTCTAAGAGAACCTAGAAATTCAGAGTTTTATAGGAAATACCAGAATATTAAACTTTGCAAAGAATTGAAAATATATAGAAGTCTCTAAGAGGGCCAAAGAAAAAGCATAGATGCTGGTTGGAGCTAGTCCTCAGACCCTAACTTAATGATCTTTTGTAAACTGCAAAGAAAATAGAATAAGAGTTATGAAGAGCTAGATATTAAATGTAACCTAGATTCCTCTTATTTCAGTTTTTTTTATATAAAATAAAGATGGAATTACATTATTTGTAAGGTTCCTTTCTGCCAAAACAGCTTCTCTTTTTAATATGTGTGGAAAGATGTGTGAAAGGTAGACTTAGGCCATAAAATAAGGATGTTTATCTACACAGCCTTTGGAACATTCCAGAAATACACTGTGTAGTCTATTGTAGAGAAACACAAGAGGAAGTTATGGAGAAAAGAGAAAAGAAGAGTAAATTGGACACCATTGTACAAGGAAGGTTCTGTGGTAAGTATTCACAAAACATGACTGAAGTCAGTTTGCCTGTGGCAGGAGTAAATTTATACAGGCAGTGACAGAAAAGATAAGATTACTTGGAGGGCTGATGAGGAGTCTGTTTTGGTCATTAGACTTTAGAAAAAGAAGGTCAGAGGATTTATTTTGAAGAAGAGGTTTAGGGAATCAGCAATGAGGCTCAATAGTAAGAGATATATTGTCAACAAAAGAAGGGAAGAAAAGTTAAGAACAGGATTGTTGGAAATGCTGAAGCCAAAGGAAGTGTTTTAGTTATGGGATAAGAAAAGTCTTATTTAGAAGCAATGTCTACAAATAAATCAGAAGTAGAGCAATAACAATAGGAGCCAGCCAAGTCTTTTAAAAGACTCACTCAAAATTGGCAGGTCTATAGAAATAGTCTGTTTTGGCGGTTCCTTAACTTAAAAATTTTTTGACAAATCTACAATATCATTTATTCTCAAACATGATCTTTCCTGACACAGACATGAAATATTTGGGGGTTTTGTCCCTCTTAAATTAAGAAAGATATTGAGAATGATTAAAAGTCAAGAATGGCAGAGAACAACAGGTTTTTTTTTTTCCTACTAACTCAGTTTTATTCTATAGCAATCTAATTTTGAATTAATAATGTGAGAAAAAGAGTTCATTATACAGATAAACACACATGTTATTTGAGGATTAACAAACAAAAACATGCTGGATTAATAGCCTGCACAGATCTCTACTGCAGAGGAAGTGATGAATCAAAAGAGGTTAAGGTAAGGTAAACTCTATTTATTAACTGTCTACCTAGGTGTGGGGCCCTCTGCTAAGTTCTATCACTGTTATATCTTCTACTGACAAAAGTTTTCTCATATATGTGATATCATTACATGTCTGATTCAGGATCAGAATACATAAATAATCTGTCTAAGGTCCCATGAGAGGCTGACCCAAATTTGAATTCAGATTAGATCAACACCAGATTTTTATACTCATAATGGCTCCACTGTGTTACCTGTCTTCAAATAGGGAAGAGAAACCATTCTTGCAATTTTCAACATGTTTTATGTTAAACTGCTTTCAGGCTTTTGTCCTTGCTGTGCTCTCTTCCTAAAAAGCTCATCTTCCAAATCTTCACTTAGCTGGTTTCTTTTCATCACACACGTGACAACTCATCTACCTGCTTCCATAGCGACCTTGTCTCTTTGAGCTGTGCAAGGCTCGCCTGTCCAACCACCCTTTCCCCCACTGCCCTGATTCCCCATAGCCCTCAATCTCAACAGTAACTTTATTATTCTTTTTCTACTTCTCTGTAATTCGTCTCCTTCCTCCAGCAGGTAAGCTGTAAGAGAACAGTCTTCTCATCTGCGTAGTTGATTCCTATAAATTTAGGGCTTAAAAAACTAGCACATAGTAGGCACTTAATAAATTTGTGCTGAATTTATAAGTAAGGAAAAATTATCTAACCTTGATCTTTTAAAGATAATTTTTGGATAATGGACAGCTAACCCGATAGTTTTGCAACTTATTTTTTAAAAAAGCAACATACTATCATTTATATCCTCACTTCCCATAGAACTAAGTAAATAGTACAATTAATTGGTACCAAATCCTTGATGAGCTGCTTCATTTCCATCTCTTGCCATAATCCCTCCCACCAAATATAACACCCACAATCATGAACTGTGAGCTCCAATCTCCCTTGTTCTACTCATACTCTCAACTTCCTCCATTGCCTTTCATTTTTAGTGCCTTGCATGTCACACTTCCTGAAAGACCATACCCTCTTTTGGCTGGAAAAACTGCCACTAATTCATATTAGTAGGTCCATCTTCTCTTTTTTTTCCCAGAATTGTGCTCTCATTTCAAGAAGGGCCCTTACTCGTGGGGGTCCCTGGATGGCTCAGTGGGTTAAGCCTCTGCCTTCACTCAGTTCATGATCTCAGGATGCTGGGATCAAGCCCCATGTCGGGCTCTCTGCTCAGCGGGGAGCCTGCTTCCCCCTTCTCTCTATGCCTGTCTCTCTGCCTATCTATGATCTCTGTCTGTCAAATAAATAAATAAAATATTTAAAAAAAAAAAAAAAGAAGGGCCCTTACCCCTAATACTGAAATGGTTATTTTCGTATCTGTCTCTCCCACCAGATGCTGAGATCCTCAAAGCCTTGGACCACAAAATAACAGACTTGAGAATGACTAATTTTACCATGTCAGGACATTTACAAAAAAAAAAGAAAAAAAAAAGAAACTTTTTTGAGATATAACTGACATATACATCATATTATTCATATTTTTTTCTGGTGTACAACATGACGAAAAGATGTGTCATGCCATTCTTGGTAGCTGGTCCCTTTCTTTTACATTTTAGACTGAGCTGATCACAAAGAATAGCAAAGCAACATTGATACTCACCATACAAGTTTCATTTTTTAAAGTCTAACATTTTTAAACAATTTTCTGATGACAATTTACTTGTGATTAAATAAAGAAAAGAAATGGCAGCAGTATGAAGATTCCTACACGTAGGGTAAAACAAAAAGAACCAGGCAGCAATGTTTAAATAACACTCATGAAGTGGGCTAGTCATGGATTTCTTGAAGTTTTTGTTATAAGCCGGGAATTACAATGACAGTAGCCCTGAAATATCAACAAAGACTAATGCAGTATAACCAAAGTGTTCAGTGTGGATTCTATTCAATTGTATAAACAGGTGGGGGGTGTGTGTGTGTGTGTCTGTGTGTGTGCGCGCGCGCGTGTGTGCGCGCGCAGTATGTTCATCAAATTTGCAGCTGCATTCATTGATGTTTTGAGTTGGGGAAGAATTTCTTTGCTCCCCTAAAGTAGCTTTAAGAACAGTCTTAACTGTGGCTAATAATCTTCCTATGACTTTATCTTAAAAGAATGAGAGTGACCCCTACTGTCCAAGTTAAGTGGCTCTATCCTTCACTTTCCTTTGGGAACTTTCAAATGCAAATTTTAACTTATCGCTTACAATTTCTAATCAAAGTCAGAATTCCTTGCTTCACCTTATACCCATTATTAGAACAGGATGAAAAGAGACATTTGATGAAAGTTTCCATCCAATAAAAATGCACGCACCTCATTTAGCCTTACTGCATATATTGCTATTTCCAGCATGGCAAGTATTTTTTTTTTAAATAAAATTATAATAAGCAAAGAAAAGAAGAGCTGAGGTGAAATGTCAACTTGGCAGTAAAATAGGCATTTGAACAATTGCAATTGATTTTGAATGTAAAAGAAATGCAGAAAGATCTGAATACAGGGTTGTCTCAAATCAAGATTTCAGTAATTCTCTATTTTTAAAGGCTAAATTAGAACTACTGGCTTTCTTTCACAATTTTTTGGTTTTAATGGACATTAAAAGTTAATAGATGGCTTGGCTGTAGATAATAAAGATTTCTGTCATTTGTTGAAGTAGTACAAATCAATATAAAAGCTAGAGACTGCAGTCACAACAAAGACCTCAGTATGGGGCTACCAAGAAAGATGACATCTCAAATTTTCACAGAAAAAAAATTATAAAAGAAGCTGTTCTTTGAACTGCTAGAAATCCATTCTACCTTTTTAGATAATATGCCTTAATTGGATTTTTTTTAAAAGCCACCTTTGGAGACTTTACAAATTTTTTGGAATTCACTTGGGTTTTGGTATTGAATAAATCTTTTTAACAGGAGGTAAGGTACCATAATGACTTGTATTAAAAAATAAAATATTTTGAAAACTTTTTAACCATTTCAGCCCAAATGGGTTTCAAATAAGAACAGATGGGCTGCAAAACACTGCTATAAAAATCTGTTGGTTGATCTTCAAATAAAATTAATTTTGCATGATCAAAAATGATTTTCTCAATTATAGAAGTAACTATAGTTTGGATATGATTTTCTATAATTATTTTCATCCTAAGACAGCTGCACCCAAAATGTGGTAATTGTCTAACAAACTGATACTGAGATAAAAAGTATTGGTATAGGCAAATCTTTTACATTTAATATAATATCTCAAGCTAACTTTGTAATAAGTAGTGTTGGTTGTTCCATGGGTCCTCCCTAAATAAACAAGTGATTTCACCCATTCTGTCCACTCATTTTTAGCCTTGATGTTTAGGGATCAACATGGTTTCAGAGGATGGTTCTGATAAATCCATGCCACAGTGAATGTAGCTAAAATGAGATTTGGAATACATAACTTTAAGGGCAAAAAAAAGGTGACAGAAGTAATGAAATGCTGAAGGATAGAAATATTAATGTACTCTATATTACTGTTACTAAATGCATTAGTTCAGCATGGTTTATTTGGTTTCTGCTTAAATTATATTGATTATTATAAATATGATATTGTACAATTCTTTTTCTTCTTACCATCGCTAAATAATTTAAGACTTGTCATAAAGAAAAATGCCAACTCCTCAAATTTGACAGTTTTGATTATTATACCAATACATAAAATTAAAATAACTTTCCTGTTTAACAATATATTCTTTAGGTTGAGGAATATTATTAGCAAATATTATATTATTTCATAAAAGTTATCAAATTCTTGTGTTAAAAATTCATATCTATAAAAGGAGTTTCAAGAACAGAAAATTCACACACTTGCTTTCAGCTTAAACTTTAGTAAAAAAAAAAAATCCATACACAATATACCATCTGTCTCCTAAACCATGTGAAAAGAAAAGCTTTGAAAATCCAGCCACTGCTAATGTGACATGTTGAAACATTAATCACCCCCTTAGGCCAATATAATTGTAGCTCCATGTTAATTACCTAACAATTAACAGCAGTAATTTCCAAGGGGCAATCAATGAATTAGCTTGTGATTTTCCCACAGATTTCAGTCCCACACTGCCAATCTGAATGCATTTCAAATTCCTCACCGCGGTTCATCAATGACACTTCTGGCGTATGAAATAAAAATTCATTTGCACCCTTACTAATTAGGCTCAAATATATCCCTATGTGTATTGCAAACTCTATTCACTAGCACAAAATCTCTGCCACAGGCATTTTTCCCCATTTAAAAATTCATTTTCTATTAAATTAGAAGGTCACCTAGCAGGAAAATGTACTAATCAAGATTTTATCACTAACGAATTAAAGGTTTTTAATAAGCAAGTTTAATTAAGTTATCCTAACAAGTGATAACAGCTATTTACAACTTTAGGGGATGTGTGCATGTGCACTAGAGCATGGAGAGTTTGAAATCATATTTCTTGAATTCAGTAAATGCTAAATATCGCATATACAGATGGAAATTGACTAGGCATATATGTGTAAGACTGAAATAATTTCAAGCATAACAATTGTTTTCAGGCTGAGGAGGGGAGCTTACTTGAAAAAAAAAGTAAATTAGTTTTCTAAATTTTATACTCAAAGATATAGAATATTTGATTTAGTAGAATATTATCTTCTCTTGACCCTGTACTTGTCTTGGTGTCAATTACATGAATGTATCCACGTCACTTACTTCAGTGTATTGATAATTTGCATGATATCGTAAATATACAAATATCATAGTTGCTTATTATCTCTTGGGATAATGATAAAAATTGTGGTTCCAGGAAACTATATATTATCTTAACAAAAAATCTATCTTAATAGAACTATGGTATGGCACACACAAACTTCTTGTGAAATGTTTGCTACTTTCCAAAAAAGTAAAAATGTAATATGTATATGGTATATAAACTTCTATGGGTTTAGAATTCTTACTAAATTTATTTTATTATTATTCTTAAAATATTTTATTTATTTATTTGACAGACAGAGATCACAAGTAGGCAGAAAGGCAGGCAGAGAGAGAGAAAGAGAGAGAAGAGGAAGTAGGCTCCCTGCGGAGCAGAGAGCCAGATGCGGGACTTGATCCCAAGACCCTGAGATCATGACCTGAGCTAAAGGCAGAGGCTCAACCCACTGAGCCACCCAGGTGCCCTCTTACCAAATTTATTAACACTTTGTTTTTCTCCTTTATAATTGCCATATACATAGGCAAAGATTTTGCTGCTTTCAGAATATCCCCATTTAAAATTAGTAATTAAGAGAGAACAGAAAAAATATTAACAATATGACAATGGCAGAGTTCCAACATGACACCCATAGGAATTTCTGCAACTCTACAATTGAAATGTTCTTCCTTTAAAAGATTCATCCATGGGACTTATCAATCCATGATTCATCTCATTTATTCATAAAACACATGCCATTCTAAACATGATGTCTGATATTATTCACATGATGGTAAAATCACAAATAAATATTTCATGTTGTTTAATTGTGTCTTGAAATCTGTATAAAGCATATACAAAAGTGTAATGTTAGCTATATTAAAGGTGGAGAGGAAAAAGAAATTAAGTCATAGAACTACTAGGAGAAAAAGAGCAAACTCTCTTATACACTATTCACAATAACTACTAGTGGACAAACCCATTAGGGTATAGATAATTTAAGAAGACTCAGAAAATGCAACGCTTAATATTATGAAATGCAGATGTTTCCACTCTCAGATTCTCTTTCTTTGAGGAATGTTTAACACAGATTATAACTAAATCTTGTTACAAAGCATGTATCATAAAATCATAGAATTTTTAAACTCAAAATGACCTTAAGAGGTTAATTTAAAAATGAAATAACTGAAGCTAAGTGATGTAAAGTGACCTATTTATGGTTGCACAAGCAGCTAATGGCAGACATAGATTAACAGACCTGCTAGGCCTATGCCCTTTACACCACATTATATAGCTACACTGTTAGTAATGCTATTTTTTAGTCATTAATGTCATATTTAGCAATAATTAATACATTTTATAAGGATTTTTGGGAGTTAGCCTCCTGCCTCTCTGACCCATTCATTCTTTTCCTCCACTAACTGTTAAGTGGCAATATAAAGAATACAATACTACCTTTTTATTCCTACATAATAATAAATGTCCAAGAAAGCCTATTTACTGGCTTTGAAGTCACCTCTTAAACTGATTCCAGCTCCCTATTATGCATTTATCCATCTCTACTTTCCACCATTCCTTAAAAACCTTATACATAAGAAGGGACTAGAACTTTCTAGTGGGGGAAAAAAAGGGGGGGGGAAGCATTATATATCTTTGTTAAACTTTACTTTCAGCAAAACAAACATACAAAATAACAGTTTTGGGGATTGACAAATCTACAGCGGCAATTCTTTTATATAGTTTTTTTTTATATAGTCTTGATATGCTATCCACCAACAAGTCATACTCATTCCTACATCTATATTTTGAGATACTATCCCAAAAAATTTGCCTTCTTTGTCTTCAAATCCAATACATCCTCAAGATTCACATGCCCCATAGTGCAGCTTCACTACCATGTCTTCTTTTTTTCTGAAACACATTTTTAAAGAGTATATGTCACTGGTTACCTTTAATAACTAACTTTCAGTGTTTCTCTTATTTTTATATTAGTTGGTAATTCGTTCATTGACCTCTGCTCAAATATCACCTCTTCAAAAATAACTTACCTGATCTGATCAAATAGTTAAAATAATTCACCTAACCCAAATACCTACCAATTCTGTGTTATTCTTTTATTATTTTAATTATTTTTAAAGCTCTGAAATCATTATTTTTTTAATTTAATTGTTTATTTAGTGCCTTCTCCTTGTATAATCTAAATTTCATGGGGGAATAAAAGGGGGTCTTATCTGCCTTTTTGCTACTGCATTCCCTGGATCTAGAATAGTATGTATCAAAAGACATTCAATACACATCTATTTCATATTGAATAAAATTAAATTATTTCTATTTTAAATCTCTATACTGTAAAATTTAGTATCATATGGAGAGAAAATCCAGTTGGCTGGGCTTCAAACCCTGACTCAACCATTCAATCATACACAACAGTGCCCTATAAGATCAGGAGGAATATCATTGATACCTACTTTCTTCACTTCTATCCAAAGATAGTATTAGAAGTACTAGCTACAGCAATTAGGCAAGAAAAAGAAATGAAGATCATCCAAATCAGAAAATAATAAAATTATATCTGTTTGCAGGTGACACAATCTTACACATAGAAAACCTTAAACACTCCATAAAATATCTTAGGACTAACAAATGAATTCAGTGAAGTCGCAGGATGCAAAATCAATACAAATATCAGTTGCATTTCTATACAGTAATAACAAAATATCAGAAAGAGAAATTAAGAAAAAAATACCATTTACAATTACATCAAAGATAATAAAATACCTCATAATAAATTGAACCAAGGAAGTGAAAGACCTATATGCTGAAAACTCTAAGATACTGATGAAAGAATTAAGAAAATGTGAATAGAAAGTTGTTCTATGTCAGGGATTAGAAGAAATAGTATTGTTAAAATGTCCATACTATCTGGATCATTTCAAAAATACAATGCTATCCCCATTAAAATTCTAATGGCATTTTCCATAGAAATAGAAAATACTATAATTCATATGCAACCACAAAATACCCCAAATAGCCAAAACAATATTTGAAGAAATAGAACACAGCTGGGGCATCACATTTCCAGATTTTAAATTATATTAAAAAGTTATAATAATCAAAATGATATGATACTAGCATAAAAACAGACACATAAGTCAATGGACCGAAAGAGAGAGCCCAAAACCTCATGCAGATGTGACCAATTAACCTGTGACAAAGGAGCCATGAATATACAATAGGAAACAAAGTGTTACTCTAATAAGTGTTAGGAAAACTGGACAGCCAATATAAAGGAATGAAACTGGACATTATCTTACACCATCCACAAAAAGTAACTCAAAATGGATTAAAAACTTGAATGTAAGACTGTAAACCATAAAACTCCTCAAAGAAAACATTAGTCTTGGCAATGATTTTTTGGATTTGAAAAGCCAAGGCAACAAAAGCAAAAATAAATAAATGGGTTGACATCAAACTAGAAAGCTTCTGCAATAACAAAAGAAACAAAATGAAATGGCAAGCTACTGAATGGAAGAAAATATTTTCAAATTGTATCTCTAATAATGGGCAAATATCCAAATTTTATAAAGAACTCTACAATTAATAATAAAAAAAGAAAATCTGATTTAAAAATAAAGATCTGGATAGATATTTTTCAAAGAAGACCCACAGATAGTCAACAAGAAAATGTGCTCAATGGCATTAATCATCAGGGAGATGAAAATCAAAACCACCATGTGATACTACCTCACACCTATTAAGAATGGCTTTTCTGAAAAAAATACAAGAAATACCAAGTGTTAGCAGGGATGTAAGAAAATAAACCATTTTTGTACTATTGATGGGAATGTATATTGGTGCAATCACTATGGAAAATAATATAGAGGTTCCTAAAAACTTTTAAAATAAAAGTTATTGGGGACCAAAGTGGGACTAGGCACAAGCTATGTGAGTGCAACCTTGGATCTAAAGCCCAGAGAAGGGCTAAAAATGTAAGAATGGGGCCAGAGGTTGAGACAGTGCCTTGTATGAACCCTTAACACTACCCTGCTCCTCTTGGAGAAGCCGTGAGCAAGAGCCCTGCCTATATCAAATTGCACAAGATCCAGGCAGCCCAGAACATCTCCAAGACAATTGCCGCATCACAGAACCAAATCTGTCCCACTGCCAGCAACTTTGTCCTTAGCCTGAACACGATGCAAGTTTTACCCAGGGCAGTGACAACTTCATCAGGGGTAAGAAATGAACCTGGTGATCAGGAACTGATACCCAGAGAAGAAGTGAAATCTGGTTCTCCCCTGTTTTTTGAGGAACCAGCTTGGAGTCTGGCACACCTCTATCCTACCCCCAGTATCATGTGATGGTCCCTTCTGCATCTATCCTCCCAACCCTTCTTGGATGAACAAATCCTGACCAGTTTGGAAGGGAATGATTTTGTCCCTCCATGTGTTGGCCACAGGTGTTGGGACAGTGTGATTTCTGAATGATTTCCTGTAGTGTTAGTTCCATTCTCCAGATTGGAAGACAATAAACACTGTCCCAGAAATTCTCAGTTAATTTTTATTACTTAAAAAACAAAAACAGAATTGCCATGCGATCTAGCAATTCTACTTATCGGTATTTATCCAAGGGAAACAAAAATGTTAATTCAAAAAGATATCATCATTTCCATGTTCATTGTAGCATTAGGTACAATAGCAAAGGCATGGAAACAACCTAGGTGTCCGTCAATGGATAAGTGGATAAATATATTGTGGTATACAATATAAAATGGAATTTTATTCATCCATAAAAAAGAATGAAATCTTATTTGTGGCAACAAATAAGGGAACTGGAGGACATTATGCTATATGAAATAAGTCAGACAGAAAAAGATAAATACCATTATGATCTCACTAAAAACACCACCACTGAAATCACAGATACAGAGAACAGATTAGTGGTTGTCAGAGGTAGGGGTGAGGGGTAGGTGAAACTGGTGAAGGTGGTCAAAAGGTAACAAACTTCCAATTATAAAATAAACGTAACAGGAAAATAAGGTACATCATGGTGACTATAGTTAACAATACTGTATTGTATATTTGAAAGTTACTGAGAATAGATCTTAAAAGTTCTCATCTCAAAGAAAAAAGTTGTAAATATGTGTAGTAAGAGATATTAACTAGACTTATGGTGGTGATCATTTCACAATACACAAATATTGAATCACTGTGTTATACAGCTGAAACTAACAAAATGTCATATGCCAATCACATTCAACAAAAAAGAAAGAACACTGAAATCATCCCAGATTTGTGAAGCTTCAAGAATACCATTAAGATAAATCAAAAGAGATCGACACTGACCAAAATATCATAAATCAAAGACAAAGAGAGAATATTGAAATCAGCAAACAAAAAGTGAATCATCACATACAAAGGAGTACCCGTAAGATTATAAGCAGATTTCTCAGCAGAAAATTTGCAGGCCAAGAGAGTTGGATGATATATTCAAAGCACTGAAAGCAAAATCTCTAACAAAGAATACTATACCTGGCAAAGTTGCCCTTCAGAAATGAAGGAGTGATAAACAAAAAACAGAAGTTGAAGGAAATCATCACACTAGACCTGCCTTAAAAGATTTACTAGACTCCCAGAGGGAGAAGAGAGAGACAAGGGGCCAGAATGCTCACGTGAAGAAAGAATGGCTGAGAACCTTCTCAAATATGATGACAGATTTGGATATCCGAGTTCGTGAAGCTCAAAGCTTACAAAATAAAGTCAACCTAAAGAGATCTTCTTGAAGACACATATAATAAAACTATGAAAAATCAAGGACAAAGAGAGAATATTCAAAATGGAAAGAAAAAAATAATAATTTACAAGAAATTCCTCCTAAGGGGCTCCCTTTTCCCCACATCTTCTCCAACACTTTTCTCTACAGGAAAAAAAACAACAACTACAACAAAACTAAAATTGTTGTGGAATCGCAAAAGGCCCCAAATAGCCAAAGCAATCTTGAAAAAGAACAAAGCTGAAAGTATCACACTTCCTGATTTCAAAATATACTACAAAGCTACAGTAATGACAATAGCTTGACACGGGCATAAAGACAGATATAGACAAATGGAACAGAACAGAGAGTACAAAAATAAATCCAAGTACATATGGCTAACTGATCTTCAGTAAGATGCCAAGGACCCACAATGGGGAAAGGATTGTTTCTTCAACAAATGGTGTTGGGAAAACTACATATCCACATGCAAAAGAATGAACCTAAGCTCATATATTATAGCATACACAAAAATTAACTGGAATTAGATTAAAGATTTAAATGTTAAGACTTGAAACTGTAAGAATATTTGGAAAAAAAACCACAAGAAAAAACTTCTCAACATTGGTTTTGGCAATGATTTCTTGGATTTGACATGAAAAAAAGGCAACAAAATTAAAGAGTAAATAAGTGAGGATACACCAAACTGAAAAGTTGGTACATAGAAAATGAAATAACAAAGTGAGTGCAAAGGCAACGTACAAAATAAGAGATAATTCATTCAAGACCAAAATATGTAAGAATCTACTACAACTTAACAGCAAAAGAAACACATAATCCATCTCAAACTGGGGCAAAATATTTGAGTAGATATTTTTCCAAAGAAGACATACAAATAGCCACCAGATATATTAAAAGGTGTTCAAAATCAGTAATTATTAGAGAAATACTTTTTAAAACCACCTGAACATCTCACCTCACATCTGTTAAGATATTTATTATTTTTAAAAAATAAAAAAGATAACTATTAGTGATCATGCGGAAAGAGGTCTTATATGCTGTTGGTAGGAATGCATATTGGTACAGCCACCATGGAAAATAGCATGGAGCTTCCTCAAAAATTAAAAGTAGAGCTACTATAAGATCCATCAATCCCAATTCTCAGGGTTTAACCACAAGAATTAAAATCAGTATCTTAGAGAAATCTGCATTCCCACATTCTAGCATTATTCACAGTAGCCAAAATATGGAAATAACCCAAATGTCCATTAATGTATGAATGGATAAAGATGTGGAAATATATAACCAATGGAATATTAATCAACCTTTTAAAAAAGAAGGAAATCCTGCCCTTACAACAACATGGATAAATCTAGAGGATAATATGCAAAGAGGAATAAGCCAATTACAGAAAGACAAATACTCCTTGATCCCATTTATATGAGGTATTTAAAATAGTCAAACCCAAAGAAGGAGAGGATAAAATGGTGTTTGTCAGGTCAGGGGTGAAGGGTAGGGGAAATGAAACTTGTTTCAATGGGTATTATGTAATATGAATAAGTTCTAAAGATCTGCTGTATAACACAGTACTTAGAGTTATCAACATGGTATTGTAAACTTTAAAATATGTTGATAGAATAGATTTCATGTTGTATAGCCTAAGAAAACTGTACCAAACACAAACAAAACAAACAAAAATGCAAAAAAGCATAAGGATATTTTAAGGGGTGATGGATACATTTAGAACCTTGGTTATGATAATGGTAATGGTTAGGGGTATAAGTCTATACAAATTGTCCAACTTCATTAAGATGTATACATAAATGTGTGTTATTTTTTGTATATCAATTATACCTCAATAGAGCTAAAAAAGAAAGTTTGACTAGGAGGTCTAGGATGTTTGAGTCCTGCACAATCCAAAGAAAGATCTGTCTCTTGACCTGTTTCTAGAAGATAATGTCTAAGCCTTTAGAATAATCTCCCTGATAATACTCTCTTTGTTTACCAGGGGACTTGGGCTACATCAGATGGTTTACATTAACAATGTTATTTGTGGTGGGGACCCTGGGCCATGTGGAATCAGTCTGACCTCTGCCTGAATAATTATGGTTGATGACAATGGATGCTCCATACCTACCTCCAGTAAAAGTCCTGGACACCAAGTCTCAAATGAACTTCTCTGGTCGGCACTATGTCACACACCTTGATGTGTGATGAATCCTTGAATGCTATTCATATGACTGCACAGGCAGAGGAGAACATGTGCTTGGTCTCTCCTGAACTCTGCTCTATGCGTCTTTTTCTTTTGCTGATTTTGATCAGCATCATTTCATTGTAGTAAAACAAAAATATAACAGTTTTTATGATTTTTGTGAATCCTTCTAGGAAACAACGGAACTGGAGAATAGTCTTGGGGACCTTGGACACACTATGTCATTCATGGAATAACATCGCTTCCTTATCCTTAAGGGTGTTAAAGTATTTTGTAAATTTTGAAACTACTTTTTTTTTTTTTCTGCTGACTGAACATCCCTACTGTGCACACGGTGCCCAGGTGACCAAGTGCACCAGCGTGATAAGGACGACCTTTCCCTGCCACAAGTTCCTCTTCCTGCCATGCCCTAACTATGACCTAGTAACATTCAAACACACCATTGAAATCTCCTCTTGCCTTTCTCTTGTACTCCACCTTGACCTCCAACAAAGGCACATTGTTTGTGGATTCCAGCTGTGCTTGGTTGAGTCCACTTCCCCAGCCCCCAACCTTCCCCTTTTATCCCTCACAGCCAGCAGTAACTCTATGTCTCGGACCTGTGAGTATAATAAGCTGTGTTTCCCTGCACCTCTTCTGGGTTCCCTCTTGTGCCCGCAGCTGTCGGCCCTCAGTTCATCAACTCTGACCACAAGAACACAGGAGCTAGAGGTAGGAGCTCAGACTGACCGCAAATATTTCTATTAGCATTTTGTTATTGGTAGTGGTAGTTTATTTACCTTTTTTTTTTTTTTTCTGAAAAGGTGTTTTAAACCCTCACTATAGCTTCCAATGTCACAAGTAAACAGAGGAGAATTACTCTGAAGCAGCTTATTGGCTCTGACTACGAATCCCAATATGACTACTTGTAATTATTTCAAATTGTGGACATGGCTCCTCAGCAGTCCCCATCTAACAATGTAACACAAAACAGTGTAAATGTAGTCTCAGGAGAAAAATGATAATTTAATGAGTGACATCTAATTAAGTGGATATTCCTACTTTTTAGTATTCTTGCTTTTCTTTCAAAAACCTAATGCGAACCTACTTAAAAACATACACAATATATATATAAAATCTAGGATCTTTGGACTTAATGTAAATAGGGTAATATCACATATTTTTTATATACAAACTGTCTCTCAGTTTCTTAAATAAGTGGTTGTATTAATATTGAATATTTAAGTCATCCAAGCTTGTGAACACCATGATGCTTAACAATATTTAAAACATATGTAATGGAACAAGAATATTATATATCATTCAAATGAGTTTCTATATGCTCCGTAGCAGCTTTTACTATTGTTGTGGACATGTACTCCCTGGGTTTCAAAGAATTTATAAATCCAATTATTTTCATCATCAATTTTTAAAATTGTCACTCTTTTGAAATATACCCTCAAGATGATCCCATCATTTTTGGGCCAGCATGCTAAGTAGGTCCATATTTAGAAGTGTCAAAGATGGATGAAATAAAAAAAGTACATATTTTATGTATTCAAATATATGTACACATTTTATATCACCTGCAGGGATTTTCCATTACAATCTGATCAAAGATCACTCAATAAAGCAACACCAATCCCTAGAGAACTTTCAGTGTTATCTTTGAAATATAATGTTTTAAGCCATGACAAAAAGTAGAACTAGGTGAAAAGAAAAAAGTGTACCAACCAAAATAACTCCTTTTAAATGTAAAATGCGAGGAAATGGGAGAGACGTATATGTTTAATGAAAAATAAATCCCCTATATAAACATTTTTCCTTCATTAGTTTTGAACTTAATGATTCACAGAATTTCATTCCGCCAAGAAAAGTGTAATGTACTTATGACACTTGTAAAAATATTGCCAGTTCTGATAGTCTGTTCAATTACCTGTCCATTAATTTTTTAACCACATAGATGCCCAATGCTTTAGAATAAATTTAAATAGTAGAGCTCCACATACAGCAAGGAAAGCTGTTTTTGTAATGAACTTTTTAAATCAGCTTCTATTGTACCAGGTTTAAAGTATAAATGTAAATCTTCATTCAAAGATTACATGCAAGGAGAAAACAATAGTGTAATGGTTTTTATGGGAGTTGTAGCAATGTATACTTTATTGTTAGAGGATAAAAATTCCACGAAGAAATTTTTTTTTTTTTAAGATTTGTTTACTTATTAGAGAGAGGGATGGGGGGAAGGGAAGAAGCAGAGAAAGAGACAGAGAATCTCAAGCACACTCCACCCTAAGTGCAGAGCTCGATCCCAGGACCCTGAGATCATGACCTGAGCCAAAAATCAAGAGTCTGAGGCTTAATCAGCTGAGCCAGCCAGGCATCACATGAAGAAATATATTAAAGTGATTTTTTTTTCTGACAGATTCAGCAAACCAACTAAATTATCTAAAAACTACCCAGGAAGGTATATAGTTTAGAACAGTTTAAGAGGATTAACAATCACAATATAGCAAAAACACAAAGCAAATAGAAAAATCACTAAAATGCAAATCGATGTCTGAGAACTATATGTTATATGCCTAATGAATGTATACAATGATTATTTGAATAGTTGGGGAACAAAGCAAAGAAAATAAGAGAAATAGGGGGAAAAAAGTCAAAATGGGAGAGTCCCAGATAGTAAGTGTCAAAGAATTAAGAGAATTTTTAAAAATAGTTATGTAAGTTGATAAAATTTGAAGAAGTTTGGATAAGCTGTCAAGTTTTCTATTATAATTTTCAGTGTATTTGTAATAATTCTAACACTTTATTCTAGCAATAAGTTTGGCTTTTAAGGTATTTCAGCATTTTTTTTTACAGAAAACAAAATTAGATAATTTTGTAAGTATCTACTATTTAAATGGAAATTCTTAAATAAGAATGACATTTTTCTAGTAAAACAAGTACATTTTATTTTAAACTTTTGATAATAAGTGCATCTATTCTAAAATGCCACTTGCCTAGCAATTTTTAATATCATTTTTCACTTTCCACTAAAATTCATTGGAACAGACAGAAAAAAAGAAGAAACCTCAGTATCAAACAGCCTTATACCAGCATATTGGACATTTCCATCTGCCTTAGAGTAAAATGGAGATTACTTCACTTGGTGGAGAAAAATCTATGAAAGTTTTCCCTCATAGGACATCCACAAAATGGTTTAGTTTAAAACAGTTGGAAGGTTTCTTCTACTTTTTCTTCTGTCTCATGTCCTAGTAGTCTACATCTGTAACAGAAACTGGACCACTATACCTTAATGCTACAAGTGCAAATCTCCAAAGCAACCAGTTAAGTTTCCAAATGTCCTGCTTGCCTCTTTCAACACCTAGGAAGAACATTTTCTGAAAAGGAACTGAGCAGATCAAAAAGAAATGGGATGCCTGTCTTTATAAATAGAAAATTCCCTAGAAGCAGGGTTTGCTAGGATTGAAGTGGACTATAGACTTCAGAAGTCACAGTGATTAAATCATCAGATGTTTGGGGCAGGATAAAAAATCATCACAAGGAGATCACAGGGTGCTAAATGAAGTCCACTCAAGTCAGGAAATTGTATAGGAGTTTGTGAGTATTAAGTAACCTCTCAACAGCAGACCTGTGAATAATATCTGGCCAAATTATGATTAAACCAGAGTCTGAGGGAAATATTGTGATCCAAGAATTTTATACCTAGGTGAGTTATTTTTATTATTTTTTTACATCTTTTATTTTTTTTAAAAATTAGATCTTCTAGACCCCTGAGATCTAAAATACAATTTTCATATCCTACTGGAATGAAAGTACTATATTCTAGTAAAAATATTTGAATATTTTAAGAAAATAGTTCAAAAAGGTATGTTTTCAAATAAGTATGCAAAAATCAATAGCTTTTTTTATGCAAGTAGTAACTAACTTGAGCATACAGTGAAGCAGAAAATCCATTCAGAATAGCAACAAAAATATGGCATAGTTAGTAATAAACATAGGAGATATTCAAAAATTTACATAAAAAGGAATTACAAGGCATTGTTGAGAGATAAAAAAGAATAATTAAATAAATCAAGTTATATTACCAAATAGGTATTTTAATATTGTATAGATAAAATGTATTATATGATTCCATATCTTAATGCAGACATCTAAAATGTTACATACTGCTTTACCTAGTGATTTACTTCAAAATTTTTCTCCTAAGGAGCTACTTATTAATGTGTACAAAGATGCAGATGCAAATATGCTTATCATGATGGTTTTATAGTCATAAAATTATCAAAACATTAAATATCTGATAACCACACTAGTTAATCTATGATAAATCTATATGCCATTATGAAGCCATTACAAGAATATAAAAACGTGAAAAGAACTAACAGTTCCTTATGTTTGAAATTATGGTCTGTCTTAGTACATATTGTACAATTTTGTGTTAAAATGGAGGAAAAGGAATTGAGTGTTAACATTCTTTTTTTTTTTACAAGGCAAAAACATAGATGATACTTTAGATTTCTATATTTTTACAATAGTGATTTTTTTTAGTACCTAGAGGGTGTATGCTAAATGAAATAACTTAGACTAAGAAAGACAAATACCATATGATTTCACATATATGTGCAATCTACCAAAAAAAAAAAAGAATGAACAAAAAACCTTTTTTAAAACTAAAAAAGTGTTACTTAGAAGTTGCTGGTAAAGATATTATTTCTTTTGTATGATAGACAGTCTTCAGTTGATTAAAACCACTAGAATAAGCTCTCAAGTCATAAAAAATAGTAATCAAATAAGAAAGATTATCCTTGGGGAGAATTATAAAGTTCTTATTAACTAAGATACAGAAATTAAGATGAAATATAACTCTCTTCTGCTTATTCATGCATTCCCATGTTTCTTTCTCAAGCTTGAGTCTAAGAGGAGCATTTCAGGAGAGATGTTCAAACTATCCTTGGCACCTCACACTGGGGAAACACTCTGAATGCAGAATTGTCTCTAGACCAGGCACCAGTGCCCTATCCCTGGCTCCAAGCATTACAGAGCCTTCCTCATCTTCCTTCAACTGTGGTTCTGCCATTAACAAGTTGCATGACCATAAATAGTTCATTATATATGACTTACATTCAGTTCCCTTATTTTTAAATTTAGATTTTAAAGTCCCTCTAACTTTTTAAAGTATTTACCTTTTATCATAAAATTGGCATAGCTGTTATGGTCTTTACTTTCACAGCTGGTCAGGGATATTACAGCTTCTTTCTATCCATGTTTCTCCCTTGACTTCTCCAACACCTTGATTCTGCTATGTTTTGTACCTAGTGGAGTAATCCCAAATTTTTATTTCTAAAGGTTCTGGATTCTCAATCATTTATTCAATATTGAGTTAGCACATTTTCTGGTAATGTTCATAAACAAGTAATCAGATTAAATTATACTGGCCAATTTAGTAACTCTTTTTCCATTGATTTATAGTCACGGGCAGCCATAATTGGCCAGGGAGCAGCCTCAACTTCTAATTTAATAGCATTGTAGCTGTGTTCCTTGGTGGAAGCTTCATTCTTTGGAAATAAGGGCCTCTGTATCTTCTAATTCCAAGGTTGGGGAATACGGAGAATCGCTCTCTAAGTGTGTTGTGTCACACAATAATAAAATGGTGCTCCACTTCCATATATTTGTTTCCAGCCCTTTGTATTACATTTATGGTGAAAATAGCACCATATATATTTGTTTTTAGTATAGGGCATATACTACACTCTAGGGATGCGTGCCAACATACCATGCAGATCCATCTGCAAACCAGACCTCCAAATATTTGTCTTTTGTTAACTGGTCATATGAACTGTCTAAAAGGCAAAGATGAGGTCAGAGAAAAGAGTAACAAAGCAGGAAGAAAAAGTACTATGAGTATCTGAGTCAGCCATAAGTGCAATTTATCTGTGTCTTCTGGATCTAGGTGGACCCAGTAGATCTTACATATACCATCACAATTTGGGGTGGTGAATGCCCAACTTGATGGTTTATCGGAACAGAAAATAGTGAGTTTGTGATAGACAACTTGGGTTTGATATTCACTAAATGTTCTGTAATCAGATGTTCAATCTTTAACAGGGTCCATGAGCTAGGTGCTGTTTCTCAAATGGAGAATCATTGTTGAAGAGGATGATAAGATATTGTTTCAGATTATGGATCTGCCCCATATTTCTCCTATCGGAGCTCACAGGTAACTCCATAAAGCATCCTTAACTGCAAAAGATGACTTCAGGTATCATTGGTCATAAGATTCAAGTCTCAAGCAGCTTATAGAGCAAGCAGCCTGGACTTAAAGAGCTCTCTCCTTTTCTGGGTCCCACTCCAATCTGGAAGCCTCACAGATTACTCAAAAAAAGGATCAGAACAGTACACCCAAACGTAGTACATATAGCCTCCAAAATCCAAAAATCCCCCTATGTTCTTTATTTGTGGTAGGGAGAATAAAGTGCAGCAACTTGCCTTTATATGTAGAAGGTCTACTCCAACAAGCTCCAGAAAACTGAACTGAATTTCCTATGTGGCAGGAGCCTGGAGCCTCTCTTGACTTAGTATCTCATCTTCTAACATCCTTGTCATTTTTAATAAGTATTTAGGATACTTATTAGTTCTTGTTTCTCAAATTCAATTAGCATATTTTCATAAAAAGAATTGACCAGTGTACAGTTTTGTGGAATAGCAAAAGACCCAATATTCCTGCCAATTATATTATGACCAAACAGAGAGTTGATACCAATGTAATTTAGAACAGTGAAGATGTACTACTTTCCCACCCAGATGAAAGTGATCTACTTCTGATGGTCCTTATTAATATGGTTAAAGAACTCTTATTTTAAGCCAGTAGCTATATACAAGGTGCCAAAGACTATGTTGTTTGCTCCGTGATGAAAACACAAATATTATATCTGAAATGGGAACTTTAGTCAAAATCACTACCTTCTTAAAGTACAATAATCTGTAATCATTCCTAAGACCCATCTGGTTTTTGTGCTGACCAAAAGGAGACTTAAATGGATGTTTTGTAGGTGTTATCATCTTTGATATCTTTGGTTTGTGATGGTGTTAATAATCTCAGTAACTCCCTTGGGACATTCCTTTTGGTTTAGCAGTGGTGCAGTGTTGTGTAAGAGAGAAAAGCTAACAGGTAGGGGTAGGGGTTGGCATTTCAAGGAAATTTCACTTTAGTTCTTCCTACCATAATTACCTTTATTCTATGAGGTGGGGACCATTTGGGAGACTGGATCAGTTGCCAATTATGTCTATTTGCATTGTATAATTGTAAACTATGGAGATAGTCAAAAGATGGCTCTGTAGACCTACAGAACGACCATGAGAAGAGATTCTGCCAAGGACCTACAAGGTGTTATGTTGTCCCATGGATCCCAGTAACTATTTTAGGACCCCAGATATCTTTGTTAACTTAAATTTATGATTTAGTGGTGTGATCCCACACCAAGAAGGAACAATTAACTTGTTTTCCTTCTATGCAAAATAATTAATACTTTTAGTAGGTTATTCGAGTTTGCTTTTATGATTAATCTCTATCATAACTCTTTTCTCATAAACATTATTTTAAAATTATAAACTGTATATATAATTAAGTCATTTTTAATTGTGTAAATTTCTGTATTCTCCAAAGGTCTTAGGGTCTTTTTCTTTCTTTTTTTTTTTTTTTTGCAAGTTTTAATCCTCTTCTTGCTCTTAGCAATAGCTACTAGAAGTAACTTGCAAATGTAAATAGGAAGTTTTTAATATTCAAAACATAAAAAAGATCTATATCAGATTCATTGCAACAATTATTTAGACATTCATGGAACTTGTATTTAATATAATTTTAGGATGTCAAATAAATTTCAAGGGATATAATAGGACTGTGATGAATGTTTGGAGTATTAGTATTATACTGTGGACAGTTTTGAAGATATATTTGGTTTCAGCTGGAAACTCTGCTCTGATTATTTGCAATATCTGTCATAGACATTGAAGAGAGTACTGTTGACCCACATATTTGCCATCTAGGCCAAAATGAGTCTATCTGCAGAACTTTTCATTTCATGGCATAGCCTTAAATAACCATTATATATGCTATTCCATCTAGAAACAGATGGATTTTCTTTAAATTAGAAATATTTGCATGCTGAAAAATCCATCAGAATTTATCAAATAATCTGAAGAACATAAAAACGAGAGTTTGATTTTTTTAAATTTATTTTTTATTTATTTTCAGCATAACAGTATTCATTATTTTTGCACCATATCCAGTGCTCCACGCAATACGTGCCCTCTCTAATACCCACCACCTGGTTCCCCCAACCTCCCACACCTCCGCCACTTCAAACCCCTCAGATTGTTTTTCAGAGTTTGATTTTTATTTTTTATCTTTTTTCCTAACTATCCAGTTTGAGTATGATGTAACAGCTATATGATGCTGCAAGTTGGGTAAAAAATGACTGACACAAAGTTTTTGCTCAGACCAGCAACTATCTGACATACACTAATGAGCAGGGCTTGAATGGAGCACTCTTCCTCTTTCGGTCAATGATCACAATTTACATTCTATGGTGCCTTGAAAATGTTAGGTTTAGTAATATCGATGAAACACTGGTTAGTTAGTCTGTCAAAATAATCTTGTCAGCCAACGATTTAGTTTTTCATATTGTCTCATGAAAAAATGGAGACTTCCTGTGCACTTTTCAATGTCAAAATAAATTCAGTCTTGCCTGAATGTCTCAAACATATTTTCTCAAATTAAATAACTTGTTGAATATATTGACATTAGGTGCCATTTGAGCTGTTTTTATGTTTCTGATTATGAGAAATCTTTTGATATGAATATTTTAGAAACATTTTATTGATGCCATATTTTAATTTTTTCTCTTATGTTTGTAGATGACTTTATTTTATGTTTTTTTTTTTCTTTACAATATACTGTGTGTTATCATACTTACCTTAAGATTTAACTGAGTAGGGGGAGGAGTCAAGATGGCAGAGAAGTAGCGGGCTGAGACTACTTCAGCAGGAGATCAGCTAGAGAGCTTATCTAAAGATTGCAAACACCTACAAATCCAACAGCAGATCAAAGAGAAGAAGAACAGCAATTCTAGAAAAAGAAAATCAACCACTTTCTGAAAGGTAGGACTGGCAGAGAAGTGAATCCAAGAGGACAGGAAGATAGACCCTGTGGGGAGGGGCCGGCTCCTGGCAAGCAGGGGAGCAATGGAGCACAAAATCAGGACTTTTAAAAGTCTGTTCCACTGAGGGACATCTCTCCAGAGGCTAAACCAGGGTGAAGTCTACACGGGGTCAGCGTGGCCTCAGGTCCCACAGGGTCACAGAAATATTGGGGGTGTCTGAGTGTCGCAGAGCTTACTGGTATTAGAACGAGAAGCCAGCTACAGAGACAGAGCTGAGGAGTGAGCTCCCAGCTCAGGATTACCTTGAACCGGTCACAGGCTTGGTGGGCTCGGAGCGCGGCCAGAGGCCACGGAGACGGGAGTAATTGGGTGCTATTCTCTGAGGGCCCACTGAGAGGTGGGGCCCCGGGCTCTCGGCTCCTCCAGGCCAAAGACCAGGAGGCCGCCATTTTCATTCCCATCCTCTGGAACTCTAAAGGAAAGCACTCAGGGAACAAAAGCTCCCCAAAGCAAACCCGAGCGCTTACTCAGCCCGGCCGCTGGTAAGGGTGGTGCAATTCTGCCTGGGGCAAAGACACTTGAGAATCACTACAACAAGCCCCTCCCCCAGAAGATCAACAAGAAATCCATCTAGGACCAAGTTCACCTACCAAGGAGTGCAGTTTCAATACCAAGGAGAGCAGCGGAATTCCAGAGGAGAAAGCAAAGCACGCAACTCATGGCTTTCTCCCCATGATTCTTTAGTACTGTAGTTAATTTAATTTTTTATTCTTTTTCACTTTTTTTCTCTTCTTCTGCTAATTTTTTTTAACTTTTACCCTTTTCTTTTTTAACGTTTTCTAACCAGTTTATCTACTATATATATTTCTCTATTTATACTTTTTCTTTATTTGTTTTCTTTTTTTAATTGCTACATTTCTTTTCTTTTTTTTTTTCTTTTTCTTTCTGAACCTCTTTTTATCCCCTCTCACCCACCTCCCCCACGATTTGGGGTCTCTTCTGATTTGGTTAAAGGATATTTTCCTGGGGTTGTTGCCACCCTTTTAGTATTTTACTTGCTCCTTCATATACTCTTATCTGGACAAAATGACAAGGCGGAAAAATTCACCACAAAAAAAAGAACAAGAGGCAGTACTGAAGGCTAGGGACCTAATCAATACAGACATTGGTAATATGTCAGATCTAGAGTTCAGAATGATGATTCTCAAGGTTCTAGCCAGGCTCGAAAAAGGCATGGAAGATATTAGAGAAACCCTCTCAGGAGATATAAAAGCCCTTTCTGGAGAAATAAAAGAACTAAAATCTAACCAAGTTGAAATCAAAAAAGCTATTAATGAGGTGCAATCAAAAAAGGAGACTCTCACTGCTAGGATAAATGAGGCAGAAGAAAGAATTAGTGATATAGAAGACCAAATGACAGAGAATAAAGAAGCTGAGCAAAAGAGCGACAAACAGCTACTGGACCATGAGAGGAGAATTCGAGAGATAAGTGACACCATAAGATGAAACAACATTAGAATAATTGGGATTTCAGAAGAAGAAGAAAGATAGAGGGGAGCAGAAGGTATACTGGACAGAATTATTGGACAGAATTTCCCCAATATGGCAAAGGGAACAAGCATCAAAATCTAGGAGGTGCAGAGAATGCCCCTCAAAATCAATAAGAATAGGTCCACACCCCGTCACCTAATAGTAAAATTTATAAGTCTTAGTGACAAAGAGAAAACCCTGAAAGAAGCCTGGGAAAAGAAGTCTGTATCATCCAATGGTAAAAATATTAGACTGGCAGCAGACTTATCCACAGAGACCTGGCAGGCCAGAAAGAGCTGGCATGATATATTCAGAGCACTAAACGAGAAAAACATGCAACCAAGAATACTGTATCCAGCTAGGCTATCATTGAAAATAGAAGGAGAGATTAAAAGCTTCCAGGACAAACAAAAACTGAAAGAATTTGCAAATACCAAACCAGCTCTACAGGAAATATTGAAAGGGGTCCTCTAAGCAAAGAGAGAGCCTACAAGTGGTAGATCAGAAAGGAACAGAGACCATATACAGTAACAGTCACCTTACAGGCAATACAATGGCACTAAATTCATATCTCTCAATAGTTACCCTGAATGTTAATGGGCTAAATGCCCCTGTCAAAAGACACAGGGTATCAGAATGGATAAAAAAACAAAACCCATCTATATGTTGCCTCCAAGAAACTCATTTTAAGCCCGAAGACACCTCCAGATTTAAAGTGAGTGGGTGGAAAAGAATTTACCATGCTAATGGACATCAGAAGAAAGCAGGAGTGGCAATCCTTATATCAGATCAATTAGATTTTAAGCCAAAGACTATAATAAGAGATGAGGAAGGACACTATATCATACTCAAAGGATCTGTCCAAGTAGAAGATCTAACAATTTTAAATATCTATGTCCCCAACGTGGGAGCAGCTAACTATATAAACCAATTGATAACAAAATCAAAGAAGCACATCAACAATAATACAATAATAGTAGGGGACTTTAACACCCCCCTCACTGAAATGGACAGATCATCCAAGCAAAAGATCAACAAGGAAATAAAGGCCTTAAATGACACACTGGACCAGATGGACATCACAGATATATTCAGAACATTTCATCCCAAAGCAAAAGAATACACATTCTTCTCTAGTGCACATAGAACATTCTCCAGAATAGATCAAATCCTTGGTCCTACATCAGGTCTCAGCCGGTATCAAAAGATTGGGATCATTCCCTGCATATTTTCAGACCACAATGCTCTGAAGCTGGAACTTAATCACAAGAGGAAATTTGGAAAGAACCCAAATACATGGAGATTAAATGGCATCCTTCTGAAGAATGAATGGGTCAACCAGGAAATTAAAGAAGAATTGAAAAATTTCATGGAAACAAATGATAATGAAAACACAATGGTTCAAAATCTGTGGACACAACAAAGGCAGTCCTGAGAGAAAAATATATAGTGGTACAAGCCTTTCTCAAGAAACAAGAAAGTTCTCAGGTACACAACCTAACCCTACACCTAAAGGAGCTGGAGAAAGAACAAGAAATGAACCCTAAACCCAGCAGGAGAAGAGAAATCATAAAGATCAGAGCAGAAATCAATGAAATAGAAACCAAAAAAACAATAGAGCAAATCAACGAAACTAGGAGCTGGTTCTTTGAAAGAATTAATAAGATTGAAAAACCCCTGTGCAGACTTATCCAAAAGAAAAGAGAAAGGACCCAAATAAATAAAATCATGAATGAAAGAGGAGAGATCACAACTAACACCAAAGAAATACAGACAATTATAGGAACATACTATGAGCAGCTCTAAGTCAACAAATTTGACAATCTGGAAGAAATGGATGCATTCCTAGAGACATGTAAACTACCACAACTGAACCAGGAAGAAATAGAAAGCCTGAACAGACCCATAACCAGTAAGGAGATTGAAACAGTCATAAAAAATCTCCAAACAAACAAAAGCCCAGGGCCAGATGGCTTCCCAGGGGAATTCTACCAAACATTTAAAGAACTAATTCCTATTCTTCTGAAACTGTTCCAAAAAATAGAAATGGAAGGAAAACTTCCAAACTCATTTTATGAGGCCAGCAACACCTTGATCGAAAACCAAACAAGGTTCCCATCAAAAAATAGAACTACAGACCAATATCCTTGATGAACACAGATGCGAAAATTCTCACCAAAATAGTAGCCAGTAGGATTCAACAGTACATTAAAAGGATCATTCACCACGACCAAGTGAGATTTATTCCAGGGCTGCAAGGTTGACTCAACATCCGGAAATCAATCAATCTGATATAACACATTAATAAAAGAAAGAACAAGAACCATATGATACTCTAAATAGATGCTGAAAAAGCATTTGACAAAGTACAGCATCCCTTCCTGATCAAAACTCTTCAAAGTGTAGGGATAGAGGGCACATACCTCAATATTATCAAAGCCATCTTTGGAAAACCCACCGCAAATATCATTCTCAATGAAGAAAAACTGAAAGCTTTTCCGCTAAGGTCAGGAACACGACAGGGATGTCCATTATCACCACTGCTATTCAACATAGTACTAGAGGTCCTAGCCACAGCAATCAGACAACAAAAGGAAATTAAAGGCATCCAAATCGGCAAAGAAAAAGTCATACTATCACTCTTCGCAGATGATATGATACTATATGTGGAAAACCCAAAAGACTCCACTCCAAGACTGCTAGGACTTGTACAGGAATTCAGTAAAGTGTCAGGATATAAAATCAATGCACAGAACGCAGTTGCATTTCTCTACACCAACAACAAGACAGAAGAAAGAGAAATTAAGGAGTCAATCCCATCTTCAAATGCACCCAAAACCATAAGATACCTAGGAATAAACCTAGCCAAGAGGCAAAGAATCTATACTCAGAAAACTATAAAGTACTCATGAAAGAAATTGAGGAAGACACAAAGAAACGGAAACATGCTCCTGGATTGGAAGAATAAATATAGTGAAAATGTCTATGCTACCTAAAGCAATCTACACATTTAATGCAATTCCTGTCAAAGTACCATCCATCTTTTTCAAAGAAATGGAACAAATAATCCTAAAATTTATATGGAACCAGAAAAGACCTCAAATAGCCAAAGGAATATTGAAAAAGAAAGCCAAAGTTGGTGGCATCACAATTCCGGACTTCAAGCTCTATTCCAAAGCTCTATTACAAGAAAGCATGGTACTGGCACAAATACAGACACATAGATCAATGGAACAGAATAGAGAGCCCAGAAATAGATCCTCAACTCTATGGTCAACTAATCTTCGACAAAGCAGGAAGGAACGTCCAATGGAAAAAAGACAGCCTCTTCAATAAATGGTGTTGGGAAAATTGGACAGCCACCTGCAGAAAAATGAAATTGGACCATTTCCTTACACCACACACGAAAATAACTCAAAATGGATGAAGGACCTCAATGTGAGAAAGGAATCCATCAAAATCCTTGAGGAGAACACAGGCAGCAACCTCTTCGACCTCAGCCGCAGCAATATCTTCCTAGGAACATCGCCAAAGGCAAGGGAAGCAAGGGCAAAAATGAACTATTGGGATTTCATCAAGATCAAAAGCTTTTGCACAACAAAGGAAACAGTTAACAAAACCAAAAGACAACTGACAGAATGGGAGAAGATATTTGGAAACGACATATCAGATAAAGGGCTAGTGTCCAAAATCTATAAAGAACTTAGCAAACTCAACACCCAGAGAACAAATAATCCAATCAAGAAATGGGCAGAGGACATGAACAGACATTTCTGCAAAGAAGACATCCAGGTGGCCAACAGACATATGAAAAAGCGCTCCATATCACTCGGCATCAGGGAAATACAAATGAAAAGGACAATGAGATATCACCTCACACCAGTCAGAATGGCTAAAATCAACAAGTCAGGAAATGACAGAGAGGATGCGGAGAAAGGGAAACCCTCCTACACTGTTGGTGGGAATGCAAGCTGGTGCATCCACTCTGGAAAACAACATGGAGGTTCCTCAAAATGTTGAAAGTAGAACTGCCCTATGACCTAGCAATAGCACTACTGGGTATTTACCCTAAAGATACAAATGTAGTGATCCGAAGGGGCATGTGCACCCAAATGTTTATAGCAGATGTCTACAATAGCCAAACTATGGAAAGAACCTAGATATCCATCAACAGATGAATGGATAAAGAAGAAGTGGTATATATACACAATGGAACACTATGCAGCCATCAAAAGAAATGAAATCTTGCCATTTGTGACGATGTGGTTGGAACTAGAGGGTCTCATGCTTAGCGAAATAAGTCAAGCAGAGAAAGACAACTATCATATGATCTCCCTGATACGAAGAAGTAGAGATGCAACATGGGGGGTTAAGAGGGTAGGAGAAGAATAAATGAAACAAGATGGGATTGGGAGGGAGACAAACCATAAGTGACTCTTAATCTCACAAAACAAACTGAGGGTTGCTGGGGGGAGGGGGGTTGGGAGAAGGGGGGTGGGGTTATGGACATTGGGGAGGGTATGTGATATAGTGAGTGCTGTGAAGTGTGTAAACCTGGCGATTCACAGACCTATACCCCTGGGGATAAAAATATATTATATGTTTATTTAAAAAAAAGAAAAAAAAAAGATTTAACTGAGTAGATCAGAGGTGATATTATTCATTGTAAAAATCTACAAGAATTAACCATCTACCTTTTATCATAACTGTATCAAGGGCACTTAACAAAATATCTGTCTAACCAGATATCTAAAATTATTTTCAAATTGAATTTATCAAGTGATAATCATATAACACTCGGGGGCTCAAAATAGTATTTCACAAAAATCCGTCATTAAAAACAATTCTAGGGACGCCTGGGTGGCTCAGTTGTTAAGCATCACCTTTGAATGGGGTCTTGATCCCAGGCCTGGGATCAAGACCTGCATTGGGCTCCTTGCTCAGCTGGAAGCCTGCTTCTCTCTCTCCCACTCTCCCGGCTTGTGTTCCCTCTCGCTATGTCTCACTCTGTCAAATAAATAAATAAAATCTTTAAAAATAAATAAAAATGAAAAATAAAACCAATTCTATTTAGATAACATTTTGATGCCAAAACATTTTTTTAGTGTTCTAATATTTTGTTGTATACCATTAATAACATGGAATCTTGGGAAAGTTACTTGATAATAAAATAATCTCTCTGTGAATAATGACATAACTTGCAAATCCAACATTTGTAAACAATTTCTTGAGCCAGAACAAAAGAGATTGGGGAAATATTTCTACTGTTCTAAAGTATTTTTACTTTTTATATTGTGGGAGTTTTGACTTTTGCCCGCCCATACTCTGATATTCTTTTATATATTTGGAGATTTTCCCACCTAATGAGATAGATTCTTAATTCACATCATGTTCTTAAATTCCTTGCTTTATTGCCTTTCATTACAGAGAACTGCTTAAATAGAATGAAGAGGAAGAGAAATGTTGATTGTAAGCTAGTTATGGAAGTTTTGATCTGTTTCTACAGATAGAGAGGTTTCTACAGAGCAGTTACTGATCTTCCACCAGGATTTAAACTTAACTTTCCTTAATTCCTTTATCTGTTCTTCTCTCCTGGAGCTACATGTTTTCCCTACTTTATTTCTGAACATATCTCTTTCAGTAGACTTACCTCCTTAAAGATGGAAAATGATGATTTGATTCATCTTTGTAACTTTCAAACTGCTTATTCCAGTAAATACATAGTAGATACATAGTAGATGTAGATACATGGTAAATGGTGGATAAACATCAAGGCATAGAGTAATAAATGAATGAGTTAATGAAAGGGAGATAAAGATGAGGTGCCTGGGTAGCTTGGTCAGTTGAGCCTGGGACTCTTAATTTAAGCTTGGGTTATGATCTCAGGGTTATGAGATTGAGCCCTGCATCAGAATCCATGCTGAGTGCTGAGTTTGCTTGACATTGTCTCTCTTCCTCTCTGCTCCTATACTCTCTGTTTACAAAAGAAAGAAAGAAAGAAAGAAAGAAAGAAAGAAAGAAAGAAAGAAAGAAAGAAAGAAAGAAAGAAAGAAAGAGAGAGAAAAGAGAGATACAACTCATGTATATGGGGTTTGGTTGTAAACATATTCTCTAAAGCTGTTTGACCCTCACTGCTGGGAGGGTGACTTAACTGATTATGCCTTTCCTTTTTCAAAAGTAGTACAGTGTTAAAGGGAATCTCTTGCCATTGGTGGAAAGTTTTTCTGTGTAGAGAGATAATCAAACATCCCTAAAATTAAGCACCCTTAGAATCAAATATCAGGGGAGCCTAGGTGACTCAGTCAGTTAAGCAGCTGCCTTCGGCTCAGGTCATGATCCCAGGGTCCTGGGATCAAGCCGCATGTCAGTCTCCCTGCTCAGCACAGAGCCTGTTTCTCCCTCTCCCTCTGCCTGCTGCTCTGCCTACTTGTGCTCTCCCTCTCTCTGTCAAATAAATAAATAAAATCTAAAAAAAATAAATAAATAAAGAATCAAATATCAGTACAACTGATAGTATGATTACAAACTTTTGAGGAACTGACAATATGGTAGACTTAAAATAAGAACAGAAATGGAAGCCAAGCGTTTGAATTTAAAAAACAAAAACAAAAACTGCAAAACACATGTTCCAGTGATTTAATTAGATCTATTTATAAGTGACCTAAAATCATTTGAAATGCTTGCAATAACATTCAAATAATCACTTAAAATATTATGCACCATATTATTTACATTTGTATTTTAGAAGATAAATGGAATTTTATCTGTATTTCTCCAGATATTTCAGAGAATTTTTCTTTCAGCTTTTAATTTATGAATGTGAAATGTAGATTGCACTACTGAAACAATAGACAACTTCCCAACTTATTGTACATTACCTATATGTGTATTCAGTTTAATAAAAGACAAACCCAATGACAGGCATTGTTGTTGTCTACTCCAAATCAATCTTCCTTCTTCTTAGCCCTGATTTGGTTCAGGAATCTATCCCATCTATAGAGTCATTACACCTCTAGGGAAAGTCCTCATCCTAAGCGTGCTTAAATTAGTTGTGATTAAAACTGTAGATTAATTCTGATTGTCCATTTACTTTACCAGAGATAAGAGAAGTCATAAAATTTTATAAAATTTTGATCAATGAGGCAGGAGGGAAAATAATGTAGATGGCTTCCTTGCTCTTAAAAAGAGCTACAGAGAAAGAAATCATCTGTTTCTTTTGAGGAGCATGCAAACATCAACAGTCTTGCAATCATTGGGAAAAAACTGACACACTAAAGAAAGTGAAATGGGAAGTTTAAAAAGAATAAATTTTAGGCTCACCTGGGTGGCTTAGTGGGTTAAAGCCTCTGCCTTTGCCTCAGGTCATGATCCCAGGGTTCTGGGATCGAGCCCCACATCGGGCTCTCTGTTCAGCAGGGAGCTTGCTCCCTCCTCTCTCTCTGCCTGCCTCTCTACCTACTTGTGAGCTCTGTCTGTCAAATAAATAAATAAAATCTTAAAAAAAAACAACAAATTTTTTAAAAATTGTGATTGAATCACTGAAGTAACTAAACCTATAGTTGCCCCAATTTGTTCCATGTTTCTTATGATTTATGAGATTTTTGTCATTGTTGTGATTTTCACTAATTGCAGACAAAAGCTTTCTCCCAATCTTTATGTTATATACCTACTAAGAAATACGATATTTGAGGTAGAATGAGTGGGAAAAGAAAAAATATAAATTTCACTCGATTTATTTTACTGAATAAAATTCCTGAATTTTATTTTCCATAATGGTAATCAAATTTTTCATAATCAGTTTCTTCTTTGACATGATTAATGTAAATTTTAATATATTCACTTAAAGAAACTTAAAATTACATTTTAAAAGCTTGACATTATGGAACCCACGTGGCAAAGTCAGTTAAGCAACCAACTTTTGTTTTGGGCTCAAGTTGTGATCTCAGGCTAGTGAGATCAAGCCCCAGGTGGGGCTCCATAATCATGGTGGAGTCTGCCTGAGATACCCTCTCTCTCCCCCAATTCCCTGGCTACACACACACACACACACACACACACACTCTTACGCTCTCTCTTCCTCTCTCTCTAAAATAAGTAATTTTTTTTTTAATTTGACATGTTCCACAAAACTATAAAATAGGTTTGTTTTGCTCTTAGACACAAAAAAATACAATCTGATCATTTTTTCCGTAGTATTTGTAATCTATTTTTAATTTAGTCATTAGTTATAATGTTCTGATCTGTCTTGTTATTATCAGAGTTTCTTTCTTTTTTTTTTAATTTAAAAAGAAATTCTGGTTCTGTGAAAAGTTTAATTTATTAAAACATAATAATGTACATCTAGCTTTAACCACAATTTATGAAAATGTACAAAAATTAGATATGCTGTTTGACATTTATAGTATCGGGCTTTGCAAGTATCCCATTTAAAACATACTTACTACAATTCTATTTATCATCTTCTATATAATGTATATGTTCTATTTTCAAGAGATAGGTGTATGTAATTTTAATGTCAACCTCAGAATCACCAAAAAGTACCCTGGCAATCAGTGGAAAGGTTTAATAGGTTTTCTGTCTTGTTCTTAATTTGCTGAAATTACAAAATCAATACTTTCAGTTGTAGCTGCAGTTACCCGTTTTACTGCTTTAAGATAAAGTCTACAAGAAAGTAACCTTCACTTTCAATTTGTAGCTCAGAACATCAGGTTGTTCTTGGCCACTAGTTAAATAGCTTGTTCTCTGCCATCCTATATAAGATATTCCAAATGTGTTGTGGTTCCATTTCCAAGAAGATACATACTAAAAGGAACTGTGATTAATACAGAACAAGCAGAAATTAAAAGTTTTATGCTTTCCTTCTTCCCCTTTCTCTTCACAACATACTGATGTCCCTTTATTTCTTGAGCTCAAGCTTTAAGCTCATCTGAATTCTTACTATGCCTTCCAACTCTGAATCTTAGATTGGCATCAAATGTCCACAAACACTTTCCATCCAAATAAGAAATAGTCTCATTCTGTCTGAACCTGTTTTTACCCTTTAGATTTTTGTTACAAAAACACACTCCTTACACTTTTAAGATAAGGAAATTCTTCCAGTTAGAGTCAGGTTAATACAAAGTAGACAAGTAAGTACATTTCTAAGATTTTAGTTTGAAAAAAAATATGATAGATCCAACAGTCACTTTAAAATGTCATACATATTGGAAGTGACAAAGGGATTTTGAGTATTAAAGCTATTAATTTTATTTGTTGTAATAAGTCTCAATAAACATGGACAAAATCACTACTGAAATGCTGGTTTTATAATGTTTATCACATAGTCTTCATGTACACTGTTTTTCATTCTAAGACCTACACTCTATGTATAAAAGGAGTAAGAATTTGGAGTGCTTAACTCAAATGATTTTTTTTTTTTTCAGGCTTGAAATTCAGGAATGTTCTGTTTCAGGCTATTTAGTAGAAAAGGAAAAAAAATCCAGAAAGAAGTGAAGATTCCTCCAACTTTGGCTACAAACACATGAGGTTTTGTTGTTTCACCAGTTCATGACCACTCTATCTGAGCTACAAAAGTAATAATCATATCCTATTTTAATTAATCGGTTTACATGTTGATCTGTTTTAATAGACTATAGTTCTTTAAGGAAAATAGTGTCTTATTCATCTAGCACAAAACTCTTTAACACAAAGAACTCAGTATGTTCTCTGTAATACTAGGAAAGAACTCTTAAAAACTTGAATTAGAATTGAAGTCATGATAAACTTCTAATAAACCTAACGTATAAAAACTAATAATAATTTAAGATTGCCACTTCTAATTCTATTGAAGCAGGAGACTGAGGATGGAAAGCCCTGTCATAGAACATATGACACAAGTACATCATTTTATTTCATTATTATAGTTTGGACAGTGATTCTTAGAGTATAGCTTTTGATCCATTGGTGAGTTCTGAAATTGATTTAGTAGGTAGAATCCAGCATTATTTGTCTCATTAGGATGGGATGGAATGGAATGGAAGAAAACAATAGAATGGAACAGAAAAGAAAAAAATAGAATTCAGTAGAGTAGAATAGAAAATTTCAAGGTGTACATGCTAAAGGTGATTATCATTACACTTCTGCAACAACTCGTAATCACTCATATATTTTTCTATGTACTAGTTGCAATTTAAAATTTATTTTTAACTAAGGGCAGTGGTCCAAAAGCTTAGGAAAAAATGTAGTTAGAATGTGAGTTTGGCCCTTCTGTTAGCGCAGATAATTTTGGTTTCAACACAAAGGCATTTGTTTATCTCTCATCTAGGTTTGGAAGTAAACAATCCAGGACTAACATGGCATCTCCACAGGATCAGTTCCTGTGCTCCTCCTACTTTGTTGTCTTGCTGTCTCTGGAGAATTGCCCTCAACCATGTGATCCAAGATGGCTCACTTCCATGTCCACATTTCAATCGTTAAGAGAGAAAAGAGGGAAATAACAGAGCACAACTCAAAGTTGTCCACAGTTTTTTATTCACAGCAGATGCTATATGTAGTTCCAAGAAAGACTGGGAAATATGATCTATATTTTGGGCAGCCAGAGAGCTAGCAAAACCCCAGAGTTTAATTACTGTGTAAGATGGAGAGATAGAAATTTGGGCACAGAGAGCAGTCTTGTCACATTTATGTTTGGTAGACAGAAAAGAAGGACATGACACAACTCAGATTTTACTATATCCAACCAGTTGTATAAGCCTAGAAATTCAACCCTGCCTTGGCTTCTCTTGCTTTACTCTCTTTTGATTACCTGGTTAGTTTTTATTAAGAATACCATGTTTGGGGCAGCAACCTCTAAGATGGCCCTCAATGCTCCATACCTCCTGGTATTTATGCCTTTGTGGAATGCCCTCCCACTGAAGGCTAGACATAGTGATTTATTTATGGCCAATAAAATATGGCAGAAATGATAGCATGTCACTTCTAAGATAGGTAATAAATAGAAGAGACACAAAGGATTCTGTTTTGCTTGCTCTTTTACTCTCTCTCTCTCTCTCTCTCTCACTATCAGTTTCTCAATGGTTCACTCTTGGAAAACCATATCATGAGCAGCACTATGGAGAAGTAGTCAAGAACTATTGCCTCCTGCCAACAACCACATAAGTGATCTTGGAAGTAGATTCTCCAATCCCAGTCAAGTCACCAGAAGTTGCAGCCTTTGCTAACAAGTCCACCATAGTTCCATGAGATACTGTGAACTAGAACCGCCAGCTAAACTGCACCCAAATTCCCTATCTTCAGAAGCTGTCCAAGATAATAAAAGGTTCAAATTTTCTGGCAAATCCACAAAGTGAGTCCTAGTTTTGCAAATGTAAACCAGAGATCAAAACAAAAATGACAAAGAAAGAAAGAAGGTGGAGAAAGAAATACAGAGGAGCTTCGGCTCTAAGGAATTAATCTCCTCTACTGAAAATACAAAAAGGTGAGCATGTCAAGTATATACACTGATTTTCAAAATATTCCAACTGCATGCAGATGCAAATGATTATTTTTCTCAAATGTGCATGGGTGTATTTTTATCAGATCCTTAGACACCTAAAAATCTCGAGAACACTTGTTGTTCTCTTTACATTTGAGGAAGGAGTGGATCAGGTTAGATGAAACTGAACCTAGATAGCGCCATTGACGTTGTATAAATGGTATTATTTTTAACTGTAAAACAAAGCATGCAGAAAAATCTTTTTCTGATTTTTGGATTTTTTCTGATTTTCTGGTTTTTGGATTATATATGCTATTGAGGCAAATGGACATAACCATGCATTTGTTTTTTAAAAACCAGAATTTCCTTTGAAATATTTAGATATTAGATATGCAAGATATTGTCCATTTTTACTTGACCTCCATTCTCTTTCTTTTTTACATATCTTCCAACAGCACAGAGGCTAAGATGTTAAGAACTCCATAGTCTAGACTCTCTGGCAACTAGGGTTCCATGCATCAACTAGGTGCACATGCACGAGTTTGTAAGGCACTAGTGAGATGAAAGCCACTGTATTTGTTTTTATTGTTACATAACCAACTGCCAAAATATTGAGCAGCTTAAAACAACACAAATTTGGGGAGCCTGGGGGGCCCAGTCATTAAGCATCTGCTTTCAGCTCAGGTCATGATCCCAGGGTCTTGGGATGGAGCCCTACATCGGGCTCCCTGATCAGTGGGAAGTCTGCTTCTCCCTCTACCACTCTCCCTGCTTGTGTCCCTCTCTCACTGTTGCTCTCTGTCTCTCTGTGTCAAATAAATAAATAAAATCTTTAAAACACACACACACATTATCTCACAGTCTCCATGAGTACAGATGAGGCTACAGATGAACTGAGTTCTCTCACAGTGTTGAGATGGGATACATTCAAGGTGTCGAAGAGAGGTACCTCACTGTATCTTGGCATGATTTAATTAATGAAGTCCTTGCTTTCTCCTGGCTGTCAGCTGAGGGCTGTGGTTAACTCTCAGAGGCTGTCTGCTATCCCCTACCATGCCACCTCACCACAATGTTACAACATGGTTGTTTATATTTTCAAGGCCAATATGGCAGCATGAATCTCTCTGCCTTTTTTTTTTTTTTTAAGATTTTATTTATGTGTTTGAGAAAGAGAGCACAAGTGGGGAGAAGAGCAAAAGGAGAGGGAGAAGCAGACTCCACACTGGGCAGGGAGCCTGACATGTAACTTGATCCCAGTACCCTGAGATCATGACCTGAGCTGAAGCAAACACTTAACTGACTGAGTCACCAAGGTTCCCCTCTTTCTGACATTTTTAAGAGCTCACCTGATTTGGTTAGATGCACCCAGGACAATCTTCCTTTGATTAATTCAAAGTTAACTGATCGGGGTTCTTTATTACATCCCTAAAATCCATTCAGTCTTATAACATAACATAATCATGAGAGAGATATCCCATCATATTTTAAAAGTTTACTCACACCCAAGAGGTGGGGATTACAGGAATTGTACAACATGGGGCTGAGCTCTTGGGAGCTGTCTTAGAGTTCTGTCGACTATAGCCAACTACTCTTTGTTTTTTCCTTCTGGCAAGGACCATCATGGAGACATGAATGTTTAGACAAAGTTGTGGTAACCCAACTCAGCATTCCTGTGTCTAACCACTAATTTTGTGAATGTTAAAAGACATTTTATCAGCAGTAGTAATGGCAGCAGGAACAATGTTTTAACTTCTAAAATCCAGTGGATGTGTTATACTCTTCAACACGTGTAGCTACACTCTGACTTCCACTACACCACTCCATCCAGAGATCTTATAATACCTGAATTTTAATAGTAAATTTCTACTTAGGGATGCATTTGTGGCTCAGTTGAGCATCTGCATTCAGCTCAGGTCATGATCCCGGGGTCCTGGGATCGAGTCCCACATCAGGCTCTATAAGGAGCCTGCTTCTCCCTCTGTCTACCTCTCCCCCTGCTTGTTCTCTCTCTCTCTCTCTCTCTCTCTCTCTCTCTCCCTCCCTCCCTCCCTCCCTCTCTTTCTCTCTGGCAAATAAATAACTAAAATCTTTAAAAAAAAAATTCTACTTAAAATACTCTAATGTTTCTGAATTCTGACCCAAAGCTAGAATGATATATTAACACTGCCAACTTTCCTGAAAAGAGGCAAGCCATGGGGAAGAAAGTAACAAGGGAAAAGGGAAGCCTTATACAGAAGGAGGAAAGAATAGCCCCTCCTTTTAAAGAATGGAGATGCTTAACAGCATTCCTGATGCTTGAAGGAAACTGGCATCTATTGGAAGGATAACCATGACCCTAAACCTGCGGGCTATGAGAATTGCTAGGACTAGAAGGTGGTTTTATGATGCTTACAATTATAATTCCTTTTCCTTACACTCACGTTCTCAGAGAAGCCTTGATACATGTTATACTCTGGTCTCAGATAAATGGTGGAAAATTAAACAAGAATTTGAAAAATTTTTAAAAGAAAGTAGTGAAGGGAAAACAATATTTCCTGTAAGGCTGGAGTGGTGGTAATACAGTAGCCTAAGGCTTGCCACAGGTCCATGACTACAGAGGGCTTATCAGTGGCATGACGGAAAGAGGCCATTATCCCAGTGAGACTCAGAACCCCAGCAAAAGGCATACTAGAGTACAGGCTGATAGACACCACACAGAACTCCCTCTGGATAAATCAGAGGATAAGGAAATCAAGACAAAGAAGATTCAGGAAATACCACCACAATTTATTGAGGCTTAGTCACATTTTGGCCATACTATACAAACTACAAAAAATTTTGACTCCTTGAGTTGGACTCAAAACATAGCATTGTTGATCATTTTATTTTTAATAAGCATAAGTCAGAGAATAAGTTCTTCAAAAATGTTGTATCCATTTGGTCTTTAATTACATTACATTGCCCCCTTTGACACTGTGGAGCTATAACTGCAAATTAAAAGGTCAAATATGGTGGGAGAGTCCTAGAATCCATAATAGTTGCCTACATACCACATTCAGTGTGGGCACAGCCAGAGGATGTGAGGGAATATCATTCATATGTTCATGTTACAGTATACTGCAAAGGGGATTTTGGCAGGTGTAATTAAGATGTCTAATCAGCTGAGATCATGAAGTGGGAGTCTGTCCTAAGTGGGCTTCATCTAATGAAATTAGCTCTTAAAAGGAAGTCTGGAGGTTGGAGGCAAGAGAAATCAGAGAGATTACAAGCAGAATAAGGGTTCAACTTGAGGGAGATTCTCTCCTGCTGACCTTGAAGATGGAGAAACTTTCTGGAAATGAATGCAGGTGGCTTCTGGGAACCAAAAGCAGCATCCAACTAATGAGCAACAAGGCACTGGGACCTCAGTCCTACAGCCTTAGGAAGTCACTTGTGCCAATGTTGTGAATAAGTTTGGCAGACAACTCGGAACCTCAGAAGAGACCCTCACCCTAGCTAATATCTCCATGGCAGTTCCTTGAGAACCTGAGCAAAGAACTCAGCTATGCCATTCCTAGTCTTCTTACCTATAGAACTGTGAGATGATAAGAGAGTTTTTGCTTTAGACCAAAACATTTTTGGCAATTTGTTACACAGCAGTAGAAAACAAACACAATTATTGTTACTAGTTAATTAAAGAAATTACATTCTTAATATACAGCCACACTGGTGGTGTGGGGATACATATTGATCAGCATCTAGGAGCACCATTTCAACAGAGAATAAAGTAACTACAGGACTTTTAAAAAATAAGTGTTGGGGCACCTGGGTGGCTCAGTGGGTTGAGCCTCTGTCTTCAGCTCAGGTCATGATCCCAGGGTTCTGGGATAGAGTCCCCACATCAGGCTCTCTGCTCAGCAGGGAGCCTGTTTCCCCCTCTCTCTTTCTCTGCCTGTCTCTCTGCCTACTTGTGATCTCTGTCTGTCAAATAAATAAATAAAATCTTAAAAAAATAAAAATATGCTGAGTGAAATAAGTCAAGCAGAGAGAGTCAATTATCATATGGTTTCACTTATTTGTGGAGCATAACAAAAAGCATGGAGGACAAGGGGTGTTAGAGAGAAGGGCGTTACGGTAAATTGGAAGGGGAGGTAAATCATGAGAGACTATGGATTCTGAAAAACAATCTGAGGGGTTTGAAGTGGTGGGGGGGTGGGAGGTCGGGGTACCAGGTGGTGGGTATTATAGAGGGCACGGATTGCATGGAGCACTGGGTGTGGTGAAAAAATAATGATACTCTTATACTGAAAATAATTAAATGAAAAAAAATTTTTTTTAAATCAAAAAAAATTTAAAAATAAATAAATAAATAATAAAAATAAAAAATAAGTGTTCTTTGTGCTGAGGACAAACACGGACTACTGAAAGAGAGTGAGAGTTTGAGAAAAAGAAGCAAAACAGCTTGTGTTAACACTGAATTGCCACCAGTCCCCTAAAGAAGGAAGAGAAGTATGTACCTCCACAAGAGAAATATACTAAAATTTTCTGCAGGGTCTGCCTACAAATCTATACACTCTAAAATAAAGTCAACCAATGATGCACATGCACCCAAATGCACAGTTCTCAGAATGAGTCACCTACAGTGACCTTTAGAAACTAAATTGCCCCACTATAAGGACCCATGCCCATTAAGTGTATTCAACTCCCAAGGCTATGAATGACACACCAATATCTCTAGATAATTGAGGGAAATATGCATCACAAAGAGAGCTATAGAGTAAACACACAAAATAATTGATGTTACAAGAAACAGATCATTCAGAAAATGGATGAATTTGAACCCATGTCATCAGAGAAATGCAAGATACTTTATAAGACAATAATGATGAGTTGCTTTATCAAATGATTAAGTAAAAGACAAGACAGTCTTTTATAATTAAAAATATGATTATTAAATTGTAAAATTTTTAAAAACAGATATGTGGGCTTAATGATGTCAAAAAATAAAATCAATAAATTATAAGTTAAGGAAATACTCAGAACACAGCAAAATAAAAAGAAGCAGCTATGAAAGGTATTTGGGGAGGAAAAAAGAGCACGAACTCACTATCCAGGAGGACTACTATTCTCTAATAAGAGTTTCAGAGTTAAGAGCCTTAAAAATAGGGAGAAAGAATCAATTATGAGAGAAGAAATAATATTTTTAAGCCAAAGAATTCATCAAAATGTGTAAAGAAATAAATGTTCCAAATGTGAATAGAAGTTGATATTTACTAACCATGGTTGAAGACTTTAGCCCAACTCTTCCAGGCATGAGTATATTTCAAGAACAATATAAATATTTTAATTAACAATTAATAGGAAAAATTGCTTACTCAATCTGAGGAGTAAAAAAAGCCTTCATAAGTAACATATAAAAGACAGAACTCAACAAAAGGAATATTAATGAATTATATTTTATGACATTTTAAATGACCATACACTAAAGGATAACATTGAAGTTTTATGAAAAATAAATGTATTACATATTGGAAAAATTATTATTCTCCAGAATTTGTAATGAATTTCTATAAATGAGTAATAACAACAATAAAAGAAAGAACCTATATTGAAAAGACTTTAATGGTCAATAAATACTTTAAAAGTCTATAAATCACTAATTAGCAAGTGCATTATTTGTGTTTTGTTTGTTTAGCATTAGATTAGATTAGCAAAAACTAAGCATATGCATATATTTATAATATCCAAATATGCAAATGAATTCCCCCCAAGCCTTTGTTATGTCCTCTGACCTGACTCTTAACAGAGGCACTTGCCCATGGATCTGCACTGTCTTGCCCAGCTCCCTACTTGCTTGGTTCAGCCTACTTCCCAGAGTGCTTCCTGCATGGCCTGCTGAATGGCAAGTTGTTCCTCTCTCTTAGGACTTGTGAATATAATAAGTCTCTTTTACTTTAATCCCTCTCCGTGGTGTTATTCCACATTCATACCAGACTGATCATCAAAAAATAACATTTTTAAGTAATATAATTATTCCTTACAATTCATATACTTCAGCAGAATAATCAGAAATACTCATAAAGAGCAATTTATAAGGATGTCCACTATAGTTTTGTTTATAATAATGAAAAACTGGAACTCAACATGGGGAACAGCTAACCTAATTATGATTTGTACATATGACAGATAATAAGCTTCTGTTAGAAAGAATGAGGCAGAGCTATGAATACTGGCAAGGAAACATCTCCAAATTATTATGAAAAAGGCAATGTGCAGAATAATTAATGTAAATGACTACATGTACTTTTCAACAAATATTCTTATGTATTTCTCTTTCAATCTCTGTCTCCCTGTTCCTGTATATTTACTATATTACGTTTGTATATTCTACCTCCATAGGAAAAATATATATTAATTAGTCAATAAGTTAATGATGCTTATTTTGGGGTCAGTGAATGATATCTGGGAAGATGAAAAAAGGATTTATAATTTATTATATAAATTTTATTTTGAGTTTTAAAAGAAAAATATCTACAAATTGCCCTGCAAATAAAGGCAAATTGCCAAGGTATACATTCGTCCTACCTACTGTAGTAGTATTCAATGGAAAGATCTGCCAAGACCAGATAAGTAGCCAGTAAGCAGGTCCCCAATACCCATTTATTCTTATGCAGCACATAGAGCTCCATTAAGGCTGTTTATCAGATTCCAGGTGAGAAGTCCTAATAACTTAGGCCATGTGACTTCTTAGTTGCAGAAAACTAAGTAGGGAACTAGTTGCAGAAAACTAAGTAGGGAAAACTCAGCTTCTCACCTGGTCACTCAGGGGATTTCTATTTCACTCAAAAGAAATATGGCCTGTCAGAATCTTCAATCCTGCTTTAAACCGAAACCTAACTGATTGCAATTTGGGCCAATAGTAACTGGCCTCTCCTCACTCTAATGAAGCAATAGGGTCCAAGCCTTGCTGTTGCAGCTAAATTATATAGCAAACTGGTTGCAGAATTCACCATATCAGCATTCTTGCGTACAGAAACAAAAGCTCAAATCTTGAGATTGGGTAAGTTTGGTTGCCTTAAGCACTGAGATGTGACCTATTTCTATGGAGTTTTGTAAAAGGTCATATTCTTTTTTGAAGCTAATCTTCAGGAAATTAGTCTTGAACAATTGCATTAATTTTTATATATATTACTTGTGTAACTAATCTATTATGAAAATGTGATTTAGAGGCAAGACAATAATAATTACCTATTGAATTTAGAGAGAGTAAGACCAATGATGAGTAATTAATCTATTCTGAAAATGTGATGTAGAAGCAAGATAGTGCTAATTACCTATTGAATTTAGAGATAGGAAGGCCAATGGTGATCTTGAAGAAGTTGGTGGCATAATAGATAAAAGTCTGATGTCTTGGGAGAAGAAAGTGAATAGTGAATAGGGAATGTATAAAACTATTTTAGAAATATGACTTTGAAGAAGGAGTAAGAAGCAGACGATTAACTGCAAGGTGTTTGAGTGGATAAGAACAAATCCAGAAAGACCATTTAAATTGTGTATAATGAGGGTGTAGGAGAGGCTGCAGGGTACTTGAGTGGGAGTAAAATGAGAACAGGCCAGAATCATGCAAGGGACGGAATGATCGATGAATGATGATAGTCCATGGACACAGGTGTGGCTGAAGAAATGTCTCCGGAGAGGAGAATGAATCCCCTTTCCACTGTAGCAAGAAGAAAGGGAGAAAGAAGGTGCAGAGACCTGCATCGTGTAGATTTTTTAATGATGAAAAGTTGAGGGAGGTCCTATCTGACAGCTCCCATTTCATCTGAAAAGTTGAAAGAAATTCATTTTTATTTCTGAAAATCAAAGGAAGAATACTTACTTCGACAAAGAAGGTATCTGAAACAGTTTGCATAGAGAGAAGAAAACCACATGAATGAGGTTAAGAGTTGAATTTTCCCAGCACAGTTCCTCGTGAATACAAGTGTCAACAACTTACACTATTGTGTTATTTCCTCAACAATGTGACCCAGGCTGCATGCAGATGTGGAAAAGAGAGACACTTGGATTGATTCAGAACTGGGAATCTTCCAGTTTTGCATGAGGGGAAAGCCATGAGCAAATGGTATCCGTAGGATTCGGTGCATAGAAAACATTCAGTAAATCGTAACCTCTATGACAATCAGTGGACTGAAGCTTTCCAAAATGATCTATAAACCAGTGTGGCTAGAGTACGAGCTAGAAGATCAGAAAGGGGGATCTACAGAATTTGATTTCAGGGTTAGAGTTGTTTCAAGGAAGAGCAAAATAGAGTTTGGTCATCAGATACATAGCAAAAGTAGTGGAGGACGGAGAGTTACTGAAGGTGAGGTGGATACTCAGTACTCTTAGAATTCAACTGTGACACATACAAAAGGTCCAGAACTTGCGTGTGACTATTTCCTACTGTTGTAGGTCTTGGAAATTGGTGACAGAGATCATCATAGTTTTGGTATTCTGGGATTACCTATTGTGTAAGGGCCCTGGATGTGAGGGGTAATGTTTCATCTTGCTCATGCCTTTTTTTCTTATTCTGATGATCTGTAATTTGGTTCCCTTCTCAGGAACAGTAACCTTCTTAGAACATTTGATCAAAGAGCACCATGCCATTTTGAATTCCCTCACACCAGAGTATCACTAATATTTCAGGGCTCAGTATCAGCAGTTGAACTCTTATATCATATCCTTACAAGTAGAATGACTTTATTAATATAAAAAATGAATGTTAATAATCCATTTCTTCTGAATTCTCAAGGCATTTTATCTGTACTTCCCTCACTAAATTCACATGTGGTATCATAATTTTTGGAGGAGTCTACTTCTCAAGTTATTGTAAAATAAGGCAATTATAGATGTGACCATATGTTTTTGCATTTTATTTAAACTTAATGAAGTGCTAGGCAAGTTTGGCTCTATGATGTATCAATCTATGTTTGACAAAGTAGGACTATGGGGGGAATACCTTAAATTTTATTAAATTTAATTTCATTTTTTCAGTGTTCCAAGATTCATTGTTTATGCAGCACACCCAGTGAAATACCTTAAATTTAAGAGTTTTGAGACACAATGGTCTAGATTTTTCTGCCAAAAATTTACAGCTGTGTAGATAGGACAAAATTCAGTGTACATTTAAGGTATATAAGACTAGAATCTCTAAGCAGAGAGCCTCGGCAAACCATAAAGTTTTGACAGACACCTTTAAAGACTGGAAGTAATCACATGGATTGGCAGTGGTGGTTTTAGACTTGGAGATGACAACAGTGAAAATAGACCCAAAAAATAGAGCTTATTTGTTCTGTTACAAAATTCTGAAGGAAGAGAAGCAGCAATGACAAAATTTATTTTTTAGTGTACCATTTACCATAATTTTAATGGAACCTAAGAATTGACTTGCTTAAAATGTAAACTCAGACTAAATCATCTAATCTTGACAACACTAGAGCCATTTGTTTCAATTCAGGCTGAGAAAAAGTCAAATTGTTTGTCTACAAAATAAACAAGTGCCAACCAATTCCATGACCATCATTCATTCCAGTTTGCTGTGATTGGTTCGTCCATGTTTTCAGCACACTCAGCTCAGCAGGCTCAGACTCCCAAATCTATATTTAATTTAAACAGTGCACCATCACACAGAAATCCTTCAACAACCTGACTACTGTTTAAAAGGAAAAGGAAAAAGCTACTTTTTACCAGAAGCACTTTATTGTTTAAAAGAAATGATAACAATTCCAAATAAATATTTTTTTTCAATTCAAGAAGAATATTCTTTGACAAAAAGCTCTTTTCTTTCATTCTTCATCTTTACAGAATTAGGAGATGCTTGCATTTTAATTTAGTTTTCATTTAACTTCATGAAGAAAATGCGAGAAAAAGTCCTGCCCAAGATGTGAGAACCAATAGTAGACTTAGTTAAACATTTGAATTTGGATTTTAAAACTGAATCAAAAAGTCTTCGCATTTTTTAAGTGGTCACTTGGTCTATTGTTCATTTCTATTTCCTGGTAGGAAAGAGAGTATAAACTCAGCTATTTGGAGACATTTTAATGAAGGATCTATTAACGGAGGTGTAATTGATTTTCAAGGAACGTAGGAGAGCTGTGGAAGCCGCTCTAGTTCTGAAAAGGCAGTGGGGGCAGAATGACTGGAGCCCAGTGGGAATTGGAGGCACAGAGGGGTTTCTCAAGAGGCACTGAAGCTTTAGGGTCACAGAAGGATAGTCACTGCTGCCCAGAGCAGGAGGGAGCAGATAAAAATACTCACACTTCTCCCCATCACCTCTCCCATGCTTCCATTTCCTACTGACACGTCCCATCAGCTGAAAACAACCAAAACTCAGAAAGTAGGGGAGACTGGGTGATGCAAAACCGGTGTCATATCCTAGGGATGAAAGTCAGGAAGTGTGAAGATGGCATCTGGAATACGGGCAGAGAATGACCAGGACAATATCACCACACAATGAGTGGGAGTTTCAGTGCATTATGAAACAGATGATAGCCATTCAAATGCAGACTCTGTCACTTAGTAGTTTTATAGATTTGTGCAACCCCCTTCCCTCCTCCGACCCCCTCCCCAGTTTTCTTTCATAAAGATATCTGCAAAATGTTTGAATTCTTGAAAAAGGATTTTTTTAAAGAAGATTTTATTTATTTGAGAGAGAAGTGCACAGGGAGAGGAGTAGACAGACAAGCAGACCACGCTGAGCACAGAGCCCCAAAAAGGGGGCGGGGAGGGGGTAGTGCTACAGGTGGGGCTCAATCTCACGACCCTGAAATCATGAACCAAGCTGAAACCAAGAGCCAGATGCTTAACTGACCTAGCCACCCAGGTGCTCCTTTAACACAGGATTTTTTAAATCTCCTACTGTTAGATTTTTGAGGTGGGTGAATAGTACTTAAAAAGAAACTAAATACTGACCTCCTGGGGTTAAACACTAAGAAAATAAAAATAACTAAAATGCTCTAGAGATTATATTAGTCGAAGCAAGCACAACTTTGTCAGATATCAGGGCATCAATGACACCATAAACATTTATGAACACATTACTGTAGTATCCCAGGAAAGGGAAAAAAGAAAGCCCGTGGAGCATAAACTTGTCCAAAATTAGGTAATTGTTTAATATTTTATATTACAGAAGTTGAAGTGTTTGGGGGACATGCCTTGAGAATTTGGAATGATGGTACGCACTACAGTGGTATGAAAAACAAAAATCAGTTTAGACCTAATTTCCCGTCAAGAAGATGATAGTGTAGTTGGGGAAAGAAAACATAAAAAGTAAATACCATAAATTTATCATCTGTAATCCAAGAAAGATGACCCAAAGGCTGTGCAACATAATCTCCTCAATGGATTAGAGAATAACTATGAGAACTGTTCAAATGAGCACAGCTGGTAGGTAGGCAGGGAAGACAACATTCTAGTTCATGTAATATTACAAGTGTAAGTAATAATGCAGATAAGCAGAGGTACCATCAGAAGTAAAACTTTTACTAAAGAGAACAATTTGTTTTAAAAAGAGGCTGAGGTGAGGCTGGACACAATATGCATGAAGGAATGCACGATTAAATTATTCACGACCATAAACAACAAGGCAAGTCATCTCGCTTTCATCTGATAAGCAATTAGGAGCTATGAAATATTTTGGAAATGGATAATAATCTGCTCAGGTGTTTAGTCATGATCACAAAATGGAATGGAGAGCAGAAATCTAGCAGGGAGACAAGTTGAAAGGCAACTGCAGTTGGTACTAGTGTGTAATGATAACTTCCAGAGTCAATAGAGTAGTAGTGGGAAGAGAAATTTGAGTTATCAGAAAGAAAAAACAATGATTTAATTTATCAACTAGGAAAGAAGAGGAAAACGGAGGAGTCAAAGACGATCCTAACCCTTCTGAGTTGGGAAGATCATGTTAGCGCTCTTTAGATGCCACTTTTGGAGAGGCATTTTAGAGGTAAACACGAATTCAGTCTTAACTAAAGACATTCAGTGATAAGTATGCATGAAATTTAGAAAAGTAAGTTCAGAGTTTAAGAGACAAGGAGCATCTAAATGTACACGGTGTGGACAGACAGCATGGACATGCTATTTGAAACAATAAGATGACAAGTGGAAAGTGCAGAGGGAGAGGAAGTGTAGAGATGAACAGGGCAGGCACAGTCCATGCAGAGCAATACTAAACACATGTTTTTTGATGATCTGGACAATGCACCAAACGAACTTCTAGACGGGTCTGATAAAATTCTGATCTCGGCTAGAACACAGGCTCTACCGAAGAAGATAACGGATGATTACTATAGCATCTACAATTTTGCAAATGTAGTGGAATGTGCATTCTAGCTGTAGAATTTGGGGCTTCTAACGAAATTATTATTATTTATCAAATTTAAACAGACAACCTAAGGCTTCCTAGGTGATGCAGATGAATGAATATTGTAACTGTAGTTCTTAAGTATATAATTGAAATAAATACATTGATTTCCAAAGAAAAGCTATATTTTTATAAATGTAACATGGGATATCAGTGGCAAGATTATCCCTTGGTACATTAAGTTGAACCACATGAAAATGCAAAGAGCCCAAATAGCTGAACATTAACAATTTTGTATTTTTCACCTATAATTTATATTCATGTATTTAACAGATCTCTAAATTTTAAAATTTAAGTTAAGAATATTATAATAAGCCAAGTAAAATTTTCCCAGTTTTACTTTCTTTGTAAAAAATATTCTTTTTTCAACTATATTTAAATACAAAAACAATTTCTATAATAAATTATATTTGACTTGTAAGCATAAGAATCATAAATGACTCTTCTAATACAGAACAGAAAAATGAAGATTTGGTAACTATTTTTAAATTTAAACAAAATGTGCAATTTAATGGGGTGCCTGGGTGGCTCAGTGGGTTAAGCCGCTGCCTTCAGCTCAGGTCATGATCCCAGGGTCCTGGGATCGAGTCCCGCATCAGGCTCTCTGCTCAGCAGGGAGCCTGCTTCCCTCTCTCTCTCTCTGCCTGCCTCTCTGTCTACTTGTGAACTCTGTCTGTCAAATAAACAAATAAAATATTTTTAAAAAATGTGCAATTTAACAAGTAGTAAAAACAGAGATACAACTTTGTCCACTTAACATTGTGTCCACCTCAATCTTATTAACATGATAATTACAAACTGTATTATACTCTGTATTCTGTGGACACAAAGCCAGTTTATTTAAATGTATTGAGTTACTAAACAAAGGAACAAAAATGACTTCTAAAATATTGATCTATTTTTAAAGTAGATTGGACAGTTCAGCGTGAGCACATCATGAAGCTTAGGACAAAACGGATTTTCTTCTTTCAGGGCAGACGCTATCATAACGTACCTGCTAAATGCATGCATTTGATATAAGAAAATTATGGTAATGTGACATTCCTACTACATGATGGAATATTCTTTTAGATAGTGAAACATATTAATAACACACATGATAGAGTTCTTTTGGTTCTTGACATTTAGAACCAAATTTTTCAAAGATTGTCCTTATTACGTATGTATGTAGTTAAGTATAAACACACCACGCATAAAAACAAATGCCTTTGCTTCAATAGTTTGGCACAAGTCAACAGGTGATCACAATTCTCCAGTTCCTTTAAATACAAAGTCTTTAAAGAAAAACAAATGAAAACATTTTTGAGAAATTATTTGCACTGACATAACCTTTTGAGATAAGGCTGTCTTCCTTTGTGATAAAAGTATTTGGGACAAATAGAAGGGTAAAGGACTACTCAAATTATAACACAACATTGTCTTCTGTTAAAAGCATGTAACAAAACATTTACTAGGAATCTGTGTATGATTGTATATAGTCATGAATACTCATTGGCCTTTGTATGCAGACTTAGCTAATATATATGCATGCATGTATATATAGATATATATATTTAACTTTATTCAACATAGAAATATATATATTACGTGAGTAAAATTAAATGACATACAAAGGAAGTAATTGTAAAAGTTTTCACGTAACGAATCTGACCTCTTTGAGACTGTTATGAATTTTATGAACTCACTCCCCACAAATAAGCCCACTTGCACATATATGAAGCATTCGGCATGTCATTTTAGGACAAATGCACTTCTGGAATCTCATCACGAAACCCTGCATCTGCTGCTTAAATTCTATGACTTCGCAACCTTGTTGTCTTTGTAGATTTGTTTTAGATGGCATTGTTACTTTTTAAAATAAAATGTTAAATTGCCTCATGTAAACGATTTTTATGTATTCATCATTAATACTGATTACAAATTGCCAAGAGGCAACTAGAGTATAATAACAGAGAAGCCCAGGGGCAACTGGGTGGCCCAGTCATTTAAGTGGCCAATTCTTGATTTCGGCTCAGCTCATGATCCCAGGGTCCTGGGATCCAGTGCTACATTGGGTTCCGTGCTCAGCAGGGAGTCTGCTTAAAGATTTTCTCTCTCTCTCATTCTGCCCCTTAACCCCCTCACTTTCTCTCTCTTTCAAATAAATAAATAGGTCTTAGAAAATAAATAAATAACACAGAAGCCCAATTCTGGAAATCAAACTGCCTACACATATGAATCTCACCTCTCCCAGTACTGGGTTCATCACTAAGTCATTTGACTTCTCTGTGCCTCAACTACCTCATCTTCCAACCATAAGTAAAAAAAATCATAAACCATGTTAAGCATATAAAATTACAAAAAAAAAAAAAAAAAAAAAGCCCTTAAAAGTGTGCCTGGTACTTGAAAACATCAATCATGGAGAACAATGACTATTTTCTAAAGTCTATCCCTTAAAGTATTGATATGGTTGCTGCTCTGTGTCTTCTACTTTAGCCATTTTCTGAATTATCTTTCTCATATTTTATTGCTCCCCATTTCTCTAATTTATAGGTCATTAAAATTTCTAGTTGTAGTGGTCGGGAAAAAATGGGGTCAGTTTCTTTGTTTGCTTTACTTTGCTTTGCTTTGCCAAGTATCATGCTTCCATGAAATGGATTTCATGAACTGAGTATAGTCGTGATGGTAATTGGCATATTCAACTGCTAAATGTGGTAAGGTGAATTAGCTATGTGCCCAATATTATAGATTATGTTCCCTATCCACAAAGGTAAATATGTTTTATAATAAAAAAAGATAAGATACTCTCAGTTATAAAACAGTGACACTCAAGTTTTTCTTTATCTGCTTCTTGGAATTAAGAAGTTATTAGAAATATTAATAATGCTAATGCCAACATTTGATGAAAGCTTGAAATTGGCTACTGGCCTTTGATAATTGGCTTACTAATATAAGAAATTAGATAAATGCTACCTTGAATCTTGTGGTAGATTCCACATGATTAATCAGCACAATATGGAAACAATGAGTCTGAAGCCAAACAATTTGGCTTAAACAATATACATTAGGAGCCTGGTACAAAAATCAATCTATAAACTGGTTCCCATTTTCATTAAAAAAGAATTTTAGTAATACACACGAGTTTACTAGCTCCACAGCATAGATATTTGCTCAGAGAGTGTTATAAAAAGGAAACTAAACTGGAAAATCAGGGCACCACAATTCTGGATAAAGATATCTCGGAAATGTTTTCATTTTCCTAAATCTCAGTTTAGTGCCTTACACTATAAAATGATATAATTTGACTAGACTTGGGTAGCAAATAGGGGCCAATGTCTATTTTAATCAATTAATGATAACTTCCTGAAGTCCTATGGTAAGACTCATTTTTAGGCTCTATTTTCATCTGGCCAGAGGGAGAAGAATGTCATGGACAAAGATGGAGGTAGTGGTTGCCCCTATGTCCTATTTTTACTAATGCAGAATTATATAGATAAAGAAGCTCCTTAGTAGCTCCAAAAATATGCATTAATTGCCATGGTCATCCTTAAAATTATCTATCATAATACTTTCTCGGCCCCCTTGTTTTACAAATAAATTTTAACTATAGCATTCAACTGAAATGTACTTGACCTGATGAATGAATGAGTACAATTCTGTGTTTTAAACAGAAATCTTCTTTTAAAAAAATCCAAATTATCCAAAATGACTTGGTTTATATCACAAGAAAAACACATAAAACTATGCTTTGAAACTTGTTTGTTAGCACAATTGGCATCTGATTCTTCCAAGTAACAGGGCTACATGAATGTGGGTTGTGAACACACTGGAAATGCTGCTGATCCCATAGCTTTTTGAGAGCAGAGGCCATGTCTTAGTTAACTCCGTGTTCCCCCCTAGGGACTGACATAAACCATGTGCAATAAACATGGGCAGAATCATACTTTTCAACTCTATCCAGTCACTATAGCCTTCAGTTCAAACATTTATTGAGCATTCATTTATTCTAGTAAAAAGCAGTGTTAGGTACTGCAATGAAAACTTCTTTTCAAATCAGTTATTCATTCTTTAAGGTCTTTTTTAGGATCAAAAACATGAAATGAAATGTCTTACCATGATTATGATCTCCAGTCTCTCACGGTAAAGCACAATGGAGAGAACATTCTATTATAAGGGCCCCTGGCCTCTAGTTCAATAGGCTTCCTATCTTCACGCAGGGCACAGCTTGGATTCCTCAGGAAGTAGGCGTGAAGATGGTGGTTTGTGTGTAGAAGGGTTATCTGTGAATGCCCAAGGGATCAGCCCCTGTGCAAAGGAAAGTGAGCAAGAAACAGTGGGCAAAGGAAGAAGCTGAGCTGTGATGGCTCTCCACGGAGGTTTCACCCCATTTTATGGAAAGTTCTGGAACTGGGGTAAACGTTAAGAGTTGTCCCAAACTGAGGTTGATTCTCCCATGGTTTTTACTGGCATAAGTCTCCCCAAAAAGGAAATGTGGCCTTGGGTCACAAGCTTCTGTTCAGCAGAACGAATCTGCTTTGGGGTGGCAGCTGAGGCCTAGTTCCTGCACCATTGGCAGCAGGGAAGGAGCCAAGTCCTTCCTTTCTGAAGGGGGCTTGCATCATGTGTCCCTGTCTGCTGTGGTTCTCTCTTAAGATAGTAGAATTGCCTAAACCCAAGACAGCATAGTCACGAACACCATCAAATCATATGCTTGGCCATTGTTTCTGAGAATTCTGGGAGAAGGAACATCAGCTGTTAGTTGGTTCTTTGGTATAACAGTCCGTTTGCAAGGCTTGGTGCAGATTGTGGCTTGCACTGGGCTACATCTCCAAGATGGCAGGAGGCACGGGGGCTGAATCAAGCCTTCATCCAGCTTAGCCAGGCTTGTCATGGTGACAGACTGTGTCTGCCCACAGGAAGGAATCGTCTTGCCATCTGTCTGCCATAGGGTCAACATATCCAGCTCTTACAGAAGTGCTGTGTGTTTTAGAAAGGGCTCAGCCTTTACTGCTATTCTCACTTACATATAAACACTGTGAACACATACATAGCCTGTTTTATTCCTTTTCTCTCCTCTTTCAGATGTTAACAATGCTTATGTTGGCAGTGGTGAAAGAATTCCACTTCTGTACTATCAGCCTAATGGGTTGCATATTGTCAGGAACTACTATTTAGCAACATATACATTACATAAGACCTTTCTTATTTATACCTCCACACAAAACAATGCCAGAAGAGATGAGGCAGCGTAGATGAGGCAACTTAAGCATTCTGAGCTGTTGTCTGGTTTTGAGAACACCTGACAATTTCCAGTGCTCAATCCCACAGGCTTAGGAATTTATAAAGTAAAATTTTGCAGGAAAAATATTAAGTGCTTTATTTTTATTTGCATTAAAAAGTCAACATTTTCATGAATCATTCTAAAAGTGTTCCTGTTTAATCGTATTTATTGTCATAAATTTTCATCTGCATTTCTATTTGACATACTGCTGGCTGTATAAATAAAAATAATAATTAAGTAATAATGATCACAAAATAATTCCCAGAATTTTGAAAGTTTACATCTGTGTTCTCATTTGTTTACATATATGAAATTACATACAGAGACAACCCATTTCCAATGTTCAATTCAAATCAAAGAGTATTTAGGTAACAGCGCCACCTATTGCCATAAAGTTAAAGTAACCCTATTTGTTACCATGCCCTTAGCATTTGATTTTACAATTCTTAATTTTTCTGTTTCTGTCTGTTATCCTAAGTTTTCATTTTCATTTCAAACTAATAGATGATTTCAAGTAATATAAATATATGAACACTTTCAAGAAAAGTACATTTAATAAGAGAAATTTATTTGAAGGTTTAAATACAAAATGGGTCAATAACCAATATTAAAATAAAATAATTTAGGCTTAATTTGTTCTCTGCCTTTGAAAGCCAGCATCATAAAAAAGCATGGCATAAATTTGCATTTTTAATTAAATTTTATACAATATCAAACATCAATAATAGGTCTTTGATTTCATCTGTTACAAAATGTACTATAATATATTTAAAATAGATCACTGAAAAAAGGAACTATAATTTCCTCTGCTGTGATAAAAATTGTGACTTTCTTTTCAAAAAAATTGTTCATAGCATTAATTTGGATTTATGTAAAAACATGTAAACTAACATGTAAACTAGTTCGTGCATTTTATTTCATTGTTTTTATTTTATAAAATAGTTCAAAATTTACTACACATACACATTCATACAATTAATATCAGTTGCCCATTTTCAAAAACATATATATGAATATCTTTCTGAATAAACTGAATTTTTAATATGTATAAAAATAAAAGTTTATTTGCTTAATTAATTCTGAAAGACTTCACTCATTTAGATATATTATGATATTTTCTGTTTATTTATTGTATGTTAAACAAACTGCATAAGACTGCATAAATTATGACTGTCTAAGAATTAAAAAAAACAATTATTGAACTTTCTAGCAGCAAAGTCATGAATGAAATTAATTTTTTTAAAAAGCAGAATTTTCTTTTAATCTCCCCAAATGAATTGTGGTATGAAGTGGTATTTATAGAGTCTAAAACTTAAAGTTACCTTAGATGAACAAAAGAACAGTTAAATTTTAATATATGCTTCTTGGTTCTTAGGGAAGATATCATAAATCATGTATTTCTAAAACCTAATTATATAGATGGTTTTCAAAATTACAATGACTTGAGTTTGTTTATAATCTTTGTAACTTAGATGTAAAAATTATTTCAATTTTTCAATTGTGTCTTTTAATTTTCATATTCAGTTACATTGAGCAGTTTTGTTGATTATATATGTTTATATGAAAAATGATGATATTCTTGAATCATCTAAAATTGTGCTATTTAAATTCAAAATAAACTTTATGAATGCCATGTACAGTCTGAGTATGCTGAAATATTGAATTAGTTTAGTATCACTGTTTGTATAGCTATGGATATGTTTAGAAGACATTCAAGTTTAGTGAAAATATGACCAATTACATATGTAGGAGAGTAGGAAACATATCTTTTTTTTCTAGGTTCCAAATAATTTATGCTATGTGTAAAAATTTAACAAAACATCTTGCAAAACAGGAATTTTGCTCACAATAGCTAGCACAGTTCTTGGTACACAGTAGGTGTCAAATACTATCTACTCAAGGTTAAAAGAATAAATACAATCACTATGTGGCCTTAGAAGGATCAAAAACTTTTTTTTTTTCTCAATTTCAACTCCCCTGTGTATAATTGCTTTTCTTATTTGATGTAATTAATTATTGTAAACACAACTCCCTTTAACTATAGATTGTTTTTCGGAAATATGTTAACCTTACAAGACAACATATATTTTGAGGTCAAAAAAAATTGGGGGACAGATCTGACTATTGTTTCAAAAATATGTTTCCTACCATATTAAAAAAATACTTTAAAATTGTCAGTTAATGTCTTCACAGACTTTTTAAAATTCCTCATCTTTGGAATAATTATTATATTTCAACTGAAAAAATAGAAATAACATAAAATAGAAGGACGAGACTAGGGGAACAGTGGAAATGTACCAACCATTTTAAAATATCCTCACCTAGCTCTATATAAAGCAGTACATAAGAGACACTGCTTAGATAAAACATATATTATTGTCCATAAAAGTAAAGAACATTGATAATATATACCGGAAACAAACAAACACACAAAAACCCTGCTTACTTGAATAAAATAAATACACACGACTGCACATAGGCAGAACCTGATAATTCTTACAGTCTGAGCGGTTTGGCTTATTTTGTGCTGTCAGAATTAAAACAAGTATTTTGTGTAAAGATCTTCAAGGTGTTGAATTTGAATGTTGGGGTCATGCTTCTTTATATAAGATTGTCATTAAGGTATAATTCAATCTGGAATAAGTATGAAGAGGGGTAGGTAATTAGGTCTAATGTTGAATTATTTGTCTTCGCTTCCCCACGTAATTTCCTAAGAATGCAGACGAGGAACATAAAGATAATGGCTGTCCCCCAACCACTCACATCACCGTTGTTTTTATGTCTTAGCTTGACTAGATCATTGCTTTAAATGAGCATCACAAAACCAATGGAGCTTTAGTCTCTGCATTACCTTCTCCTCATAATCATTTTCAATTTATTTTTTTCCTTGCATGTCATCATTTTAATGTAAATCTTTCTTTTTCTTTTCAATAAAATGAAATGATTAAGTAATTCTGCCTTTTGCATGATTAAAGATGATGGATAAGCTTGGGTGGATAAATATCAAGGCTCCTAACAGAATCTGTGCACCTCACATGTCAGAATCCTTCCAGCTTGCTCACTGTTAATGACAGGAAAAATTAGCATGTCTCTGGATAGCCTAAGAAGAACCAGAAGATAAGGAAACTGTATCATCTTTTCTTAGTAAAATTTAAATCACTTTCTTTCCTTCCTTTCTTTCTCTCCCTGTATCTCTCTCTCTCTCTCTCTTTCTTTCTTTCTTTTTGTTGTAATTAATCCCTAGCATAAAGAGTAGAATTAAATTATATAGAAATCTTAACCACAATGCAGGTTCATATAAAACTAAAAAAAACAAAAAAAAACAACTAAAAAGTCAGTAGTTGTTAATAATTGCGTAGTAAGTACATATGTATAAGCCAATATATGATAGAGAGAAAATATTAATGCAAGGATATTTAACAGAATCATTAATGACATAAAACAATGATTGCTCTAAAAGCACTATTTTGGTCATTTCATCATAATGTCTTAAAGGGCAAATACAAATAAAATTAACAGTAATTACTATTTTAGTTTTCAGAACTCCTTTATCTTTTGGTTTTCACAGTTTGCTCAGCCATGTATCAGAAAGAAACTATGACCAGAGAACACATATTACATTGTCATTGCTGCTAGATACAAGAACTGTAATAATGCTAAAAATTTATGTTGGGGCCTCCTGAGATTCAGATTTTCTTTTTTCATGTAATGCTTAAGATCACAATTTATTTTATCTTATTTTAAAATTTTCACAGACTCACCCATAGTTTCCTTAGTCAACCTTAGTTTTATAAAATGAAAACCACTGGTCTCTGAGCAGAGGCCTGGGCTAAGAGTAAAACACGCCCCACATCAGTTTGCCAACCAGGACCACACAACAACATTTCCCGACCTAAGTTTTGTAGACATCTGTATCATGGTAGTCTTGTATCCCTTTTTTGACAGAAAAAATTACTGTTCTCTGATTTTTCTTTTTCTTTTTTTTTTTTTTAGTGTGTTCTGGATGGCAAAATTTGGGCCACAAAATGCTAATTCCTAACCTAACACCATGACAGCAATCACGGCCATCACCAGGATAGAATAAAGAGAACAATCTAACATCCAGGGGTATGAGTTTCTCATCAGTGCCTGGCAGACTGCCGTGAAGGCTTACAGTAATCCCATTGGACAGCCCTGGTTGATGAAGCCTGGGAACAGGCAGCCACAATGTAGGGAGTTCACAATTGCAAGCATTTGTCCATAATTTAAAGCTATACGAGAAGTGGAGAGTATTCATCTGAACAACAAGCTGTAATTTCACTGGAGTAACATTTACACAGTTTTTAACCCATTAACTTCTTCTTCCCTTATGCGCGCTGACTTTCTTGTTTTAAAAAATACCTCTCTCCAAAAGGCAACATGCAAACACCTAACACAAGCTTATCTGTTAAGCCGTGAAAACCTGCCATAAGAATAAAAGCTTTTTGTTTGGAAACAGCATCAGTGAGTGACATTTCTAAATCTAAAACTTGGCAGTTTTTTGATAGTTTCCTCTTATGTGGTGCTTTTAGTACTTGAAATTCATTTTTAGCATATCACAAGCATATCTAAGCTGGTATTTAGCTTTTCTTTTTCTTTTTTTTTCTTTTTTTTTTTAATTTTCATTTGAGCTGGGTCTGACCATGTATTACTTCAGCCTGAGATATTACCAAATGTAATAATTTAAGTAACTCCAGCTTTGCCATTCCCATGAAACTGAGTGTGTGTGTGTGTGTGTGTGTGTGTGTGTGGCGCGCAGGCATGTGTGTATGGGTGGGGAGTTCCTCCATGATCTCATGGAAATGTATAAACCTTGGCAACTCACATTTTATTTGCTTCTCCTATTACCGCAGAAATCAGGCAACATTTTAAAACAAAGAAACAATGTGGTGGGGCACCTGGGTGGCTCAGTGGGTTAAGCCTCTGCCTTCAGCTCAGGTCATAGTCTCAGGGTCCTGGGATCAAGCCCCACATCCCACATCGGGCTCTCTGCTCAGCAGGGAGCCTGCTTCCCCCTCTCTCTCTGACTGCCTCTCTGCCTACTTGTGATCTCTCTGTCAAATAAATAAATAAAATTTTAAAAAAAGAAACAATGTGGTTTTTTAAAATATCAAAATACAGAATGATAGTTACTAAATACACAAAGCATTTCTTTTAAGAATACCAGCAGTTAGATTATCTATCAAGTCATTTTAAATAGAAAAGTTTGCCATCATCTAAAGCTCAGAATTGGATAGTTAGTGCTGCTTTCTCTTCTTTATAAAAAAATCTACGATTTTGTCTTTACTTCCCCTTATGTTTTTGCCACAACATCCTCACATGCATACATGTTACTATCAGAGCACATTTTACTTGCTATCCTAGCTAAAAAAAACTACTTCGAGTATCCAGCCTTTACCCAGTTTTGAAGAAAATCTATTTTTATCTCTCTAGCAATAGCTACTTCCTTCTACCACTATTCCTTACCCCATCTTACTCCTTCCATTTGAAACCATCGGGAAGTAGGACACCTGGGTGACTCAGTTGGTTAAGCAGCTGCCTCTTGGTTTTGGCTCAGGTCCTGTGTGATCTCAGTGTCTTGGGAATCAGGCCCCTTGTTGGCCCCAAGTTGGGCTTGGGCTCTGCACTCAGTGGCTGATCTGCTTCAGAATTCTCTTCCACCTGCAGCCCCTCTGCTTGTATGTACTCTCTTCTCTTTCTCTAAAATAAGTAAATCTTTAAAAAAATAAAGTAAAATCATGGGGAAGTCTTATGATAACTAGTATTAGAATCTTTTATACTTTGGTCTCTTGGTTTCAATTCTTTCTCAATAAATTCATTAAAAGCTATAGTAATTTTGGTTGCCTGTTAAGCCAATCATTTTAAGGACATCAAACCTTCCATTTGAAACCAGGACATCATCTATATATTGAAGTAGCAATAAACAGAAAGAAGAACAGCAAACTGTTTAAAAGTTAAATATATTACTGGGGCCAAGATCACATTCTCTACTATCTATCGCTTCAATATCCAAGTACAAGACAAAGGGGAGACTGTCATTAAACCACAGCATGCCTGGTCCCCTCTTCCTCCTGAGCCACCGTGCTCTTTTTCTGAAGCTGTCACATACATTGTGGTTATTACACTAATATGTCTGTGACATATGAAGAAGCAATTTTTTATTCATATCTGATTGAGAATTCTCAAGAATAGCCAAGTATTAATGCCAGATGGCTCTAACTCTGGCATTTCTAATTACTCAGCTATTCCCAAATTACCCTTTAGGAGTCAGGCTTATGCCTATAGTTCTCCAAAATCTATTTATTATACCAAAGGTCTTCAACAAATAGTTGCACATTATCAAGTTAAATTCAGACTCCTTACCCTAGCACTCACAGCCCCCACTGCTCTTTCTTCATTTTTAAACTTTGTATTGTAAAATAAGACACAGATTTGGAAAACCACACACAAAAATAGTACTGCTGAGTGAAATATTATAAGGCAAACACTCATGTGATCCCACTCAGGTCCACATACAGGTTTGTCCACCCAGAAGCTGCATGACATGCTTCATTCCAATGGGAGCCATTCTCTCTGCATTTCTTTATGGTTTTATCACCCAAATACGTGTGCAGCCCTTGTCACTATAATACTCTTTCCAAAATTTTAATTTGGTATCTTTTACATTAAAAAAAAAAAAAACACCTTATAATCCCCTGTTCTGCCCTTTTATCTATACAATTTTTCGGGTGAAGAACACACAACTGATGGTATCTTCAAGAACCCACAAACACATGACCTGAGTTTAGAGTCTAGATTTGCTGATTGAGTTCTCACACTGCAATTTAACATTGTCCTCTGTCCTTTAGAGTTCCTGAAAATTGGCAACACTATGCAGAGACGCCATCAGTCTCAGGATTGATTTCTTTGATGGTGTGTTCTTCCAAGAAGAGACACAAAGTACTTATTCATTTTGTAATGTTTGCAGTTTGAAATGCAAAATACTTAGACCCACTCATTTATTAAGGATTGCAAAATAGTGATATTCTAATTCTATCATTTTGTTTTCACTTACTACGTGGAACAATTTCACAAGGAGGCTCTTTAGGACAGCTGAACTTGAAAAGCTGTCTCTCCATTTCCAGAGATGTCTGGATGTCTGGCTTTGACTTTCAACCAATATAAGTGCAGTGGAATTTATGATGTTTTGTTTAAAACCCTAAACTCTCTGGTGACCCCCCTCCCAACCCTAAGGCCAGTTTATTTACTGAGAGTTTTCAGCTGGCATAACTAGTAAGATAGACTGAGTGGTTATGTAACCAGAGGGGTATTAGAGACCCCCTGGAAACTTCCGCCTTGAACTCTTCTGAGACCAAATTCACTGCTCAGAACTTGGTGGTGAATCAAAAGGTGAAGTATATCTGTCCCTGAATAAGAATCATGGAGAGTTTGCACCTGAATGTCTCTTCATCTCCAATGCCTACTAGCATTCTCTTTCTTTTCATTTGACTTTAGATAATAACCTTAAATGAGCATGTTCTCTTTTGAGTCTTAGGAGTCTTTTCAACTATCCAAAACTAAGAAATACTTTCAAAGTCAACTCCTCTCACCTACTAGGTTTTCTTAAAAGATGTATTTAGGGGCGCCTGGGTGCTCAGTCAGTTAAGCGGCTGCCTTCAGCTAAGGTCATGATCTCAGGGTCCTGGGATCAAGTCCCATGTCAGGCTCCCTGCTCATTCTTCTCCCTCTCCCTCTGCCTGCCGCTCTGCCTACTTGTGCTCTCTATCTCTCTGTCAAATAAATAAAATCTTTAAAAAAATATTTAAAAAATTTAAAAGATGTATTTATTTATGGGGGGGGGGGGGGTAGAGATAATTCCAAGCAGATGCCCTGCTGAGCCCAGAGGTTGACATGGGGCTGGATCTCAGATCCCAGATCATGACCTGAGTGAAAACAATCAAAAGTCTCAGTCTTGGGGCCCCTCGGTGGCTCAGTGGGTTAAAGCCTCTGCCTTTGGCTCAGGTCATGATCCCAGGGTCCTGGGATAGAGTCCCGCATCGGGCTCTCTGCTCAGTGGGGAGCCTGCTTCCTCCTCTCTCTGCCTGCCTTTCTGCCTACTTGTGATCTCTCTGTCAAATAAATAAAATCTTAATTTTTTTTTTTTTTTAAGTCTCAGGCTTAACCTACTGAGCTACTTGGACACCCCTCATCTGCTACTTTTTTATATGATGGTTTAATTCATATGTAAGTACAGGACAAATTTGATTTCTTTCCTTTGATTTAACCAGTTTTCAAAGTAGTGAATTGGTTCTGTTATCTTCAACAGGCAATCAATTATGCTTTTTTAAATATATTTTTAAGTTTGTTTAAGCATAGTTAACAAGCTTAGATTAATTTCAATGTTTACCCTTTTATTTTCTTTATTTTTTGCTGAGCCTTTAACTACCCTCGTTTTATTAAGAATCAATCAACAGTAAATTATGACTAGTGATTGCAGTTATTTTCAAATATTCACAGGGACCCTGCAAACACCTTTCAGAACTATTAAAGACACTTTTGCAAAAACATTTGATGGCAAGACACTTTTCATGGAATGTAATGAAATGATAATGGTGAATGGAGGTAAGATGCTTCAGTTACTTAAAGTGCAGTCATGGGTTTATCTCCATACGTTCTACTTTGCATGCCCCTTAAGTTCTTCCACTTCTGGTCTGGACATAATCAAAATTATGGCCTACCCTTCCCACTGAGGCCTGTCATCCTGAAAGCATGAGCTTGCATTTGTAGAGTAAGGGTGCCACTGAGGCTGGCTGGGGTGGATATTGGGACGGTACTGAAGCTAGGAAGTAAGGCACACATGGTCAGTGCAGGGTGCCCACCTTGCTACTCATTGGAATGACCTCGGGAACTCCGTAGGTCCTAGAGCTTAGATCTCATCCCTAGAACTTCTGACTCAATTAGTCCAGGGTCTCAATGTTTACCCTTTTAGAAGCTCAAATTCTCTCATTTGTCCCAGTCATCTTTGATGACTGTCATGCTTTCTGGTGTATCAAGATGCTCTAGAGTTATCTTTTGTATTTCTCCTCTGCCCTGACTTAGTATCATCCATCAGCACAATCTGTATCCTGGGAATGCTCATTCCTGCTGGGTCAGCCATTGTCTTTAGGTCTTTTCAGTGAACAGAACTAATTAATAAATAAATATTTTAAAATGCTTTAAGAGTTTATACTTCTATTTTGGACTATAAGTGAGGACTATAGGGTGTTTACTTAGCCTCTTTTATGTATATCTTTTCCAGACTGAATACACAGTGAACTCTAATGGATATTTAGGACGTTTATTTTTAGAAGGAGGGAAGTTACAGATGTTTAGAATATAGAGGATTCACAAAGATCAGGACAATAACCCAGACCTTGTCACAGGTGAGGCTTTACCAACCCTATGTACAAATGAATGGGAATGAGAGTATTGTCTCTGGAACCTAAAAGGATAGACAATTATGTAGAGTCAGTCATCTTGTTAAGAAATATGATCATGGTCATTGGACACAGCCAGTTCAAGAAAAACTTGCAGGGAGGAAGCCAAGAATTATTACTCTGGTCTCACTCTCTTTCCTCCTGATTTCCTTCTCCTGGCAAAATTCATGTTAATCATATTGCTTTAGAACCTGTTTTTTATACTTTCTCTGTTTGTCAATAACTATTCTTCAAAAGCAGTATTTCAATTGCTGAAAGATATTCTGTCACATGTATATCCTGCAAATAATGTACTCAAGTAGTAAATATTTAATTACTTTTTCTATTAATTTTCTGTTATTACCAAAATATTTTTTTCTGCTATTATAAAAAAATATATATGTAGCTAATTGTTTGCATAGGCTTGTAGCTCTACTTTGGGTAATTTATATAAATACAAATGATATTCCAAACAGTATGTACATTTTTAATATTTGGGGGATATTTTGTAAAATCACTCTCTTGAAATATAGCACAACCTTGCACTTCCTCCAGCAATATTTTTTTTTCACACCCTGATTAAACATGTGGGCTCTGATGTAAGATTTCCTGGCATCAAAACCTGACTCCACTACTTGCTGGCTGTACAAGTCAAGTTCCTTAACCAGTCTCAGTCTCATTGTTCTATAAATAGAGATGGTAGTTATGGTATCTTCTTATAGGTTAGAAAGAGTAAACAAGATGCTGAATGTCTAAAACAGTGTCTGGCATATAGAAAGCAGTCGATAAATGTCAGTAGGCATTTAACTCTAAAAGCACTTCTTTGCCAATTTGATAAGTACAAAAGTTCCTTATTATTTTAACCTGAATTTCTTTAATAATCAGCTTGGATATTTTTTCACTTCCCTCTAGGTAATTGAGGTTTATTCTTTATGAATTATTTATTTATGCTTTTTACACATTTTTTATTTTGGTGGTAATTATTTTAAATATTAAGAAAGTCATCTATATATTAGAGATAGTTTGTATATTATATATATTTTAAATTATTGTCAGGTTGTCATTTGGGTTTCAGTTGTACATTATAGGTAATTGATTCTGTAAGTTTTTTAAATGATTTCTGACTGTTGTCATGCTTAGAAAGCCCTCCACAACCCCAAATTACATAAAACAGCTTTAGGTTCCACCAAAAAGCAGACTCTTAACTATAGAGAATATACTGATGCTTATCAGAGGGGAGGTGGGTGGAGGAGTGAGGGCTAAGGAGGGCTCTTGCTGTGATGAGCACTGAGCACTGGGTGTTAGATGCCAGTGTTGAATCACCAAGCAATACACCTGAAACCTAATAGATTGTTTTTCTTTATATAGCTTTTTAGTAATAACAGTGTTATATTACTTGTATACCTATGTTTTGAATGCACTGGCAAATAATTTAGATATAAGTTGTGAAATAGGGAATCTAAACCTCATTTTTCCAGATGACTAAGACCTACACTAATAACTTTTTACGTACAATATATGATCTTATCCCGGATTGGAACTTTATTTTAGGTGAAATTGTTTATATAAACACGGGTATAACTCAGGGCTTTCTATTGTTTCACTCCTATGCTTATACTTCCTTACACATGTGAGTATATAGTAAGGTGAAGATTCCTTTATAACTCTTATTTTTAGCAATTTAATTGAATATTTTATAAAACAGTATATTTTAAAGTAACTAGGTCATAATTCATTTAAGTTTCCATGAATTAATTTATTGAAAGTCACCAACATTTAAGAGATAAACCCAATAATATTAGACTTCATTGTATGTATTTGGGATAATATTTTATGAAACTTACATTGCCTCTGTGTGTGTGTGTGTGTGTCTGCATGCAGATCAATTCACATGCTGAATATGCTTCATACTGTAGGTTACAACAAAAAAAGAGTAAAAATCACTGCTGTGATAGTATTAATTCTTTCAGATAATACTAGAATATTTTTTTCAAGTTTCAATGCCCCCTACCAAAATTTGTCCATATGGATATTTACTGGCATTTTGTTAGGGATCACCATCTTTACTTCCCATTTTAAAAGGCAGTTTTGTCCAAAGTAGTTTGCAAGACATATCCATTCTCATTACATTTTAGCATTCTTCAACATGTTAAGAAATCTAATTAGAGGTAATATGGATTTGTCTTCTGTAATTTCTTCTCTGCATCTCCCTGAATTTTGTTCACATGCTAGGCAATGTAATATTCACTCACTGAATTTACAACTTTCCTTTGCATCAAGAAAACCTTATTCCAGAGGTGCTGGGTGGCTTAGCTGGTTAGGCAACAGACTCTTGATTTCAGGTCAGGTCATGCTCTCAGGGACCTGAGCTTGAGCCTGGCATCTGGCTCCAAGCTCAGTGTGGAGTCTGCTCCAGATTCTCTCTCCCTCTACCCTTCCCCCTCTCCATTCCCCCACAGTAACCTTCTCATCGGGCTTATATGTGCACACATTTGTTCTCTTTCTTTCAAATAAATAAGTAATCTTTAAAAAAAAAACAAAAACTTACTCCTTTAATATGTAGGTAAGAGCCATTTCCCTGCCAAATGAATGGGTAGCATACCCTGGACCATTTTTATCCTGAACTTTAAAATGCAGTTGACATATCACTGAGAGTTACAGGTAGCAATGAAACATTTGTCTACACTAAGAAATTGAAGAGTGAAGCTTTCACATACCACCTGGTGTTATATAAGCCATGATAGGAAAACAGTGATAAGATTATAATCTTTTACAAGCTTATTCAGCATTCATAAATTAATAGTCTCAATGTTAGAGATAGATAAATAAATATAGTTATATATAAAATTCTTTATGGTATCCTTAGCAGCACCAAAACTTCATATCAGCATGTAACATGTGCCTGAAATGTGCTCGGAACTCGACATGCATCACCGTATTTAAACCCAGCCCATGAGGTTTAAATCTCTATTGTACAGCTGACACTTACGAGGTTATAAACTCACCTAAGTACACAAAACTGGAATGTGGCAGATCCAAGGTCATAAAAAAGAGTTGCTCACTCTTGTGCACTATAAAAGGAGCAAGAAAAAGAGTTATCTTATGGATTCCATCGTTTTGGAAGCCAACAGACAGAGAGATTCTTTTTCCCAAGTCCAGAATGTCCTTGCAGCACCTAATGGTCTCACTGAGGGGACTGGTTCCTGATTCTCTCCTAGCCATCCAGCTTCCTTTTGTAGCAGCTGGCCCAAGTTCAATGTCTCTCTTTTTTTCCTTTTTCCTGAATTTCCATTTTTCATTCATGTAACTTTTGAGAGAATAAATGATTCATCTAGTTGTACTTCATATACAAGACAAAGCAAGACAAGTTGAATGTTTTCATTTTTCACTTTGGGGAAAAAAAATAAGCTTTTAGTCAAATCAACTTAAGAAACAGCTTGAATTGCAAGATAATACTGCTCCTGTAAGTAATTGCTTATGTGCCTGTCCTATTCATAGTGGAAGAGCTATGATTTATGAACATTTTTATTTAAAGTATAATCTTGGATTTATTCCAAATAATTGTCATCTTTGAAATGTTGTCAACCTTGCTAGCCACAGGGATGCCAGAATTAAAGTATATATCAGCTCACCACATGGTCCGCCCATTGGGCTCAAGTACGTTTTTATCCGCCTTTCTTTTATCGCGTATTTCCTTGCTTCACATTTATATTTAATCCATTGGCTTCTGTGATTTCTTTTATACCAGAGAGTATGTGAAACACAGGAGAAAATGAGTAGACATATTCACTTAGCAGGAGCTTTCTCCCTGATTCTCTCTGTCTCTCTTTCTGGCTGAAACTCCATTAGGCAAAAGTGCCCCTGGTATTAATCTAAGATGATTAGCTGTGAAGTGGAACACAAAGGCAAGCCTGGGGTGGAGCCATCTGAGGGTAGGAAGACACTTTAGAGCAAAAGGATCAAGAAGAACACGAGTTTAAGAGGAAAACTTTCAAATAATAATAGGCACAGGAAATAATGTTAGCTACAGCTGCAAACCAAATGGGAGAAGAGATCCACCAGGGCAGAGATGAATACCGGCCTCGCAGAAGCTGTGCGGCGAGCCCAGAGACCACTGTCGCCATATTGCAGTTCAGTTGTTCGTCCCTCCCCTTCCCTCTCTAAAATTGTCGTAAAATTTTAAGTACTTGTTTTTTCTCCTACATCCCATCCACATCTTACTCCTGTGTCTTGCCTAACTTGCCACTGATGTTGTGTTTAGGCAGCACTGTTTACTGTATATACCATACACTCCCACAAATTAGAAATTACAGACTCTCCCTTGCAATTCTCTTAGGGGATGGATCTAGTTCCAACCAATACTAATTTATCAGCCATGACGTGTTTCACTTCTAGACTCTTAACAAATAGCTAAGAGCCAGTGTGCCATGTCCACTTCCCCAGGGAAAAGGTCACATTACAACATGTAAGAACCCAATGGCTCGCCAATGAAAGAGCATCTCCAAGGACCGGCATCTGCCTTCCCATGAACAATTATTAAAAGTTGTATGTTAGACTTTTGTGGTCCTGAGGTCAATTTGTGCCTAATCTAATTTATACATTAAGCTATATTTTATTTTATTTTATTTTATTTTATTTTATTTTATTTTATTCTATTCTATTCTATTTTATGGGGCGAGGTACTGTTGTGTATTCACTCAACAAATACACACAGGGAGGAAAAGAAGTCACCGCTCTCATAGAACTATCACTCTAGTGGAGGTAAAATGCAATGTAGTACAATGGTATGATGTTAGCTGATTGTATTTTCTCCAAAATGATCATAGATATGTCTGATTTTTCTTAATTTTTATTTATTTATTTATTTGTTTGTTTATTTATTTCGGTTTTTCATATGAGTATAGTTGGCACACATGAAGCTACATTTTAACTAATATGTACATTGGTATTCATTTTTAACATACAAATTAAACGGACAGAATGCATGCTGGTCATGTATTAGGAGGTTAGGATTTTACTTCCATCCATTCGATGTTCCTTTAAACAATGTGTATAGCGTTTCTACAGTATTTTAAATCATTGTTTCAAATATGCCCTAGGAATAGTCAATAAGAGAGATCCCTGTTCTCAGAAAAATGGTAAGATAAAAATTAGGTAAACAAATAAATTAGTGATGTAATTAAAAAAATTAATGTTTGGTTAAAAACAATGCCAGTATTAGGTAAGAGACCTAGGTTGGGGACTGTTCAACTGAATAGTTAGGGAAGACCTCTTTGTCTTAGAGTTAGAGTGAAATAAAGGAGCTAGTCCAAATATTTCAGAGAAAGGTCTTGGGTATAAATGATTTTAGTGAACTAAGGAAAGGAAAGAAATACAATGTGATTAAACCATCAAAGCATAGTGAACCTGGAAAGAGTAGAAGTATATGAGGCAAGAGTATGTAGTAAGAATTAGAAATTTTTTTAAAAAATTCTGTATCAGAGAAATTTAAGTAGGGAAACTTATTAATCATGTTTACATTTTCCTAAGTTCATTCTGGGCATCATGCAGATAATGGATATATTTTTAATGCAGAACTGACTGGATCACTAATAAATTAGATGTGCAAAGTATAGAAATAAAGAGATCAGTAAGAGCTCCTAGGATCCAGATCCATGGTGATACCATTCGCTAAGAAGGAGAAAGCTGGGAGAAGTACTTGTTTCCAGATGGGATTTATGATACCAATTACACATCCAAGTGGAGTTGTTTAATAGGAAATGAAATGTAAAAATACAGAGCACCGTGGAAAAGTTACAGTGAGATAAAATTTGGGAATATTTTTATGCAAACTTCATTTAACTTGATTTGATTAAGATCGCTTAGGGAGAAAGCTTCAAGAAGAGTCCGCTGAGGATAGAATCCTGGAATATTCCCGTATCTGGTAATTCAGAGTCTTATTTCCTCAATCTCTTACTCCCCCTCAAAGCAAACTACTCAAAGTTGCTAAAAGCTTTCTCTTGAGAGGATCCAAAGGAGTGATTCTAGTGAAAATTTCAGGTATGGTGGTAAACTATTGGGAGAAATAAAGTCAGTAGAAGAACACTTTTGAAAAATCTATAAATCATGCTGTTTAGGTGGTTGCTCACTCTATCTGCAGCCCAGTCCTAGCTATGAAATAGTTACCTCACTCAGAGAATCCTCATCCTATGGCTCTACATAGGGAAAGTAAGAGCAAATGATCCTTTAATACATACAGGGCATACAATCATAAATTTGAAATAAATTATCACCCTGCCACAAATCTTGATTGGGTTTCCACAAATAGCCCACTAGTGAAATATTCACTTGGCTAGTCAAGGAAGTGATAAGGGGGCCACAGAAATGAGTAATTGTTCCAAAAATGATCTGACCTAGTTTGTTACATGGCTTGGGGACATCACTCAAATTTTCTGTCTGTGTTTTGAAGCAAGTGCTTTGAAATGATCAGCAGCATACGTTCCATTTGCCATCTTTGTGGCCTATTTTCACAGAGAAACAACCACCATTGCTTACCAGGTAACACAAGTAGAGTTGTTACTGGTAACAAAAGGGACATCAGGGACAGAGGCAAAAGACGTCACAGTGAAATAATGATGTTCCACTCTTGAAAAGCCATGGCTGAATTCCAGAATACTGGCCATCAGCCTTTCTCTAGCACTGTAAATACTGTATCCTGACAAACCAGAGAAAGTTGCTAAATAAAATGCTTGGATCACAGTCTTAATTAGCGATTTCATGAAGGATCTTGAATTGTTTGAGAAGGAGAAAAATGATTCACTCTATTTTGGTAATTTCTTGAAGTCTCTTATAAATATACTTAGCAAAATTAGACTCACAGAATAGGCGTGGATGGGTTTAATTCGTCATGAGTGATCTTTATGCACAGATTAAGTGTTGCCTACATTGGACTGCAGTGGAGTATGTCGTCACCATTAGCAATTTGAGGAGGAATAAAAACAAAGGAAAAGGGGGCAAGTAGAATACTATAAGAGGGCAAATGTATCTTCACCTTAGATCAAGCCCTGGCTCTTGGGATCCAGCAGTCTTCAGATTCATATGAAACATAGGATCCTGCTACTCATTGTCCCTTCTCCAAAGTTTTTCACATCCCAACACGTGCCTAATTTACTTACTTAACGTTCCACGAGACTTACCGTGTTTCTTTTTTAAATTTTATTTCCCAGTTATATGTCTCACTCGGGGGGTTCTCCATTTTCTTCTGCTTTTCCAGCTTGAATCAAGCCAGTTGGGTATTGGGTGACTTTGAGTGTACCAAAGTTTATATCTATTACCAGTCTGAGAAGCCAAGGTAATAACTGGGTTTAGCTTGATGAATATGGTATATCCAGTCACTTTGTCTTGCATTTATATTTAGAATTGTTTTTGTTGTTGTTAGCTCTAGGCCTAACACAGGGCTTAAATTCATGACCCTGAGATCAAAAGTTTATGCTCTACTGACTAAGCAAGCCGGGCACCCCTAGATTTTTGTTTAATTTTGACTGAACTTTTAAATATCAAACACCTTTAGATAGTCATCCAATTAATCAATTTATTTATTAAACATTTATTGAGTACTTATGCTATGCCAGGGATCCCCTTATGATATGCTGGATATAAAGCAGTGAGCAAAATAAATATGCTCTAGCCCACAGGCAACGTGTGGGCTTCTATGGAAGTAGGCACTATACAAAAATTTTTCAATGAAATGAGATGACTGTTATGTACAGAATGATTCTGGAGCTCAATGTAACTATCATCAGGAGCAAATCAGGTCCTGCAGAAGACCTGTGGGAAAACGAATCCCAGACCATCCCCTGCAGAAGTCCTGTGGGAAAACGAATCCCAGACCATCCCCTGAATTCTGATTCACACTGACATAAATTCCTGACTTTCAAATAAATTAATATGATTAAATTCTTTGTCTTCAAGGCAGTCTACCAGAGCATCTCTTGACATACCCAATATGTACACCTTGTTTTCCATCCATGTAAATCCTGAATACATAATGTCAGACACAGTAGAAATATCATAGAGTAAGGATTGTCCATTAAAATTAGACAAATTAGACATTCATATAGTTTCAAACCAAATGCTAATCTACACTTTGTTGAAAAAGGTTCTTGAGTCACATTTGAGATCAGCAAGAAGAGGATCACTTCAAGTATAAGTGATGTGAACATAAGAAGAATAACTCTTATTTGCCATCCCTGTGCTACACTGAGCACACCCTTTTGGACTACATGAAGAACACCTCTCCAAGACTGAATTTCTTGATGGTTAGACAGGGCGCTACTCATTTCTGCGTTTACCTAGGGGTTTAATCATTGTTAATGGGAAAGCGATTGTAAACAACCTCCCTCCACTGAGAATTATCACTAGGAAAATTCTTTTGTTATTTAACTCTATCCCCCATTTTTTAAACAAATGGAAGAAAGCTTGTTGGGTGTTTCTTGGAAAATGACCTATTGCTCCACTCTTCATTACCAGGTGATCAAACTGCACCTTCTTAATTCACACGATGTCTCTCACATTCATATATTGATGTCATTATTTTCTAAATTCATACTGCACCTAGAAAAGATGGAAGCACCAAATGCAGGAAAAAAAAAAGCTAAATCAATTTGGCAAGGTATGACATATATACAATAAAGCAGGCGCTCTTCTGCTTTTTTTTTTTTTACTGAATTTATCCAACAATTGAAGTACTCATAGGATAAAAATTCATAGAATAGAGAAAAGGAAGAAAAAATATACATTTGTGCTCTAATAAACGACATGCAACTACTTATAAAACCTCCAAGTTCTGATAGTTTTCTCTCCATTAAAAACATTTTATTGGTATGAATGCATAATAATTGAATTTTTCAGCTGAACAAAATGGCAAATTATTGCGATGTTTATTCTAATATGATTTTCATCGTTTCTTAAGGAAAAAATGTTTCACAATTTTCTCTTTACCAATACATTTCTTGGGTCTTTCTCCCTCAGTGCACTGTTTGTGCTGAGCAACTTATCATTTCGCATGCTTATTTGGCACTTCCCTAAGAGCTTATAAAAAGCCTTTCAAATAATCATTCAACCAGATTAAAATTTTAGAAGAGAATGCAATCGGTAGTTTTGTTGGGGATAGGGTGAACAACATTAAAAGAAAATTGTTAATGTTGTCTATACCACTTACATTGATTCATGGTGAAAAATGTTTCTTAGTTTATTGCCTCCATCTGAACAGCAAATCTATGTAGAAAATCTGATCAAAGCACACTCTTTAATAATGCATCATGTCTCACTATTGACATTCTTAAGTTGTGTTGACTTTTACAACACTGGTAATGGTAGGAGAAGCCCAACGTTAATAAGTAGACTGATATTTAAAATATATATGCTCCATCTGAGTATTTGGAAAGTCATCTGAATGCTGTCTGAGGTCAAATGAGAAAAAAAAAATCTCTCCCAATGGCTGATGGAATAAATGTAGATGAATGTAGAAGAGTGTTTGTCTCTATGAATTTTCTTCTCATTGAGTAGAAACGTGTTGCTGTGTATCAGGGTTGCACTTTAGCTGTTGGGTACCCAGTGGATTGGTCATGAAGTGGCTGATTTGTGAGTGGTGAGTTTTCTGATTTCAGCACTAGAAAAGGTGTTCCAAGAGTGTTGTCTCCTCGGTCGGTATTCTAATAACCTTTCAGCACTGAATTGAGATAAAGCAATGGACGCCACTAATAGAATTTGCTGCAGGGAGGCCCATGGTGAATTGCTGACTTCACCATGAACTCTAGTGATGTAGGACACTAAAACAAAGCTGTAGTGAAGGAAAAAAAAGTGAATAGAACATAAAGAGGAAATACAATTTTTAAAAAATTATTCTGCATATGCAGAGACTATAAAATGGTATGTGATCTAACATACAACAATTTTCTGCATTCAATCCACTGTTCTCTTGGTTAAATAAGCACTATGGCAATGCACATGTTTCTATGCTGCTTTGCAGTACTTAAGATGGTATTATACATTATAATAAACAAAATGCAGGAATGTCACAGTTGGCTAAATTCCTATCAATTATGAACTTAATTTTTACACACATTTAATACTTATCTCATTTCAGACTTTGCTATACTGAGAAATTTTCTTTTAAAGAAAAATGGTTTATACAGTTCACTTCCTGCCATAATCAAGGTCTTTCTAACCTGATATCTGAAGGTTATGCTTCAGTGAATAATTCAGTAGGTTAGTGAAACTCTGGCAGCAAAGAAAGTGCTAATCTTAGATGGAAGCTGTGAGGGATATTAAGAAACAATTGCAAAAAGTGACATATTTAATAGAGAAAGATTACGCCGTGCTACATCTATTTAATTTGAATTGATAAATTTTGCCAGTATTTTATGAGATGCAGACTAGAAATTATGTGAAACTTCAGAGTGTCACTTGAATCTAGCAGAGAGAATAAAGACCTTAAAAATATTTTATTGTGATTTGAAAGACTTTTGGACCACTGAAGAGAATTTTGAAGAAACTGAAAATAAATTCACTGTAGGACTCTATTAATTTGAATTAAAAAAATAAAGGATATAGAAGGTGATTGGCCAAAAAATATATAAGGTATGGAATCAAAAAGAAATCGTGTCAGATGAGTCCTTGAAATCAGGGAATTCCTTCTGGACTGTGACTGAATGCAACTGGCTTCTCTCTCCATTTTTCAAGGGAAATGTAGTTGATCTGGCTGAGACAAGTCTGAAATTATGAATAATTGCAAGTGTGAAAATGATAGTGGGCAGTTTGTGGCCTTAATCACTAAATAGATCCGCATACGAACCCATCTTTGACATTTATAATTATCTTTTGCTATGTGTTCGCCTGACAGTATTTCTAAAAAAGAAAGCATAAATTCTTCTAGTGCTTAATCTAACAGTACTTAATTTAGGAAATTTAAAATGGAAAATTTATTAACGAATTAACTTGAACAGTATTTATGTGTGGGGAAAGATATCTAGTATAAAACATCTCAGAATCCATTCTCCCTACTCCGAATATATTCCATGAAAAGTAGGATTCCACATCGAATCAGCTTGAGGGAAATACATAGTGTCTCTTCTTTTTGGCTATTCACAATATAATTTAATGAGTTAAAATACCTGAAATGTCCTGCAGGTAAACAAACACAATTTTTTAAAATATATATTAACCAAAAATCATATTGCTTAAACTTTCACTTTCCAATTTTTCTTGACTTCCATATTCAATCCTCTTCCATATAATTAATACTATTAAGATCCTGCAGAATGTAGTTTTTGAAAATTTCTCCTTATATTGCTGAACATATATTGTATTGAAATTCCTATGTTTAAGTCACAACCTTCAATATGATGGTATTTCGAGGTGACCTCTTTGGAGACTAACTAGGTTTTAAATAAGATCTTGAGAGTAAAGCCCCTCGTGATGAGATTAGTGCCCTCAAAAAGTGGGAGAGATATCAGAGCTCCCTCTCTCTGTGCACACATTCCCAGGAAAGGCCAGGTGACTCACAGCAAGAAGGTAGCTATCTTCAAGCCAAGAAGAAGTCTCTCACCAGAACCTAGTCCTGCTGGTACCCTGATCTTGGACTTCCCGACTCTAGGACTATAAGAGAATATATGTCTCTTGTTAAACCACCCAATCTATGATATGTTCTCCTAATAGCCCAAATGGACTGAGACAATTGATTTATCATTTCTCATTTTATGTCCTATTTTATTCATATAGTATCCTTGGATGACCAAAGTTTCTTCTCTCCTCAACCCATACAGGGACATACATCGCAATCTTGTAAAAGGTAAGTCCTTTTAAAAGTGGAAAGCACAATGGCCTTGACATTTTTCTTAACATGCAGGTTTTGCTGCTATGTATCTTGGAATAATTTCCATACGGACCATAGTCTTCTCACCTAAGGCTTAGTATAGAAACTCTACATTATAAAAATTAACTAAGTCACCTTATATAAAAATTTAGAACAGATTCTGTAGTCAGTAGACAATTAGTGTGTGGTAGGACATCGTTATGATCATCGTTACAGCAAATATAAGAGCCAAACCAAACAACTCAACTATTACTAGTATGCATGTGTGTGCTGTAATAATACCACTGCAGCTTTGCAGTACAGCAATATAGCAGGTTGCGTTAGGAAAGAAGTGTGCCGGTTCCCTTTCCTTCCTAGCCCTCTGGCAGATTGAGAGAGGTAACCTTGCCTACCTAGTTACTGTGACAGATGCTGTCAGTGCCTTTTCTCACACCCGTGGACCTTAACCTTTCAGGATGCTCCTGCCAAATTCTGGTCGCCATACTGTGGTCTATGGCCCAAGTATGCCTGAGTGGGCTTTTGATCTGGGACATGGCCCATATGAAGCAGGTTGGACATACTGGTGAAATCAGTTATCTATCATCCTCATTATTCTTTAAGAAGTGACTCTTGAGGATGTAAGGGCAATCTGGCTGTGACTTCTGTGATCCCATTGATCATTAATGTTGATGCGGCTGATCTGGCTGGTCAGGCCCAGGTTGCCTTCCTCCCTCAGCACTCCATGTGCCTTCTTCCTGAAGCTATATGCTCAAGGGGGTGGTGGGAAGCGGGTGACCTTCCCTGATAGAGGAGGACCAGGGAGCTGATCTTCTATCAAGGGTATAGGAGTAGCTGTACTCCCCTGCTTGAACCTCCAAACAGGCTCTCAAGGTCCATTTGGAGGAGAATGTAGGGTAGTCAAGCTTCCAAGTCTCCAGACACATCCAAATGAGGTGCTGCATGTAACAGCTTGTCTTTCTTGAAGAGAAAGAAATGGAAGGAAGGAGAGGAGAAAGGAAGGAAGGAAGGAAGGAAGGAAGGAAGGAAGGAAGGAAGGAAGGAAGGAAGAGAAGACTCTTGAAAGTTGAGTATAAATCTCCCAGTTCACTTGCCACTGAGTGGGATAGTTCTGAGATAAGTGCACTTCCAAATTTCCTTGAGGGAATAAACTCACTTCCTTACTTTTCCTTTGGTAAACACCAATTGTTTCATATTCCAAGCATCTATTTGCACTTGTAGCTTTGTCTCAAAGTCTGCTTCTAGGAGAATCTAACTTCAAACAACTGCACCTCCCTTGGGTGAGTAGGAGGCAGCCCTGATGTAGTTGTGACACACACACACATAAACAGTTTCCTCAAAGATGCTAATTTTTTGATCTGAAGTCTAGGCTTGTGACTGCAAAATTGTTATGTGTTCCAGTTGATTCCATTGCCTTTTCCTGAAAAATCTTCAAGACTTATTTTCTGAGAACATTATAAAAACTACAAAACCAAAAATGAACTAGCTGGGAACTGAATATACACTCTATGCAATGGGAACACCAACTATAATTGACCTTGACTCTGAAATCATTTCAGATCCATGAATTCCACCCGGGGAGAGCTTTACAAATATCCTGAAACTTCTAGGGAAAAACACAAATTTGTATAATCACCTGTGTCTCTGGAACCATACTTCCATTCCAACCTCCTTAATTTATATAAAATTCCTACTCACACAAATTAACAATAAGTGCAGTGACTTTAGTGAATACTGGCAGAGGTGGGAAATGAGAAATAGTTTGTTCTGTAACAAGAAAGAAGCCATTTTTCTCTCCCAGAGCATTGCACAACCCATTGTCAAAATATTACCTGGCTACTATAGCCTCTGCATTATAGAACATTTTTTACACTGTAACAGATACTACCCTCGCTTTACCTAAAGTCATTCGCTAAAGTATGCTGTCTCTCATGCCCCAATCTCTCTTCCTTTCTCTTCTCTTTATACCTCCTCTTTGACAACCAAATTATTTGTTGCCTAGACCCTCAGAGTTTCACCATCTCCCCCAAAGTCACTGCAAGAAATTTTCCTCTCGAAGAAGAATAATTCTAGTTCTACTTCTATACTGTTTACTTTACATATATAATGTTTATGCTTATGTAAATAGAATAACAACCACCAAAATAATGGGTTTTGTAATTACTTATCTCTTATCACTCTGCCAGAGTTAATAACTCTAGTTAAATTATAGTGTTCAACACAACTTTAGAAGATAAACAAGTGAATATTGTTTATTAGTTACTCATTTATTGTATCTGCATGAGAAGCAATACATAATATTGAAATTGAAATTTCAAAGAAATCCATGTATAGAAGAAACTACTTTTAAAAATTCTAATTCAAACTAAAATTGATATGAAGTATTATAAAGAAGTCAGTAATACTTCTGACACGACCAAGTGACATGGCAAGCATTACAAAGGTAGTGTTTGACTGAATGAAATTTCTAAAATATTTCCCTAGGGTAATGGCGATGTTTTTGTTTTTGTTCTTGTTTTCGTTCAGTTCGGGGCTTGAACTCATGACCCTGAGATCATGACATGAGCTGAGATCAAGTGTGGGATGGTTAACTAACAAGTCAGCCACCCAGGGGCCCCTATGGTATACGGATATATTTAACAAAGAATGGCTGGGGTAGTGTTCATCGTGATTCAGGTTCTATTTTATTTATTTTGAATGTTATATATTTTTTAAAAATATTTGATACTCCTAATTGTACTGTTAAATTTATTTTATCAGAGCTGATATACGAATTTCAATTAGTTGTGACTCTGCACTTCACCAATTGTTCTAAGTTTAAAACTGATCTTATTAGGGAAAGTTACTTTGCCCTACTTATTTTTCTTGTTCAATATGTCATACACACCTTTGCAGAGATACACAGATAGAAGATGGTAGATGACAGGAGGATAGCTAGATAGAGAGAGAGAGAGAGAGAGAAAGAGAGAGAGAGAATTAGTTTCATCTGTGGTACCCTTTCAATACATTATCTTCCATATTTCTACTTTCAAAATGCCATCTTCTACCCTTCTCTAAAGTGAGTCACCTTCTGCAGTCTACTGTAGATTTGAAATAAAGAGAATAAATCCCAAACTAAGGACTTCCTCAAAGAGGTTTTCCCTTTACTTATTCCATGGTTATTTAATCTAAGATTCTTATACCTTAGACCCCAAATTTCAGAAACCATGACTAAAAATGACTTTCATGCTGCTCTACTAAACTTTCGTTAGCTAACAATTTTTGGATACTTATTCAGTTACATTAGATTGCTTTGAAAGTTGGAACAAGAGAGGGTGAAGGTCATAGCCATCCTCCAGAATGCCTCATGGTGTCAATAGTTATTCATTTACCAAATGTGTATGGAACATTATGCCAAGATTCACATAAATGAAGACCAAATGGATTTTGTTTTACAACAAAAGTAAACTTTATTTTTTACTTCTCCATCTTCAGAGTGAATACAGTAAAGTACCCACACAGATATTAAATATTAAAACATTTATCTTACGTGGACTGAATGAGCCACAGCCTAATTTCAAACTTCGCCATCAGTGCAACTTTTTCAGAGGCTAAAATAATTATGAAAAATCTTCTCCATCTGTGTTTTGCTTCCTACCTTGACTTTGAATATGTGGTACACTTTTCCAAAATATTTTCCACATATTGGCTAATTTTATCCTCACAGCAAATGGATAGATTATGTCATTGCCCCCGAACTCATCAATGAAGTAATAGATGAGAAAAACACTTGGCCCTTAAAGATAAACATGTTCTTTTCTAAGCTTCCATTCCAGTCCCTCCCATTTTGATTATGTCCCCATCACCCGGTTGGCTATGAACAAACGGTTCTATGAAGAAGTAGTGACTAGGGAACCAGTCATTCAGTTGTAGACTTCAACTATCCAACCATTATCTTAAAGCATCTGTGCTTGCACCTTTGTACCAAGTAAAACACTCTGCCAACACATCTCCCCAATCACTGCTATTGATAGAAAAACAAACAAAAGAATGACCTATCAGACTTTGTCCAAAATATGTGATTCAGTGGCTCTGTTTAGACACCACATAGAAAGGACATTTGTCTTGTAAGATACCAGCCTTTCCACTTCTGCCCTAAATCCTGTAATTTTCACTTACCTTCTATTTCATTTCCTCTCCATCCATCCATCTCCTCAGTTCTGCCTTCAAGCGCACCCAAGACATTTACTATTAAAGAAAAAAAATTCAACACTGTAGCTTCCAACTAGTATGTATTTTATTTTTCCTCTCATTGTGTTTTCAAAACTTAACTTTCCACGATCTGTCTCTAGATAAACTTTAAACGATATGTTTTATAAATACTTGAATGTATCTAACATTTCAAATGTATTAAATAGCACTCAGTGAAAAATACATCTTTCTCCCAACAATTGCCCATCCGCTTTTCCTAGAGGCAATCACCCTTTTGCCAGGGTACAGTCCTGAAGGTAGTCTAAAGGCATTTCAGTATATATGTTTATATCCTGATTGTTTTTTACACAATCAATTACATACAATGTGTGTTGTTCCCAGAGTTGGTTTTTTTTCACCTGATATTAATTACATTGAAAGCTGTCACATATCAGTACATATCAAAAGGCCTAGGTTTATTTTTGATGTTTCTTTTATTGTCTGTTTGCTTATTTGTTTTAATAGCTGCTCTGTTGTCACTGTGTAGGAATACCACAATTTATTTACCTGTTGATGAGGTATCTCAAAGTTTTGATATTTAATAATATGGCAAAGGCTATACTCTGTAGACATCATTGCTCACATGGGCAAGTACATGTGCCAGATAAATATCTAGGCTTAAAATTTCTTATTTAAAAATAGAAAACAGGTGCCCCTGGGTGGCTCAGTCAGTTAAGTGTCTGCCTTTGGCTCAGGTTATGATCCCAGTCTTCTGGTATTGAGTTCCGCATTGTGCTCCTTTTCTCCCTTTGCCTGACACTCCCCCCTGCTTGTGCTTTCTTTCTATCTCTCTGAAAAAAATAAAATAAAATAAAATAAAGTCTTAAAAAGAATAAAAACAGGGTGCCTGGGTGGCCCAGTGGGTTAAAGCCTCTGCCTTCGGCTCAGGTCATGATCCCAGGGTCCTGGGATGGAGCCCCGCATCAGGCTCTCTGCTCAGGGGGGAGCCTGCTTCCCTTCCTGTCTCTTTGCTTGCCTCTCTGCCTACTTGTGATCTCTGGTGTCAAATAAATAAATAAAATCTTTTAAAAATTTTTTTAAAATAAAATAAAATAAAAAAATAAAAACAGAACAAAAAATTCTTTTAATCTTTTCTCCCAATGTACTACTGAGTTATTCTATGCTTTAGTCAAAACAAATGACTCACTAATTACTCATCTTCACAACCTTCTTGTTTGCCTGCCTTTCTACTGATACTCATTTTGTGCCCTTTTCTTTATTTTCCCTGACCACAAATGCCACAAATTTAGGTTATCTTCTTTTTAGGTAACCAGACTTCCCCTGCTTCCTGAACCGTTCTCTAATCCTTCATTCCTTGAGAGCACCCCCTTGCTTCCTGAGACCTCCGTGAACTCTTGTTGGCAATGAACTCTCATGATGACTTACTAGCCTCGACTTTATAATGTAGTCATTTGTATTAACACTTTAGTTCCCATCTGGTCTTTCAGAGGGCAGGTTATACCTTTTCTGTTTGCTTGTTCCTTAGTTGCACTTGAAACAGATCTGTATATTTAATAGACTCAATAAATGTTGGATGAATATTCACATTATTAAACAAATGAATGAAAATGAATGGTCATACATATTGGGTTTAGATATGGATTTCCTTGTAGTATTTGAGAACAAACATATTCTTCATGAAGAAGGATCTCTCTGACTCATCATGGCTTGAGGAAGTATTGCCTTCTCTGCATCTCCTCCGTTGTCTGTTTTTTTTAAGATTTTATTTATTTATTTGTGAGAAAGGGAGAGAGAGATAATACCATTTGGGTGAGGGGTAGAGGGAGAAGCAGATTCACTGCCAAGGTAGGAGCCTTACATGGGGCTCAATCCCCAGACTCTGGGATCATGACCTTAGCTGAAGACAGATGCTTAACCAACTGAGCCACCCAGATGTCCCATTATTTTAGGGTCTATATTCTACTGGGGTTTGGGAAAAAGCCCTGGGTCTCATGTAAAGCAAACTACAGAGGTTCTGATTAGTTCTGTGAGAATTCTACAATTAAGAGAACTGCTATCATAAGGCATTGCTAACCTCCTTTGCTAGACCCACTGTACAAATAACAGAATGTGAAATCTTATGAGGTAAAGCTCTGTCATTCCAAATAGACAGCCCATGGAGACTACTTTCTTAGCTCTGACTCAAAGGATCGGGTCAATTGTGCAATCTTCTAAGTATTAGGAGGGTTTCAAAAAACAAGTTTAGACATTCTCAAATTTTGTAGGAAAAAAAGATTATTCAAAATGTGGTTTATAGGGTATTGTAGTATAGAAAAAAGACCGATGAATTATAAATTATAATGAGGGGATCTTGTCCTAATTTTACTCCTTTCTCACATTGTCCCGGCCCTTTTCCTCTCTGTCCTCCATCTTCTCATTGAATAAATAACGATTTAGCTAGAAAATGTGAAGGTCCATTTAAGTCCTAATGATCTATTTAGGAGTGGGAGCTCTGCAGATAGAAAACCTGCCTCCCAGATACAGTTCTACCATTTCGTGCTAAGTGAGTCTTGGCAAGTTATTTAAGTCTCTGAGTCTCTGTTGCCTTATTTTATTTTATTCTTTTTATTTGGAGCTAATGATGCCTACTTTACACAGTTATTTTGGGGTTCAAATAAAACAAAATAAGGAAAAACAGTTGTAAATTCAAAGTTATTCAAATATAGCTTTTATAACAGTATCATTATTTCCTTCTCTATTATGAATAGAGTCAATTTTCATTCATATTGCAGTGTTTTTTAGGTTGCATATGTGGTGAATAAGCCTGATGGGATTTTTTGATGATAATGATCAATTTCCACAACTTCAGCACTATTTTATGTATAAGGTTTAAAATTTTGGGAAAGTCACATTGTCTTTTATCCAGAAGCTTTCAAGGCTTCTGGGAAACAAACAAAAAATTGGAGACAGGAATACATGATAATATAAAAGTGTCAAATATCGTGCAGGAAAATTTGAAAATAAGCCAACTAATGTCAAGATGTGTTAGACATTTCCAGATTCCATATAATCGCTGCCATCATCGTCATCATTATCACCATCATCATCATCATTTTCGGTAACATTTTACATTTGAGCTCCAGACATTTTCTTAAGGATTTTGCATGAATTAACTCAATTAAGATTGAAATCAGGTATATATCACTTTAATTTTGCTGGTGAAATTATGAGGAATATCTTCTTTGATAGAAGTCACGTTAGTAATATCATCATTTTAGTTCCCCAGAATCCATTTTATAATCTGAGATTATGAGTGTAAACTACCTAGCCCTTAATTTGCTGAATCACAAAAAGCATAACTTAATAGTAAGAATTAGTCCAAGTTCACACAAATGAAATTCAGTCTTGACACTTTCTGGTTACTCCTATGTTTTCAAATATAACATGAAAGGAATGAAGAGAGAGAGAGTATGTGTTTGTGTGAGATGAGAGGTCTACAAAGCAGAAGAAAACATTAGGAAAAATTACTTGAAGGTTCATGATGATTTTTGTCCCTTTAAGATAAATTAAAGAACCACTCTTTTGAAATTATCATTGCTGAGGAAGATGAATATTGATGTTGATTGCAGTTTGGGGACCATTATCAATGATAATAGTGGATTCAGTACCAACACAGTATTAGCACGTAGCATTAATGCATGAAGGTATTTCTAAGCATCAAAAATGTAAACAGGATGTGTTATCCAGTTACTTTCTTTTTTTTTTTTCTTTGACTATTTGCATGTCTTAAAAAGACTGCCAGAAAAAAAGAAGGAGAAAATATTGAAGAGATGTTCATTATAAAGTCCATGTGCCTATTCTGAAACAGGTATAGTATGTAATTGTTTTTTGTTTCTTTATCCAAGTGAGAAAATTGACACTATTTGTCTTTCTGAAGATTTATTTTATTTGGTTATAGAATGCAACATTTTCAAAATCAGTAACATTTGTCTGTCTTCCAGTTAAGAACTAAATGAAAAGTCTAAAATCGTCAACATTATTATTGCACTAATGCTACCAACTGGAAGCAATTTGAAATTTTGAGAAACTAACTTGCCTTAAATGCTTTAGGCTTAAATAGCTTTTAGAATCTAAGGCCAATTATATCACTGATTTTAACAACATGGATTGGTCAAAGACTCAAATTGGTAAAGGTTGTGTTTCACTGAACATGATTTATTTACTTTCCATATACAAAATTCTATTTTATTTTAAAAATAACAGGCTGCTTGACATATGGCTGGTTAAAGTTACCGTGAGCATGGTAATACAGAATGAAAGGACCATCCACACAGATAACCACAGAGGAGAGAAAACTATTTCCTCAAACCTCAAAGACATTGAGTTCATTTACATATGATCAAATGTACTTAATGGGCTTAAACAATTTACCCAAGCAAAACAATTGAGTTTCCTTTGCTTTTGTGTGTTTGTTTGTAGGGGACTTTGGTATAGATGCCTTCATTTACAAATGAACCTTTGTATGTATATACCACAAGAGATGAGAAGTGGTATTGTCGGAGAGATCCTTGAACTTTAGGATTCTATTTCTTGGGAAGGGAGAAAGAAATCCTGTCCCCCAAGTGTTAGTTGCTGTGCTTGGTAACTCAGAGCTTCACATTAAACTTGCTCTTGAAATCTTGCCATCCCTAGATTTAAGGCAGTTATAAGTCCTTTGTTTTAAGCCTAGTTTGTTCTTAACCAGGAAAGAACATCCTTCTGCCTGAAGAATTTAAAAGTCCTGGTTTCCTGGAAAGCACTTGAATAAGATTCACAGGAAACATTCTGTTCTCTAGCAAAATAAGAAAGAAGGAGGAAATAAAATGCTTAGATTTCTAACAGTATGTAATTAATATTTTCCCATGAAACAAGCATCCACATGAAAGACCAAAACAAAAGGAGTCCTCTTAAGAGTACTTCTTTTATTTCTTGCTTTTTAAAATAAATTTCTTAACTGTGTACGTTTATAGAATATGCATAAGTGAAATAAATTGCATTATATAAAATGCTAATATAAATTTAGGTATGTGCATATGTATATGTAATTTCTCTATATCTACCCATCTAGATGGATGTGTTATCCGTATGGATAGATATACATAAAAAGAGAGGGATCGAGAGAAAAAAGAGGAAAGAGTGAGAAGAAAGCCAATAGAAGGAAAAAGGAGACAGAGGAGACAGACCTTTATGACTCGGGGATCTTGCAGGATCTGGTAACCACTTCATTTGCTTTCATACCCTTTGCTTCCTAGCAGTCATAGAGCTAAGTGGAGCATTCTTAAGTGACTCAGAAAAAAGGAAAATCTCCTATCTCTTTTCTAACCCCTCCAATTAAATCCCTGCCAACAACCTGTACTTAGTCTCAGAGCATCTGTACATAATGCTGGGGTTTACATTTAACTCTACTCTGGAATTGTGAATATTCATTCAACTGTATTTTCCCATAGATAGAAGGAAATTATAAAAACAAAATCAATTCAATCAGTAGTCTTTATTTTAGAATCTATAATAAAACACAAAAACAAAAAAACGAAATGTAGATGGATATAAAATAATATTCAAGAAAACTATAGACCCACATAAGAGTATTATGAAGCAACAATTAGGGTGTGCATGTTCAAATTGTGAAAATGAATATTTCTTTCATAGAGCGTCATAAATGTTCAGGTTGTTCTAAACCTAAAAAAAATATATAATTTTATCTCCACCTAGTGGATACTGATGGTAAAGCAGGATTAAAAAATAAAATCTAAGGAATTCCCACCGTATAATAGCAAAGCAGGTTTGCCATAAAAATCTTGGAAATGGACACCAAATTGGTTTATGATATCTTGAGGAATTCTAAGGGATACGAGGGTACCCGTATTATTTTTTTTTAAATCTGGGACTGGATTATTCTCTCTAGATGTTAGAAAATAGTCCCTGCTCCTCATTTTGGGCAAGGGGTCTTGGCTGGGCAACATTAAACCAACTTTATGGTTTGCACATTAGAACAGTGTATTGCAACTTATCTTATATAGGAAAACATGAACTCTAAATGGGATTGAGATTGCTTTATTTGATTTGGTGGATATTTGGGTGGGTATTGCCTCAAATTTTTGTCTAGAGAAAATAAAGAATTTGATGACAAACATTGGGAGCTGAAGGGAATTCTCCATAAAATAAAAAAAATGAAAGAAAGAGATCCTTAGATTTCATTAAGGATCTGCTTCTTAAACATTATTTTGATGGTTATGAAGGAAAAGCTGAACATTCAGGCATACTCATCTAATATCAAAGATTTAAGTAGGGGTTATTTGGTCTAACTTAATTTCCCTAAAAACAAAAACAAAAACACATTTTTTTAACCAGCAAAAGCATTTTTACCCAAAGAGGAAATGAAAAATTTTATTTTGGCTTTCTCCTTTAAGTGTTCAAGGGAATGTTATAAATATTTAAAAGCTGTGATTTACGGCTGTAAGATCGAGAAGTAGTGGACTGAGGTAATCTGCACCATGTAATATATTTAGCACAATAATGTTCATCACAAAGACAGATTTCTGGAGTATGTGTTGGGGGGAGGGTAAAATGCACTTCCTGGAAAGCCAAAGAATAGATGGCATTAAAATACCATGATTTCTGAATACTAAAAAAATGTACTCTAAAATCAATCATTGCTAGAAAACCAAGATCATTGGTGGTTTTTAAAAAACTAAGGAAGGACCCAAACTAAGGAAGACTTAAAAAATCAAAAATATTGTTTTAAAAATATAGGAAGAGAAAAAGGAAAAGAAAGAATTTTTTAGCATTGAACAGTGAAAACTATTGGTACCTATAGATTTTTCGTGATATAGAGGGATGAAGACTGATAATTGAGTAGATCTCTACACATGTAGGAAGATACATTAATACTAGCAAACATTATTCAAGAATACAAAAATTATACCACTTAAGCTGTAATTACACATAGAAAGTAAAATAAAATAGCAGCAGAAAAATAAATAAAATTCCAAAATAATCCAGCAACAGATCCTGAAGATTTGTTTTGCTTGTGCTTTGTTGGTTTCTTCATATTGCTCTTTGTTTTTTGGGGTTTCATTTCTCAAAATTCTTATATACTACTTATTCCATTCTTTTCATTTAGAAATGTTGTGGCACATGAGTGGTTATTTCACAGGTCAGGTTTTCTAAACCATACTTTCATTGGATAGTTTCAAATAAAACGAAAATAAAACTTCCTGTCCAATTTTATTTTTCCTTTGATTGAAAGTTAATTTATAAATCCATACTATCCACCATCCTGTTTATTTTTTGTTATTTCTCACAATCCTTTCCTGGCTTTCTACTTGGAAAAGGTTTTGGGTATCATTTTCACAATGTTAGCACATTTAATTTCTCGCTACTTTATTCTATTATTTTCAAAATTAGCATTAAAAACAATTTTCTAATTTAGTGAAACATTTTTTAAGAATCTTGAAAATGTTAATAAAGATTCCTCTTTTAAAACACTGTAATTGACAAATATTATCTCCAAAATCCAAAATTGAGTTATGCATATCAATATTTAGTATAATTTTTCTGGCCTATGTCATGATAGCCGAGAAAGCTAATTTAATCTCACATGTAATAACAGCAATGAAACTCTTTCCTATGTATCCCTGCACATGTTTTTGAAATTTTTCCTAGGCCTTCTTCTCATTTCTTGTGAAACTAAATATAGATACTATGGCTGCTGTTGTCCTTCTACTAAAGATTTAAATTTAAGAAATAATAAATGCCTGTCTAGACAACCCTAAAATTGTTTTAGTTACTGATGTATGGATGACTGATAAATGTCATCTTTTCTGCCTGCAGTGCATTTTGAATCTACTCTACTGACATTTGTCTATAGCTGACCTGTGTCTACATTTTAGATTTACATGAAACGTTTAAGTTTTACAACTCTTAACTTTCAATTTCATTGTTCCTACTCTACATCCAATACAATAAAACAATTAGATCCTCTGCCATGTTTCTTCTTTCTCACATGGATATTTTTAATTAAACCAGCAGGGAAGATTGTAATCAAACGAAAGGCAACGGAATTTACTTCATCCCTTACCTAGTGAAACAATTATTAAATTCCCTAGCTTCATATTTCTCATACCGATAAAATTAAATCTGCAGCTCAGCTAGGAAGGGCAAAAGGGAAAAAAAAAAAAAAAAGGCAGTCCCAAGTAATCAAAGTCTATAGGTCTTCAGAACAATAATGCAAAATATATAACTCTGTTGTCTGGGAAATTGTTAGCTTACTCCTGTAGATATCATATCAGTTTTCCTCATTTTCACTTTATTGGGAAGTGTTCCTATATTTTACACATAATAACAGAACAGTAGCCCTTAGAAATGTGGTTATAAGACCTAATTAGGTTATTCCTGAACAATGTTTTTATAGAATAATGGCTTACCTTGAGTTGACCCACGAGTCTACTGAAAGAAATAGTTTTCTTGGCTTATGTTATATTATGAACAAGAAATTATCAAGAGCATGAATACGTAGAGGAGTTTTTCAGGCTGTATGTCTATGAGTCTTTGTTAGACATCTCATTACCCTGATACACTGTGACATGTGACATTCTTACTTTTCACCCTTTGCACTATTTACAATGCTTGGAGAAGTTAAAAATTTTATGTAAAAAACAATCATCCTTACATTTTAAACATATGGAGAAAATAATTTAATTCCTAGCCAATAAAGAAACAAAGGCTGAGTGGCTATAGACGTGATCACTTCAGGAACATGAATGATGATTGCTGACAGCCTTCCATCCGATTTAGGTTTGCACTAGACATTTAGCTGGCAATGGTCAGTGAAGACGTTCTTTCCATGTACGAATTTCGTAAAGACCTTATCTCAAATGTATCAGTATTTGTCTCCATCACTTGGCTGTGAGATTAAGATCAGAAAACATAACGTTTATAGCCATCAAATACTTGACTTAGGTAGGCACTCAAGGAATGTTAAATGAATTAATGAATTAATTAATATTAAGAGAATGAAGACCCATAGGGATAGGTTAAATGTTGATATTGTTACGGAATCCAGACTCTGTCATCTTTAACATTAAAATATCAAAAATGCTTGTTAATTTTCTGCAGGATCCTATAAAGAAACCTGAAAGTCATAAATGAGATTAAGCAGCAGATAAAAGCACAAAGACCCTGAAAACAAAGGGAGAAAAACGCTCTAAGTGAAAACTGTGTGAGATGAGAATACTGGATGAGCTAGGAAGAAGAAAGATTACACGATTAAGATGGATATGATTTTACAACATTTTGATTATGAATTGAAGGTTTAAACTATGCTAATGAAGGAACTTAATGAAAATTAGGCTATCCTAACTTCATGATTCTCCTTTATGATTTATTTTGTTTGGATTTAAAAATGAATCCATTTTCTGTGAAGAATGCAGACTCTAATTTATGAAGTGATTTATATGGGCAGATGCAGACGACGTTGACTGAAACTGGTATTTGGTCAGGGATCCAGGAAATGGAGTTAGAGCTGTGGTAAATGTGACTAGAGTCAATGCAAATTTTACAGACAATATAATTAGTAAGATGATAATGATTTTTGAAAGCAATTTACAAAGATAAATTATGCTATCTTGTACTGTTTAGAATATGGATATGGATATAGGAAATCAAGAATAGAGTGCAAAAAAGTAAAAGGAAATCCAGGAGGAAAGAAAAGAATATTCCCCAAAGAGGATATAATAAAAGAAATTTTTAAAATGTAGGTGAATCCAGTATTACTCTCCTTAAAGGGATTATTATTATCTTCATTAATTTCCTTAGTTATTATTTTTCATCAATTTCTTACTTATTTTCTACTAGTTAACATAAATGGAAAGTAGAAAAGAAGTCCCAACAGTCTGAATAGGTAATTAATAAATGAGAAGATAAAGTCAATAAATTTATCCAGAATGCACTACAGAGAGATTAAAACAAAAAATATAAACAAGACTTTGAAATATCATGCCCAGAATGCAAAGATACTAGAAATACCCAACAGATGTTATAAGTTTAACTTTTGATATGGCGGAATAAGTTTTCAGTGGACTGACCTCCCTACAGCTATTTACTGTTATAAACTCTGGGCAAAATACCATGAAACAACCACCTTATGGGTTTAAAGAGTGAACAAAACCAAGCCTGTTTTGGATGAGACCAGAGACTTGGAAATAGAAACTCTCAAGGGGTGATTGCCTGTCCTTGTGGCTTTAGCCTGAGGGCAGGCTGAACTAGCAGTGGGGCATAGCTCCTAGAGAATTTCTGCCATCTTTCTGGCCTCAGGAAAAGGAAGACAGGACAACTAGAGAAAGCCAGAACGCAAGGGAAGAATTTGCACAAGAGAGATCCAAAAAAAGGGAACCCACTTCTCTATATAAAAAATCTGTTCCAGTCCTAGACTCTAGACCCAGCATATAAGAAGTCCATAAACCTCCCAGCTAATGTAAATGCTCAAACTGAGCTGCCCACAGCAGTTGGAAGAGAGTTTGCTGTTTGAGTCTAACCACATTAGATGACAAATCAAAAGTGTCATCTTTTTTTGGAGGAAGCTAACAGAATCCAGAGACTCCACAACCTAATATTCAAAATGCAAATAATGCAATCCCAAATTGTTGAATACACAAAGAACTCAAGAACCATGATTTGTTCCAAAGACAGAAGATAATCAACAGCAACGACTGTGACATGGCACAGATGTTTGTACAAGAAGAGGATTTTAAAGCAGCTGACATAGCTCTGCCACGTTGTTCTAAAATTTCAGAATAAACTCATTTAAATAACATTCACTGAGCTTGTACATGATACCAGTCACTGTGTACAATAAAGCAAAAAGAAATAGCTGGTCTGTTTTTCAAAGAACTCATGACACAGTAGTAAGTCGAGAGAGTGTCCTACTGTTTAAGGTTGAGTGGCTCTGAGTATATCTGTTTAACAGAGGGCAAAAATGTCAAGAGTTGAGTTGTTGAGGTGTGATGCAGCTGAAGTCCTAAAAATGGGAGTGGGACGCGGGGAGTGGTCCCACTTCAGGGGGTACTGAAGAAAGCAAAGGCTGTAGTATCAAAGGGAAATGGTAGAGACAGGAAAATTCACATACAGATAGATAGATAGGATAGATAGATGAACCGTGGAATTGATCAGGTCCTCTGGTGTTAACTGCTGAATCTTTCTCATGAAAATTGATAAAACCAGTGAGTTGTGGCTCTCAAGAATGTCTCTGTTGTGATTCTGGGCAAGGTCCTCACATTCTGTTATTCTGCCTTTCGGTCATCTAACTGATTTCTGTCTGCCTCTCCTGTAACAATACCAGTAAAATACACTTGCAGAGAATTATTTTCTAAGTTTATATATGTTCAACAGTAATTTTTTTAAAAACTAAAACATTTGTTATAGACAGTATTTCCAAAGCTCCAGCCATTCTGTTTCTCCTCACTATGTACACTTGTCTGTAAGTTCCAAGTCCCAGTGTGCTGGTTGCAGATGACTAGGACTTCCCGGGAAAGCCTTCGTCTAGGTGCTAACACGGGGACAGAATTTCAGAGTCCTCCATGCCTCTCAGCAGTTTGTGAACAGCTGCTCCCACTGATGCTGTTTGGAAAAAACTAACGGGGAAATCCTATCCTTGCATTTTGCTTTGCATGACCTACATTTCTCCTAATGGCTCTGATCTGATAAAATTGTCCAAATATTACTTAGGGGTTAACTATTTATCCCTGTGAATATGCAAGTTAACCGAATCTTCTTTAGAGCGCATAGCACAAATATAAATACCACTTTTTCCAGACCAGACAAATATCCCCCCACAGCTATCCAGAAAGAACTAGAGGCAATTGCATATGAACTGAACAGTGGTCAGTCTTCAATCAGATATTTAATTCACTATAAAAAGATGACTTTTTCTTCTTTTTTTTTGCTGATTTAGCCTGCAGAGGTAAAGTTATGGTTTATTCAGAGGAAGTTTATCCTGTATTAAAAGATGGAAGTGATAAGAAGATAAACAGAGCAAAGGAGAAATATGGTATGCACTTTTCTTGCTGATTTATTTTTATTGTTTTGGGTTTCATCATTTGCTTGGTTGTGTTATAAGGTAAGTAATTGCTTAAAACAGTGGGAATGGGGTATCTGTTCATTGCTCCCTCTGATTCTGCAGTGATCGGGGATGTTCTAAGACAGCGGGTACCCTAAGATGGCTCATAACCTGAGAGTCCAAATAAATATTGCCAGACCACTGTTTTACATTTGTTTAAATAAGGAAGATGCTGGGATCTATAGGAAGAAGAAGGGGAAACAAAGAATTGTTTGTGGAATACTCTAATGCTTTGAGGAATGTACCTCCAAACTCCAAGCTCCAAAGGTGCACTTTTTCACTTAGCAGAAGACTAGAATTTCCTAAGAAAAGAGGCTAGCGTAACCGTTGGTGAGGAGCCAAAGCTCGCCCTAAGTATTCCATCTTCCCACAATTGACAGAACTTCCCGTGAAGAAAGTTAAGGAAATACAGTTTTCTTCAGCCTCTTACGTTTCTGGTCATGTTTAAGCATCTAGAGAACATTGAGTAATTCCCACACTGCTCCTCCCATTAAACCAGTTCCCATATTTTCAGCATTAAGCCTAGTTGTCTGACCTCTTTGACAAATATTACTTCTATGTCTCGTAAGCATAAATATGACGACTTTTTAAAAAGCTTCTTTACTTGCTCAATATACACACGGGCATTAAAAAACATTAGACAGCTACGAGTAGCACCAATCCTAAACCAAAGAGGAAGTTAAGCTTCTATTTGTCAGTTTTCTCTCTTTCTTGTCTCTCTCGCTCTCTTTCCCTCTCTCTGCCTCTCTGTCTCTATCTATCCTTTTTCTCTTTCAGCAATCTCTTCTCCTTCTTCTTCTTTTTTTTTTTTTTCTTACACAAAGCCCTGTGTCAGAGCACCTTTCCCCGGCTTCATTGTTATATGCTAATCCTCTCAGTAAGATTTGTCCCAGCCCTACCTACTCCCTTGAGACTTACCTTTTGGTATTATGTGCCTTTGGAATAATAGTCATGGATCTGATGAATAATGATGCAATAGGATATGTGTAAGTTCCTCGATAATTTGTTTGTATTGTTGAATTGATTGATGTAAATTTTCGACCAGGTCCACAGTGTTTTGTTTCGTTTTGTTTTTTTCTTCTAATGGGTAGAACATTTCAAATCTCTTAAGTACACCAAGTAGAAAGTTTGCAAATACTTCCTTAGGTAATTATTTATCTAGGTAATGAGAATTAAAAAACCTGTCAGATATCTCTATATAAATGCAGGTAGGCTATGATTAAGAATCACCTGTGGATACCATTTACTGTCTTTGTGCTCTGGGGAAATCATAAAGCCTCTCTAAGTCTCAGTGTCCTCACTGTAAAATGGATATTAATGGCACCTACTTCACAGAAGGGTTTGAGTCAAAGGGGAAAAAATAATGTACATAAAGTACTTAGTACAGCATGTGAGAAATAAAAGATTTATAATAAATATTATCTATGATTGCTGTTGTCTTAAGTAATCATGAAAATAATCAAGATCTCGTTGGTTTTATGGCCTAATTTAATATATTCTGTATTCAGATATTACAGAATACAGAAACAGAAGAATTTAAAATGACATAATCTTTAAAATACCTCCAAACTCTAGGGTCTAATGACTCTATAATTCATACAAGTATGAATTACCCTTGTGAATAAGGTTCCAGTCAAATACAACTCTAAATACAATATTATTAATATTTTTTCTTTTTGTTTTTAGTTTTCTCTTTTTCTTTGTAGATGTTTAATGGAGACGTGATGAAACTCAAAAACAATGCGATTCTAGGGTCAATTTTCTTAGTTTTACTTGAATATTAGATAAAACAAATGTGGGGGTGCCTGTTTATTGATGCTGAGAAAATGAAACTAAAATCACCATTGAAACAAATAGAGGTCGATGATTTCCCCATCAGGTTAGATGACATCATTGTTAAAGATCATTTCTTTGGGGATGTGTTTGCTGTCGAGTCCTATTGACATCAGGGAAGATGCCTTCATTATCTGGTTGCCCTGACTGAATGCTCATGCCGTGAAACTTAGAAAATGTTTCTGCCAGTACACAGCAACAATTTGATGATTTTAATGTTTTTGCTCTTTCAAAACTCAGATTTTTTTTTTTTCCTAAATGGCCAAAGGCGGTAATGCCAGACAGGCTGTCCGATTATTTGGTTTAAAAATCAAACTAAACTCCTAAGTCCAGTTATCATCTTTTTGACAGATTTTGAAACAGAGCACCAGAGCTACAGTACAAACTGTCAAAAAAAAGTTGTGTTTCAATTCTATAGCTTCCCCAAGGCCTGGTTACCATTTGGTATTCTTAAGTTACTTATTGAATTTTCACTCAAGTAGTGTGGGTTTCTGAGAATTGTCAAGCTGTTCTATTAGGAAGAAAAGTTCGTTTGTAGAATGGCAATGTAAACATGGCTAAACTAGAGTTATGTCAATTCACTAATTTTTACTTCTCATAGGAATATATGTCATATTTGAACATGATTGTCACTCGGCTCAGAACGATCAATTTCTAGAGAGTTCTTGGTGCAATGAATACAGATAAAAGAGGGCCGGGGTTTAGTTTTATGCTAAATTTAAATATTTTGTTTCAAATTAGTATGTATATTATAAAATGGTTTTACAAATTATATTAATGGGATCTAGGTGTTCTCTAAAAAAGAGGAACCTTTGGAATACATTTTCCCCCCTCAAAAAATAAATGAGTGACAGTAGATATTTTGCTTTACACATTCTTGACATATTTCACTTCAGGGCATTATTTATAGTTTCCTATATTCCTTTCAAAATGGAAACATTATGGAAATACCAATTATTAATGGCCCTGGAAATTCAAGTAATTTATAGATTATGAGTAATCTAGATACAAGTGAAAGAAAGCAGGCCAAATTTCCATGTATGTGGCTAAACATTTGTTTATTAATGAGTCAGGTGTTTCTGGGTTTTGTTTGTTTTGTTTTATTAGTTTCTTTTTTAAAAAAAGATTTTATTTATTTAGCCGACAGAGAGAGAGAGAATACTGCAGGGGGAGACGTAGGCAGAGGGAAAGGGAGGTGCAGTCTCTCTGCTAAGCAGAGAGCTCAATCCATCCCACCACCCTGAGATCATGACCTGAGCCAAAAGCAGATGCTTAACCCTCTGAGCCACCCAGGTACCCCTTGTTTTGTTTTTTTAAAGAACAAGAATCCGATAGATTTTTAGATGTTCATTTTAGAAAATATATAGCATAATCTTCTCAGTTTACAGATAGGAGGAAAATGTACTTAAGAAGGCAGTGAACTTACTCATGGTACTATCTACAGCATCCCACCAGCTGTTCTGTATGGTTGGCCATGAGCTCATGCTGCCAGAATGTAATCATTTATTCATTCCAATTTTGTTCCCTCATACCAATGCATCCAGTGGTAAGGATAACTAAGAAGAGTTCTGATAACCATTCACCAAACACGACTTTCAAAGACTCTCCTTTTATTTTGAAGTATCTTGCAAAGAATAGAAAGCCAATTTTATTTTATTCTAAGATAGAAGGATTACTAGGAGACAAATTAATGCTCCAGTGTTCTTTTAAGTAAATTTGGTGATAAATGAGGTGGGAAAGATACAATGGGAAAGGGAAATATTTCGTACTTTAAGGATGGAAAGTTGGATTTTGGTGGACATAGATTCTTCATCTTTGCCTCAGATGTACCCCAGCCAGCAGAAGCTTCCCTGCATTACTATTTTTGTATATTTGCACCTGTCTACATGTCTACAAAAATAGAAAAAATAAAGAGGAGAATAAAATTAATCATAGTGAGTTTCATCTTTACTCTGTATGTAATTCATTTCTCATAGCATTTTTGATGTTGCTGTTAATTCTTAATTTCAAAGTTGTTGGGTTTTATATAGATCATGAGCTCAATACCCATAATATCCTCTTCTCCTCCTTAAGTATTTAGATGTGTCTCCAAAATTCTACAACTTTATACTATGTTCCCTGACAGCAAAATGCAGTGATAGAAAAAAAACAATTACCTGGAGTGCTGTGTGGTTACTACTACATTAATATTTCCTGTTATTTTTACTCAGGTTCATGAATGATGTACTGTGCAGCTTGTTTGATATTCAATGATAATCTGACTATTCTAATTAAAATGTCTCTGTCCAAATAAACATTATGAAACATATAGTAACTTTACATGCAAATGGGTTGAGATGATTTTTTTTATACCATTTGCTAAGGTATACTTTATTATTTGGATTTAAAAAAAAGGTTTTGCTATATTGTGATCATTGTGACCATTTTATGAAATCCTCCAGAACCTCTTTGACTAGTTTTGACCATTCTTTCAGGAAAGGAATGGGAGACATGAGACAAAACAAAGGAAGAGTGTTTGATATTTCATTCTATCACCAGCAGGCTAATTTGCAATTTTCAGAGTCTATAGCCCAACATTTCCTGTCTGCCACATAGAGATAGAAATATGACACATAGTGCATATATTCTAATTCCAGAAATTGAGAAGTAAAATTAATTATTTTTAATTTGTCTTTCTTAAAAGATAGCAATAAAATACAGCAATATCATAGTGTCATGCAATTTTTAAACTTATAACAAAAATCAGTTTTTATCCGTCTCCCCTCATTTGTCAAAATCTCGCCAGTCAGATTATTAAAGGATGTCATGACACTATTGAATAATTTAATTTTGTGTGCTGCATAAAGTAAATATCCAAAATACTCAGTAATTCAAACTCATCTAATACATGCTGCTTTCAAAAACCTTTGCTGTGTAAAATATGTTTTCTCCTTAATAGTTGCTCTCTGTCTCACTTTCTCTCTCTCCCACTCTCTCTTTACATCAGCAGAATATGTACTGTTTTAAAAAGCAAACTCTATTTTTTCATCATAGCTTGGCAGTGTCTGTAACTTTTAATTATTTAAAATTCCTAATCTTTGGAGACAACGTTTGCTTTTGCAAATGACTGTGTGGAAGATTATGTAATTCTCTGTATTGTTCTTTCATTATTAATTTTAGCAGGGCATTTGCTTTGCTTTGCTTTTCTGAGTGGGTTATGGCAGAGCTTGAAGTCTGCTCAGTTGCAAGGGTGCCCTGTAGCAGTTCATATTTATTTCACTTGAAAAAAAAACAAAATACGTTTTGAGGCTGTACAAAACATTAAGCTAAAACAAGCAGAAGCTGATCTGGTTTGAAAAATGAAAAGCAAAAACAAGATTTGGAAAATTCTCTGTGGAGTCACTTGATGATATGAGGTAGGTAGGAGTCTGAGAGAACAGTCAAGATGGTGCTGGCAAGTTTTGTATCCTTTAGAGGAAAATCGCTAGGATATAGCTGGATCCTTTTGCCTGGACAGGTGTTGTGTTCAGGCAGTAGCCAGGGTGACAAGACAGCTCACAGGGAATTCCCAGCACATAGGCACTGTGCTTCAGGGGATGACTGGCAACCAGGGTCAAACATACAAGTCTAGACAAGGCAGCAAGATGGTTACCAGGCAGGACTTTGAACATGTACAGTAACAACTAAAAACTTGTAAGGCTGAGAGTTTGTGCAAAGCTGTATTTTTCATAGGAGTTTGTGGAATTATTAGCAGTTTCTTTCCATGTGGATTGGAAAAGGGTAACTGAAGGTGCAGCAGCTAACTGGGATGGTTGGTCATATACTGAAGGGGAACAAAAGCTTTTCACATTTTTGAATACCCCAAATCTAAATCTAATCATTTAGTCTCAATTCCTTATGTGGGCATCCTTGTCTTGTTCTTGATCTTAGCATGATGTAATATATAATATCAGAATACTCTAATATTGTAGTATGGGTAATATTCTAATATGTAATATAAGAAAGAAAAAAATAAACTAAGCCCAAAGTTAGCATAAAAAAGGAAATAACTATATTCAAAATATAAATAAAATTGAGACCAGAAAACAAACAACCAAAAAAAAAAAAAAATCAATGACGTTAAGACATTTTTTTTTGAAAAGATAAAAAACAAACAGACTAATCTTTACTAGAGTAAGAAAGAAAAGAGAAGACTCAAATAAATAAAATCAGGAACAAAAGAGACATTACAAATAATAACGAAAATACAAAGTATCTAGAAAATATTATGAGCAATTACATACCCACAAATTGGATAAACTAGAAAAAAAAGTGCATAAAGTGCTGGAAACAAACACCCTACCAAAACTGAATCATGAAAAAATAGAAAGCCTGAACAAATAAAAAATGAGCAAGGAGATTCAATCAGTAATCAGAAACTTCCCAAGAAAGAGAAGTCTAGGATCTGATTGCTTTTTGGTGAATTCTACCAAACATTTAAAGAAGACTTAATGCCAAAGATTCTAAAGGTCTTTCAAAAAACTGAAAAGGAGAGAACAATACAAAACTCATTCTATGAGGCCAGCATTACCCTTATACAAAAGTCAGACAAGGAACCATAAGAAAGAAAATTACAAGTAAATATCCCTTATCGTATAGATGTAAAAATCCTCAAAATGCTAACAAACAGAATTGAACAGCATAGTTTAAGAAGCATGCACCATGACCAGTGGGATTCTCAAGTAGGATTTATTCCTGGAATGTAAGGAAAGTTGAACATAGAAACATCAATGAATATGAGACACCACATTAGTAGGATAAACCATAAAAATCACATGATCACATCAACAGGTGCAGAAAATGCATTTGACAATATCCAACATTTTTCATGGAAAAAAAAACTCTTAATACATTAGGTATAGAAGGAATATAATAATATATATGCTCAATGTAACAAAGACCATATAGAATAAGCCCATAGCTTACATTATGTTAAGATCAGGAACAAGACAAAGATGCTTGTTCTTGTCACTTCTGTTCCACGTAGTACTAGAGGTGTATTTAGACTTCCCAAATTCAGAAAGCGGAAGAGTGAGAGGGAAAGAGAAAGGAAAGAGAAGCAGGAGGGAGGGAGGGAGGGAGAGTGGAAAGAAGGGAGGGGAATGAAAGATACCCGAACTGGAAAGCAAAGTAAAATTACTTGTGTTTGCATATAACATGATCTTGTATATAGAGAACCTGAAAAAACTCCACCCAAAACTGTTGGGACTGATACATTAATTCAGTACACTGGCAGGATAAGAACAATATTACAAAGCTATGGTAACTAAAACAGAATGGTACTGGCATTAAAAAAGACACATGGATCAATAGAACGGAGTCAGAGTCCAGATATATATATATTTTTTTTTTCAGCAAATTTTTGACAAGGTTGCGAAGAATTCAATAGGGAAATACCCAATAAATGGTATGGGAAAAACTGGATGTCCACATGCAAAAGGAAACTGGATCCCTAGCTACACCATTCCCAAAAATTAACTCATAATGTGTTAAAGACTTAAATGTAAGACCTGAAACCATAAAACCCCTAAAGGGAAACAGGGAAGATGCTTCTTGAAATTGGTTTCGCAAAGATTTTTTAGAGAGACACCAAAAACATAGGCAACAAAACAGAAAAATAAACAGGTAGGATTACATCAAACTAAAAAGGTTCTACACAGTGAAGGAAACAACTGACGAAATGAAAAGGCAACCTACAGTATGGAAGAAAATATTTACCAACCATGTATCTGATAAAGGGTTAGTATCTAAAATGTATAAGGAGCTTACACAACACAAAAGCAAAGAATCTGGTTTTTAAAATGGGCAAAGGACCTGAATAGACATTTTTCCAAAGAAGATATAAAAATGACCAATAGGCACCTAAATGATTCTCAGTACCACAAATCACTGTAAATCAAATGAAATGTAAATCAAAACCATAATGAAATATCATCTTGCAGTCATAAGGATGGCTTTTATCAAAAGACAATAGATACAGGCCTGGTAAGGACTGGAGAAAAGGAAACTTCTGTATTTAAATGGTGGCAATGTAGAATGGTCTTCCACTATAAAAGTAGAACTGACATTTTTCAAAAATTAAAATAGAACTACTATATGATCCAACAATCTTTTCCCAGGTATATATCTAGAGGAAATAAAAACAGTGTTTCAAAAAGATATCTCCAGTCCCATGTTCATTGTAGCATTATTCACAATAACCAAAATATGTAAAACAGTTTATTTCCATTGGTAATGAGTGGACAAAGTAGATGTGTTATATATACACAATGGAATATTATGCGACCATGAAATTGAAGTCCTGCCACTTACAACAATGTAGGTAAAGCTAGAGGTCAAGGATGAATCATATCATGCTAAGTGAAATTAACCAGACAGAGAAGGACAAATAGTGTCTAATCTCACTTTTATGTGGAAGGAAGGAAGGAAGGAAGGAGAGAGAGAGAGAGAGAGAGAGAGAAAGAAAGAAAGAAAGGAAGGAAGGAAGGAAGGAAGGAAGGAAGGAAGGAAGGAAGGAAGAAAAGTGGATCTTATAGAAACAGAGTAGAATGGTGGTTACCAGGGCCTGAAGATGGGAGAGAAGAGTGAAGGGAGATGGGGAGATGCTAGACAGAGTTCAAGTTCTGGGGTTCTATGGTACGACATGGTGATTATAGTTAATAATAGTGTGTGGTATACTTGAAATTTGCTAAAAGAATAGACCTTAAGCGTTCTCACTACACATACATACACCTAAAAAGTTAAGTATGTATGAGGAATGGGTGTGGTTATCATTTTGCAAAATATGTATATGTCAAATCATCACATTATATACTTTAAATAGATAAAGCTTTGTCAATTACACCTCAATAAAACTGAAAAATAAAGAAAACTATATCTGGATAACATTACCATCCAAAGCAACAAGAGAACACAGAAGACTAGTGATTTTAGAAAGCCATAAACCAGTAAATGACGGCTACAGGGCTTCAGAGTAAAAGAAAAATTATCTTTGTAGGTACTTTTTAATAGCAAAGATTGGATACATTTAGTTACTAAATAAAAGCCTTTTAACTCGTTGGTACTTTTTGAATATCTGACATAAAAGGCAGCAAAGTCTATTAAAAATATTCTATATGAAAACATCTCTTGGTTAGCTGATTGAAGACACACTGAATCTAAAAATTTTCACTAAAATACTCTGCCAATAAAACAACAACAAAAAAATTATTCTAACATCCAAATTAACTTAACATTTCTTCTCCTTGGTTTTCTGCTTCCATCCACAAGTTTTAGTGAAGTTTCTCAGTAAGTTGATAACCTTAGTACATTTACTTCTCTACAGAAATGCAGCTACTAAAAGAACATTTTTTGTTTGCTTCAATTTTGTTTTTGGTAAACTTTGGAAACATCTGTGAGGTATATAGAGGGATACCTGTTAGCTAACTCAAAGTTCCAAGAAAACTATATCTAACTCTGAAGAACATGATACATTGGGATGGAGGAGACATTTCTATGACTACGTAATTTAAAAATGCTCTTTCTTGGTTTCTCAAAGAGTATCTAAAAAATAAAGTTCTAGCTATTTATAACGTTTCTTTGGTTATGAGTTATAAGGTTTCCCATGGAAATATTTCAAGGGATGTTTACTAAGTTCTAATGCTTCTAAACTGACAAAAATCCTTACAAAGGAAAATTCAAATCAGACCCCCTCACCCCTTAAGATTAGAGCTGAGTTAACATCTGAGATGTTTGTTTTCTCCTACTTCTTATGTTTGAATTATTGTCACTCTTAGTTGTTTTCACTGATAGGCTTATTAGTTCATCTAACTGCTTTTTTTTTTAACAACTTTTTTTAAAGATTTTATTTATTTATTTGACAGAGAGAAATCACAAGTAGACGGAGAGGCAGGCAGAGAGAGAGGAGGAAGCAGGCTCCCCGCTGAGCAGAGAGCCCGATGCAGGACTCGATCCCAGGACCCTGAGATCATGACCTGAGCCGAAGGCAGTGGCTTAACCCACTGAGCCACCCAGGTGCCCTCATCTAACTGCTTTTGATGGAAAAATAACGCTGTGACAAAGTCATTGAAGCCAGCAGGCAGACCTTTCCAGAGTGTGGATGCATTATCTCCTCAAGGACCTCTACAAATGTTGTACGAAGTAAGATTGAAAATAATTCTCTCATTTGTAATATCCCATTGCCTGCCTTTTCTTTTTTTTTTTTTCATTTTTTAAAAAAGATTTTATTTATTTATTTGAGAGACAGAGATCACAACTAGGCAGAAAAGCAGGCAGAGAGAGAGAGGAAACAGGCTCCCTGCTGAGCAGAGAGCCCGATGCGATGCGGGGCTCGATCCCGGGACCCTGGGTTCATGACCTGAGCCGAAGGCAGAGGCTTTAACCCACTGAGCCACCCAGGCACCCCTGTCTGCCTTTTCTTATTAGGCATTTTAACATTAATTTTGTGCTTCACTTTTTCCTGTCAAGGTCTTCTCTGTCTCTCTTTGTCTCTCATAAAATAATCACAATGACCATTCACACATTAACAGAACTGAATTCACTTCCAAATGTCTACGGGTAGGATAGTCAATACCATTGGAGTCCTCATGCCTTTTTCTGTGCTAGGATCAATAGTCATATTGAAGGTATTTTTTTTCTGCATTTGGTTGGAAATAAAATTTTAACTCTGCCTTTTATCTGGTTGTTATCATTCCCTCTAGTTAATTATCACTCTACAGTTTAAATCAAGCATTTATCTGATATTTCCAAATTTCCTTTTATCACCTAAATTATGTATAAAATTTTAGTTTGTCATCACACATACCTTAGTACGGGCACACCAAGTTCATGGGATTTTCAAAGTTTTTAGTTGGTTGACCTTTATCAATGTCTTACGTAACAGGCAGGAATAATTAACACAATTATTAACGGAAATGATTAGCCATCTGATCACATGCTTGATTAGTCATCTGATCACATGCTGAATGTAATAATTTTCCTCATACACAAATACCCAAAAATACCCCACAAGTTATTATTCTAACATACAAATTAGCTTCAGGTTTCCTCTTACTAAGGTTTTGTTTTAAAAAGTTGAAACTGCAGGTTAGTAGGCAGCAAATATTACTATCAATGATAATGAGTTCTTGAGAATTTACTGAGGATGTGAATAATGAAGACAATAAATGAGAGGAAAGAGAAATATTTCTGTACTCAATTTTGCTGAGAACTTTTTAATGATTTATATACTACCATATGAGATTTTTTGGGGGGAGTCCATGTATGAACTATTAATGGTAGCCACATTTTTTAAAAATATAACAATCTCATGGACAATGTTATTTCTTCCATTGGAACTCAAACCATTAAATCCATTACCCATTTTTGTTTCCTTGTCAATGCAATCTGTCTCTTTGCTTTGCCCCTATTAATGCCACATTGAAAAATTGAATCTGTTCCGTAAGTTAGTCTCTAACCACTTTTATTATTTGAAAGAGAGTTTAGTGCTTGGAAACTTGCTCAGGGAAATAGAATTCCCTTCTTAAAATTTTCCACAGCACAAACATCAGTATTGCAAGCATGTTCACCAGTAAGCCCCTGGCCTGCTTTTGAAGAATTGCTGAACAAAATGACTGAGGTCAATATGGGGCCTCTCAGAGGCTCAGCTAATTCATATGTTACAGGTGACGCTGATCCCTTCAGACTGAGAAAAGCCACTGCTTTCCTAGGCCCATTGTATGTGGGAGGTACAGGAATGGTGGGGGGCAAAGGGAGATGGTCTGGTCTATGTGCTTTCTGGACCTAAAGAGAAAAAAACCTTAATAAAAAACCATAATAAACTCAGTTTCAGATACCTTAAAAGCACATTCCTTTTCTAGTCCCAAGCTTGATTTTTAAAAATATTAAATTATTTTATCACTTGACAAAATTATTGATCATTATTAAATGTAACTTACGCATATTGGATCAGCTAGAATAATTTAATAAGTGCTCAGTATTGAACATGTACTATGAATGAGGTCATCTAAAAAACACGTCAAGGGTTTCTTGTTTGTTTGTTTGTTTATTTGTTTTTTTGTCTTCAGATGTATGGCAAAAAGATAAGACTAGCATATTTCAACCATCTGAGCTGCCCTGGACTCTGGGCCTTCTCAACTCGGTGAGACCACTTGGCCCTGCTTTGGAGTCCACCCCCTACCTCATACAGGGTTTGGCTGTTTTCTCCACACACAAAAAAACAAGGTAATTGTAGGAATCCCATGATTTTTTTCCCTTTCTAAGGGATCATGATCCTGAACTTTTATCTCTCCAATGTCTGAAAACAGTAGTTGCATTTACTTCATCCAGTTTTCTGTTTTTATTTTTATTTTTATTTTTTTACAGTAGAAGAGAAAGTCCGTTCTCATGGACTTCCCCAGGACACGAAGCAGAAATCCCTACCTACATTTTTAAATTCTAAACTTTCTAATTGCAGTGTAGCCCACATATTTAAAAAGTGCACAAATCATAAACACACAGACTAAGTTTATTAAAAGAGACCTCCATGTATGTAGCACCCAGATTAAAAACAAAACATTACCAATAGCCCTCTGCATGCCCCTTTCAACCGCTATAACCACTATTTTGACCTCTAACACCACTGCCTGTTTTTCCCTTTTATTTATAGTACATACTCTTGCGCCTGACTTGTTTTACGCGGTGTTACGTTTTTGTGATTAACTATGTTGTTGCATGTCATTCATTTATCTTTTTGTTGCAGAATATTCCAGACTGTTCCCTCTACTTACAACTAGGCAATCTCTGGTATGAAGCTATTACTAGTGGTGCTGCTGTAACCATTCCCAAAGAGCTTGTTTCAAGAACATAAGCCCATACGCAGTTACATAGCTCTCTAGAAATTAAACTCTTGGGCCATCAGGCATATGTTCATTTAACAACATATATACTGAAAAATAACTGTCTTCTGGGGCACCTGGGTGGCTCAATTGGTTAAGGAGCTGCTTTCAGTTCAGGTCCTGAGATCGAGCCCCAGCTTGGGCTCCCTCTCAGAGGGAAGACTGCTTCTTCCCCTGCCCTTCCTTCCTGCTCATGCTCTCTTCACTCTCTCGCTCACTCTTTCTTGAATAAATAAATCAAATCTTTAAAAAAATTGTCTTCCTCCTCTTTTCATTCTTTTCCCTCCCCTCTTTCTTCTTCTCTTTTGATTAGTGCTGCATTCACGACATTCACTACTACTGTAGATTCACCACAGAGCAGTATGGGAAGAATTAAAACCTGAACACTCTTGGGTCTGCCAATCTACACCTTAGTGTATCCTTCTTCTCCACTTTTTCTCAGAAATATTTTTAGTACTCATTATATTGGTCTTGCATGTATTTCGTTTAATTTTTTCTTCTTAAATTTTGATATTCCTGTAAATGGTATTTTTTTATTTTATTTCCCAACTGTTACTTGATAGTATACAGAAATAATTTCTTTTTTCCCCTCTTTCTTTATAGTCTTTATGTCATTTATTTCTTTTTCTTACTTTAGTGAACTGGATTTAACTTCCAGTACGATTTGAACAGAAGTAGGGAGAGTAGATATTTTCGACCAACTCCTCAAAAGGAAAATGACTGTTATTTTATCACAGTACTTCAGATTGAAGAAGTTCCACCTTTGCTGTCATTTTCTGAGAGTTTTGAAATTAATTTGACCAGTTTTTCTCTGTATCTATTGATATTATTAGATGATTTTCTTCCTTTATTCTGTTAATGTGCCAAATTATATTTATTGAGCGTTAAAACAACCTTGCATTTTCAGGATAAATTGCTCCTCATCATGATATATTATCCCTCAAATATATTGTCAGATTTCATTGATAATATTTTGTTGAGTATTTTTTCATCTGTGTTCATGAAAACTATATGTCTGTCAGCTTTTTTACTTAAAACTGTCCTTTTCAAAATTAGGTCTCAAGGTTATTCTGTCTTCAGAAGGAAATTGGGAAGCATTTTGATCTCATTTATTTTCTAAAAAGGTGTGTATAAAGTCAGTCATATTTGTACTTTAATGCTTAATAGAATTTGTCACTGAAGCCATCTGGGCCTGGGAGAAGGTTTTATATTAAGAATTTAATTGTTTTGGGGCACCTGGGTGGCTCAGTGGGTTGAGCCTCTGCCTTTGGCTCAGGTCATGGTCTCGGGGTCCTGGGATCGAGCCCCGCATTGGGCTCTCTTCTCGGCGGGAAGCCTGCTTCCCCCTCTCTCTCTGCCTGCCTCTCTGCCTACTTGTGATCTCTCTCTGTCAAACAAATAAATAAAAATTAAAAAAAAAACTCAATTGTTTTGATGAATATATGTTTACTTAATTTTTATAGTTTTTCTTATGTCTATTACAGAAATTTTAAAAAGAAACATCCATTTCTTATATATTTTTGTATATACCCATAAATTGTTAATGATTTTCTGTTATACTTTAATGTATGAAGAAGTTATATTGGTGATTACTCTTTCTTCCCTTATGCAGTGATTCGTGTTCTCTCATTTTTTCTTGATTATTCTTTAGGGGTCTATCAATATCACAAATGTTTCCAAGAACAAGTTTTTATATATATTAATTTTCTCTAATATGTATCTTATCTTATTTTATGGATTTTTCCCAATATTTGTTATGTTTTCTAATTATTTTGGATTTATCTTATTTTTCTAGCTTCTTAGGTAGCAAGGGTACATCCTCGATGTTTTTCAACATTTGTTTTATAAAACAAGTGTTTAAAACTATAACTTTTCTTCTAAGCACTGCTGTAGCTACATTCCACAAGTTTGGACATGCTATGCTTTCATCAAGTTTTAGTACAAATGCATTCTGATTTTCCTTGTGATTTCTTCTTTAACCCAAGGGTTATAGTACCATACTGCTTAACTTTAAATATCTGTGACTTCCTAGATATGCTAATTTTATTGGTTTTTAATTTGATTTTTGTTGGAGTCAGAAATCATATCCTATATGATTTCAGAAATTTGAAAATTATCAAGACATATTTATGGTACCACAAAATGTTTATCTTTGTGAATGGTCCATCTGGTTTTGAAGAGTGCCTAATCTAGTTATTTGGTGTAATATGTCTCAATTAAATAAAATTAGATGATAATTTTGTTTGCATCCCTTATATCCTTACTGATCCTATTTCTCAATAGATTTTTGTCTCGTATCAATTACTAAAACATGAGTATATAACTCCTCTAGTTTTGGCTGTGAATTTGTCCATTTCCTTCTTTGGTTATCAATTTATTGCATATAGTTTTTATCTCCAATATTAAATAATGCAGATTTATCATTGTGTCCTTGACTGAGTCTATAATATTATAAAAATTTCCCTGATATTAACATAGCCGATAATTTTTTCTTACTGAACTTTTATTTTTTTTTTTTAAAGATTTTATTTATTTATTTGACAGACAGAGATCACAAGTAGGCAGAGAGGCAGGCAGAGAGAGAGGAAGGGAAGCAGGCTCCCTGCTGAGCAGAGAGCCCGATGCGGGGCTCGATCCCAGGACCCTGGCATCATGACCTGAGCCAAAGGCAGAGGCTCTAACCCACTGAGCCACCCAGGCGCCCCCTTACTGAACTTTTAAAGAATAATTCTATCCTTTATTTTTAGTATACCTGTGGCTTTATATTTAAAGTATAACAATATACAGTTGAAACTTGCTCTATATTCAGGCCGAGCATCTCTGACTTTAAAAGTTTAGTTAATTTATATTTAAGGCTATTATTGATAGGTCTGTGTTTGTTTACCATCTTGTATCCGTTCTTTTTTTTTTTTTTAATTTATCCTGTATGTTTTTTCCCTCTTTACCTCATTTCTACTTTATGATAGATTAATTCAGTATTTTTAAGTATTCCATTTTATCTCTATCATTTTATTTACAGCTCTTTTTAGCACTTTTTTGTGGTTGTTCTAGAGATAAGCAAGTGCTGGCTGTGTACAATACCTCTGAAGTTGAATGTCTGTCTTTTAATCAGTGAACTCAACAAATATTTGTTGATGTAAGCTTCATTCTATGTCACTCTATTAGCAGTACAAGGATGAATAAATTGGACATGATTTCTTGTCTCATATTGCTTACACTCTAAATGGGGGAGATGGGGAGACAGAGGAGGTGGACAAACAAATAGTAAAATGATTGTTAGTTGAGATACATTGTACCGATAATAGGAAAGGTAACTCCGGACGGAGTCAAGGAAAGTCTCTCTGAAGAGGTGACACAGAGTTGACACGTGAATTATTAACAATATGTTAACCATGTGAAGAGTATTCTGAACACAGAAAACAGCATGGCCAAAAGCCTTAAATATCACTAACCAAAACGGTCCAATTTTACAATTTCCTAAGGTGGTGTTCTGTGCCAAATAAAGAAAAGAAATGGCTCTTTCAAATCCCATTTTAAACAAACCAAAATATCTTCACTTGCATGAATTGTAATTTCATTTATTAAAATGTAACTGTTACTGTCTTCTTTTTTATACTTATTGCTACTGAATTTTTTTTTAAAGCTGTTAAAATGCACAAGTTGGAGAACTAATTTTGTGGTTCTTCAGGTGGTCTCCTAGGGAAGACTGTTCTTGTATCTGACCTTATCTGAATCCACCTGGGAGACAGGAGGCAGTCTTAGCCCCAGAGTGAATTGCTGTGAATACTTGGCCGATCTCAAAATCCATGTGTGACCAGCACTCTGAGTTTTCTGTAATTACAGAAAATTCTCAACCTGTAGGAATTAACTTAGAGTGATTATCATTTATAGCACTCTTGCAATTGCACCTGTGTAATAATTTATGGCACTTAGGGCAGCAAGAGCACAGACGATGTCACACAGACTGTCTGGATCTTAAAGATTGCCACATAAAATTTGAACCCGTGGAGTGTGTACTTGGGGTCATTCTAGCTACCTGGTTCAGGTGCGCCATTAATTCTGGAATGAGATGAACCACTTCCTTGTATATCTACCATTCCCTTTTTAGCTATATGTTTTTCCCATAATAATAGAGATATGTATTAAAGTAGATATTGTATATCCCTTTTAATTGTTGTCTATAGTGTCAAAAAGCTTTTTGTTATACAATATGCAAATAATTGGTTTTCATTTCATAGTTCAATGATTAGGGTTCTACTTATGTTTATAAAATGTTGGTCAGTAGATCCTTGGCTAGCTTATGTAATTTCCTATTGCAGTGCTTTACCACAATATGAAAAAAAGCACTGTCATTTTAGACTACCATATAAAAAAAGGGAATATGCAATATTTTTAAGAATTCCTGTATATATTCAAGTTATGATCAATACCAGTTTCTGAGGGTCACATTTTAACTTGATACTTTATTTAACTGGTTAAAAAATGGATTTATTCATCCACCTTCTTGAAATTCTTGAAATATATGACAGCATTATTAAAATGTCTTATCATAAATTCAATGAAAAAGAACATTATTTTCTAAGATGATATTTTAAAGAGAATTTTCTCCAAAACATGTTCTAAGAAACTAGGGGAAGAAATAGGTGTTACAGTATACTGAAGACAACTGTCTAATACTTACATTAGATCATGATTTTGAACTAAACATTACAACAATCATAATCAAAAATTATTGATTTTTTAATCTGCACTCTCAGGTCTCGTGTGTGCATCTATTAATGGTTGTGAATTTTTTTTAGTATTTACTAAGCCTCAGATTCCATGATAACCACATTTAACACTTTCTCAATTTATCCTTATCATAGCCTACCTGATGTTAACAGCATAATTACTTTTTTGTTTATGTCTGTTTTGTTTTATTTTGTTAAAAGTGGAGAAAATTGACACTCAGGAAGAACTTGCAAATAATTTTACAGATATTACACACTAGAGCCCACATTTGAATCTAGCCTGAGCCTAAAGTCTTAATCTCTCTGGTACACTGCATCCTAACTTATCTCTTGTCTGTTATAAATATTAATAACTTGTCAATCTTCTTCGCTATATTTCAAACCCTTTAAGAACAAAAATGTGTTTCCTTCATTTTTGCATTTCTGACCAAATTCAGCTTAGTACATTAGTTCATTTCGTGAGCCCAATGTGTCTAAAATAAATATTTATGCAGTATTAAGTAGGCTTTATTTTAAAATTCCCCTTAATTTTATTTTTATTCAAGAATGAACACAATATATTTGACAGTAAAAATATTTTCTGTATGTTGGTAAAAGAATGTAGAGGCAATTCTATGGCAGTTCTATAAGATACATAATACTTTAGTTATGCTGTAGAGATGCTGTCGTGCTGTGTGTCTTGTGATGGCATTAGAGGTCATTTCAGATTTTCTTTTTTTAGACAAAGCAAACCAACCCTAGCTTAAGATCAGTATTTTTTTAAACACACACCACTACACATTTTGATTTGTGTTTCTGAACTTATTCATCTGCCAGATAACTGCTCATTAGATCTTTACATTTATATTTAAATTGAATTATTATGCAGTACAAGGGCACCAATGGCTTATAAATAAAATAATCAATAATATAACCTAATTTTACCTCTCTCTTCTACTGTCATTATCTTAGGGTGAATGAGCTTTACATGTTTTTCCTAGATTACCAGTGTATTAGGTCCACATCATTCCATAGCTTAAAAAAATAAACAGGCAATATTGCAACTGTCTACTAACCAGCCTGTTGTCTTAATGTTTAGTATAAGCAGGTGATTGACTTGTGTGAATTACAATTTAGATTAAATGAGCACAAACTCCTACTATAATAAAAAACCCTTTGTGTTCGGATGCTGTTTTGCCATTTAAATATAATACATTTTGTGTGGCAAAATATCTTTTTAACAAAGTTCATATTTTAAAACACGAAAAATAAGTTTATGAAATCAGACTTTAAAATGTCTCTGAAAAAGATTATAGGCTAATAATACAGAGATTAAGTGATAATGTTTCACTTACTAAAAACGGGGTTTGTTTTTTTTTTACTATTTTTACTTTTAAAAGTTAATGTGATAAACTGTCTTACAGAAATAGTTACCATTATCTAAAAATAATCCATTAAATAAGAAGTAAATATATTATTTTATATTCAGCTCTTTTCTTTCTTGAACTTTACTAACAAAAAAGAATTCATAGTTGTGACTAATTTCTTGTCTTATTTAGAAACCACTATTGATCACCTAATAATTGTGAAGAGTTCTGTTGGATCTTGGGAATGCAAAATGCCACCAACTTGTACTTGGCCATCACTCTAACTGACAATAAACAAGAATTAAAGCCTTGAAATAAATGCTATAAATAGCAGTATAAACAACAAACACTAAGACATATAAGCAAGTCCTTAATTTACCTGAGAAGGTTGCAAAGTAACAGAAGGGTGAAGGTGTTATCTTAACTACATCTTATAGGACAAGCAGGTCCTTGGGAGGACCAAGAAAAGAAGGAAACATCAGAAAAAAACAAAACAAAAGAAAGAAAAAAGAAAAGAAAAAAAAATTGCCTGTGAAAAGGGGAAACCACAAATTTGTTATTCAGAAATCTTCCATTACAAAAACCTTAACTATCATAACTTTCTTTTTTTTATTTTTAGGGGAAGGGGGCAGAGGCAGAGGGAGAGAGAGAATCCCAGGCAGGTTCCAGGCCAGCACAGAGCCCAACCTGGGCTCGTCTCACGACTCTGGGATCGTCACCTGAAACGGAATCAAGAGGCAGTTGTTTTGGCCGCCTCGGTGGCTCAGTGGGTTAAGCCGCTGCCTTCGGCTTGGGCCATGATCCCGTGGTCCTGGAATCGAGTCCCATATGGGACTCTCTGCTCAGTGGGGGCCCTGCTTCCCTCTCTCTCTCTCTGCCTGCCTCTCTGTCTACTTGTGATCTCTGTCAAATAAACAAATAAAATCTAAAAAAAAAAAAAAAAAAAAAAAAAAAAAAGGCAGTTGCTTAACTGGCTGAGGCACCCAGGTGCTGCTATGTAACTTTTTCTAATGGAAACTCTGATCTAACCAGTTTCTTCATGTCCTAGTAATTACTATTTCCATGCATTTGTAAGTTGACTTCGTTAACATTTTTCATGCCCCCTTTTCCTCCTTGTGCACACCTTAATTGGTGCCTTATTTTCTCTGAAGATAAATTTCAGAAACGTTTCATAGTTTTCAGCAGTTCAACATAAATAATTCTCATTAGATTTTTTTTAAGTTTGACATCTGATGGTATTGCAATCTCTACTTCATAAATCTGATTTTTACCAATTTCGTTCTTGATGATACTGTAATCTGTATGTGCAATTAATTTCATTTTGCAGTTGCCTAAATGAATCTAAATGAATTTTGTAAGTTTTTTCAGGTTGCATTCCCTAGGAATCAGACTTTGAGATTAGCAGGGAGGATATTCTGAAAGGAGGCACAGAGGCCAGCTTCGGCAGAGCGGAAGTTGTGGTGCCCACTCAGTAAAGATGGCCCCGCCATAATGATTGATGTTCAAATGGTAACCCAATCATGCATTTAAATATGTTGCATTGTCTTTTCGTTATAGCAGCCAATTATTTTTCCAGTATTTTTTTTCCGATAGTTCGCAGTTATATTCATAAAAGTTATTGGCCTGTATGTTTCTTTGTATTCCCTCCATTTTTCTCGGGTAATTTAATCAAAGATTTCATCTAACTTATTTGTCATTTCAGAGCACTAGCAACCGGATTTATTACAAATTGTGTATTTTTTCTTGTTATATTTGTTTGGACTCTCTTGTTTATATATTATTTTCTACAGCACTAATTATGTTTATTTCTTGTTCTTTTTGTAATTTTTAAATAATATAGTGCATTTCACTTTTGTGAACTTTACTGCGATATAATTTATATACAGTAAAATACACACACTTAAATGTAAAGCTTGGCAAATTTTGACAGATATGACCACCAAAATCATGCTGCAAATCCTCCTCCCCCAAATCCCCAGTGTCCTCCTGCCTCTTTGAAATCAGGTTCAAACTCAAGCAATAGTTGATTTGCTTTCTCGCGCTATAGAATAGTTTGCTATTTTTTTTTTTGATGGTATATACTTTTGTCCAGTTTCATTTGCCCATCACGTTTATGAGATTTGTCTGTTTTGTAACATGTATCAGTAATTCACCTTTTAATTTCTGTATTGATTTAATCTCAGTGTGAATATAACACAATTTATTTCCCCACTGACAGTTTTCCGACATTTAGTTTGCTTCTAGTTTTCAGCTTTACTGAATAAAAAACTTTGCACAAGTCTTTATCTGACATTTATTTTCATTTCTTTTGGGTAATACCAAAGACTGGTATTTCAGCCTAAAATATGGCAACTGCATGTTTAACCCAGGTAAGAAGATGAAAATTCTTTTCAAAGTAGCTGTTCCATTGTATATACCCAATACCAAGTCTGGAAAAAGTCTTACTGTGTCTGCTTCCAATAATCATATATATTGGTATATATTTGGTAGCATTCTATTTGGTACCAAATTTGGTACTCTCACATTCATCCAGAATACAGGTATCTCTTTTTACTTCCTTTCAATGAAAATGTTTCTTCTCCAACTTGACTCATTTTCCATTTAGCAGAGGGATCTATTTCAAAAAATCAATTTGGATCACGTTCTGCCCTACTTAAAACCAGTTGGTGAATCATGTAGATATAGTTACACTAAAATCTAACATACTTAGCATGGGTCATTAGGAACCGTGTCATCTGCCCTCTGTCCCCCTTCACACTCTCAGGTTTTGACGCTAATGTTCTTGTTCACTGTTTACCTAATGTTCTTGTTCTTGTTTACCTACAGTCTTCTTTAGCTTTTTTCTGAGAGCTCTCTCCTGATCTGTAAGTAAACTCATCTGGGAAACTCTCAGAACATCCAGTTGGACTACAAAGTAATGATTGGTTCTCTATAATTATTTGTATGACTTTAGCTTAATGTTTTCCCTCCTCAAAATTCCTCTAGGAACTTCAGAGCTCCAGTGGCCACAAATTTGTGGCAAAGTGTAGGGATTTAATATATATATATTGGATAACCCATAAATGTTGCTTACGAGATCACTTTGTAAATTATGTACTAAAGAATTATGAAAGAATTATGTAATAAAGACACAGATGAACTTTTAATCATCTAAAAATAATTATATTGCACTAGGTAATTTTTTTAAACTGTGAAACTTCATGAGGTATCTAAGTTTTGGCGTATATCTCCCGTATTATTTTTAGTTGTCCGTTTCCTTTAATTTTTTTTTAAACTACTTTTTCACCAAACTATTCAACTTTTCTTTTTTTCTACAATGGTATATTTTATGAATTCTATTTTAGTTTTGTTAATGGTTATCTGTAAATTTTTAATTATATTTATTTTCTGAAGTATCAAGAAGAAATACTCACACATATATGTATTTGTACCATTATTTGCAACTTGTGTAAAATTAGAGCTACTGTACAGTGTCTTCCTTCCTTTTACCTGTCCCTGTATCTCTTTGAAGCTTCTAGTACTTTTTTGTTTTAATGGACCAACTTTGTATTTTTCTAAATAACTATTTCTCTAAATAAGGGACCAAACTAGTTATAAGAAATGGAGTGCTTGGCTACCATGGTCATGGCAGGAAAGTTCACTGACTTCTTCAGTAATTGTTTATTTTCAGTTTCCATGTCTGGGTAGGTAAATAGAATTCCCTTTGTCTCTCCTCTCCAGTTGCATCCTCCTCACCCAAGGTGTTGCCTTCTGCTTAGATATGCCTATGTATTCACAACTTCTATTACCTGTGCCTGTAAGAAAGAACCTGGAGTGTTGGGGAGGGGATGGTGGGAAGGATACGTCGTAGGGCGAAGTTCACTATTGAGCTGAGTTCCTTCTTTCTTATAATTATTATAGTACTCTGAAGTTAGGATCTCTCTCTCTCTTCTGAAATTAAATACAACTCTCCCAATTTGGAAATTGCTGTGGCCCAGACCCTCTTTCAAAGTAAATCAGGTGAATCACACTATGAGACCCCAGCAGTGGATCACTACTGTAGCTCCTTATGCCCTTTGATTTGACTTTCATTGACTGTCAACGTGCTCTTCTCTTGGTCTTAGGCTCTCCTGTTACAACTTTGACGTTTTTGAGGGCTCTATTTGTGGAATTTCATATCACTTTCGTATCACTTTCACAGAGGTACCATTATGCTTGTGGTTAATCACGGACAAGTCTGCCTTTCTTTTACTCTGATGACATCTGCCTCATATTTGCAGAAAAAGAACTGAAAATTTCAGGACGTGTAGATTTTTTCTTACTCTTAAAGTCTTTCTCTGGGCAGTTCAGCAATATCTTGAAGGGAAGGAAGGAATGTAAATTAAAAATATTTGCTCAGGGCGCCTGGGTGGCTCAGTGGGTTAAGCCGCTGCCTTCGGCTCAGGTCATGATCTCAGGGTCTTGGGATCGAGTCCCGCATCGGGCTCTCTGCTCAGCAGGGAGCCTGCTTCCTCCTCTCTCTCTCTGCCTGCCTCTCTGCCTACTTGTAATCTCTCTCTGTCAAATAAATAAATAAATCTTTAAAAAAAAAAATATTTGCTCAAATGCCCGAGTTAAAATAGATGTCAATTTGCACTTGAGTATAGAGTCCAATAAAACTTATTATTAATACATGCAACATTTTTCCTTTATTCTAAGTTGCAATCCTCCTGTGACTGAAAGCAAGATTCTTCTTTCTCTTCTGAATTTCTCTATAAAATTAGAGTATATTTCTTATATTATCCACAAAAATATAAAAATTATGTTTCATATTTTAAAACAAGGTAGGCATTTATTTAAGTAATAACTAGTAAGTAAAAAAAATTGATTTTTAAAAAGTTTGGAAAATGTGGCAGGAGTCGAATATTTGCAGAGAGAGAGGGTCTAAAACTGAAAAAATGTGATACAAACCAATGCTTTCAAACTATGGAGAAAAATACCAGATAAAATAGCTACAATATTTGAGTGTTTTACTGAAAGACAGAATGTGGGGAAGCGGGCAGTGGTCAAATGGGAGTACTTAAGGTTTTCACAATAAACGTTAAGTATAATTTATGTTTTTAAATGATGTAGGCATATAACCTTGATAAAAGTAGAAATTTCACAAAAGAGAATTTTCATAACATAAAAACAAAATTTACTGGTCTTCACATATTAAGAAATTTTACAAAGAAGCTTTAAATATGAACGAGGACAATGGCAATTAAAACATCTCGGTTAAAAGGTATTGCCGGAGTATATGTAAGCCATGCTCGCCTATTTATTTTAATTACTGTCACAAAACTGTCAAAAAAAACCACATAGTCAAGTCCAGATATGAATATTCTCTCTTCCATTAGCATCCAATTCTACAATTATTTAGAAATTGCTAATTAATTTTGCTCCAGCTTTGAAAAACCAGTATTGGTGAACTCCTTATGAATTTAATTAAATGTCCAAATAAAAGATACTATCAGTATCTCTAAAATTACAAAATCATTTTAAACAGTAATGAAGCAACCCTACTTCAGTTTTTTTTTCTCAATTTTTATTTAGAAAGTCCAGTGAAACAACATATCACAGTTTGGAAATATTTTAATCTCACTATAATTTAACACTTACAAAATTTAGTAAGTTTTGATTTTCAACAATAAAATTTATAAAAATAATTTTACATTTATAAAATGAATCACTATTTCACAATAAATTATTCATATTTATTACCTGAAAAAAAGTTTTGTGCTCTATAAAAGCAGTAAGTTTCATTATCAATATTTTGAAAATATGCTGAAAACTTCAGTTCCTCTTTGCCCAGCATTTTTGGCAGTTAAGTATACAAAAATATTATATTAAAAATTCCCTGAACATAGTTATTAAAACAAAACTGTTAGCAATAATTTCTAAAACAAAGTATATGCAGATAAGTTAAAGGGCTTGCTAAGAATGAATTTTATGTTTTATATTTTAAAGATTTTTTAAATATCTATTAAGAGAACAGCACAAAAAGTTAAACAGAAGTCTACAAAACACATTTGTATTTTTAAAGATGAAAAGCATGAAACTGAGACGCTAAAGTAAATTCCCACAAAGTAAGAGTTAAGAAAACTTTCCTCTTCCCTCATTCATTTTCAAAGATGCATTTTATAGTTTTCCAGTACCAGCTATTGAAGGAATTTTGATTTTATTTAAATCAATAATACCTTCTAATAAATCATTTCTCACTCTGAGTTAATAAGTTAGTTAACATTAACAGAACCCTTTTCTTTATAGAATTAAGTGGGGATTATGAAATTTCAGAAATTTTGAGGTTCTGTAAAAATCACTGAATTCAGGTTGGGACACTGTTTTTTACATCACTGATAATTACTCAACCAGTTTTTCCCTGCTTCTGAATAAATGTGTATGGTGTGTGTATGTGTGTGTGTGAGAGAGAGGTCACTGTTTCCTGAGGTGGCCCAACATTAACTGTTTTAAATAAGCTTCAGCTTTAAATCAAATAGGGTTTCCAATGAACTATACTCCTCAGTCCACTGGATTTTTGAAAATCTGCCGAGTCAGTGATTTGGATGCGTTTGTTTTCATCATAACCTATCTGGGATTCTATCTTTTATTTTTTTTTAATTTGTTTTCAAATTTTTCTTTTTGGTGGGGGCGAAGACATGAAAACTACAACAGTGGTTTCTTATTCATGCTGCAACAAATTTACACTCATTGATTACATGTGAGTATGTGCTAAGGTAATAGGATGGACAGTATTCAGTCATCTCTCAATTGTATACATTTGAAGACCATAGTGAGAAGCTCACATTTTTCATTCCATCTCAAAGATTTATTCTCATTAAAGTCAAGCAGACCTGGGCGTGAAGCTGGTGGCTCTCCTACTCCTCAGGTTTATGAATGTTTGTTACCTGTGAGTCTTAGGTGTGACAACACACGGGTGACAGATGGGGGTTTGTCTCCTAATAGCACTCTCCCTGACTAGTGCAGTTTAGTGGGTGCAAGGCTTGCCACCTAAGGGCTGCTCTCCCAGCCTTGCTGGGAACTGGATGTGGACATATGCTAAGTTCTAGTCAATGGTGACTACTTCTAGATTGTTTTAGGAGAGAAAATCAATGTCTCTCTTGGTTGAGCCACTATTTTAAGGGTTTCCTTTTTTTTTTTTTTTTTTTTCTTAAACCATGTTTTTCTGTATCCTAACTGGTAAAACAAACATGTTTTACCCCAGGATACATCTCCAAATAAAGGCAGATTATAAGGAATAGCCAGTCATCCCTGGAATGGCTTTGTATGATTTCTTAAGGTAAAGATGGGCATATTTAACTGTGGGCCAGAAAGATGCTTTTTAGCCACGGGATACCCACAAGCGATCCTTCCTCAAAGAAGTATTTCCTGTTCTATAGCAACTGCTTGGCAAGTTTAAAATTGATAAAAAAACAAAACAAAAACAACAAAAAACCTTGGTTCATTGTACATTAATCTGGAGTTGCTGATCTACTGCTCTGGTCAAAAAAGACCACTTAGTTCTGCATCACATCAGCACGAAGCAATTATTTACAGATTTAAATTAATATCAAGACAACAAATGAAAGCAGTCCATAAGATTCAATTAGTTCAGGAACAGTGCAAGGGAAGTTGGAAAAATACACTATACAAACATATAGAAATTCAGATATACACTGCTTGCACCAGAAAGTTTTAAACAATAGGGACAACAAACAAAAGGAGCCTATAAACAAAAAACCCAGGATCCCATCTTACAACAGCACCATAAAGAAGCCTTGGCTCAAAGTTTGCCAAAAGTACTATCCTGAGTTATGTCAAGACCGACAAGTTTTCACATTTACGCAGTGCCATTCAGGAGTAAACACACTCTCACAATTGCTTTTGTTTGGAGAGAGGCTGGTGTGATATCACTGAAGCTTGGTTGGCGGCTATTTTGTACTGTTCTTGTCCAGAGCCCTGTGGTGGGGAGGGAAGCGGGGTCTCAGGAGTTGCTAAAAGAGAAGCAGAGAATTTGATGTGAGGGTGACCCAGGAAGTACTGCGTGACACCAATATACATTATTTTATATTGGAGATACTTTTATTTTTATTTTTTGGAGATTTTTTTTTAAAAGATAATAGATAAAGTAGGATTATCTAATACATTAGGAGCTCCTTGAAGACCTATTGGAGTTGCACTGCCTTCTGAACTCTCAGATAGCATTCAAATGGAATAGAGCATGCTTGAACATCTTTTTTTGTTTTTTCCAAGATTTTTAAATTTATATATTTAAGAGAGAGACAGAGATAGCTAGAGAGGGAGCAGGAGTGAGGAAGAGAAGGAGAAGCAGGCTCCCTGCTGAGAAGCGAGCCTGACATGGGGCTGAATCCCAGGACCCTGGGATCATGACCTGAGCTGAAGGCAGACACTTAAAACGACTGAGCCACTCAGGCGTCCCATACTTGAACATTTAATTTTTTTTTTAAAGATTTTATTTATTTTCATTTGACAGAGAGAGATCACAAGTAGGCAGAGAGGCAGGCAGAGAGAGAGAGAGAGAGGAGGAAGCAGGCTCCCTGCTGAGGAGAGAGCCTGATGCGGAACTTGATCCCAGGACCCTGAGATCATGACCTGAGCCGAAGGCAGAGGCTTAACCCACTGGGCCACCCAGGTGCCCCTGAACATTTTAATGGTCACTTAATAGTCCCTTTAAAATCACTTCCCGCCTTTTTTAACAGCATTTATGAGCATTTCATTCTCTTACAGACACAGCAGGAAAAAAAGTCAACAAAAACAATTAACAAAAGGCTATTTTTTTTTTCAAATCTTAGAGAACGTCACAGTTTTTGCAATAAAAAATGCACATAAAATAAAATATATTTGGTTTGGATTCCACTAACTCAAAATATTAGATGACATTACAACTTAAGATACTTTTCAAGTGCTTTGAAACCTATATCATAGGTAAGAGCATCTGAAAAATACCAACTTTTTTGCTTCAAAATTATTCTGTTACCACTGAGCTCATCTGTCCCTTCCCCATCAATGCAAAGAACCAGCCCAAGTAACTGAAAAACAAAGTTACAGCTTGAATGCTTCACTGCGTAAAATAGTATGTCCTACCATTGCAAACTTTTACTATATTGTAAAAGAATCTAGGAACTATCCAGGCCTTTAATTTTTAAGAACCTGAAATATTTTAACATTCACATTTATTACCATTCCACATATTTAATAGAACAAGTAGAAAATGTTTTATGATCATACTGAGGAACTGCAAACTTTATAGATTTTTCTCCCCAAAATAGCTTTTAAAAATTCTATACAAAAACAAGAAAAGTTCCTTTTTGCTTCAATATGGCTTAGCAATTACTTAGAACCAACATCTTTAGGTATAGTTTAATTGACAAAAGGATAACCATATTTGTTTTAAAAAATTATTTCTGGATATTTGGGATGAATCTAAGACTACAATGGTCTGCTCTAAAAGGCCAGAAAAGTACACGTGAGCTTAAATTTCTGTGTGCGTGTTTGAGGTTTTGCTTTGTATGAAACAAATGATTCTTATAAACATTATGCTGAAAGATGAAAAATAGAATGTGATTTTAAAAAGATTAGAGTCAGGAAATATGCTTTTAAAAATACTAGAAAACTAGCATTTAAAAAGTAAAAGATTCAACCACCAGCAGAATTGTTAAACTTTCTTGCCAGTTGATGCCTACAATGTTTAATATGCTGTTAATGTGTTTTATTTTCTGAGTTTATGAATAACTCATCTCTAAGAGAGATGGTAATGGGCTTCCCTCTCTGCTCTTAACTATGAAATGAAAACGGTAACATATGCTGTGCAAGGATGGTCCCAAATTAATGTCTTTCAAGTACATTTATAGCCACAGGTTATACTATTTCTGTAATTTGTGTGTGTGTGTGTGTGTGTGTGTATATATATATATAAAATAACAATTTTACTTCTGCCTCTATCATATATTTAAAGAACTTTGTGTTTCAGACACAATTTACACATAGGTTTCCCAGTACTTGTATCTAAGGGATAGCAGTGTTAATAAGTATTTCTGTGGCCTCTACTTTTCATATCACTAGGTAGCAGTGAGATCATATGCAGTGAATTGTTACATTTCATTGAACATTTCCATGAAACCACAATGTAACTAGTTATTAAGGGCTGCTGTAAAGTCAGTAGGTAATACCAGTATGCATCATAATTACATGACAATAACTCATGGAATCTCAGTGAGTTAGTTGGTTTCGTGTTAAGAGGTTATACATCCGGGCACCTGGGTGGCTCAGTTAGTTAAGTGTCTGCCTTCAGCTCAGGTCATGATCCTAGGGTCCTGGGAGGGAGATGGAGTCTACATGGGGGGGGGGGGGGTGTCCCGGCTCAGCGGGGAGTCTGCTTGTCCCTCTTCCTCTACCGATCCCATATATTTGTGCTCTCTTTCTCTCTCTCTAATAAAAGATAAAAATCCTTAAAAAAAAAAAAAAGAGATACATCCAAGGCAAATCTGGGATTACTTAGTATAAATTCAGACACAATTCTAGAAAGTTTGTCAAACAGAGGTTTTTATCTCTGAGGTAGCTTAAAAATTAGAATTTTTGTTAAATCTGCAACACTATCAGATGAACTCAGCTACTAACCCTTACTATTCATACAATCATTTTAGTTCCAAAGAGCTTTCCCAGAGGCCTCACTCTGCACAAATCTGACATGCACAAATTTCAGTTATCACAGCTTGGGTAAACAGACCGGTCCTGTAAAAACATGGTTCAAATTTCAGCGAGCTCGGGAACTCACAACTAACTGTGAGTAACTTGATACATAGAAACTTCCCCGTTAACTCTCTGGTCTACGTTACTTAGCTCAATAACAGATGTGCATTATGATCAGTGACCAATCACATCACATCTTTAAGTTTGTCTGTGACTGGTCACTGAATACATTTTATTCAGTTCGTGTACTGACAACTTTAATTGTGTAGTTGCGTTGCCTCCTTGTCTCCTAGTGATACATTCTCATATTTACCACTTAGCAAAAAGTGGTAAAGCAAAATTGGCAAAAGAAAAAAGAAACAAAAAGTGATTATGCTAGAAGTGAATGGAGCATGGATGGAGTCAGACAAGAATTAGCTGCCCCTGGGAATGCAGATGTTGTTGCTGTTTGAGTCTCTAAACCTGCATTCTAGAGCTTAGTGAAGGAGAACTGATGGACATTAGTGAAGAAACTGATTGTGCTGAAAAGGATGATGATGTCTCTGAGGAAGTGAAACCTGTTCAAAAACAAAACAAACAAACAGAAAAACTTCACATTCAATGGATTCTCAGAGACATTTCAGAGATGGAAAGTGCAATAGAAAATGTTGGAAGCCGATCCCAACTTCCAAAACAGTAAAATTCATCAAGGCATAAAAAAGATGCTCACTTCCACTTGCAAGTTAGAGGAGGAGAGAAGGTGGCCAGCACTGTTTGAGCTACACTTCGTAATTTTTTTGAAGACTTTATTTCTTTATTTTAAAGAGGGAGAGCACACACGAGTGATGGGGAGGAGCAGAGGGAGGAGAAACAAACTCTCCACTGAGCGGGATTCTGGGATCAAGACCTGAGCCGAAGGCACACACTGAACCGACTGAGCCACCCCGGCGCCCCTACACTTCATAAATTTTTTAACAAAGAATTAAAACACGCAGATGAATCTAATGTTTATATTACACTGAACTAAATAAATCTCAGGATTATTATTTTTTAATTTCTCATGATATTTATAATCTGTAGTTAAGAGGGTTCTTAAAGTTTTGGCAAACATTTTTAGAGGTCACAAGCAAACTATAATTTTCCTATTGATTATTAAGATTTCTTTGCATGGGTCCAGCTTGCACAGTCCTTCTTACAGTCCTGCATGATCAGGGAATACCAGAACTGCCCTTACATCCTGGTGTACTTTGGAAGCATTTACGTGCTCACATCCTACTTTAGGGAGTAAGGTCGGGCCTAAAGAGAGTAAGTGAATTGCTGAACGTCAGAATCTCCCACAGTTGAGTCCTAGAGAGGAAATGGTACCTAATTTTTTGCAATTTCTGGATACTGACAGATTCTTTCCCCAAATCCCACTTTTCCTCAGACAAGTAAGTTTAAAAAGTATCACAGTTGAAAACCAACTGAGGGTTGCTGGGGGAGGGGGTTCGGGAGAGAGTGGTGGGGTTATGGACATTGGAGAGGGTATGTGCTAGTGAGTGCTGTGAAGTATGTGAACCTGGTGATTCACAGACCTGTACCCCTGGGGCTAATAATACATTATATGTTTATAAAAAAATAAAAAATTAAAAAAAAAAGTATCACGGTTGAAAAGTGGCCCAGATACTTACAGATCTGGTCCGTATGAACCAGCGTTGACATGGGACCTAAAAGTACAGTTTGTCCAGTTAATGGATCTTGAGACAAATGTGGGTGCATGGGATGATGGAGATGACTAGCGTCATTGGAAGCACCTACAGAAGATAAAAGGATGCTTACATCAGTGAAATTTAATCAGGGACACCAGCAAGTTTACCTTGCAACAAATGTTCTGATTGACAGCTTGAATATTGCTATTTTGGCAAAGTGCTTTTTGGGATTTCAAAAAGAAATTAATAGAACTGCTGCCATATTAAGGACAATGTCAGCTTTCACTGTGCATTGGTAGATTAATGTTGTATCACATTATGTTGTATATTAATAATGGACCTTGTGTGCCGTTTCCTGGAATCATTAGGTTTGCTGCCTGTTGTTAAGGCAATTCCAAGAATCACTTACCTCAAGTTTATAGTATTTGGGATCACACTAATAGCATAAACAACTTTTATTTCAGAAAGATGTCATTAGGAACACATTAAGTACCAGAAAACTAAAGCTAAAATAAAATAAAATAAAGTGATTTTACAAGGAAATTTAATCTAGATCAGAGCACAAAATAAATGATTTCTTAACTCATTCCTGACATTTATTGCCTCAACGAAATCTCATTTTTCCCTTTTTGTTGTGTTATGTCAATTAATTATTTCAGGAGCAAAGTGTTTATTTTTCAGGTTTTTACTATGAATATTTTTAGGCTATGTTGCAATGCTGGTATCCTTGAGCTTTCAAAGGAGTCAAGGCTTAAAAATATACAATCCAACCCCAAGAAGGACTAAAAATAGGAAGTATATTTCTATTTACCATATTTGAAAGAATAAAATCTAAGGCAAGAGGAACTGTATAGCATAAAGATGGTGGACACTAGTAAGAATGAGGATTTCAATACGTTCAATATTTTTGTCTACATCCAGTGGGTTCTGCAGACTTTCTAAATGTAAAAAACTGAGTTCTATATGTCACAGGCAAAAAATCAGTAGGTCAACCTTGTACAGAGTGGGATGCCCAGAAATAAAATGGAAATTCTTAAATGTACTCACCACCCAGTAACATTTCTTGAAGTAGATTGTCGATTTTAACCATCCCAAAAAGCTTCACGAACTGTATTTGCTCAATCATTTGCCAAGTGATGCTCTGCAGTGTGGGCAGGAGCAGAAGCAGCTCTCCAAACCTCCCCCGGGAGTCGTACTGCCGGTCGTTGATGTAGTCCTCCAAACTAAGCTGCACTTGGAACCGCATGTTCTTAATCTTCACCGGATCACTCAGCCCTTTTGCGTCTAATAAAGGAAGAAAAGAGTGATCTAAAGATTAAATCTTACTAGAGTGTGAGAGTAAACAGTCTAATATGAAATAACAGTTTAGTTTTCATTATCGTTGTTTTTTAATGGAATTCTGAAAACAAACCTGGATCAAAAAACACGATTGCCTTCAAACAAGCGTATTCGTTGTCATCTATCTGAATTTCTTGAAATGGTCGTACCAGCTCGTCTAGAACCCGGTTGGCCACACGGCTGATCTCAACTTCACTGCTGTTACGGTGAATTACATAGTTGTTCCCTGGGGGGGGAGAAAAAAAAGGTCAGCCACCCCCCAAAAAAAGACCGTCAGATATGATTTAATTTTTTACACATCAATGTTTTATATGGTTCTTCTCTTGAAGAAGTAGTAATAGTACTTCCTCTCAGCAGTGTTAGGTCAGTTATGTTAGAAAAACTTAAGAACACGTCAAGGATCAATGACATTGATAATATGATCACATGCATTTTAACAGCCTCAGTCACTAGTGATAACATAAAAGTACAGACCAATAACAAGCTAATAATTGACAAGGGAGAAACAAAATTATAATGATTAGCTTTCCACTATGTCAGTTATCTCTTAGTGTCTTACTCATTAAAGAGTATAACACAAAACCTAAAGAAACTTCCTTGTTTACACTGGATAAAAATAGGACTTCTTTAGTGGTCTAGGTTATATGTAGCTGTAATACCTCTCGAGACACGATTTTAACAAGTCTAAGTAGATGAATTCTAGAAAGTTCCTGAAATTGGATAGAGACAGAGACTAGACAAGGACGCTCTAATTTCAAAATCTCTGGCTATAATGACAATAATGTCAAAAGCTCCTAACAAAACAGCTAGGTTGCTATTTTCTGGTTTTGTAAAAAGCAGAATATTCTGAATTCTTTCACTGCAGGCAAGATAATCTTCAGTGTAACAACATGTGCCAAAGAACTCGAAAAATGTAACCCTGTTCCTCTTAAGAAAAGTCAGTTTATTTAATTATTCACGGTAAAACAATTTAGAACTAGGTAGCAAAGACATTTGGGTTTTTAGGTATATTGTATTCAAATCTATATTGAGAACAGTATAAGAGCAGTCTTCTAAATACAAGAGAGTATTTAACAGACTCTAGGAACCTAGTCTCTAAGTCACATTATGCAGTTTAGAATCCTGGCTCTATCCCTCACTAGGTTTGTAACTTTGGGCAAGCTTTCTCTGCAGGCATTTCTCCACCTACAGAATAACAATACCTATCCCTCAGGGTCATCATGAGGATTACATGAGATAGTGTGTGTTTACATGTAAAGCACGAAGAGATATGCATCTTACATAGTATGTCCTCAGCAAATATTAGCTATCGTTATATTACATTCAATTTATTTCTATCTTGGGACATAATATCTATCACAAAAATAGAATAAACAATCTGGTCACCATTTCATATGGCCAGAGAGAGGTGAAGGTAATAATTATTCCAGGACCTCAACTCTTTCAGTAGGAAACCTAATTTAAAAGGTAAGTAAGGTGTGGGGGATTGGAACAATTACTTAAGGAAAACCAGAGCTTTCCCTTCGTGACTTATCCCTCGTTCAACCTGCCATCCTACTTTTGCCTCTTCCAACACTGCTACTTAACTATCAGAATTCTCAGACACAGTCACCAAATTATTATTTTTAACTTAGGATTTTGCATCATACTGTTCGCCACGATATCCTAGGAAATAAACATGTTCCTTCACGTGTATAAAACAATATAATGACAAGTATTAAGTAGACACTGAAGGAGTGTGAAACAACACTGAGACTCCAATAACGTGGTCACACAGATCACTAACTCTTTGTCCTGTAATGATTTAAACATAATTCAATATTATGTTTATTGAGCAACAGCTCACTTTTATTTTTAAATTTTTCTCCTTCAGTGTCATTGAGAAATTATTGACATATATCACTGTATAAGTTTAAGGTGTACAGCACAATGATTGGATTTACATATATTGTGAAATAATTATCATGATAGTTTCAGCTCATGTCCATTTTCTCATCGATACAATAAAAAGAGAAGGAAACAAAATCCCCTTGTGATGAGAATGCTTAGAATTTACTCTCTTCACAATTTGCCCACATATGATACAGCAAGTGTTTATAGTCCCCACGTTGTTTGCTGTATCCTTAGTATTTATTTAACTTCCAACTGGAAGTTTTGTACCTTGTAACCACGTTCTCTAATTCTTATTTTTAGATCTCAATGCACCCTGAATGTCTCAATGCCCTCTAAACTTCCTTGCAATCAAGTCAAGGAAAAATAGGGCCTTGAGTGAGGACACAATCAATTAAATCTAATTTGTAAAGTAAGAGTACCATTAGACAGTGTCTATGAATTCTTGGTACATACAGAATAGACCCTGTATAAGGATGAAGCATGCATAATTTCTTCTTAAATTAAAAAAAAAAAACAAAAAACTTACCCAAAAGCAAAATGTCTTTATACACCATGGATCTCTTCGTAGCTCCAAGCAGTAAATGTTCCCCTGCGTGAGCTCTCAACAGTGCCACCTTAATGAAAAATTTCAAATTTAACAATTAATTATAAAATATGATGATTAGAAGATGGTATAATATGTATCTGATTAACTCAGCGTTCTTCAAGCCTAGGACCTTTTTGTTGTTGTTGTTTTAATAAACTGTAATATTCATTGAGACCTGCCATCATTAAGCTTTCTATTTTTCTATTTTACCATGTCAACAGAGTTTTACTTTTCAAAAATCTAGAACTTCCAAGTCAACAGAAAGGAAACAAACCACCACCACCAACAACAAAAAGCAGAAAGAAAAGTATTTTAGGATGAAAAAGAATCAAACAAAGCAGAGTCCAAATCCTGGCTTGGTCATGTACTATCTGTTCAACCTTAGATAAGCTCACCAGTATGCTTTGGACTCTTTTGTTTTCATCTATCAAATGGAGGCAGTGATAAAAAATCTCCCAAGTATAGTGAGAGGACTATGTAAGAAAGTATATGTAAAACACACTCTGTTACACATAATAAACTGAATAAACAAAAGCAAGGGAGGACTTGTGAAGAGGACGGGTGATCTGCTTGCTGACACTCTCTAGACTGAACCTCTAACTCTTTGCACTAAGCTCTCAACTGAGCTCTATGCATATACTCAACTGCCTATTTAACCTCACCACCAGGAAGAACAGGAAGCATTCCAAATATAAAACATCAAATTAATGTGTCTCCAACATCTTCATCGTCTTAGTAAATGGCCCCATCATCCAAAATACTTGTTCATGTCAGAAACAAGAGTCCATTTTGATTCTGTTCTAATTGTACAGCAAATCTAGGCACTGCTTCGCCATTGCTCCCACCCCCTGTGGAGCCTTTGTCATTCTTGATCTTGCCTAGCCTGAGCTAATAGGTATGCCTGCTTCCTTTCTGGTTCCTCCATCCTAAATCCTTGACAGAGCTTCCCAGAACATATTTGCAAGATAATAATCACTTAATATCACTCCTCTGCTGAAAACTCTTCACTGGTTCCTCATTATCTTTACGATAAACCCCGAACTCCTTAACCTTGGCCTTGCTTTGCCCCCACCCACTTCTCTGGTTTTATCTTTCCATATCCCTTGTTCACGTTTCTCCAGGCACATTATTCCTACTTGCCTCAGACCCTTTGAACGTGATGTTCCTGTCCCTGGAATGCTTTGCCTGGCCCCTTTTCATTCAGGTCTCAGGAAAAATGTCTCATCTCCAACTTAATGTATGTCTTCCCATTCCACTCCAGTTATTCCCCAACTCATTCCATTCTATTTTATAGAATTTATCCCCACCTAGAATTGACTTACTCATAATCTGTATATATTTTATTGTCTGTCTCTCCCAAATAGAGTGCAAACTTTATGAGAATAGTGTGCAATCTGTTTTTTTATTGCCAAATCCTCACAGTTCCTAAAACTGAAATGTAGTCCTACTAAGTATTTGTTTGATGAATTTTCTGAGTGAATTTCACTGATCTAGGGTCAGTTTTAAACACTGTTAAGTGGAGATAATAACATTTATGCCAGAGCTCCTGAGAGGACTAAATAAACTAATGTAATATATAATGCAATTGAAAGCTACTTCTATTAGTGACTTAACCATAATGGACATTTGCCAATCCATGGCTATTAATGTTATATTGTTAGTATTCAAGTGTCCTTTGGTAAATACAAACTCTTTCTGGCAGGTTACTGGATTTTAATTTTCCAATTTTAAAATCACTGTCTTCATAAACAAGTCAGCAACTTTTAAAGAGGAGTGATAATAAAAATATAAAACTGATAAATAACATAACCCTACTTATATGGCTTGAGGTGAGACACACACGTATGTTTTAGCAATTTAGCATTATTCATTCTGAAATAACCTTCCGAGCCAAGCTATCTTTATGATATGTCAATAACCCTGACTCACACCAGGAAGGCAGTTACAGAACATTTTAAGAATGATTTCAGATTTCATAGCACTTTTTTCTTTTTTTTTTTTGGTCGCTATGTGAAATGCTGTCTTAGAAATATAACTGCTGACTTCCTATGATCACTTTTCATTCTGGTTGTGTAAATATTTTGCCCTTCCTGGATTTTTTAAATAATCACGCACCTTTCCCTTTGATTGTTTCTTTGTTTTTGAGTGTTAGTGGTAAAGGGCACTGATCAGAAGATATAAAAATATATGCTAGGTATACATACGATGGTTTACTCAATGTGACAGAATAAAAATTTTCCAACTACTGGCATCTACAAAATATTATTAACTACCCAGATGGAAGCATTCAAAATGAATGTGAAGTGAATAATCGTTTCATAGACTACAAAATTAAAATTCTTAGCTATTAATTAAAATGTCTTAAGGTATATTACAAAATATGAAAATATATGTAATAGGAAAAGATTATTATATCTGAATTCTATCTCTCTGTATATTTCAGAGTATGATTCTAGAGATACTTTTTGCCAGATATATTCTTTTTATATAGTGAACGCTAGAATAAAATTGACAACATGAAAGGCAAAATTTTACGTTAACTGAATAAAGTGCCTACAAAGACACCAACATAACCTATGTGGTTTCTGTCTATGAGTGGTCTGGTATTTCAGTAAAAACTAAAGCTTTTTAAACTCTAGGAGGGAAGAATCCTGTCTTCCTCAACTTCACCCAATAAAGAAATCTGCAGGACCCCTAAAATAGAAGTTAAATAGATGTGCCTTTTGAGAGAACAAGGTGAACGGACAAGAAAACCAATCTTTTTCTCATAACTGAATCTTTGTTAAATATGGTCAATCTACTATAAACATAATTTAAAAAACACAAAAACATAGCCAAGTTCGAAAAAAATTCCAAAAGCATTCATGACATCTTTTAACTATACCTGGTCATCCAGTGGCAACTCACAGAAGGCAGGAATATATTTAGCCCATTCCACCAAGACGAGGAGCTGTTGTTTCATGGACTCACAGACATCACCGATACTTGCAATCTTCTTAACATTTATGTCAGTGCTTGAGCCCGGGCTGGAGACTGAGATCTAGCATGAAGATCACATTAATTTACCATTTAAAATAATAATGAGCAGTATTTCTCTTTTTTCTATGACTGCAACAAGTACACAGCTTTGAAATGGGCACTCTCATTGCCACAGTATCTTGCGATACACAGAACATTTTAAAATTGAGACAAACATACCTATCAGTACGAGCTAAATTGTAAACATTCACTGCACAGTACTATGTTCTGGGAGCAGTGCCTCTTTTTACAGGCAAAACCATAAAATAAGTTACTCAACTTCCAGGATATCCCTAATTCAAAATGACTATGCAAAAAGATATGCCATAGTCACATGAAACATGCTCTGTGATTTAATTTTTATGGAAAAAAAAATGTTTCCAGTGGATACAGTTTACCAAACAGGAAAAACGATTTAGAAGAGAAGCCAGAACTAGCAATGTTGCTGCATGACACGGAAACCCACCAAAGTAAAATTAAGAAACCAACTTTTGACTCAGCAACATTGAGAAACTTAACCTGTACTGAAAAAATTTTTCAATTATATATAATTTTGAACTATATAAAATATAAGTGGTTTTAAGATGTTTTTCTGCTAAAATTGCTTTCTAAAAGTTCTTATAAACTTAATTTTTGAACATATGTGTGTGTGTGTGCGTGTGCGTGCGTGTGTCTATCTATGCGTATGTCTATTTCTTCACAGCCTCCTAAGCCATTCTGCAACGCTCTATAGGATCATTAAGTAATCAAGGATTGATGATAATGGAGATGTTAGGCTCATCATACCACCCTCGTGCTATCAAAAATGAAAGTAGTTGCACTGACTCATTACAGAACCTGATTAATAGTTAGCTATTTCATAATTTTTTATAATAGAAAAATATCATTAACTTTTCTCATGGGGCAATGGTAAAATAAACTGTCTTCAAAAGGTTTTCTTATTCGATCTTTTTTTTTTTTTTTTTTTACATTGACCAGTTTATCATAAAAAATACAATTCAGGAAAAGCCAAATGGAAAAGATGCACAGAACAAGGTAGGTAGGTAGGGGTGTGGAGTGGTGGAGAGCATCCATGCCCTCTGCGGGGAAATCACTTTTCCAAAATGTTGATGTGTTCACCAACCTGTTTGTTGTTCAAGAGTTTTTATAACCCAGTCTTCAGCCCCCTCTGTTCACAGATAGCCAGTGGGTGGGGTTGAAATTTCCAATCCTTGAATCCCAATTTGGTCCTTCTGGGACCCACCCTATGTCACCTCATTAGCATAAGCTCTGGAGAGGTCCGTTGGAGATTTTATGACTAACAAAAGGCTCTCTTATCACTCAGGAAATTGCAAGGATTTTAGGTCTTCTTCTTTTTTTTTTTTTTTTTTTTAGTAGGCTCCACGCCCAGTGTGGAGCCCAACATGGGCCTTGAGTTCACAATCTTGAGATTATGACCTGAACTGAGATCAAGAGTCAGATGTTCAACCAGAGCCACCCAGACGCCCTTCTTCGTTTGATTCTTAAATGATTTATTTTTAGGTATACAACTAATGACAAATAATTTTAAACTTTGGAACTGATATTCTCATTCCAGAAATTTAAGATAATAAACTCCTTCTCCATTGGTTTCTGGATTCTGGCTCTTCCCTTAAATACTTGTTTCCAAAACGGATGCCAAGGTGGATTCTTTAGTTCAGAAACCATTTTCAAAGAAGGAAGCCCTGAGGATAGGTCTCAACCAAGCTTCCCAAAAGTCACAGTAACTGATTTTACAGACGTAATCAGTAAAGCAAGCTCCTGTCCCCAGAGGATTGTGCTATGCATTCAGTATTATAAACCAACCTTGTAAACAAACTTTCATTTAACAACATTAGACTGAAATACATTGCATTTTTCTGTTTAAAAATAGGAAGTTGTCCAGGAAGAGTCAAAATTAAGTCAACATTTCACCTAATATTTTCAAAGTAAAACTGTAGTTCATTTTAGAAGTGAGCCCATTTAAATGAACTTAGATTATTTTTGAATTACGCCTAAATAGACATTTGATTCTGTTGGACAGGACTGGGTGCTGGAGTGCCGCAGGTACCTGGCGAGACCGAATTTCTGCTTGAGCCAGTGTGTTAATGGAGGGGATGTTGCTGCCATCAAATGTGCTTCTTCTGGTGCTTATTCTATCCCGTTCATTTTGCACAGCTAGGAGAGAAAAATCACAGTATTCATTGGTCAATTCTTTTCACTACATGTCAGGAAATACAGTTTTAAATTCAAAAGTAATAGTATAAAAAGAAAGAAGGGTTTACGGGGCAGAGGGGAAACCATGGTATGACTGAGGCTATTTTTTATTCTGCACCACTTTTAAAAAGAAGGCCAAGCCTGTCATTAGATCTCATAAAATATTGCCTTTTGAAACTTCGTGATCGTAGGCGTGTCAGAAAGCATTGGGTCAGTCAGTTCAACCATGCAGTATCTGTGATAGGATGGTTTTTCCATTCTCTCAATGTTAATAAAACTGTAAGATAAGTAGAGGAAGAGTATCGCCTGTGAGATTGCCGAAGGCAAAGAGTATATCCACCATCAGAAGATAGGAATCACAGATTTTGAAATTTCCGTTTTTTGTTTTTTTTTTTCCTCAAACACTAGGAGAAATGGAAAATGAATTTTATTTAGGAAAGGTGATTTTAAGCTTGCAATCTCATGATCTCTTATGAAACAATGTGCTATTAAACAATAATAAAGCAAAAGTTGCAGGAAGAGGTGTCTCCTGAGGAGACTAAGGTTTGAACATCAGCATTTTGGAAGGGCGAAGACATTAAGTATCAAATAAAAAGCTTCTAGGAGAGAGCTAGATCTACTTGTTTCAGAAAGGAAAGGGAAAGTAATGTGTGTTTCTGAATTCCTTACTGAAAACAAGACTTTATTTTATTTATTTATTTTTTAAACATTTTAGTTATTTAGTTGACAGAGAGAAAGCACAAGTAGGGGGTGTAGCAAGCAGAGGCAGAGGGAGAGGAAGAAGGAGGCTCCTTGCTGAGGGGAAGCCCAGTGTGGGGCTTGATCCCAGGACCCTGGATCATGACCTGAGCTTAAGGCAGATGCTTAACTGACTGAGCCACCCAGGCTCCCTGAAAACTACATTTTTAAATGTAAGGAAGAGTGAGAGAGAGAGTATTACCTTGTATATTTGTCATATAAAGAATAATATAAGTCAAATATCAATGTTAGATATTTTACTTATTTTTTTAAAGATTTATTTATTTATTTTGAGAGAGAGTGAGTGAGTGTAGAAGTAGGAAGGGCAGAGGGAGAAAAAGAGAGAATCTCAAGGAGACACCATGCTTTGGCTCTGACATGGAACCAAAACTCAGAGTCCAATGCTAAACTGACTGAGCCATCCAGGTGCCTCTCAACGTTAGGTTTTAAAACTTAGGAGGTAAATATATCTTCAGTTAACCAAAAAGAATGAAAACAAGGCCTATCACCCCTAAATTACTTAGATCAATGCTCTACCCTGTTCTGCTGGAGAGAGAAGATATAAAACTACTAGAATTTTTAATTAAATTATTCTTTTATTAAAGAGATGCACCAATTTCTATGCCAAAAGCTACTATCTTCCCCATACTTACTATTAGCCATGAAGTCATTAATTTGGAAGAGAAAATACTGGACTTGGCTTTTAAGAGTGAGTAGTGTTGAAGCTGGGAATGAATCATTAATATTTTATCTTAAAATCATATTTACTGGTAGCTTACTCTTTTTTCCCCACAGAAATGATCATTGATTTTCAGCCTAAACTGACTCATATGGAAATGCATATGTGGAGATAAAAAATTAAAATGTAAGCTATGCTTTAGTGAATTTCATTTACATGATCAATGCTCAGAAACATACCAAAAGATATTGTGAACATTTGTAATCTTACTGCTATCATTTTTAAAAAATATTTTGTTTATTTATTTGACAGAAAGAGATCACAAGTAGGAAGAGAGGCAGGCGGGGTTGGGGGGGAGAAGCAGGCTCCCCACTGAACAGAGAGCCCGATGAGGGGCTTGATCACAGGACCCTGAGATCATGACCTGAGCTGAAGGCAGAGGCTTAACCCACTGAGCCAGCCAGGCGCCCTGCTGCTATGATTTTTAACATAAAACCATGCTTATATAGAATTCTATCCAACTAACCTTGGTATTATGTTATTACTGTAAATAAGAGAAATATATCTTCAGAAGTTACTTCCTAATCTATTTAGAAAAAACTAATGCATTATTCTATGAATGGTAGGAGACATAATTTAACTATTTTTTAAAGTAATTTTCTTTCAAAACCTGTGAATTTTTAAAGGAAATAGAGGATTTTTGACTTTCTTATACTTATGTAGGAGTAGTGCTGGGGTTCAAATAGAAATAGATGAAACTGATTGACAAACTATGTAATAAATCCTAAAAACTACTAAATATTGCCATTAGAAATAAGTCATTTTATAATGACAAAGTGCTTCTCCTTTAATTTTGTAAACTTTATTTTGCCTTCTTTTGGAGACTAGTAATCCAAATGAAACTAATGGAATTTAGGTCTCTTTAAAAATATTATGACAAAGAAAAAACTAGCTATGTTCAAGGTAAGTTTGATATACTTTACATTTCTGTAGTATTTAACTTGATTTTTTTTTTAATGGTTTGTCAAATAGTTCTGAAAAATATTTCTTGGTATGTAATAGGCATAAGCATGTGAACTGATAAGCATAAAATACTGCAGTGGTTATCTCCTGCCAAATGTCTACATGTGATCAACAGATTTGTTTCCAAATTAACCACAGTTAGAATGTAGAATAATATAATCAGATTATTTACTACATTTGAAATGAAATTAAGAAACAGAGTATGTGGTCCACTGTCTCTGTTCCTCAATGGAATATAAGCTCCCTGAAAGGAAGGACTCTTTTTTCTGTTATGTTTACCACTGAAGCCTTAGCATCTGCAACAGTTTTTAGAAAGAAATGCTCAATAAATATTTGCTAAATAAATAAATCAATGAATAAAAAGTTAATATTCAATCAATGTTTATGAGATAAAGATATTCAATTATTATTGACAATAAATGTGTGTTTAAAAGTGAGGTTTATAATTTCAACCTATTAAGAGATTTTGCCATTTCTCTTTTGAACAGGGTATGGGGATATTATTTAGATAATACTTCTCTTTCCAGGTATAACACAGTAGCAGAGGTACTAGTGTCTGGAATCAGACAATCATCAAAGACTGGGTGTCAGTGTCCTTGGGTAAATTCTTAAACTTAGGGAATTAGAGATTCCTCACTGAAGAAAATCAGAATTCACTTGAAAAAGTTATGTGAATGCATGAGGATATATGTGTATAACAATTTCCACCAACAGTTATCATTATTATACTATGTATTATTACCTTCTTTTTTCATTCCTGCTCTGAAACACTTTCTTAATCGACAATATCTGCATTGATTCCTTTTGTCCTTGTCAACAACACATTGCCGACTGAACCTAGAATATCAAAGATATATTAATTTGCAGAAAATTGTTTACGAAACAACAAAAACAAAAACAAACACACACAGATAAACAGATAAACAGACCGAGTGTATATATGGTCAAATTTGGCCCAACAGGAAGAATGTGTGAGAACAGTTACCTGCAACTTTTCCAGTCTAATGGTCAGCATGTACGTGGAAATACAAGCCTCACTTCTCATGCAGTCTTTATAACAAAATAAAACTGAATGATATTTGACTTTTCACCAGTATACACACTATACATTATCACTCCTATCCTGAGTTGGGAAAGCCAAACCTCCTTTAAAAATCCTTGGCATGTGAATTCTAATTGCTTATTGCTAAATGATTTCAGTGTAATGGAGAATATATCAGAACTTCATTCCTCTGCACTTTCATGCTTTTCTCTTTTAAATATCCTTCTATTAATTTTAAATGTGCCTCAAATGCAACCGAAATTTACTCTAACTGCCAAATTACATATCCAGAGGTGAAAACAACACTGAAAGTATGGTCTCTGCATAATTAGGTACTATCTCACAACCACTAAAATGACTATAATCAGGGAAAAAAAGAAAAAAAAAAACAGACAATAACAAGTGTCAATGAGGACGTGGAAAAACTGCAACCCTCATACACAGCTTTTGTAATATAAAATGATGCAGCTGTTTGGCCAAAAGTTTGGCAGTTTTTAAAGAAAAGTTAGATGTTACAGTTAGCATATGACCCAGCAATTCCACTCCTAGGTGTATACACAAAAGAAATGAAAACATATGTTCGCTCAGAAATATGCACACAAATGTCCAAACCGCCGTGATTCCTAACAGTCAAAATAAAGGGACAACCCAAAAACCCATCAGCTGATGAACAGATAGATAAAATATGGTATACCTACACAATGGATATTATTGTCTGGCAATGAATGGGAATGGAGTACTGATACATGCTATAACATGGGTGAACCCTGAAAACATATTCGAAGTGAAAGAAGTCAAGCATACCTGAGAGATACTGCTGTTTTGGTTTCAGGCCACCACAATAAAGCTAGTATCATAATTAAGTGAGTCAAATGAAATTTCTTGGTTTCCCAGTGTATATTAAAGTTATGTTTACACTATACCATAATCTACAAAGTGTGCAACAGCATAGTCTAAAATACCAAAGTAATACCTTAATTAAAAATATTTTATTGCTAAAAACTGCCAACCATTATCTGAATGTTCCAGGAGTTGTAACCACTGATCACAGATCATCATATAACAAATATAATAATAATAATGAAAAAGTTTGAAATATTGCAAGAATTACCCAACTGTGACTCACAGACACAAAGTGAGCAAATACTGATTGGAAAATGGCACCGAAAGACTTGCTCAACACAGGGTTGCCACAAACCTTCAATTTGTCAAAAAAAAAAAAAAAAAAAAATGCAATGTCTGTGAAGCGCAGTGAAGTGAGGTGTGCTTGTAATTTAATTTCTATCAAATGTCCTGAAGAAACAAATCTATAGAAACAGAAAGTGCATTAATCATTGCCTATCATTGCAGGGGAGGGAGTTAAGGGAAATGGGGAGCAACAGCTTAAGGGGAGGAGGTCTCTTTACAGGGTGATGAAAATGTTTTCAGTTGGTTGTAGTGATGGTTGCACAACTCTGTGAACATACTCAAAACCTGAATTAAACACTTAAAAAAATTAAAATGTATGATCTCTGGAATTAAATGTGAGCTTGATTTCCAGTCCACCATTCACTCCTGATGGAACATTCCCAAATTAATTTACAACTGCCAAATTGGAAGGACTTTCAGCAAAAAGTTGTGTGCATGTAGGGTAAATATAAATCATAGACTTTGGAGCAAATATCAATCATATAGTAAAATAATAGTATTTCTTCCAAATTGTGTCATAAAATTACCCACATCCATATGTATTGGTATATTACTGATTATTTGTAATAATATCAATACCATTGATATTGTATCAAAGCCCATTGATGATACAATGTACACTGTATCAGTATTACAAATATCAATTTATAATAACTGGTATGTTACTGATTATTAATGATGGGAATAAAAGAACCTACTGGTGATCTACAAAAGAAGATAGTTCTTCTCAAAATGATGGGTAGCCACTTTGAACTGACTGAATATAAAATCTACTATAAAAGAACTGAGCTGGAAGAGAGGTATTTTTAGGATGAGGAAAAAGAACTGTTCACTTGGGAATTCATGGCTTCAGGAGAAGGAATCCGATTACCAATAAATAAAAGAGGAAAATACAACTAACTAACAATAATGCAAAAACTGAATAAACATATTGAGCACCTTTTGGGTACAAGATCCTGGTGTAGGGATTAAACAAAGGAATATGACCTGTCTCCTCCATTCGAGGAAACTATAATCTAACAGAGTACACATACAAGTTTACAAACAGCCATAATAAAGAAAACATAATGTGAAAAATATTGAAACAACAATTTAAAAGTGGTTTAGAGGGAAAGCCCAACTTCAATGGGACAGAAGAGCTAAAATAGAAATAAAATTTGTACATCTGAGGAAATGGATAAATTTGAGACCAGCAAAATCTGAGCTTAAAAAACCTTTACATTCCTACACCTTCATTATTATAATAAGTATTTACCAAATGGAAAATCACAGCATTTTTTTAATACCAAAATATATAAAGAAGGCTAAGTTGGCAGCAATATTCATGATGAGAAGGTATGAGTCGTCAAACTGTACACGTGGTGGGAATATTTTTTAATTCCAAAAATTGTATGGGAGCACTCCTTTCTCACTTTTCTCATACAGAAAGGGAAGAAATCTTGAAAGCCAATGGTGCTGATATTTTGATTCTTAAAAGTCTTTGTTGGATTTAGTTGTTTGAATCACACTATTTTTCATATATACGTATTTCATCTTTAACAGAACATATGACTCAAAATATATTGTTTACATTTTATTTTGTGTTTATTTTCACTGTTAATTTTGTAAATTTTGTAAAAGCACTGAATATTTAATGTAATCATAGAGAAAATGTTTTTAATGAGGGAATCTACATGGTTTATTTTTTTATATCTAGAGCTTTAATGTACATAAAAGCAAGACTCATGTAAATGTATTTTTTTGTTTATCAAGAAGATTTTAAAGTAGATGATTTACTTTTTTTTTTTTTTAACCAACTTTAAGCCCTCCTGGAAAAATTACTAGAGAACATTAGTTAGGTATTTGGAGAGTTATACATTAGCTTTTTCCAGACCCTAGAAATCAAATGGCGTCATATTGTAAGGGAGATTAACTTTTTCCCAAATGTCCAGTTTGTTCATAAAATAACACAGCAATCCTATACATGCTACTCATCAGTAGAGCAAACACTGATATTTTTATGTTAGCATCAGTCACTTTTTTAATAGTCCATATTTCATACAGATGTAATCTACATTCCAGAACTGTCATTCTGAAGATTCAAGGTGGAGTATCTAATCCTAACTTGTACTACAATGTTCACTAGATATTTTTGAAGCCTACTAGAAATATGTGACATATACAATAGAGTTAAATATATTTTGGACAAAACATTGAATTCAATGGCAAAATTGTGGCATGAGAAATACACTTAAAATTTTAAGACTGAAAATTTAAGCTCACTCACTGACTTTGACAAGCTACCAAAATCATCCACACTTTTATAATTGTGTTTGAAAGACTCAGGAAGTAGAGATGTTAAAAAGAAAATCAAGATGCAGAAAAACCCCCAGATTGTGAAACCATTTAAATACAGATTTAAACAGGTCCACTGGTATATGAACATGTGGTAAAACAATAAAGAACAAAAGGAAAGACAAACACCACAATTCAGACAGTAGCTACTCTGGGAGGGAGGACAGAAACAGAAACCGATAGAGGAGGTGTGTTCACTAAAGGCTTCGACTATATTGTCTAGGTTGGATGATAAGTATGTGGATTTTTTTATATGTTTTATAAGTCTAAAATGTTTCATAAAAAAGAACCACCTGTAGGAATGTATCCTGCATACACACCCACATACCCATACTTTTTTTTTTTTTTAAGATTTTATTTATTTATTTGACAGACAGAGATTACAAGTAGGCAGAGAGGCAGGCAGAGAGAGGAGGAAGCAGGCTCCCTGTTGAGCAGAGAGCCCGATGTGGGGCTCGACCCCAGGACCCTGGGATCATGACCTGAGCTGAAGGCAGAGATTTTAACCTACTGGGCCACCCAGGCGCCCCCCACATACCCATACTTTAAACACAGCTTACAGATTTTTTTTTTCCATACAGACTTTGTTTGTATGCAAATTCTGACTTCTTAGAAGATTTTATTTATTTATTTATTTGAGAGAGCGAGCGAGAGAACAAGAGAATAAGTGAGGGAAGGGGGAGAGGGAGAGACAGAAGCAGACTCCATGCTGGGTGGGGGGCTGGACTCTGAGCACAATCTCAAGACCCCGAGATCACGACCTGAGCTGAAATTAAGAGTCAGATGCTAACTGACTAAACCACACTAAACCAGGGCTCCAAAAGCCCTGATTTTATCCCTTACTTTTGCACGCCATTTTGAAATGCCTCTAAAGATAACTTTCTCCAAAGGAGCATCTCAAGTACCTGCAGGAATAAACATGACTCTTGCGTATGCTGCGTCTGAAGAAGCCCTTACACCCATCACAGCTTGATGCTCCGTAATGCTTTCCTGTTGCTCGGTCCCCACATATGGCACATAGGCAGTTGACACCATTGTCTGTGGTATTCATACTTGAGGTCTCGGGAGCAGAGCTATCTGTTAAAGAAAAAGCAGAGTAGCCTTCAAGTTAATACTAAGTATTTCTTATTTATATTACCCTACTAATTATTCACAGGCTCAAAACAGTTCATTTCCTTGACCTCTTGGAGCACACTAAACCACTGGCCACTTCTGCCAGTCTCCATTCCAGTTTTCCCTCACATATTTCTGAAGATTAAACTTCGGGACACCATAGGTCTAAGTACCCCCAAATATACTCTTTCCTAGGGAAAACCCATTTGGTCCCATGATGTTAAATATCATGTATATGAGAGAAAAATCCCCAGATTTTCTCTCTAGCCCTGATGTCGTCTGTGGGTATCAGTTTGAAATGCCCAAATACCTTTTTAACTACTTCACTTTAAAGTTTAATAGAAGGGGCGTCTGGGTGGCTCAGAGGGTTAAGCCTCTGCCTCTGGCTCAGGTCATGGTCCCAGGGTCCTGGGATCGAGCCCCATACCCGGCTCTCTGCTCAGCAGGGAGCCTGCTTCTCCCTCTCTCTCTGCCTGCCTCTGCCTACTTATGATCTCTGTCTGTCAAATAAATAAATAAATAAATAATCTTTAAAAAAAACAATAAAGTTTAATAGGAATTGCCAATTAATGTATCAAAACACAACTCTTCTATTTTTCCCCTCAAATTTGTTCTTCCTTCAGTCTTCCCTATGTCAGTCAGTCAATGGTTCCATCCAGTACCTTGGGCCAATAACCCGGTGGTCTTCATTGGATTCTCCCCGTCATTGTTCATATCTAATCTAATACTAAGTCCATATTTGAAATACATATCGAATTCACAACTTTTCACCCTTTTACCATGCTCACCCTTACCCAATCGACTATACTCTTTCCCCTACATTACTGCAATAGCCTCTTATCTAATTTTTCTGTTTCCACCCTTGCTTCCCTGTTTATTACCCCAAAGTGCTCTTGGAACAAGAAATGCACATCATTATTAGTCTTCTGTCCCTAACCCTCAGAAACAGAATAAAGCCTATGCATCTCAGGCTTGCTGTAAAGCCTTGTGTGTCAAAGCCCCCTCCCACCTCTCTGACTCCATTACTTGGTACTACTTTCCGTCCTGTTCACTGTTCAACAATGTCGCCTTTTTAACCTCCTTCGAGTTGGCAGCTTCCATCTCTGAATCTTCACCTTTGCTGCTCCTGCCTCGAAGGAAAGTTCTTCCTCAAGGATGTTTTTGAACTGGTGGTCTGATTTCTGCTCCAGTCTCTCACTGTCTATGAACTATTCTCTAAACACATCTAAGAGTCCTCCTTCATCTGCCCTCCAAGGAGAATCTAGAACCCTAATTATTTTTTTTAAAATAACTACTTCATTCTTAAACATTATGTACTAGTCTGTTCATTTACCACCCCCTTTCCCTACAGAATATAAACTTCATGATGTTAGAGAACTTAGATCTGTCTAAATTCTAACATAACAACTCATCATATCTTGAATATAACAAAAGATAAAATTAAAGTCTGTCATGTGTCAATTATATTCTGTGAAAACACATATATTCTGCTTACTAATACTTCTGACAGACATTACCATATATAATTTCGTCAAGGAAAACCTTAATGAGAGTATGTTTAAGGGTTAATCATGTGATGTTACGGAGTTTAACGTGAGGAATTTTTCTTTTTGGTAACATAAACAAAATTGGTTTAGAAATAAGACAGAAGTGTTAGGATTGATTATATTCTAGATTTATGGAAACAGGAAAAAAATTCAGCTCTTGCTTCCAGTTTAAAGTCAAAACTTACATATTGTTAACAACATTATTTCAAAACAAGTTAGACAACGCAAAAGTCAGTTGTGTTACATATTTATGCTAAATCTGTCCTTATTTAGTAATACACAGTCTTTTAAAAAATCATGATTCTCTGGAGACAAATATACTATTAAATATCTTTAATCAAATCTAAACCTAAGGAATAAAAATGGTGATTTCCCAAGATTTGCACTAAGGGTTTCTTTTAATTCTCTTCGTGCTAAAATTTCAGAATTTATCTTCTAAGGATTAAAAAACATCTTCCCACTAATAAGCTGTTGTTTATTATAAATATAATGAGATTAGCAGTTGTAAAACTGAAGAGCATAGCAGAACGTTGCCCTATCCTGAGTAGAAGATACATTCTCAATCCCGAACTATACCACACACACACACACACACACACACACACACACACACACACACGTTTTTCAAAGTATACATAATTACTAGATTTAAGGTGTTCTGACAATTATAAGTAATCTTGGACAAGACTTTTACTTGGGAAAAACCTAAATACAAAGTCAACAATAAACTATATTATATAAAGACCTGAACTCTAAGCAATCCATGCCTTATTTGAAGTTAAAAAGTTACAGTACATAAATACCAAGAGATTTGTGAGGCTAAACATTAGCTTGTCAAGTAGTAAAGTTATAAAATAAGCCTTTATTTCCTTTCATACTGGGTTCAGTGCAAAACTTAGAGTAATTTTAAGTGAAGTTTCTCATCAACAGCCATTGAGAACTGAAACCACAGGAGGAGGCAACCAGTAAAAGCCTCCAGCGTTCTGTATGTCATTTTAAATACCGCATAGAAAATGTACTTCACAGCCAGTCTGCCAACGTTACTTACCACTGGGATTTACAGTAAATAAAGTAACTTCTGAAACTGTTCTTTTTACCTTAACTGGCCTATGACAGAACTCTGAGGTCACTTTGTTACGCGAACTAGACTTTTAAAGACTCAACATAAATGAGCCATAACAGTATTAACTTAAATTTTGTGAGGAAATGCAAAAACTCAGATACATAGTCTTAAAAGCCAAGCCCTGGATTCTTCAGCAAGGAGATACAGAGCGACCACCTGGGAAGCTCCGTTCTTACCCCTCCCATTATACCTGCTTTCCTTTATGTCTACAAGTAGATGAGGACTCACCATTGGAATTATACAGAATCTGCATAGTTTCAAACTCCAAAGTTGTGTAAGTTGGGTCCAATACTTCACTGTAATTTGCCATCTCCATGTCCAGTATCGGTTCTGATACCCTCATCATTGACTTAGAAACACACATACAAGTGCCACCACAGGCCAGCGTGTGTGATGGCTGCTGGGCTTTCAATCTGTGAGTGATAATCCAAAGTTAACTGTTACTGTTAACAGTGACTTACGTGGGAGGAGCTGTAAAACTGTAAACTCCTCTGCAGGCCATATTCTGCTCATTTCTTTCTCTTTTATGGCATACGAAAGCAATTCCTTGTGATAATCTTGGAATGCTTCATGGAATCACCTTATCTGAAGTGCTTAGTGGACGAATATGATTTCCTAAATTGATTCCCAGTAGACAATAAATGATGTCATTAAGTAGTTAAAAATAGAAAAGACAATCTCTCGGGTTTCAAGTATTTGTAACATGATTTATGCCATGCAAGGGGCTGAAATCACATACCACATGTTCTAAAAAATGGGATTTTACTGTTATAAATCTGATGCCTAGACTGTAAGTTAACACTTAACATAAGCACTTAACGATTTCCATTTTTCTTACTGTACAAAAGAGCTAACTTTGTTTATGTTGGGGTAAAACATCTATAATTTGAAATGACAAGGATTTGTGATAAATTACAGTAGTAGCCTGGACATAACCCTAATATGGCTGGACATATTCTCCTTAACTATCTACTTAGGAATCTGTGTCCCTTGAATGTTTGTAAACTTCCCAAGGACACAACTACTATAGTTGCTAGCACGTTGTAGGCATTCTATAAAAATAGCTACATGAGTAAGTTTTCATTTCTTTTGACTTCTGATGCTTACTACATTCTAGGCACTGAACTGAAATAGAATTATCCCTAACATGTGTGGACCTATCCATTCCCATCATCAACCTCTAATACCTAGCATCTATATAGCACAGTATACCTTTTACACGCACACGTGGCAAGGGACATTTAGAATTTGGGGAACATTTAGAAGATAGGATTCAATGATTATATTTTACTTCTGAGAATACATTTATTGATTTTATCTTCCAAAAAAGAATTTCAGCCACATTTACATTATAAAGTCAGAATCTCATTTCCTATGTTTGTTAAAAACTATGGCAAAGTAATAGTTCTTATTCAACTTCTTAATACCATAAACCTTGTGAATATTGTATGTTAGAAAATTGTTACATTTTTCATCTAGGAAGCCCAGCCTCTTAAAATATACTCAAAACAATGTGAAGAATTTGTGAAGAAAATAGTGGAGTCATTTTAGCAATCAGATTCACTAATTAACTCAACAGTGATCACTGAATAGTTCACTTGCCTTCATATTCTGTAGCACTCCTAATTGCGAAGATCGTATCTGAGGGATACATTTTAGGGACTGATTCTCTTTAGTGAAGGCTAACTGTATTTATTCAGTTTTTGGAGGTGTGGACAGCAAGAGAATCCCGTGGTTTTCGTTCGCATGAATTAGTTCTCACTTGTGAAGAAGTAACACAGACATGTTTCCTGTGTGAACCAAGGCAGTGAATTGTGCATAGCTCACAGTCTTTCTCGTCTATGTGGTAACTAAATAAGGCTGAGGAATATCACCCATAAAGGTGTCCCAAAAGAAGGAAAAGAAGAAAAGAGAAAGGTAGAGAGTCATTCATTTACAGAACTCAAAACACTAAGAAAAATGTGGATATAGCTCAGAAGAACAGTGCTGTCATAGTTTATTGTTCTACTCCATCCTGCATCCCTGGCGGGGGGGTATCACTATTGGGCCAGGGCATTTTCCTTGAAGGGGGAAGGAGCTACACTTCATCCCAGCACAGATCCTCAAGCAGTCACTAGCAATTAATCAGAGCTGGCTTTCAAGATGAAACCTGTTTCCCATCCATGTTATTGTAAATTATTTTTTTTTTCATTCTATAGAGTAAAAACTTGAGAATTTCCAGAAGATAAAGCAGATCCAAATAGCAGGCATATCACCTCAAGTGGGTAGTTTGTCTTCCTAATGATACTCAGATGTGAAAACACCCACAGCATCCAGTCAGGTTCAGTCCAGTGAAGAGAAAACTCTTTACGTTCTATATTCTTGAATAAATTACAAAGTACAGTAGAAGACTTCTTGTCTTAAGTGCCAGGATTGGTAATTCACTGAACTCATTCAGCAAATAAAACAATTAGGACAGAAAATTGTGAAAATGGTATATCCATTCTTAATAGCGTTTTCGACTTAAATGTATAAAATGCTGCTGTTTTGTTGGCTAACCAAGACTTCTTATTCGAGTAAGTACTCACTGCTTGTGATTTCTTACTAAATTTTTTGTTTGTATAAATCTCATACACTGCCTTTGATGTCTATTTTTATTTTTTAATTGAGGAAAAAGTCAAAGCTATCAGTAAAACCTAAATGCAGAAGCCTTTTAAAATTTTATACTTTTTAAAAATACTTTATGGGCGCCTGGGTGGCTCAGTGGGTTAAAGCCTCTGCCTTCGGCTCAGGTCATGATCTCAGGGTCCTGGGATCTAGGCCCGCATCGGGCTCTCTGCTCAGCAGGGAGCCTGCTTCCTCCTCTCTCTCTCTCTGCCTGCCTCTCTGCCAACTTGTGATCTCTGTCTGTCAAATAAATAATAATAATAAAAAAACAACAAAAAAAAACCTTTAAAAATACTTTATATATTTTAATCCACTTGCTTTTATCCACTTCCAAAGTATCCACTAGGTTTTTGTTGGGAAAAAAAAAATCTCTTTTAATACTCAGGCTTCAGTAAATTATGCAATGTTTAACTAGAAGGTGATGAAATAAGAAGAGCAAATGACATAACCATGCTACATAACAAATACAATTGACCTTTGATAACTATATACAGTTGGTCAGATGGTCAGGGGACACTGCAACACTTTTCCCAATAGCCAAGATGGAAAAAATATAAGTGTCCACAAATGGATGGACAGAGAAAGTGTGCCATACAATGAAATACTATTCAGCCTTAAAAAGGAATAAACTATTGATACACACTACACCATAGATAAACCTTCAAAACATTATGCTAAATAAAATAAGCCAGTCACAGAAAGAGCTACTACATGATTACACCAATATGAGAAATCTATAGTCAAACCTACAGATTCAATGAGAAGAACTATGGTTGCCAGGGGCCAGGAGGATGGAGAAATGGGGAGTGATTAATTAAAAAGTATAAAATTTCAGTTAAGCAAGAGGAATAAGCTATAGATAATCATACAGCATTCTGTCGATAATATTATACTGTAAGTTAAAAATTTGTTAAAAGAGTAGATGTTAAATGTTAAATGTTCTTACTAAATTAAAATAAAATAGATTTATGAAGAAAATCATGGGGAAATGATCTACCTTAGCAGTAATCAGAAAAAATGTAGAATAGAACAGTTAATGGTACAAACAAAAAAAGGTGCCTACTACTTAAGGAAGTCAACCTACTCTGAAAACTAATTAGTATGTTCCACAAAAGGAAGTTCAAAACCTGAGTTAACTCAGGGAGTTGGCTAAAGGGAGATTAGAGTTTTTCTTGTATTGATTTTAACATGAGATAGCTTGTTAATTACTTTCGTATATGACCAATACCTCTTCTCTACTTCCAAAATTAATTAGGCTAAATTGAGAATATTTTTATTTGCTTAAAAAAAAAGTAGGAAAAGGACAGCAAGATGGATGTGAAAGAAAAGAAAAAAAAAGGAAAAGAAGAAAATGTCACAGAGAAAAAATTTTAGTCATGGTTACTTTTGGATTTTTAATTATGCATCATAATCTGAGGAAGTATAACATTCTTTAGTATTTTTTTGTGTTTTTTATGCTATAGTGATTGTGGAATATTCATAATTTAGGATATGTGATTTTTGGAAACGTGCATAGCATAATTGAACAAAATAAAATTATATAATTTAATTGTATAAACCTTAGCTACATAAAACATTTATGGTATTTGTTTGCATATTTTCACATTAAAATTCAGGTATTTTCGGGAAAAAGACAGATGGACACCACACAGGGAGTCTTTCATTATTGCTTTACCAAGTACTTCTTATGGGTAAAATTCATTAAGGCTACATTAGATTAAAAGCTTAAGTAGTTATTAAGAGAACTATATTAATTTTATGCCTAGGTGATAGAGAAATAATTATCCTTAAATAAATGGAACTTACTAAACCCTACATTCAGCATAAATTTATGAGTACTTTTAAGCTTATTTCTAAAGGTTTAACTGGGAAAAACATCAAAAATTCATGCTAATTCCTAAGATAGTAATTTATAGTAAGTAGCATATATTTGCTAACGTAGAATTATATTAACTTAATCTAGATCCAAAAATATAGTACATGTGATAAACTATGACCTACTGAAAATCTCCCTTAACAGAGGTCACTTTGTAGTATATGTTCTGTAAGCTGAGCAAAATGTTAGTGTTATCATGGTTTGTGGGCCAAGATGTACCTTCTTAGCCCCAGTGTAGGGCAGTTCACTCCAGAGAGAAAAACACTATTAGTTGTAGATAAAAGGTCAATATTAAAAAGCATAACTAATATTCCTGAAAAATGTTTCTCATAGAGCAATGGTTTTCTAAACCGACATGTGAAATATTTATTTAAATTTCTTTAGAGCAACATAAATGAAAACTATATGGTGTTTAAAGAAGACAAGAACTCAGTTCACTATTGACTATCCAAGATAATAGCAGAAACATTTCTATCTTATCTGTAAGACTATTAAGTCTGTTAAATTGTTCTATATTTCATATTTAATTTAATCATTCCTTCATAGCATGTTTTAAAATAGAAAACAGGCTAATAAAAATCAAGGTTATTTTCATAAAAGAATTTTCATAAAAAGTATTTTTGTTTTATTAACAGGTTTTCTATTTTAAATTATGAAAAATAATTTTCACGAAAATAATCTGGAATGTTAATATCCATATTAAAACATTTCATTTTAAAGTTAGAGTTAATAAACTTTTTCCTGTAATCTGATTTCTTTGAGGTTAATTTTCATTACCAAAAATACCATATTAACCCCAAAAGCACATTAGTAGTTTCTCTTGTTTCCATATTCTACCTTTTCAAGTATGAAGATTAAATAAATGTGATCCCTAAAAGTTAGATGAAGAATAAAAACTATCCACATCAATGGATAGTTTTCAATGTAAGGAAACCATTAAGTGGAGAATTAAGCATTCATTTAAAGCAAAGCTACTTTTCACTTTTCAAAAATAACTTCATTTAAAAAAAAGCATTATTTTCCTTGCTGCCACTGTCTTGACCTAACTATCATTCCTCTTGAAATAGAAATTTTGTCTCTTCTCACACTTTAATGAGGGAAACAAGCATATTAAAAAATTAAAACAAACAAAAATAGACATTTTAATCTTCAAAGCAAGTTGCTATTACTGACGTGCAAAGAAAGAAGTTTGGCACTGGCTGTAATGATGGGATTCTATTTTCAAAGAGCTTCATAAATCCTTTCTTAAAGTCCAGATTATATAGCATTTTTATATAAACCAAAACAATTCTCCTTGTCTTTTCTTTCTTCTTTTTCTGATGATCATGCAATGATCAGAATGACGACATGACTTGCCTAATCAGTCATTCCCAACATTAAAAAATGTCCACTATTATTATTTTTGGAACACACCTCTATCCTAAAATTGATGAAAATTTTTCACACTTAAACTGAGCTTCTATAGATTTTGTTTACATATTGTTATAATTCTCTGTGAATAAGTATAATTATCCATAGCTCACTGTTCAATTTACATTGCTCTTTAATTCATGACTATAGCCCAAGGAAGCAATTGTAAATCTTTATTTTAGATTCACCATTTATCTGATCAATGCAAATAACTCCCATCACTACTAAAAAGTGCCATTTTATAGAAAAATCTAAGTACACTGCACAGAGATAAACAGCATCTTATGAAATAGCTGAATTTGTTTAAAAATATGTTACTATTCTTTATAATATGCACAACTGTCTCAAATATTCATATTATTTCCTTTTTTCTCATTAAAAGATCAGATAATTTAAAAGCAGTTATATAAATCAATGTAAAGCCTAAAACTAAAGAGTAGAGACTGTATTAGCATGAAATCAGTTATTGTTAGGATAGACCAAGGGGTACTGCACAGCCCAGACATAAATGTAACCAAGAAAACATTCTGAGGAACAGGGGAGAAGTGATAGGAGAAATCTGCATATATTAAACCTGCCTTCAAGGTCAGTTGCCTTGTGATTCAAAACAGACTCTCCTTTTCAGGAGATAAGGAGCTGATTAGTACTAAATTATTAACTGAAATATAGATTATACTGGTAAGGAAAATAAAAAAAGTCTGGATATAAGGAACGTTAGGATTCGACAGTCACTTATTTCTGCATTGCCTTTTTACAATGGGTATTACCATTGTTGCCACTGCAAACTCAGCGAAGTTAGTCAGAATATTCAAGATTGTGGTGGCACTCTGATACCAAAGTTGCTGCATTATGCAAAATGAAGAGAAGGGAGTTGTCAGTTTGGGTCAGTACCTATTTCAAGTATGTTCTGAAGAGGTATAATATTTAATAAAAATAGCAGCAGTTTTACTATGCTGAGTGCAGTTAGATTTGAACATTTTGAACAAATGTACTATGACTGTAAATTTACTATCTTGGAGCCCAATCTATCCATCCAGATATCCATCCATCCATCCATCCACCCCTACCTCTATATAAATATGTAAGTTACTGTTTCGTCATTCAAAAAATGTAGTAACACACCATACACACATAAATGCATGCTCAATATTCCTCTTTCAAGCTTTTTTATATACACAGGAAGAACATATTAACGTGACTTCTTTTTTTTAAAGATTTTATTTATTTATTTGACAGACAGAGATCACAAGTAAGCATAAAGGCAGGCAGAGAGAGAGAGAGAGAGGGAAGCAGGCTCCCTGCTGAGCAGAGAGCCCGCTTTGGGGCTCGATCCCAGGACCCTGAGATCATGACTTGAGCCAAAGGCAGAGGCTTTAACCCACTGAGCCACCCAGGCACCCAGGCGCCTTAACATGACACTTAATTTAGAGAAAACTAAGTAATATTTGCCTCTCCATTTAATAAAGGTAGTTATACTAAATTTATTTCACCTCCTTTTAAATAGATTTTTTTTTTGAAAAAAGCAACTGATTTTTTGAATATACCATAATGAAGTGTTCCTTTTGTAATAAAAACACAGGACCAAATTAAAATGATATTAACAGGTAAGCTCGTGGCTTTTAGCAAACTATTATTTCAAAATTAAAATAACAGGCTATTATCGCTCTCAAGTAAGTAATTTGTACTTTTTTAATGTTTAACTTATACATTAGGCCAGTGATTCAGAAATTTTGCTGCACAATAGAATCATCTGGAAAAGTTTTAAAGACCACAAGGCCCAAGTTGCATCATATGTTAATTAAATCAGAACATAGGATGGAGTCAGGTATCAGAGTTTTTTTTTTTTAATATTTTATGTATTTATTTGATAGAGAGAGAGATCACAGATAGGCAAAGAGAGAAGAATGGAAGCAGGCTCCCCGCTAAACAGAGAGCCCGAAGCGGGGCTCGATCCCAGGACCCTGGGATCATGACCTGAGCCGAAGGCAGAGGCTTTAATCCACTGAGCCACCCAGGTGCCCCAGTATCAGAGTTTTAAAAGATTTGTAAGTGATTCCAATGTGCAATGAAGTCTAGAAACCACTGCTTTCAGCTGTAAGTTACTCTTTATTCACTATTCATTCAAGTTACTCTTTATTCATTATTGTATCTCTAGGGCCTAGAATATTGTCTGTCACATGAGGAGTCTGCCACACTCCCCAAATACTTACTGAATGTATTAACAAAATACATATGTGAATAATTAACTTTGAGACAGGAGAGCATTTATATTGAACACGTAAGTACATTTTGTATGCCAAGCACTTTTCTAGTCACTGAGTATTTTTACATAAACAAAGAAAATCCCTGCCCTCATGAAACTTATAATCACATAATAATAATAATAATAATAAATAATAAACTTATAATCACATAATAATAATAAATAATAACAACAGCAGCAGCAATAATAACAACAATTTATATCTTTATAAAGAGATGAATAATGAAAACCACTTTCCACTGGATCCACAAAGCTGGACTGAAAAATGTAAATCTGTTTACCTGGTTTGCAGGTAAACAGAAAGAGGTATAAACCCTCCTATTCACTGATTCTTCAGTGACTGTCTTATTTTACACAGTTGTGTTCTCTTAGGAATTTCAGAGGGACAATACTGCAAAAACTGAATTGGGAAATAGAACCTCTGCTCCTAGGAGAAATAGAGGGTTAAGTACCTGTGAGCCTCTGACCAGATTTTTATCAGCCAATTTGCAACCTTGGTTTATGTGGGTTTCTGTTTTAAGACCCCTCATATTCATTAACATTGAACTTGTAGCCAACAGCATTATTAACTCATGCCTGAACGAAGCTTATCTAAAACATATTTTTCAGAGTTCTTGCATTAGGAACACTAGACAGTACTTTAGTACTATACTTAAGAGTCATTTTAAATAGCAAAATCACCAAACCAAACCAAACAAAACACACACAAATGAGAAAACCATGGCATTAAATATGTTGCGAAAAGGACATTTACTGGTATGAGAGCTGAAAGAAGGCGGCAGAGCACTGCCTGGCATGATCTCAACCAGGCACAAGCTTATTGAGCAACTCGTACTTTTCACCAGTCAGCAGATCCAAGAATGCCTGCAAATGGACCTTGAGTATTGATTTTGAGGTTAGAAATATACAGTAGTAAGCAGGCATATTTGCAATCACGGAACCTGCAAATAATGAAGAACCACCATACATATGTATATGTGTTACTGAGATTTTCAATATGCAATAAAAAGCAAGATATTCATTGGCTGTGTAACATATTAATTATACATTGAAACAAAGAAAATTTCCTGAGTATTACAAAGTCCTTTGTAGTCTTTCATATATATATATATATGTATATATATATTTCTTAAATTATATATATAATTAATATACTTATAATATAATTATAATATAATTATGTAATTATATATGTAATTAAATAAATATATAAATTTCTTAGATTAAATTTTTAAAAATCTATGCGACTATGTTTCTGTTATAGATATTTGGGCTTAAATGTAAAGAAACAATTGGTATGTATTAATAAATCCTTTCCCTTTTAGGTTTGTCCATTTTTGTTGATATAATCTCTTAATGTTTGTTATTTGATACAAGAAACCAAATAATAACCTTTCAATTCTAGAACCCTAAAAGTAAGAAACCTAATTCTAAATATCTTTAGTAAGAAAAAAAAAAAAAAAATCAGCCAGATGCACCTGGGTGGCATCGTTGGTTAAGCGTCTCGCCCTTGGTTTTGGCTCAGGTCGAGCCCAGAATCAGGGTCCATGCTCAGCTTGGAGTTCACTCAACTGTTTCTCTCCCTCTCCCTTGTGCCCTTGCCCCCAATATAGATAAATAAATCTTTTTTAAAAAGTCAGCCAGTAATTTCACTGCGATACTGGAATGTGATAGTAAATGGAATGTTTGTTCAGGTAAATACTGTTACACTAACATTAATGAGGGTAATTTCACTTTTCAGTGATTAATATGCATCATGATAGCAGAAGTATTTTCTTCTAACTGTTCTCCCTCCGGCTGTGGAAAAGAAAATGAGAAAGAACAACCAAATTAAGGTTAGAAACATAGGCCTCTGGAAAAATTTAAACAATGAATATCTGTAAAATTTAAATAAATGAGTATTTGTATCAGAATACTGGGGGCAAAGATTGTTTTGATTGTTAAGAGCACATCATAATAAGTTTTATGGTATTACCACTGTATTTTAAAATGAGTAAAAACTAATATCAAGTAGAAAAAATATACAGTAAAACTATATAGTATCTGATCTATTTTTCACAGAGCTTAAGCTTATACAGTTTTGATAGAACTCTTGAAGAGAAATAAATTTCTAGAAGCACACTGTCAAGGCTTGGACAGGTTCCAGAAGGGGCTCAGACAAGTGACGTCCTTTGAAACTGAAGTTTCATTAGCTTCCCTTGAAATCTAACCCCGACTTACCAAATACAATAACTGTTTTTATTTAAATTTATATTATCCTGATTTCTCCTTTACCTGTGGGGCAACTCCCTCTTTTTCTCTTCCTTATCTACCTCATAAATGCTCATTTTTTAGCTTGCTGCTCTTCTATTTTCTTTCAGAATCTCATGCACTTAAAATTACCATCACTATTTAGAAAAATAATTCCAAATTTTTTTGAATTTTTTATTAATTATTTTTATTAACATGTAATGAATTATTTGTCCCAGGGGTACAAGTCTGTGAATCATCAGGCTTACACACTTCACAGCACTCACCATATCCAAATTTTTATTACAATGAGTACTCCACTACAAAATGTAATTTTATATCCTCAGTGTTTTTTAAGTAAATTCTATGCCCACCATGGGCACAGAGATCATGACCCTGAGATCAACAGTCACATTTTCTACCAATTGAGCCATGCAGTTTTTGATTAATCCTTTCACCTTAGAAAGCTTTCAGTCATATTCAGTAAATTTTCCACAGTATTCTAAGTGAGGACCAAAAACTTCAATCTGGTTACTGTAAAGTTAAAAGAGCGAGCCAGGTGAACCTACAGAACTAGCTGGTTTAGAGGTGAAATGTCAGGTGCCTCCATCCAAGCCTTTCCAGGTTTCAGAGGTAGTTTGGAGATGATAACATTTGTCTGTTAAGGCTGAAATATTACTGGAGCAGATTCTGGATATTGTCGTTGGTTAGAATTACATCAAGAGTATCAGAATTGCCAAAAAAATATTATCCCCGAACTCTTATTATTGTGAAACAGGTCATTGCACGTTATATACATATACACAGACATACATATACACATAAAGTTTTATATATAAAGTGGAACCATTTACTTGGAGGAAACAAAAAGCTTTCCTTTCTGATTTTGTTGACTTTATCTTAGTATAATTATTCTTCCAGTAATATCACATATACACACACACACAATCTTAACAATGAACAACAAATTTCGTCCACTTTAATCTTATCAATTCAATGACCAAGTCAGGTTTATCCTAACTAACACATTTCTCATTTATCCCTACCTATTCATTCCCAGTCTTCCTAATTCAAGATGCAATCACTTCCTGTATGAGCTATTGCAACAGCTCCCAATCTTTCACTTGCTCCCTCCTCTCCCTCATCCATTTCACTATGTATATTCTATTCTGTATACAGGCAACTGTTTCTAAAATATGCATTTTATAATGTTAACATTCTGATACAAAAAAGTATGACTCTAACGACTTAAAAAGCATATAACATGGACATAAATATATAATGTAGGTTTTCAAAACTACTCACTATACAACACTAAATAATGATACATTTCTCAAGACAATCATTTTAATCAGACAGACTGATCTTGTAATTGAGTCTTTTCTCCTCATGGGGGATGATGAGGTTGGGTATGTAATTATAGAACGTTTTGAGTTTTGACTGACATTTCCTTTCATTGTCTCCAAACTCAGCACCTCTTTCTAGAGTTATAATCTTACCTAGTCATTTATATTTTTTTATTGTACCTAGTATAATACTATGCATATAATACATGTAACATAAAATTTTATTTAATGAATATATTAATAGAAAGTCAATCCACATGAAATGTGTATATATCATTGGTTTCAAAAAGGTGCTCATATCTCTGTGTTCAAACTCTAATCTGTGGCTACAAGGGATTGTATAGTTGCAAAAATTTATCAAGCTATGCTAATGTATCTGTATTATACTTCAATAAGGAGTATAAAAATTAATCTGCTGGAAGATTGTATCTTAAGGAAGTGTTACTATTTCTAGCAGTTTAAGGTAGTCCACATAAAGTGTCTTCTGTTCAATGTTTTCACTATATAGACAGCAGACCATTAAGAATATTCTTAGAAGTGACAATTATTGACAGTTTTATGAAAATTACAGAAGAGCAAATAGACAGTTATTTTTTTCTGGTCAGTTATAATCAATTTATTTTGTTAATGAAATGTCTTGGGAACCTTTTCACTAAGTTTAGTACACTCTTCAGTATTATGGATTTGGGGGAGGTTTTAAAAAAATCCATTGACTCTCTTTACTATAAAAAGAAAAAAAAACTTCAATAACTCTCCAGTTCCTTATATACTACTAGTTTCTTATATACTGACACTGCACATATGAGCTTTCCCTACATTCAATGTACTCAAAGAAGATTCACATAGATACCTCTCCACTTCTTTATTTATTGTTCATCACTGGGGTCCAGAATATTGGGACAATTAGTTTATTATATATATAGCAATGGGATCAACGTGTTTTATTTGTAAAACTGAGGGAAGAAGAAAATGAATTTTTTTCTTCCTACGAAAAGAAGCCATTGCAGTAATGAGACTTGGGGGTACTTAGAGAGCCTACCAGAAAATGATGAAGATATAATGTTCAAATCCTTGATTCTAGAAGGCTGAATTAACATCTAGGAAAAGCATGAGGGAGAAGAAATTCATCATCCTGTGGATTCAAGGAGGTTATTTATTCTTTTGCATCTTTGACAGAAAGCTGGAATTCAAATCAGGTCTTTCTGGTTCCAACGGATTTCCCTTCTTTTACATCATCTATTTTGTGTTCTTCTTCAATTTACATTATCTACTTATTTGAAGACAAGAGCCAAACTCCAGTGAAAATATTTCCATTATTTAGGCATGGCATCATTCCAGTTTTACATTAACTTATACGAAGTATCATTATTGAAAAAAAAAAGAAATACCACTTTTGAAACAATACTTCACTAAAATTTAGGAAAATTACCTAAAATTAGGGAAAAAAATTAGGAAAATTATCAAACTATAGCACTGGTTCTCAGTGAAGGGTAATTTTGCCAGCCCAGGAAAGATCTGAAGATGTCTGGAGACATTTTAGGCTGTGACAACTGGGAGAGAGAGAAGGGGAAGTGATACTAGTATCTAGTGGGTACAGGCCAGAGATGCTACAAATCCCTAACAATGACAGAGTGCTGATGGCTCAGAGCAAAGAATTAATAGGTCAAATGTCAGTTATGCTAAGGTTGGGAAATCTCAACCTATAAAATTAAAGATATTTTAAATGAGAATCAATAGTAAAAATGTATTTAAGCTTTCTGAAAATTACAACGCTCGACCATGATCATACGCTTGATCTTTCTGGAAATTATAAAGAACTGCTCAATCATTATTTATTTATTTGAACTTATTACTAGAAAATAAATGTTCATATAAATATATTGTTGTTTACCTATATAGACACAGCCTCTTATGCATCATCGTAACCCCAGTATCTCCATAGTCTGGTAGTAATACATACATAAAAAGTTTGTTTAATAGAGGCACCCGGTGGCTGAGATGGTTTATTATCTGCCTTCCACACAGATCATGATCTCTGGGTCCCAGGATTGAGTCCTGCCCCGGGATCCCTGCTCGGCGGGGCCTCTGCTTCTCTCTGTCCCTCTCCCTCTCCCCACAGCTTGTGCTCCCCCTCTCTCACATGAATAGAGAACACCTTAAAAAAAAAAAAAGTTTAATAAGTGAACTAATATACTAGCATAGCAATTGTACTTCCCAGGCAGAATCTTTTACAAAGAAGTCTAACAAATACAGCTTATTTTATTTTATTTATCCATTGAGAAAGAGCTTTGTTGCTTCCAAAGTTAATTTTAATAACCAATTACTGGGAAGGGAGATATACAACAGCAGGAGAGAGACGTGAACTATAACTTTATAATAAACATACAACGACATTTTAGAAGACGGTTTTCATTCAAAAGATAATGACTGTGTGTTTTAATGTTGTTAAAAATATGCTTTTAATATATTCTTTTTAAATTTTCTATTTGTGTGTTTCCTCAAGTGCACTGTCAGCCCGATAGTCACTTACACTCAGTTTTGTGTAATATCTTTGCTGTTTTAGCTGTCAGGTCTTACACTCTAAAGTTTGGCAATCTCATCTTTTCTCATGGTTGCAACTTTGTGTGTGTGTGTGTGTGTGTGTGTGTGTGTGTGTGTGTGTGTGTATGAATATACAATATATAAACATACAGATATAAATAAGAATAGGCAGAGAGAGACAGAGACAGACAGAGATACAGTCAGACTAACTAACACAGGCCTGTTCCCTCATCCAGCCTCACCTTGGTTGTCTCTCAGGTTGTCTCTCATGTCGAACTCAACATGCCCTAAATGGAAACTGTCTTCACAAATTACCTACATACTCCCAAGTCCAGACTACTTCTTCAGCATTCTCTTATCCTATAAATGGCATGCACTATCATCAGCTCAGAAGCCCAAAATAAATTAAGTTTTACCAAGTTCTCTCCTTTTTTTTTTTTTTAAGGTCTTATTTATTTATTTGACAGACAGAGATAACAAGCAGGCAGAGAGGCAGGCAGAGAGAGAGGAGGAAGCAGGCTCCCTGCTGAGCAGAGAGCCCACGTGGGCTCGATCCCAGGACACTGGGATCATGACCTGAGCTGAAGGCAGAGTCTTTAACCCACTGAGCCACCCAGGCACCCAAGTTCTCTCCTTCTTCCCGGGTCTTCAGGTACTCAATAATCAATTCCTATCACATTTACTTCAAAATCAGCTCTTGAAGCCATACAACTTCATTCTATCCTTTTTATGCTGGTGGTCATGGAAGTGTGTAGTCTAGCGAATCTGCTCTGGGAGGCACAGTCACTGACTAATGGCCACAGCGGCTGCCCCTCTGAATCTCCTATAATGATCCTTAGTGAGGTCGTGTTCCCCGTAACCACTGTTTTACACCATACACAAAAATTAACTCAACGCCGACGAAACACTTGAACATGAGCCCTGAAACCATAAAGCTCCTCAAAGAAAACACAGACTGTAAGCTTCTCGGCATAGGTCTTGGTGATGATTTTCTTTATCCAGCACTAGAAGCAAAAGCAATGAAAGTAAAAATAAACAAGTGAGACCATTTCAAATTAAAAATTCTGCACAACAGAGGAAACCACCTAGAAAACGAAAAGGCTATCTACTGAATGGAAGAAAATATTTGCAAATGATAATCTGATAAGGGGCTAATATTCAAAATATATAAAGGGGCTAATATTCAAAATATAAAAAGAACTCATAAAATTCAATAATGAAAAACAAACAATCCAATCAAAAAATGGGCAAATGATCTGAAAAGACGCTTTTCAGAGAAGGCATACAGCCAGCCAACGAATAAATGAAAAGACGCTCAACCTCATTAATCATCAGAGAAATGCAAATCAAAACCCCAAGGAGCTATTACATCAGATCTGTTAGAATGGCTATTATCAGGGCGCCTGGGTGGCTGAGTGGGTTGAGCCTCTGCCTTCAGCTCAGGTCATGATCTCAGGGTCCTGGGATCTAGTCCCGCATCGGGCTCTCCGCTCCTCAGGGGAGCCTGCTTCCTCTTCTCTCTGCCTACTTGTGATCTCTGTCTGTTAAATAAATAAGATCTTTAAAAAAAAGAATGGCTATTATCAAAAAGACAAGAAATAACAAGTGTTGGTGATTACATGGAGAAAAGGAAACCTTTGTGCACTGTTGGTAGAAATGTAAATTTGTATAGCCACTGTGGAAAATGTCATGAAGGTTTCTCAAAAAATTAAAAATAGAACTATTATATCATCCAGCAGTTCCACTTCTGGACATTTATCCAAAGAAAACAAAAAAACTAATCTGAAAAAGAGATACCCACTCCTAGGTTCACTGCAGCATTATCTACAATTGCCAAGATATGGAAACAACTTAAATGTCCATTGATAGTTGAGTGGATACAGAAATTGTCAGATATATGTGTGTGTGTGTGTGTGTAGAATAAAATATTATTCAGCCATAAAAAAGGAATGAAATCTGCAATTTGTGAGGGCATTATGCTAAGCGAAATGAGTGAGACAGAGAAAAACAAGTACTGTATATTCTCTCCTATATGCGGAATCTAAAAAAGGAAACAAAACAAAAGACCAAGCTCATAGACATAGAAAAGAAACTAGTGGTTGCCATTGGCAGGGGGTTGGAGAAACGGGGGAACTGTTCTGTTTTTATTTTGTTTCAGGTTAAATAAATTAAAATTTAAAAAAGTCTTCAATGATTTCCTACTGCTCTTAAAATGGAGTCACATTCCTCTACATGGATTACAAGACACTTAAAACTCAGTGCTGGTCTTCCTCCTCAACTTCATCTTTTTTCACTCACCCCTCCCCCTCTACGCTTCAGTATACTTCCTCAGTTTAGGTGTTGTCTCCATGCCTATTTATGTGGTTACAGCTTCCCTCTTTCCCTCATCACACTGTTCTTCCAGTATCAGATCAACATTTGTTATTGTAATTACTTTGGGTTCTGTTTTCAGCTAGACTCCAAGCTCTTGGGAAACTAGTACTTTGGTCCTCTTACAGTTGTATAACTAATACCTGAAAAAAATGGGTTTTCAATAAACAATTTTTAATTAGTTGAATAATTTTTATTTTTTATAATTTTTAATTTTTTATAAACATATATTTTTATCCCCAGGGGTACAGGTCTGTGAATCGCCAGGTTTACACACTTCACAGCACTCACCAAAGCACATACCCTCCCCAATGTCCATAACCCCACCCCCCTTCTCCCAACCCCTGGGGATCTAACTTCCTTTCAGTTTGGATTTAAATAAACATTTTTATAGGGGTGCCTGGGTGGCTTATTGGGTTAAGCCTCTGCCTTTGGCTCAGGTCATGATCTCAGGGTCCTGGAATAGAGCCCCTATATTGGGCTCTCTGCTCAGCAGGGAGCCTGCTTCCCCCTCTCTCTCTGCCTACTTGTGATTTCTCTCTCTCTGTCAAATAAATAAATAAAATCTTTAAAAAACCACACTTTTATATATATGTATGCTAATTTATATAAAACTATCTTCATATTTATATTAATATTTATATAAGAAATATACAATTCATATTTTATATATACACATATATATACACACACATACACACGCAGTAAATCCCTGTGAAAAACATATCCTATTTGAATTTATATTTGGCTCCAAATGGTTCCAGCCCTCTCTCCAGCCCTTTTCTCAAACAGTGTCTGAAAATTCTTGCTGGGGAGGGAAGGTAGAATAGATGTTCTACCCCAACCCTCTTACTTCCACAGGAGAATGAATTTTCTTACCTATACATGAGAGTTTCCCTCTGGTCTCTCCATTTGTTACAATATTCTCTCTGTATATTCCTGCCACTAACACCATCACCATAGCCTAATAACAATATTCTTTAACATCAATATGGTTAGCCCCTCATTCATTTCTGTCCTTTATTTTTTTCAAAATTACTATCTCATTCTGTTTATGTTTATAATGTTAAAATTAACTTTAGAATCCTTTTGACAAGTTTTACCCAAACTGTAAATCAATTCAAAAGCTTTCTTTACATTTTAGTTGTCTTACCCCCAAACCTGGTAATTCCATTTATTACTTATTATGTTTTATTTTAAAGCACTTAAATATATAATTATCTTACACTTGACACACCTCTGTTCACAATTATTTCCAAATACCATGTATTTTAAAAACGTATTACTAAATTTTAATGGAATTAGGTAATACTTTTTGAACCAGTTTTGAAATTTTATTAAAAATATTAAAGTTTTATAAAATATATTTGTAAAAAGACAATACTTATCACTTTCCTTGTATTTTTAATTATAAAAGTCTTATAAGATTGATCATAAAAGCAGGAAATTTTATAATCCATGTAAATTAAAATTTAAAAGTCAATTCTTCTGCTTCCCAATTTTATTCCCCGGTGATAGAATTATAGAGACAAAGATTGTAATAATATAGGTAGGAAGGCAAGTGACGGGTGATATAAAATTGGTAATTATTTATCATTTCTATAGATCTATATATAAATTAAACATATATTTCATGAACACTCATTCTCCTATACAACATACATATATACATGTAGAATTTTCTATACATGTAAGCATTTCATATGCCTACAGAAATTTTTAGCCCAAATAAAACTGTAATGTGCAACCATCGAGACATGAATATAATTCCACATTGATACATGGAGACCTATCTCATTTTTTTTTAAAGATTTTATTTATTTATTTGACAGAGAGAAATCACAAGTAGATGGAGAGGCAGGCAGAGAGAGAGAGAGGGAAGCAGGCTCCCTGCTGAGCAGAGAGCCTGATGCGGGACTCGATCCCAGGACCCTGAGATCATGACCCAAGCCGAAGGCAGCGGCTTAACCCACTGAGCCACCCAGGCGCCCGACCTATCTCATTTTTAATCACCAAATAAAATTATTTTTGCCAAAAAGATATCTCAGAATTTCCCACCTAAGTTCCTGTGTAGCCCGGCATCCTATCAAAAAATTGGCAAAACTGAATGGGGAAAATAATCCTTGCAGATTATCTCTTGATATTATATAAGAGGAGAAAAGTCAAATGCGGAAAAAAAACCGTACGCAAGCAGCATATTCGGAAAATATTTAGGAACTATAATTAAGTGTTAGTGAGCCAGTTCAATCACAAAACCTACTAAACCTGGAATTAAAAAGGAGGTCAAAGGGAATGATATTCTAGTAATCAAGATATATGCTCCCTTGTAGGAATTAAAGGATATGAGAATGAGGTGGCTTGTTAATTATTTTCTCTGATTAGGTTACCTATTTATCCCCATGTACATTTAAATATTAATCAGAGATCCACTTTAGTACAGTGTTATTCAAAAGGATAAAATGAGGGAAGAGTTCAAGTACAAGATAAACAGGCACTTAAAATGGAAGATAAGAGTTCCCTGCGTGCAGAATCTAGTATTTAATAACTACTAAAGATGCTTGTAAAGCTTACGATAGATTTTATTTTTGCTACTTTTAACTTTTGTATTTATGAAATTAGTATTTGTTTGAACTTCCAAACTCAGATTTTTATATAAAAATCACTGAATCTACTTTCAGACCTACTTAATATTCAGGCTACACAGTTTTTAATACATTAGAAGATATGTATGCTGTGGTGGAAAGAAAGGGCACAACTGCCTGTAATAGATACCTAATCTTGAATTACTTACATAATCACTTTTAAAATCAGCTTCACATTTTTAAAATGCAGAACACTTTCATTTTCATTAAGAAAAATCACTAAATTAACCAATTTGAAAAGTGCAATTTAACCTACAAGAACCTTAAAACTCTAGGGATGTCTATTCCCAATTTAAAAAAATAATAATTAAAATGAACCGTGTTAGTTATTACAAACAGACTGTCAAGGGTCATTCCACTTAAATCATTGAGGAGTAAGCAGAGTTAATTATTTAGAGTCTGTGTATCTACAAAATATTTAAAATGTAACAGAGTTCAATGAATTCATCACATTCTTCTTCAGACGATTTTTAAATTAGTTTAACATGCCGCAAGAATCCCCAAATACATATACTTGCAACTCTTGTATCATGTACTTTCTGCAACCCTTCTATTATGGAGGTTGCAATGTAATTCTCCCCAGCATAAGGCATGTCTGTGTTTGTTTGTGAGTAACAGGACAGAGCAACACACTCAAAAAGACTGCCAGGTAAAATAATGCTCTTACATATTTTGCTTTAACTTTGTATTTTAGTGAATGAATATAATTTCAAAACATGGTTTTTGAGTTCCAAACTTCTGAAACTTTGGACTACTTATCTTGTGCTGAAAAAGGGATTAAAGAATTAGATAAAAAGAGAAGCCAACTCATGGTGGACCATAGATAATCCTAAATTCATTTGGAAATTCCAAAGGTGTATTTGGGAGCAAGAAATGGGTAGTATAAATCAATCAGAAAAAATCAGCTAGCATGGAGCTGAGAGACATCTTAGACTAACGCTTCATTCATGCTTGAGGAAACAAAAAGGTTAAGTGACTTGTCAAAGGTTCACCAGTAAGTTAGCAGAAGAATCGGATTCAGCAATCAGTAACCACATCAAATATTTAGCGGGTAAAATCAGTACACCCCCAGACTAACATCTTTTTAGAAAATGTCACTCTACAAAAACAAGAGACCTTCTTTCTTGTTTTGTTTTTTATTTAAATTCTAATTCCTTCTTTCTAAATCCTAATAAGTTACCAATAAAATTCTCTGGAAAGAAAATTACTCAGTGATAATCATAGTAAGTGTTAAGCATTGATTATATCCCAGATTCTGATAAAATTACTATAATAACTTTCATCAGTGAATGGAATGACAGAATATCTACCCTCCTTTCCACTCGTAGCCCACCAAATATAATTGGTGTAATTCAAAATCACAATACAGAGTCTGGCAGAAAAGAGACTCGAACTAGCTTCCACAATTCATAATTCACTGTGTAAGATCTCAGGATTATTTATATGTAAGTAATAAGAGATCATTTAAGTTTGTAATAGAAATATCAAAAGCCTAATAAATAAACAGTCATCAGGAGAACATAAATAGACAATTTAGACAAAGGGAAATGTAAATAGGTAACTAATACATGGGAAAATGCCCAAATTTGGTAATATTCAAAGGACATTCATCTCAAAATATAATTTTATGCCTAGTAAATTAGCTTATTTGGTAAATGACAACACTTTGTGCAGATAACCAATATGATTCATACAATGCTGATAACCATGTAAACCGCCTTCCCCCAAACATGTATATGTATACTAGCATGTATATATCAAAAGCTATTAAAATGCTTATAACTTTGCCCTAATAATGCCGGTTCTAAGAATGTGTCTTTCTTGAGATTTGATAACCAGAACTACCCTGCATTTATTATTATTATTATGTTCAATTAGCCAGCATATAGTATATCATTAGTTTTTGATGTAGTGGTCAACGATTCATCAATTGCCTATAACACTCAGTGCTCACCACTGCACTGGTATTTTAAAAGCAGAAATGCTATCGTTTAATATAAAGAATAAGGTTATATTTTCGTCTTCTTTCCTGATCATGCCTAGAATTCTACTGGCCTTTAGGATTATGGAGGCAACTCAGGCTCATGTATTCTGAAAATATTCTACAATGATTCCTAGATCGTTAAATCATCTGGAACTTTGCGTTTATTGACTTTGAACTAGTTTCTATCCATAGCAAAGGATTACAGCTCGTGATGACATGATTTTCCCATATGTTCCCATACACTCCATTGGCACACCCATAGCTATCAACAATTTCCTTTCTATCCCACTCAAAAATTAATTTCCTAATTCAGGAGAGTGGGAGGGTCTTTACAGGCACAGCAATGATTTAGTTCTAACATAAACAATCTTCTAACTTTGGTAAAGAATTAAAGAAATTACTCACAAAACACGTAATAATTTTAACTCATCAGCTTGTCATGGCACCATGAGTAGGAAACCCTGATCTAGATCAGCTGCTACTATGAGAATATCTTGACATCCTCTCACTGGAAGCCAAACCCTTGGTACATTCAATCATTCTGAGGTACTACTATTGCTAATAAAAGTATTATATAGCATTTATCAGATGATTCCTCTTTGCCAGGCCTGGTGTTACTTTACATTCTGTATTTATTCAATACCTACAGCAGCTCTGCAGGTGACCACCATTTTTATTTTTATTTTATGAGAACATTGAGGTATAGACAGTTTAATTGCCCAAGATGAATTCAGTAACAAATCAAACACACATACAGAGCTACAGAATGTCGAAGCTCGTTCTCTAAACTCATTCTCTAAACCAATGCTTTTCATTGCCACGTGAAATTTCTTCAAATGTTTGATAATTATTTAACTATAAAGCTTTCTTTTTGGAAAGTAATCTTCCCTTTCTTCCAGATTCCCAAATTGCCCTTCCTAGTGGCTCTACCACTATTTTTGAGTTATTGTGGTTCTGTCCAGAGAAAAATCTATGCATTCAAACACTGTGTGTGTGTAGTACTAATATATAATTAATAGGGACACCTAGGTGGCTCAGTTGGTTAAGTGTCTGCCTTTGGCTCAGGTCATGATCCCAGGGACTTAACTAGAGAGCAAAGGGCTCCTTACTTAGCCAGGAGCCTGCTTCTCCCTCGGTCAGCCATTCCCCCTGCTTGTGCTCTCTTTCTCTGACAAATAAATAAAACCCTTAAAAAAATACAAATAGTAATTTACATTATGCCCTACAAATGTCTTTTTTGCTTGAGAATATATCCAGGAAATGTTTCCAAATCATCCTCTAGTAGATAATCACTCGTCCAATGGACAATCAGGTTTTCCCCAGGGGTTTCCTTTTATAAATAATGTTATCATGAACAACCAGAAACATCTTTCCTAACAATGTGGATTTTTGTAGAAACAGGCAGAGACTCTTTTTTTTTTTTAAGAGATGAGGTCAAATTACTTCAAAGTGATTCCAATAATTTACATTCACTCCAACACTATATGGTTAACAGAATACCTCACAATCTCCTCAAATATTATCACTTTTATTTTTGCTAACCTGAACACTAGAAATATCGTTATTGTTTACATTTGCATTTCTTTATTTATATAGACCAGGTATTGTACATATATACACTCATGTCTACACTATTAAATTTTATAAATATGTATGTATATACATATTAATGAATATATATTTTATATATGTATATTTACAATTCAATCGTTTTAATAATATTCAAAAGGTTGTACAACTTTCATCACTATCTAATTCCAGAACATTTTTTATCAGACCCCAAAAAACTCGTACTTATTAGCAGTCCTTGGAAACCACTAATTATGATTTTCCCATTCTGGACATTTCACATGAATGGAATTACATAATATTTGTGTGTTTGTGTGTCTTATTGCTTTCAATTAGCATGATTCCATGATACATCCATGTTGTAGCACGTATCAGTCCTTCATTCCTTTTATGATTTAACAATACTCTATTTCCCATTTTGTTTATTCATCCATCTCCTGATGAAAATTTGAATTGTTTCCACTTTTTGTTTATTAAGAATATGAACATTGATATATGAATTTTTTGTGTGAATATATATTTTAAATTCTCTCGGGTACATACCTGGGAATGGAGTGGTATGGTAACTATATATTAACTTACTGAGAACTGCCAAACTTTTTCCCAGAGCAGCTGCAACTTTTTGCATCCACCGAGTAATGTGTATGAGGTTTCAATTTTTCCACATCTTTGTCAACACTTGCTATTGCCTTTTTCATCATAGCCATCATAGTGAGTGTGAATTCTATCTCACTGTTGTTCTAAACTGCATTTCCCTTATGACTAATGACAATGAACTTTTCATATTCTTATTGGCTATTTACATAAGTTCTTTGCAGAAACATCTATTCAAACCCTTTGCCCATTTGTAATTGGCTTTTGTATGATATACTGCAATGTAAGAGTTCTTTATTCTGAATATGAGATCCTTATCAGATATGTGACTTGCAAATACTATCTCCCATTCTGTGGGTTAACCCCTTCAATTTCTTGTGGTCCTTTGAAGCACAAATTTTTTGATTCTGGTGAAGTCCAATTTATTTTTCACTGTTAGTGGTTGTTTTGTTTTTTCTTCTCTTCTGTCGGTGCTTTTAGTATCATTATCTAAGAAGTCACTGACCAATCCAAGATCATGAAGAGGTAAAGCTATGTTTTCCTCTGATAGTTTTATGGTTTTGGCTCTTATATATAGGGCATTGATCATTTTAAGTTAATTTTGGATACAGTGTTAGGCAGGGTTTCAACTTCGTTCTTTTGCATATGAATTTCCAAATGTCCCTATGCCATTTGTTGAAGCAACAATTCTTTTCCCACTAAATTGTCTAGGTGTCCTTGTCAAAATCAATTGACCAGGGCGCCTGGGTGGCTCAGTGGGTTAAAGCCTCTGCCTTCGGCTCAGGTCATGATCCCAGGGTCCTGGGATCGAGCCCACACATTGGGCTCTCTGCACTGCCGGGGGCCTGCTTTCTCTTCTCTCTCTCTGCCTGCCTCTCTGCCTACTTGTGATCTCTGTCTGTCAAATAAATAAATAAAATCTTTAAAAAAAAAATCTATTGACCATAAATGTATGGTTTTTATCTGGACTCTCACTCTTTTTCACTGATCTATATGCTATTTTTATGCCAGTATCTACTCTTTTTTTCTTTTAACATTTTTTAAATTCAAGTATAATTGTGTTGTATTAATTTCAGGGGTACAATATAATGTTCAATAATCTATACATTCCTCACCAAGATAATATTCTTAATCCCCTCTATTTCACCCACCTCCCCTCTGGTGACCACTGATTTATTCTCTGTATTTAAGAGTCTGGTTGTTTTGTTTTGTTTTGTTTGGGTCTCTTTTTTTCTTTGTTTGTTTTGTTGTGTAAATTCCACATTTGCATGAAATCATATGGTACTTGCCTTTCTCTGATTTATTTTACTTAGCTTTATACCCTCCCCTCTAGGTCTACCTGCAAGATTTCATTCTTTTATATGGCTGAGTAATATTCTACTATATATATATACCACATCTTCTTTATCCATTACTGTAGCTTTGTAGTAAGTTTTGAAGTCAGAAAGCGTGGGTCCTCCTATGTCCCTTTTTTCAAGATTGTTTCATCTATTCTAGGTCCCTTTCATTTTCTTTCTTTCTTTTTTTTTTTTTTAAAGATTTTATTTATTTACTTGACAGAAAGGGATCACAAGTAGGCAGAGAGTCAGGCAGAGAGAGAGGGAGAAGCAGGCTCCCCGCTGAGCAGAAAGCCCGACGTGGGGCTCGATCCCAGGACCCTGAGATTATGACCTGAGCCAAAGGCAGAGGCTTAACCCATTGAGCCACTCAGGCACCTGGTCCCTTCCATTTTCATATGAATTTTAGAATCACCTTGTCTAGTTCTGCCAAAAAAAAAAACAAAACAAAACAAAACTGGAATGTATTACAATTATGTTGAATCACTAGACCCATTTGATCCATCTTAATAATATTAAGTCTTCTTAACTATGAACATGGGATGTTTTTCCACTTATTCAGTTTTCTTCAATTTCTTGTAATCATGCATTAGAGTTTTTAGTGTACATGTCTTAACTGTTTTGTTTAATTTACTCTATATTTATTCTTTTCAATGCTATAGTTAACAGAACTGTTTTCTTAATTTCATTTTTGGTTTGTTCAGTGCTGGTGCATAAAAACACAACTTATTTCTTTTTAATTGGCCCTATGTCCTGTAGCCCTATTTAACTCACAATGCTCTAATAGCTTTTTGGGGATTCCTTGGAATTGTCTATATACAATATCATGATCTGCAAACTGAGATCATTTTACTTCTTTTTCAGTCTGAATACATTTATTTTTCTTTCCCTTTCTTCTTTTCTTTTTCTTTTTTCCTTTGTTTGTCTTCCTATTTGTCCTAGCTAGAAGCTCCAATAAAATGTTAAGTAGAAGTCTCAAACACATACACCCTTCTCTTGTTCCTGATATTTAGGGAAAAGTTTCAGTCTTCAAGCATTAAATGTGGTGACAGATGTGGGCTTTTCATAGATGCATTTTATAAGGTGTAGGAACTTCACTTCTATTTCTAGATTGTTAAATGTTTTTAACAAGAAATGGTGTTGGGATTTGTCAAGGGCTTTTTCTATGTCTACTGGGATAATTATGTGGCTTTTATCCTTTACCCTTTCATATGCATTGTCTGTAGTTGATTTTTGTACAGTAGATTAATGTTGCATTTCTGAGATAAATCTTACTGGGTTATGATGAATCATCTTTTTTTATGTTGTCTATTTGGTTTGCTAGTAGTTTGCTGAAGATTTTTTTTATCTCTTCGTTGAGTTACTGGTCTATAGTTTTCTTGTGATACCTGTTTAGCTTTGTTATAAAGGTAAAATTCCGAACTCATAGAATAAATTCAGAAAGGTTCCCTCCTCTTCAGTTTTTGGAAGCATTTTCCAAGGATTTGTGTTAATTCTTCTTCATATGCTTGTCAGAATTCATCATTGAAGCCATCTGATTGTGGGCCTTTCTTTGTGGAAAGTTTTTGATTACTGATTCAATTTTTTATTTATTTTAAGTCTTCTCAGATCTTGACTCACTTTGTATAGTTAGTATCTTTCTAGGTATTTATTTACTTCATCTAGTTTATTAAATTTGTTGGCAGATAATTGTTCATAGTGGGGTTTCATTGTTGTTTTCCTCTCTTATTTGTCATCTTGACACAGAAGATCTAAAAGGTTGAAAAAGTTTTGAATAGTATACTCCAAAAAAAAATAATAATCGTAATTAGGAAAATATAATTCTCCCAGAAAAATTTAATTTATGGACATTGTCATCTTAATAAGAGTCTATATGCATCTGTGGCATTAAGCATGATTTTTCTAAGAGCTATATATTGATGATTGATGCTCTAAGTAATTGTATGATGGAATTTAAGGATCCTATTGGTTCCCAAATGTCTTAGTGTTTGCCTGCAGTATGAATAATTAAAATTTCTTTTGAAATTTCCAGTGAGACCTCCTTTAATATGTATACTTAAAAAATTAAAATGTACTTTTTTGGAAAATTTTGTATCTAAAAACAGACACCAGGCTAATATTAAATGCAATTAAACTTAGTTTCTCAATTGATTTGGCATATCACAGGATAATCTTTTAATAAAACAGTAATTTCTAACGAATCCTATGAATAAATTCAAACACGGAGTAGCAAAAGCTAGAAACACAAAAATATCTGGAGAGAGTCAATGCTGTAGTGAAAACGAAGACACCTAGGAAGATCAGGGAGCAACCAGAAGGAAAACAGATTTGATAATAGGAATTAAGACGAAATAAAGATTTTCTGCCCTGAATTTATAATGATGTGCTCCTCTTCAATAGCTATAGGAAACAATGCTATCTTTGACTCTGTGTTATTTATTAGGTATATTATTTACTAAGGTTTAGTCCTCTTTTAATTTCTCTACTATGTCCACAGTTTGGACTTCTTTCTATAAGAAATCAGATATTATGTCCTATGCCGAATAAAGTTAAATATGTTTTTCTAAAAAAGATTTTATTTATTCATTTGAGAGAGAGAAAGCAAGCACGAGTCGGGGGTGGGGGGAGGGAAATGGAGAGGGAGAAAAGCAAACTCCCCACTGAGCAGGGAGCCCAAGGACCTGACATGGGGCTTGGATCCCAGGATCCAGAGATCATGACCTGAGCTGGAAGCGATGCCTAGTCATCTGAGCCACCCAGGTGCCCCTAAAGTTAAATATGTTTTAACAACACACAACACACAAACACGAAAGCATTTCTTTCTGCCAATAAAGGGAACAGATTTTGTTTTACAATAGTTTTTTTAATGTACCTAAGGAACTCTGGATGGCTTTAATATAGATTCAAATAAAAAGAAAGCTCTGTTTACTTCTCAGTCATTAAACCCTTCTCATCTACAGAGCATTTACATACCCATTCAAATCTAGTAGCAAGCAAGCAAAGGGCTATGGATTCTACTTAACCAGGCTATTCTGGATCATAGGTCGCTAGAACCAAGGACATGTACTTTCTACAACAAAATTCATACTTGTTGATAAGACAACATATCAAAATCTAGTAGACACTATTTTAGATTTTCCCTAAAACTGCAATTCTCATAACCACAAAATATTATGCTGGTTATCTGAGACAAGCAAAACTTTTTCTACACTTATTTTAATGTCATTTACACATGTAGTAATGATTTATTTGATACTGCTCCCTTTTAATATAATTTCCACATGACATTGTTTCTATGTTTTCTGTGTCTTTTCCCTACTTTTCTAATTGCAGTAACATTAAGTCCTGTTAATTTTTGTGAAACAAAAGCCAAACATTGTAAGAACTCTTTCATGACAGTTATGAACTGTTACAAGATCAGTTTTGAATTTTGCAGGGGAGGTTCTCCCTTTTTATAAATTAAATGGTAATGACAGGTACAATCTTAAAAATATAATCTGTGTCAGTCACACAACTATGAATAAAATGAGAATAAATTCATTTCACTCCAAAATCACTGCCCTTCCCACTTCTTCTATGATACTCATCTCATTCTATCCTTGATTTTTGTTATTTGATGACATACACTAGCTTTCTACTGGATCGTAATTATTCTTTGATGGAAATGAAACTACATGAAACTATGTTGTTTCCTTACTACCAAAAATTACCTTGTACATAACTGGCAGGCCATAATTTATAATTAAATAAAAACTGCTATTGTCACTTTCTAAGGTAGATGTTCATTGTTAACCTAAAACATTTTTCTATGATTTTGTATTTGAATGCATGTTTATTTCTACATATGCTGAGTTAAATGACATTATCTTAAATTTGGCCCTTTCAAATATTACATTTTACCACCATTTGTTCATTCAAAAAAAATTAATGGCCACTTTTATGTTCTAGGCACTAATCTAGGCAATAATTTCAAGGATTAATAAGTCAGAGTACCTGCACTTGATAAAACTGTTTCTAAATACACATGATTCATGATATCTGAATGTACAGTCTTTATTTATTACATTCAATAAAAACAAATTCAATCTGTAGCAGTATTCTCAATGGTCACAAATTAAAGCCCAATTTATGCAACTATAATAAAAACCTTATTAATGTTCGTCTCATTATTTTAGGCAATAAAGATGACTTAAATTTTCACTTACCTACCACATGATTTTTCCTTAGTCTCCTTCTACATTGTCAGCTGTGTGTGTGTGTGTGTGTGTGTGTGTGTGTGTACTGGAAAGACAGGGAATGCTTTTTCCTCACTTCCTGCAAAAATACTTTGTCTGACTTTATTATATCACTTATTTTCATGCTGTCTGTTAATTTATTGACTACATGTTCATAGACTCATTGCACTCTGGTTTTTATAAAAAGGTTCAGTGTTTTATAAGACTTGGATTTCCCACAATTTTTTCAAAAAGTATGTACTCAATGAATTTTCATGATTGAATTCAAAGTTTATAATCATTTAGTTATCAACCCTAATATTACCATGTATCAATGGATGCTGTTTGGAAACCTCACCTTTGTTAAATATTAATATGGTGATGACAGACATTCTATTATTTGGCACTGAGGTCTATGTCCGCAAATCCGCCTGAAGTAGGAAATGTAGTAACAGAGACAATAAAAGAATACATACTCCTAATTACCTGGGACAAATTTTCAAATTTCTTTTGGAAATGAAGCACAATAAAAACGTAATCAGGCTTAAAGAAATTAGTAGCAAAGAATTGATTTTCGCGCAAACAACTCAACATTTTTAATATGCTTGTTTATTTTTTAACAATAGAAATATAAATAGATATACATGTTTTCACATGTATTTTAATATTTTATTATTCACATATATCTGAATATATATGTGTATGTATGTGTGTGTACATATGTATGTGTATATTGTATGTATGTTTTTAATGTTTTAAATCATGTCCCAGCTCTTTTCTGTCATGCATCTCTGTCATGCATGCAGATAGTAAGTCTGCAGGCTGCCACCTGTTTTTTGTGTCAAATCAGTCTTATTCAGAGAAATGCCCCCACCTCTCCTGACTCGAAAAGGAAATAGGCAGAGATTGCTTGGGATGGGTAGTTATTCTCTCACTTTTTATCAAGAGAAATCAGCCCCACCGCTTACTAACCAAAGATAGAAAATTTCTTCCTGGCCTTCCTCATGTGGTTACCGTGAGGATGAAGGAGCCACAATATGTGAGGTTACCTGGGACTGAGAGAAAAGCAAAGGACTTCAGTACAACTCAGAACCAATCACATAACCATACGGGCTTTGGTTCTTCTCTGCAAAATGAGGTTAAGATTAAGCTCATAAAATTATTTTGAAAAATAAATGAAATAAATTATGTGAGAGCTTTATGTAATCTCTGAAGTAGTGTGGTAAAGTCAGTTAATAATAGACGACAGTAGGATATATATGTAAGATGTTGCACAACACAGGATTACTAGAAAGCTCTAGTTTAGTGCTAGAATGTGGATTTTATCTGAAAATACTCTGACTTAACCAGCTTTTCAGTTTTCCTTTTAATCTTTCATTATGTAGCTACTGAAGGGACAGTAAAAGAATCTTCCTTGCCTTGCATGTTTCTAGCTCTAGAATAGTTTTATAATAAATAACTACTTAACCAAATAGGATGGTATCTAACTCAGATAATGGCTAGGGTGATTCATAGTTACCAGGGTCAAAAGACTTTGGAAAGAAAAGAAACAAGTGAGTGGGAACTCTAGGGATAGGTTACGGGAAGGTGGCATTTTTAGCGGAACCTTGAAACACTGAAACAGTTTTAAGAAACAAGTATTTCAAGCCAGAAGTAAAGTATGAAAATGGGTATAGACAACTCGTTTTAAAAGCAACTGCCAGGGGCGCCTGAGTGGTTCAGTGGGTTAAGCCTCTGCCTTCAGCTCAGGTCATGGTCTCAGAGTCCTGGGATCAAGCCCTGCATTGGGCTCTCTGCTCAGCGGGGAGCCTGCTTCCTCCTCTCTCTCTGCTTGCCTCTCTGCCTACTTGGGATCTCTCTCTCTCTGTCAAATAAATAAATAAAATCTTCAAAAAAAAAAAAAAAAAAGCAACTGCCATTAAAGTATGTTGGGAAAGAATGAAACAAGGTCATAACAATATATGTTGACATAAAATGGTGGACAAGAAAATCAGCATTGCCCTAGACCAAACTTTGCCTGGAAAGAGTTGACATGTATGGCTACAATGGTCTCATTCTCTAAAGATAGCTTGCTGGTTTCCAGCTTTGCTTTTCCTGTGCACTCTCTTCCCACAGAAGTCTGTCTGGAAATAGTTGGCTTCCTCTGCTTATAAATCTTCATAATGGATCAAAACCTGTGTCTTTCAACAGATTTGTATTCCTGATTTCATTGCGAATTACAGTGATCTTACAAGTATGTTTTTATCCTCCTTAAATTTCTATAGTTAGAAAAAATTTTCTAAAAGATGTTATGGTTTCAATGTACCATTATTTGCTACATATTTTCTTTATTATCAGCAATATCTATTGGTATTACATAAAAATATAAACATCCTAAAATTAAATTCTTTAGAAAAAATTATGTACCACTTATGTCATAACCATGATAGATATCTAATATGTGCTTGTGCTAATACTCTATATTACCACATTTATTCTTCCAATAACCTTCTGGGTTGTTATCATTATTATTGTTGTTTCATTTTACCGAAGAAACTAGTACGTACAAAACCTAATTTACTTTCCTCAAGTCACAGAAGCTCATAAATGATGGAGATGACATTGAGAAGTCCATACTTTACAAACATAATCAAGTGAATTTTAAGGAATGGATGGGATGAGAAGCTTCTTGAATTCCCAACCTATAAGGGATGCTACAGTAACTCCAGCCCCGAGTCACAAAGTAAATAGTGGTTTTGAGCCTAACAGTGTAGGAAACCAGGGAGAAAGGAAGGAAGAAACTCATATTGTCAAGCACAAAGCTTTTATGTTGAGTATTTTTATATGTGTGTATATGATTTTAGTCAGCTCAAGGTAGGCAGTCACAGTCTTCAAACTGCCCGGTTTACAGACATAACAGTCTGTTTTTTATTATCCATATTGTGAACATTAAAAATTTTATGGTACACAGAATCACAAAAGAAAACTGAAGTAAGAAGAGAGTAATTTTTAAAAAAGGATCTGCAAATTTTTTCAGAACATAGATTCTACTATATCAGTGTATGTGAATTAAATGTGTATCTGATCTGATAAACAATTTTTACTTATAAAAACTATTTCCTCCAACATTAAATAAATGGCCTCCAAATATTTTCAACTTTTTAAATTTGAAAATGTGCTACTTAATTGCCCATGCAAAGTTCCAAATTGCCAGCCTGTCCAGGGCTCAGTGGGGAACATACACATATAAGCATTTATGACAATTTGTAGACAACCTATCAGCCATAAGAATGACAAAGGTATGGTCATAATACGGTAGAACTAGTCATATTTCCAACATAAAGTAGTAAGAAAAACTTATAGGAAGGTGTGGTCAGTATACACTGAGACCTTTCAATATAAATGAGACCTTTGAAATCACAAGCAAGTCAGACAAGAAGAAAAGAGGTCTTTACAAGGTGTCAAGTAATAAATAATTTACAAAGCAATTTAGAAACCTCAGCAGTCACCACTTACAAGGCTGTGGTAGGGAACGGAGTCTATATTTGTAGAGAAGAGTAGAATCAATACAAGGAGTAAGCTGTCAGTTTTTTCTATAGTGTCAATATCTCAGACTGGCTGCTTTCACTGGTGCTCCTGTGGAAACAATTTCCAAAAGTATACTATTGAGTGACATGCTGCATGGATTAAATGATTTACTTTAATCCCCTAACTGCATGTTGAAAGACCAATAGCCCAAAAGGAATACTAGAAAGCCTGAGGACAAAGCAACCTATAATAACAGTGTGATTTTGGAATGGTTTATTCTTAAGAAAGCCCTAGTGCCACAGCAAGTTTCATGCAGAACAACAAGTAAAAATGAGAAGTGGCCACAAAAGACTTATAATATCTGGCTACCAGGAGGATCATTCACAATATTGAGAGATCTGATTAAACAGATTTATTGGTCATCTTTCCCTTTTGTAAGTCATCAGATAAAATGGTGATTTCATCTTGAAACAGCAATGAGCAGTCTAAACTCCTTTTTAGTCAGTATGTATGTGATAAGATTGAATAACAATTTTTGAAGTGTGTCTTATAAAACTAAAACATGGTTTTAGCACTAAGTAATTAGGCATAAGAAGTACTTATCTCATTAAATCAGAAGGTCATAAAATTAAATTGACTGTTAAGTATAGAGCAATGGGCAGGTTCAGAGCTCAGGTAGTGGAAAACCCTCCATCTCTAGCCAAGGAGGTAGGTTTTTAAAAGGTGGCTGTCCAACCCCATTACTATGCGATTTTGACCTTTTAAATTAAGAGAAGATGGGTTCAATTTAGTTCTAGTTCCTTCCAGTACTAACAATTCTATTATTATAAACACTATTACTGTTCAGTGGTATAGCAGATTCCTCATTTGTGAACTACTGAGGTGTGCGGAAAGGCACCAAACCATTGGAATAGAGAAGTAGTAAAATGTAAATATAAGAATAAATTTCTTTTTCTGCCATTCAGAAACATTTGCATAACATTTACAAGGTGGAAGAGATGTAGAAGCTATTGCTCATGCAGCAACGGGAAGCAAATATATGCCTGAGTTTTACCATACGGAAGTTTCTATAAAGCCCTCTGCTGTTTTCCTGGAACCCAGCCACCTCGGTGTTGGAGATAGTTTCATCAGTGATGGCAGCCCCCTCGCTCCAAAGTTAGCAGTGAACATGAAAGCTAATAGCCTTCTTTCCTGAATTTTGTTTCTGTAGGTTTTCCAATGGTGTTGTGAGCCCTGTGTTTCTTGAATTTAATTCCTTCCTTCTTCAAATTCCTAAAGTGGTTTCTGCCTTTTTGACCAAAGCATAAATAAGGCACAGTATTTTAATATCTTTTAATAGATGAGAACCATCACAACACATATATACCACTTAAAGTCAGAGGAAACAGAACAAGAACAAGAAAGGATATCAAGACACTGAGATAAAGTCCACCAGGAATGGATGATCCATACTGTCTCCATTTAAATTTCAGTCCTATCTGTACCATGAAGAATTCAGTATATTAATCCTTAAGATTCCTAATGCTTAAGACTTCTAAAGTTGCATGATTCTAAGCTTATTGTTCCAAATGTCCAAATGGTCAGTTTTGTCAAATTATATATAACAGAAGCAATTTCTAAACTCCCTGTTAAGTGGTCCTTAGTGAGGAATACCATTGTGCTAGGGTCTGAGGACATAAAGAGAGAAAACACGCTTTCTAGACTTAAGGAGTCTTAACTATTTGTGGAGAGAAAAACTGCTAAGAATAATTAGCATGAATAACTGCAATTACATTATTCTGACTCTAGTTACTTCTGAAATTCAGAGGACAAGTCATAATTGAAGATTGGAATGATCAAGGATATTAGCTCTAAGCTAGACTTTACAGAAGGTGTAAATTTTGACTGGTGAACAAAAGAAAAGATTTGGGGGTCAAAGGAAATCGAGTAATAGATGTTTGAAAGAATGTGTGAGAAATGTCATTGGATCTTTAAAGTGGGATCATATTATGGAGGTTTAAAGGGAGCTAGGCAGAAATTTTCAGATTTGTTTCCATGAATGATTGGAAGCCATTAAATGTTCAGAAAGCAGTTTACAAATAAAAAGATCAAAAAATGATCAATACATATCTATCTTGGAAGTCTTCAATGTGGCAGGTCCTGGAGCTAAGAACACGTTATAAATAAAATAAATAAAAAGAACAGTTGATCCACACATGCAATTATGTGCAAAAGAACAGCCTGTTTGTGAGTTGGCAAAGGAAGCCTGTCCCAAGGTAAACATAATCATGAAGGAAATTAAAGATTTTCAAACTGAGTTTTAAAGCACTGATATCATTCAGAAAAGAGTGAGGGAAGAAACAAGTGGGTTACTAAGTTTTGTCGTATTTTAAATTGTTGGGATGTTAAATAAGATTTTTAAAGTTCTCAGTTTTTGAATTCACTTTTGGAGAGGGAATTTTCAAAATCAAATTTAAAATTTTAAGCCTAGAAAAGGTTTTTAAATTTTTGTTTGTCATTTGCTTGAATTTGGCCAGGTTCCATCTATAAGGAAACACACTGATTTCTGCAAATGAACCATAGCAAATTATTACTAATTTAACTAAAGTACACAATACCATTAGGCAAGGACTATTGTTTAAGTGCAATTGTCTTCCCTCTCAAAGCTTAGCTCACTCCTCTGTAGATAACACAAACTCAACATGCATATGATCAGTGAAGGAAGAATGGAAAGCCAAGCCAAGTTATTTAAATCTAGTTGTTAAAATATATTAAAATTACTGTCAATGTCCAGAAAGAAATTATGCTGGGGTCCCTTCAAGAGGGACAATTAGAGCTTTACTTTAAGAGAGCTAAAGGGGAAATAATTTGGCAAAGTTGGTCTTTAAGGACAATGTGCAAAGGAAGAACAATCAGAATCACCTGTAAGGTCAAGGTCAAAAAGTCCAATGTAATCACCAAGAAACAACAGCTAGAAATTAAGAACCCAGCTAGGGTACAGTCCGTTCATTCATCATTCATTCATTCATTTATTCAAGGCAGGTAAATCATTTGTAAGAATAGGCCCTGTATAATCACATAGGATTCATACCTGATTCTTTGGACCCAGAATATAATGAATGCGCAGCTGAAGTAGACTTATATGGAGCCATCAGCTATCACAATCATCAGGATCCAGGTGTAGGCAGCATGACCTAACTTCATGCCTATCAAATGGTATATTCCAAGATACTTTATCCTTCCCTGTTAAAAGTATTTAACAAACTAGAGTGGTAGGAACCTGTTGTTATTCATAGTCCTTGCTCATTCATATCTATTTCAAGAGCAGGAACAATCAAGATAATAATCATGGGGAGGGAAGTCAAAAGTATGGTGAAAATTACAGAAATAAATTTTAAATTATGTTACCTTGGTGGGTTCCAGGATCAAAAAGAACTTCTGAAAGCTAAGTTTACATTGAATACTAATGTTTATAATAAATAATATGTGTGTCTTTAAAACTTGATGTTATAAATTTGATTGCTAGCAGTATAAGAGAAAATATCAGAAGAGGTGAAAGGCATATTATAAAGAAATATGTTTAACCAGCTCAATACATGAATTATTTCAATGATACAGACTTAATGTGGTTTCCTGTTCTGCAGCCTTAGATTTTACACAGAATTTCAAATCGAAATTTTAAAAATGTATTTTAAAGATTGACTTTAGGTTACATTAACCAGAAAAGTTGATCAGCTGTTAGTTTTAACACCAAATCACAAGAGAGTTATCAACTCTGCAATACACAGAACTCTGATGTTCTCTTTCACAAAGTCTATTTACTCAGTGGTAATTCTTCGGGATTTGGTGCCAAAGAAATGGACTTGAGATCTAGACTCACCAGTTCAGGGTGAACAGATTTTAATAATTGTCTTTTTTTTTAAGATTTTATTTATTTATTTGAGAGAGAGATAGAGGAAGTATACATAGAGGGAGAGGGAGAAGCAGGCACCCTACTGAACAGGGAGTCCAATCTGGGCTCGATCCCAGGACCCCGTGATCATTATTTGAGCCAAAGGCAGATCTTCTTTGACTAAGTCACCCAAGTGCCCCATGACTGTCTTTATTTTTATAGAAAATGATAAATACGTGGTATAGAAAATTTGAAGAATATAGAAGAGTATGCAAAAAAACACACAGCAATTCTACCACTATTTTCATGTATCATTATTAATAAATAGGAAATTGGTGATATATTACCATATTTGACCTACAAATTTAAACATTTAATATAGTTCAGTAAGATATAGTTTTCTTATTAGTTGTATTAATTATGAAAACACGCAATCAGAGGCTAAAAGCTTGGGCACTATAATTAAAGATACCAGAGTTTAAATTTAAGCTGTCCTATTTACTTGCTATATAACTTTGGACACTTTTCTCTTAGATTTAGTTTCTTTATCCATAAAATGTGACCAAAATGTTCCTTACTCCACACCATTTTTGTGGGGTCTCAATAAGGTTACATGAAAAGTTCTCAGCATAGTGCCTTGTATTCATTCATTCATTCACTCATTTATTCAGGTATTTACTGAATTCATTTTATGTCCCAGTCTCTGTGCCAGGTATTTGAGCAAACAAGTCTGACACAGTTACTGCTCAATTAAGCTTAGAGTCTACTGAGAGAGAGAGATATTCAAAAGATACTATAAGGTGATTAACTATTATCATAAAGTATTATGAAGTAAAATTTAAGTGTTACAAGAATTACATAACTGGAGGAGCATACCTAGTCTAAAGTGACTCTGAAAGTCAGCAAATGCTTTCCTGGGAAAGTAACATTTAATCAGGGACCTGAAGGAGGAGTAACCAGGCAAAGAAGTGGACCAAGAGAATTCCAGAGAAGACCCTGAGATCCTGAGATGGGTAGAAGCCTAGCACATTGGAGCAGTTAGGCTCAGGACTCAAGAGGTATGTTTCCATAACTGTGATAATGTGCATTGTATATTGTATATCCTGCTCTTTTCACTGACCATTACTTGTGAACATTTTCTGATATAACAACTGTAAATATTTATGCACCCAACACAGAAGCGCCCAAATACATAAAACAACAAACATAAAGGAACTCATTGATAATAATGCAATAATAGTAGGGGATGTTAACGCCTCACTTACATCAGCAAACAGATCATTTAAACAGAAAATCAACAAGGAAACAATGGCTTTGAATGACACACTGATGGATTTAACAGATATATTCAGAACATTTCATCTTAAACAGCAGAATACACATTCTTTTCAAGTGCACATGGAACCTTCTCCAGAACAGATCACATATTATTAGTCCAGAAAACAAGGCTTGAAAAATTCAAAAAGACTGAAGTCTAACATGCATCTCTTCTGACCACAATGCTATGAAACTAAAAGTGAACCACAAGAAAAAATGTGGAAAACCCACAAATATATGGAGGTTAATTAACATGCTACTAAACGATGAATGGGTCAACCAAGAAATTGAAGAAGAAATTAAAAAGTACACAAAAAATATGAAAATGAAAACACAATGGTCCAAAACCTCTGGAATGCAGCAAAAGAGGTTGGAAGAGGGAATTTATATCAATGCAGGCCTACCTCAAGAAGCAAGAATAATTTCAAATAAATGACCTAACCTTATACCTAAAAGAGCCAGAAAAACAACAACAAACAAAACCTAAAACCAGAAGAAGGAGGGAAATAATAAAGAGTAGAAATAAATGATATTGAAACAAAACAAAACAAAACAAACAAACAAACAAAAACAGACCAGTAGAACAGATCAGTGAAACCAGGAGCTGGTTCGTTGAAAAAAATCAGTAAAATTGATAAAACTCTAGCCAGACTTACCAAGAAAAAGAGAAAGGACCAAATAAATAAAATCACAAATGAGAGAGGAGAAATACCAATACCATAAAAATACAATTAATTATAAGAGAATGTTATGAAAAACTATATGCCAATGAATTCTACAGCCTGGCCAAAATGGATAACTTTCGAGAAACATATAAATAACCAAAACGGCAACAGGAAGAAACAGAAAGTTTGAACAGACTGATAACCAGCAAAGAAATGGATTCAGTCATCAAAAAACTCCCAAAAAACAAAAGTCCAGGACCAGATGCCTTCACAGGTGAATTCTACCAAACATTTTAAAGAAGAGTTAATACTTATGCTTCTCTAACTATTCCAAAATATAGAAAAAGAAAGAAAAAACTTCCAAGTTCATTCAATGAGGTCAGAATTTCCCTGACACCATAAAGAGATAAACATACCACTAAAAAAGAGAACTACAGGCCAATATCCAGATGAACACCGATGCAAAAATCCTCAACAAAATACTAGCAAAAAAGATTCCAATAATACATTAAAAAAAATCATTCACCACGATCAAGTGGGATTTATTCCTAGGTTACAAGGGTGGCTTAATATTTGCAAATCAATCAACATGATATATCACAATAACAGAAAGGATAAAGAGCCATATGATCATTTCGGTAGAAGCAGAAAAAGCAATTGACAAAGTACAACTCCATTCATGATAAAGACCCTCAACAAAGCAGGTTGAGAAAAAACATATCACAACATAATAAAGGCCATCCATGAAAAACCCACAGCTAACATCATCCTTAATGGGGAAAAACTGAGAGATTTACCCCTAAGGTCAGGAACAAGATAAAGATGCCCATGCTGACCACTTTTATTCAACATACTACTGGAAGGCCTAGCCTCAGCAATCAGACAACAAAAAGAAAAGACATCCAAACTGGTAAGAAAGAAGTAAAACTTTCACTATTTGCAGATGACATACTATATACAGAAAACTCCAAAGACGGAACCAAAAAAATGCTAGAACAAATAAATGAATTCAGGAACAGTCTCAGGAAACAAAATCAATGTACAGAAATCTGTTGCATTTCTGCACACCAGTAATGAAGCAGCAGAAAGAGAAATTAAAAATACAACCCAACTTACATTTGCACCAAAAACAGTAAGTTACCTTGGAACAAACCTAACCAAAGAGGTGAAAGACTGTACTCTAAACAGTATAGAACACTGATGAAAGAAACTGATGCTAAAATAAAGAAATGGAAAAACATCCTATGCTCAGGGATTGGAAGAACAAATACTGTTAAAACGTTTAAAATATGCAAAGCAATCTACACGTTTAATGTAATCCCTATCAAAATATTAACAGCATTTTTTCACAGATCTAGAACAACACTAAAATTTATATGGAACCAAAAAAGACTCTGAAGAGTCAAAGCAATTTTGGAAAGAAAATCAAAGCTGGAGGCATCACAATTCTCGACTTCAATTTATATAGTGATCAAAATAGTATGGTAGTGGCACAAAAACAGACACTTAAGTCAGTAGAACAGAACAGAAAACCCACAAGTAGACTCAAACTTATATGGTCAAGTAATCTTCAACAAAGCACGAAAGAATATCCAATGGGAAAAAGACACTCTTCAATAAATGGTGCTGGGAAAACTAGATAGCAGCGTAAAAAGAAAGAAACTGGACCACTTTCTTATACTATGCACAAAAATAATCCAAAATGGACTGAAGACCTAAATGTGATACCTGAAACCATCAAAATTCTAGAAGAGAACACAGGCAGTAATTTCTCTGACATCAGCCATAGTAACCAGATATGTCTCCTGAAACAAGGGAAACAAAAGCAAAAATAAACTATTGGAACTACATCAAAGTGAAAAGCTCTGCACAGAGAAGGAAACAATCAACAAAACTAAAAGGCAACCTGTGCAATGGAAGGAAATATCTGCAAATAGCATATCTGAAAAGGAGTTAGTATCCAAAATATATAAAGAATCTGAACAACTCAACATGCAAAAAACGAATAATCCAATTTAAAAATGGGCAGAAGACATGAGCAGACATTTTTCCAAAGAAAAAATATAGGTGGCTTGCAGACACATGAAAAGATGATCGACATCACTCACCATCAGGGAAATGCAAATCAAAACTACAATAGAGTATCACCTCACACCTGTCAGAATGGCTAAAGTCAACAGAAGAAACAACAGATGTTGGCAAGGATATGGAGGAAAAACGAACTGTCTTACACTTTCGATGGAAATGCAAATTGGTATAGCCACTGTAGAAAACAGTGTGGAGGCTTTTCGAGAAGTTAAGAATAGAACTACCCTGGGGTACCAGGTGGTGGGTATTATAGAGGGCACGGATTGCATGGAGCACGGGGTGTGGTGCAAAAATAATGAATACTGTTATGCTGGAAATAAAAAAATAATAATAAAATAATTTAAAAAAAAAAAAAAAAAAAAAAAAAAAAAAAGAATAGAACTACCCTACGATCCAGCAACCACACTACTAGATATTTACCACAAAAATATAAAAACACTAATTTAAAGGGATACATGCACTCCAATGTTTATAGCAGCATTATTTATAATAACCACATTACAGAAACAGCCCAAGTGTCCATCGATTGATGAGTGGATAAAGAAGATGTGAGGCATATATCTATATATTTATATATGCATATACACACAAATACATATACATCCATACAATGGGGTATTATTTAGCCATAAGAAGGAAGAAATTTTGCCATTTGCGATGACATGGATGAAGCTAGAGAGTATTATGCTAAGTGAAATAAGCCAGAGAAAGACATTAACAGAAGATAATGAATCACTACATTGTACTAAAACTAATAATACGCTGTATACTAATGAACTGGTATTTAAGGAAAAAAACTTAAAAAAATAATGTAAAAAAAAAATCTGTGAGATTTTCCCATGTTACTAAAAAACACACCTTGTCACGCAAGTTTAATGCTTATCATGAAGATATATAATTAACCATTCTCTTATTTAATAATTTGATTTGTTTCTAATAATTTCTACTTTAAGAAATGCTGAGATTAAAAATTCAAATTTACTTGAGATTATTGTCCCACAGTGATATATTGGGTCAAAAAGAAAAATATTGTCAGTTTTGCTAAAATTTTATTTCATTACAAGAATAAAAGATTTACATTCTGAAAGCTGTCATCCACTGGCTTCCTTAACTTTAGTCTTTCTTAACCTAACTTTTGAATCTTTACTAGTATCTGTAATAACACTACTAATACAATACTACTACTAAGACTAGGGTAGTTATAATTCAATGAAGTATTTCATATGAAAATGTCTTCTGCATAGAAAATTGTGTTAAGTTCGTTTTTCTTCTCATCATTGTTGTTAGTTATTATTGACCAAGTATATTAACAAACGTAAATAGTTCTAAGCAAATATAACTTAATACTTACTAAAAACTTAGCCTATTTAGTCCTGCAATCGATCTTTATGATAAATCTTAAAGGAAAATATCTGGTATACACTTAGTTTAAAAATATTATCTATACTTTCTTTTTAAATACTAGCTGCCTCCTTGAGTTTAAAGAGAATAGACTTATCACTGAACAAGCTCAGCTTTAGATCAAGGATACTGAACTTCAATGAAAAATTGCAGACTATACTTTCTTAGGGAGAAAAGAGAGAGGAGTAAGCTGAACAATTTACAGTGTGAGGCCGCTTGGTGAGATGCAGGGGGCAGTGTAACAAAGGCTGAGGAAAGAAATGGCAGAACTGTAAGAGTCTGTGCAGGGCGGGGCCCTGCACCAGCGGGAATTTCCGTGGGGAAAATAGGTGGATTACCCTTTCTATAATAAATGATCATCTCTGTCTACTTTGTTAACAGGACTATTAGAAAGAAAAGGTACTGAGTAGTGCAGAGAACTCTGAACTACCAAAACTACTTAAAGAATTACATTTGTGCTGGAAAGAAAATGTGAACTTCTCTTGGCTGATTTATTAAAATAAAATCAAGAGAAATTTTATTCAAATTATTTGAAATAAATGAATATATAATTTAATAAATCATCACTTTTTTTTAGGAATAATCAATCTTATACTTAGTTTCGTAGAGTGCAAGATGATAAACAACTGGTGATTTCCTCGTAATTGAAAAGCTGTCATCTTATCATAAACGCATCATTCCAAACTTTTTTTTGTTTGTGCATGTTAAGTTCATAGGTCATTGAGTTCAGAAGTGCTCAAGCATCCCTCCAAAATGCCCAGTCACTACTGAATACTCTGTTATTTAGTCATAAACAGAATAAGATTAGATTATTCTTTTAACTAGAATATGAAAGCTAATTGGGAATTATTTCAAATAGGAAACAATCATAAAACACTAGTATAAATCTAATACAAACACTATCACTGTTATATGAGGATTAAAATATGAGTGCTTGAAATTTTGTTTAGATAGTTTAAAATCAAAACTATTTTGATGAGAATAAGTAAAGTGTGATCACTGGCAGATCAAGATTTAAAAGAATATAAACTTGTCAGTATTCTGGCATATTCTACTTTATTTAGTAAGTACTAAAGTTGCTCAGGAAAAGCGATAAGAAAGAAAACTATCTCCTTTGAGATTAACAGAAGAAGCTGGCACTAAAACCCTCCTCAATTTTTTTTTTTAAAGATTTTATTTATTTATTTGACATAGAGAGATCACAAGTAGGCAGAGAGGCAGGCAGAGAGAGAGGAGGAAACAGGCTCCCTGCGGAGCAGAGAGCCCAATGCGGGGCTCCATCCCAGGACCCTGAGATCATGACCTGAGCCCAAGGCAGAGGCTTAACCCACTGAGCCACCCAGGCGCCCCACCCCTCCTCAATTTTCAGATGAGACTATTCTTCTAGGCAACTGACCAAGCCATCTGCCTCTTTCTTGACTATAGTCATTCTGTGAAACGTCCCTTTTCTTGTTCTGGAAGGTATTTACATTATACTGCAGAGCATCGAGTAGGAAACACTGAGGTGAAGAGCAAAGATTTTACCTTTAAACATGAACCCCACTTACAATTTTATCATTCTGAGGATATTGTCATATTGTTCTTGACAGTGAAGCTTGACCTGGTTTTCAATAATATCATAATTTTACTCAGGCCTATATAAAAAGGCTGTTCCAATAATACACACTAAATTTTGTTGTTGAACAAAGGTATAAACACATAGAGCATGCTCATGTTAAGGAATGAAGACGTACATGCATGTGCGGTTCAGAGGTGTACATAATGGGCCATCGTACATTTTTTGTTATTGTTATTCTGGCATTATTTGGTTTCTATTTTTTAATGTAAATTTCCAAAAGCTAAAACTTTCGTAAGACCTTTAGGTGTATATTCTGTTTTACTGAAATGCAATTTGGTACTATTGATCTTAAATTTCCCTGTGGACAGTCTCCAGGAAGCCCATTAAGGCTCTGACCCCTCCTGATGACACACATGCTCTCCAGGGGGTGCCCTATCATTGCATCATTATCTTTTATTCATCCCTATACTCTTGCTATCCCTACAGGAATTAGAGACGAAGCTTTTCAAAGACATAAAAACCATGATAGAATGCGGAACAGGTAAGTGCCTCATAAAGAAATATGCTAACATACTGTTACTAAAATTCCAAGGAAGGAGAGTTTTTCCCTGGTGTATGAAGTCTGTTCATCACAGAGATGGCCACAGAGTTGGATCTTGAAAAACAACTGAACTGCCACTGGTACAAATGGGTAGGTGAGTATCCCCCGAAAAGTCTAGAATATAAAGCACTGGTAATTTGTGTGTCTAATTTTAGCCCAGGAATTAGAACAGAAGAAATGGATCAGAAAATATTAAAGATGGAGGGATTTCCAGATGTAATCTAGTCCAGGAGCTTTTCAAATCTTTATTTTATGGGAGCATCTTTTAAATAAATATCAAGCATGCAACCAAGAGGTAAAATACAAAGTCAATTATGTGGGAAACTAAAGTACTCCAGATCTGCTGGACTTGGCAGAGCACTGTTTGAAAGCCAACAACCTAATTGCAACCTTTGATGAGAGAATGAGATCCAGAGAAAGGATGTTACTCACTCAAGATCGGTTTTGGGATTGGAGACCAGGCATCCTCTACTTACTCTGCGGAAGTATGTATAACACTATGTATTACCTCAGCTATTTTAGGGTAAGGTTCAAGAAATAAAGTAAAATATTATTCTGGTATCACACCTAGATACGAGGAAACAAACAGTCGTGAACAGTTTCTCGCTCTCCAGCTGAGTTTTTTTTTTTTTTAAGATTTTATTTATTTATTTGACAGACAGAGATCACAAGTAGGCAGAGAGGCAGGCAGAGAGAGAGGAAGGGAAGCAGGCTCCCTGCTGAGCAGAGAGCCCGATGTGGGACTCGATTCCCAGGACCCTGAGATCATGACCTGAGCCGAAGGCAGCGGTGTAACCCACTGAGCCACCCAGGTGCTCCCTGAGTTTTTATTTTAAATGCTAACTTTATTATTCACACTTAATTTCCCTGTTTTCATGTAAAACTGAAAATCATATCAAAGACCTGTATTTGCATATTCAAGTGCAGTCATGGAGAATTTTGCCAGAGCTGCCTGCTTCGCTCTCTTTGGCACTTCCAGCCTGGGTTCCATCATCGCGGCACACATGGACCATCAGTATGTGTCCCTTTCAAAAAAGGGAAGGCTATTTTTCCCAGGTTCAGATTTAATGCACTGCACATGGTAGGTATTTTCCAGTGTGTGTTACTAGTTCTGGATAAACTTTTAAAACTATTTTGATTAATAACATAATTACCTTACATATAACATAAACAAGCCAAATATTACCTATTAGGCAATTAAGCATCCATTCAGTAATAATTATACTGTTCTTAAATAGCAGAGGATTTTTTTTCAAAAACAAAATTATTACCTAAACACCAAAAAATATCTAAACTTTACTCAGAATTGAAAAAGTGTATGTTTCCATTTTTTTCAGTTTATGGTAAAGTGCTCCTTCATGTTCATACCTCATGGTAGTTAAACAAATATAGGACACTTGTTATATTCCCTCTTGTTACCTAGTTTCTAATAAACAAAATGTTTATTTAACCACTAAGTACTCACACAGCATAGCAATTTCTTTATACAAAACACACACATACACATACACACACACACACACACACAAACTATTAAAAACAAGAGACAGGACCTCATAAATGACAGAGCCTGGTATTATTTTCCAGACTGACTTTATCTCTGATTTTTTACTGTGCTGTGAATAAGCGTAGCGCTCTAAAGACAGTCTCCGAAAGTTTAAATCCTGGCTCTACCACTTATTAGTTACGTGACCTCAGGGAAATGTACCTGAATTCTTTTTGTCTCAATTTCTATGTGTAAAAATGAAATAATATCTCACATATAACTGAGAAGTAAGTATGTTAATACATGTGAATCATTTAGGATTGTAACTGACATCATAAAATTCTCAGTGTGAGTTATTATTTGTCTGGAACTATAAACAAATGAAGGAGTCACACACTTGTTTTTTTCAAAGAAGGCAGAAGAAAATCCAGATATTCCATATGGATTATGAGACTAAAAAAAAAAAAAAAAAGGTGTAGACTTTTAGAATTTTTAAGCTATGCAAGAAACAAAAGCTTTAATTAACTTGCAGGAAATATAGCCCTTCTCCTGTCCTTTTTGGTGTATGTAACTGCTGACTGTTAAAGGTAATCATTTCTATTTTTTTAGGTAAAACAATCATTTGCCTTCATTCATGAGCAAAACTAGGAAGATAATCTAAGAGGCCCATGTCTCTCTTAGAAAGGGTTGAAGCTTTGGCAGGACAATTCCAGAGCTGTACTGAAAGAAGAGTTCTGTGCCTTAACATGTACGATGGGCCAATTCTGAGCAAGGCATTTTGCAAGGCCCTTTTCTAATTTAATCCTAACCAGACCCTACACTAAGATGTATTATTGTCCTCAGTTTTATAGATGAGAAAACTGAGACTCAAAAGGTGTAGTAACTTCAGCAGGGACACGTAACACTGACAAGTGACAAGACCAAGATTCTAACCTAAATTTATTTGATACCAAATGCATTCTCAGATCACTGCATCGCATCTGGGGACTCAAGAGTCTAACAAGACACTTTATTTAGTTTTTACAGTGGGCTCCATTAGCTACTCCATTCCCAGATTCAACATCTAGCTCTTACTTTGCTATAAATTTTACTATCTTCACTGACAGAAAAAGATTTGTTAAAAAAAAAATCCACTCTGAGAGACTTGGGATTTCAGAATCTATATAATGACAAGTTTTAGGACTTTATTGTCTATAGAGGTATTATTAGAGCTCTCATATCCAGGAGTTCCCTTTAAAGGTTTTTATCCTCTGTCTCCAGAATCATTTGAATTTCAAAATCATTGAATTTATATGAGATTATGAATCATGAGAATTTGTTTTCATAATTTTTACAAAGGTGTAAATTGTAATACGAAGAAATGCAAGGTCTAGCAGAATAATAAACACTAGATTTTGGTTTTATTTAACTTGGACATAAATCCTATTTAGAATATTTATATACTTGGAAAATAGGCGTTTCTTGCTTAGGTATCCTTTGACCTTACACTCCAAATTTGGTCACCAGAATTAACTGTTCTTCCACTCTCATACATGTAAAGAAACTTTAATTCTAAATATACAGGATTCAACTGATAGATATGGAGTAATTCTCCATAGTGTGATTTTAATAAATAGTCTAGCACTAAAAGTCATGATTCAAAAATTAACCTAAGAATCCCTTCAAAATCTCCAGGTAGGCTTTGACCACAGGGAACACATTCTTGTGTCAAGTGAAATGGTTTTTCCTTTTTCACTTTAGGATAATCTAAAAAAAAAAAAAAAAAAATATTTACAATACCTGAAGCCAAACTGGCAAATGCCTCTATTTCACATGACAAACTCTAGTAGAGGCATTATCCATAAAAAATGACAAGATGCTAATAAAAAGAGTAGAATAAGGAGTTTACTTAATTCTAAAGCTAAATATTAAATCTTTAGTTTTATTTTGAAACAGGTAGGTTTTTATTTTGAAACAGATTAAGTAACCCAAAACAACAACTACTACATGAAGTGAAACTTTTATGCTTAATTTTCAAGTCAGATCTATTCATATTAGGAATGTTAATATTTTGGTCAGGGGCATTTACTTGTCTAAAGACTCTTCAAGTCTTTTTCTGTGGAACTGGAGCTGTCTCTTTACCTCACAACCCTGATTTATTTTCCTAGCTCTAGAAGGGGTGAGGGACTTACCTGGTTGGGAAATTTGGAAAGGCTAAACTGGGATGGTGCATCACTCCATCTAGGCCCACCGTAAGTTACACAGAAAGAAATTCTCAAAAAAAAGGACATGAATAAATTACATGAATATATGCAAATCACAAAATAAATTACAGTATATGCAAAAGCAAAACATAAAACAAATTTTAAAATTTGTGCTTCATTACACATTATTTCCTCACAAATGCTAAACCACACAACCCTGTCAATTTTGCCAATAAGTTCAGCAAGTGTAAAAGCAACGTAGCCTGATACTGAAGTTGACAGTAAAACATATACTTTAACTCAGAAGTTCAACAGTTTGCTTTGGAAATTGAAAGTAGATTAGAAAGTCATAAACAAATTACCACTTATAAACACTTAACATATATTTTAGTTTCTTCTCTATAATAAAAAATTTTATTTCTATGGTTTGTTGTAAATGAAAAATAAGACTGGGAACTGGCCATTTTCTCCTTGGCATTTTAAAATAAAAAACAATAAATAAATAAAATCTCTTTGAAGCCTTAGGTTTCCAGTGCTCATCAATATAACTGATCCAAGGGCTATTAGTGGCTCATAAAATAAGCAAGCTCAATAAAATAATCATAAACTTAGATGTTTATTTAGTTCTGAGACTTAAGTGCTAGACCTTTGTACCTGACCATGCCTGGAGACAGGTTCATTACATACACACACACACACACACACACACACACACACACACACACAAAACACATGCACTAATGCTCTCTTAATTATATAAAATCACAAAACCATGTTTATGGAACACCTATGATGCCATCATCTCTTTCCTTCAGTAAATAACAAAGGGTCATTATTTAGTTTCATTTTCTAAATAAGTAAGTCAAGTAATGGCTTTTTATTTAAATTGTAATTATTTATAATTCTTGACCTCTAAATTTCCTCTGAATGGCAGATAAACCAAATTTTTTAAAAAAGGCTTGACTAATGTGAACATATTTTAACACTCTACTTATATTTCTAGCTTTCTGAACTTGCTTTACCATTATCAAATTCATTTTAAGTAATTTTTAAGAATCGGGAAATCCAAAACTTGAAATTGTATTTTCATACAATACTCCTCTTCTAACTTCCTAATTTACCACATAAATGGAAATGTTAACAACTTTGTAATTTCTCAAACGGCAGTAGTGTCCTAAACATATTTGGGGGTGAATAAAGCGTATGATTCCTACACAGCAAATAAAATGTTTTTACACAAGAACTGTCTCTTGTTAGTAACACAAAATTAGTAGAGTAATAAGATATCCTTGATTTAGTTGTCCCTGTCCACTTTCTTTAAGCTTCTATTGCCTACAATCAGTATCCCTGGTGTTGTTGAAAGTCAGACATTTCTGTCTGCACTGGGAATAAAATGACAAAGAGCAAACAAGTCTCTGCCATCATGGAACTGGCAGAGTCCATCCCAAAAGAGAATCATCATCCGTGTTCCTCTTTTCTTGAAGTATTTACCTATTCCATCCACTTCATAGCTGCATCATACTACCTTACATTTCATCTTTTTTTTTAAGATTTTATTTATTTGTTTGACAGAGAGAGATAACAAGTAGGCAGAGAGGCAGGCAGAAAGAGAGGAGGAAGCAGGCTCCCTGCCGAGCAGAGAGCCCGATGCGGGGCTTGATCCCAGGACCCTGAGATCATGACCTGAGCCGAAGGCAGCGGCTTAACCCACTGAGCCACCCAGGGGCCTCACACTTCATCTTTTTAATCTAAATTCCATCTCCATAAATCAACTATTATCCTTCAAGAGAGGAATCTTAAATATACACTTTTGCCCTCAGTACCTTCACTTAGTAAGGGGAACAACAGGGTAAAGTGAAAACACAGTGAATTCTAGCCTTAGCTTACCACTTACCCACTTTGCAAGTTTAGGCCAGTCACTTAACTTCACTCAAGCTCAGTTTCCTCATCTGTAAAATGAAGGGGTTGGCCTGTATCAGTGGTTTTCAAATTCTACTGGGAAAAGTTTTCAGGATTAAAGGGAGGTCCTACAGCATGAGAGGAAGGGTCTTCACTCAAAAGAGGCCAATGGAGGCTTGGACCCCCTTCTCCTTCCTCAACTGCAGCTTACAATTTTGTTGTAAAGAGAAAAATCTTGATGCTAAAAAATGTTTTAATTATTCCATCTCAAGGTTTTGCAATCACGTACTTCATCTTCTCTGCCACACAAGTTGAGGTTGGGGAAGAAGAACAGGATAGGAAGAAATGAGGTAGTATAGAGGGAGGAAGGAAGACAAATTATTTTTAATAGAGTTTAAGTACTACTATATTTCAAAAAATTGTGTTAGGAACAGTATGCATGTTTCCTTATTTTTTCTATTAACAACTTCACAAGACAGGAATTATTAGGCCCATTTACACATGAGAAAAATACTGCTCAAGGTTAGATAACTTGATCAAGTACTACAATTAAGAAGTAGTAAGGCCAGAATGTTCTCTTTCTGTTATCCCAAGATCCCCTTAAAAAAAACCTAACAAGGACATTACATTTGCTTTTTGCTCTGGTTTTTTTTTTTATGTTTCCTATATTTCACCTTAATCCTCGCAACATTGAGGAGTAAAGCTCTGCATTATTCTTATTTTGCCAATTAGGAAACCAAGGTTCTAAGAAATGGAAGTGATCTGCCCAATACCAAAATAATTCAACAGGAGCAAGGATGGAATTAAATACCTGAATTCATATTCTGTGTTCTTCCGAAACACCAAATTTTCTCCTTTAAAAGAAAGAAAGAGAAATAGGGAAACAGTAAAAGGGAAGAAGGCAGAACAGCGGGGACAAGTGGAGAATTATAATTCCACTGCTTATTTAAGAGGGCTAGAGAGTTAAATGAGATAATTTAATGGAAAGCACCTTGAAAAATCTGAAATACTCTATCAATATAAGTCATTATTATTATTATTTATTCAAACAATGTGCACTGAAGTTGACATCTGATATTTTTGTAAAATTCCATGTGGTAATTGCAAATATAAAAGAGCTATATAATGAACTAATTACTTAGACATACCACAGAAACTCATATAAAAGAAGGACAATCTGACACTCTTGAGATTATGATACAACAGTTGGTTATATATGCCTGCTTTCTGCTCGTGATATACAGTCCCTACTGGCAGTAGAATAATTCAAATTTTCAATTTTTCTTGAATTTCATCACAAACTTAATCAAAAGCATGGAAGTCAGTATTTTAATATCCCTGCACCATGTGAAAAATAATAGCATGCTCTACTACCTGAACTCTTAGAGCATTTTTTATTTTGATTGTCTTCCCATTATACTGAGAGATTGTCAGGACCTTATCAGGAAGATCATCCAAACAAACTAGAACATTATTAAGGTTCCAGCAGTGCAGTAACTCACTGAATGTATGAGTGATTAAAAGCCATACAGTTGTGACAAGGACCATAAGGAGATCAGACAAAAGAGTTACATGTCTTTAAAAGAAAAAAAAAAAAAAAAGAGTAGAATGATTTAACCCTTTGTATCTTTTACCAGTATTAAAACTGCAGCATTATTTGATCAATTTTTAAAGCCTTATGTGACTGAATTCCTTATGGCAATTAATTTCCAAAGGTCAAAACAGAGGAAAATAGGATCAACAAACAATTACAACATAACTATCACCTTGCCGCAGAGCCAGCATTCCAAAAAATGATATTTAACAAAACAAGATGTCCTGACACTAGTAAAACGCTACCACTTTTGGATATTATCATTGAGGATAGTTAAACTTTTTGTGATTCATTGAGATATTTGGACTTAGAAACATATTCCCATTGCACTTAACATTCACAAAACTATTAATTAAATGCCTCCTATTTGCCAGACATTGCACTGTTCACTGGAAGTAAGGCATTATGTGGGAATAGATGCTCCTGGGAGGAATGAACAGTCTAGGGTGAGAGAGAAAATGCTAAATTAATTTTTACAATGGGATGTAATTGAAAAAATGCCTCTGCCACGTTGTTAAATGAAGCCGACTGACCTTTAAAACAAAAGAATACCAAAGTATTAATGCATTCTCCTAAGCAGGGAACAGTGATTACTATAGACTTTATTTTCTTCTTTATATGTCACCTGATTTTTGTAAGAATTTTCTTATACATTTATAATCAAAAGTAAAGGATCCAAGAGAGAAATTCTTTAATGGGTATTTGGGTAGAATGCTATTAAAAACCCCAGGAAAAGAACACTGACTGAGAGTCAGGCAAAGGCTAAGAGCAAAAGTGACAACTGAACTGACTTACTGAGTGTAGAAGACAGTGGATGATAGCTGGAGTAGTAACAGAATCATCTAGAAGAGGAAAAAGTTTTAAAGACAGCATTCCACAGAGTTTGAGCGATGAATGGAGAGGAGATGGAAACTGAATGTTCCTCAGGAGAGAAAAATATTGAGACCAAGCTCTAAAGAGCTATAGATCCTGTCCTAAAGACATTCAGATTTTATCCTGTAGTCAACGTGGAGCCAGAGCTCTAGCAGTTGAGGCTTCTGACATGGGACATTCTCAGATTCCTCTTTTCCAAGATGGCTCTGACTCCAAATGTCTGTGAGGTAAAACTCTTGGTTGGAGACGAAAAATTCTAATGGAATTAAAATTGAGTCCACGGATTTGAAAGGCCATTGAGCTGGAGCCGACAGGACCTGTCCACCAAAGAAGAAAAGCCAGCAGATAACTTGGAGAGATCTGAAGATTGGCAACTGCACAGCAGCAGGATTAGGGGAATGAAGAATTAATGAAATGACTGATGTATGTTGAGGAATATTCACTGGACAGTTTGTACATAGGTCTTCTATTCACAGGAGAGACTGAGGCCCTTTGTCCTCTGATTTTCACCACCATTATAATAAAGTAACTACTTACATATTATTAACAAGTAAACAAGTAACATTTTTAATCTTATAAATGAAATTTTAAAAAAAAGCCTGAAGAAGTTTCTAATAATGGCAGAATAAAAAGAAAGTCATAAACTTCAAGAATACTCATATTCATATACTTTCCTTCCGATATAAATTGGACTATTGTCCCAATTATTCAGTTTCTTACACTAGGATTATATATCCACACCCTGTGCTCGGTAATTTTATATCGCCTGCACTGTGAGTGGAAGATACTTCCCCATCCCACTAATGTTGAGCTTGGCCATGAAAATGCTTTAACTAATGAAACATTAGTGGACATGATGTAACAGAACTTTTCATGGCTTGGCTTGTTCTCTTGTGTACCTGTGATCTGCTGCAAAAAGAATATGCCATTCCACCTCCTGCTCCTTCCAACAGAACTTCAGGCCTGAAATATAATCAGAGGCCTGTAATATAGCTCAAATCCAAAGGATCCTATTACATCAGCCCTATTACACCCTTGAGAGTATAAAAATAAAGTAACAATTAGCCACTGAGCATTTTATGGCTTCTTCTTGTCATGCAGCATGAGTGTAGCAACAGCTGACTAACACAGGTTTTCCTTTACCTCAGAGTAAAGAAAACAGAGGTATGTTTTTATTTTTCGTTAAGACTCGTTTTCTATAAAAGCATAATGTACTTGTAAAATGTATATATAATGCTTTTGTGCAGAAAACCCCAAAGTTGAAGATGGTATCAACAGATGACTCCAAAAACCAAGGTCTTTGCAAATTTACCAGTAAAGTTACATCATTTCAACGAAAATTCATGCATGATTTTTAGTGAATATTAATAAGCCCATTGTAAACATCTATGTAGTTTTCAGAAGAATAAGAACAGCTAAGACAATCTTGAAGACAATATTTTATTTGCTTTTAAGTATGTATGGTATATTTTATAGTTTACAAATATTAAAATAAATAATAGAAATAGTTATAGAGCTGAAAAGATATCTTAGAGTTTAAACATATAATAACCAAAGCACAAAATGTAAAGAACAAATGTAGAAAGAGAATAATAATAAGAAATAAGAGTCAAGACAAAGAATATTAATCTAGGAGGTCCGACTAATAGAAATGAGAATGAGAAAATTTTAAAAAATGGGAAAGAAGTAATCATTAAAAAAAACTTAGAAAACATCCCCAAATTAAAGCAGAATAGAAGTTTCAAAACTGGATCTCAAGTCCAAGAATGAAAAAAGGCCCACACTCATACCCTTTTGAAATTTTCTAACTCTGTGCATCGTGAGATTTTCAAAAGCATATAGAGCTCCACAAGGGATGTTTTGGGGAGGAAGAAAATCTGAGACAACATTAGACTTTTAGGGTTAAAAAAATATGGATAATATAAGAGGAGGGAACAAAAAGAAACATAATTTGAAATTTCAGGGTTAAAAACAAACCTGTCTGAAAAAGTTAAAGCCCAGATATAAAGTAAATGTTAATTTAGAATATAGTCAAGCAACTGAGTTTAGTAATAATAAGCAAAAATAATAATAATAAACAAGAAGTAAGAGAATCCATTTGAAGACAGTAAACTTTTTTCCCACCACATCCTACGTTTCTGGCGTGAACCTATACCCAGTAGAAGAGTATCCTATGTGCCTCAGCATTAGATAGTACTTGTGGAGAGTTAACACAGCTTACACATTTCCAACCTTTACAGTCAATATATAGAAAAAGAAAGAAAGAAAAAGGACGACTTGGTGGTGGTTATAGGAAAATGTAAATACAAACAAGCTTAGAGATGACCAAAGTAAGCCACAGGAGGAAGGAAAAGTTGAGGAAATGAGTAGAAGTAGTAATAACTTATCTTAAAAAATTAAGAACACAGACCTGCTGAAAAACAGAAATGAATTTTTAACCACATTATTTCAAGTTATAAAAGTAATCAATAAAAGAACAAAATGAAAAATATAAATGTCAAATACTTAAAATAAGGGCTAGGAAAGATGGGGTAATAATTTAAGGGGGACATATCCTCAAGTTTTAGAGCAGGAGTCAAGGAGATTGCTTTAAATTTGACAAGCATGTGATCAAGAATTACAGAGTAGCACTCCAACAGAAAAGAACTGAAAACCAACAGTTAGGAGTTGCCCTGAGAATCTGATGAGAATGAAAGAATGACGAGGCAGGGAAAGTCCTTTTTATTGTAACCGTCCTGTAAGAAGAGATTGCAATTAATTTTTTAAAAAATGATTTTTCAGACTGACTCACAATTCATGTCCCATAAAACTACCAGCTGTAAATTTGGAATAGCAACAAATAATAAAAAAAAACTTCCATCTTAAAAAAATAAGTACCGGGGCGCCTGGGTGGCTCAGTGGGTTAAAGCCTCTGCCTTCAGCTCAGGTCATGATCTCAGGGTCCTGGGATCGAGCCCCACATCGGGCTCTCTGCTCAGCAGGGAGCCTGCTTCCTCCTCTCTCTCTGCCTGCCTCTCTGCCTACTTGTGTCTCTGTCTGTCAAATATATAAATAAAATCTTTAAAAAAAACAAAAAAGTACTTAAAATGGAATAAGAAAAAGCCATCATCAGGAGAATGAATTAATTCAAATGCCCAAATTTAACACTGTTAGGAAAAAAAAAAATGCAGGCATGAATATGAATGGGAGTATAAATATGAAAGGGAAAAAGGAGGGAATACTGAGTACCACATTATTATCTGTTCAATAAAAATAAGGCCTGTGCAGAATGTAAACATACTTAGAAAACAAACAGTTTTTGCATGTTTAATCATTATCACTCAGTACTTGGGCAAATATGCATGCAGCCTGTACTATTTGACCACTTCTATTTGTTATTTTCTAAGGGAGAAAAACAAGCATTTGTGTTAAACACCTACCAGTTAAGTGTTTAAATACGTTTTTATTTGTTCTAAGGAATAATATTTGATGTAGTTCTACCACCATATCAACGCTAAAGAAATAGCACTAAGAGATTAGATTTTTTTTTAAAGATTTTTATTTATTTATTTGACAGAGATCACAAGTAGGCAGAGAGGCAAGCAGAAAGAGAGAGAGAGAGAGAGAGAGAGAGAGAGAGAGGAGGAGGAGGAAGCAGGCTCTCTGCCAAGCAGAGAGCCGGATGCGGGGCTCGATCCCAGGACCCTGGGATCATGACCTGAGCAGAAGGCAGAGGCTTTAACCCACTGAGCCACCCTGGCACCCCTAAGAGATTAGATTTATCTAAGGTTAGAAAACGATAGAGCAAGGGTTTATCTGGATCCTAAACTACTTCTCTTATATTATACTACTATAGTCTTTTTAGTGATTATTAATCTTACTGATTTATATTTGGTCTACTAAATTATAATATCAAAATATTAATCTTAGAATACACACAAAACTGGGGCACCAGGGTGGTGCAGTGGCTAACAGTCTGCCTTCAGCTCAGGTCATGATCCCAGGGTCCTGAGATGGGACTATGCATTAGGTTTCCTGCTCTGCGGGGAGCCTGCTTCTCCCTCTCCATCTGCCTGCCATTCCCCCTGCTTGTGCTCACTCTCTCTGTCAGATAAATAAATAAAAATCTTTAAAAAAAAAATACACACACAACTGTACTGTTTACCTGTATCTTCCTTAGCTTCTATGGTAGGCAAAATAATGGCCTTCCAAAAATGTCCTAATACTTGGAAGCTCTAAGTATGTTACTTTACATGGCAAAAGTGACTTGGAATATATGATTAAGTTGAGAATCTTAAAATAGGGAGAATATCCTGAATAAGCCAGGTGGGCCAAATGCAATCAGAAGGGTCCTTAGAAGACGGAGTAGGGAGTTAGAAGAGTCAGAAAAGAAGATGTCCTGACAGAAACAGAGGTCAGAATGATGGGATTGTTAGCTTTGAAGATGGAAGAAGGAAGAAGGGGCCATGAGCCAAGGAGTAGAGAAAAACTCTTAGAAGCTGGAAAAGGCAAGGAAATGGATTCTCCACCAGAGTCTCCAGAGCAATGCAGCCCTCCTGACTTCTTAAATTCAGTGCAAGGAGACTCCTTTGGGATTTCTTGTGTTATAAAACAGCATCATGTATAATTATATGTGTTATTTCAAGCCACTCCATTTGTGGTAATTTGTTACAGCAGAAATAGTAAACTAATCTAGAATCGGCTTCAGAATCAGAAAGATCTGGGTTTAAGTCTTATTTCTGCTATGGTTTGGGGTAAGATTCTAAACCTCTATGAACTTCTATCTCTTTATCCACAAATCTGAATTTATAAAAAGCAAGTAGGGTGATCATTCATCTGTAGTTAGAGCTCATTAATGGGTAAATACTATTATTAGGTACCAACTATAGAAGAAAAATAAAATCTCTAAGAAAAAAAATAATGGTGAAGATCAGTTTTTTTTTTTTTGCTTCCCAATGCCCAAAGTTAGCTAGCCAGTGATTCTTCATAACATACAGGCTACACGTTGAAATATGAAGGAGGAAAACTGCTCCAATATTGAAACCACTTCATGATTTGAGCTCATTCACTGTACTCCTTTAATATCTAGCCTCTTTGGGGAAGAGGCAATATCCTTGACTGGCTATAAATTTATGAGTGTAGTTGCTTTTATGGCTCTGAATGTAATAGAACTTAAGTAAATACTGATAAGTTCTCTATTCTTCTGAGAAGTTTCCACCCACATAATATTGTCCTATCATTGGAAATCCCCACAGTTTTGATAAGAACGAAGGCAAGAACTCTTTTTTATATAATACTTGTCAATTAGAATCAGAACAACATTCATCATTTTAGTAGGAAAGGCTACGTGTTTTTTTAAAAAAACCCACTTGAAGTCTGTATAATGAAATTTTACTTTTATTGTCTTTTGAGCACTTCAGCTGGTTCTTGGGAGGTTAATGTTGACTTTCAAGTTTATTTTTTTCAAGCATCCCTTAACATGGTTTGCATTTATAGATTAAATGGTAAACTGGATTAAAGGAAATAAGTATTTCTGTCACCACAGTCTCCCCACATAAATTGACTATATCTGAAAACCATGTTCATCTTTTCAATATAGGGATAGGTACTGCCTTCATTAACTAGGCCTGTAGGGAATTATAGTAACTCTTTCAAACCATTTAGATACTAGTTGTTTTTCAGGAATTCTTTGTGTTCACAGTGTATTTGAAGAGATTTTTTCCTCAGACACAATGGATTACGTTTTCTATGTATTGTATCATAACACTGCATGAGTTAATTACTATCCAATGGGCCTCACAATCAGGAAAACTCTCACTGAAAACCATAATCACTCTGAAAAGTGTAGAATGTGACAAAGGAAAAATAATGTACTACATAATTCCCCCTATTTCATAGCGTATGGTTTTTTCACTGGTATGTACATCCCTTTAAGACATGATCTATGTTTTCTGAAAAACCACTCTTTAGGGAACCATAAATAATAGTAATAGTAATTATTATAAGAATAATTATTATTGAATAGAATTACTCAATAGAATTCTATTGAATAGGATGATGATGATGGTGATGATGATGATGATGATTATGATTATTTTAAGTAGGCTCCACACCCATTGTGGAGCTCAATGTGGGCTTGAACTCAGGACTGACTGAGATCAAGATGTGAGCTGGGACCAAGAGTTGGACACTTAACCGAGTGAATCACCCAAGTGCCCCTAGGGAACCATTATTTATATCAACTAAAAGAAGATCTTACAGATTTTACATGTTTATTTAGCTTTGGACTAAATAAACTTTTGCTTTGGGTATTTCCTATCTGTAATGTGAGAATGACTATTAGAACTCACCAAACAAAAAAAAAAAAAAAAAAAAAGAACTCACCAAACAGAAAAGTCCCCATATCTTGTATGAAGCTAATAGATGTTCATTAAACACTTACAGAGTTTCATATATATATACACATATATATATATATACACATATATATATATATATATGACAGTATACATATATACATACACACACACATTTATGAGTTAACATTCCAGAAATGGGGAGCTTTTCCAGACTGCTTCAGCATTCTGAAGATAACTGCCTGTCCATGCTAACATGGACCATTAGTGTCTGGATCACTCCAATGGATAGGAGGTGTTATGGGCTGATTATCTGTTTCCCCAAAATGTGGGTGTTGAAATTGTAATCCCCATTTGATTGTATTTAGAAGTGAGGCCTTTGGAAGGTAACCACTAGGTCATGAAGGTGGGGTCCTCTTGAATGAAATTAGTGTCCTTAGAAGAACAGAGCAGAGAGCTAGTTTGTTCTTTTTCTACCACGTGAGGATACATCAAGAAGTCAGCTATCCACAACCCAGAAGATGGCTTTCACCAGAACCTGACCATACTGGCACCATGATCCTGGACTTCCAGCTTCTAGAACTGTAAGAAATAACTGTTTGTTGCTTAAGCCAACCAGTCACTGGAAATTTGTTAGAGCGGCTTGAACGAAGACAGGAGGTATGAATAAACAAGTATATGATTAAATGCATAAATGAATAAACACTTCCTGAAGGAATATATGTATGAATTAGTTACTTGATTTTACACAAGGACATAGCAGAGTTTACTTCTCTTTGCTTACACAAAGCCAAAGTACACAGTTCATTTATAAACACCAATACACAAGCAACATTTTTAAGTGAAGACTAGAATAAATATTTTATTACCCAGAATCCTATCACCTAAAAAAAACTATATTTTTTTCATGTTCCTATTAGTTACCAGATAATATTTTATATCATCTATCCATTTGGCACTGAGAAATAAGAATATTTTTTCTACATAATGAGAACAACCCAGGCACAAGTTTAAAATACTGCACATATATTAGGTTTCATATTCTTGACAGGCCACAGTGATCTCTCCTTCCTAAAAACTCATGACACTTTAAGAATTTCCTACTGACAAGGGATATAGCCATATATTGTTACAAGACATACTTGGTATTATTATTTAGCCTGCACTCTATTCAATTTTATATGTCATTTGCCCAGCTACGATGAAGCTCCTTCCTACTAGGAAATAGATATTATGTCTCTTTATAATTCCACCCTGGCTAGAAGAGTGAGGAAGATGATGGGTAGGCAGATAGACAGATAGACAGACAGACTGCTGAATGAATGTCAAACAGATGTAGTCGTTATAAGTGAATAAAAAACAAATGAAAAAATTAAAATGCCTAATACTTTATATTGTATTTTGAATATAGTTACAATAGCTTGTTTCATAATTTTAACCACCTATGATAGAAACCATTACTGTCCCTTAAAATATATATTTTAAGATAATCAACATTTTTTCATTAATATCATATCTGTTAAATAGTAGTTAAAAAATCAGAAAGCCATTAGGAAAATGGGTGCAAGAGTGATTATCATTATTCTCCTTAGCTTTCACTTTTGATTTAAAAAGCATTCGTGAGATTAAAACTGTTCTTAACTTTGACCCAGTTACAACGCTGAAGCAATATGAACTCTGCCCCTGGAATGCCAACCTGTAAGTGGAGGTTATTGCTTCTTCCAATGAAGGTGTAAATTCGATTAAGTAAATGTACATGTATCAGGCATTCAGGAAATGAAGAAGGAAGACACAATTCCTCAGCCTTCACGGAGCTTACAGGATAGTGCAGCCATTTACATATGCATATCTAATTGTCAAAATCAGAACAAGCTTTTTGTTTGTTTTTGTTTTGTTGTTTCTTCTTGTTGAGTTTTGTTTGTTTGTTTTTGGTCTCCAGTGGAAATCATGAAAATTTGATTCCTGTTCCCTTTGGGAAAATGACTTGGGGGTCTCTTTGTTCTCAGGATTTCTCTCATTTTGACAATTATTCCTCTGTTATAAGTAGATAAAGGCTAGCCCTCTAAATACAAACATTGGTCTTTTTTCATGTGATTACTTTCTTCTTTCCTCATTTCCTTTGTTGGGGTATACATTTTCCTCCCACCTTTAATACAAGACTTGGTCTTTAACTTTATCTTCTTTACCTATATACGCATTAATTCAGGGACTTCATGAACCACAGGAGCTGCTACTATTATTACTATTATTACCTCCCAAAGCTATATTTCTAATCCTAAACACATATCAGTCCCCAGCCTAGTCTTTTTTTTTTTTTAAGATTTTATTTATTTATTTGACAGACGGAGATCACAAGTGAGCAGAGAGAGGGTGGGGAGAAGCAGCCTCCCTGCTGAGCAGAGAGCCCGATGCAGGACTCAATCACAGGACCCTGGGATCATTAACCCACTGACCCACCCAGTTGCCCCTCCCCAGCCTAGTCTTAAAACATAACTTAACAGCTCATTATATTCTCCTTAAAATTAATATCATTCTCTAATTTGTCCTCTACTGAGAATGGCCATCATCTCACTCCTGGCAATACACAAATATATATGAATGTGTATAAACACACGTGCATTTGTAAGTTTGCATGTATTCTTACAAAGTATATATAGATTTATTTTTTTTTAAGGTATAGCAGATCTTTCATTCTATATACTACATCTGTCACAAACTCATTTTTATAATTCCTCAGGAAGGAGAACACAATTTCTGCAGCTCCTATGGCAAGTTTTTCTTTTCTTAAAAATTTTAACTACCTAACGATGAATGCTTCCTTACTGGTCACTCCTCTCAATTAATTAATCATCTTGTCCTGAATCCAACCTAATGCTGATGCCAGGATCCTCATGAAGCCACTTAGGGCCCATGAGCTCAGGGCCATCTCTCAAGCTTCCACCTCAGCCCACTCTGACACCAATCTAATTTCACCTACAGATGCTCTTTCTAACCACTCCTACCAGCAAATCAAGCCCTTACTCCATCAGATCTTAGATCCTGCCTTCTCATTTCCAGAAAGGAGCCTACTCTCCCCTGTGGTAAAGCTCCTAAGAGTAAATACCCCTTTGCTGAGCAAGACCTGAGCAACCACCAACCCTACCTCCACCACTCCTTCACCCCAGATGTTCCACAGACCTTCTCAGAGGTGTTCTCTAGTGCAACCAGAAGACCCACCTCATAGATTCAATCTTACATGTCATGCTCCACCAAAGTTTCAACCTAAGAGATTACCTCTTTCCTCAAATAACTCACAGTAAAAAACTAAGGGCGGGGAGCCTGGGTGGCTCAGTGGTTTGGGCTGCTGCCTTCGGCTCGGGTCATGATCTCAGGGTCCTGGGATCGAGCCCCGCATCGGGCTCTCTGCTCCGCAGGAAACCTGCTTCCCTCTCTCTCTCTCTCTCTCTCTGCCTGCCCCTCTGCCTACTTGTGATCTCTGTCTGTCAAATAAATAAATAAAATCTTTAAAAAAACAAAAAAAAAAAACCTAAGGGAATGCCTTTAAACTCACATAAACCCAGATTCTAATTCTGGCTCTGTTACTTGTCTCATTCTGGACATCCTCAGTTTCTTCATTAAAGAAAGATTTACTTCAGGAGTATATTGAGGGATAAGCATAAAATATATGCCCCATGGTGGGCACCAACTTTCCTTCTATCTTTTTTTTTTTTTTTAGATGTTATTTATTTATTTGACAAAGAGAGAGATATCACAAGTAGGCATAGAGATCAGCAGAGAGAGGAAGGGAAGCAGGCTCCCTGCTGAGCAGAGAGCCGGATGCAGGCCCGATCCTAGGACCCTGAGATCATGACCCAAGCAGAAGGCAGAGGCTTAAACCCACTGAGCCACCAGGCACCCCCTTCCCTTCTATCTTAAGGCCAAGAAAGAAGATCATACAAAGCTGCCTGATAAATCAAGGCTACCTTACTATGCTAAAAAAGGGGAAGACTGGCAGGAGTTAATACACATCCTCATCTCATTTTCTCTTAGGTGAAAACTGATGCACATGTATTCTCTTTACAACTAGCCTGCGACTAGTCCATTGTTATTAATATGGAGACTTGGAACCTGCTCTTAATACTTGGTAAATGACTAAATTAATTAGTCAATGGATCTGTTCCAGATATATCAGACTTGATAAATATTTTAAAAAAATAACTGGTTAAAACAGATTCTTTATTCCCACATGGCTTTTATATAGAGTGTTAATTTTACCTTCACAATACCAGGGACATATTTCAGTTCATCTTGGTAAGAACTATATTTCTTACACTTTCTAAGGAAATTTTGAAGTCAATTCTTTATATTCTTTCTTTTTTTCTTTTTTTTTTTAGAAAGAGAGAGAGCACATGTGAGCAGCAAGTGGTGAGGGAAGACAGAAGGAGAGGGAGAGAGAGAATCTTAAACAGGCTCCATGCCCAGGGTGTTTATGCTCCACTTTAAAAAAAAAAAAAAAAAAGGAAATAGGCCTAAAAATGGTCCAGATAAGATAGAACAGCAAATAAACTTGAAATGAAAATTAAGGAATTCAATAAAACACAGAAAGATTTATATTTTTCATAGGGCTGTGCTTTCAAGGAAATAGAAAAAAGATTTTTAAAAAATCTTGGGGCCTCTGGGTGGCTTGGTTGATTAAGTATCCAACTCTTGATTTCAGCTCAACTCATGACCTCAAGCCCCAAGTCAGGCTCCACATGCAGCTTAAGATTCTCTCTCTTCCTCTCCCTCTTCCCTTCCCCTGCCAAAAAATCTCAAGTATATAAATCAACAAATTCTTACAGTAACCCCATAAGTCCCTTCTTGAGTTGTGTTATTTATCATACCACCCTCAAATATTTGTAATCTCATTCTTTTTTTTTTTTAACATTTATTTTATTTATTTATTTGACCGACAGAGATCACAATTCAGCGAGAGGCAGGCAAAGAGAGAGGAGGAAGCAGGCTCCCCGCAGAGCAGAGAGCCCAATGGGGGGCTCGATCCCAGGACCCTGAGGTCATGCAGCGGCTTAATCCACTTAGCCACCCAGGCGGCCCTGTAATCTCATTCTTAGTAGATGCTCAATGTATTCTATATTAACGCTATAGATTTCTATTTCCTCAAAATGTTTATGTTGAATTTTGAATAATTTAACTAAGATCTTATACAGAAAATAAGATCTCCAAAGTGTAGAAAAAAAGCTTTTAGATACATGAAGCTCTGGACAGGTTTGTAAAATTTTGTGTACTTCTAGACAAAGAAGTCCCGGATAAGGAGTGCATTTTATGGTTCCCATAATCACTTAGTCAATAATTCACTAGATAAAAAGGTCCATACAACTCATTGTAACCGGTTCTGACTTAGAATACCTAAAACCACAGAACTATAACCATATTGTGTTAAAGCATTTTTTTTCTTCTGTTTTTGATTTAGTTTTTTGAAGATGAGATTAAATCAATTTGTATACAAAAATATGCAAACACTGCAACTACTATTATTATTTTTTAAGATTTATTTATTTATGGGGGGAGGGGCAGAGGGATTTTGCTCAAGCACACTCAGCATGGAGCGCTATGCCTGACATGGGGTTTGATCCCACATTCCATGAGATCATGACCAGAGCTGAAACCAAGAGTTGGATGCTAATGGACTGAGCCACCCCAGCATCCCTAAAACTACTAGTCTTTTAAAAAACAGCAATAACTTACTGAAGAAGTTGTGTTAATAGAGCATCATGGTTATTTATTAAAATCTTTTTAACATCCTGCTCAAAAATATAAAGGCAATTACCACTTTTATGAGCTTTTTCAGTTATTTCAAGAATTCAATGACATTGTGGATGTGTCTGCAAGATGAAACGTAGAACTGAAATAATTTATCAAGATAAATGTTACTAAAACATTTTCTTTAATTATTTGCACATTTCATTTTGCTACGCTTTAAAATTATCCAGAAAATTACAGTTCTCTATGTTCATGTGTAACAAAAAACACCAGGTTCTACTAAATGATTTAATTGTTCCCTAGAGTACAAATACTTGAACATTACTTACCACATTGACTGTCATTGTTGGATATGTGTATAACTAAAAATACCAACATTTTATGAAACTTAATTTTTAATTATTAATCACTTCTATGCACCTAGAAGCAATGTTATTACCAAAAAAATGATAAAATAAATAAAACAACTCTAAATTAAGAAGGATGGAAGAGTTATATGAAACATATCACTTTTTTAAAAAGTTCACAAATTTTATGTTCTCAAAAACTACATTTTGTGTTCTCAAATAGTGTACTCTGGCATCCATTTCTTAGGAAGTCAATCTCCTAAAAGTTAATGTTTTACTGTTTCAAGGGTTGGTATATTTAATTTGAAAGATGAGTTATTTGTTTGGGTTTTGAAAAGATAGAAAAATGTTTTAAGGACTATGTTATCTGCATAAAAAGCATGGGTGTGGGAACAACAGGGAAGGACTCAAGACCTATATTTTATTTTTTATATATGGTTGACAACCTCATTCCCTAAAAAATGCTAATGTTTTTAGTGATATACATATATACAAGTATTTCTACGTAGTTTAATTTTTTTTTTAATTTTACTTAGTTAAAATATAGTGCAATATTGGTTTCCAGAGTAGAATTCAGTGATTCATCACTTACATACAATAGCCCGTGTTCATCAAAAAAAGTGCCCTCCTTAATAGTTTCCTTTTTTTTTTTTTAAGATTTTATTTATTTACTTGAGAGACAGAGTGAGAGAGAGCACAAGAAGGAGAGAGCTGCAGAGGGAGAGGGAGAAGCAGTCTCCCATGGAGCAAGGAGTCCAATGAGGGGCTCAATCCCAGGACCCTGGGATCATGATCTGAGCGAAAAGCAGACAGTTAACCAACTGAGCCACCCAGATTCCCAATAGTTTGATTCTTAATAGCAGCATTTTCTTATACAATTCCTTTCATTCACTAAAAAAATAAGTGTTTGATGATGCAATAGACTAAGTTCTCTCCTATGCACTGTAGCTAGAGAAGTGTGTAAAGAAGATAAAGTCCCGGCTTTCCTGACCTCATTCTTGCAAGCAAGAGGGGCACTATAAAAAATATATATCAAAATATCAGTGACTGTTAAGTACAATGAAGAGAGATAAAAAAAGATGAGATGATAGAATGAGCAGAGCTATTATTGATAGGCTGATTAGGTAAGAGCTCTCCAAGAATTTAATGTTTAGGAAAAGACCTAGCAAAAATAACTGGGGAGTAGAGGGCTTCTGTGGAGGGCACAGCAGGAGCAACACCAAAGCACCAACAATCTAATACTCTGGAAAGTTTAGGTAGGCCAATGTGATTGGAGAATGACAGGGTTGGTCAAAATGTACTAGCCAATGTACTAAAGACTTACTACACGTTACTTAATGTTCAGTACCATCACATGTGATATACATTATTTTCATCATTTAAAAAAAAAAACATAAAACATTAAGATCAGAAATATGAAGTAAGGCAGATCAATCACTTAATTCCTGGAACCCAAGTCAATGTTAGTAGTTCCTGTGCTATTTCATTTCCAGCAAGGAACAACACAGCCACAACCTGTAGTTCTGGACCAGGGAATTAGACTGAAGATACTAGAACAGGCTGGTGGTATAGGGTATAGAAAGCTTAAATTCAAGAGGCCTGACATTATTGCTACCCTACTGCGAGCAATCATTTAATTCCTCAATGTTCCCTCTGAACATTAAAATCCCAATATAATCATTCATTTCTTTATTAATCACTCTGAACATATCTATTAAGGGCCTAATATAGAGTAGGCAATATGATTAAGAATTACAACAAATAATAATTTTATGTGCCTTCAGAGATCCCTCTTTCAAGTGGAAAGCAAACCTAAGGACATATCATTCAAGATAATATAAGTTCAATAAATACGCAGAAAAAGTGCTATGAAAATATAAAGCCAGGAAATATGGGGAATAAAGATGCATGATCACACTGGGCCTCTAATATTTTATTCAGTTATTGCATAACATTCTATGTATCTTGTGAGAAAACAATATTGCATAAATTCCCATCATAAAGTCTAAAAATTTTTTGGCAGACATAGGCTTATCCTGGGTTCTTCTGTCTCTCTCTCCTGTAACAATCCCTATAATTTTAAATTAGTTTTCTAATAAGCCATATGCTCAAAAATCTTCACAGGTCATGAATTTCTTCACTGATAACAATAATAATGGATGGAAATAATTTAACCTAGGTATAGAAGTATGGCCTACTACTAAAAAATGAAACATGTACATAGGAAAATAATGCATATTCTTCTTTCTTTGAATACTTAAGAAATAAAGTCAGGTTTTTCAGAATAATTTTAGAGGAAAAAACTTGAAAAGCTCAAACTTCTATAAATGGTGACAAGTGTCTTCTTTAACAACTACTCTGGATACTTTACAGCTGCAAATTTAGCTTTCGAAGGTTTGAATAAGCCCAAGAATAAGAAAGGAGCTCGACCAGTGATAAGCTATGTGCGGAGACTCATATGATAAAACTCTAGATAAGGGAACAATTGTAGATGCCGGTCACTGAACTCCAGGATGAATTAAGCTGAACCCAATAACTCTACCTTAAAGCGCTGGGGTCATTCTCTATACAGTATATGCCATCCCTTGTAAGGAATTAAAATACTACTTTTCTAATAGCGTGCTGGTGAAACAAAACACATAGAACTCTAAGAAATGAATCAGAAAATAAAATTTTTGATGAATTCAGAAGTTAAATGTTGAATTTTAGGTTGCATCTATGACATAAACAAACTTACCACTGTTCCAAATGGAAACAAGGAAAGTTAGTTCCTACAGTCTGCACCCTCCTCTACCTGAGACAATATATCATAAAGACGGAATCATTTAATTCCTCAATGTTATTATCATTCTAATACAGTCAGTAAAATCAAATGTTTTAACATAAATGCTTTGTTAAAAGAGGTTTATGACTACTTCAAAATTACTAAATAGCAAATCTTCCACTGAATATTAAAATTCAATTTGACTGGTCATAGTTATTAACCCTTGTTACAGCGACCAGCAGCCCAAATTTGCACAGGGTGACAGTCTCTGACTATTGCCCAAGCATAATAAATAACAGCTTCCCTTGCTACTCTCAAAAGTCTCCTGATTTGCAAGGTAAGTTATGTTTGGAATACTATCACCTTTCTTAAGACTTAAAATAGTGTGATGGTGCACCTGGCTGCCTCAGTTGGTGAAGCATGTGACTCTTGATCTTAGGGTTGTGAGTTCAAGCCTCATCATGTTGGGCAAATAGCTTACATTAAAAATATATACATATTGTGACAAAGAATAACTAAATTTAGTATCAGAGAGAAAAAGGGTAAAAAGCTAGAATTTACTTCTTCTGAAATAACATTTGATGGACCATTTCAAATGTTTTTGGTGTCCCTGATCCATTCACTCTATTGTCAACTAAAACTGAATGTTCAGTTAATTAAGCTGAGAACTTATTGGTACTATGCTACACACCAAAATAAAAAGTGCTTCAGAAATATGCCCTTCCTGGCAGAAAATAAAACCAAAAAGAAAATAAAGTGGCCTACCAACGGGTATATGGGACTGAAAGCTAACAAATAGAAATACAAAAGCAGCCACATAAAGGACATGCATATACCATACGTTCTCATTTCCAAAGTAAACCTGAAAATAATCTAATGTCATAGAGTTCTTCATTACAGTAATGCTAAGACAAGTAACTTTTATTTTAGTTACTAACACTATTGGTATTTTCATTTTAGATACCAGAAAACTGGATGATGCCATTAAAATCATGAGGTCAGTAAGTAGGAAAGCCTGAGATTCAGCACCCCTGCTCTCTGTCATGATTTCCAATGATCCTGGTATTAATTCTACAATGGTCCTGGCGAACTCACTGAATGCAGGCACCTTATACCCAGAACACCTTAAAAACCAAATTTTTGTGTTGTCATGGTCAAATCCTTATACTGATCTCAGTATGCAATGATGACCTCCTCTTCTTCAGAGACATTAAGATATGGATATTAATTTTTGAATTTTATTTTCCACATTTTTCTGATTGAAATTGGAACAAATGTATAGAACTCATGTGAACTAGAAGCTTTGTAATTCTGAGACTTTCCATTCAGGAATATCTTCCTATTTATTTAGATCTCTTTACAAGTCTTTCAAAAAGTCCTATTTTTAGTCTTACATATTTATAATTTTAGTAATTTATTATGAAACCTCTGATACATACAAAACAACATCTAGTATCTGCTCAATTTACTAATAATGAAACAAATATCCATATGTCCAGTACTTAGTTTATGAAGTAGAACATGCACCATCACTTTTATGAAGTAGAACATGCACATCCAATGGTATCCCTGGATACCATTCCTTGATTGAATTCCACTCTTAGAGTTAATTACTATCCTATGCTAATAATTCCTTATAGTACTTTGAGTCTTACCAGATATCTGTAAATTAATAACAATGTGTTCTTTAGTTATTTCTGTTTGGGTCTTTATAGAAATGAAATTATTATTATTATATATATTTCTTTGATTTTATTTTTAAAACTAAACTTTGTGTTTATGAGATTTAAGTTGATAGAGGAGTGATTTATTTTCTCTGTTTTATAATACATTACCATGTGAACATAGCACAATGCATTTATCCATTCCACTATTGACAGACATTTGGGGTATTTCCAATATTTACTTTTAGAAACAGTACTGCCATAAATATTCTAGTATATGTTTCCAGTGTACATATCAACACGTGGTTTGTGGACTCAAGCCAGTCCATGAATTGTTTGTTTTAAGTCCATGATAGGATAAATACAGAAATGGGGGTAAGCATTTAGAAGCTTTAACAGTAACTGGATTTTGTTTTAATATTTGAGCTAGAATCAGTCAACTCATCTCATTTAATAGGGCTTCACCAGTCTGATGGTTTGAACTCATGTAAGTCACACTACGGCAAAAACCACATACGAGTTATGTGTAGTTACAATCGTGATATTTTAAAGATATTTACAGATTGGCAACTGTAATCCAAAAATGTATGAAAGTTGGATAAAATTTAAATACATATACATTTTATAAATATCTGTACATTCTTTTCATTTGTAAATAAGCCTTTTTTTTAAGATTTTATTTTCCTTTATTTGACAGAAAAAGAAGAGCGAAGAGCCAAAGGATCACTCAGACTACCAAAATCACCTCCCTTTAAAACTGCTTCACTCTTTAAATGACAGTCAGTGATTCCTGTTTAAACCCCACTGGCCGGAACTAGATGATTAAGAAACAGTTTACAACTATCCATTATAGGAAGGTATCTTTGGTAGCCAGATGACCAAGCAAAATGTGTGTGGGGTTTTGCTAATAAGTATTAGGAAATTGAAGTTCACTGTGTAATAAGCTACTTCAGAACTTAGTGGTTTAAAATGATAATTATTATGTCCTAGACTTCTCGGGGAGGGGGTGGCGGGCAGCTCTGACACGATTCAGCTGCGTCTGGAGGATCTACACTGGTCTCGTGCTCTTGTCTAGGACCTCAGCTGGGATGGCTGAGTCGTCTTCTCTTCTCATGTGACCTCTAGTTGCTCAGGAGGTCAGGCCTTCTTCCCATGGTGGTCTGAGAGTTCCCAGAAGCAAAGGAAGGCAAGCCCCAACACGCTAGTTTTTTTCTTCTTTTAAAGATTTTATCCATTTATTTGACGAAAAGAGAGACAGCAAGAGAGGGAACACAAGCAAGGGGAGTGGGAGAGGGAGAAGCAGGCTTCCCGATGAGCAAGAAGCCTGATGCGGGGCTCCATCCCAGGACCCTAGGATCATGACCTGAGTTGAAGGCAGATGCCCAACAACTGAGTCACCCAGGTGCCCCAATAAGCCTGTTTTTAAAATTTATCATTTAACATTATAGCCAAATTAGAGTAGTAAAATTTGTGTAATTTATTTTAATGCCTAATTTATTGATAGCAACGTAAGCTTCAACTGATTTTTTGTTAAGACAAAACATACCTTCAAGAATGTAGTAGTACCCATAAGCAAAATAAAAGACAAAAGAAGTGATTCCAAATAAATCGAAACTAAAATATTAAAACTACCTCTGTGTTCAACCTAAGATGTTGGCTGAATATACTGTGATGCATTCACACAATGGAGAATTATGTAAAAGAATGAGGAAGGTCTTTGAGAAATGAAAGAAAATCTCAAGAGAATGTCATGGGGGCTGGGGGGAGAATCAAAATGCAGAAAGCATATATAATAACCCCATTTGTTAAACTGATATATATTCTAAACACAGCAAAAAAAAAAAAGAAAAAAAAATTCCAGTGAATTTGGTTTACATGAGAGTTGTATAGAGTGGAAGGAATACAGGAGGGGGCATGGCTTCTGTAAAGGAATCTCTTTTTATATATAATTTTTACTTTTGAAAGCATAGCATTCATATTAGAAAAATAAAATAATTAAAAACAAGAAGCAGAAAAACCAAAAAACAAACAAAAACCCAAACACAAAAAACCCTGAAAGCGCGGTGAAACAAATGCAGTTAAATTGTATTTCAAATGAGCATCGCAACTATAAGGGAGGAGAAAGAGAGAAGGGGAAGAGGAGAGGGAACAGGGGGAAAAGGAAACAGAGTGGGAAGGAGGGAAAGCGGAAAATTTCAAAACTAGGATTCCTTGGTCCTGGATATCATTCGAGAAGCCTTGGTCCGAGGTACACTTAGCAGTGGAGCTGCTGGCTCACAGTTCTTGCTGAATTTTACAATTAATTCCACACCGTTTTCTGAAGCATGGTACATCTACAGCATCTGCCAGTTCTAGTTGCTCAGTAATGCTGGTATTGCCATTTAATCCTGGATAGAAAGTGAGATGTAACACTCACAGCGGTTTCAATTTGCCTTTCCGGTGATACAGGTTAGTGTCAGCATATTTACAAATTTTTCTTGCTTATTTGACTTCTTTTCTACGAAATGACTTCGTCTTATCCCCACTTTTTCATTGGTTGTTTGTCTTCTTCTTATTAGCTCACCAGGTTTTTATATTTTAGATTCTAAATTCTGTTGATCATGGGCAATGCAAACATTTTATTCCAGCTTAGAACTGTCATTTCACTACTCTCCCAGGGCCTTTTGATGGAGGAAGTCCTGAATTTGAATGAAGGGAAATTTATCAAACTATCTCTAGGGTTGTGCCTCTTTTTAAACGTAATCCATTCATAGGAACAGATCAAAAACATTCTATTATGTCCCCTTTCAAATTTAAGTTATTAAGCCAACTGGAATTGATTTTTATGTGAAGTGTGAGGTGGGGTCTAGTTTTATCTTTTCCATATTAATTGCTAATTTTCCCACCATATTTTGCCAGGAGACTAGGCTCCCTCTACGGAATTGCAATACTAAGGGAACAAGTTTCCATGTATGTGTGGGTTGCTCACTAGCTAAGCACTCTGTTCCAGCACTCTATTCCTGAACTAGCACACTGTAATAATTATAATAGGTTTAAAATAGATCTTGATATTTGATAGGCTAAGAGGTGCTTCCTTGTACTACTTTTTCAGTAGTGAATTAGCAGTTCTTGTCCTTTTGATCCACCATATGAATGTTAAAATGAGGTAGTCAGCTTAATGAAAAGTCTTGTTGAGACTTGATAGGAGTTGCATTAAATCATGCAACAATTTGAGGAAAATGTTCATTTTAAAACTAGCGTCTTCTTATCTATAGTATGAGTCTCCATTTATTTGGATGTATTTTAAGGTTTTTCAATACAATTTTATAATTTCCATAAAAAATTTGCATGATTTTCATTATTCTTAGATACCTTATAATTCATGTTGCTATTAAAATAGTTAACATTTTCCAAGTTAAAATATTAACTAAATATTACTAAATTAACTAAATATTATTAATATATGGAATTGTACTTGAATTTGTTGGGGCACTGGAGTGGGCTCAGTTGGGTCACGATCTTGGGGGTCATTAGACTGAGGGCACGGACTCTCAACAGGCTCCTCACTCAGCAGGGAGTCTGCCTGAAATTCTCTTTCTCTCCTTCTCCCTCTCCCTCTCACCCTCCCCTTCTCATTCATTCTCTCTCTAAAGAAATAAATAAATCTTTAAAAAAATTACTAATAATTTGTAGATTTTATTCCTAATAGGGAATCAAGTCATCTATATATCAAATCAAAATTTGTTTATTTCCTCTCAGAGCTTAATAACTTTCTTCCCATTCCCTTCCACCTCCCCTCCCTCCCTCTCTCACACATTATCATTTCTGGAATATCTTATTGGTTATACAGATGATGCCTAACCATTGGGATAAGAGACTAAACAAAGCCCTGACTACCAGGAAGCAAGGATCACTAAGGGGTCATCTCAGAGGCTGGCTACCACATGGAACATTTTTTAAATTTTTCTTTATCTTCTATTTTAAAAATAAACTTTTTAAAATTTTGTTGGCTATCAATTATTTGGCATATCTTTCCCAATTTTTATTTTCAACATTTTCTTTATTTTTCAGTTTAGGAGCTTTTCTATTAACAACAGAACTGGGATTTGTTTTGTTTTGTTTTCTGCCCAATAATCTCTTTTAACTGGAATTTTTAATCCATCCCTATTTATAATGATCACTGCTGTGTTTGGATTTGTCTCTACCATCTACTTCTACCTTCTATTCTTTGTTAACTTTTTTTTTTTTTTGGTCTTTCTTCATCTTGATCAATGTTCAGTGATTTTGCTATACTATATTAAAGTGTTCTGTTGGAGGGCCTGGGTGGCTCAGTAGGTTAAAAGCCTCTGCCTTCGGCTCAGGTCATGATCTCAGGGTCCTGGGTTCGAGCCCCAAATCGGGCTCTCTGCTCAGCAGGGAGCCTGCTTCCCCCTTTCTCTCTGCCTGCCTCTCTGCCTACTTGTGATCTCTGTCAAATAAATAAATAAAATCTGGAAAAAAAAAAGTGTTCTGTTGATTATACTATACTGTATTACTGTCCTGAGATTTGTTTTGCTTTGTGAATATGAAGATTGATGTCTTTCATCAATTCAAAATCTGTTTCAGCCATCATCACTTTAAATATTGTGTCACCCCTATTTTCTCTCTTCCCTCCATCTGGCTGTCCAATTAGATATATGTGACATTTTATCTTTTTATCTTCCACATCTCTTAAAGTCTCTTTCGTATTTCCTAGCTGTCTCTCTGTTCTATATTCTTTGTATTTTCTTTAGATCTTTTATCTCAAAAAATTCCCATTTCAGCTGTGTTTCCTCTGGTACATAACCCATAAAATGAATTTCAACTATCATCTGCTATTTTTTTTAATGTCTCAAACTACTTTTTGGTTCTTTTTTTCAAATGTATGCTTGCTTTTAGTCTTTGTCTTTGGCTATATTTTAGATAAACTGTATTACTTTTAAACATATTAAATATAATTAATTTATATTTTATAAGTGAAAGTTCCAGTAGCTACAATCTTTTTGAATTTGTTTCTTGGTGTTTATCTTCTGAATAAATTTATGCTTTGTTCTACCTTATTTAGTGCTGATTTTTAATACGATTTCATGCCCTTTGAAATTTTATCTGTAAGAATTATTTAAGGCCTTGACTTAAAGAGCTTTTCTTTTTGTGGGATTTTCGCTTGCTTCTGCAAAGTACTTGGGGAAATTATCAACCTTAAAGCTGAAATTTATTTTTCAATGTGAATTTGAATTACATGAGGGTGAAGTTAGGAATCCACTTCAGGTAAAACTTTCCTATGCTTACACTGCAGGCAGAACCAAGACCAAGAAAAGTAACTATTCCTATTCTCCGTCAAGAGCATATACATCCTCTCTCCCCCACCTCCTTCGTATCTGTTCTGCTTGTTTAACTGAACTCACAGTAAGAGTTTCCTTCCAAAGATCCTAATTATACAGAGGGTTTTCTGGTACAATCTAACCAATTTTTGCCTGCCAAAGCTATTTTCTGTTTATCAAAAATGTTCTCAAATCCTAAACTGTATACCATGAAGAACTGCCAAATATCCCAGAAAGAACATCTGTTTCAGGGCTTGCTAACTTCTCTTGATTTGTGATTTTGCGGTATTCATGTACTCTTAAAATTCCTTTTACTTTCCCACCAATTGAGCTATACAATTAAATAATCTTATTTAAAAATAATTTTTGGGGGGCACCTGGGTGGCTCAGTGGGTTAAGCCTCTGCCTTTGGCTCAGGTCATGATCTCAGGGTCTTGGGATCAAGCCCCGCATTGGGTTCTCTGCTCAGTGGGGAGCCTATTTCCCTGCCTACTTGTGAGCTCGAGCTCTCTCTCTCTGTGTCAAATAAATCTTAAAAAAATTTAAAAAACAGATTTCTCAAAAACTATATTCTGTTGGCATTTTTGGTTTCTACTAATGGGAAGATTTCTTTAGTTACACAGTCCACCGTACTATCAGATATTAAAGGGAAGAATGACTATATTTCTGGTTTGAAGAAAATAATGAAACATTAGGATTCTAGACATATGTCTTAGACTCAGAAAGGCCCTAATTTGCCTTCCCTATTCAAAGGAGACAGACAGCACAGAGCTACTTTTCAATCATTACACCTATACGAAATTCTCAAACAAGCCTAACATTAGACACCACTTGCTTCATTATTGAGAAAGGACATTATTTTAACCTGGTGAGCAGTAAAGAACCGATAATCCTCTAATATGTTAAAGGGTGAGTCAGAGATTCCTATAGTAGAAGGAAGAGGTGATGACTGGAAATTGAAATGCAGAGAGAAAGAGACAAAAAAGACTTCCTTTATATTCATGTCTGTCTGTACTCTAAAAAAGGAGGGAGAAAAAATTGGGTCTTCTACCATATGGAATATTCAGTTCAAGATGTAACGCAAACCATATAGAAACACACTTTTGAAAGAAGGCCTAAATTAAATCAGTATCTGTGCTCAGAAGTCTAATATACCCACATTTAATTTGTACAAATATGAGCCAAGTAGAGTCCCTTTAACCGATGGTCTTCTTCCTCTGTTCCCTCTCTCAGTTAAAGAGTACCACCAACCATTCATTTACGCAAGCTAGAAACTTAGAAACCATTCTTGAGGTATCTCTTACTCTCTCCCCAAATCCACTTCATTACCAAATCCCCTACATTTTGTCCTCAAAAGTTTTCTAAATCAATGTGTATCTTCTCATCCCCTCTACCAGTACCTTCATCCGAGCTTTCATAATGTGTTACCTGGACTACTAAACTGGTCGCTCAGCCAGTTTCCCCATTTGCCCCTACCTTTGCCCCTACCCAGCTGCAGCCAGAGTGAGATATTCAAAATGCAAATCTGTTCACATCATCTCCCTACTTCAAACATCTCTACAGCTTCTCATCATTCTGGGAGAAGACAAAAGTCTTAATACTAACTATCAGATCCACGTTGTGATCCCACCTACCTCTCGAATAATATTCTTCCCAATACTTGTTTCTCTCTTTGCACCAATACATTGTCCTTCTTTCTTTTCTTCATTCACAGCGCCTCCTTCCTGCACCACAAAGCCTAGATCAGTTTCCCTACAACAAATACTCTTACCTTTCTTCCTTCTTTTCCAAGTTAGTTTCCACTCTTTATTTAGATATTAGTTCAATTCTCACTTTCTCACTGAAACTCCTTCTGCACTTCCTTGATTAGTTCATATCACCTATTGCAAAGCCTTATGGCACCATGTACTTCTTATTCAATAAACCTAGAGTAATTGCAATTATTGAATTAATGTCTACCTTTACTCTAGCTGAAAGCTCCATGAATACAAGGATATTACCTAACATACCCGTGCCCCTAAGAAGCAGTTTATTTCGTTAAATTGTAAAATATATCAGAAAAGGAAGCATGCATATAATGTACTTGTACAGGTTAAATATTAATAATAAATGAAACACTGAATACCATTACCCAAGTAAAGAAAGAGCACATTGACAGCCTGCAGAAGCCTCATTTATGCCTTTCTACAGTCATACATCCACCTGCCAGATACATGACCAAATAATTAATCATTAACATAAAGTTTTGATCAATATTCCCACTCTTCCCTTCACAGAATATAATTAAGTACATTCATATTTATGTATTATGTACAAAAGTGTTTAGATTTTCTAGTTTTTGAAAACATAGAGAAGAAATCATACTCAACATGTCTCTCTCTGATTTGCTTGTTTCACTCAATGATATGTGTCTGAGATTCAACCATGTTGATGATGTACCTCAGGTTCATTCATTCATATAACGTTCTACTGAATGAGTGGAAAGCAACGTCTTACTTTTGCTCTAGTGACAGACCCTGGGATAGTCTGTTGATTTCTGCATCAGGTGTTGCAGCACCTGACTCCTCAGACGTATGTGCAAGTGCTCGGCTAGGGTTTACAGCTAGGAAAAGAACTGTGGCTTGACATGCTACACAAACCTTCAGAGATCAGTTCAATTCATAAATTGTGAATTATATTTTTTGCTATACATATGTATTTATTGAAGTACTATATAAATTTTCTTCATTTTCTACATTTTTAATATACCTGTTATCTAAATCAAAGAATATGCTTTTGAAAATTTTTACCTATTTCATTAATATAGTCATTTATTCAACAAATATTTACTGAGACACTCCTTATGTGTCAGATACTATAGTAGATACCACAGTATTCTTCATTTTTTTTAATAGTTATTCCGACAGTTAGAGTCTGGATGCTTTTAGATGCTTAACACCACACCCCACTCATGGTCTTCAGAAGCTCAGGTTCATTCAGATACCAAGAACCAGAGTGAGAGCATAAGTGAAAACATACCTGTGAAGAGCCAGTATGGGGTACGTTGTCATTTGTTGGTAAAACTGTCCTTTAAAAAAAATCACATCTTATTGCTTTAAGTGTCTTTAAATGTCCCATCCCAACTTTTTTTTCCCCCAAAAGTAAAGGCACTTACATAACCATATGGAAAGGAACATACAAATTTAAAATGTTTAAATCTGATGTTTGTCTTGTTTTTAAAATAAATCATTCTATTTCTCCCCCACCTCGTCACAACCCCCAAACCTGGAAATGGCTCCAAATAATGGAGTTCTAACAGGTCACTATTACCCCTGAGGACTAAAATAAACATTAACATAGTTTGATCAGTGGCAGGGAGTTTCATAGTAATTAGCCCATCATTATCACTTCCCAACTACTCTTTTCACTTTACACCCTTTTATCTTCCAATAAATAAGAATTGCAATAATGGAAACATTGTCTGGTCTGCAGTTCAATGATATAATTAAGCTTCAACACCGGGCTATAATTTGGGTGTCCCAGAGAGAAGATATTTATTGCCAACACACCCTGACAAATATAAAAGCTGCTTAATGACTATGCAGGAAAGCCAGTATTAAAGGAATTTTTTGTGCTTACTTCCTGGTTGAGAGGTGTAAGAGAGGATATAAAAAATTCATCCATTTATTCAAGGGAATTTTTACCATAATATGAGCAGAAGATCTAATTCATAAGAATAGTTTAAATTCTTTAAAACTTATTGTTTTCATAACTTTACTTAAATGAAAAGCATGTTTTCAAAATCATATTCACTAATACACAGTAAAGCTCAGGATTTGTGTGCGTGGTGTTTGCATGTGCTGTGCTTACCTAAATTATTTACATGAACTCTATCTTAAACACAGTGCAAAGGTATGGTTCCATGAGGCTCATTAACATAAACAAATACCTACCTGTCAGTTGGTAGTGTGTGCTCAGTACTTACTAAATGGGAGGTGATACACATGAGCAAATTCCATGGGAAGTAGAAGTGAAAGGTGTCTGTAGCCAAAGCAGTTATAATAGTTGTATGCCAATTACATCTCAATTTAAAAAATAGTTATCACTATTTTTATTGTTGTAAGAAAAGTTTAACTGTTTAGGAATGTATTTATGTGGACTAATATAGTTCCATGTATGATAGATGTGTACAGAAAGAAAGGGAATCATCTAAGACAGATGTAACTTGCTAAATTTTGCCATGAATGAAACACAGTTTCTAAATACAACTTTGTTACTGCTTTCCTAAACTATTTATTCTCTCCCCTTTTGTATGATGAGTATAATTTTCTTACCAATATATAATACAGAAATATGTGTACTGGTATTTTAAACTGATTTTAAACCATAAAAATTAATATTAGCTAAATATATGTATCCTCTATGATCCAGTAATTTGTTCTTGAGAATAATATATCCATTAAAAACTGGGGCTCAGGTCCAACAAAAGACATGCGAAATATGTTCAAGGCAGCTTTATCTGTAATAGCCCCAAACTGGAAACAATTCAAATGTCCATGGACAGTAGACCAAGTAAACTCACTGCTGTTTATACATTCAATGACATACTGCAGAACAATAAAAAAGAATTAGCTACTAATATATACAGCAACACAGTTAATAGGCAAATTTAACCTGTGTGTAAGTAGGAGCATAATGATATTTTTTTAGGAAACTGGAAATACTCTGGGTGTCAATGGTTACATTTTACATAAGTAAACCTTTGAGTGTATGTTTAAGAACAGTTAAAACTCTATAAAAATATCCTCAGTTAAAAACAAAAGCAATACAACAATATGTGTCAAAAGCTAAAGAAGGCTGACTTATTGACTTACTGAATTAGTAGTAGGGGAAAAAAAATCAATCTGTTTTAAAAAGCTGTGTTCATGTACAAACATGAACAAAATTATGAATAGGAAAAAAATTAAAATCAACCTATACAACAATAGGAAAACAGGTGATTGTGTTATTTCAGTTTAATGGAATTTTATGTGATATTACAAAAATAATTTCAAAAATTTCTCTAATAAGAAAAAAACTTAATTAAAAAAATCAGTGAAAAAATTCAAATACAAATTACTCATGGTGAATAACTGAAACGAAAGCATGCCCATAAACACACTTATATAAAAGACTAGGTAGAAATGTACAAAAAAGAAACTTGTGTGTGCTGAATAAGTACTTGTGTGTGCTGAGTAAGTACTTATTATTCAATTTTCATTTTAAAAAAATTCTCTGAAGCTGTTATAATTCTCCTCTAATAACGGTAAGAACATGTATAAATATATTCAATATTTCAAGAACTAATTAATGTAAAATGTTACCAAGGGGCAGAAAGGGGATTACACGTCAGATAAACTAAATGACATAGGGAAGACATAGAAGAAAGCAAAAGTACTAAATTATGCAAAAGGAAAAAATTCTAAGCAAAAAATTCAAATGGCTGTGTAGTTGGGTATAGATTTGTAGAACAGAAAACCAAGGAAGAGAGAATCCTGCCTTAAAAGAACAAACTAAGCCAGCTGAGTATCAGGTAAGAGTTTAAGCAGGTAAGTGTTTCAGAATACCATCTCTGCTATTAACTAGCTGTATAATGTCCCTCTAAAAACAAGAACAATAATAACGGAATCATTGGGTTGTTATCCTCATTACTAAACGAGTTAAGGCAGGTGAAACATTTAGAACAATGCCTGCCAATAATAAGTACTCAATTAATAGTAGATAATACAACAGGAAAATTAAAGCTTGCAGAAGAAACAAAGATTAATTTCATTTGACTTTTTTCTAAATTTAGCCTTTAAATATTTTCAAGCTCACCGCTTTATCAAAGTTATATTTAGTTTGGTAATGATTTTTCTCATTACTCAGAAATTCAACATTAATTTTATCTAGTATTCGCAGAGGCCAGATTCACACAGTGGCAGCTTTGTAGAAATTCAACATGATATAGTAGGTATATAAGCAATATATAAACATATAAACAATAGTACTTGTTTCCATGTGAGCCTCACAGCTGATTTTTAAAATTTGGAATGTAGTGGCATTAAATTGCTAGAAACAGATAAATTACAGCCTGGATATATTAGGCTTGTGGTTGAGTATTCAACAGAGCTATTATTGCTTCAATAAAAGTCTATCATCTAGACCTAGAATACAGACTCCGTTCCCCACCCCTCAAAGCAAAAGTGACAGAACATAAGACACTGTCATGAGGGAGCTCGTACAGCACACCCCCACCCCCCATCTCAGAGGCATTTCTTCAACAATTTCCTGTTCTGAAATTTGTTGTATGTTTCTCTCTTTCCTCCCCTTTTATGGTTCTTTTGCTCCTCTATTCTCCATATGAATGGTATGAATGGACAGGTAATGTCCTCCATTGATCATCACCAACCCCCCAACAAAGGAACACACATATACACACATACACACACGCATACAAACAAAAGTAGTGGTTTCCAAGGTCTTCATTATGAAGCACAGGAAGAAATGAAAGGTGCTGCTCAGGACAATCCTGACAGGCACGGTGCCTGAGGGCAGAGGAGTGATCTGGCCCCGTAACTGGCCCCGTAACAGTCCTCATCAGCTGCAGTAGCAACACCTGGAGGCATACTGGAAATGCAGATTCCCATCTCTAACCAAGAGTCAGAATCTCTGGTGGTCCCCAAAATCTGCAGGGTTATGAGCTCTCAGGTGATTCTGATGCCCACTCAATTTTAAAAATCACTTGTAAATGCCATTCCATATAAACCGCCTCCCAACTAAATCTTACAAGGAGTGGAAAGTCTAGCAGTGCCATTAACTCTCTGGTGTAAACTAACCCTTGTTAACTCGATTTATCTTCAAACATAATTAAGACAGAAATGATAGGTTTTAGACAGAAAGAATAGGTTTTTCATTTTCATAAATGTCAGAAAATATTTTTCCACAAAATGATGAAAAAGTCTTTGAAAACAGAAATCTAACATATCTAATCTGAAAAAAACAATTCAAAGTTATATTGTCCCAAAATTAAATCAAAAATCATCCCAGACGTTGAAAGAGTGGTATACTGAATCTCATTTGAATCACCATTGGATCCTCACTGAACAAGACGATAGCCACTGGCCACATGTGGCTACTGAGCACCTGAACTGGGATAAATGGAAACTGAAATGTGCTGTAAACATAAAAATGTACTAGATTTTGAAGGCTTAATAAGAAAAACAATGTAAACCATATCCTTAACAATTTTTATGTTTATATTGAGTCACATGGAAATGACTGCATTTTTGACATACTGGGTTAAATAAACGAGATAATGACAATTATTTTCCCTTGTTCCAACCAGCAGTTACTAATAATCATATCTTAATCCAAACAAAAAAATTATGTCATGAAATATAAGGTTTCAAGTTATTAAAGAAATTTTCAAGATTCAAGAATGTGTCAGACCTTTTTGACTTTATAAAATATTTAGCATTTCCTTTCTTCTCTTGCTCTCCTGGCCTTTGTTTTATCCCTCTTTACAATGTCCACTCAAGTTTCTGCTTGCTGAGACGTCTCAGCCAGCTGGGCTGATGTGATTATCTCCAAACAACAATAACAATAACTACAGAAGAACACACAAATCAGAGGAAATGCCTAGAACCCTCTCTGTGGAGGTGACATTTAAACTGAGAAGGAAAGGATGAAGACATTCAGGTCATGTTTATGTGTGGGAGGCTGGGGTGAGTTTGGAAGGAGTTTTGAATGAAAAGGGCAAAGTTGTGAAAAATAACTTGGCCTTTTTTTTTTTTTTGAGAACTGAGAAGACATGAATGTGACCAGAGGTAAGAGAGTGACCAGGGGAAGCCAGAACATCAAATGCCTCAGAGGCTGCAACAAAGGGTCTGGCCTTTATTGCTGGCACAATGGGCAACCAACTGGATGGATTCAGACAGGGGGTGATAGGTTCTTATTTATGTTTTAAGATCACCATTGAAGGGAACACTATGGAAACTGAAAGAACAGTTAATGGGCAGCTGGAGTTGTCCAGGTGTGCAATTACTATGCCTTGGATGACACAGCAGCAGAGAAGGAAGAGGTTATGGAAACTGCAAGGCTCATTTGGAAGTAATATTGGTAGATCTCTAATTCACTGACAAATTAGACTGGGTGTGTAAGGAAAAGGCAGAAAAAGAAGAACTCCTGGCTTATGGTTTAAGCAAAAAATTGAGTTTTTTTGTTTGGTTGGTTTTTTGTTTTGTTTTGTTTGTCTGTTTTTTTTTTTTTTTTTTTTTAAGATTTTATTTATTCATTTGACAGACAGAAATCACAAGTAGGCAGAGAGGCAGGCAGGGAGAGGAAGAAGCAGGCTCCCTCTGAGCAGAGAGCCTGATGCAGGGCTCAATCCCAGGACCCTGGGATAATGACCTGAGCCGAAGGCAGAGGCTTTAACCCACTTAGCCACCCAGGCGCCCGTTTGTCTGTTTTAAATATCAACTTCCAGGATCATAAGAGAAAATTAAAACTCACGGAGATGAAAAGAAATGGTATTTCCATTCATTTAGTAACTGCCACATACTAGAAAATGATGCTGGGTGGTTTCTTCTACGTTGTTGTCCAACTTAAGTTTTTCAGGAGACCTATGAAAGTAGGTAACATTCCTCTAGATGAGAGACAGGCAAACTAAAGCACGAACAAGTTAAGTAACTTGTCAAGAGTCACTCAGTAGTAGCTCAGTCTACTGTCTAATTCCCTCTGTCTTAAATGCTTTACACATACCACCCCATACCAAGACTGATAATTTTCTCTAAATCAATGACCTACTGTTCCTAAGATATTTATTACAAGATGGCTGAAGACATATTGCAACCAATCTTCCACAATTTTACAACAGACCCACTGGAGTAAGCACACTGCTCCAAACACTGTGATTTTCAATTATATTGTTAGTAAAACAAAAGTGTTTGTGAGGATGAATCGGAGTGTTTTTACTGCAAGTTGAGCTGTCAGGATTCTACCTGAGAAACTCTGAAACTATCTGTTTAATGCATCACTTCAAATGCAGAAACTTCTCTTTGCACCTGAAAGGCCTTGTGTGTTTGTTTATCTAAACACCAGGGAGACAGGATGCTGCCATGGATAGACAGGATGTGCAGCTCTGGGTAGGCGGGATGAAGCCATGGAAAGCGTCGCTCAGAACAGGCCTGGCATTTGGGTACTTACACTACCAGCATCAATGGTGCTTTGCTGTATGTCTCTTTCCCGTTAATTCTAGAAATACATAGTTTATCAGTCCTTGAATTATTGTATATATTCCTTTGTATATCTAATGCTTCTTACCAGCGCTTCTAAACTACAGTGAGGTATGTATGTCTTATATGAGGTCTTAGACACAGCAGAGAGTAAAATCTGAAAGACATATTTAAAATGTTCCTCCAAAGTGCAAACACAGTATCTGCCCTATTTTGGAGTTCAGCTTGATTGGCATTGCTCTTTAACTTCTCATAGTCTCAGTGACACAAATAAACATACATACCCACTGAATCTTCCTCCACTGCTACTTAATCAAAACACTGCACCAGTTACTCAAAGGCCAAGACAGGGAAATAGTAGTATGTACACATGCAGCATATAGAAATAATCTTGAAAAATAACAGGCTTACTATTCATAGTCTAGATTATTCAGAGAAGATTCATCTTTCTATGTATTATTCAGTGATTCCAAATGGTATCCTCAAGCCGTATCATTTTTTTGCCATTTGTCCTAACCAGACTGGTCAAAAGGGAGGATGCATGAAAGCAATAATGACAGTGTGGATGGGGGTGAGTTTTAAGAGAGAAAAAGGCTTTCTAGATATCAACATGAATGGTTTGGGTTTTGGACTAAGTTGATTTAACTTACAGTCTAAAATAAATACATACATGAGCCATAAGGAAGATTTAAACGTGTAAAACTGTAGTAAGACTAACTCACTTCATGGTTACCCTGCTGTTACGTGATGAACTGTGCCCTCCCCCTACTCTAACCCCCAACCCTAACCCCCAATACCTCAAAATATGATTGTACTTACGATAAGGTCCTTAAAGAGTAATCAAAGTAAAATATGGATGGGCCCTAACATAAAACTGGTGTCCTTAGAAAAGGAGATTAGGATACAGACATTCACAAAAGGAAAATCAAGACACAGGAGAAAATGGCCATCTCTAAGCCAAGAGAGAGGTCTCAGAAGAAACCAAACATGCAAACACCTTGATCTTGGACATCTAGGCCCCACAACTATGAGAAAATCAATTTCTGTTGTTAAAACCCCCAGTATTTTGTGAAGGCAGCCCTAGCATACTACCAACACCTATGTTAAAAAATACTTTATTCATTAATTTTCTTCAAGTAGAAAAAAAATTTTTTTTGAGATAAGTTCTGTATACTTGCCCAGTATCTGGAATACACTATATCAAAAAGAAGAGCTATATAAACTCTTGGTGTATATATTTCTATAGAAACTGATTTATATAATTCTTTATTATATGTATTATCAGTATCCAGGAAAAAGCAGTTTGTATATTTCAACATTTACCATAAACCAGTTTGAATGAGAATTATTTTTGTATTTATTTCTCCAACTATTTTGCTAGTTCCTAAACTCTAGGGATTCTATTTATTCCTTATACTACTTAAGCCACTACATGTTTTGTACATAATATTTACTCAAAAAACTCTTGCCTAATTACAACCTTTTTTAATGAAGGATACATTTTTATCATAGCAACTTATTTCAAATATACAAGTTATCAATTCAATCTCACAAAACAAAATGTCAGGTTTTGGACTCACGTATAAGGAAAAATATGTGCTTTATATAGGTAGAAAATGACAATGTTACTCAAAACTGTTTTAGGCTTATATAAAAGAACTATGTATTATGCATGCATATTGTTTATTCTTCTTTATAATTTAAGTGTTTAATGCAGTTTGAGGACATATATCAAAAATACTCTACTCAGATAACAATTACTCTAGAAGTTGTATAAGTTTCAACTTTCTGGAACCAATGCATAATAGAAGAAAAATTCATAAGCCATGTGGTAACAGAAAGTAGTTCAGTATATACTATATATGCTAGGTACACATATCCTTACATTTACTATTTAACATATCCATAATTTCAGGTAGCAGGATTCTTTGTCCAGAAAGAAGCTGATCAACTAAACTAAGAAAGTAAAATCATCTTTTAAACACTCTAGGCCTTTTAAATTGTAAGCCTTCCTTCTTAAGAAGTTTCATTATCAAATAATCATAATTTAAGAGACTTTTCAACTAATACTTATCCCTAACACCTGAAGAGAAGATAATAATGTACACACAATTACAATTAAGTTAATATTCAAAATGCTTCAATTCATTGTGCAAAACTAGTTAAAATTCTGAAAGTCCACCCCTTAAAAGCCTCAGGTTTTACGTCATCAAACATGTGCCTATTATAATTGTTATCCCTGCTTTTAATAAATTATCTACAATTAAAAGCTCCAGTTTAGTGTTGTACAATCTATTCCAGCTTGATTCAGGCATCAGTCCACCAAGGTGTTTGTCTACATATGCAGTTATTAGTAGGTTACCTTAACCTGAGAGATGCTCAGATGAGTCCAGTGAAATCAGTGACATGCTTCATATGAATAAAGATGGGACACAAAATATGAGGAAACTAAAATTACTTTATTTCATTATTAGGCTGAAAAGATACTGTGAAAACTGAGAGGAAAGCAACTATGTAACATCTCTGTAAGAAGAGGAATCTAAACTCTGGAGGAGAACAGCCTTGATTCACCCCTGATGCTTACATTTAACTAGCGGTGCAGTCTCAGCTACGTCTTTCCCTCTCTGCCTCATTGCCTCAGTTTCCTCATCTGCACAATGGAGATAGTAACAGTCTATACCTTATGGTGTTAGTGTAAAGACTAAATGATTTACATGAAGCACTGAGAGCCCAGCGCACAGAAAATATTTAATAAATGGTCACTAGTCATGGTAGTTAATGGTCATAGTAAGTTATGGGTATGTGTTTATATCTGTATGTATGTATATGAAACCTAAGAAGCAGGATAAATATATAGAAATATTAACATGATATAGAGAGGATGCAAATGAGCAAGTGATCTCAGTATTTGTCTCATGTCCGACTCTATATTGGATACTTTAAATAACGTCTCATTTAGCTTTTTTTTTTTTTTTTTTTTTTTTAAAGTAGGTTCTCTTATGCCCAGCATGGGGCTTAAATTCATGACCTGGAGATCAAGAGTCCCATGCTCTACCAAATGATCCAGCCAGCCGCACCTCATTTAACCAACACACTGTGCGCATGAGCAAGGCGGGGGTCTCAGATCACTTGGCTAACATCCTCATAGCCTTACAGGTTTCAGTCAAGTCTGTTTGACCTGATAGACTGGATCTTCTTTCCATTGCCCCAAACTACCTAAATCGCATACATTTGATGAGAAGGGCTTTGCAATATACTTCAAAAGACCCTCTGGCATTCCAGATTAATCAGTAAGAAAACAGCAGTCCTATGCTAAATCTGCACAGATATATTTCACAGTTCTAAAAGTGATTTTGAAATGATTACACAGAAGATATACAGGTAACACAGCAATGTGTATGGACACACTAAACATAATTATTAATTTGCTTTTACATACTTGGTAAGAGGGTATCTGAATATGAATAAATCCCTTATTTGAGAGTATGACTATTTCTTTACCTTGAAAAGAAGCCACAGAAATTAAAGATGGATGAAATTTCCAAAAAAGGAGCAAATGTGGAAATTGGAAATGTCAAAACTTCCAAGAGAGAAAAGAGAAAGAAAGAAAGAAAGAAAGAAGACATAAATTGTGAGCTTGTTCACCATGTAATTTTTTTCATGTTTCTAAGGTTGATCAAAGGGTGCATGTCAGTGATATGGGACAACAAGTCAGGGTCCTGAACAGGACAAATATACTGAACCAAAGAATTATGTTAAAAAACTTCCTGTTATCTTTGAATTTCTCAAGAGAAATTTTTAAAAAATTAAAATTAAAGAAAATAAAACAACAACTGGGTCATCCTATATGTTTCTTAAGCAAATTAACTAACAAATACATATAATTTTACTTTATTCATCTAGAATCAGCTTAGAAATAAAGGACAACTAAAAACATTCAGAGTCTACAAAATCCTCTGAGATTCTGGAATTTTGTACCACACTGACTGTGAATTGTCATTTTCAAAGTATAACTATACTCCCAAACCTTTACCAGGGTCTACTACACCATTTCCCAGAACTCAGCAGGACCCTATCCCCTGCCCTGCTGGGAGACTGTACTCCTTACAGACCAACACAACTATCACTCTTGCATCATACATTAAATTCAGACACACACACACACACACACACACACACTCACTCACTAAAAAGACATTGGCTCAAAATCCAAAAACCCATATTTAATTCTGGCTGCACATGTTTCCAAGTATTTTTCTTCCCATGGCTGTCAAAGGACTTAAATAAAATAGGGTAGGGGGAAACACCACAAATCATACATATAAAAGAATTCTATAAACTGTAAAGCAAGTATTAATATCATTATTATTATTATACTGATATTTATTAATGTTAGTGCTCACAAAAAAAAGTCTAAATTCCATAGCATGGCATAAAAAAGTGTCTATGTTCAGACCGCTTCCTATCTTTATAAACTTACTTCCACCACCTTTTCCTCTATTACCACACATCGGGGTCTCATAAAGTCATTAAACTAACTTTAATGACTGAAATATCATTTACTGTCTTCTTCTTTTGGTCAAATCCTAGCCCTTGTATAAAAATAAATTCATATGGAGGAGAATAAACTTCTATCTGATAAAGAACTTGTAGCTATACTATATACAGAACTCTTACAATTTGATAATAAGAAAACAACTCAATTTTTAAAAGGTGGGTAGACAACCCATGAGAGACTGTGGACTCTGAGAAACAAACTGAGGGTTTTGGAGGGTTTGGGAGGGGGGGTTGCTGGGTGAGCCTGGTGGTGGGTATTAAGGAGGGCACGGATTGCATGGAGCACTGGGTGTGGTGCATAAACAATGAATTTTGGATCACTGAAAAAGAATAAAATAAAATTTTTAAAAAATTTAGAAAACACACACACACACACACACACACGGTAGATGGAGATGCATAGGGTTTGAACAAAGCTTCACCAAGAAAATACATGCATGTACATAACCTCATGAAAAAATGCTCAGATTCATTAGTCATTAGGGAAATGCAAATTAAAACCACAAAGAGATCTCATTACATAACTTTTAGAATGTCTAAAATTAAAAGACTGGGCATACCAAGTGTTGGTAAGAATGTAAAGAAACGAGAACTACTGGTGGCAACATAAAGTGGTATAATCAGGAACGAGTTTGACAGTTTCTTCCACAGAATCCAGCCATCATACTTCTCAGTAATTATGGGTGACCTCTGAACAACACAGGGGCTAGGGACACTGACTCCACACAACACACACAGTTGAAAATCCACATCTGACTTTTGACTTCCCAAAACCTAACTACTTAGAATCTACTGTCGACTGGAAGTCTTAACAATAGCATAAACCATCGATTAACAGACAGTTTGTATGTTATACGTATTAAATACTAGATTCTTAAAATAAAGGAAGCTAGAGAAAAGAAAATGTTATTAAGAAAATCAGGGGCTCCTGGGTGGCTCAGTGAGTTAAGCCTCTGCCTTCAGCTCAGGTCATGATCTCAGGGTCCTGGGACTGAGCCCTACATTGGGCTCTCTGCTCAGCAAGAAGTCAGCGTCCCCCTCTCTCTCTCTGCCTGCCTCTCTGACTACTTGTGAACTCTGTCAAATTAATAAATAAAATCTTAAAAAAAGAAGAAGAAAATCATATGGAGGAGTAAATATATTTATAGTACTGTACCGTATTTATTATTTTAAAAATCCACCAAAAAAGTGGGTCTGTGCAGTTCAACAACAACCTATGTTGTTTAAAGGTCAACTGTATACAACACAAATGAAAGGATATGTCCACACAAAGATCTTGTACAAGAATGTTCACAGTCCCTTTATTTGCAAAAGCCAAAACTGAAACAAAAATGACACACTCCAAATGTTCATCAACAGGTCAATGAATAAACAAACTGTAGCATATCTTTGCAGTGTCATGCTATTCAAAAAGCAAGCAAACAAACAGAGAAGCACTGATAAATGCAACAAAATGAATGACTCTTAAAATAATTATGCTAAGTGAGAGGATCCAGACCCAAAGGAATACTGTGTGATCTCACAGATATAAAATTCTAGAAAATACAAACTAATGTGCAGGGCAGAAAGTGTATCAGTGGTTATCTGAGTTAGGAGCAGGAGGCAGGGTTTACAAAGGAGTCTGAAGAAACGGGGTGTTAGCTATATTTATCACCTTTATGGTGATTGTTTCACCAGTATAAATATATGTCAAAACTTTTCAAATCGTGCACTTTAAATGTGTGCAATACACTTTAAATATGTGCAATTTATTCTGTTGATTGTACTTCATGTATCCGTTTTTTAAAAAAGAAATAAGCTACTGATACATAAACTTAGACAATGGGATCTCAAAATTATTATGCTGAGAAAAAGGAGGACACGAAGGTATACATGACACTATCTTATTTATATTATTCTGGAAAAGGCAATACTGGAAACAGAAATCACATCAGCGGTTGCTGCAGAGAGGTGGAAGGGGCTACCTGCTAAATGGCATAAGGGAATTTGGGGTAAAGTGGGCACAGAAATGTTATACATCTTCATCGTGGTACTGGTTGTATGACTGCATACATCTGTCAAAAATCACTGAAGGGACACCTGGGTGACTCAGTTGGTTAAGTGGCTGCCTTCAGCTCAGGTCAGGATCCCAAAGTCCTGGGATAGAGTCCTGCATCAGGCTCCCTGCTCAGCAGGAAGTCTGCTTCTCCCTCTGCCTGCTGTTCACCCTGCTTGTGCGCACGCTCGCTCTCTCTCTCTGACAAATAAATAAAGTCTTAAAAAAAAAAAAAAGAAAACTCAATGTACGTTTAAGAAGGATGGATTTTATGCAATGTAAATTCTATCTCAATATAATTTTTTCTCAATTTCAATAAATTATATCCTTCTTGATTTAAAAATAAAGAAATCATATGTCATATCTTGTATAATTTACTCCAAGAAAATTTACTGGACCTTTTGGTAGGTTTCTATAATCCTCCAATACTCAATATTTGCACTTACACAGTAATAGTTTTTTTATTCATAATTCCAACCAGACATGAAAAATTTAGGAATCATTTCTAGTCACTGCTTTAGCCCCAATAGAGAATACAGTGCTTGAAAATTAGGTTTTTAACAAGCATTTTAATTCCATTGTTGGTATTTCACCTTCCTTCTCTATTCTAGTTGTTTGAGTCAATAAACACACTTTCATTAAGCTTCAGCTAAATGCCCAGCTGAAGAAGTGGGCAAGAACAAAACAGTTCCTACCCTCAGAAGCCCAACAGTCAGCTTGGGAGAATGATCATCAAACATCCAACCCCAAGCTAGACAAGACAAATTAGTAACTTGTCTTGTCAGGGAAGCAACAAGATATAAGGAAATTGATATACTGGATCAGGAGTCAGGAAATATTTTAAAGGTTTTTTGTTTTGGTTTTTTAAGACCTGCAAGATAAGTAGAAGTTGGCTAGAATGATGGGGGGTGGGGAGGAGATGATGTTGGTGGTGGCTAAGAGTGTCAGAAGGAACAGAAACCATACTTTGAAGGCACCAAGCACAGTGCGTTTGAGGAACTAAGAGATTTATTCCAGCTGAAGACTAAAGTAAGGGATCTCAAGAAAAGAGAGATGAAGCTTTAAATGGACATCATGGACCAATTCATCTGGCACTTCACGCTAAGGGCATTCAGAAGTTAACAAGTTGTTTTAAATGGAGGGGGAAAAAAAACCCAAACAAACAAACAAACAATGATCCAATCTATCTCCTCTACATCTCCCCACCTGTTCTCTGGGAAACTGACTGGAGGCTGGCAAGACTAGGAAAGGAGAACAGTTGGTTGTTGCAAAAATTTGGATTAGAAAAACTAATTATATTGTTGAAAATTAGCCCCAAATAGGGAAATAATATTCTCCCTATCTCCGCCCCCCGCCCCCAACAATCTGACTCAAATGCGGCCAGTCCATCTTAGGGGAAAAAAAGAAGGAGAACTTTCATAACCCAAACTATTTCTAGATTTTGGGTGGCTCCCCATTGCCTAGAGGACATAGCTCAATCTTTGGCATCAAGTCACCATCTGGCCCAGTGTTCCCTCTCCACATCATCCCTTGCCATGCCATCTACTCCAACTGTAACCACCTCTGCCCCAAATGCCTTTCGGACGTGGAAAAGATCCCTGTTCAACAACATCTAATCAGAAAATCATTAACTCCTCTCTAGGCTACTCAAGTTAAGTGTATTCTATGTGTTTCCATTTTCCATGGCATTTCTATGGTTTGGGGGTTTGTTTTTTTTTTTAAGATGTTAATTATTTGACAGAGAGAGATCACAAGTAGGCAGAGAGGCAGGCAGAGAGAGAGAGAGGGAAGCAGGCTCCCTGCTGAGCAGAAAGCTCGATGCCGGGCTCAATCCCAGGACAGGGATCATGACCTGAGCAGAAGGCAGAGGCTTAACCCACTGAGCCACCCAGGCACCCCGGTATTTCTATGTTTTATACTAATAGAACAGTTGTCACCTTACATTATAGATGATTATATGTATTGGTCTTCTAAGTAGATTATTTTGTTTGAGGGCAGAGACACTATTCGTATTTGTATTCTAGACATCTAGTACAGTATATATAACTTAATTTGTGCTAAATTAATATGTAGCAACTTTATGTGCAACTTATAGCCATGATGTCTGAAACAAGAAAGCACAAAACAAATGAACAAATAGTGGGACAGATATCATAATCTTAAGTAAGCTAAAAGAAAAGTACAAGCAAAATACAACACAGTATGTGACCTAGAGGAACAATACTCAAACATTCAAAATATTAAAAACATACTAAATTACTGGGCCCAGATGACGTTATTAGCCAATACTTTAAATGAGACAGGGACACACTACCTAGATGTTTATGATGACTTTTTGCTATCACAGATAAATATGGTTCTTCTATATTTGAAATAGGATATAGAGAAAGTATCAAACATTCAACAAGTAAAATGCTTAATATCATTGTTCTAATGTTTTCATGTATTAACATATATAATCAGAATACCAATTTTATGAGATACGTATTATAACTCTATACACTTCAAAAATTAGGCTGGTGGACTTTATAAGTCCCTTAACCTCTGCTCCCCTTTTAGTAAATGGTGGGACAGGGATATAAACATCTCTGTATGACAACAAAGCCTCCTTTCTTGGCTTATATGCCATGAGCTGGTCATCCTCAAAGACCTTCATGTCCTTCAAGTCCTTCAAAATGTTAAGAAAAGTCACAAAATAGAAAAAAAAAAAGGAACTTCTTATACATTTTCCAGAAAACCATCTTGATAAACCCAATGGTTTTCATGACACATCAGAGACTAATTTTCCCACGCACGGAGCTTGTATTAAATATATGTATTATTACAATATCATGTATTATATACGTATTAAGTGTAAGTTAGGGAGTACAGGCAATAAGGCAGATTTGTTCTTGATGGTGTATCCATAATGAATGGGCAAGATAGTACTGAGTTACAAAGGTACTTACTTATATAAGCAAATGTGTTTATACACAGCTATCCATACATCAGGAGGAGGGTTGCTGTGAGCTCTTGCAAACATTCTGTGCCTTCCCCAGGGAACACTCAGACAAGACTAAGGGAACATAGCTTGGGCTGGGGGAGCGGGGGATCAAGGTTTCAGTTCTCACTTCCACCTTAGTTGGTCACCCTTGTGCAATGAGCAACCTGATGACCAGGTAGAGCAGACATGGTTACTCTCCCGGCCTAGAGCCATGGTGCTTGGATTTGAATCTCCAGTTTTATCACCTGTAGATGTGTAACTTCAGTAGAGTTTTTACATTTCTCTATGCTTTATTTTTCCCTCATCTGGGAATAGGAAAATTATTGGTATGAACTGTAGAAATTTGTTTAAAGAAACTAGAAGAAAAAAATGCATGTAAATGGCTTGAAACAGTTCAGCATGTATTAAGAATTCAGTAAATAGTAGCTATATATATATATACAGACACAAACATGTATGTGTGTGTGTGTGTGTGTGTGTGTGTGTGTGTATTTATAATATTCCTAAATAGGTTGTCCAGCTGTAAGAGTAAGCCATACTTGAAGGATTCCTTGTGTCTGTGTAAGCTTATTACTAGCAACAGGGGACAATTCCTACATGGAGGGTGAACAGAAGTGCTTCTACACAAAGGTATCATTGTATACCAGGTTATTTTGTTTGCATCTATAGCTTAAGGATCTAAAGCTAAGACATCTCATTTAAAACTGTGTTTTCATTCCCAAGTGTGTGGAATCCTCTTTTATGAAGGTGGTAAACACGGAAGTCAAGAGCCAAAAATCACAACAGCAAACACTAGGCACATACACGTTTGTAACATAGAAATTCTCACTTATCATGTACCAGTACCTCTAGCCATTTAGTAAATGGATAGATAGTAACAAATGCAATGGCATCCTTTACAAGCTCAAAATGAGATGGTATTTTGAAATGCATGTAATTCCCTTTCTATTTTACTATTTTTAAAAAATTTACTTTATTTATTTATTTGAGAGAGTGCACGAGAGCGGAGGGGGGGGGATGGGCAGAGGAAGGGGGAGAATTGTAAGCAGGTTCCACACTCAGCAAAGAGCCCAACATGGGGCTCAATCTCACAACCCTAAGTCACGACCTAAGCTGAAATCAAGAGTCTAGGCTTAACCAAGTGAGCCACCTAGGCACCCCTCCACTTTATTACATTTTTAAAACAAAATTCTCAAGCTCTCTAAGTTAGATTTTCCAAGACAGGTTTATATAATTTCCAAATTATAAAACTCCAACAATGACAAATCACTTTTTCAATCAGACTGGCAACACTTTAAACACATCAATATCATCCAGTGTTGGCAAGAACATGGTAAATACACTGTAGGTACTTAAGAAGGTTCCTTACAATACCTATAGAATTTAAAGTGAATATCCCCCTAGAGCCAGCAATTCTCTTTCCAGAATAAATCTATCTCCTTGAAAAGATAATGTACATAGACATTTACTACATCACTATTTGTAAGGTCAAGATTTCAGTCCTCACTTCCTCCTCAGCTGGTCACCCCTGGGCAGTGAGTCATCCTATGAACTAGTGAATATTCTGGGAGATACTGGTTGGTTATGTTGGGTAGATATATTAAAACAAACAAACAAAAAACTTCACATATTGACAGAAATATTTGATAAATATTAAATGAAAAATAAATTTCAGAACACTGGTAGAATATGAGCCATTAACATTTTTTTTTAAATAATGAAAGGAAAATTTCTGTGGTTACGTAGGTGAAGGGAAACAAGCTATGCCACCAATGGTGGTTACACACAGCAAGTAAAATAGGGAAGGCGGTTCACTTTATATTTTACCATAGTATTCATGTTCTTTATTACTTTTGGAATTCACAGAAATAACAAAAATTTTCAAAGAAATGGGGCACACAAAAACAAAATTATTTCCATGTGGGTATTAAAAAAAAAATCTTAGCCACCACCAAAAGTTGCGCTATTCCATATGCTTGGAATCATAGCTACAGAATAAAAGGCTTGTAAGATCTTAATATTCGTATGTAGTAAAAGTGGTGATGTGTTACCTTCATTAAAGCATGTTGAGAAAAATTCTGTATTTGTAGCCCGCAAGTGGAACTTAAGGAGAAATGAAAAGAAGAGAACAACGGCTCTCAATTTCCATTCCACTTTTATTTTTAAGGTTTTCTTTAATGTAATCTCTACACCCAACATGGGGATCGAACTCACGAACCCCAAGCCCAAGAGTCACATCCTCTATGAACTCAGCCAGCCAGGCGGCCTTTTACTCCATTTTGAAAAGAGACAAATAGGTAGTTTACCACCAACCACTCTTAGCGCCCTCTCCTCCACTCTCTCCTACAAATAGAACCAGGGAGGAGTCAACTCCGCCACTAACTTCAAACACAATAAATTAGATCAGGTGGCTTCAGGAGGAGTCCACAGAGGACGAAAAGAGGAAGGTGTGGTGAGAGGGTGGGGACAGCAGGATTATTATGTAAAAATAGTGATAGCTGGAGAGGAAGAATAGTTTAACAATGAATAAATGTGTGTGGAGAAGAGAGAAGATACCTGGAAAACGAATGGCAAAGTGGGAAAAGGAACAAAACAGAAACAGGAAATGTTGCTATCAATGAGGTGGTCAGCTTTCAGGACATCCCTTTAGGTCTAGAGCTTTGCATTCTGTACCCTCTAGCCCTTGGTGTCAAATCAAAGTTTACCTTAGATTGCAGGCTGGAGAGGGGTCCTTTGACTCTATTTCGGGCAAGACTCATGAACAGGCGGATCAGGTGGGAAGCGCATATATTCAATTCAAAGATCTTATCGGGTGTTGGCTTATTCCCCTTAGACAGGGAATGATTTTGCTTAACTGGTGCACTGTTCAAACAAGCTTCTAAGGGACATCTCTTTCCCAAGGAAGCTAAAACGGTTTAAATAGAACTGTATATATTTATGTAACTATTACATACACATACATAGTTTGCTTCTCAAATAATACTGCAGCAGCGTCACGGAAGATACCCAGTCCCAAAACGTCTTTGTGGGAGAACGGACAGAAGCTGAGCAGGGGGCTGGGGTGATGCTCCAGGACCAAGCATCTCCCCCTCGAAACCTCCCCGGCCCGTAGATATCCATATGCCATGGCCTTGCCCCAGACCACAAACAAAACAAAACAAAACTCCACCAAAGCCCCCAGAAACCTGGCCATCACGTGACCCACCGACGGCACCAACGCTTTCTCGCCCCAACAAATCCAACTTTTATTTTACTTTTCCTGGGCGAACGGCCTGCGCATGCCCCCCACTGCCTCTCCCGCAGCCCTTTCTTCTTCGCTCCACCGCAGGCTGTGGGAGGCCTCGGGGTATCTACTTTCATCCCTGCCCCGCGCAGGAATCCTAAGGCTCAGCCCCTCGCGGCCGGGCGGGGGCCCCCCCTCCTTCAGCAGCCCGAGGGGCGCCGAGACTCCTCCTGCTGCCCGACACCGGCCGGGAGCGGTGGACTCCGGCTCAGCCCCCAGTGCGCGGCGGGGGCCGAGGAACTTACCTGCGCGGAGGCGCTCCCGGAGCTCCCGCGTCGGTCAGCTGCGCCGCAGCCGCCGCATCTCCCGGCAGCAGGTCCCCCCCCCCCCCCCAGCACCCACCCCAGCAGCGGTGTCCTGCGCCGCACTTTTCCCAGCTTGGGAAGTTGGCCGAAAGCGCGGAGGTGGGAGGTGGGAGGTAGGGGTGGGAGGTGGGGGTGGGGCTGGGCGATCGGGGAGAGGAGGCTTAAGGATTTTGTTGTTTGTTTGTTTGTTTGTTTGTTTGTCTGGATCTCTAGCGAAGACTTTTGACCATATGCCGAAGAGTATTAGTTTTGCTCAATGGCGACGAGGCAGCGGCCTGACTCTCACAGAACGATCGATTTACTAAACAAACTGAAACGTGGGTGGGGATGTTAAACAGTAACCAGCAGCCTCAATGAAAACTGAAAGCAGCGAGGCCGCCGCCGCCTCAGCGCGCTCGTTTCCCTGTTCCCAAGGCCCCAGGACGACCGGCGGGCGGGCCAGCGAGTCCCAAACCCCGGTCCCCCGTTGACCCGGGCAGCGGCTCTCCAGGGCCTCCCCGAGGCCGCCAGACGGTATCTGCCGCGCGCCACATGCCCAGATTCCCACCATCAGGGCGAGGCCCTCCGAGGCTTGACCATTCGGAGCCCTCTCCCCGCTCCCGCACTAGAGGAGCCCCGCCAGGTTCCGTGTCGGCGGCCTGAGGCCGCGAGCTGCCCGCAACGCGGGCACCGTCAGCTCCCCCGGGTCACGCCTCGTCTAGGGCGGTGTCGACCCCGAGGCAGTACGTTTGCACCAGCCTCGGTGGAGAAAACCCTCCTGATGCCAGAATGCAGATACAATCCCGAGCCACCGAGGTCCAGAAAAGGGCCGGAAGTATTATTAAAGGGAATGGAATCGGTTCCTAGGGACAGCGCCGCGGCCACACCGCTAGGGGAAGCCGCAACCATTTCATTAAACTGCACCTTGGCCGCCGGGGTTACCTCCTTCCCTGATGCTCGTGACCACCGAGAGCTCTGGGAAGAAGTGGTGGTCGAGTTTCCCTTCCCCTGCAACCCAGCCACCTGTGGCTTCAGTCATTAAGTACTTCTTTACATATGTATCTGATGGAAAGCTTTCTTTCTCCTAGGCTCCTTCCCAAGCCTTAGACTTCAAGAAATGATGCTCAAACCCGGTCCTGAAGCGCTGGTCATCTGGACCAGGCTTTTGTTAATCAGGCAATATAGCCTAGAAGCTGTGGCTTTTAAAAACATCTCAACAATTTAACTTGGTGGTGTCGGGAATGAATGACTTCGGGTCAAACAAGTAATTATCCTCATGAGATAAATAGTTACTTAATCCGTAAGGTTTTTCTTTTCCGACCAGGGGTTGGCGGGTATTTTAAGACTGTAATAACAATGCCAGGGAGATCAAAGAGCTAGTTTTTTTTTTTTTTCTTTTTCTTTTAGATCGGGCTTACTGAACTTTCTCAGTTTCCTTCTTCTGAATCTCTTGCTGAAAGGCTCTTAAAAACAAGTAGTTGGTCGTTCTCGAGATCAGAACAAAGTAGAGAAATCATATACTATTTTCTTTGAATCGACCTTCTTGAGCAAAACACATACTTTGGGACCCTGTTACCCACGAGGTCTGCAAACTGAGTCACGAAATCGGCCTCTGTCCACTGTGGGCTCCAGGAAACCCTCCTGAGAGTTGAGGCAGAAGAGTAACGATTAACGGGTTATGCTTATTCAACAGATCTTTCACAGGTGTGTTGTTTAAAGATCACCTGTGGACATTCTCCTTAAAACTATTTCCAGATCCTTAGGGAAGGTGGTCATATTATACGCCAAAATATAGATATAATTCCCATAAAACGTTAAAAATCTGAAGACAAATTTTCCTTCCCCATTCACCGAAGCGTTAATGCTACCTGACATCTGTTGTTCCCAGCAGAGAAACCACATTTTAGTCCAAGAGTCCCCATTTACTTCACTGTTAACAATTTATAACGTCAGTGGGCTCGTTTTTGGGTGATCAGTTCATCGTCGATGCGTGGTAGAGTCACTGATCTACCAGGAATTGATCATCAACATGTTCTGCGTTCAAAATTATTTTGAAACCAGATGTAGAACTTTTGCCAGAGAATTTTGTCGCCACAAGGATATTGACTAACGATGAGAGAAATGACAGGGCAATCAAGGAAGTATAAACTCTGTTAAGACTTAGTTATTATTTAAATCACTGTGTTTAATTTAGAAAAATCTCCAAGAGTTTATGTAACACCGCCAAACCTCCTTGGTCCATGGCTAGGAGAGGGGTTTCAGATGACTAAACAAACAAACAAAAAAGGGACATTAAGAACTAAAGAAAGGTATGAGGCGCTGGATCGGCAGTTTTTTACTAGATCAACCAATGCCAAATGACAAGGCTTTAGAGCATCACTTTTATTTTTTCTGAAACTAATTTATTACAATTCTTCATGGCATGGGTTTATGATGCTGAAAATGAAAAATGTGTTCTACAGAGATTGTGCCCTGATGCACTGCGCAGGGAGGTGTGTGGGGGGAACACAACGAGAAAGAAGAGATAAGGATAAATTTTTAGGGAAAGGTTCTCAGTAAGAAAGTTCTGTTTCAATATTTTCAATATATAGTGTTTAAGGGTGAAGTATATACATATGTAATTGTCATATCTACTCTTTAAACCTAAAACTAAATAGAAACTAAATAGAAAATGTAGAGTCAAAACCCCTTTACTTCATTTTCCTGTTAAATGTCTCATTTAGGCTGTTCTTTTCCTTTCTGCTTTGAGCATCTTTTTTACACCTTTTTTTTTTTTTTCTTCTTCTTCTTCTTGCCAACGGCACCTGATCGTCTTGATAAGAGCTCCGTTTTTTTCCACGAGCGGTTCTGATGCTTTTAATTAAAGCAGAAGCCATGGGCAGAGCTCTAGGTGGGGAGGGTGCTGGCTGGAGCGGGGAACCTGGAGCGCAAAAGTCTTCCAGATGTAAGCACTCAGGGACCCCATTTCCGCGGGCAACTCCACGACCCTAGCCTTGTACATGAAACCATCACGAGACGCAAACGGGAACTGTCCTTTTCCTGCGGAGGCGTTCCACCTCTGCTGACCAGGTCAAGCACCAGACCCTCCGCGATCGCGGTCGCACCCACACTGCAGCGGCCACCCAAGGCGCGGACGCAGTCAGTGGGGATTACCATCCACCTTCACGCGCGGTTACACGCAGGAGGAAAAAAAAAGAAGAAAAGAAAAGGAGAAATCAAAAACTCATCCAGTTCTCCACCTACCGGTCCGTTCTGGATTTGGGCAAAGCCCAGTGACCCTTTACAAGGTCCTCATAATGTCTGGGACTGCGGGCGGGAGGTGGCCATGGGGATGCAGGTGAAATTAAGGGTCTGGTTGGCGCTAAAAGCGTCCCTCGACTCAACCGTTGGGGTTGTATTTGACCCTAGGGCCGAAACAACGGGTAAAGCAGCCTACGCCAGAATTTCAAAAACTCCCTGGAGGCCACTGAATGTTTTATGCATCAGAAGGGAAGGCCGGGATTCCGGTCACTAGGACTGGGAGCGGGGGAAGGGCTCTGCCAGCCAGGTTGGGGGTGGGGATGGAGGCGGGAATAGCCTGAAGCCTTCCAGGCCTTGGGAGCAGGGCCGAGGACTTTTTCTCCCACTACCGCTCACTACCTCGCTGTCCTCGTCCCTTTTAAGGCAAGAACAGTCTTTTGCTCCCTAGCGCAGCCCAAAGCAAGGGCACAGATTGCCGGAGCTATAAAGCGGCAGGCTGCCGCCCCTGGGAAGGGGGATGCCTAGTCATTTCATCTCCTCTGACCCTGCACAGTTAGCCCCCAGCTAGGTCTGTGCCTTGGGCTTGGAGCCGTAGCGGACTGTGACTGTGATTCCAGGGCTTTGGTACCCTCGTCTGTTACCTGATTTGCCGGACATTTCACGGAACACCCACCTTTCATGTCTGGAATTTAACGTGGTGAAACAAACAAAACCAGTATAACAGGCAGACTGAATGCGGAGGAAGGACTGATTAGCATCCCTCCCGCAGCACCAGTACCAACACGGTGTTGATCCTCAAAAGCAACGTCCAGAAACTTGCCGGGCCCTTTTGGGAAATCAGGTGCTTACAAAGAGTTGAGAAAAGGTATGGTCTCCAGGACTAGGCACACTGCTTGTTCACACATTGATCCAGATAAAAATTAGTCTTTATTTTATGCTCAAGTCACAGATCAGGAGTAAGCCCACAGGAGTGTCTCCAGACTACTTATCTGTTAATATAATAAATAATATAAATAAAGTCAAGATTTCAGATTTAACGTCTAAATTGAGACTGCTCTTCTTATGTTACCAACCTGGCTAAGACACTATGAAAATCGAACATTCCATGATTCTCAGTGTCAACGTGCAGGTCCCAGCCAAAAAAAAAAAAAAAAAAAAACCCAAACTGGTAGGCTGGATCTCTTTTTCCCACCCTCTCTCTTTGTAGATTTCCTACTGAAGTATTGATTGCCAAGGTCTCTGCAAGATTTGCAAACTTTTACAGTCATTTATGGTGCGTGCAATAAAAAAAAAAAAAAAAAGAAGAAGTGATATGAGCATGCTAGTTCAAGTTGTAATGCAAAGATGTATTTCGTGCCCTTGGCAACTATCTGTGGGACTTGTTTGTCTTTGCAGAACACTCCCTTCTCTGCAATGAACCCCTCTGTGACAAAGATTGGCCCTTTATATTTCCAAGGCCTTGGCCCCTCAATGGAAAAGCACATGTGTTCAAACCAGAAAATCTGATTATTTCGACCTCGTTTTAAACAAAGAAAAAAAATTCCAATCAAAATTGTGGAGAAGAAAGAGAATCTTTTTAAAGTTTCCTACATCCCTACTACCTCCTATGAAAAAGACAAAAAAAAAAAAAAAGAAAGAAATCAATTACTGAGTTATAATATAATCTCTAACTGCCTCTTGCATAACAAGGATCCATTTCCACTGTGAGAAAATAAAAAGATTGGGTTATACAGAAACAACACACTATTTTCGGTTGTATATGCCCAAAGGAGAAAGGGAAAAAAAAAAAAAAAAAACCTAAAACATGTTACATGAAAATACACGTCTAGGTAAATATAGATTTGTTGTTAGGATTTAGGTTTATAATTTTTCAATAAAGAAAACAAACATGAAAGAGGGCTGTGTAACTGTAGATAAAACCTAAAGGCATTATTAGAAACTTTATATCCCTTTACCAGTTTTACCAGTTTTTTTTAAGGCTCTGTGTAGGAAATGGGGGCGGGGAGAGAAATAGAAAAAAAGAGACTAATTTCTAAAATTTCCTGCTTTGAACCAAATCGGTTTTCTCATCTAGTGCTGCAAATAAGAATAGCAGATACAGAGCTTCTGAAAGGTATTCAGAATCCTATACCTGCCATCTAGTGGTCATAAAAGAAAATGCTGATTCTAGATATCCTTTAAGGATTGTCTCTAGCTGTTTTCTTACTTACAAGTAAAACAAGTCTAAGAAATGAACAACAAAATTTAGCTTTAAATCTGAAGGAAAGGAGATAAGCAATTGCATTAGGGATTGTATAACAAGACCATTCAACTGAACTCCATTTCCTTTTGTTTTTAGCAATCATTAAGATTACTGAGCACTGCTAAGATAATCATTTCATTATTATATTTGTTTTTCTTCTGCAGAGATTTTCACATAGATGTTATGTTGTTTGGTTTTGTTTTGGATTAAATTCATTATCAGTTTGGGTTCCAGTTGATATTCAATTTTAAGAAAATTGAAAAGGAGGCTAATATCTTTCCTATTTGGACAAATAAATAAACATCTTCCATTTCGCAAGACAATGAGAAAGAGAGAAGAAAGGAACAAATAAAGGAATAACGTAAGGAAAGAAAAGAGAAGCGAGAGAAGATGGAGCTAATTATATACTTGAATTTGATGCCTTGTTACAAGTATTGTACTCCTTCGAAAACTGATTTCATCGAATATCAAAAAAAGGATAAGTTACAATCTATTTAGTATGGCACCTTAAACTTGAGGTTCACATTATAAAATATTTAGCATATGCAGAAAGTTTGCTGAACGGAAAAGTCATTCAAAGATCATCTCCATAGTTTATTGATAGCTGATTTTTTTTTTTTTGAGAGCTTACATTGTGCCAGGCATAGTTTTATGGGTTTTTAATCAGTTAACACATGAATATTTACAACAACCTTAGAAGACCTGTGTTATTAACACCCTTTTGTAAGTGAGAAAGCTAAAGCAGATTTATGAAGCTGGTAAATTCCTGATCTGATTCCAGAGTCAAGGCTGACAGCTTCCATGTCCTACTGCCTCCCATAGAGAAAAGAGGCAAAAAGAGACCATTGAAATTCATGTTTTGGGTTAAATAGATATGAGATACACCCAAAAGAAACATTTGTTTCAATGTTAAAATTTGGTCTTCAAAATATTAGACATCCAAATAAAAAAAAAAAGTACGGTTCATAAAAATCAAGTACTAAAAAACACATACTGTTGTAATTGATGTATTCATTTACCTCATCTGCTTAGTAGAATTTTTGACAGCTATCATGCAAACCTTTTCCATAGGTTTGTCCTACAATTTATGTTCACTTGTACTTCGATTTTAAGTAATGAGTTACCAATGCTGAGCAACACAGTTCTTGAAAAGCCCTCCAGCATAATGCCAAAGATTTATCCCTGAATTTTACTGGTGCTGTCAGCTTAATTATCTTCCCTTCTTGCTTCATTCTAATTTCAAATTTCATTTCCTAAACAAAATGTATATACATTTGGAACATATTTTTCTTTTCTAATTATGCAAAATAGTTCCTCTTTTCAGGGCACCTACTTTTAAAATATGAGTTAGTTCAGGAGTCAAGAATTTTAAATCATTACAATTAAATGTATTCAAATTCTCTGCATAAGGCTGTGCCATAAGAACCAGGCTTTCTCTTCTGGAAGCATATTGGTAATTTTAGAAACCGTAGGTGAATGATTAGTCTTTGACCTAAGCTGTTTTCTGTTTTGTTTTGTTTTAACCCACACTATTGAAATATTAATTATGAATAGCACTGTATCCCCCAGGTATGAACTTAAGAGTAGTGAATGTTTTTCCAAAGCCAATAGAAGCTGGCTTGGGATTCCTGACACAGTTTAATACTCACAGATGAAGTCACCAGTTCTGCCTTCCTGATCTCTTACATACCTCCAATCAAGATCAGACATCAGATAAAAGCTGGAGACTACAGTAGTCAGGCCCTTTCTATCTCTCCTGTGTCTCCCTGCAGATCTAAGCAAGCTTTCCCCTTCCCGGGTAGAAATGCGGACACTCAAAGGAAGAAGAGATTCAGCTCCCATTTAAGGTTAATCCCATCACCTGTGTTCTTGATCCTAACCCTTCCTGCGGATGCCTGGCCTTGTTCTATCAATTATTTCTTTTTCTTATATCTTCAAACTCTCCCTCTCCAGTGGCTTCTTCCCTGCAGGCTATAAATATGTTTCTCTTACCAATAAGCAAAAGATTTCAAAAAGAAAGAAAGAAGGAAGAAAACTAAAGGAAGGAGGGAGGGAAGGAAGGAAGAAAGGGAGGGTGAGAGAAAGAATCTGCTTGCTCGGTCCCTTTCTAATGTTGCCCTATTTTTTGGTCCTTTGCAGAGGAAAAATCACTAGTCAAGGAAATTTTATGGTCTGTTCATCAACACCCTCTGTTCACTCCTCCACACACCAGATTCTGGCTTGCATTGGTTCCCCTCCACAGATTCTCCTCTTTGGAAGGGTAGCAGTGGCCCCCTAGTTGGTATTTAGTTCATCTGCTCCAGTAGGTTAAAGTAATGGTTTTATTTTTCACATATAACCAAAAGTCTGGAGGTAAGCAATTCCTACCTATTAGGGCAATTAAACAATGTTGCCAGGGCTCAAGCTCTGTCTGTGTTCCTGTCCTACCATTCTTACTGCGGGACTCGCATCCTCCTGGTTAAAGTACGCTTCCTTCATTTGATCTGCATTCCTGGAAGGAAGGAGAAAGAAGACCAAAGAGCCAAAGGATCGCTCAGACTATCAAAATCACCCCCCTTTAAAACTGCTTCACTCTTTAAATGTCAGTCAGTGATTCCTGTTTAAACCCCACTGGCCGGAACTAGATGACTAAGAAAACAGTTTACAACTATCCATTATAGGAAGGTATCTTTGGTAGCCAGATGACCAAGCAAAATGTGTGTGGGGTTTTGCTAATAAGTATTAGGAAATTGAAGTTCACTGTGTAATAAGCTACTTCAGAACTTAGTGGTTTAAAATGATAATTATTATGTCCTAGACTTCTCGGGGAGAGGGTGGCGGGCAGCTCTGACACGATTCAGCTGCGTCTGGAGGATCTACACTGGTCTCGTGCTCTTGTCTAGGACCTCAGCTGGGATGGCTGAGTCGTCTTCTCTTCTCATGTGACCTCTAGTTGCTCAGGAGGTCAGGCCTTCTTCCCATGGTGGTCTGAGAGTTCCCAGAAGCAAAGGAAGGCAAGCCCCAACGCGCTAGTACTTTTTTTTTTTTTCTTTTAAAGATCTTATCCATGTATTTGATGAAAAGAGAGACAGCGAAAGAGGGAGCACAAGCAGGGGGAGTGGGAGAGGGAGAAAAAGGCTTCCCGAGAAGCAGGGAGCCTAATGCGGGGCTCGATCCCAGGACCCTGGGATCATGACCTGAGCTGAAGGCAGATGCTTAACGACTGAACCACCCAGGCGCCCCTGCTCTAGTACTTTTGAAGCATCTGTTGTTATCATATTTGTTAATGTCCTGTCAGCCAAAGCCATTTACCTTGTTAAGCCAGGTTCAAGAGGTAGAGAAATTCTACTTCCTGATAGGAAGGTGGTCCCGTCACACTGCGCTTAGGGATGGGAGTAACCTGTGGCCATTTTTTCCTCATCTACTTCCTAAGAAAGTACAAGAGAATAGGTATTGGGTGGGCAACAGTAGTGACTGCCTCATCTTACATATTTAAACTCTGTTTAATTTGTCAGGATCTTAATTAAGAATACTTAAAAAAAGGTCTGTCCATTCTATGTAGCCATTTAACTTTCTAACTCTCTACCTCCAATTTTTTTTTTAAAGATTTTATTTATTTATGAGAGATAGAGAGACAGAGAAAGAGAGAGCACAAGCAGGGGGAGTGGTAGAGGGAGAGGGAGAAGCAGGTTCCTCACTGAGCAGGGAGCACAATGTGGGATTCTTGGGACTCAATCCCACGACTCTGAGATCATGACCCAAGCCGAAGGCAGGAGCTTAACCCATTGAGCCACCTGGGTGCTCCAGATTCCTGATTTTTAAACCATGCAGTCTGTGGTAATGTGTTATGGCAGCCTGAGCACGTGGGAACAACTGTGCAATACACAGAACTTGTTATGTAATGTCAGAGTAACTCTGGACACCTGGAATGCCACCTAAGAAACTTTGAGGCAATCATCCATCCTAGGCTACAAATCCCAGTTCCCAACAATATGAAGATAACTTTCAAAAATATTTAATTATTTGGGCACCTGTTTAAAAGCCTATTAAAAATAGGTTCCCATCAGCTCCAAACTGCTTAGTGTGGCCTGAAAGTTCCTTCCTAATGTGGCTTGGTTCTTCCTTGGTGCCACTGATTGTCACAGTCACTCATAGGTTCTCCAGCCAAATGACAATAATGAATTGGCTTCTGTTCCTTGTACCCAAGCCTGCCTCTGTACTTTTATACCTGTTGTAACATCTATCTGGAATATCCCTCCTTTTTTATCTTTTGGGTGAATATTCACTCACTTTATGAACACTGCTTTTTCTTTAAATGAATCTTTAGCTGTAGTCCCCTCCCCCCACCAATCAAGCTCCCTCCAAAAAAGTCTGTCAGTTTTCCCTTCTGTGCTATATATATATATATATATATATACCCTACGTGTCTTGCTTCTTCATCCTTTAGTTGTTTATATGTCTGTAATCTTTAACAATAGGTTTTGTGAAAGTGAACTAATAAATTTGGCTTCACCATCAGAATGTTTTATTCTTCTATGATTATATAATAGGTATTTGAAGTTCCTTTTACATTTATTTCAATAACATTTTGAGGTAGTAATAGAAATTGTCTGCATTTGGGCTGCCACAGCCTTACTTCAGAAAGCACCTTATGCTCTCTCTTTATTCCTCTTATAGATTCCTCCATATAGATGAGCCATTGATGGAATATGAGATATACATGTATGATTACTGATAGCTTAATGCTTTATTTCTTCCAAGGATATCTGCATTTTAATTGTGCCAGGCAAAGATTTTAAACCAAGGAAATAAATCTTGAATGGTGGAATTTCAGCCAAAACCAAGAGTAAGGGCAGTGGGATTTCTCAGTGTGGCCCTTGAATTTTACCACATTTCTGTCTAACTCTTTCTTGTAGGTCTAAGTTTACCAATGTTCCAATTTATACATTGCAGACATAGTAGGTTAAAAAAATTAAGGAATCCGTGAATTTTGTGGGAGCTATTTGTCAAGTTTTATAGATGCATTTGTAATACTTCCAAAATTATCCTCCTGCTATTACTACCTCTTCATAATCACTAATAATGGTAACAGTCATTAATTAAAAATGTTCATGTGTGAGGCACTGGGCTAAGCACTTTACATATTATTTCATTTAATCCTCATGAGAACCCTAAGTGGAAGATGTAAAAACAGAAGCATCAAGCAAGAGTTAAGTAAGAGGCACAAAAAAATGTAGTAAAGGTTTGAACCCAGAAAGCTCGCTTTTAGTTTCTTTTAAACAATGATGTTATGTGACTTGCTCAAAACTGCCCCTTATGCCGAACTTGGATTTGACTGTGCGGGACATGGAGAAATACAAACCAGCTCCTCCCATCCTGTGCCCGTGGGTGGAAGAAATGCTCTAGGATCCTCATCATGCTTAGCCATCATTTTAATGTAGTTCAAAAGGATTTTCAAGCTGGTAGCGTTTCAGTTCTACCGTGGACTTCTGATACCTGATGTTCCTGTCTCGCAATTAACCAGCCTATTTTGCCTCTGTGGAATTCCTGCCAACCTGACCGACAGTGAGCTCTCAGGACTGCTCTCACCAACACCCAGTCTTCTTACTTCTCGACCGGTCGCATGGTGTTCACTCCAGGTCACACAAAGTCCCTTCCACTCTCAGAACATCTCTTCCCCAGCCTCAGATTGTACACCCAGTCACAAAAGCAAGCTTCCTTTTCACACCATAAACTGAAGCTTCAACAAAGCCTCTGCAGTTGTGAATATTCGTATTATTTCTTTATATCTCTGTTATTTTAAATGGCCATTCCAAATCCTCCAATCTGTTGAAATGTATAACCTCAGTCTGTGACTCAGTGATTCAGTCACGCAAACATTTCTTTGGTTATCATTGGTGCCTCACTCACATTTAACCATGCTCCAAACCTCTTTGGCCTGACTTTCTTGAATTCCAACTCTGTATTTCTATCTGCTCGGAAACATCTTCATCTGATTGCACCCTACCATCACCTCAACCGAACTCACTGAAATATCCTCTCCCTACAAAATTCCGATTTCTGAGAAAGTTGCCGTAATTTTCTGTATCACTTCTGCATGACACCTCAGAATAATTTCCCTATTTCTCGTTCTGCAAGGCCATTTAGTCACAGGCTGCTGGTGTTTTTCTTTACAAAAGCTCTTGTACCTGGGGTGCCTGGGTGGCTCGGTGGGTTAATGCCTCTGCCTTTGGCTCAGGTCATGATCCCAGGGTCCTGGGATTGAGCCCCAGGGAGCCTGCTTCCTCCTCTCTCTCTGCCTGCCTCTCTGCCTACTTGTGATCTCTGTCTGTCAAATAAATAAATAAAATCTTTATAAAAAACAAACAAACAAAAAAGTTCTTGTACCTGTCTTTCCTCATCCATTATATCAATGCAGTAATACATGAACTGGTTCCTTTGCCTTTAGTTTCTTCCTTTCCAAGCCAACCAAAGTGCTGTTAGTGTCATTTTTTTTCTTCTAAAACACAATATACTTTGTTTATTAAACTTTATGTGTACAGTATTTTAAATGACATCAGAATAACAAAGGAGAACTATTACAACTTCTAACAGGAGCATATGTTGATGTTCACATCTGGTCCCAACTTATTTCTACAGCTTTTTTCCCCTATGTTAATTAGATTAGTCTAGGCTGTGTGGCAGCAAACAGAAGTCCAAAATCTCAGTGGTATAGTTTAAAAAAAAAAAAAGTAGTCTACCTTCCAGGTAATGGCTGCTTCAGTGAATTTGTGCACTAACAGGTGACAAATTATCAGTGCTACTTAGAACTTGTGGTGCCTCCGTATTTACCGCAGCATGGCCTGGGAGAGCCTGGAGAATCAACACAAGAGCTTTTCAGCACCTCAGCCTCAGACAGATACGTGTCCCTTTGGATCAGACTTCATTGTCCAGAAATAGCTACATGGCCCCACCAAACAGTGAATAACAAGGAAGTGTAATTGTCGTGTGCCTAGAAAAGAAGAATATGAAATGGAACTTAGTAAACTTACAGCATCTGTTACTTCTTAAAAAGAAGGCTCAGGGCCATCCGTCCATTTATGCGGGTCATCTCACTCTCCTGCAGCATTCTTTCCACTTTTCTTTTAAGGCAAAACAATCAAAGCTCCCTACATTCAGGAAAAACAAAAACAAAAATTGTTCTGATCACCATAATTCAGAGAGTTTTCTATTTTCCTTAAATTCTTCTAGAAACATTTTCTCCCCTCTGTCATTGTTTTGGTGATGGGATAGCTCTTAATGTTACCCTCTGAATATTTCTGAGTCTCTATCTTCTCTGTACTTACTGTATGGCTTTAGGTAGGTGGGACCACGTGACTGGTTGTGAGCAGAGGCTGTGCCACTTGTGAGCTGAATCATTTAACTGATGCTAAGACATCCTGAAGAGCTTTCTTTGAGTCTACCTTGGTCATTAGGCATGATCCAGATAGTACATGCTCCATCAGCCTAGGTTGCAAAAGTGAGTGCCTTACGGAGTACAATCTACAGCTGCTCCACCAGGGGTATGTGTGTAAGTGACACAAAAGTCCTTGTATTTAAGCTGAGACCTGTGGGTTTGTTAATCCAGCCAATTTTAACTGAAACAAATTGCTACCAGTAGTAGAATGCTACATTACAGAGATACTAAGACTCTATAAAGTATGTAGCAATAGTTAAAGGGCTAAGCATACCTGTGTGGTGAACAAACAGGTTTCACAAATTGGGATCTGGGGCACCTGGGTGGTGCTGTTGGTTAAGCACCTGCCTTTGGCTCTGGTTATGATCCCAGAGTCCTGCATTGGGCTCCCTACTCAGAAGGGACTCTGCTTCTCCTCCCACCCCACCTCACCCCGTGTTCTTGCACTCGAGCTCTCTCTCTCTTTCTCGCCCTCTCGAATAAATAAATGAAATCTTTAAAAAAAAAAATGGGATCCATGAAATATGTCAGTGAAGCATTTGGTAAACTGTAGATTGTATTAACTTGGAAGAGAGATTATACGCCTAGTTAACTTGAGTGCTAGGAAGCACAATTGGAAAGTAGTCATTAGATACAATGCTTGTTGCTGTTGGGTATGTTTGACAAATATTATAAGTAAAAGATGATTACAAAGTGATTTTTCTGGTTCATAAGTGGAAGTGAAAGAAAATAGAAAGGCTTAGGGAACTTGTAGACTTGGAAAATTAAAATATTTCGTAACTGTAAAAGAGTAAAAGATAGATTACAAGCCCTTGGCAGGTGAGGAGGATACCATATTGTTGGTGGATAGAGCTGCGATAAGCACTGGTGCAAAATGGCTTAAGAGCTGCTCAAGATTTCACTGAAGGGGACCCGGAAAAAATTTCCAGTGGAGGAGAATGTTATGGAATAGATGGTAATGATACAAGTATTTGTAAAAATATGGGGGAGCAATGCCTAAAAGGAGAGTGGAGGTTTCTTATTTATATATGGCCCAGGTTATAGATTATGGTGTCCATTACAATGTGCCTTACAAACCTCTGACTACAGGGAACTTAACTGATCAAGCTGCTGCACTTTGATATCTATTACCGTGTTTACCCTTGTATCATTGTTTCCACGTGTCCTCACAGTCAGCGACTGAGTCCAACAAGGTAGCCCACTTCTAGGAGATAAAGGATTACTCTGACGGCTGACTTTGGCTACAGAAACTCCCTTTGACAGCACGGCCATCTAGGATGCTTCTACCCAACCTTCCTTTCCTTTCTCCTTCACTCAGGGTCAGATTTACATCACATGCTGCTATCTCTCCTACTCTTCTCTGGATCCTTCCCCATTCTCTCTCATAGTTTTTTCCCCTTATAGTATAATTAGACATTTATTCCCATCTTGGCATCTGTTTCTTGGAGGACCTGAAGGAACACACTATTCTTAGGGTATGGGGTGAGAATAACTTGTCTTTTTTTCACAGATGTCCATCTCAGGAAGAGCTACAACCAGACCTGCTATAAAGACTATCATACATCACCCTCAACTTTAAGAACTCTGATACATCACCCAAAGAGTGGGGACTTTGAGCTTGGTGCCCTGTTAGGTGGGACTTTTGTTTTACTCCCGTGGTCAGAGGGTGAGTGTGTTTTGACTGCATAAAGAAGAATGAGCCAAATATTTGATTATCAGATTCTGAGTTGTGGTCATGATAAAAGCTTTTCACTATCTCTGAATCTAAACTTCCAGGGATATGTTAGATAGCATTTTCTGATGCTTGTCATGGGGTGGCACCAAGTGACTAGATTTGGCTAGTGAGTTCTAAGTAGGTGAGAGCAAATGTATATATTTAGACCAGGACACACATTAAAAAAAAAAAAAAAGTATCCTACATGGGTAAGAAATAAACCTTTAGTGTTTTAAGTTATAAGAAATTAATTATTTGAACATAATTCATCCTAGCATTTCTCCAACTAAGTGTGTATCAGAATTACCTGGAAGATTTGTTAAAATACAGATTTTGGAGCCACAACCCTTTGAGTTTCTGATTTAGTACATCTGGGGTGGTACTCGAGAATCCACATTTCTGAGAATTTCCCAGGTGGTAGTGGTGCTGCTGCTCCAAAGACCACACCTTGAGAACCTGATCTAACCAATCCTGATTTACACAAGTATTAACCCCAACATTCTTTTGAGCCTATGTAACTATGAGCATGAAGCTGTTTAAGGACAAGCCTAATGGAGGTCACTTTTCTGCACAATGGGGATCCTACTCAAGTCCGAAACAATTGGGAAATTGCTTTTCCCATCAATGGAAATGGGAGATAATCCCAAATGTTCTCTACAGTGTGGGCAATATACTTAGCAGTCAAAGCATATTCAGTGAAAGACAGAAGACTTTGGGACTGTGCAAATATAAAAGAAAGCATGAGGAGTTGTACTGGTCAGCACTCAGAGAACAGAATCTACTCTAGTCAGTTTAAGTGGGAATTGTTTTAGTACGTAGTATCGAATAGCTTATAAAAATGTTAAGAAAAATGAAAAAAAAACCTATAGGCATTGTGTCTATCCTCTTTACTGCTGTATCTCCACTTTCCATAAGTACCTCATACTTAATGTGCGTGTTTGATTGAATAATGCCAAGAATTCACAACTTTTATTCCAGCCTCTCATCAACCTTGTTCATTGTGCCTCATTATCAGCAAATGTGTAGGTTATAGTTGGGTTTAACTGAAAACTGTTTAACATGACATTATTTGAGAAAATTTACTCTTTAATTTTCTCTTCATCTGTATGGTTAGAGGTAAGATAATGGACTCTGCTTAGTGTTCAAATTATCAATTTCTCAAGAGGTGAGTTTAGAGATGTCATGGGTCATTTTAGAGATACAATCAACTCCTAGCTTTTACTGAAGCCACCTTTCAGAAGTTCACCGAATAAACCTTACTTTAAAATTGGTATAGGTTTGCTGAATTGGACCCTTCAAATAAACTAATTCCATCCTATGCTAATAGAGTTGATTAAAAAAGGAAAACACATACAAAGATCCTGAAAATTAGGTGGAAGTGAATAACAAAATACTACAAAAAAGAGATTTACTGACATCTAACAAAAATGTTTTATTTTAAAGATGTTGTTTATTTATTTGACAGAGAGAGATCACAAGTAGGCAGAGAGGCAGACAGACGGGGAGGGGGAAGCAGGCTCCCCGCAGAGCAGAGAGCCCAACACGGCACAGCACTGGGTCCCCTCCCAGGGCTTTGAATCATGACCTGAGCAGAAGGCAGAGGCTTGAACCCACTGAGCCACCCAGGTGCCCCCAAAAATGTTTTTTTAATTAAGTCTTTTCTGTTATGGAAACTGAATCAATATAGCCTAACCTATTTCTATCCTCTATACATCTTAGTTATCATGTGACACCTATCTTGCAGAGAAACAAAGTTGAATTGAAGCTGGTATTCAGGAGTAAAACAACTATTTTTGTTGCTGAACATTAATTTTTTTTTAAGCTAGCAGCCAGGTGTTTGAAATTGGACTGATTTGGGAGGAAACAGGTAAAAGAAAGATCATTATTATGAGGTCCATTTTTATGCAGCTTCAAAACAATGATATGGGAAAGCATACATTTTTCTTAATCCTCTTTTTTTATGTGAGGAAACCTGTTCATGCAAATGTTACATGTTACCAAGCACTGCTCTTATATCAGGCAGTCGTCAGTCCACATAATGTTGGCTCCTTCCATCCTGTTCACATCCGTAGAGCATAAATTGGTAATTGTGTGGTAACTATGCAATTAACTCATGACACCACTGTACCTTTTCATTAGCGTCACCAAGAGTAGTATTACCCTCTCAGTGACCTCAGTGTAAGTGATAACATCCTTAGCTGTTAAAGTGAAAAAAAAAAAAAAATTAAGAGAATTTAGTGTTGTGAAGGGTGATGGAGTGACAGCCTTGAAGACTGGAGCCCTTTTTATCTACCTTGGCACAAATACTGAAAATGCAAACCTCTCTAAGCAGCCTCATTAGTACATCTCACCTCTTTTCTCTAAGAACAGAGGATTTCTTACTTATTCTTTTACTTGCTAAGATCACTTGCAGAGTTATCTATTGAGTTCACAATTTTTTTCATGAAGGTTAATGGCTGAGAGAGCCCTCCCGGTGTTACTGGTTTATTTGCCCTGCTTCCAGACAGTACTCAAACTAACAAATACATTCACTCTATCTGTTCTTACAGCATAACTTTGGAAATCCTTATCTTTAATTCTCATTTATTAAGTGTCTATTTGAGGTATAAACAAAAACTATTAACCATTTTGTAATTACTTTTACATTAAAAAAAAGAAAAAGCGGGGGTGTCTGGTTGGCTCAGTAGGTAAATCATGAGAATCTTGATCTCATGTGAGATTGAGCCCTATGTTGGGCATAGAGATTAATTTTTTTAAAAAATTACTTTTACGGAAAATTCATTCAGTGTTGGCCAGGTTTTTGCTCTTTAGGTTCATGTTCTACTGAAGATAAAATTGAAAACAAATCATGTATTTAGTAGTACAGCCTTTCTTGAACTATGAGATAACGGAGAAAGGAACTTACACCGGAGAGGGTTGTGTATCTTAGTGATTAAAAAGTAAGGGCTCAGAAATCAGATTCACCCGGATTTGGGTCTAGATGTCCCCATTTCTGTTTAATGAGGGCATATAAGAAAAAACAAAGTATTAGAAAATGCTTCTCTGAGTTATTTGGATATGAAGGAGTATTAGAGTAATCTAGGCATAAGGAAGAATATTCTAGAAAGAAAAACTAAGAAACTGTCATATGAAATGGCCCTATCATAAAAGAGAGCCCAGCATACCTACCATGACTTCTAAATGTGTGTATGGGGTGTGTGTGTGTGTGTGTGTGTGTGTGTGTGTAGGTGTGTAGGTGTGTCGTGTGTGAATGTGAAGAAGAAGGGAAGAAGGAAAGGTGGGGAATGCAAGGTGAAATAGAAGGATTTTCATAAAATATGTGCTTTTGAAAAATCATACTAGTTGCAGTATAAACCACAGACAGGACAAGAATCTATGTGGGTGATTAGCTAAAACTTTATTGTATGGTTTCAGGCAAGAAATGAAAGTAGTCTTCACTAGGGTGCTGGCAGTGGGGATAAGAAAGGTGGATACAGATTCAAGAGCTATTTAGGAGACAAAGCTGATAGGACTTAGATATTGGGAAGTGAGGAGAGGGAATACCATGGATGACCCTAGGTTTGGGCTTGAAGACGTAGATAGTTATTTACTCACATGGAGGATGTTAAAGAAAACCAGATTTGTGTGAGAAGACCAGAGATTAATCAAGGTGACCTTCAAGTCCCCAAGAGGAGATCACAAGTCCACAGCATCTCACATCTACCTTTTTAGTAACTTGCAACTACTTTTGTGTCTTCCCATACATTTTCCACAGTGAAGCCAGAACCTTCTTATAAAATCTCAAATTTGATTACCACACTTTTCCTTCAGCTTAAAACCCTTAAATCACTTCTCACTGCACTTAAGATTTAAAACAAAACAAAAAAGTTAACAATCTAAAAAGCCTGTCTGATCTGTTCCCGCTTCTTCTGTATTAGATTATGGCACTCTTCCCCTTACTCATTAGACTTCCTTTACATTGGCCCTCTTTAGTTTCTTGAAAGCATCATGATCTACAGTGACATGCTGAACAATCTTGGCTTATCCATCTTCTACCCATCCTTCAGTTATAAGCTCAAACTCTTTCAAGGACATCTTTTTTACTATATGTTCTTCTGGTCCTCCTGATTTTCTTTTATAACAGTCATTACTGTTTGTAAATTTGTAACTGTGAGACTATAAAACATCAGACTCTTTATGAAAGATTATATCTGGATTGGTAGGATATCACAGTTTATTTGGATGCTGTGGTGGGCAAAATATTGCTCTCCTCCAAAGAGTTCCATGCCCTAAACTAGAACTCGTGAACATGTTATTTTATATAGTAAAAGGGATTTTGTAGATTGATCAAGGACCTTGAGATGGAGAGATTATCCTGGATTATTTGAATGGACCTCATCTAATCTCATGGGTCTTAAAAGTAGATAACCTTTTCTGCTATGGTCAGATAAAGAGGTATAGTGGCAGAAATAGGTTCAAGGGATGCTACTTTACTGATGGAGAAAGGGGGACTCAAACCAAGAACATAGGCAGCCTCAAGAAGCTGGAAAAGGCAAAAAAATAGGTTTTCCTCTCCATGAATGAATGTAGTTCTGCTGCACCTTAATTTTAACCCATTGAGACCTGTGTTGGCCTTGTGATCTAATGAACTATCAGATAGTGAATCTGTGTTAAGTCAGTAAATTTGCTGTAATCTGTTATAGCAGGAGTAGAAAACTAATAGAGATGAGATTATGAATTTTGTTTGTACCACAACTAATTCTAAGCATAGTTCTGGTACACAGGTTCCTAATTCACAAATTACATTGTTTATCACGATGCCAAATCTCATGAAAATATAGTAGTCTAAATTATTAATACAAAAAATTATCTTTAACTTTGATCTTCTTAATTGAATTCTCAGTAGCAATTCATAATAATATCAAATGTTTCACTTCAGAAAAAATAAACTTACAAAGCTCTACATTGATTCCATAAATTGTACAAAGCAATTATTGTTATTATTAAAATTGGCTTATGTAATTATTGCCCATAGCTCTGAGAGTAAAATTAATTCAGAGTAATGGTTTTTGATCTATATGAAAAGTCACATCACAGTGTTATAGGTAAATGTACCTTCTACCAGCCATGCTTGTTCAGTCTTTGTCTTCAAGCACCATCTTTTTAGTGTAACTTCTGAAACAGTTGTTAATGCTTCTTCATCTGGTTTGTTTCTTCTTTTTTTTTTTAATGTGATTAGTGATGTTTTCATACTCCCACAGTGGATGAGAGGGTCCACAAATATTTTAAACCAGTTATATATTAATTACCAACTCTCCTAAGGAACAAATTTCTGTACTTTTTTTTTTTTTTTTACAAATATGATTTTTTTTGCTTTCTTGTTGCCAAAAGTGTTTATTGCAAAATAAAATAGTATATTTTTATGACATGTAACATGATTGTTCATCTTCCTTTTTACATTTTATGTAGGCCTAACCTATAGCTCTCCTTGTTTCCAGATATGGTTTATGGCACAACTGGCTAGAACACCAAGTGGTCACCAGGGAGGGAAGGGGTCAAATAAGTGAGCCGATGGCCCCTCTATCATTCAGACCAGAGAATTAACTGCCCCTAGCCACATGTGTCCATCTGCGTGTCATGCGGAACTTATACTCAAATTTCCCCAGACCCCTGTCCCTCAACTGTCCTTTAAGTTTGTATGACTATTTTCTTGAGGATGAATTTCTTTGTTCTGAGGAGTCTTTGTTCTTAGTCTCCTTCAAAACTGAAGAATTTTGTCACAAAATGCTACTTTATCAATATCCATTTCCTCTCACAAAACATTTCCACCCCTGATGCAAATATACCTCTAGCTGTTCCCTCTTGCCTACAGTCCACATAGTGCTCGGCATGTCTGCTTTCACAATTTGAAGACCTTAGGGCCTTGCTCTGGAACCCCTGCCATCTGCTTTTCTTCAGGTCTCTGTGTTCCTAGATCATTTGCCATAGTAATAGAAACTCATAAAAGAAAAATTCAAAGCCTGGAGTAACTGCCACAATTATCTGCTTTCTTGAAACAAATTTGCTTTGCAAATGCGTCAGATATGACTCTCAGTCCACAAACCAGTTGTACTGGAAATGGAAATTCATATTTTGATACCAAACTTAATGTCTATTTCAAGTTTCCAATTTCCATGACAGAAAATTAACCTCAGGCAACTCCAGGTGATCTTAGTTAATTCAGGATCCCTCTCCAGTCCTCTATCTTCACCTCGTCAGAATTATCAGTGGCTTTCTTAATGCCAAACACTAAGCAATAAAGACTTCCTAGGATCCACCTGTCTCTGTTCTCTTCTCCTAAGTTGCACGGGGTACTGGAAGATTCTTGGTCCTTGGTCTATCAGCTGTTACACCATTGTTCCTGAATCCTGACTACAAGCCTTCTCTAGATCACCCTTCTTAGCTACTTCCACACTTCTCTCAGGGGCACATGATCCATTTGGATCTCACTCTATGCGGCTCTAAGGCTGCCTTGGGCCCATATGCATAGACACACAGATCCTTTCTTCTGCCTCTACTCCCTACTGGCCAAGAGGAGTTCTGGGTCTAAAATCTCCCTGAAAAGAGTCAAATATGGCCAGTCACTATACTCCACTGAAAGAACTTGTGTTCTAAATGGGCAAAGTAGAATCAGCCACTACCAGATGCCATGCTCGGGCCTCAAGAGGAAATATACTTCAAAGTCAGAAATGAGGCTACATTTTCCTAGTCTTCGTTACAATAAAAAGAGTTGCTAGCTATTCATGTGGCTTTATCATTAGTAGATTAAATTTAAGATTAAGTCCAACTGTATTTTTTCATCACTGTTATATTATTTTGTATTCTTGTGCCTCTGTGTTTGGAACCAAAAATATTATTAGTTCTTACAGAAGTGATTTACAGACCAAAGGAATATGTGATCTGAATTTTTTTTTTTATTTTAAAGTTTTTTTTTTTTTAAATAATTTCTACACCCAAGGGGTGGGACTTAAACTCATGACCCTGAGATGAAGAGTCCCAGGCTCTTCTGACTGAGCCAGCCAGGTGCCCCATATGACCTGAATTTGAAATCATCTGAGGTGTAGAAATAAGTGATGTGGGAAATGGATTTGTTTGACTTAGTTATGTAATTTTAGAAATTTATCCAGTGTATTAGCAAGGCAGCAAAAGTAGGGTAGAGCTTTTATGAAAAAGAAAACCTATGCCTCCACCTTCATCTTAGTAAGGACAGAGCAGTTAAAACTTCTTTACATAGGGCTAGTATTTGGGTTCCAGTCTCTACTATGTACTGCTGTTCCAATAATTGGAGACAGCTCTCTTGCCCTGTAACTTTCATGGACTCTGGTAACAAATTCAATTGAGGAAAGAACCCTAACACAGATGTTTTCTCAGGGAAATACATATATTCTTTGCTGTATTTCAGGTAAGACAGGCAAAGTAGATTTGGTTATATTTTGAAAGAATCCTTTTATTTTCAATTATTTATATCCTGTCATTTTCTCCAAAGAATTTAAGATGAACTCCAGTAGGATCTAAGTTGTTGTTCCAGTCTGAATGGTGTAAGAAGAGAAATATCTGGTCCCCTTATTATGTTGAAGACGTGTTTTCAGAAGCCAGTGGAGCTTCCCATGTTTTTCTCTCCCCTGATTATACTCTTATAGTAGCATAAATTCACTTACTAAGAAGACAGTGTTATGACATTAATCCTCTTCTTTTCCAGATCTCTAGTAGGAGGATGGTAAACATCTGGCGTCTATAACAGTAAACATAAGAATGCATATTTTGCAGACATTATGCCTTTTTTAAAAGTTACATTCAAAGCAATAACAAGATACATCCTACTGAAAGTTCTTGATATTCCATTCTGATTCTTTACTGTTCACAAACATTAGCTGAAAGACTGTATGTTTAGAACTATGAGCAGTACTATGTAGACTTAAAGGGAAACAGAAGGCATGCCATTTTCCATAGAAAAGTCTAGAACCTAATGGAGAGAGTAAAGGCATACTTATAAGAAATGACTAAAGGAACTAAGCATATCATTATTCTGTAATGTCAAAGGAATGATCAAATTTCTATTTTGTGGCAATACAAAAACAAAGAAGCAGGGTAGGACCAGTCAAAAGAGGCTGATAACGGGTGGTGTTCCACAGATCACTAAGATTGAAATGAGGGGCATCAGTCATGCCTAGAATTATGCATCAGATCTGGGGAGGTAGAGAAAAGTTATTCTAACTCTACAACTAACATAAATATATTTTCCTATTCCCTTCCACTGATTGATATAAATCTTAAACTGTTTGATCTCAACTTTTTTACATTACCCTTTAAACATTCTATCATTCTCTGATTTTTTAAGATACAAGTATCTAGCTCACCAATGTTTAAAAGAAAAACATCATGCAGTTCAGTTCAAATAAAATTGTAAAACAAAACAAAATTTCTTATGAATATATTTTAAAACTCTATAATTTTAATCAATAAACTTAGCCCACAGATACTTCCTATGATCAGAGGACCTCTGAAATCACTCTCTCTGTTCAGAAGAAAAGTGGGAAAAAACACTAAAAGATAAGCTATAATTCTTGTTTTCCAGGAGCCTGTTGTTTCCATCTGCCCAGAAATCCTCTTCTTTTCCGGGTACTATCAGAACAACCCCACATAACTTCCACACACTCATACAGAATTTGGGACCTACTTCAAAGCCCTGAGTGTTCTGATAGGTTATGATGGCTTGCCAGGCAGATTATTCAGCCCCAGGCTAGCCCATTCACCAACCACAGAACACATCTCAGGCTGAACTAATGATAGTTTTATATCCTCTTGGTCATAGTGTTCAAGAGGTAGATATGTGACCTAAAGTGGGACAATCAGAGCCCTTCCTTGAATTTTTAAAGTGGATGGAAAACAGCTCTTTCCTCTAGAATTGTAAACTGTTAAGATATAAACTCAAGACAAGTTCCCCACTATATTAAACTACCTGAGTCAAAATACATTACTGGAAGTCAAGACCAGTGATGGTGGTTGTGGCTGAAGAGAGAAAGCTGGAGGAAAAAAGTAAAAGAGTGTGCTAATGCTATTTGAAGTCCAAGCTCCAGCTTGTGTTACTGAAAGATGCTCTACTCCTATCTTTCTATGGCTTGGTTATGTGAGACAATACATTTATTAAGCTTTTTGAGTTGGGTTTCTGTCACTTGTAAATGGAAGTTTCATAATACAGAATTCAGGATGTGTGAATGAATTATAGAACAAGAGAACAATACATAATAAAATTATATAATTAAAATTCAACAAAAGTTCACAGAAATAAGGCAGAGCCATAAGAAGGAAGCATGGAGGGGCACCTAGGTGGCTCAATGGGTTAAAGCCTCTGCCTTCGGCTCGGGTCATGGTCCCAGGGTCCTGGGATCGAGCCCCGCATTGGGCTCTCTGCTCGGCGGGGAGCCTGCTTTCCTCTCTCCCTCTCTCTGCCTGCCTCTCTGCCTACTTGTAGTCTGTGTCTGTCAAATAAATAAATAAATAAATCTTTAAAACAAAAACAAAAAAAGAAGGAGGCATGGACCACTAAATCTTGTTAAGAATTTTGAATGGAAAGTAAGATTTTATGATTTTAAGAAAAGAGAATTCTTTACTTATATAAGTATATAAGCAAAGGAATGGAGGCAGAAAGACTATAATATAAACATACATTTACATTTTATGAATATACAAATTTACAAATATACAATATACAATTTACAAATATACAAATATATAATTACATTTGTGTAAAGTACAAATATAAATTTCAACTATATACATAACCTATGACTGAGAAGTATTAGTTCATTTTATCAAATTACCTGAAAATTCATTAATAGGAGTCTAATTTGGGATAATTCTTTTGAAAAAGACATTAGGCATTTAGAAGGTTATTAGTCACTATACTATATTATGGCATAAATTAATGTGGTTATTTCAATTCTTCTTAAAATATAATTGTTATCAACCAAATTGAAGGAATGGGTGTTTTGATAAAGAGTCAAGAAGCCAGGAGAAACCATGACAATCTTGAGGAAGAAAAAAGATGGAAAATTTGTCCTAACAATTATCAATACTTATTTTAAAGCTGCAGAGACAGTGAAATATTTGTGCAGCAAAAGAAAGATAGGCACACACACTAGGAATTAGGCATTGATTTAAGATATGTATTCTTTTTAAACTTTTAATTAATTAATGGAATTCTCTAAATTTTTATTGTACTTCACTTAAACTTGGATCTACATTATGTTGTGTCAAATATGGAATGTAGATAAATGGCAGTCCTCCTAGGCTGTAAAGCTGTGAAAAACCCTTGCTTCTATAATAACAACAAGAAAAACAAAATTTAAAACAACAACAATGTCCTATGCCGCTAGTAAAGAACACTGAATACAGGGAACGCTCAATGAATTGAATTCTAGACAAAGAAGCCCTCCACATGTGATCAGAGAAGCACTACCGGAAGTGAGCATCTAGTCTCGATAACAGTGAACAGAAGAAAGTCTTACAATAGAAAGAGAATAAATAGGAATAGAAGGAATCATCTAGGCCTTAGACAAGAGGGTGGACTGGAGAGATGAGATAGAATCTGAAAGAAACCCAAATATAAAACAAATTGCACTAACAATTCTCTCCTACCTCCCCACAATGTGAACTTAAGTTTCACCCCTCACAACAAAAGGGGAGAGAGCAAGAAAGAAAAGAAAGAACAAAGAAGAAAGAAAGGGGAAAAAAAGTGGTTTTGGTAAAAAGCATAATGAAATCACAGAGAATCACAATTAATTATGGGTTGCCACATGTGTACCACGTTTTGGTTTAAAAATATCTGAAACTTAGATCCAGCCTCAAATGATCAAAATGGTAATAACATGGAAGTTTGGGGATTACTACGATCATGGGCAAATTCAACTGAATTTGAAGCTATAACCCAACCCCATTCAACTCAATTTTAAAAGGTATCTAAACAATTAGCCCTTCACCCTAAATGCCAGGCAGAGAAAAAGGTTTGGATTTCCTGAGAAATAAATAAAACTAAATTTAAGAAAATCATATCTTAATCTCCACTGTTCTCTACACAATGTTTAATAACTCTTAAAAGTAACAAACAAGGGACATCTGGGTGGTTCAGTGGGTTAAATGTTTGACTCTTGATTTCAGCTTAGGTCATGATCTCAGGGTGGTGAGATTGGGCACCGCATTGAGCCCTGTTCTGGGTACGGAACCTGCTTAAGATTCTCTCTCTCCCTTGCTCTCTGCCCCTCTCCCCTCTTTCCCTCTCAGAAGAAGAAGGGGGAGGAGGAGGAAGAATAGGAAGGGGAGGGGGAAGAGGAAGAGGAGGAGGAGGAAGAAGAAGAAGCAGGAGGAAGAGGAGGAGGAGGAGAGGAAGAAGAAGAAGTAGAAAACATTCTCTCATTCCTTATTTCACAATGAAAAATATATTACCAATATTACCTTACTACTGGACATTTTTCAATAAAATATTTTATTAAGCAGTTGAGTTCATATATAATTAGGAATATCTGACTCTAGAATCTTCATTCTTAACCATTTATTTTAAAAAGCACACAGCATACACACAAAAAACCTAAAACCCATAGTTCCGAGTATAGTAATAAAGGCATAAACATTTTGATATAGAACATTTGTACCAATATTTTGGACAAAAAAAAATAGGTGTGGAAAATAAATTTCATACATATGATTTTAGTTCTTCCCACACATATTTGCCTAATTTTTGTATCTTCAAAATTTTATGCTTCTAAGGAAGAAATCTCAAGAAAAATTAAAAATATTTCGAACTATTTAAAAGTGAAAACACAAATTATCAAAATTTGTAGGATGCAATAAAAGCAGTGCTTAGAGGGAACTTGACAACATTTAATGAATATATTAGGGGAAAAAAGAGATCTAAAATCAATAATCTACCCTCCATCTTTGAAGCTAGAAAAATAGGGGAATGTTAAATCCAAAGTAAGTAGAAGAAAATAAGTAATATAAATTAGAGCAAAAATCAATGAAATTAAAAATAGGAAATCAATAGAGAAAATAAGTGAAACCAAAGCTTGTTCTTTGAAAAGATCAATTAAATTGATAATCCTCTAAGAAGGCTAAGAAAAAAGAGGATATAGATATTAATATTGATATTAATGAAAGAGAGGATAATACTATAGATCCTATGGATATTAAAAATAATAAAGGAATATTATGAATAATGCCTACAAATTTGTTAACCTAGGTGAAATGGAACAATTCTTTGAAAGACACAATCTGCCAATACTCACACCAGAAGTAAATGATTTGAATAGGTCTATACCCATTAAAGGAACTGAATCAATAATTAATAACCTTCCAAAACACAAAACACCAGTCCCTAATAAGTTCATTGGTAAATTCTACCTCATATTTAAAGAAGAAATTATAAAAAATTCTCTATATTCTCTTTCATGAAATAGAAGAACAAGGAATAATTCCTAAGTCATTTTCTGAGGCAAGCATTACCCTAATACCAAAACTGGATTAAGACATTACAAGAAGAGAAAACTACGGACCAATGTCTCTAAGGAAATAGATGCAAAAGTCCTAAACAAAATATTAGAAAATTGAATCCATTAATGTATAAAATAATTATACACCATGACCAAATGGGATGTATCCCAGGTATGCAAGGCTGGTTCAACATTAAAAAAATCAATAAATGTTGGATGCCTGGGTGGTTCAGTTGGTTAATTGTCTGCCTTAAATTCAGGTCATGATTCCAGGGTCTTGGAATGAAGTCCTGCAGGACTCCTTGCTCAGCAGGGAGCCTGCTTCTCCCTCTGTCTGCTTTTCCCCCTGCTTGTGCTCTCTCTCTCTCTCCAACAATAAATAAATAAAAGCTTAAAAAAATCAATAAATGTAATCCACCACAGCAATGGGATAAAGGAAAAAAAAAATCCCATGATCATATCAACAGCTGCAGAAAAAGCATTTGACAAAATCCAATAGCTATTCATGTTAAATACTCTCAGCAAACTAGGAATGGAGGTGATCTTCCTCAACCTGATAGACTATATATATACAAAAACCCTACAACTAATATCATACTTAATGGTAGAAAATAAAAGTTTCCTGTTAAATCAGGAACTAGGAAAGGATATTCCCTCACACCACTCCTTTCCAACATTGTAATGTAAATCTTAGATAATGCAATAAAACAAAAAGGGAAATAAAAGGTATGCAGAATGGGAAAGAAGACACAAAAGTATCTTTGTTTACAAATAACATGATCATTTACGTAGAAAATCCTAAGGAATTAACAGTAACAACAAACCCCTGGAATTAATAATCAAGTATAGCAAAGTTGCAGGTAACAGGGTTAATATACAAAACCAATCACTTTCATATATTCCAGCAATGAACCAGTGAAATAAAATAAATTTAAAATAAAAGCATGGTACTACTCACATTAGCACCTAAAAAAAAAAAAAACACTTAGACATTAACCTGACAAAACATATATACAAGATCAATATGAAGAAAACTATGGAATCCTGATGAAGAGAATAAAAAAAAACTGAATAAATAATAAATAGATAGAGAAAAATTCCATATTCATGGATAGGAACACTTGATACTGTCAAGATGTCGGTTTTCCCCAACTTGAACTATAGACAGTGCAGTTCCAACTAAAATCTGAACAAGTTATTTTGTAGATATCAGCAAACTGATTCTAAATTGGAGCTTGAAAAGCAAAAGACTCAGAATAACAAACAACAATATTGAAAGAAAAGACAAATTTGGAGGACCAAGAGTACTCAACTGTAAGGTTTGAAAGCTACAGAATTGAGACAGTGTACTATTAGTAAAATAGCCAAATACATTAATAAAACACAATAGAGCGCTTAGAAATAGGCCCACAAAAATATAGTCACCTGCTCTTTGACAAAGAAGAAAGGGGGCAATGGTAGTTTTTTCAATGAATGGTGCTGGATTACTAGATACCCATATTTAAAAAAAAAAAAAAAAAAAAACAAAAAAAACAAAAAAAAAAGAGAGAGAGAGAAAGAAAGAAAGAAAGAAAAAAAAAAGAAAGAAAGAATCTAGACACAGACCTCCCACCCTTCACAAAAACTAACTCAAAATGGATCACAGCCTTAAATATAAAAGGCAAAACTATAAAACTCTTAGAAGAAAACATAAGAGAAAACCTAAATGGCCTTGGGTTGATGATGACTTTAAATACAACGGCAAAGGTGCAATCCATGAAAGAAATGATTGATAAGATGGACTTCATTGAAATTAAAAACTTTTATTATGTGAAAGTTATCGTCAAGAGAATGAGAAGACAAGTCACAAATAGGAGAAAATATTTGCAAAAGACATATTCGATATAAGACTATTATCTAAAATGTATAAAGATTTTTTAAAATTTAACAATTAGAAGACAAATAACCCAATTAAAAAATGGGCCAAAGACAAACACATCACCAAGGAGGACTCACAGATAGCATTATAAGCATAGGGAAGGATAGTCCATGTTGTATGTCATTGGGGAATTGCAAACTGAAAACCAAGATACCACTACACACCTATGAGAATAGGCAAAATAAGAAACAGGAATGAATTAAATGGTGGTACATCCAGACAATGAAATATATTTCAGCTGTGAAAAGCAATGAACTATCAAGCCATGAAAGGCATGGAGGAAACTTAAATGTGTATTTCTAAGTGGAAGAAGCTAATCTGAAAGACTGTATACTATATGACATTCTGGAAAGGACAAAGCTTGTGGAGAAAGTAAAAAGATCAGTGGTTTCCAGTTATTGAGTGTGGGGTGGGAGGAGGAATAGGTGGGGCACAGAGGATATTATGGTAATGAAAATACTTGGGATGATATTATCATGATGGATACATGTCTTTATACATTTGTCAGACCCATAAAATACACAATATCAAAAGTGAACCCTCAGGTAAACTGTAGACTTTGACTGATTTGGAGTGTCAGTGTAAGTTCATCAATTGTAACAAATGTACCGTTCTGGTATAATATGTTGATAATGGGGAAGCTATGCATGTGTGAGGGCAGGGTTATGGGAAATCTATGCACCTTCCTATCAACTCTTATGACCTATAATGCCTCTTAAAAATGAAGTCTAGGGGCGCCTGGGTGGCTCAGTCATGCCTTCAGCGCATGGTCCTGGGTCACGGTCCCAGGGTCCTGCAATCAAGCCCCACATCCGGCTCCCTGCTCATTGGGAGACCTGCTTCTCCCTCTCCCCCTCCCTCAGCTTCTGTTCCCTCTTTCGCTGTGTCTCTGTCAAAAAAACCTGATGAAATCTTAAAAAAAAAAATGAAGTCTAAAAAAACTAATCTTTCCATATTTTTCTTGGTTTGAGAAGGAGAGGAAGACAAACTACACTGAAAAGTCAGACATTGAGGAAACTAACCTTGATCCGTTAGCTATGTGCTACTTCAACTAGAATGATTTTAAAAGTCACAAGTTTCAATGAGAACTTATTCACATTAACATTTCTAAGATGAAATGCTAAAGTTGAAAAATAAGTGCTGTCGGTTGTTTTAATGTTTTTCTTAGTTATCATAGTGATCGTATTCTAAATTTGCATCCTCGCCTGACTAAAACTTTGTATATTGCTTCTCTAAGTTTTATTGACTGAAAAACTCACTATTCATAAAATTGGCAATAAAATCATACAGGATAAAGATATTACACATTTGAAAATCAATTCTAAGCAGTTTTCACCTCAGTTATATGTGTAGATGAGCATCCATATTTAAGTGAACATTACATTAAATCTCATATGGAATGATGCCACAAAAGCCTAGCAAAACACTCTGTTACCAATAAAATTATTGTGTTATGCAAATGCACTGATAAGCTCATATACTTGTTTTACTGAACAATCTTTACATTTTAATGTATTGAGAATATTGTTGCTTTTTGGGAAAATAAACTACATGGATTATTTTTCATAATTTTAAATTTATTTTTCTTTCTTTTCATTTTTAATAGACATAAAACAAAACACTCCTTTAGTAAATTTACACATTTGTTTTGTCTCTGCCTACAAAATCTCTTATAATATCTATAATTTTTCTTCATTTCATCTTGTTCATGTTGTTATAAACTTTTTATTTCACTTCTTAGAAATAACTGCATTGAAAAGGAAGTCTCTTTTTTAAAAGACATATTCAGAACGTTTGTAAAATTATGTAAATGATATATAGGAAATTAAAGCAATACATACATAGGCTTTTTTCTGCCATTACCTTCCTTTAGAACAGCATAAGTTCTTTCTCTGATTTTTTCCACTGATTTTTTTCTACTTTAGTGAAACTTAACAGAGTTAGCATAGGCTTATCTATTACAACACAGATATTGTATCATTTTATTTATGAAGCTTGGGCTATGCTTTCCATAGGGTTATGAAACCTGACATTTAAAAGAATTTTTTTTTAAAGATTTTATTTATTTATTTGACAGAGAGAAATCACAAGTAGATGGAGAGGCAGGCAGAGAGAGTGGGAAGCAGACTCCCTGCTGAGCAGAGAGCCCGATGCGGGCCTCGATCCCGGGACCCTGAGATCATGACCTGAGCCGAAGGCAGCGGCTTAACCCACTGAGCCACCCAGGCGCCCCATGAAACCTGACATTTAATTGTATGTGTGTATGTGTGTATATATGTCTTTCATATATATATATATAGTATATTTATTATAAAAAGGTAATACATACAGTTATTCAACTTTAGGTGCTTAGTGTGTGGGGATGATGTTTTAGAGAAGCTGTTATCTTGAAAATGTATCAGTGAACTAATTTAGAATAAAGAACAATGATATTAAGATGGAAAAAATTTCTTGCTATGAAGAAAAATATAAAAGAAAACATAAATTCAGAAGTAATAAAAATATTTTAGATGATCTTAGAATCATACAAATACTAACTTAGTGTAAGAATAATTTATTTTCTTTAATATACCGATTTTCAAATATTGACTGGAAAATTCAGATGTATTTCCCTAAAAAGCCACCAGATGGCTATATGGGGCCAAGATTTTGAAGTTTTGTTGTTGGTCTTTTATTTTTTCCCCCCCTTTTTTTCCCCTTCCTACAAAACCAAAGATTAAGCAATTCCTTACATAAATTTTATGGAATTTTGAAATAATTGAAGTGTGATGCTATGATGGATATGAATGCAATGACGTGTGCGTGTGTGTAATTGTTTCTTTTGATTTTATTACAAATATTATAATGTGATGAATTTTAAGGAATGTCCAAATCATACAATTTTAAACACTTAAATATTTAGCTCTTTTCTAGTCCAAACTCTTGTTTTATTGGTTGAGAACTTGAGATCTGAAATATGTGTATTTCTCCATCTTCTGGGCTTTATTTTCACTGGCAAAGTGAAATCTAAGTGCATTCTCTAGATAATTAAGATGCAGGATTGGGGAAAGGACACAAGAACTACCTGTAAAACTACTCTACAAATAAAAAAATAAAAAATAACAGGATAATTTGTTTAAATGACTCAAGATATCATATTATCCAAATGTTGGAATTTTCACGTTGCTTTCATTCTGTCAAAGCATTTCAAGGAGAATTAGGCAAAATAGAAGGAAATCTAAAATATTTTTATGATTAAATACTATCAGTATGTTTTGATCTGGAATATAATTATCTTAAAATTAATTCGCTTTATGTTACCATAAAAATAAAAATAATTAAACTAAGAGTATCACAACTGTGTCAAGTACTACTATTTAACATAATCAATTCTTATAAAGCTTTGTGAAGGCACATTAGTTTAGCACATCCTTATTTTCCAAAAATAACAATCATCTTGACATATTTTTCCTGAACTATTTCGAAGCTATTTCACTAGTTTGTTTTGGTTATGATTTTAAGTATACTTTAAATTTTTATAAAATTATATTTATAATTATATCCAATGATACTGAAATGACTTAGCGTAATAAGCCTTTACTATCCTTTCTGTGGGAGAACATAATTGTACATAATCATAATCAAGGGATTTTACTCAGAAGGAACAAGTTGCCCTAGCCTCCAAAACGCAATTGTTAACCTGGGAATATTAATACTACCTTGCTACAGGCCCACAGCTAAGAATGGAAGCAGAGCTTAGGAAATTCCAAGGAAGTCTGGGTGATGCCATTTTAGTGGGGTCAGAATTTATATACTACAACTCAGACATGCTAAAATGCAGCATGGTTTATTTCTGTGTTTGATCTCATCTTACTCTAAAGTACCCCTTCTTACTGATTAAGGAGAGGAAAAAAGAGAAAACCAAAATCAAACCTACAATTTTAATATGCCAATATTTAGTCCTGTTGTTGGTGTCTTTTGGATGGTCATTTCAAATACATCCCCATCTGGAAGGGTCTTCTCTTCCCCCTTTCTTTACTAATATGGTATGACACAATGGAGGGCAAAGAGCACCTGTCTTCTTGTTTGGGGGAGAAAAGTCATCGGGTTGACCTGTTTTCTCAGTCCATGCTGTTTCATGGTGATGTCCCTGGTGCCTTCATAGCACTGGTATCCTACAACAAGGTCACTCTGGAAGTCATGGTTCACCAGGATTCTCATCATTTCCATTTCCCCTCTCCAATCTCTCAAGAATCTCTGTGTATGCCACATAGACTATGGGGAACTGGCCCACACCTGAAATTTCTGTTTTCATCCTGCTTTGGCAGAACCATGATGTTATGATGTGCCCTATAGTATAGTTTTTGTTCAGCTTTCTAAATAGGAAGCCGGGCACAAAAAGAGCCTTTGCTTTCAGTTTCCCTATCATCTTCTTTGGGCTTTATTATTTCTCATCAGAACATCCTGCCTTCTCTTCCAGGGTGTAGTTGAGGTTGAGTAAAGGGAAAGTTGATTCTGTACCATGATGTCATCTTCTCCAAATCTTTCTGACCCCAACCCAACACCAAAAGACTGTCTTTTCCCTGTGGATTGCAGGGACTTTCCGTATATTGTTTCATCCTCTCTTCCATGTGTTTTAAAAAGACTCTAAGCTCAGACTCTCAAGCTTTGCTCTGGCTTTGCAATGGGAAGTTTTGTGAACAGAAAACAATATTTTTCCCTCTCTTTTTTAATTTGAAACAAGATTTTACTTTTCAAAAAGGCCTAATGTTCAAAACTTTCATTTCACTATGAAAGTATATTTAAAAAGTGTGATACTCAAAGTTGAAGAATAACCACTTTGTTTTAAGCTCTGTTCACTTTTCCTCTATAAAATAAGAAATTAAAGAATTAAATGGATAGGGAGACATGGAAAACCAGAATCTGTAGTGAAAAAGAAACACAATGATTTCATATCTCAAATATATTGTAACAAATAATCCTAAAATTTGTATAGGATCACACACACACATGATCACATCAAAACAAAAACAAAAAAAACCCAAATAACAAAAATGATCTTAAGAATGAAGAATAAAGCAGGAGGTATCACAATCCCAGATTTCAAAATATATTACAAAGCTATAGCAATCAAACTAATATGGTACTGGCACAAAAACAGATATATAGATCAATAGACCAGGAAAGAGACCCCAGAAATAGGCCCATGCTTATATAGTCAATTAATCTACAGCAGAGGAGACATGAATATACAATGGGGAAAAGACAGTCTCTTCAGCAAATGGTGTTGAGAAACTGGACAGCTATATGCACAAGAATGTAACTAGACCACTTTCTTATACTAAACACAAAAATAAACTGAAAATGGACTAAAGATCAAAATGTGAGACCTAAAGCCATAAAGCTCCTTAAAGAAAACATAGGCAGTAATCTCTTAGACATTGGCCTTAGCAATATTTTTCCAGATATGTCTTCTCAGACAAAAATATGCTTTGGGGACTACACCAAAATAAAAAGTTTTTGCATAGCAGAGAAAACCATCAACAAACTAAAAGACAACCTACAGAATGGGAGAAGATATTTGCAAATAATATACCCAACAAAGGGTTAATATTTAAAAAAAAAATAAAGAACTTTTACAACACAACACCTAAAAACAGAATTCCCTCAAAAAATCAATTAAAGTCTCAAATATAGTATCACTGCTTCATTATTGACTAAATTATAAAAATTCTTATGCTTAGGCACTGTGTTCCTGATATTGCTACATAATTCTTGGCAATAAACAATGAAGTGGAATAAAATTTGTATTTGATTGGCACTGTATTTTGTTGCTTGCCCATCTGGTGGGCCATGAGAAAATAAAAGAATGTCTCATGTAAAAGCAAATTCACTTACTCATTCATATATTCATTCATTGAGTGCCAGATGCCTATGAAAAAGAACTAGAGCAAAAATAACAATAAAAATACAATGCTACTTTTAGCCAAACATAGACTCTCTACACCAAAATGCAGTATTTAAAGAAGACTTCAAGACATTAAAAGGGCAGGATCAGGGCATCAGTTTGTGGTTAATTTTTTCATGGTGCAGTTAACCTGAGAGAATCTTCTGGAAAAGAAATTGGTTCTGTTGCACTTGTTAATACTTTTATAATCAGGAAAAAAGCATCATAAAAAGATGATTTTGACCTCACCCTGGCCTAGAGTTTGGCAGCTCTAATTAAAAAGTGAATGTACCCAATGTCTTACAGAATAAAGCTCTTTTATAACAAATAACCTTTTGATGGAGAAACCACACTGTTTGTACACCAAAAAGCAATTTTAAGGCTTATCTTGAGTTAATGCCAGGGTAAATAGAAGCTGAAGCTTCTTGCCCTTCTTTTCTCTTTACTAAGGAATCAAAGCAGATCTATTTCAGCATTCTGCTTTTACAAATATACTACTGTAAATTTTATGCAGTTTGTAAGGACAAAATCCCTCCCAGTGACATTTTGGAACAAAAATGAAAATTCTGGATCTTTGGTTGTGTGGTGACCAGATTTTAACAATCTGTACAGAAGAAGCCTTATTGTGAGGGAAGCCAAATTTAATACTGAAATGTTCCAAAGAGTTGTCAACAGTTCATTTAAGGAAACATTAAGGAAACATCTCACTCTTGAAATTTAATTTTGACCCAGTTCATAATAGTTGGAAAGTTAGAGTATTTATGTTTTAGTTAAGGAAGATTTTTTTGGGAATCCGGTTTAACTCCATAACTTAATGTATGGAACTGTGACCAGATTAAAGGTAGGTTTGTTTGTACAGTAATTTCAAATTGGCTAGTTCTTAAAAGTCCACCAGTGACAAGTTAACAGATAGAAGGAATTTCAACAATCACCAGAAAATCAGTTCTAAAAGGGCAGACTCTAATCTTTTAAACATTGATCATTCTCTTGTGATAATTAAATGTCAAATGAGATGGGCAATTTGTAGCTACACTTCTTGTCCCATAACCACTTGCAAACAAACCATCACCAATGAGTTTTTTTTTTTTTAAAGATTTTTTATTTATTTATTTGACAGAGAGAGATCACAAGCAGGCAGAGAGAGAGGAGGAAGCAGGCTCCCCGCTGAGCAGAGAGCCCGATCCTGGGGCTCGATCCCAGGACCCTGAGATCATGACCCGAGCCAAAGGCAGCGGCTTAACCCACTGAGCCACCCAGGCGCCCCACCAATGAGTATTTATAGACTAAGCTCAAGAGAACTTAAGCAGTTCTTCGTAAAGTACTTTGTTTAATAATGTCATATAATATTCCCATGACTTTTATAATTCATAAAATACTTTCATGCATGTTATCTTATTTGGTCTTCTTATAATGTGGGCTGGCTAGCCTTTTAAGATTTTTGTTTCCTACCATTTTACAGATAAGTAAATAACGAGAACTGAGTGCTGTGAAAAAGGTTATGCAGCTAAACAGAGGAAGACCTGGGATATAATCAAATGTAAGATTTCTCATTCAAAACTCTTTGCATTGGTATAAACATACCATTCTTATCTATAAATCTTATCTATAAATGTATCTTCTTTATTCTTTCTCAACATTTACACACCAAGACATCACAATGGTTTGATTCAGTTGTTGCCTCTAATGTACCTCTTCTTAGCCCCTAACCACTCCCATTAATCTCCCATTAGTCTTCTCCCATAAAAGATATCCAACTAGGAAGAGCAAAAAAGATAGGGCATCTATCTAAAAGATTTTCAGTTTATGTTCCACATGTAAACAGCATAGAAAACATTACTTTAACCTAAAAATAGGTCAAAAGATGAACAATATGAAAAATCAACAACTCTTCTGCATCTATAATAGAGTAGAAGACACAGGGTAAACCATCGTTCCCAATACTGGAGAGAAAGACAAGTGAACACAGGGAGTAAAAACCTAACCAAAACAGGAATTCACATGCAAAAACTGTCTCTTGGACCAATACCAGGGTAAGAAAACCTAAACTGTAACTGACAGTTTTTGGAGGCTCAATGTGGACAACTCTGATAGTTTAAAAAAATCCAGGGGGAACACAGTTATAAAAGACCCCCATATTTTTGCCAGTTTTTGCTTTGGGAACCTGACCAGGTTCTCACAGTAATCCAAGAAAAACAACCTTGTACTTCAAGTAATAAGAGAAGAAAAGGAATCATTTTGATATGTGCCAAAGTACTTTGTTTTTATCAAAGCCTGCCCTCAGGGGAAATTAGTCAGCCAGAGTCTAACTTGCTGAGATATTAACAGTCTAACTGACCTCTTGGGAAGGTAAATATCCAATTATGGCCTATTCTAACCATCCTATTCTACATAAAGGAAGGATAAAAAGCTTGAGAAACTCTCATCAAGTTCACAGCCTAGAGGCATAGACTTTTAAAGACTGAGACTTAATTATAAGACTATAGAACTTCTCTCCTACACACATCTCACCTCTGCATTTCTAAAGTCTTATTTACAGCAGGTCTTTTTAACAAGTATAGCCTGTGTCTACAAAGAAAAAATTAAAAGTCATACTAAAAGGCACAAAACACAATTTAATGAGACAGAGCAAGCATCAGAACCAGACATGACAGAGATGTTGGAATTATCAGACCAGGAATATAAAACAGTTATGATAGGGGCCCCTGGGTGGCTCAGTCATTTAGTGTCTGCCTTCTGCTCAGGTCATGGTCCCGCGGTCCTGGGATCAAGCCTGGTGTGGGGCTCCCAGCTCAGCAGGAAGCCTGCTTCTCCCTCTCCTACTCCCTCTGCTTGTGTTTCCTCTCTTGCTGTGTTTCTTTCTGTCAAATAAATAAAATCTTCAAAAAAAAAAAACCTGTTATGATATATATACTAAGTGCTTTAATGGATAAAGTAGACAGCATGCACAAACAGAAAGGCAGTATAAACAGAAATGGAAATCCCGAGTATTAAAAAAAAAAAGGTTAGAAATCAAAAATATTGTAACAAAAATAAAGAATGCCTTCAATGAGCTTCTTACTAGACTGCGCATAGCTTAGGAAAGAATCTCTGAGCCTGAGGATATCTAGATAGAAGCCCCTAAAACTGAAAAGCAAAGAGAATAAAGACTGACAAAAACAAAACAGAATTTATAAAAAATGTGGGACAACCACAAAAGGCATAACATATGTATAATGGGAATCAGAAAAAGAAAGAAAAGAATGGAAGATAGATTTGAAACAATAATGACTGAGAATGTCCCCAAATTAATGTCAGACACCAAACTACAGATCCAGAAAGCTCAAGGAAAATCAATTAGAATAAAAGCCAAGAAAAATACATCTAGACATATCATTTTTAAACTGTAGAAAAATCAAAGATAAGGCAAAAATATTGAATGAAGCTAGAAGAAGAAATCTTACCTACAGAGGAGCAAAGATAAGAATTACACTCAACTTTTCTTCAGAAACTATGGAGGCAAAAGAGCAGTGTGTAATATTTAAAGTATTAAGAGAAACAAACCCCACCAACCTAGAATCTGTACCCTGCAACATTATCCTATAAAGGTAAAGGATATTAAAAGCTTTCTCAGACAAAAATTGAAATTTGTCGCAAATAGACCTATTTTGCAAGAAATAGTAAAAAAAATTTTTTTCAGAGAGAAAAACAACAGTACAGGTCATAAACTTAGATCTAAAGAAGGGGAGAGCATTAGAGAAGGAATATCAAAGATAAAATAAAAACTTTAATTTTTTATTATTCTTAATTGATCCAACAGATAATTTATTTGAAATAATAATAATATCAACAATGTTTAGATTATATATATGATTATATGGATATATTATGTATAAATATGTATCTATGTTTAGCTTATATATAAGTGAAATGAATGATAGGAATGCTAGCAAAAGACAGGGAGCAGGAGTTGGAATTATTTTCTCATTATAAAGTATTCACACTTCCAGTGAAGTGGTATTATGTTGTTTGTGGATCAGTTGTAAAATGTATATTGCAAATTCCAGGGAAACCAATAAAAAACATTTAAATAAAGTATAACCAATATGTAAGAAAAAAGAAAAAATGGAATCATAAAATGTTCAGTTAAAACCACAAAAGGCAGAAAAGGAGTGGAAGTCAAAAACAGAAACAAGAACAAGGCAACAAACAGAAAATAGTAACAAAATGATAAATATTAATCCAACTATATTAATAGTCAGTTTGGATGTTAATATTGTAAATCCATCAGTTAAAAGACAGATTGTCAGAGTGGATCAAAAAACAAGACCCAATAACATGTCGCTTCTAAGAAACTCTCTTTGAATATAAAGATGCATACAGATTAAAAGTGAATGGATGGAGAAAAATATACCATGCTAACATAATCAAAAGAAAGCAAGAGTAGGTATTTTAAATTTAGACAGAGTGGACTTCAAAGGAAGTAGGGATAATGTGAAACTTTTTCCTACCCTCCTCAATGTATCTTTTCTTACTTCTGAGCTCCACTCAGGTGCTGTAATTCCTCACCTGGAATCTTTAGCTTTTGTTAAGGTATTTTTGTGCATGGATGGTTGTACAAATTGATGTTTCTGGGAAGGGACAATTGCAATACCACTATCTTGCCGATGTCACTCCCACATTACAGTTGTATTTTTTTTTTAATTTATTTTTATTTTTTAACTAAAATTCATACTTTATTCACATTTCCTTGGTTTTTTTGAACTTTTTGAGTATAGTTGGTACACAATGTTACTTTAGTTTCAGGTGTACAACATAGTGATACAACTTCTCTATACTATGCTCACCTCAAGTGTAGCTACCATCTCTCACCATACAATACTATTACAATAACATTGACACTATTACCTAGGCTGCATCTTTTATTCCCACAACTAATTCATTCCATAATCAGAAGCCTGTATCTCCCACTCCTCTCTTCACTCATTTTGACCAGCTCCACACTTCCCTTTCTTCTGATGACCATCAGTTTGTTCTTTGAATTTATAGGTTTGATTCTGCTTTTTGTTTATTCATTTTTCAGATTCCATATAGGAGTGAAAACATATGGTGTTTGTCTTACTCAATCTGACTTACTTCACTTACTTCACTTCACTTAGCAGAATACCCTCTAAGGTCCATCCATGTTGTCTCAAATGGCAAGCTCTCACCCCCTTTTTGGCTGCATAATATTCCATTATATATATATACACACATGTGTGTGTATACATGTATATGTACATAAATACATATATGTGTGTACATACATATGTATGTACACACACATGTGTGTGTGTGTGTGTGTGTGTGTATAATGGAATATTATGCAGCCAAAAAGGGGGTGAGAGCTTGCCATTTGAAACAACATATATGTACATATACACATGTGTATATATGTACATATATATGTACACACACACACACACACGTCTCCTTCCTTATCCATTTGTCTATCAATGGGCACTTAGTTACTTCCATATCTTGGCTATTGTAAATAACATTGCAATAAACATATAGGTGCACATATCTTTTCAATTGTTTTCATTTTCTTTGGGGAAATATACAGTAGTGGAATTACTGGATCAAATGATATTTTTACTTTTAATTTTTTGATGAATCTCCATACTGTTTTCCATAGTAGCTACACCAATTTACATTCCCACCAACAGTGTACAAGAGTTTCTTTCTCTCCCCATTCTCTCCAACACTTGTATTGCTTATCTTTTTGATTTTAGCCATTCTGACAGGTGTCAGGTGATATAGCATTGTGGTTTTGGTTTGCATTTCCCTAAGAGTGATAGTAAACATCTTTTCATGTGTCTGTTGGCCATCTGTACATCTTTGAAAAAAATTCTGTTCAAGCCCTCTGCCCACTTTTTAATTGGATTGTTTGTATTTTTGGTGTTGAGTTTTATAAATTCTTTATATACTTTGGATATCAATGCCTTATCAGACATATCATTTACAAGTATCTTCTCTCATTAATCTATGTATGGATTTTTGTGCCAGTATCATACTGTTTTGATTACTACAGTTTTGTAGTACATCTTGATATGTGAAATTGTGATACCTCCAGCATTGTTGTTTCCTTCAAGAGTGCTTTGGCTATTTGGGGTCTTTGTGGTTCTATACAAACTTCAGTAGTATTTGCTCTAGTTCTATGGCAAATGCAGTTGGTATTTTTATAGGGATTGCTCTGACTCTTGTAGATTGCTTTGGGTAGTATGGACATTTTAGCAATATTAATTTTTCCAATCCAACAGCATGGAATATCTTCCCATTTGTTTGTGTCACCTTCAATTTCTTTCATCAGTGTTTTATAGTTTTCAAAGTACAGGTCTTGGGGCGCCAGGGTGGCTCAGGTGGTTAAACAACTGCCTTAGACTCAGGTCATGATGCCGGATCCTCGGATCCTCGGATGGAGTTGTGCATCAGGTTTCCAGCTCAGCGGGGAGTCTCTTTCTCCCTTTAACCCTCTCCCTTCTCATGCTGTTTCTCACTCTCTCTGTCTCTCTCAAACAAACAAACAAACAAATAAATAAATAAATAAATAAATTTAAAAAAAAAGTACAGGTACTTTCACCTCCTTAGCTACAGTTGTATTTTTTTAAAAAAATATTTTTTTAATTTATTTGACAGATAGAGATTACAAGTAGGCAGAGAGGCAGGCAGAGAGAGAGAAAGGGGGAAGCAGGCCCCCCACTGAGCAGAGAGCCCGATGCAGGGCTCAATCCCAGGACCCTGGAATCATGACCTGAGTTGAAGGCAGAGGCTTTAATCCACTGAGTCACCAGGATGCCCCTACAGTTGCATTTTTTAACTATTTCACCAGATGATTTCTGAAACACACTGATATTTGAGAACCACTGCTTTAAAGAGTAGCATCCATAATTCAAGCAGCGCATTCCACATTCTTTGACATTTGGATCTATCCATATCTCATCTCTGCTCTACCTTCTATTTTTCTTCATGAAACTTATTTCAGTTAAACCTATTCCTTGCCATTCTCGAGTTCACCAAATTCTTTCTTCCCCTGAATGTTTCTTTGTTCATTCAGCTCAGTCTGCCTAAATACCTTACACAATACACAGATTTTTTTCAATTACATAGATAAATCAACTTTTCTCCAGTACCTAGTACATCCTAAAGGAGATATAGTAGAAACATAAGTACTTATAATCTGAATCATTTCCCTCACCAGGCAGACTTCATATGTGTTTTTGTCTTTGAAATTAAGTGAATTGTGGAATTTTTATCAAATAGTTGCACTTAATTATACACTTTAATGTATATATGTCACGTTCAGACATAGAATATTTAATACAAGAGATATTTAATATAAGAAAATTTATTCTTTATTCTTTAATTCAACAATGTTTTTCAATAGCTACCTGTATTTAGAAGATATAAATGAGTGCTTTGTTTCTGCCATAAAAAAAGAGCAGAGTTCTATAATTATATCAGAGAATAGCCTATTATGTCTATATTGATGACGCTCATTATTAAGAACCACTTACTTATATTAAATGTCTTCTTTTTCTGAAATCAGGAAATTGTTCAATACATTAAGAAAGATATATAATTGAAGTTGTTTAATTAACAGTAAATACTGAAATTCTACTGTCAGAATTAGACAGCAGAATTCATGTCGGTTTTATGTATATAATAGTCTTATCCACTCAATCACCTAAACAGTCCCTGATGGTGTCCGTTAGACTTTTGAAAGACCAGGAAGGCTGGGGACATATTAGGCAAGGTACATTGAAAATATTTTTAGAATGTCAGCTGGGTCAAGAGAATACCCCAAACATACCTTTCTGCTTCCACCCTTTTAAAATGAATGGGTAGCAAGTATTCACGTCTTAAATGATTTGAACCAATATATGCAAGTAAAGAACCAAACAATCACCACCTATGGCAAACCCATGTATCCCTAGTATTATTATGTGGTCAATTCTGATTTTTCCACTTTAGTCTTCTTTTCAATTGCTCAGATTTGTCAGATCATATTTTGCTTCTATGATTTATCTCCTTTGATTTCCAACTTGTTCCAGACTTTGACTTTCTACATTTTTTCCATATAGGGCCTTTATCTCTGGTATTAGAGCAAAGCAGTTTACTCCTAAACCCCAGAGAACCTACAGCAGCTTCCTACCTCCCTCACTGCTCGTTGCAAGCTTCCTCAATCCCCCACCTCCTACATGACAAAGAATAGAGACTGAGGAATAAAGACTTTGAGCTCTGGTCTTTCTTTCTTTCTTTCTTTCTTTCTTTTTTTTTTTTTTTTTTAAGATTTTTATTTATTTATTTGACAGACCGAGATCACAAGTAGGCAGGCAGAGAGAGAGGAGGAAGCAGGCTCCCTGCTGAGCAGAAAGCCCGATGCGGGGCTCGATCCCAGGACCCTGGGATCATGACCTGAGCCGAAGGCAGAGGCTTTAACCCACTGAGCCACCCAGGCACCCCTGTTTTGGCTCTGTTAACAAGAATATCCCTTAAACACACTTTATGATACTTAGTTTATAGTAGTCACATAGTGGTATAATTATTATATTTAAATAACAATAAGAACAAACTAAAATAAAGAAAAATAACCCAAATTATCTTTTTATAGCACACCATTTGCTCGACACTCTGTGCACCTGTAAATAATTTTTGTGTATTTCTCAATTTCATCTTCACATGAGATATATATACCATATCCACTCCCCAAAGAAGTGTCTGAGATGTAGAGAAGTTAAGTAATTCCCCAAAATTCTCAAGTTTCAGTGACAGTTTTGAATCTGGATATGTTAACTATAGGACTGTCTTTGATCATTACACATTGCAAGTCCTACTAGCACCGAATGAATCAATTTTCTGTTCATATTTGTTCTATTCATTATGTACTCTTAGTAACATATAAAGCAAAAGAAAGCATATAAAAAGCAAAAGAAAACATAGGTTTCCAAAAAGGTACAATCTGTGAGGTAGACAGACATGTAAATAAACAAATATAATGTGAATGACAAAGACTAATGGAAGTAACCAGAAGATCTCAGAATACACTGTGCGAATATGGAGAGGAAAAGCTTGAACCTTCTCCAGAGGATAAGGATCTATGTGGTCATATCAAACTTTATAGAAGTCAAATCTTCAGCTAAGCTTAAGGATGAGGATGAGATTGTCAGGTGATGCCTGATGTCAAAGATGATAAATACTCATAAGGACATTTCAACCTCAAGCTTAAAAATTGGATTGATTTGAAGGATTAAGAATAAAAAAGTTTAAGTATGTGTTATGCAGTCTAATTACTTGAAAGTTAATTTTGAATTTAGTTATGTTAATGGTAATTTTCCTTTAAGAACTCTTTTTGTGATTATAAGAAAAGACTGGTTCTACCAACAGCAAATTTTGGAATAGAGAAAACTTTTCATAATGTAAAAGATTATCCTAAAATACCAGAGTTTCAAAGTAATGAGATTTTGTTTTATAATATATCTAAATGTTATATTTTAAAAACATGGATTGGGAAAAATTCTTAAGCATGATGTCAGTGAAAATAGCAAAAGAATTAAGATACAGATGAGATTTTATGCCAAAGTTTAATTTTGAAAATTTTACCATGAAATCAGTTTTATAAAATAAAACACATTTATAGTAAAATAAATACCATAGTAATACGTAAAATTGTATGACCTTACATACTCATTTTTTTCATTTTTTATTTTAAATTCAAATAGCCAACACATAGTACATCATTAGTTTCAGGTGTAGTGTTCAACAATTTATCAGCATATATAAAGCCCAGTGTTCATCATATTATGTGCTCCCCTTAATTAAGAAATGGGCAGAAGATAAGAACAGACTTACATAGTTATTTTAAAAACTTACTGCTGATAGGGTACGCTGGTGGCACAGTCATAAGCATGGGATTCTTGGTTTTGGCTCAGGTCATGATCTCAGGGTCATGAGATCGATTTCCACATAAGGCTCCCTAGTCAGCAAGCAGTCCACTTAAGACTCTCTCCTTCATTCTTTTGCCCCTCTCATACAGGCTCCCTCCATTTCTCTAGTTCTAAAATAAATAAATTAACCTTTAAAAATTTTTAATAAAAAATAAAAATTTACTGCTGGTAAATAACTTTAAAAGAGAACACACCAGTGTACTGATATAGAAAGCTACCTTGATTACTTTTACATATAAAGCTTGTCTTGGGGTGCCTGGGTGGCACAGTGGGTTAAAGCCTCTGCCTTCTCTCGGGGATAGAACCCCGCATCGCATTGGGCTCTCTGCTCAGCAGGGAGCCTGCTTCCTCCTCTCTCTGCCTGTCTCTCTGCCTACTTGTGATCTCTGTCTGTCAAATAAATAAATAAAAATCTTTTAAAAACAACTTTGTCTTTCAGTTGGTGTAAAATCAGATTTTACATGTGTTGAATTATAAATAATATAGAAAGAAAAACAAAATTCAGCCTTTGTTCTTAAGAGATTACATAGTTCAGAAAAGATATTAAGTACATAATTAACAACATCAACAATAAAATTAGGCAAATATACATACCTAGAAAGGTATAATCATCTAGGATTAATGGTTATGAAAGCTATATGTTCTAGGCCTTAAAGATTTACTGACATTTAGGTAAGTATAAGGAAGGGAGAAATAACTGTAGACTAAGATTTTAGCATAAGCAAATATATAAATTAAGGCTGTCTTAACTAATAACTTTACCCTTTGCAGACACTGCTAATAGCATTCTTCCTCTCTCAGAAGTTGTTGCAATCCTCAACATAGTTAATATCAATCAATCATCACTGGCAGGGATGAAGCAAATCTGTTACTGTTAGGAAAATATGTGCAAAAGTAAAGTAGGAAAAGGAAGAAAGTCAATTTATAATAAAGGAAATTTGTAATAAAAATAGAGCAGCTTAGTTAAAACCTTTTTTATAAAAACAGTAAGGGATGAGGGGAAGATAAGTAGTAGTCCCAACTGGCACATAAGATTTTCTTTTTTTTTTTATTTTATACAGGAATACTTCAGAGATATTGTGGGTTCCACTGTAGACCACCACAACAAAGTGAATATCACAAATGAATTTTTTGGTTCCTCAGTGCATGTAAAAATTATGTTCACACTAAAAATTATGTATAGATTAGAGGAAGTAGTGTGCAGTAGCATTATGTCTAAAAAAAGGAATGCATATACCTTAATTAAAAATACTTTATTCCTAAAAATATTAACCATGATCTGAGCTTTCATTAAGTCATAATCACTGATCACAGATCACTGTAACAAAAATAATAATAATAGAAAAGTTTAAAATATTGTGTGAATTAATTAAATGTGAGCAAATGCTGTTGGAGAAATGGCACTGATAGACTTGCTGTATGCAGCACTGCCACAAACCTTCAAGTTTGTCAAATATGTAATTACCTGTAAAGCACAATAAAGTGAAGTACAATAAAATAACATATGCTTGTACTTATGTTTTTGTATTGTCAGTATATTATTTTTTCTCTACCTCAATATTTGATACAATAGTACTGGCATTCTTACTACTTTTAGAACCTATGAATATTTCTATAGTCTCCACTCAGTTTTCTTTATCAGACATTCAATATAAATACAAGTTTAGCAAACATGTATTGAGGGTCCACCATGTGTTGAACACAGTACCAGAGACTGGAGATACAGTCATGCAGTACAGATAGGGTTTCTGTTCTCACGAAGCTGATGATGTAACATACAACAGAATTAACTAAATGATTACATTCTGAGAAGTTTGTTTTGTTTGTTTTGAGAAAGAGAGAGCAGAAAAGGTGGGAAGAAAGAGGCAGAGGGAAGGAAAGAGAGAATCTTAAGCAAGCTCCATGCCCAGCATGGAACAGCACATGGATCTCATGACCCTGAGATTATGAACTGAGCTGAAATCAAGAGTCAGAACCTTGACCAACTGAGCACCCAGGTGCCCCTCTGAGAAGGTTTATAACATAGAAAGTACAAGGCATTTTGCTCATATCCAAACTTCTTAAGATTGTTCTATCCTGACATTTACTTACTGTTTTGTTTATTTCTTTATTTATGATTCCAAAGAGTTCTTAAAAGTCTCCAAAATTTTCTGGTCTTTTACTCTTTTTTTTTTGATAATTCTCTAGTCCCCAAATATATAACCACATCATTATGTTTAAAGTAAATATATCTCTTTGATATTTAGGATAGTTCTTAAGATTTTGAACATAACAGCCCCCTATTCTTGTTTAAAAAATACTAGTATGTTCCATTCCAATTGTATTATCTTAATAGGTGATAATTCCAGCACTTGTGCACTACGATCTTGGTTAAACTGACTGAAAAATTATATATCAAAACCAGGTCCTTGTAACCATGGAACTATGTGTGGGAGTACTTTAGGAAACAATAGTAATACAGCAAATGACCTAACTCCATGAAAAATTCATGTTTCTTTGAAAAAAATCATGTGACAATATACTATCTTTTCCTATCCTACTTCATGAATTGCCTGTGGGTACAGGATACACTTTTGGGCATTTTTGAATTTAGAAAAATAAATTTCACCCCTAGGAAATGAATGTGAGATTGGGGATTACTATCTTATTTCCACCCATATTTCAGAACCATGGTTTAATTTTTATATATTACTAGCCAGAGTAAGCAGTACCTCCAGAAATACAAATGTAAGTGAAATCTACAAGTAAACATAGGTAGCAAGTGTTTTAGTACTCTACACATCTTTATATGAAATTGCATTTCAGAATATATTGAATATAAAAAGTCTGATGTCTTATTATTATGATGAGACAAGAATAGAAAATGGCAGGGACTATAGGCAATTTATTTTCATGACAAGCCTGCAATCATGAGAATTGTAAACATAAACCATTCTCATTGCCATTTCAAGACTATAATCTTGTCCTCCAAAGATGTCACACCTGGGCCTCAGTTATTTTAAATGACTCATTTCATATTTCTAGATATTCTTGACCAGTCTAGTTATCAGATCCAACCACTTCTAAAATAAATGTATATTATTCTTGTCTACTCTATTGAATAAAATTATACCAACACAGAATGCTAGGTTTAGATATTTATGAACCACCTAAGCTACTTGATAAGAATTAAAGTGATTTTGTTAAAAGTATACTTTCTGAGTTTACATTTTGATGTGAATATAAATAAGTGAATATTATAGAAGATGTTATTAAACGTGCTTCTTAAAAAATGAATTAGACATTAGGGATGTTGTGTGCATGTATGAGTGTGCATGTGTTTGTGCCTGTGTCATAATTAGAGCTCTTATGACCTTAAGTGTCTAAATTACATTGTTGACATGCAAACATAACACCAAATAAATGTTAAGAAAAAGATATCATATAACCTCATATCAGAGACTAAAATAGATTTTGTAGTTCAAAAAAATACACATTCATTATCAAATGTATTCTATAAGAATTATAGACAAAATTTTCAATTTTAACAAGGTGAAGGATCATCTTGGATTTCAGTTAACCTACTGTCATGATATACTGGCTAAACATACTGACCTTGGTTTAATAAAACATATTTTTGTTATGCTATGTACTTTGAGAAATATAATTTTAATATTATATTGAGATAAATACTGCTATATGCCTATACATTTTTAGATTCCATTGATTATTACAACTTTGTGGGGATGATTAATGAATGAACTGTGATTTCATTTATTTCTGCTTGGTTAATTTACTTATTCTCTTATTACCAACTCAAATACTTCTCAGTTAAGACAGGGGTTCTGCCAAATAAAAAAATATTTATTGGATTCCTAATGTACATCAAGAAGAATTACAGAAAGTACACTTTTAGGTAACTTAGAGACAACACTTGAAACTCTTTAAAATAGTTTGTAACCATTTTTTGAAATACAAACTACTTTCAAAATCAACTGTAAAGATGGAGATGTTCTACCTAGAAGAATCTAACCAAATTCTTCATGGAATTTTATGGGGTTCAGAGAGCTCTTGAAATTTAAGATATATCCTGATTATAAAATCTTACAAAAATTATGTTGAACTAGTTGTATAACTATAGGAACATTAATTTAACTCACCGTGACTGTGCCCTCATCTGTATGTTCTGAAAAATTTTAATACTTATCTTTTGGGATTGTTGCAAGCTTTAAGTAGATTAATATATGTTAGGTATTAAGTTCAATGCTTGGCTCAAAGTTGTACTATATGCTTGTTTGTTTTTACTGTGGTTATTGTAAAATACTTTAAGTAGGCCAAAGGGAAAGTAAAGCCTCAATTTTTTAAACCCAATTTTATGAATATATTGAACTTAGGCTAAGTTTTCAGATAATTTTGGATTGGCAAATAGGGAAGCCAATTGTTTTCAAAAACTGTGACTATACTTTTAAAAGTAGAAAAATTATATGGCACGATTCACTAAAATACATTCAAAAGCAGAGTGCTCTGTTAATGGAAGCCAGGGCAGCCAACAGAAAAGGTGAGAAGTCCTCACTTTTGATCCCATGCTAAGGAAGTTTGTTTGGATAAGTCAAGGAGAATCTATGTCTCTATCACATACCTTCCTAACTTCAACCTCAACTATTTTTATTTTGTACAAGACAAACAATGGTAACAAGGAGAAAGAATACTTAAGCACAAACATGGCTAAAATTAAATGGCAAAGAAAAGTTAATATTTTCAAAGCAGCATCAATGAACAATTTTATAAAAACATTAAGACATTACGGAGAAGGAATGGTGGATTAAAGAAAGAAAAAATAAAGATTAAAAAATAGAATAATTATTTGGCCTTAAAGGTGGAAATATGTAAAGAGTAAAGTATAGGAAAATACTTTCTGATACTAATGGAATGCATTACATTCCTATGAATTCCATTGACATGTGGTAACATTTTGAAAAACATTAAGTCCATTTCTCCTTTTCCTTTGAGGTGACTTTCATCTTGGCAGCCAGAGGTCTTTGTCCATCTATTTGGTAGAGATAAGTGAAAATGGAGGAGAGTTATACTTTGCTACAGAAGGAATGAAGTTATGTTCAGGTTTTGATAGGCAAAATATAATTCTCTAGCAAGACTACAGCCTAGAAAGAGGATTTCTCATGGTTCCTGTAATCTTCCTCCCTGTTTAGCACATTTTAGGAAAGTCAGAAGGAAGTAGCACTTAAAAGTTGCCTTGCAAGGTGAAGATGCAACTTTTATCTATGACAACTAGGTTGGTTAAATGGGAATTAAGAAGATATGACAGAAAGAATGAATTTAAAAATCCCAACTGCATTTTTGTCCTTAAGAATAGCTAGGAGGAGAAATGGGAGAGGAAAGTGGTTATTTCTCTTGCTTTATCTTGAGATGTTGACACGGAAAATACATATGTTAGATAAGGTAATGGACATAATGAGAGTAGAGGTCCTGTTCTAGCTTCTTTTTTGGTTCCTTTTGAAGTGGCCATATTTCAAGCTTCTTAGAGTACATATCAGTGGACTAGAAGCTGTTCATTTCTTGGGGGAGAGAAAGCTCTGGGATTGTTCTCAAGATCAGATGACAGGGATTTAAATTAGATTGGTCTTTTATTTTCTTCCCATTAGCAAGTGAGTAGAATCATAGGAAGAAAGCCCAATTACTTAATGATTAAATAAAAGTGATTATGTTAATTTCCTGCATATTTGAATATTTATGTTAGTTAAACCATTTACTCAATGTATTTTATATGCTTGATCTTCATGCTCACCCTCTGTTATGTTCCAGTGTACTAGGGTCTCTAGAGTGGGAAGGGGGCCACTTTACATATGTCTGGTGCCCTAGTTTTTGTACCTGTTTACTGTGATTTTTGCAGCTGTTGCCCAGTGGACACTCCTTGACAGCCTGGCTTTGGTGCTTATGGGGCTTTCATTCTTGGATCCCATAGGACTGTGGAAATTGGAGAGACAGTTCTCAGCAGGCTGCCACCCCAGGCACTACACAGAGATAGCGGGCTGAGCCACACTCCCAGTCTTTCTGTGAGGGAAGCCGCTATGTCCCAGAACTTTGGCCTGAGTTGCAGACTTTAGGTTTGGCACAAACTTAGTGACCTATGGAGCTGTTCTCCAGGAATAACGGGTATGGACGTCATCTTGGTTCTCCCCTTCTGCCTTGCTCCAATTCACCAGTATCTCTCAAGAAAGAGTTTATACACTAGCCTCTGCAGCCCCAATTTCTGCAACTGCTACTCAAGGACACCTCCAGATCACCACAATCCGGGGTCCAGTGAGGCTTTTGCTTGTGTCCCACAGGACTGTGAATGTTTGTATACTTTTAAAAGCCGATGCCTTTTAAAAGCTGAGGCTGCTTTCAGTCGCCCAGAATCTAGGTGCTAGGTTCTCCCCTGTGGGACAGGAAGAGTCTTAGCACATGCTCAACTATTGGGAGTTATTAAAAATATAATATGCTGCTTGCACAAGCATGGAAGTTTGAGAGAGAACCAGGAACTGAGACAGGGTGGAAGGACAAGTTCCATCCCCTATATGAGGCCACTCCTTCGAGAGAGGGAGAGAGAGACTGGTTATTTCACCTACTGTAAAGGAACGAAGGTAGAGAGTCAAACAAAATGAACAAACAGAGGACTATGTCCCAAATGAAAGAAAAAGATAAAACCTGGGGGGGGGAATACTTTAATAAAATTAAGATAAGTAATTTATTTGATAAAGAGTTCAAAGTCATAGTCTTAAAGATGCTCACTAAATTGGAGAGAAGAATGCGTGAACATTGTGAGAACTTCAACAAAGAGATGGGTAATATAAGACAATACCAAATAGAAGTCAGAGAGCTGAAGCATATAATTGAAATGAAAAATACATTAGAGGGGTTCAATATCAGATTAGATGAAGCAGAAGAAAAGACAAGTACATTTGAATAGAGGACAGTGGAACTCACCCAATCAGAACAGTAAAAAGAAAAAAAAAATAATCATGTGCCTAAGGATTTGCCCTCCAGGATATTTATCACAGTATTATTATTTTTTTTTAAAACATGAAGTTGAGGAATGTCAAAGAAAAATGTTTAATGATACTTATTAAAGTTTATAGTAAGGAAGGATTTATTTAAAGAGGTGGCGTACCACTGTGCTAGGTATAGGGACTACTATCAGGTGATTTTGCAGTGGGGAAGAGAGTTTGGGCTCAACTCTGAATACTCCATAGGCAAACTGGAATTTATAGTCACGGAGCAGGGTGGAGGTTAGTGGATAGTAAATTACTAAAAGAAACTATTAGGGGAAAGGGGAATTCTGGCTTACCCAAAAGACAGATGAGTATAATCAGACATCACCTGGGGGATGATGGAAGGTGAAGAACCCAATCAGATACTGAAGGCAATCAGATATTGAGGTTGCGGGGGCTGCGAAATTGAGCTAGAGAGTTCGCATTAAAATGGGATTTTATAAGAAAATGAACAAATGGGCCTAGAAGAGGGTTTAGTAGCAAGTTTAGTCAAACAAAGAATCTTTGTCTGATGCTTTATCCATATATATCAATTATGAAGTTACTACATTATATTCCACTTCCAGGACAGTGAAATGAAACTGAAGTTCTAAAAGATAAATGTTTTCTGTCAGAAGAATTTTCTTTCAGTACAATATGCTTAAGCAAAAAGCAAGTAATAATAATAAATTTCTTCATTTGTTTTAATTTCAAACCCATTCTATTTTGGTTGCAATAATTATCTTTCTGTAGTCACAAAGAATTGAGGACAAAGAATAATACTGTGTCTATGGTTTTATTTTATCCAGATCTCCTACTTCAAGAAACAAAGAAATTTTCTCTTAGTATTCATAATGTGCTTTACTTTCTCTAGGTAAAATCTGAAAATTCTCTATAGAAAATGATAAAGTTGAAGGCATTTTAAACATATAGAATTTTTCACATAAGAATACCAGAGTAAATTTAGTTCAGATTATTGGGAGAGAGGGAGAAAAAAACCTTTGAGGTAAAGTATAGATTATAAATAGAAAGACTGCATATTGACCTCCCAGTTCCTTAACCAGTAATTATACTGGAGAAAATTCTGATTTTGTAAATGTATGAAAATAAAATAAAGACTCATGATTTGGATTTGGGAAAAATTCCAGAAATGACTGAAGGCTGTTCACACATTCTTTTTTTTATTGTATTGCTTTTCACATAGTAGGTACTTGAAAAATGTTTTCTGAATGGATCAATTATCCTTTGAAACACCTGGAATCAGTTAACCTAATATATTTACCTGGAATACAGAGTACATTTTTCCAGAGCTGAAGATTTGTCTGCAGCACATTTGAATAATACAGCCGTTTCATTTCCTCCATCTCATTTCCCTTCCCCTTCAATCTTGGCTTTCCTGTAAATGCCTTCAACTGCACTGAAAATTTCACCACTGACTATTCTGTGCCAGTGTAGAGCCTGAGTGGTGGTCCAGGCCCAGACCAATGGCCCCTGGGCATTTCCCTGAAGTAGCTCGAACTTTCAGTTCTGGAGTTTGGATTTTAAAATACCTGCCAACAATATGCCAGCTGTACAATGAGCCTTTGGATTTTTCTTTCTTTTTTACTGAAGTTTTTTTTTTTTTTCATACACTAGTTGTATTTTTTTAAAGAGTTTGCACTCTTTTCAAAATGTTTCCTTAATGACATTATTTTATTCGACCCAACTCAGAAGGAACTCCATGACATGGTGGTAATAATAGTTTATTTTATTTTAGCTCCTGTTGTTTCTAAGTAAGAGCTCCCAATTTAGTTGTTTATGTGTGAATTATCATACCGAAATTTTAATTAGGGTGTCCACATAGAAAAATGTGTCTTCTCTCAGTTCCTTCATTTATTAGTTATAGACAGTTTACAGTTTAGGGGTCAAAACCCCTAAATCTATATCCCAGCTCTCTTCTATAAAAGCTGTGGCTTGGGCAAGTCACCAGACTCTCCAAGTTTTTGTTTCTTTATCTTTATAATGAGAATAATATGATTAAATGAAGCATTGTGTCCAGCAGACCTTGGGTATCTACAAAGATGAGTTTTACTCTATCTTCTCACTTCCAACTGAGAAACCCCAGGTTACTCTCTGTGCTTCTCACAAATTACTCTATCATCTCTTTATATAGTTCAGCAGATCTACTGTCCTAAACCATTTCCTACCGAACAGAATCAGAGGCAAGGGTGCTAGTGGTGATGCTTTACTTGTTGGTTGGGGGGTGGGGGTGGGTAGGGGCGGAGTACAAAACCAGAAGAGCAAGAATGAATGTCAAGGGGAGTGAGGCAAAGAAAGATGTGAAGCCATGTGAAGCACATTACTGTGCTTACTACTGTTTCATGATGGGCCATGAAGACTTACAGTGTCACTCTGCATGCAGGACTTTTCTGGATGGGCTGCACAGACATACTGTCTCAGAGTAATTCATGGGAGGTAAGAAAAAGGGGGAATTTATCTGCATGGCTCCACTAACTCTTGCTTTCCCATCAGTCAAAGTTCAATCCATGAAGAGTTAATGCTCTTACCTTGCTCTGGGATGAGGCATTTGGAGGCTCCTTCAAATCCAGATCTCAAGACCTGTAGTGGTGTAATGTTTCCTTCTGGTTCAGAAGTGGTGACAGGGGCTGGTTGACTGGATGACAGGTGACTTTGAAGGAAAAAGTCCAGCAACCAACAGCAAAAATGGATTGATCTCATATAGGCCCAAGACTATCTCTTAGGAATATGCATATGAATCAAAGGGATCACTCAATTAAAATTTACTCTGTGAGTATTCTTTTCATAAAAATTTTATCTGGGGCCACTACTTCTCTTAACAAAATCAAATGTCCTTTTTACTCTAAAACAATGCCAACTTCATTATGAGTACTACCAAGATTATATTTCTGACCTGGAGAATGATTACATTTCTCATTGTGATAAGAACATATTCTGGTAATCTTATTTTATATTAGGTATTTATATTAGCATCTTCTTGTGTTTAAAACAAAATTTTGTACAAAAAAATGCATTAGTAAAGCATAATTTAAGGACCACATAACTAAGTTCAGAACAACTTAATTTTCCTTGTATACACTCTGAACTTTAGCAATCAAGTATAATATATTTAAATCATGATTTAACAGTACTAAGTTGACATATTATTTAATGTATCACATCATGTGCCTGCACAATTTCACCATTATACTGAAAAAGCAAGTCACTAAATAAGTGCTATGGTTTCAACTACTCCTTTAGTAGTAGAATGCAGGTTTGTCATTATTCATATCTATTTCATTTTATGCCATGATAATTTTAAAATAAAATGCCATCCCCTATTTTCCTGTATATAAATGTATATTTGTAGCATGTCCAAAGTAATCAAGATGAAATGATGCTTAGTATGAAAGTCCTTTCACGATCAGAAAAAGTGGTTTTGTAGAATGAAGGTCCAAACTAAAACCATAGAACTACATATGTGATGGCCTAATGGCTTTCTTTAAAATATTTCTGACAGAGTCAATTTTGTTAAAAAAATAACCCTGCAAAACTAACTTCACTTCTGAAAAAAGGAGGAATAATTCTAAGGTACAGAACCCATGAGGCTTTTTGGTCTCATGAGTTTTAAAAATTTAAAATCAAATTATGATAGTCATTGGTATATTTGGTATGTCAGGATCTTCTTACATTAATTGGCCATTGTTACTTTGAGTAAGCTACTTAAGCTCTCTGAGCCTATGGCTCCTTTCTCACTAATCATAAACAGTAATTGCTGCCTAGGAATAATGAGATATTTAAATTTCTGTCATCCTTGGAAGAAAGCTATGTCAAATTTAATTTCATTTCTGGGTCTTGCTCCATCACTTACATTCTCTTTCCCTAGTAACTTCGAAATTGCTCTTTGCCTTATCCCCTTTAATCAGTGCATCAAACCATTACCCTAGTCTCAGCAATACTCCTCCACTAACCATAACTCTCTTTTCCATGAAAAGCTAAAATTCTTAAGAGAGTTTTCTCACTTTTGATATAATCATATATGAGAACAAAGAACATTAGTAAAGCTAAGTTTTGACCAGTGTGCCTGGAGTAGAAGTACAGATAGATACAGTGAAGTTAAAGGTATAATCAGAGGGATTTTCAGATTCTGGTCTAGTATGGAAGGAACTTAGAAATCATTACTCTGAGGGCGCCTGGGTGGCTCAGTGGGTTAAAGCCGCTGCCTTCAGCTCAGGTCATGGTCCCAGAGTCCTGGGATCGAGCCCCGCATCGGGCTCTCTGCTCGGGAGGGAGCCTGCTTCCTCTTCTCTCTCTGCTTGCCTCTCTGCCTGCTTGTCATCTCTGTCTGTTAAATAAATAAATAAAATCTTAAAAATTTAAAAAAAAAACTGAAAAAGATACAGCTCTTCTTAGATCTTCTTAGAAGTGAGGTCACAGGACAAATTGCTGCCCTCATAATTGGAGAGACAGGTTCATAAAGAAACTCACACCTTACCAGAACAGAGATTCTCTCAAAAGTTTCCACAGGAACCACTATTGGAGTAGGAAAATGTGAATTGTAATTTTACAAATTGCTAGGGGTTCAGAGTAGACAAGTCTGAGAGTTAAAAACTCCAGGGCTGAGCAGTCACAAGGGGGTCCCATACTTATGTGAGTTTGACCTCCAGAAATTTAACCAGATTCTTACAGTGAATATTAGAGAAGAGTACTTTCCTGCTTCTAGCAGAAGGAGGAATAAAAGAAGCATCTGGAAATATTCTGTAGCAGTCTGCTTTGAGAGAAAGAAAGAAAGAAAGAAAGAAAGAAAGAAAGAAAGAAAGAAAGAAAGAAATGGAGGTTTCTTTCTTATTCACAAAATAGCCCAGATGTCAGTGGTCAGGGCTGACAGGGAAGCTCTGTCACTATCACCCTTGGCTTCTGTGTCTCTTACCAGAGTGGCTATTCCAGCTTCCACCATAACATTTGTATCTTATTGAGCAAAGACCATGCATACTCATTTGTTTTTTTCCTCAGATTTACTGAGGTATAATTGACAAGTAAATATTGTATATATATATATACAATATATATATATACAATATATGATATATATACACTTCATGAAATGATTACTACAACTAGCTAATTAACATATCCATCACCTGATATAGTCACTTATTTTTTTGGGTGAGAAAACTTGAGATCTACTCACTTAGCAATTTTTGACTATATAATATATTATTATTATTATCATATGAAGTATATTATTTATGATATTGTATATAAAGTATTGTATCTTTTTGTGTATGGTGAGAACTCTTGAGATTTACTCTCAGCAAATTTCAAATGCACATTATTATTTAATCTAATACATTGTATATATTAAATCATATAATATATTGTATATTGTATATAGTCACCATGCTATACAAAAGTTCTCTAGAACTTATTCATGTTATAACTGAAAGTTTATACCCTTTGACCAATATATCCCCATTTCCTTTATCCTCAACCCTTAGAAATCACCTTTCTACTCTCTGTTTCTATGAGTTTAACTTTTTAAGATTCCATATGTAAGTGAGATCATACAGTTTGTCTTTCTGTGCCAGGCTTATTTCACTTGGCATAATGTCTTCCAGGTTCTTAACAAGGCTTTCACTCAAGATAAACTATTTTATCATGGTCTAAACTACAGGGTTTTATCACAGCCTAATCGACCTTGGGGAAGAGAAATACACAATTCCAGCACACTGTAGTCATCATGTCCCATATATAATGGTATAAGGAAAGGGGGAACTTCAGAATTGAGGGGGAAATGTTCATTAAAAGACTGAGATCTAATTGTAGGACTGTAAAATGCTTCCCCCATACACACACATTATCACCACTTTGCTAAAGGCCTACTTATCACAGTTCTTTTTAGCTTGTACATTAGGTGTGGCTATCAAAAAAAAATTACAAGGCATACTAAAAAGCAAGAAATGCAGTTGGAAGAGACAAAACAAGCACCAGAATCAGGTTTAGGTTTGACAGGGATATTGGAATTATGAGACCAGAAATATAAAACGACATTTAATATGATAAGAACACTAATGAATAGACAGCATGCAAGAGTAGATGTGCAATGTAAGCAGAGCAATGGAAATTATAAGAACAAATCAAAAACAAATGCTAGAGATCAAAAACATTGTCACTGTAACAGAAATGAAGATCATTTGATAAGCCTATTGGCAGACTGGACATGGCTGAAGAAAGAATTTCTGAGTCTGAGGGTATCTCAATAGAAATCCTCTGAAAAGCAAAGAGAACAAAAACTGAAAAATAAGAACACAATACACAAGAACTGTGGGACAACTCCAAAAGGTGTAACATATGAAAAATGGATTAGAAGAAGAAGAAAGAAAGAAAGAAATGAAAAACAAAATATTTGAACCAATAATGACAGAGAATGTCCCCAGATTAATGTCAGACATCAAATTGCAGAACCAGGAGGCTTAGAGAATACCAAGTGCCAAGAAAACTATACCTGGGCATATCATTTTCAAACTATGATAAATCAAAAAGAAGGAAAATATCTTGAAAGAAGCTGGTGGGGGGTGGGTGGGGAGAACACCTTACCTATTGAGGAGAAAAGATGAGAATTATGTCCAACTTTTCAGAAACTATGTAAGAAGAGGACAGTGGAATGAAATTTTTAAAGTGTTTAGAGAAAAAAATACCAACTTAGAATCTGTACCCCACAAAACTATCCTTCAAAAGTGAAGAAGAAATTAAGACTTCCTCAAAAAAACAAGAATTAAGGGAATTTATTACTAATAGGCCTTGCAAGATATATTAAAAGAAACTCATTAGAAAGAGAGAAAAAATATAGGTCAGAAACCTGATATATCCAAGGAAGAGCATCAGAAAAGGAGTAAGTGAAGGTAAAATAAAGATTTTTACTTTTCTTATTCTTAAATGATCTAACAACTAACAGTTTATTGAAATTTTTAAATTTTTATTTGTTTTTATTAAGGTACAATCAGCATAACATTGGGTGATCTTCAAGTTTAAAACTTGTTGATTTGATATATTTATATATTGCAATATAGTTACCACCATACTATTAGCTACCACTTCTATTGTGTCACATTATTATTATTTTTTTACTTTTTGCAGTGAAAACAACTGAGATCTAGTCTCTCAGCAACTTTTAAGTTTACAATACAATATTGTTAACTATAAGCACTGTGCTGTGATTAAATCATCAGAACTAATTTACTTACTAGTTTCAAATTCGTACCCTTTAACAAAATCTCCCTAATTCTCCCACCCTAATATATAAACATAAATTCTTTCATACACAAGAAATAAATACTCATTTGGAATTTTCCTGAACTGTATTTAAAGAAAAGTTCCTTGTCTTAGTGAAAGAGAAATTTGACATTATGTCTTTGTTGAATTATCTAGAAGAACAATTATTGGATTGAGAACAGTAGACTATATGAATGAACACATTTTAAAAGGGTGGTTCCTCCTGAACTGCCATTTAGTAATTATGAAATTAGAGATATTAAAAGGTCTTAGAGAAATAATGGAAAAAGATTATCACAGCCTCCAATGATTTGGAACACCTGGTCTTAGCACTTCCTATGTGGTGAAGCTTTCTATTAAAAAAAAAAAAAAAATATATATATATATATATATATATATAAAAACATACACACACACACACAGATATATATGCACTCTATAGTTAAGAGTCCATTTCCATGGAACCTTCTCAGAATAGACCACATACTGGGTCACAAATCAGGACTCAACTGATACCAAAAGACGTACATTATTGCCTCCATATTCTCAGATCCCAGTGCTTTGAAACTGGAGCTCCATCATAGGGAAAAGTTCAGAAGGAACTCAAACACCTGGAAGCTAAAGACCACCTTGCTTAAGAATGCTTGGATCAACCAGGAGATCAAAGAAGAACTGAAACAATTCATGGAAACCAATGAGAATGAAGACACTTCGGTCCAAAACCTATGGGATACAGCAAAAGTCGTCCTAAGGGGGAAATACATAGCCATTCAAGACTCCCTCAAAAGAATAAAAAATCCAGAATACACCAGCTAACACATCTTAAAGAACTGGAGAATCAACAACAAATCAAACCAACTCCACACATAAGAAGGGAAATAATCAAGATTAGAGCAGAGATCAATGAAGTAGAAACCAGAGATACAGTAGAACGTATCAGTGAAACTAGCAGCTGGTTTTTTTTAAAGAATCAATAAGATCAATAAACCACTGGCCACACTAATCCAAAAGAAAAGAGAGAAAGCCCATATTAATAAAATTATGAATGAAAAGGGAGAGATCACAACTAACACCAAGGAAGTCGAGACAATCATCAGAAGTTAATATCAACAGTTATATGCCAATAAGCTAAGCAACCTAGATGAAATGGATGCATTCCTGGAAAACTATAAACTCCCAAAATTGAACCAAGAAGAAATTGACAACCTGAATAGACCAATGTCTAGTAACAAGATTGAAGCAGTGATCAAAAACCTCCCAAAAAACAAGAGCCCAGGACCTGACGGATTCCCTGGGGAATTCTACCAAACCTTCAAAGAAGAAATAACACCTATTCTCCTGAAGCTGTTTCAAAAAATTGAAGCAGAAGAAAAACTTCCAGACTCTTTTTATGAAACCAGCATTACCATGATCCCCAAACCAGGCAAAGACCCTACCAAAAAGGAGAATTTCAGACCAATATCACTGATGAATATGGATGCAAAGATTCACAACAAGATCCTAGCAAACAGGTTCCAACAGCACATTAAAAAGATTATCCACCATGACCAAGTGGGATTCACCTCTGAGTTACAAGGATGGTTTAACATTCGCAAATCAATCAATGTGATAGAACAAATCAATAAGAGAAGAAAGAAGAAACACATGGTTCTCTCAATTGATGCAGAAAAAGCATTTGACAAAATTCAGCATCCATTACTGATTAAAATGCTTCAAAGTGTAGGGATAAAGGGAACATTCCTGAACTTCATAACATTTATCTATGAAAGACCCACAGCAAATATCATCCTCAATGGGAAAAGCTTGCAGCCTTCCCATTGAGATCAGGAACACGACAAGGATGCCCACTCTCACCACTCTTGTTCAACATAGTATTAGAAGTCCTAGCAACAGCAATCAGACAACAAAGAGAAATAAAAGGTATCCAAATTGGCAATGAAGAAGTCAAACTCTCTCTCTTCACAGATGACATGATTCTTTATATGGAAAACCCAAAAGACTCCACCCCCAAACTACTAGAACTCATACAGCAATTCAGCAACGTGGCAGGATACAAAGTCAATGTACAGAAATCAGTGGCTTTCTTATACACTAACAATGAAAATACAGAAAAGGAAATTAGAGAATCGATTCCATATAGCACCAAGAACCATAAGATACCTGGGAATAAACCTAATGAAAGAGGTAAAGGAACTATACTCAAGGAACTACCGAACACTCATGAAAAAAACTGAAGACACAAAAAGATGGAAGACCATTCCATGCTCTTGGATCGGAAGAATAAACATTGTTAAAATGTCTATACTGCCTAGAAAAATCTATACTTTTAATGCCATTCCGATCATAATTCCACCGGTATTTTTCAAAGAGCTGGAGCAAATAATCCATAAATTTGTATGGAATCAGAAGAGACCCCGAATCACTAAGGAAATGGTGAAAACAAAAATAAAACTGGGGGCATCATGTTACCTAATTTCAAGCTTTACTACAAAGCTGTGATCACCAAGACAGCATGGTATTGGCATAAAAACAGACACATAGACCAGTAGGAACAGAGTAGAGAGCCCAAATATGGACCCTCAACTCTATGGGCAAATAATCTTCGACAAAACAGAAAAAAATATACAGTGGAAAAAAGACAGTCTCTTCAATAAATGGTGCTGGGAAAACTGGACAGCTATATGTAGAAGAATGAAACTTGACCATTCTCTTACACCGTACACAAAGATAAACTCAAAATGGATAAAAGACCTTAGCGTGAGACAGGAATCCATCAGAATCCTAGAGGAGAACATAGGCAGTAACCTCTTTGATATCAGCCACAGCAACTTCTTTCAAGATATGTCTCCAAAGGCAAAGGATACAAAAGCGAAAATGAACTTTTGGGACTTCATCAAGATCAAAAGCTTCTGCACAGCAAAGGAAACAGTCAACAAAACAAAGAGGCAACCCACGGAATGGGAGAAGATATTTGCAAATGACATTACAGAAAAAAGGTTGATATCCAGGATCTTCTTAAATTCAACACACACAAAACAGATAATCATATCAAAAAATGGGCAGAAGATATGAACAGACACTTCTCCAATAAAGACATACAAATGGCTATCAGACACATGAAAAAATGTTCATCATCACTAGCCATCAGGGAGATTCAAATGAAAACCACATTGAGATACCACCTTACACCAGTTAGAATGGCCAAAATTAGCAAGACAGGAAAGAACGTGTGTTGGAGAGGATGTGAAGAAATGGACACTAACTTTTTATCAGATATGACATTTACAAATATCTTCTCCCATTCCATAGGTTGCCTTTTAGTTTTGCTGATTGTTTCCTTCACTGCGCAGAAGCTTTTTATTTTGGTGGGGGGATGGGTTAAATAGGTTTGGGAGACTGAGGAGTGCACTTGTGATGAGCACTGACTGTTATATGGAAGTGCTGAATCATTGAAACTAATATTGCACTGTATGTTAACTAACTAGAATTTAAATAAAACTTTAAAAAATAAAAATATAATATAAAAGAATTAAAGCAGATTATTTTAAGACAAGTGAATAAATTATTCACAAAAATAAATAGTTAAGATAGAAAAATCTAATTGTGGCAGATATGGTTGAAGTTTGAAGAATAAGATAGATAGGACATAGGATAGTTTTAAGATTATCTTAGTATTATAAACAAATTGAAACTAATCGGAGATTGATTTTTCTCCCTTCATTTTTCTTTGTTTAAAAAAAGATCAATTCAGTCTTGTTATTAAGTTAAAAGAATTTATAAGTATATATAATAAAATATGAAAGGTTCCTTTCATTTTCACTTTCCTCACAACTCAACTATAAGACAAAAGTAGAGACATATTTGGTTTGAATTATTACAGAACGATTTCTCACAAATCTATTTGTAATTTGTTTCATATATACATCGCATTGTACACATTACTCCACAACTATTTTTTTTTATTTGAAAGAATTTCATCAACATCTTTTCATGTCTGTGTATTTGTGTCTCCTCTGTGCTTTTTAAATGCAGTGTTAATACTCCACAAGGTAGTAGACCATACTTGTTCTATGTACAATTAAGTCGATTTCATTGTTTTGTGTTGTTTTTAACTTTTAATTTTGAAATAATATCAGATTAATCATTTTATAAAACTTCCATAAATTTTAACATCTTAGACAACTGCCGTAAACTAATCATAATTAAAAATTTAAATCAATATCATACTTAAAACGCATCAAGAAACTTCACTCAAATTTTCCAAATTGAATTTGAATTTGGATTTGAATTGAATTACTGGAATTCTTTTAATGCTCTTTTTACTGATTAATACCTAAATCTAAAATCAGACATTGTCATGTCTCCTTAGTCTCCTCCATCGTGGGACAGTTCTGAAATGTTCTTTGTCTTTCTGACCTTAAACAACTTTTGAAGATTACTGGCCATTCATATTGGAGAATGTTCCTCAACCTAGATTTATGGTGTTTCTTCATAATTTAATCCAAATTATGTATTTTTTGCAAGAACACTATGGAAGCAACGTAGTTGCTTAATATATCATTTCTGGAGGTATATGATGTTAGTTTGTCTCATTGATGGTGATTTAAAATTGGTCACTTGGTTAAGTTGAAACTTTAAAAACAGCTTTTAAAGTACTTTTTAGAGGTTTTACCACTCTAAAATTACTATTTTTTCCTTTGTAATTATTAAGTACTTAAGAATATTTTGAGAATAAGAAATATTCTGGTTCTTATCCAACTTTTGCCCACTAAGTTTAGCATCCATTGATGATTCTTGTCTGCAACAATTAGTGGTTTGTTTATTAATTGATAATTTTTTATTTTTGTCATTCTGTTTACTAATTGGAATTCTATTGCAATAAAAAGTTATCTATTCTCCTTTAGTTATTTATTTATTATTTGAATATTTTCTGGGTTATAGTCCATTACTATCAATATTTATCCCTTTGCTCAACTTGCCTCATATTTTTACGTTGGGAGCTAATTAAAGTTGTCTTTGGGGTCTTTTTGATATGACCTTGTCATTTTTTAGTACTTTCTTATTCTTATACTTTCTTATCTGTATTTCCCATGACCCAGAACTAGAATCAGCCATTTCACCAAGGAGCCCCAGTATATATTTATTTACTCATACATCCACACACATCTGTTTCTATTTCTATATTATTTGTCACACACACACACACACACACACACACACACACACATTAAAAAGCATGATTTCGTACTTCTATCTTCAATTTCTATTCAGGACTGCAGTGTTCACTCTAGCCTTCTATTTTCTCCAGCAGTGGGTAGACTGGTTCTCATTATTGACATTATATTTATTTATTGTTTAATCTTAGAATATATATTAAAGGTTTTCAGAATTGCCAACATATAATCCTGTGAAAAAATTTTACTAACTATATAACTCTATTTGTATATTTTTATTTTAGTCTTATAGTATACAGTTGAAATATTATTTTCCAAAATTATTTGTTAGTGTTTTTCTTTATCACTCCCTTCAGTCGGTGTGTTACTACTTTATAATGCAGTTACCTTTTATTTTACTATTTGTATCCCATTTTGGGTTTCCCCATATTGGGTTAAATTTAAGATTTGATTTAATTTGATTTGATTTAACCCATATTGGGTTAAATTTATGATTGATATTATAAACAATGCTGTCCAAAGTACCTTTGTTCTAATGTCTTCATGTGCATCTATAAGTATTTCTATAGATAGATTCCTAAAAATGGAATTTCTAAGTCAAATACATGCACATTTAAAATTTATATATAGGCAATATTTTTCATAAATGTTAATACTATTTGTACAATCTAATCAATTACTTCTGACCCTTCTCTGTTGCTCATGAAGATCAAAACTGAATTTTAGAAATCTTTTTAAATTTTGATAAATTCATTAGCAAAAATTGTATCACTTGTTATTTTAATTTGTTTTTATTTTAATACTGCTAGAATTCAGTATCTCTTAATAGTATATAATTTGTTTTTATTTCAATAATGTTAGACTGGAGTGTATATTAATATATTTAATGTATGTCTTAATATACTTATATTTTTCCTGTTAAATTCTTATTCATTTACTTTGCCTATATCGCTAGGCATTTTTCTGTACTTTCCTTAGTAATTTTTAGAGAGTTTTTTATTTGTTTGTTTAAGATAGTGGCCAATAACCCTGTTATTTATAAATTATTTTGCAAATTTTTTTTCCCAGATGATCACTTAACTTCCAGGTTTTTGGGTGGCTTTTGCCATTTCAATGTTTTTAGTTTTTACAGAGTGAGATCTATCAATATATTTCTTTATGAGTTTTTGTTTTCTTATGTGGCTTAGGACAGCTCTCTCTATGGTAAGATAATAAAAATACATACAAAATGTGTAAATAATTCCTCCTTACTGATTTGAAAACATTTGTGCCATATTCTAAATTCCTATAAAAACTTGAACCTATGTCTACATGCACAATTCTGGTAGTTTTCAAAGTAAGGCCTGTGGACCCCTAAAGTCCATAAGACCTTCTACCAGATCCACAGATCAAAACTATTTTCAACATAATACATCAATGCTATTTATCTTTTTTAGTCTAATTGTTTCATGAGTGTTCAGTGTTTTCCAGAAACCTCAAATATCACATGTAATATGTCAACAGATTCAATGCAGATGCAGATATGAGAAACTAGTTGTCTTCTACTAAACCAGTGGTGCTAGTCCTTTAACTGAAAGAGGTTTTAGTTTAATAAATATAATTTCTATGAAACAGAGAAGTATTTTAAGAGTATATAACATGTCTGATTCAATGACAACATACTCATTGGGAAAACATTTAGTGGATTGGACACAACTCTATTTTCCAAAATGCAACCACAGATTAGCTACAGAAACAAAAGTTCCATAAATATCATCAAAATATTGTGTAAAAATCAATTCCCTTTATAGAATTTACAGTACTTAATTTTTAATTATAAATTGTGTACAACATTCTTTAAGTTTGCAAAGTTTAATTTAATGTATATGTATACTTTTACTACATACATTTAAAAAAACTTTTTGTTTTATTTATTTATTTATTTATTTATTTATTTTTTTTAAAAACACAACAGCTCTTTTTTTTTTTTTTTTTATTTCCAGCATAACAGTATTCATTATTTTTGCACCACACCCCGTGCTCCATGCAATCCGTGCCCTCTATAATACCCACCACCTGGTACCCCAACCTCCCACCCCCCGTCCCTTCAAAACCCTCAGATTGTTTTTCAGAGTCCATAGTCTCTCATGGTTCACCTCCCCTTCCAATTTCCCCCAACTCCCTTCTCCACTCTAAGTCCCCATGTCCTCCATGCTATTTGTTATGCTCCACAAATAAGTGAAACCATATGATAATTGACTCTCTCTGCTTGACTTATTTCACTCAGCATAATCTCTTCCAGTTTTATTTATTTTAAATAAGTAAGAGAGAGAGAGCATGCAGGAGCAGGGGGAGGGGCAAAGGGAGAGAAGAGAGGAAAAAGACTCCCTACTGAGCTCCGAGCCTGGATGGGGCTTCATCCCAAGACCCTGAGATCACAAGGTGAGCCAAAATCAAATCTGACAACTGACTGGACCACCCAGGCACCTCCACACAAACATTTTTTAATTAAATGTCATGGAGAGGGGCAGCTGGGTATATCAATTAGTTAAGCGTCTGCCTTTGGCTCAGGTCATGATCACTGGGTCCTGGGATTGAGTCCTGCATCAGGCTCCCCAGTGAGCAGGGAGCTTCACCCTCTGCCTGCTCTGCCTGTTGCTTTCCCTGTTTGTGCTCTTTCTCCCTCTGACAAATTAAAAAAAAAAAAATGCATTAGGATGTACCTAAAGCTATTGAACACGAGCAGTGAACATGAGGGCAATCAGAAAATATGCCAGGAAAAACACTTCTATTGACCTCTGATGGAACTCTGTTTCTTTCATTCTGTAGTTGCTCAAGGGTCTTGGATAGATCTCTAAGTACGAGTGTTAACTTCTGCTACTCCGGGGTTTTGGTGAATAATGGGAGGTGCTCATGAATATCAAGTATCATGGTTTGAATGCTAAAACTAAGAATCAGAAAAATCTGAAAAGTGCCTTGGCACAGTGAATCATGACTCATCTATATGGCTGCACTCAACAGTAGGGAACTTGAAGTACTAGCCCTGAAACTCATGATACATTAAACATCCCTTAGCAAAACAGATTGGCTGAGCTGTTCAATTAGTTTTTCAACACTGGTCCAATATACCTGTGGTCACATGCCCAGAGCCTAGGAAAACATTTCCCTAAGAATGGATGTTCAGGGTAATAGAATATTTAAAAACAGAAAAATAATGAATAGATTTCTCCACACTTATCTTTCAACAGTCTCTAGATATTTAACAAATTTTGATTCTCTCTATATATATGATTTTATTTATTAAATAATTATTTAAGTATTAAATATTTGTTTGGAAATTTGAATATATATTTAAGATTTTATTTATTTATTTATTTGAGAGAGAGAGACAGTAAGAGAGAAAGCCACAGCACTGGGGAGATGGAGAAGCGGGCTCCCTGCTGAACAGGGAGCCCGATGTGGGGCTTGATTCCAGGACCTGGGATAATGATCTGAGCTGAAGGCAGACACTTAACTAACTGAGCCACCAAGGTGCCCTATACTTTGGAATATTATAGACAGCATGCTGTCTGGGTATTACAATGTTTGGTCATTTATAAGATTTATTCTTTTCATTCAAATATGTATTGAGCCTCTAATATGGGCCAATACTATACTAAGTGTTGGGGATACAATGGATGAATTACCATAAGAAAAAAAGAAGGCAATATCTAACCTTAAGGAGCATATTTCTGGTGAGGGAGAGTTTTTGGTTAGATAGACAGATACATATAGCATTTGTATGCCTAAGAAGAACATCAAAGTTAGGCACCTGAGTGACTCAGTTGATTAGGTATCCAATTCATGATTTCAGCTCAGGTCAGGATCTCAGTGTCCTGGAATGGAGTCACATATTGGGCTCCGCATTCAGCAGGGAGTTTGCTTGGGATTCTCATTGTCCCTCTCTCTCTGCTCCTCCCTCCAACTCTCTCTCTCTCAAAATAAGTAAATAAGTCTTTTTTAAAAGATTTTATTTATTATTTGACAGAAATCACAAGTAGGCAGAGAGACAGGCAGAGAGAGAGAGAGGAGGAAGCAGGCTTCCTGCTAAGCAGAGAGCCCGATGTGGGGCTCAATCCCAGGACCTGATCATGGGGATCATTGGGATCATGACCTGAGCCGAAGGCAGAGGCTTTAACCCACTGAGCAACCCAGGGGCCCCGTAAGTAAATAAATCTTAAAAATACATATATAAAATAGGAATATCAAGAATTTTCAGAAGGGATGGTTCCCTTCTTGATTTAAATCCAAATAATTATGGTCATTCCCAGTATATTATAGGTAGGTTTTATTTAAAAATACATTATGAATTCAATACTCATTTATATTTCATTCTTTTTGTAGCCATATATACTTTCAACATTTACAAAAACTTTTCTTGTGACAGTGATTTCTTTATAATCTAATTATATTATAGTTAATATAATTAGAAAATATAAATTTGATCTTTGAAAAAATAAATTTTCAAATTTATAAATTTATTTATAAAATTTATAAAATTTTCAAATTTATATATTTATAAATCTTTGAAAATATAAATTTCATAATTTTTTTATAAATATAAATTTTCAAAGATTACTTCACAGTTATACTGTAAGGGAGTTTAATGAACAAGTCATTTTTTACCCTATAGACAAGTATTATATCCTGGCAGTATGTCTTTCTAAACTTCAGAATATGGGGAGGAAATATTAATTTGTGTTACAGTTCATATAGCAGATAAGTACATAACTAGACTAGTTTAAAAATCGTAACAAAACAAGCAAAATCTTGCATATTTGTGCTGGTTATGTGCATTTTGGCATGCTATTTAGAATCTTCCACTGATAAGGAAAGTACTTTCAAAAGCATTGTAAGGCTGGTTTACAAGGTGAGTACATTTTTGAAGAGTACAGTTTTTTTCACTGTATAAAATTCTGTTCATGGGAAAACTTGGCCAATGGATTAACAGTATAAATATCCTATTTTGGAAATGGTTGGACCCATAATAACCTAATATGTGAGAGTACTATGATTTCAGAAACTCAGAGTTTTTATAATATTTTTAAAAATTTGTAGACATAGTTAATACCGCTTCCTAACAACAATTCTTAATTGTATCCCTCTTAAAAAATTGTATACTCTCAATCCATAAGAGGACAAATTTCATTTTATTTGTTCAATTTTATTTTGAGGAAGTTGAAATGACATAAAGGAGAAAATTATTTAAAATACTAAAATCGGGGCACCTGGGTGGCTCAGTGGGTTAAGCTACTGCCTTTGGCTCAGGTCATGGTCCCAGGGTCTTGGGATCGAGTCCCTCATCAGGCTCTCTGCTCAGCTGGGAGCCTGCTTCTTCCGCCACCTCTCTCTCTGCTTGCCTCTCTGCCTACTTGTGATCTCTGTCTGTCAAATAAATAAATAAAATCTTAAAAAAAAATAAAATAAAATACTAAAATCTCAGAATTTAGTAGCCTCAAATATTCAGAATTTAATATCAAAAGAAAAGAACAAAAGAACACTTGAGAAATAACCAGGGGGTTATACAGATGCAAACTCTAGTCATTTTTTGGCATACCCATTTTTGGCATACCCAACCTCACATTCATCTACTTGCCCATTATGTATCTATCCCAGACCTCAGGAGTTCAAGCACTTTAATAGAGTTTGTAAATATTTTAAAACCTTAGTTTGAAAACAACCCATCAGCATATGATCGCAGAAAACACATGATTTAAATCATAGAAATCTTACTCTCAAAACCAAGTAATTTTAACAGGCTGGTTTCTTGCCATTGTCCTTTCAGTTTTACAGAATCAGTTGTTTGTCTCACAAGGTGAACTGAGCAGTGAGTGTAAGGAATACTAAGACATTCAGAATAAACATGAATAAACCCAAGAACACCACAATGAACAAATACATCATCTGAATATATTACTCTGAGATCATCTTTTTTCCCTAAATTCTCTCAAGACTACTCATAACAGATTTGCTTTCTTCATCATTGTGACCTCAATCACCACCCAGATGTCTGACTTCACCTCCACTCTGTCCAATTTTCATTCTTTTTTGCCAGTCTTGTTTCCAACTCCCCTTACAGGCCAGCTACCTATCTCTTTCCATTGTGTCTTGGTGGTATGATGACTCAAGTTGAAGGGCAATCTCTTACATAACTAATGTTGTTGCAAATGTTCTTTCTACTCATTACGTTAAATGAAAGGTGGACATTCGTCACCACACATCTTACATTCTTCAAAAGCCTAAGCAAATGACACTTATTCTTTTTCCTTCCTCTCCACTTCCTACTTGCCAAGTCCTAGAGAAAAGTTCAAATTGTCACTGGCCTGGCTTCTATCAGTTATTCTCACACCATTGCCATTTTTTCAATCAAGAAGCCATGCAGAGGAATGTCAGTTTCCTTTCACTAATCCTGCTCTTGCTCTGAGAAATGCAGAGACAGCTAGTTGAGGAACCATGTGAAGCACTCCATCATGGCCTCATAAAACTAGGTAGGTATTCTGGGCACTTGTGATTCTCTCTTTCTCTCTCTCTGGACGTCTTGCTGCTGCTGCAAAGCACTTGTCCCTTCTCATTCTGAGCAGAAGGTGTAACTTCTTAATTCTTTCAAAGGTTTTTGGCAACTCTCCTTTTTCTCCTGAAAAAAAAAAAAAATTACCTTCATGTTTTGCTTTTCCTCTAGTCATGGAGAATTGGGACTTATTTTTAAGCTTATCCATGCTACTTATGCTCACAATCAATTGTCTTCTTTTCCTTCAAAAATATGTTCTAAAAGCTATAAAATTCTTGTTTTGTATTGCTGCTCAACCTAAAAATAGTTCCAATATCTTTTCTATAAAAAGTTACCTGTTGGCTAATTGAATTTAAAGTAAAAAATAAAATCACAAAAAGTTATTTACTTTTTTATTTCCATGTTTTTCTGTACATTCAAAAAATAATATCTTTAAAAGAAAGTTTGAATTCATTGCCTTAATAGTCATTATCAACTCAGACTTTTAAAATCTGGTTTCTATTTCCTCTTAGAATTACCATTTGAGAGTCACCACTGACTGCGGTCACCAAATCTACCACCATTTTTGTTCCTATGTTTCATTACTTTTCTTCAGCAGCTAAGATTTTTCAGTATCCTCATTCTCTAAAATGTCTGAATCAGTCCCAACTCATTCATTCATTAATATTTTCTGAGACTTAGCATGTAGCTGACCCTGTGCAGGTGCTGTGGACAAACAGTAAACAAAACAGAACAAAGACTTGCCTTCATTGAGCAGATGTTATGAGATAAGTAAGTTATATAGTATACTGGAAAATGATAAGGACTATGTAAGAAAATAAAGCAAGGAAAAGAATAGAGAGTGAGGGGTGAATGAGTTTGTAGTCTACAATTCCCTAAACAATGGCTAAGAATACATCCTCAGGAAGGTGCTATTTGAACAAAGATTTAAAAGAAACAAGGGAGCCAAATGGAAATCTGGCAAAAGGGTATTCCAAAGAGGGAACAAGCCAGTGTCAAATCCTAAGACAAGAACATAAGGGCAAGTGTGGCTGATACAGAGTGAGCCAGGAAGAGGGAAGCATGACATGAAGTCAGAAAAATAAGTAGAGTGGGGCGCCTGGGTGGCTCAGTGGGTTAAACCTCTGCCTTCGGCTCAGGTCATGATCTCAGAGTCCTGGGATCGAGCCCCGCACCAGGCTCTTTGCTCGGCAGGGAGCCCGCTTCCCCTCTCTCTCTGCCTGTCTCTCTGCCGGCTTGTGATCTCTCTCTCTCTCTCTCTCTCTCTGTGTCAAGTAAATAAATAAAATTAAAAAAAAAATAAGAAGAGTGATACAGATATTTAATAGAGGTCTTGGCTACACAGACAAGCCTCACCTGGGGGAGACAGTTCAATTTTGTTCTGAATGATAAATAGGAGCAAACTAGAAAGAGAGAACAGTATGTGTAATGTGTCAACATGTCACATTTGGGGGACGGCACATGGTTTTAGGTGACTGGAGCAAGGGTCCTTTAGAGAATGAGAAGATGAGATGGGAAAGCGTGGAGCCAGATCATAAAGGGATATGATCACAAGGGTAAGACAGCTGAATTTCAGTCTACAGACAGTAAGGAGTCAAGGCATAAGGTAAAGAGAGTAGCATCCATGATATGGAGAAAGAAATGTGAACCAAGTGCCATGGCTCTCCTAAAGGCAACAAATTTCCTGACCTCTTGGATTTCCTTAGCAGCCTTCTACAGCCTCCTTCCCACATTTCCCAATCCTCACACACCCAGTCTGATCCAGTCATATTGTGTATCTTTCTTAATTCAGTTGGTTCCCTCTACATTTTTTGCATTGGTTATTAAGCTGTTGTCCCTCATAGTCATCCATATTCTGTTTTGTGATTCTGCAGTTAAACCTCAGAAACCACATGTTTGCTTTGGCAGCTGTTTCCTATTAGGTTCTCCCAATGAAGAGAGATTGGAAGGCTGGAGGAAGAAGGGAAATGATCCCTTCTTTTTGCTTGCTCTTCCTGTCTGTGTCACCTGAGGAATGACTCTTAATCCCTCTCACGCAGCTCAGTGGTAATGGGTTTAAAATTTTCGCTTTCCTTGTTTGTTTCACAACCTAGATAGCCTTATCAGAGACACTAGCACCGGTCATCTGGTGCTCAGCTTCTCCGAGGTGTAGACATAGCTCCTTGGGGTTCCTCTTCAAAATTTCTGAGCTATCAGTATCAACAGGACAGCACTTTTCCTTAGAAGCTGTGGGTGTCAACCCCATGGAAAGCCTACTCCAACCTTCTAGAGTCTAATGAACAATTCCTTATTTTTGTTCTATTAGCCCTATGGATGAAGGCTGTCCACTGAAATTACTATCTGTTCTCTCAGTTGTGTTTGTTTGTTGCCTTTGTCATCCTTCAGTCCTCTATTAAATTTTCCTCACGAAAACAGGTGGTGCAAAAAGATATTTTCTTGACTAGATGCTCACTGATAAATTTCTTTATTTTCCTTCTCACTCCAAATATTCAGCTGAAAACACTTCATAGGCTTTTTTTCCTATTGAATCTTCGAAAGATTCTTCTCTTACATGTTTTTATTTTTTTTATGTTTTTACCTAAAAACTCACTTCAAACTACTGAACATGAGTCTGAGAGCCTGCAATTGTTCTAGACATCATAAGGGGTGCAAAATAGTAGTAGTGGAGTAGTGGTGGTCGTGTGTTAGAGGACAGAGAGATAGAAAGAATGACAGACAGATACATCAATATACATATAGATAGATACAAATATATAGACAGATATCTGAGTTAAACAGAAGACCTCGATATTATATGCTACTTTGGCAATGAAATAAAAGAAAAAGCCACCACTTATATTGTTTCTATAATTGGTAAATTTTTTTTAAAGAATTTTATTTATTTATTTGGCAGAGAGAGATCACAAGTAGGCAGAGAGGCAGGCAGAGAGAGAGAGGAGGAAGCAGGCTCCCTGCTGAGCAGAGAGCCTGATGCAGGACTTGATTCCAGGACCCTGAGATCATGACCTGAGCCGAAGGCAGAGGCTTAACCCACTGAGCCACCCAGGTGTCCCTAATTGGTAAATCTTAATGAATAACATTCTTCTTGGTATGTTTGTCTTATTTCATCTTAAGACTAAACTAATGCAATCTTTGTAGTTATTTTACATGGATAGTTCAATTCCTTCATATATACACTGAAATAGCAAGAACTTAATGTTAAACTGGTTCAGTTATAACCACTCTCCTCATGAAAATGTGCTTCAGAATCCATAGCTTTCTCTACCTCTTTCCTTCATGACTTCTCTTCTTGAGTAGACTATGTAGGAGAAAAGGAGAGGCAAGAAGAAAATGTATAGGGGATTGTTAATTTGTGTAAACAAAGCAGCATCAGTTTAAAAATTGGATGAGAAAAATTTTCAGGTCTAGAAGGTGAAAAGAGAGGAAAATAATACAGAGGAGTCAGTAACACTGTAAAGAAGGAACACTGGCTCTGCTTAGAAGCCTAGAAAATCAAATAGCAGTTTAAAGGCAGTTGGTATATTGGGCCTCTTAAGAAGTAAAGAAGACACATTTCATAACCTTTGTTTGAGATGAATGAAATCTCAAGCTGCTAAATTTCAATGAACTGAAAGATACATTATTTGTGGAATATGTTTAAGAATTCCTAAGAGCGCTAGATCAACAGGAACTGGCATAATTTATTATATTTGAGCTGACAGAGTGAAGAATAAAGACAATTTTGTGTAAGGGTCGCATGAAAAAGGAAGTCAAGTGTAAAAGAAATAGGATCTTATTTTTTTCCTGATCTCTAGCCAAACATTCAGTTAAGAGGTGAACTTTTCTTCCAGCAAAGAAATGTCGCTTGCCAAGAATGTGGAGGTAAGCTATCTTGTTCCAGGCCAAGCTGGGAATGAATTATGAAAGTGAAACTTATATCTTTTGAAAAACCAGATCAACTAAAGATCTGATGCAAAATGTTGAAAGGCATTGAATTCAGGAAGATCTGGATTCTAACATAATCTCAGAGGGAATTCAAGGATTTTGTGGTTTCTTCCTCCTTGCCACCCTCCCCAAATCAAATATTATAGCTCTTATATTTGTAGAAAAAATATATAATGTTTTCTGAAATTTGTGGATGCTTTGTGGGGCCTTTAAATTGCTAGTTCATTTAAATAGCAGCAGATGGTGCATTTAATTTATGACACTTCTGTGTATCATGTGGGGCAATATTATCCTTTGAATGTTTCTGTAGCATCACCAACAATCCTTTGGCCTGCCAAACAACATTTCCTCGAGGAAAGATTATCAGTGATTAAAATCAAGCACAGTGGTGCCATTTTTTGATAGTAAAAAATTACAGAAATAATGATATACTCATAATTTGAATGCATTAACTATTCAAAGTTACTTTTATTATTTATGTTCAAAGAAGAAAATCAATCACTATATGTGACACTTGTTTGTAATATATATTCATTTGTAATTGGCCAGTACTGAATTCTCTTGAAGCAAATAAAGCATTTCTGGTAGAAGAGTATAACCTAATGTAGACAGTACATTTGTAAAATATTTAAAAAGACATAAAGAATTTTAAAGCATAATTTATAGTAACAAATAATATGGAATGTTTTTTAATTAATATAATGTCTGACAAATAATTATTACTTCCTTTCCCCACATTTTTTAAGGTAAAGATGTTATATCCATTCACTGTTAGACTATGTTTTATAAAATTATTGTCCGGATCTAGGTTTCAATGAGAAAGAATGGGTATTACCTTATAAACCAATCTTCTTTAGTATGAGTTTTAGATTCATTTTTCAGTGTGTAAAATTTGCATCTATATGGCAGAAGGCAGAAACTCTGTGGTATACTTATCTCAAGACCATGTGCAAATCAGCAATTTCTAAGTGTGTGTGTGTGTGTGTGTGTGTGTGTGTGTGTGTGTGTTTGTGGAAAGTAATGCAAATACAGATGAAAAGCCATTGGAACTGTTTCTTGATTTCAAAAATATTTTGTTGTAGTAGAACTTTGTTTAAAAAACATTCCACTGTTAAAAACCACAATGGCATACCATGAGTCCAGTAAGAAAAAAATAAATTTGGATCATTTTGCCAGTTTTCTTCACTGGGTATGTTGGAAGTTCATGCTGCTTTTTTCTGGTTAGAGTGTTCATGATATTTGAGGTAAGAGTTTGAATAGAAAGGCACTGATGCTGATTCTCCTGTTAAGAGAGATTATGACAGATAGAAACCATTCAGCAATATTTAGTCAAAAGTACCATACATAAAACATAGTGGTAGATAGAAATATATTGAGAATTAAATATATTTTGGTCAATAGCTAGTATGTAGGAAAGTACTCTAATAAAAAGGAAGAGTCATTAAGTGGCACAAAAAGGAACCATAAGTGACTCTTAATCTCACAAAACAAACTGAGGGTTGCTGGGGGGAGGGGGTTTGGGAGAAGGGGGTGGGATTATGGACATTGGGGAGGGTATGTGCTTTGGTGAGTGCTGTGAAGTGTGTAAACCTGGTGATTCACAGACCTGTACCCCTGGGGATAAAAATATTTGTTTATAAAAAATAAAAAATTAATATAAAAAAAAAAGGAAGCCAATCAACTAGTATAAGAATTCAAATACCAACCAAGAAAGGTTTGTATTTTCTGAGAGAAACAAGAAAAGGATGACAGTTAAGGAGGGTTACTGGTCGACAGATCTGATGATCCTTGCCTCCTAATATTCATATTCTTATGTAATCCCCTCTCCATGACTGATATTCTACTAAGGGACAGAATACCGTCAATGATTGGATGTCATTTGAGACATTTCAAAATGATACCGGCTTCCATCTTGCTCAGTCTCTCCTGCTCTCTCACTTGCTTGCTCTGATGAGCAGAGAGGCAAAGAACTGAAGGTAGCCTCCACTCAAAATCCAGGAAGAACAGGGCCCCAGTCAATAGTCCACAGGGGGTTGAACTTTGCCAACAACCACAAGTGAATGTGATTCTCTTCCTAATCAAACCTTGAGATAACTGCAGCCCTGGTTTACACTTTGATTACAGATTCGTGAAAGAAACTGAGACACAGGCACCCACTAAATTATACCTACCATCCTGATGCAAAGAAATTATGAGATGATAATTATTAGTTCTTTCAAGCTGCTGAATTTTGGAATAATTTGTTACACAACCATAATTACTACAAGAAAGCCATGAAGAAAGCAGAAGATTTCACGTAAATACACTTAAATAGAAGGGAGATTAAAGTGTATTGCTTTTGGGGAGGGTACCTGGATGGGTCAGTCAGTTGAGCATCCAACTGTTGGTTTAATTCAGCTCATGGTCATGATCCCAGGTTATGAGATTAAGTTCCGTGATGGACTCCACATTCAGTGGGGAGTCTGCTTGAGGACTCTTTCTCTCTACCCCTCTCATGTGCTCTCTTTCTATCTCTCAAATAAATAAAAAATTTTTAAAGTGTATTCCTTTTTTTCAAAATGATTTTATTTATTTAGAGACTGAGAGAGGAGAGAGAGAGAGAGAGAGTGTGTGTGTGTGGGTGTGTGTGTGTGTGTGAGCTGGGGGAGGGTCAGAGGGAGAGAGAGAATCTCAGGAAGACTCTCTGCAGAGCACAGAACCCAAAAGAGGGCTCGATATCACAACCCAGGTGCTCCTAAAGTCTATTCCTAATGGAAGGAATAGCATAAGAAATGCAGAGAGGTAGGAAATTTAATGGTGTGTTTGAGGAAAAGTAATTATTTAAATTTTCTGGAGGATAATGTGCATGAAGACTTTGTAGAGGTTAGAACTTAGAACACTACATTCAAGTCTAAACATCATAGATGGTCTGGAAAGTCAAGTTTAGGATTTATATTTTATTTAGTTGAATTAGGTATATGAAGGGAGCTAAATAGTACTTTTGGAAATTTTGCTGGGAGTAATATATAAGTTGAATTAAGAAGGAAAAACATAAAATGTACTACTGAAAGGCTATATAAAAGTACAGAAGAAAAATAGTAAGGAAAGTTGATAGAATAAAGATGTGAAAAATTAAACTAAAGGGAGAAGTGACAGAATTTTTCTTCTTTTATAAAGTGACTTTTTTTGGGAGTCTTGAGGAGAGAGATAAGATATTTGCAAGGATTCAATCTTGGAATACTGGGCAAATACAAAAAACATTAAAAATATTAAATTCAAGAGGAAAAATGGGAAAAGACAAGTATCGTTTTTTGACCTTCTTAGGCAAGATAGCAAGTAAACCCTGTGGTGACAAATCAAAGCTACTGGTGAACATTTTAGGATAAAATTTGTATATGAGTTATATTAAAGATCTGTGAAACGATCAAAGTCAGAGTCTAGAGGGAACCTTGGAAAAGGCCCACATTATACATGAATGAAAAAGCATAAAAGAGCCAGAGAAAACAGGGCATCGGTAGAAGAAAGCATTTGGTATCATTGTAGATGCAGATAAGTTCTTATACAAATAGGAGATCAAAAGCCAGTGTTTTAGGCCAAAAGCTGTGTAATCAAACTTACCTCTGAGCCATGCAAAAATAAATTTCAGAAAAGCTGCCATATAATTCCTGCGTTTTGATATGGAATTTGCATGTGTGTTATAGCTAATTTTTATTGTGCTTTCCAAAACAAACCAGTTATAAATACACCCAAGTAACTGAACTAAGCTACTTGCTACATGGTATTTTTGAAAAGGAAGTATCTTTGCAAGACAATTCTTAGATTTTAGGTCCTTCTTTGTGGCAAATAGATCAACTGTGGACTTATTTACTTACTTAACAAGCCTGCATCTCCTACCTTCTACAGGCCAAGCATCATTCTAGCTGTTGGTGGCACAGCAGTTAATAAGATGAATATAATTCTTACCCGACAGAGCTTACATTTTTAAGAGGTCACTTCCAGTTTCTGAATAGAATGATGACTTCCATAAAAGGGGATGCTTAACTGTATATTCACTTATGGAAAGGGCATGCAGTGACTTGTAGCAATTACAATAAACAGCAGGAGTCGCTAGCATGTAGGAGCCACTTTAATGTCATGGATTTGCGGGAAAAGGATCGAGATTATTTTCAATGCACCTTAGCATTAGCCACTTGATAGCTGCTGCTCCTGAGTTGTTAGCACTTCGTATTCCACTGTTTACTTCACTTATGGCTGGTCTGGGATTGCAACTCCTGGACTCATGTTCCCCTCGGTACTTGATGGTCCACATCCCCCTTATGGGATTTGGCTTCAATCTTAATCCAACCCTCTTCATCCACTAACCCCGCCAGGAAGTCCAAAGGATACAGGACTGTTCAGCAGTATGTTTCTACCCATACGCCTTACTAAAAGAATAGCACCATCACAGTGGTGGTCATAGTGAGGCGGGGGGTAGTCAAATTGGAGTGCTGAGCAAGCCAAACCAAATTCTCGGAGTTAGCACTCCAAATCCAAGAACTGTCCATTTTTGTTATTGACATTCTTAGTACCTGACAATAATTGAGGTGTGATAAACAGCACCCCAAATCTAATCCCTAGGTAAGATTTCCTATCTGCATACAAGCAAAACAAAGTCTGGGATACTAATCTGTTTAGTGATGTATCTAATCTTTTAAAAACAATATGTAGCATAAGCAAACAATAACTATTGTTCAATTAATGAGTATGTGGCGATATAATTTTATCTTTTCTTTTTTTCTGGAAGTCTATGTATTATCACTGTTAATTTTTTTTTTCATGCATACACATACACAAAACCCAGAGGCACATCTTACTTTTCCTAAGATACCACAGTATAAACCTATAAGAAGGATAGAAACATTTTCCTTTCTTATATTTTGGAAAAATATTCCTTTTTATGATGGATTCCATATTTGTATTATTATGCAGCACAATAGGTACTTCTTCCTTATGAAATTTTATACAAAAATCCATCTCTCTTTTAAAAGATGACTCTGGGAAAAAGGGAAGTATCTTCTTAGGCTCATCATTCAGAATACTTTTTCAAAAAGTGGCCTCCTCAGAATTATGAATTCTACCCCTGCTCAAGAGTGTTTTATAATCTCCTAAACACAAAGCTTTCAAGACCTACTTGTCTTGAAAGGAAGGTATAAGATATTGAATAACTGCTATGGACTGAATGTATGTGTCCCCCACCCCAAATTAATATGTTGAAGCCCTAATACCCAACGTGATGGTATTTGGAAGTGGTACCTTTGGCAGGTAATTAGTTTAGATGAGATAATGAGGGTAGAGCCCCCATAATGGGATTAGTCCTTTATAAGAAGAGGAAGAGACCAAAATTCTTTCTCTTTCTCTGTCCTGTGAGGATTCAGAAAAATGTCCATCTGTAAGCCAGAAAGAGTGCCCTTACCAGACATGGACTCTGCCAGTTCCATGACCTTGGACCTCCCAGCCTCCAGAACTGGGAGAAAAAAATTGCTATTTAAGCCACCTAGTCAATGATATATTTTTTTTCAGAACCCAAGCTGACTAACATAATAGTATAGATATATATTCTATTTACTTAAATATATCCTAACATAATTGTTGGTTGGATGATACATAAGTACATGTTTATGCTACTCGATATTACATATTTAGAAAAAGAGGGCAAATGCAAATGTGCTTTTTGGAACATATGTCTTTCTCTTGTGACCTCTTGTGAAGGTCAGTGCATCTATATATTTGTGGTAAACAAGTAGATTTTCTATGGACTTTGGTTATACTTAAAAATTCCATTACTATCATAAACAAAGTGTAACACTCCCTAATAGTAACTATATTATATTGGCTTGAATGAGTAGAACTAATTGATATTTAGTGTACATGATGGTAATTTATTTGTATAATATTTTGCATTTATTGGCTTAGAATATCTTATAAGAACTTGAAGACATGAGATTGAGAATAGCTGAATGATATTGATCAACATCCCTAAGAATTAATATCTTCTTCATTTTTGTGGGAATTATTTAAGACTTTACATAATACAGTTGAATAGTAAGAAAAGGATTTTATTTATTTTTTTTTAAATATTTTATTTATTTACTTGCTAGACAGCAAACAGAGAGAGAAAGAGAGAAGCAGATTCCCCGTTGAGCAGAGAGTCTGACACGGGGCTCAGTCCCCAGACCAGAGATGATGACCTGAGCCTGAAGGCAAACACTTAACCACCTGAGCCACCCAGGCATCCCACAAGGAAAGGGCTTCATTAAACCTTCTTTTTCCTTGTAAATCTACAAACTTATAGAATATGTGACTGTACATTTCTGAAAATCTATAGAAAAAGATAAGAAATAGTATTATCAATGCCATGTATCCAAGTACAGTATTATTTGTCCCATGATTTATAGTGGGGACTTCTGGCATTGATTTTAATTTGAAATATTTTAGGTTAAAATACATTTCCTCATATTAGACCATATTGAACTTAGAAGCTCCATAAAATACAATTAACACAATAACTGTTTTTAATAGACTTACGTACTAAAGTTATTTATTGTATTTGTTTTTGTTGAGTCCTCTTAATTTGTATTACAATTGGTTGTCTGTTAACTTGGTTCTAGAAAAGTGATATCAGAGAATATGTCCTAAGGTTTTTCCACATTTGAACTGATTTGCGTTATTCAATTCTATAGCCCCAAACCATAATTTCAGCCATGGCCAGTAATGCCAACAGTTAATCAGTCAACTAGCAGACCCTTGCTGAAGACCCACTACCTTGTGTTCAAAATTGAGGAAGTTTCGATAGGCCTGAAGATTATACACTTCCAAATGAATGCATGCCAGAAGGAACAAAGAAGACAAAAAGTCAAGCAAAATGCTAATTTAGCAGGATTAGTGCTTCATTACAACTGGAGAAAACTGGAAAACCAAGAAGTTAGAAATTCCATCTTTATTAAATGAGGCAGTTATCTTTTATAAGTAATTCTACCCAAGTAATAAACACCTGAACTTTATAATGATCAACATTAAGTGAAGCAGAGCGTTAGACAATTTCCAGCAAGTTGGAAAACTGGGAAGGGTGGGCAGCACATTTTGGACTACTTTGGTTCAATTGGGAAAATTTCCTTTTCCTTTTCTTACTTTGTCTCTTCGACATATTGGTAAAAATTGCTGTAAAGGTATAATTTTACATAGTGACAAGGTCATTGGTATTTACTCTTGCTGCAGCCATCTACTCTACATTTTTGAAAAAGTTAACAGTGATGATAGGGGGAAAAAAAATAGGCTTCTCTCTCTCTTTCTCTTTCTGACTCATAAGTAATCACCTTTCTCCATCTGAAACAAATTAACTCCTGGGGAGGAGATGTTCCAAGAGCTTTCACATAGTCGTTTCCAAGGAAACAGTTTCTTTTGTCCACATGCATCCTGCAGTTCAGATAGTAGATTGCTTTGTATCATCAGACAAGAGTTTAGAGAAGCCAGCTAGTTTACATATACCTTAAAGTGTCAAAATCAAACTAATGATCCCCTTGTAATCACTACTGGATTACCATCTTAAAAAGTCTATTGAGACTATAAGGGGTTGTGGAAAATGCTATGGGTGGAGTTTCAAAATATTGTTTACTATGTTGGGCATAATCATAAAATGGCTTCATAAGAGGAACCTCCTCATAGCAGTGGAATATAACATCTTTCAGTCTTGTGGAGCCCTCTACTGGAAAGCTCTGTATATCAAACTTAGAAAAAAGATCCTGTTTTCCAAAATCCAACAAACCATGAATTATTATATTGGTATCTATTATTTAGCTTCTTACAAATTTATCTGTATTTCAACAGTTCAAAGTTACTTTAAACAGTTGCTCTTAATTTGCTTGCTATTGTTTTCTGTTTGGAGAAGACACTGTTGTTGAAAGTACTTGATCTATATTCCTCCATGTTGACAAAAATCATTGTTCTTTCTAACTGAATATTTTTAACCCGAGGAATTGAGTAAGGTCTTTTTGACTGGAAAATCTTCAAAAAATAAGGAAAATTGAAATTATGTGGGTTTTTTTGTTAATTATCTTGAGTTCTACTTTTAAAAAACTTATATCAATGTATTTAAAATATATGAAAATAATAGAATAAGAAAAGATAATACTATCTTTAAAATGACATGATAAAACTTTAAATGTTAAACATGAGAACTGTATTGACTTAGGCAAGACAGATTACAATATTCACCATGTAAAGAACAATGCAAAGGGAAAGTTCAAAATTCAGTATCAAGTCAAAGTAATTTTCTGATTGCGAAAATTTTAAATATAATACATTTTATTTTAGAAAATGAATCACTAGGGATAGATTACCATAGGTTACTCTGTATTAACTATGTAGTACAAAATTTACTGTAATGACATTTGAATAAAAATACGTATTTAAATCATATTTATATAAGAATATAGGAACGTGAATTAGAGTTCTTCATAATTTATAGTTTCTGACTTTTTTCCAGTGTAAATTAACCTAGGTAACTACTAGAAGAGTTGTGGAATACAGGAAGCAGTTTGTAAATGTTTCACCACATCCAAAGGATGGATATCTCAAAGAGTAACTTTGAGATTGTGATTTTGAATGAGTGCAGGCAGAGTCTGTTACTGGTAGTAGCAATGATAGGATCTAGCCTTCTAGGCTTAGTGAGAAACATTAAAGTACACTGTTCATATCATTCACTGTCCAAACCAGGGAGCTTCTGAGAGTAAAAGGTAATTGATTATGCCATGGCAATAGCACAAATCAAAACTGTCTCGGGCTAACACCTATAGCCACACAATACAATGAGTATTGCATAAAGGCTTAGTTATTTGGGGCTGGAAATAGAATAGAATAATAAAATTTAAAAAATAAAATAAATAAGTAAATAAATAAAAGATAATATTGGAAATAATGATTATCCTAGATTTTACAATATTCTTCCATTTTTTCACTAAATGGTTTATATTTAAGCCACATATCTAGGGGTTCCATATTTTGAAATATGACTATACCAAAGGCCTATAGTAATTCTGCTTACTGTTATGTAGCACTGATTACCCAAAGTATTCATTAATATTAAGAGAATAGTATATATTAAGAACATTACCTTGAAGTCAAAATGGATTTGAATCCCACCTCCATGACTTAATGTTTGTCACTTAAGCACACTTTTCTCCATGTATAAAAGCAGATGTACTTTAATATTTTTGTCAAAAGATTGTTATGAGGATTTAATTAGATAATAAGTATAAATAACAATAAAATGCTGGCTATATCACAAGCACTCTAAATGTGAAAGATACTATTCATTAAGAGGAGCAACATTTACTAATTTAGTGCCTTTGAGTTTTCCAATAATTTTCATATGCATGTTTTGATATTTTCTCTTATCACTCTGATGCTTATATTATCTATTTGTATTTTACAAGAGAGGGCACTAATGTTCACAGAGATTATGTGATTTAACCAATCTAGAGTCATATCATGAGAACTCGTAAAAACTTCTGGCCGCTATTTAAGAAAAGGAAGAGTAGGAAAGATAAGTCAACTAATTTAGTTAGATGAACAACTAGACTAGAGTTCTTTCAAAGGTGTTTCAATATTTAAACTCATCTTTGGAGAAGGGATAGAGCCTCCCTTTAAAACAGGGTAAAGGTCCTTTCAACAACTAATTGTGCCACTTACATACTGAACTAACTAGATTGGGCTTCCCTCCCCCTTCCCTTCCATCCCTTCCCCTGCTCACCGTTTCTCTGAAATCCTGAGTAAGGTCTGCAGCCTGCAGGTTTGGAGGTGCAATTGTTGCCCCTCTTACACTGACACTGACATTTGTTAGGGAACCTTATAATGGCATAAATGTGTTGTGCCTTATACTGCTGTAATCTTGCGCAGTAGCAAATTGCAAGCCAAAGTGCAAGTCTTCCATCGCATTTGCAAAACTGAGTTCCTAAATTCGTCATTTACCTTCTCTCTCTTGAACTGCATCTTTCCATCATTATAACACAGCAGTTAAGAGTATGCTCGGGTACCAGACTTTCTGGCTTGAAATTGCTTTTGCCTCTTACTTCCTTCACTAGTTTGGGCAAGTTGCTTAACCCTTTCATGCCTCTCTTCTCTTATCTGTAAAATAGGCTAAATAGTATATACTCCATGCGTTCTTGTGATGATTCAAAATGGGATTACATTTATGATTTTTACAAGTATCTGGATGATAGGAAGGATCTAAAATATTAATTTTCATTATTATTGATACTCCTTCCAACTCCTAACAATTTCCTGATGTGATCCGCTTCCAACTGAGTCAGATATCATTCAATTTCATAATAAAGAAACCAACTATTCCAAACTACTTCAGTCTTTTGTTAAGGTCAAAATCTGACCATGTGAAGAATTCTGCTTCCCCTATTATATCTTTAAATGGGGGTTTTCTGATAGTCCAAAGTCTGTACTTTGCAGGCTAGGAGGAAAGAGTGTCAGAGTTCTACTTCTTTCCTCCTAAGATAGTATTCCACTCCACTCAAAGAAAAATGTCTTCTTTAGGTTTGTGGTGGTCTGCAGTTCTACCTTCCATTTCAATGCTGGTATCTAAAGCTAACACTATTTCTTGCACCTGGCTCAAACCTTTCACCCCTAAATTACACTATCATCCACATTAGCTTCAATATCTATACCAATCTATCCAATAATCTTGTATCACAATTTGCCATCTATTTTAATGTCAATCACCTGCACCTCAATTCTACTGCAGCCAACCACACTCATGTTCATAACTTAGAACTGGTCATTGCTAAGAATTAGCCAACATTCCAAAATATCAACCCTAACACAACTTCCACCAAGCTCTTTCACATTTTTATGCTTAGGCATCTTTTACTTTGACCTCTTGGAGATACTTAGTTCATGATTTCCTCTCTTCTCCGAACTTTCTTCTCTCTTTCTCTCTCTCTCTGTCTTTCAGTCCCCTAAAACCTCATTACTTAAACCATTAGATTGTTAATATCTCACTGCCTTGTCTATTTTTTCTTCTAAACAAACTTAAAATTCTACAATACCCCCTGAAAATTTCCCAAGTCTGAATTAGTCTATTTATTCAGCCTCTGTCTTACACCATGTCTGACAAGAATTTCTATACAAACAATAATTTGAATTGACATCAGGATAGATTCGTGGTCTTTAGTCTCAGCTAGAAACCCAATGTCGTCTTAGTGAAATTTCTTAGGCCACAGTAGAAATCCAGCTTCCATTTCTCAAAACAGCCACTTTAAACTTTCTTTACTTTCATTAAAATTCTTTTGTATAACATTGCCACAATCACACCAAGCAGAAAATTCTGCCTCCTGACTTAATAACTAAATAAAGGCTGACAGAATTCTTTCAATTCTTGGCCTTCCCTCATTAACAAACTCATCTACTTGGTAATAAATAATTGACTCAGGAATGGGGGTTTCACACGCAGGCTCAGAGCTTGCAGAGATGGGTTCTTTGCTGCTGATGGGTTCTTTTTTGTTCAATAACACAACTCTTACTGTTTCCCTGACAACAGATGACTGTATCAGCATGTAACTCAAGTTGGGCCAATTAGATTTTCTTTTCTGGGAATTTAAAATTTGGTTTCAGAGATCATAGCCAGTCTCAGATGTTTGTTTGAATTGCTATATGTAAACTCAGGGGCCATATGCACATGGAAAGGCAGGGAAAGGAACATTGAAGCAGACATACCATAGGAAGCAGAGATAAGAGAACTACAGTCCTGAAAGGAGTGATTTTTTGGATCTTGATGAGATTCTGATTTCTTTTTCCAGTCTCTAGTGATGTGGGTCACCTGCTTTGAGATCCTAGTAGATACCTCGGAAGCCTCAATCACCCTCAAGCCCCCTTTGTTTAAACTAGTTTGAAGGGGTTGCAGTTACTTGCAACCAAAAAAAATTTCTACTTAGGCAAACGCTCGTATCAATTCATTCTCCTCTCCAATTTCATAGAATAGTTTTTCTTCTATCATAGGTGAGTCCCTCTATATGTGCTCTAGATCCATTCTTCTTTTATGCCATTGGTCATCAACACTCTCTCCCCATGTCTTCAGCTTCACCTTTTATCGCTTTCCACTCAGAATATAAACATCCTTCACCATTACAACCTTGAAAATAACAGATATGTTCATGCATAGGGCGAGGGGCAGAGGAAGAGAGAAAATCTCCAGCAGACTCCCCACTGAGACGGAGCCCTACATGGGGCCTAATCATGACCTTGAGATCATGACCTGCCCCCAAATTAAGAGTTGCTTAACTGACTGAACCACCCAACTGCTCCAACAACATATCTTTCTTGAACTCTTGCCTCTCACAAATACTGCCATATTGTCACAATTACACTCAGCAGAAAACCTTTTTCTCTCCACTGTCAAATTTCTGGGGAAAGCAGTCATATCTCACAGTTTCCAATTACTTATCTCCTATTTACGTCTCAGCCACTGGGCATTTTTCTTCCTGTTCTCAATACTCTTCACTGACAATTTTCAAGTCTCAAATTTTTTCTGATATATTCTAGCATTTGACATAGGTTAACTCCCCTTCTCTTTAAAAACCAGCTCTTTCCTTGTTTCTGATGTATTCTAGTCTATACTATACACATTCTCCTTTGTGAAACTGATCCCTACTAATTTTAATGACACGGAATTGTAAATGTAGAGCTCAGCTCTCTCTTCTAAATTCTAGTCACATACATAAATACACACATATACACTATATATATTTCTCGCATACAAGCCAGAAATCTCAATGTCTTCCAGGAGCTTGGGATTACTAAAAGTTCTTCTTAATTGATCCCTCTACCTTTACTTTAATTCTCCTTTAATACAGGATTTAAACTGTTGGCAGATAACCTTTCCATATTGCATATCTAATCACCCGCGCTCAGGCCTGCTGCTAAGAGTATTAGGCTTGGAACAAGAGTGCACATGGGGGCTCACATACTACATGTCTAAATATTTAAAAGTGATAGACAGCTATAACAAGCTGTTAAGTAAACTATATCCTCCTACCTTAAAAAAAACATGTTTCTATTACAACAAAATCATAATCAAAACTATCTTTTATGTATTTAATGTTTGGCAGATTATCAGAAAACCAAATGAATCATTACTGTCCATGTTTAGGTTTTCTTTCTTTTTTTTTTTTAAATTTTTTATTTTTTATAAACATATATTTTTATCCCCAGGGGTACAGGTCTGTGAATCACCAGGTTTACACACTTCACAGCACTCACCAAAGCACATACCCTCCCCAATGTCCATAATCCCACCCCCTTCTCCCAAACCCCCTCCCCCCAGCAACCCTCAGTTTGTTTTGTGAGATTAAGAGTCACTTATGGTTTGTCTCCCTCCCAATCCCATCTTGTTTCATTGATTCTGTTTAGGTTTTCTGATGTCAAGATGATAATATTTGTGTAAGAAATAAAAGCATACGAAATTATTATATACTTTTTTCAATCAATTTTATGTTTCTTTATTTTGGAAATCACAGACTATATTTTTAGCAGGATTTTCTCATAATCTCTGTGCTATTGATAGTAATACCAAGTTAGAAAGTTTCCTTTGAATTGCTGTAGCTCTTAAATAGCTTTTTATTAATGACAATTTGGAAAAATTTCTCTGCTGAAGCAGTAGCAATTGGAACTGTCGATAAAATTCTGAAAGAAATACTTAAATCAGAGATGAACAATGAATCTTGCATATAATATCCAAACTCTGAAGTGGGATTGCACATGATAAATAATCATTATCATAGTAATTATTACAAAAATCTTAATTTTATTACATAAACCAATATTAATCATATCACATTTTGCCTTCTCTTAAAGCAATGTCTACACACTAATATAAAATTTAATATCACATGCATACTTCTTTTATGGTGTATCACTTACTTCTTATCCAATTTTAAAAGTTATAAATTGCTTAATAATACAAAATGCTCCTCAGTTGTTATATGTAACTATTGTATGTATCATATTATTTTGTGAGTGCCTCCATACCTTGAATTGAAATACAATAAACAAGAAATGGATGATTAGCACAACTGGAAGCAATAAAATAATTCCAGGTATTCATTATATTTATGATACCTGAAGGGAAGGATTAGACAAGTTGATGAAAATTTCCTTTTTTTCTTACTTAAATATTTTTGCAGCTCCAATTCTGCCCATACTTCAAAGTAGTATTTACCTGAAACCTTAATAGTTGTACAACGTATAATCCTCCCTGGCTTTTAGATATGGTCACCTTTTGTTTTGAGAATGTGTGGGAAAAATATGTAAAAAAGCATTTTCCTGGAACCTGAACAGGTGTAGTCACAAGAGTAGAAGTTCAGTTCAGATTGCAAATAATGAAGTTAGGGTGACTGAAGTTTCTGATTTGCCTGGAGTAGAGGGACATTCCTGGGATATAGGAATTTCAGTGTTGAAATGAGAACGTTACAGGCAAATTAGGATGAATCGATGACTCTACTAGATGGTCCATGTATTTTAAAATAAAATTTATGTATGTTTGTAACATGTGTGGCTCCAGGTCAGTGATCCATCTTGCCCATGTCTAAGGGTGGTGTTATGCCATTCCTTTGCTGGACCTATTTGATCTTTCCTCATTTACAATAGGATAAAATCCAAACACTTAAGACTTTAGGCATGATTCTTCCCACTCCTTCTCATCTTTCTAGAGTTATCTGTCATTGCTCCTTCAATCCATACCTTTGCTTTATACTTAACTTCTCATACTTCCCAAACCAGTTATGTATTCTCACACTCCTGTATCTCTACACATGGTCTTGTCTTCTAGGAATGTTCTTTTTCCTAATGCTTGGGTTATTTCTACTTACCCTGGAAATCTCTTCTCAAACATCACCTCTTCTCAGGAAATAATACATAATCACCCCCCTGGTCAAAGTATAGCATAGCAGTGCTTAAGAACATGAGTTCTGAAATCAGCCTGCATACATTGAAATCCTAGTTCTACCACTAACTAGATATGTAACCTTGAGCAAATAATTTAACCTCTTGGTGCCTCAAACCCCTTATCTGTAAAATAGAAATTGGAATAATATTTACTAATGCAGTTGTTCTGAGGAAAAAAAAAAAACCTGAGAATAATCCTAAAACATAGCACATACTAAATAAATGTTAATTCATTATAATACCATCCAGATATTATGATTGACACATAGTGGATAATCAATACATATTTTTGAATGCTTGGGAGAAGTTTCTGCTGTCTAGGTGATTCACAAGTCACAATGGAATAGAAACAAGGAATTGGTCTAGTAAAATTTTACCTCAAGAGTCTTTAGTGATCAGGCCATTGGTGTCCAGATGACCTGAAAGTCAAAATTAGGAGTCTGGAAATGGTCTGATACAAATATTTTCATTTGGAATTTGGAGTACAACTTCAGGGAATTCAGGATAGTTATCAGATGAATGAATGGTTATCATTTAAAGGATATACCCTGTAAGTTTGGAACTCAGACCCTAATTTATGAGGGAAAGGAGTCAGTTTTAGGGAGGAATACAGTGAGGGAGAAAAAAAAAAGAAAAAAACAGGGTAGAGAATCCCATTATCATTCATAACTCTTGATTGCCCATTGAATTCCAGAAACTACATCAGAGTGGAAATTTCATTAGAACCCAAACCTGAATGGAAAGCGTACTACTCACTCAGAAGGGGTTCAAGTTTAGTAGAGCTGTGACTTGAAGCACATCTGCCCTGGCTATGTTAACTTGGTAATCCTGTTTCCTGGACTTTATTTGCAAGGAGGTAGAAAAACTGAACAATGTAGGAGACCAACATGTGTCTGTGAGTCACTGGATTTGAGGAATAAGAATCTGCTTTTGACTGTTAGAATGTTCCACATCTCAGCCATGATTGTCTCTTAAATTGGATTGTGCTAAGTATAATATGGAAGGGAATTACTAAGCCTAACTGTATGGAACTAGGTATTGGTAAAGTCTCTGGAAAGAAGTAGAGACCTTTTAAGTAGCTATGTCAGAACTTCAGTCTAGTTCTGATTTCTGAATCTTGTGCTTTTACCATTTTAAAGCATACCAGGAATCATCATTTACTGAAATAAATGTGTTCTAGAGAGTAAAAGTGGAGTAAATTGTGTTTTTACTAAATCCATTTGCAACATTTTTTTCTTATAAATGTGGTGATGTGTTTCTACCAGCACAGAAAGGAAAGACATTTCAGCATCTACATTTAAATGTAGATAACAGTTATTTCATTTTAACCTTACAAAATCCTGAAAGATAGGGAAGGAAGCTATAGTATTATTGCCTCCTGCTCTCTGTGTAGAAAGGAAAATGAAGCACACTGGGGTCAAGTAATTTGTCAAAGGTCACCAAGTGAGTTGGTGAGACTAATACTCTTCCAATATGCTTTCCACCAGACCATGTTAGACCTAAAAGGTCATGGATACACACTTGTTTCCAAGTCTGAATTGCATTTTGGAGTGTGGAACCAGGTGACTAATGGAGAAATAGTGTTTGGATACCATGTTGTTGAGCTTGGAAGGAACATACCTATTTAAGCCAATGACTGAAACTGAAGGAATAACCTGATGGAAGACTTAGTGTTCCAAAGCCAAGTGCTGCCTGCCTATGTCAAGATACATGCAGTTTTACCTCTGTACTAAAGAGAGAAACATCTGTTACAATGGAACTACTCCAATGCAAGGAAGATGAGAAAAATGTTGATTAGAACACTGAAAATATCCAGCTAATTTCATAAAAATGCACTATTGCATAAAAACAATTTGCCAGCTTATAAAAACTGCTGGATTAATCAGGTGGTATTGTTGGATGCAAACCTTGCTTTTCCCTTTGCACAGTAGAAATTTAAATGTCAACAGATGATTCCTCCAAGTCCCTTTCACTTCTGTGGTTTATGGAAATGTTTAATTAGCTTTATTGACATTCCAACATCAAACATGCTAAGGTTGGAACTCCAAACATAGTAAATTTACAGACAGATATTTATCATATATATATATATGTATATATATGTATATTTATTTAAAGTATCCTTATGAAGAGTGATAATGAATATATCCTATTTTCACCTTTTAATCTAAGTACCTTTTTCTATCTACTTGCTTGGATCAGCAGGTAAACTTGTTTTGGAAAGACTTCTTTGTTGACTAACCCAAGAATCCTGAATAATTTATCTATATTAAGATGTAGAGATCATGGGAATCCCACATCTCTTTGCCCACTTGATGTCTCATTCTTCATTCACGTTTGCAGTAGTGTCTGCCTCTTGAGGAGGTGGGCACTGTGACGGCACTGATTTGATATATGTGTTTTGCTCTATTCCTCTCCACTGTGAGACACTATATATTGTCAGAGGGGTTGGTCCATGTCCAGTGTCAGAGTGGGGCACTTGAGCCCGATTCCAAGTTTTCTCTGAATTAGGTCCTCATAGTTACTTTTTAAAAATAAGTTTGAAATAAATTATGATATCTCAGTCTTTAAAAAAGTGTATATTTGCACATTAAATTAAAAAGTGAGTTCCAAACCCAAAGAGAAATTACTTTTGTATTTTCATATCATTATTTGCATTTTTTGCAGATAGCTGAGAGATGATTTAGGAACTCACTTGTATTTGTGGTCTAATCTAGTAAATTATGCTTTTTACTGAACCTCAAGTCAACTACTAGGATCCATCAAAATAGATTATGTATATACATGAGAAGGAAATGAGATTATATGGAAATGTTTTCATTAAAGCTCATAGCCAATAGTGACATATTTGACATCATTCACGTTATATACACAGAGATTTACACAAATGGTTGCACACCAAAGCATGTAAGAGTATGCATACATACTGGAGAAAATAGGCTGGGAATCTGGAAAAAGACATGTTATTTAGGATTACTTGGACACTGATTCTTATTCTCTTTTCCACCCAGTAATAACAAGATTTTTTGATGTTGTGCTTGTTTCAAAACGTAAAAGAACTCAGAATGCTTCCCTAAACAGAAGCACTTCATTATTATAGTCTTCCACAACAGTGGTATAAACTCATAGTATGCAAGGATAATAACAGTGGTGAGTACTAACCTTTTGGGATGTAGTTAGATCTCACCTCCATAAGACAGTGATGGGCAATGGCGTGCTTTCATTAAGGATTCTAGGGACTGAAGGAAGTGCTCTTGATCTTAATTAAATTCTTTTTTCCTGGCTAAATGAGTTTTATCTCAATCTGATATTCTACAGAAATGCTGTATACATCACACTGAGATATATGGGCCAACAATTGTGAATCAGTTCCTTATAACAGTAAATGAAACAGTACAAATTAATTTATTCCTCTGCCTCACATTCATACTGTAAAAGGCTGAATGCCCACCTGTTTTCAGTAATCTTTGGCTAAACATTAGAAGGAAAATCAGAGTTTTTTTTCTCATATTTATTACTATCTTTTTGCCAATCAATCAATAATAAATAAAGCCCACAAAAAATTATTAGTTTTAGGCTGTCAATAAGATAATTATTTCAGTATGTCATAAATAATGAGAATTTGTGCTTTAATTTAGTTGTTTATTTATATATTCAGATAGGTACATCACTATGTTAATGAGAATTTCTATAGACTAGCTCACCTTATACAACATTTTCACTCCCTTCGAAACTATGAGATCACTTTTACTTTCATCACTTTACAGATGAGAAAACTAAAGTTCTGGAAGTTAATTGGTTTTCCAGAAACAAACAGCTATTGAAACTGAACAAAGTGCGACTTGAACTCAGGTACAACAAAGCCATATTTCATATGCCTTCCACTATACTATATACTTACGAACTTTTTAAATAAAGATTTATTTGAGAGGAAGAGAGGGAATGCAGGAATACTGGAGTGTGGGGGGAAAGAGCAGAGGAAGAGAGTCTCAAGCAGACTCCCTGCTGAGCACAGAGCCTGACACGAGTGATCTTGTCACCCTGAGATTATGACCCCAGCCCCCATCGGTGGTCAGTCCAAGAGTCAGTTGCTCAACTAACTGAGCCACCCAGGTGCCCTCATGCTCATTATTTTTATATCTGTATTTTCAGCTACAAAAGATGGTCATAAAGTGTATTTGTGGTTGTATGATTTCTAAGAGGCAGAAACACCCAAAATAGTGGTTTCAAAGACTGGCAAAAACTTAGTTCATGGCCACATCAGGCTATAAGAGGTTTATGAATGCAGCTTTCATTCTAGGGGCCATATGCCATGGTCAATAACAGGTTAATAAAAAAAAGACATAAAAATAGATTATGGCATTCTTTGCCATATAATAGGAAATAATTTTTGTTCTTTGAATGCTGCTTTAAGAGTCCCTAGCTGGGTATTTAATACAATTTCCAATAAACAAAGATAGAAAGAAAAAAAGATCTGCAAAGTCAATTTTAAAATTAAATTATTTTAAATAATAATTTTAACATGGGCTATTTTTAGTTCCCTGGAGTTTTGTTTTCCTTGCATATAGCATGAGTTCAATGGGTAGAGGGTTATTTATAACATCTATTTTAATCTTTATATGGTTTTTAGTTGAAACTCATGATTATTTGAAATCAAAATAAATAATTTTAATGCTGCTAAATGAGCAGATGTGAAAAAACAAAAAATGGTATTTAATATTTTATATTCTGCAAGTTTATTGATAATTGGCTTCAGAAAAAGTAGTAGAGATAGGTCTTTGCTCATTTAATTTGAATATCTAAATGAATTATACTCTTGGAATATGTCTCAACCATCATAAAATATTTATGGTTGGAAAGGAATGCCTTACCAATGGACCATAAACAGGTTAACTGGACATGCATCCTTTTGGGATTCCTACATTTTTGTCTTCAATGAAAACACAAAAAGTCAGAATAGTATCTTGATGCCAAATGTAAGACATTGTACATTCCTCCATCTCAAATTTGACTTCACATGATTAGTCAGAAAACAGACTGAATTTTTAGGTAATAAATTCCTCTGGACCACACATTTTCTGTTTTGTTTTGTTTTGTTTTGTTTTGTTTTGATGGCATATAACAATTTTCTCTGCATGGGGTTTTCTTTTGGTATCAGTCCAAAACCTTAATTTTTAGCATCACTTTAACATCAAGCTACAGGGAGTTTCTGACATAGGCCATGGGCAAGATTCTGAAGGACTCAGTTCAATATTAATGTTAAGATTTAGGGGCGCCTGGGTGGCTCAGTGGGTTAAGCCTCTGCCTTCAGCTCAGGTCATGATCCCAGGGTCCTGGGATCGAGCCCTGCATTGGGTTCTCTGCTCAGCAGGGAGCCTGCCTCCACTTCTCTCTCTGCCTGTCTCTCTGCCTACTTGTGATCTCTGTCTGTCAAATAAATAAATAAAATCTTTTAAAAAAAAAAGATTTAAATTACATTTATTCCAGTTCTAGTTTTCTTCTTTTAAAAATTAGCAGTTATTATAATTGCCTCTCTGGAAAACAGCATGGAGGTTCCTCAAAATGTTGAAAATAGAACTGCCCTATGACCCAGCAATTGCACTATTGGGTATTTATCCTAAGGATACAAACGTAGTGATCCAAAGGGGCACATGCACCCGAATGTTTATAGCAGCAATGTCCACAATAGCCAAACTATGGAAAGAACCTAGATGTCCATCAACAGATGAATGGATCAAGAAGATGTGGTATATATACACAATGGAATACTATGCAGCCATCAAAAGAAATGAAATCTTGCCATTTGCAACAACATGGATGGAACTAGAGCGTATCATGCTTAGCGAAATAAGTCAAGCAGAGAAAGACAACTATCATATGATCTCCTTGATATGAGGAAGTGGTGATGCAACATGGGGGCTTAAGTGGGTAGGAGAAGAATAAATGAAACAAGATGGGATTGGGAGGGAGACAAACCATAAGTGACATTTAAAAATGCCAAGGCCTGCGTGACTGCTCTGCCCTTGGAATGCCACGAGGAGTTGTCTTCCTCCAAGCTTTCTCAGTTCAAACAGCTGCTCTGTGGTCTAAGAGATATATGCATTGTCCTTTAGGCTTTGTTTAGTAGAACACACAGTTTAGCATACCGCATCTTTCCCATAAACATATCCTCCTAGTTTCAGTAAGACTCTTTCACTCACACACCACGTGCTTGAGAAATAGTGATAAGGATTTGTGATCATCTTGAAGAACAAATAAAAGCAGGAGCAAAGAAGAGCAAAGGGTTTTTGTCTTTGGGCTTTGACCCCTTCCCTTCTCCTCTCTTTCACTACAAAGTCTGGAAGAATCTCATTCATCAGTACAGGGATTGCAGGCAATTCCTGGCATATTATGAAATAATCTTGGAGCAGGGAACAATTAACTACAAGCTTCTCAAACAGTATGTTCCTTGAATGGGGTTAGAGTAGGATTTTTTCAGATGCTGAAGATGAAGTGAAAATCAGAGACACCCTCTTATCAATGACTGGAGTAACATAGACCTCACCACAAAATATTTTTTGCAATCTGTGGATCTGCAACTATTCTTGATTATCCACAATAGTGCCCCTTTGTCCTTTGGGCATGATAATTTATGGTTCAGTCATAAACTATATAAAATATTTTGAAAAGAAATAATGACATTTCTTTTAAAAGGAATTAAACAATTATTTCTTTTATTATGCTTATTGTTAATTAACAAGGCAAAAAAAGGAAAAGAATAATCTTCCATAATGCTTGTAAATCAAGTTATTCAAAGCTATTCTTTGATGGATAGGGAAATATTGAACTAGGCAGAGTAAGATCTAAAACTAAGAAAAAGTGTGGTTATGAGACAGGGCTTTATTATGTTTTTCCTACAGCACTCAGTCACTCTTGCTGTTCCCAGTTCAAGAGGAAAAAACAACACCCTGTAAGTCTCTGCCGAAAATACAAACTTTCCTTACTTCCAAAATATTTCTTCTTTGAAGAACTGTATATTTAAAAGCCAACTGTTTCATACTCTTAAACAGCGTTGCCTTTTCAAATAGTAGCATTTATAACAGAGATTCACTTGCCCAGAATGATAAATATGTCTAAAGCTTTTAGGAGTTGATATATTTTAAGTAATTCTGAACTCAAATCTAAGTCTTTAACTAACACATGATATCTCTTTTTATATGGTGCAAGTGTATACAAGTAGTAATGTGTTCTGATACACAGATTTGCTCCTGAGAAGCAACAACAAATTCCTTTAGCATTTCAGTGATGATCTATCACCAATAACTGTATTTTAGAAGACCCCTGAAGAGAAATACAATGTACTTACAGAGAAAATATAATACATTCCTAATCCCATCTGAACATTCAACAATTTTCCCAGTAGTTCTATCTGATTAAATTTCAGCTGAGTCTACTGCAGAGAGTACTATTTGCAAACTCACTGGAAAAACTGAGGCAGATGTTGAAACATAGACTGAAGAGAACTGGCACTTGCAGGTTTTTCAAATTTTTCTATCTCTAATATTATTGCCATGGAAACGGGAGGACTGAGGACAATGTCTTTTTAGTAAGAGTCCAGCAGCACTCTGTCTGATGTGCTAATCAAGAGCTGAGACATCTACATATCTTAAGCCCAGAGGGTTTGTGCTTTCTTTTTACCTCCTTTAATGCCTAGTCATATATTAATCTCAATCAACATTTTATGTCCTGATAAATGTCACTGTATTCACAGAGAATGAAAAAAAAAAATCAAACCTTCCACTTCAAGGTAAAAAAATTTTGACTAGGCTATATATTGAACAAAAGGCAGTATGTGCAAAGGCCTTGTACAGGAATAAATTTTTGAGTGGAAGCTTAATGCCCCTGGTATTGCTTTTTAGTGCTGTCTCAGGGCCAACTTTCCCATTCCCTGTGGAGATGATCTACTGATATATTGTAAGGAAGATATATCTGCACCTAAATCTAAATCTATCTATAAAGTGTTTTAATTGCCACATTCATCTCTACTGTACCAATTGTTGATTGTGCACTCAGTGAAACTTAGTAGAATGATTAATTTTTACATTTTCCCATACTTTGTATTATTGACTTGTGGAAAAGTTACTTTTAAAAACAGACTTATTCATCCAGACAAGTGCCATTCTTAGTGTTTAACTGCTATGATTTATGTGTATTAGCTGAGTATGTGACCTATTTTTTATTTTTTATTTTTTTTAAGAAACTTCTGAGTAAGAACACCCACACAGCTGGATGACCTAACTTGATTTTCTGCCCAGGTCCACAGTCAAACTTTTCTTACAGTTCTCTGTGAACATTAGGTGTCAGCATAGGGCAATCTACTGCAATTATCCCCAGCATGCCATGTCCTAAGTTAGTGTAAAGTCATTCAAATTCTATTTTTACTTTCCTGATTAATAACCAGTTACAATAGTCTCCTTGTTAATTTCTCATCCTTTCTTTGCCTCATTTATATTTTACAGTGCCATGTCAGAGGCAGAGTCAAATTACTGGGGCCTAATTTTCTTTTTTTTTTTTCTTCTTTTTTTTTTTTAATTTATTTATTTATTTTTATTTCCAGCATAACAGTATTCATTATTTTTGCACCACACCCCGTGCTCCATGCAATCCGTGCCCTCTATAATACCCACCACCTGGTACCCCAACCTCCCACCCCCCGTCCCTTCAAAACCCTCAGATTGTTTTTCAGAGTCCATAGTCTCTCATGGTTCACCTCCCCTTCCAATTTCCCCCAACTCCCTTCTCCACTCTAAGTCCCCATGTCCTCCATGCTATTTGTTATGCTCCACAAATAAGTGAAACCATATGATAATTGACTCTCTCTGCTTGACTTATTTCACTCAGCATAATCTCTTCCAGTCCCGTCCATGTTGCTACAAAAGTTGGGTATTCATCCTTTCTGATGGAGGCATAATACTCTATCCCCAGGGGTACAGGTCTGTGAATCACCAGGTTTACACACTTCACAGCACTCACCAAAGCACATACCCTCCCCAATGTCCATAATCCCACCCCCTTCTCCCAAACCCCCTCTCCCCAGCAACCCTCAGTTTGTTTTGTGAGATTAAAAGTCACTTATGGTTTGTCTCCCTCCCAATCCCATCTTGTTTCATTTATTCTTCTCCTACTCACTTAAGCCCCCATGTTGCATCACCACTTCCTCATATCAGGGAGATCATATGATAGTTGTCTTTCTCTGCTTGACTTATTTCGCTAAGCATGATACGCTCTAGTTCCATCCATGTTGTTGCAAATGGCAAGATTTCATTTCTTTTGATGGCTGCATAGTATTCCATTGTGTATATATACCACATCTTCTTGATCCATTCATCTGTTGATGGACATCTAGGTTCTTTCCATAGTTTGGCTATTGTGGACAATGCTGCTATAAACATTCGGGTGCATGTGCCCCTTTGGATCACTACGTTTGTATCCTTAGGGTAAATACCCAATAGTGCAATTGCTGGGTCATAGGGCAGTTCTATTTTCAACATTTTGAGGAACCTCCATGCTGTTTTCCAGAGTGGCTGCACCAGCTTGCATTCCCACCAACAGTGTAGGAGTGTTCCCCTTTCTCCGCATCCTCGCCAGCATCTATCATTTCCTGACTTGTTGATTTTAGCCATTCTGACTGGTGTGAGGTGATATCTCATTGTGGTTTTGATTTGTATTTCCCTGATGCCGAGTGATATGGAGCACTTTTTCATGTGTTTGTTGGCCATCTGGATGTCTTCTTTGCAGAAATGTCTGTTCATGTCCTCTGCCCATTTCTTGATTGGATTATTTGTTCTTTGGGTGTTGAGTTTGCTAAGTTCTTTATAGATTCTGGACTCTAGTCCTTTATCTGATATGTCGTTTGCAAATATCTTCTCCCATTCTGTCAGTTGTCTTTTGATTTTGTTAACTGTTTCCTTTGCTGTGCAAAAGCTTTTGATCTTGATGAAATCCCAATAGTTCATTTTTGCCCTTGCTTCCCTTGCCTTTTGCGTTGTTCCTAGGAAGATGTTGCTGCGGCAGAGGTCAAAGAGGTTGCTGCCTGTGTTCTCCTCAAGGATTTTGATGGATTCCTTTCGCACATTGAGGTCCTTCATCCATTTTGAGTCTATTTTTGTGTGTGGTGTAAGGAAATGGTCCAATTTCATTTTTCTGCATGTGGCTGTCCAATTTTCCCAGCACCATTTATTGAAGAGGCTGTCTTTTTTCCATTGGACATTCTTTCCTGCTTTGTCGAAGATTAGTTGACCATAGAGTTGAGGGTCTATTTCTGGGCTCTCTATTCTGTTCCATTGATCTATGTGTCTGTTTTTGTGCCAGTACTTAGAGATAGATCTGGTCTATTTACATCAAAAAATAATAGAAATGATAGAGAAGACCCAGCAAACTACTTCCTTAGCTATGATGATATAATCATATATGTGTGTGTATATATATAGTATGTTATATATTAGCATATGGATATTAGTATAAATATTTTATTTATCTATATATTACTATTCATTAGAACATTTTTTGTTTAAGTATATATTAAGTATACATATTATAGCATTCCTTAAGTTTATTTTTTATCAAAATTAAATGTGGAAATATTAAAAATATAATAATTCTAAAAGGCTTTTAGAAAACAGGAACCCTTACCTGCCTTCTCTCTCTAATTTCCTCTCTGCAAAAGCATTTCACTTTTCCAGACTGACTCATTTATAGATCCAAGTAATGTACTTACAATCTTACATCTCAATTTTTTTCTATTTTAGACATTATTAGCTAAATTCCCATAAACAAAGAAAAGGATTTCACTCTTTCCCATTCCCTCCTCCACTAGACCACTTCTTAGATTTTCCCTCCCATTATAATTACTCTTGAATCACAATTCATCCCTAAGTCATATTTACTCTATGATATGTCCTTTCTTGTACAAAATTGTGTTGTCCTTGAAAGTAACAAAGATCTCTTTATTTCTTCATTTGCTCAGTTCTATGTAATTGTCACCATTTCACCCCAAAATTCCAATGTAAAGTATGAAACTCTTCTTAACATATTTTAGTTTAGAAATATTTAACAGTTTCATTAAGATATAATTTATAGGGGTGCCTGGGTGGCTCAGTGGGTTAAAGCCTCTGCCTTTGGCTCAGGTCATGATCCCAGGGTCCTGGAATCGAGCCCCACATCGTGCTCTCTGCTCAGTGGGGAGCCTGCTTCCCTTCCTCTCTCTCTGCCTGCCTCCCTGCCTACTTGTGATCTCTGTCTGTCAAATAAATAAAATCTTTAAAAAAAGGATATAATTCGTATGCCATACATTGAAGTGTATGATTCAATGGATTTTTTAGGATATTCAGATGTGTATGTCTATCATCACAATCTATTTCAGAAGATTTTTATCACTTCAAAAAGAAATGTGATACCTCTTAGCCTTCATTCTCCAACTCCCATTGCTCCCAGCCATAGGCAACTGTTCTGTTTTCTGTCTCTAGAGATTGGCCTACTCTGGACTTTTCATATAAATAGAATAATGCAGTATGTGGTCCTTTGCGACTGCTTTTTAGTATTAGTAATGCCTCCACTGCCTTTTCTAATGTTAGTTCTCTCTCTCTAGTCTAGCTAAAAATTTGTCAATTTTGCTGATTTTTTTCAAGAAAGCAACTTTTGTTCTATTATTTTTCTATATTCTACTTCTTTTATCTCAACCATAATTTTTATTATTTCCTTTCTTCTGCTATCTTTGAGTTTAGCTTACTCCACTTTTTCTTATTATTTACAGTTAACTTAGATTCTTGATTTGGGATCATTCTTTTTCCTTTTTTTAACATAAGCAGGTACCTCAGAGCACTCCTTTTACTGAATCTCACAAGTTCTAGTATATTAGGTTTTCACTTTCATTCACCTCTAAGCATCTCTTAATTTACCCTATTGATATCTTCTTTGAAGTAATTGGTTAAGAGTGTGCTGTTTAATTTCTACACATTCATATATTTCTCAATTTTTCTTCCGTACTTGATTTCTAGTCTAATTCCATTGTGTTTGGAGAAGATACTTTGTGTGACTTCAGTCTTTTTAAATGTATTGAGACTTGTTTTGTGGCTTAGCATACAGTCTACCCTAAGACTATTCCATGTGCATTTAAGAAGAACGTGTTTTTACTGCTGTTGGGTTATTCTATACCTGACTGTCAGAAGAACTTAGTTTTTGGAGTTCTTCAAGGCATCTATTTTTTTTTTTTTTACTGATCTTCTAATTATTCTATTCATTACTGAAAGTGGGGTACTGAAATCTTCAGTTGTTATGTAAGAACTGTCTATTTTTTAAATTTTCTCAAGTTTTGTTTCATATATTTTAAGGCCCTATTACTAAATATCTATGTATACATATAAATATATTTATATGTTTTTGATAGATTGATCCTTTAACCAATATATAATGTCCTTCACTGCCTCTTGTAACAATGTTTTACATAGTCTACTTTTTCTAATATTAGCATAGCCACCACAGCCTTTTTTTTTCTTTTTATGGTTTGCATGGAATATATTTTTCCATTTTTTTCTTTTAAGCCTCTTAGTTTCTTTGACTCTTAAATAAGTCTCTTGTATATAGCACATAGATGGGTCCTGTTTATTTATCCATTCCTCTAATTTATTTCTTTTATTTTTTGTTTATTTCTTCTTGTCACTTACCATTTTGATTCCCTTCTCAGTTCTTGTTGTAAATACTTTAAAATTATATTCTTAGTGGTTACCTTTGACGTCACAATTAACATCTTAAACTTATAACAGCCTAGTTTGGAATTATACCAACTTAGTTTCAATAGTATACAAAACCTCTGCTACTATATATATCCATTTTTTCCTTTTTGTAGTGTTATTTTCATAAATTACAACATTATATGTGCCTACTAACATAGGCTTATAATTATTGTTTTATGCATTTATCTTCTAAGTTATAAAGAAACAAAAAGAAAAGTTACAAACCAAAAATACAATAATACTGGTTTTTATATTTACATATTTAGTTACCTTCACCTATTCTTTATTCCTTCTTGTGGCTTTGAGTTATTGTCTAGCATCCTTTTATTTCAACCTGAAGGATTCCCAATGGCATGTTTGCAGGGAAGAACTACTTGCAATGATCTCCCTCAACTCTTCTTTCTCTGGGAATATTTTAAATCTTCTTTCATTTGGCAGGATAGTATGCCAGATATAAAATTCCTGATTCACAGTTTTGTTTTGTTTTCTCTTCTTTTCTTTCAGTGGCTTGAAGTATATCACCCCACTGGCTCCTGGCCTCCATAGTTTTTGGTAAAAAAATAAAATGTTAATCTTGTAAGATTTCCTTTTATGTTGTAATTTGCTTCTGAGGCTTTCATTCTCATTGTCTTTATCTTTTGATAGTTGATTATAATAGTCTATACATGGATATCTGTTAGTTCATCCTACTTGGAATTCATTGAGCTTCTTGGGTGCCTAGATCCCTAATTTTCATCAACTTTGGACGGCTTCTGGACATTATTTCTTCAAATATTTTTCTGTCTCATTCTCTTTTTCTTCTGGGTCTCCTATTATGTGTATGTTCTTGTGTTTGATGGTGTCCTAAAAGTTTCTTAGGCTCATTCTTCCTCTTTCCGTGATACTTCAAAGTAGACAAATTAACTGACCTAACTTTAAATGTGTTTGTTCTTTTTGTCGCTTGCTCATATTTGCTTTTGAACTCCTACAATGAACGTTCCATTTCAGTTAATATACTTTTCAGTTCCAAAATTTCTTTTTGGTTCCTTATTGTAATTTTTCTCTTTGTGGATACTCTCTATTTGCCGAGATATTGCTTCCTGTTTTCCTTTAGCATTCTGTCCACGGTTTCCTTTATCTGTTTGAGCATATGTTAGATAATTGATTTAAAGTCTTTGTCTTGTAAATCCAATGTTTGTGTTACATCAGGGACAGTTTCTATTAATCCTCCTCCCCCTTTTTATTTCCTGTGAATGAGTCACATTTTCTTGTTTCTTGGAATATGTCATAAAATATTGTTGAAAACTGGACATTCTGAAGATTACTTATTTGAGAGAGAGAGGGGCAAAGGAAGACTGACAATCAGACTCTGCACTGAGCATGGAGCCCAATTCAGGGCTCCCTCCGAGGACTATGAGATCATGCCCTGAGCCAAAGCCAAGAGTCAAAGGTTACCTGGCTGAGCCACCCAGGTGCCCCAAAGCTGGACATTTTGAATGTTATGATATGGAAACGCTGGAAATCAGATTCTGTATTTTCCTAGAATTTTTTGTTTATGTTTTATATGGGGTTGTAGTTTTTTTATTTTATATTTTGCTTAGCAAAATTTGTTTAGCAACTCTTCTAAACTTCATCTGGAAAACACTGTATGTTTCTATCATATGTGGTTTCTGAAGTCTCTTTTCTCTTAGCTTAGTGGTTGGCTATTGGTTTGACAGATATTTCTATAAATGCCTTGAGTCAAAACCCAAAAAAACAAAAGAAGTAAGAAAAATTTAAAAATCCTTCTTGGTGAAACTCTCCTTCAGCATATGGCCAGGTAATTTACAACTCTGCCTTAGCTTCATTTCCTTTTTTCCCTCCTGGGTTTACTGAGATATAATTGCCATACACATTATGCAAGTGTGTATACAACAAAATGATCTGATACACACACACACACACACACACACACACACACACACACACATTGCAAAATAATTACCACAATAAAGTTAGTTATTACACCCATCGCCTGATGTAACATTGTGTTGTGTATGTGTGAGTGTGTGTGTGTGCGCACACTTGCAAATATGCTTCATGGTGAGAACATTTAAGATCTAGTTTGTTAGCAGTTTTCAAGTATATAATATGGTATTGTTAACCACAGTCACATTTTACATTAGACCCTCAAAATGTATTCAACTTATAACTGGTAGTTTGTACCCTTTGAGCAACATCTCTCCATTTACCCACTTGGCAACCACTATTCTGCTCTCTGTTTCTAAGAATTTGGCTTAAGATTCTAAATATAAGTAAGATCTTTAGTATTTGTCTTTCTAACTCATTTCACTTAGCACAATGCCCCTAGAGGCCAACCATGTTGTGAATAATTTTCTTCTTTTCCATACCCGAAATATAATATATATATATTATATTTCACATTTTCCTTATCCATTCATCCACTGATGGACACTTATGTCATTTCCATGTCTTGGCTATTGTGGATAATGCTGTAATGAACATGGGGGTGCAAAAATCTCTTCAAGATAGTAATTTCATTTCCTTTGGACACATACCCAGAAGTGGAATTGCTAGATCACATAGTTCTATTTTTAATTTTTTGAAGAATTTTCAAAATGGTTTATGTAGTGGTTGTTTCAATTTAAACTCCCCCCAACAGTGCATAGGGATTCCCTTTTTTCAACATGTTTGCCAACACTTATTTTCTTTCATTTTTTAATAATAACCATAATTTTGAGTATGAAAGTTATCTCATCATGGTTTTGATGTGCATTCTCTGATGACTAGAAATGTTGAACAAATACCTTGTCACCTATTGGCCATTTTCATGTCTTCTTTAAAAAAGGTCTATTCAGATTCTTTGCTAAATTTTTAAGATTTTTTAACCATTGAGTTGTGTGTTTATTATATATTTTGGATATTAATCCCTTATCAGATGTGTAGTTGGCAAATGTTTCCTCCCTTTCCAAATGCTGCCTTTTGATTTTGTTGATTCTTTTACCATGCAGAAGGTTTTATTTGATGTAGTTCTTCTCGGGTGTTTTTAGTTTTGTTGCTTGTGCTTTTGGTGCTAAAACACTGTTGTCAAGGACAATGTCAAAGAGTTTTTTCCCTGTTTTCTTCTAGGAGTTTTATGGTTTCAAATGTTACATTTAAGTCTAATCCATTTCAAAATAGTTTTTGACTGATGTAATTAGGGGTCTGATTTCATTCCTTTCCATATGAATATTCAGTTTCCCACCATTTATTGAAGAAACTAGGTTTTTCCTATTGAGTATTCCTTGTTCCCTTATCAAATTTTACTTGATTATTTATACATGGGATTGTGTTTCTGATTCTGTTCTATTTGTGTGTCTGTTTTTATGCCAATACCATACTGTTTTGATTACTATTGCTTTATAATAAAGTTTGAAATCAGAAATTTTAATGCCTGCAGCTTTGTTCTTTCTGAGAAATTTTTAGCTATTTGGGGTCTTTAAAATCTTTTTGCCCCAAAATATTATGTTTTCCAGCCTTTCCATCAAGGCTTTCAGCATGGCTATTGTTTTCTACAACTGCTATTTTATTCCCCAGGCAGAACAAGTTGTTCATTTGCCTTTCATTTGTGTTTTTGATGAACATGTCCCACATAAGCATTTCTCTGCACTTAAACAGTTCTGAGTGAGGTGAAATGAAGGTTAGATCTCTGCATCAGTCCTCCAGGGAACCTAAAGACAGGTCAAAACAAACACAATTCCTTGGGAACAAGGTCTGTTGTGCTCCTTTTGGAACCAGGCACTCACACCAAGAACATGGGCTGCAGTTTTCAAGACCGCTAACATCCTGGAGAGCAGGATAGAACAAAGGTAAGTTAAAATGCCCAAAACCTCTCCTACCACGTTTCAGTGGCTTTTCTCCCAGTTAAATATTCACTTGTTTGCTTTAAACCTTTGACTATCTTCCAGAATTCCTTATAAGGTTGAATCTGACAGATTTGCCAGTTTTTCAGTGTTTCTGGACAGGGATAGGCCCCTGGAGTTCGTGCTGTTCAATTTTTGCTGACTTCATTCTTGCTATGTTTTATACTTTATCATGTTAAGCATTTTATATTTAAATTTGCAAAGGTCAAGAAACAGACTCTTAACTATAGAGAACAAACTGATAGTTACCAGAGGAGTTGGTGGGGGGGAGTGTTAAATAAATGGTAGGGATTAAGGAGCACCCTCTTGATGAGCACCAGGTATTGTATGTAGGTGTTGAATCAGTACATTGTACACTGAAACTAATGTAACACTATATGTTAACTAACTGGAATTTAAATAAAAACTTAAAAAAATAAAGCAATACCCAGCACATGAAAAAAAATTGCAAAGGTCATGAAATCTGGAAATAGCTAAACTTAACATAAGAAGTCAACCTCTGGAAGTGGAATCCCTGAGGCACCTTACAAATGCAAACACAAAACTATTCTAGAGTTTTCTTCTGTGTACCCCCAACCCTGGTTTTACAGGATTATTCAACATAAAGCCTCACCGAAGATTAGCACACATTTGAAAGTCAATAATAAGTAAACACATGAAGGAAAGTCTACCACAAATAAGATTTAGAAGACTCAACTATAACAAGATTAGATAATCATGATACTTAAAAAATAGAAATATTGCTTGCAAAGGTTTTAAAATTGATTTATATGATTACATTAGTCATACAGGCCCAGATTATAAGACTTCAGGGCTTCAGGAGTTATACATGTTAATCTTTAAATAAAGCTCAATAATATGACATAGCAGTAGAAACAAAGCATATACAAACATTAAAGAGGTCTGAGACTTCCCAGTGCAGCTCCCAGGATCCTTTCTCACGAGACAGGGGACAGTAGGATACATTTTTTTTTACTCTCCATCACTGCATTGCTCAAATTCTTCATGGCTGCTCATCTATTATAACAAAAAGGCCATCCAAAGACCAAATGTATGCAATTTCTGGTTCTTGTTGTCTTTGTTTCTTTGTTTATAAATTTGTAAGTGTTTTTGTTGGTTTGTTTTTTCATGGGCTTCAATATGCTCCGCTTGGACTCTCCTCCTTTCTTTTTCTTTAAAGATTTATTTATTTGAGAGAGAGGGAGAGAAAGCATATGCATGTGTGTGAGTGCACATGCAAGCAGAAAGAGGGGCAAAGGGAGAGGGAGAGAAGCAGACTCCCCTCTGAGTGCAGCCCCCACAGCTTGATCCCAGGACCCTGGGATCATGACCCAGGCTGAAATCAAGAGCCAGAAGCTTAACCAACTGAGTCACCCAAACACCCTTGGACTTTACTCCTTAAGATTTTCCATTCTGTAGCACCCAATGCTAAGAAACCTCTTATGTTCCAGTCTATAAGGCTCATTTTCTGAACAATACTTCTAGTTCATTGGCTTTTACCAAAAAATCTATAAAAATCCATATTAAATTCTTATTTTTATGACCAGTTCTTTTGATACCACAAGGAACACAATTTTTAATTCTATCCATTGAGGAGACTTATCTTCACCTTCTTTATTCAAAGTGTAATCAATTATCTGTCACAATGCTTTCCAGACTAAATGCTGTCCTTCCAGCTTGAAATTACCATCTGTAAATCATGATGCTTGTTTGGCATCCTTAAGAAATGATCATAGGGTGTGGAGCCCTTCAGCCATGGAGTTTGTTAACTCCATCAGGGGATCTACTAAAGGGCCCAAACGCATGGAAACCACATTTTTATGTACTCCAGTGGTCCGTTTCCATTTAATGAGTATCTGTTGGATTCCTTTCTCGGTTAGTATGTTGTTTTTACAGAATGCATGCTGTAATGTGTATTTCAGATCTTGAAATAATTTTACATCTTGCTGTAAAAGTAGGTTTAGCTAAAGCAAAATAACGGGCAAAAAATTGTCAGAGACTGGAGGTAGAAATTGAATTAGGAAAATTTCAAGTCCAAAATCTCAGTAGTTACCACTGGGAGGCAGTAACAAACTTTTGGCCAAGACCTCAGCAAGTATGGTTGGAGTTGCTGACACTTAAATCATTTGATCATCATTGAGGTTGTGTGATTCCTGAAGTGTCCATTAGGTCATGGGTTTTTGATGCTGCATGGTAGACTGCTGTTATTCAGAGCTCCATTCAAATTCAGCTTTTCTTTTTTCTGATAACTATGTGTGTAGGAGATAATTTTATGAAACAAAACAAACCAATGAATTTTTGTTTCAATTTTTGAGCTGGCAGAAACAGTAGCTTATTTTTGGTTGTTTGAAGAATATTGCTAACGTTTCTGACCCAAGTAATTCTTATGAATATTACCATGTATTCTTTTGAACCTACATCTTTAGCTAGCTATTGCAGGTCTCTGATAGAGATTAATCAACACTTTTAATTGCTTTAACATCATCTTCGGATAGAGATCAGCATTCTTTGATCAGTAAAATGTATAACTACACATTTCAATAGAATCAAAGTAACCCCTTATGCCACTAAGCAGAATTTAAATATCCCTATAGAAGCTCAGTAAACCTGTATTGGATTCTGTCCAACATGAATAGACAATGATTTTTTTTAATTGAGGTATAATTAACATACAGTGTTACATGAGTTTCAGATGTACAACACAGTGATTCAATAACTATATGTTATTCTTCCCACAAATATAGCAACCATCTGTCACCATACAATGCTATTATAATACCATTGACTATAGTGCCTATGCTATACCTTTTATCTTGTGACTTACTCATTCCATAACTAGAAGTCTGCACCTCCCACTTTGCTTTGCCCCTTTTGACTATCCCCCCATACCCTTTGCCTGTTGACAATCACCGGTTTGGTCTGTCTTCTATATTTGAGTCTATGTCTACTTTTGTTTGTTTATTCATTTGTTTTGTTCTACATATAAGTGAAATCCTATGGCATTTGTTTTTCACTTATTTCACTTAGCATAATACCTCTAGGTCCACTCATGTTGTTGCAAATGGCAAGATCCCATACTTTTTTAGGGCTGAGTAATATTCCACCATAGATATACCACAGCTTCTTTTCCATTCATCTATTGATGGATGCTTGGATTGCTTCCATACTTTGGCTATTATAAGTAATGCTGCAGTAAACCTAGGGGTGGATGTATCTTTTCAAATTAGTGTTTTCATTTTTTAGGGTAAATACCTAGTAGTGAAATTAGTCAATCAAGGTGTATTTCTATGTTTAATTTTTTTTAAATTAGCATCCATATTATTTTCCACAATGGCTGCACCAATTTACATTCCCACCAACAGGAATGCACAATGATTGTGACTTTCTTCCATAATTGAAGTTAAAAAAGAAACTATTAGATAAATCAATCACAGAATACCAATACTTCTTAACTTGTTGCAAATATAAAGTGTTACACTATTAGGCATGGCTGATGCTATTGGAACCATTTTTTTCAGTCCTCCATAGTCCATAATCAACTTCAAAGATTCCTCAACTTTTCTAACAAACCATATTGAAGTAGTAAAAAGTCTATTTTTTGGGTGGTAATATAGGGCCTAACAGAACCTTAACCAAGTTAGGTACTATATTGTTTTCAACGAATCACTTGAGTGGATAAGTTCTTTCTAAGGATTTCCACTTAGCTTATCAATTAAAACAGTATATAAAGCAGATTTTTAGATCCTTTTCTCCAGTCATTTAAGAGAAGAGCTTCCCATCCCTCCCATTCAAGATATTACATACATTCCAATAATATATTATGGTAAAGTTGGTACAAAACCGTGAATAACTTTGTTCATAAATTTTTACTTCAAGGTATATTTTCAATTTTAGTCACTGACAATTTGCCACAACCCCATAATTTAATTATGTTGTCTTTTTGTTATTTATTAGCAGATCTGACAGTAAATTATGAGCCACTCTAGAACAATTCATCACACCCATGATACTTCACACACACCAGATCAAAAGGTCCTAGATGTCCTACTACTGATGGCACCACATTTTCCACCCCAGGACTAATCTGATATATTTTCTTTAACTCACATTGTTTTAATCAGTGTTGTTTATGAGGATCCTTGTTTTTGTTTTTCCCTATCACCATAAGATTTTTAAAAATTCACTATGGCTAGGATAATTTGAACAAATCTTTTTTGTAACTTTAGGAGTTGGTGGTACAGATCAACCACATAATCTCTCCAGCAATCTATTAAAGTTTTAGTAGTTATTTCATCTATTACTTCCTTTTTCATGATATTTTGAAGTAACTATCCCAATCTGTTTAATTGCCCTGAGGTTTTTTCCAACTCTTTTAATCTTTTCTTTTCTTTTTTTTTTTTTTAAGATTTTATTTATTTATTTGAGAAAGAGTGAGAGAACATAAGCAAGGAAAGTGGTAGAAGGAGAGGGAGAAGCAGGTTCCCCGCTGAGCAGGGAACATGATGTTCTCCGTCCGAAGACCCTGAGATCATGACCTGTGCTGAGGGCAGACCCTTAAATGAAGCCACCCAGGTGCCCCTATCCCTTAATCTTAATGGTCTTTTTTCCTCTAAATAGTTCTAATATTTTTCCCATCACTTAATCGTTTAGAAGTTGAGCCAATAGGTCTGTGACGGCTTCTCTCATATGCTTTTACTTCCCAACAGGAGGGTCACGCAAGAATCCCAAGCATTTGACCCTATTTATCCCATGAATTACTTCTTGGGTGAAAAGCCTAAAATTGGAGTATATTTTGTCTTTATATAATCAATCGGAAGGTGCTTGTATTTTCAACATTTCAGCATCCTCAGGACTGTTCAGTATCATATGAAACTGGAGTTGGACTATTCCCTCTTTCAATCTATTTTCACATGACCCTGCCTTCCACTGGCTCAACAGATTAGGATATCCACATTTCTGCAAAAAGTAGACTGCCTGAGCTCTTTGAATAGTCCAGGTTTAGGCATATCTTGATCCCCACTTTCTCCCTTACCTCATCCAAAGCCTGTATAATCTTTTTAGTGGTTGTCAGTTAGGCAAAGTAACGTTCTGATCAAAAGAAGTATTTATACTACTCCTGATTTCATCATGTCCCTTCCTTTACACACAGAATCAATGGTGGTAACTTAGCAGACCAGAGGCCTTGTGTTCTTTCTTAGTTACTGTCATTTTTTTCCAAAGCAACTAACAGCAGCCAAGGCACTGAATTCTTGACTGACTTACCTCTTGTCTGAATTTCTTTTTTCATCCATTTAGGTATTCCCCTCAGCTCCAGGTCTTTCCACGTCCAAGTTGGTATGTTTATTCTGTGTTAATGGTCACAATACCACTGAATTATAGGCTAGTCTGTGGGAGCTAGCCTGAATCAAAGGTCCTTCGTATCCTATTTCTTCATCTTTCTTTCTTCCAAACTAAGTCTCTCTTTTTTTTTTTTTAGATTTTTTTCATTTATTTGTTTGACAGACAGAGATCACAAGTAGGCAGAGGGGTATGCAGAGAGAGAGAGGAAGAAGCAGGCTCCATGCTGAGCAGAGAGCCCGATCTGATGCTTGATCCAGGACCCTCTGATCATGACCCAGGACCCTCTGATCATGACCCAGGCAGAGGCTTTAGCCCACTGATCCACCCAGGCACCCCACTTCCAAAGTAAGTCTTATCCATCATTTAATTATAGAGCTAAGAGCCACTTCAAGCATCCTGCTTGGAGCACCAATTGCAGGAAATTACACCAGGTCAGATAACTATAAGAACTCATGAAACCACAAGGTATACTGCTGGGGGAGGTCATCAAGAAGACATGATTGCCAGTTGACCTATGAGGTGCACCTTGGCAATCAGAGGCTCCTGACCACCTCCCCTATCCATGGAATATGGGTTCTGCTTGCCTTATCCACTCCCAGAGGCAGTCCCAAAGACATAATAGACTTGAGATGGTGATGTGGTGCTAAGATCATCTGGACAGTATACAGTCCATTGTGCCAAACCCAGTTGAGGACTCATAAACTTTTAAGATTTGGTGGGTAGATGCAAAGATTTTTTTTTATCTTGTTGCTGCCCAAGCAAGCCCTGTACAAAAGTTCTCTTTGCTCACCTAACCTGCCACCTACCAACCTGCAGTGGTCTATGTCTTTCTTCAATCTCTCTCTGCCCTCCAAGTATAGGGTCCAGTTTTAGATTTCACCCAGGAAGCTTCTGAGCAGGTTATGAACCAACATACACCATATAAAGCTTTAATAAAGGTAAAAGGATAAAAGCATGGACAACCATGAGAGAGAATGGAGATTTCTAGGCACAAATTTCAGCCATTTTCTCAGATGCAGGACATGCTTCATCATTGGATCATGACCACCAAGATAAGTGTGGGAAGTCATGATTCAGTAGAGCCAAGGTATAAGTTTGCTGGATGGGTCTTTTATATTTCATTTGTCAGGGAGCTAAAGCCAACTGGTTTTAAACAGGTGAAATAGATACAAACCATTAATCTATACCTTATTGGTAAAAAAAAAAAAAATGTAGACACGCTGGTACAGAGTACCTCTATGGAAGTTTTGGGCTTTAAATAACACATTTTAAGTTACTTGAATATTTAATCCTTACTTTGGTCCAGTGTCAGTGTCATGGTGAACATGGACATAAGAATAAAGATAATACAAATAAGCTTTTAACTTATTCAACAACTTCCAAAAGTTCTGTGTCAAAGGTTTCTATTGTTAATACATGAAAAATGGAAAAGCATAAACTTTTAGGATTTTAAATCATGTAATGTTTAGAAATCTATATTAAACTGCTGTTATATACCACTTAAAAATATACACATATAACCCATTGGTTGTTTTAAAACAAATGATTTGATTGGCTAGATCCTAGTAGAAATCCTTTTGGTGATTGCCAGGTGAGGCTAAATATTTCTTTATATACTAAGCCATTTAAATGACAGGGAAAATATTAATAATTAAACACAAATATCAAATGCTTTCAGGTGAAAAATACATTCTATAAATAGAAATGTGAAAACTAGGGTGCCTGGGTGGCTCAGTCGGTTGGTTGAGCATCTGCTTTTGGCTCAGGTCATGGTCCTGAGGTCCTGGGATTGAACCCCACATTGAGCTCCCTGCTTGGCAGGGAGTCTATTTCTCCCTCTGCCCCTCCATGTTGCTCATGCTCTCTCTCACTGTCTCACTTGAGCTCTAATTATTAAATAAAATCTTAAAAAAAAGAAATGTTAAAACTGAAAATAAACATAGAAGAAATGAGCTATTAAGCCATAAAAATATAGAAAAAACTTAAATGAAAATTATGAAATAAAATAAACCAATTTGAAAGGGCTATCTATTGTATGATTCAAGCCTTACAACATCGTGAAAGAGGCAAAATTATAGAAAGATCAGTGGTTGCCAAGATTAGTGGGGAGGCAGAAATGAACAGAGTCCTGAAGATTTTTAGGGGAGTGAAACAATCCTATACTCTACTGTATAGACATACATAAAACATACATAATTATGTTGTAATAATTTATAATTGTAATATATGCAATTATATATGTAAATAATATATGTAATATGTATATGTATTATACATATAATATATGCATTAAACTATTAGATACATGTCATTACACATTTGTCAAAACCTGTAGAATGTACAACACCAAGAGTGAACCCTAATGTACACTTTGGACTTTGGGGATAATGACAATTCAATGTAGGTTCATCAGTTATAACCAATGTACCTCTCTGATGGAGGATGTTGGGAGTGGGGGAGGTTGTAGAAGGGAGGACAGATGTATATAGAGACTTTCCATAATTTTCACTCATTTTTCTGTGAACCTTAAATTTCTCTAAAAATAGTTTATTTAAAAGAAAAAAGAAAGGAAGGATTGAAAATTATACACTGGGCACATTAGAACTAGAAGTAGTTTGTTATTACCACCAAGACAGGGATACTAGGATCTTTACTAAGGATAAAGGTATTTACTAGAGTTAATAGAAGAAAAGTTTATGAGACTGCTATATCATCTATAGACTTTACCTTTTCAGCTTCTGAAGGCTGCCTATATTCCTTGGGTCGTGATCCTTTCTCCATCTTCCAAGCCAGCAATATGGCATCTCTCTGACCCTTTGTCCCCTCTCTCTGTAACTACTGAAAAAAAGAAGTTGGGAAAAGTTAGGACAAGTTATCTGCTCTTAAATCTCCTATCATTAGGTTGGATCCACCTGGATAATCCAGGATGTTCTTCCCATCACAAAGTCTTTAAGCTTGATCACATCTGCAAAGTCCCTTTTGCCATGTAAGGTAATACAGTCACAGGGTCTAAGGATTAGGATGTGAGCACCTTTGGGGTTATTATTTTGCCTACTACAGCTTCCAAGTTCAATTTGTTGGCTAAAACAATTTCCTTTGACTAAACAGCTAACGATCCTGATTTTTGCTGGTTACTAGCTAAAGGCAGTCTTCAGGTCCTGGAGGCCATCTGTTATTTCTTGCCATATAGGCTTCTCCAACATAACTGCTAATTCCATCATACCTGTGGGTAGAATGACGGCTCCAGTCTGCTGTGATATAGTCATACAACATAACTTAATCATGGAAGAGTTATCTCACTACCTTTTCTGTATCCTATTGGTTAGAAGTAAATCACAGGGTTGCTCAGTCAGGGGAAGTGGGTTACCAAATGTGTGGACACAGAAAGCGCAAAATCTTTAGAGCCCATCTTAAGGCCTGTCTCCTGACTAGTAACTGCACTTCTTAGTATGCTCTCACAGTAGATAATCTCACAGTAGACACAAAAGCACTTAAATGAAATATTAATTGCAGTATTATTTGCAATACTGAAAAGCTTGAAATAACACAAAAGCCCATTAGCAAAAGAATGGAATAAGTTATGGTATATCCAAACAATGAAATACTAAAAAAATTAAAATGAATGAATTAGACCCTCATGTATCAACATACATAAATCCCTAAAAAATATCTTTTTTAACTCAACAAAATATAATTTATACAAAATACTGTATAAATGGATAATAAAATACTGTATAAATGATAAAAAGGATTTCAGGCTCACCAGCCTCCACAATCTCATGAACCAATTCCTTAAAATACATCTCTCTATATATCCTTTGGTTGTGTTTCTTGTAGAGCCTTGACTAATACAGCAACTTAGTATCCAGATGTTCTTAGTTCTCCTTTTGGTCCATATTAGCACAGTATAATGGGCAATATTAACTATATCATTGTACCGGGGATAATTTGATTTGCCTATTTTCTTTTTTGCATTTATTGGATGTGATTCTTACTTCTAGAAAACATATAGCATACGTTTTCCTATATACCGAGAGATTAGAATTTTACTTTGCACTATTGAAGTTAAGATAAAGTAAGAGTTAATTGAATATTTAAAATGTGATATAAGTAAAATTAGTATGTCTCATACGTGAAATGCATTCTTGACAAAACCACTGAAACAAACTTAAGGCAAGATATAAAGAAATACTTTGTGGCCACTAGAGGGCACACATCTGCCACATTTTTCTTTACAAATAAGGACTTTTGATTGTAGTGATATTTTGGCTAAAAATTAAGAAAATGGAACCCCATTTACATTTAAATAACTATCATTGAAATACAAATATTAACCTAATTAAAAATGAGTGCATTCACTGAAAAGTCATTTTTTAAGCCAATTTTCAATATTTAGGAATTTTTTCCCCAAAACCACATTTTTAAATATAACAATGCATTTGATTCTAAACCAATAAGTATAAATAAGTAAAGCTATATTTTAAGTATTTTAAATGTATGAATCATACTTTATTTATCTTTGAATCCTAATACATTTATGATGGTCATGTTTTAGAAGCATGTATGTTTCTTCATTATGAAATTCAAAGATTTATATTAATAACAAATTAGGTGCTTTACAAAGGTATGTAATGCAATTCCACAAATGTAACTTTTCTAGACATATAATAAAGTGATACTATCAGCCAAGTCATATTCTCTAGGAATTCAGGGCGAGGTGACAACCTTGCAGTACATCAGAGTTTAAGTCCATCTGCCTAAAACTATTATCTCCATCTGCTGTTGGTTGTTGGGAAATTCTCTTAGGATCTTCTATTGATTAAATCTCAAGTCCATTTCTGCTTTCAAGCATTGGGTACTTTGGCCCCAGAGTGCTTTCCTCCCCAAACCCCTAAGGATTCATCTTATTTTTCTTTTCACGGACTGTTGCTTACTCCATTTCTTGCAAATATTATCCACCACAGAGTAAATGCCAGTTCTTGACCTGTGTTTCCCCCAAACCATTCTTCTTTTCCTCTTTAAAGGTGTGCATTTAATCTCAGAGAACCCTATTGGACCTTTTCTGCTTCAGACATTGACACACATAGACTGGATCTATCGCTAGGTCTGATGTGATTTCATACCTCATATGATTATAAATTGATTATTTCTTCTTTCTTTTCATCAGGTCAAAGAGTTATGAAAACCTGTAAGTATTTTCTTTGAAAACTATTCATATTTGGGGCGCCTGGGTGGCTCAGTGGGTTAAAGACTCTGCCTTCGGCTCAGGTCATGATCCCAGGTTCCTGGGATCGACTCCCACATCGGGCTCTCTGTTCAGCGGGGAGCCTGCTTCCCCTCCTCTCTCTCTGCCTGTTTCTCTGCTTGCTTGTACTCTCTCTCTCTCTGTGTCAAAAACAAACAAACAAACAAACAAACAAACAAAAACTATTCATATTCATTCCTTTTCCTCTGTTTCTACCACTATCTCTTGAGTTAATCTCTCAAGACTCTGCATTTGAGCTACTGCAAGAGTTTCTTAATTGGCATCTCTTATTCCGTTTCCATTTTTGAATTTCCTTCTATAAAGACACTAGAATAATCTTTTAAAAATTATTTCATGATGGTTCTCCCAAGCAAATACATCTCTAGTAATTTTCTACTACCAAGTCAATGTGAAAGCTGTCTGCCTGATATGTAAGCTCTCTCAGTATATGATCCTATCCATCCTATCAGAATTTACTTCCCTTGACTCCCACATGCATCCTTACCTAACAAGTCAAGTCTTTTTGTCAAAACAAAAAGATGACTTTCACAACATAGCAATTTTAGACTTTTTAATAGTCACATATTTTAATGTTTAGCTTCTCTAGAGCTTATTACCTCTCATTAGGTTTGTATTTTCAATGTTTTCTATAAAGCCAGACCCTATAAGAAGAACAATCATTATTGGCTGAATGTATGAGTCTATAAAATGGCATCCAGGCTATATCCCTTCCATTTTTTTCCAATGTTTTATCATATTTAGGTGTGGTAGAGTAGGTAGCATATATGAGTTAGACAGAACCATAGGTTTAAATTATTGATCTTCCATTTAATAGCTTTGAAATATCGGGAACATCTCCAACCTTTCCTGAAATCGAGGAAAAAAATAGTATTAACAATTGCAAAGATAATATAGATAGTTTAGGGAATCTGAGGGAAAAAGTAAGAAAAACTTTTCCCCTAAATCTGTATTTTTCATTCCTACTGTTTTAAAAATTACCATCCAACTTAGTGGCCTAAAACAACAAAAATTCATCATTTTTTGGTTCTGTAGGTCATAGTCCAAAATGGGTCTGATGGAATAAACTCAAAGTGTTAGCAGGACCACATTACTTTGGAAGCTTTAAGGGAAGGATGACTATGAGTCTTCTGTTTGTTTGTTTGTTTGCTTGCTTGTTTGTTTGTTGCCTTTTGCAGCTTCCAAAGACCGCATTTCTTGGATAGTTGCTTACCCCTTTTCATCTTCAACGCCAATAGTGGTCAGCTGAATCTTTTTCTCATTTTATCGCTCTGACATTGACTCTTCTGCTTCCCTCTTCAGCATTTAAAGTTCTATTGGAATTGTATTATTGGATTATTATAGATAATCCAGAACAATCCCTTTATCTTAAGGTTCACTAACTAGAAACCATATTAAATCTGCCACTTTAATTCCCCCTTGCTACTTAACTTATTCACAGGTTCTGAGGATTAAGGTATGCAAGTCTTTCAGATGAGAACATTATTCTGCTGATTACAGTCTACCCTCTGGCCCTGACTCAGATTCAAAATATATTAATTCCATTTTAACATCCTTCAAAGTCTGGATCAATTCCAGCACCAATTCAAAATTCAATATGTTATCTAAATATCATCAGTTTTTGAGCTCCAAATCTCATTATCTAGATCAGGTATGGCTGAGGCTCTGGATATAATTCATCCTTAGTCATAATTCCTCTCCAGCTATTAACCAGTGAAATTCAAGAAACAATTTATTTGCATACAAAATAAAATGGTGGGCAGGTAGGGGATAGTATTTTATAGACATTCTCATTTAAAAGGGGAGACAAATTTTTTTTTAAAAAATGTCACTGGTCCCAACTTCATAACAATTTTTATAACATCCAAGAGAGCTCCATTTGGTTTCAAATCTTAGAAATAATCTTCTGTGCCTTGTGATTCCACTTTCTGGGCTCCTGATTCTGCTCTAGGGGTAGCCCTTTCTTGCTCTTCAAAGATAGAACATGTTTTCATTTAATTTATTTTGTCAGCTTATTGGGAATATCCCTTTTAGATCAAGCTGACAGTGCTTTTTGCTCGTATAACATTGTTAAGAATGTTAAGAACATTGTTAAGATTGTGGATCTCCAGTGTGTTATGAGAATTTGCTCCAGATAAGAGAGTTCTCCACAAGTTTCTCTTGGATAAACACATTGTTGGCTTCTGCTGATATGATCAAGGAAACCCATGAGCAACATGCTTAATCTCTTCAAAGAGTCCTATATGTAACTGAATACACTGACATTTTTATCCTTCGGAGCTGTTAGACAAAACGTTTTCCAGCTACATCCTTGGCTTTCTCTTAAGAGCATGGTTTCCTGAGAGCAAATCTCTTGATTTTCCCATCTTTTGCAATATGGAAAGATGAGAATTTCCAAAATCAACTCCTAGTTCCTTTCTGTTTACGGATTAGTAGTACACTTACCTTTTTCCTCTTGATTTTGCTATAAACAGCAAGAAGAAACCAGGCTGCACCATTCACACTTTGCTTGAAAATCTCCTTAGTAAAGTATCCAAGTTCATCACTTACAAGTTCTGCTTTCCATTATAACTAAAGGACAAAATTCAACTAAGCTTTCTGTCACTCTATAGCAAGGAGTTCCTTTTCTTTAGTTTCCAGTTTCTCTTTTCCACTTTAGCTCTTATTAGCAGTTCCTTTAATTCCCATATTTCTACAAATATTTTGTTTATGATGTCTTAGGTATTCTCTAAAACAGTATGTTTTCTTTACCATGCCCCTTGCTTCATTCCAAGTCCTGAATAGGAGAGTCATTCAAATCTGTATTTCCGCTAACAGTCTGTTCAATGCAAGTTAGGTTTTTTCATTCATACTTCTCAAAATTCTTCCAGCCTGTACCTATTACCCAATTCTCAAGTCACTCCCATATTTTGAGGTATTTGTCACAACAGCAGTCTAATTCCAGTTACCAAAATCTGTATCACTCAAGGTTCAACCAGAGAAACAGAATCCAGATATAGACAGATAGAGAGAGAGAGAGATTATTGCAAAGAACTGACTTATATGATTGTGGGAGCTGGAAAGGTAAGTCTAAAATCCACAGGGCAGGACTTCAGGAAGGGCGGGTGGGAACTCTGAAGGGCTGAAAATGCTGTCCATAGATGGAATTTCCTTTTCATCATGGAAGCTTGAGCTCTACTTTTAAGGCTTCTCAACAATTGAATCAAGCCCTCTCAAAATAGTAGGATACTCTCTCTTACTTAAAATCAACTGATTCTGGATTTTAATAACATCCATAAAATGTCTTTACAGCCACACCTAGGTTTGTGTTTGATTAAATCACTGGGGACTATAGCCTAGATAAATCAAATGTATCTCAAGACTACCATGTACTGTTACTCTAACATAATTATGGCTTTGCATATTTTACTTCATTTTTATAAATGTGCAACCATAGCTAATTATATTCACCATGTATACCACTTTGATATCTACTAGGTTTGTGTAACATGCTATTACAGAATTTTTTCATGTTACTAAATATTTTTCCCAATTAAAATAGTTAATGGCTGCATAACATTCAACCTAGTTCTTATGTCATAATTAACAACTTCCTTTCATTTTTTACCATGAAAATTATACCATAATTAATAATTGTGTGCTAATGCTTTTTCTATAATTTTATTTTCAAAGGCATATGACCCAAAATATAATCATTAGTTCATAGAAGATGAATACATTGATGGAAGCAATGAAATTACAACATTATTAAGTTGGCAGAATAATAAAATCATTCTTACCTACCTTAAATGACATAAATTATGGAAATTTTTAAATAAACTATAAAGATCTCTACAAATGTGAATGAATTATTGTTTTTATTATAATACACTGTGATATAAAAAGAGACTTAATCAGTGCTCAGTCAGACAGTAATATTATAGGCTTTGTGGGCCACATATGGTCTCTGTTGCACCTACAAGACTCTGCTACTGTATTGTGAAAATCATAGTCAATATGCAAACGAAACACTATGCTCCAATAAAACTCTATTAAAAAGCAAATAAATAGCCAAATTTGACTCATGGGCTATAGTTTGCTATACTCTGGTCTAAATTATTGGTTAGTTATTTGGTCAGAAGATCATTAATATGATTTGAAAATATTTGCAATCTGACTATTTTCCATAACATTTCATCCTTACACCTTTTAAAATTTTATTGTTGCTGATATAAAGACCCTATCCCTGTAACTGTTGCATCTTGAAGTGCTCTGATATTAGAAAGAAGACAAAAAACAATCTGGCCTACAGATGATCATGCCCATCATGTCTCTACCAATATTTTAAATCCTGACATTTTCTGGTTTCCTAATTGTGCTCCCTTGTAAGACCTAATAATCCTAAAGATACAGATCCATAAGTAGCCACCCATGTACCCCTAAAAGACTCTTTATATAACAACATAGGCAAAAGAACACTGTTGTGTATTGATAATCATCTATATGTCTTTCCCCTTTACATTACTTTCTGAATTCCTTAATGGCTTACCTGTTCACCATTTTATATCTAGAGCTGAAAAAACAGTAGATAATCAGTAAATGTATTGAATGAATAAATGAATGAGAGTGAATGAATGAATGACTCTTTCAAAACCCATAGAGTTCTCCATTTTATCAATGTACTTTACTTTGTGAATATTATTAAAAACATTATTTATGGTTTCTGCATCATTATTACTATTTCATATCAGAAAGTTTAATAACTTGTGGTATAGGAAGGAATACTTGTCTTATAAACTATGTTTAGTTTAGGAAAACATGGACTCTAAAGTCTAAAAAAACATTAATCATCTTAAGTGGACATTTCTGAAAATATGGCAAAAGAATACAATGTTCTCTAAATTGTACTTAATATTTGATTTATAATAGAAGTCCAGACATAAGCTTATCACTGAGTTTACCTTAAAATATTTGAAAATTCTGGGTGAGCTCATAGAAAACATAAATTTTCCCAGGATTATTTCTGAATTAATGATATTTGACACTTGGAAAAACACCTTTCTTCATAACACCTTTCTTCATAGGCTTAATCAGTGAAGAAACAAGTGAGTAGGCAGATGGTAACACTACAGCCATGAGTGCCTCTTAATTCAACATCCTTAATGCTTTTTTGCCATTTGCAAAATAAATCTTAGTTTATTTCATGATATAACTATTGCTTTAAACTTAACTTTGTTTTCTGCTTTAGAGAACAAACAACTCCTAGGTATGAAATGAAAACATTATTTGTTAACTAAAAAGTCAGAAACTGTCTAACTGAAGGGAGAAAGGAGATTGAGAACATGCTTATGGAACTCTTCAGTTGCTGGGAGTTTCAGTGATACCCTGCTGTCCAAGAGAGTCAACTAGTGGTTTTTATTTGGCCTTTTGGTATTATAATGTCAAGGCACATACTGACTGGCTGGCTTTATCAGTGGAGCATATGACTCTTAATCCCAGGGTTGTAAATTCAAACCCCATGTTGCATATAGAGATTACTTAAAAATAAAAATAAAAAAATCTAAAAGAAAACAAATAACAAACAAAAAACCCCCAAACAGGTGAGGAATTCTGGAAGAGTTCATGCCTATCTCAAGAATGAAGATATGCAAGCCATACTGAATCCCAAAAATCTACTATTTCTCTAAGTAAACTGAGAACAAATCTATACCAGAAGAAAATGTTTCATTAAAATCACTATAAAATAATTACGTCATATCCTGTTAAAGTTTTTCTATATACTCATAAAATAATCCATTATAAAAATATGTAGTCTTTTTCTATCTTAGTAAGTTTCCATTCACTTACAAAATTATGTAAATCTCCTTTCTGTCCTTGATTTAAGACATGAGAAATTGAAAGTTTTGCTACATGATAGTCTGGATTAAGGTGATGATTGTATGGATTACCATGTTGTAAAATCTTCCTCTGTTACATTAAAATTCCTCAGACATTTTCCCTCCATTCTTTCCATTTCATTTCTTGCTTTGCACACTCCCTGGATATTCTCTGCCATCTCCAAGTCCCCACTTTTGTGTTAGCTATAGCCCTAGTCTGACCCTTTCCTCCAAACTCAGTATCTGTATTTCTGCTTCTTAAAGAATATTTCCAGGCTAGATGAACTTAACAAGTCCAATATTAATTCATGGCATTTCTTTTGGGAAAGAATTTCTGCTAAATAGTTTATCAAGATAACTTTACATTTAGCTACGATAAATGTAGGTTTTATTTCTATAACTTTCTTACATTCACATGCTGATAATACACAAACAGGAATGTCAAAAGAAGTTACACATAACAATTTAGTATCAGGACAGTGCCACCTTGAGCCACCTCGGTGGCCCAGTCAGTTGAGCGTCTCACTCTTGGTTTCAACTCATGTCATGATCTAAGGTCCTCAGATCCAGCCCCGTGTGGGGGCTCTGTGCTCAGTGGGGAGCCTTCTTGAGATTCTCTCTCTCTCTCCCTTGTTCTCTGTCCCTCCCCCATCTCTCTCTTAAATAAATAAATAAACCTTAAAAAAACAGACTGTGTCATCTCATCCTTTCATTAATTGGGGAGGGGCTATGCATGAAGATATATGAACCCTGCATGTTGGAACATGAATCTTGATCCAAACAAGTCCTTGATATTATAATGTTTGAGTTCACATGACATATCAATAAATCATACATCAAGAGACAAAAGTCAAAGAATTTTTTTAAAAACTTAATTTAGAAGTTTTTCTATTTAATTTTCACAGACATTTTTTATAGTTGTAAAGAAGCTTGAAATCATCAACTGTTACAAATGCAATGATTGGATATTCTGTTAGCTTTCTTCCACATTCATGAAACCTCCCAGGGGAGGAAACAATTGTCTCTATTTTCATTTTTAGGAGGCTCTCTTCATTTTATCTTAAGACCTTCTTTCTCATTATTCTTGATCCAAATTAATGAATCACAAGTCCACTTTCACATGAAAAAATTACTTTTATTCACCACTGACTTCTCTCTTAATATTCATGCAATTATGATTCAAATTCTGTTTATTTGGCTTCAGAAATGATTCTCCTTGTGGGCTTCTCCTCTCTTTATCATGCCAGTTCTTTATGGCACAAACTCATTATCATTTTCATAGACCAGGGTTTCTCCATCTCAGCACTACTGACATTTTGAACTCTATGATTCTCTATCAAATTGGGAGGAGCTGCCTTGTATATTGTACAATGTTCAGCAGCATCACTGGCCTCTATCAACTAGATGCCAGAAGCCCTCTACTTCCACTATGATCATCCAGTAGTGAAAATAAAGAACGTATCTTGATATGCCAAATATATATCTTGTAGGCCAAAATGACCTGTAATTGAGAGCCACAGTACAGAAGTAATCACTAATCTGGCCCTGCATAACAAAGTTTACAAGCAAGACCCCAAAGAACCAAATTATTTCCAAGTTATTTTATTATATTCAAGAACAAAGCACAAGAATATTTATAAAAATATAAACACAGCACTCAAAGTAAAAATAACAGTGGAATCTAATAAAAATTACCAGAAAAAATACCAAAAAAATTACCAAAAATAAAAAATTTGAATCAAAAAAATTCCTTGAAATGATACAGATCATAGAATTAATAGTAAAGACAATAAATTAGTTATTATAATTGTATTACATATGTTCAAAAAGCTATAGGATATACAGGATATAGAAGTAGAAATATGTGAGATCAAGAAGATTCAAACTTCTAGAGATAAAAACTAAAATCTTTGCAATAAAAAGACATTAAACAGGATAAGACATTAAACAAGATGGATAAATAAGACATTATAGAAGAAAAAAACAATGTTGAACTTAAACATGCAGCAACAGAAACAAATCAAAATAAAATATAGAAAGAAAAAAATTCAGAAAAAACTAATGGACAGAGATTTGGGCAACTCAGTATAGTCAAATATATGTGCAATTAGAGTTCCTGAAGGAAAGGAATGAATACAGAAAGGAACAAAATTACTTAAAGAAACAAAGGCCAAAGATTTTCTAAATTTGACAAAAGTTATAAATCTACAGAAAACTACATGGTGATATCAATTAATTAAACTAATTTTAAAAACTAAGGAATAAAAATATTAAAAGCAGCTCTAAGAAAAAGACATATAACATAAGGAGCAACAAAGATTAAGTTGGCAACAGATTTTTTTCATTGTAAGCATAGCAAGTGAACTTCAGAGAAACACCAATTTTACAGTATTTTTAACCTGGAATTCTCTAACAGTCACATTATCTTGAAAAACAAAAGAAAAATAAGTTTTTCTAGATTTCACCACCAGTAGACCTGCAATCCAGCATATTTTAAAGAAAACCCTTCAGAAAGAAGGAAAATTATATCAGATAGAAATAAGGAACATCAGAATGGCAACCATCTCTATAACTGAGATAATTTTTCTTATTATACTTAAATCTTAATAAATGATTGTTAACTATTCAAGAAAAAATAATAAAAATGATTTTTAGTATATATAACTTATACAGAAGTAAAATACATGACAAAAAACAGTACACAAGTCAAGGGGGCATAAATGAAACTATACTTTCATAAGTTTCTTATAATCTATGTGAAGTGATATAACATCACATGAAGATAGTGTAAAAATCAAGCAAGTATACTACAAATTCTAAGGCAAATACTAATGTAACAATAAAAAGTAATATCTAATAAGCTGGCAAAGAAGATGAAATAGAACCATGAAAATATCAAATTATATAAAAAAGAGGAATTAAAAGAAAGTAAACAAAGGACACACAGAAAACCAGTACCCAGATGAGAGATTTAATTTCAACCATATTGTTAATAACAGTAAATATAAATGATCAAAATACTCCCATTAAAAGTCAGACTGCCTTCAGATTGTTTTTCAGAGTCCATATAACTTCACATTTTAAAAGAAAGACCAAGTTATATATTGCATATAAAACTCCTTTAAATATAAAAACACAAATATGTTATAAGTAAAAACATGTAAAAACACATATTCTTCTAAAATAAAGCTGGAGTGACTAATATCAGAAAATGAAGATTTAGAAAAAATATTACTAGGAATAAACTAGGTCAATTCATAACAAGAGGTCAATTCTCCAAGAGGACATAATAATCTTCTGTTTATATACTAAACAGTTTCAAAATTCCTGAATCAAAAGCTGATTGAACTGCAAAGAGAAAGAGAAAAATCCACAATTACAGGTACATATGACCCCCCCCTTTCATAAAAATTGATAGGACACATAGAAAATTGGTAAGTTTAGGTAGCTTAAAGTGCACATAAAGCATTTAATGATACTACCCATATTGTGAGCTATAAAACAAATCTCAATAAATATAAAAGGATCCATGTTATACAAAATATACTATCTGACCACAATGCAAATAAACGAGATAATAGTAACAGAAATATACAAGGAAAACTGCCCAATTTTGCAAACCAAATAATAATGTATGCTTTCAGTCCAGTGTAAAGGGGGAAGAAATAAAAGCATTCAAGCTAGAAAGGAAGAACTAAATTTGTCTTTTTTTTCTTAAGATTTTATTTATTTGTCAGAGAGAGAGCACAAGCAGGAGAAGTAACAACCAGAGGTAGAGGCAGGTTCCCTATTGAGCAAGGAGCCCAAAGTGGAACTCAGTCCCAGGACCCTGGGATCATGGCCTGAGCTGAAGAAGGCAGACACTTAACTGACTGAGCCTCCCAGGCATCCCCTAAATTTGTCATTATTTGCAGACAACATGAGTGCCTATGTACAAAAGCATAAAGAATCTCTAAAAAACCTTCTAGATATAATAACTAAGTTAATTGGGATGAGAGGATATATGGTCAATAGACAAAAATAATTTGTACTTCAGCAGAATACCCAAGAACAATTAGAAATGGATATTGTAAAAAATTTCAATTATAACACCAAATGTTTGAAATATTTGGAAAGAAATATGACCAAACATGACAAGACCTATGTACTAAAATTGGCAAAACTTGTTGGGAGGATTTCTAAAAACATTAATAAATGGAAAATTATACTATGCTCCCAGATCAGAAAATTCAACACTTTTAGGTAACAATTTATCCTATGGATCGATTCATCATATCAATCTATAGAACAATGCTATTCCCATTCAAAACATCAGATTTTTTTACTATATTTTGTTGATTTATTTTTAATTCTTCCCTTTTATTACGTTAGTCACCATATAGGATGTCATTAGTTTTTTGATGTAGTGTTCCAAGATTCACCGTTTTTGTATAACACCCAGGGTTCCATGCAATACATGTCCTCCTTAATACCCATCACCAGGCTAACACAACCCCCCACCTCCCTCCCCTCTAAAATCCTCAGTTTGTTTCTCAGAGTCCATAGTCTCTCATGGTTCAACTCCCCCTCCGGACGCCCCCCCCCCCCCGCCGCTTCATTTTTCCCATCCTCCAGGCTATTCCTTACATTCCACAAGTAAGTGAAACCATATAATAATTGACTTTCTCTGCTTGACTTATTTCACTTAGCATAATCTCCTCCAGTCCCATCCATGTTGATGCAAAAGTTGGGTATTCGTCCTTTCTGATGGCTGAGTAATATTCTATTGCATATATGGACCACATCTTTCTCCATTTGTCTTTTGAAGGTCATCTCTGTTCTTTCCACAGTTTGGCTATTGTGGATGTTGCTGCTATGAACATTGGGGTACATATGTCCCTTCTTTTCACTTCATATGTATCTTTGGGGTAAATACCAGTAGTGCATTTGGAGGGTCATAGGGTAGCTCTATTTTTAATTTTTTGAAGACCCTCCACACTGTTTTCCAAAGTGGCTGCACTAACTTGTGTTCTCATCAACAGTTTAAGAAGTTCCCGGTTTCCCACATCCTCTCCAACATTTGTTGTTTCTTGCCTTGTCAATTTTTGCCATTCTAACTGGTATAATATGGTGTCTCATTGTAGATTTGATTTGAATTTCCCTGATGGCTAATGATTATGAACATTTTTTCATGTGTCTGTTAGCCATTCATGTGTGTTCATTGGAGAAGTGTCTGTTGATGTCTAGCCCATTTCTTAATTGTTTTTTGGGTGTTGAGTTTGAGAAGTTCTTTATAGATCTTGGATATCAGCCCTTTGTACTGTCATTTTCAAATATCTTCTCCTATTCTGTGAGTTGCCTCTTGTTTTCTTGACTGTTTCCTTTGCTGTGCAGAAGCTTTTGAGACCATTCCATGCTCTTGGATTGGAAGAATAAACATTGTTAAAATGTCTATACTGCCTAGAGCAATCTATATTTTTAATGCCATTCCGATCAAAATTCCACTGGTATTCTTCAAAGAGCTGGAGTAAATAAACCAAAAATTTGTATGGAATCAGAAGAGACCCAGAATTGCTAAGGAAATGTTGAAAAACAAAAATAAAACTGGGGGCACCACGTTACCTGATTTCAAGCTTTACTACAAAGCTGTGATCACCAAGACAGCATGGTACTGGCATAAAAACAGACACATAGACAGTGGAACATAATAGAGAGCCCAGATATGGACCCTCAGGTCTATGGGTAAATAATCTTCAACAAAACAGGAAAAAATATACAGTGGAAAAAAGACAGTCTCTTCAATAAATGGTGCTGGGAAAACTGGACAGCTATCTGTAGAAGAATGAAACTTGACCATTCTCTTACACCGTACACAAAGATAAGCTCAAAATGGATAAAAGACTTCAACGTGAGACAGGAATCCATCAGAATCCTAGAGGAGAACATAGGCAGTAATCTCTTCAATATCAGCCACAGCAACTTCTTTCAAGATATGTCTCCAAAGGCAAAGGAAACAAAAGCGAAAATAAACTTTTGGGACTTCATCAAAATCAAAAGCTTCTGCACAGCAAAGGTTCATCTGTTTCTAGGAACTTATCCATTTCTTCTACATTGTCCAATTTGTTGGCATATAATTTTTAATAATAGTCTTAAATTTTTTTTTTGGAAGTGTTGGTTGTGATTCCTCCTCTCTCATTTGTGATTTTATTTATTTGGGTCCTTCCCTTTTCCTTTTTGATAAGTCTGGCTTGGAGGTTATTCATTCTTTCAAGACACAAGCTTCTGATTTCACTGATCCATTCTACTACTTTTGTTTGTTTTTTCTACATCATTTACGTCTGCTCTAATCTTTATTATTTATCTTCTTTTTTTTTAAGATTTATTTATTTATTTATTTGACAGAGAGAGAGAGAGAGATCACAAGTAAGCAGAGAGGCAGGCAGAGAGAGAGGAAGGGAAGCAGGCTCCCTGCTGAGCAGAGAGCCCAATGTGGGACTCGATCCCAGGACCCTGAGATCATGACCTGAGCCGAAGGCAGCGGCTTAACCCACTGAGCCACCCAGGCGCCCTATTATTTATTTTCTTTGGCTGGCTTTAGACTTGTTTTTCCTTTTCTAGCTCCTTTAGGGTTAAGGTTAGAACATATATTTGAGACTTTTCTTCCTTCTTGAGGAAGGTAGATATTGCTATATACTTCCCTCTTAAGACTGCTTTTGCTGTATCCTAAATGTTTTGGATTGTTGTGTTTTCATTATCATTCTTTTCCATGTACTTTCAAAATTTCTTCTTTAATTTCCTGCTTGACCATTCATTCTTTTGTGGGCTGTTTTTTAACCTTCATGTATCTGTGGTCTTTCCAAGTTTTCCTTGTGGTTGATCTCAAGATTCATAGTGTTGTTACCAAAAAATATGCATGGTATGATCTCAATATTTTTGTAACATTGAGGCCTGATTTGTTACCTACTATGTGATCTATTCTGGACAGCGTCCCATGTGCACTTGAAAAGAATTGTGTATTCTGCTGCTTTAGGGTGAAATGTTTTGAATATATATTAAGTTCATCTGATCCAGTGTGCCATTTAAAGCCACTGTTTTCTTGTAGAATTTCTGCTTAGATGATCTGTCCACTGGTGTAAGTGGGGTGTTAAAGTTCCCTACTATTACTGTATTCTTATCAAGAAGTTCCTTTATGTTTGTTATTAATTATTTTATATATTTTGGTGCTCCCAAGTTGGGGCAGAAATATTTACAATTGTTAGAACTTCTTGTTGTATAGACCCCTTTATCATGATATAGTGCCCTTCGTCATCTCTTGTTACAGTCTCTGGTTAAAAATTCAGTTTGTCATGCTTAGCGAAATAAGTCAAGCAGAGAAAGACAACTATCATATGATCTCCCTGATATGAGGAAGTGGTGATGCAACATGGGGGCTTAAGTGGGTAGGAGAAGAATCAATGAAACAAGATGGGATTGGGAGGGAGACAAACCATAAGTGACTCTTAATCTCACAAAACAAACTGAGGGTTGCTGGGGGGAGGGGGTTTGGGAGAAGGGGGTGGGGTTATGGACATTGGGGAGGGTATGTGCTTTGGTGAGTGCTGTGAAGTGTGTAAACCTGGTGATTCATAGACCTGTACCCCTGGGGATAAAAACATATGTTTATAAAAAATAAAAAATTAAAAAAAAAAGCAAAAAAAAATTCAGTTTGTCTGATATAAGTATGGTTACTCTAGCTTTCTTTTGATGTCCAGTAACATGATAAATGGTTCTCCATCCTCTCACTTTCAATCTGCAGGTTTTAGACCTAGATGACATGTCTAAAAACCAATCTGATTATATCAATCAGTCCCTTTACAGACTTCTGGTGCTTAACTGCCTTTTAGGAACAAGACCTATATTTTTTGCCTGTGTGCTTGTTTACTTATATATCTTTTTCACCTTCTTTTTCCATGACTTCTCATATATAGACTCTGAGTTACAGCAAGTCACAACTCCTTGCTGAATATAGGCATCCTTTTGTGTCTTTGCGGTTTAGAGCATTTGGGCATAATGTTTTTTCCCACAGCATACTGTCCTGTCACTATATTCATTCTCATTAGGAAGGAATCTCTGCCTGAAATCCTGCATTACTTAGAGTATATCTTCTCTGTGAAAACCTTACTCCTTACAAAGCCATTATTATATTCAGATTCTCAGAGTGCAACTACCAACTCACCATATAGGTGAGAAAAAAAAAGAAAGGTTTATTTGTTGTTGATATGAGGGTCTATCTGAAGTGGGAGTGTATGTGCTCTCTGGCAGTGAGCAGAGGTTTATGTGTTACTTTCACATAAGGGGGGGTGTTAAGATTATTCACTGTTCTCAGTAATCATTAAAAGATGTCCTCGGAGAATAAGAAAGTCCAGGAAAAATACATTGGGTGGTCTTGGACTTTTCAAAAACATAGCAGTTTAGGCCCTAGGTTTGTAATTCTTTGTTACATAAGAGTTGTAGGAATTTATTAACTGTTATTAGCTTTATGTGATGGGTTTCCATAGCACACATTTTTAGTATTACAGTTTTTTCATACATTCTTATCTTCCCAATTCAGTTATAAATTCATCAGAAACAAAGCCAGTGTTCAATTTATCTGTTTTATCCTCAGTGTAGCACTGACCATCTATGACTGTATTGTGTACGCTTCTCAAAAACACTCATGCAAGATGGTCACTGGTGGCTGAAACCCAATGTATGTGCCCTACTGAAGAGCTATAACCACTGGAATAGAAGGGAGGTCTTCTCTGACCTGTAAAAAGGTATGAATGAGCTAGCTGTGATGCTGCTAAATGTGTAGTGTAGCTCATAATAGTTACTCAATTAAAGCTTGTTTAAATACATATTCTTTTCTCAGACAAATGAAAGATTCAGGGCTATGTCCAGACCAGCCATCTCAGAGCATCATGCCTTATAGTAGCAGGTAGAAACATTAAAATAGATAAAAGAATGAGGATTGAATGTAAGGTCAGGCATGGAGAAAGTGATTCAGAAGGGTAAACTGGTTGAAAAGTCAGGAAACATTACAGAGACACTGATGTTCAGAGGGGTGACACTGATGATGGTAATAATAGGCCAAATTAATTTTTTCTGTTGAATTTTCACCTTTAATAAAATGAAGAGAGGGGCGCCTGGGTGGCTCAGTGGGTTAAAGCCTCTGCCTTCGGCTCAGGTCATGGTCTCAGGGTCCTGGGATCGAGCCCCACATCTGGCTCTCTGCTCAGCGGGGAGCCTGCTTCCTCCTCTCTCCCTGCCTGCCTCTCTGCCTACAGGTAATCTCTGTCTATCAAATAAATAAAATCTTTAAAAAAAATAAAATAAAATGAAGAGAAACAAATACACTTAGCCTCAAAGACTTAATATAAAGTACTTTATAACTATTTTCATAAAAACACAATGACATTAATTAATGAAAAGCAATGTGCAAAAAGAAATTAAAAAAAAACCCACTTCTTAAAGAGATAAATAATATAAAGATAAAATAGATGTGAAAAATTTCATTTAACTCTAACTTTTAAAAAGGAAATAATACAGGTTTAGACCAAATGTATGTTTTGGCAAAGTTCAAATTTTAGTGAAATCTGATAATGGCCAAGTATTTTATGCATTTGCAAAGTCAACTGGCTAAAAATCAAAACAAATTTTCACTTGGAAATTGTAGTCTTTTTAGTGAGGCTACCTCTTACCAAACATCATTTAATTCATTGACTACAGCTTCATAAACATGAAAAGTCTAATAACAGAATTTGACAAACTTTGGGAACAGTGAGGAAATACCGGGTCATCCAAACCCTAGAAAGAATTATTCTTGATTTTATCTTAAAAAAAAAAAAAGCCAATATTACATGGAGTTTTTTTAAAAAAAAATGTTGCATAGAGAATATCAGATTATTTTCCATGAATCCTAGATTATACCCCAGGTAGGCTAAATTTGGTGCAGATAGGAGTACATATTATTTGCAAGTCTGATAATAAGAATAGCAACCAGATATCTTATTACTGTGTATCAAAGATGGCCCTGCCAAGAAATAAATGTCACACATACATTTGAGGAAATGTTTAAAAGTGATTGTTTGCATAGTATTCATTGTGTATAATATATATATATATATATATATATATATATATATATATAAGAAGATGTGAGATATATATATCTCACATCTTCTTTATCTATTCATCTATTGATAGACATCTAGGTACTAGGCAGCCATCAAAAAAATTGAAATCTTGCCATTTGCAACAATGTGGATGGAACTAGAGGGTATCATGATAAGTGAAATAAGTCAATCAGAGAAACACAATTATCATATGATCTCTTTGATATGAGGAATTTGAGAGGTAGGGCAGGGGGGTGTGGAAGGTGGGGAGGGAAAAAAATGAAACAGATGGGATTAGGAGGGAGACAAACCATAAGTGACTCTTAATCTCACAAAACAAACTGAGGGTTGCTGGGGGGAGGGGGTTTGGGAGAAGAGGGTGGTATTATGGACATTGGGGAGGGTATGTGCTTTGGTGAGTGCTGTGAAGTGTGTAAACCTGGTGATTCACAGACCTGTACCCCTGGGGATAAAAACATATGTTTATAAAAAATAAAAAATTTAAAAAGCAAAAAATAAAATAAATAAATAAATTAAATTAAATTAAATTAAATTAAAAATTAAAAAAAAAAGAGAGACTCTTAATCTCAGGAAACAAACCAAGGGTTGCTGGGAGGTAGGGGGAGGGATGGGGGGGCTGGGTTATGGACATTGGGGAGAGTATGTGCTATGGTGAGTGCTGTGAATTGTGTAAGATTGATGATTCAAAGACCTGTACCCCTGAAACAAATAATACATTATATGTTAATAAAAATAAATAAAATAAAAGTGACTGTTTGCAAAAGCACAGGTAGGTTTTAGGGAAAACACAAGAATAGTGTGTGTCCATCATCAGCTATTTCAATACATCTATCCAAGGTTTTTGTGAATCTTAATGACATGGAAACTTCAGCAATAAGGTATATGTATGCTTTGCTTCTGAGAGCCCATCACTGGTCATCTCAGGGCCAGGAGAAATTGCCTTACATGCAGAATCTCCCTGTCAACATAAAAAGAAAATGTTACATTCTACCAACTTACCAAAGAAAATGATGCAAAGTATCTATCACAAGAACTACATAAATTCAGTTCAATGTAGTATATCTAATGCGTGGTGAGCCCTGCTAATATTGAACAGTTTTTCCCTAGGACTGCTTTCTAGTTGGCTATGAGAAACTTCAGAGCAACTTCAGAGAAACTCTGAAGAGATTTATTCTACATTGTTTATGATACCAGCACCATTGAGTATTGAGAGCCTCATCGTGTTGACTTTTAGTTCCAAATGGTTCTCTCTCAAAACTTAGATTCTTCTACAAAGCAAACATCAGCTGCTATATTACTTATCACAACAGTCATATATTAAGTATGTGCTTTAAATAGTTTTTGTAAGCCATAAATTAAAACAAGATGCCTAAAGTCTGAATAAAGTTGCACATGTGCAGTACCATATGGTAAAATGTGCTCAGGCTGGATTTATCAAACTTGGACCATGTGTTCTGCATTATCCAGTAAGGACCATTGTCTCCCATAAGGCTAGGTATAGAAATTATAAAAAGACATTGACATTGGCATCAATGAGTACTAGAACGCATATACCTTTACTTAAGATGGTCTTTAACTTGACATCATATCATGCAGTCTCTTGTAAGTTACTCTGTGGTAACTCCCAGAATTGCTGATTCAGAAGTGTTCAAAGATGGGATAATGAAAAACACCTATTTTTATTCACAAGACTTAGTCATAGTACATTCTTAAGGGAGATCAAAGTTAATGATTTTACCAATAATTACATTTATTTATTCACTCAATTATGCAATTTCTCGAGTATAATTCAGATCCCAGCTTTCAATGGCCCAATTATATAAAGTTTCATGTAACATTTAAAGACTAAGTCCAGATATGCCTTTCCTTAATTAAGGAAGTAATGGATTGAAATGCAATGTCACTAAATACCTCCCTTTTCTTTACTGATCATACTCTGCCAAATACCTTTACAAAGATACTCCAAATCTGAAGACTGCCATGCATATAAGAATAGCATTTAGATAAATTATCCAAGGTATGTGTGTGTGTATGTGTGTGTATTATATATATAATTTTCATTTATTTCATCTTATACTGAGAATTCCCTGCATTATTTGCAATCAATTTGCTAGAGGTCTCTGAATACTCAGAGGAAATGATTTAATTACTCATGCAGCCCTATATTTGATAGGAAATAGACTTCTATAAATATGAAATAAATACAAGGAAGAGGACTGAGATTTCAGATAAACAGACTGTCTTCTCTTTCATTGCTTGTATAAAAAGATTAGAAATTGAGCAGTCCAGTATCTCTCCACTCTTGCTGACAGACTAACAAGCAGCTGTATTTCAAAGATTTAATCAAGCTCCTGAATTCTCCTATTCAATCAAGCCGCGAAAACTTGGGCATACGAGCAATAACAAGAGTCCACTATCATTTTAAAAAGTTAATTAAGAAACTGAGGAGGTTTGACATTTCTTACAATGTTTGGGGTTTGTCATTATTATCTGGTAAATGAAAGAATGCTTCTTTGCAAATTTAGTACACAAAAATACTTCAGCCTACATCAGTGCTAATGATCACAAGAAACACTTTGGCTGTTCCTTTTTAAACTCACCATTAAGGGGGCGCCTGGGTGGCTCAGTGGGTTGAGCCGCTGCCTTCGGCTCAGGTCATGATCTCAGGGTCCTGGGATCGAGTCCCGCATCGGGTTCTCTGCTCCGCGGGGAGCCTGCTTCCTCCTCTCTCTCTCTCTGCCTGCCTCTCTGCCTGCCTCTCTGCCTACGTGTGATCTCTCTGTGTCAAATGAATAAATAAAAAATTAAAAAATAAATAAATAAAAAAATAAACTCACCATTAAGAAAGAATGGAGAACATGAGATGCCTCCATTCTAAAAGGATATCAAATTTAAAAAATATAACAACACTAAATAACAACAACAAAATATTTTATATGAAGGTGTGGATTAATTATAATAGATTAATAATAAAGCGCTCTGCTATTACCATAGTATTTATCAGGAAACATATTATATTCATTAGTATTCCAAGAATGCATCTATATAAGAATTGAACTCCTTTGTTAGCTGTTTTTGCTTTGATCTCCTCCAGCATTATGATTAAATTTAATGAAATTTTTATTTGGGGGAGCAGGAGATCTTTTGTAAAACAAAACAGGGTATGTGAATTAAGAAAACAGTGCTTTTTTATTTTATATTTTGATTCTTATAATTTCACTTCCTAAACTCTTCAAAACTAAGATTTTACTTAGATATAATTCTTTTAAACCAACTGGGAAGACTTCATACACTGTTTTCTTCATTTTGATGACCAGGATTATTAAAAAGGGAAATGTACAGCACCCATTTATATTATGGACATAAATTTAAGTTAGAATTTGGAAAAAAGGCAAAGAACTGTTAATGGGAAAACTTGTCCTGGCATTCCAGCCACCTCTGTGGAAATGCTGATTCCATCTATTACAGTACTGAAGAAAGGATTCCTAAGATGGAAAGAAAGAAAATGAATAAACACATTCAATGGAGCACATACTTTAGGATGGGGATATGACAAGGGGTAGGTTTTGTCATGTGGAATTTAAAGTCCTGTGGAGATGTCAATACGAGGTTGGATTTGGATGTCAGGAACTCAGGAGATGATTCTCGGTTTAGATATGCAGATTTGCCAGCCATTTGACTACAGACAGTAATTAAAACCATGAGAGTATATTAGTTTGCTATTGGAGAATGGAATGAGATGAAAAGAAAGCCTAAGAGAACATTTAAAAAAGGGCAATTTAAAAAATAAATTTGTCAATACAGATTAAGAATTATATAAACATTCATACTTAATGCAAAAATGTAACTTTAGAAATTTATCTGCAAAACTAATCATTCAGAAATAACCCAATATTTTAAAAATAATTAAAAAAATCAATTTAAACAAAAATAGAGGAATGGTTACAATTGATATTATATCCATTTAAAAATATTTTATATATATACATTTATATATATATAGTCATTAACTTTTTATAAAAGTGTTTTAGTAACACAACTATCATAACAGTAAATGAAGAATAGGCTATGAAATCACTTATGAAATTTGAGCCCAATTAATTAAAATACACACACATATATCCACACAAAAGAAACTCTTAAAAAACATTCCCAGTGTTTCTCAGTAAAAGATCCTAGTTATATTCTAAACAATTTCAAATTTGTTACAAAATCCCTAATTCTATTTTGAAAGCCAAAGTATTCAATATTTTCATTGGACATTTCAATGCTTTTTTTTGGTGGTGTTTATTTTGTTTTAATTTGTGATGGGCTCTCCTGGTCTACATAAATTTGGGTATATACCAAAAGCTAACTGATCAGAATAACCCATGTACATGAATATGGATATTGGAGTATAGATGGGCATACAATTAAATTAGAACAGTCATCCTCATAAATTTTATTGAAATAAAAGTCTATTTGATTTGGGATCATTACTCCAAATGTACAGATGTAAGTCTCGAGCTGGTGATCATTTTTACTTGAAAATGAAACCAGTAACAGAATGCAAAGTTTAGAGCTGGTGAAAAAGACCTGTTGTTTGAAGCCCTGAATCCTGCCATACAGAAATGAGTCACCCTTACCTGTTTCTGCTTTGTGAGGTAACAACTGAGAGATGGGGTTGTAAGTAGTTTGATTTTCTATCATTCACAAATGAAAAATCAATGATAAGACACCACAACAATCATAACAAAGGTCAAACACTGGTGAACCTACCCTAGAGGACCTCTCTCCCCAAATCTGATCCAATGACCTTGAAGAGAAGACCTGATGGAGAGTAGAAGGCATTGGAGGACCACAATAGCAGAACTGAAATGCAGAAAGGGGGTTGCGTTGCTCCATTTACATCTTACTTGTTGAGATGATGCCCAAAACCCATATGATTACAAAGAGTTTCTGTCCACACCACACTCAATGTCAACCTCAAAACAAGAGACTGAAGAGGACACCCAGTGAGATCAGATCATTAGATGAAAGAAGTAGCAAATGGTGTCTCCATTTGTCAACCCTGTCTATCCTACGATTATTCTAAGTAAGGACTAGAAGTGAAAGACTAGAAAAATGACAGATGATGGATGGCTCTCATTATTTCATGATTTCCTCTTTATGTAGCCTATTTAGGACTTTTTTTTTTGTTTTCACTGAGTAGGCTAATAACTCACTTTGGTTAATCCTAAAATTTGCTTGTACTGAAAGTAGTGGTGATTTTTTTAAACAGTATTTCCCCCCTGATTTCTATTGTCAACTCTGAGACTCTATGGGCAACAGCATTACTATAAAAAATGGCAAAACAATATGATAATTGACACTCTCTGCTTGACTTATTTCACTCAGCATAAAAAGTGAGGTAATGGAAACATATCTGGGGAAAGTACTAGAACCCTAAGTTAAGGAGACATTCTGTGATTGTACAAAAATTTAACTTCCTGGCTAAAACAAAAATTGAACAGACTTTTTTCTAATGAAGTGTGGTTTATTTTACACATGTGGTTTATGTTTTTATAGACAGGTATTTCTTTTCAAGATTTACTATCAAAATACTTGTGACTTTTTATTATTTTTGACAGTCCTTATTGTTTTACCCACATTGCATATGGCTTTCACTACCCACCTTGTATGGATTGTTTTAAAGCATTATTAAAAATCTTGGCATTTGATCATCAATGAAAAATTCAATTAAGGAAGTTACTAAACTGTCTAAAATGTTTTAGGGTCCTAATATGTTGAAGAGAAAGGCTGTAATAACAAAATTACTTAAAAATTCAATTAACAATCAATATACTAGCGATAAGATTACCTTGCCACATAGTAACACACTAAGGGGTGACATATGAATTGGATTCAAAAAATGTAACTTACAGCCCAAGTTACATATGTTATTTATTTCACAAGTTAACCTACATAGTAATATCAAAAAATTTGGAACATACACTAGTAATAATGCTGAGTTTCACTGATTTGGTCAACAAGGAATGCATTGATAAATTTTAGGGAAACTATTCTTACAAGTCACTAGTATCTTTACTGAGAAATTTTAAAATCAGATGGACATAAAAGGTTGTTTCTTCTAGGTCTACTTTCTAATAGTGAATGCACTTTGAAAAATAAATAACCAAAGCCCTTTTACTCTGTTTAAATTGTGGGTGTTTACTATTCAAAAGTAGAGACATTTCATTTATTTTTCAGTCCAGGAAAAAGAATCACACCCTGGATGTCAATCATCAAAATTTATTCAGTTTTCAAAACACTGAAAAACAAATCCAAGCTCTCAGTGAATTAAGTTTGGCACATACAGTATAAATACACTGTGGCCAACAAGAGTGTTTATAAAGTAGTGGAAAGCTTAAAGAGCATAGTAGTACTAGTTTAGAATTCTAAATGAAAATTTAGCAAAGCCAATGATTTCAAGACATGAGCACAGGAACATATTTTTAAGATAATTAGATGCCAACTACTAGTTACTTTACTAAATAAGTAGAAATAATTTTCCATCAATGTTAGTGGAAGAGACTTAAACATGAAAATTTCTATGAAAGTAAAAAAAAAGTCAATAGAAGACACCATCCTTACGTTTTTCCTTTTCCATATAAAAAAATACCTTAAGTAGGTAGTAAATTATAAAGGTTAGCTCCTTACCTACCTTTCTTTCATAATGACCTTGAAAGAGTAAGGAGACTTTATTCATGTTTTTTCAAATACATTGTTATGAAGAATGCCATTCGCCTTACAGTTGGTACATTAATGGTTCTGGCTCCACTCACTCAGCTGTAACTACGTTCAAAATGACCCCCTGTCATTGCCTGGTCAACTATTTCAGTGAGCATATGTGATGTAAAGGAGTGATGAATTAGAATCAGAGGGACAGAGTTTATATTCTTTTACTCTGGACAATCCAGGAAAAAATCGGTCTTCATAAAACTTCAGCTAACTCATTTATAAGTTGGATTCAATAATATCACTTATGCCTGATTGTTGAGAGAAAAGGAATATATCAGAATTAAGTATGTTCATCCTGCTGAACACATAGGCCTTAATGAAGGCAACTGTCCTTTATACTTGAAATACCATTTCTTCTGCCATCCACCTATGTTCCATCAATTGGAATTAATCACTTCTTCCTCAACACTTACTCCTGCTATGGCACTGCATAATATCTAAAAACATATGTTGGCCATCATTTGTAGCTTTCTCACCCACCATAGAAACTATGAAATTGTTAGTTATACTAACTTTAAAAGATGAGAATAAGTAAACAGTGTTAAAATTATAAAGCAAAACCCAAGATTAAAGTTAGAAGATAGAAATGTAAAAATCGTAAGAGTAGAAAAATCTTAAAGCTTAAGTATGAAAGTGTATAATTATGGCAAGGCCAAAATTATAATAGAGCAAAAACTTATGACTACTGAGCTTGTGACTGTAAAGGAGCCTAAATAAAAGGGACAGCACAAGAAAAATAACAGTTTTTAAAAGTTGCAGTATGTTTCATTTAATGAAACAAGATGGGATTGGGAGGGAGACAAACCTTAAGTGACTCTTATTAATCTCACAAAACAAACTGAGGGTTGCTGGGGGGAGGGGGTTTGGGAGAAGGGGGTGGGATTATGGACATTGGGGAGGGTATGTGCTTTGGTGAGTGCTGTGAAGTGTGTAAACCTGGTGATTCACAGACCTGTACCCCTGGGGATAAAAATATATGTTTATAAAAAATAAAAAATTAAAAAAAAAGTTGCAATATGAAATAACAATAGTTTTTAAAAGTTAGCACCTTTAAAGAGTTTCAGGAATAAAGTAAAATAGATAATTTCTGATCTAAAGAATATTAAAAGAAATATATTAAGACCAATAGTTTAAGAATCTAAAATAAATAATAATGCAAAGATATTAGAAGGTTAAAGGTGTATAAGACAAAATAAAATAATTATTTCAAGTCAAAATGATAAAAATAAGACTATAATATGTAATTTTAAAATGATATAGTTTAAAAGCTAAACCCAGAAAGCCTAAATTATGAGAAAGATAAGATAGCCCACAGAAGAAAACAGTTAAAAATACCACCATTCAGTATTTTTCAGTATACCGAAACATTGCATAATATATGTATATGTATAAACAATACACACACACACACAGAGAGAGAGAGAGAGAGAGAGAGAGAGAAAGCAAACTATCAGGCATAGTTTATAGAAAAACAGAATATTTTGCCCTGTGCTCCAGATTATAAACTCAATTTCAAATAGTTGTCAAGGAAGACAATTTGAAAAACTCTCTTAAATTTTGCCTCATGATTTGTTTGTCTTCTGCAAAGCAGAAATAGTTGGCAAAACAAGACAGGGACCTTGGATGTTCTGTAGAACCATGTATGGAGATTGTATTTGTGGGCGGACTGCATAGGTGTGGAAAACATGGAGAGGTGAATGGAGTAGAGAGTCCTGAGTGGCAGGTTCTTTGCACAGAATAGTAAATGAGAAGATCTGAAGAACACGGTGTGAGAGGGAACAAAGCAAGAGAGAAAGTGTCTATGAAAATCATGTCAGCGGTCTATGGGCTATATTTCATTTCATGTCTTTCTTGAAGTACAAAGAATTTGGGAATTTTTAAATTATTTTTTATAGTTTTCTGGAGTGAAAATGCTATCTGGATAATGGTACCTCAATGTGACGCCAGTCTGTAAAATCTTGGTTTCAGTTTTAATGTTATTTCCACTACCTACACAAATAAACTGTTAGTTAGAATGTTGTTTCTGAAACATTCCTCTAGGCAAGTCCTAAAGTGTTATCCATCTTTAAACCCTTATACATAGCAGAACACCTTTATTTTTAAGATTTATTTTATGTATTTTAAAGAAAGAGAGCATGAATCAGGGGTGGGGGGTGGGCAGTGAGGGTCAGAAGGAAAGGATCTCAAGCAGACCCCACTGAGCATGGAGCCCCACAGGGGGGCTCAATCTCATGACCCCAAGATCTGACCTGAGCTGAAATCAAGTGTGGGAGGTTTAAATGACTGAGCAACCTGGGCGCCCCCCATAGCACAACATCTTTACTGTGATGAAGGTTCAATGAAACTGTCTTAAACTGGTACTGGAGAACTATTTTGACCAGGACTTTATACAAACACATTCTAAAGTGAAATTTATCCATTGATTATGACTGTCAAGCAAGAGTTCACTCATAACTCTCACTTCCAAAAAGTAGTAATTAGTTTTAGAGATGCAAGTAACATGAGAGAAAGACTGTAAGGGCTTTAGATTGCATCACTGTTTAAATTATGTGCAAACATTTCTGAATCAACATCTTTCCTTTGCACAGAAAATAAGTCTCTCTAAGTATATGAAATGGAAAATATAAGTATTAAAAATAAGTATCAAAAGACAAATATATTATAAATACTATATTCAAGGACACCATGAATGAAAACTTTATAGTGTTCTAACTTACAATGTGTTTACCTGAAAAAAATTTAAAATACTCAAAATGAAGCTCATCATTCCAAAGCTACCTCCTCCTCCAAAATACTAGCCCATCAATATTGCCATTCAGTAAATGGTACCAGCCAGAAACTGGGAATCATCTTGTTTAGATTTCCTTTTAGGAAGAGAACTGTTATTATTTTACAAAATATCTTTATGATCTAACTGAATGTTTAAAGATTACTCCAAATTATGATCTAGAAATAAGAGGTGGTACAAAGGAAGGATGGAATGCCTTGCACAAAAACAATGAGAAATTAGCTTTAAATTACAATTTTGGGGGCACCTGGGTGGCTCAGTGGGTTAAAGCCTCTCCCTTCAGCTCAGGTCATGGTCTCAGGGTCCTGGGATCGAGCCCCACATCAGGCTCTCTGCTCAGCAAGGAGCCTGCTTCCACCTCCCTCTCTCTGCCTGCCTCTCTGCCTACTTGTGATCTCTGTCTGTCAAATAAATAAATAAAATCTTTTTAAAAAATTACTTTTTTTTTTTTTAAGAAAGCAATGTGTAGTGAGTGAAAGAAAGGTTATATGTAAGAAGGAAAAATGTAAGGCTGAATCACATGGTTTAGGGACATAGTCTGTGGGATAATGACAACTAGGGATAAATTTGTAATGGCAGAGAAAACTAAGGAAGTTTTAAGATAAAGAATGACTAATACTTTAAATGTGATGTGTTTCTGTTACATCCTTCTGTGACTCCCCATTTTGACTAAAATCCAATAATGCTTTATGAAATCAATAGCTACTACAAATAAAGAAATGGGTTTTATGACTGGTTTGAGGCAAGGTGGGACAGATCACTAAGAGACATATATGAGTCTTGTGAGATACTGTTTCCCTTGCAAGAAACAGGGAACTAGATTTGTCAGTTTTGTAAAATAGGACTTAAAAAAATCAGTTATTTTAAAAGTTCAGTGGTGAAGGCAACTTCAGAGGGTTTTAAGATTTAGGAGTACAAGGGGCTTCTGATCCTCAGATTATACATGAACTATTAAAATGGTTTCTCAAGTATCTCCTTAAAATATCTATTTTATTCCATTTCTATTCCTATCATCAATACTGAAATGTCCTCTGAACTTTTCTCGCCTTTTACATTATTTCCTCCTTTCTGATCCATCTTCAATTCACATCACACATCTTCCCTTTGTAATGTTAACCAGAGTGAACACTCTAAAAATAATATTATCTGAGTCTTTTAATAGGCAAAAATAATATTCACATAGTTTATGACAGATTTGGACTTACTTCTACCATATTATTAAGGTTTTATATTTATTATCCTTATTCTTTGCTTATTTTTTCTCTTTATTAATAACATTAATTTTAAAAATGTTCTTACATTTTTATTTCAATCTTATAGTTCTAATATTTTAGGGGTAGCCCTCAAATTTTTAGTATGCATGTCCAAATTTTCTTTTCTTTCTAATTTCCTAGTTAATTTGTATCTTTTATCTATATCTGTAGAACCATGAAAGAATAAATTTGTTGTTTTAAGGCACTTCTTGTGGTACTTTGTTACAATAATCCTAGGAAACTCATGCACACAATCTTCCTACCGACCTCAAGATACTCTTTCCTCAGCTTAAAAATTCTGCACCCAGAACTGTTTACTAACCTAGTTAACTACATCTTTGAAATTTTATTTCAGCTAAATATTTCTTTCTCCCTCCCTCCTTCACCAGGTAAGATTATGTTATATATTCTCATGGAGGCCTGCAATTTTTATATATAACATTCCCCACAAATGTAATAAAGCTTTAATATAATAATTGTTTATTATTCATCTCCTCCACTAGAATGAAGCTCCAGGAGTACACAGATACATGTTCACCACTACCCCTCAACATCTAAGACCATCTAGTCCATGGTAGATTTTAAATAAATATATGTTGAATTAAGTAATTAAAACACTAATAGTAAGGCTAAATTTCAGAATGCTGACTTCCTAATTTTGAGAATATCTACTCAGGTCTAACAGGTTGAGATATTAGACCCCCAAATGCTAAACACACACATTGTAGGTTTAATTTTAAAAATTCTTTTTTTTTTTTTTTTAATTTCCAGCATAACAGTATTCATTATTTTTGCACCGCACCCCGTGCTCCATGCAATCCGTGCCCTCTATAATACCCACCACCTGGTACCCCAACCTCCCACCCCCCGTCCCTTCAAAACCCTCAGATTGTTTTTAAAAAAAATTCTTTTTTTTTTTTTAAACAGTTTATGGTGTTTTGTTTTGTTTTTCTTTTTTTTTAAAGAATTTTATTTATTTATTAGTCAGAGAGAGAGAAAGCGAGCGAGCACAGGCAGATAAGAGTGGCAGCAGAGGCAGAGAGCGAAGCAGGCTCCCTGCCGAGCAAGGAGCCTGATGTGGGACTCGATCCCAGGACGCTGGGATCATGACCTGAGATGAAGGCAGCCGCTTAACCAGCTGAGCCACCCAGGTGTCCCTAAAAATTCTTATTATAGGGGCACCTGGGTGGTTCAGTTAGTTGACCATCAGCTCAGGTCATGATCTCAGGGTCGTGGGATCCAGCCCCACATTAGGCTCTGCTTTCAGCACAGAGTCAGCTTGAGATTCTTTCCCTCCCTCTGCTCCCCACTCCCCCCGCTGACACACTCTCTCTCTCAAATAAATAAAATCTTTAAAAAAAAATCTTAATATTATACTTTCTTTGAAAGGATTTAATTATAGTTTCTGTGGTTGTCAACCATCCACTAGAGCAAAAGTCATATAATAAATAATTAATCTCAGTGCTCGAGTCCATTTTCTTCATTGACAGAAATCTCATTTTTGTCCAACTTCAATGTATTTCTTCTCAGACATTTGCCTAAAGCTATTCTTTCTACATATAAACATAGAACATAGAATTTGACCAAGTTATAGTGAAGAAAAGCAAATATTAGAGTGTCAAGAGAATAATCACATTAGGTATCAAAGGTCTCCCCAATTCCGGAAGAATGCCCTGGAGATAGTTGCTCACAACCAGGAAGCACAGAGAATGTCATAAACTGAAAGGAGGATTCTGAATGAGCCTGGCAATGATTCCACAGAATTGGGCTGGGGAGAAATATTTATGAGCCAGAACACTCACAAGCAGAGAAAACTTGGTCAGATGAACAACAACGACAACAACAAAAACAAGGGTCACCTTCTGGTTTACAAACAGAACTTTGGAAAAAACATGTTCTGTTGCTGCTGCAAAACTGCCTTTGCAGTGAGGATTCATTACTTTTGGTGACCCTTACTGCTTAATAGAGACAGATTACCACAACAGTATCCAAGCATGGCTTTTCCTTGGTGGAAAGTATTTAAAGCTCTATCCTCCAAATGAGAAGGAATACATAGACTATACCCTTCACAAAATAATAAGAGTTTTAAATTTGAATAGGTGGTAATAAAAAGTTTATCTTTGAAAAATATAAAATCAGTAGGTCATAAAATAGTTTTTGGTGGCCCTAGACATGAGAAATACCCCTTAAATTTGAAATGCTTTCATCTAATACACAACAATAAATCATTTCCTTTATATCTAAAGAAACACATGCTCTTGAGACCCCCAATTAGCTAAAATAAGCACATCTTTCCTCTCCTGCCACACCAGTTCTTGTAACAACCAATGTGAAATGGCAATGTTGAGCTCTTTTGTGCATGAGGTGTTCCCTACAGACATATATCTCTTTTACTCATAATCTAAACCATGTTTTTCAAGAATTTTAAAATAAGTCAACTTTCATTGAAAAAAATTTTTTAAGATTTTATTTATTTGACAGACAGAGATCACAAGTAGGTAGAAACTCAGGCAATGAGAGTGGGGCAAAGCAGGCTCCCGGCTGAGTGGAGAGCCTGATGCGGGGCTCGATCCCAGAACTCTGAGATCATGACCTGAGCCGAAGGCAGAGGCTTTAACCCACTGAGCCACCCTAGTGCCCCTCATTGAATGTTTTAAATACTTTTCAGTAGATGGTTAAAAATATGTAAATCTAGGAAATTGAGTTATTCTTAAGTGTTAAATTTTCTAAGAAATTGAGGATATATCTTTTCATACATCAAATTTTTATTTTTACTTTAGATCACATTTTTAGAGTTACCGGTGATTAAGACAATAGAGTTTCTGAAAAAGCATTAGAACAAAAAGTCTATTATGAATTAAAGATATGGAATTTAGTAAATGTGAATTTGTGATGATTACTTTAATTAAAAATATACAGCACCAATAAGATATTCTCTATACTAAAATATCACCAACTCTAGGAAAAAAGCATTTTCCTCATTAATAGTTGCCACTGGCTCTGACTGAAAATTGGCTGAGCCACTTTCTTGATAACTGAGCTTTTTCATGTTGCTCATTCTCAGATGGGAATTACCTAACCTAGGCTAGACTATACCTCCAGCCTCAGATTTTCAGGCCAGCCACGGAGCTCTTCCTCAAGTATATCTCATCTCCTTGGACCAGAGAGCTAGCTGAAATATCCTTCTCTTGAAGGTAGAAGTGCAAGTGAGCCAGTCCATTCATGCAATTTTTTTCTGTGGCTTTGGTCGTGTCACATTCACCAAAATCCACAAGCCCAAAGAGCGATAAAAGTATATAGCTCACCTTCTGTAAAAGGACTTGCAAAATTACAAGACAAATGGTATGGATACAAAGAATGGTGAATAATTAAGATACAGTAATTCAATCTGCCACAGGCACATTTTTAATTTTATAGATAATTTGATTCTCAGTTGTCCATTAATAATAGAAATGGCTGAGTAATTAGTGTGTTGGATAAGACTGAAAATTGGCTACATATCCTTAATGTGTTCCACTTTTACTGTTTTTTCTATATAAGATCATTGTAGATATGCATCAGGTGCATGCAAAGTAGAAAAATGTAATATTAGAAAGTATAATAAACATAATACTTCATAATTAACAAAATAGCAGGTAGATAGGAATGATTTTTAGTGTTCCTGAATATATGGGACTATTGAAAACTAAGGTTTGGCTTTACACAGAAGTGCAAATTAAAAAATCTGCACTGCCTGAGGAAAACTACAGTTCTTATAACTCAAGGGTTGAAAGATTTATTTCCCTGTGGACCAAGCTTTCAGCAGATCAACTAACAGAACATGCTCTTCTCTTCTGCTGCCGTGCACAGGAAGAAAAATGTGTCAATTATGCCATCTCAGAGTACTGTACACACAAAGTCAACTTTATGGGTTCGTCTAACCTACAGTGTAGGGCTCAGAAATTGGGAACCAGAATATAATCGGTCTCTGTCCACTTGGCAGAATGAACTATCATGAAGGCCAGTTGTTGGCAGACGGGATCTGAAGCCCCAAGTGGCTCTGGCTTCACAGCTTCTGATCAAAAGAATGAAGCTCCTGAAACTTAGTAAAATCTGAGAATCAAATTACTATGTAACATATGCTCTAAAATTTACAAAGAGCTTAAACCAATATAATCTTCCCCTTCCAGGCAAGGAAATGAACACCATTAATATGTTTAGGTTTTACAATACTGCAAAGGAAGGAAATGCCATTAATATCATCGAATCAGCCATAATGAGTTTTCTTTCAGCATAGAGCTTTTGGCTTCTTCCCCTACAGAATGATTTGTCTGTGTGGAACCTATCTTAGGTTCATGGCAGATTTCTTGTGTAGTAAAGCAATAAATCAGCCCCTTATTATTATCTGGCTTCCTTTAATTTCATGGTTTTTAGAATACTATGAAAAAGTGTATCATTTTTGGAACATTTTCTATGTATTCAAAAGACCTATTAATTCTCAAATATATGGTTAGGTAAAATAATAGCTCCTTTCTAATTTGATGTTATAACTTTGCAGATATTATTGTGCCTTAATACTAAGACACTAAATCCAACTTCATACTGTGGTAGGAATCTCTTCTAAAATCTCTCTGAAAGAGGGACACCTGGGTGGCTCAGTGGATTATGCCACTGCCTTCAGCTCAGGTCATGATCCCAGGGTCTGGGATTGAGTCTCACATCAGGCTCCTTCCTCAGCGGGGAGCCTGCTTCTCTTTCTACCTCTACCTGCCACTCTGCCTGCTTGTGCGCACACTCTCTCTGTCTCTCTCTCTCTCTCTAAATAATAAATAAATAAATAAAATCAAAAATATCTCTGAAAGAATGTCATCCACATTCTTTTTTTTTTTAATTTTTTATTTTTTATAAACATATATTTTTATCCCCAGGGGTACGGATCAAGAAGATGTGGTATATATACACTTTTTTTTTTAATTAATTTTTTTTTTTAATTTTATTTATTTATTTGTCAGAGAGAGAGCAAGCAAGAGCGAGCACAGGCAGACAGAGTGGCCAGGCAGAGTCAGAGGGAGAAGCAGGCTCCCTGCGGAGCAAGGAGCCCAATGTGGGACTCAATCCCATGACGCTGGGATCATGACCTGAGCTGAAGGCAGCTGCTTAACCAACTGAGCCACACAGGCGTCCCTGTCACCCACATTCTGATGGAGCACTTTGAGTAAAGGAGACTCTTACTAAGAGACAGAACAAAACAGGGCAACAATCCTAACAATATCTGTCAAATTGCCCATTGATCATTTCTTCAGATCCATAAAATAAACTGCAAAACAAAACAAAAAAGAAAGGAAAAAAGAGATGAATAGATAAAAATTTTAGACCACTGAATAAGAAATTTAAGGTATATTCATTTCAATTTTTAAAATTTTAATCTAATTTCATTGTATATTTGTATCTTCTCCTCTAGACTGTAATTTTGAAGAAAGGAGAGAAGATGTGAGAAATGAATAGTCAGCTATATTCATGGTGCTAAAGAAAAAATTTGGTTTTTCTGGAACACAGCCTGTGATAGCAGAACAACGCTGGCAAGAAACAGGTTATGTTTGGCTACAGAGTCATTGGCACTATCAAGAAATATTAAACGATATTTGAGAGAGGAGAAAGATCCAAGCAAAACTACAAACCAGGTAGGACAGAGATTGCAACAGACAGTGGAAATATAGTCTGTTGGTCAATAGAATTAACACAGAATTTTGCATCTCTTTTTCAGGTCATAGAACTCATATTACTAGTCTTCATATTTCACTCAAATCAAAGAAATAGGAAAATTCCTCAAGCTTTACAGGTGGACATATTTGCTACTTTTTCTTTTTTTTTTTTTTAAATGGGACAACAATTTTTTAATTGTGATATAATCCACATACAGTGTTATATTAGCTTCAGGTATACAATAATTCAACTGTTCTATACATTACTCAGTGCTAATCAAGACAGGTGTACTCTTAATCCTCTTTATCTATTTCATTCCCCACTCTATCCACTTCTGCTCAGACAACCACCAATTTGTTCTCTGTATTTAGAGAGTCTACTCTTTTGTTTGTCTTTTCTTATTCTGTTCATTTGTTTTGTTTCTTAAATTTCACATGAATGAAATTATGAGATATTTGTCTTAGTCTTTCTTGTATCCTCTAAGTGCATACATGTTGGTGCAAATGGCAAGTTTTTTTTTTTTTAATGGCTGATCCATTGTATATATATATAACACATCTTTATTCACCTATTAAAGAATACTTGGGTTGCTTCCATAATTTGGCTACTATAAATAACGAGCATAGGGGTACACGTACCTTTTTGGATTAGTATTTTCATTTTTCTTTGGGTAAATACCCACTAGGGAAATTACTGGATCATATGGTCATTATATTTTTAATTTTTTGAGAAACCTCCATACTGTTTCCACAGTGGCTGTACCAATTTGCATTCCTACCAGTAGTGCATTGGTTCCTTTTCTCACCAATGCTTGTTATTTCTTGTCTTTTTGATTCTCGCTATTCTGACAGGTGGAGGTGATATCTCAGGGAAGTTTCAATTTGCTTCCCTGCTGATGAGTGATGTTGAGCATCTTTTTCAGTCTCTGTTGGCCATCAATGTTTTCTTTGGAAAAATATCTATTCTGGTCTTCTGCCCATTTTTAAATCAGATTATTTGTTTTGGGGGGGTTGCGTTGTATAAATTCTTTTCTGTGTGTGTAAATTCTTTATATATTTTGGATATTAACCCCTTATTGGATATATCATTTGCAAATATCTTCTCTCATCTTTAGTAGATTGCCTTTTCATTTTACTCATAGTTTTCTTTGCTGAGCAAAAGCTTTTTATTTTGGTATAGTCTTGATAGTTTAATTTTTCTTTTGCTTCCCTTGCCTTAGGGGACAGATCCAGAAAAACATTTCTACACGGAATGTCAAAGAAATTACTATTTTCTTCTAAGAGTTTTATGGTTTTGAGTCCCACATTTAGGACACTAAGCTGTTTTAAGTTTAATCTCATGCATGGTATAATTCCACTTTCATTCTTTTACATGTAGCACCCAGTTTTCCCAGCATCATTTATTGAAAACAGTCTTTTTCTCACTGTATATTCTTGCCTCCTTGGTCATAGATTAATTGACCATAAAAGTGTGGGTTTATTTCTGGGCTCTCTACTCTGTTCTGTTGATCTGTGTATCTGTTTTTGTGCTAGCACCATACTACAGCTTTGTAGTATGATTTGAAATCTGGGATTGTGATAACTCCAACTTTGTTCTTTTTCAAGATTTAATTTGCTATTCAAAGTCCCATACAAATTTCAGGATTATTTGTTCTAGTTATATGAAAAATGCTGTTGGTATTTTGATAAAGACTGCATTAAATATGTAGATTCTTTCGAATAGAATGGACATGTTAACAGTATTGGTTCCTCCAATCCATGAGCACGGAGTATCATTCCATTTATTCTAAATGTTAAGATAGGAGAGTTTTCTAGCGGTGTCCCAAATTTATACAAACATATTAAAAAAAAGCAGAAGTTTCCCTGGGCTTTTCTCCACTTGAAAGTAATAGATTGTCAACTGGCATAGAGAGGTTAGTTCCCAAGAAACTGATTCTCCCATAAATAACAGCCATAAATCCACACAATGAACAACAATAACAAATATGTGAATCCTCTGGAGATTGAATAAAAGCAGGAAATTTGTGGAGTGGGCTCAAAATTTGAAACAAATTTCCAACAGAGTGAGTTTCCTTTTTCTTTCTATGCCCTCTCTACTGTGGGTATATGTAGTTTGACCTTGGTTGTAACGTCAAGTGACTCAAATTCTGACAGAAAAGTCCACCATCTTTCTGGAACCAGAGAAAGGACTCCTGGGGCAAAACAACCTCGAAAGATTGAAAAGGAAGCTCCAGAAAAGGTACTCAGAGGTACCCAATTTTGTGCATAAATTCACCTTAAGTCCATGCTGTTCCCTGAACCAAATCTGCATGGGGCAAACTACAAGCAGCTAATAATTAAGGTTTGATGAACTGAACAGATATCTGAGTTGCTGCCCAAATTTGTGTCTATTCAAATTAACTGCTTGACAAAAACAAACATATCAACACAATGGAGCTCACGACATAATCTGGAATTCACACATTATATTCACAATGTTCAGAATATGCAAAAAAATGCTTAATATAAACTGAACCATGAAAATGGGAAATAACTTCAAAGGAAAAGACAATCAAAAGATGTCAACCCCCTCCATCTCCCCAAAATGATATCAACCCAAAGGTAATAGAAATGCTGAAAATTATATGACAAAGATTTCAAAACAGCTATTTTAACTCTGCTCAGTGGAATAAAAGCACATGTGCTCAGGATAAATGAAATGACAGAAAGTCACAGCAGAAACATGTAACTTATTAAAAATAATCAAATATAAATTTTAGAATTAAATATATAATATCTAAAAGTAAATTCACTAGACTGTCTCAATAACAAAATGAGAATGATTGGAGGGGAAGTTGATGAAGATCAATCAAAATTATACACTCTGAAGGACAGAAAGGAAAACAGATTGAACAAAATAAATAAGTAGATCCTCAGGGATTTATGGAAAAATTTCAAAAGCCAAATATATAAGCAATGGAAGTACAAGAAAAAGAGGAAAGAAGTGAGTAGAAAAATATTTGAAAAAATTTTGTCTGAAAACTTCCAAAATTCAATGACAGACATCTATTTTCAGACTCAAGAAACTCAGCAAACCCAAATATGACAAAATCAAAGAGAACCATACCTAGGATTATCATATTTAACCTGATGAAAATCTTGATAGTACTCAGAGAAACATGACATCAATCAGAGAGAAGAACAACTAATTGAACAGCAGCAAACCTCTCATGAGAAACCATAAAAATTACAAGACAGTGGAGCATCCCCTTTAAAGTGCTGAAATAAATATCAAAGTTCTATATCTAATGAAAGTATTCTTCAAGAATGAAGGCATTATTTTTTAAAAATAACTGAATGTATTTTGGTCTACTTCTTAACCCTGTGTTTAGTTCCAGTGATCCACTGATGTATCTTTACACCAATACCACAGAGTGGTTTCCAGCATGTTTATAGTAACTTGAAATCAGGTAGTATAAGTCTTCCAGATTTCTTCTTTTTTTTCAAAGATTGATAAAACTGCCATGATCTTTTTGTAATTCTCAATGAAGAATTGAGAAATGAAGTTCACTTGTTCTCATGTTGCTAATAATCTAAACACAATATTCAACATATTTACTATCATTTTACGACCCATACAAATTTTAGTGCTCACCTCTTAATCTGTTTGTAATGTGGATACAGAGTATTCACCTGCCCCCAAATATTTCATGTTTAATGATCTTAGATTGTTATAAAATCAAAATGACAATAATTGTCCCAAATCTGTTAGCATCCTTGTGGAAGTTTATTTTATTAAGTTTATTTTATAAGTTATAAAGAAAAAACTTTGTTTCAGGTAAAATTCATAATTGATGTGTACTTTTAGAGAATAAACTAGTTTTTACTAAGTTTTTAATCCCATGAAAGTAACACCATGTTTTGTACTATGTATTAGTAAGGAAATGACAAGAAAGGTACAGATAAGCTTAATATGCAAAAGAAGGTTTGTGCCAAATCAAAATGATTTCATGTACTGTATGAACAAAGATTTTATGGTTCAGATAGATAACAATGGTAAGAACCAAGTCAATTATAGTACAGGTGCTGTACATTCATGACAAAAGCATTCACTGCAGTCAGTGTCATATATTGCTCTTGAGAGTTACTTGGTTTTTATTAAAAAGCATATAATTAATTACATTAAAATATAAGTATTGTGAATGCTAAATATTTTTTAGTTTTATTGACTTTAATTGCATCATGGTACAAAACATGCACATAAATTCACATGTGCCTAGTTAAAATATTACATACATAGTACAAACAAAATCATTCTAGGCAATACTGGTATCCAAATAATTTTTTCTTAATAGGTTTTCACTTGTTTGTTTTTATTGTTGCTAAAGGTTAAGAAATACTGACTTACAACGACAAAATTGGGAAAACAAATCTTTTTTTTAAGAACTATACTCAACTTTACTCAAAAGAGAAATGTTCTTGGGCATAAACAATTTGGGGGAAGTGATCCTGAACTATTAAATATAAATCCAATAGTGAAGGGAAAAATATTAATTTTCAAAGTCATCACAGTTGCTGACTCTGAGTTATAATTACACAGAAAGTCTTATTAGTCACCACTGTGTGTGGGGTCTTTAATGAATTTCAGTCTGTTAACTAATTGGCTATAATTTCAATCACAGAGTATTTTTAAATGAGGTAATGATTATACTTTACACATTTCTGTCAAAGGCTAACAAATCAGTTAATGAGAGGCCATGTAACCACACTAAAGTTTAGATTATAAAGTATAAAATCCAGAAATTTGAAATTAGTCTGTGTTTTAAAATAGTGACCAATAAAGCCCGGTGCCTCTACTTCATAGCATCAAAACGCCTTGGACTACAAGTGAAATACATCTAAACCTGATCTAACTTCAGCAAATAAACAATCCACTGGCTTATGTAGCCACAATAGGAGCAGAGGGAAATGGGTTCATGGACTCATTTACAGTAGAATTTGCTATTTCAGTTCTCTCACTGGGTTAAATTCAACATTCCCTTCTCACAGGATTCGAAAAACTGCAAGTTCATATCCTCCAGCTTCTGAGCAGAGAGGAATGGGCTCTTCCTTCTCTCACTCCAGTTTGAAAATTCCCAGGAAGGAGTGTGATTGCCCAGACTGACTGACTTGCTCATACTTGCGCCGATTGCTAAGACTAGAGGCTAGAGATTTTATGAGTGTAATCATACACTTCCATGGCTCATGACTCCATTAATCACCACGAATATGTAGATAATTATTTAAGAACTGGTAGCTTCTACTCAAAAATGTGGAAGTGGGATATGCGATGGTACCAAAGACTATAATGTCTCAAAAGAGAGGAGGTGTTTTTTAAAGAACTTCAAGAGGAAGTATGGGTGAACACACTTCAGGCCACGTTCACATACACTATATCCTACACCCCCCACCTTCTTATCACAATTCTAATAAGGTCCCTGCATTAACAAAATCCATCAGTAGTTGTTTCTCCAATAATGGTGGGTTGTTTTTCTCACACAATGAAGAATCCAGAGTTAGATACTTTGGTCCTAACATAGTAGTAGCTCCATGATGTCACCAGTGCCTTGGGCTTTTTCCATAATTCCCTTTACCATCTTTAACATAGAGTTTTCATTCTCATGTATCTGTAAATTAAATCTCTTGAATCTGTAAATTGGCCTGTAAAACTTTTGCTTCACAACTACATGCTATTAGGAAAAATAAAAAAGATAAAAAAGGGGTAGGGAAGTGGAGCCAATATTGGAAAAGCTAAATTGTCACTGAAAAAGTGATCAAATTTAGCTTGCAGTTTTTTGGTTTAAGAGTAACATAAGGTTTTGAGTTCTATAAATTAAAAAAAAAAAAGCCTGAAATGTTTTCTAGCTGTAGCTGGCTACATTATATAAAATTCAGATAAGAATTATTTATTTATACTTATTAAAGAACAGTTTATTTATTTATATTTATTAAATATTTATTTTATTAATAAAGAAGTTTAGAAACTGAAATGTGTACCTAGCTCTTCCCTTTAGCACCAAATTCAGGGTTTCTGAGTAACTTTCATTTCTTTCAACTATTAGACTTTGCTCTACAAACCTGTGTGATTAAAAGCAACTGTAATCAGGCTTAAAACATGTACAATGCCTGAAATCAAATGATGTTGAAGGTAAAACTTAAAGAAAAAAATATTTTTATTTTAGGAAAAGTACAAAGGTAAGCCAATATGCAGTAGTCAATAATTCATGATATACAGCACATCTCACTGGACTGTCTAGAAAGGACTCATTCCTTGGAATTGGACAAACCTCCCTGTCAGTCACTCCGCTCATCACAGGTTCTGCCTGTTATAGGAGCTTATCCAAACAAGCTCTCTTTGCAACTGGGACTGGCACAAGTTGAGCATCCCACTTACTGTTTGTGGGGTCCCTGAAAGTTGCTTCAGGGCTTGAACAAACATGGCCTTTCCCCTCACACACATACCTTTTTAAGTCAGGCACAATAAAAACCTACAAAAGACCTTTAATATTACACTTGTCTGTTAATTTTATTCAAAGAGGATCAATTAATAACCAATATCAGGAACAGTGTCAGATCATTTTATTTTTTTAATTTCTTTATAAAGATTCTATTTATTTATTTATTTGACAGAGTGAGAGGGAACACAAGCAGGGGGACTGGGAGAGGGAGAAGCAGGCTTCCTGTTGAATAGGGAGCCTGATGCAGGGCTTGATCCCAGAACCCTGGGACCATGACCTGAGCAGAAGGCAGACGCTTAACGAATGACCCATTCAAGCGCTCCAATGTCAGATCATTTTAAAATCTGGGCCCAATATTAATAAGGCTGCCTATTCCTCTAGGGTTTCACTTCACTGGACAAGTTCAGACATTGAATAAAGTGATTTCAGTTTGTACCAATGAGCTAAAGCATAGCTTTACACTATATAGATGGATAATGACTATTGCTCTAATTCTTGCTTAAAATAGCTTTCATATGAAAAGTGTACATGGAGGCAATCAAATACAGTGGTTGATACACAGATTTGATGTTGAATGATACTGGGTTTGAAACATAACTCTCCCAATTGGTAAATGTGTGTGACCTTGGATAAGATATATATTTATAGATGTATATGTATATATATATATATATATATATACTAAGACTAATTTTTTTACTCAGTACATAGGAATATTAGTATCTATATCATAAAAATATTGGTAAAATGTACTAATACATAGTAATTGCTCATTAAATTTCAGTTATTATTATTATTTTGCCATTATTATGGTTCAAGTATATTTGTTAAGGCAAAGGTATACTACTCGATGAAATCAGAAGCTCCTTCTATGCAAGATTTTCTGTATATATTTTTCAAACATTTTTCAGAGCACAGCACTAACCAGAATATTGGATTTATATGCAAAGGATTTATACCTCCTCTACTATGGTAAATCTACAGTAGTCTAGAAAAATTCAGGTGAATGAAGTAGAAAAAGAACAGCTTGCTCCAGTTCCTCCCCTGTGTGCCTGGCACCCAGATCTGGATTAAACATTCCTAGTACTGAAGGCATTTAGGAATCTGAGGGCCCCTTGAGCTAATTGTGAGAAAATTCCCTTGATACATTGAACCTGTGTATCTTTTTTTCTTAGTAACACCTCTATAATCCTAAAACATTTAAAACAGAACTAGGCTTTAAACAAGCTAATGCTTTTCTTGTCAAAATAGTTTGGGACAGTCTATAAAATAAGCTTATGGGAAGAGATGAATCTCTGTAGGAAGAGAGCTAAAAAAAAATAGGAAATTCTACCAAAAACTTAGAGATCAAAATCAGCAAATGTTTTCCTGCGCTATTATCTACCTATAATATAGACAAAGGCTTCAAGCCTAGAAATGAATCAGTCAAACTTGCTTGGGCTGTACCAAGAGTAGATGAACTTTTTCTGTCAAGGGACATGTAATAAGCATTTTGAGCTTTGCAGGCCAAGAGGAAAAATCAAGAATATAATGTAGGTAGCTTTATAACAAGAGAGAAAACAAATTCCACAATAATTTTATTGACAAAATTCACAATATAAAAGTAATAATTGGGTACACTTTCTTTCTTTTTTTTTGTAATAAAAGTCTAATAGAAAATGAAGTTCTGTTTTTTTTATGACTTTATTTATTTATTTGACAGACAGAGATCACAAATAGACAGAGAGACAGGCAGACAGAGAGGGAAGCAGGCTCCCTGCCGAGCAGAGAGCCCAATGTGGGACTCGATCCCAGGACCCTGAGGTCATGACCTGAGCCGAAGGCAGCGGCTTAACCCACTGAGCCACCCAGGTGCCCCCTGAAGTTCTGTTTTTGATGAGACAATATTTTTCTTATTTAGGGTTTAAAGTCAGTGATCCCTATTATCGAGTTGACTGAAAATTTTCACTTGTGCTATGAATTGTGCTCATTTCTGTACTGAATTTTGTCTTTTCAAAATTCATGTTGAAGCTATAACCCAGAATATGACAAGATTTGGATAGAGGGTTTATAAGGATATGATAAAGATTAACTGAGGTCATAAAAATGGGGCCTTACGCTGACAGGTCTTGTGCTTTTGTGAGAAGGAGAGACCCCAGGGATGCATGAGCACATAGGAAAGACCATGTGAGGACACAGCAAGAATGCAGCTGTCTATAAGCCAGAGTCCACACCAGAAACCAACCTTGCCAAGAGCTTGATCTTGGACTTCTAGCCTCCAGCAACTATGAGAAAATAAATGTCTGTTGCTTAAGCTACCTGACTAATACAATCTGTAAAAAAAAAAAAAAAAAAAAAAAACATTCTTAACACAGAGGCCATACAAAACAGGTGGCAGGCAAGAGTTTGCTGATCCTAAGCTAAATGATCAAGAAATAAACTATTTCTGTAAAATTTCCTTGAATTAAATGAGTGAAGTAAAGCAGTACATTCTAGCTACATGGATAAGATCTTACTTGCTCTGGGATAAGGAGCACTGAGGGCTCAGTAGGTCCTCAATTAAGCTTTCCCTCCTCCAAATTCAGAGATTATACCATCTGTGTTTCCCATTAAGAACTTACCCTCCATCTTGTTATTATACTTACACTGCTCTTTCATTGTCACTTAACAGTTTTGGTCTTCTAAACTACCATAATCTTCCTGAGAGGAAAAGCAATGCCTTACAAATATCTGTAAATAAGTTAACTATTAGATGGCCAGCTCTCGAGAGATTTCAGAATTTGGATCTACTCCTGGGATGTTCACATTCTCTGGTGTTTTAGAGATGGCTACTGGCTTTGCTTTACAAAATGAACATGTGATGGGTATATCTTTTTTTTTTTTTTTTTTTTTTTTTTTTTATCTTAAGTTATCTTAATTTGCACAGTGTTTAAAAAAGGAAAAACCCATCTGTATGTGTTCTTTGGAGAAATGTTTATTGGGGGGGTCCTCTGTCCATTTTAAAATTTCATTATTTGCAGGAGCTTTTTGGGTTAAGTTGTATAAGTTCTTTATATATTTTGTATATTAACTCTTATCAGATAGATCATTGGACTGAGAGAGTAGATACTAAGTGAAATATGTCAGACACAAAGACAAATACTATATGATTTCACTCATATGTAGAATTCAAAAAACAAAGTAAGGGAACAAAGAACAAAAGAGACAAATAAACAGACTTTTAAATAGAACGAACTCATAGTTGCCAGAATGGAGGTGGGTGAGGGAATGGATGAAGTAGATAAAGATCATTAAGAATACAATTACTACGATGAACACTGAGTAATGTACAGAATTTGATTAATTATATTATACACCTAAAACTAATATAAAACTGTACATTAATTATTCTTTAATTACAAAAATAGGAATAAATCTGTTTCAAATATTTTTAAGTTAGACACATCTAAAATTTTAGGTTTTTTCTCTTATCACCTCTTAACCCTGAAAAGAAGGAGGTTGACGGAGGACAGTTGACAAAGGGTGGGAAGGAGTCCCTGGATAGAGGTCCCATTCTAGCATTTCATCATTTTAGTGTATAGTATTCAAAATAATGTTGGAAGGGAAAGAGAAGTTCACAGATATAGGAATATGTTGGGTCACTTTCTTCTATTCTGTCAGAGCATCCCAACCCTTGCAGCAGTGATGCACTGGCCAGTGTTCCTTCAATGCGGAGCTGCCCTAGTGGCTGAATGCATCCCTTTCTTGAGACACTAACTAGGGTATAATATTATATACCATCATATGATATACCTAACTCTCCTCACCTCACCAAACATTTATTCAAAACCCAAATCTACTTTATGTCATTCTATGAAAATATAACATTATAACAAAATTTTCTGTAACTCAGCACATCATCTAAAGGATTTCTCATAGTAATATGCAATTGAGGGAAAACTAAGTCAACAGGATTTTCTTGGTTGTATCCTAGAAAACAGTATTTTTTAAAAGACTATTTATTTCTTTATTTATTCATGAGGGTCAGAGAGAGAGGCAGAGGCATAGGGAGAACCAGGCTCCCCACAGAGCAGGGAGCACAAAGCAGAACTCGATCTCAAGAGTGTGAGATCATAACCTGATCCGAAGGCAGATGCTTTACTGACTGAGTCACCCAGATGCCCTAAAAATCAATATTTTGAAGTGGTATAACAAAGGACATTAGTTGTATCCCAAATCTATTTTCCTCTTCTTCCAAGTTAATAAAATTATTACTATTTAAAGTCTTTATTTCTCAGCCTCCTTTGGAATTCTGTGTAACCATTGGACTTAGTGGCCAATGTGATGTGGACAACACTAATATGTGAAAACTTTTAGTCCCCCCAAACCGGATAAGTAACATATAGCCAGAGGATCTCAGTAAAATTAAAATTTTAAGATTCTAGGGTGCCTGGGTGGCTCAGTGGGTTAAAGCCTCTGCCTTCTGCTCAGATCATGATCCCAGTCTTAGGATTGAGCCCCACATCAGGCTCTCTGCTTTGCAGGGAGCCTGCTTCCTCCTCTCTCTTCCTACTTGTGATCTCTGTCAAATAAATTAAAAAAAAAATCTTAAAAATTTTTTAAGATTCCAGAGAAATCTGGACTTTAGCATCCAATCTGATCTATACTACTAAGAAGACCAATAGAATAGGACATCCTTTAAGTTCACAATTCCCTTTATGTGGTCCTAGCACACTTTGCCAACAAGTGAAACATAGATTGTATTAAATTCTTCCCAAAGTTAGGAAGCCCCTTGCCAGCTCCTGGAGGAATTTGCCTAAATGCGGGTTGAGGAAAGGCATCTCCATTCACAGCATTGCATGTGAAATGATGGCAAAATGATCTATACAGCAGAAAAAATATGGGTATTAATGAACCATATGATAAAGAACTCAGAATTTCTTTGAGTCAATAGGCAAGCTGTGTGATAGTCTGCAGAAAAGCGGATGAGAACCAATTTTCAGAGACTAAGGAATTATCATCAAAGGGAAAGAAGGCTAAAGCACATGAAAATGGGTCACACTCAAGTCCCATTTATCACTGTCACTAAAGACCACTCAAAGCCTCATTGACAGAGCTCGGTGTGCTTGAGTAGGAGTCAGAAAAGATCAGTGATGGCTAAGAACCTGAATTCTGAAAATCAGCTGAAGATACCGTCTCTGCCAATGTCAGCAGGGATATAACTACAGGGAGGAAGAGTAAGTTTCTGTTCAGAAATCATGAGGACCCAAGAGGAAAAAGTGGAGTTGCAATCAGTTTTGTAGTGATTTTATTCTTGGAAATTATCATTGCATTAGAACTGATAACTCTGCATAGTTAATTTTAACGGCTGAAAAATTATCTCAAATACTCGGTTCAAATCATTGAACTAGAAATGTCAATCTCTGGAAGGTTTTTTGACTTCTCAAAGTATAACTTTTAAATTATTCTAATTCACTTGGAAATCTGAATGATACATTTAAGAAAAAAAAATACACATTATTCAAATGAATTGCTTAAATATAAAACCATGGTGAGAGTTAACAACAGTTTCTAGCATTATCGCTAGAAACCTTTTCTGGAAATTGAGTTTTTCTTAAGTCTCACATTTTTATCCTAGTAAAGAATGAGTTTCCACAGATTTTATTTTTATATCATAAAACAGCAAATTTTTTTCAACATAATGAGATATAGCTACATAAGAATTCCTCCCTTTGAGTGCAGTATAAATTATAACTGCTAAATTATTTTTTAAATATTTACATATAACTTTATAAGTTGTGTGTTATTGATTCTATTTTACCAGTAAGTTTTATTTACCCTACTTAGGCAAAAATTGTTTAAATTGAATACTAAAAATAAGACATACTTGTGAAGAATCTTTCTCCTATTTGGTTTAGAACTTAGCTTCTTTTCTAAATGCTTTACAGTTATACAAACAACCACTGCTTTTAGGAGGTTTTAGAAATAATGAAGTTTTTCTTAAATATAATTAGTTTTATAGTGTGATATCATTTCATTATTTCATTTTAAAATAATTTAAAATTTATTTTAAAAACTGAAATATTACTACCAATTTTTGAGAGTAAGTTACCAGTAGAATGCTCCAAATGCTTCAATGTGAAGTTTTTACCAATAAGTGTATGCTCTTATGTAGCCATAATACAAACAACACTGATACAGCACTACCTTTAATCTATAGAGCCCCCTCAATTTTGCCAATAAAGGCCTGGACTCCAATTGCTTAGGATCACTTTTCCATTTAGTTGCCATGTCTCTTTTAATCTCCTTCAGTCTGAAACAATGTCTCAATTTTCCCTTGACTTGCATGTTTTTGACCTGAGAAGATTACAGGGAAGTTATTTTCAAGAATTATTCTCAATTTGGACTTGATGTGTTCTCATAATTTAAATTTAGGTTTTACAAGTTTTGGTGGCAATTTTACTAAAGTGATACTGTGTCCTTCACATTGTATCCTTCACACTGTCAGGCTGTGTGCACTATCACAAGTTTCATTCTTGTTTTATTTCCCCCCTCGACATATTTGTAATTCTTGCACTCAACAGTAAAAGCCCCTTCCTGCTCTTGATCTACAAATCGCTGACTTAGAGATGTTGCTTTGGTTCAACCAGTAATGACTAAAAAAGGGAAATTTAAAGGCCATATTATAATTAACTAAGTTACTTGAAATGGAGATGAAACAACTCTAAAATTCTTCCTTTTTTAAAAAAAAATTACATATTTCTTCAAGCTATTGTAGTTACCGTGCTCTGGATCCTCAGCTATAGGTCCTGGATGCAAAATAATGGAGGACTGTCTGAGAATTGACCCAATGAGGATCAAAAGCTCTGGGCACAGTTACTGCACATTAGGAGCCATGGGCTTGTCAAAACACTGGGTAAAAATGGAGAAAACAGAGCAAGTCAAACTTTCTGATATCAATCTTATGTCCTTTGGATGAGAGTATTCATTATTAGTTCTTTGAATTTTCTAAATTTGACCTGCCCAAAGTTGTCACTTATTGCCCTTCTCTTATGATTACTTCATCAAAAAAGTTAGTCAATTTCACAATTTACACTCACTGGTCACTAAGGTTATATTATTTCCCAAATATTTCTGGAAATTTTCCAAAACTAAAGAACAATCAGAAAGAAAAAGAGAGTAAGGCTTTGTTTCATGATTTTGGAATTTCTGCTTCCAGTATAACAGCTTTTTCCTGTAATTTAAATAATCTTATTTGTAGAACCCCTGAGAATTATTTTTCTTTATCTTTGAAGTCTGGTATGTTTTATTGACATATTTCTCAAGGTTGATAATTCCAAATAATTTTCCCAGTTTCCTAATGGACCCTTTCAGTATATGGGTTCAGGCTTTGTATTTCTGTAAATATTTCTTCAATCACAATGATAAATATTAATTTTATGCCAATATGTTGTTTTAATCTTTAGGGACTCCAATTATACAAATATTATGCCTTCTTTGCCTGTTTTCCATTGTACTATGCTTTTACTTGTTTTTCTCACTTAAGTTTTGTATTCTTTTTTTTTTTAAGATTTTATTCATTTTTTTTTTTTTGACAGAGATCACAAGTAGGCAGAGAGACAAACAGAGAGAGAGGATGAAGCAGGCTCCCACTGAGCAGAGAGCCCAATGTGGGGCTCGATCCCAGGACCCTGAGATCACAACCCGAGCCAAAGGCAGAGGCTTTAACCCACTTAGCCCCCCAGGTGCCCCAAGTTTTGTATTCCCGATTGTTCCCCAGCTTTTCTTAAACTATTATTGTGAAGCTTTGTTTAATTTTATTATCTCTTGCAGTTTTTTTTTAAATTTCCGAAATAATTTGTTCAATGCCTTCCACTTCTTTACTGAATTTAATCCACCTTTCCTAATTTCTTCTTTTTTCTGATCTTAACTTTTAATTTATAATTCAAGGGTTTTTTTTGTTTTTGTTTTTTCATATCCCTAAAAGTTTGTTTAAGTATAATTTAACTAAGTTTGAAGTGTTGTCTCATGGTCATTTTTGCTACATGTTTTTCTTCTTGTTATTTTTTGGAGAGATAAGATTATTATCAAAGCTCATTAAATTTGTTTTCTGATTTTTATAGGAATTCTGTGTAGATTTATTGAGTTTTCTTTTGTTCACTATTGTGAACGGTGGGTGTTTTTACAAAACTTCTAGTTTAATGGCATCCTCTTTTGTCAGATTATCAAATAGATGAAAATCTAGACCTTTAGTAAGATCTTTTTTTTAAGAGAAGAGGTGTGTGTTTCTGTCATTTAGTTCTCTGTTGTCTGGTAAGACCCTAAATTTTCTTTCCCCTTTGTTACCTAATGGCCAAAAAAATCCTTTCATTTTTCTTTTCCCTGCTGCTTTTCTTGGCCTGTTCTTGTTCACTGCAGTGGTGCTACCATGTAAAGATTGTTTTCTTGGGATTTGATGTTTTTCTTTTTTTATTTACCATTATTTTGAAGTTCAGTCATTCTTCATTTTCAAGTCATACTTAAGGCAATTTGTGTGTGTGTGTGTGTGTGTGTGTGTGTGTGTGTGTTTTGCTTTGTTTTGTTTTTGCTATTATTTTTGTTGTTTTACATAGCTTTTCTTATGGTCCTGAATTGTCTGGTATGGATATATTGAAAGATGCAGACTTAGACAGTTGTTTTGTCTGCAGCTCCCTGGAAGTTCTTTTTCTTTTAAGTTTTTGTTTTTATTTGGCTTATGTGCCTTAAGTCAGGTTATTTGGACTGAATTAAGTGAGTAAATTATATTATTTACAATTATTACTATCTCCTCTAGTAATCACATACACACATTATGATAACAAGGGTGAAATTTAAATTGTTAGTAATGCACTATAACCAATAAAGTGAAACTCAAGCAAAATAATATCCAATCCTGAAGTTGGAGATTTCCATTCCATTAAACACAGGGTAGATATGCTACATAGCAATCAAGGAGAGCATTTTATATTACCAAATTATACTGCTGCTATACCTGTTATGTAGTTACAGACAAAGGAGTTCAGTCTTATGAATGTCAACTGGGCAGTTTTTACTAGTAATAAATTAAGTTTGAATACATTAAGACATTTAAATGAAACTGCACTATATTACCCAAAATGAGGTAGGTGTAGGTCATTAGAGCATAAATTATTACCCATTTTAAAAATTGCTAGTTTCTTGTTTTCTGGCAAGGAAACAGTGAGCCATTTTAGAGACTTGGCAAAGTCAAGTGTATTTTAGCACAGTTTCAAGATAAAAACAACTTGTCGTGTCAATAGCTGAGGCAAAGAAGCTAAAGAGATGTAGTTCAGTACCAATATATCCTATTTTGCCATGAGACTGAAAAAAAAAAAGAGTAGTGGTAGTGAGAGATTTGACTACATTTCACTTTACTAGTGACAAATTATAGTGATTATTGGAAATAATCCTTATCTAAACAATAAACAATTTTCTATTTTAAAATTTGTTCTCACTTGCACTCAGCTTCTTCTTTCTAGTACCCTTATCAAGAAAAAATTTCCTCTCTCCCAAACATCTGCAATATGCTAATGTTATTTGGAACTTACATGATGAATTGTTACTAAAGATGTTCAAAACCCTTTCACATGCATTGCCCCAGGGCCCATCTTCAACCACATAACAGTCATCTCCTCCTTTTTTTCTCTTTCTCCAATTTGCCAAAGGGACTAATTTTTTTTTATTTCTAAATTTGTGGTTGTAACCAACTACTCTACCCTTTGGGGATTTCTCTTCCTCAAAACTTGAAGTCAGATGGGGATGCTTTCTCCCTTGTTCTTTCTCTTCTTTCTTGCCACTAAAAATAAACAAGCCAGTGGGTTTTACTGCTAATCACTAAAAGGGAAAAAACAAGACTTCACAAAATTAAATACAAACAAGTTGCCAGAATTATAAATTTCCTACTTCATGGTTCCTGGAAAATGATTAATTTTCCTTTCTAAAATTGAAACTTGAGGCTCTTACACAAATTTGCCTGGCTACTAATTTTTGTTCTTGAGATAGGCTTCATCAGACAGATCAATATTCCTTGTATTTTTGTTTTTAATCAATGCACTGCTTGAAATGTTCTTATAAAATATCCTACCTCCCAATCAGAAAATATCCAAAAATCCAGATAATAAGTTTCTCTTTTATTCAAATGGAAAATTTGAATGTCATTAAGCTTCAGACTAAGCCAAAGGTTTTTCTTCTGGGTATCTTCTTAATATGAGTCACTTCTTTGAATTTTAGCTTGGTCATTTCAGTTTGTTTTTTTTTTTTCTTTTTCTTTTTTTTAAAGTATAGTTTATTTTTATAGCAATTTTAGGTTCATAGAAAAATCAAGTGGAAAGTACAGAGAATTCTCATATACTCCCCAGTTTGTATGTGTGTACAACCTTCCTCATTATCAGCATCTCCTACCAGAGTGGTGCATACATTTGTTATAATTAATAAACCTATACTGACATATCATTATCATCCAAGTTCACCAGTGACATTAGAGGTATTGGATTTGCACATTCTTTAAGCTTGGAACAATGAATAATGACTTGTACCCACCATTATAGTGTGATATAGAATTATTTTACTGCCCTAAAAAATCCTCTGTGCTCTTCCTATTCATCCTTCCCTTACCTCTATCTCCTAGAAACCACTTATTCTTTTACTGTTTCCACATCTCTACTTCTTCCAGAATGTCATGTAGTTGGGATCTAGTTCTAGAAATGTCATCAGAGGGTGAGTTGTAGGGTCTTTTTTAAGCTTCTTACCCTTGTGAGATTCCATAAACACAGTGCTGATGTATTTATTTATCCCTACCCAGCAAATCTCTCCCATTTCTTAAAAAAAAAAAAAAAAAAAGCCTCAGAATATTCCAAAATCAGTCATTTGGTAATAGGTTGACAATTTTAAAAAATTTCTTGCATCACAAATTGAATGTATTTCTTTTCCGTTTTTTTTTTTTAATTTATAAAAAACAACCAGATCATGACAAAGTGCCCTTCTACACCTTAAGATCACTATCAGTTTTGAAAAAAAAAAAAAAGACCTTTTGAAATAAGGACAACTAATTTGAAAATTGGTTTATTCTAAATTCTTTTCTATAGTACCCTTAATAGGAAAGCATATGAAGAAACGTAGGCATGCTTTTTTTTTTTTTTAAGATTTATTTATTTATTTAAGAGAGAAAGCACAAAGGGAAGGGCAAAGGGAGAAACAGAATCTCAAGCAGACTCCTGGCTGAGCATGTAACCCAACATGGGGCTCGTTCTCAGGACTCCAAGATCATGACCTGAACCAAAATCAACAGTCAAATGCTTAACTGACTGAGCCACCGAGTGTCCCTACATGATTTTTATTCAAAGAAACTGTATTTAACTGTTTTTAAAAATTTAGTATCTTAACTACTGCTCATTCTAATCTATTAGCATTGAACTGTCAAGACACCAGAAGGCTACATACCCCTTCCCAAAAGATATGCATCTTTCAAGATATCATGGGTTAGTTTTTTACTGGTCAATATAGATCAGCTATTCCCTAAGGCTCTGTATCAGAAGACTAAAACACCTAGAGGAAAGTAACTTTGGGAGTTGATATTTTGATGAATAGCTCCTTGAAAATGCTCACATAGCAAGGTGCATTTTCTTGCAGTACAGAAGAATGTTTGTTCTTTTTCTAAACTGTTATTTTAGATACAAGGGATTTTTCTATCATTTTATTCCTTTTCTCAACCTGAAATAAGAAGAGGAACCCTGTCTTACATCCTTTGGTTGACAAGGCTTGTTTCTTCCCTCACTCTGGTCAGTCTATTTTCTAGACCCACCACTAGTAAATGTTCTCATACTTGGTCTCTTCTCAAATGGTTTCTCTGTTTTGTACCTCTTTCCTCTTTCCTTACAATGGGGATTTCTTGAATGTTTTTCTGTCCATGTAATCTAGTGAAATAATAAGACCTAAAAGAAATACCAATACGAAAACATATGATACTACAAATAGAGCAGTGTGCAATTAAAAATAGGTTGGTCCTGTGAAGAAACTCAGAAAGAACATAAATAATGTGTGAAATACATTCACAGGAATTTTAGTATTTGTGTTGCAAAAGTCAACATGTAATTATGGAATGCTTCACAAGTTCACTTTTGACCTGTGTACATAAGCAATGTACAATTAGACCTTCTTTGTCCTGAAAGATTAAAGCAGACAAATAACAGGACACCAACAAGGTATTTCTATGAACTTTCTAAACCACACTGAACATTGGATTTTTCTTTTACTACATATATAATTTCCAAATGGTTTATCTCATCTGCCTCTGAGGTAGTTAAGATTAAAGCAAATAATTCTGAGATCGTGCAAGAAATTATTGAAGCTGACAAATGCTGTATGGAATTTCACAAGCTTCCCTTTCTAGCAGAGAAAGCTGAGTGTGCAGTACTTGAGGAATCAGGAAATAAAGACACCTGGTTACAATTTATCACCATTTTCTTTGGCTACACTGACTTTCTTGTCTTGTGATCTTTTATTGCTCTTGACTTCCCTCATTAACTCTTTCAAATACATTCTGCATTATGCTTTCAAAGTTCACAAGGGTGCAGTAGATATGGGACTTAAAAATACTGTAAAGGATATAGATCAGAAGCCTTGTGTTGTTAGACCCCGGTATTAAGCACAACAGTTATTATGTGTGAGTTTAGATAACATTTGCCCCCTTCCCTTTCCTACCACCTATTGTTCCTTTGTGAGATTTCAGGGGAAGACATGTTAAGAATTGTTTCTGTTTAGTAAAAATCCTGTGGTCTACTGGCCTTGCTTTAAAAAAAGAAATCAGCAGTAAAGGAGACCTTGCATCTATAATTGTCCTACTTGGTTGACCAGAAAATCTGGCCTCAAGCTACACCTACCCACAAACTGAAGCTTTCTTTCCAAGCCCAATATCCCCAGGTTTCTGTTGAAATGAAGAGATTCTTTGAAATGCATCTGTATATATAATATTAAAAAAGAAATTTTCAATATTTGTCCATTTTCCCTCTTACAATGTCATCTTTAGTCTATGATTACAGTACTTCACATTGACTGAAGAAAACGCATTCTCTTCTGTTAAGATGTTTAAATCACTAACGTTAGCCAAGAAAAGTCTCTTGGGAACTAGATCCACATATCCAACTAATTACGGAACCTCCACTTGCAGGTTTCATAGTCATCTAAAACTCAACATTTCAAAAATTCAACTTGCCAACTCTTCTCAGCTTTCTCAGTCCCTCCTTGAACTTCTTCTATTGTTTTCCGATACCTAAATGACTGTTAGAACTATGCATGCAGTTGACCTAAACAAAAACTTTCAACTTTATCTTAGACTACTATATCTTACTCATAACTAATTTCTTCCAGTGTTAAATATATTATCTTCAAAATGTGTCTTAAATCTATTCACTTCTCTTACAAATATTGCTTTGAACAAACCAGCATCACATTAAGAAATCCTTTTTCCAAGGTTTATATATTCTCTAATCCATTATTCACATTTGGATGTAAGAAATACATCCAAATTAAGTAAGATACCTTATAAATCTTAAAGGTGCTTACTATTTCTCTAGCTTCACTTATTATCATTTTTAATTAAATAAGCTTACATCACTTAAGTCATCATGAATTTACTAACATAAGCTATTTAGCTCCATCAACTGTCCTTAATTATTTTTAAGTTGTTACATTCTAAAATGAAGAATTATTAATTATAATGGTAGGCACTTATCTCTCAAAAAAAGTCACACACTATTGCTTAACAGCAAATTAACTAATATCAACTGTACTAAAAGCCAAAAAATATTGAAGGTGTATTTAAATGTCTAATAGTTATTAGTTAAAATGAGAAAAAAAAAACCTAGTGAAGGTGACATTGGTTAATATAAAGCAAAGATTTAACAGGTACAAAAATTATTTTATTAAAAAAATTACAAAAGAAAATATTCTTTAACGGGTATAGGGAAGACTTTCTAATTATGACTAAAAATCCAGAAACAATGAAAGAATGACTAACTGGCTATATCTTTTTTAATTACCATGGCAAAAACACTACGAATGAAATAAAAATGTAACTGACAAACTGGGAAATAATATTTGCAGCACATATCACAGAAAAGGGCTAATAATACCAATATATAAAGAATCCTTAAAAATTAAGAGAAAAATTAAAAAGCCTGGAGGCATAACAGACCAAAAATAGTGATGAACAACTCTCAAATAAAAGATTCAAATATTATCTTTAAACATAAAAAAGCAAGTTCAACATCACATATAATTAGAGGAAAGCAATTTATTTTTTTTAAGGATTTTATTTATTTATGTGACAGACAGAGATCACAAGTAGGCAGAGAGGCCAGCAGAGAGAGAGGGGAGGGGTAAGCAGACTCCCTGCCGAGCAGAGAGCCTGGTGTGGGGCTCCATTCCAGGACCCTGGGATCATGACCTGAACTGAAGGCAGAGGCTTTAACCCACTGAGCCACCCAGGCGCCCCAAGGAAAGCAATTTAATACATCACTGAGATACCATTTTTACCTAATTAATTGAAAAAAATTAAAAGGTAAAACAACGCATCTATTGGTGGGACTGGGGAAACTGACTTTCATTACTCGTGGGACTGGGGAAACATGACTTTCATTACTGGTGGGAACACAAATTTATAAAATCTTTGGAGGAGAATTTGGCAAAACCTATCAAAAATACATATGTACTCACTGATTCAGTAATCCCAATTTTAGAAATTTATCAAAAAATACATCTCCAGCAATACTAACACACAATATGCCCAAGGATATTCATTGCAACATAATTGGTTATTGCATAGTACTAGAAACAATATAAATGTCCTTACATAGAGGGGTGATTGAATGAACTCTGATACATCTATATGATATATCTGATAGGGTACTATGTAACTGTGAAAATGAACTGATATGGAGCAATTTCCAGAACAGTCATCATTAAGAAAAAAGCTTGTCAAGAAAGGTATCTTTAGTATGTTACCTTTTGTTTAAAAAGAGGATGAAATAAAATGTGCAAGAAACACAGAAGGGACAACTAGGTAGTAATAAGATTGGCTACTTTCAAAAAGTGGGTATAAATGGCATATTTGCTATATTCCCTGAAAACACATTTGCCCTGCTCTCCAAAAGTAGAGCATCTCTATGAAAACTTTTGTAAACCACAATAACCTAAAGCAAAGAATATCCCCCATTTTCCAAAAATTCACACTACATCATTTTGCTTTCACAAAAGACCTACATTAGTATCTGTTTTTGTTAACTGAAAGAAATCCAAAGATTTCAGCTTAAAAAAAAAGTCTTTACTAATACAGATCCTTTGTAAAACTATGAAAATGGTGAAACTAAAGCTGGAGAGGCACGGAAAACTGAATTTATAGGTAACAAGGGAGAATGAATTGTCATGAAAATTTTTGGATTGATTTAATGTGCTTCATGGAACAACTTTTATGTTATTTTAAACAAGTATTCTGTAAATGTTAATTTTTTAGGATTCCACCTGTTGGCATACAAAAATATATAAGGATGGACATTCTACCTTCTCATAGTCATCCTTTTTGGAAATTTCCATCATCCTCAAGCAAAATAAATCAGTTTAATATTGGAAGCTATGTGAGGATTGATTCAGCATTCCATGTACTGGCTTTAAAAATTTAGTCTTATGCATACTGTGGTGTTTTTCTGTGCATTTTAAATTTTTCACACAGTTTTTTACAATCAATAATCAGTGGTGTTTTGTACCTAAATTTTATGTGATTTTAATAAAACATGGGTAGTTGTAGCCACCTGCTATTTGTGGTTTAAAATAAAAGGTTTTCTTGCCTGCAAAATAAAATAAAATAAAGTGACTTAACTTGAATTTTGGTAAGCAGAGGATACCCTTTTCTACACATCTGATTTTCACAGTCATGTTAATATTTCATATATACAAAAAATTAAATAAATCCACAGAACTCTAAATCTGAATACAAATAAAAACATATTAACTTAAATGTGTTCAAATGAACAACATTACAACTTAGAGGGGAGGTGATAAAAATGGAGTCACTTTTAATATCGTGGTTAGAGTATACACCCTCCCAAGCTAAACAGAAAAGAAAAAATCTTTCCTAAAAACACTCAAAATAAATTGAAATCCAAGTAGATGCTTTCTTTATGATAAAAGCATGAATAAACAGTTCTGAAATAACTTTCTGCTTTCTAGAACTAAACACATATGTAAAAACTTTGTAACTTTGTAGAAACGGGAGATACATTTCTCAAGTAGAAACAAATACGGAAATTTAAAAGATAGTATAAGGCCTGTGGACTTGGATTGGACTTGCGAACATCAGTGTAATAATTATCTGTTTTTATATTCTAAAAACAATGAAGCAATGGCGCCCCAATATTGAAGAATAAATCTAATAATGGGATTTTGATTTCTAAATACCACTTTCTTCTTAAAAAAGCCAAGAATTCTTGGGGAAATGGCTGATTCCAGAACTGGGTTAGGGAAACACCACGATAACCCTGGAATAATTCTGAGCCAGAATGTAAGCAAATGCACAAAGAATGACAGAGGAATATCAAAAGGGCCTGGAGTCTAGTTAAAGGAAATAGCACTATAACTTGAATATCAAAATAAAGTAAAAATTATATTCAGTAAAACAGGAATCCACAATTCATACTGATAAACCTAACAGGAAAGAGGACAAATTACTTCTTTCCAGTAACATGCTAACTGATAAATGAAATCACCATTTGAAATCATTTTTGAAATCACCATTTGCCAACCACTATTACAATATCTTTTCCTTTTTTATTATAATAATTGATTCAGTCAAGAATCTTCAATAGATGTTAACACTTAGTCCAACAAGAGTAAAAAGATATTTATTTTTGCCTATCTCTTCACAAGGTACTAAAAAATAACAAAATGTAAAATAGTAACATTACAGGGAAGAAATTTGACAGAAACCACCTTAACCAAATGATCTAAATAACATTGCCAATACTGAGACAAATCAAAAGCAAGTGCTCCCAGCTCTAATATACTAATAACTCAGCATCAGTTCTATGGCATTTCTATCCAAAGTGCATACACTCAATATAATTGTGAGAAAACACCAAACTCAAATTGAAGGATATTGTAAAAAGTAACTATCTTCTATTCTTTAAAACTATCAATGACATAAAATGCAAAGAAACAAATAAAGGAAACTAAAGTGATATGACAACTGAATATAACACATGATTTTAGATTTAATTTGCTTCAACCATCATTAATATAGATACTGGTGAAATCACAATTAAGTCTTGCATCAATAAATTTCCTTCTTTGAACACTATGCTATGGTTATGTTCTTGGGAAATAAATATTTAAATGTTTATGGCAAACAGACATCATATCTGTAACTTATATTTTAATGGTTTAGTGAAAAATTTTCTATTCACCTATTTACCTAGAAAAAGTGATAAAGAAAATATGGTAAGATGTTAGCATTTGGGGACTCTTGGAAAAGGTGTCCAAGAATTCTACGTACTACTCTTGCAATTTTTCTGTAAATCAGAAATTGTTTGAATAAATATTTACATAATAATGGATTAAGTAGCTCCTAAATAGGTTTTTCAGAATTATACTAGCTTCTTTTCCACTAATAATTATCTACATTTCTTTAAAATCTGTTTCTGCATTTCTTTCTTCCATTTTGGATTTTGTTTAGTAGAAGATGCCAGCTACTAATAGTCTGCAATATAATGGTAAACATTATAGTAAATAGAATAAGAAAGTATTTAAGACAAATTTTAAAAAAGAAGGCAAGGCTATTCAAAAGTAATAGGAGTAGTATACTCATAAATAAAGATATTTATATCTAAAGTAGTATTTTTACTTACATTCTTTATTACAGAATGTTTGTACTTTAAGGGACCTATGGCATTTTACACAAAAGGAAACTAAAGTATTGACAAGCTGAGTGGCTAAGTTCACAGAACTGGGAAATGGCAGAACTGGAAATAAAAGTCAGATTTCTTGCCTGATCTGCTGTGGTAGTTAGTTAGGATTTGGCAATTTCCCTGTTATTGGCTGCATCTGAGTCAATGACAGGGAAATTCTTTCTTGAGGAAGTATAGTTTAGTGGTTCCTGAGACCAGGACAGGGACTAAGGAAAGTTGTATACTAAAACCAACTCTGTTGCTTACTATGTAACTTTGGGGAAATCTCTTCCAGCTCTAATTTCAAATGTAAAGATATTTCTCCGACTTTAATTTATTAAAATAAAAAATTAATTAAAAGATTAACATTAAAACATAAATTTCAAAATAAAAACATCCATATCCCACAAACAGAGCTTAGATAAGTACTGAATTTTTCAAAATCAATTCATAACTGAATGTTGAATTTGTAGATAAGCAAACAATGCTGATAGGAAAACAAATTACTATATAGTTTTTGAAGGATGATGTAATAATCCACCTTTAAAGCTATAGTTATTTGTATGTGCTTTCTCAAAAAGTACACCAATAGCAACACACCATGGAACAGTAGAGAAAGTAACAGAGTGGGAAAGCCCTAGGCTTGCCTGGGCCCATGAATATAACTAGATAACTACCAAATTATCCTAAATACCATAGAAACTGACCTGGAGACTGGCAGAACAAACTCAACAATTAAAAATAGAAAAGAAGCTACATCAAAGAAAGTAAAGTGCAGAGATGGGCTTGGAAAAGAAATGGATCATGGTGGGAAGGAAGCCTGAGTTGCAGAAAAGGGAGAGAGACAAACTAGAACACAGGGTAGCACGTGGGAAAAATGAATCCCCATAGCAAATGGACTGGAAAACAGAGGGCACGAATTTTGCAAGTTCTTGCAATGAGTGGTGTTTAAAGCCTGGAATTTTAAATGTCAGGATGTTTGGTTCTGGGAGACCTTGCAAGGCATTGGAGCTTCTCTTGGAGAAAATGCAGGGCAAACAACTTGCATACATACTGCCCAAAAAACAGCCATCTAAAGAGTGCCTGGGGCACAAAGTCAGAAGGTTAGTTGCTCATCTTGGACCATGTCCTAGAGAGGTAACATTCACAGAAAGATCCCTCTAGGAACAAATAAACTGGAAGGCACCATTTCCTTGCCCTGTCCCTCAGCATAAACACAGAGCCACCCGCAGGAACCAACACAGTGCCTCAACTTACTACCTCACTACACCCTGCACCACTGTGCTCCAATAGAACCACCCCTCCCAGCCACACTTACCTCAGTCCCAATGTAGCAGGCCACCTTCCCCAGAAGACTGGCTCAAACCATGGCCAAGACCACATCTCCCTACCAGGAGTTTTGTAAGACCTCAGTTCAGTTGGTGGTAGAGATAGGTCTCAATTTATAAGCAGACCAGGGTACGTCTTGGTAAAACGTGACAGATTCAGGCCAGGACGAAACACTGTCTACAATAGGCAAAGACAGCCTAAAGGATAAAGTGTCCAGTTCACAACAACAGAGCAAATACAGCACACACTGGAGATACTCCTTGAAGCACCAGGCCCTAGGGCACATGGAACCCTACACTGCAAGGTACTATAAGACCTTTTCTTCATAAAGCCATTACCCTCAAGAACAGGAGATATAACTGACTTCCCTAACACAGAGAAATAGGCAAAGAGACTTAGACAAAATGAGAAGACATAAGAATTGTCCCAAATCAAAGACAAGGACAAGGCCATGGCTGGAGATCTAAGTGAAACAGATGTAAGTAACATGCCTGATGGAGAATTTAAAGCAATGATCATAAGGATACTCACTGGACTTGAGAACAGAGTGGAGAATAACAGTGAGATTATTAAGACAAAGATAAGGAATAACATAGCAGAGACAAAGGGATCAATAAATGAAATAAGAAAAAATTCTGATGGTGTGATAAGCAGACTGGAAGAAGCAGAAGAATGAATTAATGACCTAGAAGACAAAGTAATGGAAAGTCATCAAGCCGAACCATAGAAAAAAAGATTATGCACGAGAATAAACTTAGGGAATTCAGTAACTCCATTAAATGTAATAACACTTATATTACAGGGATCCCAGAAGAAGAGAGAGAAAAGGGGGCAGAGATTTTGAAGAAATAATAGCTGAAAAGTTCCTAATCTGGGGAAGGAAACAGATACCCACATCTAGAAGGCAAAAAGAACCCCCAACAAAATTAACAAAAGCAGATCCACACCAAGATATTTTGTAATTAAAATGGCAAAATAGGGACACCTGGGTGGCTCAGTCAGTTAAGCATCTGCCTTCACCTCAGGTTGATCCCAGGGTCCTGGGATCCAGTCCTGCATGGTAGGGGGCGTGGGGCGTCCTTGCTCAGTGGGAAGCTTACTCCTCCCTTTACCGGCTACTCCCCCTGCTTGTGCTCTCTCTCTCTGACAAATAAATAAATAAACTAATTTAAAAAATAAAGTAAAATGGCAAAATATAGTGATGAAGAAAAAATACTAAAAGCAGCAAGACAAAAGAAAACAGTTACATACAAAGAAAACCCCGAAAGCTACCATCAGATCTTTTTCAGGAGGCACTTGCCAAGTCAGAAAGGAGTGGCATGCTATATATAAAGTACTGAATGAGAAAACCCTGAAGACAAGAACACTCTATCTTGCAAGGCTATCATTCAGAATAGGAGAGATAAACAAAAGGAGCTATGACCACTAAACCAGCCCTAGAGGAAATATTAAAGGAGATTGTTTGAGTGGAAAGGAAAGACCAAAAATGACAGTATGAAGGTAGGAAACACAGAAGCAGTAAAATGAATGTATCTGTAAAAAATCAGTCAAGAAATACATAAAATAAAAGGATGTAAAATATGACACATTACACCTAAAATGTGGGAAGAAAAGGAGTAAAGAATGGGTTCAAACTTAAAAGATATCAACTTGTTTTTTACTGCTACATGCAGACAAAGCTACATAAGTTTAATGGTAACCACAAATCAAAAATCAATAAATATACAAAAAAGAAATTAATCCAAATATATCACTAATGCAAACCAATAAAAAATGAAAGAGAGAAAGACTTCATCAGAGACAATCTTCAGAAAAAACATAAACCAGATAATAAAATGGGAATAAATACATATATATCAATAATTTTAATTTAAATGGACTAAATGCTCCAGTCAAAAGACATAGGGTGATAGAAGTATTAAAAAAAAAAAAAAGACTCATCTATATGCTGTCTACAGGAGACTTATTTTAGACCTAAAGAAACCTGCACATTGAAAGTGAGGGGATGGAGAAACATTTATCAGGCAGATGGCTGTCAAAACAAGGCCAGAGTAGCAACATTTGTATCAAACAAAACATACTTTAAAAAACAAAGACTATAATAAGAGATGAAGAAGAATACTATATAATAATATAATAATAAAGGGGGCAATCCAACAGAATATAAAAATTCTAAACATTTATGTACCCAATATAGGAGCACCCAAATACATTAAACAGTTAAAAACAAACATAAAGGAATGAATTGATAATAATACAATAATAGTAGGCGACTTTAACATCCCACTTACATTATTGGACAGATCATCTCAACAGAAAGTCAAAAAGCAAGGTAGATTAGAGGGAACATACCTCAACATAATAAAGACCATATATATAAAAAAACCACAACTAGTATCATCCTCAATGAAAAAAAAAAAAGCTGAGAGTTTTTCCTCTACAGTCAGGAACAAGACAGAGATGTCCACTCTTAACACTTTTATTTAAAATAGTACTGGAATAGGGCACCTGGGTGTTGTAGTCAGTTCAGCTTCCAAATCTTGGTTTCAGCTTGGGTCATGATCTTGGGGTCATAGGTGTGAACCCTATAGAAGGCTCCATGCTCAGTGTGAAGTCTGCCTAAGACTCTCTCTCCCTCTGCCCCATCTGCCTTCTTCTGAAATAAATAAATCCTTAAAAAATATAAAATAAAGTAGTACTGGGAGTCCTAGCCATAGCAATCAAAGAACACAAAGAAATAAAAGGTATCCAAATCAGAAAAGAAGAAGTAAAAGTTTCAATATTTAAAGATAACATGATACTACATATAGAAAAACCTCAATGATTCCACCAAAAAAACCTGCTAGAACTGATAAAGGAACTCAGTAAACTCATAGGATACAAAATCAAGGTAGAGAAGTCTGTTGCATTTCTATACACTAATATTGAAGCAGCAGAAAGAGAAATTAAGGAACTGAGTCCATTTATAATTGCACCAAAACCCGTAAGATACTAGGAATAAATGTAACAAAAAAGATAAAATATCTGCATCCTGAAAAATACAGAATACTGATGAAAGAAATTAAAGATTAAAGACACAAAGAGTGGCTCAGTGGTTAAAGCCTCTGCCTTCCGCTCAGGTCATGGTCCCAGGGTCCTGGGATCGAGCCCCGCGTCGGGCTCTCGCTCAAGCAGGGAGCCTGCTTCCTCCTTTTTCTCTCTGCCTGCCTCTCTGCCTACTTGTGATCTCTGTCTGTCAAACAAAGACACAAAGAAATGGAAAAACATTCCGTGCTCATGAATAAGAAGAACAAATATTGTTAAAATGCCTACACTCTCCAAAACAATCTACACATTTAATGCAATTCCTATCCAAATGCCAGCAGTACTTTGCACAGAACTAGAAAAAACAATCCTAAAATTTGTGTGGAACTACAAAAGGCCCTGAATACCCTTAAGCAATCTTGAAAAAGAAAATCAAAGCTGGAGGCATCACAGATTTGGATTTCAAACTATACTAAGAAGCGTAGTCAAGATAGTATGGTACTGGCACAAAAACAGACAGATAAGTAGAACATAAGAGAAAACCCAGAATGGACCCACAACTACATGGCCAACTAAGCTTTAACAAAGCAGGAAAGCATATCCAATGGAAAAAAGATAGTCTCTTCAACAAAGGGGAAAACTGGAATTAAGGAGTGCATATGTAATGACCATTGGGTGATTAAAATTTAGAGATAGAGGAAAAAAAATAAGAAAATAATCAAATAAGTGCTAAAATTTATAAATTAAAAGATATCCTATATTATGAAAATACAAAAAAACCTGAAACAATGTAAAAGTCTAATAATAGTGGATTGATTAAATATGTTGTATCTACAGAATGAAATAAAATGTAGATATTAAAATAGAACAATATTTACAAATTCGTGTTAAGAAACAAGAGTCCTTAGGATGCCTTATATAGAAAAATTTTTAAATCTGTAAAATTATGTAAAGTTAGGTGTCATTAATTCTCAAATATGTTAATATTTTAATATCCATCATGTTTCTCCACATAGAAGGATCCAAGAGATATTTATGGAATGTGTTTAAATTACATTTGATCCTGGAACCCTATTTTTATAGATAATTTGTTAAGACCACATAAAAGAATGGCTAACAGAACGAGGTATGATAAATACTTTTGAAGAACATTTAATATTGTGGTAAATATTCAAAATATATAACTAATTTAAATGTATGTCATTAAATAGATACAAGCTATATATAAAACTATATGAGAGAGTGTGTGTATCTATATGTATGCATACATATGTCAAAAATTAATAACCTTGGTTTGAGAATGAGAAGTAAATATTTGTTTCTCATGTTTAATTTGAAAATTTTCTATAATGTAAATAAATTATACTTTATTCAAAATATTTACTTTATATTACCAAATGCTGTAATTTTGGTATTTTGGTAATTTTGGTTGGTTTTTGAATCTTTCTGCCCTGTGGTTCTTTATTCTTCCTATGTTGTTGGTTATTTTTAAAAAGATTCTACATCCTAAAATCTACTACCTAGTATTATTTTGTACCCAAACTGAAAAAATTCTGTCAATGTTTCTTCTTTTGTAACATCCTCTTCTCTGTTTCTACAGTGGCATCCTGCACATCTGGTAGATTTCATTTCCCAGCTTCCACATATATAGTCTCACCTCTCCTCCACATTTTTATGTTTCCATAACATGCAGTCAGACACTTCTGTCAAAATCATCTCTCAAATGCATTACTTAGCCCACATCACTTCCTTCTGCAAATCCTCCAAAGACTGTATTTTTTTGCATATGAAATTCAAATTATACATTTTCAAACAGCCTTTATCTGCACATACATACCCATGAGATCTCTCATCTATCCTATCCTGCATATTCATCTTTTTTTTTTAAGATTTTATTTATTTATTTGACAGAGAGAGATCACAAGTAGGCAGAGAGGCAGGCAGAGAGAGACAGGAGGAAGCAGGCTCCCTGCCGAGCAGAGAGCCCGATGAGGGACTTGATTCCAGGACCCTGAGATCATGACCCGAGCCGAAGGCAGTGGCTTAACCCACTGAGCCATCCAGGCACCCCCATACTCATCTTTTTTAATGAGTATATAAAATAACCATGTTCATGTTAATGTTATCTAAACATGGTTTTTAAACATTTCTTTTCACTAAAGTATTTCATCAACTTTTATGTATCCTAGATGTTTTAGAAATGGAGGAAATGACTCTAACATTTATTACCTATTATATACAGAACACTGAGCAAGTTGACTTAGTCCATATCATCTTTTAAAATTTAATTGGATATTAAATAATTTGAAGTCAATGTACAATGATTTCATGAACTAGGAAATAAGAATGTTCTGCTAAGTTCCACCTTGTACCATTTTCCTCCTTCCTGAACACTCTGACTACCGTTTTATTGCCAGCATGTTTTTTGTCATTTGTGTCCCTGGTGAGTGGGCCAAGGAGTAGGGAGCAATGTTTCTTTTTGTTTCCAAAATGAATTGTTTTTTGTTTCTTACAGCCAATCTCTGTAGAGGATTAATGTTGCCCTTGCTCCCTAGGTAGGTAAATTTCTCTTACCAAGCCTGACAGAGGGTTATAAACTTATTATTTTATTAAGTAAAAGAAAACAACATCAATGAAAACACAAAAGGTATACCATCTACAATCAGCATCTGTAACAACAACAAAAGAAATTTTAATATCAAAAAAGTATAATTACGGGCTTAATTCCCTAAACAGAAGCCTGCCATTTCCCTAAATGGGCAATTGGCTATCACACACTGACATATCTAAGAATCAAAAAGTGAGGAAAAAATCATGCACATGCTCAATAAAACCATAAACTAATATTTTATTTTATCATATTACATCATATTTAATTGCTTCCTTGATATGTTTGTGAATTTGATGATCTCTATTCTATAACAGATAGATAATTTGAATCCCAACTATTCCAGGATTTTATTACTCATGGAAAATCCAGGGATACTGATAAACCAATTTGCCTGGGCTGCCATAGCAAAATACCACAGACTGTATGGCTTAAACAACAGAAATGTATTTTCTCGCAGTAGTGGAGGTTAGAAGTCTGAGATCAGCGTCCTCAGGGTTGGTTTCTCCTGAGGCCTCTCTACTTGGCTTGTAGATGACCACCTTGTCACCTTCCCACATGGTCTTCCTTTTATGCGAATGCATCCCTGGCATCTCTTTGTGTCCAAATTCCTCTTCTAAAAGGACACATGCTAGGGTCACGTAGGTGGCTCAGTTGTTAAGTGTCTGCTTCTGGCTCAGGTCATGATTCCAGGATCCTGGGATTAAGATTCACATTGGGCTCCTTTCTCTGCGGGAAGACTGCTTCTCCCTCTCCCACACCCCCTGCTTGCATTCCCTCTCTCACTGTCTGTCAAATAAATAAATAAAAATCTTTTAAAAAATAAATAAAAGGGCATATGCCAGATTGAATTTGAGTCCTCCCCAATGAACTCATATTAACATAGTTACCTCTTTAAAGGCCCAATCTCCAAATATAGTTAGTTAGGTTCTGAGATGCTGGTGCTAGAGTTTCAACACAAGAATTTTGGGGAGACACAAATGTAACTCATATCAACTAGCAATACCACTAAAAATGGAATATTGACCTAACTAAAATTTTTACTTTCTTTGAGATTAAAAGACAATTCAGTCCAACTGACAACAAGATTGAAAAATCTAGAGAGTCATACCTGTTATGTGTGAAATCTTAGGGCAAGAATATGTTTAGTTCTTCCAGGAACTATATTTTTAGTCATTAAATAATAATTACCAGTTTTTCTGATACTGAGAAATCAAAAAGACAGTGTTAGCCGCTTTAATTTAGTGGTTTATAATGGCATTCAAGTGACACTGAGAGCGACCCGATAGTCTTCCCTTCACATTCCTCTTACAACACAAATCTAAAATGGAAAACTTGAAGACTATTCAGCATTGAGGGAAATGGGAAATTCTTAAAAATGTACTTGCAATTGCTGGGTCATAGAGCAGTTCTATTTTCAACATTTTGAGGAACCTTCATGCTGTTTTCCAGAGTGGTTGCACCATCTTGCATTCCCACCAACAGTGTAGGAGGGTTCCCCTTTCTCTGCATCCTCGCCAGCATCTGTCATTTCCTGACTTGTTAATTTTAGCCATTCTCACTGGTGTGAGGTGGTATCTCATTGTGGTTTTGATTTGTATTTCCCTGATGCCGAGTGATATGGAGCACTTTTTCATGTGTCTGTTGGCCATCTGGATGTCTTCTTTGCAGAAATGTCTGTTCATGTCCTCTGCCCATTTCTTGATTAGATTATTTGTTCTTTGGGTGTTGAGTTTGATAAGTTCTTTATAGATTTTGGACACTAGTCCTTTATCTGATATGTCGTTTGCAAATATCTTCTCCCATTCTGTCAGTTGTCTTTTGATTTTGTTAACTGTTTCCTTTGCTGTGCAAAAGCTTTTGAGCAGCAATGTCCACAATAGCCAAACTATGGAAAGAACCTAGATGTCCATCAACAGATGAATGGATAAAGAAGATGTGGTATATATACACAATGGAATACTATGCAGCCATCAAAAGAAATGAAATCTTGCCATTTGCGACAACATGGATGGAACTAGAGCATATCATGCTTAGCGAAATAAGTCAAGCAGAGAAAGACAACTATCATATGATCTCCCTGATATGAGGAAGTGGTGATGCAACATGGGGGCTTAAGTGGGTAGGAGAAGAATAAATGAAACAAGATGGGATTGGGAGGGAGACAAACCATAAGTGACTCTTAAATCACAAAACAAACTGAGGGTTGCTAGGGGAAGTGGGGTGGGAGAAGGGGGTGGGGTTATGGACATTGGGGAGGGTATGTGCTTTGGTGAGTGCTGTGAAGTGTGTAAACCTGGTGATTCACAGACCTGTACCCCTGGGGATAAAAACATATGTTTATAAAAAATAAAAAATTTAAAAAAAAATAAATTAAAAAAAAAACAAAACATAATAAAAAAATTTAAAAAAAAAGAATGGGAAAGTTCTAAAGGTAATGTGTTAAGATGCAATTTTTAGAAATAAACTCATATCCCAACAACAACAACAACAACAAAAAATGTACTTGCATTCTTGGTTGGTAAGTGAACTCATCTTCATGCATGGAATTAAAAAAAAAAAAACTTTTGACACAATTACAATACCTGTTCTTTAAACACATAATATGCATCCAAGATTTTATTTAAAGTGAAAATTTCACTTTTCTCTACATTTTTATTCTAAAACATGCATAAAAACAGGCTTTTTTTTTTTTTTTTTTTTTTTTTTTTGCTTTTGGGCGCTTCAATTGTTTAACAGATCTGTATCACACTTTTTGGTTGCAAGCAACATATAGGAACTTTGAGTAATTTCAACAGAAAAGTTACGCAGTTAGGTCACAGAACTGAGGCTGAAATGCTTGGCTCATAAAAGGACAGTTTAAAGGGCTGCTATTCCTGGCATTATGCAGCCAATTTACTGCAGCTGCAAGAACTGCGGAGTTTCTCACTGCTACCAAAATTATCCCTGGTACCACCAAACCTGCAATGATCTTCCCCCTCCATTGACCCTACTTGGAACCATGCGTTTAATATCCAAAGTCCTTAGCAAGTGTCTTAATGGTGGAAATGCAGACATGTATTTGCATCCTAACTGAAGTTATAGCCTCTTCATTTTCCATGGTAGAGGTAGGTACTGGAAATCACCCTTCAATAGAGAGCCTACGTGGTATATGAGTTTTTCCACACCAGGAAAGTACTCTATGAGCTGGGGGATAGAAAATCACTACATTTGTCACATTGCCTAATAAGTTGTCATGTGAGCCTAGGGGAACATGGAAGGAAAATCCTTTATGTGTTAAATTGAGTCAATTTCATACCAAAATTTGGGGGGAACTCCGAATCTTAATTTACAGACTTAAAAAAAAAAAAAGTTAAGTGTTATTAAGCATTTTAAAATAGCAGTAGCTCCTTCAGTAATTTCTGAAAAATAACAGGAGTTTTTCCTCAAGTAGATGCAGAACAGTATATTCATAGAAGGAAAAAGCTCATGATATTATCTTATTTGAGCCAAAATTTCAAAGAATCCTGGGATCTATGTCTGGCTTCATCACTAAACTCAGTACTCTCATAAATGAATTCAGCTCTAGAAGTCATGGATAAAGTGGCTTGAGGGTCTTGTCATCTCAAAATACATATAGGCTAAAGTATAGCTTCAAATTTTGCTTCAAATCTTGCTATGTAAAGGCTGCTTAATAATAATCAAAAAGGGGATGATTATCTTTACTTATATAACAAACATTTTACTAAATTAATTTCTTGGATTTCATTGTTCAGAAATTCTAAAATGATTATATAGTCCAAGAAAATATAATGCATAACTAATTATCCACTAATCAGACTTTTTTTTCAAGATTTTATTTATTTGACAGACAGATCTCAAGTGTGCAAAGAGGCAGGCAGAGAGAGAGGAGGAAGCAGGCTCCCTGCTGAGCAGAGAGCCCGAAGGGGGGCTCGATCCCAGGACCCTGGGATCATGACCTGAGCCGAAGGCAGAGGCCTCAACCCACTGACCCACCCAGGCGCCCTCCACTAATCAGACTTTAAAAGTTTTATAATTTGGTCATACCTATTTTATCATACCTGTTTTTATATAATCACTAACATATATTATAGATAAATTCTAATCCTTTTCCCTATGTCTAGTCACTTTCCCTTCACTTGAGATAAATATTATCATGAACTTAGTATATATACTTGCAATCTTTTTAACACATTTAATATACATATGTATTATTGAAGAGCATATGGTATTTTGTTTTTTATAAATGTATCATATATTTTATATATTATCATTTTATAATCCTTTTATCATGTTTTGAGATTTATTTTTTGATACATTAATTTTAGTTCACTTATTTTAACTGATATCCTGTATCCCAGCTTATAAATTTATTTTATCTATCCTTACTGATGGACATTGTTTGTAATCATTCCCTTTTTGTTTTCACCAGTAATGTTTCAATGAACATTTTTGTACATATCTTTTTATACATTTTTTTCTATAAGTATAAATTCTGGGCCACAAAGACATGGGACAATTTTTATTATGCTTGGTGACTGAACAATTTTTCATCCTGTATTATTTTTTAAAAAATTAAAGAAGACAACCTGTATTTTTACCAATCCCTAAAATTTCTAGATATACCTTCTTTCTCTTTTTGCTTTTACACCACAGAGGTAAATCTTTCTAATAAGATAAAATGGGTAAATGACTCTTCTCAGAATTACAGTTTTGGGTAACAATTTAATTTGCCAATGCATTTGTTTTTCCTTGAAAAGTAATTTTGTTGTATGACTGGTGTCCTTTACCAAGTCCTGTGAAAATGCTTACTCATGAAAATTAAAGACAGATTTTCTTTTGGAAAAAATATCTCCAAATTTACCAGCACAAATTGGCAGAGCCAGGAGTATTTCTATAAAGTTTTGGGAAAACAAAACCCAATTAAAATTACCAAAATTAGACAAAATCCCTTAAGCAAGAGTTTAAAAAAAAAAAAAACAACTCTCACTCAGTTTTGAAGATTTTAATAGGACAAAGTATTTGATTATACAAAAAAAAAAAAAAAAAAACCAAACATTAGATTTGAAGAGAATTTTTCCACAGTCATTGTTACATAGATATACATTTATCAATTTCCTTTTCATCTATCCAAGTAGACTTTCTATTTTGTCCTACTGTTTCCATCTATTTGATCAAGAACTGAGGAAAAATAGCAACTTGGATTTACCACTGTTTCTACTAGATTCTGGAAATAAAACACAAGCTATCCTATAACATGGTGACTTGTCATGGCGAGTTTGATTAATCTAGTAAAAGATGTTGGGGGCATTCTTTATTACTGGGTCTCTGCCATCAATTAGGATTTAATTTCCATCTTTTCTTGTTTTTTCAAGATAATATTGTCTAAATATGCAGTTTACAAAAGCAGAAGGGTAAGTTAATTCCCACATCCCTCCTGACAACTTGGGCTAACTTTGCAAAATTAAAGTAGGAAAGTAGGTGTGTGTGTGTGTGTGTGTGTGTGTGTGTGTGTGTGTGTGAAGTTAGGTGCCCTGCTTCTCTCATTGCTCCCATTCTGAAAGAAAGGAAATGCCCCCTTATAGTGCAAAGATCCTATCTGGTTACCAGCCAAATATATTCTGGACTCTCAGACAAGGGGAATATTTGAGGTCTAGAGGTAGACAATCTCTGGGGAGAGTGAAGTGGTTTTATTAATGTAAAGAAAAATAAATTTGCTTGAATATTTGCATGTTTCCACTTAGGCAGTGTATTGACTTTCCTTTCAGGTCTGCACAGAATCTGGGCAATGTGAGTGTGAAGTTCCTGAGAGATGAGTTTTCTGGAGATTTAAATGGGATTTCTCCTGATTAACTATTTCTTGTCAATACTAGTATTCAAGCAAAGTCTGATTATCTGTTGCCACAGTGGTTGGATGAATGACTGCTCTAACTGGGCAGTTGACCTATGTCATTTTACAAGACATTTCTAATATTAATGTGTTATGTTTTTATCAATTTGAGAAAGGTATAAATCAGTTTGGTTTAGTGGCTGGGAAAAGCATCAAAGGAACAGGCTCTGAAACAGAAAAGGTGGGTAGAATTTTTATGTGTGAAAGGTAGGTCAGCTAGAGAGAAAACCTGAACAAAGGTATAACGGTGATGGTCATCCTGATATATGAAATTGCTCTAGGTCAAAAACCACTCTGCAGTAGTACTGAGATTAGAAACCAAATTTCCCCACTTCTGAGTGATCATTCTATTATCTCAGCAGAATGAGAGAAAGTTATTGTCATTCACACAATTTTAGGTGAGTTAGCTATCCCTTATAAATAACAATATATATTTATATTTATAAAATATACTATATATTGTATATTGAGAGAATAAACAGAAAATATAAAATGGGAACAAGAGGGTTTTTTAAGGAATAGGTAATAGTATAAAGAAAATATAATGGGAAAATGAGATTTTTATGTTGGCATTTTAAAAATTAAATAACCAGGGGCGCCTGGGTGGCTCAGTAGATTAAAGCCTCTGCCTTCGGCTCGGGGCATGATTCCAGGGTCCTGGGATCAAGCTCCACATCCAGCTCTCTGCTCTGTGGGGAGCCTGCTTCCTCCTCTCTCTCTGCCTGCCTCTCTGCCTACTTGTGATCTCTGTCAAATAAATAAATAAAATCTTTAAAAAAATTAAATAACCAGAGTATATATCTCCACACTCTTTTTTTTTTTAAGATTTTTATTTATTTTTTTGGCAGAGAGAGAGCCAACTGATAAAGACAAACACATGTTTATTAGTTCAATTTAGGGATACAAATGCTTCATTAAGCTGTCACTATGCTTAACATCCTCATTATCACTACAAAAATGTATCTATAAGGTACATAAGGTACACAATTCAAAGTAACGATTTGACTAAGGATTAAATGTAAACACCTTAACCAAATTACGATTTCAGGTAGTAGCAAATTAACAGTTATCTTTAAAACTGCAAAATCAGAAACAAAGATTAAATACTTGTACATGTGTGCATGCATGTGTATGCGCACACACACACACACACACACACACACACACACATACACTCTTAGGGAAAAGGTAAGTTTTCACCTCCAGGGCAAGTCTGGTGTTAATGTACTTTAACATCCTTCAAACTGCAATCTAGCTGCGGCCCACTTGTTTTAAGTAAACCACCCCTTTTCAGCTAAAATTGAGCATAACATTCATTCAATTTCATGGTGTTTCAACATGTACCTTTTAGAAATGATGAAGTAAGGGAAACTAGCCCCTAATCAACCACTGAAGCCCATTAAAGTGGGCTTATTTGCATACTTTGGCCTTATATGGATAACATGGTCTGGAGAGCTGCATCAACTTCCAGGCTGAAGGAGATACAGGGCTCTGGCTGATGTTTTCTTGTACAGACCACTCAGAACTCACATGGCAGCTAAAGTGTTGATGAGTCTGTCATAGATCAGCACTTCTTGGTTATTTGAGCAGACAAAGAGGTTCAGAAGTATTGAAGCTGGAAACTACAAGGAGTTCAAGGCCAATGTAAGTGTGCCATTTAGAAAAATGCATCTATGTACGTTTGAGTTATTGATATTTAATTAGTGCTCTTGAGATTTCATTCCTCCAACACATGATCCACCTTTCTGATATAAAAGTGGGAGACTTTATAAAATAAATATTGACGGTTTATTCAGTGTAGTATTTCAGCTTGTGAGGGCTAAGAGAGAGCCAAACAACCCAGAAGAAGTGGATTTTGGCACAGAACAGGGAAAAAAAAGGTCTGTTGAGTGATTGACAGGTCAGATTCTGAGGAAAAAAAAATCACTCCAACTCCAACACAGATAATAAGGTACTTCTGAATATTCAAGTACATCCTGTTATTTTGAAAGTTTAAATAAAAAGGAAAAAGAATCATAGAACTAAACTTAAAAATACAACTCAAACCAAGATAATCACATAGGATTTTTAACACTATAGTTCTATGTTACCAAAAGTTATATTTCATACTTGAAAAATTTCAAAGCCATGTGTTGTATAGTCCAAGGTCAGAAACCTTGTTCGGCATGCCGGAATTATCTGTATTGTTACTTAGTTTATGTATACTTCAGTAAGAACAGTTAACATTTGAGAATTTCTACAACCTGATGAGTAACAAATGAAAGAGAATGTGTTATTTGATGTTTGCCAATATAAAAAGAGAAAATTTATGAAGTGTATCTTTTTTGAAGAACTTGATTTTAATTTTACATATATACACATATATTCATGTATATATGAGTAAGTGGCATATTCATGTCCTTCAAATGCAAAATAACTGCACTTTCTCCATTCATTGGACCCTATTTTTACATTATCATTTGAAAAAATCCAAATATTCAAAATTATTTTATTGTCAGAAACACTTATTTGTTAAAAGTTACAAATAGAAAATATTTAAACTTACCATGCAGTTTCAATACTTAGTCAAGATTCTATATTTATTTTTTGCTCAAGTAACACATTTCTGTAGCACTTATGATGGTTAGACCCTTGAGAGATGATAGGAAATATATATATTGGTCCTTGCCCCATTCCTGGCACAGAGCTCCAAACCCCTTATACTTATCTAATTGATAAGAGCTACAAGCATCTTTTGTTCTAATATTTGGTTTTTGATCCTGGTTCCTGATGCCCAACTCCTAAGTACTTTGGAATATCTTCAGTGATAGCAGTGTCTCATATTCTAATGAGTCTACTCTAGTTGGGCTCCTAGATGGGATCTGATCATCAGAGAAACCAAGTCATATTTAGAAGCTTAGATTTTCAGCTCCACACCATATTCTCCAGAGGGGCGAGAGGAGCTGGGAGTGGAGTTAATGATCTCTCATGCCTACATGATAAAGCCTCCATCCCAAAAGCACACTTCTGGAGAGCTTCCAAGTTGCTGAAAACATGGAGATGGGGGGAGAGTAAAATGCCCAGAGAGCATGGAAGCTCCATCTCCTTTTCTTTTCCTTTGTCCTATGCATCTCTTCCATTCGCCTGTTCCTAAATTACATCCTTTCATAATAAAACAGTAGCCTAGTAAATAAAATGTTTCTCTGAGTTCTGTGAGCTATTTTAGCAAACTATTGAACCCAAGAAGGGAGTCATGGGAGCCCCAATGGGTCAGAAGTACAGGTGACAACCTGGAACTTAGCACTGACATTTCAAATATGGAAGAACAGTCTTGTGGGACTGAGGCCCTAAATGATGGATTCTGATACTAACTTCAGTTAGCGCTGGAATTGAATTGAATTCTAAAATGCCCTGCTGGTGTCACAGGGAACTGCTTGTATCTCTCCCGGTACATACATTTGGTGACCAGAAATGTCAAAACTAAAGTGTTATATATGTAAGTAGTAAAGAAAAAACATACAGGAGAAGGGAGTTTCTCCTACTGGACAATATTCCATACATTTTATTTTTTTTTAAGATTTTATTTATTTATTTATTTGACAGACAGATTACAAGCAGACAGAGAGGCAGGCAGAGAGAGAGGAGGAAGGAGGCTCCCCACTGAGCAGAGAGCCTGACGCGGAGCTCGATCCCAGGACCCTGAGATCATGACCTGAGCCGAAGGCATAGGCTTTAACCCACTGAGCTATCCAGGTACCCCATTCCGTACATTTATTAATACTAATTCATTATTCACCCTAAGACCCCTATGATGTACTATCTCTGCTTCACAGATTAGGAAATTGGGCTGAGGTTAAGTCATTTATCCGATGTTACATCACTAGTAAAGGGCAGGGTCCAAGTTTTTAAAACACACTCCCAGTGACCTATTCTTCACACAGATCCACTCAAGAAGAGACTATGTGAGATTAGAAGCTGAGCAAAGAGGAAATATCATCAAATTTGTGTCACCAATAATATCTAAAAACTGTTGTCACTCTAATTTGACAGATATAGAGACAATCATTGAACATACTCACATCCAGTTTAAATTTGTTTCTGATGGAATTTTCATTACAATGGTTAGAAGTGTGACTTACAACTATCTCAGTTATTTTTCAGGAAAGAGGGGCATCTTTGTCAAATATTTAGTCCTAAGAGAGTTTTTCCATCTTATTGAAAATGAAGACCCTATCTCCTGTGACATGGTAACGTTGTTACAGATTTTGGAGAGGCAAATTAAAGTTGTTCAGTTGTTAAATCAGAAAACAAATCCTCAAAGTATTATATTTATTTGACAGATACTCAGCAGATGAAGTCTATTCTAAAAATACATATAGTTATTTATTGTTTTTATTATTTTATTATTTATTTATTGAGACATTTATTATCTCAGTTGTAGTATTTGTACCAATATCTCACTTTGGCAGAACACTATCATGAAAAAATTTATTTGCATTCTACTTGTCATTGAACTCCTCATCACTGCAAGTTAAGCATCTACTCAGAGTGGATACATCCAAACCCTGTCTGGCATTTCACTAAGAGCAGTGCACATGTCTGTGATAGAGTAATGGACTTACAAATATAGGTAGGCCTGAAATGAAAGGCAAGAATCAATGTATTGCTATAAATTTAATTGATGCTACTTTTTAATTAAGAAATCCAAATATATTTTTTAATTTAATACAATTATTTAAGGACTACATAAAAATGAGTCAACATGATTGTTCAAGTAAAAACTGTTATAGTATTTTATTTGACCTTTGGATATTTTATGAAATATAATTTAGAATGTGTATTTTACTATATAGTCTCTTTACCAATTTAAAATAACTTTAAAAGTATAAAAATAATACAATATGTTCCCGTAATTTATGGGAGATCCTGAAGGATGGTCTTAGAAGAGGACCCAGGAAAATATTGTCTAAAAGAAATCAATAAATGATCCCTTCTAATTCTAAAGGCTATTTTCCAAGAAAGATCCGGTGGACATTCTAAATGCATATTACCCTACAAGGCAAATATTTAGACATGACCCTTTAAAATCATTATGCCTATTCCAACATGCTTAACATTTTTCCAAAATAAAAAATTCTTTTCTTGGGGTTATCTATAAGGAATATTGAGTCACAGCTACAACACATTTTTATAATGTCATATTAGAAATTCTACAAACAACTAAAGATTGTGTTAAAAAAGTTTTAAGTGATGGTATAAATTTTGGAAATTTTGGTAAAGATTATATAAATTTATAAATTTTGGTAAAGACAGAAACACTACTCTACTCTGTGGGAGGCTGCAATAAGGCTTGAGACGAGGACCAAACCAGGCCCTGACTTGTGCCTCCTTTAAAGTCCGAATAACCTAATAAAAGGTTTAGGACGGGAAAAGTTGAGTAACACTGAGAAAGGGTCTGTGCTATGTATTGTGCGCTCACCTACGTGACTTCCCACATGCTTGCTAAACAAATGAGAACAATTCAGTTGGGGTCAAAAGTTCGTTGCTGGTCATTGCTGCCCTAATACTGCTCATAAATTACTTTCAGGTTTGCTGTATCAATACAGAACAATTGTACTAGCATTAACCGTTTGGCGTCATGAGGTCTGCTTATAGTTAAATGTGAAACTTATTATGGGAACTCGGGGTTGTTTAGGCACAGGTGTATTGCTTCTCCTATCACCATATATAGAGCCTTAGTGCTCTGAATAAACTTGGCACTTTTGGACATCCTCCTCAGTGCTCCTCCTGCCCCCATCTCTTTGTCTCTTCTTTTCTTCATCCTCTTACCCTCACGTTCCTGGTCGATTTGTTGCGCCAGCCGCGACACTACTCTAAAACCTCATTTATCTTAGAGAGATGAGGACATTTGGTCCCCCCAGTTAGAATATTTCTGTTATACTGGCTCTATACCTTGAATAGTTAGAGTCCTTTATAAATACAGATTAAAGAAAAAATACAGAGAATATCTGTTTTACTTACCTGGTATATAAATCTAGAAAATCTGAAGCTTGATCTGAAGTACTACATATCTATCAGAGGCAGGAGGTGTCAATGTTTACAGATAGGGGCTGACAGGAATAAAATGCCAGGAGCTTCTAAGGACAACATAGGTTATCAGATCTCTCAGAACAAAAGACAAAGCAGGCAAGAGCAGAATCTCTAGTTAAATGATATAAAATCCTCTACATTTCTTGTTATGCTACTGGATATTAGATTTATTAAATTATGTTGTCTCTTTCTTTGTTTATACTTCATTATAATCTCCTTGAACAGACACAGTTTGGAGGTTTGCTTCACTTCATATTATTACAATTGTTATGTATAGAATCTAGAATCTTGTTAGAATCCAATGAGTCTTTCTTGAATCAAGCCCTATTTTTTGAGACCCCGAGACAAATTCAACATAAACATATATACTTTTACTATACTGTATTAATTCAACTAAAAGCACTTACATTACTTTAAAAATATTACTTATCGGGGTGCCTGGGTGGCTTAGTCAGTTAAGCATCCAACTTGATTTCAGTTCAGAACATGATCTCAGGGTCATGTGATCAAGCCCTGGAGGGCTCCACTCTGGGCATGGAGCCTGAAAAATAAAAATAAAAAGTAAATACATAAAAATAAATGTATCACTTATTACTGAGAAATAAACTATTATAATTGAGACTCTAATGTTTAATTTCTCCAAAAGTCTAAAACATTAATGTATTGTGACTGAAATAAGAATTTGCTAGTTGATTTTCTTCTGTTTAGACTGTCAGTAAAAGGTTTTGAAATGGAAAAAGAAAATAACCTGAATTTGTTCTTGCCACAGCAAATTTTTCTTCTAAAATAGAAAAGAATCTCTACAGTTTAACTTTAAATTATACTCAAGAGAATACAAAAATGGATTTATCTGAAAGAGAACCACATATCCACGTAAAGTAGTGAGTTTCACTTATCCTCTTTTCAGAGTTAGCTTTAAAAATTCCATGAACTAAATGATCTCTCATGAGCCATTTAAAATTAATAACATTTTACTAAATACAAAATCCAAATTATTCTTTTGGTCTCTGAAATGACTAGTTAGCATTTCTGGCACATATGTGTATATAACATTTAAATTCTAATTCATGTATTCATTCATTTATTTATTCATTCAAAACATATTTTCTCAGTTTCCATCATGCCTGAAACTGAAAAGGGCATTGATTAGCACTGCATAATAGATTTTGTGATTTTTTTAAGGTTCAAATTAGTCAAAGCAAACATTCTTAAAAGTAGAAATGTGATTTATTATGATACTAACAAGATTCACTATTGAGTGTCTAGTTATCTCCATATTGGTATTATCCACAGGGATCTCATTCTTCTCCATTCTCTTAGAATGCTCCTATTATGAATTCCTTTAAATGTATCAATTGATCTGCCTAGTAGTTCCTTAGCTATAACATATTTTGGAGTTATTCTTATATAGACTTTGATTGAGTTAATAATCAATAACTTAAGGCATAGTTGTCTTTCTTTGTTATACTCCAAATGACCATGTATATATCATGAACAAAATTATAGTAAACATTTATTGCCACATTTTCTATTTTTAATCCTTCTTTTTGTCCATTTTCTCTCTCCAGTATCTCCAGATACTGACACTGTCATGTCTCAGATGACTCAGATGTCTTCTCTTGACAGATACCCTGATCATCTTCCTCCTTCTTTACATCCCCTGGTTCTCATCAAAATTTACTGGTTCTAAAATCAATAATTTATTCCTAATTCCTAAGGTAAGAACTTTTTAATTTAATAAACCCAAAACACTGTTTATATGATGAGTTCATTATATATAAAGAGCAGAGCTCTATGCCACAAAATTGACCACATCTGCTCTTTAACAGTGATTTCTTGAGATGATTCTCGTACCTTCAACTGATAAATATTCCTTTTTAAACTTTTACTATGAAACTTTTCAAACATTCACAAAATTAGAAAAATAACACAATAAATTCCCATGTAGCCATTATTAATGTTTTGCTAATTGTATTTAATCTATCATCCCATCCTATTTTTCTGGAGTATCTTAAGGCATATCCCAAATAACCCATAATTTCACTTTTTATAAATACTTCAGAATATAGTTCACATTCAAAAATTGACAGTAATTTCTTGATATCATTTCCAGTTGTCTCATGTTACTTTATAGTTGGCATGATCATATCAGTACCCAAATAAGCTCTGCATATGCCAAAGTCAATATTTTAATGGTGGCTATTACTGCTTAGATTAAAAAAGTTATGTCTGTACCATAGTAAAGGATAAACACAATGGAAGACTGTTTTATGTAGTAATTAAGTGTCTTACATCTGTAGTCAGCGTCGGGGCTCAGATCAGGGGCTGAGTTACAAGCTGTATAATACTGGATAAATTAGTCTCTCCAAGCCTGTGTTTTCAACTGTAAAATGGGACGTGTGAGCATTTAATGGGCATGTATACTTATTTTATTTTAAAAAAATTTTTAAAGATTTTATTTACTTGAGAGAATCAGAGAGAGCATGAGCAGGGGGAGGGGAAAAGGAAAAGGTCAAGCAGACCCCACTGAGCAGGGAGCCTGACATAGGGTTCACGATCCTAGGACCATGACCTGAGCTGAAGTCAGATGCTTAACCCAGGCACCCCTATATTTAAAAACAGTTGAAATGGTCCTCAGAAACAATCTTGATGAAGAAATTTATCTTATTATTTAATTATTTATTTTTATTATTTTTTACATGGACCCCCTCCTTTATTATTTTATTATTTAATGTAGGTGTTTTTTTCCCTGTGTGTGTGTGTGTGTTTACATTCTGCCTTAGAATATGAAAATCTTAAGATATTAAGCTAGCAAAGAAAAATAACACAACAGACTTAATTCTTCTTGAACCTTATTTAAAGAAAAGAGAGCTTTCCAGAAAGGTGTGTTAGCTGAGGTTTTAGAGACATAGACAAATTAAAACCAACTGATGTCAGCCTTTCAGCATGATTGAGAAACTTTGTTGGTAAATTTCATAGTAGCTGCAGAGTGTGTGTGTGTGTCTTGAGTACTTAATATGCATATTACACTTACATGAGAATATCACAGACACAATAATATGTCAGTTGTTTCTATGAAATCCAACTGATTTAAGGTTTGAACAATGGCACTAATTTGTAAACAATGAAAAGTGTAATTGTGTTCATTTAATCAAGGATACTAGGGTGACATCTAGTGCTCAAATTTCATGAACGGTAGACACATGGCCCTTAGGAGCCCAGCATATAATGGAACAGGCATATACAACTCACACAAAGTATCCAAAGTAACAAAAAATATGACAATTCTCATTTTATATGATTTTCTTATGGAGCATAATCTGATGCTTATTTTGATGTCACATTTTAGGTCTTTAAAATATTAGATTGTTATATCAACAGTATATTCCTATCAGTTTTTCCTGAGATTTTGTGTATCATCATAAAACAGTATCAACAACTGGTGAAATCTGAGCAAACGGCAGGTAAAATCCTAATAACAGGGTAAGAGAACTTTTATGGTGAATAATAATAATACAATTATATTTTAGAAGATTGCTATATGTCAATGTACTTGTTCTTTACCTTTATTAACTCTAATATTCAGGAATTCTATGAGTGAGGTATTCTAGGCATTTTACAGATGTAATCATATCTTAAAGAGTAATGTTTGCAACATTGCCTTGTTGACTGTATAAGTGTGACTGATTTTTATGAGATGACACTGTGTTAGATTACATGACACCAAATTCCACAATACTACAATGATGCCAATTACCAAACCAAAGCACAAAAATGACCACTGATTAGAGGTAACAAAATATGTCTCTGGTCTACCTATAACCTTATAACTGAAATCACCTCAAATATCTATGGCACAACTGTAGTTATAATAGAAACTAATAGAAAATTCAGATAATCAGATTATCTAGAAATAAGGTTTTTTTTTTTTCCCAATGGTTTTATTTGTTTATTTGACAGAGAGAGACTCCGTGAGAGAGGGAACATAAGCAGGGTGGTGGGAAAGGGAGAAGCAGGCCTCCCGCCTCGAAGGGAGACTGATGCAGGACTCAATCCCAGAACACCGGGATTATGACCTGAGCTGAAAGCAGCCACTTAATGACTGAGCCACCCAGGTACCCTAGAAATAAGTTTTGCTCATGAAAGAATATTTTTTATTTTTAAAAATGTCATTAAATGATAGAAGAAGTATTGGTATCTCTTTCATGCTTCACCAGAGTTTATCAACTATTAACTTTGGCATTATCAACATTTTAGGCCAATCTTTTAGTCAGGGGCTGTACTTCAAATTATAAAGAGAATATGGTCCCCAGCCACCTATGCCCAGTATCACAATGATGAAATCTGTGTGGTGATTCTTGAGGAAGACCGTCTGCTAATAGTTCCCATCTTCTTAATTTTATATATATATTCATTCCATAAGAATGTTGAAAATAATTAGGCTTATATAGGTAGTAGAGCAGAACAGTTGTGAATAAGACCAGTTGTGTTTAATGTCTAATAAAGTGAAATATTACTTTTAGTTAAAGTTTAAGAATTATCTCACAGCATAAATTAATTTCAAAATTATATCTCTGGTAGATATAGGCTCTGGTAGGACCTTTTCTGCAAGGCCTGATCCCAAGACGTCTCTATTTGCAAAGGCTAATCATGTGTATAATGAAAGCTGTATATATTTCCCATAATTTTATGGTTTATCTTTTTTTATGCTGTTTATAGAAAATTGATCTCTAATTTTAGGTGGGACATATGAACAGACAAAAAATAAACAAGTTGTTCCATATCATCTCAATATAAGGCAATTCTCTCTCTCTTTTCTCTCTCTCTCTCTTTATTTGTATGTATCTGTATATAGTTAGGTGGTAGAAAGAAATTAGAAGTAGAACAAAAGAACCTGAGGGTTGCTGGGGGGAGGAGGTTTGAGAGAAGGGGGTGGGATTATGGACATTGAGGAGGGTATGTGCTTTGGTGAGTGCTGGGAAGTGTGTAAACCTGGTGATTCACAGACCTGTACCCCTGGGGATAGAGTATTATGCCTCCATCAGAAAGGATGAATACCCAACTTTTGTAGCAACATGGACAGGACTGGAAGAGATTATGCTGAGTGAAATAAGTCAAGCAGAGAGAGTCAATTATCATATGGTTTCACTTATTTGTGGAGCATAACAAATAGCATGGAGGACATGGGGACTTAGAGTGGAGAAGGGAGTTGGGGGAAATTGTAAGGGGAGGTGAACCATGAGAGACTATGGACTCTGAAAAACAATCTGAGGGTTTTGAAGGGACGGGGGGTGGGAGGTTGGGGTACCAGGTGGTGGGTATTATAGAGGGCACGGATTGCATGGAGCACGGGGTGTGGTGCAAAAATAATGAATACTGTTATGCTGGAAATAAATAAAAAATAAATAATTAATTAATTAATTAATTATTAAAAAAAAAAAAGAAGTAGAACAAAAGGACTGAAAAATGAGCACAGATAATTTACATGGTAAAAAGTGGAAACAATATGGCATAGTGAGGGGGACTTGACAGACATTTCAAAGAAAATTTTAGTGTAATTTTTAACTAGTTCTATGACCATGGGTAAAGTTTCATAAATATTTTTTGGTAAAAATAAAAAGATGAATAACTGAACTATCAGAATCTCATTTTCCTTCTATAGAAAGAAAAGGATTATATATACTCTTCATATCACTCGAGAAACTTACAAATATCAGGTGAACTAATGAGGTCAGAAATACATTATTTGTAAAGATCAAATAAGATGTGTACTATAGAAATCCCCCCAATTTCCTATTAAAATTTCTGAAAATTTATAAAATGACAACAACTGTTAATAGCACTATAAGACAACATTAAGTCACAGCCTAGGCAAAATCTCAACTAAATTCCTTGTCACTCCTTTCCATTTTCCAAATTATTTTAACAATACTTACTAAACATGGGGTTCAACTTTTCTATTTGAAGTTTTTCTCTACCAGTATAATTTTTTTGGCTTTTGGATTTGACCTTGTCTTGGTAATACCAACAATAATTCCAGAATTCAGCAAGTATTTTTTAGTGGTTAGAAATTATTATCACCTTTTGATACTCTTTTAGTAAGTTCACAGTTCTTTCATAATTATATCTGTAATTCTTCCTCATCTTTGTGAATAACAAAGCAAATAACAAAGTAAATGAAATAAAGTGTGTGGAGAATTTATTTAGTGGGCATGTATAATTTTGCATATAAACAGCAGGCTCAAAGCTAAGCTTTTGGAGATAGATTAACAGATGTGATATGTTAGAGTCCTAGAAAGCTATGTATAAGTTCAAATTCATTAAGTTTAATGCAATTCCCCAAGTAATTAAAAAATCCTTTATGATGAAGCAACAGAATTAACAAAAAAGCTTATATAAATGAAGTTGATACACACACACACACACATACATACACAGGTAGCAAGCTATATATTTATTCTTTGTTGAATTTTTGAGAAAAAAAGTATCGAATCACATCAAAATAAGTATTTTAAGTACAAAACACTAAAGCAATAGAATAGATATGGAGTTTTTAAATGCATGATGAACCAAATACCAAAAGGAAAGCTGTATTCTTTTAGAAAATGAAGTTACTTCTGTCAAGTAAAAATTCACCTTATTTCAACTGCTTTGTATGTTCATGTTCTGGCATATTGGGTTTTCTTCAAGAGAAGCACTAATTTACTTTGTAGTGTAGAGAAACTTTCTATTAGTATTTAAAAGCTCAATGCTCCCTTGTCTTATGAAACATGTTATTAACTGTTAATCCACACAACACCCCTTGTTAAATAGCTCATTATTATTATCTTCACTTTCCAGCTGAAGAAACACACTAAGAGAGGTCACGGAGTGAGTCAAGGCCAGGATTAGCAATGAAAAGCACCCAGTTGTTGGTGCTTTCCTTGGTCTACCAGGCCACACTAAATAAGTGAGATGGCCTGCCTGGATAGCCACAAAGAATGGGAGCTGACCCAGAGCTTGTGTAACCAAACTCCTAATAAAGACAGCCTGTGTAGTTCTTGCCTGTGGACTTCATACAAGTTACCCTAAATTTGAATTGGTGGGGCCCTCACTAATATTCTTGACCTAGATCCTGAACGTTGCCCTTACAATTTCTCACCTCATGTCACCATCACTACTGAAACCCTGTGAGTTTACCTGTGGTTTGCTCTACTCTGAACCCATTTCTAAGGAGAGAAAGGTAAACAGTGTTGAGGGCATTTTACAACTTAGGTGATATTTCTGGAGGGGCTGGAATCTGTCTTAATTCTCAAATTTATAATCGCTGTGGGTTTTTATCTGTTTGGGAAAAAAATAAATGCACATGTAATAAAAACTCACTGAAATTCTAGACAGTACCTGGGGTAGAAGCAAGAGATATAGTATATTTTATGAAATACTGACAAGGAAATATAGACAATGAAGACATGAATTTTCTAAATAATTAACTTATTATTGTTAAGAAGTCTTTCACAGTAGCAAGCACTTTAACCTTAAAAAGAAGTATGATTAAAAAAAAAAAAGAACTTTGGTCAAGGAAATAGAAAAGAACTCTTAAAACCACCTAATAGCAAACAAAAATACTGGGGCTTTATTGGAACATGTAGCTTTCACGGCTTTTGAAATGTGGAGGATATGGATTATCAATAATGTTTATCAAAACATATTCTTATTTTATTTTTATTTTTTAAAGATTTTATTTATTTATTTGATAGAAATCACAAGTAGGCAGAGAGGCAGGCAGAGAGAGAGGGGGAAGCAGGCTCCCTGCTGAGCGGAGAGCCCTATGCAGCGCTGGATCCCAGACCCTGGGATCATGACCTGAGCCGAAGGCAGAGGCTCCAACCCACTGAGCCACCAGGTGCCCCCATATTCTTATTTTAATTAATCTAACATCCCATTGGTAAATAAAAATTGATCAAAGAGGCATATAAAGGTTTACCTATTGGTAAAATATTCTACCAATATTATATAATATTTAATATATTTGATGTAACTGATGAAATTTATAAAATGTTTTGCTTTGTATAATGAAATACAGTTCTAAGTTATTTTTTCTTAAGTTAAATGAAATGAAAACAACATTCCCTAGGATGGGGGAAAATAATAAAATATGTTAAAGCTGGTAGGAAAAACAAAATAGAACTATTATCTACAAAAACAACTGAATATATTATTTGTTTCCATACTAAAAAATCATACTTCAAAATCTGGCCCAGATGACTTCACTATTGAAATCTTCCACATATTTGGGAAGAAATAATAATTCTACATACATTCATAGAAGAGAAAAACAAGGAACAGTCTCCACCTTACCTTGTGGGGTCAGCACAGCCTTTACTCTAAAATTTTAAAAGGGCATAATGAGAAAGGAAAATTACAGAAAAATTTTTTCGGAAAACATAGATGAAAATTTCTAAATGAAATGTGAGCAAATCAAATCATAAAACAGATAATACAACTACATTAAGGTTTATTTTAGATCTGAAGAGAAGTTTAACATTCAGAAAGTGATCGATCTAATTCGTCACACTGACAGAATAAAGGAGGGAAAATGGCATAGTAACATCAACAGATACAGGAAAAGCTTTTATAAAAGTCAATATTCTTGCATGATAAACTTTTAGCAAACTAAAAATAGAGGAGAATCTTCTTAATTTGGTGAAGAATATCTACAAATGTCTACAGCATACATTATATTTAATTAAGACATATTAAAAATTTCCCATCAAGACTGGGAACAAGAAAGTCTGATATCATTACTTTTTCCAACTTTGCACTGGATGACCTAGCCTGTGCAATATTATTAAAATCTCTGCTGAGCAGATAGCCTGATGCAGGGCTTGATCCCAGGACTCTGGGATCATGACCTGAGCCAAAGGCAGAGGCTTAACCCACTGAGCCACCCAGGTGCCCCAATAAATGAAAACTTTAAAAAATGATATGACTGTTGAATAAAAAACAATTAGAAAATAAAAATTTTTAAAGAAAGTATTAATTTAGCATCAAGCACATAAAATTCCTTATATATTTATCTAATAAAAATTGCGTATAATCTTTGACCATAAAACTATAAAATATTACTTAGAAAAATTAAAGAGGAGATAAATAAATGAAAGAATTTATTGAATTTTGTAAATACAGTAATTCTTTCCCAAATTACATAGAGTAACTAAATAGATTCAATGCAATCCCAATTAAAGTCAAAGCTTTATTTTTATAGACATTAATAAGTTTATTTTAAAATTCAATAGTGCAATTGCTGGGTCATAGGGCAGTTCTATTTTCAAATCAAAATGCAAAAATGTCAAGATGAGGCAAGGTGATATTAAATGAAAACAAAGTCAGAGTATTTACACTATCATACACCATGATCACCAAGCAATCACAGTAAATAAATTTTTATGATACTGACACACGGAGAGAAAATCTGGCCAATGGCATATAATAAACATCGAGGAACAGTATTATATAAACAGCCACAGACTTACGATAAAGGTGACATTACATGGCACTGGGGTAAAAATTAGGTTAATAAATCTTAATTTTTATATCTGGAATACTCCAAAATTGATTCCAGATGAAGTGTAGAACTAAATGTGAAGTACAAAACAATGCAGGCTGTAGGAGATAATATATGTGAATGTTTTCATGACCAAAATAATAGCTTTCTGAATGAGGAAACAAAAATCATTAGCCGAAGATAACACTAATAATTTGTGCCTATTTATCAAAATATTCCATAAAGACAGTTTAAAATATAATATACACATACATATCTATACACACACAGAGTCACATACATACATATTACATATAATGTTTAGGAAAAATAAACAGACTACATAAAAAAAATCTACAACTCAAGAAACATAGATAGATGACCCCACAGAAAAATGTAAGCAAAACATTTGGACAGGCATTTCACAAAGAGGATATGTAAATTAAAACCACACTGTGACAAGTATTTATAAGGTCTACAAGAGGAAAACTATAAATTTCTGATAAATGAAATCAAATAAAAACTAAATAAATGGAAAGGTATTCCATGTCCATGAATAGGAAGACTCCATATTATCAACATATCAGTTTTTCCCAAACTGATCTATAGATTCAGTATAATCCCAATCAAATCTCAGCAAGGTTACTTTGTGGATATTGACAAACTGATTCTAAAGTTTAGATGGAGAAGCAAAAGAACCAGAATAGTTAGCGTGGTATCAAAGAACAAAGTCAGGGGATTGACAGTACCTGAATTTGAGACCTACTATAAAGCTACAGGAATCAAGACAATGTGCTATTAGTGAAAAAACAGAGATAGCTCAATGGAACCAAATAGCAAAACCAAAAATAGACCCACAAAAACGCGGTCAATTGATTTTTGGCAAAGCAGCAAAGACTGTCTTCTCATGTTATGGAACAACTGGACATACACATGTTGATGAATAATGAATCTAGATTCATCAAAAAATGAACCTAGATAATTCAGAAAGACTTTATGTTCTTCACAAAAATTAACTCAAACTGGATCATATATTCAAAACTATAACACTCCTAGAGGATAACATAGGAGAAAACCTAGATGACCTTAGATATGATGATGACTTAATAGATATAACACCAAAGGCACAATCCATGAAAGAAATAATCGGTAAGCTGGACTTCATTAGAATTAAAACTTCTGCGAAAGTCCATGTCAAGAGAATAAGAATACAAGTCCACAGACTGGGAGAAAATTTTGCAAAGACACATCCAAACTGTATAAAGAATTTTTTTATTCTTAAAGATTTATTTATTTGAGAGAGAGAGAGAGAGAGTGAGTGCTCCCACATGAGTGGGGGTAGAGGGGCAGAGGGAGAAAGAATCCCCACTGAGCACAAAGCCTGACAACACAGAGCTTGATCTCAGGTCCCCAAGATCATGACCGGAGATGAAATTAAGAGTTGACACTTAACCAACTGAGCTACCCAGGCACCCCTAAAATATACAAAGAACTCTTAAAACCCAACAATAAGAAAATGAACTACTGATTTTAAAATGGGCCAAAGATCTAAACAGACCCTTCTCTAAAAAAGATATTCAGAGAGTAAATAAGCATATGAAAAGATGTTCTAAAATCATGTCACCAAAAAAGTACAAATTAAAGTAGCAGTGAGATGTCACTACATAGCTATTAGAATGGACAAAATTTGGAACACTGGCAACACCAAACATTGTCAAGAATATTGAGCAATGGGAACTTTTATTCCTTGCTAGTGAAAATTCAAAATGGTACAGACACTTTAGGACACAGTTTGGTAACTTCATACAAAACTAACATATTCTTAGCATATGATTCAGCAGTCACTCTCCTTAGTAATTACCCAAGGGAATTGAGAACAATGTCCACACAAAAATCCTGCACATAAATGTTTACAGGAACTTCATCCAGAATTGCCAAAATTTGAAGGCAACCAATATGTCCCTCAGTATGTGAATGAATTAATAAACTGGAATACAACAGAAAATTATAGAATTCTAGATTCCAAACAATGGAATATTATTCAGTTCTAACAAGAAATGAGCTATCAAACCATGAACAGACAAGGAAACTTAAATGAATATTGTTAAGTGAAAGTGTGAAAAGGCTATATATTCTATGATTCCAACTACATAACATTCTGGACAGAAAAAAATGTGGAAACAGTAAAAAGACAACTGGATCATTGTGGGCAGGGGATAGGATAAATAGAGCACAAAGGATTTTTAGGGCGGTGAAAATGCCCTGTATCATATTATAATGATGTCATTACACATTTGTCCAAATCCACAGAATGTACAACAAGAAGAGTGAAACTTAATGTAAACTATGGCCTTTGGGTGATTATGATGTGTCAATGCAAGTCTTCCATACTAATAAAGTTACCACTGGTGGGTAACGTTGGTAATGGGGGAAACCATGCATGGGTGGGGGGAGGGGACATATGGAAAATCTCTGTACCTTCTTCTTGGTTTATCATGAAACTAATACTGTACTAAACAAATTAAAGTCTTCCAAAAAAATTACATAAAATAAACACACACACACACACACACACACACACACACACACAATGACACCACTGTACATTTGCCAGAAACGCTGGGGTGCAAGTACTGCAGTAAGAATATGAATAAGTACAATGTTTTTGGAAAGCTATCAGTGTATCTCCTAAAACAAAATATACTAATATCTTATAGCACAACAAATTCACTATTGAATATTGTAGATTTGAATATATATGTTCAAAGGAAGGATATGTAAAAAAATTAATAATATCATTGTTTGACATAGTGAAATACTGGAAACAACCCAAATATCCATGAATAGAAGAACTTACATAATTTTAGAATACTGATCTTCTAAATGGAATATTGCATGACCATGAGTATGAGCAATCTATTTCTATAAGCAACAATATGGACAGTCTCACAGACATAGCACTGAGTGAAAGAAAACAGACACATATACAAAAATACTATATGATTACATTTATTTAACTGTCTCCAATAGGCAAAACCAATCTGTGTGATAGAAGTCATAACAACTATTCTCTTTGGGAATGTAGGAGGAGTCAAGCCAAAGTGAGCTGGCCAAGCAGAATAATATTGATGGTGTTTAGCCAGATCATAGAAGAGTATAAAGGAATCTTCTAATACTATTGTATATCTTGATCTGGGTGATAGTTAAAAGGTGTGATTAACAGATAAAAATAATTGAAAGGTACTCTTAAGATCACACACACACACACACACACACGTTTGTTATGCATCACACATTCTTAGAAAATTAAATAAAAAGCAGAGATCACTTCAAAGACAAAGGGCATAAAATTTTGAAAATTTCATAAAATTATGAAAAATTTTTTCATAAATGTGAAACAATAACTAAATTCAAGTAACAAATCCCATATAAACAGATCAAGGTAAGGCTAAGAGGAAAAACCATTGCTAATCCTGCCTCCAAAATTCAACAGTTTTCTATTACTTGCCAAAAGATATTTTTTCATTGAGCAGCCATTGTTCATAGATGTCAATTGTTTTCAGATGAGATAAACATTTCCTTCCATAAGTATATATTGTCTTTCTTAAATCCAGGCTCTACTGCATAAATAAATTCTCAAGTCATAAGGGAGATGAGTTCAGCCAACATACCACCACTATTAAAAAATAAATCCAAAGTACACATTTCTCTTGCCATGAACCAAATTCAAAATGTTCAGGTTATCTGTAGTGAAGCCTGAGTGTGTTTTATTCCCTTCTTGATTCAAAACACCAGAGAGATCCTTCATGCCAGCTGGTTGCAGCAGAAGCCAAACACATAAATGAAAGAGCAAGTTATAAAGCCATCAGTGCTGCCTCCTACTTAAACAGCTTGCCCTGTTATCAAATGTCAAACTATTCCTCATTCCAGGGTCCTCCCCTTGGATTGGGGACCTAGCAGTTTAGTTTTAAGCACTCTATCCATAATAATAATAAAATAAACCAAGTTTTCTAAATCTACTCCCTAGATGCAGGCAGAGATACTCTTTAGCTTTGCACACTATTACTCATGTCCTGAGATAGTTTTATTACGGTTACTCTGATTATTACTACTTTTCTGGCTAATCAGTGTCTTTGAGGCCCCTGAACATTTAACCACAGCCATTCTATTTCAGTCCCTTATTCACCCCATTCCTTTAGCAAATTTAGGATGAAAGACAAAACAGATCAGGCCCTAGGGTCATTGTCATTACCCATGCTGTTCTGAGCACCCTGGGACTCAGGTCACACACAACCCCATGATAGCTTCATTATCGTGGGTTAAAGAGGTAATACATGTTCCTAAAGAGAAGCACATTCATTAATTCATAATGTGAATTGGGATTAGGGCATAAGAGATTTCCCTTATTTCAGTTTACTATTTCATATTGTTGAGGCATAATGTACATACCTCCCCTGATCCTTGTATTGTCTTGTATATCAAAGACAATTCAATAAATACAATCCTATATTCTAGCATCAACTTAAAGAATTATAAAATTTTAGCACTGAACAAGATAAATCAAATTACAAAGAAAATTTATAGATGAAGACATGACTAACAAAGATCCATGACTTGTTCAAGATCATACCACTACTCATTTGGTGTTAAGTAATCTGTTTTATATTTTATTACTGTGTGACAGAGGTAAACAGAGAAACAAATGGAGTAATTTTCTAGCCTCTGGAAAACTGGGTAGTAGAATAGTCTCAAAATGTGTTACTGATGGGGTGCAGAGTAACAATTTTTGAGACAACTGACTTAAGTAGGCTACATTACTTTGCTATCATGATATTTAGTAGGATATATTTCATTTTATATATATATGATATACATATACACATGATATATGTATATATGTATGCTATATGTGCATCATGCATGTACATATATTAGCACTTTTTGAGAACTGAAAACTCAAGATCCTCAGAAATTTAAGAGAGAATGTGATTGTAACTTAGAACTTCTTAAGCCAAGACTTAAGGACTTTAAGAGACCACAGAAATTCAAAGGGTCTATTAATCAGCTGATATTTGTAAAGTATTTTGTATTTGCATATATGTGTATACTTCCGCATGTCTGGAATATGTGTTTATAGCTTTTACTAGATTCTCCAAGTTTAAGAACAGTTTAAGAACAGTTTAAGCATCCGTGTTCTATACTCAATTTTGTATTATTTGTTCAGGTTCACTCAGCCAAAAGATCTCCTTTCCTTTGTCAAAATATGAACCCCTTGGCTACAATAATCCATATTTTGTACTCTTCAGTGTTAACCTATTCACATCTAAAATCTGGAGAGTCTGAGTTAGGTCAAGCCTTCATCAAGTTTCATTTTCACAACATGAATATTCCAAACTTAATGGATCGGTTTTGCTGAGTCCAGTAGAATTCTTTCAAAAGTGGTAGCAGATATCTAAACTCACGCTGTCTTTCAGGATCCCAAATCAATTCATCCAATGACTACTGAATGGTATATTTCAGGAACTATATTACACTGGCACTATAATATAAATTCCTGTAAGGAATATACTGACGGATTCCGATTACCAAGGGAAATTGGTTGCTGGTATGGTGGAAACAAGGGGGACTATGTTTGGAACCTAGGAGATTTTCTGAGGTTCTTTTTAGTACGGCCATGATAATAGTAAAGATTAATGGAAAACTACAGGAACCTTTGGCAGAGTGAGTGAGGATTCAGAAAGTTCTGAGGATTCAGAACTTTCAGGAAGCAAAGAAGATTTGCATCTACATCACCAGTTCCAAGAAACTATGATCCTACCTTACATTCTTGTAAGGTCCTATGAAAATCTGTAAGAGCTTTAAATGCTACCAAACTGGAACAGGTATTTGAAAATCATTCCTAGCTTCCCCGGATGGTCACCAAGATGAAGTCAACACTTGGCAAAGCAGCCAAAGAGCCTGGCTACTGTCCTTTCTGGAGCATGTGATGGAGAGGTTAGAATTTGGAACTTGACCAATGAAAATGTATCTGCACAATGCAAACATATGAGGGGTTTTGTATGAAGAATATGTACTCGTTTATGTGGGATTTTTTTTTTTTTTCTGCTGTCAATGACAAAACTGTGACGTAGTGGAAAATAGATGGACCAGGCTATGGAGAAGAGGAGGAACTAACCACCACAGACAATATTAGGAAAGGGAGTAAATACAGGAATTGATCATCACAGGAAAGAAGCTGTTTTTTCCACATGTGGACACCAAGGAGACATTTGGAATGAGCAAAGAACCAATCTTATATGTTTGATGACCTGGGGATGAAACAGTATAAATAGTGTTAAATTAAACCCAATTGAGACATTTCTCTTGGGAAGTTGTGCTTCTGACAGGAATACTGTGCTTTATGATATGAAACAAGCTACTCCTCTGAAAAAGGTCATCTTAAAGATAAGAACAAATACAATTTGTCGGAACCCTATGGAAGCTTTCATTTTTACTGCAGCAAATGAATGTCACAACTTAAGTACTTCCGATATACACGCGCTGAACACTCTTGGTCCATGTGGATCATGTATGTATGGTGCTTGATGTGGATTACTCTCCCACTAGGAAAGAGTTTGTGTCTGCTAGTTTTGATAAATCTATTCGAATCTTTCCTGCAAACAAAAATAGAAGCAGGGAAGTCTATCAAAAAAAAAAAAAAAAAGAATGTAACATGGGTTACAGTAAAGTGGGACTTCTAACAGCAAATATATTATGTGTGGATCTGATTAAATGAACATTCGTCCACAGAATGCCAATGCTTCCGAAAAAGTGGGTATGCTTACATCACGAGAAAAAGCAGCCAAAGATTATAACCAGAAACTGAAGGAGACATGTCAACATCATCCTCATAAAAAAAATGCATGGTTTGTCACAAATATCTATCAAAATCTATCTACAGCCAGATTCAGGAACAGCACATCATGAAAGAAGCTCGTCAATGAAAGGAAATGAATCAACTCAAACAGAGAAAGCCTGGATCTCTGTAGGCTGTGTCAGAAAAGAATACATAGTGGCAGTTGTGAAATAACACTTGATATTCCTACCAATCCTGACATATAATTATTCATTACATTTTTATCTGCAAACCCAGTAAATAAAAATACTGGCTCTAGAATAATCAATTCAGTTATATGTGCAGAATGCTACCCTGAAAATATATCCTGAAAGGTGACCTGGTTGAGAAGACTATCCAACATTTTGTCCTTGATCTGTTTTCTCATTTCATTGAGGAATAAAGCATTTGCCAACTTACCTACTTTTACTGTTAAAAAATGCAGATATACTTTCATGCTGATCTATTATTATAAATATACTATACATATGAATTTAAATTTAAGACCAAACATCTCTTTGTTAAATTTTTTTTATTATTATGATGTTCAGTTAGCCAACATATACTACATCATTTGTGTCTGATGTAGTGTTCAATGATTCATTAGTTACATATAACCCCCAGTGCTCATCACAACACATGCCCTCCTTAATACCCATCACCCTGTTACCCCAGTGTCCACATATGAGTGAAACCATACGATAATTGTCTTTCTCTGCTTGACTTACTTCACTTAGCATAATCCCCTCCAGTTCCATCCATGTCAGTGCAAATGGTGGGTATTCATCTTTTCTGACAGCCGAATAATATTCCATTGTTTATATATACCACATCTTCTTTACCCATTCATCTGTTGAAGGGCATCTCTGCTCTTTCCAGAGTTTGGCTATTGTGGACATTGCTGCTATGAACACTGGGGTACATGTGCTCCTTCTTTTCACTGCATCTATATCTTCAGGGTAAATACTCAGTAGTGCAATTGCTGGGTCATAGGGTAGCTATATTTTTAACATCTTGAGAAACCTCCATACTGTTTTCCAGAGTGACTGTACCAGATTGCATTCCCACCAACAGTATTAGAAGGCTCCCCTTTCTCCATATCCTCACCAATATTTGTAGTTTCCTGTTTTGTTAATTTTTCCCATTCTAACTGATGCAAGGTGGTATCTCGTTGTGGTTTTGATTTGTATTTCCCTGATGGCTAATGATGTTGGGAATATTTTTTGTTAACTTTAATATTACTTTGGGTAATTATTGCAATGATTCTTACTATGATTACCTATAACATGTAGATTTATGTCAGAACTTTTTTGATTCAAATAATTTTCTATGCTTTATTTGTATTTGGCTTTTTGATACTTGAAAGATGATCACATATAAACTTTTATTAAAAAAATTATATTTTATAGTCAAGTCAAGATAATAAAACATCCTTTTTCTCAGGAAAAAAATTCCTATAGGGAACAAACTGTGCTGTTTCTAAACGCATTTTTCATTATTAAAGTTTGCTGGTCTTCTAATAACAGCATCTGCGAGTGTTACTGTATGCCATATCTATTTTTTTGTTTTGTTCTTGTTTTTGTTTTTTGTCTTATAAGCCTAGTAAAGGCAAGGACTGGCTCATGATTCTTCTATCTCAACTTCCTTCTGGGGAGACTTACTATACTGTAAAGGCCAGGAAGTGAAAAAAAAATAACCTTTCCCTGAACAGCATCCAGGTAAGTTTCCACAGGTGACTTATATTCTTGAATCATGCCTGTGCATCTATTCACATGTGGAACTATGTTAAATGTGGAAAGGAGCAGAGCCTGTACAAGGCATCCATTTTGCTGGTGCAAATCTATTAGGTCTAATGAGGCTTTGGAAACTAGGTTCTAGAAGTTGTTGTCTGTTCTTGGAATAGCAGCTAAAGTGCTAAGATCTACACTCATCAAGTAAACATGTCTTTCTGATTCTCCATCTCCTCTCTTTAAAAAAATTTTTTTAAATAAAAATTGTATATGTTGAAGGTGTACAACGTGGTGACTTGATTACCATCTTTTTGACTGTGGCAGATATGGCAATCAGCTATGGAGGCCCAGTCATTTGAATAGTTTGGAAAAACCAAATTCCTTATATAAAATCCACTTTTGCTGAAAATAAAGTGGCTCCTGTTTTTAATCCACTTCTGACTGTTACATGGGCACTCAATTTTTGTTGACTGAATGCATACCATTCTAAGGAGGCATAAAATACCTTAAAAAAGAGAAGAACGCTACAAAGAATGTTCACCTGTGTTTCTGGGGAGGCAGAATCTAAAACAGCAATTTGCACATAATTAGTTCATGCACTGGTGTTTTCTGGATCAACCCCTGGACTGGGCAGTGAAGGAAGGTAAACTGTGATGCATATTCAACAAAGGCATCAACAATCATACCAGGAAATGGTTTTTATGAGTTGTTCAGAACTATGAAGAGTGACAGACCCCTGCATCAACTAGTAACTGGTTGTGAACTGACATCTTCCCAAAGGGTGCAGTCATGGCTAAGCAGTAGTGTTCCTGGCTTAGGGCAATTCCTAAAGAAAACTTGCTGACTCATTTGAGAGCTGTCACCCACCAACACTCTCAGCAACTAGGGAAATGAGTGGTTTTGTTCTGAAAGGGGGAAGGAACAGATCTGGGCCCTGTGCTATGGCATCTACCTCAAGATCTGGGCAGTGTGCTATGGCATCTACCTCACAAAGACAGCATTAAGGAAAAGCAGCCATGTGACTTGGAACATGAAAAACTTGATTTGAGTAACATTTCTTCCACCTACTAGCTATGGGAATTAGGACATAAAATGTCAACTCTCTGAATTTGTTTCCTCATCTATAGAAATGTAATAATAATAACACATTATTGTATATAATAATAATCTTACATGTTAAAGGTTTATTGTAATATATGCAAAAGAACATGGCAATCTACAGATCTTTCAAGAAGGTAAGTATAAACTTAGTAGCTACAATACAATTCATACAAGCCTTAAAATTGCTTACTGAGTTAATTGAGCTGTATATTTTTAACATGTACACTTTTCTACATCTGTAATTTACTTAACAAGAAATAAAAAAGGCTCACCTGGCAGGTAATCAAAACGAGAGAATTAAGCACACTACTCACTAACCAGCGGCTGGCCACCATTTAAGAGAGCTGTGTCATGGGTGTAGCCTGAGGATGGTTTATTTACTTATATTACAACTAAAAACTTAGTTATTATTTTGCAGGAAGTTTGGCTCAAAATGACATGGTCTGTTTTTAAATCAGTGCTTGATTTAGCCATATGTATACTATTGGAATAATAAGAGAAAACTACAGAGAAAGCAAATCAAAGAGAGAGAAAAATATAATACATTTAATTTCTTCATTCATTCTTACATTTATGAATTTATCAAATGACAGGTTATCATGAATACACTTTGTGGAAAGATTCAATTATTAGGACATGCATGTCATGACAATGACCTTCTTTGAATTTAAATGAAAATAAACTATCCAACCCTTTTGTGCCAGTGTTAGTATACCTCGACAGGCCTGGAAGGGCATTCCAAGTAAGAGTTATCAAGAGCTAGGTTTTCAAAACTAATCCGATGCCCCACTAAACTTGTCATCACTGTTATGTAGCATGTCATTTTCTTTAAAAAAAAAAAAAAAAGATTAAATTGAAACCATGGTGCCTTTAAACTTTTCAACATAAAATCTCCCACAGTTCCACTTATATTCTAGGATTCAATGCAGTGATCAAGGCCCTATGATGTATATGCCAAAGACAACATGGGGATGGTGGAGGGGGCAATATATGGTACCACGTACACAGTTCCTTTTCTATTTCTTAAGACAGCTCCTATCATTAAGAGTACTGACGATCACATATTCTTTAATTTCTGTCAAGACCCAGTTTGGTTGCCCCTTCTTCCTCAAGTTGGTGAATAAACAAATTAACCATCCTCAGGCTAAAACCATAACACACCTCTCTTTAAAAGTGGTCAACCACTGGTTTAGTGAAAAGTATACTAAATTTTCTTGTATCTGATTACTCTCTAGGTGAGCTCTTGGTTTTTTCTTTATTTTTAGAAAACAAAATATGTAGAAAAGTATGTAAACTCAGATTTACTGAATTAGATTCTCCAGGGACAGGGTCCTACTATCTTTGCTTTAATACATTACTAAAATTAAGAAACATGGGACTAAGGAAACAGAGACATGCTATTGCCTTTATTGTTTTAATGCAGGCAGGCAGAAAACACTAGTTATCTCATTAGTGACATACATATGTATTCACTACTAGAAAATAGTAATTCCTTATTTACTAAATAAAGTTAACCATCTTTTTATAAACATATGTAAACTTCAGGTTGTCTTGTCTCTTAGGTAATGACATTAATAATCACATCTCCTGGATTCAATGAGCAGTTACGAGAATGTCCAGGAGGTTTCCTGATGACAATTTTCCTTGCTTTAATTGTTCAGTAAATATAATGTCTATAATGAGTACACAGAGAGAAGCCAGCTGAAGGGAACACTGTGTTTTTTTATAATCGTCTCTCCTGACTTCCATTTACTTGGCTTTATTTTCCAATTGGAAATGGTGAAGTCCTCAATATTTTCTGAAAGCCAGAAACAATGTTTACACGACCTACATAATTTACATGGTAAATTCCACTTCATGAGTGACTAAATTTTAACTTCAGAAACAATATTACCTTCCTGAGTTTTCAAACAGGAAAAGCCACCTTTAAAAATGACTAAAGACAACAGAGTCTTTCAATTTTGAAAATTAACAGATTTAAAAAAAATAATGATTCATTTTACATGTTGATGTAAATAATGATTCATTTTAAGTTTCAATAAGCCTTTGATTATCTGCTATGTACCAGGAACTGATTCATGTCATCAGTGAAACCAGAGCACTTTTTTCCCTTCCGCTGACCACTGTTGACTCTCATTACTTTCCCCTCGCCAAAAAAACTGGAGATGTGTGAATTCGAAGAGAAATTGGAAGTATGATAACAGATAACACAGGGCATTGCAACCCAGGAAAATTAGCATGTAAGAAAGTAGTCTGACCTAAAAGAAAATTTGTAGACAAATAATAATTTATCTGAAAAAATTTACTTCCATTAATTTTGGTCTTCTGATCCTTATACTTTCACATAATTACTAGATTAATATAAGTCATTACTAAACATTATAGAAAAGAGAAACTGTAAAACACTTGGATTCCAATAAGCACAGTGGTATTTTTTTTTTTAGCACAGTGGTAAATATTAAAGAAACCAACCATGTGATAACTCCTCTTAAAATATATAGAAGGGGTGGCAGAGTATAATGGACATAAACCTAGTGTTTGGATTTATACTAAACTGATTGATTCCAAAGTCAACCCAGGCATACCAACTTTGGACAGTTTACTTAACCTAACTGGATACAGCTCCAAATTTAATTTCAAGTTCTACTACCTCTGAAAAATTAATTGTCAAATTGGAACAGGGTCCACATTTATAAGATAATTTTTAAAAATACCTAACTTGTGCTTTGTCTCCCCCTCCAATTTCCCCCAACTCACTTCTCACTCCATGTGGATTCTGAGAAACAAACTGAGGGTTTTGGAGGGGGCGGGGGTGGAAGGTTGGGTGAGCCTGGTGGTGGGTATTATGGAGGGCACGTATCGCATGGAGCACTTGGGTGTGGTGAATAAACAACAAATGCTGGAACACTGAAAAGAAATAGAATAAAATAAAATGGAAAAAAGTGTAAAAAATAACTATCTCATAGAGTTTTATAAGTAGTAAATGTGACTGTATTGGTATAGCAAAACAGGATCCCTTTACTTCTATCCTCAACTGTGTTTGGCTATGATGCATGAGAGGTGATCAGTATTAACAAGAAAGAGGCCCTCTGCACAGAAGACTCCTATTTTCCTCCTACAAAGAAAGAAGTAAGATTATTCCCCTATATCAGACATGAAAGTCAGTCTCCCCCTCCATCATAATGGATGTCTAGATATTTATCACCAAGTAGGTCTAAAGGAAATCTTATTGGAAGAATAACAAAATTCTGACATTCTTTGTATTCTGTGTGCATTCTTGATAAGCTGGATAATTGTGTTCTGTTTGATAATGTGTTATATTTACTTGTTATATTTACCCCCCATTCAGAGGGGGCGAGGACACATGTAAAGAAACCACATTCCAGCACAGTGCCAATCATAATATAAACATTCAGTAAAGGAGTTTGTCATATTGCAGCTGACTTTATAGACACAGGGGCTGGTCTGACAGAGAGAGAGAGAGAAATAAAAAAAAAATACTGCTCCTAAACATGTTTCTTTCTGAAGCACTGGGGTGCAGCATAGACAGGTCTGGGTGAGACAGAGGATGAGGAGAATGGATGAACAGAGAAAAGTTCTCAAGATTTTTCATAAACCCCTTATAAATATGGCAAACATATTTCTGCTCTCCTCCGAAGTATAAGGGGAATTCATTCAAGGAAGCATTTTAAAGATTTTTTTTTTAAAGATTTTATTTATTTATCAGAGAGAGAGAGGGGAGAGAGCGAGCACAGGCAGACAGAATGGCAGGCAGAGGCAGAGGGAGAAGCAGGCTCCCCGCCGAGCAAGGAGCCCGATGTGGGACTCGATCCCAGGATGCTGGGATCATGACCTGAGCCGAAGGCAGCTGCTTAACCAACTGAGCCACCCGGGCGTCCCTCGAGGAAGCATTTTATACTGAAAACTTTTATACTTCAGAATTATTATTAATTGCTCTTTTGTTCTGACAAAGACATTAACAAAAATCCATAAATCATAGTATGTTTTACCTACTAAAAAGAGTTCTAAAGCCCAGAGTGTGAGGGAATAAGAGTGTGCAAGAGTCTCACATGTTGTGGGCTTTCTCTTAGAAAGTTCCCAACAAATCATAGCCCTGATAGTACAGAGATACCACACCTCAGGCAAGTTACTTATCGTCTATAAGCATTAGTTTCCTTACCTTAAAAATGAGAGTAAAAAAGACAATAAAACCCACAGTATACATGATTTTAAACAAAAGAAACTTACTCTTGATTCTGGCTTCCAATTGGCTGGCATATTTTTGTGCCTAACAGAGCCTGAGAGAATGACACCAATTCTAAGAATTTACTTATTTTAGAAAAAGCTTTCATTTTCAGGCTTCTGGGAATGCTTTATGCCAACAAAGTGTGGAAAACTGAAGAGAAGTGCTTTTTGTTTTAGAAAGTCCCTATGAGGTTTTTTTTTTTTTTTTTTTGAATGTACAAAATAGCCTGTGAAATAGTTTGTAGTAGAAAGTTAAAAGTTAAATTTAAGGGGCACCTGGGTGGCTCAGTTGGTTGAGCAACTGCCTTCGGCTCAGGTCATGATCCAGGACTTCCAGGATCGAGTCCCACATCAGGCTCCCAGCTCCTTGGGGAGTCTGCTTCTCCCTCTGACCTTCTCCTCTCTCATGCTCTCTCTCACTCATTCTCCCTCAAATAAATAAATAAAATATTTAAAAAAAAAGTTAAATTTAAGACCAGCTACTTCAAATCTTCTCTGTTCCAGTATAAGAACAACCAAAATCAACTGATTTAAGACTAACCCTATAAGGATGCACATGTTCCAAATATAAGACCACTGGCTGTTCCATCAAATCCCTTCATTTGTAAGATTTTTCTTCCTAACTTCTGCCCTACTGCCATCCAGTAACTAAGACTCCAACCCTCAAAGCCCCATAAAAACACTTCCCCAACTCTGGCCTTTTGAGATACTCCTTCAGACTGATCCTCTCTTTGCTTTGGGACTTTGGAAACAAAGTACTTTCCTTGGAACTGGTTGTAAGAAAGTTTTGACAAATTCTAAATGAGAAAAAAATAATTGTTTAATGGACAGTGGCAGAGTAGATGAAAAGGAGGGAATCGAGGAAGAAACATGAGGGGTGCAAGTAAAGACCCAAAGTTGGAAACAAAGACATTTTACAATCAATACACTAATATTAAATATTTTATACATTTCTGGCTTGCAATGTCAACTCTCTCTGTTTACTCCAATCTTTGGGGAAGTTCTATTATGTTATTGCTAAGTTACTTTCCAGATAAACAAACAGATAGTGACTAGGAACAAAGGGAGTTCTTTGTCTCACATTTATTTTGACATAGCCCAGAGAGAAAAGAACTGTAACCCCTGGGAGTGAAATTTTCTTCAGTGTTATTGAGATAAAATTATTTAAGTTTAATGTATACAAACAGATTATTTTATACATGTATATGTTGTAAAGTGACTATCACAATTATGTTAGTTTTTTTTTATTTAAATTAATTTTTTTTATTTTTCATAAACTTATATTTTTATCCCCAGGGGTACAGGTCTGTGAATCACCAGGTTTACACACTTCACAGCACTCACCAAAGCACATACCCTCCCCAATGTCCATAATCCCACCCCCTTCTCCCAAACCCCCTCCCCCCAGCAACCCTCAGTTTGTTTTGTTAGTTTTAATACATCCATTCCCTCACATACTTAACCATTTTTGTGTGTGGTAAGAACATTTAACAACTACTCTTCTAGCAATTCAAGTATCTAATAGTTTTATTAACTACAGTCACCATGCTATACATTAGATCCTCAGCACTTACTCATCTTTTAACGACAATGTTTGTACCCTTTGACCAACATCTCCCCATTTCCCTCATCCCCTAACCTCTGGAAACCACCATTCTACTCAGGGAGCAAGATTTTAAAGAGGAAATAAATAATTTGGCAACAAACAAGCACTTAATGTGAAAGATAATTAAATAAATGAAATTCCCTGATAATCCATAAGAATTATGAAGAAAATTCTTTATTTTTTAAATTACCAGGATTGTATTCCATAGCTAATTTATTTCAAATATTAAAAGAAAGGGTAATTCCAGAAGATCAGAGAGTTTAGAGATACCCAGGCTGCTGACATCTGTACGTACCACTGCCACATGAACATTCGATGGGATGACATAAGCAAAAAGTGAAAAACAAATGTTTGCTATTATTTCAAATGTTAATAATTACCTGGCCATTAATGCCAAAGTACTTGAGTGGATTAGTAGAGAGAAGTATGGTACAAAAGAATAAAAAGAAGGAAGATGTATTAGTTTCCTATTGCTATTGTAAAAAATTACCACAAACTTAATTTCTTATTTTACAGGTCTGGAGGTCAGAAGTCCAAAATCCATTTTACAGGATTAAACTCGAGTTGGCAGCAAAGCTGTTTTCTTCCTGGAATCTCCAGGGGAGAATCTTCTTCCTTGCTTTTTACCGGTGTCTAGAGGTTACCTGCACTCCACAGCTCATAGTCTCATCACTCCAACCTCTGCTTCTCCAAGTCTGATACTGCCGCCCCTCTCCTAAGGACACCTATGCCTACACTGGGCACCGCCTGGATAATACAAAATAATCTTCTCATCTCAAAGATCCTAAACATATCTGCAATGTCACTTTTATCATGTAACATAACATATTCACAAGTTTCAAGGATTAGGATGTAGACGTCTTCAGGATACTATTACACTGTCTACTGATTGCATAAAAATAATGATTGCATAATCATTAAATGATTGCAATCTAATGATTGCATAAAATGCGATCTAAATGATTGCATAAAAATAATAGGAAAGAAAGCATGAAGGCACGTGGGAGAAGTGGCAGATAGTGATGTGGGCATGTATACATCTCTGTGCATACTCAGGAAGAATAGGACAATGGAATTCTTCTTGATGCTAGTCTTTTCATTGAAGAGGCAGAGTGTTTAAAGTGCTTGGAAATGGAAGAATTGCTTTGAGTTTAAATCCCATCACATTCTGGTTTTGTGTCATGGAGCAAACCATTTAACCTCAATGGAAAATCACAGTAAACTTCTTTTGAGTGAGTACTCATTGCAGCCACTGTACCAATAAATGCTTCACCTGCACCCTCTAAATTACTCATCATCACTCCTGTAAAGGTTGGTCCCCTTGTAAAATGAAGTTAAGACTAAATTGACATAATAATCTTCAGTTACTGAAAATCAACCTAGCTAATAAATTGATTCTAGGCTTATCATTAAAATAAGGATATGAATAGTGTCTTCTTCATAAGCTTGCTGTAAAAATTAATATGTTTCAGGAAACTCTGTAAGCTGTTATAAAATTAAATGGTGATATAAAATTATAGCACTTAACCCGAGGATTAAGTGAAACAACACATGTAAATTATCCTAGTTGATGCCTGACAAATAGTAAGTACTTAAAAAATATTATTTCCCGGGCACCTGGGTGGCTCAGTGGGTTAAGCTGCTGCCTTCGGCTCAGGTCATGATCTCAGGGTCCTGGGATCGAGTTCCGCATTGGGCTCTCTGCTCAGCAGGGAGCCTGCTTCCTCCTCTCTCTCTGCCTGCCTCTCCACTTGTGATCTCTCTCTGTCAAATAAATAAATAAAATCTTTAATATATATATATATATATATATATATATATATATATATATATATATATATATATTATTTCCGTCAGCCTCATACTTTATTCTTAGAAGAAGATTATTTTCAGGATAGAAAATGTGTTGGACCCTGGAGTGGCATACATAATTTCACATTCTTCTTGCCCAAATCTGAAAGTCACATGTAGCCTCTCTAGATACAGTACTTCTCCCTTTTCTATATCTCAAATTCTTTACTTCCCGCTGTCTTTCCTATAGCCCTAAGAAATTAGGAGACTGTAAACTTAGAGTACAGGGCAAGTGTATGTCAATAAAGGAAGACTTAAAAGAAAAGAGAGAGGTCTGAAAATTCCAGGTCCAGGACTCAGAAGGTCATAAAAAGAACCCGCAAATAAAGTCTCCCACTTAGCAAATAAAATCACTTTCACTGCCTCACTTTCCCTGTGTTTTAGGCATGTGTGTGTTAGTGATAACATGCAAATTATCAAATCAGCTATTTACACCATAAGGCAAAATGGTTTCCAGTAAGACAAATTTATTTTTAAAAATTCCAAAGGATGGAGATGCAGAGATGGCCTAATTTCTGCTTTAGTACCATCAGCTCCTCAATGGATCAACTAAGTTTTTATGGCTTAGTCCAAGAACTTAATCTATTTTGGCAATACTTTCTCACCAACATCACATGTATCATAGTTATAATAACTTAATAATTTATTGTGTCCAAAATATTTCTAAATATTTCTAATATTTCTAAATATTTCATTTAAAAAACACAAAACAACCCTGAGGCATCATTATTTCCAAATCATGCCTACCATCCAAGTCAATTGTCTTAATTGCCAAAGTTTTTACTTTGACGTCTCCCTGGTGAGTTGACACTGCTAGATAAAAATGAGAAAACATATGTTTTTTAACATAATGTCAGCCCCCAAAATCATTAGTCTAGAATTTGCTTATGTTGTTCTTCTCATTTGGGCATAGGCAACAACATTCCTACTTGAGATTAAATTACATTTAGTTTTGAAATCTTTAATTTGGATAGATTAAGATAGCTTCCCTTTGGAAAAAAGCATTGGGTAGAAAGGATTTTAAGATCAGTTCTTTCTTGCTTTCTGGTGGCATAAGAGTAGTTGCAGTTTGAAGTTTCTGTTTGAAAAAGGCAAGCTTCCATGGAGACAGAGGAAGGTGTGGAGGCGAGTGATAAATTTTGAAATTCAGAAATGTGGAGCTCACCCATTTTGCCACAAACGACACCCTGGGTCTAAAAGTTCCAGGTCCAGGAACCAGAAAGTCAGAAGAAAGAACCACAGAGATGAACACCTTGAGAGTAGTGAAGAGAAAACAGACTCCAATTCTAGGGACTATAAGATAATTTGCCTGAACAGGCTGTCCCCTTGGCAAGAATAAGTACTACCTTGTACATATGATTTATGGCCTAAGCCAGCAATTGCCCTGAAATCCTGAGTATAGAAACCTCATTTTACCAGTGCTTCAAGAACCTGCCCTCTTAGCTATCTGGCCATTCTGTGGATACATTTCCTTTTCTATTCCTGAGTCCAGAGGGAATCATGGGACATCAACTGAGGTAAGAAGGAAGACAATTCTTTGTGCACTGAGGCTGATCTGAGACATGCTAAGGCACCCTGAGCTGGTATGGGAGAGGAGTAGATACAGACACTTGTCATCATGTAAACAATATTGGTTGTTTTGCCCTTGGGCCTCCATTGCTTCTCTTTCATCGACAGGAAAATGGTTTGTTTTGGGGGATTACTCATTCCCTGCAACTGTCAGATTAGAGAAAGTGATAAGGGCTAAAAAGACCCTAAATGATTAACAAACGAAAACAACAACTAAAAACACCCTACATAGAAAAAACATGGATAAAAGCCAACAGCTATTCATGGTTTAAAAAAGGAAACATTTTTTATAAGTTTATCATTAATACAATGAAGCATATTCTACAAATAAAAAGTATCTATAAGAAAAAACCTTCAAAAAACACAATACTAAACGGTAACTATTGAAAACCCTCATGATCACGAGTGAGACAGAGATTTCCACCACCAATGCCTCAGTGCAATATCGTACAAGATCTTATATTTTGTATTTCTATATAATATATTTTAATTTTTAGATTTTCTTTAATAAAATGCCTAAATTCTTACTGCCTTCATGTTACAAAAGATCCACAATCACATTTATTTTAGCCTCTAATTTATGACATCAAAAAGCAGTCTTAATCCTGAGCTTTCTGCTAATTAAACCAATAATTTCACTTTTAAAGTCTGTTTGAATTGTTTTTTCTGCTATTTACCTCCAAAAAAGATTCTCCACTGATACAGATAGCATTTCATTTCATTTTAGTTATTAAATATCACACTCTTTTTTTAAATTTATTTGATAGAGATCACAAGTAGGCAGAGAGGCAGGCAGTGGGGAGTGGGGGTATGGGAAGCAGACTCCCTACTGAGCAGAGATCCCGATGCGGGGCTCGATCCCAGGACTCTGGGATCATGACCTGAGCCGAAGGCAGAGGCTTAACCCGCTGAGCCACCCAGGCGCCCCTAAATATCACACTCTTGAACAGTTCATGAGAGTGTGTATTTTAGAACCTGAACTTTGCAAAGGTCTACCTTGTAAATACTGGAATCCCTCCAAACACAATGCCTCAATAAACACATAAAATATAGGCAAAAGCAAAAAATTTTTTCCAGATAATTGCCCTGAGTCTATTCACCTCTCACTGTCCTTCCGTATTGCTTTAAACTCTTTTCTGCCTTGGCTCTTTATACCTCTGCTTTCTGAATCTGCTTCTGGTGGCTAATTTGGCATCTTGGTGAATCCTCCCTCTTTGGCTTAATTCGTTTCTGAATTCTGAATATATTCATGGAGTGTCTGGGAAGTAAATTCCTTCTGCTGGTTTTGGTGTGGTTAATGTCCAATCTCCTCATCCATTGTCTCCTGACTATCAGTAAGAAACTCCCTAGAGAGGAGGATTTCTTTGTTGAGTCTTCTAGTTATGTCATTTTTCTTATGGAAAGATTTCATTATTAACTTAGAAATATGTAATTTTAGAAAGCCAAAGGAACCTTTAACATCACACTATACATTTCTTATTTTAATAGAAAAGAATCCAAAGTTCAGAGCAATTGTGTGGGTTGTTGAGATCACAAAATTAGTTATATGCATCATAAATCAATACTAGGGACAACTGGGTGGCATTGGTTGAGCATCCAGCTCTTGGTTTTGACTCAGGTCCTGATCTCAAGGTCATGGGATCAGCCCCCAAAACAGGGTCCATGCTCAGTTCAGAGTCTGCGTATGATTCTCTCTTCCTCTCCCTATGTCCCTGCCCCTCCGCCTGCTCCCTTTTAAATATAAATATATTTTTAAGATTATTTATTTATTTATTTGACAGACAGAGATCACAAGCAGGCAGAGAGGCAGGCAGAGAGAGAGGAGGGGAAGAAGCTTCTCTGTTGAGCAGAGAGTCCAATGCGGGGCTCGATCCCAGGACCCTAGGATCATGACCTGAGCCAAAGGCAGACGTTTTAACCCACTGAGCCACCCAGGTGCCCCTAAATATAAATATTTATATTTAGATTTAGAAATATAATAAATACATTATTATAAAAATAATATTTTTAATTTTTATAATAGTGTATGTGTTATATATTTTATATATATTAAATAAACATAATCTTATTTAATTATTATCTCTCTAAAACAAATAAATACATCTTTAAAAAGTCAATACTAAAAGTGGTTGAATTGTGGTTAAAATGTCACTTATGTCCTTTAATAACAATATAAATAACAGTGAAGTAATAACAGAGAGCAGGGAACTTTTCTGTCCTATACATACCTAGAACTAAATAAGTCATTGAATCATCACTAAAAGTGGAAGCTCTTCTTTCATTAACACTTTCTAATACCATCTATTCAATGTTTTGATAGAGAAATTTAGTGATATTCAGAACTAGTTTAAATAATCCAAGCTTTAAGGGTAATCCTGTTATGATCTTCTAATTAGTCTCCCACTTCCTACTGCTTATATTATTTTTTGCCTAAAATAAGGACTTTATAAGAAGGACTAACTTGGAACTGTTCCTCAAGTAATTATCAATTTTTTTCTTCCCTTAATATCAAGTCTCTAGTTGAACAGAACTGTTAACCCCCCCACACAAAAACCCACAATTTTTTCCCATATTTATCCACATTCCATTTAACTTTTTGGTTCATTTGCAAGAGCCTCTGAGGAAAAATGGGTGAACTAGCTCAGAAAAAAAAAAAATTCTGGCCATTTCTACAGAAAGTGAGGGTAAAGTGTGGGACTATGCATCACACCATCAAGGTGAATTACCCCTTTTCTGATTAAAACTTGTGACAAATCTTGGCCTGGAAACTTAAGAATTTTATTTCTGACAATTGTTCCACTTGTGCTCTGAATTACATCCCAATCTCTTTTCAAAACTGGAGATGATTCCTTTCCTATATCTTCCTCTTTCATTGTTTACCTCATTCTCCTGATCAGCACTTAAGTGAATCAACCTTTTAGAACCTAAAAATCACACACTTATCAAGAAAAACAAAAAACAAAACAACAACAACAACAAAAAATAATAATGAGAACAAAAAACCAAAATTCTCTTTCCCCATTTATTATCCCTTGTCTGCTTCTTTCCCTTTATGGCCAAAATTCCTGAAATAACTAGGCACACTACCCAGTCTTCACTACATGCTTCTCAATATACTCCTTTCCTCCTACTTCCAAATTTTTATTTAAATTCTAGTTAACATACAGTGCAATACTGGTTTCAGGAGTAGAATCTAGTTGTTTATCACTTACATACAACACCCACTGCTCCTCATAACAAGTTTAATACACTCATTATTGAATTCTGTCTCCAGCACCCCCTGACTTCACGGAGTGAAGTCACCAGTGACCTAACTATTGCTGTTACTACATTTGTGTCTGCATATTATGAGAGCTCTTAAACTATACATTGTACATTTGGTCACTTCTTCTGGGACATCATGCAGTTTTGGTTTCCTCCTTATAGTTCTGAGAGTCCTTAAGTCATCTTTGCTGATCAATATAGATTCATGGTACTTTATAAAATGGTAACCATTCCATTTATTTACTAGGATCATTTTAAGAAATAAAGAGATATTATACAGGAAACCCCCTAACACAAAATCATAGACTATAACAGATCCTCAAATGTTATTTTTTTTAAAGATTTTATTTATTTATTTGACAGGCAGATCACAAGTAGGCAGAAAGGCAGGCAGAGAGAGAGAAGAGGAAGCAGGCTCCCTGCTGAGCAGAGAGCCCGATGCAGGGCTTGATCCCAGGACTCTGAGATCATGACCTGTACCGAAGACAGAGGCTTAACCCACTATGCCACCCAGGCACCCCGATTCTCAAATGTTATTAAAATGTGTATAAGTAGAAACAAAGATTTATTATTTTATGATGATGCAATTGTCAAGACTGTCCATTTTGTAAACAAACTCTTGGTCTAGAGACAACCATTCTCTATGATTAATAAAAATATATAGTTAGAACTAACATATTTTTTTCTATTCTTTTTATTTATTTTTTTTAATATACTTTTTTTAAAATTTTTTTTTAATTAATTTTTTTATTTTTTTTATAAACATATATTTTTATCCCCAGGGGTACAGGTCTATGAATCACCAGGTTTACACACTTCACAGCACTCACCAAAGCACATACCCTCCCCAATGTCCATAATCCCACCCCCTTCTCCCAAACCCCCTCCCCCCAGCAAAGGATACAAACGTAGTAATCCAATAGAACTAACATATTTTGATCAATTCAACCATTTCAGGACAGAAGAATGGTATGCCTTTCCAACTGTAAAAACTCATAAATTGGGGGTCAGGACAAAGTTCTTTAAATAATAATTTCTTTTGTGAATTTAAAATATGGTTTTTAAAAATTGATATAAATAAAATTAGTTTTGAAAAAAAAAAAAAAAAAGAAGAGACCTAATTTTGGACTTAAGGAGTTCTAGGGATGGAGCTACTATTTTTTTCTACACAGAAAAATTTTTTACTTCTTTGATAACATATGCTGTCTCTGTGAACACATAGGTAGGATAACCAACTCAACTTTCAGCATTTTTAGGCTATAATCCCCCTTATTCTCAAGAGCAGTTACAGTAGTCCAAATGGTACCAATTAATTATCCTCTAGAGCATTCCCTCCCCTTAAGATTGAGAAGGAACTATGACATGCTTTTAATCAAAAGAACATAACAAAGGTGACAGGATGTCACTTCCCTGATTATATTATGTAAAATTATATTTTCTATCTTGCTAGAAAACTCTATTGTCTCTCCCCCTTGCTGGCTTTGACAAAATAAGCCACCACACAACAAGACCCATATGGCAAGGTAGTACTCTGAGCATTTTTTAAAATTCTCCTAAGAGGACTTTGAGTTGGAAAAACATTTAGAGTGGATTTAGTAGGACATATATGAAAGAAACTTAATTGAAGTTTCCCAAAGTTGACAACAATTATAAAATTTTCAAATTATTAAACATGATGTATGAGGTCCAGCAAACTTTTCTAAATTATCCAAGTTAATATTTTAAAAATTGATCCACTGGCCTAGAGAAAAAATAGAATTATGTTACTTTTTCCTCTACTCAGAATATTATAAAATAATTATTATATAAAGAGACCATAAAAGTGAATACAGTCAAAATTATAAGGAAAATATTACAGACGTGTATTGCAATTAATTATGAAAAATGTTGTTATTTTTCTGGATTTCAGACTGCCTGTGGCATTTGTAAGCTTTTGGATTTATTTTAGCATAATTTTATTCTATATAAAACATTCACTTCTGTATTTAACTTCTCAGTCATATTTTTGCACCCTTTATCTTATAGCAGCAACCCAAATAGCATGAGCTTCAGGTTCCATAAAGCTTAGTCTGTGTCCCTGTGTACCATATAAAAAAATACTCTGTAAATATTGGCTGAGTATCTTTAAATGAATAATTGTTAATGTTTCTGTATTATGTATCTAGGACACTCTATTTCAGGATTTTACATATAAAAGAATTGTCTGAAAGTCAGTAACTACTGAAACAACTGGGCTTTTCCTTTTTCCAAAATTAGTCCTAACAATGTAACTTTGTTTTAAAAAATTACTTAAGATTTACGTCAAAGATGAAATAACCACATTAAAAACTCTGAAGGAAAAATAAAATAGAGAAAATATCCAAATGTTTTCCATTTATGTGGTGGTAGAGGTAAGGTTAGTGTACAGATTTTTTTTTCTCAAATTATTATCCAACAGCTAACTTTTGCTTAAAAAAAAAGAGTAATGTAATAGTTATGAAAATGACAGAAAATTCCCATGCTGTACTGAAACTTGAATGACTGAAAAATTTATTAAGTAAGCAAAAGGAATAGTAAAAAAAATGAGTAGTTTTTACTAATTCAGCAAACAGTTCTGCCAATATTATTTATTCTTTCCCTACTTTTCAGTAAAAACACTTCTACCAACTTCTTATACTATGAATTAGATGAGCTTCTCACGAATACTTACTCAGATCAGATAAAGTGTACTTCCACTTCTTGTCCCTAAGTCTCCCTCTGAACTAGCTGCTGGAACTTTTGTCAGTCAGTATTACTGTGTTTGTCTTATTGTTGACCTTAAGATCTTGATATTTCTCATTATGAAAAGGAACATAAAATGGTCATTATGTATAGGAGAAGAGTCTTAGTCCAGGATAATTCCACTATCCTGGTGGGGTAAGGAAGTGATGATGAAGAAGTTATGATGGGACTTATTAGTCAGACCAGATCTCATAAAAGGAATCCTAAGCTTAGCTATAGTATATTCCTAAGTTAAGGTATAAGAATCATAGTACAAAATCAGGTCATGCACAAGGAAGAATCATGCATAACAGAAGTATCAGTCTACTATAAGAGAGTAATTTGCGTGAATTAATTTAGGTGCTCCAAAAACCAGGTAGAGACTTTATTTCATCAAAGATCAATTCAAAAAGCACCAGAGAAGTAATCTACTACTCTGATAGTTGCCTTTAAAAAAAAAAAATACATAATATTCCAGGGCATCAGATCCATGCCTATACCTCAGCACATAGAAAATAATAAATGCTGGTTAAATAGTTGGTTGCCATTGACTTGTTTTGCTTACAAAAACCTTAATCATAGAGCTACATTAACATATTTCTGAGAAATTGAGTGAAGTAACAAATCTGACAGCCTCTGCTCTAATGCTTCATGATAAGCAAGCAGCGGGTTTTCAGAATCTAAGAATAAGTAATTTATTTTTTCCTAGCTTTATTAAGATATACTGGTATACAAAAATCTGCCTATAATTAATGTATACAGTTAGTGAACTTGGACATATATATATACACTCATATTACCATCACCACAGTCTAGGTAATAAACATATTCATCACTTCCAAAAGTTTCCTTGTATCTCTTTATTATTTGTTTGTCTTACGGTAAGAGCACTTAACATGAGATCGGCTCTCTTAATAACTTTTTAAGTACATAATACTTTACTGTTAACTACAGGCACTATGTTATACAGCGGATCTCTGGAACTTAGTCATCTTATAACTGTAACTGTAACTTAACAAACATTCCATATCCTCCTACTCCCACTCCTTGATAATCACCATCTTATTGTCTACTTCTGTACTGTTGACTATTTTAGATGCCCCATATAAGAGGAATCGTGCAGTATTTGTTCTTCAGTGACTGACTTAATTTGCTTGACATAATGTCTCCCAGATTCGTCAACAGATGCATAGATAAAGAAAATGTGGTGTACACATACAATGAAATATTACTCAGCCATTAAATAGGAGGAAATACTACCATTTGCCACAAAATGGATGCACCTGTATGAATATATAATTGAAATATTTAAAAATTACCTCAATAACATAAATCCATTGACACTGTGACTATCGAGTGAACTAAGACTTAAATTACAGTCAAAATAAATTCAAGAAAAAGCATTTTTTAAGTTCCAAGCTATCAGAAATAGAACTAGTTTTACATATGACTACAGAGAATATTTTGATATGCCTGGGCATTTCCTTCTTCCTTCCTCCTTGTCTCCTTCCCTCTCTTTCCTACCTACCTTCCTTCCTTCCCTCTTTTCTACAACGTTGTTTGATATTGGCATCCTATGGATACCACTAAATTACTGTCAAAATCTGTATTGAAAAAAATAAGGAAGCTAGTATACTGGGAATTCTAATTGAATGAAAATAGCAATCATACCTAAGAAAGTTAGAGGTAGAATTTTCCTAGTAAGAATGAATAATACGGACAAACCTAATAAATGTTAGAAATAATATTTTATTCTAATACCAACTGTCATTAACAGCTATAATTGGTTAAGAATTTAGAATTTGGCCAAGAGTAGTTAAAAGCAATCTGAGTTTGGTGTTTTAAAGAAAATAACAAGAAAAACAAAATATATAAAACCCTTTACAAAATGTATTTCATAAGTATTATGAAAGCTCTAAGTTAATGAATGAACTTTTATTCAATGTGTAAGACTTTATTTGGGGCATAATGTTTAACCTCTGATTATTTAAAATGACTATGTAAAAAAGGAAGTCATAAATACATGGTCCTCTTTTTTAAAAATTCATTTAAGAAATGCATCTAGTTTGAACAATAGTTTCTAATTTGACACTATGGAAATGTAATGAACTCAACTGCTTCTTATATTCTGCAGATAAAAAAAAATATATTGAACCATTTTTATCTCTCAATAAATTAGCAAACTATAATTTCACTCAAGTATGAGAGATATACTCATTTTTATAAATACAGGCAATAATCACTTAACTGAGAGCTATGGGATTTTGGTTGGTAATTCAAAAGCATAGAGGTATCTATTAAGATTTACAAATGCACACAAAAGATTTATGGACAAAAATTAAATCAAAAGCTTTTTGCTAGCTGTCTAAAATTTTGAATTGAGACTTTTTAATTTAAAAAATTTAAAAGTTACAGGAATTTATGCCTAAAATAATTCTCTGGAATAGAATTTGGAAACCAGATTTAGCCACTAGGTAAAAAGGAAAAAATGCTCTATGCTGCCAAATGAAATAAAAATGGTTATTAAAAAACAAAAAGCTGATATTTGAAAACTTCCTTTCCTAATTAAACATGTTAATATGCCCCAAACCAAAATCCTCAATGGATTTTAGATATGAAATTTGTATTTATTATTTCATATTGAGCATTGTTCCTAGAGAAAAATAATCTGGTTAACTTTAAATTCCAAAGAAAACATTTTATTTCAGCAAATACTTAGTTATGCAAAATTTCCAGCTTCCCCTTGAGATATATTCCTTATGTCCTGAGATACATGAGTAAAGTTTTTGTTAAAAAGTATAATCTTGGGGCGCCTGGGTGGCTCAGAGGGTTAAAGCCTCTGCCTTCAGCTCAGGTAATGATTTTAGGGTCCTGGGATTGAGACCTGCATTGGGCTCTCCGCTCAGCGGGGAGCATGCTTCCCTTCTCTCTCTGCCTGCCTCTCTGCCTACTTGTGATCTCTGTCAAATAAATAAAATCTTAAAAAAAAAAAGTATACTTTTTCATCAATGTGAATATTTACCCAACAATACCCAAGGACACCTTATTGTAAAAACCAAGTGTATTCACATATTTTTGTTTGATCTTAATTTTTCCTGCACTATTATACTTCTAATGATATACACAAGTAATAAGAAAAAAGCTGCATGTAATAAGAATGATTCCACATTCTGAAATGCCAGGACCATCTAAGTAGGCTTAGTTTATTTAAGCCTAGTCCAGTATTTAACAGTGCTATGAAAGCTACCATTAACTGTTTGATAGATTTTTACAAATTTTTCACTTAATCTACACAAAATAATTTTTTAAAACTTTTCACTTAATCTCACAAAATAATTTTTAAAACTATGGCTATTTGTGGCTAAAAGATACAAGACCAAATAATAGATATGGGGAAATGTTAGAAACTCTGCCAAAAGGTGGACAAGAAAGGTGGACAATGTAGGAGAGGTGAAAGAAACATGGTGGAGCTGTATTCTTGCTTACTACTTATAACAAATGTAATAAATATCTTATTTGCCTTTAAAAAAAAGATGAGACTTGGAGAATGCTCCTTTTTCCCCCCCTTCCTCCTCCTCTCCTTCAGGAGACACTTATTTAAAAGTGAATGGGACTTAGGATGCAAAAGCTATATGAGAATGTCACTTTCACCCTAAGGAAAAATGTACACAGTTTCCAGAATCATAATTTTGGCACTTTCTTAAAATGTACACCTAATATACAAACAGCCATTACATTTTTAGGAATGTAACCATAAAATATTAAAACATATATTCACACACACACATATATGCAAATATCCATAGCGACTTTTCCACAAGAGCCAAAACTAACCAAATGTCTCGGATTAGTAAGTGAATAAATAAATTTTGGTATATTCATATAATGGAATACTACTCAATAATTAGAGAGGAAATACTAATACAGGAAGCAACATGAACAATCTTGAGAGTGTTAAGCTAAGTGAAAGAAGTGAGACACAAGAAAGTTGCATACTATTTGATTCCAGTGATAAAAAATTCTACACAATGTAAATTATAATTATAGAAAAAAAGAACAGTGGTTTCCAGAAATTGATGTAGGGGAGGGAATCATCTGCAAAGAAACACAGAGCAATTCTTTGAGAAATGGATATATTGTATATCTTGATGGTGATAGTGGCTTCCATGATTGTAGACATGTCAAAAGCATATTGGACTTAAAGTGGGTAAATTTTATTGAATGTAAGTTATACTTTCTTAAAAGGTAGGAAGAAGATTCCATTGAGAAATAACATTTGATGCATATAAGACTATGAGTAGATAATTAAAAACAAAAGTTTACTAACAACACAGGAGGAGATGTGAAACAAAATGCAAAAGCAGGACGGGCCAAAGGAAATACAGCAGCCTTGTTCTTGCTACAATAAGAAGGAGGTTAGGATGGGTACAGATACGGGCATGGGCGTGTATGCATGTTTGATTGCAGCTCTGATGCTCCCAGCTTTGAAGTAATATGTTCTATCCCCATAGTACTATATTCATGGTCCTAAATGAAATGTTATTACATTCAAATTATTGTTGTACTTTGGGGGAATCACTACATGAAACTTGTATAATCAGAAAATCACCTGGGTGGCTCAGTCATTAAGCATCTACCTTTGGCTCAGGTCATGATCTCAGGGTCCTAGGTTCCAGCCCCGCAGCAGGCTCTCTGCTTGGCGAGAAGCCTGCTTCTCCCTCTCCCAACTTCCCCTGCTGTGTTCCCTCTCTTGCTGTGTCTCTGTCAAATAAACAAATAAAATCTTTGGGGGGAAAAAAAAGAAAGAAAGAAAATCCATGAGAATCTCTACCAAGAGGACTCCTGGGTCATTGTATTAGATGGGTGTACTTAGGATAGTAGAAGCCACTCTAGATGTTTTAGTAGTACAATAAAACAGGAGATCTGTGGTTTATAAAAACAACAACAAAAACAATAGCTACAAAACTTGGAACTAGTTAAAGGAGATCAGGAAAGTTGTTTTTAGGAAATTTAGAAGTGAGTAAATCACATAGAAGTCACCAACAAAAATTATGTGTGGCTGTAATACTAAAATGAGTGATTCTTAGGAGGGTTTTGGAAGCTGCTGGCACAATTTCCCTCAATGTGCTGTCTGCCAACCCCCATATGCCTGCCTACTGGTGCTGATGGAGGATAATGGCTACTCCCTCAGTTCGTAAGAGTGTCTCCTATTGATGGAATCTAACTGGAATCCTCCTGGCAAAAAATAGAGTTTCTCATCTTTCTTCTTTAACAGGATAGGGAAATGTCTAGAAGAATGGAGATGATACTTAAAATTAAACAGTAACTGGCATAGTGACATTTTACCCAGTGAAATTTCTATTTTATAGATCAAGAACGTTGATCTTTCTAGTTTCCCAGAATTGCTGGACTTGGGAACTTTAACTCAAAATATTTAGAACTGTAGGAGTCTTAAACTAGGGTGTCAAATATAACCGCTACCTGAGCCACTGCAATAGGAGCAAGACTTCCTACTTGTTGAACAGTCACCATGCATCAGTCTCTGGGCTAAGCAGAGTATATGCATTACATAATTTAATCCTCTTCTAACATTAGGAGATGAACATATCATATTTACTTACTGATGAGGATGACTAGACTTTAGAAGTTTACCAAAGTTCTATTGAGGAGTACACTGGTAATTTGAGCAAACTCTCTAAGTTACTGTAAGTTACTGTACCACCTTGAAATATGTATTTCTTCATACTTAGAAGATTACTGCATTATCCATAATCTGCTTATTCTACATATAAAGCAAAATTATATGTCAGCCTGAGATCAGAACAGAGGCAATTGAATAATCCAGATGTGGTAGCACGCATTTAGCTCCATAATCACTAAAAACAATGGTTGACTTTTATTTCTTATACATGCTAGCCACTGTTTTTCTATGTACTTCACATGTATGAATTCATTAAAGGCAGATACCATTAAGTATCCTTTCAAGACAAGAATCTGAAGCACAGAGAGATGAAGTCACTCAGCCAAGGTCACATAGCTAGTAAATGGTGTATCTAGGATTTAGCAACCAGGCAACGTTAGATACCTCTCAATCTGGTTTGAAATCCTTTGTCTCAGTTCAATATAATGTCTTTGAATGCTGCTGAATCAATATTAAGCCATAGTTCTAATTTCCTCATGAATGTATTTTTAAAGGAAGATTATCAAAAATCTTCCACCAAAAAAAACAAAAACAAAAACAAAAAACCTGAAAGACTTTATTTTTACCAAACCTGCCTTTAAAGAAATTCTCTGGGGTGCTTGGGTGGCTCACTCAATTAAGCTTTTGCCTTTGGCTCAGGTTATGATCCCAGAGTCCTGGGATGCAGCCTCACGTCAGGCTCTCTCATTCAGCAGGGAGTCCGCTTCTCCCTCTGCCATTCCTCTGCTCATGCTCTCTCCCTCTCTCTCTCTCAAATAAATAAATAAAATCTTTTAAAAATAAAAAAATAAATTCTCTGAACAGAACGGAAAAAGTAACAAGGCTTGGAAGTTCAGAAAGCAATTTTAAACACCATTCTAAATATAGTAGTTTTCTCATGAATTTCTAATAATACTTGATTATTAAAGCAAAATTAGAATACAATGTGGCGTGGAACTCTACACACAGAGGAAATACTTTAGATAATTATATTTTTAAAGTGGGAGAGGTAAAGAATATAATGGAAGTAAGTTTTCTATACTTAAAATGCCAAAACATCAATAACAGCACACTGTTTATTGTAGTGCTTAGAGCAACCAGTAAGACAACTATATAAGGAGATATACCCCAAAATATAAATAAATCAGAATGCGATCCTAAAAAAAAGTTCAAGTAACCCATAAGTTTTAAAAGATACAAACATAGTGATCCAAAGGGGCACGTGCACCCGAATGTTTATAGCAGCAATGTCCACAATAGCCAAACTATGGAAAGAACCGAGATGTCCATCAACAGATGAATGGATCAAGAAGATGTGGTATATATACACAATGGAATACTATGCAGCCATCAAAAGAAATGAAACCTTGCCATTTGCGACAACATGGATGGAACTAGAGCGTACCATGCTTAGTGAAATAAGTCAAGCAGAGAAAGACAACTATCATATGATCTCCCTGATATGAGGAAGTGGTGATGCAACATGGGGGCTTAAGTGGGTAGGAGAAGAATCAATGAAACAAGATGGGATTGGGAGGGAGACAAACCATAAGTGACTCTTAATCTCACAAAACAAACTGAGGGTTGCTGGGGGGAGGGGTGTAGGGAGAGGGTGGTGGGGTTGTGGACATTGGGGAAGGTATGTGCTTTGGTGAGTGCTGTGAAGTGTGTAAACCTGGCGATTCACAGACCTGTACCCCTGGGGATAAAAATATATGTTTATAAAAAATAAAAAATTAAAAAAAAAAAGAACAGAGAAAAAATAGAGGAATAATAAAGGAAACAAAACATTTTTTCATGTGTCTGATAGCCATTTGTATGTCTTGATTGGAGAAGTGTCTGTTCATATCTTCTGCCCATTTTTTGATATGTTTGCCTGTTTCGTGTGTGTTGAGTTTGAGGAGTTCATTATAGATCCTGGATATCAACCTTTTGTCTGTACTGTCATTTGCAAATATCTTCTCCCATTCCATGGGTTGCCTCTTTGTTTTTTTGACTGTTTCCTTTGTTGTGCAGAAGCTTTTGATTTTGATGAAGTACCAAAAGTTTATTTTCGCTTTTGTTTCCTTTGCCTTTGGAGACATATCTTGAAAGAAGTTGCTGTGGCTGATATCAAAGAGATTACTGCCTATGTTCTCCTCTAGGATTCTGATGGATTCCTGTCTCACATTGAGGTCTTTTATCTATTTTGAGTTTATCTTTGTGTACGGTGTAAGAGAATGGTCGAGTTTCATTCTTCTACTTATAGCTGTCCAGTTTTCCCAGCACCATTTATTGAAGAGACTGTCTTTTTTCCATTGTATATTTTTTCCTTTTTTGTCGAAGATTAATTGACCATAGAGTTGAGGGTCCATATGTGGGCTCTCTACTCTGTTCCACTGGTCTATGTGTCTGTTTTTATGCCAGTACCATGCTGTCGGAAGGGGAGGTGAACCATGAGAGACTATGGACTCCAAAAAACAATCTGAGGGGTTTGAAGTGGTGGGGGGGTAGGAGGTTGAGGTACCAGGTGGTGGGTATTGTGGAGGGCACGGATTGCACGGAGCACTGGGTGTGGTGAAAAAATAATGAATACTGTTTTTCTGAAAATAAATAAATTAATTTATAAAAAAAACACAACAAAAAAAACTAATGATGTATTATATGTTGGCTAACTGAACATAATTTTTTAAAAGCAGAAAAATAAATAAATAAATAAATCATAAAAATTTAAAAAATAAAAAATAAACTGCTAAAATTAATTTTAACATTAAAAAAAATAAAGGAAACAAAACAAAATGGCAAACTTAAACTTTCACATATTGACAATTTTCTTATATCTAGATCATCTATACCAATTTAAAAAGAGACACTGGCAGAACAGATTAAAAAAACAACAAACATAATACAAAAATATGCTGTCTACAAGAAACTCACCTCACATACAATGAAACAGGTAGACTAAAAATAAAAGAATGAAAATATTGTACCAAGCAAACATTAGTCAAAAAGAAAATAAAAGAGTTGTCTATCTTGATATTAGATAAAATACAAAGAAAATTACTAAAGCTGAATAGGTATACTTATAATGAAAAAAGGATCAATTTACAAGACAAAGAAAAGACCATGGTATTCAGGAAAAACAGCTAAAATTCATCGCAATGGCTCAACTATTAATTAAATGTGAAAAATATCAATGCAGAAAGGTATTTGAGTAACTTTCAATATGAACAGTATGGCATTATGATAAGTGTAAATAAATCATCTCCCATTCTGATGTTAGGTTTCAAAGCCTCCACAGATTTACACTGTTGAATAATTTATGGTTGTAGTTCTCTAACTTTAGCACACTTCTGAATCATCTCAGAGGCTTGTTAAATCACAGGTAGATGGGTTCCAGTCTGATGCTGTTGGTCTGGGAACTACCCTTTGAGAATTACTGCGTTGCGCCATGACCAGATCAGTGGACAATTAAACGTCCATTTTAATTTATCATTGGATATTAGAAACATTCCTGTATCTCAACTACATCAACTAATTTTTAACACAGTACTGTCTAAAATGAACTACCTTACACATTATTTTTTTTTAAGAGTTTATTTATTTATTTGACAGAGATCACAGGTAAGCAGAGAGGCAGGCAGAGAGAGAGGAAGGGAAGCACAGGCCCCCCGCTGAGCAGAGAGCCTGATGCGGGACTCGATCCCAGGACCCTGAGATCACGACCTGAGCCTAAGGCAGTGGCTTAACCCACTGAGCCACCCAGGTGCCCCTACCTTACACATTATTACAACACATATATATATATTTTTTTTTAAAGATTTTATTTATTTATTTGATAGAGATCACAAGTAGGCAGAGAGGCAGGCAGAGAGAGAGGAGGAAGCAGGCTCCCTGCTGAGCAGAGAGCCCGATGTGGGACTCGATCCCAGGACCCTGAGATCATGACCTGAGCTGAAGGCAGCGGCTTAACCCACTGAGCCACCCAGGCGCCCCACAACACATATATTTTAAGCAGCTACCAGCACCATATAAATTAAGCCAAACAAGGAGGCAAATACAAAAAGAACCACTCTTTCAAAAGTCAATTACAGTACAGAACTATATACTTGGGAGTGTAATATTACAACAAAATTAAAAACTAAAATGAGAGCTGAAAAATAATGTTCAAAGAGAAAATGAGAAGACCAACATGTCCTTAGACAGTGGACAATAAGACAGTTGCCAAAATAGGATCAAGCTGCAGGTTAAATTGAGTTCTACCGCTCTATAATTGTTCCCCAAAACAGCTATAACTGAACTAGCAAAGATGGTATACCCAGCTTTTTTTTTAAGAGCTAGCTCCAAGAGTCATTAAGTAAAAAGTCAGTGTTATCATCACATGTTTCTCAATATACCTTAAACTCCTTGAAGATCATTTAAAAATGGGTAAAGAACAATGAATAAAATTGGTATAAACAAGTGTGGTATGTCAGTGCACTGATATATGGATATGATTCCTAAAGCATCTTTTCAGACACAGAATAATAAGACACAGGTAATAAGCCACAGATTCTGAGAAACACAGCATGTTAAAGTAAGAGATTGTGAAAATAAACATAATAGCAACTGACTATAAAACCAGGAACTATAGTCAAAATTCAAAAAGAACACTTGTACAGGTATACATACTATAAAAATCATTTTAATGTTGAAATTGTCAGATCACATCACATATGTATAAGAAATTGTCAAAGACACAAATTTGGAATAGAAAGAATTTTATATAGAAAAATAACTAAAAGTAATAATGCTATTTTTAACAGCAAGTCACTTTAGTTGGCCTTTCCCTGGTTTCAATTACTACATTATTTTTAGCACATTCCTTCCAACATTCCTCATCTCTACTCTAATATTATTATTCTGACATGCACTTTTCTTATCATTTTAATTTTTCATGCAGCATTCCTAATAAGCCTGTTCTTTTTAAACGCAGTGATAATTTTGTGGCCTACAAACTAGGACAGTGGATTTTAATGTTTCATTGTCAATGACCTCTATCTAATCTTAGGTAAACTGACATAATAGTATCTGCTTATATAGACAGATAGATAGATAGATATGAAGTACAAGGAAATCCTAAAAGCATGCTCCAAACCAATTTTGAACAATGACCTGTATGTTTGAAAATACATATTTCTTGAAAGTAAATCTATTCTAATATCTTTGTATGCAGGACTAACCTGCAACATTCCAGGATTATCATAGAGTCTTCATACCACCTATGATTACTTCTGTAATTAATATCATAATATCTTCAGTTTTCTAGGAAAAACTGGCTGGCTCAGTCAGGTTAGCACCTGACTCTTGGTTTTGGCTCAGGTCATGATCTCAGGCTCATGAGATCAAGCCCTACATTGGGCTTTGTGTTCAGCATGGAGTTGGCTTGAGATTCTCTCCCTTGTCCTATTCCTCCCTCTCTGCCTCTCTGCTCTCTCTCTCTCTCTCTCTCTAAAATAAATAAATAAATAAATAAATAAATAAATAAATAAATAAATAAATAAAATTTTAAGAATATTATGAGTTTTCTGGAAGGGGGAGGTTTTCTAGTATGATCTTTGCCATGTTTAACTTTGTAAATATATTTGTATTCTCTTTTCAACAATTTAGATCTCTATCCACAAATTCAGCAATATCTGATAAGGGTCTAGAAAAATTGCAACAAATATTTCTCAGTGCTTTTCCTTAAGTATATTATTGAGTAACCAGTGCTATGTGGTTTGTAAGTAAGTGCATTGGGACTTGTTCTCAGGAGACTGAATTTCAGGTAACTTTAAGTCACCAAATATATGAATAGCCTTGGGCACACTAATCACTAAGAAAATAATTATTGAGTGCCTGAGTGCTGGACATTGGGAATACTACAATTAAAGAAAAAGTCTGTCCTTAAGTTGTTTACCACCTGGTAAGCAAAACATTTCTATTATAGTTGCTAAATACTAGATAAAGTTAATTATAGGTTTTCTAAGTATGTCAAAGCAAGATCACTAATAAGTCATGGTTAATCATAGGAGGCCTTCTAACTCGACATGCAAAGACAAACTGTGTGTCTTAGATTGGGCTGCCTGGAAACAGACTTTGTGATGGAGAATCACCTGCAAAAGAGAATGTAAAGATGAGTTCTGCTAAAAAGAATATCTAGAAAGATTACCTTGTAGCCATTCACTACTAGTGTGTGTGTGTGTGTGTGTGTGTGTGTGCGTGTGGTGTATGTGTTTGTGCGCATAACAAGCAAATAGAATAGAAAGCACAAGAGAGAGAAAGAATAAAGATGTGTTCAAGGTTCTGCAAGTGCCCTTGCTTGGTGGGAACATAGACTATAGTAAGAGATAAGTTATGAATTTAGGAGTAAAGGTGATCAGATCCTGAAAAGCCATATTTGCCATGGAAAGAGCTTTAGAATTTGTCCAGAAGGCATAGGAAAATGCGAGTTTTTAAGCAGGAATTAAATGACAGGCTCTGATCTGTCTGTAGTGTAGCCAATGACCTAAATAGGGGTAAGAATAAAGGCAGAATTAGTAAACAGTTATAATAGTTTATAGAAGAAAAAAAAAGATGTTTTAACCTAGAGGCACTGCTAGACAGAATGGAAACAGCAGGAAGACCAGAAGGTAGGAAAAAGAGATAGGTTTTGATGATTGTCTGGGTGTGGGCACTGAGGGAGAAAGGAAGGTTCAAGGGTGATTTTTTAGATTCAAATTTTTTTTTTAAGATTTATTTATTTATTTTAGAGAGGTATGTGTGCATGAGTTGGGGGAAGGGCAGAGGGATAGAATCATCAAGCAAACTCCTCACTGCGTGTGGAGCCCACTTGAAACCTGATCTCAGGGCCCATGAGATCGAGATCATGACTTGAGCAGAAACCCAGAGTTAGATGCTTAAGCAACTGAGCCACCCAGGCACCCTGGTTCCTGATTTTAATGATTGGATTAACATGGTTGCCACTAACAGGGATGAAAACACAAAAGGAAAACTTTATGGAGTGTCCAAATGAAGATGTTCAGTAAAGAATTGGAGATGCACATTTGTGTACTAAGAATAATTATTTGGGTGAGTAATTTACAGAAAAAATATAAAGAAATAGAATAGATGAAAACAATTTAGGAATGATGTAGAAAACAAAAAAAAAATGAAACTATGATTTAAGGTTGCACTAAATAAAAAGAATCTGTAGATTATGAAATGATAAGTTCCTTAATTTCTAAAAATGAACTTGTAAAAACTATAAAAATTGCACTGTATCTCTCCCTTGTTCAATTTGAGACACAAGTAAATTGTCAGACAAGAAGATTCCTTGGAAAAAAATAAATTACTAGACAAATATTAATATTTTATTTTGGTGACTATTCAGGTATTACACCTACTTTTCTCATCAGTTCTTGACTCCATATTTCTTTATTTTTCTGCCAGAACCTTAATCTCAGGGTTATCTCAAGATTCATCCCTGATTCACTATTCTTTTCCTCAGTTCCATTTCTTGGCTTATCTCTTCTACTCTAAAGATTTTAAGTGTCATTTATATATACTTAGAAGTTTGAAATATTTCCAGGTTTAAAATACTCTAGAAGTTTGAAATATATGCTTAGAATATATACTTAGAATATACTTAGAAGTTTGAAATATTCCAGGTTTGAAATACTCCAGAAATTTGAGATATTTCCAGGTTTGAAATATTTCTAGTAGATATACTTAGAAGTTTGAAGTATTCCAGGTCTGACATATTTTCTGAGGCTGAGTCACATCATGAGCTTCCTAGAGTATACAATGATGTGCAACTAAAATCTTCATTTGTCATCTTCCCACAACTTTGCTTTCTATATTCTTTTATTCTGTATTTTTTGAGAACATAGACTCCCTCCTGTTCCTCAAATTCCATAGTCAATCAACACACTCTTGTCATTCTATCTTTTTTTTTTTTTAGTTAATCAACTTTATTTTTAGAGAAGTTTTAGGTTCACAGAAAAATTAAGTGGGAAGTACAGGTAATTCCCATTACCCCATCCCTGCCACATACACCATCTTCCCCCACTACGCACATCCCCACCATAAAACTCTCTTGACAAATCCTTATAACCCAGCCTAGTCTACTTTAAGTTTCACTTTAGGTGTTGTAAATTCTATGGGTTTTGAACAATGCATAATGTCATGTATCCATTGTTATAGTATTATACAGTATGCACTGCCCTCAAAATCTTCTGAGCTATACATATTCATAACTCTCTCCCACTAAACACTAGAAATCACCAATCCATTTTATTGTCTTCATAGTTTTGCCTTTCCCAGAATGTCATACAGTGGGAATCATATAATACATAGTCTTTTCAGATTGGCTTTTTTCACTTAGTAATAAGCAGTTAGGGTTCCCATATCTTTTCATGGCCTGATAATTCATTTATTTTTAGAGCTGAATATTCCGTTGTTTGGATATACCATTGTTTATTTACCCATTCACCTACTGAAGGACATTCTGATCACTTCCAAGTGTTGGCAATTATGAATAAATATGTTATAAACATCTGTGTGCAGATTTTTGTGTGGACATCAGTTCTTAACTCCAGGAAGTATAATTGCTAGATTGTTCTGTAAGAGTATGTTAGTTTTATAAGAAACCACCAAACTGTCTTCCAAAGTGGCTGTACAATTTTGCATAGCCACCATAATGAATGAAGACTTCTTGTTGCTTCATGTCCCTACCAGTGTTTGATGCTGTAAGTGTTCTGGATTTTGGTCATTCTGATAGGTATGTTGTAGTATCTCACTGTTGTTTTAATTTGCAATATGATGACACATGATGTCGAAAATCTTTTGATATGCTTACTTCCATCTGGTGACATATGATGTTGAAAATCTTTTGATATACTTACTTCCATCTAAATATCTTCTTTGGGGAGGTCAAGTTCTTTGGGCATTTTCTACACCAGATTTTTTCTTATGGTTGGATTTTAAGAGTCACTGCATGTTTTGAAGAACAGTCCTTTATCAGATGCATCTTTTACAAATATTTTCTCTCAGTCTGGGGCTTGTCTTATTCTCTTGACATTGTCCTTTACAGAGCAATTTTTAATTTAATGAAGTCCAGGTTAGCAATTCTCTCTCATGGGTTGTACTTTTGGTATTGTATCTAAAAGTTATCACCATCACAAGGTCACCTATTTTTTCTCCTATGTTATCTAAGAGTTTTATAATTTTGCATTTTACATTTAAGTCTATGACACATTTTGAGCTAATTCTTGTGAAGAGTATAAAGTATGTGTTTGGTTCATTCATATCTCTTTCAGTTTACCTTCTCACCATCCTGATTACGATTCCCTCATTCATTGCCTCAGCAGTCCTTTCTGGACTGTTGCATTAACCACTTAAGTTTGTCTTCTTTAAACCACGATTATCTATCTAACAAGCAAATCATGCCATGTGACTGATGAAAGTCTCCTCTGGCTTCTATGCCTAAAGAATTTTAGCATGATCTTTTAGTATATCATACAAAGTCTTCTGTATCCTCTTCCTACCTCTATAGTTTCAGCTCTCAACCACCTTCCTCTACAGTCTCACATTACTGAACTATGATTTCCTGCATAAAATTTGTAATCCCATATCTTTGCATTCATGAATATTATTCCTTTTGCTTGTTTTCCCTTCTGACTTTTCCTTTGGCTAAAACTATAATCCTTCAAAGCTCAATCCAAGTATACTTCCCCTAAGACAGCATTCCCTGATTCTACATCTTATTTTAAATTCTGCACGCATTCTCTGAACTTCTCCGCTGCTCTGTACACTCCTGAATGTTCACACTTCAGAGAGTTTATTACTATGCATGTGTTTACATGTCTGTCTCTCCTCAAAGATAGCAACAATGTCTAAATCATATTTGCAGATTTATACAGTCCATGGCATAGGCTAAATCCTTCAGGAATATGTGTTGAATTGAGTTAAAAAAAGTAAATAGTACCAAGGTAGTACTACTTCTGCCATCTTACCTGCACCATTCCAAAATATCCCTTATTTAACTTTTCTTCTTTTGTTCCTGTAACTGATGAATGAGAACAGAAGAAGGGATTAAAGAAGGGTAAAAATTAAATTCAAGTTTAATAATACCTTTTGCTCTGGGCTTTATTTTCCTTTTAAAGCCTTGCTTTCTTAAGCACCAAAATGAATTGAAATAAATGATGCCAAGATGGCTCATTCTTTCACCATCAAAAAGTGTTCAAAATTTGGCAGTTGTACTAAGAACTTGGGAGTGAGAAGTCCTGTTTACTATTTCTGGCTTTGACTCCAACTTGCTGAATGTCCTTGAGCAATTTCCTTAACCTCTCTATTGGCTTGCACTTCCTGTACTATAAAAGATGCCTGTGAGTACTTTACAGGAGACTCATGGGAATCCTTATTTACAGAAATGTTTTTATTTGCATCTCCCTAAGAGCAAGGTACTTGGATATCAGCAAAAAGAAAGGCACCCTCCCAAGAGATTAAAATCAAGCAGAGAAAACTTGAAATCAAGTTAGGTGATGAATTGCAGAGCCTAGTCTGTTTTTTAATATGAATAACTTTATTGCCCCAAACCAGTGTAGATCATCACCTCAAAACAAGAAGGCTTTATTTTCCAGTCATTTAAGGCAGGCCAACCTGTGTGGCCACCCTACAAGCTAACAAAATGTGTTTTTGTACAGCAGCATGTATCCTACTTTTATGTTTATACAGCCATGTACAGTACACTTGCTTAAAAATTATTTTCCCCCCAAAATGACAAGTTGTTGAAATTTACTCTTCCTTAATTATGTACTTTTAACTACACAGACAGTTGAATACATAAAATCTACTTTGACAAGATACAAAGGGCCGGACAAAACAATAAGGATTCTGAATATGGAAATCTAGGGTATTTTATTAAAAGTTATTTTTATGCTGTGAATGGTAAAATCTAATAAAGTATTCCACATGACCTCTTGTGTAAAGTTATAAAGTAGATATTTATAAGGTTGTGAAGGCTTTTTTGTTGTTGTTAACAAAGGAGAAAATACAAAGGTTGTCACAGAAAGCCTTAATAATGTATTCTCTATATTCTGATTCAGGTACAAATCCAGAATATCCTTTAACTTTATAGCAAAGTAATATAAGAATTAAACATTTGCATATAGTTTATAAATAACCTTCCAGATTAAGGGCAGCTAACCATCTCCAGTGGCCTCTTTTTTATATCATCACATGAATAAAGGGAGGGTTTTGTTTTAAAATAGAAAAGAATTTCTTAACTTTACTTAGAAAGTTAAACCTATCTCCATTTCATCTGCACATTCAGGCTCTCTCAACAATTATTAGCCTTATGTCTTTCTATACACTGTTGCCAGAGTTAGCTATGAAAAGCCATAAATCATAAAGTCCACATGGTGGTGATGTGAACTTTGATGGTTATTCATTGCTTTAAAATAACTACACATTTAGTTTAATAGTTGAATCTTCCACAAGTTGCTCCTAATCTCACACTCCTGTTTTATCTTTTAAGGAAGTCTTTCTCCCTATTAGTGAACATTTTTACCACTGTAATCTTATTTCAAGATCCAGATCAAAGCCATCCTCCTAGCCCTTTCCTTTGTCCCATAGCATGTTTTTTTCATTCTTACCACAGTAGGAATCTATGAGAAATATCTTATGAGAAATAGTCATCAAGAATTATAATACTCATAATACACAATACTTATTATATATGTATGATAAGTAAGAATACTTACCATACATATATAAGAAGATGTTGACTTCTTATATATGTATGATAAGTATTGTGTATTATGAGTATTATAATTCTTGATGAATTATTAAGAAGTCAACATCTTCTTATATATGTATGGTAAGTATTCTGTATTATGAGTATTATAATTCTTGATGAATTATTAAGAAGTCAACATCTTCTTATATATGTATGATAAGTATTCTGTATTATGAGTATTATAATTCTTGATGACTATTTCTCATAAGATATTTAATTGAAGAAGATTATAGCTGAAAAATCCAGTGTTTTTAAGTTGCTGCCCTAAGACTCCAATGCTGGGGGTAAAGCATTTAGTCACTGCTTAACTCTCCCATTCAGTCACTGTTTAACTGAGGAGACAGCAAACTTCTTTGTAAGGCTGTACAGTTATTTTATATAATCAAAGATAACAAGAGACAATGAAATCAAACTGTCTTTAACATAAACAAAAAAAATTTTTTTTTAAATTTTTAAAGATGTATTTATTTTAGAGAGAGTGAGAGCACGCAGTGGCGAGGGGCAGAGGGAGGGGGAGAGTGAGCCTGAAGCAGACTCTGCACTGAGCACAGAGCTCCACCCCAGTCTCAATCTCACGACCCTGAGATCATGACCTGAGCTGAAACCACGAGTAGGATGCTCAACAGACTGTACCACCAGGTGCCCCAATGTTAGCAAAATTTTTAACAGTGAGAATACTATTTTTGATGAGACTGTGGTTAAACAGATATCCTTATGTACTATCTTCATGGCATAAGTTGATGCAATATTTTTGGAAATATATTTTTTGCATGTAATAAGAGCCTTAATATATTGATTCATTTTGATATAACAGTTCTACATAAAATAATTTCTATTAAGGTAATCATCTGAAATAAAATTTAAAAGATTACATTGCAAAATATGTTTGAATACATGGACATTCTATAACTTTGGAAATAAATGCCCCATGATAAGATTAATTATGAGATAGATTTAATTAGAATATATGTAGCAAGTTATTTTCTCTTTCCATTTTAGCAAAGAAGTAATTGAGCTTTTTCTAGTTAACAAATACTGAGTATTGCTATGTGGCAGAATATTCATGACATTGGTATAGCATTTAAAAAAAAGATGAAAATCTTTGTTAAGTAAATCACATTATCATGGGAAGAACTGAAAGTAAAAAAAATAGCAACATTACACTGTCAGAACAACACTGAGGGGTAGAAACTGAGGCTCAGAGAGGATAAGCTATTTGTCCCAAATCACACAGCCAACAAGCAAGGTTAGGATTCAAACCTCTATTTTTCTGATTTTTAAGGCCAACAATTTTTCTCCAGTTAGATTTGTGAAATTTAGGGTATTTTACAGTCCTCTCTTTTGTAAAACTTCCCTTAGGTTATGAATCAATTCCAAAGTTGCTATAGGACTGTTTTAATTAATGTCTTTTGGAGGATGGTGGGGGGGGTGTTCATTTTATCTTTTTAATTATGTTTTTAAAGGTGAAAAATTGACCTTAAGGTCTTAGCCTGGGGAGAGATATGCCAACCACTGGAAAGTCTGCCTTGGAATTAAATAAAACAGCTCTCTAATAGAGCTGCAGAGCTGCAACTTAATGAGAACATTTATATAAGCTTTTGGAGTAAACTCAGTGCTCACTGGAAATCTACTGTATTCAGTTTCTCCTTTTAATACACACTAATAACTCAGAGTCCCCCTAGGAGAGCTTGAGAATTTGGTGTAAAATAAATAATATGGAATTAGTTTCTCTGGATTCATTCCCAATTGTCACAGCTAACAAATTATTGATCCTAAGAATTATTTATCAAAGGTAAAGTTGGCAGAAAAAAGTAAAAACATGCCATCATTCAAAATGTAATGATGTAAACTGCTAGACTTACTCTAGCCTCACTAGGCTAACTTGCCAGTCTACAGCCTATGCCAATCATAATAAGCAAGGCTGACCTCATGCCAAGATGTTGGAGTATAAAGCTGAAGCTATTACAAGGTTTCCATTCTATAATTTCATATTAAGTTGCTCTACTCTTTTCCCCACATAAACAAGTGAATTTTTTCACATATGAGGTATATTAAGTTCAGAGATGAATTGGATAATCACCTGGCTTGGATTGTACAACTATTTATGTTCTCAGTATAGATAAATTAGAGTCTTGAGTGTTCTTTTGAAAGGTGGTGATTAAGTTTTTCATCTAAAAATGTTTCATTGACAACAATATAACCTAACATTTTGGCATTACCCTTTTCAGAAGTTCACAAGAGAAAGCCTCATTTCAAATTCACCAGCGTAAGTACAGACACATGTAAAGAAGAATTCATCAGCAATAACTGGTCTTTATTAACTTTTAAATTCTGGTAGAAATCATTCTAAGAGGAAAACATTATAACTCATAAATATCAAAAGGATAATAACTTCTTTAAATTCTGTTTCTCCTGGTAATTTTGTCTCAGGAGGCTTATCACTCCAGGATCTGATCCTCGCCTTTACAGATTTTCTCTTCTCCCAAATAAAGTGACACATCAGGTGATATATATATATATATATATATATATATATATATATATATATATATATATATCTTTAACAGTAATATCTGTATCTATCTATCTATCTATCTATCTATATATATATCTTTAACAGTAAACTTATGAAGTGATAGGATTTTAACTTCCTCATTTACAATATCATACTAAGTATCAGGATATGTATTCCTGTATTGAAAGGTAGTCTTTCCCAAAATAAATTAAATGCCTGAGAGAAAAAATGAGTAGCGCTAAGGCTTCTTGCTGAATATGGAATTCAAATAAATGAGACTGAATATACTTAGAGGCTGTTTCAATCTTTTAGGGAAAAGCCTATAGAATGATCTTTGAGCCACTGTATAGTACAACAATTTCATTTTAAAAATTCTTGTGTCTTCAAAGTAATGCTTCGTGTTATCATACTGTGCTAAGTAAATGCTGTGGTAAAAATGCTGACAATTTTTAATTGTGCAATATTTTACTTAGAAATCAGTAATTTCAAAAGAGGTAAAATATTGCTTTCTCTACATTTATTATAGCCACTTACTTCCTTTCCAAAAATGAATTGGAAAGGCTTTGAAATTTTTTCATCAATTCCAGAAAGAAACAGGTTGTATGTTGTTGGTGATCTCAACTCAAATGCCAAAATTTGGTCCAAAGACAAATGTTTAATTATTAGTATCAGAATAGCTCATAAAGGTAAACAAAGAAAAGTTGTATATTTCTTAATTTCACTCATGTGACCAGAAAATATTTACAACTTGATTTATTTCAATTCAGTTCTACAAATATTTATTGAACAGTCACTACATGCAACCATTGTGATGGTCACTAGAGTGTGAAAGCACAAAGAGGAATCTATTAACCAGCCATTAAAAAATGACTAGCCATGGGAACAAATTTAGGTTAAAAACAGCTTCAGAATAAATGAAATAAGATAGGATTGGGTGGGAGACAAACCATAAGTGACTCTTAATCTCACAAAACAAACTGAGGGTTGCTGGGGGGAGGGGGTGGGGAGAAGGGGGTTGGGGTTATGGACATTGGGGAGGGTATGTGCTTTGGTGAGTGCTGTGAAGTGTGTAAACCTGGCGATTCACAGACCTGTACCCCTGGGGATAAAAATATATTATATGTTTATAAAAAATAAAAAATTTTAAAAAAGCTTCAGATTTCTCTATAATATCTCATTATCATAAGAAAAGCTATATATCTAAGAATTGTTTAAAGAGAAAAAAATGTAAAAATAAAATTTCCAAATGGAATGAGTAAGTACTCATTTTATAGAAATGTCTATTTTCCCCCAATAAACTAAAAATTAGAAAATAAAAACAAAATACAGAGGGTAAAAACATTCATGATATAAGTTATTACTGTCACTCAAACTAAAAAATAAAATTTCAGAAATTTAATCTGGGTTAAAAATCACATAAAAAATAGAACAAATATTATGACTATAATTTGGCACCTTTTCTAACTATTCTTTGAATAAACCACATAAGCCCCACTGAAAACACATTTTCAGTGTTCCAAAATTCACTCTTTATGCACCACACCCAGTGCTCCATGCAATACGTGACCTCCATAATACCCACCACCAGGCTCACCCAACTCCCCACCCCCGCCCCTCCAAAACCCTCAATTTGTTTTTTGGAGTCCACAGTCTCTCATGGTTTGTCTCCCCCTCCAATTTCGCCCATCTCACTTCTCCTCTTCTTCTCCTAATGTCCTCCGTGTTATTCCTTATGCTCCACAAGTAAGTGAAACCATGATACTTGACTCTCTCTGCTTGACTTATTTCACTCAGCATAATCTCTTTCAGTCCCATCCATGTTGATACAAAAGTTGGGTATTCATCCTTTCTGATGGAGGCATAATACTCCATTGTATATATGGACCATATCTTCTTTATCCATTCATCTGTTGAAGGATATCTTGGTTCTTTTCATAGTTTGGTGACTTTGGCCATTGCTGCTATGAACATTGGGGTACAGATGGAGTACAGATGGTTCTTTTCACTACTTCTGTATCTTTGGGGTAAATACCCAGTAGTGCAATTGCAGGGTCATAGGGAAGCTCTACTTTTAATTTCTTAAGGAATCTCCACACTGTTTTCCAAAGTGGCTGCACCAACTTGCATTCCCACCAACAGTGTAAGAGGGTTCCCCTTTCTCCACATCCCCTCCAACACTTGTTGTTTACTGTCTTGTTGATTTTGCCCATTCTAACTGGTGTAAGGTGGTATCTCAATGTGGTTTTGATTTGAATCTCCCTGATGGCTAGTGATGATGAACATTTTTTTCATGTGTCTGTTAGCCATTTGTGTGTCTTCTTTGGAGAAGTGTCTGTTTATGTCTTCTGCCCATTTTTTGATGTGATCATCTGTTTTGTGTGGGTTGAGTTTGAGGAGTTCTTTATAGATCTTGGATATCAGCCCTTAGTCTGTAGTGTCATTTGCAACTATCTTCTCCCATTCCGTGGGTTTGCAACTTTGTTTTGTTGACTGTTTAATTTGCTGTGCACACTTTTTAAATATTCTCATTTGCATGTTGATATCTTTCCCTATTTTATTATCGGCGCATACTGTTGTCTCTTGTGGTCCTGCCTAACGTCACATACTTGCATTACAAAGACTTGTCTCACTCCAGTGATCTCAATATATATCATGTTCTATCTGACTTGAGAGCTCACTTACATCACTATTCTGTCCCTCAAAGTCCATTTCTAGGACAAGCCAGATTGAAATTTCTCACTGTGGTTAATATTTCCATCACCATAGTCTTTCAAGACATTATAATGATCACAAATTTATATTTATCAATAGTATAGATTATATATATATATATATATATATATAGAGAGAGAGAGAGAGAGAGAGATTTTATTTGACAGAGAGAAACACAGCAAGAGAGGGAACACAAGCAGAGGGAATGGAAGGGAGAGAAGCAGGCTTCCCGCTGAGCAGGGAGCCCGATGTGGGGCTCAATCCCTGGACCCTGGGATTGTGACCTGAGACAAAGGAAGATGCTTAATGACTCACTAAGCCACTCAGGTGCCTCTCAATAATACAGATAATACTTACAAATTGATTAGCTGAGAATCAAACTGGACCCAAGAAATCTATTCAGAACTCTGCCTCCATTATCAAATGAAAACATTTTGGAATCAAAGTGTTAACTGTTCTATCACCATAATCCTGATGCCCACTAAGCTTCATCTTCTGATTTCCATCTCTTTGGCTATATCTTCTGACCCTAATATGGTATATTTGCAAAGCCTCCATTTATTTTCTATCATTTCATAACCTTTTCCATACCCACATATCTTTGATTTCATCTTTTTGTCTAGTCTAATTCAAATTGTCTTGAAATGTACTGATTACCAACTGCTTATAATGGCTGGGATGAAATAAGCAATAGTAAACTAGTACATTTATACCAGAATTGCATATAAAAAGAACTTCTGAACTTCCTTTTATTTATTCCAAATATAAATTTTCTAACTTTAAAAAGATAATAGGGCGCCTGGGTGGCTCAGTGGGTTAAGCCGCTGCCTTCGACTCAGGTCACGATCTCAAGGTCCTGGGATCGAGTCCCACGTCGGGCTCTCTGCTCAGCGGGGAGCCTGCTTCCTCCTCTCTCTCTCTCTCTCTTTCTCTGCCTGCCTCTCTGCCTACTTGTGATCTCTCTGTCAAATAAATAAATAAAATCTTTAAAAAAAGAAAGATAATATATATGAAGTAGACTATGGTAGTTTTTGTTTTATCTACCCAGGATGTCCTATCATTCTTCTTCTATTATAAACAAAAGCCTCTTTTGGGGGATAACTCCCGCCCCCCCCACCTCCATGAGGTTTAAGTAGAACTGTCCCAGTCACATTAGTATGCCCTCCATTCCTCAGCAGCTATGGCAACAGGCAGGTTATCTAAGTTTGGCCAACGAAGCTATTTCCCGTTCATAAATGGCAAGTGACCAAAACTCTACCCAATAGCCATTGATCCAACATTGATTCCCCTCAGAAAATGTCTGTTAGAGATAGCAGAGAAGGCTTTCTTTCTCATGGGGCCAATATGTCAAAAGGAGCAAGTCTGGATATGTTCCATGACATCTCACCCAGCTTTGAGATAATAAGAGGGAATTAAGTCAGTTTACAAAGAATTTTATAGACAAATAAATATGAGACATTGATGGAGAAATTAAAGCATCATTTGTACCTCTAAACTTTTTTTTTAAGATTTTATTTATTTGATAAAGATCACAAGTAGGCAGAGAGGCAGGCAGAGAAAGAGGGGGAAGCAGGCTCCCTGCTGAGCGGAAAGCCCAATGCAGGGCTCAATCCCAGGACCCTGGCATCATGACCTGAGCCGAAGGCAGAGGCTGAACCCACTGAGCCACCCAGGTGCCCCTCATTTGTACCTCTAAAATGAGCTCTAGAATTAATATAATATGTAGAATGAAATGCCTGGGTTTCAATTTAATTTTAATAAAATTCAACAAAGTATCTATGTGCCAAGAACTGTTGTATGTTTGTGGCAGAAAGACTGCAATTAAATTGGTTCTAAGAGCCTGGTGCCTGTATTCTCCAAAGCAGGCACATTTCCTTTCCAAGCTTCTAGCCAAGCACAAACTTAAGCACAGGTACATGAGCCATTCTTTCTGAGAAGGCTACTATAAACTCACACAGTCCCTATCTAGGACACTAATCATTCCTACAATCATCAGTTCCCCAGCTAGGGTCTCAGTAGGTTCCTGGATTTGGAAGAAGTTCATATTCTCCAAATCTATGCCTACATTCCCCTGCCCACAATCCACGGACAGAGGCCTAAAAGAAAACTACATCATTGTGTATGAAGGGCTGTGTATCAACAGCACAACTGTTTTACCTTTCTAGTCTTGTCTTACTGGCCTTCTTCATCACCATTTAATTGCACTCAGTGTTTCTACCCCATGCAACTTCCCTATGAGCCCCTAAAATATCAACAGCTAATCAAAACCCAAGCAAAATACAGATTACTCAGATAATTTTTGGAAAATTGGCAGGAGTGGGGGAAAACATCATACAATAAACACAGATTAGCATTGGCTTATAGGAAGATATTTAGGTGGGAGGTACTATCTGATTCCTTTGCATTACATGTGTAATTTGGCCAGTAAGAAGCAAGAGAATGGTTCCCAGGGATTTTTAATTAAGATTGAGGTAATTTCCCCGAAGTTTTCTGACTTATTCAACCTCCACCCACCAGATATTTCAAGTCTGTCCTTTACACAGGACCCTACTCTTTACTCTGAACAGCAGCACCCCTTCCTGAATGTCAAACTTCAAGAACCCCTGTAAAACATCCTATGATTCTATGGCTTGCCTATGGCCTATCCTACTGGGGAAGGCCTAGCACAGACAGGCAACTGTGGGAACAGACGTCCTATCTTGAAAATGATGCCAAGCATATTAAAGGCACTCATTAATGTGAAGAAACCTTATTTCCCACAGTTCATGAAAATGTTCTGTACCGTCAGAGTACTCTTAACATCTTCCCCTGATTCAGGCACACACCCCAGGCAATGTAAGAACCTGAATCTAATGTTCTCCCCTTGTCTCAGAACTTCTCCTTTTATTTGTCCTGTTTTGGACCCCAGCACCGTGAACACCTTGGCTTTTCTTATCAAGCACACTGACTTTTACTTTTTGGATTCCCTTGTGCTCATACAAGGGTATTTCCATACTCCAGCCAAAGAAAGGCCATTGGATCACTTTTTTGCCCCAGAGAAGAAGAACATGTATGTTAAAAGTCCTTTTTATCCAAAAATATCTTGAATGTAATTGAACCAACTGAGTATTTCAAAGAAAGCTTTTTGAAGATGGCGGAGAAATAAGTCTAGCGGAGAAAGACAACTATCATAAGATCTCCCTGATATGAGGAAGTGGAGATGCAACATGGGGGGTTAAGGGGGTAGGAGAAGAATAAATGAAACAAGATGGGATTGGGAGGGAGACAAACCATAAGTGACTCTTAATCTCACAAAACAAACTGAGGGTTGCTGGGGGGAGGGGGTTTGGGAGAAGGCGGTGGGATTATGGACATTGGGGAGGGTATGTGCTTTGGTGAGTGCTGTGAAGTGTGTAAACCTGGTGATTCACAGACCTGTACCCCTGGGGATAAAAATATATGTTTATAAAAAATAAAAAATTAAAAAAAAAAAAACAAAGAAAGCTTTTCTACCAATGACTTCCTGGAATAAATGGATATGATTGTGTCTACACTTTTTTGTATGAAACATAACTGCATAAAACAAATTTCACAGGATTAGAGATGGAATTGGTAAAGCAGGCCTATTACTCTCTCTTCTCATACCCAAAATCTAAAAAAGTTAGAATTAACCTCATAGTCACAGAACATGTATCTGTATTCCCCCAACCACATGTGGGGACTTACGTCAATTGATATACAAAAATACTCCTAATATCCAATATATTAAGAATAAATATCCTGGTCAGCCTATGTATGCATATAGCTAAAGCCACTTATACCATATGTAGATAGAGAAACATGCATAGAGAGAGAGATGCCGAAGGTTCATTCAAAGTCAGTATTGTTTTCCTTGCATCTGTCTTGCACGTGAATTAAATCAGAGACCAGTGGTTTTGAAGATACATATGGTTCCAGCAACCAATCAGTGACTGTGAATATGCCACTGAGAAAAGGGAATAAAATTTAATTAGGTGTTCTAGGCAAATCAAGCCACCCATGAGTGTATTTTCTGGACATTGTGGTATTTTTACTGGCATGGCATAGTTACATGATGCTATTTTCCTAAGTTAATATATTTTTTGAATAAAAGTTTGACCAAAACAGTTGGAAAAACTCAGATTTTTATTTTTTTCAGTTGAAGGGGTGATGCAGAGGAGGCATCACTTTGACATTTGTCATGTACGAATGGCTGTACGTTCTAAAATTGGCCAAAATGGCACTACTGGAGTAGCATTAAGAATTCTTAGGAGGGGAAGATTAAAACCTGGTGAAATTTGAAAAGCTCTCCAGGAAAACTGACACTCTGTTTCATATGCCATTTCGTTACTATTAATAATTAGCTCATTTTCCTAAGGAGGAAAAAAAAATGTTCCAGATGACCAGTGATGAGAAGAAACAATAGCCAACATTCAATAGGTTAGACAGCAAGAATCAATAAGGTAGTTAGCACTGTGCAAGCACTGTCAATAGTATAGAAGATTTATAAGACATGATCACTATCAAAACATATTAAAATTGAAGAAGGTTAAAATACATTGCAAAGAAAACCAGATGGTGTGTAATTTTAAACTATACAGCAATATTCTTTCCCACAGTCTTTGCCTGGCTAATTCTTAATTATCTTCCAAGATTCATTTTACATACTAGGTCCTTCAAGAAGCATGCCCCAATATGCCACTTCCCTCGTCCCAGTCCCACAAAGCACTGGGTAGTACTTCATTGCACTCTATGCCTATCTCTAAAGTATAATGGAGGTCATGCTATATCATTACAATCCCCCCAACAGGGCAATGAGTTCTTGAGAACCACATCTTTTCATTTTTGTTTTTCAGCACTTGGCATCACTGGCAGTGTGTAGGAGCTTAGTAAGTGTTTGTTACATTAGCCTTAAACCAACAACGGGGACAGAAAAAAAAAGAGGGATAAAGAATTAAGTTATGCAGTGAATATGGATTTTAATATTTACCAGTTCAGAGTTAAAGTGGCCAACTCTCTCCTCTCTGCCCAGCACCCTTCTTTCCCAAACAAAATGACTCTTTTCTCATCCCATGTGATTTTAGGATGCCTTCCCTTAACCACAGCCAGTGACCCAAGCTGTGTACAGAAATCAGTCAAAGAACTGGACATATAACTCAACTATAGCTGATTAGAACCTTTTTTTGAAATGTACCACAACCAGCCACAGGGTTGGAGAGGGTCTTTCTTCCTTTTATATATATCAAGCTGGAAGCCTGTCATCTACTACCTTGTCCTCTGTGTGGGGAAAGCATATGTGAAACAGCAGAAGACAGCCAAGAAGAGAGGCAAGATGCATCAAGAAATAGAATCAAGGCAAGCATCAGATCCAGATTTGCAATGCATATTCTATTTCTGTGCAGAGTACAGTATGGGTTTTGTTCAGAGAAGAACACTTTTTTTCTTTTTTTGCCCTTCTCTGGTCTTTCAGCAGACCCATATGAAGTCAGTCATACCCAACGTTATATGCTGTTTCAGCATGAAGCATACTCCACCTTTGAGAGGTCATATTTCAGGAATGACGTGATTTGTGTGTACATGGTGAGGGTTGGGAAGGTAAGGAGAAGAAGGAAAAACTACATATATATTCATATAAAGACCTGGGGCTTCCACTGGGTTGAAATGCCATATAAACACATTATTGTTAGTAAAACTGAAGACCTGGTTAAACTGGAAAACCAGAGGTAAGAAAGACTTTTTGTTTTTAAATATGGAAACAGAAGAAGCCATAACTGAAAATAAAGTGGGGTTCCTGGATAGTCAGTCTCCTGTGTTTTTGGTTGGTGAAAGTCAATGAAATCCTTTCATAGCAAGCAAAAGTTGGCTACTGGGGCAGCTGACATTGGAAACATAGCACAGAGCTCATGTTTTGTGGAGTTTACTGACTGCTTCCCAAACAGAAGAAATAAACAGAGGACTGGGTTTTTAATTTTAGGATCTATTTGCACCCTACTAAATTAGAGAACCCAAATGACGTCTGCCCGGAGGAACTCCTGGCTGCACCAGTGCTTTCTTTCCTAGCTTGACAAAAGATGATTCAGTTCTAAGTAGGCACATATCACTCCCTTGGCCAGAAGTACCAGTCACTGGGATGAAACAGAAAATAATGCCATTGCCATTTTGTTGGTGATTATGTTACAACTTCAGCTCTGTCAATTATTTAGTTTCAATTCTGTATTAAGAAGTTTATGCAAAAAACAAGTTATGTACTAAAAGTCACAAACCAAGTTTGCTAACCTGTGTCTTGAACTGGGAGGCTTATAGCTTACCCCTCAAAATTCCCAAATAAATTTCATTTTGAACTTAGTTTTATAAGCACTCATTGAACATTTTCCACATATATTATTCTCTTCTTTAGAGAAAAGGAATTGTGTTTAGATATGTTGTGAAAAGACTATTTATTTATTTATTTATTTATTTATTTATTTGAGAAAGAGAAGGAGGAGGAGCAGCAGCAAAAGGATAGCAGGGACAACAAGCAGACTCTACACAGAGCACAGAGCCCAATGCGGGGCTCAATCCCAGAACCCTGAGATCATGATCTGAGCCAAAATCGAGAATCAAGAGTTGAGCCCCAAGCACCTATCTATACTGATTGTCTTTTAACATTAGAATGAGAACTCAAAGAGAGTTGGGAAGTTTCCTGTATTTGTAGGGCTGAGAGATAGTGCCTATCACATAGTAACTACACAGTAAGCACTGTCATAAAACAGCAAAATAACAAATAGACACACAGTTGTGAAAGTTGGTGTGCTTGACTTTAGAATGATACATTTTTAGCAAGAGTTTTGCTCTGTATTGTCTTCTGACTTCCATAAAAATCAATAGATTATTGGGGCACCTGGGTGTCTCAGTGGGTTAAGCCTCTACCTTCAGCTCAGGTCATGATCTTGGGAACCTGGGATCGAGCCCTGCATAGCATGCTCTGCTCAGGAGGGAGCTTGCTTCCCCCACTCTGTCTGCCTGCCTCTCTGCCTATTTGTGATATCTCTCTTTGACAAATAAATGAACAAAATATTTTTTAAAAATCAATAGATTATTAACAAAAAGATATAACCTGGTATTTGTAAAGTACCAACCAACAATGAACTATGGACTTTTTTCCCTTCTTAAAGTGGTTAAATTGTATAAGATTTCATGTACGCTTGGGGTGCCTGGGTGGGTCAGTGGGTTAAAGCCTCTGTCTTCAGCTCAGGTTGTGATCCTAGGGTCCTGGGATCAAGCCCCGCATCAGGCTCTCTGCTCAGCAGGGAGCCTGCTTCCCCCTCTCTCTCTGCCTGCCTGTCTGCCTGCTTGTGATCTCTGTCTAGTAAATTAAAAAAATCTTAAAAAAATAAAAAGATTTCATGTAGGCTTAAAGGCGTCCAGATGATTTGAACATTGACTTAAATATCTGGCTAACCCAACCAGGAATAAATCTTATTTATTTAAATACAGCTAATAATTCCTAGATTTTTTAGCTAAATGCTTCCATGATTGTAATGTTGAAATGGAATGTTGTGATATTTCACTATTTTTTTTAATTTATGTAGCAACATAAAAGTTAAAATACAAAAAGCAAGTTTTAAGAGACTGTATTATATTGTAATCTCAGGAAGACTAAAATTAAAACAATTCTTCAAAATACTGATTCACAAATCTTCCTCCTCCCCAGAATGGAGGCACTGTGGAGAAACCATTCTTTCAGTAGTTTAGTAGAAGTAGGCTTTTAGCATGCTTTCATGTGGTGGAGACAGCAGTTCATTTAAATTCAAATAACTTCTTCTAAGACCCAGTTCATAAATTCACAATGTAGTATGTTTAAAACAAAAGACTACTTCATATACATATATCATGTAAGTATTTGCACATGCCCTTTATTGGTATTTTAAAAATACCATACAAAGACATGGACTTTAAGTTTGGAGGCCAAAGTTACTAGTTAAGAAAAATAATATTATCTTTGTATCTCAGTGTTCTTATCCCCCAAACAGAAGTAATATTACTTAGTCTATCTAGCCCCACAAAGTCCAAGTAAGGATTAAATAAAACTTGCATTATGGTGCTTTTAAAATTCTAAAGTATGGTATAAACAAAAGATATTATTGTATTCAATAATACAATTAAACTTGAACTTGCAAATAACCTTAAGAAGCAAAAATTCAGGAAAACGTGTCAACTAGCCAAAATTTAATTTACTTAAAAATATGTATTTATTGAGTATCACTATATAGCAAACAATACTTAAGCATTTGAAATATGATGAACAAAACAGAGAAAAAAACACCTGCCTTTAGGGAGCTCACCATCTTACTGAGAGATACATCAGAAGGTATGTGCTTAGAGAGTGAGGACATGTTTAAGCGTGGGAAGAGAGGAAAGAGACAGTTATTTTAAAGATTTTATTTATTTATCTGCCAGAGAGAGCATAAGCAGGGAGAGGGGCAGACAGAGCAGGCAGAGGGAGAAGCAGACTCTCCACTGAGCAAGGAGCCTGATGTAGGACTCAATCCTAGGACCCTGGGATCATGACTGGAGCAGAAGGCAGACGGTTAACTGACTGAGCCACCCAGGTGTCCCAAGAGGTAATTATTTTAAATCCTAAACGTACTGTTTCTTGCCTTTGTTTCTATGAGAGCTAGCTTAGTTCCTATCAAATGGAGTATACAGGTTTTTACCTCATCACACAGAGATGTATTGAAGGAAGGGGGAAACATGCGTCTAAACTTCAAAACCACTAAGTTCATTTTGGTTCACTAAATTAACTCAGGAGAAGCCATTATGAGTCAAGAATTATGTGGAATTCCTTAACATTACAGGTGAGAGTAGCTGAGTCTTCCTGGTAGAAAAAGGGCTCAGAGGCACCTGGGTGACTCAGTTGGTTAAGTGTCTGCCTTGTGCTCAGGTTTGTCTCTAGGTCCTGCGATGAAGCCCAGCCTTGGGCTCCCTGCTCCTTCTCTCTCTTTCTGTCCTTCTGCCCCTCCCCACCACTTATTCTCTCTCTCTCTCTCAAATTAGTAAATTTTTAAAAAGAAAAGAAAAAAGGTCTAGAAAAGACATTAAAAGGATAACTAGGTGTAAAGAGTTGAAGCAACCTGGTTAGAAGTCCTTTGGGAGAAAATATGTATTGAATTCAAATAATGGGATGCCTAAAGGACTATTAAATAACAGGAACTTATAATCAATTTTGAATCATTTTTATTGTTTCAATTTGAATGTTTTCCATTATCCTAGACTAAGATAAGGTCCACTATACATAGAAATACTCAAGTTTTAAGAAACTCAAGTAAATGGGGTGCCTGGGTGTCTCAGTGGGTTAAGCCTCCGCCTTCGGCTCAGGCCATGATCTCAGGATCCTGGGAGGGAGCCTGCATCGGGCTCGCTGCTCAGCAGGGCGCCTGCTTCCCCTCTCTGCGTGCTGTTCTGCCTACTTGTGATCTCTCTCTCTCTGTCAAATAAATAAATAACATTAAAAAAAAAAAAAGAAGAAATTCAAGTAATGTGATTTTTTTTTTTTTTAATCTGTATGGGTATGGAGCAAAGTAAGAATAGTCCCAGGAAGTAAAACATGACTGAAACTGAACTGGGACCAGGAACTGGGATCACAGAGTCACCATAAAAAATAAGATCCTAGAAATGCCCAGCAATCTAAGTGGAAACAATGAGATACTGCTTACCATATTACACATGCAGAAACAGAATAAATACCTGTGGGCTTGAGCCAAATTTTATAAGTATCATGCAGATTTAAATGGATAGCTTCAATTAATAATTCTTCCAACATATTAACATGTTGTTTTTTTTAATTTCTTAAATTTCTTTGATACTTTATTTTTTTCTTATGTTCAATTAGCCAACGTTAGTTTTTGATGTAGTTTTCAATGATCTGGAAAACATGTTGTTTTATTCCAATGGACATGACTTCCTAAACCAACAGCAGAAGTACAGTCATAAAAAGTATTACACACTTAGATTGTGGAGATCTATAGGTACCTTGGTATTGTGGGACCATAATTTCTGGAGCCAGAGTAGCAAGTAATGGGGTTGATTCTAAAGGAGACCCATTTCACTGTGATGGAAAGCTTTATACGGATCAAGAAGAAGCTCAGAACACCCCATAGACAATAGAGAGCCTTAAAGATGTAAGCAGGGAAGTGATATATCAGATTTATGACTTAGTAAAACCACTTGGTATTGTGAATAACATGGATATAAGGGGGATAGGCAAATAGTGAAAAAGACTACTCATGAGTCAGTTTAGCAATAGGATTAACAACCCTCTGGTTATCTAATACTTGAGCAGTTTCTTTTTTTTTTTTTTTTTTTTTTTTTTTTTTTTTTAAAGATTTTATTTATTTATTTGACAGAGAGAAATCACAAGTAGATGGAGAGGCAGGCAGAGAGAGAGAGAGGGAAGCAGGCTCTCTGCCGAGCAGAGAGCCCGATGCGGGACCCGATCCCAGGACCCTGAGATCATGACCTGAGCCGAAGGCAGCGGCTTAAACCACTGAGCCACCCAGGCGCCCCATCTTGAGCAGTTTCATTCAAAATTTTCTTCAGAGGCCTAGCATCCCTGCCAGTGTAAAGTACTGAGGAGCAAGAAAATGTTGCCTAAAAAAATGGAAACTCAGATTCAAGTTAAAAAAGACAAAACCACAGGAGGATGACATTGGTATTTTCTTTTAACTAATGAAAACATCAGAAATTGCTAATACTCACAGTTTTCCAGGAAGAAAGAGTTGCTTTACATGGGGCTTTACTGCCAAAGTTTTCTTCTCCTCTACTTTGTAAAAGAGCATGTGGGGCACCTCATACTCTATAAATTCAGTATTTGAGTAATTATTTTAGTTCTATAAATTTTGTACAGAAAGTAAATTTCCCTTGTAAAAAATTTTTGCTATAGGTTGACAACCGAGAGAGTCAGAAAAATTAAGATTAAAAAAACTGTAGTCTAATGTGTTCAAAATATAGAAAGCAGGATCTTTAACCTATGATAAATGGAAAAAATAATCATGAATATAATAATAGTTTGAATAAAATTGAACACTGAATCACCTAAGATTAATTTCTTGAATTTCCCACAAAAAAAGAGCTTTTCAATTGTGTTCTAAGAGTTAATACAAACAAAAGGAAGAATTATCCAAAGGTTAAAGATCAAGAAGAAGGTATATCTATTCAAATGCTATTTTCTTTAGACTTCTCTGTCAGAGTAGAGAAAAATGACTAAGAGGAAATTAAGTCTTCCAATCCATGGACACGGAATATCTTCCCATTTATTTGTTTCTTCAATTTCTTTCATCAGTGTTTCACCTTCACAATTAAATCTATCTCCAGAATTTAATTTCTTTGATACTACTGCAAATGGGATTGTTTTCTAAATTTTTTCAAATGTTCATTTATAGTAATGTGAATGATTTTTCTATATTTTATGTCTTACAACTTTACTGAATTCATTTATTAGTTCTCAAAGTTTTTTTTTATTGAGTCTTTAGGGCATTTTATATGTAAGATCATGTCATCTGTAAACAGAAATTATTTCATTTCTTCCTTCCTAATTCTAGTACCTTTTATTTCTTTTTCTTGTCTTACTGCTCTAGCTAAGACTTCTACTACTATGTTGAATAGGAGTATGAGAAGGGATACTCTTGTCTAGTTCCTGATCTTAAGAAAAAGCTTTCAACCTTTCACCAGTGAGTATGATGTTAGCTGTAGGCTTGTCACATATGTCTTTTATTATGTCGAGTCATCTTACTAATTTGTTAAGAGTTTTTGTCATGAATAGTTGTTGAATTTTGTCACATGCTTTTTCTGCATCTATTGAGGCCATAAAATAATTTTTATACTTCATCCTGTTAATGCAGTTTATCACATTTACTGATTTGTGTACACTGAACCATCCTTGAATCCCAGGGATAAATCCCACTTGATCAAGGTGAATGATCCTCTGAATGTACTGCTGAATATGGCTTGGTAGTATTTTCTTAAAGATTTTATTTATTTGACAGAGAGAGCACGCACAAAAGGAGGAGGAACAAGAAAGGGAGAAGCAGGCTTTCCACTGAGCAGGCAACCCCATGTGGGACTCAATCCCAGGACCCTGGGATCACAACCTGAGCCAAAGGCAGATGGCTTAATCTATTGAGCCACCCAGATGCCCTCGTTTGGTAGTATTTTATTGAGAAATTTTATATCTATATTCACTAAGGAAAATAGCCTGTAGTTCTCTTTTCTAATAATATCCTCTTCTGGTTTTGGTAACAAGATAACACTGTCCTTGTAAAATTAGTTTGGGAGTATTCCCTCCTCTGATTTTTTTGAAAAGTCTGAGAAGGATTGGTGATAATTCTTTAAATGTTTGGTAGAATTCACCAATAAAACCATCTGGTCCTGCCCTTTCTTGATTGGGAGGTTTGGGATTACTGATCAAATCTTATTAGTAATTGGTCTACCCAGATTTTCTATTTCTTCCTGATTCAGTCTTGGTAAGTTGTATGTTTCTAAGAATTTTTCCATTTCTTGTAGGTTGTCAAGTTTGTTGACATACATTGTTCACAGTAGTCTCTGATTGTCCTTTAAATTCATGAGGTATCAGTTATAACGTCTCTTTTTTCATTTATGATTTTGTCGGTGTGGATTCTCCTTGATTAGTCTAGCCAAGGATTTGACTTTTAATTTTTTAGAAAGAAATATTTTTAAGCATCTGTTCAACTATCCAATCTGAAACTTTGTATCAAAGTGAAGTAAGTTACTTATTTCTTATGTAGGGATAAATGAAAATGATAGTTGGCATACATTTATCTATAAACATCTGAAGAAGACTACAAAGGACAAGAACATATCAGCTACATTTTGGCTCAAAAATGTTGAGAACAAAGACAGCATTTCATTAACTATTATGGTGGTATGTTTCCTTAGAAGGAAAACTTCATTTTGCTCTTGCAAGAACTGTACTTCTTCTAATTGTAAAGAATTTATAAGAAGTCAGTTGATACTTTTATCTAAATACTTTTTCATAGTATTGTGTTGTTTTAAAAATCCATGGAAGTAAGGCCACCTGGGTGGCTCAGTTGGTTAAGCCTCTGCCTCTGGCTCAGGTCATGATCTCAGGGTCCTGGGATGAAGCACTGCATTGGGCTCCCTGCTCTACAGGGAGTCTGCTGCTCTCTCTCTCTCTTCCTGTTGCTTCCCCTGCTTGTGTGCACTTGCTCTCACGTGCTCTTTTTCTCTTTCTTTCTCTCTCTCTCTCTGTTAAATAAATAGATAAATAAATAAATAAATAAAATCTTAGAAGAAAAAACAAGTTTAAAAAAATCCATGGAGGGCGCCTGGGTGGCTCAGTGGGTTACGCCGCTGCCTTCGGCTCAGGTAATGATCTCAGGGTCCTGGAATCAAGTCCCACATCGGGCTCTCTGCTTGGCAGGGAGCCTGCTTCCCTTCCTCTCTCTCTGCCTGCCTCTCTGCTTACTTGTGATCTCTCTCTGTCAAATAAATACATAAAATCTAAAAAAAAAAAAAATCCATGGATTTTTATATGACTATGAATTATACATGAATATTTTCCACTTTGATTCATCATTCTAAAATTTTTATTTTTAAGGAAAGAATTGTCAATTTTTTTCCTTTTTTTTCCCCTGAACTTTTCCATGTCTCCTCTTTCCTGCCCAAACCCAAGTTTTCACATCTATGTTTCTCCTTTATAGTCAAGTGCTCCAACCAGTGGGCAAGGCTGCCAGTAAGCAAAGATTTACTCAACGTGTGAGGATGTGGAGGAATACTGGCTGGTAAAACCAAGGGCTGGCTTTCTCTGGCACTGCTACACTAACAGCTACTGTCAAATAGAATATTATATTGACCAAAAGAGCTGGGGAAGAGCCGTTAGAACCAGCAAAAATTACCTGTGGCTTAGCATAATTTTTTACTTTTTTTTCTTTTTTACTTTTTTTCCTTACAGGATTGTTATAGATCTTCAACTGACACAGGAAAGTACTTAAATGGTTTCAATAAGATGACTCATATAAAGAAGGAAAGACAACTCAACATACGCAATAAAGATCATATCTACTAATAACGATTAGTAAGGAGCACATAAAGGAATTCTTATTCATATTCTTATTTTCAAAAGTTTGCAAAATCCTCACATTTGTTGTATTAAATGCCAAATGCTATAATTTCAGCACTTTTTTCATCTGTGACATTATTAGGCAATAGAGTATGCACAGATAAAAAAAATAATGTATATATAAGAAATAAATTGTCTTGTGGTCATACGTAAATGGTTTTTAATATGTACCCACTGTATGTGTGTGTATTCTTGTACATAAATTCTTAAATGTGCCAATATTTATAGATACTATCCAATGAATAAAAAAAATTTTAAATGATTAAAATATGGCAATAGCCAAAGAAACCCTGATTTAAAGATTTTATTTTTATTTATTTATTTGGCAGAGAGAGACACAGCAAGAGAGGGAACACAAGATCAGGGATCCTGATGAGGGGTTCAATCCCAAGACCCTGGGATCATGATCTGAGCCAAAGCCAGTCACTTAACAGCTGAGCCACCCAGGTGCCTCAGAAACCCTGATTCATTCTGCAATATCTCCTAAAGGCTGTATACATTCAAAGTAGATCTTGCATTGCAATGGACTAATATTCCCTTAGTTAATCACAGGTGGGTCCACACCAGATCACATGCATTATTACTTCTTTTTTATATAAAGCAGTTAGTAGGTCAGACATTTCAAAGGATTACACTATTGCAACAAAGGAAAGGTATAGTGAAGAGCTGTCTTAGAATAATATGTGCCAGACATCCATTAACCCCTAACTCTGTTGTATCTAACCTACACAAGTCTCCAAAACAGATGCACATACATTTCTTTTTGACATTACAGACAAAGGAACCTGTCCAGGTGCTTAATCTCTTCTACATTCTTCCTGTTTTTATTTTTGTGTTTACCTAACTCTATTAATTTTGAGTATTTCAGACTCCCACCTAATTTAGCAATCACAAACTGATCCCCTCCATTTTTTGATCTTCCAAATTTTGGATTCCCTCAATGCCTAGAAATTATGAAAGAAAAACTTGATGACTCTTTGACTTTTGGTTCTAAGTATATGACCTACTGGTGTGACTGTAACAGCCCTGTTTCAGTTTGGCATCAACCGAATGAATGGAGGATTATTCTTTAAGTATAGTTAGATATTTAAAATAGTCTTTACTATTTATAACAGTATGACCAAAGCACATACCCTACCCAGTGTCCATAATCCCACCCCCTTCTCCAAAACCCCCTCCCCCCAGCAACCCTCAGTTACAACAGTATGATGAATATTTGTAGCTGATAGAGAGCTAGGAACTAAGTGAGAATATTATATAAGTTCAGTTCACAACTCAATGTTGAAACACATATTTGCTAAGCTATTCTTTTTGGTACAGCTACAACTTGTTGCCCATTTATATCAAGTACTTCATGGTGATATAGTTTATACATTTATGTCACCAAAGTCCTATTTAGATGGGCTATGCTTTATCTTATAACAGGAGATAGAAAAAGAAACGGAGCTCTTAAAGAACTCTGCCTAAAGACATGTATGGGAGGGGTAGGGACATAGTAGAACATCACATAGTGCATACGACATATGATCTCAGGTCATAGGCCCTAGGGATACAATTGGTCCAGTTTAATAAAAAAGATAGAAATAATGGTAGCAGAAACTGCAATTTTGATCAAAAGCAAAAACATAGGTTATTCAACATTATATTTGTGTTTCTCAGCTTGGACTACTAAATTGACAAAAACTGATTTTTTACACTGAAAACATAAAGATCTGAGACTAACTGGAAAAATTTTAAAATATGAGTAGTAAAGCACACCAAACATTAAAATATATTATAAAACAAATAATAAAACATGTTAGTATTGGCTAATAGCCAGATAATCAGAAGACAGCAATAGATCAGAAGACAGAAGCAATAGATATATCAAATATTTATAGAAATATAGTTCAAATATAGCACCATTTTAAATTTATATAGAAAAGATTAATCAAAAAACAGTGTTACAAAAAATGGATAGCCATTTGGAAAAATATAGCTGAATTTCTCCTTCCCTCAGGCCTCACATCAAAATAAATTTTAGACTGATTCAGCATTTTAACATAATAAATTAAAACTTTCATGTGCTTGAAGAAAACACTAAAGATATTTTTAATACATGCTTAGAGTAAAATGACCCTTCTAAGCAGATGACACAAAATTCAAAAATCATTAAGGAAAAGATCTGATAAATATAGCAACATACAAATACAAAGTTTAAAAATGACTGACAAAAGTGGTTTAAAGTAATAAGGAAGTGTTAATTTAATTAGAGTAGCATGTTATGAGTTCACATGCAAATATGTACAAATTCATAAATACATACAAAGACATGTATATCTAGGATTGTAAATGCATAAAAACTTAGTTGAATTTATAAAGGGAAACCGGAGGCCAGAGTAATATATTTTTCATCATATATCTTTCAAACTTCTATACACTTTTTCATTATCATCATGGGTTACATTAACTCTTCTGAACAAAATGCAATTTATAAAAATAAACATGTGACCTTCTGGTTCCAGCCAGACTAAAATAGCTTGTTTTGGACTAATCCTCCAGCACAAAACATCTATAAAAGCTGGAAAATTTTATAAAGCATGGATTTGAAGGTTTTGGAAAACATCCAATGTAGAAAGGGCTTGAAGAGCTAATCTCCTTGAGAAAAGGGAATGTATAAAATGTGAGATTCATATTCTCTCTGGCGTTCCTTGTTCACTAAAGTCATTTTCCATTATCAGACAAAGGAAATAGAACATAGGCAGGAAGTGCAAGTCTTGCTGCACTGAGCAGAATGACGGCAGATTTTGAGGCTCCCGTACTGCCTGCCAATTTAAAGGACAAACACCAGAGGAGAAGGGAACCCCACAGATAGAGTTCAAAAATTAGTATACAAATCTCCCCTAAATCATTGGCTGACTTCTAAACTGCACTCAGAGAGTAAGCCTTAGAAAAATCTTTTTAAGTCTTAGTAGAGACAGCATGTGGGACACTGAAATGCTAAAGCAGAGGTCACAGCAGCCACATGGTATTGGGAGAACAGCTGAAGTTCAAACCATGCCAAGGTGGGTGGCTTTGGTTAAGACCCAAAGCTTTAATCTGAGACCCCAGAAAGACAATGCTATAATATTAAGGGCTATACCTTAGGAATAAAGACAAAAATAAAATAGCTCTAACAATGACTAAAACCAAGTTTTAATAGGACCAAGGGGATCCACTAGTCCTCTGGCTGTTTTTCAAAAGAAAATTTAGCCCACCTGGAGGAAGACAACATCATTTTGAATTTCTACAATTTTGATCCAGTTCAAAGTATGAGGCATGCCAAAGGAAAATAAACAAATGACCAAAAATCAAAGAAAAATAAAGAAAAAGAGAAATCTATAGGTGATTTCAATATTTTAGTTACTTGTTATTAGCTAGGTTGCCAAAAAATAAAGAGAAAGAGAAAAATAATTTTTTAAAGATTTTATTTATTTATTTGACAGATGGAGATCACAAGTAGGCAGAGAGGCAGGCAGACAGAGAGGAGGAAGCAGGCTCCCCGCTGAGCAGAGAGCCCGATGCGGGGCTCGATCCCAGGATCCTGGGATCATGACCTGAGCCGAAGACAGAGGCTTTAACCCACCGAGCCACCCAGGTGCCCCGAGAAAGAGAAAATTTTAAGAGCAGCCAAAGAAAATCACACCTTGCATACAAGGAGAACCAAAAGAAAAAAAAATTAAAACTTACAACTTAAGGATCATCATTAGTATGGGAGGTTGAAGACAATGGAGTATCTTTAAAGTGATCAAATAGAAAAAGACAATTCACCTAGAATTCTAACTAAAATATCCTTCAAAAATGAGCAAATACACAACTAGTAGGCTTCACTACAGGATATGATAAGATAGTTCCTCATACCAAATAAATATAACACTATATGGAAATATAGAACATCAGAAGTAATGACAAACATTGGAAAAGGTAAATGCAAATGAATACAGACTACTTTAATGAACAACAATAATGTCTTCTAAAGCAGATCACAAATATAGAAGTAAAATTTAGCACAACGGAAGAACAAAAGGCAGGAATGGGGTAAACAGCGTGAAATTGTTTGAAGGTGCTTGCTCTGAGAAGTGACAAAAGTGCTAATTTAAAGGTAGACAGTAATACATAAAAAATGCAAATTACATTCTCTAGAAACTACTTAATGGAAAAGGCAAAAATTGGAACAATGAAAATCAACTTTAAAAAACATTTAGAAAAGAGTCAAGAGCCAGCATGGCACTCTCCTGCTCTCCTCCTGCCACAACCCAACTAACGACAGACAGTCCCAGCTCTGCCCATGAAAACCCCCTCCTGTATGAACTCCCAGTTTACTCCAATGGACCTTTTGTTTATAACAGCCCTCACAATTTCCTCCTTTCTTCTACAAAAAAGTGTTCCGCTCCTTTGTTCTGAGGACTTGTCTATGGTTTTCCTGTAGCTGGCTTGACCCATATGGCAGATCTCTGCTATTCCCAAAATAAACCTTTTTTTCTGGTAAAATAACTGGCAGTTGTATTTATTTTGTCTCTTTTAAAGATTTATCTTTATCTTTATCTTTAATATTTATCTTTATTTATCTTTATATAATTTAAGATAAATTTTATAATTTATCTTTATCTTTACATAATAAAGATATTTATCTTTATCCCATTTATTTATTTAGAGAGAGCTGTGGGGAGGGACTGAAGGAGAGGGAGAGAAAGTCTCAAGCAGACACCCTGCTGAGCCTAGAACCCTACATGGGCTCTACCTCACACCCTAAGATCACAACCTGGGCCAAAAAACAAAAAACGGATCAATCAACTGTACCACTCAGGCATCCCAACTGGCAGTTTTATTATTAAGATTAATAGACTAATTAAATTAAACCTGATTCATCCAAAAGTAGACAAGAAAAGAGGAGTAAATGGATAAAAAACAGATGAGCAAATGGAAAATATATACTAACCATAAGGGGTAAGTATATTTCAGAGCTGATCAAGGAAAAATATATAACCACAGATGGAAAGAGCACACACAAACCTTATTGGACAACGAACACTTCTGACTTGTTTGCATGTGGGGGGGGACAGCCCTCTCACAACATGAGACTGATGAGAAGCAGATGGGGGAGGAGAAGACAAGGGAATATGAACAAGGGGCCAGGGGAAAGCACGAGGGACTTACATGCCTAAGTGATGTCCCTTAGGGGCCCAGTGGGGCATTTGTCTGGTTACTGGAAGCCTCCTCTGCAGTAGATGACTTCTTCAGGACATGTGTTTGTGACAAAAAATCTTCACACTTCGTACTTATTCTGAAAAAAAGATATTTACATAAAGACATTGGACTGTCTATATACCTAACATAAAAGATGCTGGCTATGGGAGGGGAAATAATTATTTAGAGCACAGAATCCAGAACCATATTTAACAGTTTGAATCCTGGCTCCAATATTTATTTTCTGGGTGATTTTGAGGAAGTTACTGAACTCCTCTTGTCATCCATAAAATGAACATGATAATAACACTACTCTCCTCACAGGATTATTGTGGAATGTGTGAATTGAGGTAAGAACTAGTTATGACAATGCTGGCACAAATAAACACTATGTGAAAAGGGCTATTATTAGTACTATTTTTAAAAACCATTTGATAGGCTTCTAGTTCATACAGAAATACTCTTTGCCTGGTTGCTTTGTAATGTCTTTGGGAGTATATATGTGGTAAAAGATGTATTTTACTTTTTAAAAAATAAGTTCTCATGCAACAACTAAATATACTCCTAAACTGACACATTTAAATGCCTAATTAGGTTTATTTCTTATTAGTGTGGTACTCACCCTTACATGTACAGTACTGGATTGCATTGCTATGACTTTTGATATTTTCTGAAGTTTGTAAGCACGTATTCAAAGTATTTAGGCATCAGGACTCTAACATTTGGTCTGTGCTCTTACTCCTGGCTGTATCTCAGGGAAATATAGAAAATATGATTGGAAATATAAAGAATTTATTTGAAATTAGTCACAGCTCTATGTGACTTTGGCCAAGGTAGTGCATATTCCATTTTTTTTCCATCAGCAAACTGAGAGAATAAATGGTAATTAGATGAATTCTAAGTAATTCATCGAACACAGCAACAATCTGTAACAAATGTAAATATTTACACACACATAAACTCAACACACAACATAGGCAGAGGTATTCCAACTATAGTTTTCAATGAAACCTAAGATTTTTTCTTTTGTTTTGTCTATTAAAACCATATCAAAGTTATAGGACAATTTCCAGCACATCTGTTCTGGATTATATTACCATAATTGTTTCCTTCCACTGAACATCTCAGCAGTACCAAAGCAATAAGCCAAGTAGGAGCAAAAATCTTATTATTAGGCAGTAACAAGTCTCCAAATCTTTTCTTCCTCTACAGTAAAATACCTGAAGTCAAACACTTCTCGTGGAATTCTTCAAATTAAAATAAAGGTCATTTGTACTTAACAGCTATAAGTGAACACTCACCTCTCAACTTAGCGCAAACACAGGATCTGGCTTATTTTTATTACTCAAAGTCCAGTCTGCACCCCATCTGGGTCTGGGCAGTGGAAGGTAGAGCAGGCCATAGGCAGGGACTTCAGGGGAATGCACCTAGCTGGCAAGATCCAGAATGCCCCAAAACAGAGCTGCCTCTTCCCCCGCTGCCAGATCTCACAGGAGCTCCATAGTCTCCATCCAGGGCACTATAGGGTGTCTGCTGAGGCACCTCGGAGACCTGATTCCCACAATGCCCTGTGCGCCCGCCCGGCACCTCGGGCTCACGTGGCCCTCCACACTAGACATGAGGAAAGCAGCAGGAGGAACCATCAGCCCCACGAGGATGGCTGGCGAGGCTGGGGTGGCCCCTGTTAACCCAGGCCTAGAGTTCCAGGATACCTAAAGGAAGACGCTGGGACATTGAAATCTGCACCCGTGATTCGTGCTGACTTGGCATCCAGCTTCCTGAGATCTTCGAGAATCTGGGTGGCACAGAGCTAGGACAAGACAAAGGCGCGGACATGTCCAGAACATCGTGAACTACCAGGGTCCCTTCTCCACAACAGAAGTGCTAAAGCCGTGAAAACCAGATCTTGCAATATCTCAGAGCCAAACCTCGCGTGATCTCAGAAGCCCAGGCGGGTGGCTGGGGATAAAAGAAACGGAAGGCAGCTGTGAATTACAATTGCGGGACAGGCCTTACGTCAGCAGGACCTTATGGAGTATGATGTAATCACCTTTCCAGACTCAGAATCCACGAGAGAGAGGGCCTCCCCTAGGGCCTTTCAAAAATGCAAAGTGATCTAATTTAGGCCTGCAGTCTAACAAGTTAATGAAAGGATCACATTATTTGGCTAAACTATTTTTTTCAGCTCCTGAAAATTATGGTGCCTGGGTTGAAATATCACCTCAGATAAGTGTTTTTTAAAAATGTAAACAATGATTCTTTGTGCAGTAAATTAGTTTGAGCTTCAAATCTGAAGTTTGGTATGTTTTCAGAAATAACTTTGTTTTGCTCACTATAGTCTTCGAGAGTTTACAGTTCTTTTAAAAACATTTTAGAAATGCTAGAGAAGGCAGTATTTCGAAATATAATATTGAATAGAAAAGCATACGTTATAATAAGCCAACTATCTAACAGATTAGGAGAGAAATCTTTTTGGAGAATTCTGCTTTGCTTGAAGTACCCAGATCACTTTTATTAGATGCAGGACATTAAATAAATAGCACATGGTCTGGTAAACTTTAAAAGTTGAAATAATGTTAATATTAATACCATTTTATAAGCATTGACCTCTGTTTTAGATCCACATTTAGAATGTTTATCAATGATGGGGCGCCTGGGTGACTCAGTGGGTTAAGCCTCTGCCTTAGACTCAGGTCATGATCTCAGGCTCCTGGGATGAAGACCCGCATTGCGCTCAGTAGTGAGCCTGCTTCCCTCTCTCTCTCTCTGCCTGTCTCTCTGCCTACTCATGATCTCTCTGTCAAATAAATAAAATCTTTCAAAGAATGTTTATCAATGATCTATCTTCATTAGCTATAGTGTCTTCTGCTGTGATAATATGCAACAATATTCGTTTATGTCCTCAAGGGAAAAAAATTAAAGATTGTTGTAATATTCATTCAGCAATACTGACCAATTATCTATAGAATGTAAAAATCATTGAATCTCTCAGGTAAAGAGATAATGTCACAGTTCTCAAGGAGCGTATCACTAACTTTAAAGAACTAAAGCTAATACAAGTCAAAAACCTAAAAATTGGTAGGGTCAAATTAAAAGGACATATTAGAGAGCATTACTTAATTCTTACCAAGAGAATTGTAGGAAAATTCCTAGAGGATTTCACATTAAGTGCTGATGGATCAGTAGTGTAGCATAGCAGATACATAGTTTCCCCAAGGTAAGTAACAAAAATGACTCTAATTATATTAATAATAAGAACATATGTTTACCACCATCTGTATGTGTGATGTGAAGTAGGTTACACATCCCAGTCCTTAGAGCATTCCCTATGAGTTGTTATTCATCCCGTTTTTCAGGTGAGGTAATCAAAGTGTAGAAAGTTGAGAACCTTACTCAAGGCCACACCTTGTGTAGAAAGGATAGGTAAGCAATATGGAGCAAGACTAAGGGGGTTCATAAATGTTTTTATAAGATGATTTGTTTTTCTCAAATAATGGAAACTTATGGAAAAGTGTAATTCCAGTGAAAGATTTAAAGATAGATTAAAAAGGAACAGAGGAAACAAAATGAGACTCCAACTGGAGACATTGTAATAGTACAGGAAATTGATGGTGAGTGTCTAAACTAGGGACAGATATGAGAGTCTTTATACTGACAAAAATAAAACTACTGGGGTGGGGGGTAAAGTGGGGAGCCAAAGATGAATCTGAGTAAAGTTTACATTTCAATCATGCTATGTAAGAAGGTATAATGTGTCTTTTGGGAAAAAAAGTGTTCCCACAAATCTGCTTTAAATTTTGGTGTTTTTAATCTACAAATGCTTGAGTTTTGACTACCTATATTTTGAACCACTTTATTTCTGGCCAGTGCATGGTAAGTGGTCATAGTATTATTTTCTTTACCATTTGTTCCCCAGCAATGGTCTATATGAGCCTCTCCTTTATTGTTTTTCTATTATCCAGCTCTCTTGATTTTCCAGATCTCTGGCTATGACTTATCTCCCCCTTTTCTGCTCCTAAATACATAGTCATTTATTTTCTGAAAATATATAAAGTATTTACTGTCTTGTCAATTTTTTTTTAAAGATTTTATTTATTTATTTGACAGACAGCGATCACAAGTAGGTGGAGAGAGAGAGGAGGAAGCAGGCTCCCTGCTGAGCAGAGATCCTGATGTGGGGCTTGATCCCAAGACCTGGGATCATGACCCAAGCCGAAGGCAGAGGATTTAACCCACTGAGCCACCCAGGCGCCCCTGTCTGGTCAATTTTTTATAACTACTTTATATCTTTCAGATTCTATCCTCATTTTATTCAAATTTTCCCTTGATACAATGCTCCCAAATATATGATTGTCTCCTCTTTCATATACAAATAGCTACTCAAGTTGACTTTGCAGACTTCTGGTGTTGAGGATGTTATTTGTATTAACATCAATAACCCAAATTTAAAAGACTTAAAATAATTTTGCTAATTTAAAATGATTTCTTGATCAAAATAAGGAAGAAAGGGACTAAAAATATTTTGAAACATGATTAATTTTAATATGTTTACAGGGAAAGAGTAAATCCACCAGCAAGAAAAAAAAAAACCATAATTAACATTTTACAGGTTTTTAGTCTCAAAGCACAATACATTTTTCATAGAAACAAATATATCACCATCATAGGTACCATAATATGGCAACATTTATAAACAAGGCCATTTACCATTAATAAAACCAGTGGCAATGGTGATACAATACATTAGTTTATCTTTGTTAAAATTTTTACTATTATACTTCCTGGCCTGCAGGAGTATTTGCCAGGATACAAAAGAAAAATGTGTGACCTCACTTTGAACAATACATAGAAAGCTCTGGCTGCCTTTGCTTAACCCTATATTTACTATATTATCACTAGGAATGTTTTCATACCACTACTCTACCATGGAACAATAGTTCATTCCACTTACTATTAAAGCCATTCCCAAGGAATCAAATGTTTTAATAGATTCATTTGGAGATTAAGTAATTATTTTATACAAAATAAGAAGTACAATATCAGGACATACTATTTGATATGCCTAAACTTAACAGAGGAGAAAAACTATACCAGTATTAAGTGGAAAACAATTTCAGATTATTTGGAGTAGGTAATGGCAGAGTATTGAACTGGGGAAAAATGTGATAATATGGTTCCTCTCATTTTTTAAGAATTGATTATTTTTAAATGCACCAGATGATTTTCTGAAGTCCATTCACATTCACTGTTTAGATTCATTTTATTAGTGGCATATACAAAGCACCATATAAAATAACATGTGAAATGTAGAACAATCATGACTATGTAATTAACTACAGAAATAACTGCTAAGAAAATATAGCAATATTTAACACAGGATTTCTAAAACCATTGCATATTCATTATTTTCCCATAGTTAATAATGTCCCATGTTTAATTTTTACAGAATTTATCAAAATTTATAATGCACTTGGCACTTTTTGGGGGGCTGAAAATAGTTGATATCTTCTGTACAGTAATGTTACAATTTTATACAAACTTCAGAAATATGGCATTGGAATAGTCTTTATGATCCTCTTCCGAGTGTTCCATTTCACACAACAGCAAATACTCTGAATGCCTTTCCTCCTGGAGGATTCTGTAAACTGCAAAAAAATACAGAAAGTATATTGATGTCATCTCCACATATAATCCTCCAAATAAATCATGTTTATTTATGACAGTCAAGAAAGCAGCTCTATGAATCCAGATGGCCAGCTTTCTTAGGCTACTATAGTTTATAGTTATTGGAAAGCTTGAGTGAGGATGACATAATTCTTTAAATCTTGGTTGTATGCTGGGCTGCAAGTTTACTAAAATTTAAGGTGCACAGTGGTAATAATAGTATTTTATATGTAATGTAACAGATTCCAGATCACGTTTTCCTGTGTTACCACCTTTGATTTTAATAAAGCAGAGTTAGGAAGCTGTTATTCCATTTTATTGGGAGAATATTAAGATCCAGGTTTACAACTGACCAATGTGGTTAAAAGTTAACTGCAAGTTAAGAAGATAGTAATACTTAAATAATACTCTAGAGTACTATTATTTTTGAGTACCTACTACGAATTTCCCAGACCTATAACAGACGCTAAATGCCAAGTTGTCTTTTTATTAAAAATGGCACTCAGATGGTTATGTGGAAGGCAATCTACCTTACATAGCACCATCCTTGGGGCCATTTATAGAAACTTAATTGTATATGTGAAACCTCCACTGGCAATTTTAAAGAATCCGGTAAATGTCTAAAAGTTAGGAACTTTTCTTTATCTATACAATATACATGAGAGTTAATGTTTTTTCCCCAAGTACAAATGATTTGAAAAAATCACTATAGGTTCTTTGCTCTTAACTTTAATACTTGATAAAGTAAGTCATACTAACTTTCCCAAGCCACTAAAATATATACTACTGATGGACTGAATAGTATAAGACCGGAAGACATTCATTTATGTCATACAAGGTATCCAACTTCTAATCAAAAAGAATTTGTTTTTTGTGAAAAATCAGACCATTCTTTAGCAAATACTTTGTCATATAAAAGGATTAGAGAAATATCCAGTGCCCTTCTCAGCTAGAAATAATTACATATAAAAACTAATCTAGAAAATCCAAGAGGATGAAAGAAATTTCCTTATTATAAAGTCAATTAACAAAAGAGTGATTCTGACTCGTAATCCGATATTCATGTTGATTTTTATAAGCCTGTAGGAGACAGACATCTCTGGTACTGCAGCTTCTCCCATCCCTGGATAACCAATTATTACACAGCGTGCAAAGGAAACACACTGGCACAGCCACAGAACTCCAAACCCATATTAAGGTGAGCTGGTTGTAAAGCAAGCGTAAAGGGGTATGTGTGTGTGTGTGTGTAGAGGAAGAGACTATAAATATATAAAATACAAAATATATATGTATACATTTTAAAATTTACCTTTCTGAGAAGATTCCATTCTGAAAAGAAGCAGTGTAAGTCTTTCTTTTGTCCACAGGCATGACATCAACATAACCACCGTGATTTCGAACCACTCCAGCATGTACTGCTGCTCTGCAGATACTGGACAGCTGAAGGGACAAGGAAAAACCCATTGTTACTAGGAAATTCCTGCTGAACTTATCCAGTCTACTCTTGTCCTGGACTGAAGTCGGTGACACCTGTTTCTATATGGACAATCAGCGGTTACAGGTTGATGGTTTGTGCATAAAGGAATGTTTCAAAAGTCACAGTGAAAGCCAATTCTGAGTGAGTCTGAGGCAGATCTTAAGCGTAGCTAGGACGGTAAATTCCCTTCACCATTAAATCTAACAGACACTTGCCTTTCCAAATAGCAGGCTTTGGCTATAGTGCAGCAATCAGATGCAAATATACTCCTTTTATCTCTTGAAGGGCCCATTTATCATTCTCAAATTTCAGCTTTTGGGAGTCCCTACTGGAGCCACTCTGACCAGATATTCACGGGCTTATTATCTATACCTCTTTTATGTTCCATTTTGACTTATAAACAAATCATAGATCTGTATGTCTTTACAGTCCCTTTTCCAAAATACAGGTGTGTATTAAATGGGGAGCTTTCTTCTATTAAGTAATGTAATCTACACACAGCAAATTTGCTCAAGAAGAAAAATATAAAGAACAATCATAGCTTCTTACCTATATTTGCAATTGTCTATCACTTTGGTTTGAATGGTCTGACGTGAAGTGCTAGGAAAGTGCTATGATTACACTGTACCAGTTATATAGTCTGAACTGAACTGGATTTCTATGGAAGAGAAAATTATTTTCAGGCCCAACACTTTAAAATGATTAAATATGGATTTCTAGAAGTTGGCTCTTTTCCTTTGTCCCCCTAAAGTCTTCTCCAGACTTTGACATTTGCTTTAATCTTAATGTTCTGCCAAAATTTGTCAGTAGCTGCATACAGCCTGAGGAAATCCCAAAAAATGAAACACTTGAACTGTTTCAGGATAAAACAATCCCCCTCATATCCGAGGGGTCTTTTCTGATCCCACTGGTGTGTTCCTTTTTTTTATCTCTATGCACATGTGAGCGACTTAATGTGCTTTTTAAGTTCACATAAGCATGTGCATCTTACATGACCTTGCTTTATTACTGTGCTCTGAACTTTGTGGCATCAGTCAGAACTTATTAGATCAGAGAGCCTGAATGCCAAGCTGTTTAATCCTTTTCATGTTTTTGCTATGTCACAAAATACCATATGTCCAAAGCCTTGTATCCTTACTGCAAAGAAGCATTTTATTCAGTTTAAAGTCCCTCATTGTATTAATTTTGTATCCAATATAGTTCATAACAGATGAAATTAAAAACAATTCTGTACACATTTCAGTATTTTTCTTGCTCTGTTAAAAGAGTATCATCAGCATTTTCCCCAAGGCAATAAAAGTGCTTAGATATAACATTCACTAAATCCAAGCACTTGATATGTTTTGAAACTATTGTTTTGCCCACAACTATGCAGTCAGCAGGCATTCCTATTTCAGCTCAAAGGTCAGAAGAGATTTTCTTTTTATACCCATGCTTCATAAGAATTAATATATCATGAAAAGAAAAATAATTTATCTGTGAAAACAGTGGAATATTTTTAATGGATGCAGAAATTAACTTCATTTGTAACAAATGAGAAAAGTTCAAAGCAATAGAATGTACAAGTTGTAGTTATATAAACAGAGAGAGAGAGACAGAGAGACAGGGAGGGAGGGAGGAAGAGAAGATGTCTTTCCATATCTTGTATTTAAATAGACAATGTATTTTGTAAGGGGTGGGAAGACTGGCAGTTAATGCTTAAGTCTCCGACTCTGCACTAACCTCATAATAGTAATCTTTTTATTTCCAACTTACTTTTAAAAGGTTCTACATAATAATACATAATACCTATATTCATTGCACTAAGGAAGATAAAATGATCTCTAAAATGATTTCTAATAAAACATTAACTCTAGAAAAATAGACGGCTGATGGATATAGAAGTGTATAGGGTATTTTGAAAGATTTTCACGAGGCATGACAAAAATTTTTAGAAAAGTTTTGGTGTTTAAACAGGTAGTCTAAAAAGAATAACTTCTTTTGAAATCTTTGATGATTTTAGATAGGTTTATTCATTTACACTTATTAATTTATTTTTTCAACAAATATTTTTAAGATATTTGCTTAATTTCTGATGTCCTGTGTGCTCTAAGTTTGTTAAGGCAGGATGTAATACTGTCTTGTTCACAGGCTGGCTCACATCAAATTGTTGATTAAAAAGCGATGCATGAATTGCCTAGCTGTCACCCTCAAGGAACTTCAAAATAATAAAAGAGGTGGAGAAACAATCCTAACACTAACAGAATCAGCTAACTGCTAAAAGGGGAAAAATTAAGTTATAGGGGCCGAAAGAAGGGTCACATTACATATGTATTAGGAGATCCCCCAACACACTCCAAAGAGAAAGTGGTAATAATTTAGAATGTGAAGAATGACCATGATTTTAGCAGACAGAAAGATAAGAAGAAAAGCACAAACATGAGGATCAGAAAGTTAGGATACCAGAAACACATTTAAGCTGTAGATAAGAATAGTGCAAAGCTGAAGCCTGGGAAGGACTCAGATGTGGAAAAAATCTCAGAGCTAATGCTGAACTTCAAAGAAACAAAAACAAAAACAAAAAAACCTGGACCTCAATGAACTTACCAATAGAAATAAGGTGATCAATACTATTTCAGACTGCTTTTCACGAGCCTATTTCCATAGTATTTTATTGAATATGTGTTTCAAAAGTGTATTATCTGAATTTGTTTTTCCATCTCTCTGGCTTAGAAACTGTAATGGTTTTTAAATGTCTGCCACATAAAATCTAAACTCATCAGCATGCATTCAGACTCTCCAAGGACATGTTTCAAGAGCCAGATCCCTCGATCCCTCAAATCAAATTGGCTGCAGGCCCTTTGAAATTCAATGCTCACCTGTTCAGAGACAAGCAAACCTATGTGTTATGCATGCATCTTACCTGCTGTCCCCTCCCCATCTTTGTAGATGCTGTTCATCCCACCTACGTTGTGTCCCTAATCCAATTTATCAACCCACACTTGAAACGTGGCTCAAAGAGCACTTGTCCCTATGGAAGCCCTCCCAGTTAATAGTCCTTGTCCAACCCAGTAATGTTGTCCATTATAACATCCCCTCAAGTGGTTTCCTTTTGTATGTATTTTAATGTACTATCTGTTCTTGATTCTATGCTACTTTTTAAATGTTCCTTTGCCAGCAAAAGATATTGTTCATATACCTGATAATTTCTTAATTATCAAGTTTACACTATAAAATACTGAAGAATCAAAAGGAAGATTTAAAAAAAAAAGTCAATTTTCCTTCAAATGACTCTGGACTATTTCCTATGTGTCTGATATACAACAAATGGGTAAGACATAAAAATTTAGTAAAAATAAATTATTATGCACTCATATGTGCATACGGATAGTCATTTTTCAGTGTTATTGCTGACTAGCTTCTCTGAGAATATGTATATCCACATAGAATCTGTTCCCTTATTCTATATATAAATGTACATGCATTAATGTGTGTACAAATATATACATGAATACTGAAAGTTGAATAAATTAAGATACTTACATCAGAATAAACTCGAGTTCCAATTACACGAGCATAATGCGGATTTGCCTGCATACAGTTACGAGGACAATAGACTCTGAAAAATATATATATAATACTAAGTAGCTGGTTACTTCAGTCATTCTCACTAATAAGACCACAAACAAGCACACACAACAGTTAACACCATTCTCGAACCTTCTCATCTTTTTTTCTTCTGAAATAGGTCCATTGTATAAGCCAGGCAGTAGATGCAATTGCTTCTGCTTAATTTACTCACTTCCAGCTTTTGGCACAAATGTGTTCTTTTCTTTTTTAACTTAGCCAAGAAGTTTTCTAATTTCTGGATTAACTAGAAAGAAACATCAGGGTGCATCCCTGAGTATCTGGGAATTGGTACCCAATGTGTCTGTAGAATTTAGTAAACAGGTAACTTGAAAAACATGACTCATTGCCTCATACTTCTTGTAGTTTGTTTCTTCTATGTTCACATCTTTGGTATCTCGTCTAATTTCATGGTTTTACTCATGATTATAAATTGTTGGATTTCCAAATTTCTATCTCCAGTTAAGACTTCTTAATTCCAAATTTGTATGACCTATTGCTTATTCAATATCTCCACTTAACTCTTACAGTCATTTCAAACTTAAGTGGGTTTAAAACCAAATTCCTAAGCTCTTCCTCTGGTCCCCCAAATCTGTTCTTTCTGTAGGCTTCCTACAATAAAGGGTAACTCCATTACTCCAGGTGCTCAGGCCAGAATCTCTTAGTCTAGCCTTGATGCCTCTCTTTATCTCACACCTTACATTCAGTCCCTCAGCAATTTCTCTTGCTTGTATGTTACAATCAGAGAATTCCTCAACACCTCAGTTACTATAACCCTAGACTTCATGGTATCTAGCTATTGGTTCTTCTATGACCTCCCCGCTTCCAACCTAGCCCCATCCACTCTTTTGTTCCCCCCACTTATATAAAAGCATACAAGTCCAGTCATATCATTCATCTGCTCCAAATACTCCAGTGGCTTTCCATCTCTTTCAGAATAAATGACAAGATCCTTACAATGATCAACAAGCCCTACATTTCTTGCCCCCCCACTATTACCTATCTGACCTCATATCCTCCTCTTCTACTTTCTCCCCCAGCTCCAGTCATACTTGGCTCATAGTTATTTCTCAAACATACAAAAAACAGGCTCTTCCTCAGGGCCTTTGCACTTCTCTTTCTCTGTGCCTAGAATATTCTTTCTCCAGATTTCCTATTGCCTTCCTCATAACTGATTGGCTTAGCTCACTTAATAACATATCCAAAAGCCCTTTATTTAAACATCCAATTAGATTTAAAAATCCAATTATCACTGTTCAATCAATCACGTGCTTAAAAACTCCACTCCGAGAGTTTAAGAAACTACCAAGTGGCACTTTTTTTTTTTTTTTTTAAAGCAATGGACTCTTCAATTCACACACATGCACACATACACAAAGACATTTGTGTACTAAAAGGAAATTAAAAACTAAAACTGGAAAAAATTCATTTTAGTAAATAGTAAATCAGAATTTCAACAAAATGACTACACAAAAATCACTGTCTGATGAAAGAATCAATGATTTTCCTAAAAGCATTCTAAAGAAACATTTAATTGCTACTACCTTTACCAATTGAAGAAACTCCTTCTTTAAAAAGTTCTTAAGAGATAGCTGCATTTCTTATTTCTAAAATCTATATAACATTGTACACTTTAGAGTATACCTGTGAATTATAACTTCTAAAGTAGAACCATTTAAATATAAATAATAAATGAGTCCAAGTTTTTATAACTTTAAAGAGCTATTTTTATAAAAGATGCTATAGGGGATTTCTAGAGGAAGAAAGTTGTCCCCATTGGCTGAGATATTTTCCCCATGTGTTTGAGAACAATTGGGCAGCCACTGCCCATCCTATGGCAGTAAAATCAACTCCTCTGCCTTTAGGATCACACTGAAGGCTCTACCTTGACTACATTTAGCACTTGGTTTGTGGAAGGCAAAGGTCAGAGCTCCAGACTGAGTTAGTATCTACTTAGGCAAGTTCAGGTCAAAGAAAGACTAACGGAGGTTTTCACTTGCTTGTGTTCTGATCTCTGGTTTTAACACCTTGTTACGTACTACTGAGAATGTAGATAGTGACCCGGTTGGCATTCCTTTATATACAATTTAGTTATAAGCTTTGAATAAAAATGTTAACACATTTTAATGATACCTGCTTTTACATCTTGAACATTCAACAGATTTCAAAGACTGTGTCATTTGTAGATATATGTAAATCAGGATATGATTTCTGCCCTCCACCTCTGTGGAGGTCAGAAAAAAAAAAAAAAAGGATTTCTAGTAACTCACACAAACACATGATATTTACAAGATTATGGAACTAAATCATAGAGACTTCTTATTTGGGGCTATTCTGCCTGCTATGGAACCTCTCAATGACACAATGGTACAGGTAAATATTGTTTCTTCATGCTCATCTTGAGCTAATTTCCTTTCATTTATTTGTTCTTAGCATTTTCTCCAGAATAGATTTATGTCTCAAAGTATTTAAGTCATATGATATTCTGAAACAGATGTACCAACCACATGGTTCCTTAAAAGTTATAAAGTGTTATATAAATCATACCATTACAGCATAATTTGTGAAACTATTAAAAAATTGTATGAGAAAAGAAAAGACAACACTTTGTTTCACTAGTGTCTCAAAGAAAATGGTTGGGGGGGCTTTCCTGACTAAGGTCAAAATTATGTATATCATTACTTCAACCAATTTGTTATGTTGGTAACAGTAAAAGATAAAATTAAATTTTTTTTAAAGATTTTATTTTTTTATTTAGAGAAAGAGAGATAGAGAGAGTGCACGCACAAATGGGAGGGGGTAAAGGAAGCGAAAGAATCCCAAGCAGACTTCATGCTGAGTGCAAGGCTGAGTCTCAGGACCCTGAGATCATGACGTGAGCTGAAATCAAGAGTTGGATGCCTTCAGGGAAATACAAATCAAAACCACAATGAGATACCACCTCACACCAGTCAGAATGGCTAAAATAAACAAGTCAGGAAATGACAGATGCTGGCGAGGATGCGGAGAAAGGGGAACCCTCCTACACTGTTGGTGGGAATGCAAGCTGGTGCAGCCACTCTGGAAAACAGCATGGAGGTTCCTCAAAATGTTGAAAATAGAACTGCCCTATGACCCAGCAATTGCACTATTGGGTATTTACCCTAAAGATACAAACGTAGTGATCTAAAGGGGCATGTGCACCCGAATGTTTATAGCAGCAATGTCCACAATAGCCAAACTATGGAAAGAACCTAGATGTCCATCAACAGATGAATGGATCAAGAAGATGTGGTATATATACACAATGGAATACTATGCAGCCATCAAGAGAAATCTTGCCATTTGCGACAACATGGATGGAACTAGAGCGTATCATGCTTAGCGAAATAAGTCAAGCAGAGAAAGACAACTATCATATGATCTCCCTGATATGAGGAAGTGGTGATGCAACATGGGGGCTTAAGTGGGTAGGCGAAGAATCAATGAAACAAGATGGGATTGGGAGGGAGACAAACCATAAGTGACTCTTAATCTCACAAAACAAACTGAGGGTTGCTGGGGGGAGGGGGTTTGGGAGAAGGAGGTGGGATTATAGACATTGGGGAGGGTATGTGCTTTGGTGAGTGCTGTGAAGTGTGTAAACCTGGTGATTCACAGACCTGTACCCCTGGGGATAAAAATATATGTTTATAAAAAATAAAAAATTATAAAAAAAAAAAAGAGTTGGATGCTTAACCAAATGCCCACCCAGTGCCCTGGTTAAATTTAATTTTAAAAATTTCTCTCATAGGGGAATATTTCCCCTCTCTGGAGTAACCAAATAAATAGGAAACATTTATTAACATTTCACTTTAGTGATTTTTATTTTTTTTTTTTAAAGATTTTTATTTATTTACTTGACAGACAGAGATCACAAGTAGGCAGAGAGGCAGAGAGTGAGGAGGAAGCAGGCTCCCTGCTGAGCAGAGAGCCCGATGTGGGGCTCGATCCCAGGACCCTGGGATCATGACCTGAGCCGAAAGCAGAGGCTTTAACCCACTGAGCCACCCAGGTGCCCCAATGTGATTTTTATTTCTTTTGGAAAAATATTGCTAAATTATTCTGCAGATATTAAAATAACCATTTACTGAGTATCTACTAGAGGGATGCTTTATGCTGGGATGCTCTACAGAAATTATCCTCACTATTTGGTCCTCATAAGCCTAGTCACATGGCTGAGATAGAGCTTAGCATACTACAGTACACAGGGAGTATTTAATAGTATTCATAAATGGATAATTCTAAAATTTTAGTTTTTTCTATCATATGATAATGGCAAAATTTACCAGCTTCACCTACCTTAAGAAGTAGCATCACAGTCTTTTATTACCTTATGAACAACCCATCTCATTCTTTAAGTAAAACACCACTTAAGTTTCAAAAGGTTCAGTGACAAATCTTTTCCAAAACAAACTTTACCATAAAAAGTAAGCTCCCTCAATTTTTAGTAATTACAGTTTATCAATTACAATTCTATCTCTAATCTTATTATTGGTTTTTAGAATTAACATGTGATTACTTTGTATTAATGGAGGAAATGTGGATAGAAATAAGACTGGAAGTGAAGAGATCTATTTCATTTTTCCTATGTACGGTTATAACGTATGGCCATAATACTTCTAACAGTTTTCACCTTAGTGTGGTCAAAATAAATGAAGTACTTTTCATTATTGTATTATAGATAAACTCCATTATAATTTTTAAAAAGATAGTATGCAAAAAATAATCAATAAAAGAAAGGCAGAAGATGGGTTTTTTGACTTAGCAATCACAATTAGATTTATCCAATTTAGAAACTGAATGGCAATGCTTAAAAATATGTTACATCATTATAGTTTTTGTGGTAACAATTTGTTATAGACTAACTGTGTCTCTCCAAATTCATACGTTGAAGCCAGCTCCCAGTGTGACTGTATTTGGAGATGGGCCTTTATGGAGTTGATTAAGGTAAATGAGATCATCAGGGTTAAGCCCTGATCCCAGGAAAGGAGAATCTTCTCTCTGTCTCTGCCTTTGCCCCTGTCTCTCTCTCTCCCCTTCCCTACTCTCCTGCCCTGTGAGAACACAGAGAAAACGCAGCCATCTGCAACAAGGGGATAGGCTTCAGAAGAAACCAAACCTGCCCACACCTTGATCTTAATCTTCCATCTTCCAGAATTAGGTGAAAATAAATTTCGACTTCTAACACCATCCAGTCTGTGGTATGTTGTTATAGCACCTAAGCAGACTAAGACAGAAGTCTTCATAGCACATGTGAACATGCAGAATACATCCAGCAGCTCTGGTATTATGGAAGAGCCAAAAGCACTCTGGGCTTTGGAGAAAGCGTATGAGGAATGCCTAGAGTGCAGGTAGTTTTTCGTGACCCACCGCTCCCTTTGGCTTCACAGCTTAAGACCATGTACCTTTCAAAGCTTGCAGACAGCAGAGTTCCAGGCAAGAACAGTTATCAGAGAGTAAAAGCCCCAGCAATATATGTTCACTGGTCGAGAAGAATGAGAAAATTTAGAAAACATTACCTTGGGCAATGTGAAGCAGGCTTATGAAATGGACAGAGCTGTTCCACCGTTGTTTCACAAGTGACGGCCTGGACTGAAGAATTGAAACACAAAACAATAAACAAATCTTTGGCAACAATAACATGCAACATAGTCATAAGAAAATAAGATTTAAAAAAGGACTAACCTGTTACTTTAGAGACTGTGAAGGAATTAGCAGATTGATATTTGCTGAAGATAAAAACATAAACATGTCAGTCATTTTTTAGATGCATCATCAACATAATTCTTGGTATTATTGAGGTCTATGAATACTTTGTTTCCTCTTAATTTGATTCTTATTTAAATATCCAAATAAGTAGTAGTATAAGAATACATCCTCTATTTTTTTTTTTTAAGCTTTGGTCATTTTTTAAAAATTTTTTTCAATTTATTTATTTTCAGAAAAACAGTATTATTTTTTCACCACATCCAGTGCTCCAAGCAATCCGTGCCTTCTATAATACCCACCACCTGCTACCCCAACCTCCCACGCCCCCCGCCACTTCAAACCCCTCAGATTGTTTTTCAGAGTCCATAGTCTCTTTTATGCTAAATCCATATTATCTTCAAGTATGAACCAAATCAATACAAACCAAATTAATCATTCTTGATATTAGAAAATGGTCTCTTCTCATGATCAGTCTCAAAATATACAAATAACAGCATAAAACCACACAGATTTATATCTATATGTTTCCTATTAAAATTAAAACTCTAGGGGCACCTGGGTGGCTCAGTGGGTTAAGCCTCTGCCTTTGGCTCAGGTCATGATCCCAGGGTCCTGGGATCCAGCCCTGCATGGGGCTCTCGACTCAGCAGGAAGTCTGCTTCCCTTCCTCTCTCCGCCTGCCTCTCTGCCTACTTGTGATCTCTCTCTGTCATATAAATAAACAAAATCTTTAAAAAAAAATTGAAACTCTAAATATATTAATCCCCTGTCACCATAGAACCAAACTATTTAATTTCTTACAATAGTAAATACAAGATAGTATTGTAAAAAGACTATTAAATCATAAGTATGTTAAAGGAATGTGTGTTATTCATTTTTGTCCCCCCAAGTATATAATAAAATGTCTGTGATGAATGAATTCCTCCTTATTATATGCTTCATGCGTCATTAAAAAGCAGGAATAGAAGAATAGGTATACCATTATATATCAAAATTTTAATTAGTTTATTTATACCCAAATTTTCAGAAAAAAAAATCTATTACAAAAGATAAACTTATTTGTAATAGTATTGGAATGACACACCTTCACATTTTAAAAGAGTTTTTGTAATAAACATAATCAAAAACTAAGTTCATTCCATAGTTTGGCTATTGTGGACATTGCTGCTATAAACATTCGGGCGCACGTGCCCCTTTGGATCACTACGTTTGTATCTTTAGGGTAAATAACCAGTAGTGCAATTGCTGGGTCATAGGGAAGTTCTATTTTCAACATTTTGAGGAACCTCCATGCTGTTTTCCAGAGTGGTTGCACCACTTGCATTCCCACCAACAGTGTAGGAGGGTTCCCCTTTCTCCGCATCCTTGCCAGCATCTGTCATTTCCTGACTTGTTGATTTTAGCCATTCTGACTGGTGTGAGGTGATATCTCATTGTGGTTTTGATTTGTATTTCCCTGATGCCGAGTAATATGGAGCACTTTTTCATGTGTCTGTTGGCCATCTGGATGTCTTCTTTGCAGAAATGTCTGTTCATGTCCTCTGCCCATTTCTTGATTCGATTATTTGTTCTTTGGGTGTTGAGTTTGCTAAGTTCTTTATAGATTTTGGACTAGATGTCCATCAACAGATGAATGGATAAAGAAAATGTGGTATATATACACAGTGGAATACTATGCAGCCATCAAAAGAAATGAAATCTTGCCATTTGCGACAACATGGATGGAACTAGAGCGTATCATGCTTAGCGAAATAAGTCAAGCAGAGAAAGACAACTATCATATGATCTCCCTGATATGAGGAAGTGGTGATGCAACATGAGGGCTTAAGTGGGTAGGAGAAGAATCAATGAAACAAGATGGGATTGGGAGGGAGACAAACCATAAGTGTCTCTTAATCTCACAAAACAAACTGAGGGTTGCTGGGGGGAGGGGAGTTGGGAGAAGGGGGTGGGGTTATGGACATTGGGGAGGGTATGTGCTTTGGTGAGTGCTGTGAAGTGTGTAAACCTGGCGATTCACAGACCTGTACCCCTGGGGATAAAAATATATGTTTATAAAAAAAAAAAATTAAAAAAAAAAGAAAAACTAAGTTCAAACAGAATAGTAAATAGGATAAATGTTGTTTAATCCAACACCCAGTATTTGGTTTACTAAAGGTAATAACTTCTATTATTCATTTAAGGTAATTAATAAATATCTGCTGAATTACTAAGCTAATCAATAAATGCTTCTATACAGCTTTTACTTAAGAGAGTAATTGCTAATGACTGAAAACTACAGAGAAAGCCTTTAAACAAAATTATATACAGAGAATGTTATTCTACCAAATTTGCAAAGGTTTTTAATTTTTAATAAATTCTTATCATTATGAATTCTCTACTGTGGAGTTTCATGCAATTCTATAGTTACAAAGAAAAGAAACTATGTCATATATCTTAAGAAGAGGCATTCCATATGAGGTTTAATGTTTGTTTTTTTACATAGAAGTAGGATACTAACAAAGTTATTTCAGGTCAGATTTTTCTAATTTCTATAGAGTATATATCAAAATATATAGTCTTCTAAAATAATGCTTCATATATTTAATGTAAGAAACATTTCAAAATTTAATGCTTTTATGTTTAGTTAAATTATTTAGATGGACAAAAGTACATAATATATTACATATTTAGAGAACTTTTCAAAATGCTCTTTTACGTATTAATCGAATTTATCTTATTAACAAAGTTACTGTTGCATGAAATAAACCATTTTCCATAAGCAGAGCAGGCAGAATATGCAAATCAATTAGACTTCTCTGGGGTATTTTCTTTTATGGCTGAAAAAAATCTGTTGCTTCACATCAAGAAAAACTGTAAATTTGTACATTCTCAGTGAAACTCCAGAAAATGTGGAGCTTTAGCATGTTCTTTATAAGTAAAACTGCTCAATTTTGAATTTACATACTTCAGCTCCTTTTCGTCTTCAGAAATTACTGAGCTCAAATGAGCCTTGACGATTACCAACTTCCACATAAATCCTTCTATGCTGGGCTCTGAAAGAATTTGTCAATTCATTATTACAATTTAAAATCATCCCATCCAAAAGATCATTTGTGTACTTACCCGATTGTTTGAATACCATTTCTATTGGATTTGATGAAATAATGTTTTCTTCCTTGTCTAGTGATATCTACCCAACCGCCATCATTGTCTATTACGCCATAATGAATTGCAGCTCTACAGATGCTGGATTGCTTGGAGAAAAAAGAAAGGAGAAAGGGACATTAAAATACCAAGAGTTCTCCATAGGATACGTCTAATAACTATTTACATGACTTTAAGTTAAACATATTTGAGCAAAATATCTGTATTTATATAAATTGTTATTTTTGCATTTAAAAAAATCAAATATTATATAAAAAGATCCTATTCCCAAATGATGATATTTATAGTACTTACCATTTCATAGTGTACACTGCCAATAACTTTAGCTTTACTATCCAAACAGCCAGCCGGGCATTCATATCTAATGAAAGTAATTGAGAACAAAATTCAGTTTCTCTGAATGTCAGTGCAAAATGAAAAAAATCTCCTATTTTGTCAGGTAATTTTGAGAATAATAACAAATATTACCTATTGCAGGTTGTTCCTTTGCACTGATCTCTTAATCTTACTTCACAAGAAACAATTTGGGCTGAAAAAAGAAAAAATACCAAAATAATTTAGATAATGTAAAAGCTGCTATATTTCATCACATATAGTCTAATGTCAAGCTTCTGTCATTCTCAAACTGTCCCAATTAATAAAATAGAGTTGCATATGCCATTTTTGTAAACTTTAAAATTTGTGTAAATTATGCAGAGGTCTTACACATTTGCTGTGTGCTTATCACTTCATTTCTGTTACTATCATCTGCTCTTGTCTGAACGTGGGTGTCACGGACTTGTGACTGCTGCCGTTCAATTTCATTTGTTTCTTCTTCTCGAGGAGGATAATACCTGTCTGATCCTTCTGTTAGAGAGAATAGATTTAAGAAAGATGAGCCCACCTTAAATGTACACAAATCATCAAATAATAACAAACCATTAGATGCCTGGGTAACATTTAAAACTAGAAAACTAAAAAAATCTGTAGATTTTTTGGCACAGGTGTTGTTGGCTTAAGGTGGTGATCTTATCTACTGCATTGGAGTAAATAAAATAAATGTATAAGGCTTTGAACTCTTGATTCATTTATGCTTCCATCTGGCTAACATTAAATAGAGTCATTTCTAAACCTGCTTTATATTTGAGCGTGATATCAGTGATTGCCTTTCATAATAGAACCATGAAGTCTACACTGTGATCTAATGATGTAAGGGCTTGTGTATTTGAATTTGTTTTCCAAAATGAAATCATATTTTTAAGAGAATCACTTCTAAAATTTTCCAAAGGGTCACATTTAAAATTCTCCTAAAAAGAAATTCAGCTTAAAGAAGGCATGCCATGCCCTTCTAATTTACTACAATGTCAGTTTCCATGGAAATGTTTTTCTCTTTTAGAAGGAAATCCAATGTGCAGAAATTTAAACTTAACAATGGAGAATTTAATTTTTTTTCCAGGTTCACATATCAAGGGTTTAACGGTGGCATAATGTGGAATGGTGTGTTATTTTCATGTATGTCCAAGAACTCAGAACCTAGAAAAGGAAGTATGAGTTCAGAGGAGAGTCATTTTTAAATAAAATAGTGGTCACTGGTGGAGAAGCAAGTAGGTTGGAGGTTTAGAGATGGAGAAAATGGAAAACAGACTCACACACAGTGAAAATTGCTTCCAGGAATGAAAAACGGCTCATATACCAGAGTGAAATAAATCGTGACTTCTTGTCTGGTCATTATAGTAATGGGCACTCAGTCATCAGGAAAAGACACATCTCTTATGAGTATTTAAAAGGAGCTGCATTAATTCATATTTTCTAAAACACAACCTACATTAATCTTCATTCAGTCGTCATTAAGAAAAAAGTACAAGGGAATAGAAATGTTCACTGGGATGCCCAGAAAGAGTTGGATTTTCACAAAGCTTTATCATACAATTCTTTTCTTCATGTGCTGTAAGCAGGACATCAAATTTATATGTATATTTTAGCACATCAGGTGCATTTCAGAGCACTACTTTTATAACAGTCTTACAATACTATGAGAGCTTTTATTATTGGTTGTTTTGGCCTGAGAATTCATATATTCTGCAATAAGGAGCACAGAATTAGTAAATTTCTTTGAGCACCATTTAGTAAGTTTCATGGATAGGTAATTTGGCAAAAACTCTTAAAGTGTTAAAAACTGTATTAGATTGCTAAATCCTTCAAAAATTAAGACACTTATAAAAATAATTCTAGTCAATAATATATTAAGGTGGCTTTTTTTTAAAAAAGATTTATTTATTTATTTATTTATTAGACACGAAGATAGAAAGAGAGAGCACAAGTAGGCAGAGCAGCAGGCAGAGAGAGAGGAAGAAGCAGGCTCTCCATTGAGCAGGGAGCCCAAAGCGGGGCTCTACCCTGGGATTATGACCTGAGCTGAAAGCAGCTGCTTAACCAACTAAGCCACCCAGGCACCCTATTAAGGTGACTTTTTAAAAATGTAAATGTGTACTTGTCACTCTGAGATAATTCCAAAGTAGAATTAGAAGTGGTTACCTGAAATACAGATGAAACTTTCCTTTAAAAACACATTTGGTATAACAGACTTATTAATATTATACTTTTAAAAATATTTATAATGGCTTCAAAATATTTTAAATAGAGTTCTGGGAATTTTAATGGAATAATTAAATATGCTTTTTGCCTTTTAAATACAAATTAATGTAGAAGTTGAATTAAAATATGAAACTGAATATTATGACACAATATCACATACCTTTGTAGCACAGATTTTCTCTACAGCCTCCTCCAAAACTAGGTGGGCAAGCAGAACAGGGCCGTCCATGTTTATAGGGTGCATGACCCCACCAGTTTCCCCTTAAAGAGATGATCCACTCTATTAAGAGTTAATCTAATATAGCATAATTTATAAGACACTGAAAATTTGCTATTTTCTAAGTAATTATTTTGGTGTATAGATTTAGAACATTTATCTTTCATCGCAGAGTCCCTTCAGTTACTAGGTTTATATATGAACTGTTGCCTCATTCTTTTGAAAATATTTAAGTCATTTGTTATGTATATTGTTAAAAATTACAAAATTAAACTTTCATAGAACACTAAGCTCTGTTATGGGATATTCATCCGTATTCCATTTGTTTTAATGAAGAGAGTTTAGACTTAGATTTGTCCCTATGTAAAATTGTAATATTTTCAACATAGTTATTCAGTGGTCTTTACACAGGTGAAAATACATTTCTCAATTATTCTATAGTTTTTCATCTCTAAGAGATCTAAATTATTAAAACTACTTATGTAATATAGCATAATGAGTAAAACTGAAGACTTAAAAATGTAATTCCTGTCTTCACAAAGATCATATTTTCAATTTTCATATTCCTTTTAAGCACTGATTTTATTCATCAGGCAACCATAATTGTTGTTATATTAAATAACCCGAGTTACAACAGTATCGTTAATTCAGTAATACCACTGAAAATGAGAAAAAAGATTGGGAATATAAAGTTACTTCATGTTGCTGGGAAAATTTACATATAAAAGTAATGTTTTGTCTACTTACTTTGGGGAGTAATTGCACACCAAGTAGACAGCTTTGGGCCATATCTGTCCCCAGATGTTCATGTTATGACACAAATTAATGGCACAGCCTATTCTGCTACTTGTTGCCCACACCACCTACATTAGAGAAACGAAAAGAAAGGCTCAGAAAAGGTAGGCTGAGACAAAGTAAGACAACAACATATCGCAGAGAGAAGTGTATAAAACTGAACTTGAGAAATCAACCTTTATCATTCAGGATGAAATAAAGCAATGTCAAAAGGATATTTTTTCTGAGACTGTGGGAAGTGCTTGATTCAATTTAAAGAAGAGTGTTACAGGTAAATAACTCTAACTCTAAAACGTAACCATCTTCAAAATATACATTTACTAAATAGTTCAAAAGTTACACCCTCACAAACCCAAATCCTGTGTTAGTGTGTCTATGAAGAGTCTTACCTAACAAAAGAACCTAACAAAGGAACGAAATTTCTCATCTTAAACTGTACTGAAACAAAAATGTAGAGACTCAGATGTCTTAAACAATGTGTACTTTCATAGTATGACTGCTTATTAGGGAATTAAGTGCTGATTTGACTTTGTCATATGCAAAGGCAGACAGAATAATTTGCTTTATATTCACTAAAAATCAGCTGTAGAGATTCTAGTAACTCAGATCTGTTGTGAGATTTATCTAGTTGAATTTATCCTTAGTGGTTTGATTTAGAGGTTTACAACTTATCGAATACCAACTGTGAACACTGAATAAAATATATATGATGTATAAGGTGTATATATACATATAATATATAAAATCTAGATATATATAAATGCTGCACACATGTAAATATTGAGTACTGTGGTAAATAAAACTATATTTTATATAAAATATAAAATTAAAATAAAATAAAATGATACCTGACTTTGAAGATGGTAAATTTCTCCATATGCATTTCCTGGGGCCAGATTAAAAATGTTTCACATATAAAATAACTGAAATAATGTTGTTTTTTTTTAAATTGGTGTTTGGACTTTCCCTAGTAATTACTTTGATCATTTATAGAAATTGATAAGTCTATTCTACGTAAATCAATATCTATGTTTTTAAATAATCACACCAAATTATACAAGACACACATTCAGTAGCTTAAATTCTGCCACAGTTACACAAACTCAACTTAGAAAAATGAGGTATAATAGACCCAAAACATACCTGTGTATAATGAGTACACACAGGACCAGAACATCTGAATGGACAATATGGGTTGCATTCATGTTCATAAGGGTAGCTGAAGTCTCTCACTTCATCATACCATGCTTGTACATGAAATGTTGGTGGCCTGTATCTATTTGAAAGACAATAACCACCAAGAGTAAGTAAAGGGGGAGAAAATGTAAAACCGAATATTGAAAAATAGATCGATAAAGTTTAGCAGAGAGATATTCCTGCATAAGTTGTTAATGTTAAATATTATGCCCATTACATCACTAATAGGTCAATGATTTAAACAAAAAATAAGACTAAAATATTGCTGGTATTTTGTTATGACATTTGTTTTTTGTTTTTTGCTTTTATTTGTGTGGGTGTGATCATTTGTTTTCTTTTTAGGCTCTAACACTTTGAAAATATTCAGTGCTGAATTAATAAGTATTTCAAGCAGTTACACTGTCAAAAACAAAAAAGTTACACTTTACACTACCTTCCCCAGTGTGCTCCCAAGTTCTGTCCAATTGATGGAAGCAAACTTGCAGGTCCATGTTCCCACAAACAGGTTTCAGCCCAGGATTCTGCAGATCTTTCCAGCTCTACATCCCATGTCTATAATTTAAAATGAAAACAACACACAGATACAAACAGATAATGTATCTGTTTGGTGTTGGGACATTTCTTCAGAATACAGTATGCTTCAGTTCACTTTCTTCCATTCTTACTGCTTTACAAGGTCAACATCTTAGTCTGGGTTCCCACCATCTCTCACCTACATTTTTATACTCATCTCCTAATTAATCTCCTTGCCCCCATATTTTATCCCTCCAATCTGCCCCACAAGTGTTCAGAATTTCCTAAGTGAGTACATATATGCTTAGGTGATTTCTCTGTCAAACACATCCAACAAATTCCCATACACAAAAAGTCCAAGACCCCTGGTCCCACTGTTCCTTATCATAAAACGTGCTATTTCGTACTCTTACTGGCATTGGTTCCTCTGTCTAAAGCATCATTTTTCCCAGCTATTTTCTACACAGAACATATTCTTTTTCTTTTTTAAAGATTTTATTTATTTATTTGACAGAGAGAGATCACAAGTAGGCAGAGAGGCAGGCAGAGAGAGAGAGAGGAGGAAGCAGACTCCCTGCCGAGCAGAGAGCCTGATGCGGGACTCGATCCCAGGACCCCGAGATCATGACCCGAGTCGAAGGCAGTGGCTTAACCCACTGAGCCACCCAGGCGCCCCACAGAGCATATTCTTTTTTCACAGCCCAGCTTCAGATAATACATTTTAGACACACTTTTTCATTACTCTCAGATGTAGGCTATTCTCTCCTTTGAGTTGTTTGGAGGCAGTCATTTAATTCACACTGGTATCTTTGGCTCATTTTTGTGTTTTCTGTCTATCATATAGACAAGGTGATTAATAAATGCATATTGAGTATACAAATGATGAATGAATCTGATTCCTATAAAAATGCATATGCATTAAAAATACATATGCATTTTTATAGACAACATTCAATGAGGGTGATTAATTTGTAATTTTAACATAATTTACAAAGAAATATTTAAAATTACAAAATTATTACTGAAATTGTTTTGTATGTCCTAGCTTTAGTGTTCAATTTGTTAAGCTGAAAAACAGGCAGTGTAGTAGGAAATGTGTTTGTAAAAACACAGAGTTAGGCTGAGCCGGGTTCAGTCTCAACACAATCACAGAACCCTGGGCATGTTTAGAGGATAGGAAATAGTCCTGGAACTGAAACAAGAGCTCACAGCCCAAGGTGATAGCAATGAAGATGGAGAAGAGCACACAGACTGAAATCATGTTTCAGAGTTTAAATTCCTAGAAGTTGACGGGTAACTGAAGGTAGGTTGTGGGGGGCGGGGGATGGGGGGAGATGAAGATGATGAAGGGTACCAAACTGGAAGACGGAAAATACAGAAAGAGAAATAGATTGTTCCCATGGAAATAAGTTCAATGTTTCTCAATGCAACGTGTGCTAAGGAGACAGTGGAAATAGAAGACTGGGGTTCTGGGGAAAGAAATCTGTACTGAAGATAGGGGTCTTGATGCTCTTCACCCAGAGATGACTTTCTTTAGGAAGATGATATAGAAAGAGAAGAGGAATGAAAAGAAAATTCTGAGATGATCAACCTTAAATGGGAGAAAAAAACAATAAATTAGTAAAAGAAACCAGGGAAAATGGGATCAGAAAGGTGAAGGGAAAACTGTAAGAGGATTAAATTATAAAGCAACAGGACAAGGATTCCATGCATAAAGAGCAGGCAACGAGATCAAATGCCACAGAGACTTCCAGGAAGACCAGAGCTGCTAAGTGTTAATTCATGATCAAGAACAATTTCAGATCAATGCTAGAAAGAAAATCAGGACACATGGGCACCTACTCGACTGGAAGGAGAAAGTGAAGAAAGCAAGTGTGTGTTACTTTGTTAAGACTTCAGAAAGGAAAAAGAGAAATGTGCAAAAGCTAAAAAAAAAAAAAAAAAAAAAAATAGTAACCTGCCAGGTTCTAGGGAGAATGTGTTTGCTTGCTTTGACTTTTAAAGGGTGGAAGAAACCTAGTCATGACTGAAGGCCAAAAAAAGCACACTAGGAAAAAAAGAAGCACCAAAAAGTTTAAAAAATAATAATAAATAAATTAAATAATGGCTTAAAGCCATTGTGGTGATTTTAAAACAATCTTCCCCACAAAGGTGGAGTTGAACTCCCTCCCCCTTCCCTTCAATTTGAGCTGGATAGTAACTTCCCCCCCTTTTTAAAAATTATTATAGTCAATTAGCCAGTGTTTAATAACTACCTTCTAATACATAGAAGGACACTGTGAGACTTCTCAGGCTAAGAGGAAATACAGCTTCTATTCAGTCAATTCTTTCTCTTTTAAGACACACACTTTGGGGCACCTAGACGGAATAGGCAGTTAAACATTCGACTCTTGGTGAGGGTGGTAATCTCTGGTCCTGCTCTCAGGGTTGTGAGATCCAGCCCCCGGCTCTACGCTTAGCGTGGAGTCCTTGGATTTCTCTTTCCCTCTCCCTTTGCCCTACTATACACACAGAGAGCGAAAGGAATTTCAGTTGTTTGGTTTTCCTAGCCCAGGTATGAGGCTGTCAGTTTGCAAGTCCAGGTCACTGCAAACAAACATGTGAGAGATCCAAGTATGAACCACCCAACTAAGCCCTTAAAAAGAGACTAAGCCCTTAAAAAGAGACAATTATTAAATATCACTCTAAGTAGGAAGAAATACATTTCTAAGATTTTCTAACATTTTACAAGTTTACCTAAGCGGATAAAACTACAATAGGTCTTTTCAAAGACATGCTGAGAAAAATGTCTTTAAATAGAGAAGATAAACTTTTTCCAGAACAACTGGAAAATATAATTAATGTTGTAATTACCTAACAAGTGGAAAGAATATCTTAATATATAGGAATAATGTACTAACTCATTATACGTTTTTGAAAAATTGACACAGTTTTAATGGACTTCCAAGATGAATGCAAAAGACAAAATAGGTCTTTGACTACCATACTATTAGGTAAACTAATCAAATGATAAATATCAGTCCATGATACAATTTGCGATTTAATATGGACTTTTTAAAATCTCTATTGCTTTCTGGCAAAGTAACAATATTATGAAAACACAGTAGTCTGAAAAGGCAAATGTGTTGAAAGTCCAGTCTAGACTAGAGCTCTGGTCTACTTCCTACCATTAAAAACTAGAAATAGCATGATGAAATTATTTTTAAAAATTATCTTAGCATTTGCAATAAATTTTGACAAAAGGATTTCACAAACATTCTTGTTTTGAGACATATATATATGTCCATACCTAACCTGAAATACCACCCTTATATCTACAAACCTACCTCAGTCATGAGCAGTCAATGGCTGTCAGAAATAATAATAGCATGATAATTTTCTTTTTTTTTAAAGATTTTATTTATTTATTTGACATAGAGAGAGATCACAAGTAGGCAGAGAGGCAGGTAGAGAGAGAGAGAGAAAAGGAAGCAGCCTCCCTGCTGAGCAAAGAGCCCAATACGGGACTCGATCCCACGACCCTGAGATCATGACCCGAGCCAAAGGCAGAGGCAAAGGCAGAAAACAGACTTAACTGAGCCACCCAGGCGCCGGGCATGATAACTTTCAGTGGGAATGAAAACACCCTTTCCCTAGTGCTTTTGGCCATATGTAAATAAGGTCATTAGTCATAAATTTCCTCTCATTTTCTTACATAGACAGACTAAAAATAAGCTTGCATTTGCTCCAAGTACTTCAATGGGTAATTAAAATACATGATACACCCTGGAAGAGTTTTCTTTCTTATTTAAATTATGAACTTCCAAATTTGTCTCTTGATGATGTTAAGTTTGGTTTCTGTTTCCTTATCTGTAACAATAGGAAGATAGAATAAGTCTCTTCAATTTCTTTCAGCTTTAAAAGCCTATTATTTTGCACTTACACTCTCTTATAGAATGTTCCATATTATTTATAGAATCCTGCAAGAACTTAAGAAACTGTAAAATAATCTTTCTGATGACAATTAAGGGCATTTCTAACTAAGAAACAAAAGCTGTTTTGTGATTAAAAGATGGGCGGAGGACTTGAATACGCCTTTTTCCAAAGAAGACATACAGATGGCAGAAGAAATATGAAAAAATGTTCAACATCACTAATCATCAGGGAATGCATATTGAAACAACAATGAGATATCACTCACACCAATCAGAATGGTTAGCACACACACAAAAAAATGAAATGAGAAGAAAAGAAATAACAAATATTGAAGAGGACGTGGAAAAGGAGGAAACCTCCTGCACTGTCGGTGGGAATACAAATTGGTACAACCACTGTGAAAAGCAATAATGAGTTTCCTCAAAAAAATAAAAACAGAAATACCATATAACCCAGTAATTCCACTACTGAGTATTTAGCCAAAGAAAACAAAAGCATGAATTCAAAAAGATATATCTACCCCTATGTTCACTGCAGCATTATTTACAATATTCAAGGTATGGAAACAATCCAAATGTCTATCAATAAATGAATAAAGAAGATATGTTTCAATGCTACAATGCAATATTACTCAGCCATAAAAAAGAATGAGATCTTTTCATTTGCAGTAACATGGATAATTATGCTAAGTGAAATAACCCAAACAAAGAAAAATACCATAAGATTTCATGTATATGTGGAACCTAAACAAACAGAAACAGACTGAAAGGCAGAGAACAAACTAGTAGTTACCAGAGGGAAAGAAGGTGGGGCAGAGGGATGGGCAAAATAGCTGAAAGGATTAAGATACAAACTTCCAGTTATAAATAAGTAAGTTACAGAGATGAAAAGTACAGCATAGAGAATGCACTTAATAAAACCAAATAACATAGTGTAGTAAAACAGGGTAACTATACTTATATCCTAAGCACTGCCTAACATATAGAATTGTCATATGGCTGTTGTGCACCTGAAACTAATATAACATTGTATACCAACACAATTAAATTAAAAAAAGAATTAAAGCTGTACTGTGACTTACAAGATTGCAAAATCAAAAAGGTTTCAGATCTTCCAATTATGAATCTAGAGAAGAGCTCAATTATTTCCTAATCATCTCTATTAAAGGAAGCTTTATTATTGTCCAAAACAGATAAACTGAAACTTAATTGAATATGATAAGGGTATATTCTCCGTAAGAAGTTAAAACCAGGCTCCTTTCAGCTTAATCCCAAAAACACAATGATAAAACATTTGAAATAAGACATAGACTTCTACATGTAATTTTTCTGCACCGCCAAAAGGAAAGGGAATTTTCAGCCAGCTAACACATTTTTGTAAAACTGATACAGTTTTATGGACTTCTAAAATTTAATGTACATGTAACATACATGTAACTTTTCTGCACAGCTAAAAGGAACAAGGATTTTTAGCCAGCTTATGAATGTAGAAGTTGTTGAAGAAAACCAAAGACATAAAGGATTATGTCTTTCTAAATACCATGTATAAAAGATAATTCTTGCTGTGCCTTCATTTCTGGAAAGACAGGTTTATAAATTATCCATCATGTGTCAAAACTAAATCCTTCCCCACATCACTGCTGTGTCCTCCTATTTGAATCAGAACGTGCAATCCAAAAGTCTGACAGGGTAAGTTGTCAACATGATCCTCTCCATAGCAATAAGCTGACCTTCAAAACAGAATCTGTTATTCTATGCAAGTCACACATTTGACAGTTCATGATATTTTAGATTTAAATTCCAAATATAATGCTTCATCATACATTTTTTAAGCCACCTTCTCTGCTCCCTGTTGGTGGTGGTATTCAGAATTACAATGAAGAAACTGACATCAGTGAAATAAATAATAAGCAAGTCGATCAATACTGAAAGAATGTATCATGTTTTTTGTGATAAAGTCACCTGGTATAAAAAGCACTATGGAAATCTGCAGTAACACATTCCTTACAACTTGGAAATTACCTCAGGTGTTTAACTACTGTGCTTCACCTGTCCTGAAAAGACTTTGTAGTGACAGGGAAAATGTACAAGGCTCAGATTTCAAAGGGAACACCTGTGTTACTATGCACAGAGGCCAGGTACTGAGAAAGTAGCATTAGCTCTGGGCAATGCACTTCTGAGAGTGTCCTGGAAGTTACAGAGATATGAGACAGATGGGGCAGTATTCTACTTAAAACACTTTAAAACAAGGCCTTAAAACCTTAAAAAAGTAGCAACCTGCAATTTAGGGAATTGTCTCTTCATTTCCTTAAAACTGAAATATTTTTGAAATGGAAATTTAATGTGTGGATAAACACACAAGATGATTTCAATAAACTCACAGTTTCAATATTCAATAGATATGTTGAATGCATGATGTGGGGAAGATTTTCCTTGTGAGACATCAGAGCCGCTAAATCAACACCATCCTTACATAGCAATGTCTACTGATTCATCTCATCTCACTGCCAATGACCTTCCAAGTCTGGTCATAACTTAGCTAGCTCACTTATATCCCACCCTTATTCAACAGGGACCCTCAACAGCAGACTTTACGAAATTTTAAAGAGTTTGTGGGGCGCCTGGGTGGCTCAGTGGGTTAAAGCCTCTGCCTTCAGCTCAGGTCATGGTCTCAGGATCCTGGGATAGAGGCTCTCTGCTCAGTGGGGAGCCTGCTTCCTCCTTTCTCTCTGCCTTCCTCTCTGTCTACTTTGATCTCTGCCTATGAAATAAATACATAAATAAAAATCTTAAGAAAAAAAATTTAAAGAGTTTGTAAATCACCAGATCTTTTTTAAAACACAGATTCTGGGGGAACCTGGATGATTCAGTCAGTTAAGCAGCCTAAGATACCGGACCCAAGTTTTCTGCCTCAAACATACACGTATGATGCAAACTCAAATTGACAGGTATTCATAATGTACCTCTACTAAACAGAAGGCAAGCCTCTAAAAAGCTGAACTTGGATTATATTTGGAAATGGGATACCTTTGTGTTAACTTAGTGATTAATCCAAGGTGATGATGCCTTCCTTGCTTTTATTAGGAGTAGTTAATAATCTTCAAGACTATGTTCTAGATGTTTGAGGAGACTTCAGTATTTAAGGAAATCCTTTAGCAACTTGAAAAGTACCATCAGTCAGGGGTGCTTGGGTGGCTCAGTTGGCGAAGCATCTGCCTTTGGTTCAGGTCATGATCCCAGGGTCCTGGGATCAATTCCCATGTCAGACTCCCTGCTAAGCATCTTTCCCTTTCTCTAAAATAAATAAAATCTATTTTTTAAAAAAGTACCACCTATTAGTTAGTTCTTTAGGTCTCCATTTATAACATTAGGCCAATTTATAAGTGTTAACACCTGTGTTTTAATTTATCTATAGTTCTTAAAGTTTAGATAGTCAACCCTAGAAAAATACATGATAGGAAAGATAAGCTCTCATAATAAATCACTCTACAGTATCTACTTATGCATTAGTTTATATTTTATATTTCAATTATTTCAATATAACAGGTTTGGAAAGTAAATATTTCTTATTGTTTTAAGATTTTATTTATTTATTTATTTGAGAAAGAGAAAATATGACAGAGAGAGCTCATGGGTAGGGGGGAGGGGTGGAGGGAGGACAGACCCCCTGCTGAGCAGAGAGCCTGATGTGGGACTGAATCCCAGAGCCCTGGGATCATGATATGAGCCAAAGGCGAACCCTTAACTGACTGAGCCACCCAGGCCCCTCGAAAGTAAATGAAATACTAATTGCTTTTATTTATTGTACTTAGGGATGCTTTTCTAGTTTTCAGAAAGGAAGACATGGGTTAACAAATGAACAACTTCTTCTTAGTAAAAGAAAAAGTTGATGGACACATAGAAACCAAACCGTATAATTTAGCACCATAACTTCAACTTAAACCAAACTCTAACACCAGAAACATTTAAATGATTATGTTTACATAGTTTTAATGAAACTGCTATAGTAAGGGGCTCACTGTTTTTACAGTGAGAATTCTGTGTTAACTTTTCACTAAGAAGTCCTATTGCAGGGTGCCTGGGTGGCTCAGTCAGTTAAGTGTCTGCCTTTAGCTAGAGTCATGATCCCAGGGTCCTGGGATTGAGCCCTGCAGCAGGCTCTCTGCTCAGCGGGGAGCCTGCTTCCCTCTCTCCCTCTGCATGCTGCTCTGCTTACTTGTGCTCTCTCTCTGTCGAATAAATAAATAAAATCTTAAAAAAAAAAAAAAAAAAAGAAGAAGAAGAAATCCTATTGTAAGAATGATAAATTGCTTTGCTTCCCAGCAGTCAACAGCAGCAACATAAACATGGTTTCCCAGCTTCCTTAGCTGTTAAGGAAACTAGAGCTAGTTTAATAACGACGGCAATCAGGTTTTCAGGTGTCCTTTAGGAATGTCTTTAGCTGCTTCTTCTTCAATGAACAAGCAATGACTAAGATGATGATTTTAAGAAATACGGTTTTCAAAAGTCCTTATCTGAAAATCTGAGAAAGAATACCATATTTAACATTTGTGTCCATAAAGCCATTCTTGGTCCCTAAGCGCTAGTATTTATGTCTCAAAAGGCACAATCCTACATACTAATTTACTTCAGGCTCTCTTGGGCCCTGGATTTTTGCTAATGGGAGACACAAACAGGAAGTCTGAGGGTGTGAGGTGAATTTAAGTCTGTAGCACCAACTTTATTCATCCCCTTTGAATCCTCTGCCTCACTGTGATAATGACAGTGCCTATCACACAGCCCTACTTCCAGGCAAGAGTCCTCACCAGGCTGTGCCTTCACCATTCAAGCCTGGGTGCACTCCATCCTTTATGGCTCACTTCAGCCCTGTCCAACGCTGCATGTAGACCACCAAATGTTCTTTGATTAAAAACTTAAAATATAAAGCAGCATGGCCTACTAAAATAGATTATGTCCATATTCATATTTTGCTTCTGAGGTGGATAAACTGCCAATATAGAAAATATGCTGCTATAAACTGGAGGTTAGTTGACTTAACCACACCTTATTGATTCTGTGAACTACTTAAAAGAAAAAAAGTAAGGTTCACCAGGTCATCGTTATAGGTTCTTATCTTCGGTAAGTTTTAGCAACCCGCTATTCCAAGTAACATATTTGGATTGGTACCATAATTTAATTTTTGGAATTCCCATACAATTATCTGTATTTAGCATTCAGTTGGCAATATGAACCCCAAACATACTTTTGGTCTGTATCTGTACTTCATCGGTATTACACAGTAGCTGAATACTTTAAAACTCAAACCCCACTAACATGCCTTTAATCATGTCTGTCTCATCTCCAGAAGCTGCCTAGTCAAATGTCTTCACAGGTCAAGCTGGTGCCATCACACAAAGTGGCTGGAAAAGAATGATGTGACCTATGGCAAGTCAGAGCAGGAATCAACACTTTAAATCTCCATGTTTTTTAGAAACACCTTGACATACTATATAGTAAACCTCCTCTGTATCTACTGGATATTTAAACTTAAAGCATTATGAACCGAATGAGCCAAAAACATCTCAAAACCTCCCATACCTTGGATTCTACATGGATCTATATGCAGTATGTCTGAAATTACCAGCTCATAATGTCTTTTCCTCACACCCTTCATTCCTTCCCTCTCAATCTCTGTTGATGGCTTTGCTTTATAATTTCACTGGGGGAAAAAAATGGGAGCATCCACGTGAAAATTCTCTTCTCTTTTCTTCATTGAATACACCAAACTGTCTGCTTCTGCACCTACAGCCTCAGTATTTCCTATTACAAGAAATGAAATGACATTGTAGCTATATTTTCTCCCTCCCATTGCCAAGTGCTTTCTCAACTTTTTTATTAACCTACAAACATACTCTGAAAAAAAAAAAAAAAAAGGAAAAAAGCCCCTATTCCCCTTTAGCAATAGCTAGTTTTTCTCTGATTTCCCTCATAGAAACATCATCTGAAAGAGTTACCTGAGGTAACTCCACCTTCTCTACTACCTCTCCTCCAGTTCTCTTCTTCCCAGTTCAGAAAGACTTCCAGTAAGACCCCCCACATTGAAATTAATCTTATCAAGGTCATCAACAACGTCCATGTTAACAAAACCATTGTTGGCTTTTATTCTTCATTTTACTCAGCCTCTCAGCAATCCTGAAACACTGAGTTGCTGAACTTTCTTCTGGCTTCTGAGATACCAGTCTATCCTGTCTTTTCCTCCAGTCTTGCTGACCATTTTTTCTCAGCTTTCTTTGTTAGTTACTCCTCTGTTCAACCCCTACATATTGTGGGACCCCAAGCCTCCATACAAGGCCTTCAACTCTTGTCCATAAAAATCTCGTTGGATGATTTTGTTTGGTCAGTTAAAATGCTTCCTAATAACATCTACATAATTTCCACATTCTTATCTCTAGTTCCACCTCCCCAGTGACCATCAAAACCCAAGGGAAGATGACATTTGGCATCACAATGAAGCTGGGCCGAAAAGAAATTTCTGATTTCATCCTCACCTATTCCTGTCTTCCTCTTAGAAAATGTTTCAGCTCTCCACAAATGTACTTAAGCAAAACCTATGAACATCCCAGATTTCTCTTTATCCTTCACGCTTCACATTAAAGCTGTTAACCAAATCATTGGCAATGCCATCAAACCATACCTTGAGCCACCCACCTCTCTCCATCTTTACCACTATCATCCTGGTCCCAGTCACCATCCTCTCACACCCAGAATATAGCACTGGCTTCCCAACTATCTCTCTGTTTTCAGCCTTAGCTCTCCTTCAGACCACTCTCCATAATGTAGTCAGAATAATTTTTGAAATGGAAATGGGCCAGGGCAATCCCTTGCAAGAAATATGCAAATGAATTTCCACTTCACTCAGGATAAAATCCAAATTTCTCTTCACCTATAACCCAAAAGGACTTCTGGCCCATGCTTCTAAGTCTAACTCATGTTCTAACACTTCCCTCATTACTGAATAAAGTTCAGTCACACTAGCCTTCTTTGTGACCCATGAAAATCCCCACGTCATTTCTGACTTGGGAGACTTGTGTCTCCAAGTATTCCTTGTGTCCAGTATTTTTGTGTCCAATATTGTGTCCAGTATTCCTTCTGCCCAGATCTTTGTATTTTTGTTTAGCTGATTCCTTCTTATAACTTAGCTCTCAGGTCAAGAGCCACCAACTCAGAAAAGCCTCCCCAACTACTCAACAAGATTAGCTCCAACTCTATTCTTCTTTATCATCTCATTCTGCGTATTTTCATAATTTGTTAAACTTTCTATACAATGATGTACTCTCCAGCATCAAGAACATTGCCCGACACAAAAATTCTCTACCAGGACTTGTTGAATTAAATGTTTTCTCAAACACAAGTTCATCAATAACAAATCGGTTTAATCAATATAAAAGTTTTTTTGTAACTTCCTAAAATTCTGAAGGCAACAGATATATAGGAAAATAAGGAAAGCGTTACTTAGACATACTGTAATACTTGAACTAGACAATTCATTACCACTTGAATTTGTACTTTTTCTTCCAATGAACTAGATATTATATATATATATATATATATATATATATAGTACATAATAGCATATAAGACATATAGGTCAGTTTTATAAATATTTGGCTTTAACTGAAATAGCAAAAATCATTAAAAATATGAGAATTTAAATTTTAAATCATGTATAATCATTGGTTGTATAAACTCCTAAAAAGACAATAAAAGGATACAGCTAAACAATAGCAAAGGATGTTCTTGAACCAAATATCATTCAATTATGATGATAAATCATTATAAGTGGTTATTTTGTTTTTAATGAAGGCATTCAGTAAAGATAAAAAAATAATTACTCGATAATTACTCAATAATTGCATTTTCCTCTTGACTGTTATTATAAATGTGGGATATGTTCCCTAATTGAGTTAAGTCTTCTAAAACCACGTTGAAAATTTTTGGTTAGAAAAGAGTTAATGCAGATACCACCTGGCCCATAGAAAATGAAACACATATTTGATGAATGAGTGAATGAACACACATGCTCAATTTTCATCCCATTCTGCCCATCTACCCTTGGACCACTAAGACTTCACCTAAATGGTCAGTTCTTCAATGTGGCCTCCATATTGTTAAATTCAAGACTCTTCATTTCACTTAATCTATTTATAAGTAACATCTAACATAGCTGACCACCATTTCTGCCTCTGTTCATTTAGCTTCTAGAACATCATGCTCCTAGGTTTTTTGCTGTTGTTATTGTTTTTTATCCCCCTAATTTTCAATTTTCTTTGCTGTTTCTCCCCACCTCTCTATCTCTACACCATAAAGTGTGTTAAGGGCTCACTTCTCAAACATCTCTATACTCACTTCCTCAATGATCTTCTCTCTCTTCATGCCTTTAAATACCATAAATGCTGATAAATGTTAATTTGATGTCCCAGATTAGACTCTACCACACTTGTCTAATTGCATACTTGACAAATTCACTTGGATATTTAGCTAAATCTTAAGTTTAATGTGTCCAAAATTGAGCCTCAGCTTTCTCTACCAAGAGTTGATCTATCTACATTCTTCCCTATCTTAAAAATACCACAACTCCAATACTTGTAGTTCCTCAGGCAAAAACCACACAGCCATACACCATATCCAAAATCTGTTAACTCCAAAATAAAATAAAATCCTAATGATAGACCTCATGATAAAGAAACTGGTGTTTACTGGGCAAGAACTAGGCACTATACTGTTCTGCTTCTCATGCCAAGGGTCTCATCTTCTGTTGTTAATGGAGGGAGTGAGACAATGGACTGGCTTTTTGGAAGAGAGAAAACCATATGGAAAACAGGAGGCATCGTTATTCTGGGAAGTGAGGAGGTAGAGGTTGATTCCACCTCCTCTAATCTCTTGGAATTTGGTTGGCAAATGGGTATCAGGTTATGAGGAATTTGAGAAACAAGAAAGAGGATCATAGGGGAAGGGAGGGAAAAATGAAACAAGACGAAACCAGAGAGGGAGACAAACCATAAGAGACTCTTAATGTCACAAAACAAACTGAGCGTTGCTAGAAGGGAGGTGGGGGAGGGATAGGGTGGCTGAGGGATGGACACTGGGGAGGGTATGTGCTATGGTGAGTGCTGTGAATTGTGTAGGTCTGATGATTCACAGACCTGGACCCCTGAAACAAATAATAACATTATATGTTTTTTTAAAAAAGTAAAAAAAAAAAAGAAAAATGTGTGTCAAGTAACTGGGTGACTTCTGGGATCTCTGTAACCATTTAGGAAGTCACTACAAGTTGAAAGACACAGAGTCTTCACCATTGGTATTACACTAGAATAGAAATACCATCCATTTTCAAAAAACTGCAGCCAGGAATTGATTTCATCCTGCATCAAATGCAGAAACTCCCAGACTACTGGCTGCCTGGCTCACTGAAGCAATTTCATTAGTCTTGCAATAGGCTTCCTTGAAATTTTCAAGATTGATGTTACGATTACAAAGGGGTTTTAGTGTGTATTCACACTCTTGCCACTTCTCACCACCTTCATGGCTACCAGTCGTCAGTGTTAGATGGATTATTGCAATAGCTTTGCCTCCCTGCTCACACTTTTGCCCCACCTCGTACCACCTAACTTCTGTTCTCAGCAAACCCAGGTGATTCTGTATAAGTACAAAATCATACTATTTCTCCGTTCACACAGTTCAAGTGGTTTCTTACCACTCAGACTGAAAGTGAGTTTCTTTTTTTTATTTTTTTCAAGATTTTCTTTATTTATTCGACAGAGGGATAGAAAGCACAAACAGTGGGAGAAGCAGGCAGAGAGAGGGGGAGAAGCAGGCTCCCCATAGAGCAGGGAGCCTGATGTGGGGATTGATCCCAGGACCCGGAAATCATGACCTGAGCTGAAGGCAGACGCTTAACTGACTGAGCCACCCAGGCGGCCCTGAAAGTGAGTTTCTACAATGATCTAAATCTGTCCTTCTCAGTTAAATTTCTAATCTCATTTTCTACCTTACTTCCCACCCTCCCTTGGTATAAGGGCCCTTTGCTGAATATGGTGATTTAGGATCTTCACACCAATCCAGACAAAGAATGTTTGTTGTGTTTACTTCTGGGTCCTAGTGGTACCTACCATGTAGTAAACCTCTAATACCTGCTGAATGGAGGAGCAAATAACAATAACAACTTCAAAGTCTTGTGGCATTTTCTGGCTTTGAGTGCTCCGTTCTCCTCCTTAAATTACTTCTCTCCTCTTTCCTTTCTAAGACCCTAGATTTGCTGTTTACATTTAAGGAGATATCTTTAATCTCCCCAAACTTCAGGGTAATAACTAGATTATATAAAACTGGACTGTTATGTCCCTTTCTTCCTATGGGTATTACGATTTACAATGCAACTTCTGAAAAAATACATTAATTGTAAGTTCCATCGTCTTTAAAAAACAATAACCATTTATTTAAATTATGGTTTTGAGATTTTTTAAATTGTGTTGACCAAGATACCGAGAACCATATATAACTTCATTATATCTAAACAATACTATTAAGATAAAATGCTTTAGGAAAATTAAAGAAGCTATTTTAAATACAGAATAAAAGCCTTAATAACAAATAATGATAATATTCTTTGAATCAAGAAATATTTCATGTACCTTTAACTGAATGAATATTATATTATATATCAATAAAAGATGAAAATGTTTAATTTTTGAAAATTACCAAGCAGGCACCAACATACACAGGGAGAACAATTGCTTTTGGTATCAAGACTTGTAACAAAACCTTAGTTGATGTGAATTCCTGTCACTTTTAACAAGATAAAAAATGTAACATGGAGCTTTGGGTAAATGAGTTATGATGTCATCATTTCATCACCTGCATTTATTCTGGATATATGTAAAAGGTGGCAAATAATGTCAGAAAATATAGATTAATGAGAGTAAACAGAGCAACTCATAAGACAAAGATCACTCTTTCAGGTCTGGATTTAGGCTAGACAGAAATAGGGCAGAACCCAGACTAGCTTCACCCTGTTTAGCAAACGAGGTTGTCTCACGTTGTTTCTAGGATTATCTGCTATAAAGAAGTACAGGAAAAAACAAGATCAATAACACCTTGACTTCCCATGTTAAATATGACCTTAGAAAAAATCTAAGTGACAAACTGGAACCAAGTTATTACAACATGCACCATGGACCAAAAGTACCACTGGTTGTTTGGCTCAGGGCCTCCAGTTCCCTACTAAAAGCAGAGGTATCCAGATGTATTTTGTTCTACATTTGGAAAAGTGCTATGCCAAGGTTCTGCCCATAGTTTTGCCTCTATGTGAGGTGAGAACAAGCAGCCACAGCTATCAACCCGCCCAGCAGACTGTCTGTCAACAGTTCCTTAAAAGACATGGAAATAGCTGTAATACCAGAAAATGGCTTATATAATTGACCCCTGTGTTCTTTTTTTCAGTAAAGTAGTCTGGCTGCTAAAGCGCATTCTAGACTTAGGTACACTTTGCATCATAGTGAACCACCTGGGATCAGTCACTCTATAGTGTTTTAGAGGCTCTATGTTAAACATTTGTAGCAAGAGGTAAATATCCATTAACTCATTTTAGTATTTGAATTCCAGACCATTTGAATACATTTATTATTATCTCAGTAGCTCCATATTACAGGATAATTTTTGATGTACTACCAATATTTTAAATATTGAATTATTTGAAACATTCATTCCCTTCATCTCTAGCATTTCCAATTTCTGTGTCAGTATCTCCAGTGTTACTGATATCCTACCTTCCAGAACTTTTATTATTTTAACTCCTCTCTCTTACCTGTCCTGTCTTCACATTCATCTCATATATAATCTCCTCTATTTTCCACCCATCCTTTCATTCAACAGATTTGTTGAACCACCAACAATATTCAATCAACAAATATTTACTGAGCACTTCTATGCATCAGGCACAGGGTTATAAACATTAATAAGGTAGGATGTTTACCCTTCCAGAAATTTAAAGTCTTGGAAGGGAAAACAGATATGTAACTATTTAATTGCACCAAAACTGTTATACTTTCAATAGGTTTGGATAAAATACTTTAAGAACACAGAAGTAGTAGGACAGAGGGTTGGGTGCACCAGAGAAAATTTTGCAGAAAGACAACACTTAAGCTTAGTCTTGAATAAGAGATTATGTGGAGGAGACAAGAAGCACAGACATTCAGGACAGAGACGAAACTGATGAGCAAAGAGACACGAGGAAGCACAACCACCTTCAAGAACAGTGAAAATAATTCGATGTGAACACAGATCGGGATATACACAACAGAGTTGAGGGCCATAGGCAGAATTGACAAGATGTGTCTCCTTAATTATACATTAATCAAAGTGGGCTTCAACTTGAGAGCATCCAGAAGTTAACAGAAGTTTTGAACAGGTGAGTAACCACCACAGATTTGTTTGAAGAAAAAGACAGATTTAGTAACAACGAGGAAGGTGTACTAAAGTAAAAAATAAAGTAGGAACAGACTGGTATAGTCTGTTGGGTGAGAAGCTGTGGTACCAATCTTGAGGTGAGATAATGAGATAAGGTTAGGATGAATTGGAAGAGATGAACTCAAAAGACATTTCCGAGACAGAATCTACAGCATCCGGCATGTAACTGTGTATTTATGTTTGCGTGCATGTTATGTGAAAGCGGGAAGAAAGAATGACAGCATGGCAAGAGCTGGGCGGATAGGACCAGTTTTCTATTCTGTGGGGCATTTTGTTTTGTTTTGCGTTGCTTACAGAAAACTGAGCTGATGCTGATGAGATCCACTAAGAATCCAGGAAAAGAAGTAGGATCACAGGCAAGGGTAGAGGGAAACGGGTAAGGCATTCATTTTCTTTTCAGACATCTTAAGGCTGAAATAACTGTGGAGTAATATCACACGGAGATGACCCAGTAGTCATTTGGAAATATGAAAATGAAGCTCATAGAGATGACAGTTACAAGTTACATGGAGATACAGACTAGGTATGGACGATATACCATCAATACACAGATGGTATTTACAGTCAAAGGAGTAGAGAATATCTTATAGGAAGGGAGAAGGCCAAAAGGAAAAACCTAAGAAACAAAGTCTTACAAGATGAGCTGGAAAAAGATCGCATTGATGAAATGACCAGAAAAATAAAACAACAAAACAATAAGATGAAAAGCCCATGGAATGGAAGGGCCTGAAAAAAGGGCGTATGTGCAACAATATCAAATGTCTTATCTCCTTTCGGCTTGTGGTTTTATTCTTTACCCAATTTTACCACTGAGAAAAGCAGTGCCCTGAAGGGTTGCTGACTGTCAGAGGTCACATACCAGTAAGCGGCACAGGCAAATGTGAACCTGCTGCTATGGAGGGCGAAAGCTAGTGTTTTTTCCTTTAAAAATCCTTTGCCTCTTCCAGCAACAGTTTCTTTTGGTAATGTTAGAGCTCTAGTTTCTCAGATTATCCAGAAGTAAAAGTGGGTAACCTCTCTCTTTAATGTGCTTGTCTGAAGTAAAAACTTGTAGGACTTTTTCATTTATGAGCTTTCAAAAAGAAAGCCAACTAGGGAGCCTTTCCAAGCATCACTGGTTTCAATAACGAATAACTCATTTCTCCCCTTCCTGATTCTGCCCCAGGTCTGTGCTTTCCTTAACCTACTCTTCTAGAAGGTTCCATGGAAACACCACCTGCCTGTCTCTCTTCCTCGAGGTGAGCTGTCCTCCAATTCAGGATCCTGACCACCTTCCAGGAACACCATAAACCCCACCTTTCCCACCGATTAACTCTCACCATTAAGAATATTCCATTATTCTGCGCTGCCTTGGCATTATTCACACACCTCAGCAGAGATTTTATGCCCTTGTTTACTCTAACATTTTCGAATGTGTCTATTCTTTCTTCTCAATCAACCTATAAGTTCTTCAAGGGAAGATGCGGCATTCCAGAGTCAATTTTTAACTCTAGTAGTTAAATGAGGATAAGATAGGGATAGAGGGGTGCCTGGGTGGCTTAGTGGGTTAAAACCTCTGCCTTCAGCTCTGGTCATGATCCCAGGGTCCTAGGACCAAACCCCACATCGGGCTCCCTACTCAGCAGGGAGGCTGCTTCCCTCTAACTCTGCCTGCTGCGCTGCCTACTGTGGTCTCTGTCTGTCAAATAAATAAATAAAATCTTAAAAAAAAAAAAAAAAGAGTAGAGATAGGAATGTGATGTTAGTAAATGTGGATGTGGTTTGACTGCCATAGGTTCAAGTACAACAAGTACACTAACATGAACTCCAAGCGTAAATAAGGTTACTGGCTGTTCACATTTTTAATGTGATGTGACATCTAGCATACAAGCAGACAAAGTGGTGGCACTCTAGGTTATGGCAGACTTTACAGGAAATAACTCTTGAAGCCAAATTTTAATTTTGCTTTCTCAGAATAAGTACACTTTCAAATTATGTGAATAAATAACATTTTCACAAGGTTGATCAACATCTGTACTTCTATTACTATGCAATACATAAGTCAACTATATTTCACATAAAATAGTATTGTTCTTTTAGGCTTTCCCCTTAAATGTGTATTCTAGAAAATGTGTTCCAGTACAGCTGGGCAATGAAGTTCTTTGCGGCCGATTAATGGCCAAGACACAGTTCCAGTGCTAATAGTATCTAAGGGCAACACAACATAAACCCTGGCTGGTTTCTAAATCTACATTTCAAGGATAGAATGAAACCAGTGAAACTAAAAAGAAACTCATATAAACACCCCAGACTAGACATCATACAATAGGCAGTTATTTTCTTTGGAAGTCAGACATGAAAACGAATCACAGAACTGTTCTTTCATTATTTCCATATTACTTAAAACACACACAAATATTCTCAGGTTTCTTTTTGTGGGTTCAAACTCCCAAGTTCTTCCTTATTTTAAATAAAGCAATGGAATGCCTATCCACATGGAATAAGCATAAAGTGGCCTACTTGGAAAGGCTCCATAATTGGCTCTTGCTGTTCTAAAGCTCACAAATGAAGAAGTCATAGAATATTTTACTTTGGACAAACGCTTTAAAATATGCAAAAAGCTGAAATGTGAGACATTACAGATGTCATGGCCCGCACAGAATTTTTAAAAGAGCTAACGATTTCCTCAGGTATTTTATTTAAACACTATGGGGAGACATAAAATTAACTCTCAGTCATAGTCACATTTACTGAGACCTTACAACATACCTGATGAGCTAAATTTTATAGGTTATCTCATTCAATCCCCACAACAACCCTCTGCAGTGAGTACACATGCTAGACATGAGGGAACAGAAGTAGAAAGAAATTAATTTGCTCGAAGTCACACAGCTTGTGGGTATCAGTGCCGGAATTGAAACCCAGACCACCTGATTGTCAGGCCCTGATTCTTAACCTCTGATGAGTTCTATTGAGTGCTACCTATTTTCTTCAGGGTAATTTTTTTTTTCCCTAATGAAAGTCAAAATAATATGCTATAAAGTTAAAATAATATGCTATAATATGCTAAAATAATATGCTACCCATTTTGTAATGGGTAATGTGAACTTAGAACTTCCATATATCATTTAAGTTGCCTAGAGAATACTCAACAGCACTAATGTAAATGAAGAAAGAAGAAAACTAGAATGCATTAAAATTAATTATACCCTACAATGTATCCAAAGGACAAATGTAATTCCCAATTTTCACTGTATAAGCATTGCTATCACCAATAATTACTTACCAGTTTTGCTAGTACATTCCTAATTTTAGTATAATAGATATTTGAAAATGTTTTACATATTTGAGATATAAAGTAATACATTCATTAATAAGTAATATCCCAATAGCCTTTAAAAAGTAAGTTTGTGGGTTGCCTGGGTGGCTCAGTCAATTAAGCGTCCCACTCTTGATTTCCACTCTGGTCATAATCTCAGAGTCGTGAGATCGAGCCCCATGTACAGCTCCACTCTGGGCAAGGAGCTCACTTAAGATTCTCTCACTCCCTCTCCTTTGGCCCCTCTCCACCTTTCTAAAAAAAAAAATAATAATAATAATAGTGTAAGTTTGTTCCCCAAACTTGCTGTTTTACTCTAAAAATAAATACAACGTTAATATGGATAAACCACATTTAAAAAAAAATATTTGTCCAGGCTTGTTTTCACATGTCAAAGTGCACAAATAAACCCACAAAAAAATAAGTAATTGCCAAAGCACTGCTTCCCATAAAGAACCACGGAAACATACCCTTTACAATGGGTCATTTACATATTGGTAAGAAGCAAGGACCCACTGGAAAGTTATCAATAATCCAGAAAATTGCTTTAAGTTATTGGTCCCTGATTTTTCAGATCCACCATTCTTAAGGTCCATCGGTTAGGAATTAGGAAGCAAGTGTTCTACTAAGTCACTTAAAAGCAAATGCATGAGCTGTTCAGCATTTTCAGTATAGGAGTCTTCCTGGTAAGGGTAGAATTTAGAGATTTTAGTAGGAACATTGCATCTGAAGATACTTAGTTCTACTCTGAAATTCAAAGAGCTCTTAGAATAAAGGGAACACTAATAAAAGAATATGCAGATGAAGATAGTCCCCAAGAAAGTCTGCCTTTTTTTTTTTTTCCTAATTTCATACAGGACAAATGGTAATGATTAAATAATAGCATGAGGGAATTTAGCCAGGAAGACCAAAAGCATTAATAAACATTTTTTGTACATACCATTTGAAAAATGTCCTTACCATATACTGCATATTAGACGCTGTTGGATACACCTGACTTCGTAATTTATTATGAAGGTCCAAGATACTCTGCATGTCATTGTCCGTGATGGCCCTTTTCCCTCTCTGCTTGGCCATCCACCACTCACCATCCTCATCCATGTACTTTTCCAAAAGTTTCTCCAATAAAGTAGCATTAGGAACTACCATGGCTGGAATTGCTCTAGCCATGAATAGCACTGTGGTTACTCTGAGCCACTCCTGCGCGGTACACTTCATAATGAATGATCTCAGGATTTCCCCAGGAAAATCTCCAAGACAGGTTCTTCCTCTCCTTTTGGCTATAACGACATGCGGTGTGATTAAGGTGAAAATCGAGGCAGATATTAATTTTCTAATAACAAAAGTAAAATAAGCTGCAAAGGAAGTGTGCCAGTTTGATCTGTTTATATAATGTCAACGAAAGGACATGCATTTTTTCAGAATAACTACCTCCAATCCATTTTTCTCTAGCGGATTTTTCACAATGCATTATTTGCACAAAATAAACAATTATATGTACCAAGATAACATGCATGAGGCGAAAATAAATGGAAAAATTAGCCCGAAGAGTCCAACCTTGAAATCAGTTTCTGAATTGAAAGGCTTTATTTAAATGGCTATACACCGCATGCAGCCTGGAAAGGGTATTAGCTGTCTACAGTGTTTTCTACCAATCTAGGGGTCCACGTTTCTGTGTCTTAAGGTATCATTTTATATCAGTGTCCCATCTCCGGCTCTCAGACAGTCAGACACATGTCTACAACATGCAGAAACTGAGGTGAATGTTTTAAAGTACATAATGTCATTCACACACATATCCACGGGTTCATCTAGAAGGCCCATGAAACTAATGCCAAAGAATGGTCTGGGAGGAATCTCCTCTTACCAGGCGCAGGGCAAGAAGAATTCAATCATTTCCTGGAAAGTGTGTGTCCAACCTGTGGCCGGCACCCGATAAAGCTAATAGTTCACCAGCAACTTCAGCCTTTCCTCCCACACGCCGCAGGCGCGCTCTTCACTTAACCCAAACGGAAAGCGCGCGGCAGGAGGAGGGGAAGGTGAAACCCACAGTCTCTTCCAAGCACAAGCGCCCGCAGATCTCCATCGCTGCAGCTTTGCAAGCAGCCCCCTCACTCTCCGTGTCCGCTCACTCTCTACAAGTTGGCTTTTGTTTTTCTGGGGTTTTTTGTTTGTTTGTTTCCTTTTTTTAAAAGACGGGTTTTAGAAGAAAAAGGCAGGTAGGAAAATGTGGGAGCCTGACGACTCGGCGATGCGTTTTAAGAATGCCCTTACCTCTCCAGCGTGAAGTTCCGCAGGAGCGCGGAGCGGAGCACCACGTCCGGCCTCCCACAGCCGCCCCAGCCTGTGCACGCGACCGCACAAACACGAGTCGGGTCGGGAAGGACCGGGGCGCGGCGCGTCCTGGAGCGACGAGGGCGCTGATCAGAGGGTGGCCGCGAGCCTGGGCCTCCGCGGCTCCGTCAGGACCTGCAGCAGGCGACGCGCTCCAAAGTTAGAGCCTGAAATTCGGGCCGAAAGGGAGCCTCCGGGCTAAGCCACGGTGGGCGCCAGAGCTCCCCCGAGCGCTTTCCGCAGGAGCAAGGGGCGGGGACAGGAGCCGGGCTGGGAGGCCAAGGCTGGCGGCCACTTCGCGCTCCCGCTCGGAGAGGCCGCTGTGCGCAGAGCTAAGGAGCCGAGCGCTTCCGCCGGTCCCCCGAGCTCCCGGGCATTTATTGCGGTCCCGGCGCGCGCACGTGACGTGAGCGCCCCTCCTCGCCCACCCCCACCTCTACCGCGTCTGGCCCGCTGCCTGCTGCGGAGCGGGGAGCAGCCGCCCTGCTTCTCCCCTGGCCCAGCGAAGCCTGGGCGCTTGGCCTTTGTGGGCGTACTTTGGGCTTCAGAGGCCCGGCGTGCGGATCAGGACCCCGTAGGAGGCGTATGCTAGGACGGCCCCAACTCCTCCCGCCCCTCACAGCTCCTCTGCTTCCAGAGGTCTTCTTCCTGGTTGCTTCCTGAGATGCTCCAATGACTTTAACAACCCTTACAGAAAAGGAGGCGCCCCAGAGACCATGCAGTAGGAGTGGGGATGGGTTAACACCTCAGATCCTGGAGATGCAGAATGTTATGGGGAAGGGGGGTTGGGGGGGCGGGATGGGGGAGGAAAGTCTTTTTCTTTTATTTTCTCCAGGAGATCACTTCTGTTTCCAGGACCCAGTGTCTAGAATTGAGTTGTTGTTCTTTTTGGCTCCTTTAAACCTTTACGATGACTAGATGGACAAGGCGTTTCATGGAATGATGGAATGATCTGTCATTTGGGATTGTCTGACAGTTGAGAGTCTCACTTCATCTATAAAATATGTGGCATTCGCTTCCCAAGGTGACCAGAGCAGTTTGTTTGTTTGTTTCATTTATAATGATGTAGATATTTTTGGAGTTGATATATAAAGGGCCCCCTACATTAATTCATCAGTGCTATATTAACAGGAATTCAAAACCCAGCCCTAGACTTGATAGTGAAATAGGTCCCAGTTTCTCTGTTGTCCATGTTATAACTTGGAGTATGAAAATAACTAGTTCTTTTAAATTTTTTAAATTAGTAAGCATTATTTAATTCATTTACCTTTGCTTCCCTTCTGCAGTAAGCCATGATTTTAATTCTTTATTTCTAAATGCTATATATATGATCAAATGAAGTAAAACATTTTGATAGTAACTCCCAAATCATCCCACACTACTACTTGTCTCTTTCCACAATACAATTACACTTTATGAAACCTAAAAACTGACATTTAAGCCTCAAGTCAACTCGAGACCTTGATTCCTCTCACAATAAAGAAAAGGGAAGCATCACCTATCAGAAGGTCACAGAAAGTGAAAAATTTTGGTGCACATAGGACTTTCATAGGTGTAATTTTTGCAACTTCATAGCAGTTTAAGCACAAAAAGACTGTTGCCTTGTACTTTTCAAACAGTTATTTATAACTCTTCTGCACAGGGTTCAGAAAATTGGCTTTTCCTCCTGGAAACTACAATTTTGAGGTAGCATTGAAAAGCATGCTGAGTATCAAATTAAAAAAATCTTAAAAGTAATAACAGCACTTGAAACATTTTCAAATTGAATTTAAACTGAGAAGAAGGGAAGTAAGATGATAAGGACCCAAAGTTAAATGCACTGACTCTTGAATGTTTACATCATAAGCCTTTCCACACAATATACAATCAGACACCTAAAGGTTTACATTAAAGAAAATAAGATTTGGTTTTAAGGTTTTATTTCCAAACGCTCCAGACCAATAAATAAATAAATAAATAAATAAATAAATAAAATTATCCCTTGGCTCAGCATTTACATTGGCTTCCAATTTGGTGCTTCAAGTCATATTTTTATGTAAAAGAATGATTCAAACATTTATTATATTAAGTATCAACATTTTGATAACACAGCTTATCATATCTGATTTAATATATATGCCTGAAATGTTCTGAAGAGAAGTGACAGTATTCTTGAATACTCAAAGATGATACTCTTCACGTTGTTATTTGTGATTGAAAAATCTGTATGTAGACAAAGCGAACATCTTCTCCACACTGAATTCATGTAAAAATGGCACTTTGGTTTGTGGCTAAGGATGTTACTTATAAAGCCATGGTTGTTTTTAGCATTACTACTTTCTTGTGGCAGACTCTGTTGATTGCCTAACCAACAACCAGGCTTCCACCCCTTTCTTCCAAGACTGCAGTTTACTGAGGGTGGTCATACTCTCACATCCTGCCCAGCGGGCATCTTTAGGAGATGAACGTTGATTAACTAAAGCCAGTCATCACAATGTAACCCTGCTGGCAGTGATTGATTTCGCACGGACATGCCGTGCAATCCTGGCTGCTGAATGGATAGAAGAAATTGTCTTAGGTATGAGGAGAAGGGTTGGTAAGATTTTCTTCTGTAATAAAGAGAGATACAAAAGGCAAAAATGTTCCAGCAGGTACTGATAAGTTTGTGAAATTTAAAGATAAAGCCGTTACTGTACAAAGAAGAGGGACAAGCCTGAGAGCAGAGACCTATCATCTGGGCTGAATGGATGGACGGATAGTGTTGTCGTCTCTTTGCCATTGGCCAGTCATTGAACACCTGCCTACAAGAAAGATAATAAATGCATTGTTTAGTTCACATTGACTTGGGTGCTCAGTTACTTGCTGCTCAAAGTGTTCTAAGAGACATAGTGCGCAAAGAAGATACCTTTCTCTGGAAATGTCATTTTGTCCATGCTGCTATCATTTTCTGCTAATGTGCATACTTAGATGCTATCTTTAAATACATTCCTATGCATTTTTCTGTCCCTGCCCTTGCAAAAGTAGGTATGGGCATACCTCAGAGATACAGTGGTTTCATTTCCAGACCATTGCGGTAAAGCAAGTAGCATAATAAAGCAAGTCAAATGAGGTTTTTTTGTTTGTTTGTTTGTTTGTTTCTCAGTGCATATACAAGCTATGTTTATACTATACTATAGTCTATTAAGTGTGCAATAGCTATGTCTAAAAAACAATGTATATATTAATTTAAAAATATTTTTAAAACATGTTAAGGGTCATTTGAGCTTTTAGTGAGTCATAATCTTTTTGAATGTGCAGGGACTTACCTCAGTGTTGCTGGCTGCTGACACATCCAGGGGTGGTTACCGAAGGTTGGCGCGGCTGTGGTAATTTTTAAAACAACAATGAAGTGTGCTACATTGATTGACTCTTTCATTCTCAAATGATTTCTCTGTAGCTTTTGATGCTGTTTGAGAGCATTTACCCACAGCAGAACTTCTTTCAAAATTGAGTAAATCCTCTCAAACCTTGCTTCTGCCTTAACAACCAAGTTTATGTGATATTCTAAATCCTTTACTGTCATTTAAAATATCTTCACAGCATCTTCACCAGGAGTAGATTCCATCTCAAGAACCACTTTCTTTGCTCATCCTTAAGAAGCAACTCCTCATCCATTCCCGTTTTATTGTGATGTTGCAGCAATTCAATCACATCTTCAGGCTCCACTACTCGTTCTGGTTCTCCTGCTATTTCCACCACCTTTGCAATGACTTCCTCCACTGAAGTCCTGAACCCCTCAAAGTCATCAATGAGGATTGGAATCAACTTCTTCCAAACTCCTATTGATGTTCATATTTTGACCCTTTCCTATGAAGGTCACATGTTTTTGAGGGCATCTAGAATGGCTAAATCTTTCCAGAAAGTTTTCAATTTACTTTGCCCAAATCCTTCAGAGAAATCATTATCTATGGCAGCTATAACCTTATGAAATGTATTTTTTATTTTTTAATCTTTTTTAAAGATTTTATTTATTTATTCGACAGAGATCACAAGTAGGTAGAGAGGCAGGCAGAGAGACAGAGGAGGAAGCAGGCTCCCTGCCAAGCAGAGAGCCTGATGCAGGGCTCGATCCCAGGACCCTGGGATCATGACCTGAGCCGAAGGCAGAGGCTTTTAACCCACTGAGCCACCCAGGCGCCCCTGAAATGTATTTTTTAAATAACAAGATTTATAAGCCAAAATTACTCTTTAATCTGTTAAGTGGCAGAATGAATGTTGTGTTAGTGGGCATGAAAACAATATTAATCTCATTGTACATCTCCACCAGAGTTCTTGGGTGACCAGAAGCTTGTCAATGAGCAATAATTTTTGTAAGGAAGCTTTTTCTCTCAGCAATAGTCATAACAGTGGGCTAAAAGTATTCAGTGAACCATGTTATAAACAAATGTGCTATCATACAGGCATTGTTTCCTTTACAGAGCACAAGCAAAGTAGATTTAGCATCATTCTTAAGAGCCCTAGGATTTTCAGAATGGGAAATGAGCAGAGGCTTTGACTTAAAGTCGTCAGTTGCTTTAGCCCCTACCTAGAAAGTGAGCCTGTATATGAAGCTTTAAAACCAGGCATTGACTTCTCCTCTCTAGCTATGAAAGTCCTAGATGGCATCGTTTTTCTGTTAGAAGGCTGTTCTGTCTACATTGAAAATCTGTTGTTTTCTGTAGCCACACTCATTAACTGTCTTAGCCAGATGTTCTGGAGAACTTGGGGCAGTTTCTACATCAGCACTTGTTGCTTTACCTTGGACTTTGATGTTACGGAGATGGCTTCTTCCATAAAACTCATAAAATTTCTTCTAGCTTCAAATTATTTTTCTGTGGCTTCCTCACCTCTCTGAGCCTTCAGAATTTAGGAGAGTCAGGGCTGTGCTCTGCAGGAGGCTTATGCTTAACAGAGTGTTGTGGCTTATCTGACCCCCCTATTCAGAACATTAAAACAGTCTGTGTATCAGCAACAAGGCTGTTTTGCTTTCTTATCATTTGTGTATTCACTGAAATGGCACTTCTAATTTCCTTTAAGACCTCTTCTTTTACATTCACAATTTGTCTAATTGGCTTTAGATCCATCTCTGTTTTCAGCATACCTTCCTCACTAAGCTTAATTATTTCTGTTTTCTTTTTTTTTTTAATTTAAAATAAGAGATGGTGATTATTCTTTCACATGAACACTTAGAAACCATTATAGGATTATTAATTAGCTTAATTTTAACATTGTTGTCTTTCAGGAATTAAGGAGGCCCCCAAAAAAGGGAAAGAGACCAAGCAATGGCTGGTCAGTGGAGCAGAGTACACACAACATTTATTGAGTTCATAGATTTGCAGGGGCATGGTTCATAGCACCCTAAAAGAATTATAGTAGTACCATGAAAGATCACTGATCACAGATCATCATAACCAACACCACAACAAAGAAAAAGTTTGAAATATTTTGGGGATTACCAAAATGTGACACAGAGACAAGAAGTGAGCAAATGTTTCTGGAAAAATGGCATGATAGCCTTGCTTGACACAGGGTTGTTGCAAACTTCAGTTTGTAAAAATTGCATTATCTGTAAAGTGCAATGAAACAAAACACATTAAAATGAGGTTTGCCTGTATATATGTATCTGTATATATTCCCCTGTAGGCATATCCACTGTATGGTTTCATGACCCTCAAACCTGGACTTCAAGCTGAGTCACTGGATGTTTTGGTAGTATACCATTGATAAATCCTCCACTAGCGGTAATAGAGATATAGATATAAAGAGATATAGAGGTATAGATATAAAGAGAATTCCTGTCTTGTTTTAAGAGGTGGACTCAGTATAGTGCAATGTTTTGAAGTGTGGAACTTTAAATTAAGATGCTGGAGTTAGCTCCATGAACTGTTACTAGTTGTGGGATGTTGATTATGTTTCTTGGCCACTATGAGCCCCTAACCTTCCTCTTTAAGAGGAAAGAATAATAGTAGCTAGCTTGTCACTTTGTGTACTAAGATGAGTTAATGGGGTACCTGGGTGGCACAGTTGGTTAAGCATCAGACTGTTGGTTTTGGCTGGGGTCATGATCTTGGGTCATAAGATCCACCCAGCATCGGGTTCCACACTCAGTCTGCTTGAGACTATCTCTTCCTCTCCACCATGCACTCTCTCTCTAAAATAAATAGGTGGATCTTTGAAAAGAGAAAGAGAGAGCGTTAATGCATGGGAACACTTAAAACAGTAACAAAAAAAAGTTCTCAACGAGTTGAATATTATTATAAGAACTAAACTAGAGACTTTATATAGGATACTTTATAAACTCAATGGGATTTAATCAAAGTACTATGCAGTTTAGAAGTTTAACCTTTAAATCAAAAACAAATAACTGGCTATAGACATGATGAAAACAATCTATAATATTTCTGGCAACGTGGAGTCAATTTTCTTCTGATTGTTCTTATGGTATTTAATTCATCTTACCATAGGAAACAGTCTACACTCTTACTCAAAGCAGCCCTTTGTCTCTGCTCAACATCTGAAATATATATGTATATGTATATGTTTTTCATGTATATGTATGCCAGATTTTAATGAATGCCATATATTGTCTTTCTACTCTAACTGCACACATGCAATCAGTTATCAAACCTTGATTATTGAACTGTAATATATATACATTAAAATGCAGAAATCTTAAATGTGCAGCTTGATGAAATTTTACAAAGTTAACACACCTGTGTGAAAACCACTCAGATCCAGATAGAGAATATAATCATCCTCAAAGCCTATTTTGTGCCTCTTTCCTGATGTGTCCTCCCTAAAGATAACTAATATTCTTACTTTTTATCTACAATTAGCTTTGCCTATTTTTAATTTATACATAAATGGAATCATACAACAGATTCTTCCATTATCTTATTTCTTTCAGATTCCGTATGTCTTCAAGAGTCATCCATGTTGTATATGGCAATAATTTGTTCTTTTTCTTTGGTGAAATTACCACAATTTATTTATCCATTCTGTTGTTCAATATTAGAGTTGTTTCCAGTTTAGGAGTGTAAAAATAATCCTGCTAGGAACATTCCTGTACATGTCTTTTGGCACACATATTTACACTTTTTTAATTGGCTGTATAGCTAAGAGTAGAACTACTGCGTCCTAATGTATACTTATGTACAATTTCAGTAGATAATACTGAATTGTATACCTTTTTCTTATTGATTTGCAGGAATCTTTTGTGTCAGTGGTGTCTTTTTTAGATATAAAATATTCATTTCTTATTTCTCTCCTTTTATTGACTTTTCTCTCTTGTAATCATGTCTCTTGATGAACACAATGTCTTAATTTTAATGAAGTTCATTTTATCAATCCTTTTTCTTTTGGTAAATGATGTATGTGACCTGTTGGAGAAATATTTGCCTATCCCAAAGTCATGAAGAAAGTTCTCCCATGTTATCTTCTGCCTCTGTTATTTTATACTTTACAATCAGGTCTTTGACCCACCCAGAATGGATTTTTGTGTTATGCTATGTCAAAGGAATAACTGACTTTTTAAAGAAAGATTGCGATGATTATATTGAAATCTGCATTTCTTGTAGCCATCGCTATAAAACTATGAATTTGTTCTGGGAAAAAAAAAGGTAAGTTTCAGAATGGAAAGAGAGAAAAATGTCATTGTTCTTGAAATCTAGAGTCACTATGATGCTTTGATCAGATTATTTAAAACATAAATGCTGAGATTCATATTGATGTCATAACCTGCAAACGCTTTAACCTGTTTCCTGAAGTCTATCTAGGAAAGTAACTATTTTAAGCTTATTATTAGATTTTTGGAGAACCTATTTTGTCATCTATTTGATATTTGACCCATCTACGTTCACTACGTGCAGTGATTCATTTAAAAGATATTTTCTTTTACCACCCAGAGCCATCCTACATTATCTGAAAAAAACAAAAGTTCAATAATTTCCATAAATATTTCTGAACCTTTGTTGATCCTGTTCTCACTGCTTGGAGTCTCCTCCGTTTATTCTTCTTTGAGCACCCAATCTCTAACCATTCTTCTCCACAAAGATTTTAACTGATCCAGCCAACCGTTATCTCTATTATTTCATTTTTCTCTCTTATCAATATCTATTGTGTAAATGATAACTATTGATGTACTTATCTTATCTCCAACAATGCTAAGAGCTCCTAGAGAAGGGAGACCATGTTTATGTGACTTTGTATTACTTACACTTTATGTTAAATAAACAAATGAATTTGGATTTTTGGAATATTCAGTGTTTCTCAGAATGGTACACATATATCCCTGGATATACAAGCCTGTTATCAGGAGAACTAGAATTCACAAAACAAAGTACATTATACTAGAGATTATTTTCACTTGGAGCTCTTTTTTTTTTTTTTTGAGGGAAAACACAGTGAAACCAATATTCATGTCATAAATGAGTTACAAAGCAGGTGGGCAATTCAGATTGATTTTAAAATGAAAACTGAGCATGGCATTAACTTAAAAAAAAAAGAATGCACCTTTAATCCATGCATTCTTTTCAATATACCATTTCTAAACATTCATAGGAAAATGATGTTTGCTAAGGTAAAGAGAAGCAAGTCAAATATTTATTAAAAATTATATTTCAGAATGATACATTACTTAATTGATGTCCTACTATGTATGTTTCACCTATTGATGGATTGCTTCTATTTCCATAGGTCTCTTTACAGTTTATATGAAGACCTGACACCTGTGTATTGTTAGCATTTGCAACATTGTAAATTACAGCAAGAGCCAGAGATGTGAAACTGAAAGACCTATTCATTGATATAACTGTCCACCCTGGTTGAAATATTATATTTTCATTTCTTTAAATTAGAATATCCATAACAGCTAAAAACCTTTAAAAATAAAGGAGTGTCTTTCCATAGTTTGGCTATTGTGGACATTGCTGCTATAAACATTCGGGTGCACGTGCCCCTTTGGATCACTACGTTTGTATCTTTAGGGTAAATACCCAATAGTGCAATTGCTGGGCATTTGCGACAACATGGATGGAACTAGAGCGTATCATGCTTAGCGAAATAAGTCAAGCAGAGAAAGACAACTACCATATGATCTCCCTGATATGAGGAAGTGGTGATGCAACATGGGGGCTTAAGTGGGTAGGAGAAGAATCAATGAAACAAGATGGGATTGGGAGGGAGACAAACCATAAGTGACTCTTAATCTCACAAAACAGAGGGTTGCTGGGGGGAGGGGTATTGGGAGAAGGGGGTGGGATTATAGACATTGGGGAGGGTATGTGCTTTGGTGAGTGCTGTGAAGTGTGTAAACCTGGTGATTCACAGACCTGTACCCCTGGGGATAAAAATATATGTTTATTAATAAATAAATAAATAAAAAATAAAGGAGTGTCTCTGAAGTGCTTTTAGCCTCAGAAATCATGCTGTAGCTTCATCTTTGTATTTTAAGCTTTTATTTTAATTCCAGTAGTTAACATACAATGTTATAATGGTTTCAGGTGTACAATATAGTGATTCAACACTTCCTTCCAACACCCACTGCTCATCACAAGTGAACTCCTTAATCCCCATCACCTATTTTGCCCATCCCGCCACCCACCACCTTTCTCATAACCATCATTTTGTTCTCTATAGTTCAGAGTCTGTTTCCTCCCTCTCTCTCTCTATTTTTTTTCTCTCTGGAATTCCACATTTGAGTGATATCATTTGGTATTTCTCTTTCTCTGACTTATTTCACATAGCATAATACTCTCTAGCTCCATCCATGTCATTGCCATGACAAGATCTCATTCTTTTTGTGGTTGAGTAATATTCTGGTATATATATATATATATATATATATATATATATATATATATATATATATATATATATAAATAATACACACACACACACACACACACACACACACACACACATATATTATATCTTCTTTATCCATTCTTCAGTCAATAGACACTTGGGTTGTTTCCATAGTTTGGCCATTGTAGAACTACCCTATGATACAACAAGTGCACTACTAGGTAGTTACCCAAAGAATACAAAAACAGTAATTGAAAGGGATTCAGTTTCATCTTTTAATAATCATTTTATTTCTAGATCTACAGAAGTGCTTCACTATGTGTCTGGGCTAGAGGCTGTATTTCAGGTTCATCAGGAAGGGATGTTGAAAGATGAGCATTATAAAAAGAAAAGTATTCACACTTTCATCTACAGAATTAATGTCGAAGACAGGTTTTTCAATCCTAACATAAGGAGAATGAAAATGTTCTCCACTATCATTAGCTAACAAAAACCTGCAGTCCACTTTTAATGGTAATTTTAAAGAATCACATTGAACAAAAGTGAAACAATTAAAATATCTAGTGTTCTCTGCAAAAAAATTATATATATGGGCGCCTGGGTGGCTCAGTTGGTTAAGTGACTGCCTTCAGCTCAGGTCATGATCCCAGAGTCCTGGGATCGAGTTCCGCATCTGGCTCCCTGCTCCATGGGGAGTCTGCTTCTCCCTCTGACCTTCTCCCCTCTCATGCTCTCTCTCACTGTCTCTCTCACAAATAAATAAATAAAATCCTTTAAAAAATTATATATATGATTAGAAATACAAAAATTACATATATAAAGTGTGTATACATATATGTATGAATATATAGCATCTGAATGTTAAATACATTATTTTGCTAGATAATTGGAGAAATGAAGAAAATTTAATTTTAAGTAGATAAGTTGTAAGGGGAAACACTGGAAATATGGAAGAAAATGTGCAACTTTTCATCTGCTATGTATTACCTCTCACTATTCTCCTGAGTGTAAACCCAAGAATTAACATAGATTTTACAAATGCTTCGATCTTAAACAATTGAAATAACAAAAAACTAAAGGCTTTGATAAATAGTAACTTTATAAAAAAATAAACAGAGCACATGGGCAAACAAAAGGATGTTGAAATAAATAGCTTTCAAGAACAAATGTGAAACATTCATAACCTCAATATTGTGTAACTGCATTTACACAAAGTGACTTTTGCTTCTGCTCCTGTCTGGCTTCATGCTGTGCCCTTAACTTAGGTACACATTCTTAGTTCTCACTGCCTCCTAAATATTACTGCATTCATGCCCTTTGCCCAAATTCTTCCCCAAATTATAACATTACTCTCAATTGCTGCATGAATATCTCTGCCCCTCTTTCAAGGTTTTGTTTCCAATCTTGATTATTCCAAGAAATCAACCTAATTGTCCTCATATAAAATTTATCACTCTAAAATCTCTGTATATCTGAAAACATCAAAGGAAAGTCTGTGTTAATAGTAAAAACATGCTTTTTAGACCTGAAAAGGCCAACTTTTTTAAGTGGAAGTGTTCGTTACACTGGTGATCCAGATATTAGAATCTTAAAATATAAACTTTTTATTTAAAAGAAATACTTAGAAATTTGAAGACAGAATAAACTCAAACTAAGCAAAATGAAATTTGTTATGTACTTGCTAGAATTTAGGTGAAAAGTCACATTTTAGGTATAAAATTACTTTTTAAGGAAGCATCCTTCTTTTTTTTTTTAAAGCATTCATTGAAAACCTAGCATATTTTAGCTGGTGTTAGATTGAATTATTTGCCTCCAGATATTTTTCTTGCCATTGATTTTGGTTTGGTCCATATTGCTTTGCTCAGCAGAATGCAGGTGGAAGCTAAGATCGCTGGAGGCTTGGTAATTTCTACCCACCCTTTTGGAGCTTCTACCTTCTGTCCTGAGAAGGGCATCCCCAACCAGCTGTTGCTTTTTTAGTTCCTAAACCTTGGAGTCCAGCCTAGTCCAAGTGAGGTCAGCCAAGACCAGAGCCAACCTGTCAGATTTATTTAGAAGTAAATATTTCTAAAGCTCCTTGGGTTTTGTTGTGTGCTGCACAGCAAAAAAGCTGATGATTAAATACTTTTATAGTTAGTGTATCCACATTATAACAATTCTGTGAAATATACATTATTGAGGTTCAGAAAGATTAAGTGATTTGCACCGAATGATGATAAATCTTTTCCTCAAGACAAATGTGCTCACTACAACCTCCCTCTTGCTGTCACCACTTCTGCCCCAACCCCTCTGCTCTTTTCTTTTTCAAGTACAAGTGAAGAAACTTTTGAAAATGAAAAAAAAAAAATCAGTAGTAGGGAACAGGAGATAAAGAGTAGCAAACTAATAGAGAATATCTGTGCCAAACATTTTGTTTTGAAGTTTGTAAATCTTGTGCATGGCTAAATACCCTCATATGTGACATATAACACATGAGAATGTTTTTGTGAACCTTGGCAAAATGCTGACTGACATATCTTAACAAAATCACACTATGTATTATACTACTATGTATAAGTAGTGCTGTAGATGTGATCTAAAGGATCAGAGTAACAGGAAGATGGTGAGTGAAAGGACGTATCATGAAACTCCACAATTTTCAAGGTTTTGAGATTATTTCTCTTTAACAGAACTGTATTACTCCCCTAAAGAATTTCTTGATTTAAAAATTTAGGGGCACCTAGGTGGCTCAACAGGTTAAAGCTTCTGCCTTCGGCTTGGGTCATGTTCCCGGGGTCCTGGGATCGAGCTCCATGTCAGTCTCTCTCCTGCGGGAGGAGCCTGCTTCCCCCTTTCTATCTGCCTGCCTCTCTGCCTACTTGCGATCTCTGTCTGTCAAATAAATGGGTAAAATCTTAAAAAAAATTTTAGGCAAATTTTTGTTTTAGTCAATCCCAGGATAATGTTATATTTTAAGAAACAATGGTGCTACATTTAAATATATATATATATATATTTTTTTTCTACATTGTAGAAAAACAGCCTTGGGAGACTGGTTCAATCCTGAGCAGGACTGTTGAGTTTAGACGGGTCTGATGGTGCAAAGAAGTATATTCAATTAACTGAAGAAATGAACAACAGGAAGTGTATAGGCTTGAATCCACGGCAAGACATATTTCTTGATATTGGAAAAGGGAAAATGAAGTACAAAAGCTCTCTGCCCTTAACAATATTATATAAAGGAAGTTGTGTTCTGAAAAGTCAGGTCATGCTGGTGCCAGGCAGGAAGAGGTAGGTGTGCGTGTTTTGAGATGTGAAGAATGGCTGTTATCCAGATGGCAGACAGGCCGACTGAAGGAGGAATCAGAAGAATTCAAGACACGTTTCTCGTTTTGCCAAAGCAGCAGACTATCCAAGTTTACTCAAGATTTAATACTTTAAATGTGAGGTGAAACTTTAATTATACATTTGAAATATTTGAAAATTAAGATTGCCTGTAGTTATAAAAAGAACATCTGGAAAAAGAATATGTAAGAAAAACCATTACTTCTGCAAATCCCATAAGACAAATTCAACTTCTATTTCAAATTAACAGCTTATCTGTTAGTAACAATTCAGCTCACAGACCATCTATTAACAAGATGAAGCACTTCTCCCACATGTTGAACAAATTGCCTTCGTTTTATCAAACCAGGTTTCCTGTTCCACTTCTGGCTTTTCAGAATTTGTTTAAAGTCTGCCCTTGGCTTACTTTGTTGGACCAAGGGATAGGAATAGAATTAAAAGAATGCAAACACAAAGAAAATGAATTCCAAGTTATACAATATACTCTTTCTTTCACTGTTTCCCTTTTTTACTATTCTATCTGCTATTCCCCTTTCCCTCTTTTAAAAGACAACTAATTTTTGTATCATTTTATTTTACTTTTAATATTAATGTATTTATAATTTAAACATGCATTTAACTAAGACTCATTTCTGCCTTTTAAGGCTATTTAATTTGGTAAATAATTCCTTGCTATTGATCTTCAGTCTGTGGCATAATCCTGGCTTCCCTTACTACTGTGGCCATCAAAGAGAGATTATAATACCTTTAAACAGAAGTAGCTCTGTCTTGGCACTTCATGAATACTCAGTAATTATGACTTACTGATTCATAAGTCTACATGACTTTGGTTGCTTTCCATTGGCAATCAACGCCATGAAAATACCTACAGAGGGCTTCAATAAACCCCTGGAAATGTATTTTATTTGTTACTTTAGTTTTTACTTACTCACCTATTTTATAATAACATGATAAATACCTTCACATACAAAAATGAATAACTTCAAGTTATTATAGGTGTAATGATATATTAAAAAGCATAAAGAATTGTTTCTGAGTTATAAAGGATTATAAAGAATTTTTATATAAAGAACCTTATAAAGAATTTTCTTTATAACTTTTTTATTACTTTCTTTATAACTTCTTTATTACTTTTGAAAAGTAAGCTCGAGTAATAAAGATAGTCATTCACCATTGTTTAGGCACATGCATTTACTCTGCCAACTCATTTGCAAAGCATTGCTAATTTTTAAAAATTAAAACTTCACTGCCTTAGAGAGTTTTATATTGCAAAAATGCCATAATTTGCTTTGACTTGGTCTGTTTTCAAATGTAAGAATTATGTCTTTCATGACTATGAGAAAAAAGTGAAATGATCTAGTCTTCAGATTTAACTATAGAAAATACTATCTCAGAAGACACAAGTGTCCCAGATATCAATTTCAGTTTTATGTGCATTTAATTAATTATGACAAACTCAAAGGCTATCATGTCTGCCAAGGGCAACTAAAAACATTGATTCCATATTCTGAGATAACGTTCCCACCTATTTTGCCAGCTTTACCAAGACTATTTTCTTTTTGATTCATAGCTATTTCCAGATTTCCAGTCTAAGAAACAACCTTTGTTTCTGGACTCGAGTCCGACAGAATCATAATTTAACCAATAAAATTGAATAAATTCAAAAGGATAGAGGACTCAGTACATGAACATTTTCTATAGCCCTTCTTATTTTTTATAGACAAGGTATATCTTTTCTAAATTGAAGAATACATTTCTAATAAAATCCAATCAATCAGCTTTGTGTTTATTCTATCTAAAATAGAGCTGTAGCCAATGTACCTTCTCCTTGATTGAGCTTCTAGTGGAATTATTACTTTGCTTTGTAGAAAACTTGAGTATTAGTCCTCACAGCTGTATTAGAAGAGGTTTTCAGGCATACCTTGACAGTGTGATGGCCTTTTGCCTACTATCAGGAAGACACCTCACCTGCCACAGGTGCTCATACTATAAACGGAAGTGAGAGAAACATCACTGGGGAAATGAAGTTTTGATGAGCTTAATGTGTAAACTGTCTGATTATAAAACTAGTTCATTGGGTTCCACTCCATTACTCTCTCTGGGTGGCAGGTTTTCAGAGATATTGTAATTGTTTTTTTACTAAGCCCAGTTTATGGAGATGAAAATTCCATAAATGTATGAGGATTTCAATTCCTTCCATATAGCAAAGTCATATTCTTTTTAACTTCTGATCGCAAAGCAAGTAAAATACATCTACAAACATGTCAACTCTCCTAAGAACAAACCTTGAAGAAATGGAATGATTCTAGCAACAAATTCAGTTGCTTTTGGAAATCTGCGTTTTGGGGAAAAGTAGAAAACAATTCCAGTCATGATCCAAAAGAGGTAACTTTAACGAGCCCTTCTCTTCTCTGGTCAGGACAGTTATAAAAAGAGTACGTATTGGAAAAAAGCAAGGCTTGTTACCACAAGTTGAAGCAGCATGATTGGCAAAGTTTGATGGAATTTGTTTAACACTTTCAGTAGATTTTCTAGGATTCTGTCTCTGCAAGTTCATACTTTTTTTTCCCCCTCCAGGAATCAAATCTATAAGTGAACACCATGATCAGTGATTTGGAAGCTCAGCTGGATTCTTGTCATGTGTCTTTCCCAAGGATTTTAATAACCATTAAAGTTGTCAGCAAGTCAAGAATTCAGCACCAAGTTGGCAAGGAGCCACTTAGTGCTTAGATAGCATCCCATGATGATTTCTGCACAATGGAAGTGAGGTTGCTAAAGATCTCTAAGAAAGACCTGAAGGAAAAATAGCCAAGGCTAGCCATGTGTTTGGCTGCAGAACTTCTTGTTAATTACAGTCTATTAACAAAATACTTTCTACCTGCCATTAACTATGCTCACCCGTTCAGGTATTAATTATTTGAACCAATGAGTCAGAACACTGTAAGCCAAGGCATGTTTGGAAACTTGGTATATAACAGGTATGGCATTAAATATAACGAAGTGGGACTGGATCACTCCATACGTGATCCTGTGATTGTGGAAAAGAAATTCTGTAGTGATTTCACATCACAAATAAAAACAATATCAGTTTTATTAGAGACATTTGTGGGGGAACTTGAAGCTTATAGAATATATATAGGTAGAATCGTTTTTTAATACTAGGTGAGGAAAAAAAATTTTATAAGATAGAGAAATCACAATATCCAAAAGAAAAGTTGACCTACTTAGCTACAATAAAAATTAATAGCTTTTGAATAATAAAAGAACCATTAAAAGAGTTAAAAGACAAATCACAGATTAAAAGTAGGTAATTCTAGCTTATATAACTGATAGATTTGTAATCAGAACAAGCAAAGAAACTCAAAAATTATTAAGAAAATCACAAATGACCCAGTCAGAGAAAATGACCTAAGAATAGAAGAATAAAATTGAATAGCTAACAAATTTATGAACTGTATCACCCCATTATTAATGAGGGAAATGCAAATTAAAATAACCAATACAATTTTAAATATTCCCATTGACAATATCAACATTTGACCAGGCTGCAGAGAAAGAGAGACTCATACTAACATAAGATTTATGATACTTACTATACACCAGAGTCTCTGCTAAGCACATACCATTACTAACACCTATTTACATATGGATAAATTATGAAACATGTAAATACTATTCAGCCATAAAAACAATGAAATCTTGCCACTTGCAACAATGTGGATGGAGCTAAAGAGTATTATGCTAAGTGAAATAAGTCGGTCAGAGAAAGACAAATACCATATGATTTCACTCATGTGGGAATTTAAGAAACAAAACAAACAAGCAAAGGGAAGACATAAGAGAGTGAGAGAGAAATCAAGAAACAGACTCTTTATAATTATAGAGAACAAACTGATGGTTACCAGAAGGGAGGTGGGCGGGGGGGAGAATGGGTCAAATTGGTGAAGGGGATTAAGGAGAGTCCTTGTCCTGATGAGCACTGGGTGATGTATGGAAATGTTGATTCACTATGTTGTACACCTGAAACTAATATTACACTCTGTGTTAACTGGAATTAAAGTAAAAACTTTTAAAAAGTATAAAACATGCATGGGCAGCTTGGAGTAGAGACTGCCCTTAGGCGTAATGATAGAGGAATATAATCAGGAAATACAGTTCCAAAAAAGGTATATCTGCATGTCTCTGTTACCTTTTAAATAGAAAGGGACAGACAGAAACGGAGAGACAGAGATTGGAGTCAAGAGAACAATTGTTCGATTGCATGCCTTCCGCAGCCTCCTCACCTGTCCTTTAGCAGTCTCATCCTGCAACTCATGTTCTTAGTATCTCTATAAATGGTCACAGCAATCTGAGATAATCATTATTATTAATCCACCTAATGTACAATAAAACAGAAATTCAGAGATGTTAATAGACTTGCTCAAAGTGAGTGACGGAGGAAGGCGTAGTTAGAACTCAGATTTGATATGTACACGTACACGAAATGTATGGCAAGGAATTCTACCAGCTATGAATAACACTGAGCAGGGAAACATGGTGGTGGGCAGCATCTGTAGCACGGAGGGAAGGCTGCGGAGTCCAGGAGGTCCAGTCCAAGCTCTGCCACTTAGGATCAACATGAACTAGGAAGAGTGAGCTCTTGGAAGTTCTCTCAGACTTAGTCTACACATTTCTAAAAAAGATCCAAAAACACCTACTGCAAAGAGTTGTGAGGTCAAATGTGATGCTAAATGTAATGCACTTCATTGATGCAAATAAAGGACAATTTCCCTTAGAAAATGAAACAATTTCTTCTGCTTAGGACTTAGCAACCCCCAAATTTCCGTTGCCTAGTGCAGTGCTTACATATAGTAACCATTTGATAAATGTTTGTTGATGGTGATGTTGACTAGTCTCCACAGAAAACTAGAAGTCAAACAGAACTGGCAGCTCTCATACAAAGGGGTAAAGGTTTCAGGTGGAAATAATATGGATTTGTTGCTAAAAGTCATTCAAGTGGAAAGGAAGTAGAAGCATACTGAAGATACATTGTTGGGATCCCATTAGACCCCCAGCGACAAAGGAAAATGCAGAACTGGGAAGAGATGTTTGCTTTCTTTCTCAAATACTCATGATGGGAGAAAAGGCAGAAAAATTAGCCAGTCCATGAAGTCAATGAAGGTCAGGATAAAAGTACTTATGTGTAACAAGTGCCTGTAGAAGGTGTCCAAGTTCTGAAAGGAAGCAGCTAGTTCATCAGGTATAATCAAGAGTCTACTTGTCCTTTGAGTCAGAGCCTGAGTTCAGCTTTTGTGACAAATTAGCCAGATTGGAAAAATGTCAGGGCCCTCTTTAGGAAAAAGAAGACAAAATTATGAAACAAAAATTCAAATGTAACTATTTATTTAAAATGAGAAAATAAATCAGAATTCACTGCAAAATGCAAGTTTAAAAGGCCAACAAACCACACTAATGTCACAAAATTAGAAGAGAACATAATATACTTATCAATTACTACATGAAACATTTCTATAATATATAACCTTTTAATCTTTGGCTACATAGTTTTGTCTTTTCATATGACAACAGTCTTATAATATTTTCTTTTCTATCATTGAGGAATAGTTGATACACAATGCTACCTTAGTTTCATGTCTTGTAATATTTTATAAAGAGATAATAGAAAGGAATTCAATCTTTCTTCTAGCATGGTTGATCAAAGACACATTTCTAATGCAGAGAACTTGCAATAATAACCTTATCTAGAAGAGATTTTGAACCACATGAATATATTCTGCTAATTCTAAACTACATGGATAACTGCTCAACTCAACTCCTATTTTCCCAACAATCCCTGGGAACACTTTGACATCACTCCATAAGAGAAAAAGTGTAATGAAGTGGAGTTTTAATAAGTTGTCATCAAAATACAGTATTTTGCAATTTTTACAAAAACAATACCACACGGGGGCACCTGGGAGGCTCAGTGGGTTAAGCCGTTGCCTTCAGCTCAGGTCATGATCTCAAGGTCCTGGAATTGAGTCCCACATTGGGCTCTCTGCTCAGCAGGGAGCCTGCTTCTCTCTCTCTCTCTCTCTCTCTCTGCCTGCCTGTCTACTTGTGATCTCTCTCGGTCAAATAACTAAATAAATAAATCTTTAAAAAAACAAAAAACAAAACAAAACAATACCACACAAATATATTACTAGTGCCTTTCTTGAGGTTCTGTAAGGGCTCATGCAGGTGATGGATCCCAAAGCTTGACTTCCATCCACTTCAGTTAATTGGCCTCTATCAGGATTGCCCTCTGCTCACCAAGCTACAACAATGGAGTGTAAAGTCAGGAAGTCTGTAACAAAGGGTTGGGGAGAGGTGGGGAGTCCCTCCCTGTTCTGTTAGTTTCTATTGTCATTACAATAATCTTGGTTGTCAGTCCTCCCTGAAAACTGGCCAGAAATTCAAGTCTACCCTCCAGTGGAAATTATAGAAAAGAATACCACCTTCCTGCCAAAGCTCATGCTCTTGCACTGTTAAGGAAATTAAAATCAGAATACCATTTCATTAATGTTTAAAGTAACTTAGCCTGACAGAAATGGCTTTTGTTGTCTTTGGAGAGAATTTTATTACTCATGATAATGGCTTGGTAGATGCTTTGACACTCAGGCTAGAAAGATCTGACTGGCACTATTAAAGCTCTGTGTTACCAAACTGTGCACGGAAGGGGAGATACGAATGTAATACATGCGAATTCGATTGCCTATGAGCTCACTATTAATGTTTCCTTCCATGTGGTATATGGAACCTTGGTGGTTTACTAAACCACTCTCCACCTAGGTTACCACTGTCAAGTGACAAAGCATACATGTTGTTATACCCAGAAAGCGCATTTGGCATAAAGGAAAAAGGGGCTTGATGTGAAATGCCATTCTTTTGCCTTTCCATCTAGGCCACAAGGAGGAAGGAACTGGAGGTTCAAATGGGGACGGCTTTACAAGGCAACTAAAAAAAAAAAAAAAAAGAAGAAGAAGAAGAAGAAGAAGAAAGAAAAAAAAAAATTTAAAACCAAACCACAACCACGCTCACACTAACCTGGCCATGTGAAGCCCTAATTCCAGTAACACCCTTGGATTGCATCCACTCTTCCCAAGGCTCTCTCCCAAGACTGAATGAGTTGAGGAGTGCATTTTTGCTTAACGGAGACAGGGAAGAAAAGATTAAGGAGTATGACAAAGCACTTGGTTCTTGTGGGCAGAGGAACAGGGTGACCAGCTATGAAAGGCACATTAATTCTTCTGACTCACAGGCCCCAGGTTGGTAGCATGTCTCTAAAAAAGAGTCCTGCAAATTTACCTTCCCTCAATGTAGCCTCTGAAAAAAATTAATTATGTGCTTAAATATAACAGGTGCATTTGATGTTACACCTTTATGTTCATGATTCTATATTTCATATATTTTCCATAATTCTAATAGTGAATACAGTCAGGTGATCTGTTACTCAAAGGACATATACAGAGAAATGTTAACAATCTCAAAAGCATCTTATCTTTCACAACCAACAGTTTGGGCATGAGGCAAATCAGACTGAAATAAATATTTTCTTCATCATTTTTTTTAAGATTTTATTTATTTATTTTTTGACAGATAGAGACAAAGCAAGAGAAGGAACACAAGCAGGGGGAGTGGGAGAGGGAGAAGCAAGCTTCCCACTGAGCAGAGAGCCAGATGCGGAGCTCGATCCCAGGACCCTGAGATCATGACCTGAGCCAAAGGCAGATGCTTAACGACTGAGCTATCCAGGTGCTTCTTCCTCATCATCTAAATTAAACAACAATTTTGACACATTTTTGGACAAGGTCAGCTAAGATAATATATTGAATATTATAATTGGTAACAAAAAGTTAAAAAATGAAAATTTCTATCTGATATTATCCCTGTCCTCCAATCTTCAAGTGGTTAGTCTAAAGTAATTTCATATTGACCATTAATCTATTTCCACATGTTATGTTTATTAAGATATAATAAAAACAGGAAGTAAAAGATCAAAAGCATTATCTCACACCACTTAGTCTGTTAATGGCTAAACGGTAAAAATGGCATCAATGAAATGGAAGAAAGATAAGTAGCAATAGCTATCTCGAGGTCATTAAACTACCTTTGGTCATTCTCTTTCTCTGTGGTTCCATCCTAACTCTGTCAATAGCTCATTTAATTTCTTCAGGAAAGGAAGGTAATTAAAAAATGATTTGTTTCTCAAAATTTATTAAAGTTTCTTAACATTTAGAAACTCTAAAGTTTCTTATGTTTTATTTAAATACAAAACAAGTAAGTTTTTATTTAAATACTTTAAAATTTAAAGTGCCAAAACAGGTTCACAGAAAACTGTAGCTACCTTTCAAAGGTTCTGGCTGATACCAATTATAGAAAGGGAGACAGATCAAGTAGAGACCAGATAGACTGCTCCCTCTTCTGGTAAATCAAGATATTTAAAACACAAAATACTAAATGTGTGGCACATGGTTTGCAGTGGTTTTAATCATTCAAAGAAAGAAACATTACTGTAAACTACTTAAAATCAATTTCAACTAATTAATTGGGTCCCCAAACTGAGACCTTAGAAGGTAGCTTTAAAATAGGATCTTTGAGGGCTAAAGTTAGGTTTTCTTGCCCTCGGTAAGCAATGAAAAATTTTTTATCTTAAAAACACGTAAGTATGTTAAGTATGCTGTTAACCATTACTCTTGCGTATAATTACAATTCAGACTGAAACTTGAGATGTTTGGTAAGCACTATATTGCAGCAAAGGGGGGGTGGGGAGAGGAAAATACTGAAGCAAAAATATGCTTTTCTGCTCCTTTATAATGAGGCCCAAAAGAACATATTACCAACATTCACTTTCCCTTGAGGTTTTATTTATTTAACTTTGCCTCTTGCTCATTAGGGCAGATTAGGGACTGAGGATAAATGTGACAGAACCTGTTACAACCAGAGGAAAGCAAACCAGATGCTTTGGAATAAACAATGAAAATGAACATTTTGTTATTCTTTTCTTTATCTTGTTTGACTTTCTATTATTTCTGAGAGTCATCCATTTATGAATGGATTATGTCTAAAGTCAGTTTGTAAATCGTTGATCTGGAATTTGTAAGTTTTTCTTGGAGAATTGGGCTGTAAATGGTATTTGGTTTTATTTTTTACAAGTGATTTAAAAGTCTATTAAACATGTGATGTAGTAGAAAAGAATTTTTTTTTACTTTACCACTGGTTATCAGGAGGGAAAAGTCACTCAAGAAAATGTCTCGAGAGGCTCTTTTGGAGGAAGAAAAGCTGTAGCTCTGAGGATTTAGTTTGAAAAGAAGCACCAGATTCGAAGTGTACTGTGTGCTGCCTGACAGCAGAGGAAAGGAGAGAGCAGTGAGTGGAAGTGGGGCAACAAAGCAGAAGACCACCTTGGAGATCAAACTGACTTTTCAGGAGAATAATGGACAACTTCTTCTTCTTCTTCTTCCTTCTTCCTTCCTTCTTCTTTCTTTTTTTAAATTATTATGTTCAGTTCACCAACAGATAGTATTTCCAGGAGCAGTGATCACTTCTTTGTTTTCCCCCACCTTGATCTAAAGACGTGAGAAGGCTGGTGCCCTCTAGAGGACCATTCTTGAAATGCATTAGGGTTTGATGTTTGGAGTTTGGGGAATTACTTAGTTTCAGGGTTCCTTTGGGGTTGGGAAGATGTCCCTGGTCTGGTATGGTCATCGGCTAGGATACTAGACAACCATGAATGTTCTTATTCAAAATGGGCTCTCAAAGTATTTTTGTAAACAAATAATGTGTCTTTTTCCAGGTGCTACAATAACAATTTCTTCAATCAGCTACATTTACTACTTCTACATGTTAATTTGCCTTTTAAGCTTGGGTTAAGAACTTACCACTATTTGTGGCCTTGTTTTTTAAAAGAAAAAAAGAGAGAAAGAGAAAGGGGAAGAGAGAGAAATCAGGAGAGAGAAAGCATGAGAAAGAGAGAGATAATCAAGAGGATATAAAATTACATAGTGATCAAACAAGTCTCTATGTTCTGCTCTGCCCGCCACAAGTCCAGCCACCCTGGGTCACCACAGCCTATTACAATACCATTGACTATATTCCCTGTGCTGTACCATTTGCATGTTATTTATTTTCAAATCTTCCCTGATTTAAAGTTTGAGATATCACTTTGGTATTAGGATCTTCATCATTTTAACCTTGTTCCAATCTGAGGGCTGCTTCATTATGAAATATTGAAGGACAGTTTCTAGCCCTTTTAAGTAATAGAGAAGGAATAGTTGCCTTGACATACACTGTGGTTTTAGATAGGAGTAACATTTTCTATTCTATTTATGGAAAGCCATCAGGAATTAGTTTGATGAGACATTTAAAAATAAAGTCCAGTTTATTTGCAAGTACTTCCTTATTTCTTCCATTCAACAGTCAGTAAGTTTTTTGGCATAATATATTCACTTCAGTTATGGTTATTTCCACATTTTCCTTATTACATACAAATTACTTTGGTTTGTTATTATTTGTCCTAATAGTTTCCTATTTCTTCTGATTGTCTTTAGTCTCTTTTCAAATGTTTTATTATAAATATGTTCAACAACCCTAATTTTGTCTCCCAGTGTAGTCAACTAGGAGTTTATGATATAAATGCCTAGTTTTAGTTATATTTTCCTTCCATTTCTGCTTGATGTAATAATAAAAAATACCATATTTATTTTTAACCATTACATTATCAAGTTAAAATTAAACTATGTGAGATATCACCTGCAATCAAAAGGAGAAAGCTATCAACTCACTAAAACATGGTAAAAAGGTAAACAAGTTTTCCTTAAATTTTGAACAAAATCCTCCCCTATTTTATATAGTAGTTGCATCTCCAGAAAACTCAGAGTATACTAAAACCAGACAAAAATATTCTCTTTTTATCAAAAAGAAACATTCCAACTCATGTAACACATTTTTCATTTATGTTACAGCCCAACAAGACATTTAAAAGATATGCATGATCCGGAAAAATTCCTCATTGTGAAGGATGGTCTGCAAAGTGAACTGTTATATTACGTCACATTTTTCTACTTTTAAAATTAATTTTATCTCTATTATATTTAATTCAAAATGCCTATATTTGATATAGATAATCATGACATAGTAACTTACATAGTTTTAGTTATTAACTTCAAAACTAAAATCCTGACAGTATTACAAAAAAAAAAAGTGAAATTTCTGGATATCAGTTTGGTTTCCTATAAAGAGAATCTATAAAGCTTAATTATTTTCCTTTTCACAAATAGTTTTTGAAGCATGTCTCAGATAGCAGGCTGAGCCCATTTGTACATAAACATAAAATATTAAGACATGAATAAACTAGGCCCTTCCAGTGTTTTTAGGATTAAAAATATATTTAAAGTAATTTCTACACAGCCTATAGAGAAACAATGCTTACTACCACAAGTTGAAGCAGCATGGTTGGCAAAGTTTGGTGGTTTTTGTTTTAATGAGGAACACTTTCAGTAGATTTCTATGATTCTATTCCTCCAAGTTCATATTTTTTTCAGGAATCAAATCTATAAGTGAACACCATGATCATTGATTTGGAAGCTCAGCTGGATTCTTGTCATGTATCTTTTCCAAGGATTGTAATAACCATTAAAGCAGTCAGCAAGTCAAGAATTCAGCACCAAGTTGGCAAGGAGCCACTTAGTGTTTAGATAACATCCCATGCTATTTATAGAAGTTAAGAGTCTGTTTTATGGTTTACCTCGCTCTTTCTCCTCCCCTATGTTCATCTGTTTTTTTTTTTTTCTCCTTAAACTCCAAATACGAGTGAAATAATATGGTATTTGTTTTTCTCTGACTGATTTTTTTTTTTTTAGCTCAGCATCATACTCTCTAACTTCATCCATGTCATTGCAAATGGGGAGACCTCATTCTTTTTTATGGCTGATTAATATTCCACATGCGTGTACATCACATGTTCTTGTCTTCCTTATCCGTTCATCAGTCAATGGACACTTGCGTGAGTTTCCATAATTTGGGTAAATAATGCTGCCATAAACGTCAGGGTGCATGTATATCTTTGAATTAGTATTTTTGTATTCTTTGGGTACATACCAATAGGGCAATTGGGGGATGGTAGGGTACTTCTATATTAAACTTATTAAGAATCCTCCACACTGTTTTCTAGACTGGCGGCACGAGTTTGCATTCCCAACAGTGTAAGAGGGTTCCCCTTTCTCTACATCCTCACCAGCTCCTGTTGCTTCCATGTGTTGTTGATTTTAGCCATGCTGACAGGTGTGAGGTGATATCTCATAGTAGTTTGGATCTGTATTTCCCTGATGATGAGGATAATGAGCATGTCTTCATGTGTCTGTTAGCCATCTGTATGTTTTCTTTGGTAACATGTCTATTCATGTCTTCTGCCCATTTTTAACTGGCTTATTCATCTTTAAGGTGTTGAGTTTTGTAAGTTCTTTATATATTTTGGATAATAACACTTTATTGGATATGTCATCTGCAAGTATCTTCTTCTATTCTCTAAGTTGCCTTTTAGTTTTGTTGATTGTTTCCTTCCCTGTGCAGAAGTTTTTATTTTGATGAAGTCCCAATAGTTTTTTTTTTTTTTTATTTCCAGCATAACAGTATTCATTATTTTTGCACCACACCCCGTGCTCCATGCAATCTGTGCCCTCTATAATACCCACCACCTGGTACCCCAACCTCCCACCCCCCGTCCCTTCAAAACCCTCAGATTGTTTTTCAGAGTCCATAGTCTCTCATGGTTCACCTCCCCTTCCAATTTCCCCCAACTCCCTTCTCCACTCTAAGTCCCCATGTCCTCCATGCTATTTGTTATGCTCCACAAATAAGTGAAACCATATGATAATTGACTCTCTCTGCTTGACTTATTTCACTCAGCATAATCTCTTCCAGTCCCGTCCATGTTGCTACAGACAACTATCATATGATCTCCCTGATATGAGGAAGTGGTGATGCAACATGGGGGCTTAAGTGGGTAGGAGAAGAATAAATGAAACAAGATGGGATTGGGAGGGAGACAAACCATAAGTGACTTTTAATCTCACAAAACAAACTGAGGGTTGCTGGGGGGAGGGGGTTTGGGAGAAGGGGGTGGGATTATGGACATTGGGGAGGGTATGTGCTTTGGTGAGTGCTGTGAAGTCCCAATAGTTTATTTTTGCTTTTATTTCCCTTGCCTCAGGAGACATACCTAGAAAGAATTGGTAGGGCTGATGTCCAAGAGGTTGTTGCCTGTGTTCTCTCTAGGATTTTGAGGCTTTTCTGTTTCATACTTAGGTCTTTCATACATTTTGAATTTATTTTTGTGTGTGGTGTAAGAAAGTGATTTCAATTTTATTCTTTTCTGTGTTGCTGTGCAGTTTTCCCAACACCATTTGTTGAAGAAGAGACATTTTTTCCCCCACTGGATATACTTTCCTGCTCTGTCAAAGAGTAAATGACCATTTAGTTGTGGGTTCATTTCTGGGTTTTCTATTCTGTTTTACTGATCTCTGTGTCTGTTTTTGTGCAAGTACCATGCTGTTTTGCTCACTAGAGCTTTGTAATGTAACTCAAAGTTTGGAACTGTGATCCCTTCAGCTTTGGTTTTCTTTTTCAAGGATGCTTTGGCTACTTAAGGTCTTTTGTGGTTCCATACAAATTTTAGGATTGCTTGTTCTGTCTCTGTGAAAAATGTTGTTGGCAATTTTGTTAGGGATTGCATTACATATGGACAATGCTTTGGGTAGTATAGGCATTTTAACAATACTTGTTCTTCCAATCCATGAACATGGAATGTCTTTCGATTTCTTTCATCAGTGTTTTCTAGTTTTCAGAGTTCAAGTCTTTTACCCTTTTAGTTAGGTTTAGCCCTCAGAATCGTACTGCAAAACCAAAAATAATTTGAGCAAGAAAATAAAGTTGATCTATATATGACTAAGATGTATATATAGATATAACATAAAGTAAATATCCATGATTTCGTACTGATATTAATGCTTGAAAAAGTAAATACATGGGGAAGAATAGACAATCTTTCTAGCAGAAAAATTCAGAGTAATTACTATAGATAATCTGCCCTCAAAGAGAGAGTATAATTCCCCACTCTTAAGTATGGACTTATGCACAATGACTACCTTCTAAAGTGTACACAATGGAAAGAAGCATAAAAAGAGTAACTTTACAGTGGAGAAACCTGGCCAAGACTACTTCAATCGGGTAATTAAGGTCAATATTTACAATGACAAATTATACTGAGAGTGTGAACATTTAATATGATGTGATGAAAATAGTACTCTGCCTCTGTGATCTTCTTCCCCAAATCATAAAATACCAGGCAAATCTTCATTAAGGACATTCTATAAAAGATCTGACCAGTACTCGTCATGCCTGTCAAAGAAACTGAAAATAAGGGAAGTCTGAGAAACTGTCACAGATTAAGTCGAAGCTTAAGAAGACATGCTGCTAACTGTAATGTTGATATTCAAGTGGAAATTTGAAACAGAAAAAGTACATTAGGTAAAAACTCAGAAAATCAGAGTTAAGTTTTAGTTAGTAACAATGTATCAGTATGTGTTTATTGATTGCAACAAATGTACCTTCCTAGAGATGCTAATAGCATGAGGTATATGGGAACTCTTATTATCTTCAATTTTTTATCTTACAATATTTTAATTATTATCTATAATTTTTAATATAAAATTGTTCTTAAATAAAATAAAGTGCTTACTTAAAAAAGATCTTTTATCATAGATCTCATTTTCTAAATAATATTATCCAATAAAAAGAATCAGAACTTCTTGAAGAAATGCCATTTCTTCAAAACTGGGACGTGGTAAATGTAAGATGAACTTGGAGCATTCATTTTGCCAGAAAGTAAGGAAACATTTTCCTCAAACAAAACAAAACAAAAAACAAAAAAACCCCGGGGCTCCTCAGTGGTTCTGTGGATTAAAGCCTCTGCCTTGGGCTCAGGTCATGATCTCAGGGTCCTTGGATCGAGCCCCACATCAGGCTCTCTGCTCAGGAGGGAGCCTGCTTCCCCCTCTCTCTTTGCTTGCCTCTCTGCCTACTTGTGATTTCTCTCTCTCTCTGTCAAATAAATGAATGAAATTTGAAAAAAAAAACCCAACTACAAAACAACAACAACAACAAAATATATATGGGAGCATGTCAGAAGAATACAGGAATCAAACTGAAAGAGCTCCAAATTGCCAAAACTAAGACAATTTGAGCAACAAAATTAATAAGGAGAAAATATGAGACAAACCCAAATACAGAGACATCCTACAAACTACCCAACCACTACTCTTTGAAACTCTAAGAAAAAAACTGAAACTGTCACAGATCATAGGAGAATAAGGAAATATGGTTAATAAATGCAATATGGTGTCCCAGATAAGATCCTAGAACAGAAAAACGAACATGAGAGGAAAACTGGCGAAATTCAAATAAAATTTGTAGTTTCATTAATAGTATTGTACGAATGATGATGTTTTTAGTTTTGACCAATGTGCCCTGGTTTTATAAAATTGTCACCCTTAGGGAAAGCTGAGTAAAGGGTATACGGGTATTGTAACTATTATCTTTGCAACTTTTCTGCACATCTAAAACTATTTTGTAATAGCTGTCTTTTCAAAACAACTGAGAGTTAGTGAAGCTATTGACCTTTTGAATTTGGACACGAGGAAATCAACAAAAAGAGAGATGCAGTGGCTCACTTAAAGCTAACTATTGACAGAAAAGAAAGTGCCCAACAAGACCTGCATTTTGAAATGTCACCAAAATCTTAGAAAAGCAGATGAAGAGGTATAGAAACAACAATTTTTCCCAAATATATGCCCTTTTGTAATTAATGTGTGAAATATTAGGAGTTCAACATTTAACTTTGAACAAAGCAAAAGTTTAGCTGTTGGTGTAGCAAATCCAAATCAGTTTTAGCCAGTAAATTCTCATCATATTTTTATTTAAAAAATTTTTTTAAAGAGTTTCTTTATTTGAGAGAGAGAGCATGAGCAGGGGAGGGGAAAGCAGCACAGGGAAAGAGAGAAGCAGACTTCCTGCTGACCAGGGAGCCTGATAAAAGGGCCAGATCCCAGGACCCCAAGGATCATGACCTGAGCTGAAGGCAGACTTTTAACTGATTGAGCACCCAGGGGCCCCTATTTAAATTTTTTGCAAGTTTTTTTTTAGGTACTTACATATTTTAATAAAAATTTATATATCTAAGTATACAAAAGGGTGATTTGATATACATAATGAGATGACTACTATAGTCAAGCTAATTAAGTAATCTAAGATCAACTCCTCACATGTAACCACTTACTGAGTGTGATGAGTATACCTGAAACCCACTCGGTTAGCATTATCTAGTGTTTAAAACAGTATTATTAAGCATAGTCATCATTCCTGCACATTAGATCTCTAGATTTATTCATTCTACATAATTGCAACTTTGTAACCTTTACCAATATCTCCCCATTTCCCTCATTCCTGCCAGCTGCTGGTAACCACCACTCTACTCTCTACTTCTCTGATTTTAACTTTTTTCAAGAGATTTTTAAAGTCTAAGTTTACCTGACAAGATGTACCCAAAGAAAAGCTTCTCCAGAATCTATTCCAATGCTTTGGGAGAAAAAGAAAAAGAAACAGAATTGTAGAAGTCTCTATAAATCAATAACCTCAAGGAAAGTTTTAATTTTCAAGTGAACTAATGAGTCCTGCACTTAAGTGTACTTATCTATCATTGAATATGAGCAAATAATCTGGAAAATTTCCTTTCATTTATAATGAATATATATACAGATTGCAATGTCTTTTACTCACTGTGCAAACACCCACAGCTTCAAGCCAAGATCATAGGCTCTCATACGTAGTTGTCTTTTCATTACATTTCAAAGAAAATATATTTCCAAAACCTATTTGTTGTCCTTTCCTAAGTTAATCATGAGTTTTAGGAATTGTTTGACAACATGTTCATCTGGGGAAAATTTAAGAGTTTTGAAATACGGAATTAGATCCATGAATTTATATGCAGCCACTGGAATAGTGTTTTACTTTTCTGACAGAGGGAGCAAGAAATTTATAGTGGGAAATATGTTGAATATTATTTTAGAAGACGGGGACCAAGTGCTATTTTGCCATTGCTGAACGATGTATTAAAATTGGACACTAACCTACGTATGCATGAAGCTTATTCTTTCTCTCTCTTTTTCTTTTCATGAATAAAGAGAGAAAGAACTCCTTGATCCTGTCATAGTAACAATTGCCTCCCCTGTTTAATGGAAAATAGGGTAGCCTCTCTTTCCTCAGGGCGTGGAAGGAAAGTCAGTCTCAGCATACTCTGTTTTGTCAAAAGGTACACTTGCTACCCATAGGCTAAGGGATAGTAATGAGAGGAACTGGAATGGGTCAACATGGTAGATCAACAGGCATCCATGAAGCCACTATGTTTTCACCACCATCACCTCAATCAGAATCTAGACATATGTTTGAAGTATTAAAAAAGCATGTCCTTGGGGCACCAGGGTGGCTCAGTGGGTTAAAGCCTCTGCCTTCGGCTCAGGTCATGATCTCAGGGTCCTGGGATTGAGCCCCACTTCGGGCTCTCTGCTCAGCAGGGAGCCTGCTTCCTCCTCTCTCTCTGCCTACTGTGATCTCTGTCTGTCAAATAAATAAATAATATCTTAAAAAAAAAAAAAAAGAATTGTGTCCTTGGCGCAAAATGTTGAAAGGTTGAAATATTTGCTACAAATATTAGATTTCCCTACAGGTGTTAAATGATGCAATAGTGTGAACAAAAAAATTTATATTTCTAAAACTTGTTGAAGATTTATGCTTCATTCCTCAAGTTGATATCTCTAATCATTTAATTTGCCATACTATGTTTGAATTAGGCTTTATTTTTCTAAAGTGTATAAAAGGATTGCAAGCAGGCCACCGGACTATTCCCAACTTCTTCTAATGAGGTATTTTTACTAGGAAGGAGATATTTTAAAAAACTATATTTTATGAATAAGAAAATGTTCAATAAATATATGAAGACCACATCTGATAATTGGAAAAAGTTAAGCTAATAGACAATCATCTCACAAATCCTAGGTTTTGGACACAATTAAAGAGTGGACTCTTTTTATTTAAGTTGACCTTCTACTATAGAACTTCCATATTCCTGAAGAACCATGTTTTGTTGCTTTTTGATATAATTTGAAATTCACTAAACTGAAATAACTTTCTTCTCCAACTTTCAACCAGCTGCTGAAAAATATCCAAAAGGATATGGGCAGTAGTGATTTAGGCCCCATTCATTTATTTATTTGGTAAATATTTGTTGAGAATCTATTCTGCTGAAGAGTATTTGACTTTCAGATTTAGTACTGCCCTTTTAACATCAATTTTAAAAAATCTTTAAAAAAAAAAAAGTCCAAACAGGTTTTGTTTAGAATATGTTGTTTTTAATGATTTTGTGCATGTCATTGAGACCTGGCCATGAGATTGTTTTGACTTCAAGTCATAAATTCAAAAATCGAAGGGACAAAATCAGTAGAATTGACAAATGATGTCTTAATTACAAAAATGGATAGTTTTCAGAGGAATCAAAAGGACCTAAAATTGACCAGAGGTAGAATATTTGAATAGCAAATGATCATAAGAGGAGCTAAGATAGTTGCCAAATACCACCACTCCACCCCCACAAAAAATATGGGTGCAAGGTGATTTTAATGTAAAATTCTTTTAAGCTTTCAGGTGATAAATATACATATTCTATTTGAAAGATCCACAAAAAGTAGATTTTTTTTCTCTGAAGACATGTATAAAGCTAATATACCCCTGGAAAAACACAGAAATCCTCAAAATATACAAAAAAGTAGTTGAAAAAGGGGGGGAGTAAAAATGGAAAAATTAAAGATAATACATCAATATTACTGATGACTTGTGATTCAAAAATCCAAAATAAAATTTAGCAAATTGAATTCAACAATGTATTAACATAACCATTCACTAAGGTCAGGCAAGTTTTATTCTAGGAATCTGGTGTAATTGAACACTGACTAATTTATGGGTATAATTCATTACAAATAAGGAAGCTGAAAAAAATATGATAATCCTAATATATTTTTAAAGTTATTTCATAAATTTCAGGTTGATTTTAGACTTATAAAGTTATTAATATAACAGGAATCAGAGGATGGTTTAGAAAATTCTATTTCAAACCAACAACCAAAACTGTTCAGGAGTTTTGATTAGTATCATTCTCATTAAAATAATAGTGTAAAAATAAGGACAAGGTAATTACTGTAATAAACAGTCCCCAAATTTTAGTGACTTACTAAGAAAAGTTCTCAGCTTGGCAGTACTACTAGGCAGCTCCTCTAAGGGTTGACTCAAGAATCAGAATCTTCTTCTTCTTCTTTTTTTTTTTTTGCCTCAACGCATCCGCTAAAGAATCAGAACTTTTGGCCTCTACCCTTAGATCAGATAAGAGAAAGAATAAGGAAGATCACTGGGGAAGTTTTTTGGGACCAGTCTCGGTAATGATGTACATTATTTCTGCCCACATACCATTCATTTATATGATCTCACCTGACTACAAAAGAGTATGCAAAATGTAGTCTAGTTAGGTACTGAGAAAAGATAAGGGGGTTGGTAAAATTGTAATAGTCAGAAGAAGCCAAGGCTGCCTTCTACTACTTTTTTATACCATCATCACAGATAATGTCAACTAATACAACCTTCTCAAATAGTCACAAATTGGTAAAAATACTGGCAAAAGTAGGAAAAATTATAAGGTAATTTCTTCTAATATTTAGAATAATTTGATTTAAAATTTAGGTTTATGTGAATGTTAAAAAGCAAAAACAAGAAATGTTTTAAAGATGCTCTATAATTATTTGGATGACTGGACAAATTACTTGCGTAAATCTTAGAAGATGTGTGCAGGACCTAGAGAAAATTTACGGAGGATTTTTTATTTGGACAAAGTGTATAGTACTTAATAGACATTTTAAAATGTTTTCAAATTCAGCAATCAAAGTAGGTCTTTTTTTTTTTTTTTTTTTTTTCATTTCACCTGGAAGAGTAAGAGGGAACTCACTATCACTCAGACATGACTAAGGAAGTTTCTGAAAACTGATAAGATGATTAGCTTTATAATTTACCTTCCTATAACTTAAATTTTTTTAAACTTATTTGACAGAGAGTCAGAGATCACAAGTAGGTAGAGAGGCGGAAGCAGGCTCCCCGCTGAGTGGAGAGCCCGACATGGGGCTTCATCCCAGGACCCTGAGATCATGACCTGAGCTGAAGGCAGAGACTTAACCCACTGAGCCACCCAGGCACCCCTCTATAACTTAAATTTTGAAGACTTCCATCTAATGATTATTTATAGGAAAGTGGTGTGCTATTCATTAATATGAGCTTGATTTTCCTTTTGAAACTTCCATTGTAGATTTTTATTTTGATCACAAATATTACTTGACTTTGATTCTTTTTTCTCAGTTCAGGACAGGCTGGTATTCAGAATTGTATCCTCAAATTTAAAAGAAACCTATTCCCAACTGAGATACCATAATAATCTTTTTTTTTTTTTTTCACATTCTCTGATGTATTTTTGAATCATGCATGAGGTAATATTCATTTCAGTGTGAATTCTCCTAGAGGATGAGTTATTAGTTATAGTGGGAAACAAAGAGTACCAAAGAGTTAACAAATACAACATTTCATAAAAGGTTTTACTGATAGTGTGGTTGACATAAAATGGCTAAATAAAACAAAGTAACCATTTGTTACTTTCTATTGCAACATTACTCCAAAGGGAGTGAGAAAGGAATTAGGCAGTAGAATGGGGAGGATAGTAGTGGAGTCTATGAGACTTTTTGCTCTTGGAGTCAGACGTTTGACTTAAGATCATAGCACTCCATTCTACTTATTAACTACTTGTCCGTACCTTACTTTTCCTCTCATAAAAGAGGCAAAATAAGTAAAATCTCCATTGTCTATGGTGAGGAGTAATTAAGATGTCAAAGCATCTGCCATATAACAGGTACTCCTATTGATTTCTTTCCTTCACTGGGTCACGTAGTTAGATGATAGCTCTCTGAAAAAGTGGCACTCTATGTAAGCATGGCATATAAGAAACATGTAAAAATGTGTGTTTACATAGATGTAAAGAGACGAGTAAATATAATTGAAATTGTAAAATGAGAAAGGAGACGATTTTAGTCAGAGACCCTACCCCAGGCTTCTCAAATTATATCCATGTGTTTGTAGGTAAGGTAAGTTCCCATACTATTCAGCTATTCTACCTCTCTCTAGTGTCTAATCCTAATTATATATTCGTTTGTAATTATTCTCCATTAATAGGTATCTACTTGAGGTTTGAGGTTAAGGGGCAGGTTGCTGGATATTGGACAATTATAGAGCCAGATGACCTATGGAATTAGTGACAGAAATATTTACTTTATTGAGAGCACCAGGATATAGAGAATTATTCACTCGTTTATTTATCAAATAATTACTGAGTCTCTACCATATACCAGGTACTATTTTAGTTACCTAGAGATACATCAGTGAATGAAAAAGATAAAGTTAACTACTTTCAAAAATATCATACCCTAGGAGATATGATACAGGGACACTTGTGGGCTCAGTCTGTTAATTGTCTGCTTTCAGCTCAAGTCATGATCCCAGAGTCCTGAGATTGAGCCCCGCAACATGTTCCCTGCTCAGCCAGGAGTCTGCTTGCCCCTCTCCCTCTGCCTTGCTCATGCTTTCTTTGTCTCAGTCTCTCTCTCCCCACCAAATAAATAAATAAATAAACCTTAAAAAATAAATGACACAGATATTAAATAATATAATACATAAGTAGATTCTATGACATTTCATGAAAAAAAATGAGGGAGAGGAAAACTAGCTATACTGGTCATGGAGCAAGTTGTAATTTTAATAAGCAAATAAAGTGAATCTCATTGAGAAGGGGAGAGTTCAGCGAAGAATTTAAGGAGGCGAAAGATTACTCTAATGGACACTTGTGTAAAAGGGAGTCCACACAGGTACTAGCAACAACCAGAGGAAATGTCCTAAGAAAAAGCACACGTGGAGCACCATCAGGAGGGAAAGGCAATACATGAAAGAGAGGCCGTACCATGAGGGCCCTGTGAGCTTTGTACGACTTTGGCTTTACCCTGAGGGAAATAAGAGATAATGCAGCTTCCTGAAAGAAGTAACATGATAGGGCTTAGATACTAAATGGTCCACTCTAACAGCTCTGCCAGAAAGGACTGTAGGCAGACAGGTAGGAGCTCAGGGATGTATTAGGAAAGAGCTGTAGGAAACTTAGCTTTAGAAGTGACAACAAGTCACTTCTAAACTGGACAAGTTTAGCAAGAGTTGTCAGATTTGGGGTATATTTCAATGGTGGAGTCAAGAGATTTTCCTGGAAGCTTAGAGGTAGGGTGTGCAGGGAAGAGGGGTCCAAAAGAACCCACGATTGTGAACAACTTCCATGATGGGGTCAACAAAGAGTGGGAAGGTGAAAGGTAAAGGAGTTTGGAGGGAAATAGTAGATGCTCATTTATAAAAATATTAAATTTCAGAATCACATCAAAATGGTGGCAGGTGAATTAATCAAAAGTTCAGGAGAGAGTTCTAGGAAAGAGATATATATTTTGAGCTTATTAGAATATACATAACATTTAATACTGTTCGTATATGATGAGAACACCAAGGCAGAGAATACAGATGAAGAAGAGAAGAGTACCAGAAATTAACCTCTATGGGCATACTATACAAAGATAACTTCACAGTAATAAGTGTAGTCTGGATAGCATGCCTCCTTACTACTACATTAGGGACTCTTGGTGACTCCACAGTGTGCTTACTTGTAATGGAATAAACAATCTCATTTTGAATCATCATAACCAAAGGACAAATCCTTAGTAGGATGGGGTGGTATGAGTTCGTTAGGTCTTGACCAAGGCCCTTTGAAAAAGATGAGAATGAAAATAAAAGTATAGCCTGATTAATTAGGCTGACTTGAATCAAATGAACGTAATTCTCAAATAATCCACAGGATTTTGCTGCAGATGCAAGAAACCAACTTGTTTTGCATTGCTGCAAACATTTATGAATTTACTTGCAAAGATTCTGTAACAAGAAAATTATAGAAGGACATCCGTGCAGTGGCACAAGAGTAAAAACATTATTTATGCCAATGTTATTTTCCTTGGCAAGTTTATGAGATCTTGTTTCAGCTTTAAACAGCAGGAGGCTATACACGACTCATAGCATTTTTTTTTTTTTAACTTCCATTTAGTAATCATTGTCTTAAATGGGAGTTCTCACTTTTCATAGTGATGTTTGAAGTCCTGGGAATCAGCTTTATATTTTTTAGAATTTCACAAGAAGGAATTGTTCTGCTGATGATACTGACATGGAGAGAGAGAGACAGACAGACGAGACGGACAGGGGAGGGGGGGAATGGAAAACTGTTGTTTTGTTGTGGGTTTGTTTTTTAATCAACCTACTACCAGCAACTCCCAGCACATTTTTGGTGGTCCCCTGTTTGCCTTCACAGAAGTAATCACGTGATCAATGAGTTCTTTAAGAAGGTTTCTGTGACACAGGGAACTAATAAAAAAGAGCAATATGCTGTTGGGCTTCAGGGTCATCTCCTGCTATGCCTCTAGTAGGAGAACCGAGAAAGTTTGGCAGACAGGAAAAATTAGAACCAGATGGTTAAAGGCTTTATTTGGACAAATAGATATGGAGTTATGGGGCTGATTAGATAGAGTTATTTTCTAAATAAATTGATTTTCTTTTTTCAGAATAAGAAGGTTATTTTGTAACTATCTCTACCTATTTTTACAAAGCCTGACTTAGGAGTTGTCTTGTCCATTCAATGATCTATCGCTCCTGCATGTGTTTCTCAGAGTGCATCCAGTTTCCCACATCCGCCAGCTGCTTTGCTTCACCTCAGGCACAGCTGGCCCATTCATCTGCTTATTTGTTCAAGTTATTGAAAGACATGACCTTAGCTTGCCTTGGGAGATTTCTTATTAGCAGCGCATGTGCTTTTGCCTCTGATTTCATTGTTTACTCTGTTTAAGTGAAAAATGAAAGAGCACTGCTTCACTATGCAATTAAAAGTGACTTTATTAAAATAGAGAAAACATCTTTTATTTCTTCCTTTTCTTGAAAAAAATAATTACACAAAATTTCTATGATGTTCTGTTTCTAGGCTTACCAACTCTATCCCCTCCTTCATTCCTCAGGGGCAACCTAAAATATAGCTCTCAAATCTGACTTTCACCATTTATACACTTATGTATGCCTCTAAATATAATACAGGGTATTGTTTTATCAGGTATAATTTTTCACAAGTTGTGCTACACTGTACATATCTTTGAGTAACCTGCTTTTCTTTTTACAAATTCTATTCTTAACATATCTCTCTGCTGATACCTGCAGCTCTAGTTCACTCCTTTTAACTGTTACATTGTTTCCCATTTCAGGAATAACCATATATTTTTTTCTTCTGTGGTGGGCATTTAGATTGTTTCCAGATTTTTATTTTTATGAGAAATACAACAATGACTATTCTTTTACATGCCTTCTGGGCACAGGCAAAAATTTTCCAGTATAAATTCTTAGAAGTGGAAGAGCATTGGTTTAGTGAATTCAACATTTCTATAGCTGAGCAAATCAATTTCCAAAGAGTTTTAGCAATTTACACTCTCATCAGCCATAGAAACTTTCTTTCCTCAAAGAATACTAATATTTGGAATTTCTGAACATTGTTTTCTTATTTTAAAAGCAAGCAGTTACTGTTAAGGTTGGGCATTATATTCATATGTGACTTTTGGCATATTCTATTGAGGTTTGTGTTTTCTTGAATGATGTTTAGGAGTTCTTTATGTATAAGAAAAAAACTAATACTTTAACCATTTAACAAACACAGTAAATATTTTATCCTATTTGTCATGTTTTAAACATAATTAGTAATGTCTTCAATGTATAGATGTTTTCATATTTCGAACAAATCAATTTATCTATCTTTTCCTTTGTGGTTTGTGCTTTGGGGTCTATCTCAAGGTTATAAACAAGGTTGTCAACATTTTTCTAAACATTTAAAATTTTTATTTTTCATACTCAATTATGTAATGTGACTAGAAAGTATTGATACCTTAAACCTTTCCCCACTCTTACAATATCATCTTTGACATATATATGTATGGATCTGTTTATTAATTTCTTTTCTATTCCATTGGTTTATTTGCCTTTCTCTTATAAATATCACAGTTTTAATTACTACTACTTTTAATGTCTTACTCTCTAATAGAGGAAGCACCTCTTCTTCAACATTTTCCTGAAAAATTTTGGCCATCTGTTGTAATAAGAATTTTAAAATCAGTTTTTACATTTACATAAAAAATGTTATATTTTTATGTGGATTGAATGAACTTGAAAGAATTGGTAACTTCATAATACCGAGTACTCTCAAACAAGTTTTACTTCAGTGATTTTAAGTACAATTTTATAGATTTCTTCATAAAAATTTTACACAAATTTTATTACATTTATTACTATATATTACTATATATTATATATATGTAGTAATATATACTATTGTGTATATTACTATGAACACAGCATATATATATGTATACATATATATATATGGGTTAGTATATATGACATATATACTACATATATTGTAATAGATACATATTATGTTGATGAAAGTATATCAAAGGAACACAGAAGCCAACTGAAAGATATGGAGGATAGTGGCCTCAGTCACAGTAGTGACTTAGAGGAAGGAAGAGAAAGTGAAATATGCACACAAGGGCACTGAAACAAAGACTTTCCTATTGGGGATGTGGCCAAAGGACCACCCATGGGTCTCTGAGAGCTCCCCACTCAAGAATGTCCCTTCCAGGCTGTGGGCACACCTTAATCCCCAAGTGCTAAGTACTTCCCTTACTCTGCTACCATATCCTCCCTTTTATTTTCTCTGCCAGCTTTAAACACTTTTTTTTTTTTTTTAAAATATGTGGCTCCCAACCTTAGCAAGTTAGCTCTGTTAGGATAAATCGAGACTTGTTACTCTAATTCCTCCTCCTAGATAAACAAAGGAAAGACTCCTATATATATCAGCTGTCAGAATCAAAATAAACAAAGTCTTATTACCTTTAATAATGAAGGTATTTGCTATTTCCAATGCTGCAGTAGTCTCTTTTCATCAAATGCCATTAAAAATTACAGTAATATGGTATCACAAAAAGAAAAGGACAATTTTCCAGCAATCAGACACAAAGACATGGAATATTGCAATCTAACTAATGGAGAATTCAAAGTCGCTTTTTGTGCAAATTCAACAAGCTATAAGAAAACACAGAAAGGTAATGAAATGACCTCAGGAATAAACTTAACGAACAGAAGTATTTTACCAAAGAGATTGAAATTCTTCAAAAGAACAAAACAGAGATTCTGGAGATAGAGAACTCAATAAATGGGCTGGAGAATGCATTAGAAAGCATTGGAAATAGAGCAGCAGATCAGCTGGAAGAGAGAATAGGGGAGCTCAATGCTAGGACTATAGAAATCATTCAGGTGGAAAAGAAGAGAGAATTAAGATTTTTTTTTTAAGTGAAGAAACTCTATAAGAACCCTCAGACTCACTCAGAGGAGCCAATATAAGATTAATGGGTACACCAGGAGAAGAAGAGAGGCAGGAGGGAGCAGAGTGGGTATTTAAAGAAATAATAGCCAAGAACTTCCTAGAACTGGGGAAGGAACTGGACATACATGTGCATGAAGTCAATAGAACACCTTATTATCTCAATGCAAAAAAAATTACACTTGAGCTATCAAAAGTCAATGATAAAGAATTTTAAAGGCAGCTGGGTGGGTGGGGAACCCACTAACCTGCAAAGGTGCTTCTGCCAAGCTGTAAGCAGATTTCTCAGGAGAAACTCTAGAGGCCAGGAAGGAGTGAAATGACAATATTCAAAATAGTGAAAGATAAAACAGTCAGCCAAGAATACTCTGTTCACCAATGTTATCCTTCAGATATGAAGGAGAAATAAAAGCCCTCCTAAACAAAAAAAAAAAAAAAAAAAAAAAAAAAAAAAAAAAATTGTCGAGGGAATTTACCACCACTAGACTCGCCTTTTTGACATATTGAAAGGAGCTCTTCAAGCCAAAATGAACCCTAATTAAGGTGATAGTCAAAAAGTCTCTTTCTTAGAATAGTATTTTAAGATGACAAATTAGAGTCCATTAACATTTTAAATTTCTGCTCAACAGAAAGTTTTTTTTTTTAAGATTTTATTTATTTATTTGACAGACAGAGATCACAAGTAAGCAGAGAAGCAGGCAGAGAGAGAGGAGAAAGCAGGCTCCCCACTGAGCAGAAAGCCTGATGCACAGCTCCATCCCAGGACTCTGGGATCATGTCCTGAGCGGAAGGCAGAGGTTTTAACCCACTGAGCCACCCAGGCACCCCTACGGAACAAGTCTTAAGAAAATAAATATATAATCCATACTTCAGGACAAAATATCCATTTAATGTATACATAACAAAAAACTATACCAAATACACATACACACTTGTATAAGAGTGTGTATATATATATATATATATATATATACTTATATATTAAATATATATTTTAACTATATACAATATATATTTATATTTTAAAACACAGACCACTTAATAATAGGTAAATATAACAAATAAAAATGGGTAAATGATTAGGTCACCCTTCACAAAAGAAGGTATATGAAGAGTCAGCAAACACTTAAGTGCTCAATATCACTAGACACCAAAGCTAAAGCTAGACACCAAACCAAAGCTAAAACCATGATGAGTATCATTGCATACAAACAGAATGGCTAAAATTTAAAAGACTGACAATACCAAATGCTGACAATGTTTAAGAGAAATTGTACACTGTTGGTAGATATATAAAATGATACAAATACTTTAGGAAAATCTGACAGTAGCTCATAAAACCAACATTACATCTCCCCTAAAACTAGTAATTTCACTCTTAGTTACTTACTTAAGAAAAATAAAACCACATTTTCACAAAAAGTTTTGTATAAGAATAGTCTTAGTAGCTCTAGTCAAAACATCTTCAAATTGGAAACAACCTGTGTCCATCAACAGGAAAATGTATAAACTAACTGATAGAGTCACACAAATGAATGGCCCTCAGCCATAAAATGGGAAACAACTACTGATACACAAAACAAACATGAAGGAGTGCCCAAACCATGCTGAGTGAAATGAACAGTGTATAAGGATCATGTGCCGCATATCTCTATATGAAAGTCTACAAAACAATGTATAACCAATGTTTGATGGAAAAATGAGAAGAGTGATTTCCTTTGGGGGTAAAGATTGGGGACTGACAGGAAAAGAGGTGAGGGAATTTTCTGGCATTATCATAGTGTTCTGTATCTTGATAGGAATAGGATTACCCTGGTGTATTCATTAGTCAGAACTTAACAAATTTGACTTAACATTTGTATGTTTTATGCATAAATTTATATAATTTTAAACAAGAAATTGAACTCCAGTTAATTGAACTCCAATGAATGCTAAAGTATTTAGGGAGAAGCGTTCTGACATCTGCATCAATAGAATGTGGAAAATGAGATAGATTAATGTTGGCTAGAAGGATGGAGGTATGTAAGGAAAATGTAGTAAAATATTAAGGATTAAATCTAGGTTATGGATAAATGTTCACTCTAAAAGTCTTTCAATTAATGTTTGAGTTTTTAATAAAATGCCTGGAAAGTTGATTCTGAATATTAACTATAATCTATCCTCAACTAAGTATAAATGATTTCTTCTCAGAATGTATCATAATTTTAAAGAATGTGCATCAACAGAATAAAAAAATTCTTTTGTTTGTTTTCTATTGGGGAATGTGATTAAAAAAAAGGAGGGGCCCCTGGGTGGTTCAGTGGGTTAAGGCCTCTGCCTTTGGCTCAGGTCGTGATCCCAGGGTCCTGGAATCAAGCCCCACATCAGGTTCTCTGCTCAGGAGGGAGCCTGCTTCCCTGTCTCTCTCTCTGCCTGCCTCTCTGCCTACTTGTGATCTCCGTCTGTCAAATAAATAAATAAAATATTCAAAAAAAAAAAAAAAAAAAGGCATGACTGTGGATTGAGCTGTGAGCTGGACCCAGGCATTCTGACTCCTTACTGGCTCCACTGTCCTTGGATTGTGCGTTCCACTGGCCTTTCCCACTCCCAGAGGCTGCTCTAAGGACACAGCCTTGAGATGGTGATGTGATCTTGAAATGCCTTCATGGTATATATGACTGAGCCCAATTAGGACCTCTTTATAAACTTTGGAAGGTGAGTACAGTGATCCATTCATCTTGCCACCACCAAAGGCAAGCGTCATATGTAATTTCCCTTTGCTATTATTAAAACTGCCACCTACCAACCTGGAGTGGCCTGCCTATTTCTTTGATCTCCCCTGCCCTCTGTGTATAGGGGATGGTTTTAATATACCCAGGAAGCTCCTGGGAGGGTCATGAACCTACATCTTCTAGGAGAGATGATGGGTTCCTGCTGTATGACACCTCTCAAATTATTTGAGAGATGGTTATTGAAGTAAACTAGCACATATGAAAACCTGTATGCAGTGTTTTCCAAAAATGGTTTCTCAAGATTCGGGTCCCTTCCAGTGTTCATATTTCTTTCCCCTTACCTACATCTTTATCCAAAATAAAAACCCATCTGCCAATATTGGCAAGTCTGTCTTAAGTATTAATAGCCTAAATAGTACAAATACCTCATTGGTACATTTCATCTCAATCTTGGAGTGGAAGAACCTTGGCTGGTATGGGTTTTTTAAAAATAATCCTATCATTTTTATCTTAGTCCTGCATATTGAATGAAACGTATAACTATTATGAGTAGTAAGAATGGAAGTCCCTAGATATTTCCTGAGTAGAATATTTAGTCATTCCAACTGGCTTATTCTCAATAATATAGGGAAATCTCATTTTATTCAAAAGGGCATAATCCTTCATCTTCAAAGTACACAGGACTGTTTAATGTAAATTGACCTGTATGTGGGAAACCTGAAAGGGGAAAAAAAAAAAAAAAAGCCAAAAGATTTTAGATACAGATGAAATCCAATAGATGGCAGTGAAATACAGAAAATTCACTGATTCTTGACTTCTTACTTGATTGCTTTCAGCAGTAAGCTGCTGGTCTACTGACAATTAAAAATCCCCATATATTCTAGACTCTTTTTAGAATCACACTTTTAAAATACTGTGAGGTCTTGGACAAGAAATAGCTCCAAATTCACTGGGTCCATGAGGATGTTGTGGCTTTGTGGGATGAAAGGACTCGTTTGAGGTTACATAAGCAAGTTTGCAGTAAATTTAAGTGTGACATCAACATGATTCAATAGTCCTTGTGTGAATTCTAAATCCATCTCACAGCTGATGATTCTAGAGAGATGAAAGCTGTATTTGATTAATCCTAATAATTCATGGGTGGAAAAATGGTGCAAGATGAGTCTGGAGATGGGCAGGGATTAAGCTATGCAAGACCATCTAGCCTCCATTAAGGATTAGTGGTAAGTGCAAAGCATAATACAATGGAGCTGAACTCTAGTTTTTCATATTTATAACCTTTTGAGGAGTTCAACAACAAAAACAAAGGAACAAACAAACAAACAAACAAAACCAGCCCACTTCCTGCAGATCTCCGGAGATAATGTTTTGAGTTTTCTGGGAAAGAGGGGCCTGATAATTGGCGTTTTTAAGTTTCCCCCAAATGATTCTAATGTGCGGCCAGGACTGAGAATCTCTGGCACAGTAGCGAAGACCACGGGCTTTGGAATCAGAGACTTGGCATTTGATCTGTGCTCTCCCTACTTCTTAGCTCCGTGAACTTTTATACATTACTAAATCTCTTTAAGCCTGGGTTGACCCCAATGTAAAATGGTGGTAACAGTTTTACCTACCTCATAGGGTTAGTTTTGGAATTACATAAGAATCGCTGCATTTCTAGTCTTTAGCTTTAAATCGTTCTATACATTCAGTGTACATGTGACTGCTTTTGAATGTGTTCTTTGCCTCTTATCTGCAGAACTCTAGTTTACTTTTATTATTACTGTGGTCTTTTATTTTGACATTGATTCATGAATTGCATAGTTGACATTTATGTGACTCATTCAAAGACATCATGGTGACATGAATACACATTAGTGTCTGTAATTACTGTTATTAAATCAAATGGTACTTTATAAACAAAATCACCATAGTATTGTTTTTTGTAGTACAGGTATAAGGATCCCACATAGAAAGGAATTTGTCTTGATACCAGGGAGACTTAAAACAATGATTTATTTAACTTTCAATTCTGTCAGTCGATTCAGGCTGGTTTCAGGTGGGCAGTCCTGGTTTCAGGTGATCATCACTACAATTCTTCATGTGTCAACAATTAGCTCTTCGGTCTGCTCTGGGCTATGGTCTATAGGATTGCTCAACTGGGATGATTTATTCTGGCTCCAGGCGGTCTCTAATCTTCCAGCATACTAACTTGCATTTCTTCTAGTACGGCAATGCCTGCAAAGCCTCTTGATGCCAAGGCTCAGAATTGGTACACCATCACTTCTGGTGCTTTCTGTCTGTCAAACTGAGTCACAAGATCAACCCAGACTTAAGGGTAAGAAATAGTCCCCATCCCTTGATGGGAAAAGATGCAAGGGAAGTAGACACAGGGAAGTGTGAAAGATCAGGGTCTGTTTGCAATTTACCATGGTCTTTTTTGAGGTTTCTCCAAAAATAAAAACTCTAGCTAATTTGGGGGAATTATAGAGATGAATAGCTAATCTTCAAGAATAATTTTATCACAGTTGAAATGAAGAGCTCCCTGTCACTGCAAACAATGAAGCTTGGCTAGATGCCATTTTGCACACATAATGTAGGAATGACTGACATATTAGAAGATTTGATAAGGACTTATTGACATTGTCTTTGAATTTCAAAGTTTCATTCTTTGAGATATTTTATTCTGGAATTTGAAAAGTCAGTAAAAATTAAAATTACAGATAACTGAAAGGATCAAGGGCTCAAATATGAAAGGTAAGTCTTATAAATTTTTAAAATAAAATATAGGAGGATATCTTTATGACACATACACAAAAACACTGAAGGATACGCAACCTAATTCTAATACTAATAAGGTAGGTAGAATAACCAGGGGAATGTAAATTAAATGCTAATGAGATACAATTACATAGTTGCTAAATTAGAAAAAAATAATTAAGGATCTGTCACTACGAAGTGTAGGTAGGAATGGGGATCAATAGGGACTCATGCATTACTTTTGTTGGGAGTACAAGTTAGATGACCACTTTGGAAAGAATCTGGCATTATTTTTTGAGGCAAAAATATGCAAAACCTGTAAGCCAGCAATTTGATTCTCAGCTTAGTAGAAAATATTTCACATGTGTCCAAGGAAGCAAGTAAAAGTGTCTCCAGAGCAGCATTATTCTCAATAATAATAATAATAAAGAAGCCAAATGTCCATCAGTGAAATGAATAAAATAACAGTGTATTCACAGCATGGAATATAATTCAACAGTAACACAGGAGAGATTATAGCTTCAATTGTTGTGAATTCTACAACAGTCCCTTAGCACATCAAATATCAACCTTTTGCTCAGATGGCAGGCTCTGTGTACTGCAGTCCTATTCATCGGAAATGATAATGATTAAAGGCAGTGCACTATTCTGATGTAAGTTAGAACTGATCAGATATGTGGGGCTAGTCTACTATTTCCAAAATAACTATCCATAAAACAGTTGTCCTGACAAGAATTCAATCCTAGATTACCTGTTAGAGCATCAACTATGGTTTCTCTGTCTGATCCACACTATAATTAGGATCATTCTCTCTGACTGGATTCCTACCTTCATTCCCAGTGTTTATTTCAGATGTTTGCCTGGACTAGTGCCCATCCTCTCCATCAGCTCTTCTGCCTCACTTTTCCTAAAATGATTTCTAGTATTCTTATAGGGTGTGTGTGTGAGGAAGGGGAACATCTCAATAGTTTGGATGAATTAATCCTCCTGCTATTACATCCTCTTCTATCAACATGGTGGCCCTAAGCAGTGACTTTAGCTGGAGTTGAACTCAAGTTCAAACTGTTGGTCTTACTGATTTAAAACCAGCTGACCCCTTCCTGGCATGGGCCAGACCCTCTCCCCAGATTGTTACCTATGTTCCACATATTCCATTCCATCAGATTTTTGCTCACCTCCGGCCCAGTAGGACCTCCCAATACATCTCATGTATAGTCATGTGGCTTATAAAAATTGGTTACTGGGGCACTTGGGTGGCTCGGTCACTTAATCATCCAACTCTTGATTTTGGCTAAAGTCATGCTCTCAGGGTCCTGGGATCCAGGCCTGCATTGGGCTCTGTGCTCACTGGGTATCTGATTGAGGATTCTCTTTCTTCTCTCCTTCTGCCCTTCCCCCCACTCATGTGCTCTCACTTTCAAATAAATAAACAAATCTTTTTTAAAAAATGGCCCTATGTTGGCTAATTGAATTTAAATAAAACAAAAAAAAAACCTGGTTATCTACCAGTTCTCTTGGGGAGTCCCTTCATGATCTACTTCTTAACTTATTGTCATCAAATAAACTCTTAATTCCTCTCTGAAAGGCTGAATAATTCCACCCTCAATTTGCACCAGTTGTTACAGAAATTCAATTCAATGAATATTTCTCCACAGATAAATTTCTTGCATTTCAATTTTTTAATTCTCTCTTCTTCTGTCCTACACATACATCCACACCTACTCATTATGAACATAATACCCTACATATAGTAAGCACATTGTAGGTGTCCCTATTTTAAGATAAAAATCTTTTAGGGTTAATTGCTTAAATACATAGCTTCCTTGAATAATTTATCTCCTAAATCATCACTACAGCTACATCCCTTGATCTCCAAACATCTTACGGTAGTTGATTTGATGGTTGCCTGAGATTAAAGTTAGAATTATAGTATTAACCAGTGTTTTGTTTTTTTTTTTTTTTTTTTTTTTTTTTAGCAAGGCTCTAGATAGAATGAAACATATTACCCAATGAAGCCTTGGTTTTTCTCTGTGATCACTACCTCTGGAAGGGGCTTCCTGGTGAAAACACAGAACTAAATAAGTCCTTCTAAAGCCACTGACCTCAGCTAGAGTAGAGAAAAAAAAAATTTAAGAGAAGAATCTCAGAAAAAAGAACAGAGATATCTGTGGAAAGGATGTCAAAATAAAAATAAAGAAAAAAATAATGGTTATTGAATTAAAAACAAAAAACCAAACACTATGAAAAATAAACACATTCCTTTGCTACCTCAGCTGATGGAAATATTAATACACAAATGCAAAGGACACCATAAGACTTGATGTAACATTGTCAGGAAATGTCATGGGATAGGAGGCAGGGACACACTTTCAATAGTCTTCCCATCCTTGGTACCACACAGCCCCATTTGGTCAATTAGAGAAATTGTCAGAAGCAAGTGGAAAGAAGGTCCAGAAAGGTAAAGAACAAAAACAATTACTTGTGAATTCAATTATTACTTATTGAGCCTTCAATGTGTGCCACAAACTTTCCCAGGCACTTGGAATATACCACTATACCAAGCAGACAAAAATCCACGTCCCCTTGGAGCATTTTGTTGGGTGGAAACACACAGAATAGCACACGTTGCATGTAATTTTTAGTATCTGGTATAGCTGAAAGGGCACGTGGTAAGTGAAGAAAGACAAACATTCATGTGCTGTTGTTTAAACAGTCTTTATAAGATCCTCTTATTGTTCTAATCTTTCAATATTTTTACTGCACTAAGTGCTACTATAGACCAGAAACCAATGGAGGAACATGAAGGCAGCCTGCAGAAGCCTTCTGCCCATTCCGTCCCCCACAGAGCTGTCAGAATGCTTACAAAATAAACAGACAGAAATAAATAAAAAGAGGAAGGAAATGTAGGGAGAAAGGTAGGGGAGAGAGAAGGGAGAAGGGAGCTAAAGAGAGAGGGAAAGGGGAGGGGGGACAGGAGGGAGGGAGGGACAGTCGGAGGGAGGATGGAGGAGGAGGAGAAAACAGAGGAAGAAAAGAGAAAGGAGAAAGGGGTGAAGGATGCATGTCAGGAAGGTGGGAATTAAGAAACCAAATCTGATTGCATATTCCATTGCAGGGGACCCTAGGGATGCTTCCCTTCGCTCAGAATAAAATTCATAGTCTGTCTTGTTTACACAAGCATGCATAATCTGGTTCCGGTTATCCTCACACTTCATACTAGTTCACTCTCCTTCCCACCTGAGGTGCACCAGTCACACAGCATTTTTTTTTTTTTCAGTTTTCCTATCACCACGTGTGTTTCTGAAGAAGGTCTGTTCCCTGAACCTGAGAGAACTTGAATTGCAGAGAGCCGGTTTATCAACGTCATTCAGATCTGAACTCAAACGCCACCTCTCTGATCACTTACAAGACCCTCATCATTGTGGTACTTCATTTTCATTCACTGTGAAGCCCTCTCAATATGTTATCTTTCTTCCTTACAACTTGATTTATCTGCTTATCAACCCCCACTAGAATCTAAGCTCTATGAGATCATAGATGTTGTCCATTCACAAAAGCTAAGCAGATATCATTCTCACAGACTCCATTATAATGATGAGAAATATACCTAAATAACATCACTGAAAAGCAAAAAATACCATTTGATAGGTGCTAGTAGAGTTCAATGAGACATCTAAAATGACACACTGAGACTATCAGAAAATACTTCCTGAAATACGTAAGCGGTTTTATAAAAATAATTAAATAGTAGACATTGAATATAGACAAAAGGAGGGAATAAGTTTAGTTCTGGGTTGAACAGTGGAAGGTCAGTGGAAGAATTCTTGGTCTTGGAAAGGGCCACAAAACGGTTCCATGTTACTAAGAACAAGGCTCTCAGGAGGTCATAGTGAGAGTCACAGTTATGCAAAGTCCATGATTTGAACTGAGAATGTCCTTCATAAGGAAGAAGATGCAATCTGTTTCACATACGTCCAAGAAAATGACATAGTCCTGGCACCAATCAGAAGCTTCTCTAGGGGAGTAGTGAATTTTCCTCATGACCTAGAAAACAATGTGCTAGTAAAGGATCTAAATAGTTCATTCATTGAGTGAATTGTCTATTGACAACTCTTAATTTTTGTTTACAATGTAGAATGGGAGGAACATGCTAATGAAAACAAAAGTAAACCTTGGCAGTAGAAAAGAGGTAGAGAAGCAGAGAATTTGAGTTCCTAAGTGAAAAATCAGCATATCTATTATTTTAAGCAATAGCTGTGAAACGCCTGCTATATATACTGGGAGATCATCTCTAGTAGTGAACAAGGCAGATAAAGCCCCTGCTCCAATGGGAACCTTTTCAAGTATAGAGATAAGAAATAAGCATATAGTTTTCGTCGCCATCCTGCTGTGTGCTGCGTGCTGTTAATTGACCATGTCTTCTCACAAGACTTTCAGGATCAAGCGATTCCTGGCCAAGAAACAAAAGCAGAATCGTCCCATTCCCCAGTGGATTCAGATGAAAACTGATAATAAAATCAGGTAAAACTCCAAGAAGAGGCACTGGAGGAGAACCAAGCTGGGTCTCTAAGGCGTCCCACATCACGCGATGACACACCTAATTGGCACCACGTATTTAAATAAGCTACTTGAGGATCATGTGTTCTATTCCATCACCCTGTAAACACCTTTCTGCCTGGCCAATAGATACCATTTATCAGCGAAAGATTTTCTGTTACTATAGCTCTGCACCAGTGGGTTAGTTTGGTAATAAACGTGAGGCCACTGAGCTGTAAAAAAAAAAAAAAGAAAGAAAGAAGCATATAAATGAGTAAATATACAGTCTGTCCTATATTGGTGGGTGTGATTTCAACCCCTCTACCTCAGGACCAGGTTTGTTCTTCACAGAGCCCATGTGTAGCTCAAACTGGAATAATCAGAACTTCTATGAACATCTTTCCCAAACAAAGTTGGGAGAGTTATGTTTTATAAATGTTTGCAACTCAAAAGTTTGCCTCAATATCTGATAAGAATCATGCAATGCTTGAGATAATCTTATTATTATGTGTTTTTATAGCTCAAGATGAGATATCCAAGATCATTTCTAATTTCTTTTCAATCTGTCCCCTTTGCCACTGGTGTGGATATTAGACATATTCTAAGGGAACTTAAGAATTCTTATATAACATGAGTCCATGTTTCAACTGAAGGATTTGAAAAGTGACCACTATTACAATAATTTCTTGGTTCTACTATACACTCTGGATCAGATGGACTTTTGTTCTAAACTATAGAATTTCTAGTATTCATATGTCTTCGATTTTAACTCTGAAGGTAATATTCATGCGAAATGAGATTTTATCCTGAAGCTAATGAAGTACTCATTTAGAACACAAGAAGTTGGACCCTGAACAATTGGATCTGAGGTAAAATGTGATTGTATAAAAACAGAAAAATCTATCTGAAGAACATTCTGGAAAATTATCAAGAACTTTTGACATGGAGGGTGAGCTGTGGAAAACGGTAAGTACTTTTATCCCTATGAAAAAATTATTTCCGCCTTCTCAGTCTTGATTTTTCTGATAATACAGAGTTCTCATTGGGCAATATGTTTAACAACTTAATAAAATTAGAAAACTTCTAAAAAAATTAGAAAACTTCCCAATTTTCTTATTTCCCTGCTGTTTCTGCCTTGTTTTAAGCTGAACTTACTTCCTGTGTTGGTGCATATAGATTTTCCATGATTACTCATGCTGAGAAATATGACACTGTGTAGCTCTCAGGGTGTACACTTGCACATGAGAGAGCCTAAAAAGAATAGAATGTCTTGGGGCACCTGGGTGGCTCAGTGGGTTAAGCCTCTGCCTTCAGCTCAAGTCATGATCTCAGGGTCCTGGGATGGAGCCCTGCATCTGGCTCTCTGCTCAGCAGGGAGTCACCCCCCCCCACCTGCCCCCGGCTCTCTCTGCCTGCCTCTCTGCCTATTTGGGATCTCTCTCTGTCAAAGAAATAAATCTTAAAAAAAAAAAAATAGATTGTCTTAGGCAAGAATGAAACACTTTTCTCCTTCTCTGAAATTATTTGACTTTTGTGATTCTTTAAAAATATTTTCTTTCTTTTGTCCCCAAAATAGACTATTTAAACTATATTTAAGATGTGCAACATAAGGAATAACACAGAGGACCATGGGGAAGGGAGGGAAAACTGAATGGGAAATCAGAGAGAAAGACAAACCATGTGAGACTCTGGACTCAGGGAAACAAACTGAGGGTTTACAGAAGGGAGGGGGGTGGGGGTATGGGGCAACCAGGCAATGGGCATTAAGGAGGGCACGTGTGGTAATGAGCACTGGGCGTTATATGCAACTAATGAATCATTGAACACTTAATAAGATTCTCCATCTTACAAAAAAAAAAAAAGAATGTTACTAACTATAAAATTTATTGAAACTGGACATAAAGCCATTATAGTTTATGGAACTCTATTTACTATAGTTCACTCTGCAGAACAAGTATAGAGCAGTTCACCGTTTCCCCTTTCTATTAACAATTCAATGAAAAAACATGCAATAAAAATTGAAGGAATTAAGTGGAAACAATGACTATGAAATTAAGATTTCAGAAGAAGATGTTTCTCCAAAAAGGCAGCAGGAATGGCAAGCACTTAGTTTTGTACAAACATGACCTAATATTAGTCTTTTGTTGTCTTCACAAAGTTGAATCCAACTAGTGGCTTCCATATGGCTACAGGGATCTACACTAACTAAGAAATCACAAACTAATATTTGGAGGGGACTTTGTAGCTCGGAGAGATTCCAGAACTCATAATTAGCACTCCTACAGAGAAGTTCTAAACAAAGCCACAGTTACTCATTTGTCTTTCCTGCAAAGGATTGTGATCTCCAAGGGCAGACATAACTGTTGTAGCTCAAAATGGCTACACAAACTATAATGAGCTGTTAAGAAGCTTCAATATATAAAGCAAACGTGTTTCACCTATGACTGTCATCTAGTGCCGCCGCATGGGCAGTTATAATAACAAATAAACTTTTAAAAAAGAGAGAAAGGAAAAAAGAAAGAACAAAGGAAAGAGAAAAAAGAAAAGGAGGGAGAAGGAGAGGGACAGAGAAAGCATGAGAATTACATCAAACTCACTGGCCCATGAAGATAACCTCTGTGATTAAGTGACTATATTACAGGGGACTATAGAAAAGTGAACAAAGCTGCCCTGGAAACAGTAAGTTGCTAGATTTGCTATCCACCTTTGTGTTCTGGTCAAAAATAAATGTATTTTCTCAGGGACAATGAGGTCTTGAGTCCTGTATAGCAGGAAGGACAACAGACTTGGCATTTGATCCATTTCAAAATCTACCTTGGCCAATACCACTGTGCCTCTTTTTTTCCTCATCTGTGAAATAAAGCTAATAAAACTGTCTGGGATTCCATCTCTCTATTTCTTTCATCTCTACATCTCTTTTATCCAGCTCCACTGCAGTCACACTGTTGCTGCTTCGTCCTTTCTCACCTGCGTTACATAATAGCCTCCTAATTGGACTCCACATATTCTTCTAACATATTCTCCACTAGTTTTCTAAAGCAGAAAGATGAATACACCACAGCCTCCATTCTTTACTTCTATTTAAAGTTAAGATATTAAGAATTTTAAGATATTAAGATATCTCAATATTTTAAGATATTAAGAATCATCCAAACAGTAATTATGTATTGATATGGAAAAAACTCTTAATTGAGAGCTGGTACCATATTAACTCTTAGAGACAGAATTTTCTTGCTTTGGAAAACGCCTTGTTGCACTAAGATAGCAGTTCTCATTTTTTCTTCTATTATGAGTGCTTATATACTTAAAAAGTATTGAGGATCCCAATGGGCTATTATTTCTCAGTGTTATACCTATTCATCCTTACATATTCATCCTTAATATTCAATATTAAGCCTGAAAGTTTTTAAAACACCAAACAGTATAACCAAACATTCCATTACCATGAGAAGGATGCTATCTGTCATCTCATGTCTGTAGCACCTAGAAAACTCCACTTCACCCGCATGAGACAAGGAAAACGAAAAGACACATCATTTCTTAATAATACAATGAAAATAGTTTTGACCTTGCAGAACCCCTGATGACCACATTTGCAGAATTGTTGCTTTGAAAGCAAAAGAATCCCAGGAATTCACAAGAATCTTGGGAGGGTTTCAGTCTTCCACAGGCCATGGAGTTAGCAGTCATCTGAGCACACTTACCAAAATTTTAAAAGGCTAGAAAGACCTCAAATGGCATAGGGGTTAGGTTTATGTATAATGATAATACACTGGAAGCAACACAGTAACCAACAATAATTGGATGATGAAATAATTTTATAGTTAAGCCAAATCAAAAAAATGTTAAAAATTATGGTTTCAATATTTGATGGAAAGTAAAACACAAATAAATTAAGAGAATAAAAAAAGACTTAAATGATTTAATTCATATAATCCATATAAAATGCAAACAGAAAATACACTAGAAGGACATATATTTCAAATTGATTTTCTCTGGATATAGGTTAATGAAAGATTTTTCTGTCTTTACAGTCTCCCGTATTTATTTACAATTCTACAGTAAATGTATATCAGGAGATTTATAAAATCAGAGAATAACTTTTATTTATTTTTTAAATTTTATTTTATTTTGTTCAGTGTTCCAAAATTCATTGTTTATGCACCATACCCAGTGCTCCATGCAATATGTGCCCTCCTTAATACCACCATTAGGCTCACCCAACTTCCTACCCTTCTCCCCTCCAAAACCCTCAGTTTGTTTCTCAGAGTCCACAGTCTCTCATGGTTTGTCTCCCCCTCTGATTTCCCCCCAACTCACTTCTCTCCTTCTCCCAATGTCTTCCATGTTATTCCTTATGCTCCACAAGTAAGTGAAACCATATGATAATTGACTCTCTGCTTGACCTATTTCACTCAGCATGATCTCTTCCAGTCCCATCCATGTTGATATAAAAGTTAGGCATTCATCTTTTCTGGTGGAGGCGTAATATTCCATTGTATATATGGACCATATATTCTTTATCCATTTGTCTGTTGAAGGGCATCTTGGTTCTTTCCACAGTTTGGCAACTGTTGACATTGCTGCTATGAACATTGGTGTACAGATGGTCTTTCTTTGTATCTTTGGGGTAAATACCCAGTAGTGCAATTGATGGGTCATAGAGTAGCTCTATTTTCAATTTTTTGAGTAATCGCCACACTGTTTTCCAAAAGGGCTGCACCAACTTTCATTCCCACCAACAGTGTAAGAGGGTTCCCCTTTCTCCACATCCACTCCAACACTTGCTGTTTACTGTTTTGTTAATTTTGGTCATTCTAACTGGTGTAAGGTGGTATCTCAATGGGCTCTTGATTTGAATCTCCCTGATGGCTAATGATGATGAACATTTTTTCATATGTCTGTTAGTCATTTGTATGTCTTCTTTGGAGAAGTGTCTGTTCATGTTTTCTTCCCATTTTTTGACATGATTATCTGTTTTGTGTGTGTTTACTTTGAGGGATTCTTTATGATCCTGGATATCAGCCCTTTGTCTATAGTGTTATTTGCGAATATCTTCTATTCTGTGGGTTGCCTCTTTGTTTTGTTGATTGTTTCCTTTGCCGAGCAGTAGCTTTTGATTTTGATGAAGTCCCAAAGTTCATTTTCGCTTTTGTTTCCTTTGCCTTTAAAGACACATCTTGAAACTTGTTGTCGCTGATGTTGAAGAGATTACTGGCTATGTTCTCCTCTAAGATTTTGATAGATTCCTACCTCACATTGAGGTCTCTTATCCATTTTGAGTTTATCTTTGTGTATAGTGTAAGATAATAGTTGAGTTTCATTTTTCTGCATATAGCTATCCAGTTTTCCCAGCACCATTTATTGAAGAGACTGTCTTTTTTCCACTGTATATTTTTTTCCTGCTTTGTCGAAGATTATTTGACCACAGCATTGAGGGTCAATATCTGGGCTCTCTACTCTGTTCCACTGATCTATCTGTCTGTTTTTGTGCCACTACCATGCTGTCTCGGTGATTGCAGCTTTGTAGTAAGGCTTGAAATCAGGCAACGTGATGCCCCCAGTATTGTTTTTCTTTTTCAGCATTTCCTTAGCAATACAGGGTCTCTACCAGTTCCATACAAATATCAGTATTCTTTGTTCCAGCTCTTTGAAAAATGCTGGTGAAATTTGGATTGGGATGGCTTTGAAAGAATAGATGGCTCTAGGCAATATAGAAATTTTTTCCAATATTTCATTTTTCTTATTTATTTTAAAAAATTTTTAATAAACATATAGTGTATTTTTATCCCCAGGGGTACAGGTCTGTGAATTGCCAGATTTACACATTTCACAGCACTCACCATAGCACATACCCTCCCCAATTACCATAACCCTACCACCCTCTCCTGACCCCCTTTCCCCCAGCAACCCTCAGTTTGTTTGTGAGGTTAAGAGTCTAATGGTTTGTCTCCCTCCTAATCCCATCTTCTTTCATTTATTCTTTTCTTACTCCCCAAACCCCCCACGTTGCATCACCATTTCCTCATATCAGGGAGATCATATGATAGTTGTCTTTCTCTGATTGACTTATTTTGATTAGCATAATACCCTCTAGTTCCATCCACATCATCGCAAATGGGAAGATTTCATTTCTTTTGATGGCTGCCTAGTATTCCATTGTATATATATACCATCTCTTCTTTATCCATTCATCTGTTGATGGACATCTAGGTTCTTTCCATAGTTTGGCTATTGTGGACACTGCTGCTGTAAACATTTGGGTGCATGTGTCACTTCAGATCATTACGTTTGTATCTTTAGGGTAAATATCCAGCAGTGCAATTGCTGGGTCATAGGGTAGCTCTATTTTCAGCTTTTTGAGGAATCTCCATGCTGTTTTCCAGAGCTCTATTTCAGCTTTTTGAGGAATCTCCATGCTACTTTCCAGCTTGCATTCCCACCAACAGTGTAGGAGGGTTCCCCTTTCTCTGCATCTTCACCAGCATCTGTCATTTCCTGACTTAACTTTAGCCTTTCTGACTAGTGTGAGGTGGTATCTCATTGTGGTCTTTATTTGTATTTCCTTGATGCCAAGTGATGTGGAACATTTTTTCATGTGTCTGCTGGCCATCTGGATGTCTTCTTCTTTTTTTTTTTTTTAATTAATTTTTTATTTTTTATTAACATATATTTTTATCCCCAGGGGTACAGGTCTGTGAATCACCAGGTTTATCTTCTTTGCAGAAATGTCTGTTCGTTCATGTCCTCTGCCCATTTCTTGATTGGATTATTTGTTCTTTGGGTGTTGAGTTTGATAAGTTCTCTGTAGATTTTGGATACTAGCCTTTTATCTGATATGTCGTTTGCAAATATTTTCTCTCATTCTGTTAGTTGTCTTTTGATTTTCTTAACTGTTTCCTTTGCTGTGCAATAGCTTTTGATCTTGATGAATTCCCAATAGTTCATTTTTGTCCTAGCTTCCCTTGCCTTTGGCAATGTTCCTAGGAAGAAGTTGCTGTGGCTCAGGTCAAAGAGGTTGCTACCTGTGTTCTCCTCAAGGATTTAGATGGATTCCTTTCTCAAATTGAGGTCCTTCATCCATTTTGAGTCTATTTTCATGTGTGATGTAAGGAAATGGTCCAGTTTCATTCTTCTGCTTGTGGCTGTCCAATATTCCCAACACCATTTGTTGAAGAGGCTGTCTTTTTTCTATTGGACGTTCCTTCCTGCTTTGTCGAAGATTAGCTGACCACAGAGTTGAGGGTCTATTTATGGGCTCTCTATTCTGTTCCATTGATCCATGTGTCTTTTTTGTGCCACTACCATACTGTCTTGATGATGACAGCTTTCTAATAGAGCTTGAAGTCTGGAATTGGGATGCCACCAACTTTGGCTTTCTTTTTCAATACTCCTTTGGCTATTTGAGGTCTTTTCTGGTTCCATATAAATTTTAGGATTATTTTTTCCATTTCTTGGGAAAAAAAATGGATGGGATTTTCATAGGGATTGCATTAAATGTGTAGATTGCTTCAGGTAGCATAGACATTTTCACAATATTTGTTCTTCCAATCCATGAGCATGGAACATTTTTCCATTTCTTTGTGTCTTCCTCAATTTCTTTCATGAGTACTTTATAGTTTTCTGAGGATAGATACTTTGCCTCTTTGGTTAGGTTTATTCCTAGGTATCTTATGGTTTTGGGTGCAATTGTAAATGGGATTGACTCCTTAATTTCTCTTTCTTCAGTCTTGCTGTTGCTGTATAGAAATGCAACTGATTTCTGTGCATTGATTTTATATCCTGGCACTTTACCAAATTCCTGTACAAGTTCTAGCAGTTTTGGAGTGGAGCCTTTTGGGTTTTCCACATAAAGTATCATATCATCTACAAAGAATGATAGTTTGATTTCTTCTTTGCTGATTTGGATGTCTTTAATTTCTTTTTGTTGCCTGATTGCTGAGGCTAAGACTTCTAGTACTATGTTCAATAGTAGTGGTGATAAAGGACATCCCTGCCATGTTCCTGACCTTAGCAGAAAAGCTTTCAGTTTTTCTCCATTGAGAATGATATTCACTGTGGTTTTTTCATAGATGGCTTTGATGATATTGAGGTATGTTCCCTCTATCTGTACACTTTGAAGAGTCTTAATCAGGAAGGGATGCTGTGCTTTGTCAAATGCCTTTTCAGCATCTATTGAGAGTATCATATGGTTCTTGTTCTTTCTTTTATTCATGTATAGTATCACATTGATTGATTTGCAGATGTTGAACCAACCTTACAGCTCTGGAATAAATCCCACTTGGTTGTGGTGAATAATCCTGTTAATATACTGTTGGATCTTATTGGCTAGTATTTTGGTGAGAATTTTCGCATCTGTGTTCATCAAGGATATGGGTCTGTATCCCATCTCTTTTTTGATGGGATCCTTGTCTGGTTTTGGGATCAAGGTGATGCTGGCCTCATAAAATGAGTTTGGAAGTTTTCCTTCCATTTCTATTTTTTGGAACAGTTCAGGAGAATAGGAATTAGTTCTTCTTTAAATGTTTGGTAGAATTCCCCTGGGAAGCCGTCTGGCCCTGGGCTTTTGTTTGTTTGGAGATTTTTGATGACTGTTTCAATCTCCTTAGTGGTTATGGGTCTGTTCTGGTTATATATTTCTTCCTGGATCAGTTGTGGCAGTTTATATGTTTCTAGAAATATATCCATTTCTTCCAGATTGTCGAATTTGTTGGTGTAGAGTTGCTCATAGTATGTTATTATAATTGTTTGTATTTCTTTGGTGTTTGTTGTGATCTCTCCTCTTTCATTCATGATTTTATTTATCTGGGTCCTTTCTGTTTTCTTTTTGATAAGTCTGGCCAGGGGTTTTTCAATCTTATTAAGTCTTTCAAAGAACCAGCTCCTAGTTTTATTGATTTGTTCCATTGGTTTTTTAGTTTCCATTTCATTGATTTCTGCTCTGATCTTTATGATTTCTCTTCTCCTGCTGGGCTTAGGGTTTCTTTCTTGTTCTTTCTCCAGCACCTTTAGGTGTAGGTTTAGGTTGTGTATTTGAGACTTTTCTTGTTTCTTGAGAAAGGCTTGTATTGCTATTATTTTCCTCTCAGGACTGCCTTTACTGTGCCCCACAGATTTTGAACCAGTGTGTTTTCATTAGCATTTGTTTCCATGAATTTTTTCAGTTCTTCTTTAATTTCCTGGTTGACCCATTCACTCTTTAGAAGGATGCTGTTTAGTCTCTGTGTATTTGGGTTCTTTCCAAATTTCCTCTTGTGATTGAGTTCTAGCTTCAGAGCATTGTAGTCTGAAAATATGCAGGGAATGATCCCAATCTTTTGATACCAGTTGAGACCTGATTTATGACCCAGGATGTGATCTATTCTGGAGAATGTTCTATGTGCACTAGAGAAGAATGTGTATTCTGTTGCTTTGGGATGAAATGTTCTGAATATATCTGTGATGTCCATCTGGTCCAGTGTGTCATTTAAGGCCTTTATTTCCTTGCTGATCTTTTGCTTGGATGATCTGTCCATTTCAGTGAGGGGAGTGTTAAAGTCCCCTACTATTATTGTATTATTGTTGATGTGTTTCTTTGATTTTGTTATTAATTGGTTTATATAGTTGGCTGCTCCCACGTTGGGGGCATAGATATTTAAAATTGTTAAATCTTCTTGTTGGACAGACCCTTTGAGTATGATATAGTGTCCTTCCTCATCTCTTATTATAGTCTTTGGCTTAAAATCTAATTGATCTGATATAAGGATTGCCACTCCTGCTTTCTTCTGATGTCCATTAGCATGGTAAATTCTTTTCCACCCCCTCACTTTAAATCTGGAGGTGTCTTCGGGCTTAAAATGAGTTTCTTGGAGGCAACATATAGATGGGTTTTGTTTTTTTATCCATTCTGATACCCTGTGTCTTTTGACAGGGGCATTTAGCCCATTTTCATTCAGGGTAACTATTGAAAGATAGGAATTTAGTGCCGTTGTATTGCCTGTAAAATGACTATTGCTGTGTATTGTCTCTGTTCCTTTCTGATCTACTACTTTTAGGTTCTCTCTTTGCTTAGAGGACCCCTTTCAATATTTCCTGTAGAGCTGGTTTGGTGTTTACAAATTCTTTCAGTTTTTATTTGTCTTGGAAGCTTTTTATCTCTCCTTCTATTTTCAATGGTAGCCTAGCTGGATATAGTATTCTTGGCTGCATGTTGTTCTCGTTTAGTGTTCTGAATATATCATGCCAGTTCTTTCTGGCCTGCCAGTTCTCTGTGGATAAGTCCACTGCCAATCTGATATAGTTACCATTGTATGTTACAGACTTCTTTTCCCAGGCTGCTTTTAGGATTTTCTCTTTGTCGCTAAGATTTGTAAATTTTACTATTAGGTGACAGGTGTGGACCTGTTCTTATTGATTTTGAGGGGGGTTCTCTGCATCTCCTGGATTTTGATGCTTGTTCCTTTGCCATATTAGGGAAATATTCTACAATAATTCTCTCCAATAAACCTTCTGCTCCCCTCTCTCTTTCTTCTTCTTCTGGAATCCCAATTATTCTAACGTTGTTTCGTGTTATGGTGTCACTTATCTCTCGAATTCTCTCCTCGTGTTCCAGTAGTTGTTTGTCCCTCTTTTGCTCAGCTTCTTTATTCTCTGTCATTTGGTCTTCTATATCACTAATTCTTTCTTCTGCCTCATTTATCCTAGCAGTAAGAGTCTCCATTTTTTATTGCACCTCATTAATAGCCTTTTTTATTTCAACTTGGTTAGATTTTAGTTCTTTAATTTTTCCAGAAAGGGCCTTTATCTCTCTGGAGAGGGTTTCTCTAATATCTTCCATGCCTTTTTTGAGCCTGCTATAACCTTGAGAATCATCATTCTTAACTCTAGATCTGACATATTACCAACGTCCGTATTGATTAGGTCCTTAGCCTTTGGTATTGCCTCTTGTTCTTTTTTTTGTGGTTAGTTTTTCTGCCTTGTCATTTTGTCCAGATAAGAATATATGAAGGAGAAAATAAAATACTAAAGAGGTGGCAAAGACGCCAGGAAAATGTGCTTTAACCAAATTAGGAGAATCCCCAAATCATGGAAGGGAGAAAGGGGATAAAAAGAAGTTCAGAAAAAAAAAGTTAAAAAAAGAAAACAAATCAAGAAAAAATATTAAAAAAGAATATATATATATATATATATATATATATATATATATATGACTAGAACAGGGCCACCCACTTCATTTTGGGAGTATTTTGGTCTCTTAGAAGAAACTACCTCCCAAAATTTTAATGAATGAAAAACATATATAAGGGTAGACCCAATGAAGTGATGGGACATGCCTATAAAGATGAGAAAAAAAATTTTTTTATTTTCTAAAAAAGGAGTTGATAAAGTAAGTTGGTTGGGAGAATAAAGAAAAAGAAAGTGGAGAGAATTGCTTGGGTTGGAGATTAGACCAAGCCCAGAGCTAGATTTTGAGTATATTTTGATCTATTAGGAGAAGTTGTACCCCAAATTTTTTTAGAAGAAAAAACCCTATGTGTATACAAAAAATAAAGTTAGATACAATGAAGGATAAAGTATGACTATAAAAATGGAGGTTTAAAAAAGATTATTATTTTTTTTGAAAAGTATTGTTATGATAAACTAGCTAAAAAAACATTAAAAGAGGAAAGGGTAAAAGTTAAAAAAATTAGCAGAAAAAAAAGAAAATTAATTATTTGCAAGCCTAAAGAATCATGGGGAGAAAGCCATGAATTCCATGCTTTGCTTTCTCCTCCTCTGGAATTCCACTGTTCTCCTTGGTAATTGAAGTTGGTCTTGACTGGATTTCTTGTTGATTTTCTGGGGGAGGGGCCTGTTGCAGTGATTCTCAAGTGTCTTTGCCCCAGGCGGAATTGCACCACCCTTACCATGGGCCAGGCTAAGTAATCTGCTCGGGTTCGCTTTTGGAAGTTTTTGTTCCCTGAATGCTTTCCATGGAGTTCCGGAGGACGGGAATGAAAATGGCAGCCTCCCAGTCTCTGGCCTGGAGGAGCCAAGAGCTCAGGCCCCGCTCCTCAGTGCGCCCTCAGAGGAAAGCGCTCAATCACTCCAGTCTCCCTGGCCTCTGGCCATGCTTGGAGAAAAGCACTCAATGGCTCCCGTCTCCTTGGCCTCTGGCCGCACTCCGAGCTCTCCCAGCCTGTGACCGGTTCAAGGTAACCCAGAATTGAGAGCTCACTTCTTGGCTCTGTCTCTGTAGCTGGCTTCCCGGCTCTAATACCTGCTAGCTCTGTGACACTCAGACACCCCTGATCCTTTTGTGACCCCTCGGGACCGGGAGCCATGCTGACTCCATGTGGGCTTCACCCCCGTTTAGCCTCTGGAGTGATGTCCCTCAGTGGAACAGACTTTTAAAAGTCCTGATTTTATGCTCCGTTGTTCTGCCGCTTGCTGGGGAGCCAGCCCCACCCCTGGGGTCTATCTTCCTGTTGCTTTGGATTCACTTCTTTGCCAGCCCTACTTTTCAGAAAGTGGTCTATTTTCTGTTTCTAGAATTGTTACTCTTCTTCTCTTCGATCTCCTGTTGGATTTGTAGGTGTTTGCAATGGATTGATAGGTTATCTAGCTGATTTCCTACTACCTGATGTAGTCTCAGCCTTTTACTTCACCACCTTCACTCCTCCCCAGCCAGTATAGACATTTTAACAATGTTTATTCTTCCAATCCATGAGCATGGAATGCTCTTCCATCTTTTTGAATCTTCAATTTCTTTCATGAATGTTCTGTAGTTCTTCAAGGACAGATCCTTTATCTGTTTGGTTAGGTTTATTCCCGGGTATCTTATGGTCCTTGGTGCTATAGTAAATGTAATTGATTCTCTAATTTTCCTTTCTATATTTTCATTGTTAGTGTATAAGAAAACAATTGATTTATGTACATTGACTTTGTATCCTGCTACCTTATTGAATTGCTGTATGAGCTCTAGTAACTTGGGGGGTGGAGTCTTTTGGGTTTTCCATATAAAGTGTAATGTCATATGTGAAGAGAGTTTGACTTCTTCTTTGCCTATTTGAATACATTGTATTTCTTTTTGTTGTCTGATTGCTGTTGCTAGGACTTCCAGTACTATATTGAATAACAGTGGTGAGATTGGATATCCTTGTCATGTTCTTGATCTCAAAGGGAAGGTTGTCAGCTTTTTCCCATTGAAGATGATACTCGCAGTGGGTTTTTCATAGATAGATTTTATGAAGTTGAGGAATGTTTCCTTTATCCCTACACTTTGAATGTTTTAATTAGGAATGGATGCTGTATCTTGTCAAATGCTTTTTCTGCATCAATTGAGAGGACCATGTGGTTCTTCTCTCTTCTTTTATTGATTTGTTCTATCACATTGGTTGATTTGAACGTATTGAACCACCCTTGCATCCCATGCTGGTCATGGTGGATAATCTTTTTATTTTTATTTTTATTTTTATTTTTTTAATTTTTTTTAAATTTATTTATTTCACAGACAGAGAGATCACAAGAAAGCCGAGAGGCAGGAGAGAGAGAGGAGGAAGCAGGCTCCCCGCTGAGCAGAGAGCCCAATGTGGGGTTCGATCCCAGGACCCTTAAGATCACAACCCGAGCTGAAGGCAGAGGCTTTAACCCACTGAGCCACCCAGGCGCCCCCATGGTGGATAGTCTTTTTAATGTACTATTGTATCCTGCTAGCTAGGATCTTGTGCAGAATCTTGGAATCCATATTCATCAGGGATATTGGTCTGAAATTCTCCTTTTTTGGGGGGTGTTTTCCTGGTTTGGGGATCAAGGTAAATTTGGCTTCATAAAAAGAGTCTGGGAGTTTTCCTTCTGTTTCTATTTTTTGGAACAGCTTCAGGAGAATAGGTATTATTTCTTCTTCAAATATTTGGTAGAATTCTCCAGAGAATCTTTCAGGTCTTGGGCTCTTGTTTTTTGGGAGGTTTTTGATCACTGCTTCAATCTTATTATTAGATATTGGCCTATTCAAGTTACAAATTTCTTCCTGATTCTGTTTTAGAAGTTAAAACCTAACAATTGTAAATATTTATGCTCCCGATACAGGAATAGCCAACTACATAAGACAACTGTTAATCAAGACAAAGAGTCATATTGATATGAATACATTAATAGTAGATCTTAATATGCCATGAGTACATTAATCAATACATTAATAGTAGATCTTAACATGCCATTCTCAGTAATGGACAGGTCATCCAAGCAGAAAATAAAGAAGCAAAAGCACTGAATGACACATTGGACCAGATGAACATCATAGACATATACAGAACATTCCACCCTCAACCAACAGAATACTCATTCTCCTTGAGTGCATGTGAAACTTTCTCCAGAATAGACCTCATACTGGGTCACAAATCAGGGCTCAATCGATACCAAAAGATTGAGATTATTCCCTGCATATTCTCGGTCACAATGCTTTGAAACTGGAACTCAACCACAAGAAAAAGTTTGGAAGGAATTCAAACACTTGGAAGCTAAAGACCACCCTGCTTAAGAATGTGTGGATCAACCAGTAGATCAAAGAAGAACTTAAACAGTTCATGGAAACCAATGAAAATGAAGACACTTTGGTCCAAAACCTATGGGATATGGCAAAGGTGGTCATAAGGGGGAAATACATAGCCATTCAAGTTTCCCTCAAAAATACTGAAAAATTCAGAATATACCAGCTCTCTTTACACCTTAAAGAACTGGAAAATCAACAACAAATTAATTCAACCACACACACAAGAATGGAAATAATCGAGATTAGAGCAGGGATCAATGAGATAGAAACTAGAGATAGGGTAGAACACACCAAGGAAACTAGAAGCTGGTTTTTTGAAAGAATCAAGAACATTGATAAACCATTGGCCAAATTAATCCAAATGAAAAGAGAGAGGACCCAAATTAAAAAAAAAAAAAAAAAAAAATATATATATATATATATATATATATATATGAATGAAAAGGGAGAGGTCATGATTAACACCAAGGAAATATAAACAATCATCAGAAATTATTATCAACAGTTATATGCCAATAAGTTAAGCAACCTAGATGAATTGGATGCATTCCATAAAATAACTTTTAAAGGTCTTTTCATATTTTACTGTTTTTGGGGGGATATAATCCAAGTTGATTAGCATTGCTCACCAGGCCACTGGTGATTGCCCATTTTCCCAGACGAAACTTCTCCTCTGTATCTACAGTGCATTCATCTTTAGCAATACTGGTCTGCTCAGAACTCAGGCCATGCTTCTTCATGACTCTATGTCTTCCAACACACTTCTCTGGGTACTTGAAGTCACTTACCTCTTTTTCCACATGGCTAAACATTACCATTCAGCACTTGGCTTGTCATTCCTTTTCTTCAAGAAATTTCTCCTCGTGCTCCTATAGCAAAATTTGCATGTGTGCATTTGTGTGTCAAGTTTTCTGTTTTTCCTTCTAAATAGAGACTTCCTTGTAGGAAGGGACTTTATTTTTGTAATTTTGCTTCCTGTTTGTTTGTTTGGTTTTGGTTTTTGGCTATTTGTTTTGCTATAGCTAATACTGAGAAGCAGATTCAGAGAGAACATGAGGGATGCTCAGGGAGGAACATGTTTCTCTGGAAAAGTTCTCCCAAGGGCTGCCTCTTCAACAATATTTGAAGTAACATAATGCCATGATTGCTGTTCAAACTGATTCACAAAGTAGATGAAGCAGTATGAGATCCAGAAGTTGCGATGTGTAGAGAAGGAGTCAAGGGTGAAGGCTTTTTTATGTGTTTCTGTTAAGATTCTTAAGTGGTCTTCTCCTCTATACCCAATCACTTCCTCTGATCTTTAAACCTGGCAGTGCTTTGATTAAGAATATATAAGTCCTCATGAAAGTTTCTTTTCTTTTAATGACTGGCTAACAAATGAAGGAATGGATGGTGAAGGAAATGTTAACTGTGACATATTCCTGAAGCAAAGCTCATTGCAATAATATTCTACTGACATAGACTTTTATGAATATAGATGGCTAGAGATGTTCAGGTAGCTGTTGTATTGTGAATAAAATGGATCCTCAAATGGAAGGAAGATGCAGAGAGAGAAAAACATTGTTTAAAGGAACACTGAAGCACAACTTCAAATTTGTTTATAGGGGATTCAAACTTTTAGCACCATCTTTAATTTTCATAATATTATTTCTTCAGTAAAATTTTAGATAACACAAGGTTTCATCCATTACATTCATGACTGGAGAGAAAATTCTAACCCATTGATTTAGAAGTCCATGATGAAAAATTATAATATATATGTATTGAACATAATAGTACAATTGTGGTTTTTCACTTCAACTTGTATCTGGGTTAATTAGCCACTTTGAATTTCAGCTCCCCTCTGGCCCCCACTAAATTGAGGGGTTCTTATAGATGACCTGTAAGGTGACTTCCAAGTCTAAACTTACTCTGTGGTTCAATGATGGATTTAATCATTCTTAATTGCATTTTGTTCTTTTAAAAATTGATTTTATTTATTTATTTGACAGAGATCACAAGCAGCAGAGAGAGAGAAGCAGATAGAGAGAGGGGGAAGCAGCCTCCCTGCTGAGCAGAGAGCCTGATGTGGGGCTTGATCCCAGGACTCTGAGATCATGACCTGAGCCCCAGGCAAAGGCTTTAGCCCACTGAGTCACCCAGGCACCCCAATTCTACTTTGTTCTGATGTGTTAATAATTTTATCTCTTAGGGGAAGAAAGATAATTTTCAAATAACATTAAATCTGATTTAAAACCACATACTCTAGAGAATTTATAATATGTATGTAAAATAACCATATCTCTATCTTTATTCAGTTGTTCTTTTATACTGATTGGCTGTTTTTTTTTTTTTTTCAATATGTAAGCTTAATAGGGTTAATTAAGGACCTCAAATAGTATTTGAAAATGTTTACGGACAGCACATTTTAGGTTGCCAATCCCATCTGTGGACACTGCTATATTAATGACACAATATTTGTTTTAGAGGTCATAGTGCTATTTGCCAGGTTAAACATTTGTAATCTGGATCCAGCTTTAATATACCCTTTCAAAGAAAGCCTCAGGCTGCTATACACTACATCAACAGTACTCTTCAATCGAATGGTTTGTCAGGATTACAGAGGCAACTAAGCCAACAATAACAGGCACCTTCCATGTGGATGCTAATTAGAATGTTGACATAGTAAAATCCCTTACTAGAGACAAGTCAGCCTTCAGTACTTGCAACCCAATGTCAGGCTGAAGGCAAAGCTGTTAATAGAATTTGTCCCCAGAGTGACCAACGGCAGAGCACCAAGAGCTTCAGCCCTTTCTGTACCCTGTGGTGGTGGTGAGTGTGTGGTGTAAACTCCTGGCTACACACTGTCTTCTGATGACCACACAGTGGTTAATTTGTATTTCTCCTCTCAGAAATCATTTTTAAAGGTCACTCTTCTGTTTACTAAACTATACATAGGTAAGCAACATCAGAATAGAGACCTAAGTGTGTATTGCATTTGAAGTTCACTATCATCACACCATTTAAAAAAAAAGATTTTATTTATTTATCAGAGAGAGAGAGATCACAAGTAGGAAGAGCAGCAGGCAGAGAGAGAGGGGGAAGCAGACTCACCGCTGAGCAGAGAGCCAGGTGCGGGGCTCAATCCCAGGACCCTGAGATCATGACCTGAGCTGAAGGCAGAGGCTTAACCCACTGAGCCAACCAGGCACCCCTCTCATCACGTTTTTAAAATGATTTCAAGTATGTATTACTTTACTATACCTTCTATGGTAGATTTGTATGTATTACTTTTATGTACCTTCTATTCTAGAATTTTTTTTATTTATACAGTGTCTAATCCTTTTAACTTAGCATTATTGCACATGCATCTCATTATCTCATCCACATTTTTACCATTCCTATGATATAGGAAAGAGATGTTTTCACAAAATTTACAATGATACAGACACAGAAAATAAGACACAGAAAGAGAACTTGTCCAAGCTGAAAGATGAGTTGTTGCAGGATACAACAGCAACAACAAAAACAAAAGATAATGAAGCAGAATATCAAAATAGGTAAATGGCTTTTAGACTATGGCTACCAGAGAACTTCTAAAATTTCAGAATCACAGCATATAAGGACAACTGACCAATCAACTATTATTGGGCATCTGTGGTATGCCTGGTTGTATTTGCTACTTTTATAGTACATTATTATCTACTTATATTGAAAAATTAATATTACTTGGTTATTGCCAAAGAGTAGAAAGGGTGTCAAATGACTTTTTTCTTAAAATTATCATGAGGTAATTTCTATCTTTCTTTGTCTCTATGGTGACCAAACACTAAGATGGTGCCAGAGGATCCCAGTGTGCATTAGCCTAGTGATTTGCTTCTAATAAACAGGCTATTCCAAAAGTAGCAGAATGTCACTTTTGTGATTAAATGACATGAGATAGTAACATCAAAGCCTTATTGGCTTTGACGAAGCTAGCTGACATGTGGAGAAGCCATATGAAACTGAGAGTGGCCTCCAGCCAGTGTCCAGTGAGAAACTGAGGCCCCTTAGGTCAGCAACCCTCAAGGAACTGAATCTTGCCAACAACCACATAGGCTTGGAAGTGGATCTTTCCCTAGGGGAACCTTCACAGGAGACCACAGCCTAACTGATGACTTAATTGCAGCCTGTGGGGAAACCCTGAAGGAGAGAATCCAGATAAGCTATGCCTGTTGTTTTAAGCCACTAAGTTTGTGGTAATTTGCTATGCTTCATTAGATACCCAATATTGCCTCTGACTTAGGGAAAATGTGTTTCAGGTTTGAGATTTATAATTTACTTCAAAGGATGCCTTGGCTTAATTGCTGGCAAAAGATAACCCACAAGAATTTCACACCCTAAGGATATGCTAGTAAATAACCAGATGCTAGAAATCACTGTTCATTTTCATGTCTGAATTAACTTTCTAGTAATTATCCATTGTCAACACCACTAGTTGTTACATAAAATGCATTAAAATCTTCTTCATGTTAGTCATTCATAGGAGCTTTTTTCTGTATTGGAATATCCATTAAAGTAGATATTTATCTTAAATATTCTATTAAAGTAGAATATTTAACTTGGAAAAAATGATATTTCTTATCTGATTATAGCATATAAAAGCATAAGAATTAGAGATCAGATCAGTCAATTCATTCTGGGAACGTTATTTGTAGAAGTCAGTTTGTGTGTCATAGTTTTGAACTTTAATCAAAACTGTTTTAAAGTCAGGACCCCTGGGCGGCTCAGTTGGTTAAGTGTCTGACTCTTGATTTTGGCTCAGGTCATGATCTCAGGGTTGTGAACTTGTTCCCCATGTGGGGCTCCATGTTGGGTATGGAGCCTGCTTAAGAGTGTCTCTCTCCCTTTCCCTCTGACCCTATTCCCTCCCACTCCTAAACAGAACTAAAAAACAAAAACAAAAACAAAAACAAAACAACAAAACAAGGCTTAGAAACTGCCTTGGTACTGTGAAAAGCCCATGGTACTGTTTGGAATAATGAGACTACCAGTGCTATTAATTGTCATGTAATACAGTATTCCTTAAATTTGGATCCAAATATAATTTTTGAAGCTATACATCAACACCCACATACTAGTTTCAATATACAGTGATTTGGGAAAGTTAACAGTCATACTATTCACAGAATTTCTGACTTTATACTCTTGGATTATATCAATGAACCAGTATAACTCTGGTACAGTCAGAGCTCCTGTTTTTTAAAAACCTGTTATCAGGGACGCCTGGGTGGCTCAGTTGGTTAAGCAGCTGCCTTCGGCTCAGGTCATGATCCCAGCGTCCTGGGATCGAGTCCCACATCGGGCTCCTTGCTTCTCCCTCTGCCTCTGCCTGCCATTCTGTCTGCCTGTGCTCGCTCTCTCTCCCTCTCTCTGACAAATAAATAAAATCTTAAAAAAAAAAAAAAACCTGTTATCACATCATACATGAGGACTCTTCATCAGTTTATTATGCTAACTACACTTCCCTAAAATGAAGCCAGTTTCTTTAAACCACCCATTACCTGCTCAGAATATTCCAGATGCAAAATACGAGAGTATGTCGTCTTCCAGAATCCTGTCTAAGAAGTTGGCTTATTTTGCATGACCATGGCTTTTTCACATGATACCACTGAGTCCACTCAGGGCATTGACTTTGGGAACAGATAAACTTAGAACCAGCTGTGTGGCCATGGGCAAAAAACTTCTTTACACTTTAGATTTCTGCTCTGTAAAACAACAATAACGAATAACAGTAATCTTTGTTTTGAAGACTTAGAGTAAATGTACAGGAGGGAAAATGATTTTTAAAACTCAAAACTGACTGTAAAAAAGGGAGTGTATAATTTCTTTCCAGATGACTCTATCTATGCCTATAAATGTGAAAACATGAAAAACTTTAGGGACAATTGCAGAGAGAAAAACAAAAAAATCTGAACTTTTCTGCACAAGAAATAAATGGAGATTTTGGCATGAAGGAGATCACATAAGAAAGGCGATGGATGTGGGGCAGGACAGGAGGGATTAAGAACACCAAGCTTCAGTGAAGAGGTGGGTGGTCACAGAGATCTGCAGGAAAATGCCAGGATTAAACAACTCCCCAGTAATAAGAATTGTGAAGTGATGCAATTTAATCTCATTGACACCAAGCTTAGTAGATTCTCTTGCCCACACAAATTTCTACTGTGAATATTGTCTGTGGACCACATCTGGCCATAGGAGTTTGGGAAGGGGGGAATGTTGGGTAAGAGAACAGGTAATGGGATTCAATGAGCCACAACCGGGAATGGAAACTTGGAGGAGACAGGGAGCTGGAGAAAGAACTGAGGGAGATCACAAACGATCTAGAATTTAGGGAGAAAATAGGAGAGAATATAGGAGATAACTATTGATAAATCTCAGAGAATACAGTGACCCCTAGCTGTTATCAATATTACTTAAAGATTTAAAATACCTGAAATAGAGCCCATTTCAGCACATTGTTCTTGACTAAAACAAAAGCTGAGATAGTCTAGGGGAGTTTAAGAAATTACTTTCCCAGATTGTTGGAAATCAGTCAGACAAAATTAGAAATTCACCTGTTTGGATTTGAATCATTTCTAATCATTAGATAAATATGTTAATTAATTCAGTGTGGGAGAGTCATAGCACAATGTGTACATATATGAAATCATCATATTATACACTTTAAATATTTTATAATTTTGTCAACTATACCTCAATAAAATAATAAAGAAAATAAAAATCAATTACAATAACTTATTCAGTTATACTCAGTATTATGTCTATACACATACATACAAGCATTAAGAACAAATTAAATGCACTGAAATTCTGTTATTAGTATGTTTACTGTAGAATTTACAGTCTCCTACACATGGGCTCTAGCTGTTCCCTCTCTTGGAATGGCTCCTTCTCTTACTCCCTCTGTTCAAATCCTGTCCTATATGTGAGGCCTCCCCCAACTGCACTCTTTTAAATCTCAACACTCACCTTCCTGGAATATAACTCACCCTACTGTCCACTTTATTAATTATTAATTGTCTTCCAAAGCATTTGTCACTATCCAACATATGATGTGTGTTACTAATTTATGTATTTTTTTGACAATTTTCTCTCCATAACATAATGTTCACGAGATTGATAATTTTATTCTTTTCTCTTTTCTTCAAGGTTGTTTCTCTAGCAGTTAGTACACTGCTTGTTATTCGTAAGCATTTGATGACTATCTGCAGAATAAATAAATTACTGAATCCTTAACAAGGAATAACAGTAGGAAATAACATCCCCTCTGTTGTATTACCCCTATTTTTGAGTTAATGCTATAAGTTTGGAGTTGCTTGCTCACCTGGTATGAGATCCTCTACCTTTTTCCAACTGCATTCATCATGGTTTTGAAATGAGGCCTTCTACAACAGGACATTCTTTTTTTTTTTTTTTTTTTTTTTTTTTTTACCATTTCCATCCACTTATTCTAAATTTACATTTAATTTTTTTATATTTTTGAAATTGTTCACAATTCTGCCGGTTATTAACCTTTGACAGCCACTTTTATTTTATTTTTTTCAGATATTTTATTTATTTATGTATTGATGTATTGATGTATTTATTTATTTTAGAGAGAAAGAGAGAGAGGGAGAGCACATGTGTGCACATGAGTGCAGGGAGGAGAGGATGGGGAGGGAGACTAACAAGAAGACTCAGAGCAAAGCACCGAGCCCAACAGGCAGGGCTCCATCCCACAACCCTGAGATTGCAACCTGAGCTGAAATCAAGAGTCCAGTGCTCAATAGACTGAGCCACCCAGGTGCCCCTTAAAATCACATTTTAAAAGCAAAGTCTATTTGAGGATATCACTTTTTAAAGATATCTTATATGTGCTGACAAAAGTTATTTTTTAATTTTTAACTGGGAGAATGGTTGTACTTGCTCAGGTCCATCCATTTTATTTTAAAGATATTACAGGAGAATTTCCCTGGCAGGGAGGCACATCAGGGGTTTGCAGGATCAGTGAGGCTGTTTCTGTAGAGCACCTGTTTGTTTACTTTCTGTCCCAGAGAGATTCTTAGCAGATGCCCTTGATGTCCTGGATGCCCCCAAGTCTTTCCTTTGGGAAGGCTCCTCTCTCTATGACTACTGTGTTCCAGAGTCTCCCCCCCAACCCTTGGGTTCCTCAACCTTCTATTATCAAGATTAGGGTAACACTACAGAAGCTTAAACTTCAGGCTTTCCAAGACCCTGTACCTAATTTTATATTTATAGTTTTTTGTAGTCTTTTTCTTATATCCTCTCCACCTTCCGTACACACATCAAGTTGTGTAAGCTTCAGACCCAATGTTTTAGTCAACTCAGGCTGCTAAACAAAACTATCATGAACTGGGTGGCCTAAACAAGACATTTATTTCTCACAGTTCTGGAGTCTGGGAAGTCTAAGACTAACAAGCTGGCTGATTCAGTTGCTGGTAAGGTCCCTCTTCCTGGTTATGTCCTCACTAGGCAGAAAGAGAGAGAGAGAGAGAGAACAAGCGCATGTTCCAGAGCTCTGTAGGGCCTCTTTTTAATAGAAGACTTAATCCCATTCAGGAAATCTTCATGCTATGACCTAATCACCTTCCAAAGGTTTACCTTCTAGTACGATCATATTGGGAATTGATATTTCAACATCTGAACATTGATGGGTGGGAGGAACACAAATTTCAGACCATAACACCTCTCAAAATCAGATTTTTCCTGTCCTTATTCCACAGAACTTTGTGCAGCCTGAAGAACTGACCATACGTTTTCATAAATACTTATCTATATGTGTATTGTGTTTATGCTGAATATGAACTTCTCAAGTCCAGGGTTCGTGTCCTATTATCTTTCTTCCCTGAGAGTGTGTCATGTAACTGGGTACACAGTAGTGCCTCAGTGTCCTAGAAAAGTGATTTGTTAAGAAAGAAATAGGCTCAAAGTTCCATGATTCCATCTTATCACCTTTTCATCCTATCATACAAGGCTGCACAGTTCCCTCCTGCTACCCATTCAGACACTTTCCTTTGGCTAAGAACTGGCTTAGGAAAGAGAGGTCACATTTTTCATTTCACTCTTCAGGTTTGAGTTAAACTGTTTATATACTGAGAGGGAGCCCAATGTCATGGAAAGCAGGATGAAATTGTTAGCTTTAGATGTAGAGAAACCATCTACTATTTGTACAACTCTGGAGGCATCACTTTCCATCTGTAAGCTTCAGTTTCCTTATTTATAATAGACAAACAAATAAGCAAACAAATAAACCAAAGGGGGTGAGAAGCCTGGGGGAAAGCAATATTTGACCTGTTAGTATCACAAGCTACTTGTTAGTAGGTGAAATTATATATATGAGAACCCTGACACAACATAAATGTAAAGTGTTAATATTATTTTGAAAAGTAAGGGGATGACTTTATTTATATAACTTTATTTATATAATAACATGGGTTAGCATTACTCTTTAGTTAAATGATAATGATCCCCCAAGTTCACAAATTTAAACTCCAGAATCATAAAATGACTCAAAGATCAAAAGAGAAAATACATAAATGCACTCATAATTAAAATGTCATAATAATAAAGTTTACTTGCTACTTTTGATTTCTCAGGGTTTAGAAACAAACAACTTGCTCAGCATACTTTGGCAGAACTTCTTTTTAAAAAACAAGGTTAACTACCAAATTATGAGGACAGCACATGGAAAAAAAAAACCGTAATGCTGCTAAATAAAGATATGAACACAAATTCTATATTGGAAATCAGACTAGTATGTTTTAAATTGAAGGTTGTGTGGCTTATTTTGTTGTTGTTGTTATTTTCTTCTTATATTGGATAATTTTCCCAAGAGTCTTAATATACTTAAAAAGGAGTTCCATTTTTTGGTTCTTTCCCCAAAAGTATGAGTATTTTTTTTTTAATTCTGTGACGTCTATTGACAGAGAAATAAATATATTCCTCTATTTTAGTCTTATTTAAATACATGGGGTACATAAAGGTGTGATTCACACTAAAAATAGATATTCCATGTTAAGAGATTATATGTTCAGGTTATAACATGTAGAAATATAGTAAGAAACTTACAGTTAATAGTGTATGTGAAATAATATTCCATGGCTATATACATTTTAACTGAGGGTATCAGTGTGTACTTTGTTGACCAACTAGTAGGAAACAAAGGGAATCATCTGCTGTGGGAGAAAGATAACTCTTCCTAATCATTCAAATCTCTAAGATTTACTACAAGAATAGCCCAGAGTTCTACCAGTTTTGGGAGAATCAAATTGATAGTAAGTCCACTGCTAACACCACGACATATGTTAATATTTCTAAAGTCAGTGTGTTAAAAAAATAAATACGTATATAGAGAGATAGGTAGATATAGATTAGATATAGATACAGATATAGATATAGATATAGATATAGATATAGATATAGATATATACCTCCCTCTTAATTCCAGGTAGATGGGTAGTTTTCAAAAGATTTTACTGGTGAAGTCAGTGCAAAAAATTGAAATAAAATATTAAAACAAAGCAAACAAAGCCAAAGCCCTGGCTTACAGAGCACAACATTGTTGTGCTAGGATAATTTAAGCCTCCTCGGGCTTCTTGGCTGACACTAGACGAGCACTCTTGTTCCTGTTCTTTCACTAATTGAGTTGACTTGGTTGAAACTCAAGGACATTGAGACTACCGAACTGAAATAGTTTCTGGAGCTGGTGTGAATCACAGCCCCTTGCAGAAACATCTCTGGGATTACTTTAGGAATATGAACAGGTCACTTTGGCACTCCGGTTCCAGGGTAGAGTGTATTTCTCCATTCAGCTTCCTTAGCTCCCTGGGAGATGGAAGATATTTCCATCTCTGGTCCCTGGCTTCTGCCCCCAAGTCTCAAATCTTTTTTTACTGAACCCATAAGCAAGTCAGCTTTCACCCAGGAACTCTTATACCTGGGCCCTCTCTTCTGCCATACTTTCTGCTTTCCTCTTTGGCTTATTTGAAACACATTTTACCCAGTGCATCTCAAATTATTAGAATGTAAAACAACAAAAAAAATGTTTACATGAGAAAAAGATTTCATGGTGAGATAAGTTTGAGGAAAATGAAACATTTTACAAAAGGAGATACACAAATGGCCAACAGATAAATGAAAAGTTGCTCAACATTACTGCCCATCAGGAAAATGCAAATAAAACCATAATGAGACATCACTCTGCACCTGTTATATGTATATTATTAAAAAAAAAAAAAGAGAGAGAGATAACAAATGCTAGTGAGGATGTGAAGAAAGGGAACTCTTATACACTGTTGGTGGGAATGTAAACTGGTCCAGATACTATGGAAAAGAGTGTGGAAATCCCTGAAGAAATTAAAAATAAAACTACCATATGGTCTAGTAATCCCACTTCTGGGTATACACAGGAAGGAAACTAAATCATTATCTCAAAGAGATAACTGTATTCTCATGTTCATTGCAGCATTATTCACAATAAGCATGATATGAAAAATATAATATACATATATAGTGTCCATTTTAACATTCACATCATAATAACGATGTATTAGATCTCTATTTAACAAAAAGGTGATATAATTATTTTGCAATGATGCAGGAAAAAGAAGTGGTTCCATAATAGAACATCATTACATAGTGTTATATTTTTTAAATTTTTTAAAATTTTTAAATTGTAGTAATAACAGAACAAAAAGTTAAAATGTTTCCCTCTGAGAGCAGAATTTTGGAGATGCTCTCTGTTCTCTGTTGGTTTGTTTGTTTGAATATAAACCTTTTAATAATGTTTGCCTTTTCAGTCAAATGCTTGTATCTGATAAAATAAAATTTGAGATAAAAATAAAAAAATTCTTTAAAAAGCCTATAAATCTTCAACATACAGTCCCTGTAGCTGACTGCTAAATAAGTGGGACAAACAGTGTAGACAATTAACCATGGAGAGCAGAACTCAGAGGGCTTACAGCCCTGGTGTCACAAAAATAGATTTGTAGACAGCAAACAATGAGAAGTTCCATGTGGCAAGATCAGAGGGTGCTGACGGGAAAACTAACTATAGAGCAGGTGGTGATGAGCCTTAAAGATCATGGTTAGTTGCTGGAACTCTACACTGTTGTCAGTAAGAAGCTAGAGGGCCTTGTAAACAGAAAAGAAAGAAAATTAAATTTACTTTTTAGAAAGATACCTGGCACCAAACTCTGGAAGAGAAAGAAATTGGGAATGCAGAATAATAAATAGCTGCTGCAGGAGTTTTGAGACATGATGAGAGTCACAGAGACAGTGGAAACAGAGAAAGATCCAATTCAGGAAATATTTCTAAGATAAAATCAGTAGCACTTCATGAAAAACTGGATGCGGAGCGTGAGGGACATAGTCCTGGGTAATTCTGAGCTTTCTAACAAAGGGAAGTTGAGATCCATAGAGTGAGACTAGACAAAGAAGACAATTCTGCTGCTGAGGATCTCTGAAAGAATCAACAGAACATGTGTCTGGCTGAAGGTGGCACACCCATGGGTTGGCATGGGTTCACACTTCACACAAAAGAAACTTTGTTAGATGTATAAAAGTGATTTTCCTTGTTTTTCCATGATAGAATTCAGCTTTGTTCATAAGACTTCGATTCCAGTTGAAGTAGAAAATGTCATCTTGCTATTTTTTTTTAAATTTTAAAAGATTTTATTTATTTATTTGACAGATCACAAGTAGGCAGAGAGGCAGGCAGAGAGAGGAAGGGAAGCAGCCTCCCCGCTAAGCAGAGAGCCAATGCGGGGCTCGATCCCAGGACCCTGGGACCATGACCCGAGCCGAAAGCAGAGGCCTTAACCCACTGAGCCACCCAGGTGCCCCTCATCTTACTATTTTAATGTGACTCAGTTGGTCCCAAGTAGATCTCAGTCAACTTTGGGTGACTATTTGGACTCTTGGATTTCTTTAGTTTCCTCTTCTCTTTTTCTTATTACTAGAAGAAGGGAACGATCTGTTTTTGGTTCAGGATGCCTAGTGAGGAAGGAGGGAGTTAGATGTGGTGGCTTGTGAATTTCCTGGCACAGAGGTAACATTGTCCATGGTCTTTTCATGGCCTTGGTCGCCCCAGCTTGTCCCCGCTGTCTTGCACAGTGACCTCAATCCTTAGTGCATTTGCTGCCAATGCCCATGGTCTTGCTACAGCCCCCACTTAGAGCCACATGTTATTCATCTTCCACCCCCCCAATGAATGGTCACTTTTTTTCTACAGGCCCTCAAAGCTATTTCCACACCTTACTCAAAGGGTTTTTGAATTTTCCAGTGTTTTCCCTACACTGTAGGCTGAAACTCATAAACCCACACTGCAGACACCTCCCACAGACTTAGCAACTCTGACAGCCATGCTGAACTCTAGGCTTCCCTTTTAAAAGTTAATATACATACAGGAAAAAACAAAAACCCCTTCTCTCTTAAACTGTCAGTATTGTTCTTTATTTTTCTCTGATTGAACAAAACTTATTTCTTAAGGATTTATGAGTTCTCATTTATTCTAGCTATGGAGATGATTATGCATATTGTATGGCTACTAAAAACACCCAGTTATGTTTTCAGTGCAAAACTATTACATGTTAATTTTTGTATTTAGGTCTCATAGTTCCATACTTACTTTACTAATCCACTGAGCCAATATTTTTATTTCAATTTGTGGTATATATTCTCTCTATATATACACATATATCTATCAATAGAGAAATAGATATAGTTACAGATATATAACTAAACAAATAACTTTCAATGATATCCTTTAGTGGGGATGGGAAGGCTATGGGATACACGAATCTGACAAATGGAAACCATGCCAAGACTATGGATATAAATAAAATGCACTAAGGACCAAGACTAATTGTTAAAATTTAGAGGACTGGTGTTCACCTTACTGAAGTTCAGCAAGAACAAATGATGGCACACATATCAGATACTGCACTCATAGTTATTTTAAGACATACCATGATTCCACTATATAGTCCCTAGTGAAGGGAAATAGAAGGTTTGCTGAAGAATTCAGAGAAAACAGACAGTAAAAAAATTGATCATAAAGGCAATTTTGATTTTTTCAAAAACTAGAAATGGCATGCATATTCTTTTAAGCAAAAGTATATACACACACAAATAGAAACTATTAGCAAAATAAGATAAAACATATAATACATAGCCTTCCACTTGGAAACTTGAAAGAAAATATTTTCTTAAAGAATTTAGGAGTGAAAAAATAAACTAAATGAAAAATGTATCAAAAATTAATCAAGTTTGACAATAATGAAAATTCTACATTTCAAAATCTAACAGATATAGCAAACTAAGATTAAATTAATAGCTTTAAACAATCACATAAACAAGTGAAGCATAAAAATTCAACTACAGGACAAAGAAAAATAATGATAAAATGAACCCAAAGCTCAGAAGAAAAATGTATAGATAAAAAGAGAATTATTTAGCCAGAAGATCAGGATGGTGGAGGAATAGGAGACTTAAATATCATCAGCTACCAGCAATTCAGCTAAATAGTTATCAAACCACTCTGAACACCTACAAACTCAATAGGAGATCAAAGAGAAGAAGAATAGCAATTCTAGGAACAGAAAAATGACCACTTTCTGGAAGGTAGGACGTGTGGCGAAGTGCATCTGAGTCAATATACGGGAAGAGAGACTGTGAGTAGAGAGGCCAGCTCTCGGCAAGCGGTAGAGCAGCAGAGCATAAAAATCAGAACTTTTAGAAGTATGCTGCACTGAGGGACATTGCTCCAGAGGCTAAGCAGGCGATGGAGCCCTTGTGGGGACAGTGTGGTCTCAGGATCCACGGGGTCACAAAAAGACTGGGGGTGTCTAAGTATGGCAGAACTCCCAGGTATTGAAGTGGGGAAGCCAGCTGCAGAGATGTAGATGAGGAGGGGGCTCTCAGTTGGGGGTTACCTTAAACCACTATCAAAGGCACAGTTGGGCCACTGCTTTTCAAGCAGGGACCCACAAGTGGCAAATCCTTCTTCTTCTAGGAGGAGTGGCACAGGAATGTGCTAAAGGAATCTGTTGGTTTGGAGACTCCAAATGAGTTCATGTGCCAGAGATAGAAATGCTCAGTCACAGGCTGGGTGAGCATAGAGTTTGGCCAGAGACCAGGGAGACAGGAGTGACTAATGGCTTTTCTTTAAGGGCACTCTGAGGAGTGGGGCTCTGAGCTCTTGGCTCCTCTGGGTGGGAGATTGGGTGATTGCCATTTTCAATCTCATCCTCCAAAACTGTATGGAAAGGATTCAGGGAATAAAAGCCACCAAGAGCAAACCCAGCAGATTACTTGGCCTGGCCTCTGGCAGGAGAGGTGTAATTCTGCCTGGGGCAAAGACATTTGAGAATCATTGCAATAGGCCCCTCCTCTAGAAGATCAGCAAGAACATCCAGCCAAGACTAAGTTCACTGATCAATGAGAACTGCAGAACTCCAAAACTAGAGTACAGCAACACATAGAATTCATGACTTTTCCCCCCATGATTCTTTAGTATTTCAAAGTTAAATTTTTAAAATTTTTTTGATTATTTTATTTTTATAAAAATTCCCTTTCCTATTTTAACATTTTTAAATATTTTATCTTATTTTATTTTATCTCCTTTTTAAAAAATCTTTTTTAAAAAATTTATTGTTATAGTCATATTTTATCCCTTCATTGTATTTAAACTCATTTTTTGTATGCATATAGGTTTTTCTTTCATTAAAATTTTGGGCTACAATTCCTTCTAACAGATCAAAATATACTCTAAATCTAGTGCATAGCTTTATTCTAGTCTCCAGCCTGATCACATTCATTCCTCTTCTTTTTTTCTTTTTTCGACCAACTTCTTATATTATGAATTCCTTTTTTAGAATCTTTCTTAATTTTCATCTTTATAGACATATTCCACCCCTTCATCATGTTTACCCTTATTTGTGTGTGTGTGTGTGTGTGTGTATATATATATATATATATATATATATATATATATATACATAAAACTAAGTTTTTCTGTCTTTAAAACTTTGGGAGGCAGTTTCTTCTAATAGACCAAAATACACCCCAAATCAAGTATGTGGCTCTCTTCTATTCATAGGTCTAATATCTATATCTATATTTATATCTTTATCAGTTTCTATATCTCTCTCTATATACATTTTTTTCTCTTTTTCCCTTTCTTCTCCCTCCCAGTTTGGGGTCTTCTCCAATTTGGTTAGTGTGTATTTTTCTGAGGTCGTTGCTACCCTTCCCTTTTAGTATTTTGTTCTCACAATCATTTCTTCTTATCTGGATAAAATGACAAGGTGGAAAAACTCACCCCCAGAAAAAGAGGCAGTACTGATGGCTAGGGACCTAATCAATATGGGTATTAGTAAGATGTCAGAACTAGAATTCAGCATGATGATGAACAAGGTGCTAGCTGGGCTCAAAAAAAGAATGGAGGATACTAGAAAATCCCTTTCTGTAGAAATAAAAGAACTAAAATCTGACCAAATTGAAATTTTTTAAAAAAGCTATTAATGAGAGGCAGTAAAAAATGGAGACTCTTACTGCTAGGATAGGATAAATAAGGCAGAAGAGAGAATTAGTGATATAGAAGACCAAATGATGAATAAAAAAGAAGGTGAGCAAAAGAGAGACAAATAGCCACTGGACCATGAGGAGAGAATTTGAGAGATAAGTGGTATCATAAGATGAATCAATATTAAAATAACTGGGATCCCAGAAGAAGAAGAAAGAGAGAGAGGGCAGAAGGTATATTAGAGAGAATTATAGCAGAGAATTTCCCTAATTTGGTGAAGGGAACAAGCATCAAAATCTGGGAGGCACAGACATCATCAGGTCCACACCCCATCATCTAATAGTAAAGCTTATAAGTCTCAGTGGCAAAGAGAAATTCCTGAAAGAAGTTCAAGACAAGAGGTTTGTAAAACACAATGCTAGATATATTAGACTGGCAACAGACCTATCCACAGAAACCTGGCAGGCCAAAAAGAACTGGCATGATATATTTAGAGAACTAAATGAGAAAAATATGCAGTCAAGAATACTATACCAGCTAGGCTGTCATTGAAAATAGAAGGAGAGATAAAAAGCTTCCAGGACAAACAGAAACTAAAAGAATTTGCAAACGCCAAGCTGGCCCTATAGGAGATATTGACAGGAGTCCTCTACGCAAAGACAGAGCCTAAAAATAGCAGACCATAAAGGAACAGAGACAATATACAGTAACAGTCACCTAACAGGCAATACAATGGCACTAAATTCATATCTCTAAATAGCTACCTTGAATGTAAATGGGCTAAATGCCCCCAATCAAATGACACAGGGCATCAGAATGGATGAAAAAACAAGACCCATCAATATGCTGTCTGCAAGAAACTTGTTTTAGACCCAAAGACACCTCCAGATTTAAAGTGAGGGCCTGGAAAACAATTTACCATGCTAATGGGCATTAAAAGAAAGCTGTGGTGACAATCCTTATTTCAGACAAATTAGATTTTAAACCAAAGACTATAATAAGAGGTAAGGAAGGACACTGTATCATACTTAAAGGATCTGTCCAACAAGAAGGTCTAACAATTTTAAATATCTGTGCCCCTAACATAGGAGCAGCCCATTATATAAACCAATTAAAACAAAATCAAAGGAACACATTGGCAATAATTCAATAATAGTAGGGGACTTTAACACTCCCCTCACTGAAATCGACAGATCATCTAAGCAAAAGATCAACAAGGAAATAAAGGCTTTAAATTACACACTGGACCAGATGGACATCACAGATGTATTCAGAACATTCCATCTCAAAGCAACAGAATACACATTCTTCTCTAGTGCACATAGAACATTCTCCAGAATAGATCACATCCCGGTCTCAACTGGTACCAAAGACTGGGATCATTCCCTGCATATTTTCAGACCACAATGTTTTGAAACTAGAACTCAACCACAAGAGGAAAGTTGGAAAGAACTCCAATACATGGAGGCTAAACAGCAGCCTATTTAAGAATGAATGGGTCAACCGGGAAATTAAAGAAGAAATTTTTTTAAAAATCCTGGAAACAAATAAAAACGAAAACACAACTGTTCAAAATCTTTGGGGCACAACAAAGAGGGTCCTGCGAGGACCTTTCTCAAGAAGCAAGAAAGGTCTCAAGTATACAACCTAACCCTACACCTAAAGGAGCTGGAGAAAGAACAGCAAAGAAAACCTAAACTCAGCAGGAGAAGAGAAATTATAAAGATCAGAGCAGAAATCAATGAACTAGAAACCAAAAGAATGGTAGAACAAATCAACAAAATTAGGAGCTGGTTCTTGGAAAGAATTAAAAAGATTGATAAACTTCTGGCCAGACTTCTCAAAAAGAAAAGAGAAAGGACCCAAATTAATAAAATCATGAATGAAAGGAGATATCACAACAAACATGAAAGAAATACAAACAATTATAAGAACATATTATGAACAACGCTACACCAGCAAATCTGACAATCTGGAAGAAATGGATGCATTCCTAGAGACATATAAACTGCCAAAACTTAACCAGGAAAAAACAGAAAACCTGAACAAACCTATAAACAGTAAGGAGATTGAAGCAGTCATCAAAAATCTCCCAACAAACAAGAGTTCGGGGCCAGACAGCTTCCCAGGGGAATTCTACCAAACATTTAAAGTAGAATTAATTACCTAGTCTCCTGAAACTCTTCCAAAAAGTAGAAATGGAAGGAAAACTTCTAAACTCATTTTATGAGGCCAGCATTAGCTTGGTCCACAAACCAGACGAAGACTCCATCAAAAAGGAGAATTACAGACCAATATCTTTGATGAACGTGGATGCAAAAATTCTCATGAATATACTAGCCAATAGAATCCAACAGTACATTAAAAGGATTATTCACTGTGACCAAGTGGGATTTATTCCTGGGCTGCAAGATTGGTTCAACATCTGCTAAATCAATCAAGGTGATTCAATACATTAAGAAAAGAAAGAATAAGAACCATATGATACTTTCAACAGATGCTGAAAAAACATGTGAATCAGCAAAGAATCAGCAAAAGAATCAGCAAAGAAGATTTCAAATTCTCACTCTTTGCAGATGATATGATACTTTATGTGGAAAACCCAAAGACTCCACTCCAAAACTGCTAGAACTCATACAGGAATTCAGTAAAGTGTCAGGATATAAAATTAATGCACAGAAATCAGTTGCATTTTTAAAAACCAACAGCAAGGCAGAAGAAATAGAAATTAAAGGGTCAATCCCATTTACAATTGCACCCAAAACCATAAGATGCCCAGGAATAAACCTAACCAAAGAGGCAAAGAATTTGTACTTAGAAAACTATAAAGTACTCATGAAAAAAGTTGAGGAAGACACAAAGAAATGGAAAAATGTTCCATGCTCAAGGATTGGAAGAACAAATATTGTGGAAATGTCTATGCTAACTAAAGCAATCTACACTTTTAATGCAATCCCTATCAAAATACCTTCAGCTTTTTTTTTTTTTCAAATTATTGGAAGAAATAATCCTAAAATTTATATGGAACCAGAAAAGACCCCACATAGCCAGAGGAATATTGAAAAAGGAGCCAAAGTTGGTGGCATCCCAATTCCAGACTTCAAGCTCTATTACAAAGCTGTCATCATCAAGACAGTATGGTACTGGCACAAAAACAGACACATAGATCAATGGAACAGAATAGAGAGCCCAGAAATGGACCCTCAACTCTATGGTCAACTAATCTTCGACAAAGCAGGAAGGAATGTCCAATGGAAAAAAGACAGCCTCTTCAACAAATTGTGTTGGAAGAATTGGACAGCCACAAGCAGAAGAACAAAACTGGACCATTTCCTTACATCACACATGAAAATAGACTCAAAATGGATGAAGGACCTCAATGTGAGACAGGAATCCATCAAAATCCTTGAAGGGAACACAGGCAACAACCTCTTTGACCTGAGCCACAGCAATTTCTTCCCAGAAACATTGCCAAAGCAAGGGAAGCAAGAGCAAAAATGAACTATGGGGACTTAATTCAGATCAAAAGCTTTTGCACAGCAAAGGAAAGAGTCAACAAAACCAAAAGACAAGAAATGGGCAGAAGGAATGAACAGACATTTCTGCAAAGAAGACATCCAAATGGCCTATAGACAGATGAAAAAATGTTCGATAGCTGCCATCGGGAAATACAAATCAAAACCGCAGTGAGATATCACCTCACACCACTCAGAACGGCTAACATTAACAAATCAGGAAATGACAGATGTTGTCGAGGATGCCGAGAAAAGGTAACCCTCCTATGCTGTTGGTGGAAATGCAAGTTTGTGCAACCACTCTGGAAAACTGTATGGAGTTTCCTCAAAAAGTTGAAAATAGAGTTACCCTATGATCTGGTGCAATCGCACTCCTGGGTATTTACCCTAAAGATACAAATGTAGTAATTGGAAGGGTCACATGTACCCGAATGTTTATAGCAGCAATGTCCACAATAACCAGAAATGATGGAACCTAGATTTCCATCAACAGGGAAATGTAAAAAGAAAAATTGGCACATATATATATACACACACACACACACACACACACACACACACACACACACTGGAATACTGCACAGCCATCAAACACCAAAATCTTGCCATTTGAAATGACATGGATGGAACTAGAGGGTGTTATGCTAAGTGAAATAAGTCAATCAAAGATATTTATCATATGATCTCTCTGATAGGAGGAATTTGAGAGGCAGGGCAGGAGGTCGTGGGAGGAACGGAGGGAAAAAATGAAACAAGATGGGACTGGGGAGAGGAACAAACCGCAAAAGACTCTTAATCTCAGGAAACAAACTGAGGGTTGCTGGGGAGTGGGGGTGGGAGGGATAGGGTGGTTGGGTGATGGACACTGGGAAGCGTATGTGCTATGGTGAGAGCTGTGAATCATGTGAAACTGATGAATCACAGACCTGTACCCCTGAAGCAAATAATACATTATATGTTAATAAAAAAGAGTTATTTAAAAAGAAGCAAAAAAATATAATTTCTAAGAGTTGTTGAAAATGCCAAAAATATTAAAAATGATATAACCAACCACATGTAAGTACACAAGCAAATAAAATACATATGCTGAATGAGTAATCACAGGTATTTGGGAATTAAAAGAAGTGTAAGATATTGTCTTGCTTAAAGTTATGCAATTACATTTGAAAAACTAATTAAAGTAAAAATTTTCTTCAAAATCAACCTGAGAAAAGCTAGAAAATGGAAAGATACAAAAGCTGCGGGAAAAGTATTGAAAAGACCTTCTCCTCACACAAAACATAAGAGGTACAAATGGCAAAATATATAATTCCTACTGAAGCTTTTTTACATCATTTCAGAGTATCACAGGAAGGGAAAGTGTTCACAATTTTTCATAAATCCAGTACCATATTGGCACGAAAAGCAATTAAAATATAACAAAATCAATTTTATATCATAAAAATTTAGCAAGTTCTGTATGAAAATGATACTAAAAAGAACTGCCAAAAAAATGGAAAAACTGTGGAAAGATCAGTGTTTAATATGTATTCCAGACAAGGAGCTAATATATTTAATAATTAAGAGGTTATTTAAATATGGAAGCAAGAAACCAACAAGCAAATAGGAAAACAGGTAAACATTTGAGATTACTTTCTTTTTTTCTTTTTTAATTTATTGTCTATAACTTTTTTTTTTAAGATTTTATTTATTTATTTGTCATAGAGAGAGAGAGAGCACAAACAGGCAGAGTGACAGGCAGAGGCAGAGAGAAGCAGTCTCCCCACCAAACAAGGAGCATGATGCAGGACTCGATCTTGAGATTACTTTCAATTAATGCTAAAAACCACTCACAATATGAAAAATACAATTTAATCTATAATGAAGTATCATTTTTTTCTGACCAAATATGCAAAAACTGAAAATTATTGACAATTATTGCCAAATTATTGACAATAAGTAGTATTTTCGCCAGGGCGTGGATGTGAATTTGAGATAAATTAAAATTTCCTTTAAAATTTTTTAATGCATTTTCTCTTTGATGTAATAATTTTACTTTTATACATTTAACCTATACATAAATGCACAGTGTGCATTTCAAAACTCAACTTAGCATTTTTATAGTAAGAAAAATCAGAAACAATTGAAACGTCTATCAATAAGTTAAAGTGTATAAATTCATATAAATGTGTGCATTTTATAATCAGTAAAAACAATGAGTCAGGTCCTTGTTATTGGTGGGGACTGATTTCCCAAATATGTTAAAAGAGAAAAAGCAAGATGCAGAACAGTCTGCACATGTTGTTGCTTGTGCCAGAAATGGACAATAGGCACACATGGATACATTCTTTAATTTGCATTGAATGTCTGTAAGATGATACACAAGAAACTGGCAAGGACCTTTGCCTCTGAGGAGTTACTTTGTATTGCTTAATTTTGTTCTTAATGTGTGCATGAATTATTTATTTAAGCAAAGAAAGAAAAAAAGAGAGGGAGAAAAGAAGGAAGGAGGGAGTGTGGGAAGGAAGGAAGGAAGCGGAGAAGGAAGGAAAGAAGCAGCCACTGGAGGAAGGCAACGAGTTAAGTTTGAGACCAGCTAAGTATGGGCTGCCTCCGGGAATACATTTTTGGTCAGCAGACTTAATTCCTGCCTAGTGAATGAGAAAGAGACTAGAGTTTAAAAATGTGTGATCTTTCTCAGTGTAGGAGAAGTTGGAGGAATGGGTAAGATCACCTTGCGAGAGAATAGAAGTATTAACATAGGAAATGTGAGAAATGCAGCAATTAAACAGCAGTCAGAGGAAGAGAGGCCAGCAAACGTCACAGACGAATGGCCAGATGAAGGGAAACTACACTAAACGGGAAGGTGTTTCAAGAAAACACACAGCCTTCCACAAGATTTCATGCCACTGAAAAAACCATGTGGTGTACCATATGAACAGTGAATGAAACCCAGACCAGAAATCCTTTTGTTCATATATTAAATAAAGTGCATAAATGCTTATGTGCAGACAAGAAATACTACATTTTGAATTGGCAAAGTAGGCCGTATCCCTAGTTATCATAATTCTTATTTTTGCTTTATAGGGGACTAAGAAAGAATCCTACAAAAATACAGCATTTGGTCTCATGAATCAAAGGGTGAATGAATTTACAGTGTTTGACATAATATAGGCTATGAGGAGGTAGCTGTTAGGTAAATCTTGAAAAGCACAATTGCTTTGTCAGTCTCAACATACAAAATATGAATAGTTCAATAATTATATCCTACATCCACAAATTAAATCAAGCGGCTATTATATTGAAAATCAGCAAAAGTTAATATGATCTGTAAATTGCTTTGGGGAGTGGAAACATTTTAACAATATTAACTTTTGCAATTCAGAATATAGAATATCTTTCAATTTGTTTGTATTTTTAAATGTCCTTTCACCAATGTTTTATAATTTTCATAATACAAGTTTTTCATCTCTTTGGTTAATTTCTAAGTATTTTGTTGTTGTTGTTGTTGTTGTTGTTGCTAATGTACATAGGATTATTTTCTTAGTTTCCTTCTTGATATATTTCCTTAAAATAGAAATGTTACTGATTTTGTATATTGATTATCCAATTCCTCATTAAATACATCCTATTATTTTGTGAAATCTTTAAAAAAAAAAAAAAGAAAATCAGCTATGAGAGAGGGTTACATTTATATCCTTTCTTCCACCTAATTGTAAGCAGTGAATTTAAGACATGTGGTGATTTTTGAGATGTGGTGCGGGAAAGTTTGGGGAAGGGGAAAAGGAGGCTGAGATGCGGGGAGGAGCTGTTCCTGTGTCACCACCATTGTGTCCCACACAGATAATTGTGCAATTCACAAAGAAAGAGTAATACACTCAATTGAACAGTGTCTAATTTCCATATTAAAATGGATTTAAGATGACATCGAATAAGTAGCTTTTGTGAAGGAATGGAGGCACTTGGGCAGACATTTTGGCAGCTTCCTAAAAAAGTAAACATATTCTTGCCATATGACTCATTAATCACTCTCCAAGGTATTTGAATTGAAAACTTACGTCCACTTAAAAGCCTGTACATGAATGTTTATAGCAACTTTATTCATATTTGCCAAAACTTGGAAGCAACCAAGAGATCCTTCACTAGGTGATGGAGTCAACCTTAACAAGGACCTGAAAGCTGTTGCTTTAAAATAGAATCATTAAGAAAGATAGCAATTGGGGTGCAGGGGTGGGGCTCAGGTGTTCAGCATCTGCCTTCCACTCAGTTCATGATCCCAGGGTCCTGGAATCAAGCCCCATGTCCTTGGGCTCCCTGTTAGCGGGAAGTCTGCTATTTCCTCTCCCCTCTGTTTGTGCTCTCTCTTTCTCTCTTAAATAAATAAATAAAATCTTTAAAAGAAAAATAAAAAATAGTGATCAATCAAAATACTTGGAATATTTAGAACCTGACATCACTATTGAGCCTCTAAGTGTGGAAAGAATATATTTATTTCTTTTTATATCTTTAGGCAATTTTAAGAAATATTTTTTCTTTTATTTCTTAGTTTGTGTTTCAAAAGCTTGATTTTGGACAATTTGGATACCTTGCAATTAACTACATGTCAGGTAGATGTGGCCACAAATGATTTGTACAGAATTGTTGCTTATCGTATACTTCCTTTTTTTCACTGTTTTTATTCTTACATAACCAAAATACACCATAGGTCATGAGTTCAAACAAAGCCACAACCCATTTATAGTTTCCCCCAATCATGCCCACTGTAAATTAACCCAGCTGTTGATTGGCTTTCCAGTTTTAAGAACCCATTGTAGCTTTGCTGAATATTAGGAGATATTTTGAGCTTTGTGTGCTGGGTGCAGTTGGAAGTCACTGAAACATGACTTCCTCAGAGGGGAAAGAGTTTTTGGCCACAAGATAACTCTTACCAAAGTTTTGATGAGTTAAGTGTAAATGAATCAGAAACATATTATGTTTCCCTTGAAGTACTCAGGATTTAAAAATTAAGGGGCAAATGGCTTGGCAAAATGTCTTAAGAGACTTTGCCAAACCCAAATATTAAAAAAAGAATAGTTTGGGTATTTTCAGAATTCTAAATGCTACCAGTTTTGCCTATAACTAATTTTTATAGTTTGACATTGAATCATGGAATCTAGTGGAATCAAATAGAAAATTCTGAGGAAAAGTAGATTACTACCTTATTGCCACTCACTAGTGTTTTCTATAATTAGTGTTTTCTGTAATTAGTTCCTAATATATTTTAAATCTACACTCAAAACAAAAATTTTCTATTCCACCCAGGTTCACATGCTGCCTCCTCTAGTTCGTTACTCGCTGTTTGAGCTCGAACAAGTAACTTAACCTCTCTGTGCCTCAGATTCCTTATCTTTAAAATGAACATTGTTGCAATGAGCACTGGGTGTTATGTGTAAGCGATGAATCACAAAATTCTACTCCTGAAACCAATATCACACTATATGTTAGCTAACTAGAATTCAAGTAAAAACTTCATACAAAAAGAAGAAGAAGAAGAAGAAGAAGAAGAAGAAGAAGAAGAAGAAGAAAAAGAAGAAGAAGATGATGATAAGGAAGAAGAAGGCAGAGGAGGAGGAAAAAAATGAACATAATTATATAGTATTGCCTGCATATGTAATATATTGAAGACCCCTAAGCAGTATTAGGAACATAATATGTGCTCAATAAATAATCAATATTGTTAAAGGGTACAGTTGCTTCAGTTACCAAAGATAAGCCACTTATAAATAACTTTGCTTCCCTGATCCTTACTGGAGTTGAAAGAATTAAATATCCAGATTCTAATTATGGTATTTGGCTTCAAGTCCCAACCCAGTTTTTTAATGAACTCTCTAGTTACTTCTCTCCTCTCAATACTATTCCTGTGAGGTTGCTTTTACTCCCCACCTTCAAAAGAGGAATTGTCGTCACTAGATCTGTATGGGCAGTTGGGACCATGTTCTCTATTTCTCTGCTCCTGCAGTCCCAAGATTTACAACATGGTGGTAACTCCATCCCTTTATGTTCTTTATGAGGAAGAGAGGAGCTATCAAAACACATTCCCCAATTTCTGCATACACCCGTACCCCAACTCTTGATATCACCAGTAGAATCATTGCTACCAGAAAGGAAGTCATAAATCTCATTTTGAGGTGATAGCAGTTCCCTGAGATAGTGTTTAAAACTAATCTTTTGTCATTCATGCATTTATTTATCAAATATATACTGAGAATGAATGACTATTTGATCTATTAGAGGAACCAGGGTTTTTGATTTGTTTTATTTTGTTTTATTCTGTTTTTTAGAGAAAGGGAGAGAGATGGGGGAGGGGAGAGAAACAATCTTAAGCAGACTCCACACCCTGTGTGGAGTCCCATGCAGGGTTCAATCTCACGACCTTGAGATCATGACCAGAGCAGAAATCAAGAGTCAGATGCTTAACTCACTGAACCACCCAGGCTCCCCTGGAGGAACCAGATTTTATGAAAGACAGTCAAATCTATTTATCTTGCCACTCAGAATAATGCTATGTAGCTGAGGAGATGATGCAGCCATAAATCTTGGTATTATAGAGCAGAGTACCTTTAAAAAAGAGACTGAGTGGAACAGGCATGTTGGAGAAGGCAGCAAAGGCTGAGAGCTCTCTGCAAGCTGAAAGGGTCCAGAAAGGTTCGAGGAAAAGGTGGAACAGAGAGCTGAATGTTGTGATGTCAAACAGTTATTAAATAGATTGAAAGAGAAGACAAGGACATTCTGAGAACCCAGAAGACAAAAACTTGAGGGGGAGGAAATTCACGTGAGACAGCAATAAGTCACAGCTGCCTGGAAGAGAGCATGGTAAGGAATCAGACTAATGACTTTGAGGATGGTCTACATAGGGGGAATACAGACAAAGTAAATTGTGCTTGAAGTATATACAGTCCTAAATGAAGCTATTAGCTGGTGTTGAATGAATAAGAACACCCAAGGTAAACTGGGTCATGAAAGAGGTGCCTGACCTGTATCTCTAGTTCTCTTGGTAGGATCTGGTAGTGCCAGAGAGTATTCCAGACACTGAGAAGCAGCAGTGAAGAAAACAAAGAAACCTTTAGGTGGTTCATTCTAGAAAGGGAGGGAAAATAGGAAAAAACACAATTATATCATTTGTCTTATGACCATAAGTATGATGAAGAAAAACAAGCCTGAGACGGTGGGGATGGTTACCATTACATGCTACACTCTCACTACACTACACTGCTATTCTTTGTTTACAGGATAATTTTTGCCTCTATTCCTCTAGAAGCTTTCATTCTGTCCAGAGATAGGACTGTAAAAGATGATACATGAGTGACTCATATTCAAATGTTTTCCTTTTATGAATGATGAAACTGTAGTTCATGATAGCAAATAAGTATTTCAGTTCTATTTGAACTCAGGAATATATATATATATATATTTTTTTTTTCATGTAATTAAAATGCTCAAGAGTCTTAATTTTAGTGTCCTGAGAGTCTGAAAATTGGCCTCAACTCTCCTGAATATTTTCACACAGGTTATATGAGTGTTTCTATATAAAGGAAACTCCAACTGACCCACTTGATACCCAGAGTCTCCAAGTTTCAAGGCAGGACTTTCACAAATGTTTGTGATTAAATACAGGAAGGCAGCAAGTGACAAAGGGTCAGTTGGAAGTTGTCAACTTTTCCAGGAGAAAAAAAATCTTATATTAAGGAAGAAGTTACATATATCAGTTGATTAACAAAATTGCTTTTTAAATTCTAGGGACATAAATCTAACTGTGAGAAATTTTAACAAAAATTTTACAAAGATTTACCAAAAGAAAGTTCCAAGAAGAATTGTATTACTAGCCAGGAGAATTTGTTCTGTAAACTTTGCAAAGTCACTCTTTGTACATGCTGTTTCTTTGGCCTGGAATGCTCTTCCCTTTAACTAATGAAACTCTTACCATTTACAGTTCACTTTATGGTCTACCACTGTTTCTCTGATAGCACGCCCATGTAGATTTCAGTGCAGTGTGTTCCTATCAAACACTGAGATTTCTTCTGTTGCTGATTTTTTCATCAGAAATGTAACAACTCAAACCTGATTCTCATTTCCATTTTTCATGGTTGGTGGAAGTTTGTCCTGAAATCTGTCTGTTTCTCAGTTAATGTGAAAAGGAGGCTCATTCAGGAGTCACTAACGTTTCCAGGCAGATTTGGAAGTTATTGGATCAGAAATTATGATTACCATTGTTAAAATGAGGTGTAGCTTGAAATATAATACGATTTTCTTTATGTTAAGATTGCACATTGACTATAGAAGCAATGAATCAAATGAAGACTGATGAATTCATTCATGCATGCTTCAATTGTGCATTCAAGCATGGTAATTGAATAGAATAGAGTTATTATAATTTCTTAAAAATTATCTAAACATATGATATAGGAGAGAGCAATTACCTGCCGTCAAAGATTTTGAGAATTTTGGTCAGAATTCTCATGGAGAGGCTGAGATCATTGAACTGAGATGAGACATCTACAATAAAAACATAAAATAATATTTTAATGGTTTTCTCAAGATGAAAGAGAAGATTGCTCTTCCAGGCTTCTAATAGTTTTGTTCACTGGCAGGATTTTTTACTAAGAAACTTATAAGTCGGTTTTAATACTTGCCCATAAAAAGAAAGGAATTGAAATTCTGAATTAATTTTCATTATGCCCTTCCGAGATATTTGGCTAAAGTTGAACCATATTATAAAGTATTTAGTTATTATTATTATTTTTTAATTAAGGTGGCTATCTATAAAGTATTGAGGTTTAATCAATCACCTCTGTGACATTGGAGAATCCAATTTGTTGATTTTGCCACTTGTATTTAAGATTAAATTCCTTTTCATCCCTAACTTTGTACAATTACTAAATAAAAATTTGACTTTTTCAAAATAAACTGAAAATGTTTATAAAGCAGTTTAAGTTCTTCTCTTGATAAAACATGAGCATAAATATCATTGTGAAACTCTGGACTTAAAAACTTCTGATAATACACCTTTTTGGGGGGTCTGGATTTTTTTTCAGTCAATATTATTTTGAAATTCATCAGTATCTGTTTATCTGTTTATCATGTACAGCATATAATTTAATGCATAAAACTCTAGTAAAATATATACAGAAAACCAGTTAGGGATGCCTGGGATCAAGGAGAGGGCTAAGGAAGCCAATACAAAAGAGCATGGGAAAGTTTGGTAGTAATGGAGACATTCTGTTCCTTATTTTATTGTGCTAATAGTTTCCTAAGTACACACAACACTTATCCAGCTGGATAATTTAAATATGGGGAGTTTGTTGTATGTTAATTATAGCTCAAAAGAGCTGTTTAAAAACTCATGAAAATAAGCTTTTCTCATTCCTTTTTTTTGTAAGATAAATCACTCTGGTACTTCTTAAATTTCTAGTCTATTAAATTTATTAATTATATCATATTTTCAAAAATTTTGTCTTACAGAGTCTATGAAAAAAATTTTGAAAACTTTCACTAAACAATGTATAAGCATATACACATCCAGATGATATAACCTCAGTCTGATTTATGGCTTATTGTTAAGGACAAAAAAAGTTGAAAATCATGATTTATGCTCTTCAAAAAAGCATAAGAACTAAGTCTGAAATTCATCGTTATGTGGTCAAGTTATAGTGGCTGTGATATTTGGGGCCACCTGGCTCTGTTCAAGTCCCTTCTATGAAAGCACTATGAAACTCAAAACTGGGAGAGACCAATGGTGAACTAAGAAGGGGTCAGAATGTTCTCTGTGAATACCAGCTTTTATGAAATATCAGTTCTCTGACAACATCAAAATTAATCAATAAGTAGCTTAGTTAATCAATAATTAGCTTATAATCCAATAATAACAAAATAAACAAAATCTTAGGTTATCTTAACATGCATTGGAGTTACCATTAAAAATATATCAATTTATATATTAAATTGAAAATTTAAAATATAACTAAATCGATTTTTACTGGTAACCCCAATATACTATTGGTAACACTAAGAGTATATTATTGATATTACCAATAATATATTATGGTAATACTAATATGTCTTATTGAAAAAGTTGTTTTGTGGTCTTAACACATGCAGTTTGGGTTAGTGGATGCTTCTGGCCAACAGACTTTCTGGATTCTCTGTTTTGAAGTGCCCCTCATCCCTTGGATGCAGCCTATCCTCACAGTCGCAGCTCCTGCCTCTGTTTCAGGAGACCCTTGTTTCAATCTGCATGTTGCTACATGCAGTTTCTCAAAACTACTAGGGACTTTTGTTTCTCAAAAGTACTAAGGACTTTTGTACTTCTGTCTCTTTTCCTATACTGTCTTCTATCTCAAGCCACAAAGTACATCTGGAAAAGGCAGTTTTCAAGCACCAGATTTAAACATTGAGTGAAATAATTTAAGTAAAAAAAAAGAAGTATCCAGTGGCTCTATGCAAAGTCAATGTGCAACAAATGGTAGTTAAGTAACATTTTTTTAAAAGATTTTTATTTATTTATTTGACAGAGACCACAAGTAGGCAGAGATGCAGGCAGAGAGAGAGGAGGAAGCAGGCTCTCTGCTTGAGCAGAGAGCCTGATGCGGGGCTCGATCCCAGGACTCTGACATCATGACCTGAGCTGAAGGCAGAGGCTTTAACCCACTGAGCGACCCAGGTGCCCCAGTTAAGTAACATTTTTAACTGTACTTTCTCAGCTTTCAAATAGCAACAGAATTAACCATATTATATTTAGTAATGCACTTTATTCTTTTTTCAGTGTATTTAACAATCATATTAGACTCTATCTCTGTGAAGTGGAGGGTCAGATAGCATCTTACCTGTATCCTTGACAGCTCATTGAATTATGCCTCCTCCTGGACACTTAATATAAACTAGCTGAATCCAGCTGCCTTGATATTTAAACAAGAGTCTGAAGATATTCAGTGACTCCTAGGGCATATCATCTTGGTGGAATATAGAGTAGAGTCGTCTACTCTAGCCTTTCTCTTTTGTTACAAGAAGATAATTAAACCCAAGAAAAAGGGCATGAGGAAGCTGAGATGCATTTGCACACTTGGAGAACAACATGTATCGCTTTTAGTCTGGCCCCATCAAACCCAAGATTTCCTGGTTCTGGTGCGGAATTTGCCAGTTGATCATGTTTTAGACAATGCTTTAAGTATACTGCAGTGTGATATCAAGGTTCAATTCAAATTTGCATATAACAAAGTTAGACTTTGGATTTCAAAATGATCAACAAGACTATAAAACACTGAATCACTGTAGGGTCATTTGCAGGGTGGGGGGAGCAGGGGAATGTTAATCTAAGGATTTTCTGAATATATGCAAATTCTCCAATTTTTCTCAAAGAAGCAAATATAACAAGGATGTTCTGTTTTGAAATTTCTTATGGCCTTATAATATTTCAACATTTATTCAATATTAATCCATATCTGCTGACAAATCTATCATTTTATCTGTATAAAACTTGCTCTCCACTCTACTTTACTATCCCAGGACCCTGAAATCATAATCTGAGCCCAAGACAGTTGCATAACTGGCTGAGCTACCCGGACACCCCTAAAGAGATACTGTTTAAATGAGGTTCTAATGATGAAAAGGAATTCACGTATAAGTCTGGGGAAGAGAGTTCTAGAGAGAGATGAAGAATAGGTCTAGAATTGAGGATGCAAAGTCCTGAAACAACTTGGCGGACTATTGTCAGCTTAGGATGCACTGTGAGATGGGCAGATCCACCCAAGAAATCATTACATTTTCTTCAAGAACAAAGAACATATGAAATAGCCAACACTTCTTGAGAGATGTCTAAGGGCAGACATTGTTTGAAGTCCTTTATATATGATTTCTTAATCATCCCAACAACTTTATGAGGTTGTTTTTACCCCTATTTTATAGAAGACAAACTGAGACACAATGAGCCTAATTTGTAAAGAATCAAAGCCAGATTCAAACAAATCTTTTGTCTCCAGAGTCTATACCATTATGCTATTCTGCCTCTTTTATGTTCTGTAGCTTTTAGGAAGGTATTACAGAAATAAAATCAAGCTGGCTTGGACAGTATTGGGATGGGCCAGAAGAGGATATGGTGAGATGAAATAAAATCTACAAAGGAATCTCTCCCCCACACACTTGTCTTCCCTTTGCTGTCCCTTTGCTCCAGGACAGAGAGGGGCAAAAAATAAATGAATAAATAAATAAAATCAGGCCTCAGGCTTAGTTCATTAGTCCAGAGAATATAAATTTGAAAGGAGATCTAAAGCAGGGATAACAATTAAAAGAGGAAAAGGCACGTGTTAGTAATTGTTTTCACATTCTGGTGCCCAAATATCATTTATGGAGCAGTGGTAGATTGAACCAAAAACTTAGGGTTTCAGGTTTAATTGTATAGGTGAGGTTTCACAGAATTTTTCTAACTGATCATAGCTATGTAATGAGAAGATCACTGGAATTGAGAGATGGAACTTTATTCAATGGGAGAATTAGAAGGACAAATCAAGAGCCCAGTCAGAAGTGAGTTCTAAAGAACTGGGATACCAAGGCCCTAGAATGACCAGTGGGAGTATGGACATTAACCTATTACTTATCTAAGTTCCTTTTGGTCTTCTCGCTTAGGTAGAAGGTACCAGACCTTCAGTGCTAGTTTATGTGCTCCTGACCCAGTTTGAGAGTCACAACACTTGAAAACTGAAAAGGCATTTGAAATTGCTGGGTAACAAAGCAGAGGCTATCCAGTCCCCACATCAGTTTTGAGACCCACCTCATGCCCACCAATGGGCTACTCCCTTTGTGGCTATCTACCCAGACAAGCCCGTGGAAAGATGAAGACACCATCAAGGTCTTTCCCCAAGCTGGATCGTTATAAATAGGAGAATTAGACACAGTAAATACTGTAATTAAAAATAAACTAAAACAATCATACACACAAAGTGAACTTCTGCCAATTAGATACACTTGAATGGATCGGAGCCAAAATTTTGGAAAAACAGAGCAGTAAAAGATGCAAGCAGTCCAAGAGCATTAAAGATTGCTAGGATGAGAGGATATCACAGTGTCTCACAATATCTTTCTCTTAACTCATCCCAACTCACTTTCCAGAAATCTCCAGTCCACACTTCATTACCTTGTCCAGCCATAGTTGTTAAATATACATGGGAGAAGTACAAAGTCTTCAAGAACATAGCTTTTCCCACTTATTCTCCTGGACAAAGCAAGGGTGGCAGACTCCACCAGAAAAATGTCTCCAGCTCTTTTCTTTCTTTCTTTCTTTTTTTTTTTTTTTTTAAGATTTACTTATTTATTTATTTGACACACAGAGAGAGATCACAAGTAGGGAGAGAGGCAGGCAGAGAGAGGTGGGAAAGTGGGCCCCCCGCTGAGCAGAGAGCCCAACACGGGACTTGATCCCAGGACCCTGAGAATATGACCTGAGCCGAAGGCAGAGGCTTAACCCACTGAGCCACCCAGGCCCCCCTCTAGCTCTCTTCTTTATCCACAACATTCAAAGCAGCTATTTTTTGTGTTGCTGTGAGCGGATACTGCAGAAAGCTCCCCAAGACAGCTGTGTGTGCTTCAAGACAGAATATAAAGATAGGTGTATTCTGTAGTGTGTGGAAGATCTCATGTACTCCTTAGATAACAGTGCCAATACTGACAGTGGTATCAAAGGAGAAAGGGTAGATGGGATAATTAAAACAATCCTCAGTGCCTGAGCAAGGCCTCAGCTTCTTGTATAAACTTAAAAACAGTACAAATCATTTAGTCACTGAAACCCTTTTCCAATCCTTGCTTCAATAAAGTAAATAGCTCCTTAAGAACATAAGAGCTAACACAACTTTAGAGAACTGAAGCCGGCCAGTTTTCCATTCTATGTGGCGTCGAGAGCACAGAGAGGGGGGCTAGTCTATTAAAATCAGGTGAGCCCATAGACATGTCTGCACTTGGAAGGTGAAGGGCGAATCCCCAGCTGTTTAAATCCTCAAAGAAATAATGGGCTGATATCCCAAATACAGAGATGTGTTATATGTAGGTCAAGAGAGTGTAAACTTTTTTCCCAAGGTTCCTCTGAGCCAGAAGCTGGTTTTCTACCTTTTGAAACATTATTGTGTACAAGCAGGGACTGAGATCTCTGCTGGGGAGCCAGCCAGACTGCCGGCCGTGGTTAGTAGAAATGCTTATTTGTTCTGGGAAGCAAAACTAGTGGGAGAAAAAAAGGCAACTCTTGAACAAAACTCTAAAAAGAAACAGATCTGAGGAATCTGGTGAAATTGAAACTTTTAATCCAAGAAAGATAATAATGACTGAATGGAAAATAATCTTCATAACCCTCATATTTTCATTTCAAACCTTGGAGTTATTTTATGGTCTAGAATTGCTGCCATCACAGTGGATAATCGTTGCTTGATCTGCAGTTGCTTATTGGAATTATTTCTTCTCTTAACCTCAGGTTAACTGATGGCAGCAAAAGAATTAGTTGGGCAAATTTCTTGAAAGGTAACTATTTCAAGTGGAAGCCCGACAACTAATCCTAGGCTCCTTTGGCTTCCATAGGAAGAGTGATCACACTGTAAACGGAGGAAGAGAACTATACACAGGTGTGGTGGCTAGTTTCTAAATGGAGCAGCTGAGCTCTGCTTAACAGGGTCTCTTTCCGGCTCCTATGATCTTACTAATGAACAGACTGGCTTACATTTTAGGGGAAATATCAGTGTAGATAATTGTCCATTCATATTTCTTGTCCCAATATCAGTATAGATCCTTGTCCATTCATAGTCCATGCCCCAAATTGCCATGTTGCTCCCCTTCTGGCAGATGCAGGTGGGGAAAAGATGGGTATCAAAATTATTCTTTTTTTTTTTTTAAGATTTTATCTATTTATTTGAGAGAGAGAAGGAGAGGAGAGAGCATGAGAGGGGAGAGGTCAGATGGAGAAGCAGACCTCCTGCCGAGCAGGAAGCCCCATGTGGGACTAGCTCCTGGGACTCTAGGATCATGACCTGAGCCGAAGGCAGCTGCTTAACCAACTGAACCACCCAGGTGCCCTCGGGTGCCATCAGTTAACCTGAGGTTAAGAGAAGAAATAATTCCAATAAGCATTAGAACTGGAAAAATACCCTTTCCACCTATTGCTCGTATTGAGCAAGGGGCTTCCTATGTTTTTAGTTTAATGGACTCTTCTTCCCCCATTGGATATAATTTCTTGTCTATTTATTGTTAGCAGGAATTTGAATTGTTCTTAAAAGTCCTTTCAATCCAGTCCTCCATGGAAACCTATTAATTAATTAACTAATTAATTAATTAATTTTAGTCTACCTGAAGACTTTAAATGGGAGTGTAGTGAAAATTGTATCCACTTTTTTTTTAGCAAATTAACTTTTTATAACAAGAACTGATAGCAATAAATATACCTTATGTTCATTCCTTACATTCTTCCTCAAATCATTTGCTCTATCAAAATGTTTGTTTGAATTATTCATCAATATAAAGTGTGGCACCTTTGAGGCAAGTTTCAAATTCAGTTCTTTCTTCAAGTAACTGTGAACTTGAGAGAGCCAGAAGAAAAGTTCTTTTTTTTTAAAAAAAAAATTTTATTTATTTATTTGATAGAGATTACAAGTAGGCAGAGAGGCAGGCAGAAAGAGAGGAGGAAGCAGGCTCCCTGCTAAGCAGAGAGCTCTAGGCAGGGCTCGATCCCAGGACCTGAGTTCATGACCTGAGCTGAAGGCAGAGGCTTTAACCCACTGAGCCACCCAGGCGCCCCAGAAGAAAAGTTCTATTTCATGTTGAAACAAAAGAAGTCTAGAGACAATGTGAATCTATCTGGCAGAGCAGGAGTTAGCATTAGTTTCTTGTTATCATAAAAATATTAACCTTCCATATTCTTTGACTTGTATTTAATATGCCCAACTCTCAGTCTACCCTTTGTCCAATCCAGATATCCAGTTAGACTTTTGGAATAACAAGATAGCATTTAGTCAAACATCTAAAGTCACCAAATTGCATTGCACTGTGGTTAAATTACATATTATTTCTGTTTTTATATTCATGTTGGAATCTGGTTAGTTTCAGCATCTAGAGTTCTGGACTGGGAAAATATTCCCACTCTCTTGAAATTTAGAATGGAAAAAGGTATTCAAAACAACTAAACCCAAGTTTCAGTTAAGTCCCAGAGAGATACAGAGCAAAGAGCACAAACAAGGGGAAGGGTAGAGGAAGAAGGCGAAGCAGACTCCCCACTGAGCAGGAGGTGGGAAATGGGGCTTGATCCCAGGACCTGAGCCAAAGGGAGCTGTTAAACCAACTGAGCCGCCCAGGCACCCCAAATGTTAAAGGCTTTTTAACTATACATTTATGTGAATGTACTTTCATTATCATATTAACATATTACATATTGGAATTGTTTCTCAACCGTCTATCTCTAAGAGTTCAAATTACTGAAACATATACTCTTTCACACTTGTAGGGGAAATCTCTGTTTGTCAAGATTGTTAGAAATGTGATGAGCTTTCTAAAAGGGAGAAATCTAAATAGAATCACCTAGCAATATTTCAGAGGAGAATGCGGGCAGCGTGGTATTTTCATAAAATTAAAATTGTAAAAATGAAAGAGTTATTTTGATTTGGGAGGAGGAAAGTCAAAATGTAAAAAATGTTTTATTTTACAAATGATAAGATTACACCGGAAGTTAAATTATAGCGAGCAACATTCCTAACTTCAGGAAAGGATCAAAAACATTCATGAAGAAGGGTTTGATGATTTAGTGTCAAATAGTGGATCCAAAGACTGTATCATTTCTCCTGATGTAATTATGGGGGAACACAGCAACACGTCGAGAAGGTTTTTAAGACACCGTGCCTTGTTTTGGTTTACTGCAACTCTTTGCACTTCTGTAATCACTTGGGGGTTATCTCTATAACAATAGTCATGATTTATAACCAGTGATTCCCTGTTTAACTAGGGGCAATGTCACTATTCAATATTTATCAACTTTTTACTAATTTACTAGTTATTCTGTCAAGAAATTTACATATGAAATTGACTAAGGTTAAAAACACAGTCTGAAGTTTAAATTGCTTGGAGTCCAGTCCTGACTCTGCCATGTACTAGCTGAAGATCCTCTTGCTTTTGTTATACAACTATCTTTCAAACCCTATTTGAAAAGGCGAGGAATCCAAAGAATGTAATAACAAAAGAGAAAGCAGGTGGGTAGTCTCATAGAAAATAGTCACATAAAGATGGCCTCCATCAGCATAAGAGAAGATGAGAAATAAAGCCACCACACAAGAGGGGACAGCTGGAAAACTTGCCTGACTGCATCTTGGCAGTAGGTGGTAAGAAAATAAAATTGTCCTTGAAAATTTTCAACCACAAGCCAGCCCTGACAAGATGAATGTTTCCAGTCCAGCTCAGCTCTGTCTTTGAGGTCTGAAAAATCTGAATCAAGGAACTTAAAGTAGTTCCAGATTGGTAGCATCCTTACGAGACTAACTGAAACAAAGGAAGCTCATCTTAGAGTAACTTGGCTTTAACCCAGGCCTCGATCTGGGTCATGTGTGAGGTAGAGGATACAATTAGCTGATATAGAATATAAAATAACTACATTTAATTTATGCAAGAAATAAAATAAGCCTATAAGAATAGAAAGGGAATAAGATGCTATAAAGAATAACCAAGAAATTTTGAGCAAAAACTTATTGTACCTTTGGAAATAAAATCAAATGTTTTGTCACTTCTTAGAATTATGTCTTTTTTATATTGATTCACTTAATAGTTCTGGATATAAAAACTTTTAGAAGTGCACTATAAACTCTTTCTCCCAGTTCATGCTTTGCCTTTTCATTTTCTTGATGTCATCTTTTGATAAACAGAAGGTCTTAATTTTAATAAAGTTCAATATATCAACCTATTCTTTTAGTTTTAATGCTTATTGTGTCCTGTTTAAGAAATGTTTGTCTATCCCCAAATCATGAAGATAGTCTCTGATATGGGAAAAAGAGGCAGATGAGAAATTATTAAATTTCCTTGCTGCCCATAGCCCATTGACAAGTCCTTAAAACAGGCAGAGCGACATTGTTCTAGGGACACAACTGCCTCAATGTTAATACTTTGCTAAGGGCAAAAGGCAACCTTAGTCTGACCCCCAGGATCCTGTAAGTTTACTTTAACATATAAAAATTCCTTTAGAAATTTCCTTTATCTCTAAACCCCCCAAGATATGTGTTGTCAATCACCCCCCAAACATATGACCTGTGTTTATACATCCGAAGGGTCTCATGACTCATGACTCTCCTGACTTAACTACAGTAGTTGTGAAATTAGTACTGAGATCTGGTAATGTACGTCCTCCAGTTTTACTCCTGCAACTCAAGATTGTCTGGGCTTCTCTAGGTTCTTTGCTTTCTCATGTAAATTTCAGCTTCGACTAATCGGTTTTCATAGAAAATACAATGGAACTTTAAGAGGGATTGCACTGAATTTGTAGATTAATTTGAAGGGTATTGGCATCTTAAAAATACTGAGTTTTTCAGGACACCTGTGTGGCTCAGTTGATTAAGTGTCTGCCTTTCATTCAGGCCATGATTCCAGGGTCATGGAATTGAGCACCACATCCGGTTCCTTGCTCAGTGAGGAGCCTGCTCTCTGCCTGTTGACCCCCATCTTGTGTACATGCTCTCTCTCTCTCTGTGTCTGACAAATAAAATCTTTTAAAAAAATATTACATTTTCCAATGCATGTAAAAGCTATACATTTTTATTGACAAACTGTGACAATTTCCCTCATTCTTTTTTTGTACTTTTTAAATTGAGTTATAATTATACTTACAGTGTAATAATAGTTTCAGGTGTAAAATGTAATGATTTAGTAATTCTATGCATTTCTCAGTGCTCATCATGATAAGTGTACTCTTGATCCCTTTTATCTATTTCATCTATCCACCCAATTTTTGTATTTTTTAGTGGTAAAGGCCTTGCACATATTCATTAAATTTGAAACTAGACATTTTGTATTTTGATACTATTGTAAATGAATTTTTTAAATTTTATTTACTCTTGTTGCTAATAAGATGAAATTCAAACAGACATTGATATATTCAGTGATTTTTAAAAATTAATTCTAGTTATTTGTAAGCTCCTTTGGATTTTCTATGCATTATAATCATGTCTTGCATTGATAATGACAGTCTTAATTTTTCTTTTCTATTCTTTGTATCTTTTATTTCCTTATTATTTTACACTGGGTAAGACTTAAGTACAATACTGAATGGAAGTGATTGTAATGTACATCATTATTTCATTCTTATTTCAGTAGAAAATTGTGCAGTATTGAGCCAGCTTAAATATGATGGTAGCATAAGACATTTGTCAGTAGCGTTTACCAAATTAAGGCAAGTTCCTGTCTTTTCCAAAATAATGAGAGGCATTTTCATTTTTTCCAAGATAGTGTGATAATTTTTATCAAATGATCTTTCTGCTTTTATTCAGATGATGTATGAATTTTCTCTTTTATTCTAATAATGTTAAGAATTATACTGATTGATTTCTGAGGAGTAAATAAACTTTAAGTTGCAAAACTAAATACTTATTAGTAATAGCACACATAAAAGCTGCCTTTTATATATATATTTAGATATTTTATTTGGATATTATATTATCTTTTATGTCTATATTTGGATATCTATTTGGTTATTTTATTTAGGATTTTAGCATAGAGGTATTGGCTGATAGTTATTGTTTCGTGTAATGTCCTTGCCTCATTGATGTACCAAGGTTATACTGGCCACATAAAACAAACTGGTAACTATCCCTCATTTTACAACTTTTTGGAAGAGTCTTTGGAATTTTATTATTATTTCTTCCTCAACTGTTTAGCATAATTCTCTTGGGAAATCATCTGGCCCTGAAGAGTTCTTTGAAATAATGTATTTAATTACAAGCTATTCAACTTTTTCATTCTGTCTTATAGTAGTTTTGATTTTTTTTCAAGTAATTTTCTAATTCATCAGATTTTTCAAATGCATTTGCATAATGCCATTTATAATGTTTTATTATTATTTTAATATTTGTAAGTTCTATAATCAGTTTTAGTTTTTTACTCTTGATATATCTTAAGAATGTAACACATTTATTAATCTTTCAAAAAATCTGTTTTGATTTATCTGTGTTTTCTATTATACATCTGATTTCTTTCATTGATTTCTTCTCTTCAATTTGCTTTTTTTCCTTCTACAGTCTTTTAGTTTATTTTGCTGTTTTTGTTAGCTTCTTGTGATAGAAGCTCAAGTTGTTACATCTTAACTTTCCTTCTTTTCTGCTACATGCATTTAGAGCTATAAATATATAGTTAAATACTACTTTTGTTGCAGCGCCCAAGTGTTTATGTCATTGTTTCATTATCATTCAGTTAAAAAAATCTTATTATTTCTAGGTTTCAGCTTTGGCTCATTGATAAATTCCTTAATTTTTAAACATTTGGGATTGTTTTCTTTATATTTATCTTTTTTTCTCATTTAATTCCACTGAAATCAAAGAATATACTATTTGTGGTTTAAAATTTGGTAAGTCTTGCTTTCTGGCCCAGCATATGGTCCCATTTGGTAAATGGTCCATACAAAACATTATTCTGCCCTTGGGTGAAATCTTCTATATGTATCAAATAAGTCATGTTGGCTGATCAGAACTTCTATGCCTTTTTAAATTTTTGTGTGTGCTGATTCTGTCACTTACTGAGACATGTGTTAAACTCCCCCCTCTATGATTTTGAGTTATTTACTTTTTCTTTTAATTCTATCAATTCTTGATATTCAAGCTATGCTATTTGGTACACAAACCTTATAATTCTTTAATCTTCCTGTAGAATCAAGAATTAATGAGTCTTTCATGTAAGTAAAAACTGACATAGCTGGATTTTAAACTAACATCCAGCAATTTATCTCCCATTTGTCCACCTCTTCTTTGTTTCTTGGTTCCTCCTTTCTTGACTTCTTTGAATTAATCAATTTCTTTCCATTTTCCTGCTCCACTAGGTTCTTATTCTTACAATGTTTAACTATTCCTTAAATAATTACTCTAGAGATAAAAATATGATTTCTTTCTTTCTTTTTTTAAAGATGGGTTTATTTGAGAGAGAGTGTGTGAGTATGCACATACAGGGGGGAGGGGCAAAAAGGGAGGGATAAACTTCAGCAGACTCGACACTAAGTGCAGACCCCAAAGGGGGCTCTATCACAGGACCCTGAGTTCATGACCTGAGCTGAAACCAAGAGTCAGACGCTTAACCAACTGAGCCACCCAGGCACCCTCAAGTATGATTAATTAAAGCATTATTTACATTAATACTGCAACCATTTCCTCATCAATGTAACAGTTTAATTCCATTTATCCCTGAAGGGGAGCAGAATATGCCACATCAAAATATGCCATTTTGGCATATTGATTATTTTGAATTAAAGTTACTTGAGAAAAATCCAGGGCAAGACACTGTGACCCTCCTTTGTCTTCCTGAAAACAATAAATAAATCTCCCATGTAAAAGGTACGTACCTTTTACTAAGAGGAAGAGAGACACCCTTATAATCAGGGATAGGGAATTTAGGGCTAAGAAAGCTGTATAAACAAAGCTTATTACTTCTTCATTAACTTATTATCCCAAACCCCTTTGTCCTGTCAATTCTTCACAAATTTATTCTTTGTCTAAAAGGTATAAAAGCTGTCTGCTTTGGTCACTTTTTTGAGTTCCATATTTTTATGGGCTTCCATATGTACAAAGTAAGTTTGCTTTTCTATTTTCAATCTGTCTTATGTCAACTTAATTATTAGACTAACCAGAGAACCTAGAATGGAAGAAAGGAAAATTTGTCTTCCCTAAACTATTTGCATTATTGCATTATTGTTACATTATTTAGATTATTGCTGCATATGTATTATTGCATATTTATTTTATAAACTGCATGAGGCATTATTATTGTTATTTTAAACAGCTAATATTCATTTATATTTATTCCCATAGCCACCTTTCTAATGCTTTTCATTTCTTCCTATAGTTTTATTTTTCCAGGTAGGATCACTTTCTTCTATCTAGGAACTCCCATTAATATTTCTGACAACATAGGTATTTTACAATAATTCTCTCAGCTTTGTTTTCTTTTAATCTGCAGTTATGTTGATTTCATCTTCACTTTTGAAGGATTGTTTCTATCCTTCAAATATAGAATTCTGGGTTGGAGGTTTTCTACCTCTAATACAATACTTTAAGGACATTGTTCCTTTGCATTCCATCTTCTGTTGAAAAGTCACCCACGAGTCTTGTTATTTTATTACTGACAATGGGCTTTTACTTCCTGTTGCTTTTAAGATCTTTCATTGTCTTTGACTTTTAGCAATTTGACTATGATGTGCTTAGGGTAGTTTATATACATATGTATATATATGGTAATTGGGGTTGTAGAGCTTCTTTAATCCCTTGGCAAATGTCTCATAGCTCTTGGGGAAAAGTCTCAGTAAATCAGAAGAATGTAAAATTTGCATTATAATTATGTATCATGGAGAAGGGGTAGAGGGAGAGAGGACTTAGTTCAGATAGCAGATCCTTCAGAAAATCTTGGGAGAGCCATACCTACTCACAAACCCTAGGTTTCTCCTAGTGGTTCTCTCCTAGAACACTGCATTACAGCAAATTTAGTAATATACTGTAACTGTAACTGTCTATATTTTTACCTAGTGAAATGATCAGACCACAAATAATATGGACTCTTTGTTCTCCCTATGCACAAATGTGTATGTATGCAAAACATGAAAAATAATTTTTATTAATCATATAATCATATTAATAAAAATTATTTTATTATGCCATTATATGTCTTTATTTTTGTTTGTGTATTTTGCTTGTTTAAAATTTAAAAAAAGGGGAGCCTGGGTGGCTCAGTGGGTTAAAGCCTCTGCCTTCAGCTCAGGTCATGATCCCAGGGTCCTGAGATAGAGCCCCACATCAGGCTCTCTGCTCCACAGGGAGCCTGCGTCCTCCTCTCTCTCTGCCTGCCTCTCTGCCTGCTTGTGATCTGTCTGTCAAATAAATAAATAAAATCTTTAAAAAAAAATAAAACTAAAAAAAAAAAAACCAAAAACTAGACAACTAAATAGGTGCTTTAAATTGTCCTGAATAGTATTTACTTCCTGGAGTCAATTAAGAACGAGTTATTGGAATTATGAAGTTAAATTTCCCCCCCAAATCAGTAGAGTTACTGAATAAGGGGATCAACTCTTACATTGTATTTGATTTCTAAATTTTTATTAAATATAAAATACCTAGAGTAGATACACCTTTGAAAGTACTTTTAATTAAGCATAAAGTATAACACTAAAAAATTATTTAGTATTTACAACCCTTTATCAATTATTCAAGCTCTTAGTCAGTGTTTCTCTTCAACTACAATCTCAGATATCTTCAAGAAAATCACCACCCACCTGTTTGTCCACCCAAAGAATGACGTACATTATCTTGTCAAAGTTTGGGAAACTTAAGATCATTTGCATATTCTTGATATAGATTTTGTTAGCATGTATGGATTATTGTTTCTATATTTAATATGAGTAATGCAAAAGAAATACTGAATGTCCGGTGACAAAATTCTTTTAAGGCCCTGTGAGTGTTTAACAGAAGTGTGCTACCACAGATAGTTACAAGAGTGGCATCTGTTGGTCACTCATGTATCTGCGGATATGTGGTTAAGGCACAAATAATGCGGCAGGTTGACCACAGGAATGCATTAATTGCTTCACTAGGTAAAGGCTGTTCTGTGCTAACACTTTGTGATACCAAGAGGACCCTAGCATAGACCTTGTAGCATTCAAAATAAGATTTTTGGAATGATTTTGAATATGCAATCAGGGAAACTAAGAGGCAAATGTAATAATTGAGGTGTCATTCAGTGTTATTGGGGCTTAAAGGAAAAAGAATAAGCTTGTAACATCAAGTAGAAGCCAAAGATAGCCCAAGGAGGTAAAATAAAGCCATAGGATGTGTGTTCTGGGGAATACACACACACACACACACTCACACACACACACACACCACACACACACAAGCATCCGGACAACATAACTACACAAGACCAAAGATGTTGAGACATTTAGGTTGGTTCATCTGTAGAAAATGTGTGTGAAGCATAGCCAGAAAAAGCTACCAATAAAAATTCTCCCTTCAGCACAGGGGAGGGTAAATGTGAGGAAATGTTCCTTGCACTTATTCTGTGTGGGCAAGAAGCAAAGGAAAGTATTTGAGCAGGGAATTTACATGTCAGCGTTGGCCTCAGAGAGACTGATATAGCAATTGGGTGTTTCGCAGTCATATATATATATATTTTTATTTTCACAGTCATATTTAAGAATCTACTTATGTCTCACTTGAACCACTGAAATGTCCTAGAGGTAATAGACATCAAAGAGAGTACACAATCCAAGAGAAGAATTAAAAACAAGCAAACAAAACAAAATGAAGATTGCATTGAATGCAGCAGAGAGGCTGAAGAAAATAAGCACTAATTGTGTTCAATAAATAGATCACATAGATCTTCCCAGGCAGTTTCATTTGATGAAGAACAAACATCAAGTATTTGCTCAAATTTCATCTCCTCAGTGAGACCCTTCTTGACTGCCACCGTGTAAAGTACCTTTTATCCACTATCTCCTTCCCCTGTTTTATTGCTTTCATAACAATCACCTCCACTGGGCATTTTATTATGTATTTATTTGTTTCTTTGTTTCTTCCCCTCTGCCAATGCAATGTAAGCTTCTGATAAGCAGGTACTTTGTCTGATTTTTGTCTTGACTACTGGCTGATCTGTAAATGTACTCAAGAAATATTATGGAATAAGCAGATGATTGAAAAGCATCAACAATGAAAGGGGTAACCAGGATCTGAAATCAATGACTAGAGGTGGCATGACTAGGTGAACAGTGAGGGATTAAAGAGTGTTAAGACAGTGTACACACACAGTTCAAATGCTGCTGGTTCTCAAAGGAAAGAACAAACTGAATAGTGAGAGATTGAAAAGCAGGTAAGACAATGACTCTTGTGCTATTCTGGGCTTGGACGAAGAGTAAAAATGTAAGAGAAAGAAAGAATGATTGACAAACCAAGTCTTAATAAAGACAGCCTCTCTGACTCTCTACAGGGAGATAGTGGCCAAAGAGATCTTTATAAAATGTGTCAGGTCCTGATGCCTGTCTGCTTAAAACTCTCAATGACTTTCCACTTCATTTAGACCCTTAAATGGTCTACCCCATGCCACCTGGTCTGGAGCCTCCTTGACCTCATTCCAACTTTGTTTTCTTCTCTCAATCCACCACAAGCCTAGTCCATAGTTCCCCTCCCTTTCTTCCTCTGCCTGGAAACTTCTTCCCTAGAGGTCTACACTGTTTGTGCTTTGGTATATTTTCCACGTAGCTATCTCCCTCAAATCTTTCATATCTTCGCTGAAGATACCTTAGTTAGGCTTTTCCTGACCCTTCATGCAAAACTTCCTTCCTGTACTTCCCACTTGTCATCTACCTTATTTTTACTCCATAGCATTTATCACTCTGATATATTCCATATCTCAATTTGTTTACTGTCAATGTCCTCACCTCTAGAATATACATTCTGTGAAGGTATGGATTTTTTATGTTTTGTTCACTGCATAGCTCCCAAACCTGGAATAGAGTCTGACACATAGTTAGAACTTAAAAAAAAAAAATTAGAAAAATGAGTGCCTGTGTGCATAATTATAATGAAATATAGGAATGAATAACCCATAGAGGAGTTTAATGTATTCACCAGACTAGTTTGGTTTTGACTGCTTACTCATGAATACCTCTATCAGTGGTTCTAAGTCAAGGGTATCACTGCATCCCTCCCCCTCCAGAAGGCCATTTAAAATGTATACAGGTAATTTCTGTATTAACCATTCTGTAGAAACTGAAGAAATTTCTCTAGGGATTTAACATTCAGATAAGCCAGGAATGATAAATGCCTTTCAAGGCAGGGACAGTCTGTCTCAACAAAATATTTCCCCATCCCTCATGTCAACATCATTCTTACTGAGAAACACTACTAAAAAATAATGCTTTATTATCTATAAAAACACAAAAGGCTGCCCAATACTGTTATGAGTCTGTTTATTAATAAATAAGAAAGTATTAAAAATAAATGGACATTATGTTTTACTTTAGGAAAGATTTATAATTTATCCCAAAACATTACTACAATTATAGGTTTAGATCGTTGTTCTATTATATAGTAAGATTTATCATTTTATTTTCTATCTCCAAAAAGATAGTTCACGTTCTTAGACTTCTTTTTTTTTTTTTTTTTCCTACTTGAATATGTTTCTCCTTCACATTGGTTTGATGGTTTCAGTTCATGAATCCAGTCAAAATAGAATTCTCACTGTCTCAGTGTTCTGGGTACCAGAACTCACTAAGTATAATGGGGAAAGACCCAGGTTGTACACAGAACAATTAATTCTGTTATTTCCAGATTGTCCTAGTTGATTCACATGGAATTACTGAGCAAATGCAAACCTTGACATACTTCTTTTTACTTATTTCTTCTTTCTCTTTCTCTGTGGCTTACTCACATTTTTAAGTACAAGGTACAAATAGTGCAGGAAAAAGTTGAAGAATTTGGTGCTGTTTTCTCAGAACTAGCATTCTTTGTCTCATTCTTTTCCATATAAGGGTGAAATCGGGGCACAACATAAAAATGTCTCTCTAGGCAATCTCTGTCATAAGTTGGTCATTCAGATTACATGGACCTGTTCCCAAAGGGATACTAATTTAATTCTGATTTCCCAAAGGGATACTAATTTAATTCTGATTTCAACTACAGATTAAAAAATAAAAGGAACTTAGATGAGAGATAATGGTTTTCTGGAAAAACAGGCTTGGTTTCTGTATCTGTGGCAAATTAATTCTGTTAGCAGAAACTCTAAGGATATAGATTCCATAAATCCGTGGTTATTTTTCAGAACATCATGAAAAAGTAATAGTGATTACAAAAATTATTTATTTATTTATTCCTTACCAAGTACTGTGTGCAAGAAATTCTTTACATCTATTACCTCATTCATTCATTTACTGATCTATCTCACAAATATTTATTGGACATCTACAAAGTTCTAGGTATATTCCAAGGCCCTGAAAATAAGGTAATAAATAAGGTAAAGTGCTGCCTTCGTGAAGCTTATGTTCTTGTGGGAGAGACAGATAGTAGACCAATATATGTAATGCAATTAGCAGCGTGCACACATGCAGATCTTAGCTCAGTTATAATATTGGTAGTTCTATGGAGGCAAAAATGCAAAGGAAGAGTTAGAGAGTGATGGGGTGGGAAAATTATTAGTTGGGGGGCTGGTGCGGCAGATTGAAAGGCTAAGGGAAAAGCCTGTGTGACTGTCTGGGAGGAGGATGTCCCAGTCACAAGGAAGAACAAGTGAAAAAGCCCAAAGACCAGACGAATTTACAGAAAGCAAGCATATGAGGGCTGCCAAAGAGAAGTAGAGTAAGATGGAGAATGAGGAAGAAACCAGTCCAGCAGAAGTAATGATAGTGCACTGGGTGCATTGAGTGCCTTGGAATGTCAGCGGAAGGTTTTGGGCAGCAGAGTCATTGAATGTGCTTTACTTTCTAAAAGATCAATCCAGAAGCTGTGGGGTGCTGGATTGTGAAAGAGCAAAAGTGGAAGCAGAGAAATACGTAGTGAAGCTGCCAGTGTTTAGACTTGTCACCTCCAAACTTTTTGGTGTATACCCTTACTTGTAGAAAGTTTCATCTTGCACACTCTTGCACACTCACTGTATATAATATAAATTATACCATGATGCCAGTATATATTAGACATTATACCATGCCCTGATATATTGTGTGTTTATGAAATAGAAGTAACAAATAAAATATTTAGAATAAAATTTTTAAAAAACTTTAAAAATGTTATTATTTTACCAGTGTTGTAAAAACATTTGCCTTCACCAAAATATTATTTGGTATTTCTGCTATTATTTTAATTTTAAATTTCATTAGTATTTACAATTTCTATCGGAACAATAGGACAACATAAACTCAATAATTTTGAAAAGTCTTATTTAGTATAAAGCTTCAAGCACAATTTTCATTTATATTGGTTTAAAAATGTTTGCTAATCATGACAGCTTCACCGTCACTAGCTAGCATATCAAAACAAATGTCATTAATGAATATTTAAGAGCATTGTCACCATTCCAAATAGTCCTGAAGATTTTTAATTCTTCCACCAGTCTGTCACACATGATTGGATCATCATTGTTTTTCCTCATAATGTGGTTGACAGAAAGCTTGTTATGATAAGCACAGTAATTATGACTGCTAAAGTTCCTTAGGGTTAATTTGTGCTTTCATTACTAAATTATTTTAAATCTTGAGGTTCCAATATTTGTCAAGGTCCAGTAAAAGCTGGATTTCAAAAGTAGTTAATTCTCTTCCCTGAGTCACTAAAATGCACTATGTGCAAAAGCCCTAAAAGCAGACAGTCACCTGAGGAGCATAGTAAGGCCACCTTGTACACTCACCATTCCTTCAGGATGCCCCAACTGCTTCTGGAGACACATGACCCTTACATGTGTGGATCTGGGGGAGAAGGGGTATCAACCCATTATCCTGTACAAAATCTTAATAACTTTCCTTTTTTCTTTAGATAAAGTTAAATAAAAGTAGGAGTTCTTGTGTTTTTTAAGTGCTTTTCTTAATGGTTCTTCTTGTGCATTTTCTGGGAGCACAAATTCCTTGTTGGACACCATTAATTTATTTGAGAAACAATGGTGGCTTGGATTAGGCTGTTGGCAGTTGAGGAGATGTCAAGCATTACTTCTAATGGTGAATGGTATCAGAGATAATAATCTGGGCAATAGATGCACTAATTGTTACTGGATTGCCATAGTCCCTAGGGCTTTTTTACCACTCAAAGCTAAACATACTGATTTTCATAAAGAAGATAGCTTGAGGTAATAACTCATATTTCAAATTCATAGTTAATATTTTAGTGTTACTTAACTTTTTTAGAAATAATCTTCTTTTCTCTTAGATTGAAATCTTTGGTTCCTGAAAAGAGGACCCAAATTTCTTATTCACTTTATTTTTTCTCCTCTTTTACTCCTAATACCACCACAGAGAGCCAACTGAACAAAGTTGTTTCTTTGTAGCTCTGTCTTTGCAACACTAAGGTTATACATTCATTGCATTTCAAAGTTATTTGAAATATTGTTTTCCCCTCCATCCAGTTCCCGCTCTCACAGGTAATTATTTTTATTTTATTTTTATTTATTTTTTTCTTAAGGATTTTACTTATTTATTTGACAGATATCACAAGTACACAGAGAGTCAGGCAGAGAGAGAGGAGGGAAGGTAGGCTCCCTGCTGAGCAGAGAGCCTGATGTGGGGCTCGATCCCAAGACCCCAGATCATGACCTGAGCTGAAGGCAGAGGTTTAACCCACTGAGCCACCCAGGTGCCCCCATTTTTATTATTTTTTAATTTATGATTCTATGTCTCTTTTTGCAAATAAAAACAGATATATATTATAACTGCTTGTGAGTATATGTGTATTATTTCCACTAATATTTCTTACTAGGGGAACATTCTAGTTATATACTTATGTATCATGCTTTTTCACTTAGTATCATATCCACGGAGACCACTCCTTACCAGTGTACAGGGATTTTTCTTGTTCTGTTTTTCATTTGCATAGTATTCCCCTATGTGGACATACCATTCAGGTAATTCTCTTTGTAACTTTCAAACATGTGGATAGGGAACTGGAGGCTTGAAAGATGAGGGAGTGAAGTGAAAAGGGAAGACTAGCAGGAGAAAAAGAGGCAGTTGACAGAGAGCCACAGGGCTCCTGGAGAGAGTCTCTGAAAGGATTCAGGTTAGTGAGGCTTGGGTGAAATATGGTTCATTGGTTGTGGCAGCAATTCCAGTGTGTGTGTGTGTGTGTGTGTGTGTGTGTGAGAGAGAGAGAGAGAGAGAGAGGCTAGGCGACTTCCCACATATCACCAAGCAATTCTCAGACATAGGCAGGGTGTCTAGGAATTTTTTTTTTAAGATTTTTATTTATTTATTTGACAGACAGAGATCACAAGTAGGCAGAAAGGCAGGCAGAGAGAGAGGAAGGTAGGCAGGCTCCCAGCTGAGCGGAGAGCCCAACGATGTGGGGCTCGATCCCAGGACCCTGAGATCATGACCTGAGCCCAGGGCAGAGGCTTTAACCCACTGAGCCACACAGGCGTCCGGGGTGTCTAGGAATTCAACTCAATTCTGATACTATCTACTCAGAGATAACATCAGTTCCCACAGGTCAAGATTCAGTCCTACAAGACTGCTCTCCACCTCAGATGACAGGCACATGCCCAGGTTATTACCTGTGCTTACCACCAGCTATGAATTGGGGTTCCCAGGACTTCCTCCTTGGAGTTCAGATGCCAGTCACAGGTCTAGGTTTCACCTGTACTTCGGAGCAACTGGCTATAAATCAGAGGTTCCCACCACTTCCTTTGGACTCCATGAATTTGCTAGAGCAGCTCACAGAACTCAGAGAAACATTTTACTTACTAGATTACCAGTTTATGATAAAAGGATGTAACTCAGGAACAGACAGATGGAAGAGATGGGCCAAGCAAGGAATGTGGGAAGGACAAGGACTTCCATGCCCCTCCTGGTGCCCTCTCCCTAAACTTCCTTGTGTTCACCAACCCCAAAGCTCTCAGAACTCTGTGGTTTTTCTTTATCTATGGAGGCTGCAAAAGAGAGGCATGATTGATTATATCATTGATCATTGGCTATTGATTCAAATTCCAGCCCCTCTCCCCTCCTGGGACATCAGGGGGTGGGACTGAAATTTCCAAGCCTCTAATCACAGGGTTGGTTCCATTGACAACCAGCCCACATTCTTACCTGCTTTCTAAAAGTCACCTCATTAACATAGCACACCTTTCTCACTCTCTGTCAACACTTAGGAATTCCAAGGATTTGGGAAGCTCTGAGTGAGAAATCAGAGGAAGAACAAATATGTATTTCTTATAATAAATCACAATATCACATATAATAAGGAGAATTTTAAAGTCCTAGATTCAGATACTTCTCAGCGTCCTGGCCTGTGAGATGTACATTTCGCCAGAGAGAAAGGAGTTACTCTTCTATAAGGTAGAGCCACCCTAGGAATCACTATCCTTGGGCCAACTAGTGGCCTGAGGTGTGCCTCTTCCCCAGGAACATTTACGGTTTCTCTTCAGGCTTTCTATGTGGGGAAGCATAAACATATTTGGGTTCAACTATTACAATTTTCCGCAGCCAGAACTTCTTGATGAATATTGATCTTTTCCTCTTCCTCCATGGAAATGTCTTTTATATTTTTACTTCAAAATATTATTTGGAATTGAGTAGAAAAAGAAGGGAAGAAGGAAAGACTGAGGCAGGGAAGAGAAGAAAGAAAGGGGAAAAAGGGAAAACAGAAGATTATTGGTATATTTCAGTGATGCATTAAAGATAAAATCATTGTTGCTTTAGAGATGTACCTCATCATACCTTATCAAAATTACTATGCCATCTAGTTCTAAGTCTATTTGAAAAATCTTCTGAAAACAAGAAAACAGATATACTTTTAAAACAAAACAATTATAGTATTTTATTGAAAGAAAAAAAATATAGCAGAGTTCAAAAAGCTACACTTGTTATGCTTTATAAGAACAGAGGTTTACACAGGTTTTATGTATGTACACATTCATGACATTATATCACAAAATCAAAGCACCTTTCACTGCCACAGTGTTAGGTAATGAATAAAATTTATCCAAATTAGTCTTTAAAAAAATGTAAACCGATATGGTATATTTTAGGATTATGTACATATTCAAAATGTTTAGATATTTAAAAAATACATTGTTTTGGTATATGCACCACAATTATCTCCAATTCCCAAACTACAATGGTACCAAAATTCTGTTTGTCAAACAACAAAACATGAGATCCTTTAAGTTATCTGCAAACACCAAAGTTAACATTTGATTCTTCATCACACCAGTAAAGTGAAGTGGGTATTGAAATAATTCAGTGCCTCAAATTTTTTCTTATTTTAATTACCTGATTGTTTTAGAGAAAAATAGGGGGTAACTGGATGTTTTAGATCATGTTTTTCTGTTTAATGGAATTCTTGGGCTCTACGAAAAACCATTCTGCTCACTGGGGAAAGTTTGGAGTTTGAGCAGATCCATTTTTTATGCAGTATATGTTAGAGTTTTATATATAATTGAGATCATAAAAAGTGTTCTTTTGCTTTAAAATAAGTTTGAAAATACTACTGTGGAAAACTGCTTCAAAATATATATCATTCGGTTATGCTAACATAGTATAAGAAACATTCCTGTCCGAACAGGTTCTCACAATTGTGTGGTACCTACACATAATGTCAATGACAACCTCAACTGGAAGTTTACAAAAGACTTTTGTCTTCATTAGTTATATCAAGTGATATAATTCTAAGTTTTTATATACATCTGTTAGGCTAGAAGGACTTTGAATGGAATAATACAATTTTATCATTAGCTAAATACTATGACCAGAGAACGTTATCAGATTTTAGACCAACAAGTAAAACTAGAGAGGTAATCCTTTTTTATGAAATGAATTATTTTAACATATCTCCTTTTAATCTTACATACTACGTTAAATAAAAATAATCACTTCTGAAAATGAGACATACTTATAATTCTGTTCCCTAACTTTAACTCTAATTGTATTTATGTTGTAAACCAAGTGAAAAACATACTTTAGTAATACTTAGTTTAAAAAAAAACACTTCGATGAGCACCTTAGAACTAAAATATCATTACAAAACATTATTATTTAAGAAAGTGGATGCCAAGACATAGTCTCTCTCTTATCCTCTTCGAAAATTATATCAATACAGCCAAGCATTTTCAAATGCTGTCAGATTTAAAGAGTACCCAAGAGTTCCAATATTGAGGAACTTAAATTTTTTTGAACAAAAGAAACTGCTCTTTTTGCAACCCAAGCAGCCACCAAAAATCTATTTTCACAATCACCAGAGGGCGCCAGTGTCCGCAGCACGACTGGTGTAGGTGTACTCCAACCTTCAGGTGATACTTGAATTTGGACACTGCCAAGCTAAAAATGACTTTAAAAAAAGGAAATTGATAACTTCTAAAAAATTATATTTACATTCTGTAACACCTAGGTAATGTTGGATTGTTAGATAAATAAGAGAGTTCACTGGCCCATTTCTGGGTAACATTAATTTAACAGGATCTTATTAATATTTCTGAATCAGGAATTGAACGGATATCACTTTTAACAAAATAAAAAGAGCATTACTAAAACTATTAACACTAACAATTCATTTAGCACCACGTATTTAGCACCAGAATCAATATCGATAGTTCACACTTAGTAAAAACTTTAACTGAAAAGAACCTCAAAATGGTAACAAGTATATGGTGGTTTTAATGCATTTCAGCACCATTAACGAGTGAACTGTTAAACTTTGTAAACTTTTGATTGACCTCTCATAAGACAAAATTATATCATGGCATAATTTTTAAAAATAATTTTGCATGTGTTTAAATATGTCTCTCTCCACACAAATAATGACAATATTTTATATATATATATATATATATATATATATATATATATATATATACTGTTTATAGAAACTATATATATCAAATATACTGTTAGGCACTGATAGAAATCTAACTTTACTCTCCCTAAACACTTTGGTAGGTAAAAGCTTCCATTTATGTCAAAATTTGCATCCTTTGGTACTGAGGAAGACAGGGAAAGGTGTTTTACAAAGGGGAGAACACAGAGCACAGGCTGTTACTTTTCCTTCCTGGACACAATCAAATTGCCTGTGTAGCTTATATATTCATTTACTAGCAGGGTATGAAGATAAAACACTTCAGCTGGTCTAAATGTGTATCAGGTTTGCTTCTGTAGATGTTATAAGTTGATTTAACACAAGCATGTATTAGTGAGAAAAATGCACGCTGTTTCAGTCCATATAGTCTGAGTAAACCGTACTGGGTCAACTTGCCTTCGTGTTTGGTCAGCTCTGTGCTAGACCTGCACGGATCTTTCGAATGAATGTTTCCACGAAGGTTTCAAGTGAACGCTATGGCGCTGCCAAGTGAAGCTGGTAGGGGAAACCCTGACGGACAACAGAAATCACGACACTTAGACTACTGAACAGAAGCAAAAATGGTACTAATAAAAATTGTTTCCACCACATTTTAAAAGCAAACTTATCTGTCATAACCAGCAACATTAAGATTGTGCCTACACGACTTAAATACAATTCTGTAAAGAAATCCATCAGTTTAAAAGTTAAAATTGTCATTTTTCCTGATGACATGGAAGCAAAAAAAAAAGTCCTGTATTGTGACAGAGTGTTTTCTTTTTTACTGTATAAAGGGTGATCTGAAAACTCTTTGCCGTAGAGAGAGGATCTGTACTGTGGGATATGGAGAATACGGAGAATACTCTTTCTTTTGAGTGACATGTTTGGAAATGAAAACCTCAACATTGACTGTTTAAAGCTGCTCTTAAGAAATATCCGATACCCAGACTCTTTCTGCCCCTGGGAATTACAGGAAGAAGGAGCCATCTTAGCACCATGGTTGAATGCTGTGAAAAACAGAGCACACTGTGGATATCAGCAAATTTTCATTTGCTTTTGCCTGGAAAATGAAACATTTCACTTGCCTACCTTACGCTACTCACTTTAAAAAGTACACAGAGCGTAACAAAAATACCCGTTATATTTTCAGCTGAGTTGTTAAGTTACAAATAAATGCATAGCTCTAGTTGTGATTTGGAAAGGATTGTGGTGGAAGTTATTCATGCCTAGATCCTAGGTCTTAATCTGGTATGTTTGATGACTTATCTGGATTTCTGATGCATTCAGAGCTTTATATTTAAGACATTTTTTTGTCTTAATAAAATACAGAAAGGAGGGAATCCCTTAAATTGTTGCAATTCTACACTTTATAGTTAATTCTAAAAATATATTCATAGACACATTTATTAAACACTTACTGCATTATAGGCACTCTATAAGAAGTTGGGATGAGAATCAGACAGTTTCTGCCAAAGAGAAGCTCATAAAACTTAATTTTTTCCAATAAGTTTCACAACATTAATGATGCTTTTACTATTCATAAATTTGCTATTAATATCGTAACTTTAGTCTCATAGGAACCTCTGTGAAATATGTAGCAAATATCATTATTCTTTTTCAGAACTGAGAAACCAAGCCACACAAGCAATCCAGCAACAGGACTGGAACTGAGAACAGTCATCTTTGTTTAATAGTACTTTTGCTACTTCTATAGAAGAACTCTAGGGAAATGTAAGTTGGAAATACTTTGTAGAGAAAGCATGTAAACCTCCCACTAATTAGCTTTCTCTCCAATTGCCCATAGCTAGATAAAAGTTAGACTGGGGCTTGAATCTTACTTACAACTACTTCTGCTCTCCAGTTTAGTCTCCAAAAACATTTATTTTTAATACAGTCTATGTATGTGCCCACAAAAGCAGAGTAGTATGATATCAAAAACTTTTGGTCACCACATTCAATTTGTAAAAAGGAATCAGACCAATTGTTTGTCATCATGTAAACCCAGAACTCCAGATGGTGGATTTTTCCCTCGTTGACTGGATTTAATTGTCAACTTTCAGTGCCTCCGCCCTAAAAAACTGCAAATGTGTAGAGAATTTTAAACAAGTAGCTTCCTTCTGTTATTTGCACTCTGGAACTAACCCTGTTTGCTTATGCTGTAATCCTATGGAAGCATTACAGAACTTGTGAAAACACACACACACACACACACACACACACCATAATATAAGATGTCTCGACCCAGATGTTGAATTTTTCTCTCTAATAGCAAATTCCTGAAGGAGGAAACATTGCATTTCCAAACCATATGAGTGAAATTGTCACAGTGACTTTGATTTGATTTCCACAATCCAACTTAATGGAGAACTGAAAAAATTATTCTTCTACGTGGACACGGAATTAAGCTTTGCTAAGTAGTCCTTAGCAAATCATCTGAAGAGGGCCACTTTGCCAAACCCTAACCATGCTGTGCATGCAGGATCTTTATGATGATTGGAGGGATGCTCACCAAACAATGATGTGAAGAGATGCAAATGTCCTTGGCATCTCACATGTCTCTGGCACCCTTCACCCCTGCTGACAGGCCTCAGGATATACAAGACTCTCTGGATAAGCCCTTCTGAAGCTCTCACCTGTAATTTTTTGTGCAGTGACCCGGTCTCTGTCACTTTTCATACCTGTCTCCTAAATCTTAATTCTCCTGGGCTTTGTCAGGTTTTTCAGCGTCTTGCCTCCGCCTTCCGAATTCACAACTACTTACTCTGGTACAGTAATCCCTGGGCAGTTCAGACTCTTAGTTCCAAGTGGTGTAGCTACATTTTCCTGCTAATCAGAAGCCTTTCATATTACAGTGTTCTCATCACCTGTTTCACCTATAGGTGACCATTGTGGCATCTAGTTCCTCAAACTTACACTGACATCAGTTTGTTAAAAAACTGTAATTTTGCAGCGAAATCTTAAACTGCATTGTTTCCTGAATATTTTTTGTGAGCTTCTTGAAGGCAGGAACCGTATCTCATGATTTTTGCATTATCAGAACATAACTAACAGAGTGCCTTGCACATAGGAAGCACTCAACACATGATTACTAATTCAATAAAAGAGATTAAGCAAAATGCATGATGTGACCTTACATAAGTTGAGCATATCCTTTGGTGAACCCAAATAAGACAAGATACCTCCAGAATAAAATCCTTGGTTGCTTAATTAAATTATTAAGCCCAGAGATCACTGAATGTTATCTCGTAAATTATCACTTTGTAGGTATTATAGGAATGGGAGCTGAAGATGTCCCAGCACCTCATATATATTTTTAGAATAGTGTAATTTTAAATTTCCCTCAAGTTAACTACTGAATTACATTATTGCCTGTGTTACATCATCTATTACATGTCTCTGCATGTAAATATACATATACACCTATGTGTATATGTATATCTACATACATACACATAAATTACAGGTCAAATATATATATTTTATTCCTCACAAATGTAACATCTTCCCTTTGGAAAGTAAGTTTTAGAACTGGATGCCTCAACTATGTCAATACTACATAGACACCATTTTAACTTGGGCTTAGAGGTCAGAAGATAGAAATGGATGTTTTGATTACCTCAAAGATGAAACAAACAAACTAGACAAACACTAATTTATACAAGGAATAATAAAAGAAAAACAAGATTATTATAAAATATGTATAATATGTGCAAAACTCAATATATATATATGCCTATAAGTCCCAGAAAACATTCTGTTTTCTGGAGGAAAAGATAAGCTTATTTAAACCAGTATAGGTAATTTGATGTTACTCCTGGAAAACAAAGATTGTCAGTACAAGAGCCTCCGTAACTTGGAGGGCAAGCAGAACATGGTACTCCTACTTTATAGGGTGCTTCTCCAATCCAATTGCCCCTAAAAAAAGAAAAAAAAAGTACAAAGATAACATTAGTGCTCTATTAGTGCTCATTTAAAGAAATGTGCTTGTCCTTAAGCATATGTCTGCATGGATTGACATGTAATGATCTTTTTGAGAAGTTTGTCAGTTTAGAAAGTCACTGAAAATGATATCCATTTCTTTCTTTCTTTCTTTCTTTCTTTCTTTCTTTCTTTCTTTCTTTCTTTCTTTCTTTCTTTCTTTCTTTCTTTCTTTCTTTTTAAAGATTTCATTTATTTACTTGAGAGAGGGAGGGACTGGGAGTGGGCCTGAGGTGGAGGAGGTGTGCGCAAAAGGAGAGGGACCAGTAGATTCTCCAGGGAGCAGGAAGCCCCAGGCTGGATCCCAGGACCCTGAGACTATGCCCTGAGCCCAAGGTAGACGCTTAACCCACTGAGCCACCCAGACATCCCTCCATTTCTTATTTATACAGTAACTTATTTTTCTATCATATCTTACTTCTTAAATATTTCTCTCTGCAACACTTACTATTATCTTAATTTACAGATAAGACATGAGGCACTACAATGAATGATGACATCATTAGTCATCTGATGCCAGGCTTGATACTCATTCAGTCACCACATCTGTGTCTGCCTTGTAACTGCCTTCTAGAGCATGTTGGCAGGACACACTCCCATTTCTAAACTCCTGCTAATGCTAAGGATGGTAATATATATATGCACTTACTATTTTCTGGGAGAATTAGAAATGATGAGATAAGCAAAAAGTTGTCATGGTAAGAGATTAAGGGCTCAGGGAAGCAATTAAAGGTGATTTCAAAACCTTTACCTATGTGTAAACTCATAGCTTTTGTTTTTAGTAATACTATTTGTTTTTTGATAATGTTAAACACTGTGTTGTCAATCTTTTCATCTGTATTGATGGCCATGATCATAATACTACATCAAATTCATCATTTACAATAGTCAGAAGTAGCTACAATGTCTTACTGTTCAATTATGAGGGAGGAGGTAATAGATGTATTTTCAATAGCATGGTGATTAGCCCTAAAAATAGCAACATAGCCACATTTTGAAGGAAACTGAATGGTCAGGAGGAAATTTCTTTGTCAGTAGTAAAAAAGTCAGGGTTGAAGATAAGACAACTTTAAGAAAGAGCCTAAAATATGAAACAGGTGGTTCTCATCTTCTTTACAACCTGAAGAAGCCCAAACAGCGACTCTTAAAGTGAATCTATATAAAATATCTGCTGACATCGGTCAGTTAAAAATTCAGGATTTGGGATGCCTGGGTGGCTCAGTGGGTGAAGCATCTGCCTTTGGCTCAGGGACTGAGTCCTGCACTGGGCTCCCTGCTCATTTCTCTCCCTCCACCTGCCCCTCCCGCTGCTTTCTGTCTCTCCCACGCTCACTTTCTGTCTCCCAAATAAATAAATACACACATAAATAAAATCTTCATAAAAATTCAGGCTTTGATCTACAAACTATTTATGGAGGAAAAGTTACCTATACAAATGAAATACATGCTGATAGTGATTCATACCACAAAATGTCATCAGATTCCAAGAACACCCACCTCCATTCAGTTTATTGTATACTCTGCCCTCTGGATAAGATTCCTCGAGTATATTTTGGATAATGACACATGCTTACTCCAAAACACTCGAGGAGGCCCTTTCTCTTATGAGTGTAACTCACTCCTTTATCCTAATCTCTCCTATTCTATATTAATAATCTCATTTCCCTCTATATCTTTATCCAAAGCCCATAAGTGCGTATGGGCCAGCCTATGCTCTTTTAATGTCATATTTTTCTATTTATTCTACATAACTTTTTGAAATTACACAACACATATTTTTGGTAACATAAGCTTAGAAATACATTTTATTATGCGTCCAAAGTATTACATATTACGTTACAAACTTTTACATAAATCACAGATTTTTACTGAATAGAGGACAATTACATTCAGAAGTAAATCTGTCAACCAATGAACTTACATTATTTATCCTTCCATTTTTTGTTGTATTCCATCTAATTAAAATTCCCTTCTTTCACTCCTTCCCTCTCTCCACCTCTCTCTTTTTTCCCCCCTAAAAAACAGACTTGAGATAACTTTATATTGGCATTGGAAAATTCACACTCAAATAACAGTCAAGATTTTAAAACTTTTTTCATTGCCTAGGTTTCAAAATAATGGCTTTTTTTTTTTTACAACAAATTAAGCGTTTTAACACAATATCTTAATCTCTCATTGAAAACAATCCGATATCCCATCAATAATAATATTAGAAAAGTCGAATCAATGTTTAAAAACAAAACAGCTAAACAAATGAAATAAAAATCTCTTTCACCATTTGAGTACTCCTTGGCCTATTTATGTCAAGAAGAAGGGTAAAGTCTTAATAGGAAAATATAAAGTGTGAAACTGAAAATATCAAGCAAATGCACAGTTTCAATGTTTTTTGTAATGCAAACACATTCTACTTTCCAAACCTAATTATTCCAATAATTATGAAGGGGCACCATGGGGAAAATCGCTATTTTTCTAACTTTGCAAAAACACTGCCACTGGCATTTTACCATACAAATGAGTAATGCAGTTATTTGTGAAACGTTTTCTCATTCCCTCCCCATATTGGCAAAGCTGGAGAAAATCTTTGTTTGGGACTTACTTTGGAAGACACCAAGAGTGTCATAAATCCTTTTGCACATTTTGCTATTTACTCCAAATGGGAACAGACTCATGTATAAATATTGGAAGGTTTTATCGTCTCAAGAGTTATTGTTATCAGGAAGGCATTTTATCAAATGTTAACAAATGCTTATTTATACTCATCTTGTAAAGAATATTTATAAATATGGCTATATTTTATAATCTTTGATCAATTTTCACAATACACTTTTATGTATGCTATAAAATATAACTAATGAAAAATTGTGTTTTATTTTTCTTTAGATTTATTTATTTGAGATAGAGACAGAGAGAGTGCACACATGCATACAGGAGAGGGGGAGGGGCAGAGGTAGAGGGACAGAGCTAATCTCAAGCAGACTCCCTACTGAGTGGAGTCTTACCCTGAGACCATGACCTGACCTGAAATCAAGAGGGGGACTCTAACTCAACTGAGTCTCCCAGGCACCCCCATTGAGAAAATTCTAAATTTTCAATACTGAAACTTAAATCATGGCAAAGCTTTAATTTAAAAAGAAGTCACAACATTTAAATTTTCCCTTCTGGCAGTGAATGACTCCTTAGCCAACTATAAAATTAGTAAACTATAATTTTTAGTTTTACTCTTAAAGGAAGAAGGACTCTGTTTTGCTTTTCCAGTGAAAAAAATAAGCCAACATTCTAGTACTGATAGCTGGGAATAGTGCAGTACTGATAAATTTCCTAAAAGATTCTTCTCTTTTTTTTAAAGAACAGTCAAAAGCCTGAAAGTACAGTATTTATTTTACAATTATCATGACTAAAAAACGGGTAAAGGGAATTTAGTGAGTTTCTGTATCTCAAATTATTTTGCCCACAATTTTAGATAGAAATACCTATCTGTGAAAAATAACTGTTCATCTCATTATTTTTCAGGTGTATGAGGTCACGGGAGACTTGAGGATTAGAGGCTATTATAATTAAATCTTATTCACATTAAAATAACTAGCAGACTGGAGATATTTAATATCATTAAAAGTTCCAAGAAGTAGAAGCCAGCCTAGTACTTACTTTGGGGCATAGTTGCATACCAGGTAAACTGCACGTCGCCACACAGCTCCCCAGACATTCATGTTTTGACAAGTATGAATTGCACATCCTACTCGATTGGAGGTGGCCCAAACCATCTGCAAAAATAAACCAATACATTATTATTGAAGCTAAAGCTAAGAAAATGCATATGCCCCAAAAGAGTAAGAGCATTTTTGAAACTATGAATCAAAAATTAACAAGACAATTGAAATAACCTGTGTATAATGTGTGCACATGGGGCCAAAACATCTCATAGGACATCTGGGGTTGCAATCCTGAGGATATGGGAAAGCATAATCTTTCACCTCATCATACCATGGCTTGACCAACTGGAGAATAGAGCGATATCTAGATACCAAGAAAAGAGAAAGAGAGAGTGAGAGAACTTAGAGTATAGCAGTCGTAATTTATTGTGGACTCATGTTAAGTTGTAAGTTAATAGTTCTTTTTTGCAGATTATTCATGATGACTCAGTAGCAAACCCATACCTCATAATTACCACCATCACCTATTCCTCCAAGTAGGGCCAAGCTTGAAAATGCCCGGGACTAAAGCAAGTGAGACTATATTCGTTTAAGTATATGTCTGGTTGTTTCAAAAAGAAAAATGCAAATTTCAGGAGTCTTCATCTTTATCTTGTTTCTATCTATATTGTTAAAAATTTCTCCACCAGAATCATATATACAATTAAAAATTAGATAAATAAATTGTAGTTGTGATACTAGAACTAAATGTGTTTTTTCCCTTAAACTTGATTCACTTTAATTTTAATAATAGCACACCTGATTTTTCTCTTGTATATAGAAGAGAATGGGTCTTTGGAATCTTGGATAATGACATTCCTTGGTAATGGAAAAGTTATCCTATCACTGGGAACAGACTTTCCCATAGTTGAACAGACATATATGAGTATAGATATATGCAACCATGGGAAAGTTTCATAGACACAAGAATGGTTTCTGCCATACTGAAAAAAATTTCCTGAGGTGGGAGAGTTAGGATATAGGCCATAACATATGCCTAATCCTTTCAAAGATTCTGTGACATAAGCAAAGAATACAGGCTAGGAGAGGGTGTTCCAAGGGTGAAAGGAGAAACTGGTCTTACTAGGACCTTTTAACCAATTAAATAATCTTTGAAGACATCTGAAACAGTCCCAGGCCAAGCATCATTGCCTGACACATAGTGAGCACTCAGTAAGTATTTGCTGATATTACTGGTGGTATCACTCCCCCTTGGGGTCCCTAAGTAATAAAATGTGTGGATGAACAGTATCATTGAAACTGCTTCTTACCTTCCAGTTCGTACAGAAAGGTTTTGGCCCAAAAATCTCAGTAAATAAGAAGGTCCATGGTCCCAAATGCAAGTAGCTGCCCACGCCTCTGCAGATTTTGCAAGATTTTCATCCCAAACCTGTGAAGGGGAAAAAACCTTGAGCTTTACCAGTTTTGCCAGTAACTGACAAAAGTTAAGAGGAAGAAATGGTACTACGATTTCCTAAAGTTCTTTCAATTCTGGTTTCTTAGACTATTTTCACTAAAGAAAGCAAATTCAGACAATTGATATTAAAAGTTCTATAATGTAATATGATTATATCACAGAAAACATTACTGTTCTTACAGTGTCATCCAAATCTGAAATCCAAATATCAGTTTTATTAATGGAGGGACTAACAAAAATACCACATCCATCTAGATGTAGCTTGGGGACATATCATACTGACTACTGAATTTTTAATCCACCTGAGTCGACTGACTTTCCTTAGAGGTCATCTTCATAACAACGAGGAGCGATGTTATTAATGTATCTTAAAAACTAATATCATCAAATTATTTATTCAAACTGATATATCAAAATTAATAATGTCTAACATTATACAGCAATTTTTAAAGGTCAAACTATATTGTTGTGTAACGATTCCCAAGGAGCCTTCATATTTTACATTTGAATCTTTGGTAGTAATAATAGTATGAGAACTAAATTTTAGTGTGTATGAACTAGAAACAAATTATGATCAAGAATAATTTGAACTATGCCACATAAGACTTCTTTGAAAATATAGTATATTATAATTCAATTAATAAATTAAGAAAAATAGTAATTGTTCTCAAAAAAGGAAGTTGTTTACATTGATAAGGGTGTTATTGACATATAATAACTTTTATTTAATTAAAAAAACCTGTGGAACAAAATTGAATGAGCCTTAGATTTAATAGATATTTATATTGGTTACCATATAGATTGATATTTTCATTTCTAAAACTGTATGGGGAAATGAAAGCAAGAATTTGTGGACCTGCCAATTATAAATCAACCTAAAATGGTAATCTATTTTATTAGATGCTTCTAGGTACAAAAACACAAAATAGAGAATATTTATAATTCTTGTAATTCAATATACAAAAAATGCATTCAAACATTTTCCCTAGTAAAAATATAATTTAGTAAAATATTTTTCTTCTCTGTGAAATGGTTTTAATTGAAGTTGATAGTTTGTATCATGACATTATTTCCTAAGTTATTTAAATATTTAAATATTATTCTAGCTCTCTGAAAAAAAATTTGTCCGAATTTTGACTAGATAGTAGCATATGTTAGAAGGTAAGAACTTGCATGAAAAAAATACATGTCAATTTTATGATTACTCAAATTCACATGGAGCTTCCCATAGGAAAGTGTATAGATATTCTTCTACTGATCATTATTTTTCTGTTTTTCATAGTCTCCCTTATTTTATCATTCTTTGATGACTTTCTCCTACACCAGGTTGTATGGAGTTAAGTAAGACTCACCTACATTAGGGTTGATGGTCATGAGTTCACTTTGAGTTATAAGCTTTCAAGAAACTCATGAGACTGCTTGACTAGGACACAGGGAGGCTTAATTTTCCATAAGGATGACGGGATACATATATTTAGTTAAGATAACAATGTATTTAAGGGAAGAGAACTTATTTTAGTGACTTTGAAATAAAACAGGCAAAAATCAAAATAATGGATGAACTTTTCCAGAGACACTTTCATCCCATGAGGCCACCTTCAAAAGAAATTTGTTAGTTACTCTGAAGTTGTTTTAAATTAGGAAAGCAATATCATCTTACATATACTTATCTAGAATTACATTAAGGTAAACATAAGGTTTGTATAAAATGAGAAGTATTTGGAAAGAATCTGGAGCAATTCTATAGTGACAATGGCCACATCTTAAGGAACTATAACAAGACACACTTTTCCAGAATATCATCTGCCAATTTTGAAGATTAAATTAAATGTGGCAAAACATTACATAATGCCATTTTAGTCAGTGAGCAATCAATGATATATACAGTACCAAAAATTGAAAACACTCTATCATGAGAGACTTTGTACTACAGTATTCACAGTTACTTAGGTCAGAGATAAGTTTTATGAATTACTGTTTCAAACTCCTCCTTTGTCTTATCTGTAAAAAATTTGGGCAAAGTGTATCAACAGTGTGAAATAAATTTATAATTAAAGTCACAAGATCTAAGGACTGGAATTAACTTTTAAAAACATTGGGGTGCCTGGGTAGCACAGTCATTTGAGCATAGGACTCTTGATTTCAGCTCAGGTCACGATCTCAGGGTCTTGAGATCAAACTCCAAGTCAGGCTCCACACTCTCTCTCCTGCTCTCCCCTTCTTCCCCACTCTCTTTCTATCCTTCTCTCTAAAATAAATAAATAGGGCACCTGGGTGGCTCAGTGGGTTAAGCCGCTGCCTTCGGCTAAGGTCATGATCTTGGGGTCCTGGGATTGAGTCCCACATCGAGCTCTCTGCTCAGCAGGGAGCCTGCTTCTCTCTCTCTCTCTCTCTCTCTGCCAGCCTCTCTACTTACCTGTGATCTCTCTCTGTCAAATAAATAAATAAAATATTAAAAATAAATAAACAAACAAACAAATAAATAAATAAAATCTTTATAAAAAAGTATTTGTTAGGCTGATAGTGGATTTATCTAGTATTTATTCTTTTGAAGTTTTCTCAATGAAATATGGATTACAGTTCACTGAAGTACAAAATAGCATAATTAATTCACAAAGGAATTCCAGATGGCATGGCATCAAAAAATTATGTCCCCTGATGGGTTCTTAATTAGTTGTAATCACTTGGGGAAAAAATGCATCTAAGTATTATTTACATATTGAACTACAATATATACTCAGATCAAGAACTGCTAAGAACACTTTCCTATAGTCTTATCCTAAAATATAAGCACAGCATGGCACAGATAACACTGACCTGAAAATAAAAATATCGTGTTCTAACCCTAATTATACTACTAAGATCAATTATGATGAAGACATGTCAATTATTTTCTCCCATTTACCTCATCTGTAAAATAAGATTGGATGAGGTCATTTCTAGGGAACCTTTCATCTCCACTTCTCATGATTTAATATGCCTGAGTAGCACCAGCATCAAAGCCAGTAAGATGTATGTTATACTGGTCTACAACTTGCTCAATTCTAGCCCTTTCCATTCCATAGAGAGGATAAAACCAGATTTTTTTCAAAATAATTAACAATATTTAAAGCTGTTAAGAATTTAGAAGTAATTTACCATGTATAAGTCTATCTTTATACTCATTCATATATTTTAAAAAAATATTTTAGGGGCGCCTGGGTGGCTCAGTCATTAAGCGTCTGTCTTTGGCTCGGGTCTTGATCCCAGGGTCCCGGGATCCAGCCCTGCATCGGGCTCCCTGCTCGGCGGGAAGCCTGCTTCTCCCTCTCCCCCTCCCCCTCCTTCTGTTTCCTCTCTCACTGTGTCTCTCTGTCAAATAGATAAATTTAAAAAATCTTAAAAAAAATAAACTTCATATTTTATATGTCAAAATCTGTATTTATCTGAAATATTTCCACTCAAAACATCAGTTTGGATATACAGATGAATCCTTTATGTATGGCTAAAAGCATTTTTACTTTATTAGAATGTTGGTAACAGTTGGGGGGGAAATGAACCACAAAGTTCATTCCCAAAAAATATCTTACATGTACAAACCTTATTAACCATGATAAGGGATTTTGATTAAGAAGACAATGTATTTAGCATTACTGATGCCTACATTTTTAGGCATGAGTTTCTATATATAAATATTACAATAAAAATTTGGGGGAAGATGGTTATGGAGGAGAAGGGATAATCACTTTCTTCTTCATATTTACTTTGAAGGAACTGATGAGAGGGATTTCTGCCTGTCTCTATGCTCCTGAAGGAAGATGCTAGAGAGACTGATAGGCATGGCCTTCATCCCACCCCCCCAGAGAGCTGGTCATTTTGACTCCCCTTGGGAGACATGGTCCAGACATACCCACTGCAGGAGAAGTCAAAGGGGCTATACTTTTTCTTGCCTCTTTGTCCTCAAATAAGGCTCACACTCATTCTGTAGAGAGGGGAAGATCCAGCTTGAGTAGGGAGCTCTGAAATTTAGGAATTACATCAACCACGTCAACTGGTGAAGTTAAGATCTATGTTTGCTATCTGTCTTTCTTCTTGAGTTACAGCTTCCAGGAGTAAATGGGTACATTATTTATCCTCTTAAGATCCAGTGGTATTTAAATTTATTAATATGATGAGAGGTCTTTGAAGTTTGAAAATAGCAAGCAACAATAACTTTATTTAATAACAGTAGGAGATTTCAACAAAAAAATTGTGGCTATAGGGAATGGTCCAGTATGATCTTCTTTTTCCTATCCAGAATCTCTAAATTATAGTGAATGTGGCAACCATGTGAAAGAACTCCTACAACTTACGAAGTTCAGGAAATGAAGATGTAAATTGCTTAAGCATTTAACTTAGCATATAGGTTTCTGGATGCTTGATGGGTAATATATCTGCTGAATTTTTCTAAGTAGGTGCAGCATTTATTTGAAATTATTTTATTTTTTAAAAGATTTTATTTATTTATTTGACAGAAAGACAGAGAGAGAGAGAGAACAGCAAAGCAGGGAGACCAATGTGGGACTCGATCCCAGCACCTAGGGATCATGACCAGAGCCTAAGGCCGACAACAAACTGACTCAGCCACCCAGGCAATCAGAAATAATTTTAATATTGGATCCTGCAAATACAGCAACAGAAAAGAGCACACATGTGCATTCTATGGAATTTCTAGTAAATATGTAATATACTATTTGTTACCTTTCGTTGGAAAAACTAGATATCTGATACTTAGATTTTATTCAACCAGGTTGAACATCCTGTATTTTGGGGTTTTGCCCTTCTAAATAGGTAAGATGAGTTCACAATAAATTAAGTTGTAAACACTTAAAATTTGATCTTGCCTCCTAAAAGTGAGGCAAAAATTAAGAATATTATGCATGGAGGCACCTGGGTGGCTCAATCGGTTAAGCACCTGCCTTTGGCTCAGGTTATAATCCCAGGGTTCTGGGATTGAGCCCCACATCGGGCTCCCTGCTCAGCGGAGAGCCTGCTTCTCCCTCTACCTCTGCCTGCTGCTCTGCCTACTTATGCTCTCTCTCTCTGTTGAAGAAATAAATGAATAAAATCTTTTTTAAAAAAAAATATTATGCATGGATACTCAAAAACATTTATAGGACATGCTAGAAATTAGATATTATGATTAAATTAGTTCACAAAGTAAAGATGGTTTAAAACAGTGTGAGGTGTGTCCTATTGCTCCAAATGCTTTTCTTCCAATCCTTGTTGTTAGAGCCATTTAGTTGGTTGGCTTATAAAAGGACTGATTTATCTTTGTACTAAAATATTCATCATGAACTATTCTACTTGCAAATAAAAGTTAGCATCTTGTCTGCGGCAACCACATAGTTGGACTAAGCCCTGAGAGATATCCCAAATTCAAACTGATGTCATTTAAATATCTGCAAGAGTTGTGGCTCCAAGAAATAGGAGGGGTATGAAAAGAATGTAGATTCTCATCAAGTTTAGAAGTCTTTAGAGCTTGAGCCAAAGAAATACCAAGTCAAATAAAGAATGTTGCAGTATGGGAGAAGTTTGCTGACTTTCATAAGCAGACAGAAGAATTGAGTAGTGATCTGATCCAGCCAGGGATAAGGTTGTTTTGCCAGCCCTCCGTGAGTTTTGGTATCCACAACACACTGACAGCCAGAATCATGAAGCACATTGACATCTGAAGTACACATCCCAGTCAACATCTTGGACAAGAAGTGTACTCAGACTAGAAGGCATCCCTAAAAATTACTTGGGAATACATCCTCACATCTTTGACATTGTTTGAAATGTAATAGTGCTTTTTAAAAAATGGGTAAGATATTTTAATTCCACACGTAAGATTTAAATGTAGGACTGTTTGAAAGAATCAAATTTAAGGTATTAGGAAAGAATTTCTGGCTAAGGAACCTGTGTGTACTTGATATTGAAAATCTGTAATGGTTAAGAAAATGTACCTATTAAAGCAACAGGTTAGACTTGTAATTTCAACATAAGTACATCAGTGAGTAATTATTTAACTTGTGATTTTAAGTTGAAAAATACTAGAAAAATCTTAAATTTTTAAAATAACACTGCACAATTTAAAACTGAAGAGTCACTGTATTTCTTAGACTTTTAAGATCCTTTAAGGGGAACCTGGGTGGCTTAGTTGGTTGACTGTCTTCCTCCTGCTCAGGTCATAAGGCCGAGCTACATGTCAGGCTCCCCACTCAGCAGGAAGCCTGCTTTTCCTTCTTCTCTTGCCCCCCACCCTGTTCATGCTGTTTCTCCCTATCTTTCTCTCTCTGTCAAATAAATAAATAAGTAAATATATTTTTTTAAAAAGATACTTAAATGTATGAAAATAATTTTCAATAAATCAATTGAAATGCTTTTAAAACCCAGATAAATGAAATGTATACATGCGGCTTAGGAAATTTAATTAATTAAATCTGCTGGTAATAAATATTAAATAAATGTGTCTGTCAGAATCCTAGATTTATAAATAGGACAAAAGATTAATGAATTGTGACTAAATTAAGGAAGAACCAGGAATACTAATTTTGGCCTCTTGAAAGAATCTATTCTGCTCATGGATACTATCTTTGAAGACATAAAATGCTAAAAATAAAAATAACACACTTTGAATTTTCAGAGGCACATTTCTTTTCTTTTTTTTTTTTTTAAGATTTTATTTATTTGACAGAGAGAGAGAGAGAGCGGAGAGCGATCACAAGCAGGCAGAGAGGCAGGCAGAGAGAGAAGGGGAAGCAGGCTTCCTGCTGAGCAGAGAGCTCGATGTGGGGCTCGATCCCAGGACCCTGGGATCATGACCTGAGCCGAAGGCAGAGGCTTAACCCACTTAACCCACTGAGCCACCCAGGCACCCCCAGAGACACATTTCTAAATTGGTTATTGTCATAGATACTATGGTGACAATGCCATTGGAGAGAGTTTGGCATGTCCCATAATTATGTTGCCATTTCTTGTATATTTTGAAAAAATGTAAAGTTAATTTAGACAGACATGCTTTGAGGTTTTAAAGAAATAACTCATCTAAGACTGTTTGATCTTTTCCTAGGTTAGTCAAATTGGAAAAGGGGTACTGGCTTACGAAAGTGAGAAAGAACCATTACAAAGAAGTTAAGTGATGATAAAATTATTTCCTCTGAGGGCAGCCAAAAGCTTTTAAAAAGTTTCACACGCATGATTGTGGTTCTGATTTGAAATTGGTTGGTTTTTCCCTGTTAGGTAGAAATGTGCGCATAAAGGACACTGAAAGTGGAATATAGAGACCCAGTGTTAAACCAGGCAGGAGGGTAGAAATGAGCTTTGGTAAGACCAGAGAGGGAGGGGTTGAGGTCTGGTTGGGTCGGGCAGAAGAAGAGAAAATGCCTTCTTATGGCAAATGCTGGGCATTGGTTAAAGTAATGAAACTGATTCTACTTTATAGAAGTAGATAGTTAAACGAATTTGATTTAAAAAATTCCCTCAACCCTCAAAAATAACTACAAAATATGGGAACACATTACATTACAAAATACCAAAGTAAGGTCTGAAGCTTTTTTTTTTTTTTTTTTTAAATGCTTAAAAGAAGATAGCTTGGGTGGCTCAGTGGGCTAAGGCCTCCGCCTTTGGCTCGGGTCATGATCCCAGTGTCCTGGGATCGAGCCCCGCATCTGTGGGGGGGGGGGGAGGTCTCTGCTCAGCAGGGAGCCTGCTTCCCCTACCCCCTCTGCCTACTTGTGATCTCTCTCTCTCAAATACATAAATAAAATCTTTAAAAAAAATGCTTAAAAGAAGATAATGAAGACTTACCTCAGGTAGAATGAGAACTACCTTTCATGTAGGGGGGAGAGGAAAATTTCTATAAAAAGATGATGTAAAGTGGACTCTTTTTTTTAGAGAGGATCATTGCCAATGACATAAATTTATTAACAAGAAACTAAAAAAGGCCTCTCTTGACCCCTTTTCATCTTCCAATCAACCCATCATTCTCTCCTTTCTCTTGCAATTAAATTCCCTGAGAGTTGTCTTAACTGAGAATTCCCAGTTTCTCTTCCTCCCTTCTCTCTTGAGTCCACAACAGCACACTCCCACCCCACCTCCACCGCACCTAAGCTGCTCTTATCAATGGTGACCAAGAAATGGTCACCATTTTACTTGTTCTAGCGGCAGTGTTTGGAATGCCTGACCACCTACTCTTCCTGGTCACAGCCCATCTCTTGGTTTCAGGACCCTACATTTGTCTTGATTTCTTCTGGTGACTGCTTCTCCTTATGCATGCTGACTCCTCCTCATTTCTCCAACCTCTGCGTGCTGGAGGGTTCTCAGGACTCAGGCCACATCTATTTCTCTTTGTCTCCCCCTTTGGTTCATCTATATTCAAGGCTTAAGAAATCTCATCCAATCTCACAGATTGAAATACCATTTATATGCTGGTGGTATGGTTCCACATTTTATCTGTAGTAGTTGAATTCCAGACTACTTTAACCACCTTACTACTTTCAGTCTCTACTCAGCATACCACAAACTGAGCTCCAGAGAGTCACAACCCCGCTCCACTTCCTAGCCCCTCACCAGCTACTCCTGTAGTGTTCCTTCTGTCAGTAAATGGCATTGCCCATCTTCTCATTCAGGAATCACCAATTCTGTCCTGCTACACTGTTACATTAGTCTACGCTGCTGTTGTGCTATAAAAGCAGAGCTGAGTGGTTGCAACATACGCCATATTTACTACTTGAAGAAATGACTACCGAAGAAATTTACCAACTGCTGTTGTAGTTGCTCTGGCCAAAAATCTAAGTGGTCATCTTTACTCTTTCTTTGCTTCATAATCTTAATCTGTTCCATCAGCAATTCCCTTCAAAATACTGTACATTCAGAATACAACCAACTGCTGATCACTGTTACTGCTACCACCTCTGTCAAAGCCAACATAATTTGTTATCTGGGTTACTGCAAGAAACTCCTAACTGAAGAAGTGCTTCGTAGCCTTGAAACCTTAATATATAAATTAATGAGGGCATGGATAAAAGATAATAATACATTCAGAATTTGAAGTAAAAGTACTTAAATATGACTAGCGTTTAGGAAAGAAAGTTCCAGTGCTTTAAATCTATGTATGGCTAAATCTGCGCTGTGAAATTGTACTTGACTTAAGTGCTTTGAAAATATTAGAGCTCTCTATAAATATAGTCGTATTCAAATGACTGTGTTGGGGGGACGGTCTAGTAAGGAAAATGAATAAAGTAGTATTGATTGTAAGATGGCAAAGTTGCATGTCCAGAGGACAGTTACATGGGGAAAAAATAGTCTCATAAATGAACAAATCTGCCCCACCCAAAGAGGCTACTCCTCTCTAACCAATTGCTGACAAGTAGGAAGTGGGCTTAATGTCTCTAGAACTTTCCCCTCTTGAGGATAATCTGGAAATACAGATGTATATGTAAAATGTATCAACTTTAACATTTGACAAATGATTTTTTAAAATGTAAAATTCTGTACAGTTCAATATCATGCAGAGCAAATTGAATATGCCCACTAATTAGAATGGTTGATGGACCTACAGTTTATGAATTCTAATGTAAGGTATCATTTTCATAATTATACTCACATGGATGTGGCATCTTCCTTCCTAATACCCATGGATGGTGGCAGGAAAGTGTTCTGGAGCCACATTTGCCCCAAACCTCCTACAGCAGACTTACCACACATGGGCTGCTGTTTTGTCCTCAACAATGGAAAATGCAAGAAACACATATTTTAAGATTAACCAATAGGACCCCAGGTAATGCATTCATCTAGACAGCCAGTAAATGAATATTCATTGGGAGGTCTTGGGTACTGTGAATTCAACAGTCAGTAGGGCAAACATGGACTTTATCTTAAAGTTTAGGGAAGAGACAGATAACAAAAAACACTAGCAAACAAATAAATGAATAATTGCCAACTGTAATACATCACAAAAATACATTATTATATAACAAATTATATATATATATACAATGTATGTAATACATTATATTAAAAAGCTCCAGAAGAATCATGTGCTACTTAAAAGTTTGCTTCTTTTAAAGTTCCCTTAGTCAATCAAGTATATTCCCAAGTGAGCATGATTTCATGTTGCAGACCCAGAGGGCCCACATGATATTTTGTGAAATTAGGTATGGAATAATTTCAAGTGAAATCTTGTGATAGTGTAGAATTATCACTGGGATAATTTTTCCTTTGGGTTAACCCATTAATTTGTTCAATGTACAGTCTCTTGACAAACAAGTGGATATTTAAGCCATGTAATATTTTCCTCAGCTCAGTTTTGTGTCCTAAACCATGATTGAAGAAATTTACCACTTGGGAAATTACTCCAGGATCTTCTGGGAAACTTTCAAGAAGATAGATGCTTAGCACAATCCTGGACTTATCAAATCAATGTTAAGACTGGGGATCTTAAATGTGTGCTTACAAAGTAGTTCTGTTCTCTTCTGATTAGAAATAATTATCTAAAGCCTTCTTGCTGGAGAGGCATTTTGATTGCAGAAAACTTTGGGCCTCCCCTCTCCTCTCCTGTTCCTACTCACCCCCTGCCACACCACATGGAATGCTCAAGAAGAAGGGCATGTTTCTGATAGTTAACATTTATTAATTTTCACATGTAAGCACTTATATCAGTGTCCTTCTTCTATACTCTGGTCTGTTATTGACTGAAGTTTAAATAAAAATTAAAAATAACATTTTGTCCTGAATATGCCTCACTGTCACAGATGCTAGATGTTAAACTCCATGAGAATATTTATAATGTGTAGTCAAGGAACACAGAATTATTGGAGAGAGAGAGAGAGATCATTGTGTATGTTGCTATACAAATGTGCTAACATCATTCACTCTGAGAGTGACAATTTCAGAAGAAAAGAACATGTATTCTGTGGTTACCTGGATATGAACACAGAAATAACATGGTATTCACAGAGCTTATTTAGACATCATGGGAAATCTAAGTGGCTTTATTACTAAGATATTACAAATAACATGGGAAGAAAAATATACAGAACTTTCTGAAAATCTAAAATCTTAAAGAAAAAGATACAAAATTTAAAAAGAGCCTGCCCTTCTCTCTGCTCGGCGGGGAGCCTGCTTCCTCCTCTCTCTCTGCCTGCCTCTCTGCCTACTTGTGATCTCTGTCAAATAAATAAATAAAAATCTAAAAAAAAAAAAAAAAAAAGACCCTGCCCTAGGCCTGTGGGGTGGGTGTCTTTTTATGATAATCTGTGACCAGCAAGGAATAACTAACCAGACCCTAAAAAGGAAGTAAGCCATTTAAGGTGCTCAATGGTGATATCAATAGAAATGTTTAAAAGGATTTAAGTACCCTGGTTAGCTTTCTATAAAAGACCAACCCTAAAGGCCCTTACTGTCAACCCTATGGGAACCCCTTTCACTCTTGAGAACTTTTTCTGTATCTTCACATAATAAACTTCTATCGCTTTATTCACTCTCCTTTGTCTGCGAGATTCATTCGTTGACTCTGCAGGTCAAGAACCTAGCTCTCCCGCATCGTATCTGTCTTTCTATCTACCCATGCTTTCACTGTCTCTCTCTAGCAAATAAATACATAAAATCTTTAAAAAAACACAACTTTCTCTTCTGCTAATATCATCATTTGTGTTTCTATTGTCTGATTTATCTTTGCTACATATCCTATTTTTCTGCTTCCTTATATGTCTGATACTTTTGATGTCAAACATCACGAATTTTATGTTGTTAAAAAAATAAAATAAAATAAAAAGGCAATCACTTTCCACTATAATGACACTGAACCTGAATTTAAAACACATATATGTGACCAATATGCAATTCATGAGGATACAAGAATATGATTCAAATCAGCAGAAGGTGACTGCCAATTCTGCAAACTTAACTTTAGGATGCATTCACAGAAGTAGAATAAATGGAAAACGATTTGTCATTGCTACTCTGCACTTGTCAGATCACATAAATTCTAGGCACCTCACTGTAAGAAGAGCACATATGTATTGGAACCCAACTGGGATGACAACAGGATGAAAGGACATTCCTTGCTCAGAGCCACTCTGCTTCCATTTCCCAAAACAATTTAATGGACACCATTCATGTGTGTATGTAAAACAGCATGGAGTAAAAAGTGTGGGGGGAGTACACTGATTTTCTATTTATTTAATAGTACGATTCTTACCTTTTTCAGTATTTGCAGAAGGCAAATATCTCTTTGCAACCTTCCCTGATAGGCTATGTTGTCCATACTCTGCATGCAAGAGGAGGCATATATAGATACTTAACACAAAGCAGCTAACGGCTAAGAAAAAGCTGGGTGATTTGAGGTTAAGGGTCTGAGACATCAATGTTCACAGTTCTCAAAGACTTGACGCACTGTCACAATGCAGAGTTTTCCTATATGGTTACCAAGGGTAGAAAGAATACTGGGAATAAGATTTGATTCCATGTGCAGAAATACTTTCTAATATTCAATGAGGTCCTCAGATCAAATACATGTAGAGAAATACCTTAGCCAGTGGTCTCAAGAGCAGGAGATGCACACAGGAAGGGGAGCATGTAACATATGGCCTTTCAAAGCATGGGCTTTTTTGTCCTATAGAACTCCTTCTCATCATTTCGGTTTACCTGCTGGGTGATGTTGGGAAAGTTATTTATACTCTCCAAGTTCCAAGTTTCCTGTTTCTAAATGAGAAAAATTGTCTTCATATTTCAAGACTTCTTTGATGGTTAGACAAGATCATGACAGGAAGACTATTAACACAGCCCTAGGAGGACAATGGTGTAGTTAATGGTAGACATTATTATCACTGGGGATGCAGGCACTGGAATGGTGGTGATGACGAGTGAACTAGAAGGCTACCTAAAATGTGAAGCAGTGTAAAGTGCGCTTTTGATCATGTTATCTGGCAGCCTAAAGTTTAAGAGACTCCAAGCTTTAATCTCAACAAAGCAGGCATCAGATAAAGTGAAAACAGATAAACCCTGAAGCAACTAAATAATCAGAAACAGAATTGCATATAGATAATAAGGAGTTTGCTTTCAGAGGAATTAACATCAGACGGTGAAAGATAAAAATTAGAGAATATTTTAGATATCTTAAAACTTATTAATTCCCCTCCTTAAATCCCTCTTTAATATATGTTTTATCTTTAAATTTCAAGATCATTTGTTGATGGATTCTAGTAAGAATTCTCCTTCCCAGGGAAATATAATATCCATCACCTACTACTTAATACTGGAAATATGAGCCAGGAAGACATTTTCATGTGTGGCTAATTTTTTTCACCAACTCAGTGTCACAATAATCTAAAAACTGATTTCTTGATTGTTAAACTATCCTGTGATACACAGGCATAGCTCACATCTTGCCAGTGACCACGTGGTCAGAAGAATTCAAATGCCTTTCCGCCTACCTACTGCCTGCAGAAAACATGATCTCGCTGGAATGCAGAGAGAGAGATTTGGTAGAACGTTCACATTTAATGAAATTATAAGACATGAATTTGATGCACTTTTTAGGAGAGAAAAATAATTGTGTCCTGAAGCAACATTTCTCAACTGTTTCAGTTTGGAGTATGTGGTGTGAAATTTTAAGAGTCATGAAAAGTTTATTCTAAAAACACAACTTGTTGGGCATTATTCCATATTCACCTAAAAAAAAATGTTTGGTACCTGATGTAGACACTATGGATAACAGGCTGGAAACGTTTGAACCTCATGCCTCAAGTCTGTGATATATTTTATGCCAAGCATTTTCCTTGACCAGTTTAAGCTGTTAGTCTTGATTTTTCTCTAACCCCTAACTACACCATTCTTCAGAAATTCTCATAGACTATTAAACATCTCATGTTCGTAACTATTTAATGGCCACTGACTAGTACATGCTTTTTAGATATGTTAAGTTCAAGACACCAGCCCAGAGCCAGACTATTATTCTGAAATCCTCTGATTAGCTTTCAAAAAACCTTATCCTGAGCATATCCAATGAACAAGGTGGGCTTGGTCCTACCCAGGCCCCTGAAACAGATTTGGATTTGTGTGGATTTAAGCCTCAGCACTTATTTAAAAAAAAAAAAAAACAAAAAAAAGGTACATGAAACTTTCTTATAAAGACTCTTGAGTATATTCCCAGACATAAAATCATCCATCCATACTGTCTCTGTGACACTACCCTACCCCTATTATGCAAAGTGGTTCATGTTGATTACCAAAGTATACTCCTATCCAAAAATGTTCATAGTAGAAGAATGTTCCCTCCCACATACTAGCTACTTCTCCTAACCTTTGTAGAGGTGTACCCTGGATATTAAACCTGCAGCCCCTGAATGACTACCTGAAAACTGCTCTTGATTTTGTGTTCTTCAATCTGAGAAACCCAGCTGTCCTTCACCTTGAAGCCAGAACAACCTCTCTGAAATTCAAATGAATTATATAACCTTCCTGCTTAAAATATTCAGTAACTTCCCTTGATTTTATAATAAAACTAAACAAGTTTTTGCCTGCCTTCTCCAGTCTTATCAAACATCATTTTTTTTCTCTCATACACAACATCCAAGTCATACTGAATTTTTACCCTTGCCTTCAATGTACTATTCACCTCTTAGAGCACCCTGCCACACCTACTCCACCTTCCCTACTTCAATACCTTCAGCTTAAGTCTGGGCTAAATATGTTTCTTGTAATCCCAGAACACCCTGTATGTTTTCCTACTTTAGCACCTAACTCACAGCATTTGCACTTACTTATCTGCTCACAGTTCTTCCTAAAAAGAGTGTCTTTCCACTCCCCATTGAATGCCCCAGCCCAGTGCCAGGCACAAGAGTAAATATTATGGAATGAAGGATAGAATAATGAATGACTCTTGCCCATCAGACCACTATAGCCACGTGTTCTTTACACGTGGCTATAGTGGTCTGAATGCCCAGAAAATGTTAGAAGACTTCATTCAGGTGTTCCACAAATATTTATTGAGTCTTCTCTGTGGAACAGATATGAAGCTAGGTTCTACAAATACTCAGCAGGAATACAATAGATTTATTTTTCTACACTGTTGTATGTGGTCAAATATCATTTGCCCTCAAAAAAGCAGTGTTGTGGGGCACCTGGGTGGCTCAGTGTGTTGAAGCCTCTGCCTTCAGCTCAGGTCATGATCCCAGGGTCCTGGGATGGAGCCCCGCATCCGGCTCTCTGCTCGGCAGGGAGCCTGCTTCCTTTCCTCTCTCTCTGCCTGCCTCTCTGCCTGCTTGTGATCTCTGTCTGTTAAATAAATAATTAAAAAAAAAAGCAGTGTTGTAATACTAGGAAATATAGTTGACATATATGTATGGACTTCATGAGATTCACGGCTTTTCTGTCTACCACCTAATGGTAAGGTTCTGAATCATACCGTGTTAATGTTTCCATTTGCACTTTAGAGATTGAATTCAGAATGGTCACAAAGAAAATGTTCTCAACCTTCAGCTGGCTCCATACATGAAGAGTTGAACATTCATATATAAGTAACAGTAAGTAATATTAAGCAACATGCACCTTGGAAGAAAATTCCTACAAAATGTGCCCAGTCTCTGTTAGAAGCCAAGACACTTAAAAGGCTCTACATCTATGAGAACAGGAATGTGGAGTTCCAAAAGCTCTGGAGAAATGCCTTCCTGTCAGCAGTCTTTCTCAGTTCACTGCTGGCTGGCAAACAGGTCTCAGGAGGCTTTCTAGTAGTCATAAAAGCATTCATCGAAAAGATGTAGGTTAGACACATCAAATTTCTCATGTTTATAACAAGAAAATTGAGCTATCCTTCCCAAATGAGAGGAAAATGTGCCATCTGGGAAAATATAGGGTTTCATTAAAAAAAAAAAAAAAGACAAGGATAGACATCACAAGTGTTTGGTCAACTACTGAATAAAGAAAAAAAAGGAGTTTAACATCATCAACATTCTCTTCCACATAAGGCCCAAATGAACAAAATCAGCATTTTCATTATTCCTGCCTGAGTCATAAATTATAGTAAGCAAATAGTTTTTTTGGCTATTTCCAAGGATGGATTAATCTATTCTCCATTCATTCATTGGAGTCATGCTTTCTGTTACTTTACTACCTGCCATGACTTGGTAACTAGTACTTTTCTCTTTTCCAGAAAAGTCTAAGAAGCCTTAAGTCCTTTTAGCTCTGCAAATAATACTTGCAGACACCAAACAAATGAAATGGATCACATTATCAACAGAGTCAAATTATGTTACACTTTCTCAGCTTTAAGTTGCTTGGTTCATATCTGTCATTATCTTTTCACTGTCCCTCACCTCTTTTTCCATTTTGTACACCGACTACAAAGACTGTGATTCCATACGCCATGCTTCAGTTAGCTGTTCATACCTGTTGTTGCGTAGGGGCAGGTGTCTGACTCCTTCTTACCTAAAGAAGTGGCACTGTTAACTCAGTGATTGCCATTTCCCCAGTCAACTTCATTGAATTTGAACTACATCAGCTGTTAGGATCATCTTTCCAAAATGCAGCTCTGACGCTACTCTAAAAGTTCTATAGCCTCCTTAATCTCTTTTGTATGAAGTGATTCTCAGTATTTTCTCAAACTCCTCAAAAATATGGCTAACACATTATACTCCTCCTCTCCTGGTGATTTTGTGCATGCATTGCTTTATCTGCTATCAGTCAACGCTTCCCCTTCCTGGACATCTATCTCAAATGTCCCTCCTCCAAAGAACCTTTCTTGATTTTGCCAATAAGAGATTATCACTTCTTTCTTTGATTTCTCCATGATATTTATCTGTACCTCACTGATTACATCAATCCTACACAACAGTGTATTATATTCAGTATAATGCTGAATTATATGCTTAGTGTTTTCTTTCTTTTTTTGGTTTCTCATGGTTTTGTTTATTACTCTAAAGACAAAGATTTCTGTTATCGATGGATCTCATCCTCTTATGGAAGGAACTCAACATTTTTAAGATCAATTTATTCAATTGACCTGTATTCAAGGAATATCTTACAAATTCTACTCTATGTGTGAGTCTTGCAATTTCATTCTTTGGGGGAGATAATTCTTATTCTAAGAAACTAGTGTGGTTTGTGGTTTAGAGTCATGGTTTAAGCTGCCCTTAGAAGAATGAAAAACAGCTGGTGTCCAAGAAGCTCTGGAAATTTGTCAATAAACTAGTTGTGGAACAGAAGCCAAGAGTAAAGAAGTTTGACTTGCAAAGCCCTATCTATTGTATTACTATTTTTTTAAAGATACTGTGTTTAGAAAATTAGATATTTTAAATATGTATTTTTTACTAAAATTATGGACAAAATATCCAAAGAAATATTGTATAACTGTAACATAAATGTCAACACTCCATTTAAATTATTTCTACTTTATTTATTCAAAGGTACACTGACATAACCAAGTACTTAAAAGGAGATAAAATCATTTAATTTTGAGGGATTATTTTAGAATTTAGGAAAAATTTTTGTTTTAAACTTTAGGTGAATGTGATAAAATATCATTATACATGATAATAAAATTTCCATTAAAATATATATCAAAATTGATGCTACTTGTAAACATGTAATGATTCATAGGGAATTCAATTAAATCATCAAATACATGTTGATCACTGTCTATACTCAAGAACTGGTTCAAAACAAATAGAGATACAAAGGTGAATAAAAATAGATTTAGCACCCAAAAAGCTTGCAAGAACTAAAGAAATTAGTATAGATTTTTGATATTGATAAGAGCAAAATAACAGACATGCAGGGTTATTTATAGCAGTTAAAAGAACAAGAAATTGATGGGGTGCCTGCATGGCTTAGTTAGTTAAGTGACGGACTGTTGATTTTGGCTCAGGTCATGATCTCAGGGTCCTGAGATTGAGCCTCCAATAGGGCTCTCTGCTTGGGGTGTGGAGCCTGTTTAAGATTCTGTCTCCCTCTGTCCTTCCCCCGTTAAAAAAAAAAAAAAAAAAAAAAAGGAAAAATTGAATATGGTCATGAGGGTAAAAAAAAAATCAATAAAGGACATAGCATTCTGACAAAACTTGAAGGTTGTAAATCATGAAATAAGTTAAGGAAGAGAAAGATGAAGAGAGACAGCCTGGAAAGAAGGTTCAGAGAGAAAAGTTGTGGATGAAAGGGACCCCCCATCTTGCCAGCACGTTTAACAAAAGCCCTGAGCTAAAGACCATCTTCAAGGAGGTTCCCGCAGCTACTATCACACACTGATGAGGACTTAAACACGTGGCTAGTGGTCCTGGTGAGCTAAGGGTCCTAAGTGTTTAATTTACATAATAAGTGTTAGGAATGGAGCTCACTTTCAGACTGCTCACAGTCCAAATCAATGCTGAACAGGTATGTGGTAAATTGAGATCTATATTTTTCGCCTGGCCTAGAGATTAGTCATTTACAGTTTGTGCTCCAACCTCCAAGTAGCCTCTTACATTGTAGTTCCCTCAATGAGTCTTCATGAAGGATCCATGTGACTTATTTCAATGACTTCATTTATTCAAACAGTCTTTCTAACTTACAATTTCATTAAATTGAACACAGTTTTCTAACCAAACTAATCAGTTTTGTCCTTCCCAGGGCCTTTTCCATTGCTCTTCCCTCTACCTGGCAAGTTCTTCGCTCATCTATCAGTGTGGTGGACTCCCTCACCTCTCTCCAGGACACTCTTAGTGAGGCCTTTCCTGGCCATCCTATTAAATTTCACAATCTCACCACAACCTACTTTATTTTTCTTAACAACCTTATCACCTTCTAATGTACTATGCACTTTTAAAATTTATCTTATTTATTGTCTGGTTTTCTACCCAGGAAGTCAAGGACTGTCTATTTTATTCATGAATGTAACCCAGTGTTTAGAATAGTGCCTGACATATAGTAAGTGCTCAATAAATAATAAGTGAGTAAGTACATGGGTAAATGAATTATACGCAGTATTTACATGACAATTTGATACAGTTATATTTAATTTTATAGAACTTACTGTTCCAATTACTACTTCTCATTACCTTAACTGAGTGAAGGAGGATTTATAAAACATCTACTGACATAACCAGCACTGTATCTGGTTCTTACAAAATAAATCATATCTTAGCTCCTATATTGAGAAATAAGAATAGAATAGAATATAAATACTACAAGATTTCAGCTGGCATTTTAAAGGAGGAACAAAGATACCCTGACACCTTCAGGGGCTCCCCCCAGTGGAGCATTTAATAAACTTAGCCAATGGAAAGATGCTTTCCAACACAAGCACTGGCTTTGAAATTCCATAGATCTAAATTCTAACTCCATTAATACCATTGACTGTCCATGCCACCTTGGCCTACTCATTAACTTTTCTAGGTCTACCTGATTTCGATTGTAAAATGAAGATCACAATCTCAACATCATAGGGAGAATGTGAGCTATCAAATGAGATCATCTACAGAAACAATTAGCCAAGTCATTGACACATAGAAAAAAATTAAATAAATGCGTGTGGAATGAATGAATACTTGATCAGTGGGGGAAAATATAGCCAGAAAGGATGTGGCTATTTCAACCATTTATACTGTGTTGTACCCCACCTTTACTCATGATGATCCCTCTGCCTTCAATATCATTAGAATAGTGAATTGCATTATATATAGGTTGGTTATTATCTATATTATTATTCCCATTTTAAGGATAAGGAAATGGAATCTCACACACATTAAGTAACTTGTCCAAAGTCACAAAGTAAGCAACAGTGTTAGGGTTTGAACGCAGAAGAGCTCACCTCTAAAACACCTCAGCTGTTTTCACCCTACTTTTTGTCTACATAGTGTTGTGATTGGCACCAGGAATTATTTCCTAAACCCACAGTCTATATATTATACTTTTCTAATCTCATTTAGAATCTTATATATATTTCTCTCCTAATTTATGGTAACTAAAAAACTTATTTGTTCTTTTTTCTATATCAATATATCACCTTCTAGAAAGTGCTGTTTATCGGAGGTCTATTTTGTTAGGTTCTGATCTACTTGCTCAGTCCTTCAACTCATACTTTCCTGATTACAACCCTATATGGCAGGTACTATGTTTATCCTCATATAAAAGATGATGAAAATGAAATGAAACGTTCATACAGGTTGTATTTCAGGACTGAGGTTTGAACCCAAACATTTAGATTCCAAAGTCCATTTCTTAACCATGAGGGTATAATGCTATTCCTAAACCAGGACTGATTATATCTCCTCTTCCAATTTCTTTACAGAAAACTCCTAGGAAAGTGCATTTTCATAGAATCTAAATTGTACTTCTATGAACTATGACTCTCTTACTTTTGGCAAGTCTATTTTCCCTCTAACTTTGACTTCTGCCATTAGTCAAACTTAAAAAGCTTATTTAAGTAGAAGAGATGAATTGAGAAACTGAGAAAAATACCAAATTTTAGGTCACTTATAAAAAGTTGTTAGTGGTACCACCTCCTCTCCCCAACTTAGAAAAACCAGGCTGTGATCATCATTGCCTTAAAGGAGTGTCAAGCTGTGCTCTTAGAAGGTACTGGACTCTAAACCATAAGCTTACATAAATACAAAACACAAAATAAAGCAACTTAAAAAAGCACAGCTATCCTTTCAGTATCAACTCAAGGGTTTTGTTTTATTTTTTACTTCCTAAGTATTCCTAAGTAGAGTGATTTAAACATAGAGTGCCTATTTTTAAAAGAGCAAAGAATGTGTTCATGGCAAGTTGGAACAGAGTGCAAGTGTGCTGGCTTCACTGTTATCTGAACGACAAAGCATTAAATCACAAAGAGGAAAAAGTCAGCATGTTCTCTGAAAACACAAATAGATTAGCATCAGGAAGAGCTTTGTCCCAGAAAGGGAAGAGACACCTACCCAAAGATAAATTATGTACACAAAACCTATAATTCTAAAAAATTTTTTTCAAGAAATGTTTTAGCTGAAAAATATGACTATTAGATACACAAACACAGAAATATTTCCATGTGAATATTTTTTAAAAAGTGTGTCTTTCAAATGTGGTCAGTCAACTCACCCCATTCTTTATCTCTGTTTCTTATATAAGACCAGATTCATCAGTGGTTACGGAACTCACAAAACAAAATGAGAACCTCCCCTCCCTTTAATTCTATGATGCAACAAAATTTAAGCTTACTAGGCATATAAGAACCTTTCCTAAGTTAAAATGTATAGCAGAGGGACACCTGGGTGGCTCGGTGGGTTAAAGCCTCTGCTTTCAGCTCAGGTCATGATCTCAGCGTCCTGGGATCTAGCCCCACATGGGGTACTCCCCTCAGCAGGGAACCTGCTTCCCCCTCTCTCTGCCTGCCTCTCTGCCTACTTGTGATCTCTTTCTCTTTCTCTCTGTCAAATAAATAAATAAAATCTTTAAAAAAAAAATGTATAGCAGAGCTCCGTATCCCTTAACATATAAACACTCTTTAGGTTCTTCAACGAACAATTTAAATCCAGCATCCTCACTCGGAACTCAGAGAAAACAAATTCCTCTTACCATATATTCCATGTTTGCTGCCGGTGGGAACACCTTGCCCCGAACTTGATTATGGTAATCAAGAATGGCGATCATGTCATTCTGCGAAATGTAGCGCTTCCGCCTGGCTTTGGGGATATCCGCAGAATCTAGTTGTGCTTTCAGTGCTGCTTCAATATCAGTGAAATTATTGGTTGGCGGGGATGAGTCAGTGGAATTGAGTAAGACCACGGCACTTGCTTCACAGAGAAGGGAGAACAGGAGTGCACTGCTGACTGCAGAGACTGCTATCATTTTGAGGAATGGAGGAGGAGAGGCCACCAAGTGTACTTTGCTTTAAAGCAGAAAGATAGAGTTAGTACCTATGAGAAAAGAAAAAACAGTGGGGGGTGGCAGTGAGTATGAATTTACAAAGTTATCATTTGGGAGCATCTCTGGATTTGATTTTCTCTGAAAAATTCAAAATGTTGAACTCAAGTCTAGGAAACAACCTACAGTAGTTGTTATACATTTCCCTGGGTGTTATGAGGCAGATTCCTAAAAGAAACTTCCTATAGCTAGAGAAAAATAAACAACATGATTACTAACCCTAAAATGAATGTGGGCCATTTGCCCCAAATGCCTGAACCATGTAATGCATTACTGCATATTTTCAGAGGGAAAACTTTAGGAATTGAAAATAATCTTGAGAGTGAGAAGGAAAAATGCATCACAGGTAACAACAGAGAATGTTCTGATAATGTGTCCCAGACATATATGGACACCAAGGGATAGAATACAAACCCAAAAAAAGTTATATTAAAGCCAATCTCATTTCTAAAAAAATAAAAATAAAAATGTAAGCTAGTATAAAACCAATGCATGCAAAATAAACTTGTTGAGCTAAAGAGCTTACCTCTGCAGAATGCCAAAATGAATATATTGTTCTTCCAAAAATTTAAAGTTCTTTGCTAGGTTGTAGCATGAACTCTTATAAGAGTGTGTCTTATTACAAGCTCTCAGAGAGCAAAACTCTGCAAGGTTTGAATGCTGTTGGCTGCAGGAGCAGCTAACAGCTTTTATATGTCACAGTCTGCAACTTCCAGAAAGGGCAGTCTTTCTTAGGGTCTCTCTTAGCCAAAATCAAAGGGGAGGGGTTTTGGATAGAAAAAACAGTGATTGGGTGGCAACCTTTTTATGTGGGTGGTGAGGAAATTGAGTCACACCCACGGCTTACGAAGTACAAACCATAAAAGACAAACCCCTTTTCTCTGGGCTTCCACCTTTTCTGTGAGTGGTTAATTTTCCTTATTTAAAGCTTTCTAGTTCCTGGTTCCCATACAAAAAGGAGGAAAAAAAAAAAAAAAAGATTGAGTTCTTGAAACACAGACGGCTGAGTAACAAGCAGTACATTTTTTTATAAGACAGTAAATGACATGGGAGCTGAAAGAGCAAGCTGATATTAAATCAAGAGATCAGCTCACATCATTAATCTGGGTGGCCACAAATATGACTCAAGAGGGATGCCAGGCAGATCAGTAGTAGCCAAACTATAGCATATGATATTAGGATAATAGATGTTCAAGTGGTTGTACTTTCTGTCTCCATGTGGCTTTATTCTTCTAGTTTATGTATTTATTCTCCCTTTGTCTTGTTTCACCCTCTCTCCGTTTTTTTTTTTTTTTTCTTTCTCCACAGAGGAAGGCAGCAAATTACCTGCCTTTTACCTGCTTTGTATACAATGCGAATAGAGAAGCTCAGGACAAATGACAGTAGCCAAGATAACATCTGTTTCAGGTTTAAAAGCATATAGATGAAATCTAAGCAGAGAGGGGTTCAGACTCTCAGGAAGCATACTGAAGGGCATAGCATAGAGGCCATGAAGAATTTAACAGCAGCAGCCAGCTGCCAACAGTAAAAAGTGCTTTCTCAGAAAGATGGCATTGGAACAAAATCTGTGTCCAGCAAGAACAAGAGCCAAGAATGCGAATGTTAGGGCAATCTACAATGAAAGGACCCTCAAAAATGCCATGTGTCATGATATCACTAGTAAAATGTGGACCATTCTCAGTCAGTGGCAATAGGAATCCTGGAGAATACACACTATTCCGTTTAAGAACTTACTTACATGCACTGACTTGTCTAGTTTACCAATGTGATTGTCTCCTGCATATTTCAGCAGGAAGAGTACTATGTGAATTTACAGTCATCAGAAATGACGGTCATGTGGTTAGAAATACACCAGACTGGGAGCCAAGTTTCCTGGGCTATATTCCCAGTTGGGTCTTCAGCACTATGTGTGGCCTGATGCGTACTGTTTAACTCTTCACTGGTGCAGCCAAAACTGGGAGGAAAAAGGTACATATCTTATGGTGAGATCTACAACTTCCAATTCCTTAAGAGAGCAGTAAGGCATTTGAAACCAGAAGTTTCTCTGAATTTCAAAGTACAGTGATGAGATGCAGTCTTAGATGTTAACAAGGGTCAAGTGTCACCAGATTTTAATGAGATTTAAGCTCCTAACTAAAGTCAAGTCATTTTAGAAGAGCTTACCGTATAATACTGCAAGTTGTAAACAGGAATTAATTAGCACTGGAGAACTGGAAAGACAAGAACACAAAAGCACAGGAGGTGAACAGGAAGAGTATAAAACATTAGAGCAGCTTGAGAGAATGCACATGGCTGTCCACAGTTACAGATGTTTAACAACTGGAGCTGTCCAGCAAGGGTCTCACCTCTTCAGAAGGTACTCATGGCACCTTGAATGAATCTCAAGAACACAGTGTTAAGGATTCCTGAATTGAATAGGAAGTTAGGCAACATCCTGTCTGTGGCCATCCAGTTCAAAGATCCCAGGACATTTGAGAATTTAGTGCTAGCACTGATTAGCCTTTATCTTTCAATATATCTCACATAGCTTTCTGGCCTAAATGGGACTAAAGGACTTTTATTAGCTAAACAGCAGAGATGAGCTTTTCTTTCTCCAGGGTGGCTGAGCTCTCGCTTAGAGTCTCATAAAAATTAACCACTACTTCCAAGGTTACCTCTTTGTCATGTCCACTAAGAGATATTGTCCCTCTATTGAGGTTCAAACTAAGGGACTTCCATGGGGATAAAAATGTATTACTTGAGTAATGTGTCTGGACCACAAATGAGTTTCCTCTAAAAGGAAATAGAGGGCTAGAGGAGGAGAAAGAGAAGGAAGGAATTTCTGAGTTGGACCTAAATGGGAGATTACCTCTTTGAGTCAAATACATGAAGACAGAGCTGATAGTTGCTTCATCCTGAGACCCTGAGGCATGTCAATGATTTCAGATGTCTTTCAACACACATGGATTATATTGTGGAATTTCAGACTATTAAGGAAACCCACAAGGCTATGGAATCATAAAAGGAAAGACCTGTGGGAGGAGAATTAAAAATTCTGCCTCCAAGCAGACGTTATTGCCAGGAGTATTTGAAATGCTTTGAAAGTAATTTTAATTTTAAAATACTTGCAAAATTAAGGGGCATACATCCAAGTTGCCAGTAAGAGAACTATTAATGAACAACTAACAATGAGGTGGTTCTTTATAAGATATCTTCTTGAAAAAGACCACTAACATGTTTAGAAACCTTAGGGGAATGCTTGCCAACAGTGAGAGAAATGAAATATAGCTATTGTACTGGAAAAAAAAAAGAAAGAAAGAAAAGAAAACACACATATGACATATACAATTGGTAACAATTACTTTCTACCTTGAAACCTGTGAGAAAATGATTATGATTTTTAAAATGAAATAAGATATAAATATCCCAGAAAGTGCTTAGTTAATTGTGATGTGCTGTATAAATAGAAACTATAATTGTATTCTCTCACCCCCAGGACAGAAACCCCAATCATCCTTTGCTCCTCACTCATTCTCCCCTTGTTTCATATATCCACTGGCTTTGTACAACATGTGGATTTATTTTGTTTTTATTTGAGCATTGTTGACACACAATATTACATTAGTTTCTCGTGTACAACTTGATTTGACAAATTTATACATTTTTCTCTGTTCACTACAAGTGTAGCTACCATCTGTCCCATTATATCATCACTCTTACAATATCACTTACTATATTCCTTATGCTGTAACTTTTATTCTCATGACTTATTCATTTCATAGCTGGAAGCCTGTATTTTCTACTCCCCTTCAGTTTTACCCAAGCTCCCATCCCATTTCCCATGGCAACCATCAGTTGTGTATTTTATCTCTGAGATGTCTCACCAAACTACCCTTTTTTTAATAGTATTATTATGTCTTTTTAAAAAATTTCTCTACTTATTTATTTATTTTTATTTAGTTTTTACTTAGCTTTATTTGTTTTTTTACTTATTTATTTATTCAGTTAGTTTTTCTTTAATTCCAGCTAGTTAATATACAGTATTATAGTAGTTTCAGGTGATTCAACAGTTCCATACATCACCCGGTGCTCATTATGATAAGTGCACTCCTTAATTCCCATCACCTATTTCATGCATCCCCTATCCACTTCCCCCTGGTAACCAACAGTTTGTTCTCTACAGCTAAGAGTCTGTTTCTTGGTTCCTCTCTCTCTCTCTCTAAATCATTATTATGACTTCTTAAAGTTAATCCCATTATCTTTTTCTAGGATTACTCTAGTGTCTCTCCTCTTATTCACTAGTCACATTGCTTTTCATTCTTGAAAAGCAAACAGAATAATTTCACTCACTTACATGTAACACTTTTGGCTGCCCATTGCCCATAAGATCAAGTCCAAGTGCCTTGAATGTACAGGAGGCTTGAGAGTATAGATCAATTATATGTTATTATTAAAAAAGCTCAGCAAACTATAAGATAAATGCATAAACGGTATATTAACTTCTCTTTATTAAAATATTTTCTTACTCAATTACAAGTCTCAATAGCATTCTAGAGCCTTCAATATTTACAGATGTCTAAGTGAGGTTTGCAAACTTTTTCACCAGATTAACCATTAATAATTACTAATCAATTTATGATATTTCACATAAAGGGCTGATATCCAAGATCTGTAAAGAACTTATCATACTCAGCACCAAAAAAACAAATAACCCAGTCAAGAATGGGCAGAAGACATGAAGACACTTCTCCAAAGAATACATACAAATGCCTAACAGACACATGAAAATATGTTCAACATCACTAGTCATCAGGGAAATACAAATCAAAACCACAATGAAATACCACCTTACCATGATGAAATACCAACTTAAACCAGTTACAATGGCAAAAATTAACAAGAAAGGAAATAAGTGTTGGTGAGGTGTGGAGAAAGGGGAACACTTCTACGCTGTTGGTGGGAATGCAAGCTTGTACAGACACTCTGGAAAATAATAAGAAGTTTTCTCAAGATGTTAAAAATAGAGCTACCCAAGATACATATGCAGTAAAAGGAAGGGGCACATGCACCCCAATTCATAGCAGCCATGACCACAATAGCTAAACTGTGGAAGGAGCCACGATGCTCTTCAACAGATGAATGGATAAAGAAGATGTGGCCCGAATGTACAATGCAATGTTACTCAGCCATTGGAGAGGATGAATATCCACCATTTGCCTTGACATAGATGGAACTGGAGGGTATTATGTTAAGAGATAAGTCAAGCAGAGAAATACAATTATTTTTTTTAATTTTTTTTAAAGATTTTTATTTATTTATTTGTCAGAGAGAGAGCGAGCGAGAGCGAGCACAGGCAGACAGAGTGGAAGGCAGAGTCAGAGGGAGAAGCAGACTCCCCGCAGAGCAAGGAGCCGGATGTGGGACTCGATCCCAGGATGCTGGGATCATGACCTGAGCCGAAGGCAGCTGCTTAACCAACTGAGCCACCCAGGCGTCCCGAGAAATACAATTATTATATGGTTTCACTCATATGTGGAACATAGGAATAGAGTGAAGAACCATGGGGGAAGGAGGGAAAACTGAATGGGAAGAAGTCAGAGAGGAAGAAAAACCATGAGAGACTCTGGACTCCAGGAACCAAACTGAGGGTTACAGAAGGGAGAGTGGTAGGGGGATGGTGTAACTGGGTGATGGGCATTAAGGAGGGCACGTGTTATGATGAGCACTGGGTGTTATATGCAACTAATAAATCGTTGAACACTACAACAAAAACTTATGGTTTACTATATGCTGGCTAACTGAACATATATATATATATATACAGCAGGTAACAGATGAAGGGTAGAGGACTTGTAAGAATGATAGAGTTTGGGGGCATCTGGGAGGCTCAGTACTTAAGCATCTGCCTTGAGCTCGGGTCATGATCCCAGGGCCCTAGGATCGAACGCTGCATCAAGCCCTGCAGCGTGCTCCCTGCTCAGTGGGAAGCCTGCTTCTCCCTCTACCACTCGCTCTGCTTGTGTTCCCTCCCTCGCTGTCAAATAAATAAATAAAATCTTAAAGAAAAAAAAAATGACAGGGTTTTGGTGTCTAATATGTACTTCCATTTATAATGTAGAGGATCATGAATTTATTGGTTCAGAAAATGCACAGAATAAACATACAAAATATTCTCAAATTTTGAGCTCTTTGTCTAATACCATATATATAAAATATATAGTTTATATGTCATATACTTACACAAATTTTACATATTATATAATAATATATATAATTATGATGCATAATACAAAAATACTGCATTGTCAACGTATTTGATAAATTTTGTAAAATATACATAATATTATCTATATATAATATCATTTATTTTACTATATTATTCAGTACTTTGAAACCAGATTCAAGGTTTTGCATTTTAATTTACCATTCCCTCTTTTTAAAAATATTCTTTTATCTTTTTTTTTAATCTTTCTAACAAAAAGTAATTAGGAACTAAATGTAACATAATGATATTTGAATGATTATTCCAACACTTTTGTGTGTTTATTTTTCTTCAAGGAAAAAAAAATTTTTAGGTGTTCTGTATTAAAATACAGAAAAAAACCATAAAAATTAACAATTTTAAGTATAACCAAACCTGAGGTTTCCCATTGGAAATAGTTGGAAAATTATAGCTTCTGGGAAGAACAAATGTAGGTGAAAATGAAGAACATAGGACTATTGTTTTTTTTATTTTAATTTTATGGAATTAGAATAAAATACATTAATTTATAGATAAAAATTAATTTGGTAAACAGCACAGATCAAAGTATCTTCATTGAACTAATAAACATGAAAAACTGGGAATGTAGATAAAAGGGAAGCCACATTTGAGTTTGCTTAGAATCTCTCTGATTGGGTTTGATTCTGTTATAGGAACTTCTAACAGACTAGAGCCACTTATCTTAAAAATTTAACGACACTCCTAGAAAAACCCTACTGTTTTTAAAGGCTCCTTGTCTACTTGTTTTGTCCTACTGAATTTAAGGCTATGCTTTCATCTTTCTATAATTCATGGAAGAAATGGTGTCCTGAATGAACATGTATGTAGTAGTTGCTACTGTGGATATTTCATGGGCTTGGAATAAGACAGGTTAGATTTCACTCATCTCAGGGATTGTTTTAAATGCTTTAAAACAAAATGTATGAACACCATGGCCTATGGTTTCTTCAAGGTCTATAAAAGACAAAGGCACTCTTTCAGTTTTCTAATCAATCTTTAAAACAGGCACATACTTTTCCCTGCCTCGCCTAGACATCCTTCAGAAATCTTGGGTAATAATCTCAAGGCTTTTAAGACCAATGTGTCTCGTGGATAAAGAAAAATCTCATAGCTTAACTGGACTTCATAAATTTATGGACTTTGACAACCTTGAAGGAAGACAGGCATGAAGGAGCTCTTCAAACAGCCAGTATGTTTGTATTGGTATCTACAAAACAACCAGTGGGAGAGCTGGGTCATTCTCCACTAAGAGGCTTCTAGATACATTAGACTTTAATGAGTATGAAGGGTGGTAAAATCGAACTTGTAACTATTTGACTCCAGGAGGTATATAAAAAGCATTCATGGTGAGTAGATAAAAGATATAGTTACAGTGGTAAATTCTGGCATGAAATATTGGTTATATCTGGCAAAACACATGAAGAATCCAAAGTACTTAAAGGCAGATAGTTGGAGTTGGGGTGTGGGTGTTTGTTATTTTGTGAAAGGAAAAAGGAGTCAGGTGTTAGGATCATATAGAAATTGTATGGTTATCCTACAGAGATGAAAATCCCTGAAGTTCTATTCTAATACATATATTTGATATATATGTGTACACACACATACAGGTATATATACATACATATACAATATATATTATAACCTTTTAATATATAAATACTATATATATATATATATATATATATACACACATATATCTGTTTGTGTGTGTATATATACGTATGTATAAATATATATATATTTCCATTCCCTAATGTTTAGGAAGTTGTTGCTAGAAAAGAACAACAGCACGATGACCCAAAGATAAGATATTTATTTTCCGCTTGCCAAGAATATATCAAAATAAAACCCAAGAGGTTCATGTTGTGGTCAAGTAGACTGAGAGATTTTAACGCACTTTTCTGTGGCATGATTTCAGACTTTGCCTATAGTGGGTATTCAAAAGATGTTTGTTAAATTTGATAAATAAACAAATGCTATATCAGCATGGCCTTTTCCTAATCCAAGACCTCAGCACACAGCCAGAAAAAACTTGGGCTTTCCAACAGTCATCTGCACTCCAGCCAGAGTCATCAATTCTCCTTGGTCCTTTCACTCACTATGAAGAAGGTCTGGATAAACTTTGTGGGAAAGTCTTGTTAGCTGCCCAGTAAAAATTTAGAAATGAACATATGGGATGGTTATATTAGGCTGTGTGGAGCCATTAGTCAGATTATATATCACAAAGTCCATCATTTGTCATTCACACATACCATGATTAGAGGTGTGCAATAGGGCAACTTGAATGAAGAGTCACAGAAAGAGAATTAAATATGTGCCATTCCAGACATTTGATAATAATCTCAGACTATCTGGTAATCAACAGTTTTGGAAAATTCTTCTGAGTAAAATTATCCACAATGGGTTAATATTCCAAAAATGAAAAGCTGCAGGAATGATTATTCCTCCCTTAAAACATGTTCCTACAAAGCCTGCCTGCCTGCCACTATGATCCCAAGGAAGGGAATGGGTTAATGATACTTCAAGGATAAGGAGCTTTCATATAATAGAAGTCTTTTCTAGACAGAAAGGAATAAAAAGAAAGTATTTCTTGTTCCAGGGAACATAAGAAGAAAACCAGGAAGATAAATGCTACAGTTAAAATTTCAGCTTGCATGCCTGGGAGATGAAGCGTGGATGGCAAAAAGTAGATATTTCATATACACAGAGCAGAAGGCCAACAGTAGAAAGACGTTGACTCACTTCCAATTTGAGCTTTTAGAAAGAAAGCACATTGCAGGGTGCCCCCATACCAGTATGAAATTTCCACTGGATGGAGGAGTGTCATTGAAAGCATGGCATAATTGAGCAGAGGAGAGAAACTGTGATATATGCCAAATCTCTCTCTGATCATAGATATCACAGAAAGCAATTTTCAGCATGGTCTAGTGGTAGAGAGATTGGAGGACAGAAGAGGGACAACAATGCAGAATGAGGTAACCTTGTATCAGAGGCTGCAAGCGGAGGTGGAGAAGCCAAACCAAGAGTGACAAAGAACAACCTGATTGAAATTCTGAAGACCTGTAATACCAGGAGAGCTGATAAAATCTAGTAAAAACAAAAAGCTCTATCATCATGAAATTACCTAAGATTTCCTCCATCCCTTATGTCCTCATGGTCAGGATGGAGGAGAAACCCTAGACTGAGTATTTATTCAAAAGAGATTGAGTTAACCTGTGAGAATGTGAAATTCCCTCTTTTAGCAAACTGGAGGATCTATTTGCCCCCAAATGCAACTACCTAGCAGTGAACGCTTTGGAGATTAAGGAAAAGAAAAGAGCTAAACTGCTTTTGGAACCATCTTGAATTGTGACACATAAACTTTGAAATACGCTGTAGATGTTTACATCAGATTGTTTGGAAGATCTACCTAGACTGTCCAGATGTTATCTCTGGATTAAGCCAATTGTCAACAGAGAGCCACAATTTTGGACGACATTCCTTTGAACCTGCTGCAATAATGCTTCACCTGTCTTAAACACTGATACTGAGCCTCAGGTGTAAGAGTGCTAACTGAAAGGGGAATGGTGCTATCTCAGTAATTCTAGGGATATTGTTAAACATGTTGTCAACCACATCTAGTGTTTCCATCAGAAGTCTTAGTATGAAAAGTCTGTTTCTTATAGATAATAGCAAAAAAATATTTCTCCACCAGAATTTGTATGTTTTTCCTTTGGACAGTTTCAAACCTTGTAATTCATTGTATTTCCTTTTCTGCTTAGGTTAACAGAACCTGACAGTCTATTTCAGTGTCTGCTGTTGACTCTAGAATTGCATATCTACATATCCATCTGTTTTTATATTCCTGGTCTATTTGTATTTTTGCCAGCCATGATTTTAAATTATTACTTTTATTTTAACATTGTTCTTATCTATTTTTAAAGATTTTACTTATTTATTTGACAGAGAGATCACAAGTAGGCAGAGAGGCAGGCAGAGAGAAAGGGGGAAGCAGGTTCCCTGCTGAGCTGAGAGCCTGATGTGGGGCTTGATTCCAGGACCCTGGGATCATGACCTGAGCCAAAGGCAGAAGCTTTAACCCACTGAGCCACCCAGGCACCCTCTTCTTATCTAGTTTTAAATGGATAAATATTAGATTAGATTAAATTAAATTAGATTAGATTAAATACTCTTTCATAATAGCAAATAATAATTGCCATGACATATTGAGACTTCTTATAGTAGGAACTCTTAAAAGATATGTTTAATCCTCACAAAATCTATAACCTATGGAAAAGTTCCCACACATCTTTATTTTACTGCTGAGAAAACAGTTTAATGAAACTAGGAAATTTACTCAAGTTCACAAAACTAGAAAATGCTTGAGCTGGTCCCATTTAAAAAGAAAAGAAAGGGTTCAAGCTAGGATACAAACCTATATCTTTCTGAAGGCAGAGGCTGATCTCTTAGTTGCTATAGTATGCCACCATTTTGGAGGAAAATGAGATTTATATAAATGAATTATCAATTATTAAACAACTATGAATTATTTACTCATTTTCAAGCTTCTGTTGGGCACTAACGATCACAATAGAAATAAAATAGTAAGTCACCCTGCATTCCTAGGGTCTTAAGTATAAATTATAGAAAAAAATTATAGAAGGGAATTTGTAACTAAATTTGCTCACAAACTAAATAATAAAAGAAAGTCATCTGGAAATGTTTAAATGGAGGAAAAGATCCAATATTATGTTAATTGGGGATTTCTTATCAAGAAATGAAAATAACCATATAAAGTATGGTTAAGAATAAAATTGGTGGAGGGGAAGACAGAGCCTTCCACAGAAGGGAATAGGTAGAAATTAGGCACATGGACAAAAATGACAAGAACAATTTTATGACATAAAGTGATTAGATTGTAGTCAAGGAATAAGGTTTCATAAGTGAATCACTAATAAGGTTTACATGCCTCCAAAATTCTAAGCCTAGAAGCTTGGGGAAAAAGTCTGACTAACAAAATCCCATTTGAGGAATAAATGGGAAGTTAGTTTGCATGTGTTGAGTCTGAAATGATATCCACTTGGAAATATCAAGCTGTGAGGAATTGGTAATGGTCAGGATGTATCACACTGGGATAGATGAGTACTGGACACAGAATATACTGCAGGCCAGGTTCTGCCCAGAAACCAATCAACACTAGAGAATTAGTTAATATGTGAATAAGTAACTCATCTTAGTCCAGGCAAGGGAGCAGGTGTAAAGTTTGAGAAGGTTATATAAATGAGAAAAAGAGGTAGAAAAGATCTTGGTGGTGGTAGGGGGGGAACCAGAACATACACTCTCTCATTTGAAGCCTAAGCTATATGTTGTTAGGTATAGATGGGTGATTAGATAAGAGTGTATACACCTGGAAGTAAACAAAGACTAAATTCCATAAAATTTAGTAGACTGTGATTACAAAAATAGCACTAGACTTTCAAGATACTCTGAGAAGACTAGAAATAAATATAATTTTCAAAATAGAGATGCAAGTGAGATCCTTGAAACTGTACTAGTTACTTAAAGTAGGGTTGGTTCAGAGAAAAAGGTCAGAGAACAGTCTTTGGATAATGATACGTGTTAAAAGTAAAATAATAAAAATCAAAGAAAAGAGATGAAAGAATGATTAAGACAAGGAGAAGAAGAAGGAATTATCCTGGTTTTCTTCCAAGTACGATCATACACATCATGTTTCACCCTAATTTATCTGCATTTAAAGATTATATAAAAATTAGTAAATACAGCCATACAATGTAGTATTATAGAAAATAAAGGCCTTGATTAATTTGAAGGTGTCATTGTGTAGACCTGGTGTTCCATGTACATGTAAACTACTGATTATAACATGTGTTTTGAAAAAATTTGAAGCATCTACTTACCACTTGATACTTACCACTATGTATTATGGTGGAACCCTATATGCCTTCTCTGATGTGGTTGTCCACATTAGAGTCTCTAATGAAATGGGCAACAAATGCAAGACAAATGTGTACAAAATGTCAATGGTAACATTGATTTGTGATATGTAAAAGCAACTTTTTAATCTTTTGTCCCTATCAGTACACTGATATCATAAGTTGATTTTGCCATATTCCCCTTAAAAGGCATAGATGGCCTACACCAACGACCTCCCAAACCCCACCCGACCCACTCACAGCTTCTCATTCACCTTCCCTTCCTAATTCTCTTAAAGCGGAGCTTCTCAAACTTTAGCATTATCAGAATCATCTGGAGAACAAGTTAAACACAGATGGCTGGGCCAGGATGAGAGCAGGGTCAAGAATTTGTTTTTCTAATATATTCTCGGGTCATGGTAATACTGCTGGTCTAGGAACTACGAACACTATGACTTAGAAGAAGATTGTAGTTACTTGTATTGTTAAAAAATTGTTAATTTCTTACTTATCTCCTTGAAAAAATAATAAGGTAAAGAGAAGACTGTCTCTCGTTTATCTCTGAACTCCCACTGGGCAGGGATACTATCCAGTACAATAATAAACATGGACAGAATGGACAGATTAACCCTCATTTCTATCTCTCAAGGTTTTTTTTTTAATGTGTATGCCTATCTTCTAATTTAGTATTCCCCACACACCCATACTTAGAATAAGAAACTACCTCTTCTCTCAAAACTTAAATCTTCAAACTTGTGAACTTTATTTCCTCCATTTCTAGAAGGGATAAATGTAGAAATAAAACACTTCTGCAATTATTCCTTCCCTTTCCAGGATCTCAGTATTTTGTCTCTACTTGTTTACCATTCCCTGATTCAAAATTTATACATGCCTTGCTTATTCTAGAACAGTTTTTGAATATTATTTTCTAATGCTCTAGTCCACTCATCTTCCCTCCGCATTTACCTTGTAACTTTGGTATGTCTTCAGTCCCTGGCCCTGGGTCCTTTATCACTTCACGTACCTCATCAAGAAGGCTGTGCAGAGGTCTTTGCCTTCAAACTGTACCTCTCACTTAAATCACAACTTCATACTCTCCACTACTTTCTATTAGATAACTCAAAACTCAACAATACCAGAATGATTATTATGTACTTCACAAAATATTTTCTGTCAGCTTCTCAGTCTCTATTCATGTCACCATTGAATGCCTATTCTTAGTATGTAATGTAGCCCAAACTTACCACTTCCACCTTGAAATCGCTGTATTTCCATTTTTCTCTCTCCATTTGAACTTTGATCATCTTATCTTAGGCAATCAGGACATGCGATGCCAAAATACATGTTCAATTAACTAACTTGACTTCAGTTTTTTTCCCAATTCCTACATAACTAACTCATTATTTACCAGAATTTCATAAACACCCTTATCTTGTTATTCCTTTGTTTGAAGTTCCAAAAGACTCTTATTCCACAAACATAAGTTCTTCTTTGTCATGCTATGTCTTCCCATTTCCCATTAATACTAGGCTAGTAAGGTCAGTTGCCTCCATAGATGATGATGCCTATCACAACCGTGGTGGCTTTGCTTAGGATGTGTCCTCAGCAGCATAAACCTACTTCTTCTTCCCTCTGCATATCTTCCCTATGGGCTTTCTAGATCACTTCTACAAATTGTCTCAAATCCTTTATCTCAAATTCTTTGGGAGACAAAATGGAGAAGTACAAACCAACATTTATCTCACCTGTCACTGATATTTTATTCTGTATTTGATTATATGTTTTATTATTCCTTCTCTGTCGTGTGTAGAATTAATCTTCAAACTGTCACACAATTATAAATTTCTTTTGGATAAGGACTGTATCATCTATAGCTCCATACTACAAAGAAAAGCTAGAAATGTATTAGTACATATATGAACTCAACAACTATTTTTTGGCTGTTATTTATACACCTAAAGGTTAAAAGGGATGCATCTTACCTTAACGAAAAGTACAGATCATACTATGAGTGGAAGAAAACTATACAAAAAAGTTTGAATTGTGATTCATATAAGCCTTTAAACTTTTAAAAGTTACCTTTAGAAAAAAAAAAAAGACTGCACTTTAACATTTGAAGTGCAATTGTCTTACACAAACCACTATGTACAATCTTTATCTTTTACTAACAGTAACTAAAGCAAAGAGAACAATTTCCCAACATTGTGGTGGGAAAATCATCCTGTAATACTCACTTTTCTTGCAATTTTCAGTTGCTTATTAAACAATGTTTTGATGTGTACATACTCCCACCACAGTGTAACGTCAGCCATGTAGTCCTTTAACTCCTCCAAGTTTGTGCTCTTGGCAGAGGGCCACATTGTCCAGCCAACTTCTTAAGGATCTGAAAAGTAACAAGTGGTACCCAGAAGTTGTAAAAACTCTATAACACAAAACGTTTTTCTTTCCCAGAAAATAGTGGGAATTAATCCATAAGACATGTAATGAGTCTTCTTCCTTATTTCTTCCTAGTTCTAAAATACAAAAGTTTGTACAAGCACAAGACTCACATTTACTGTTAAGTTTTTTCATATTCTATGGGGAGAAAATGAGAAATGATATAGCAGGGCAACAGAGAGCACGTACCCTGGATATACGTAGTTGCTCTTCAGCACACATCCCACACTACTACTTCCCAGCTCTTGAATGGTCAGCAAATTACTCAACCTTTCTTAAGTCCAAACCTTTTTCTCCTTAAAGAAGGGATAATAACCTATCTCACACAGCTGTGAGAATTAAAAGAAGTAACATATGGAAGACACTTCACACAAATTCTCTCCCTCTCCCTCCCTCTCTCTCTCTCTCTCTCACACACACACACACACACACACACACACACACTCCAAAGCACATTTAGGGCATCTTTGCCTATGTCCTGGGAAGAGGGAGGAAACTGTGGAACTGGGGAGGTAGACAAGAGAGAAAAGGAAGGACAGTGTCTAGATTATTGATAAAAGGAAAAAGGAAACACGTTCTTACAATATTCTAATTTTCTTTAAGAGGTACAGAGTTGATAAGATAATCATAGAGTGATAGAATTTAAATTTTAACTTAACATATGTGAATTTAAAGTGTGAATTTAATGTAATGAAAAGGAGAAGAAAGAGGGTAAAAGGAAACAACTATAACTTAGGGACACAGTTTCCCACACTGCTCATAAGTGCCGTTCTTTTCTCAGCCTCAGTTGTAAGGTATTCAGACTAGCTGCTATACAACAAAGCAGACTAGCTGCTTCAACAAATCCTAAAGAAGGTTTGGATTGAGAAAACTAGAGGAAGGAACTGAGGAAGAGAGTGAACAAGAATGTGTAGAACACATGGACTGTAACCAGCAGTAAAGTGATTCAGTCAGAATGTCTGGGAAAACCCAGATGGCTGGACCACCAATAAGGAGTTGGTGTCACACTGTTCTAGCACATTGAGTAACATTTAGAACAGAACAAATTCAAATGTCCTTTTGCCTTTCCCCTTGTTCTATTTTCCCACCAATACTGATGACCTCTGTGCTCACAGCATATCTGTGCATCATCTGAGCTACATGAGTCCACTGAATGATGCACTTGTTCAGAAAGAGATACATATGACTATCCAAAAGTTCAGGCCAACTCCAGAGGGTGCCAAGCAAGATCCACTTCAACAGATCATAATTTATACTGGCAGCTGGACAAACAAAAGCAGAGTGACGCATGAACCAGCTTAAGAAAATTGCCAATCCTCCACCAACTGCTTGTTATATTACTCTTAAGTGTTTCTAAATAGGTCAGTTAGAATAACATCATGTGGGCCATAGTAAGTCAGAAGAAAATAAATGTCACTTTGAGCAAGCTGAATTCTTCCTTTAAATGCCTCCTCTTTGGTCCTTTTAGTTAACCATCATCTGGTGGAGGGTAAAAAACAAAATTGTCATGGTTTTGTAGTGGTCAGCAGTTTCAATGATTCACATTTCAACGTGGCCCTGTGACAACTGTGGGTCTTTTCCAGGTGGTTTTTGGCATTACCTACGTAGCTGGTCATACGATGTATTTTGCCTTGGAGACAGGAAGAATAATAACAATGACCCCATCTCTCAGAGAACCACAACTTCACTCTGGCAGATGTTCTGAGCCAAAGCTCTGAGATCGTGAGTTCTAGGATGGTAAGGAGTTCCAGAGTCTTGGGTCACCCAGCCTCTCTTTCCTCAATATTCAAATGACAAGATAATCCCTGGAAGTGTCCCAAATCAGTTCTTCTGGCTGAGGTTAGGTCTCATGTCAAAAGTGATCTCTAATAAGATTTTAGCCAGATGGGGTTGTGTTCATGGTTATGCACATCTGGAAATGTAACCAGAGGAACTAGGTGAGCAATGATAACTATAAAGGGATGTTGATTTCTTTTTGCTTGTATATACTGTTCTATCTATAATGGTTTTGAGGGAGAAAATTACCAAGATCTAGTTATGAGGGAAGGAAATAGCAAAAGTTAAAAGGAGGAATGAGGACCTAAAGTGGCATTTTTTTTCTTTTGGTATATTAAGATGATGTCTAATAGTCCTACTCATACTCTTTTTTTCAATGTGAGCAAACAGAATCTCTAACTGTTCTTAAATACCACTAGTTCAGAAATTTTACTAACAATTACTAAGTGTCAATTTTGGGTTATAAAAAATTTTTTTTTAATTTTTTATTTGGGTTATAAAAAATTTTTATTCTACATTTTACATTTTTGTATTAGAAAGTATTAGAAAAACCAATGAGGTCAGACAAAAAAGAAAGAAGTAAAATTAGTCCAGATAATAATAAGTTCAGGAAGATAGCAGTATCAAAACAATAATCACTTAGCTGATGCTATTGAGTTTGCTTGCATGAAATTAAAAATGATAAATTACTATACTTTCAGAGAAAAAGAGAAGAAATCTACTTTGCAGTCACCTTAAACAATTATATGTGAGAGCTTGAAATTATCTTGGAAATTATTCTACCTCATTTCACTTGGGAAAACGGACAAAGGAACATCTCTACTCAATTCAGTTTAAATCTGTCTCTGTAATACAAAAAAAGCTGCATGCGATGCATGCTTAATAATGCTAATAAATGGGGGAGATCAACACAGATGTTTGTTCCATTTTTATCTATAGATGGAGCATGAATAAGAAGGCATCAGTGAACATGCTGGCTGAAAAAGGATAGAAGAAAACCTCAAGTCATGCACGCTAAAAAAAAAAAAAAAAAAGGAGCTTTAGACAAAACAGTGTGACCTGAGAAAATGGAGACCAAGGTGCTAAGAGGAAACTAGATGAATTTGAGTAGTCAGAATTTGTTTGATGTCATATGATGCTTAATTTTACACTAGGAATATTTTAGGAAGGATGTTAATTTATACCTTTCAGGTTAGGGAATTAAAGAAAATTTAGTGCTAAGTTAAGGGGAAGACAGCATATTTAGGACCTAGATGGATGGAAAACAAATAATGATTAGTGAATAAAAAATTGCTGACTGTTGTTCTAGAGTGTGGAATGGGATGCTACCAGATGAAAATAAATGATTGCTATAGTGTCAGTATACAAAAAATACAAAGCAGATTATTGGATTAGAACTGGATATGAAAGTCACACATAAATTCTCAGCATATCCATGCTACTTAACATGAAATCAGGTCCTCGGGACATTAAAAAAAGAGCTAACCTACAATGAAGCAATTGTACTACTGGGTATTTACCTCAAAGATACAGATATAATGATACATCCCAATGTTCACAGTAGCAAAGTCCACAATAGCCAAAATGTGGAAGGATCCAAGATGTATGATAAAGCCTCAATGGATGAATGGATAAAGTTGATGTGGTTCATATATACGATGAAATATTACTCTGCCATCAGAAAGGATGAATATCTACCATTTACATTGATATGGATGGAACTGGAGGGTATTATGTTAAGTGAAATAAGTCAGTCAGAGAAACATAATTAATATATGGCCTCACTCGTATGTGGAACATAAGGAATAATGCAGAGGACAATAGGGGTGGGGGGGAATGAATGGGGAAAAAATCAGTGAGGGAGACAAACCATATGAGACTTGACTCTGGGAAGCAAACTGAGGGTCGTGGCAAAGGAGGTGGGTGAGGGGATAGGGTAACTGGGTGATGGGCGTTAGAGAGGGCATGTGATATACTCAACAACTGATCATTGAACATTAATTATATCAAGTACTAATGATGTGCTATACTTGGCCTAATTGAACTTAAATTAAAAAAAAATGCAACTTTGCTAAGTATGGAAGAGAAGGGAATCATTACAGGACAAAGAAAATGCTCTATAGAAGGAGGCAAAAATAGAATAAATTACTCTTAAAGGATTTCCAATAAATACTTTGAATATATCATTTAATAAAGAAATTGTTGAAACCTAGTGATAGAAGTTTATTTGATTCCAAAACAAAAAATGCTTGGCTTCTCCCTTCATCACTACCATGTTCTGACCTCCTGGTAACTCATCCTCAGTCATTGAGAAATCGCTACTTGCATTGCCTCTCTTTCTGTTCAGATTTCTGCTATCATACTAGAGGATATCATACTAGAAATCTACATTTCATAGAGTTGTCCTAGAATTTTTACTTTGTAAAGAATCTTCACTAAACTTGGTATCTATACTCTGTGACTTTAGCAAATTTCACCTTCATTCCATATTCTACAACATCCCCCACCCCCATTCCCAGAGTCACATTTTGAGTCTCGTCAATTGCATGTCAAAAATCTTAATCTCTAACATCCCATTTTGTGACTACAGGTTATGTAATAAGACCTTAAATTGTATGGAACAAAAGTGTTGCTGGGAAAATAAAGCTAATGACCTTGGATGGAGCTGTGAATGGCATTATGTCCAGCCAGAGAAATATTAAGTCCTACCTATTCAGTAATTTAAAATTATTAGTATTTTCATTGTTACTATTATTTATTAGTATGAAGCTACTTTTGTGGCTAATTCTGGAACACAGTTTTGGACTAAGAACATCCTACTGATTATCTGAAGGAAGGGACCTAAATGTGAGAATGTGAATTCGAAGAACTCCAACATCAAAGGACCCCAGGAAGGATCAATATTAAGAGTACCACACATAGTCATAACATCAACTGATGAAAAACAAAGTTAAGGAGAAAAACCTTAAATGCAGCCAGAGAGGAAAGAAATACATTACTTAAAGGGGAAAACAACAATATTAACAGACCAAAAAATAAGAAATGACATCTTATAAGTGCTGGGAATAAAAGATTATCAACCCAGAATTTTATATCTAATGTAGTCATCCTTCATATATAAAGGAGGAAATAAAGACATTTTCAGATCAAAGAAACGAGAAAATCCAGCACTTGTGAACCTGCACAATGAGCAGTACTAAAAAAAGTTCTTCAAAATAAAGAGAAATTACCAGTGGAATTACCAGTGCAATCTTAGATCCACAGGAGAGGATTAAAAAGCTTGGGTATGTTCTATATGGTTCTGGAGTTAAGATCTTGTAACAAACATACATTTTCAAACAATTTTGCTTGTAGTTCTCAGGAGTAGAAAGATTCTGTTATGAATATATATGTGACAAGTAAATTTGATATGCAGATGTTCCACAAAATAAGTATGAAGTTTTAAAATAGAGATTAAAAAGTAGATGGGCATTTCTCTCTAGACAGATTGGGACAAAGCTGACCAAAATGATTCAGAAGCCCAAGAACACTATTAGAGGATCTGGCTATTGCCTTCATAACTTCAGTGTAGATTATATTCAAAGTTTCCAGGATTCAGGCAACCAAAGGAAATAATTCATACATTATGTAAATGTTAAAGACTGTAAGGTATTTTATTTTGTGGTCTTTGGGTAATAAGATTAACCCAAGTGACTGTCAAGAGGCTATAGGAAAAGCCCAGGCCCTGCACAGGGACAACTGCAAATATTTCTACTTTGAAGTGAGTGCAAAAGTTGTCAGCAATGGTATAGTGACCATTAAGGAAGCAATTTAAATAGCTCTTGATACTTAGAATAAATGGGTCATACCACTTATTTACAGCTTTCTGAATTTCTACTCAATCAAACCACTTCATCTTATTGCTGACTATTGCAGTCTACAGTCTATCCTAATCAACTCGTACCTACCCACCACATAATTACAAAGGAGGATTATATGTTCTATGTATGCTGGAATGTATTATGTACTAAAGTAGATATGTACAATGTACTAATGTAATTAAACTTTCTAATTTATTATTAAATGAGTAATTAAATTTATTTTTAATTTATTATTATAATTAAAAATACATTTTTATAATTTATAATTTTTATAATTTATAATAATAAATTATTACTAATTTATTAAATTAGTGATTAAATTAGTAATTAAATTTTATACTTTAGACTTTAGACTTTTTATTTTATAATTTAAACTTTAAATTTATATTACTACTTCATTAGTGCATGGGAAAAGGAAAATCTCCTCACTGAATAGTCTATTTACTAATCACGGAACCTCATATGCATAAATTGTGAAGGGTGTCTAACAATAATAGTTCTTTAATTGTCAAGCTAGAGAATTAATACTAATAGAGATAACCAAAAATATTAGTTATTATTGTTTTTTAAAGATTTTATTTATTTATTTATTTAGAGCATGAGTGGGGGGAGGGGCAGAGGGAAGGGAATAGAGAGAATCACAAGCAGAATCTGCATCAAGTGTGGAGTCTGACATGGGGCTCCATCTCACAACCCTGATTGAGATCATGACCTGAGCCGAAATCAAGAGTGGGACACTTAAATGACTGATGCAGGCACCCCAATATTAATTATTATTAAAACAAAACATGAGGGGCTCCTGGGTGACTCGGTCAGTTAAACGTCTGCCTTCAGCTCAGGTCATGATCCCAGGGTCCAGTGATCAAGACCTGCTTTGGACTCCCTGCTCAGCGGGGAGCCTTCTTCTCCCACTCCCCCTGCTTGTATTTCCCCTCCTAGGGTGTCTCTTTTGCTGTCAAGTCAATAAATACAATCTTTAAAAAAAAAAAATGAATATCTTAGAACAAACTTCAAAAACCACCACACATACTTTTTTTCTTTAATTTTTAATTTTTTATAAACATATATTTTTATCCCCAGGGGTACAGGTCTGTGAATCACCAGGTTTACACATTTCACAGCACTCACCAAAGCACATACCCTCCCCAATGTCCATAATCCCACCCCCTTCTCCCAAGCCCCCTCCCCCCAGCAACCCTTAGTTTGTTTTTTAAGATTAAGAGTCACTTTTTTGATGGGATCCTTGTCTGGTTTTGGGATCAAGGTGATGCTGGCCTCATAAAATGAGTTTGGAAGTTTTCCTTCCATTTCTATTTTTTGGAACAGTTTCAGGAGAATAGGAATTAGTTCTTCTTTAAATGTTTGATAGAATTCCCCCGGGAAGCCGTCGGAGAACACAGGCAGCAGCCTCTTCGACCTCAGCCGCAGCAACATCTTCCTAGGAACAACACCAAAGGCAAGGGAAGCAAGGGCAAAAATGAACTATTGGGATTTCATCAAGATCAAAATCAAAAGACAACTGACAGAATGGGAGAAGATATTTGCAAACGACATATCAGATAAAGGACTAGTGTCCAGAATCTATAAAGAACTTAGCAAACTCAACACCCAAAGAACAAATAATCCAATCAAGAAATGGGCAGAGGACATGAACAGACATTTCTGCAAAGAAGACATCCAGATGGCCAACAGACACATGAAAAAGTGCTCCATATCACTCGGCATCAGGGAAATACAAATCAAAACCACAATGAGATATCACCTCACACCAGTCAGAATGGCTAAAATAAACAAGTCAGGAAATGACAGATGCTGGCGAGGATGCGGAGAAAGGGGAACCCTCCTACAGTGTTGGTGGGAATGCAAGCTGGTGCAGCCACTCTGGAAAACAGCATGGAGGTTCCTCAAAATGTTGAAAATAGAACTGCCCTATGACCCAGCAATTGCACTATTGGGTATTTACCCTAAAGATACAAACGTAGTGATCCAAAGGGGCACGTGCACCCGAATGTTTATAGCAGCAATGTCCACAATAGCCAAACTATGGAAAGAACCTAGATGTCCATCAACAGATGAATGGATCAAGAAGATGTGGTATATATACACAACAGAATACTATGCAGCCATCAAAAGAAATGAAATCTTGCCATTTGCGACAACATGGATGGAACTAGAGCGTATCATGCTTAGCGAAATAAGTCAAGCAGAGAAAGACAACTATCATATGATCTCCCTGATATGAGGAAGTGGTGATGCAACATGGGGGCTTAAGTGGGTAGGAGAAGAATCAATGAAACAAGATGGGATTGGGAGGGAGACAAACCATAAGTGACTCTTAATCTCACAAAACAAACTGAGGGTTGCTGGGGGGAGGGGGTTTGGGAGAAGGGGGTGGGATTATGGACATTGGGGAGGGTATGTGCTTTGGTGAGTGCTGTGAAGTGTGTAAACCTGGTGATTCACAGACCTGTACCCCTGGGGATAAAAATATATGTTTATAAAAAATAAAAAATTAAAAAAAAATAAAAGTCACTTATGGTTTGTCCCAATTCCATCTTGTTTCATTGATTCACCACACATACTTTTAACAGGAAAGGCAGGTTATATTTGAATTTTGTTTAGACAGTTTAGTAGAAAGATCTTTGTTGGGTGAAAAGGTTCATCTTATATTTTAGCAAGCCTACCAAAGCAGGTGGTTTTCATGATGCAGTAATTGCCCAGGAACTCAAGTTCACTTACTAATTATCTTCTTCAAATTAAATGGGAAATCCTCAGCCTAGTCCCACAAGTTTGATTAGTCAGGATTTCATGCCATTTTTTCTGCATTGCTTATACTTTTGATTCATTTTATAAAATTGTTCATTTAGAAAAGTTTTAGGATATAAAATATATCATAAAACCTCTGATATTTCCCACAAGTTGGGAATATCTATATAACACTCTATTTCATCTGGACACCTTGGATAGAAAGCAGAATGTATAAGGTGTGTAGTTGTTTTTCCCACCTTTCTTCTCTCTTTCATTTACTAACTAAATCCCAGATGTGGATATTTAGTCTTGTTCTCCCTCCACTGGGAAATTACCTCATGCCTTCCCTGACTCATGAGCTATATACACAGATACTGTAGGTCATTTCCCGCTAAAGTATTATATTTTGGGAGCAGAATACTAAAAAGTTTAAAATAACACAAGTACCACAGTCCAAAAGTCTGAAATTATCTTTGGAAAAGTCTCTGATATTTTATATTGAAAAAGTAGAGTGAGCATTTTCACCACTTAAACTAGACTTTTATTAAGTATTTATGTATATTATTAAGTATAATCCATAGACATTGCATTTAAGAGGAACAAAACTAACAAACATGAAATAATAATGCAGTAATACACAAAAACATGAGACCAAATGCTAAGTGTACAGACACACACACAGACACACACAGACACACACACACTATTGGTTTTGTTTCTCTGAAGAATCCTGACAAATACACAAGGCTTTTTGGGTAATGTGTTTTAATTTCTCTATCAGACTAAACAGATTGAGAAAACCACAGATTCTTAATTTTGTTGTCTCTGACACTCACATGGTACTAATAGTAAAAGATTTAGTCCATTCTGGAAAAAGAGTAAACCAATGAAGGCCCAAAGTTGAGTGGCCCTAAGGAATGAACATAAGTGAAAATAAAGAATTTGAAAGAAGCATATGCTCTAAAGTCAACGCAGTGTACGATTGTCTGTCTATTTATTATTGAAGCATTAGAAGAAACTGAAAATTAGCAAAAGGGAGGAGGGTAGAGAGTAATAACATTGAACAATATTTGGAGTTTGGTTAATTGGCTTCGTTATAATTATTCTTCTTTTAGTACAGAGGAGTGATATTGAAATTTTTGAGACAAAGAAGGAAGAGCAGGTGAAATGCATAGAGAGGAAAACACAAATATCTGAATAGATATCAAGTTAGTAAAATTTTTCCACTTGCTTCTTATGTAGGCCTGGAACTATGGTCTTTTAAAATGTCTATTCCTTCTTTTCTGTCTCAATAAATAAAACTGGCCAAATGCTATCTGGCTGTTAGCAATGTGACAAATCATGGTTCTCACTTTATGATTTCATATAATTATCTTATTAATAAGACTGGTCCATTTTTTTCTTTCAACAACATAGATATAAGAAACAAAGATTACTTAAAAGCTTCTAGAATTCTGGAAAAGGTAATGGAAATGTTTAAAACACTAGAGGTAATTAGTCATCTATCTGAAGCCCATGGATTTAGATAAAGATCAAATCAATGTTGATCATCCTTAATTCTACAAATCAAACATGAATAATGTTAATTTTGGAATAAAAATAATCTGGGATATGTTTATTTTTATGAAATTTAATATTCCAGATGACTCAAAGTAAAGAATCATAGTACATAAAAAATGAGATTGCCTATTATCAGTCTTACTGGATATTTCCATTGTGTCAATTTAGCATCAGACTAAGACTGATCTAACATGTATATTGAGCGTCGAATACAGGCTAGGTTTATCCACAAGGTACACTCTGAAAATCACACTTTAAGGTAAGTAGTATTATCCTAATTTTATATTCCAATATACTAAGGTTTCAAAAGGTAAATTAACTTGTCAAAGATTAAATAAGCTAATAAATTTGAAGCTGGGATTCCAGCCAAATTCTTTTGACTCCAAGTCCAGTCCTTTTTTTGATTATGCTCTGCTGGATTGAGTATAACTTCAAAACTTTTTTAGATGGCTAGGTCTTTTTTGAGGCCAAAAAAAGGGACTGTTTTGATATGTTTTAGATAAGTATGAGAACCTTGCCTGTAAATGTATTCCAAACCATCTTTAGAACTCTGGATACCACTAATCTTAAATCTCTGCTATTGGGAAGCTGCATCTCCCAACTGTGTTTTTTTGTTTGTGATCACAAACACAGAAAATGGCAAGGCCACAGTATACTGGTTGTCCTGGAAAACCTCCTGGTCAACATTATGTGTTTGATAAATAATTATTACCAGCTTAAAAATATATATAAATAAATTGTGAAGTACTGGGAACATTTACAATTAATTTAGTCTGAAATTTCTGTGTAAGGTTAATTCTGTAGGGGATTAGAAATAAAACATTAAGGATAAACATTTATAATTTATAAGGAATAATTTCACCAACTTTACAATATGGTCTAAATGAAACATAAGATCTTTTAAAGAATTGATGGTCATTATATTCAACAGAATCTATGATAGTAATGAGTTCAGTGTCTAAAAAGCAAACATAATGACCAGGCAACCAAACTTGCCTCAAAAATTCACTATATATATATATTATAATAATCAAGCTTATCACAGTTGTTTAGATGCATCAAGTTGATCAGTTCATGAGTTGTTTTCTATGGATTCTGAAGATCAAACTGATTTAGGAAAATCAAAATTGAATTTTTTAAAAAAAAGGAATATAGAGACTACAAGAATAAATGACTATGAGAAAATAAATGGTTGGCCAATAAATATTTCCTCACATTCCAAACCATTTGATTAACCTGAATAACCAGATGATTCAACTCTTAAAAAAGAACAAAACAAAAACCCTAATGAAATATAGGAAAGATCAATGCTACACTTGTTTAAACTGATGTTCTAATAACGTAGACTCATGGGTGGTATCATCAGTATGTTATGTGAGCATTAAAATGTGTCCTGCATCTGACTCTTCCAACCATTTCCCTGTCTCTTTCCCTCTTCTTCCCTTCAGTTGACTTTCTTTTCACACTTCTGACACAGCATTCTGGGAGCACTTGGGGGAAGGGTGTACTTCTTCCTATTCCAAAGTCAATTCAGCAACTTTAAGAATTCTCTAAGAAATACTTTCCTCAAATACATGTGATTCAGAAAGAGTTGAAGATGTACATCAATTTTCCTGAAGGGAGAATCATATATTTCCTCATTTTGAGGGTAAAACAGAGACATAATGCAATATATTTAATTCTGGCATACATAACAGAAATGAGATATAGTATAGCTAATCTAAACAGTGACTAGTACAAAAATTATTTGCAGTGAGTTAATTATTTACACTTGTTCTTTGTTTTGGGGATTTGGGGGGGTAAAAGACTTATTTTCTCAATTTTGTTTCTTATGCAATTAGTTACAATGAATATTTGCTTCCTAAATAGGATAAGCCAAAATAAAGATCTCAGATTTTCACATAGAAAAATATACCCAGGGGCACCTGGGTGACTCAGTGGGTTAAAGTTGCCTTCAGCTCAAGTCATGATATCAGGATCCTGGGATCGAGCCCCACATCAGGCTCTCTGCTCCGCGGAGAGCTTGCTTCCTCCTCTCTCTTTCTGCCTGCCTCTCTGCCTACTTTTAATCTCTGTCTGTCAAATAAATAAATAAAATCTTAAAAAAAAGAAAAGAAAGAAAAATCTGCCCAGTAAGTTCATGTATCTGAGTTGAAAGTGAAAATTTTGAGAAAATGGTGGTTGCAGAAGCTTTCAAAGAACAAACCTTGCAATTAGGAAGAGAATTCAGAGAGACAACCAAAGAGAAACTATAGCCTGTAAAGTATAGAATAGAGTCTAGTATTCCAGGAAAGTACATGAAACCTCAAGGAATCAGAGAAAATAGGGAATCAAGAAGAGTAGGAATTGTTTAATATTTTCAAAATCTAGCTTGCTCAACTTCTTCTGAGTTACTAAAAAGGCACAAAGGATTCATAAAAGGGGATAAATAATACAGTCTTTTAGCTGAGTTACTTATCATAAGTGGATTAGCAATGCACATGGGAAACTTTGGCCATAGATTTTAAAGAGTCACAACCGGAGTTTATCAACCCACAGACATCTGACGACAAGATGGGAAAGTTCTCTTGGATCTTAGATTAGTGTCCTTGTAAGCTTTTCAATGCTTCTCAGAACCAGGAAATTACACTAGTTTTCTTTTGGTTCCTAAAATTTGGCTTTTAGTCAGAGTTAAGGGCAATGTTAGGTGTAAATCACAAGAGTACTTGGTCCAACTAAAATATTATTTTTGAACTGGGTCTTAGACTAGACCTTCATATATATCAGCTGTTCCCAGGCAGAGTAGCAAAAAACATCTGTTCAAAAAACATTGTTTATCTTATTCTATCTCTTAATATTGTGCTTAAAAATGATTATAACAATACTAGGGGAAAGACCCAGCTTTTCTGTTTGAATTCACAGCCAAGAGTATTTTATTTAAATAATAAAGCAATAAAATATAGGATCAAAAACAGTTCTCTAACTGCTTAATTTCTAGAAGTTGTGGACTTTTAGTTTTAGGAGAGGAGAGTCTGTTACACATATTTCGTTATCTTCGACCTTCCTAAGACTCTTTCCCCTCTTCACTCCCTTCTCTGCATTGCTAGCCCCTGCCATGTTTCCTTTCTTTCCCTAGCCAGGTCCCCTCAGTAGGCTCTAGTTTTCAGTTCTGTCTATGGACCCATATGCATTCCAGACTGGAGTAGTACATATATAAGAACTCACATTCCGTATCTAATGGGTCTTGAAATTAGGTCTTGTTGCCCATGATGATGAATTCTAGTTTCCAGCTCTATCCCTAGGTCTCAGGATTCTGAATGACTTCTTTCCACTCCACTTTTGACTCAGGGCACAGTTCTTATCTTGTGGTCCTGATTAACAAGCTCATTCCTCTTAGGGGATGAAGACAACTTGAGCCTTGTTGGTTCCTGGGTTTGCTAATCCCCTACTCCAGGAGGCTGGATTCTGTGTCAGTTTTTGCTCCTTGATCAGTAGTAGATTAAAAATACATGCTTAAGGGGTGCCTGGATGGCTAAGTGGGTTGAAGCCTCTGCCTTTGGCTCAGGTCGTGGTCCCAGGGTCCTGGGATCAAGCCCTGCATCGGGCTCTCTGCTCATAGGGGAACCTGCTTCCCTTCCTCTCTCTCTGCCTACTTGTGATCTCTGTCTGTCAAATTAATAAATAAAATCTTTTTTAAAAAAACATGCTAAAACCTTCCACTGGAATGAATTTGGCAGTTTTTTCCTCATATTTCAGATGTGTAAATATTACATGTCACAAAGGAAAATGTACACTGCTAAGGAATTTCTGAGAAAAGAAAGATTTACCTGGCTTTCAAGAATCAGGGAATTCTTTGTGATCCTGGTGTCTCAGGTGAACCTTCAAAGATTGGCAAGTTTTTAGACATATGGATAATGAGGGAAAAGAATAATATGGGAAAGGGGATATTTAAGTTAATAAATATATAGATAATATACAGGTAACTGTAAACACGCCTGATAAACTTAGTGGAAATGTAAGCTCTTTATAGACAAATAATAGGAAATGCATTTGGAAAGGTAAATGAAAGCTTGATTAGGCCATGGGAAGACAACAAAGTTTTCTGAACAGGAAAGAGAAAGGAGAAAGCTACAGAACCAATATTTGTTGAATGCATATGATGTACTTGGCACTTCTGTGTTCTCTTATTTAATTTTTGTTGCCTTGATCACCGTCCATTTACTAAATATTTATTTTTACGTTCTTTCTCTATGAAAAGCAATATTGAAGGCAGCGGGGATATAATAAGTTAACAGAGTACCAAAAATCTCATTATATAGCCAGAGATGTCAACTCACAAAGGGTAAACAGTGTACCTAAGAGCTCATGCCAGGCTTAAAAGCTGTATCCATCTGATTTAAACACTGGTTATTGCCCTATAACATGCCCCTTCAAATCATGCTTAGAATTGAACTTGATGAAGAGTTCATCTCACAGAATAGGGTTAATTTTCCATTTCCTCTTCCCTTTCCTTATTCCAGTCTCTTATTAATGCTTCTTATACCTGTGGACATCCCACCTGTTTCTCTGAGTGCCAGTGTAAGCATCCCTTCCTTTTGAACATTTCCTGATCCCCCATGATCCCCAGTGGAGCATCCATATCTGAACCGCAATATCACAGATAGACCACACCACTAACATGGGTCAATATTTTATAACTAGTTTTAAGCTCATTAACACAGATATTTAATTCTCTTACTTGATGGTAAATCCCTGGAATCTGGGGCTTTAAAACCAATGAAAATGTTTTGGGTTAGGGAAACAGTAAGTGGAATGGGCCCTCCTTTGTCTCGAATGAAGCCTTATCTAATAGAAAAGTCACATGTGTACCCAGAGACACAATAATAGGATGATCCTATAGAGCAGAAAGGAGTGACCCCTCTATACCTGCAGTAATACCTCATATAAACAGGCAAATAGTAACTGGTTTTTGGACAAAGAGGTTAAAATATCCACATATTTATTCATGACAATATGATTTCTGATATGTTTCTTTGAAGGTATTCATTTTTAAAATATTAAATGTGACATACTTCATTTTAAAAACATGGAAAGAGACATTACCTTATACTTTTCCTGTTGGAAAGCAGGAATGTTCTTCCTACTGTACTCGGCTGTGCTTACACCTTCCTTCTTCAGAGGTCTAGATTTGAGATTGCCATAAAGTTGGCCTTCATTCTATTTGATTTTTCTATGCCACTAGAAACAACATTTTCCTGGTATTTCTATTGAAAATACTTTTGGCTCATAGTATTTGGCTCTCTGGTCACCGTGTACATGCATGGGGAGGGGTAAAGGTGGGGGAAGGAAAGGGGCAGCTTTACAGGCGGGCAACAGAATCCTAGAGGAGCATGTATCAAAACAAACCACACAGAGTATTTTCCCAAGCCCCCAAGTGTCTGGATTTCATCTCAACTGAGAATAGGGAAATAAAGAAAAATGTCAAGACTGCTTGCCTTTAGAAAACAGAATGCCTTGGTGGTCTCAGTGTAAAGAGTTTCTTTCTAATGCTTTAGAAAGCATCATCATAAGTAAATACATTCAAGGACCCTCCTTGAATACATTTAGTGACTATGTCCATTTATTTTTAAGTAGGACCTTTAAGTTTCACAGACTGGTTTCCAAGATATTGGTTTTACTAAAAATTTGGCAGAGAAAGGAAAAACGGGTACAGCCAGAAAGACCTTTGTCATCAAGCTCTGCTTTGTTAACACTAAACAATGCAGAACAAAGCAAATGAAACGGAGATATCTTTTCTTTTACTATTCAAAAGTTTCTGCCATGGCTATAGAAATATATACAGGCCCCTTGACTCCTTTTCTCAGCTTTTAGAAACTTTTCTCCTTCCTGGGGAGTGTTTTTCCATTGGCCTTGATTTGTTCTCTAATTTGACAGTTACTCTAAGCCAACAATCTCAAATAGTTTAAATATTATTTGGTGACAAGTTATTCCAATTTTGAAAACTTGAAGAAACTAAAAACCAAAGATATAAAAGATCATATGGTAAATTAGCATCAGAGCTATAGCGTTCATCTGCCTTTAGAACATTATGTTCATAAAACTGCATGTACAAATATATGTATATACATACACGAACACATCTATACATATATAAATATGTCTATGTACATACATATATGCACATAAACGTGTGTGTGTGTGTGTGTGTATTTCAATAAAGCAGATCAAGGTAGTGTAGCATGTATAATGAGATGATCTAGTATTGAGTCTTAGCTCCATTACTTACTAATTACTGATGTTGGGCAGGCTTTTTAACCTTCTTAGCCTTACCTTGCTTATCTGTAAAATTTGGGTAATGATGTTCACCTAACTTATTTTCAGGATAAAATGTTATATAAACCACCTGGCAGGAAACTTCAAAGCAGGAGCTCAATATTATTATTGATACTGCTTTTGTTTAATGTCCCAGATTTATCCAAGAAAATAACTGTAGAGGTTACACTAGTTGAAATAGCCCAAAAAGATGCAAAAGCTTTCCTGGAAGGTTTCCACATGAACATTTTTATTTCTTTCCCTTCCTCTGCCATGACTTCAGTGTGCTCACTACTAGTATTATTCCAAAGCAAAAAATAGTTGGTCAGGTGTATACCAGGAGAATAAGCATGATATCATTGATTAAATTATGTTTTTTCTTAATTTTTTTCTTTGTATCTCCCTATATCATGGTCTTTGGTCTTATAAACCATTCTAACAATGAAAAACAGAAAGTTTATTTAGTTAACCCGTTTAGTGAGCAAGTCAATTCCATTTTTTAAAACCATCATTTCTATTGCTTTGAGGAATTGGCTTTTTTTCTCTCCCAGTGGACCAATCAATTAGGTTATAATACAATTTGTGTGGCTCAATTACAGAGAATTTCTCTTCTCTTTGCTGTGAAAGCAAAAACTGTATTCTTTGATGTAATAAGTATGAACTATTTTCTTCACTAGTTTGGTTTCCTAGTCCATGGAATCATGACTTAAGTATTCACAGTAGTGATTTGATTTTAAGCAATTATTACTATGGTAATATCACCAAGCATGACTTTTGGATAAAGGTCATGAACTCACCACTAACTTCCAGGATTAGTGTGATGGACATTTAGGAATTATCCTTTCTGACAGGAATCTGATTGGGTCTGTTTCAGTTTTAGTACATACCGCATCATCCAGGAAGTGCAAAAGCTCCTTGCCAGTTTATTTTAGTAACAAAGGGTTAAAGGTTTTGTTCAGCTTTTCACATTTGAAAGGAGGATGTTGGCATGGGTGTTTTTTTTTTCTTTTTCCCCAAGACTTGTGGAATGGTTTGATAAGGATTGACCAATTAACAAAGCAAAATATTTGCCAAGACAATGGCTATCTTCATGTTTGCCTTGAATTATAGGCCTCTTTATGAATTTTTCTAATATTCCATATTTTATCTATGCTAGGGAGACCTAGAACTCTTATTATTTTTGAAGTGATTGGTTTTCTTCTCTCTGTAATCTCTGTACTTTAAATTCAGGATATAAATTCAAAATTTGTGCCTAGAAATTACATGCATCTCTGAGTTCATTCTAATGGCCTATGGCCAATCAACACAAAGATTAAAACTTAAGATGTAAGATTTTTTTTCCTTGTTAGTATAATTGGATATGATAGAATGGTGGCACTAAATTTTCTACCTTCCCAACTTTTTCTTGGAAGAATAAACTCACTAAATGCCTTAGACATAATTAAATCATGGTGCCAGCATTGTTGCTCTTGTTATTTCAGTGAGAAAATGCTGCCCTTGATGAGGAATACTTCCAGGAAAGGCCAGAAAGTAAAATAATTAAAATGCTCCTGGTTTTTAGTTGGCTTAACTGGATATTACCAGTAACTCTTTTTGTTCCTCTGTAATATACATATCATTTCCTTTCTACATGTAATCATGGATGGCCAACATGCTTTTGTAATGCTTCATATGTAATAAATATTGTCTCTCACAATAATGAGGGCTGGGAATCTATTGATTAAAATCTGATGCTTCCCAATCATATCTAACATATAGAGTGATAAATATCATATTATGATTGCATTAGCTCAGCTAATGGTAAGAAAAATTGAAGGGAGGGGATATTGTAAAAATTTTAAAACCCTCCTTAGTCTATTATACTTCCATACCTTATATCATTTACCATCTCATTCCCCAAATCACACACACACACACACACACACACACACACAAACAACCCAACAGAATATCCAAAGAACATTTAGTTGCCTCATTTTCACAGAAGTCTGATTAGTTTTTTGATCACACAAGTCAGTGTGGGATGTTGAAGGCCATCTTGAGGACTGACTACCATAGTCTAAAATCTGCAACTCAATGTCAAACATGCTGTTAGTCATCTAACTCTCTAAAGGAGCCTCTGGATTCATATAACATCCTAGAAAATTCTGCTTATTTAATGAAATACAGATAGGATCCTAATTCAAATAAAACATTTCTCTGCTAACTGTCAAATTTAGTGATTTTCTAGGAGGCTGAATTGGAAGGTCCTTTTGGACTTGAGTAGTCATGGAAATTTTCATGGTTGTAATAGTGAGTGAACACTTCTGGTTACCTCCTTGCCAATGAAATAGTGAAGTGTATCACTTAATTTATATGGCTTGTAAAAGTCTTTCACATACACATGTTTTATAATTACAATTAAACAAATGATGTGTCCTTGTTGTGACAATTTATTAAAGTTCTTACTTTAATAGAGCAGTGTTCTCAACAAGGGTGATATTGTTCTCCTCTACCCCTGACCTATTCCAAGACATTTGGCAATGTCTGAAGACACTTTTCATTGTTATAATTAGATGGGTTGACATTGTAGTAATTTAATGTATAGAAGCCAGGGATGCGGCTAAACATTTTACAGTGCATGAAGATACGCTCCTTATCCCCCAACAAAGAATTATCTAATCCAAATGACAACAGTGCCAAGAACAAGAGACTCTGAGGTAGAGGTCATAAAACAGGATAGGAAATTGGAGGATTTACTTCCTAAAGCTGTTCCACTCATCTGCTGCTCCACAGCTTCAGTAGGATCGATGGTCACATTATTTGTTGGGTTTCTATCACTCATCCAACAAGATGTTTTCTAGAACCTGTAATGTTTCAGACAAAGGTCAAATAATCACGAGCAAACACAGACTGTGTCTAAGTCCTTGTAGAACTTAAGTCTTGTGGGGGGGCAGATCAAATTATTATATTAAAAAGTATATGATTGCAAACAGGAACTTTTAATGACATGGAATTTTATTCCATGAAAAGAATTAAGATAGGAAACTGATAAAATACATGGTTCTAGAGAAGGCTTCCTTTGGAAATGTGCTTCAGCTGAGACCCAAAGACTGAGCTGGTAAAGAGCAGGGGAGGAATATTCCATATACAATGCCTTGTGGCTAAAACACAAAAATAAGGGGGAGTGGCCCCAGAAAAAGGTAAAGAAAGAAAGACCAAACAATGCCATGACTGTGAGCTATATTAAGGATGTAATTTACATGTGAAAGGCAAGGAGAAGCCATGAGACAATTTTTATGCAGGATATTGGCATGACCAGTTTTATTTCAAGATGGATGAGCAGTGAGATTCAAAAAAAATTTTGCTCAATGTCCCAGTGTCAATCTGGAGGAAAAATTGGAATGTCACAGTGCTCTATTACAATCTTTTCCCATTCAATACTTCATCAATAACCTGTATGAAATTATAGAGGATGTGCCAAACAAATTAAAAATCCTGGAAAGAAACCCTACTATTATAAACAATAAAATACTTAAAACCCCAAATTACCTCAATAAACCAGACTAGCGTACTTAAAAAAAAAAAAAGTGAAAGCAGGAAAGATAAATGTAAAAACCTCAGTTTGTTCTTTTAAATGAGTAAGTTTGAAAGACCAGTTACAGGACTAGCTCTTCACATGAAAACATCTAGATGTTTTAGCTTACTATGAGTCATTATTCTATGGTTGCCTAAAAGAGCCAACACAAGCTCAGGTTAAGTTAATGAAATAAATAGTCTCTGCATTTCCAGCCTATGTGGAGAATACTGTTGTCACGTCTGAGTGCCAAAGAATAAGCAGGACATTTAGAAACTACAATACATTCATATAAAGGCAAACTGTATAGTCAAGGAAACCAAAAAAATTATTTCAGGAGTCAGAAATCAAAATAAATCCTTGGACAAGAATTGTAAAGGATAGAACATATTATATGGCTGTGTGAAAATTTCCTCATCATTTGAAAATTAAAGCAAAGGCTATGAGATTATTTATGTTCTAGAGCTTTCTGATTGGAAGGGAAACTCTTAATTGAACTAAGTAGAGGCGTTTTCTTTTGATTCTCTTCTAGAAGACTATGATCCTAAGTCCTTAAGTTCTGGTTGTCAAATATCTGAACCCTCTTTCTACACATGGTAAATTCCTCACTTCATGAATCTTTTTTTTTAATTTATTTTTTATTTTCAGCATAACAGTATTCATTATTTTTGCATCACACCCAGTGCTCCATGCAATTCATGCCCTCTAAAATACCCACCACCCATGGGGCACCTGGGTGGCTCAGTGGGTTAAAGCCTCTGCCTTCGGCTCAGGTCATGATCCCAGGGTCCTGGGATCGAGCCCCACATCGGGCTCTCTGCTTGGCAGGGAGCCTGCTTCTCTGTCTCTCTCTGCCTGCCTCTCTGCCTACTTGTGATCTCTTGTCTGTCAAATAAATAAATAAAATCTTTAAAAAATAATAATAAAATAAAATAAAATACCCACCACCTGGTACCCCGACCTCCCACCCCTCGCCCCTTCAAAACCCTCAGATTGTTTTTCAGAGTCCATGAATCTTTGCGGGAGACAAACTTTTACCCACTCAAAAAACTGAAAATGCTGAATCTTTATTTTTACAGTCACCTTCGCATGGAGGATATAGAATTCATAGTCTTACCTTAGTCAGTCAGAAGTACCTGCTCTGGACTTTGTCTAGTGAGCTGACAAAACAAAAGATGAATCCTTTTTGGAAGTGGTTCCATAATATACAGAATAATAAAAAGTGGGTAGTGGTGGCCATTCAGCTCTGGGCAGTTGCAGCTGTACTGCTGTCATTTACAGCCTCATTTATGGTCCTGGCTGTAGCCCAGCCTCTCTTACTCCCACCTGTTTTCCAATGGTGGAAGGGTCCTCCATGGGGTCCTCTAGCTTTCTTTAAGATTCTATTTCTTTCTTCCCAATATAATCTTTTAAAATTTTTTAAAATTAACATATAATGTATTATTTACTTCAGGGGTACAGGTCTGTGAATTATCAGTCTTACACAATTAACAGCACTCACCATAGCACATACCCTCCCCAATGTCCATAATCCAGTCACCCTATCCCTCCCCACCCACCCTGCAGGAATCCTCACTTTCTTTCCATAGATTTAGAGTCTTTTATGGTTTTTCTCCCTCCTGATCCCATCTTGTTTTATTTTATCCCTCCTTATCACCCACAACCCCCAGCCCTGCCTCTCAAATTCCTCATATTAGAGACATAATACGATAATTGTCTTTCTCTGATTGACTTATTTTGTTTAGCATAATACCCTCTAGTTCCATCCACCTTGTTGCAAATGGCAAGATTTCAATTTTTGATGGTTGCATAGTATTCCATCACATATACATACCACCTTTTCTTTATTCATTCATCTGTTGATGAACATCTAGGTTCTTTCCATAGTTTGGCAGTTGTGGACATTGCTGCTATAAACATGAGTATGCACATGCCCCTTTGGATCACTACATTTGTATCTTTAGGGTAAATACCCAGTAGTGCGATTGGTGGGTCCTAGGGTAGCTCTATTTTCAACTTTTTGAGGAACCTCCGTACTGTTTTCAGAGTGGCTGTACCAGCTTGCATCACCATCAACAGTTTAGGAGGGTTCCCTTTTCTTCAGATCCTCACCAACATCTGTCATTCCTGACTTGTTAATTTTAGTCATTCTGACTGGAGTGTGGTTGTATCTCACTGTGGTTTTGATTTGTATTTCCCTGATGGTGAGTGATGTGGAGCACTTTTTCATGTGTCTTTCGGCCATTTGGATGTCTTCTTTGCAGAAATATCTGTTCATGTCTTCTGCCCATTCCTTGATTGGATTATTTGTTCTTTGGGTGTTGAGTTTGGTAAGTTCTTTGTAGATTTTGGATATTAGCCCTTTATCCGACACGTCATTTGCAAATATCTTCTCCCATTCTGTCAGTTGTCTTTTGGGTTTGTTGACTGTTTCCTTTGCTGTGCAAAAGCTTTTGATCTTGATGAAGTCCTGATAGTTCATTTTTGCCCTTGCTTCCTTGCCTTTGGTGATGTTTCTAGGAAGAAGTAGCTGTGGCTGAGGTCAAAGAGGTTGCTGCCTGTATTCCCCTCAAGGATTTTGATGGATTCCTGTCTCACATTGAGGTCTTTCATCCATTTTGAGTCTATTTTTATGTGTGGTGTAGGAAATGGTCCGGTTTCATTCTTCTGCTTGTGGCTGTCCAATTCTCGCAACACTTTGTTGAAGAGGCTGTCTTTTTTCCATTGGACATTATTTCCTGCTTTGTCAAAGATTAGCTGACCATAGAGTTAAGGGTCCATTTCTGGGCTATTCCATTCCATTGATCTATGTATCTGTTTTTGTGCCATTACTGTACTGTCTTAAGGATTACAGCTTTGCAATAGAGCTTGAAGTCTGGAATTGGGATGCCACCAACTTTGGCTTCTTTTTCAACATTCCTCTGGCTATTTAGGGTCTTTTCTGGTTCCATATAAATTTTGGGATTATTTGTTCCATTTCTTTGATAAAAAACTGATGGTATTCTGATAGAAATTGTATTAAAAGTATAGATTGCTTTAGGTAGCATAGACATTTCCACAATATTTGTTCTTCCAATCCATGAGCATGGAACACTTTTCCATTTCTTTGTGTCTTCCTCAATTTCTTTCATGAGTACTTTATAGTTTCCTGAGTACAGATTCTTTGCCTCTTACAGATAATTAGGTTTATCCCTAAGTATCTTATGGTTTGGGGTTCAATTGTAAATGGGATTGACTCCTTAATTTCTCTTTCTTCTGTCTTGCTGTTGGCTTATAGAAATGCAACTGATTTCTGTGCATTGATTTTAGATCCTGAAACTTTACTGAATTCCTGTATGAGTTCTAGCAGTTTTGGAGTGGAGTCTTTTGGATTTTCCACATAAAGTATCATGTCATCTGCAAAGGGTGAGAGTTCGGCTTTTTCTTTGATGATTCAGATGCCTTTAATTTCTTTTCGTTATCTCATTCCTGAGGCTAGGACTTCTAGTACTATGTTGAATAGCATTGGTGATAGTGGACATCCCTGCCATGTTCCTGACCTTAAGGGAAAACTTTCCATTTTCTCCCATTGAGAATGATATTTGCTGTGGGTTTTTCATAGGTGGCTTTGATGATATTGAGGTATGTACTCTCTATCTCTAAACTGTGAAGAGTTTTGATCAAGAAAGGATGCTGTACATTGTCAAATTCTTTTTCAGCATTTATTGAGAGTATCATATAGTTCATGTTCTTTCTTTTCTTAATATATTGTATCACCTTAATTGTTTTGTGGATGTTGAACCAAACTTGCAGCCCAGGAATAAATCCCACTTGATCATGGTGAATAATCCTTTTAATGTACTCTTGGATCCTATTGGCTAGTATTTTGGTGAGAATTTTCTCATCTGTGTTCATCAAGGATATTGGTCTGTAATTCTCTTTTTTGATGGGATCCTTGTCTAGTTTTGGGATCAAGGTGATGCTGGCCTCATAAAATGAGTTTGGAAGTTTTCCTTCCATTTCTAGTTTTTGGAGTTTCAGGAGAATAGGCATTAACTTCTTTAAATGTTTGGTAGAATTCCTCTTGGAAGATGTCTGGCCCTAGGCTCTTGTTTGTTGGGAGATTTTTGATGACTGCTTCTGTCTCCTTATTTGTTAAGGATCTGTTCAGGTTTTCTATTTCTTCCTGGTTGAGTTTTGGTAGTTTATATATCTGTAGGAATGCATCCATTTCTTCCAGATTAACAGATTGGCTGATGTAGAGTTGCTCATAATATGTTCTTATAATTGTTTGTATTTCTTTCATGTTGGTTTTGATCTCTCCTCTTTCATTCATGATTTTATTAATTTGGGTCCTTTATCTTTTCTTTTTGTTAAGTCTGGCCAGAAGTTTATCAATCTTTCTAATTCTTTCCAAGAACCAGCTCTTAATTTTGATGATTTGTTCTACTGTTCTTTTGGTTTTTATTTCATTGATATTTACTCTGATCTTTATTATTTCCCTTCTCCTGCTGGGTTTAGACTTTCTTTGTTGTTCTTTCTCCAGCTCCTTTAGGTTTAGGCTTAGATTGTATACTTGAGAACTTTCTTGTTTCTTGAGAAAGTTTTTTATTGCTATATACTTTCCTCTCAGGACCCCCTTTTGCCGTGTCCCAAAGATTCTGGGCAGTTGTGTTTTCATTTTCATTTGTTTCCATGAATTTTTTTTTAGATTCTTCTTTAATTTCCTGGTTGACCTACTCATTCTTTAGTAGGATACTCTTTAGCCTCCATGTATTTGAGTTCTTTCCAAATTTCCTCCTGTGGTTGAGTTCTAGTTTCAAAGCACTGTGGTCTGAAAGTATGCAGGGACTGATCCCAGTCTTTTGGTACCATTTGAGACCTGATTTGTGACCCAGGGTGTGATCTATTCTGGAGAATATTCCATGTGGATTAGAGAAGAATGTGTATTCTGCTGCCTTGGGATGGAATGTTCTAAATGTATCTGTGATGTCCATCTGGTCCAGTGTGAAATTTAAAGCCTTTATTTCCTTGTTGATCTTTTGCTTAGATGATATGCCCGTTTTAGTGATGTGGGTGTTAAAGTTCCCTACTATTATTGTATTATTGTCAATGTATTTCTTTGATTTTGTTATTAATTGGTTCATATAATTGGCTGCTCCCATGTTAGGGGCATAGGTACTTAAAATTGTTAGATCTTCTTGTTGGACAAACCCATTACATATGATATAGTGTCTTTCCTCATTTCTTATTATAGTATTTGGCTTAAAATCTAATTTATCTGATATAAGGTTTGCCACCCCAGCTTTTTTATTTTCATGCCCTTTAACATGGTAAGTTGTTTTCTACCCCCTTACTTTAATCTGGACATGTCGGGGCACCTGGGTGGCTCAGTGGGTTAAAGCCTCTGCCTTCGGCTCAGGTCATGATCTTGGGGTCCTGGGATCAAGCCCCACATCAGGCTCTCTGTTCAGTGGGGAGGCTGTTTCCTCCTCTCTCTCTCTCTCTATGCCTGCTTGTGATCTCTGTCTGTCAAATAAATAAATAAAATCTTAAAAAAAATTCTGGACATATCTTTGGGTCTAAAATGAGTTTCTTGCAGACAGCATATTGACGGGTTTTGTTTTTTCATCCATTCTAATAACCTGTGTCTTTTGATTGGAGCAATTAGCCCATCTACATTCAGGGTAACTATTGAAAGATAGGAATTTAGCGCCATTGTATTGCCTGTGAGGTGACTGTTACTGTATATTGCCTCTGTTCCTTTCTGATCTGTTACTTTAAGGCTCTCTCTTTGCTTAGAGGACCCTTTTAATATTTCCTGTAGGGCTGGCTTGGAATTTGCAAATTCTCTGAGATTCTGTTTATCCTGGAAGCTTTTTATCTCTCCTTCTATTTTCAATAACAGCCTAGCTGGATATAGTATTCTTAGCTGCATATTTTTCTCATTTAGTGCTCTGAATATGTCATGCCAGTCATTTCTGGCCTGCCAGGTCTCTGTGGATAGGTTTGTTGCCAATATAATATTTCTACCATTGTATGTTACAGACTTCTTGTCCTGAGCTGCTTTCAGGATTTTCTCTTTGTCACTGAGACTTGTAAGCTTTACTATTAGATGATGGAGTGTGAATCTACTTTTATTTTTTTGAGGGGAGTTCTCTGTGCTTCCTGGATTCTGATGCTTGTTCCCTTCACTGAATTAGGAAATTTTCTTTTGTAATTTGCTCCAATATACCTTCTGCCCCTCTCTGTCTTTCTTCTTCTTCTGGGACCCAAATTTTTCTAATACTGTTTTGTTTTATGATATCACTTATTTCTCAAATACTTCCTTTGTGGTCCAGTAGTTGTTTATCTCTCTTTTTCTCGGCTGCTTTATTCTCCATTATTTGGTCTTCTGTATTACTATTTCTCTCTTCTGCTTCATTTATCCTAGCAGTAAGAGACTCCATTTTTTATTGCACCTCATTAATAGTTTTTTTGACTTCAACTTGGGTAGATTTTCATTCTTTTATTTCTCCAGAAAGTGCTTTTAGTTCTCTAGAAAGGGATTCTCTAGTATCTCCCATGCTTTTTTCCTAGCCCAGGTAGCACCTTGATAATCATCTTTCTGAACTTTAATTCTGACATCTTACTAATGTCTGTATTGATTACGTGCTTAGCCATCAGTACTGCCTTTTTTTTTTTTTTTTTTTCCTTTTAGGTGAGCTTTTCTCCCTTGTCATTTTATCCAGATAAGGATAGATGAATGAAAGAACAAAATACTAAAAGGATACCAACAACCCCAGAAAAATATACACTAACTAAATCAGAAGAGATCCAAACCCAGGAGAGAAAAGAAAGGAGGAAAAAAGAGAAAAGTGTATGTATGTGTGTGTGTGTGTGTGTGTGTGTGTGTGTGTATATATTTTTTTTTTCACCAGTCTAATATATATATATATATATATATATATATATATATATATATATATTAGACTGGTGAATAGAACAGAGCCACACACTTGATTCTGGGCATATTTTGGTCTGTTAGAAAAAGCTGCCTCACAAAATTTTAAAAAAAGAAAAACTTATATACATACAAAAATAAGAGTAAAAATGATGAAGGGATGCAACATGACTATAAAGATGTTAAAAAAGATTTTAAAAAGGTAACTGATAAGATAAGAAATTGGTTGAAAAAAGAAAAAAAAGGGAAAATAAGGTGATCAGGCTGGAGACTAGAACAAAGCCATGCACTAGATTTAGGGTATTTTTGATCTACTAGAAACTGTATCCCAAAATTTTAAAGAAAGAAAAATCTATATGTATACAAAAAATAAGGTCAAATATAATGAAGGGATAAAATATGACCATAATAGGGTGCCTGTGTGGCTCAGTGGGTTAAGCCTCTACATTTGGCTCAGGTCATGATCTCAGGGTCCTGGGATCGAGTCCTTCATTGGGATCTCTGCTCAGTGGGGAGCCTGCTTCCCCTCTTTCTCTGCCTGTCTCTCAGCCTACTTGTAATCTCTCTCATTCTGTCAAATAAATAAATAAATAAAATCTTTTAAAAAGATAAACATAACAATAAATTTTTCTAAAAAAATTTCTTAAAAAGGTATAGATAAGATAAAATAGTTAAAGAACATTAAAATAGGAAAGAGGAAAAATAGAATAAGAAAAAATAAAACTTAAAAAATTTAACTTTGAAAGACTAAAGAATCATGGGGGAAAAGCCGTAAATTCTATGCACTGTATTACCATATCTCTAAAATTTTGCAATTCTCATTGATCGGTGAACTTGGTCTCCATCTTGTTGATCTTTTCAGGGAGGGGCCTGTTGTATTGATTCTCAAATATTTTTGCTGGAGGTGGAATTGCACCACCCTTGCCAGGGGCCAGGCTAAGTGACCTTGTTCGGAGAGTGAATCTGCTCAGGTTTGCTCTCAGTAGCTTTTTTTCTCTGAATGCTTTCCCTACAGCTCTGGAGAAGAATGAAGATGGTGGCCTCCCAAGGTCTGACACCATAGGAGCAGATAGCTCAGGGCCCCACTTCTCAGTGCACCCTCAGAGAAAAGCAGTCAATCCCTCCCATCTCCCTGGTCTCCTGCTGCACTCTGAGCTCACCCAGCCTGTGGCCAAGTATTTCTATCTCTGCACAGGGCCCCATTTGGAATCTCCAAACCCAGCATATTCCTGTAGTGTGCTCCTGAGCTGCTCCTTCCAGAGGAGGGAGGAGGGGTTTTCCCTGAATCTGCCACTTGTGGGGGTTCCTTCTTGAAGAGCTGTAGCCCCACTGTGCCTTGAATCTTGGTTTAAGGTAACCCTGAGCTGAGAGCTCACTCCTTGGCTCTGTCTCTGCAACCAGCTTTCCCATTCTGATACCTGGGAGCTCTGCCACACTCAGGCACCCAGAGTCTTTCTGTGACTCTGCAGGTACTGAGACCACACTGTCCCTGTGAGAGTTTCACCCCCAGCTTAAGCTGTGGAGCAATGTCCCTCAGGAGCAGACTTCTAAAAGTTCCAATTTTGTGCTCTGCTGCTCTACTGCTTACAGGGAGCCAGCCTCTCCCACCATGGTCTCTCTTCCTATATATTTGTCACTTTTCTGTTCCTAGAATTGCTGCTCTTCTTCTCTTTGATCTCCTAGTGAGTTTGTAGGTGTTCAGAATGGTTTGATAACTAGCTGAACTCCTGGGACCTGATGATATTTGTCTCCTACTTCGCCATCTTGCTCCTCCCCAATATATTAATTTTTTTTAAGTTTTTATTTATTTATTTGACAGAGATCACAAGTAGGCAGAGAGGCAGGCAGAGACAGGGGGGAAGCAGGCTCCCTACTGAGCAGAGAGCCTGATCCCAGGACCCTGGGATCATGTCCGGAGCCAAAGGCAGAGTCTTTAACACACTGAGCCACCCAGGTGCCCCTCCCCAATATATTCTTAATATATTTTTAGCTTAAATCATGTGGATTTGGTTTCTATTCCTTGCAATGGCAAACCTGACTGGCACAATCTGAAATGCGTGTTTTGCTTACTATTAAAATCCACATTTCTATTAGGTGTTTAAAGACAACCAACATCAAATTCTAAAGTGAGGCTCTCAATCACCACATTCAGTTTTACAAAGAGAGTGGCCCCAAAGCCTGAGCAAACCTTAAACCAGATCAAGAACATAGAAGTAAAACAGAAGGGAGAGGTTTTGGTGAGGATATTGTTGAAAATATTTAGAGTTGATTGTTGTTATTCACAGATCTTGTATTTACAAACTTGCCTGCTCACCAAAATTTATTTGCAGCCCCAAATTCAATGTTTGCTGTACTTCTGTGGTCATTCCTGGACATGTGCAGAACAGCAAAAAATTTGAGTCACCCTATGCACACATTCCCAGCTGAAGTCAAACAAGGCAACACTCTGCTTTCTTATTTCAGCTCTCATACTGAAATATTTAAAGTTATGGTCTCATTTTTGTGCTCTTTGTTGTTGATTTTGCTGTTAAAATTGTCATAAATGTAGTGTTGAAGTATTGCCTAGTCTTCTAAGTACAAAGGAACTTGGATGTGCCTTAGGGAGAGAATACATGTGTTAGATAAGTTTTGTCCAGATATGAGTTACAGCTCTGATGAATGTGATTTCAATGTTAATGAAACAACAGCATATATTAAAATAAGGGGTCTTTAAGCAGAAATGCAAGTCAAGCAAGTTTACATATTGACGGCTTGATGAAAATGTCAAGACCAAAGATGTAGAAACCTAATCCCATATTTCCCCTAGTGTTTGTGGTGACTTTGTGGAATATAATTACTATGAATCACAAGAATGAATTCTTTCAGAGACAATAGTTTCTGCACTGAGAGTCCTCATCACACCACAAAGGTGAGAGGAAAGAGTGTTCTTCTCTACCTCACATCTAGGGGAGGGGCCCTTACAGGACCATTAGAAAGTTTTCTATGTGTTTTACACTTTTGAAGGTATGAAGAATTGGTTTCCTACCCCAGGACATGAAGACAACAGAGAAGGAAGGCTGTTTACTGAAGTAGTGACATCCCAAGTGCTGCTATTTGGAGAAGAGCTTTCACTGCCAATGTGGCAAGCATAAACTAAGGGAGTGTTTCCCTATGGACAAGTAGTGGGCCATACAAAAGAGATATTGCCAGGATGCAGCAGTGTCCTGTCACCACCTATAGTTAGGTACTGCCCAATAGGACTATCTGCAGGGGTTAAAAGGACCTCAGCAGGAAAAGACTAAATATGTATTGCCAGATAGACCAGGAGCTGTGGAAAGAGCTGCAAGCAGCCACACAAAATAAAGAAACAAGGAGAGAGAGGCCCAGCAAGGAACATCTGGAGGATCCATAAAACTTCATTGGACAGGAAGAGTCTATTCAACAAATCCAGATAGTGCAAAGCCCCATTTCCATTGCACCAGGAAGAATTATTTCTATCCATTTTTATATCCTCCCTCTCCTCCCCTTACCTTCAAACATGATGGGAATTTGGAAAAACAGATGATAAGAGGAGACTGAGAAGCTCAAATGAGGAAAGAGAAGCCAAGACAATATAATTTCCCTCTTCACTAAAATTTCCAGTCCAGAGGAGGATCTAGTGGAGGAGGTCAGGTTTAATATCCAGTTTGTGGTTTGGTTTGTTATACTCAAAGAAAAGGGCCTTTTAATTTCTGAATCAAGGTTATGTTTGTGACTTTGTGTGCCTGTAGAACTATTATAGACCTGCCACAGTTTTCACACAGGAACACATGGACTGAGTGAGTGGTGGGAAACAAGGATGGAGATGTAGTTTGATTATATCATGAGTTCATGCTGGTGTAGGCAGTGATCTGTGCTCACACAAGGATTTGCTGCTACATTATTAGGTCCAGAATGCTGGCTCCAAAGTTGGATTCAAATTCTGCTTTACCTCATGACTGTGGTAAAATTTAACCTCATTATATTCGCATTTAGTCACCTATAGAGCGGAGATGACAACAGTTGCCACAGCTCTTCTTTTTCAGGCTCAGAAACTCAACTCTTTTACCTGTTACTTTACCTCATTTTCTATCAGTTTATTCTTTTCTATTCCCAACCTTTATGCATTTAATTTTGTGATGTGCTATCAAACTTGAATATAATACTCTAAATGTTCCAACACTTGGGGTACCCGGGTGGCTCAGTTGGTCAAGCGTCTAACTCTTGGTTTTGGCTTAAGTCATGATCTCAAGGTCATGAGGTTCAGCTTCATGTCAGGCTCCCTGCTTAGAGTAGTGTCTGCTTGGAATTCTCTCCCTCTCTCTCTCCCTCTGCTCCTCCCTCCTGCTCTCACTCTCTTCTCTCTGCCATTCTCTAAAATAGATAAATCTCAAAAAAATGTTCTAACCCTTGCTAAGTATAATGAAAAGATTATTTCTTAGCCTTTAAACAATGTAACACTTCATACAACACCATACTGTACCTATTTTTAAAACATATTTCCATATTTAATAGTTATAAGATAAAATGCTATATATATATATGTATATATATATAGAGAGAGATTGTATTTATTCACTTGACAGAGATCACAAGCAGGCAGAGAGAGAGGGAGAAGCAGGCTCCCTGCTAAGCAGAGAGCCCAATGCAGGGCTGGATCCCAGGATGCTGGGATCATGGCCTGAGCCGAAGGCAGAGACTTTAACCCACTGAGCCACCAAGGTGCCCCAATATATTTTAATATTTTTGAAAGAAACCATCCTTTTAGCAATCATTGGTTGGTTATGCAATCACATGGATTTCATTAGTTTTCCTTTAGTATCAACAACTGCGTAGCCAATTCTGAGTTTAACAATCTAAAGTGTTTCACTAAATTGAATATTTAACTTGAATTTTTACTTATGGCCATAAGGGAGTCTATAACTAGGGTCCAGAGCACATAAATAAATAAATAAATAAATAAATAAATAAATAATACAAGCAAAGAAGAAATTACAAGCACAGTTAAATGATTGAAAAGAAATCAAAATTATAAATGATAAGGTATCCAAATCCCACTTGTAAGAACGTAGATCCAAGAAGAGAGAGAAGTCAAATGGGAAAATATTCATCTTGATTTCTTTGACATATGGCAATTCTCCTGGAGAGAAAGGAGGTTTAAAGGAATTCAAACATCAAAATACTTAATTTACTCAGTAGTTAGGTACGATAGAAAAAAATAAACTTTATTAAGAAGAACCGACTTTGACCTTTTTGCTCACTTGAGGGCAACTTAATTTTCTAAATGCATTTGAGTTTCAAACATTTTAATTTTCCCCCAAATTATATTTTATCTATTAAAAAAGGAGGGGGCAAAGGAAATGATAGTTTTTAAGAATATGAGTCTTAATTCTAAAGAGATCTCATCCTAAGACTTGAACGTTCATGTAAACTCAGGGATCTTACAGATCATGTAAGTTGGCAAAATTTGGTCATCTCTGACAAAGAATTATGTTTAGGTTTTTTTTTTTTTAAGTCAAAATTTGAAGTGGCCTAAAAAGAAAAAGTCATACCACCCACATTAATTGTAGAAATAACTTTCAAGACACTTTAGAAACACTTTTTTAACTTACAATGTATTTCCAGGTCACTAAGGAAACAAAATACCACCACTGTGTTTTACTACTTAATTGGTCAAAGGCATTGGAAAAAAATATTTTATATACTCAACAGGCTCACCTCAGTTCTATTTGCACTGGCAGATCAAATGCACTTGACAATGACTACATCAAACATAATCAAAAACTAGTTTAAGACTCTAGAAGATGCCATAAAAGAAAAAAGAAAGGAATGTTGGATCAAAATGTTTGATCTGGTTGAATCAACCAGATCAAAATAGTAAGAAGTATCTAAAATGCTTCTTCCATAGTGAAAATGAGTATCCGACATATGACCATGAAAGAAAGATCATTACAAATTTTAATATCAACTTTCAGTAGAGTACAGTATAGTAGTGGATTTAAAAAGCCACTATCATGTGCATTAAAGAATGATACTTTGGGGACACATGGGTGGCTCTGTTAGTTCAGTGTCTGACTCTTGATTTCACTTGAAGTCACGATCTCAGGGTCGAGATTGAGTCCTGCCTCTGGCTCTGTGCTTAATCTGCTTGAGATTCTTTTCCTCTCCTTCTGCTCCTTTCCCATCTTGCCCCACCCCCGCAAAATAAATGAATAAATAAAATCTTAAAGAAAGAATATTTTTCAGTGCTATATTAAAAAGCATTATTTTTTGGACCCCCTGGGTGGCTCAGTGGGTTAAGCCTCTGCCTTCAGCTCAGGTCATGATCTCAGGGCCCTGGGATCGAGCCCTGCATCAGGCTCTCTGCTCAGCAGGGAGCCTGCTTCCCTCTCTCTCTGCCTGCCTCTCTGCCTACTTGTGATCTCTGTCAAATAAATAAGTATAATTTTTTTAAAGCATTATTTCTTTATTTCACAGTATTATATTCTGTATACAAATCTATTAGATAATGAAATTCTCAAAAAGAGGGGATTTGTATAATTCATCCTTATATTTCTAGTTTCTAACAAATTATCTGCCTTATGGGAAATGCTCAGTGCATGAATATTAAATTAATTAACAAATACTATTTCATATTGATACCTTAGTTCTAGAGGGCTTAATGAAAATTTTATATCTTGATATGAAAAAAATAGAGACTTGAAGGCAGGAACTGCAAGTAAGTGTTCATGGTTTATTGGTAAAGTAAGCTTGTTAATCAGTTGATACAAATCAGTCCGTGTTTGAATTTAGACTTTATTACTGGTCTGTTGCATGGTTTTGGGCAAGGTTACTTTATTTGTCACCCCACTTTATTACCCCATTTATAAATTAGGATTAACAATCTAAAAATTGACTGGGAGTATGTCTATCTTGAGATGGTATATAAAGGATCTAGTATAGTTGAACTTCAACACGTTCTTCTTTTCCCATATTTTTTCTTTATTCATATATCTACCTACTATATTCTAGGAAAGAAATGGTAATGTTCTAGGCTCTAAGTCTACAACAATGGACAAATCAAGAATTCTTTACCATATTTCACAGTGAAATTCAAAAAGGCATTTATCAGAGGAATTAATTATGTTTGTGACTTTCCTCTGGAGATATTCAATAAGACCTTTACAAGCTTTTTACATTCAGAATAGTATGTGGATAAACAGTAGACTTCCTTTAGTGGGAAATGAGACCAGACCATAAGCAGCAGAAGTTAAGAAACAGTACCTGCTATATTCATAGCTATATCCTCAGCATTTGGCACAGAACTCAACCAAAAACAGAAGTCCTCTAAATATTTGTGAAATTAATAAATAAATGAATGAGTGAACACATTAAGTGTGCACTAATCCAAAGAACAGAATAAAATGTGTTGCTCACAAACTATTTTTTTTTTCTGTCATTTGTTGACTCATGCAATAAATATTCAAGGTCTGCTTTGGATGTTGAAGGTATAGCCATGAATGAAGCTAAGTCCCTGTAATCTTGAGTTTATATTCTCTGGGTCCTTAAAAATTATTTTTGATGACAGGTGGGTGGTTAAGCCCATTTTTATTCTGAAAATAAGCTTATTTAGTAACCTCACGTCAGTGGACTTTGGTAAATTAGAGTGTCATCAGGGATTAGTCTAAATACTTATAAAATGGTCTCAGAGTAGTACAAGATTGACTGTGTTTATGGTTCCATTTAAAAAAAGGGCATTGATATTTGCCTTTGAACTCCACTGCTCCATCTGTCATTTATTTCCACATTATTAGCCCATGGGTTGGTCATTAAGAACGCTTTGGCTAGAGAGGAAAACATGACTAATTGAGTTTGTTCTCATAACAATGACTTAATCTTCTGCTTTTGAAGGAAATAAACAAAAACAAAAGCAAAGAATCAAACTTTAAAATAAACTACATGGTGCCTTGAAGGTAAACAAGTCAACTGTTTTAACAAAAATTGGGGTGAAGGGTATGTGAGGTAGTAGTTAACTCAGATACACTTTATGCTCTGCAAATAAACAAGTTCAGTGCTCTAGCCTCAATCTTGGTACAGAACTTCCTGACCCATTCTTACTTTCCCCATTCTTATCTGTTTCATGAAAGATCAGGAAATACCCAGTATAAAAGCTGTAGACAAGGTAGATGAGTTCTATTCACTTTTATTACAAAGGCATTATAAAAAGGTAATATAACACTTACAGTATATCCGTCTCTATTTCTTCTTTTTTAATTTTAAAGGTCTTATTGGCTTCATTCAATGATTCATGAATTGAGCAGCATCCCATCTCACAGATAGAAAGGGGATCTGAGGAAATGTACAAAACAAAAGAATTTAATAGGCAGAAAGAAGAGGGAACAAGAAAGTTATTCTAGCAAAAAGTGGATTAGTTACAAGGTTGCTTTCCTTTAGAAGATGGAAAGGGTCTATCCAGCAGATTTCTTCACTAGTGCCATCCAGGTGGTTCCTCCTGACTGGTTTAGGATTTTGTTTCTGTGAAAGCCCAAAAATTAAGTATTGTCTCAGTTTGGTGGTGTGGCATTAAGTGTAAATGACTCTACTTTGTGCCAATTGTCTTGTTTTTAACACGGAAATCTTCATAGGTTGCCTGATTCTCTTTTATTCTTTTTAACGGGTATTTGGGATTTAATTCAATTCTTTTTGTTTGTTTGTGTAAGTTACAACCTTCTTTTGTTTCCTGAAACTTTTGATTCCCTGGTATTTTCAGCAGGTTTATGTATTGAAAAAACTTTTAAAGATTTTATTTATTTATTTGAGATAAAGACAGGGAGTCTGACGTGGGGTTGGATCCCATGACCTGGGGACCATGACTTGAGCCAAAGACAGATTTTTAATTGACCGAGCCACCATGTGCCGCTGAAAAAAATGCTGTTTATTAAAGTATAGTTGACACATAATGTTACATTAGTTTCAGGTATACAACATAATAATTCAAGAAGTTTATATATTATGCTATGCTCCCCACAAGTGTATCTACCATCTGTCACCATACAATGCTATGACAATATCATCAACGATATTCCCTGTGATACCTTTTATTCCACAACTTATTCATCCATAACTGGAAGTGTCTTAGCCACTATTTCTACTATCTACTGATAATTGGAAAAAAAATTACATTCACAGTGAAATAGAAGAGATTAATTTATAATTCAAAAAGTATTCATAGTCAAAATGTCTCTTAGGCTTTTGTAGTCAAGAAAGCTTTAGCAAAATGCCAAAACTTTGCATTTGTGTAATGATATTGCACACCCAAAGTATTGAGTAAGGTGATCCATACTTAGTGCTCAGCAAAATGCATCACACCTACAAAAATTTCAATAAAAGTTAGCTATTTTTATGTCCATTATTATTAAAGTTTCTCTTAATAAGAGAAAGAATATTTAAAAAGGAGCCATGTTGTCTTACTCATAATCAGAAAAATGGACGGAATTATCTTTCAATGACTTACAGCAATTCAATAACATTGATATTTCTTATAGTACTACAACACAAGCCTAACAGTAATACTTATTTTGCCACAGTTACTAAATGCAGATTTCTAATATCATCAAGGAAAGTCACACTTTCAAAATCTTTACCTCCTCTCTCTGAACATTAACCATCACATCTAAATCTCCACTCTTTTTTCCGAGGATACTAAGTTTGCTGCCTTAACAATGTTTTTCTAAATATTTGCAAGTATAAAGTTAGTATGGTACTTTATGAGGAAGGCTACCAGTCAATATCTTTCATGTCAAAATTACATGACAAAGTCATATCCTATATGATGAAATGGGATGAGAGCTAAAGGTACTTCCATAAACCCTGTCATCCTGAAAGCAATGCATCATGCCATAGAATCTTCGGGAAAGCAGTGCAAACTACAAACCAAACCAATCCTAGACAAGACTCCAGCAATGGCACAGCCCAGAACCTTAAACTCTCTGAGTGTGGGAATATACCCCTGATAGCTTTAGGTCAATTACTCAGCCGTGGTGAGCCAGAATCTTTACTTTGAATGTCCAGTTTAAAGGAAAAGTGAAAACTTGGCCCAACATTTACTTGACAAATGCCTGTTATCCCGACATGTAAGCTATTCCCCACCTAGTTGAGAGGTATTGCAAATCAGCTAAATATCTCTGGAGGTTGAAAATTGTATTTGTCCGTGCATCAAATGTAAGAATGGTCATTTATAAAATACTTCTACAGAGAAAATAATCAGAAATCAGAATTCAGGAAAAGCATGTGATGTACTTGTCATTCGAAAATATCTTTTCAAACTTCAGAACATAGTGATTAAAGCAAGCACTTAAAGAATAACTTCCACATAGATATGAAACATAATTCTCTTGTTGGACTTATTCATTACTGAAAATCATCAATGACTTTAGAAAATATTTCTGAAGTCTAAACTAAATATGTACAATAAAGCAATAAATAAGATATATGTTAGGAAAGAAAATTGCAGTGTTATTATCTACATCTAATGGAGACAGACTTCATTAAGATGTTAACTATAGCTTTGAAGATAGTTCACAAATATCATTAGGTTTGAAGAAATCATTATTTGGCCACAAACCATGTAGTGGTCTTGCCCACAACTATAATGAGTATTATATGCTCCTCACCCAGCCCATCCTTCACGTACCATCTGGATTTTCTTGACTCATTCCCTACATCAGTAGGTTAATCTAACTAGACAAGAGATCCTGCATTGCTGAAGACTGTTCTAACGTCAGATTCTTTCTCCCTTTATGCTTTTCAAAAGTCCTTTATTGACATAATTTATCATCCTAACATCGGACCCCTTTCTTTTCCCATTCATTCTTCCACTTATCATCTCCTTTAATCTCAACTCAATAAGTTGTATTTATTTTCAGTTCAGGTATTTCTTTTTTTATACCTTAAAATTTCCATTTTCCACTTCAGTTTCATAGTTCTTTCTGTGACCCAACTTTCCTGAGTCAGTCCCTGAATTTTTGGATCGGACTGCTTTATCTTACTTCAGCTCTTTCTCATCAAACCTTAACATTCTAGGGATTATCCATGAAAATGTCACTACCTCTAGCCTTTAGAATGTAACTAAAAACTCCTAATGTGAAGTAACAAGAACACAAGCTTCTATTCACAGCACTTGACTGCTAACACTGACCAACCAAATAATAGAAAAGCATGAAAGAGTTTATTATATTTATATGAAGCTCTTTGCCCAATTTTCTTTAGGACAGCTCTGTTTTCTCTTATGCTTTGTGCACTTAGACCAACAGTTATTTTCATGAATATACTACCTGCAGCTTACCACAATTTAATGCAGAACATTGAGCTCCCAGAACTTGGTTTCTAATACCTGTTCCAGCAAAAGAAACCAAAACTTCTTGGAGTAAGGACTGACTTCTGGACTGGAGCAGAAAATATATAAAATGAACCTGGAAAATTCATAGTGCCAGAAGTTAAGAAAAAGAAAACCTACATTAATGGGGGTATGTCAAAGGGACACAGAAGCCAACTGAAATGTTCACAAAGGCCAAAAGATGGAATACTTTGAACAACGTAAGAAGTAGTATTGGGTTATGCAAGGTGTAAAATAAATGTCCATGAGTCCATGCTGATAAAAATAAATGATAAATTAATGAATTAATGGGGAAAAGAGACAAATCTCTTATGCAAAGAATATTATGTAGACACTCCACCCTCAAGAGGGGGGAGTAACTCCCCCTACCTAGGTGTTGGTTGCACATAATGGTTGCCTAAGAAAAAGTAGTGTGGAAACAGGGTAAAAAAAAATAATCTTACAGTGGAGAGAACTGGAAAGCACTACTTTACCAGAATCAAGATCAACATCAACAGTGATGTTATATTGACATTATCATCTTACACTTTTGATATGATGTGATTAAATGGCACTTTACTTCAATTGTATTCTTCCAAAAACACGTAATCCCAGTCTAACCATGAGTAAAACACCAGGCAAATTCAAATAGAAGGATAATAAAAAATACCTGACCAGTACTCCTCAAACCCATCAAGGTTATCAAAAGAAAGTCTCAGACATTGTCATAGCCAAGAGGAACCTAAAGAGGCATGACAACAGAATCTAATGTGGGACTCGGGATAGCATTTTGGAACAGAAAAAGGACATAAGGTAAAAACTAAGAAATGAAATCTTGCCATTTACGACAACATGGATGGAACTAGAGCGTATCATGCTTAGCGAAATAAGTCAAGTGGAGAAAGACAACTATCATATGATCTCCCTGATATGAGGAAGTGGTGATGCAACATGGGAGCTTAAGTGGGTAGGAGAAGAATCAATGAAACAAGATGGAATTGCGAGGGAGACAAACAATAAGTGACTCTTAATCTCACGAAACAAACTGAGGGTTGCTGGGGGGAGGGGGGTTGGGAGAAGGGGGTGGGATTATGGACATTGGGGAGGGTATGTGCTTTGGTGAGTGCTGTGAAGTGTGTAAACCTGGCGATTCACAGACCTGTACCCCTGGGGATAAAATTATATGTTTATAAAAAATAAAAAATTAAAAAAAAAACCTAAGGAAATCTGAATGAAGTGTGAATTTTAGTTAAAGATCATTTATCAATACTAATTCATTAATTGTAACAAATGCATCACACTAATTAAGATGTTGATGAGGGAAACTGTAGGGTATATGAGAGTTCTGTACTGTCTTCTCAACTTTCTGTAAATCTAACAATCTAAATCTAAATCTAAGAAGTAAAGTCTATTAAAAAATCCAACGCGAAGCTAAGAGGGAATGAAGAGGACAAGGAAAAATGGTGTTTCAGGAATTGTCTCTGGGAGAGAACTTAGAGCGTGAAGAGGATATCTGCAACCAAGGCTGGATCCCAGAGATTTTTTTCCTGAAAGTGTAAAACAGGTCTGGAGAGTGTCTATTCTTAGGTGAAAAAGATGTCAAGGACTAGCCTTCTCTTCCCTTAGGGCTGTATCAGCACTCTCCTCTATCTAGAACACTCCCACCCATGACATACTTCTGGACTCGACTTTAAGTTCATGTTCTCAGAGAAACTTTTGCAGACTCTTCAGGTGATGTTTGGTCTCCTATTGCTCCCCAAAAGCTTGTACTTCCATTTTTCCAGCACACTTTTTTATAAGAAAATTGCTCAATGCCTTGTCCCATGAGGCTGTAAACTCCATGAAAGAAAAAAGTATGGTATTCACTAAATGGCAAGTGCTTAACATACATGGGTTCATTGATCAATCAATAAGGTGAATTCCAGGAGTAAGAAAAGGAAAGCCATGCCACTGTGGAAGGTAAACAACCCAGAAATACTTTCAGATTAGATGTGTGAGGTGCAGAAATGAAAAATTCATAAATGCTACACATGGTTTGATCACTCAACCATGTATTATATTTGGGATTAACATTGGTAACAAAAAATACTTGCAAAAAATTGTGATACCCAGGCTTAGTGGGTCAAGAAAGTATTCTAACTTCAGTAAAGAACAACTTAAAACTAATCATGAAAATTTAAAATAGTAATAATAATTATTATTATTACTTATTTAGTTGATGCTGTACTATTTAGTAGATACTACAGATATTTAGTAGATATTTATTTGGTAGACACTCTAGATAAAATATATTGGGCATCATGTTTAATGTATAGATATATAAAATGTGTTGATTTACCCAGAAAGCCACAGAGTTGGGATTTAAAGACAAGAAGAAGAGAAGGTAAGGGGAGCTTCTGCTCTTAGCCCATTTCCTTCATGGCCTCACCTTTAATCAGTTGGCTCTTTTCTTTTCTGGGTATTTCAGATTAAAAAACAACAAACTGATGTTTAGGGAGACTGCTATTTGCCAAAAATCACACAGTAAGTGACTGCAGTCCAGACTCCATATAGGCTCTGTCCGACTTAGGTTCTTAACCATCATAACACAGAGCTTCTTTTTGTTTCCCAGAGTCCAACAGAGAGTTTTAGAAGGGAGGAGTGTTGGGGAATGGGTAAGCCTATCGATAGGTATTAAGGAGGGCATGGATTGCATGGAGCACTGGGTGTTATATGTAAACAATGAATCATGAAACACTACATCAAAAACCAATGGTGTACTATACAGTGACTAACATAACACAATTTAAAAAACAACAACAACAACAACAACAACACAGGGCTTCTTAACATTACAGTTTCCTGGGAAAACAAGATTCATATATATACCACATGCTATGTAAATCATTCATTCTACTCTTTACCCTGAATTTACCTCCTTTGAGTTTGAAACATTATCTCCTATTTTTAGAATCCCAAAGAAGGCCGATACACCTGAACAATAAGCTTCATTCTATTGAAATCTTTTGGCTCTTTTAAAGAATGGACTGATGGACTTCATAGTCTTCTCCTTATAGGATTTGTGTTCCAATAGTATTAACTACCATTGATAAGAACAGTAATACCCCTTAGATCATTTGAATTTACCAGACAATGAACTACTTTCTTTAATTAGTTATCAACTAATAAAGAATGACTAGAGGTATACACTATATTCAAATCACCCATGATTTATGGTTTTAATAAAAAGAAAAATTATTGTCAGCTTTATTTCCCATATACTTTTGGTGGTTCACTTTAGAATCGCCACTGGCTAAACTCTTCAGAAAACAAGATTCCGTCTTCTATGCATTGAGCTAATAGGCCTCGAACTTTTCCTAGGCAGCCTTGAATATCCTATTTTAATTTTTCTGCGAGCTTCTGGAAAGAAAGACTATTTTTTTTAATATTTTATTTATTTATTTGACAGAGAGAGAGATCTTAAGTAGGCAGAGAGGTAGGCAGAGAGAGAAGGGAAAGCAGACCTGCTGCTGAGCAGAGAGCCTGGAATCTTGACCTGAGCCAAAGGCAGAGGCTTAACCCACTGAGTCACCCAGGCGCCCAAAAAAGACTAATTCTCAATTATTTTTGCATTCTTCTTGTGTCTAGTACCATGTCTGGTATATTGTAGGTGTTGAGTAAAAGTTTGCTGACATCCAAGAAGTTTAATTGATTACTGAGGAGAGTCCTCTCTCTTGTTGACAGAGAATTCCATGGTACACACTCTATTGATCTTTGGATTCCCTTCTTGAAGCTTAGTGCCTGTTAGCAGATGATAGCATTCTATAAATGTTTGTTGAGTTGGATAAACTGTTGCCTAGACTGCATCTGTTTATGCTTTTTGGTGCAATCCATCATCATATTATTTATACCTTATTCAATTTAAAAAACATTTAATAAAATAGAATAAGATAGATAATCTGGTTTGGTTCTCAACTCTGTCAATCACTTGGTAAACAACCTTGGAAAAAATAATTAGTCTTCCTAAGTCTCAGTCCTTTCACCTGTAAAAGGAACTTAGTAAGATTATATGAGATAATTAAAATAATAGATATGAAATACTTAATACTGTGTCTGGCATGTAAATGTTCAATAAATGTGTCCTAAATCATCCTGATATTAATTATTAAGTAATATAAAGACATCACCTTTACAGACCATAAAGAGGTACAACATATTGGTTGTATTTATAACATACATATGGTTCTAATAGCAGTGATGCAGATGATAATGGCATAGAAAAGTCAGATCTAGGGAAACAAAGAAAAGAATGCACTGGGAAAGAGCAAGAGAGGTCTTATGTAAGATCATTTGTTGGCAAAGAGAGTTATGTCTGTGTCCTGAAAGGGCTTCCGAAGTCAGGACATGCCCGCAGGAGACCTCTGGATTCCTCCCCTCTCTCACTTACTCGCTAACCTTTCCAATGGCCTCCTCCACCTTGGCTTCCTGGCCTGCTGCATACGATCCAGATTCTTTTTTAGAATGGTGTGGGCTTGTTTGTCCAGGCTTTATTCTTAGGAAAGCAATTCCAAATATGCTGCACTTTTCAAGCAATCTGTAGAGATTAGAATAATAGAGAGGAGTGTGTTGTTTAGCCAAAGAATAGCTTTTTCTTTCTCTTTTATCCTTCAAAGAATGGATACTATCTGGGCTGAACTGAAATGCCTGAGTCACTGTGAAGTCACACATTCTGAGCATTTTTCCAGGACCATGAAGGAACTGTGACTGCTGACTTAGAGAAAGCAAGAGGGAAATTAGATGCTATTAAAACTACATAACCATTTTCATGAATCTTCTGGAATTCCATACTATTGTTAAGCATGGCTATATAAAGTATTAATAGCAATATTGTTATTCTGATAAACCAATTGAATTTTTGAGGAATAAATATAGACATAAATATAAAGACTAATGGACAAATATTTATATTTATGTGCGATATATATTATTTATATATGTATTCACACATATATTTAGGGTCTGGATAAAATACTTAAGAAACTACTGAAAAAATGTATGAAAAATCAACAAACATATTGAGAATGCACGAACAAGAAAACAAAATTCTTATATATTTCCACCAGGAATCTGATCAGGTAGATCTTTACAAGAGGAAATTTACCATATTTATAAACATCCTCTTTATATGACATAAACACATAATATAGGGTATAGTATACTAAAAAAAAAAAAAAGATGGAAGGCCATTTTCAATAATGTGAACAGTAATATTTTCTGAGTAAAAACATTAAGTGTTGTTTTAACTTTTAATTTATAACAAATTTTAATTTGTAACAATTTTTTAAATTGTTAATAGTAAACATGTATTGAATTTGAATGCTATTGCTGTTTTGGCTATTGCTATCTGTCACTTTGGTATTTGTAAAAAGACAAACTAAATGAGAAATTTGTGAAAGAAATGACATAAATTAATCAGGCCCACTGAAAAAGAGATCTCAAAATATAGGTTTTCATTCAGCCAGTACAATAGTGCCGTCTTTATAGATGTCGTCAACAGTAAATTTAAATTCTTAAAATTTGGCAATTTAGCTGAAGTAAGTGCAGCTAGTTTTAGATAATTGTAAAAGAGTGCTCTAAAAAAAATGTTTTTAAGAAAGAAGAAATAGGGGCGCCTGGGTGGCTCAGTGGGTTAAGCCTCTGCCTTCTGCTCAGTTCATGATCTCAGGCTCCTGGGATCGAACCCTACATCGGGTTCTCTGCTAAGTGGAGAGCCTGCTTCCTCTTCTCTCTCTCCTTGCTTACAGGGATCTCTCTCTCTGTGTCAAATAAATAAATAATAAATAAATAAATAAATAAATAATAAAATAAAATCTTTAAAAAAAGAAAGAAGAAATAACTACATGCGTTTTTTTCCCCCCACTGATTTTCAATGCACAGGGGAGACATGTCACATGAAGAACATTTTATTCAACAGAAATCTTCCTAGCAAAGAAACCATATTTTCTTCGAGAAATCACTTGATAAGTATAGGAATATAGTGGGAAGGGCCTTCCAGGCATCCAAACACCTGTTAAACTGAAGAAAAAAGGGGAGAAGGGATATGAGGGTACAGAAACAAATAAGGTACCCTGAGATTTAACCCTCCAATATTAATTACCAACAGTAATATTAATAATAGCTAATACCAGTTGAGCCTTTACCATGTGCCAGGAACCACACTAAGTTCATCATGCATCTAAACATCTAAATAAAACATCTAAATCTTCTAACCACTCTCAGCAGTTGAGTTCACAAATCCTTGTTTTAGGAGAGGTTGTATATCAGACTTTTTTGTGTAGACACAGGCACCTGGAGTTACAAAGAAATATAAGGAGGGGACCTGGTGTGCAAAACCAGAGTTCCTCCTTAAAATCTTACACATTTGGAATTAGGGACAAATTTGGCCAGATTTTGAAAAGAAAGGAGGTTCCAAATAATATAGGAGATAATTTGAAAAAAATTAGACGAGAATAACAAAAGGAAGAAGTTGCCCGTTGTTCTCCATTAGGAGACACGGAGACATCTGGTAGAAAAAAAAAATGACTTTGGAATTGGACAAACATGGATTCCAGTATTTCTCTATCCTCCACTGAATGCGTGACCTTAAGCAAGTCATTTAAATTCTTTAAGCATCAGTTTGCTTGTATGTGGGGCTGGCTTTATGTGCATACTAGCTGTGTGTTTACAGACGAACTATGCTCCAAAGGGCCCCTCACTCACAACTGCTCTGCTATTGTTATCTTGAAATTCATATTAATTTTGAAAAAGGGTCCCTGCATTTTTGTTTTGCACTGTTCCTGCAACTTATGTAGGTAGTCTTGCCTAGCTACAAAATGGGGATAACAATATTTGCCTCTAATGATCATCATGGAATCACCTATGTTTAGAATGCACTAAGGAATCTGACATGCTCAGAATTACTTTTTCTAAGCTTATATCACAGATCAACTTAAACTAATGTACTTTTCTGCCCAGGCTATAATTCTTTGTCAGAGAAATTGATGGGAAGAGAGAGAAGAGGAGAAAAGGATTGATTGTGTCTACCCTAGTGGTACTACCTGCAGTTCTTACTGTTTAGCTGCAGAAATGAGGACATTTCTCAAACTACTCGGACCACATGGCCAGCAACATTCTATAAATGAAATATTATGGTAATGTTTAGGGATTTGTTTTCTGAACTGCAAACTCTGTATTAGGAAAATTTTGCAGGTGATAATTCCATAAATTCTAACCCTACTCAAGGCTACAGAAATGCAGAGTCTGAAATCAAACTTGTTAATAGGGTCTTGGGAATTGCAGAAGTATGAGATAGGTCAATGAAACTCAAATCACTTAACTCATCAACTATACTTTAAATATTTTTTTATTGCGTTATGTTAGTCACCATACAGTACATCACTAGTTTTTGATGTAGTGTTCCAGGATTCATTGTTTGCGTTTAACACCCAGTGCTCCATGTAATACATGCCCTCCTTAATACCCATCACAGGGCTAACACATCCTCCCACCCTCCTCCCCTCTAAAAACCTCAGTTTGTTTCTCAGAGTCCATAGTCCATTTCCCCTTAATAGTAAAGGGGCACCAAAGTGGCTCAGTTGGTTGAGAATCCAACTTCTCATTTTGGATTAGGTCATAATCTCATGGGATTATGGGGTCATGGGATTGAGTCCTGCATCCAGCTCAATGTTGGGCTCCATGCTTAGTGGAGAATCTGCTTAAAGATTCTCTCCCTCTGCCTCTACTCCCAATCTGTTCCTGTCTTTCTTTCAAATAAATAAAACTTAAAAAAAAAAAAAACCTTAACAGTAAAAATGTAGTGAATCTCTGTAAATGCAGTGTTCTGGAGAAATACACAGTCAGTGAGTGAAGGCAAAAAGAAAGTTACCAATAAATATTATAACATTTTAAATAAATAAATAATAAGTTTAATAAATATAAATATGATTTAAAAATTAAATTAAATTAAAAATAAAATTAAATTAAAAATAAATTTAATAAATAAATAAACCTTAAATTTAAAAAAAATCCTTAACAGTAAAAATGTAGTGAATCACTGTAAATGCAGTGTTCTGAATGTTCTGGAGAAATACATAGTCAGTGAGTGAAGGTGAAAAGAAACTTTACCATAAATATGATAACATTTTTAAAACTGGGTAAGAAGATGGAAGGAATTTTGTGCATGTCCTCATTTTACAAACACTGCCCACAGAGCTAAAAATATTTAGTTAGGGCAATGTAACTAGTCAGGGATAGGTGAGAAACCAGAATCCGCACCTCCTTTTTGCCAATAGTTCTCATTGGTTAGTCCAGTCTCTCTAGGTCACTCAGTGCAATATAAAATGGCTCTGGACAAAAGGAGGTAATCAGTACATCATGGGTCATTCAATGGTATGCTTTAAAGGGCTCACCCTTTAGAAAGTTACTATAGTTTCCAAAGCCTGATGCTTTTGTTAAACAATAATGAATACTAACCCTTTTATAAATAAACCATAAGAAAAAATGTTGATTCTAGAATAGTAATAAAAGTGTTATGGAAATCAGTACAGCTTTCTTTCTGGAGTAATTTGAATTGACCATATCCTAGTCTATCAGAAATAAAGTATAATATGATGACTAAAATCAGCTCTTGGAGGGGTACAGTTGGGAGCAGGGGGAGAACCTGTCTTTTGACCAAGACATTTTACCTCTTGGTATCACTATTTCTTTTCTTGTAAATTAGAGACAATAATATAAAAATAACTGTAAGGATAAGATGATATTCCCTATGGAAAGTTCTTCAGCCTGATGATCTGGTTCATAGTAAGCTCTCAATAAATGAAAAACATTATTATCAGTATTACTTCCACCAATAATGGCAGAACTGGTAGTACTTGAAGTATCCTAGCTCTGGGGAATGCTAGTACAGAACAGAAGTAGATAAAAAATCTAAGAGACCTTTAAAAATGCATTTTAGATAATTGAAAATATAGAATTCATTTTCTAAGTAACATTTTGAAAAACTTACTTCATAATGTTTCCTTTCAGATTTTAGTCACTTTGGAAAGCAAATAATCTAGTCCTTTTCCTGTAACCAGAGTAGATCAGCCAAAGATTCAATTCCATGTGAGTAATTTAAGACAATTCAATGTAAATAGACTCTCTCTACCCTAAAGAAGAGTTAAAGTCAACATAACCATGAAAGTAAATAATTCATTGTCTTTATATTTCTCCTAAGCAGCCTATTTCACCCTTGTGTTTAAAATTACATCTGATACATGATTTAACCATGGCAGATTTATGGAATTTTTCAAGTGGTTAACAGTATTCAGATATATGAATTCTACCATGTGACTATAAATGCAGCCAATAACCAGTTTGATTAATGTCTCATTCATTTTAACGTCTGGATAAAAAAAAAAAAAAGTCAGGAGATTATACCTTATAACATGGACTAAAATACATTGTTTCCATACTTTCAAAAAAATTCTAACTTGCAAGATCATAATAAGGTGTGTGGAATAGATAATAGTGTAGTATCAGTGTTGCTTCCTTGATCTTGAAAATTATTTAGGGGCAAAGGGCATCATGTCTGCAACTAAGTCTAGAAGAGAGAAGAAAATCTCTACTCACAGAGAGTGAGGGATAAAGCAAACAATAAAATATTAATGTGTGGGCTGAAGGTGATGGGAATATGAGAATTCTTTGCATTCTTCTTGCAGTTTTTCTTTAAATCTGAAATTATATTAAAGTAGAAAGTTAAACTACGCTAATTTGCACCAGTGGTCTTGGTAGGTTTTTACCATGAAGACAAACAGAAGAGGACCCAATGAAAGTAAAGGAATAAATCAGGGGCCAGGAGCAATGAGGACGAAAGTAATCCAGAAGGTCTTCAATCATGGGTGCAGTTTAGTAGGACACTATCATCCAGTGGGAAGTTAATTCAGGATGTTATAACCAGGAAATTGAAAGGAATGGATTGCTTTTTAGAAAGATTACACTAGCAGTAGTGTGAACCATTCAAGATGGAGTCAGAAAAGCCAGTTAGTAATTAACATCATAATGTAAAGGGCGAGTGCAAGGGTCTGAATTAGGGTGGATGCCGTATGGATGAAAAAGCAAGTATGATAAAATGTAGTAGTTAGGAGCACAGGTTCTGGTCTCAAATGCCAGGTTGCACTTCCTAGCTATGTCTTCTTCAGTGAGTTACTTAACCTTCCTGAGATTTAATTTTCCTTATCCACAAGATGGACAAAATAGAAATATATCCCTCACAGGATCATTAGAATTAACAAGAGATTAAAAAATACAAAATGCTTAGGGCAATTTTGTGGCACATTAAAAGGACCCAGTAAATTAAAGGACTCAGTAAATTTAAGGAGTCCTTAAATTTAAAAAAACTAGCAAAAAAACACATCTAAAAAAAAAAAATCTCATCATAGACATGATCAAGATCTACCTGTTAGTTGTGTTTTTGGATTCAGAGAATGACAACACCATTCACTTCGTGCCCAGGCTTCTCAACCTTGATATTATAGGATATCAAGCACCCTAGCCTCTACCCACTAGATACCAGTAGTTGACACCCCAGTTATGAGAATCAAAATGTGTCTAGATATTGCCAAATGGCCCCTGAGGGAAAGAATAGCCCCTGAGTGAGTGAAAACCAGTGAACTAGATGATGAGCAAAGGAGGAGAAGGAGTAGGTTTGGCACAAGACACTAGCAGCAGGATCCTCCACTGAGGTCAGCATACAGAGTGTTAGGTCAGGGAAGCATTACTATCCAGAATTTTCTTTCCATTTTAGCTGTCCCATCATGACTTTACTAGGTAGTCCACCAGGAAACCACAGCTATGGACAAAAAAGCATGCTGTTGCCATAGAAGTAATGTGTTTTAAAGGATGTTTAAAAATGTAGGTAGTAAAAAAGGCAGATTACCAAATGGTGTTTTTATAATTATATATATATATATATATACACATATATATATATATATACACATAATTATATATATATATATATATATATACACATACATACACATACATACACACACATATAATTTATCTGTATATATATACATATACATATATACACATACACATTTAGGCATAGAAAAAAGTGTAAAATATATATATAATGAAATGTTAATTGCTGTTCTTGCTGGATAAATTTACTAATTTTTCCCCTATGCCATAATTTGCGGATTCACTCAAAGAAGTGAGGTGGAAAAATCTATAATAGATGTCATTTTTAAGCTGAAAAATAAATGGAATTTTAAGATGTTAGAGCATTTTTTCATACCTTGAAAAATTAAAGAAATTCTTATATTTCAAAATATCATACACTCAAAAGGGGTAGAAATAAGATTAGATCTTAATGATTCTTACCCCCCTCAAAATGTTGATTTTAAAAGCCATGAAAATTTTAACATTTGGAAAAATAAAACTAGAATAAAGCTTTGTTGCATAGTTTGCAGTAGATTTAATGAAATGACAAGCTTTATATAAAGTCAGTAAGCCTTAGCTATAGAAGAGCTAAGAAACTAAAGAGCTGGAAATTACAGCTGATTTTTGAAGGACAGAACCAAAAAATTAAAATAACCCCACCTAAACAAGGATTGGTTAGCCGTAGCAAAAACGAAGCATTCTTAAATATTTATATCAGCTAGCTCTCCAAATGTTCTAAGAACATTCTCATTGGAAACTCTGACTGTTAATTGGACTTAACCTTAAAATTTTGAGATTGCTCATCATGAACTACATGACTTTGGGCAAATGCCTTCAACTCCCCATATCTCATGTTCCCCTCTGTAATAAAGGGATAAAATTGTTCTCTCACGATTAGATTATTGTAAAGATTAAGTGAGACAATTCAATTCACTCATAAACCCTACTAATTTTTACCATTACCATCATTATCTCATCAAAAAATCATTCATCATACTCAGAAAAAAGCCAACTTGTTGACCAAAGGGTTATTACCAAGAAGGCTGCTAAAGAGAAGGAATGATCCCAAGATGCAGATGCCTATGGCAAATAGCAGTAATTGCCCCTGGGAAGTGGCAGCAACTCCCATGATTCTAAAAGCCTATATGAAGCAGGACAAGAGGCCATGATAAAGCCAGCTTATTTTGGCAGTAGTGGATAAGTCTCTAGGCAATCCTCTCTAACCTTTACTTTCATCATGGTTCTGAGGGAGGCAGGGTAGAAAAGAGAATACCATTAACTCAATGATGCTCCCACAGGTACACCACACTTGTAGTAGCATCATAATCTTTGAATGATTTCCAGTGCCTTGAACCACATGCTCTTCCTCTCATACAGTCCTCATATGCACGGCTACGATTCTACCCAGCCCATAATTATTCATATCACCCACCAATTCACTACCAACATAATGCTTCACACTTTGGAGTCTTTCCTCTTTCCTGGCCAGGCCCCAGTTTCTTCAGTCTTTTCTAGGACTGACAAGTATTAGTTTATTCATGTTCACTTGCTCATTTGATAAATATTTACGTAAAATCTGGTAGGAGTTGATGTGTACTTGATGCCAGGGGTAGAAGTGGTCATTGGTGAAAGCACATATTTCTTTCAAATCTTATGGACTTCCAGAGAAAAACAGACATTAAATAAGTAATTATAAGCATGTTTACCTGTCAGTGTAGATTCATTGTTCATCTGGTCTTCTTTAAGGTAGCAGGAAAGGCATGGCTTTGAACCAAATCTTGGTTCACCACGAGCTTGCCGTGTGAACTTGGCATATATACTAAATTTTTTATCTTTAGTTTTCTCATTTTTAGAGTGGAGATGAAATACCTTTCTCATGAGATTTCTATAAACCTTAAATAAGGTAGTGCAGGTGAGAGGCTATGGTAAAATAATTTGTCTGGTTCCTTTTTTTTCCAAGGGATAAAATCCTTGCGATTTCCAGAGTAATGGGAGTGTCTTCATTATCTAATGAGATGACTCATGGTGGGCCTCTAGAAAACTTCAGGACAGGGCTGGTCACCAGAAAATCCAACCACATGATTATATGTTTGTGATTTTCCTAAGAGGAGAAGAGGACTGGATACAAAGTTTAATCACTTGGCCAATGATTTATTCAGTCATGGCTACATAATGAATCCTCAATAAAAACTGTGAAGACAGAAGCTCAGTGGGGCTTGCTAGTTGATAAATGCACTATGCGTGGAGGGTAACCTACTCCTTAAGGAGAGGGCACCATAATCTTTGCATTCCTTCTCATACTTCATCTTATGTGTCTCTTTACTTGACTAGTACCACTTATTTGCATTTTCAGTGATGAAACTGAGTCATACTAGCAAATTATTGAATTTGAGGGGGTTGTGGGAACCTCCAAATTTATAACCAGTCATTTGAAAGCACAGGTGGCCTGTGGATTCCCAGGTTTGGCTAGTTTCTGAGGTAGAGCAGTCTTATCTGAGGTAAGACAGCCTCTTAACTTGTGGAGTCTGTGCTACCTCCATGTGCTTAGTGCCAGAATGAATTGAATTGCACATTCACTTAGGATTGACATGTAATAGGGGATTAGATCAGTACCTAGGCACATGATTTGTTCCCAGTAAATGCCAATTACCTCATGATATCACTCCAATTCTATCATGCCCCCTTCTAACCTTATTTCCATTATCTTTTATCTTAGATGGATGGCTACTTGGAGAGTTTCAAACATTATGATATCCGTAAAAAAACCCATACTTTTGAACAAAACATTTTAGTGCATGAACCAAGATAAGGTAACAGATGGACAGAATGCTAGGAGACAATGCATCTGAGTTTAAGCTATTAGAAGTGCCAAAAGAAGCTTAAAGGCTAGGAACCAGTGGAACATTCTGTGATTTTTTTTTCCATTAACTGTTTGATGTTGAAAAAATCTGCAGTGTCAACTGTATCCATCTTATAAATTCAACTGTAGTTCTTCAAATACTGCATATTGGCCCATATTCAAAGTATAACTTTCCCAGAGCCAATGTTAACTACAATGGCTAATATGGTCAGCGACAAATAAATCTTCCCAACTGAAACTGTGTATTTGTGGTTAACAGTTTAATCTTTTTAGGAGTCTTTTGGCATTGTTTATCTTCAACCCTGCCAATATACACACAACCCATCACTTCAAAGAATACTCTACTGCTTTTTCAGCCGCAGATGAACCGTAAATATATAAACGTCATCGTAAAGAACAAAATAAATTGTGTTTGGATTTAAAAAAAAATAAAATAAGATCACTTCAGGTTTGGAAGGCAACTTCAATCTCTAGAAACCTGTTCACAATTATTTTCCCTTAGGTGCTGTTTTGATTTAGAAGGGTTAGAGTGGGAGTCAGGAACTGTGAGTTCTCATGCTGATTCAGCTGTGGATCCCCTGGATGACCTCATTTAAGCTCCTTCATTTCCCTGGTTGTCTCAGAAAGTGGAACAGGTGATCCCAACATGTCATGCTGGGAGATATTAAGAATGAACAGTCAATTCTAAGATAGCAATGGCTAATACATTTGACAGATAACCCAAACGTGTTACTTTAAAGATACTTTTATAGAGTTGCTAACAACAAAAAGTTCAATGACTGAGAGACAGGTACAACAGATAAAATAAAAAAATTAAAATAATAAAGGAAGTGGTAGCTCTTAAATAGTTAAAGATGTACTTGATCCTGTACCTCCTCTTTCTTTCCCTCCGAGGACACCTAGCCCGCTGCTCACTTTCAGGCCTTTATCACCTATCATTGTCTGGGGCTGGAAACCATTGTAAATAGGTTCCTACCTCTTCCATCCCTCTTCAACTCCCATTCGGTCCTCTCCACCTTAACCACCTTAACCACCGTTTTCCTTCATTTCAACAGAATCCATTTTTCCTAATGATCTCTAAACTCTCAAAATTCTGTGTCCTTAGTTCAATATTCGGGTTCTCCCTTTGCATATCTCTCTGGGAAAGCTGAGCCTCCAAGTCAGAAATTTTGATGAAACGGTAACTACCAGAGATTCCCAATACTCTGTGTCTTTTGTTGTTTCCACCAGTCTCCCTGCCAGGCTGCACAATTTCAACCAAGGGTGAAGATTTTCTACAGAGTTAATCAATAATAACAAAGACTGCTGAGAGGTGGAGGAAAAAAAAAATGTTTGGGATTTATTTTATTTGACAGTCACTTTACAGAGCTTACTATGTACTAAACACTGTTCTATGTGTTTTGCAAATATTATTTGATTTAATCCTCAAAACAATTATCTGAAATAGATCCCATTGTGATTTCCATTTTACAATGAGTTACAATAACACAGAGTTTAAGAAACTTGCCCAAGATACAGCATAAAGTGACAGTTAAAACGCAGGGTGATCCAGAACCTATATTATTGAATACTAATCCAAAATGCTTCTCCTTTGATATCAGGCAGTTGTTTCTAAACTTTTTTTCCAGAAAGAAATTTCATAGAATGGAAGTAAGGAGAGTCTAATTGTAAAAGGGAAATATGTGCGACATTAGAAACTCTTAGGTTAATATATTTCTTGTTGAATGGAAGGAGACACATTAAAAGAAGAGGGGTTTTGTTTGTTTTGTTTTTGTGTATGTGGTTGGGTTTTTTTGTTTGTTTTTCTTTTCTTTGTGTGTGTGTGTGTGTGTGTGTGTGTCAGAATGCTATGTCCTATTAATAGAAATGGCTATTGCAAGGAGACAGTGAAAATTGTTGGAGTTTTAGAAAACGTGAAGGCATACGTGAGTTGATTGAATCTAGATAGAGAAGGGTGTGAGACATTATTTATTCAGCACCAGAGGAAAAGGGCTTTCTGCTATTCTTGAGAGTTAGAGATGCAAACAAGTTTGTTTATACTGGGAAAAGTGAAGAGGAGCCCTCTCAGTAATAGAGAGTAATAGTATCACAAAGCCAGAAGAATCTCCATATGATTAGAATGAATACAATTGCAATAGTCAGTTTAGTTCAATCTCACAACTCCTTCTAGAAACATTCTTCAGGCTAAGTATGGAACTGGAAAATCTCCTGGCATTTAACCCTGCTAAAATTGATAATATTTTTTCATAATAAAAGTTTCTTGAGGTAAAACAAATGAAGATAACTGTTGTAGACACTTTGGAACAGTAAAAATAAAACCTAACTTAGAGCTTTAGCAATATACACTAAAAAAAGAAAACTCTAGGGACTCGAGTGCATAACAGCTCATTTCTATATTAAAAGACAGAGCTATTATGATTGGTTAATGCAATCACTTTGAATTTTACTTAGAAATCCATTTATCTGAGCCCTATGTAACAAATACTAATTAGAATTATTTTGACTTTAGATTACTTAACTTTTAGATTAGCTAGTTAAATTAATCTGGTAAACTAATATTTCTAAATATCTTTTAACAACTTATGTGTTTAAAAAAATACATTCTTGGGGTGCCTGGGTGGTTTAGTCTGTTAAGTGACTGCCTTTGGCTCAGGTCATGATCCTGGAGTCCCTGGATTGGTCTGCATCGGGCTCCTTGCTCAGCAGGAAGTCTGCTGCTCCCTCTGACTATCCTCCCTCTCCTGCTCACTCTTTCTCTCAAAAACAAAGAAACAAAACAAAACAAAACAAAACCAAAAAACAAACAACAACAACGGGGAAAAAAAACTTTTTTAAAAAAATATGTTTCTTCTGATGGATTCATTGTTGGAAATTCATTTCTCTCACTTAACATGCTTTGTAATGCAACATGGCAACTCTTTCAGTCTTTGGATTTAAATATTCACTTGTTTAATGTTGCCATTTTGGGTAACCATGCAGGTGAATATGAGATGCTCTCAGGGACAGTCTTTAAAGCCAAATAAAATTGAGACCATTTTAGCTGAAAGTTTTTTCAGCTGCCACATACTATGAAAATTATGTCTGTTAAATCAGTCCTGGCCCATAGCCAAGAGGAAAAATAATCATGGACTTATTTGTATATTGTATATTTGTATTATTTGCATTTTGCTCATAATAAAGGAGAAGAAGAGGTTGTTTCTATCTTTTATTTACTAACGATCTTATCTCTTATTTACTAACAACCTAGAGTTTTCTTGGCCATGTAATCAGGACTCATGTCTTTGAAAATTCAACAAAGATGCAATCAAATGCTTGCTGAAATGGCTCAGGCACTTTAACCACAGTACATAAATATTGAAAAGAGCTAAAGTCAGAGAGAAAATGTCTTTCCCACTTACTGTCAGATAAAATCTTTGGGAACTCTGTGTAGACTGTTAAAATTTAATGAGTTTAGAAATGCGTTGATCTGGTAGCTGGGTTGAACAGGGGCCTGCCTAGTGTATAAAATTCACCTGACATAAGATGAAAAATTCTCCCAAATATGAGCCAATAGTGAGGATTACTAAATTCCCATAGTTGACAACTATGGTTTTGAACTTCATAATCGGAGATCAATCTTTTAAAAGCTGGGCTTTTTTTAATAGCAGTTTTCAAAAAGTCTCCTGACAATGTATTTGGATGGGGTGAGCCTTTACAACATGACAGATGTCCTAACAAAGATATGAATTATAGCACATTTAGTTAAATCAAATCTCTCCATGAATCAAGCATCTTATCTGTATCATGCTCTGTTTATACAGCATCTCTGTGTAAACAAACAACAATCATTGCAAGTTTCTCATTTGTAGGCCAAAATAGTTCACCAAATTAAATTTGTCACTGTAATTATAAATGTTTACATGCAAACAAATTCTTTTGGTTCACTTAATCATAATATAAGATGGGTTTTGCTTGTGCCTGTGAATAATTTATGGCCAAAAAAAAAAAATGTGATACAGTCGATTCTTGTTTCTCATGGCAGTTATATTCTGTAAACTTGCTCCAAACACTGAATTTGTGAACACTGAACCACTGCAGCGACGACAATACAGGATTTTCCACCAGCCTCTGATCATAACATTTCATCAACCAATTAATACATCACCTTGTTTTATGTGTGTTTCTGTTTAAAGACACCTTATTTAATATATATTGTTCATTCACTAACCTTGAACTCACAGCCAACAGCACTGTAACTCACAACTGAACAAAGCTCTTATTTGATACTGTAAAACTAGTAGTTCTATATTCACGTGATGGCATGTTGAAGCATAGTGAACAACAAAGACCTTGTGGACTCTTTCCTTATCTCCTAAAGCTACTAAAACTGCACCTTAAACATATTGCTAAAGAAATGTAAAGTTGTAAGAAACCAGTTGCGATGGTTCTCTTTCCTTTGAAACTGTGGGAAAAAACTTTTCTCACAATAAATTAACATTAGGTCTACTTTCTTGGAAAAAAACTCAGACAAAATTAGTTCAAATCTCTCAAAACATGACATAATGTTGATGACCTCTTATTTGTTTTTGTTAACTTTAATACTTGACATGATAAGCTGACATATCTTTCTTGAACATTACATTTGTGAGTCTCGTCGTTGTGACATTTTAGCTGAGCAGGCATAATATGCACATTTAAGATGGTCTGTGGTTGCAAAATCTACTATACAATGTGTTTCAGATGCTGAATTTTTCAGAGAAAAAAGTTAGATTTTCCCTTGAGAGTCTTTCCTCTTTCAACTGTCCCTACACAGTTGAACTACTGTCTTTGTTAAGGCATAGAATTTGCTAGGATGAGCATAATAATTTCATAGTCATTTCATTTAGTGATTTAAGTCATTTACATATCTAATCATAGTCCTGTCACAGTCATTTATTTAGGTATTCAACTGATTACAAAGAAGGCACAGGTGACTACAAGTATTACTGTCCTGGGTGTTGTATGTAAGTGACAAATCACTAAATTTCACTACTGAAACTAGTATTGCAATGTATGTTGATTAACTAAAATTTAAATAAAAGCTTGAAATATTAAAAAAAATTATTGTTAACTATCACCCCAAAGTGACCAGATACTTATTTATGAGAATGCTTTAAAATGGATCTTATTACACCCAAATGAAACAATCATCTTTCACTGCAATGTAAGAACCATTTGACAAGCTTATTTCAACAAAATGTCAGGCTGACCCTCCACTGAGGGATCCACTGAGATCTGTGGCTTTAAGAGAAAAGGAGAAATGTAACTGCCTTCCATTTCAACTAATAAAGTCTAGGGAGGGTAGGGAAGACAGGCACTGGAGTAAATTTTGAATGCACTACTCAGAAATGTCTCAAAATGCATGTCAATTCTACCCCAGGTATAGCCTACATGCTTATTTAATCCTGTGTTCACTTTATGATGTCTAACTTGATATTATCTTGAGACATTTCCACCATTGAGTAGTCATTTATTTTGAAAACTACTTAACAGCTGGCTTTCATCAGAATTCTATTTCAATTAAAAAATTCATATTTTTCTAACTTGGTGATTGAAAGTGACATTATTCATCCCCTCTGAGATGTTCCAGGTAAGGATAGATTTCTTATGTCCATCATGTAGCTTACAGAGCTCTCAGTTATAAAAGTGAATTTAAAGGAATTACAGAATCAACAAACCTAGTTTTGCCATTTGGGATTTTCATAATTGGAAAGATGTGTAAAATAATGACAGTATGCTGCAACTTTTAACATTTTATACATTTATTCTAACACCTTTCAATATGTTATGCAAATATGATATATTTTACCTTTGCTTTCTCGTTTCTAGGTATATTAAATTAAACTTATCTTTGCTTTCTCTTTTCCAAGTATATTATTTTACAATCATAGCTGTCAAAAATTAATTGAAAATGATAGCCAATTGGTATATGAAGTTTAAAAAAATAATTCTCCTGTGCTTTAGAGTTAATACAGAAATGATAAGTTGACCCATCAACTTTTAAATGTGGTAAAATTCAGCAAAACTACTTCTCTTTTTCTAGCCTATTATAATAAAAATATAATTATACTGTCTACAGAGGAATATCATAAATGTGGCTTTTGGAAAGTCATGGAAGTGGCAGAAAGGAAATGCCTGTTCACAAATATTTTATCACACAATCTACGTTATAGTCCATCATGGCAAACCTTTTACCTTTGATCCTGGAAGTGGGAGTAGCCAAAGAACAGAAACAGCAAAAAGCAAGGAAAACCTTCTCTGGGTAGCGTCTAGATTGCTGATTCAAAAAGCTATGTTGTAATATATTCTTTTTTTTTTTTAAGATTTTATTTATTTATTTTGGAGATAAAGAGAAAAAGAGAACAGAGGGAGAGGGATGAGCTGTTTCCATGCTGAACATGGAGCCCAACTCAGGGCTCAATCCCATGACCCTGAGATTATGACCTGAGCCACAACCAAGAGTCAGACACTTGGCTGACAGAACCACCCAGGCACTTCTATATTATAATATATTCTTAAACTCCAAGAGAGAAGACTAAAGCTGGCCTTGGACTGTATCACTTTACTATGTATCACTCAACATGAACATGAGAGTAGAATATATCTGATACAAATCTACATATTATAACATTCTTCTGGGAGGCAATGGAGAGATGCATGGGTACATTGTGTTTGTCCTTGTTCTTTGTCTCCAGAGGTAGTTTTCAATAAGCAAGATTGAAAATGCCTACAGGACTAGTACGTGTTTCAGCCCTTCATTGCTTTCAACCCATTTATGGACAGAGCCAGTGCTCATGAACTTTTACCAAACCAAGAATACAGTTTTCTGAACTCACTCCTTCACTATGTTTGGTATAATTGAAATCTGGTTTTCTTCAAACGTTGTTTAACAGGTCCACCAAGTCACAGGCAAAACTCCAACTTCTGACAGAGTTTCTGCCTTTGGATTTTGGCTTCTTTTCCAATCTTTCAGCTTGGGACTAGTGGGAAAGAATTATCTCTAAAGACTTTAGAAAACCATAAAAGTCTTAATAGAAAGCCTTGCCTTCCATCTACATCTGAGATTAAGAATCATAGAATTAGACTGACAATGAAAACAAAGTGAAGCCATCAAATAGCAAAACTGATCAGTGTATGATAACTTATCATTTATGCATAGATTTTTATCATATTGAATGATAACTATAAAGAACACATATTGTGAGAAAAGTTTTCAGGAGGGGATGAATCTGTAGAACTTGATTACTTCCCAAGGTATGATGAAGATAAATTATTGACTAAAAGGAACAGAATTGACTAGAATCCATTTGGTTTTATTTAAATACTTTTCCTCCTGATATATTTTCTTCCAAATTGGAAATAAAAATCTCTAAAAATGCAGATAAAACTTATCTTCTGGGTGAGGTGTATTAAATTTAGATACACCTTAGCTTTTACCCAAAAATGTCAATCTCTTCTTTCCATCTGATCATGCTATGTACACATTGGTCAAGTAAGCAAGAAGAAATGATATGTCTGAATATGTTATTCAGGAAATAACTTGATCCATTAGTATACTTGCATTTTCTTAAGGTTTTCTTGGTACTTAATGACTTGCTGCAATTTTTAAGCTAATGTCTTCTGACTGATAAAAACTACTATTAGGAATCTCACTTTCTAAGTGTGTAAACCTGGCGATTCACAGACCTGTAGCCCTGGGGATAAAAATACATTGTATGTTTATAAAAAAATTTAAAAATTAAAAAAAAAAGGAATCTCACTTTCTGTTCTTCTTTGATTAAAATCTACGCAGGTGGGATGCTGGGTGGTTAATTGACCAACTCATGATTTTTGGCTCAGGTCATGATCTCAGGGTTGTGTGATTAAGCTCCAGGAGGGGTTCCATACTCAACATGGAGTCTGCTTGAGATTCTCTTTCCTCTGCCCCTCCTGTCCCTGCCCTGCTTGTGTGCATTCTCTCTCTCAAATAAGAACAGTTTTTAAAATCTTAAAAAAAAAAAAAAAAAGTCTTTTTCGGGGGTGCTTGGGTGGTGCTCAGTTGGTTAAGCATCTGTCTTTGGCTCAGGTCATGGTCCTGGAGTCCCAGGATTGAGTCCCATATAGGACTCCCCTGCTCAGTGCGGAGTCTGCTTCTCCCTCTGACCCTCCTCATGCTTTTTCTTTCTTACCCTCTTAAATAAGTAAGATCTTTTTAAAAAGAGTATTTTAAACTTGTTAATGAAAAATAAATATAAAGCCATCTTCTAAAACTTTGCTTAGTCATAATTAAAGTAAATGCTTATAAATGGTTACCAGGTACCAGTGTTGTCCTGAATAGTTTAAACTTCAAATCAATGTATGTGGGAGTTACTATTGTGTTTCCAGTCTTAAAAATGAAGACCCTAAGACATAAAGAGTTTAACTTCCCAAGTATTATAGAGTTCATGTAGTGATTGAGCCAAAATTTGAAGCTAGGCAAGTGAAGAAATTTTGTTTCCACCAATATAGGTCCATCATCATAAATATCTAAATGTCAACATCTGGATTACATGTAGACAAAACCCAAAACCAGATTAAATGACTCTAAATGACATTATCAAGCATCATACCCCTGAGATAAACGGACTCTGCTATTTTTTTTTCATATAATTAAAAACAACCATCTCAGTAGAGTAGAGTTAGGTGGTTAAGTAGAAATTTTGAAGACTATGGTATTTTCCTAATGTTCTCTTTTCTTCAGTCTCTTTTTTCTTCAATTTAGCCTTCAACAAATACCATAGTTGGCTACTTAGGACATATCTTGATCACGCCATTCCCTTTTTAAAACTCTCCATTTCTCTTCACTTTGAACATGATGAAATTTAACTATTTATCTTGAGCAGTAGACCTTCACAAGCCTAGGTCCTAAATCAAGCTCTTCTGTCTTCTGGCTCTCTCTGTCTTTGTTAATGTTGTTCTCTTTGCCAAAACTTCCATTACCATCTTCTCCTTCTCCCCACTCTACTCTCCACCCTCTTTCTGCTTTGCATAGTCTCTACCTCTGTCTTTCTGTATCTCTTTCTCTCTGTCTCTTTGTTATATACACATTCTTTTCCTCTAATAATTGATTTTACAACTTTCCATCTGTAGTCTCATGGCACACTAAGTCTCCCTTTATTACAACACATTATCTTCTTTTGGAGTTTTTTATTTATTTATCTTATTCTCTCAACTGAGATTGACCTCTCCAGAGTCTAGAGCTGGATTATTTATCTTTCTATACCTACCACCCAGAGTTTTGTATATAGGAGATGCTCAATCAATGCAGTTGCATAAAATTGAACTGAACTGAATCTAATTGGACTGAAGAATGTTTATTCCAAGTATATGAGAGAATTACACTATGTATAGTTCTGATATTTGAATATTTTCTAACAGAAAATGATTTCAGTTGTTTGATTTTCTGCATCTTACACATTGCATATCAGTGTTCTACACAAAGGTTGTGTCTGAGTGATTTTGAGAGATTAAGTCAATCCATGTAGTTTATCCAATATCTGTAACAGAGTTGAGAATAAACCACTTTCTTAATTGTGGTATCCCTGAGAAGCATCACATGGAGTTCACATGACTTTGGGACCAGTCTGCTGGGGTTTGGATCTTTGCTACTTCACATATTACCTGTGTGACCTCAAACAAGTTAAGCAAGTGCTATGCTTTCTCATCTGCAGGGTGAAAATAACATTAGTGCAAACTTGATGGAATTATTGTTAGAAATAAACAAGTTGATATGTGTAAAGTTCTTAAAAGTATGCCTGCCATATTAGTCATCTTGGCAAAAATGTTAGCTAAGATGATTATTTGTTGTGACTTCCATTTTTTTTTTTGTACTCTTTTATGTCTTGCAAGACTCAAGAACATTATAGTAGTTTTTCCATGTGAGAAAACGCCAGGGAAGCCATAGTTATTCACAATACAGTGCTTTTCTTTTATAAAATTGAAAGAAATCTCAAGCATATATTTCTTAATCCTTACAATGTCTCTAGAATATGTTTTCTTTGTTTCCTGTAGTTTTGCAATATTTACTATTTATTACTTGCTATAAACAAGTTTTTGCAATTTTTTAGTGCAAAAAACACCACAATCTGACCTCATATACAAAGATCCGTTTCTTGAAACCAAAACTATATAATACTGAACTAAATAATGGACAAAACAATGAAAAATGGTAGGAATTTAATGAAGTCATACTGAATGATTAAGGCTAATTTACCATTTATCATAAAAATGTTTGTTCTATAGTAGCAATATTTCATTTCCATTATTGTTATTGTTTCTTCATAATGAGATCTTAAACTATTGAACTTTTTCACAAAGAACAAAATATACTTCTTGTATTTCCAAAACATCTCTACTAGACACAGATACTAACCTATAGTTCTCTTCTCTCACTTCACTTTTGCTTGTTTGAACTTTTTTGAATTTTCTTTCATTTCCTAACAGGATCACTTTTCTTTCCTGGTACAATAAGATTTTCATTATAATTTTTGGATGGGCACTTGTGACATAAAACCAAACCCAAAAAGATTCATCGCATATCCAAACAAATCTGACTTTCTCAACTTTCACTTTTAGCTTCTACATAAAAGACAGCTTTGGATTTATTTTTTTGCTAGCACTCTATTATGAATTGAGATTGTAGATTAAAACAACAATGAATGTGAGCTATTTATATGAGCATGGCTTTCCTTTAAAACATCTCTTTATTTAAAACACATTTACCTTATAATCTCTTTCAGATTGTTTTAGTATTTTGAATGTTGTGGCATTAATTCAAGTTTTGCTGCATCTGCTGACTCTTCCTCAAGGTGATTTTCTTGTGAGGTTTGCAATCTATTAGAGTGGACTTATATTTAGTTTGATTTTAAAAATCTTGCTGGAGTCCAGAATGTCCTTACGGGTTATGAAATAATGGTTTCTGGCTTTCTGTTGTTGGGGACTAAAGGGATGTCAGTGATTTGGGACTAGGTCTTAAGGTTAAATTCTCATATCATATTATCTGCACCACCCAGGTAGTACAAATTTAGACCGTACATCAGCAATGATTCAGACCTAACATTTTAGCTTTTCAGAGTGCTTGTTTTTTTTCCAACACAAGTCCAAGAAAAATGACAAGTTTGTTTGTACTTTCTCTGGTTAATTGTTTGGACTTATTTTCTAGGCTATGGGTATTGAAAGTCCTTAGAGATTTTGTTTTTTATGTCAAACTCTCAGATTAAGATTCTCTTCTTTACTGATGTTTGCAACTGTTTCTCTAGTCTCCTGGTTATTAAAAGCCCATTTCATGTATCTAGGGTCTATATCCTTTCTGAAATGCATGTGAAATGCCTTGGAATTAGGTTTCTATTACCTCATTCACTATAATTCCGTTCTTCCTTTTAATTTTTAAATAACACTTAGTGATTTTTCTCTCTTTTTAAATTTACTCTCTCTTTAAAATCAATCATTTGGGGAACCTGGGTGGCTCAGTGGGTCAAAACCTCTGCCTTCAGCTCAGGTCATGATCCCAGGGTCCTGGGATGGAGCCCCTACATCAGGCTCTCTGCTCCGCAGGGAGCCTGCTTGCTCCTCTCTCTCTGCCTGCCTCTCTGCCTACTTGTGATCTCTGTCTGTCAAATTAATAAATAAAATCTTAAAAAAAAAGAACACCTTTAAAATCAATCATTATACATGAGTATAATTGTTTGGCTGCTCATACATAAGACATTACAGAAAACACCACTAGCCATACACAGCTATATTCTTATCATTGATCTTTTTGTAATAGTAAGATCCCTGGTAGAAAAGGTATGAGTGCATTCCTGACAAAGGACAGGTTACCACACAAGATATCTTAAGAAAATTCCACTTAAGTGGATCTTTTCCAATCTTATAGTTAGTTACCAGTTTAGACCCCTGAAAATCATTACTACAATTGAGAGAAAGTGATTGAAAAGGGGCACTCAGCTGGTTAAGCATCTGACTCTTGGTTTGGGCTCAGGTCATGATCTCAGAGTCCTGAGATTGAGCTCTGTGTGGGCTCTGTGTTCAGCAGGAAGTCTGCTTAAGATTCTCTCTCCTTCTGCCCCTCCCCCAATGTGTGTGCACATGTGTGTGTGCTTTCTCTCCCTCTCAAATAAACAAATCTTTTTTTAAAAAGTGACTAGAGAAGTCAGTGTTTCTAAATCATGCAGTGATGCTCCCTGTCACTTATGGACTCTAGCTCAGCAAATTTTCCTGTCAAAAGGTATTTGTAAGTGGAAAATCAATCTCACAGCACTTTCATGACCATTCACAGATATACACAGAGCAGAGAAAAATTGGGGTGCCTGGTCACATATGCTCCTAACTGAGGTTGATATCATGGCACTGACTATTTCACTTCTCAGACCACAAACAACTTCCTTTTTGTAGTCTATTCAGTGCCACATTTTTCACATTTTTGTGCTTTCTCTTGGTAATTTTGCTATGTAAAATGGCTCCCATGCTTAGTGCGCAAGTGCTATCTAGTGTTCCTAAGTGCAAGAAGGTTGCCATGTGCTTCACAGAGAAAACATGTGTGAGGCAAGCATTGCTCAAGCATGAGTTCTAGTACTGCTGGCCATGAATTCAAGGTTAATGACCCAACAATACAGTAGATCCAGAAAAGGGAAGAGGAAATTTGCTCATCTGTATGTGAGGCAGCTCCAGGAAAGTGCTAAAGTAACATCTATTGTTTATGAAGAAGGTTTGGGGGGAGGGTTAAAATGGGTAATAAGCCCAATTTGTGGATTTATACAATAATCACAGATAAAAACAAAACAAAACAAGAAATAAAAACAAAATAATACAAAACATGTAGTGGAGAACACAACAGTGAAACTGAAAGCCAAAGAAATTTACAGTCATGCTTCTCAGAGTTAGAAAAACGATAAATCCTTCTCACTAGTGAGGTCTAGTTTGGGCATTCAAAAGGTAGTAGGCATGAAAAACATTAAACTTGCAGGCAAGTAATTTAGACGAGTGGACTGCAGTAGAATTTTCAAAATACCTGCTAAGTGTACAGGGAAAGGTTGTCTGGGAGAACAGATTTCCAAAGTTGATGATACCCACTTACTTTATAAGGATTTTGACAAAGGAACCTGCATAACACAAATGGTCTCCAAAGCCTGTGTATTTGTATCATTTAAAGCCCATAGAATTAATTATTTATCAGAGATATATATTAAATGATGTGTTCATAAACAGAAAGATACCTAAAACAAAGTTATATTGATCAGTTGACAGAAATATGACCAGAGGCTCACAGGAACCTAATAACTCCCAATTTCTGCTAGGAGTAGTGGTTCAGGATAGGCTGATTAAGTGCTCAAAGCAACTTTATAAAACATTACTATGAATAATGAAAAAGGACTATAATGCAAGTAGTTAATATGAACTGTTAAACAAACAGTTCAGAGATAGTGAGTAAATCTTTAATTACATTCTAATGGAAATAATATATATGTGTGACAACTGAACCTCAGATTTGAGAAGGATGTCAGCACAGAGAACTACCAGATACAGGAGAGTATGTCATCCACTTGCTAAAAGCAATGAGACTGTTTTCTAAGAGGGATTGACCATCTATTCAACTTTGCTTCTGGTATCTGGCAATCCGTTAGATCTCATTCCTACATTATCATGGATTTCTTGAACTATTGAGATGGTCTAACAACTTCATTTTCCCCAGCTTTCTATCATAGCAGCTGTAGAACTTTGTTTCACTTATATTCTTTATGTCCACTTTTCATATTAAACTATAAACCCTTTAAAGGGTAGACTCCAGGTTCCACCTATTTCCTACTATAACCTATTGCCTAACCCAGGTTATGGTACATAGCAAGTGTCAAATATTTGTTATAAAATTAATGGATTAAAAAAGTATAATGAATAGTCTCAGGAAATGATAACAATAGATTTTTAAAAATCATGATCAGAGTTCAATTTGAATTTCCCGTGATTCCCAGAATTGTAATTATAGATAATATTGCAGATTGTGTTTTTAAAATTATTTTAATTATGTAAATAATGTATGGATTCATCATTGTAGTAAAAAAGAAAATCTGAGAAGAAGTAATGTGATAATGAAAAGTGTAGCCTTTTGCCATCCATCATCTTAATTCTCTCCCCAAATATTTTTATTTGGTAATGAACACTATAACTAACTATAGTTAGAGGAAAAGTATATGAACAAATCACACACACACAGCATTTACTTTTTCTCTTAGTATTTATGATGTGTCCCAAATATTGGTATAGAAAGTATCAGATATCCAAAGATATAGTTTTATTTTAAACCACATCCCCCAAGAAAACCCACACATATATTCCTTCTAGGCAGTACACTCTGTCTGCAATCCATTCAAACTAAAATGTGTTTGATATTAAGTTTTTCCAATCAGTGAAGACATTATTATGACTATATTTACATGACCTTTGCATTCTCCATTTCCTGTGAAACTTCTGGGGAATTCATGAGTCTGCCATCTCAGTACACTTTAAATGTTAGCTCCAAAGAAAATGTAATTTTATAACTCAAGAAATCTTCAGATTAGAAATAAAAGGTAGATACTTATCACAACGCGGAAGCTGTCAATGGAGTGCATCCAGAGTTTAAAGAGGTTTAGACAAACCCTGGGGAATATTCATATGTCAAGAACTCCACATCACTGGCAAGCTGAAAGAAGCAGCTTATTGTTGATTTCTTGACTCGGATACAAACTAGTAAAAAGATCATCTAAGTTATAGAACTCATGCCAACAAAACGATGTCACCATCATATTTGACACAAGAACCACAGAAATAAGGAACCATCCCATGGTGACTTTATAGCTGCTCAAAAAGTCTGACACATCATCAATTGCTTATTACTAATAGCAAAACAAGCACACTGCTCTAATTTCTTAAAGGCTGGTTTTAGAATTTTTTTTCATTCAGATGAATTTGAAAAATTCTATAACCTCAATACTCTCCTATTGTATTTATTACTATATGGGGGCGGGGGGAGAAACCTTAAACTAGGTTACTTGGCTTTCTTTCATATTGTTTCCTCCAAGTTCAAATATCTTCCTCTTAGATCACAGTTAGGTTGAATACGTGCAAGCCTCGGCACAATTTTCCATGTAGTTTTAACCTTCTTCCAGAAAAATAACAGTGCCTGCCCACTGTAGTAAGCTACTCCACTTTCAATCAATAATTCTTTTCCAATGTGCCTAAAGTGGACTTCTCCTTGGAGGTCTTGGGTTTGAGGACATTAATCAGTTTTATGAAAATAACCTCTGCATACAGAGAGCAAGACTATTAATGTAACTATTTCTTTAACAAAGCTTATTGAGTACCAGCTCTCTTATGAGTACATAATAGGTAAATAATGTGAACACACAGAAAATGGTGAGGACAGTTCCTTCCACCAAAATCATTTCTAATATTGACCTCTAACTGTGTGTGTGTGTGGGAGGGAGAGGCATTTATTAAAAGAACTAAGTAATTCAGAAATAAGTACCACCAGGGTTTCAGGAGACATCATCAGGAATTCAAACTTTCATGGATGCTTGCCTTAAAAAGGAGGGATTACATAACTGCTTGAAAGGATATTAAGAGTTAAACTGATGGAGAGAAGATGTGAGAAAGGCATTGGGAGGCCATGAGAGGCAGGAGAGTGAAGATACCATGCTAGAAGAGTTGAAGAGGAGAGTTGGTGGAAAGAAATATAGTAGACTGAGGAAGGAGGAGAATGATTGAAGACCTTGAATGTCAAATTCTGGCAAACTGTTAAATAAGTAAATAAGTAAGTAAGTAAGTAAATAGAATTTACTCATTTATTCACTATATTCAACAACATATTTTTATATATTCAGCAGGTTGGCACTATGTAGGTAAACTGTCTCACAGGAATGTGGAAAATTAGGGTAGAACTAAACAGGAAAAATCAGAACACTGTAGATTTAAAGCAATGCCAAGGGGCTCCTGGGTGGCTCAGTGTGTTAAAGCCTCTGCCTTCGGCTTAGGTCATGATCTCAGGATCCTGGGATCGAGCCCCACATCGGGTTCTCTGTTCGGTGGGGAGCCTGCTTCCTCTTCTCTTTCTCTCTGCCTGCCTGTCTGCCTACTTGTGATCTCTCTCTGTCAAATAAGTAAATAAAATATTAAAAAAAAAATAAAATAAAAGCAATGCCAAAAACCTTGAGGTTTTGGCATAGTTAAGAATATCGACCAGGTTTCAGAAGGTGAATTTAAATCTGAGCAGTTGGGGTGAAATGAAATGAAATTTCATGAAGCCTCATGAAATCAGACCAGGAGAACAAAAGATCAGAGTTTAGAGTATGAATGATAAGAACATTAGGTGAAAAAGTAGTTTCCAGGAGGTATAAGAGCTTTGAGTAGCAGATAGGAGACATCAGTGCTTCTATAAGCAAGAAGCTCCTACTCTGACTTAGAAATAGTTCCATAGGGACCTACACAACCTCTACAATGGTCAGGCCTGAGCCTTCAATGTAGAAAATAAGGGACTCTTGGGGGAAGTGGGGAAGTTCTTAAGCAGAGAACAAGGTAGTTTCCAACCCCCCAAATCCAGAAATCTCATGGAATTCTTTGCTATCTATCCAAATATTCTGATGTCATATGGGCACATTCAGACTTAGAACATATTATAGCCATGGGATTCTTGGGCAATTGTCTTCTTAACAATAATGTTTCACAACCCTGTTCCTGGATATGCAAGTGGAAATTCCATGACTCCTGTGGTCTTCCCCCAGTAATGCACAAATTTGTCTGGGAGCTGAAGTTTCTCTATATAATAGACCTGCATAGACTTCTTGTTTTCTTAGCAAGTTGCTGCAAGTCTTTGAAAGATTTTCTTTTTCTTACTCCACATTCCCCTGCAAAAAAAAAATTTAATAATGTTATAAATGGACTTTTTATGGTTCTTTTGAAATGATTAGGTAGACTATCATATTACAATAGTGCTTTTTAGAAATATGAACCCACTATTAAAGATCCATAGATCTATTCAGAAAGAAATAATGTTTCTTCTGTGAGTAGAGAAGTCAGTACTACTGGGTCTGTTTTAAATAAATGTAAGAGTGCAATGGAAAAAGAAAGAAACCCAAAGAGTATTTTGGGAATCAAGGGACTCAGGGACTGTGTTTCTAAAACTGGAAATGTGTGACAGATCTAGAGACTTTAATCAGCTAGTGGGTTTGTGAATCTAGATATAAACTTGAAGTTCCCCACCTCCATCCCACTATTTATTAGTAATTCGTACTGTCTCAGGATATGAAATTTGATGTTACTCTCAATTATTTAAATTATAGCAAAGATACCATTGACCTCTTATGTAGAATATGCTTGTTACTTACCACTTGTTTGAAACATGAAGTGAACCCTGGTGTCTAAGGGGCAAGCTTATTGCCATGGTGGCAAATTTCCATGTTGTACTAAGAAAGATGCTATATACTTCATTCTAAACACAGAGGATGTGCTAAACCATCATATCCTCTTTTATTTCACAAGCAAAATTTGGAAACTATATCAGTCATTTGACTCTTTGCCAAATACTTTTAAGTTCCCAGAATTTGAAAAGATCACCCAGTACTTTCAGTTTTAATAAGTCAATGAAATTATGTTTAAGGTCAGCACAATAAATAGGCCACACTTTTAAAATTTTGGATATCAAAGAGATCCAATTCCATGAAGCTAAGAAAATATATCCTGTTCGTGAAACTTCACAATTAGGTTTCAGGCAATCTCACACTGTTTTTGAATAACCACAGATGAGCAGTATGAGGCAAAATGTGTCCAATGGAAGGTACATGATGCATGAGAGCTAAGGAAGCACATTTTCTTCTAGTGTCTGCAGGATTTGTCCAAATCACTTGCACTCACTAGACTGCTCTTTCCTCATTTGGTAATAAGGTTTATGACTGGATACTTTCCAAGATGACTTTCATTTTAAAACCCTGAGACAATAAATCCTGTGGCTATAAGACCAACAACTTCTTGAGGGCCAGGACTCTGTCTTCTCCATGTCTGTACCCAACAATAAGAATAGCTGCTGGCATCCAGCTGGAAAAACCCAGGAACAAAGGAAGAACACAAGCATTTATCATGTGGCTTCTGTGTCTGTGACCAGGAACTGGGCTACATATTTATTTTAAATATTAATTTGTGTTTCATCCTTACCACCATCTCAATGGTATTTTGATTGCAGCACCTACTTCATACTTGGGTAAACTAAGACAGAGAGAGGCTAATTAAATGATCCATGTTTATACAGTAGGGAGCAAAAATGTGATATGAACAAAGGTATAGATGATTCCATATTCATTTTTGCTGTGCAGACCACTGATGAATATATCTGAGGCAATATTTTTCCAAGATAATTTATTCAAGAGTTCAACACATACATACATACATTGAGAAGAAGAAATTAAAATGAGTGAGAGAATAGATGTGCTTTTCAACTTTTGCTCTCTCTTGGATCTCCTATAAAACCACAACAAATCAATCATCGTGTAGCTGTGCGTGTCACTGTGCCAACACGGGTTCCCTTTATCTCTTTTGCAACTTGAGAAATTTCAAAATTATATTCTGTTTTGTAAGCTTTCTTGACCCAGAGTTGAAAGGAAAGAGAAGGGGATTGAAATAATGACCTACAAGACTTTGTTTTGATATCTTCCCTGCAGCGTGTCCTGAGGCAAGTGTGATCTTGGATATTAGAAAGATTGAGTCTGATTTGGAGTATGTCAGAAATCACTCTTCTCCAATGAATATCACAACCTCCTCACAATGTGTCTTATACTTCTTTGGTGAAGTTACAGACCCATTTGAGAATTATGAAAATATCAGAAAATACTTAGATGTATATACTTTCAAAATTTTCCATTTAAGAGATTAAGTTTTTAACAGGTTGATATCTTAGCAGACTTAAGGCATCATCAAGATGATCCTAGAAGTTACTTATATTTTAATATTTATAAAAGTCACATTTAAACCTAGAGGAACGTTTTTTCCCTAATCTAAACCTCTAACATAAAGGTGCAAATCACTGACCTCTCTCAGCTGGGATTCAAGCAAGAGTGTCTTAATTGGTGCGCTGCTGTGGTCTATTCTCCACAATAGCAACCAGAGTAGTTTCTGGAAAATGTAAATCAGATTTCATTGTTCTAATGTGCAAAATCTTCTATAGGCTTCCCAACATATTTAGGATGAACCTAGACTCCAGACCACAGGCTACAGGTCAACCACTACTCACCTCTCTAACCCAACTTCTGCCAATGTTGCCCAGGCATCTCTAGCCTTTCTTGATTGGGACAAGTTCATTCCCTTCAGTAGATCTTTGTAATGGATGTTTCCTCTGCCTGCTCTCTCCTTCCCCAGTAGTAACATGGCACATTCCTTCACTCTATTCAGGTCTCTACAGATTTTACCTTCTGAGAAAGTCTCTTAACAGTATGTCCAAAATGCATCTCCAGCTTTAGTTTTATTCATGAAACTTCCTTCTACCTGTCATTATCTTACTTGTGTATATATTTATAATTCATGCCCCTATAACAAGTATATATATTCATCTATAACAAGATGGGATGTAAATCAGTATATTCCCAGCCCCTTGAACAGTTTTCTACCTCTCTCATTAAGTAACTGAATGAATGTAAAACACGTTTTTTTTGCATAAGTTCAGTATGTCTACCATCACCGATATTAAATAAATATTAACTTCCTTGATATTGTTTTCTCTCTTTTAGTCATGTAATTCAGCTATTAAAAAAATAATTATTTTCAGCTAAAATGAACTCAGAGTTAACAACACTAAAACATAACATCCCAAGCAATACATGAATGAATGCAAACAAACAAACAAGCAAAACACTGATAGGATTCTATTTCTACAATTATTATTCTGTAATGGTCCACATGCTCTGGAAGGTATCATTTCTGTATGTCTACTATTATACTTGATGTCAGTCTTTGAAAATGAAGACAGTATGTCACTCTGCGTAAGTACACACAGAGAAGAGGTGAGTAAAAGAAGAAGGACCCTCTATGGCTTATTGGTTGTGATTGTAAATGAAGTAACTCTTGCCCAGCCTCTGGGTTTCCAGACCTTTTTTCTTGGTGGGGGGGGGTGTGTGACAAAATATCATAGAGGGACTCCTGACTTAACAAATACACTGTCTTGAATGATGGCACCCTATCCTTTCAGAATGTTTCCTCCAAGTTGGCATTTTGGTTGTGCCTCTAGAAGTCTATTCAAGAATTCAGCCAGTCTGTGGCTGGCTGCCTCTAGATAATGCAGTACCTGATATTATGAGAGGGTCCTATGGTCATGGTTCAAATCCACACCTCCTTCACTATAAAGAGGGCTCCTCATCAGATGCTGTCCTATGTGGAATCCCATACCTGTGTATCAAATATTCCAGAGGTCCCAGATAGTAAGGCTGGTGGGGAGCTTATAGGCAGGAAAGGCAAACACATACCCAGATTAAGTATCCATGCCTGGGAGGATGAGCTGCTGACTCTTCAGTGATGGAAAGGCCCCAATGTATTCAACCTATACTGAGTATGTGTTTGGTCTTCCCCCCAAATCGTGCCATATCTGAGGCTCAGTGTTGGTCACTGTTGCTAACATTGAGAGGTAGTGAGACTGGATTTGATAAGTGAGAACTCATATTGTTTATTTCAAATGTGACCTTTGTCTTTACCATGAGGGTCACTCCATTCCTGTGTACCATTTTAATTCTAGGGTAGCTAATGGCAAAAACTGGGCAATGTCCATTGGCCAAGTCATCTTGTCTACTTGATTCTTGATTCTGTGTCTTGTCAATGATTGATACTTTCCAGTGAAAGTTAATGAGTAATACAAATTTTTTCACTTTGTGCCTACTCCTATTTGCCCATTCACAAGCCTATGTCTCTGACCTCCTCATTCCTAATCTTCTATGCCTTTTTCTTCTTAGGTCCGTGAGAAGACAGGCCATTGGCCACTCACCAGGAATCTATGTATAATCTCACCATGGGCCACTTCTCCTTCCACACAACGTGGATATCCAGGAATACTGCTCACCACTCCACTCAAAACAGCTTCACTCTCTTCCAGGTCCATTCCTGAATGTGACAGTTATTTAGCTGTTGTCCATTTCCAGCTTGCACTGTAACTCCAATAGAAGGACCATGATATTACTTTGGGTCACTGAGTATCAATGACAACTGAGGGGCTGTGTCCTGTAGCCTGGAAACATCTGGATATTTTCCCTTTTCCAAGTGTACTGCCACTTGAGTAAATGTATTACGGGCCATTTTGAGGAAGAGCTCAGGGAACTGTCGCAGTGTCCTTGCCAAAATATTGCAAGTCTTTTCTCCTTTAGTCAATGGATTCTAGATCTGAACATTGGCTCAAATCTTGAAACTTAGCAAGGGATTCTTTTTTTGGAGGTGACAACTCTCAGTCTCCTTCTTTTCCATTCTTGCTTTTCCCTCCCGCCCCCCTTAATCATAAGTGTTAAGTACCATCCTTTGTCCCTAAGAATTCCATGTTCTATTTTCATCTCCACAAGATGGAGATGTCTTTTGTGGATCAAGGCCTCTTGGCTGTCCCTTCAACTTTTCTGATCATTAGAATAATTCTAGCCTCCTAGATTGTGGTAGTTAAGAACTGCTACCTGGTCTCTATTACTTGGAGGTCACATCATCACACTGAATGTTAACAAGCCCAGCTATGTGGCTGCCTCCCCTATTGTCATTTATGGCCTGAAGAAGAGGCCACCACCAATATTCTTAGAGTGTTGATGCCTCTCTCTGGCAGATCACTATGAAGTTGTGACTTTGACTGAAGGAGAGAGGCAGGCAAGTTTGAGTAGAAGTGCCCTAGGCCATTTTTGAAATGTTCTTGAAACACTGAAAAAGTAAAAAAAAGAAAGAAAGAAAGGTTCATCAAGGCCATTGGGGAATTCTTTTTTTTTTTTTTTAAGATTTTATTTATTTATTTGACAGACAGAGATCACAGAGACAGAGAGGCAGGCAGAGAGGCAGGAAGAGAGAGAGAGGAAGGGAAGCAGGTTCCTGCTGAGCAGAGAGTCTAATGCGGAGCTCCATCCCAGGACCCTGAGACGATGACCTGAGCCGAATGCAGAGGCTTAACCCACTGAGCCACCCAGGTGCCCCATTGGGGAATTCTTGAGCCAAAGTAGGATGTCAGTGGAGTTGTCTCCTAGTAACAGTTCTGCCTCCATAGCTCTTCCACACTTAGCTATTAGCTGGGAGTAGCCCAAAGAAGCAAATACAGTGATGAATTTCAGAGCATAACAATTGGGACCCTGGGTCAGTTTTGTTCCCTATAGTCAGAGGTCTGTGAATCCATTTTCCTGGGCCACCTTATAACCTAAATGGTTACCAGTAATAACATGCATAAATAAACTGTGAAATATTGATTCATTGGAATAATAGAGAGCAGTGAAAATCAACAAGATACTGTTACATACAACACAATGGATGAATCTCACAAATAGAATGTTGAGTAAAATAATCTAAGTAGAAAAGAACACATACTACAAATTTCCATGAAGTGTTCAAAAACAGACAAAATAGACCTATAAAGTTAGAAGTCAGGATTGTGGCCGCTTCCAAAGAGAACTGTAGAATAGTGACAGGGATTGTATGCATGGGAGTCTTTTGAGTTCCTAATACTTTTCTATTTCTTGATCCAGTAAATAAATAGGAAAGTTAATTTTGTCATATTTGTCAAGATTTGTGCTCCTTTTAATGTTATACTTCAATGCAATTTTTTAAAAGATTCTATTTATTTATTTGACAGACAGAGATCACAAGTAGGCAGAGAGGCAGGCAGAGAGAGAGGAAGGGAAGCAGGCTCCCCACTGAGCAGAGAGCCTGATGTGGGGCTCGATCCCAGGACCCTGGGATCATGACCTGAGCCGAAGGCAGAGGCTTTAACCCACTGAACCACCCAGGCGCCCCCAATACAATTTTTATTTAAATTAGGAAATATATATCACAAGCCCCTAATTTTTAGCTTTTATGAAACTGTTTCAGTGATTACCCTCATACATATATCCATGTAAACTTGTGTAAATGTTTCTGCATATAGATTCTAAAAGTAGATTTTCTGACCAATGTGAAATTATAAATTCCAATACTAAATATTACATTGTCCTCCAAAAAGTCTATAAAAATATCTGCTCCTACCCACATTATGACTAATATTAAATATTATCAAACATCTTATCTTTTTGCTAATCTCATAGTTAATAATGGATCTTGTTTATAGGTATACAGTACACTTTGATGATAACTAGTAATAATAAGCATAATTATATGTCTATTAGAAATTCATATTTCTTCAACTGTAAACGGCCTGCTCGTTGTGTGCATTTTTGTGCAGAGTTGATTTTTCTTGTGAATAGTAGAAACTGTGCATTGCAAATATTTGCCTTTTTTCTCGCTTGATTTATAAGAGCACCGTGATTCATAGTACTAAAATTTTTATATCATAACAAAGGAGAAATCTACCTTTCTGCTGCAATGATAGGAGGGCTTGTGCCTGGATCTTCTGAAAGTCATATCAGATTATTAAGGAAAAGTGAAAGATAACAGTGGTTTAGGAATAAATAATATCCTTGTTTTATATTATATAGAACTACAATCTTATCTTCTTTGGGGGGTTACCACCTTGATTCTTACAATTATATTAAAATGAAATTCAGGGATATCTGGGTGGCTCAGTCGGTTAAGCATCTACCTTTGGCTCAGGTCATGATCATGGGGTCCTGAGATCTATCGAGCCCTTTGTAGGGCTCCCTGCTCAGCAGGGAATCTGCCTCTCCCTCTCCCTGCTCATGATGTCTCTCTCTCTTTCTCTCTCAAATGAATAAATTAAAAAATCTTTAAAAATGAAATTCAGCATAAGCTTTAAAAGACAAGAATGTACAGTAGGATTATATGATTACTCCTTAACTCATCTTCATCTATTGCTTTATAGGCCAATAATAGAAAAATAAAAGCTTATTCACACTTCCAATCTTTTTGCTTATTCTTATACCATTTTCTCAAAACTTCCCAGTAATTATTTCTTTTCCTATTGTAATTCCTATTTCATTATTAATACCTTTATGTTCATACATTCATGACTGTAGAACATAAAAGTCAAGAGTGCTGAAGCCCAAGAATTTCCTTTAGTTTAATGATACTGTACATCCCACATGGTGGAGAAAAGGGGAAGTTGGCAACATCTGTATCATGGTTCCATATCCATATTGTTCTTCACAGATTTAGTGTACAGCAAATCTCCCTTAGATAATGGTCTTTTTATATGTTCAAGAAGTTTGAGTATATTTCATGATCTAATTTTCTATTTTCTATCACATTCCTTCCAACATTTATGATCTAAAACACAAGGCATCTAAATGTCTGATCTAATTTTCTATTTTTCTTCTATCAAGATTTTTAAAAAATGTGATTTAAAAAATCACATTTAGACAAAATAACCATCAGATTCACCATAGAAATATTTATCATTGTTGTTAACCATAATTCACCAGTCCTAAGATATACATTATTTTATATTTTAACATCTGTAATTGGAGAGTGTCTTACAACTAATAATGTATCATAGTTTAAATGGTAGTGTTTTATTTCATTTTTAATGATACATAAAATAAAGCTGCACTTTACAACTAATAGTGTCTTAAACATAATGAGATCAATAATAGCATAAAACTATTGAACTTTTGTTCACATTCAAACTTTTTGTCTAACTTTTGTTCTAGTGATTCAATTTTTGGTGTTAAAACAAAAACTTTGAGTCTCTCTAGCAATCAAATCAAGAAAGCTTAGCTGTTAAAGTTTCTTTGTGGGGTTGTTAAAAGTCTGCCTGAAATGTGTGAACAATTACAGATATGTGATTTTTGGAGCAGTTATTCATTTGCAACTTAGGAAAGTATTATTCAAGCAATGATAATATTTTTCTCTTTAATAGTTAGAGGTCTTTAATCCAAATAATCCCTTGAATGTTTTACAGACTACAGATTAGAACTACATCTGCTCCTCATGAAATCTGTTTACCTTCAGGGAAAACCTAGTGACTATTTATGACAACCAAAGGCAACACAATATAGTAAGAATATGTATGCTGTAAGAGTTCATTCTGAGCAAAGCAATCAGAAACACTGGAAAGAAAGAAGATGTTTATTATTCAATTTAACTGGGGCAACACAGCAAACTTAAATCTTAACTATCATTTCTAGGTTTTTGTAAAACTAAACTCTCTGTCTTAAATGTTTCATTTCTTCTTTTTCTAATTTCATATCTTTCACATGTTAGTTACTACTATTTGTCTCAAGATGGTTCTCTTTTCTTCTAGGTAACCTCTCCAATATAGGTCAAGTGCCCCAGAGGTGCCTGGGTGGCTCAGTTGATTAACTGTCTGCCTTTGGCTCAGGTCATGATCTCAGGGTCCTGGGGTCAAACCTTGGATTGGGCTCCCTGATCAGCATGGAGCCTGCTTCCCCCTCCCCCATTCCCTCTGCTTGTGTGTGTCCTCTCTCTCTTTCTCTCTCTGTCAGATAAATAAATAAAATCTTAAAAATAAAAAAGGTCAAGTGCCCCAACTAAACACTTGATGGCATCTTTAGCAAACTGCAATGTAATTGTCTATCTATTGGTTGATATTCCCCCACTAGACTATGAGCCTTTATAAGATAGAAAAGATCATGCAACACTGTACATCAGTTGCCTATCATAGACTTAACCCACATAGATTCTAAATAAATATTCACTGAATGAGTGAATAAATGTATGACTAGCCATCTGGTCTGGAAATCCTTTCAAAAACAAACAAACAAACCCACAACTAACTCTTTTTGACAATCTCAGATTCCTAAAGCTATCTCCAGGTAGGTTAAGCCAAGAAAGCAGACCAAATCAGCCTGTCTCAATCCAGAGTCAGTAACCTAGTTTTGAGGGACAGAAAGTAACTGATAGCAGCAATTCATTGTCAACCTTTTTCAAATCTTGAGCAAATATTTGACTTGTTATGACACTCACAAATAAATAACTACATTGAGCAAGTGTCATATGTACTGTTTTCCTCCTACTGATTCTTCTACAAAGCTCATTCCAAGGAAAGCCCCACCAAAGCAAGTTTCTATTGCCTAAGTCCCTGACCAACACAATAACTGAGAGTATATGGGTATACCAAATATAGGAGAAGGGATCAAAGCCATTTGGTTGGCACTTTACAGATGCATGACTTATGAAAACATTCTTCACAATGAACTCCTGGTAGAGCAGAAAAAAAAATGCCATAAGCTGAACATCATAGAAATATAGAGCAAGTCCTTGACAAAATCATGGTGAGGAGCCAGCAAGCATAACCACACCCAAGAATCATGACATTAAAATAGCGCAAGCACACTCCAGAGCTTTCTGATTTATTGTTTTGTTTTTAGAATTTTCTCTTGGTTTAAAGAATTTTTTTATTCTTTTTTTTATATTTTATTTTTTCAGCTTTATTGAGATATGATTGACAGAATTGTAAGACATTTAATGTGTATACCATGGTGGCTTGATATATGTATACATTATGTAAGATTTCCCACCATCTAGTTAATTAACACATCCATACATATTTATCCTTTGTGGGGCTGAGAATATTTAAGTTCTACTCTTAGAAAATTTCTGTTACGTAATACAGTATTATCTACATAAGTCACCATGTTTTACATTAGATCTTTAAATCTTATTCATCTTATAGCTCAAAGTTGTACCTTTATACCAACTTCACTTATTTCCCCCACCACCATATCTGGCAACCACTTTTTTACTCTCTGTGTCTGTGAGTTTGACTTTTTTCCAGATAATGCATGTCAGTGATACCATGCAGCATTCCCCGCCCACCCTGGCTTGTTTCACTTAGTATAATGCCCTCAGTACCCACCCATGTTTTTGCAAATGGCAGAATTTCCTTCTTTCTGGTGGCTGAAAAATGAATATAGCATGTCTTTTCTATCCATTCATCTGTTGAAAGACAGTTAGATGGTTTCCAAATCTTGGCTATTGTAAAGTTTTAATAAATCTTGATTTCAGTAGTTAACCAAGTCAGTAGATACATACTAACTGCTAAGCTAGAAAAAATATGATATTTTTATATTCAAAAATATAATATGTTGACCTATTAATTGTGATAATTGTTCCCAAACCAAAACTGCAAAATTGCCATCATGGTGAAACAAAATAATGGTATTTATGTCACAGAATATCTGAATCTAATATCTTTGACTACCTTAGATCACCAAGAATGTGACCTTGTATAGTCTTTTGATCTCTAGGGCTATTAAGCCATAATTTCTTCATATTTTACTGAAACAAATACATAATACTATTAGTTACTCTGTAATCCTGGAAACAAATCTAATAAAAGATCCATGCAAATCCACTTTTTAGACACTGCTTCAGTGCTTTCCTCATGAGACTTTCTCAATCACTATAAACATGACTCATTGGCCGATTGTCACAGAACAATTAAATTCTTGTCAAACATTCAGTATAAGAATATGCTTGCACAAATCTTTATTCTTGTGTACATTCAGTAGATTTTCACTTAAAATCTTAAAATGTATGTGTGTGTTCAAGATTGGGTGGAAGCAACACTGTACTCCAAACAAAATGTGTAAAACTTGATACCACACATTTTAACAGACATCATCTGTCTCTTCCCTTGGAATCCCAGTTGAATTTGTCCATACAAGCTGGATTTTTTCCCAAGAACCAAGAAACAAGCTGATGTAATGTTCATTTTCAATTCAGACTTGGCATTGGAAAGACAACAAAGTAAAAGCCAGTTTCTTCCAAAGACTAATAAAAATGTGAGTTGTGCCAAATGCCCCTAAAATATACTGGGCAGCCCATGAACACTGTCATTTAGTACTGTAAACACAGGGCAGATTTTCAGCCCTGCTCCTCAGTAAAACTCTGCATTTACATAAAGTGTATTTCCCATGAAACCCACAAGTTGCCACTACATGCAGTATAGCACACCCAAGCCATTGTTATGCTTACTTTTCCTGGTCCATAAATGAGGATAGAGACACTCTAAAGTTGAGTTTAAACCATCATGGTACAGGGATGCTTTTGTAAATTGATCAAGTTCTGCCTTGTTTCCTCAGGCAAGTTACTGGTTATGCCCTAGTGTGTTTCCATCTCATTTACTTTTCGTGACTTTCCCACCTCCAACTATGTTTAAATAAAAGCTGTTAGATGGAAGCCTTGACATGATACTTTTGAGGAAAGACATGCCTTGAAATCAAAATTTTAAGAATTTGAGGAAAAATGGATTTGGGGGTAGACCTTAACCAATTCCTTGGCATTTGTACAATCAGAGATTTAGAAATAATGTTTTAGAGCTCAAATTCACAAAAGTAAAATAATTGGCAGTTACACCATTGAAATCACTGCTATGTCAATATGGAATGTATTGTGTTATAAGCCTCATGATACTATTATTCTCTCTGAAAGCAAATGCAATGGCTGTTTAAGTTCTCCTATTTAATTCAAATTTATGTACATGGAATTTCCCTGGCAAAGCATGATAGGCAAGCACCACAACATGAGCCACCAAGAGAGTCACTGGTATTACTTGAAATTAGTCTAATTCTGGCTGGTGTTTCTTATTATCTCCAGAAAAATGTTGCAAGTGAAAGGAAGATATTAAGCAACTGTCACATTCTGTATCCATTAAAAAAATTATGTTTCTGACTTTAACTCAATACTATTGCTAAATCATGTATTTTCCACAAAAATGGAAAATAATAAATGTTGTATTACTTCACAGTTTATTAGACAATATTTGAGGTTGATAGATAACTCAAAAAATGAGACACATAAACATATTGTTTTTATTAAAAATGAACACATAAGACATATTTAAAACAATAAATGAGAGCAAACCATAAAGAACACAAACATCAAAATTTAGTTGCTAGACAATAAAATATTCCTAAAGGTTTTAAGTGGTAGAGAGTCTTAAAATCAGCATTCCTGGATGTCTCAGTCCATTAAGCATCTGCTTTCAGCTCAGGTCATGATCCCAGAGTCCTGGGATCGAGTCCCATGTCAGACTCCCTGCTCAGCGGGGAGTCTGCTTCTCCCTCTGACCTTCACCCTGGTGTGCTCTTTCTCACTCTCTCTTTCTCTCAAATAAATAAATAAAATACTAAAAAAATCAATTGGATGTTGAATGCAAAAATACTAGGATATCAGCCTTCCGACAAAAATAAGAAAACCATTCAATTTTTTAAATTATTGTTTAAATATCTTCTCCCATTCTGTCAGTTGTCTTTTGATTTTGTTAACTGTTTCCTTTGCTGTGCAAAAGCTTTTGATCTTGATGAAATCCTGTAGTGATCCAAAGGGGCATGTGCACCCGAATGTTTATAGCAGCAATGTCCACAATAGCCAAACTATGGAAAGAACCTAGATGTCCATCAACAGATGAATGGATCAAGAAGATGTGGTATATATACACAATGGAATACTATGCAGCCATCAAAAAAGAAATCTTGCCATTTGTGACAACATGGATGGAACTAGAGCGTATCATGCTTAGCGAAATAAGTCAAGCAGAGAAAGACAACTATCATATGATCTCCCTGATATGAGGAAGTGGTGATGCAACATGGGGGCTTAAGTGGGTAGGAGAAGAATCAATGAAACAAGATGGGATTGGGAGGGAGACAAACCATAAGTGACTCTTAATCTTACAAAACAAACTGAGGGTTGCTGGGGGGAAGGGGGTTGGGAGAAGGGGGGGTGGGGTTATGGACATTGGGGAGGGTATGTGCTTTGGTGAGTGCTGTGAAGTGTGTAAACCTGGCGATTCACAGACCTGTACCCCTGGGGATAAAAATACATGTTTATAAAAAAAATTAAAAATTAAAAAAAAATTATTGTTTAAAAATAAGATTTCTACTGAGTCAAATTCAGGGTGATCATCTTCCCAAACATGCAGAAAGAAGAATGACTTGACCTCAAAACCTTGACTTATATGAAGAACTTCCTAACAAACTCTCCTAACAACATTGTCTTGAGGTGTTTGGACACATTCTTGACTTCTCTATATATGCCTTTTACCTAGAGAAATGTGCAAGATGGTTAACTTAAATTGTAATAATAAAACAATATATTTCCCTGGAGTGTGAACACTTCCAGACACAGACCTTATATACACTACCTCATTTAATCTGTAGAATACTTTCTAGGATAGGTTTTATTTATCCTTACTTTCCTAGTGAAAAAACAAACAAACAAACCAAGTTTAATATTTTTTTTTCCAAAGCCACAGAGCTAGGAAGAGCTGAAGGCAGATGCTTAACCAACTAAGCCACCCAGGTGTCCCATATATTACTACTTTCAATAAAAATGTTTATCTTAAATGTGTCTATAATATAAAATTATGAGAAGAAAATTTAAGTATTTTAGAATGATGTACTTATAAGACATATATCAGGCTATATGAGTAATCATGTATGTCATTGTGCATAGTGCATATTTATATTATAATTTAAGAATAGCCAACCTCAAATATAAGAAAAATATTCTAGCATTACTTTTAATTTTCTCTCAATTGAGACAACACAAAGTAAGTCATTATAAGATAAGGTGGGGATACACACACAACATAATTATTCAACCATCAAAAAACAATGATTTAAAAGAACACATAAGGGCTTGGTTTCAAGTCAAATTCTGTTTCATGATGACAAGCAATTAGAGAAGACAGTGAGAATACCCTTACCACATCTCCCCAGTTCCCACCATTCTGAAGTATCCTCAGAACTTCTTATTGCAAGAGTTTATTTCTCTTTAAGGAATTTTTCTAGCGTACATGGCCAATGTTGCAGAGCATGTCAAAAATGTTGAAACATTGACATCTCCAGGTGTAACCTCAGTCCATGTCAGGTGGGAAAAGACACTATACAGCTTCCTCACTGGGTAGGAAGCACATGTCTGAAGTGTTGAGTTCCAGAGCCGCCTGGGTGGCTCAGTGGGTTAAGCCTCTGCCTTCGGCTCAGGTCATGGTCCCAGGGTCCTGGGATTGAGCCCCGCATCAGGCTCTCTGCTCAGCAGGGAGCCTGCTTCTCTGCCTACTTGTGACCTCTGTCTGTCAAATAAATAAATAAAATCTTAAAAAAATAAACAAATAAATTTGAAGTGTTGAGTTTTAGTTATCCAAAGCAGTAATCTGCTAATTAACCTACCCTGTATTGGTCTCATTTCTCATTCTCCTATCAAAACTTTCTGGGATCTTCTAGAAAACTATTTGCATTAAATTCTTTTTCGCAGGTCTATTTCTGGCGGGAACCTACCTGAGACGCCAGCATTTAAAAATGCTTTATAGTCGACAAACCAGTTTTGCCTACACTTCTAATTTGAACCTTACAAAGCCTTAGAAGAAGAAGCAGAGGACAGCATCTCACAGATGGGCTCCAGAAAATTTGTCACTTACTTACAACCCTTTCTGCTACTTTTTCTGGCAAGTGCAGACTGTCTACTAAGATCAACACACTACTTTTTTGCAAATTGCTTTTATGAGGTTCTATTTGTTCCTGGCAAGAGACATCTTTGCTTGGGTCCAGTTACACCCTCCATTACTAAAGTAATATATTGAGCAAAGACAAAGTTTGAGTCTTCCTTTCCTTGATTTTTAAAAATGTTTGCCTCTGCATGGGAGAGAAACCAAATGACAAAGATGTCCATTTGAATATCCAAAATGTAGCCTGCTTACAAGTCACAAGTAGAATGGGATATTTTAGGACAAACACCTTTGAATTCATGGTAAGGTCACAATGGCAAGATGAAGAAGAGGTTTACTTCTTTCTTTCTTTCTTTCTTTCTTTTTTTAAAGATTTTATTTATTTATTTCACAAACAGATCACAAATAGGCAGAGAGGCAGTCAGAGAGAGAGTGGGAGGCAGGCTCCTTGCTGAGCAGAAAGCCCAATGCAGGGCTTGATCCCAGGACCCTGGGATAATGACCTGAGCTGAAGGCACCCCTACCTCTTTCTTATATTAGTCAATTTTTGAATATCCCATTGCAATTATACAAAAGATGCTTTTGCCCTGCTTTTATGTATGAACTCAACAAAATTTCCTGATTCTGTTGCCAAGTAAATCTATATATTCCTTTAGTTATTTCATGGTCCTTCAAAGTCAAGAATACTTGTAATTTGTGCTAGGACACTCTTTTAAGTAACTGCAACTCTTTATCTGCAGTTATCAGATTTTTCATGTACACAAGATTTATGCATGCTTCTCAGTGAGGATAATATTAATTTTATTACAAATAGTATAAGTATTATAAGAATACATTTTTCTTTGGATATTTTATTTTAAAAATATCCCTTTCTTCCATTTATATCTATTGTTTCATCTCTGGTTTGCTAGCCATAAAAGTAATAGAAAAGGAAAAAGTAGGCCTCCAGGAAGGAGGCTTTTATTGCTGAGAAATTATTCTACAATTACCATCTCATATCCTAAAATCTCAGAATATGCAAAATGCAGAAAGTTTAAGAGAGAAAAACAAAAACAGCAGAAAACTACACTAGCATTAAATATAGTAGTCTTCCAGCAGTTCTGTCTGTCTTTTTAAATCATTTAGTATAAAGCTGAATTCATTGAATAGATCCATAAAACTTTTATTCCCCTTATGAATTTATGCTATATGATTTTATAATATCTTTTTTTCTCTTTTATAAACAGATGAAACACATAAAAAGATATTCATCACACTCGTGCTATTGCTAATTTTATGACAATGTAATATTTGGTATATATAATTTCTAATTCACAAGAATGTGTTAAGGACCACCTATGTTCAATCAGATATAATACTGCCTTTTCTGACAGGAAAACTGGAATAAAATTTTACAGTTCCTCCACTCTGGTAATGCTCCCTGCCAAGGAAACTTTCCAATTATAGAATCATCCTAAGAGGTCCTTAAAATCCTTATTGGAATTAATTAACTCAAAAGAGTGACTCAATTTCAATCCTCAGAACCTAAGTCAACCCTCATGACCTAATCACCTTCCAAAGGGATCATCTCCTAATACTATCATATTGAGGGTTAGGATTTCAATGTATGAAGTTTGAAGAGGCACAGACATATAGGCCATAGCAATAATGTACGATATAGGAATAAAAGTCCTTATAAACCCCTAAGTAATCAGATTAACCGGATTGAAAAATAAAGGAAGAAATTTGAGCTAATGAACAAATACAGGAAATCCCACATCTTGCCCTATGAGATATTCTAACATGGACTAAAAACTAAATAATCAAATAAATTAAAAAACAAAAAAACAAAAACAAAAACAAAACCCGAGTCTTAGCTGTTCATACTTCTGGATGAAAACAGAAACTGACAGGTTGTGGGGACTGAGTAATACTTTCTTCTTTTCCAAAAACTTTTTTTGCACATGTAATCTCTCACCCTATGACTACCCAACTTCAAAGAAAAAGAAAGTTTATGTGGTACCCATTTTTAGGGTACATTCTGTATACTGTATAAAATGCACTAAAAATGCTCCAAATTTTGGTCTCTAAACTTCGTACTACCCTCTCCTAAATAAACTCTCCATTTGGTATGCTTCCTGACTTCAGTACATCTTGAGCTTTTTCCTCCAAACGTAAGTGTATACCAAAACTCCATGCTTTGAATGCTCTGCAATTAACATCAAAACTCTGATCACTTCCATGTCCTAGCTCAAATCACACATCCTCCATGAATCTATCCTGCCATGTGGGCTAGGACTGACATCTCCTTCCTTATCTAACACAGTCATTCAACACTTAATAAATATCACCTGATATTACTGGTTATTTTGTGGACTTTGTTGCTATGAACATTGGGATACATATGACCCTTCTTTTCACTACATCTGTATCTTTGGGGTAAATACCTAGCAGTGCAACTGCTACTACTATAATTGCTGGGTCATAGGGTAGCTCTATTTTTAACTTTTTGAGGAATCTCCACACTGTTTTCCAAAATGGTTGTACCAACTTGCATTCCCACCACAGTGTGAGAGGGTTCCCCATTCTCCACATCCTCTCCAATGTTTGTTGCTTCTTGCCTTGTTAATTATTGTCATTCTAACTAGTGTAAGGTAGTATCTCAATGTGGTTTTGTTTTGAATTTCCCTGATGGCTAATGATGATGAACATTTTTTCATGTGTGTGCTAACCATTTGTATGTCTTCATTGGAGAATTATCTGTTCATGTCTTCTGCCCATTTTTTGACTTGATTATCTGTTTTTGGGGTGTTGAGTTTGAGAAGTTCTTTATAGGTATTAGATGTAAGCCCTTTGTCTGTATTGTCATTTGTGAATATCTTCTCCAATTCTGTAGTTGCCCGTTTGTTTTGGTGACTGTTTTCTTTGCTGTGCAGAGCCAAGAAGCCCTTCAACAGACAAATGGATAAAGAAGATGTGGTCCATATATACATTGGGATATTACTCAGCCATTAGAAAGGATGAATACCCAACTTTTGTATCAACATGGATGGCACTGGATAAGATTATGTTAAATGAAAGTCAATTATCATATGGTTTCACTTACTTTTGGTACATAAGGAATAGCATGGAGGACATTAGGAGAAGGAAAGGAAAAGTAAAGTGGGGGGAATCAGAAGGGGAGATGAACCATGAGAGACTGGATTCTGAGACACAAATTGAGGGTTTTAGAGGGGAGGTGCATGGGGGAATGGGTGGACCTGGTGGTGGGTATTAAGGAGGACATGCATTGCATGGAGCACTGGGTGTTATATGTAAACAATGAATCTTGGAACACTACATCAAAAATTAATGATGTATTGTATGGTGACTAACATAACACATAAAAAAAATCAATTAAAATAAGAAGAAGGAACATGTTGTATTTAGAATCAAATTATTTTAAGTGTGGAAATAATTTATAGATTAAGTCAATTCTCTCATTATACAGATGAATAGAGAGATGAAACTACTGATCTAACTTAATAATTGAGAAAGTCAGAATTAGACTCAGTATTTCATCTTCAGTTCAATAAACTCCCCAAAATACCATGCATTTTTAAAACTTAAATGAAAAATTTTAAGCATTGATTCTATTTGAATTTTTTAAAAAATTACTAAACTATTATATTTACATAACTGTAAAATTAATTCAAAAGTCACATTTATTTTTTTAATTTGTCAAAATTATATAATAGATTTAAATGTTCAACCAAGTTTGTTTAGCTTGATAATAAAATGTGCTTTCACTTAATAAGTGAGAGCAACAAGAAAGGATGGGTCCAAGAGTGATGAGAAAGAGATCTCCTGGGAATCAAATTTTGCTGTAAATATTCTACAATCTAGAGATAATCTACAGAGAGGTTTGGGAATTATCCATTCTTTAAGAAATCCCACTGTCTTCTTATCTTCTTAAAAACAGGAAACTTGGATTCACAGACGAGTGGTGCAGAAACACTGGTTTGGTTCTTGTGAGGAAGGTTTTCATCTGTTGGACTGGAATGCCCCACTATTTCTAGGAACTATGTTTGGAACAAAACACTTCCTTGTGATACATCTAAAATTAGTCATTCTTTTTAGATGAAGGGAAAATTTTGCAATGGTTTTTCCCATTCAGATGATGACTCCCCTGGCAGAGAAGGTTAAGATCCTGTGAGTGGGTTCAATTATACGCCAACTCATGGTGCCAAATCACAGCGTCTCTGCCTAAAATTTATGTTTGGCTATATCCCCTTGAGCAAATGGTTCATGGATTGAGAAAACCAATATATCTCTATTGAAGAACTTCCCAGGTCCCCTTCTCTCTCTCTCTCTCTCTCTCTTTTGGATGGAGGGGTTCAATTTCCATTTGGAATCTAAACAAAGCTCTTTCATTTTACCTTCTTCCAAAGAAAATTCTCTTCGCTGTTGGCATCATGAAAACATCCATCCTCAGAACATTATTAGCACCCACATATATCTAATTCTTTTCAAGACTAAATAGGCCTCTCTTAGTCCAATCTTGTTTTGAGCTGATTTCTTTAATATTATCACATAGAACTGCTTGATTCTCACAAGAACTGTTGTCCATTGTACCTCTGATATCTTTTATGCCAACTTCTATTTTATGTAAGCAGCAATGTTTGCTCAACAATTTATATTGACATTATAGACGATGCTTAATAAGCAGACAATGGCTCATACAGAAAAGCACTCCAGCAACATCTGGCCAGAATTTTTGTCCAATTAAATGACAGCCTATGAAATAATGATCCAGTTGTGGTTAAAAAAAAATTCCAAAGTATCCAAAGAGTTACATGCTATGAAGACACAAAGCTATGAAACTAGTTGTAACATTCTGGCTAGAGAAAGAATATTTTGAGTGGCTAAATAAGAGAACCAACTTTTTTATTTACTCTGATTATGCAGCTTTCATTATGCATTTCAGACTCTACCACATCAAAAATACTACCCTAACAGCTTATACATGTTTTTTTCTGGTGTTTCATTTATAACAGTAGCTTTCTCTATGTCAGCATGGGAATATTCTGAATAAGGCTTCAAGTCTAAACAGGACAGCTGTGGCAGTTAGACTCAATGGATTTTAAAGTTCTTTGCAATCTTAAGCACCATGGTTCCATTGAACATGTTTTACATGGCATCCAGCAGAGTGTCTTTCACATATTTAGGTCAAGTGATAAATGCTTTCCAGTAATAACAGATAAACAAATTCAAGTGCTTATAGTATATCTATAGATTGCTTTGGGTAATAGACATTTTAACAATATTTCTTCTTCCAATCCATGAGCATGGAATGTCTTTCTATTTCCTTGTGTCTTCAATTTATTTTCATTTTTATTTATTTGAGAAAGAGAGAGCATGAGCAGGGGAGCAGCAGGCAGACAGAGAGAGAGAAGCAGGGAGTCAGATGCAAGACTTCTGAGATCATGACCTGAGCTGAAGGCAGACACTTAGCTGACTGAGCCATGAGGTACCCCTTTAATTTATTCATCAATGTTTTATAGTTTTCAGAGTACAGGTCTTTCACCTCTGTAGTTAGGCTTATTCCTGTGTATCTTATTATTTTTGGTGCAATTATAAATGAGATTGTTTTCCTAATTTCTCCTTCTGCTGCTTCATTAGTGTATAGAAAAGCAAAAGATTTCTGTGTATTAATTTTGTATCCCGCGACTTACTGTTTCATGGTGGAAGTTTTTGGGTTTTCTACATGTAGTATCATGTCAACTGCAAATAGTGGAAGTTTTACTTCTTCCTTATGGATTTGGTTGCCTTTGTTTCTTTTTGTTGTCTGATTGCTGTGGTTAGGACTCCCAGTACTATGTTAAGTGAAATAAGTCAGAGAAAGACAAATACCATATGATTTCACTCATAGGTGGAATTTAAGGAAGAAAATAAATGAGCAAAGGAAAAGAAGAGAGAGAGAGAAACCAAGAAACAGACACTTAGCTATAGAAAAAAAAACTGATGGTTTTCAGAGGGGAGGTGGGGTGAGGAGATGAGTGAAATAGGTGGTGGGGATTAAAGAGGGCACTTGTCATGATGAGCACTGGGTGATTTATGGAATAGTTGAATCACTATATTGTATATGTGAAACTAATATAACATTGTATGTTAACTATGCTGGAATTCAAATAAATAAATAAATAAATAAATAAATAAATATCCAAAGGAATGTTGGCTCACAAGTTCTCTTATTCAAACACTGAAAATTCATAGGCTTAGAACATAGTAATCTTATATTAAAACTTCACTGGTTCCATTGACAAATATCATAATTAAAAAATACAACATTGCCTCCCTCCCAATCCCATCTTGTTTCATTTATTCTTCTCCTACCAGCTTAAGCCCCCATGTTGCATCACCACTTCCTCATATCAGGGAGATCATATGAGAGTTGTCTTTCTCTGCTTGACTTATTTCGCTAAGCATGATACGCTCTAGTTCCATCCATGTTGTCGCAAATGGCAAACCATAAGTGACTCTTAATCTCACAAAACAAACTGAGGGTTGCTGGGGGGAGGGGGTTTGGGAGAAGGGGGTGGGATTATGGACATTGGGGAGGGTATGTGCCTTGGTGAGTGCTGTGAAGTGTGTAAACCTGGTGATTCACAGACCTGTGCCCCTGGGGATAAAAATATATGTTTATAAAAAATAAAAAATTATAAAAAAAATACAACATTGCAATGTGATGAAAAGTTGTACAGTACTCACTTTGTTATTTTCTATACAAACCTTATGGAAAAGTGCACGTGACTTAAAATGGGTATGCCTCACCCAAATGTGTCCACCTCATGCACTTGTAAAACCTCCCTCTATGATTTTGTTTCTGTCTAGAACCAGAATATGGTCCTCTTTGCCAAGAAGCTTGTAAAGAAAAAAATTTAAGAGAGTGCTCCACTCCATACGGTAAGAAATCATTTTCGGTTTTTATATGTATAAATAGATTAATAATTGTTTTCAGGTTTTTCTTGTTTTTACAATTGCTTAAGCATGGGTTTTGCTGTCTGCACATCTTTAAGAAGTCATCTTTTATACTACACAAACAATACGGTTTTCTTTACCTGCTGTAGCTGCCAGCAAGTCTAATCATAATACAGGAGGACTGACAAAAAAGGAGGCCCCTTTGTGTTCTGGTTTCAGCAAGAACCAACATTGCACATAATCTCAAGAGCTGAACTAAAATTTAGTGGGATGGAAGCTCTAAAAATTTCTTATAGGGAGGACTTGGCAGTGAAAAGGTTTTTGGAAGTGGAGGCTAATTGATTTGTCTCAAACCTGCATTGAAGAGCAAGCATGCTTGATTTCACTTAGATTACTTAAATTGTTAAGTTTATTAGGGGTGACTTGGAGTTGCTTATAGAGATTGATGGTGGGGTGCAACCTCCACTCCCCCAAGGGCTACACCTTGGCAATGCCACCCCTAAAGCTCTCAGAACTACAGCTAGTCAAATATGTGTTTATTTAATAAATGAGAGACAGGTCAAGTCTGTTGCCCACCCACATTGTTTTGCAATTTCATATTTCCTTATGCAATGACTTGGAGGTTCAAGCTGGATCCTGCCCTGGCTCTGATGCCAGACAATAATACTTCCTGTTCAAACCTCATACCAAGTCCACAGCAGAGTCGTTTGGCTGAACAGTTAACACATGTGATGGAGCAAGAGTGATTCTGTATTTTGTTTTGATAGATGATCGATTTCTATTACCCTATCTCTTTAGTGAGTCATCTTTTAGAAGATCATTTCCTTCTAATACCATTCTTCTAATGATATCTTAGTCTTATGGATGTAAATCATATATGGTGAAATTCTTTGCCTGAACATTTATGAAGCTAAGCTTGTGGCCATTTTCTGCTTGCTTCTCATGGGCCTAGTTTTCTCTGTAAATATATTTTTATTTGAACTCAATCACACTACAATCTACTTCTCCATCATGGAAAAGAGTTAGTCTGCTGTGAACTGCAACTTGTTTTGATAGCTGGTAACTTTGAACTAAAGGGACATTACTGTTATCAAAACAGCAACTAGCTTTTCTTGGAAGTAAAGACTGACATGGTCTTTTTTTTTCCCAGTTTTTCTGACTGAGGTCGTATCCCTTGACTACAGACATATTCTCTGTGCTTTACTGAAGCCTTCTGTGTTTTAAATCTCACAAGCCAACTATAGAAAGACCAGAATCTCAGTCACAGTCCTCAAAAGGGGAGAGTCTGGGGCATTGGAAGGCCATAAATTCAACCATGGTTGTGATAATTGAAAACAATCTTAATTCCTAATCTTGGAATGAAAATATCTGAATTTCAGACCCAGTACGATTTTTGAGATTCTCTATATTTTAGATAGGGTAGAGAGATATACACATATACTTTCAACTTGAGCCATATGGAACAACATTGGTTTTTTGTTTGTTTTGTTTGTTTGTTTGTTTTAATTTTACTAGGGGAAAAAAGTCTGCAAAAGCATTTTAACTGAGAAATTTAGCAAACATGAAAAGTCAATTAAATTTTTCCTATGAAGATTCTGGCAAATCCATATTCTAGATTTTCCTGTAATATTCTCAAAATTAGAAATCAAAATCGGGTCAGACATTAACAGTAGTCAATCAAACTCTGGAGCAAAAGTGGCCCCATTGATCCTGACATCTTCCCCTTTAAAAAACAATATATATATGTATACATACATATATATATATTTATATATATATCCAGAATGGAATTGCTATACCATTGCTGCCAGTGCACTTGTTTTAGTAGTGATAGGTCCCTATGCTTTAGAGCACAGTGATATTATCTACTGTCAACTCTTGGCTAAATTAACAACCTAATCATCTTGCTGTACTTATCCTCACCTATTGAAAGAGGATTTGTGAGGGTCACATGTTAAACATGGCATATTGACACAATGTATTCATCCTCTATTCTTCCTGGAGTCTTTCCAAAAATTGCATTAAAGAAAAAAAAGTGTATCAAGTCAAAGGACAAAGCATATAGGAGACTTCAATGGATGAAACATTTCCACCAAGTTTCAGATGAAAAGTATAGTTGAGGGGTTGAGGGCTGAGTGAGGATGCTATAACTGAAAGCACAGTTATCTGCACTTTGGAGTATCTGAGAGAGTTAAATTTATTCAGTCTAAAGAAATCTCAAGAGGCCTGTAGGCACCAGATTTGGTAGAAGGAGAAGGGTTTAGGCCCAAGGTTGAGAATAAGAGAACAGAAGTTTATAAAACAAAACAAAACAAATATTATCCATTTAGCCAGATAACTTCCAACCTCCTCACAATCCCCAGGAGACCAGAGTTTTATTCTCTGTAGACTGTTCCAGGAAAGGCTCCATGTATGCTTCGTACATCAGAGGACTTCAGTGAGGTAAGAAGCATATTGCACATCCCTGAGTCACTTCCTCAAGATGCATCGTCCCCCGGGGGAACACCAAGCATTGGTCATATGCCAATGCTCTCATTACCAAGAACTAAAGAGAAAATATTTGTCTCTATAAGGCTTTCTTAGTGGATAAAAGGACCCTGCTTTCCTCTAAGTCCCACATACCGGGGATTCCTGCAAACAAAAAAAGGTTTGATATAACAAGTAGGGAAAAAAAAAAAAAAGGCATAACCAAATACCTATTTCTTTGGTTGCCCATTATACATATGTTTCCTTCTTCCTATTCTTACCTTCCCCTCAAGAGGAGTTACCACTCTATTAATTTAAATGCCCATTCACAAGCCCAAATGCATCTATTCCTCCTTAAAAGGAGGCAGCCCATAGTCTGATGCCTTATTGAATTATTCCAAGTGCAGGATTTCTTATTGCCTTAAGCAGGCAGCACTTACTGGAGCTTATTATCCCATTGGAAAATCATTTTCATATTCCTATGGAAGCTGAAACCTTGGTCATCTTGAATGTATAAAGTTATTTTAGTCTTCCATCAACTTTTAAAAGAAGTGTAATAGTACAGAAAGAACCCCCAGAGATGACATGGTTTTCATCCACATGTCTCCCAGAGTCTGCAGGATAGGAGAAAGTCTATTCACCCTTGATGAACATATAAGGATCTTTCTATTCCATTGACCTCAGGAAGTTCATTTCAGTTGCGGAGCCCCCTTTCAAATCTGAAATATTACAGTGCTTTCCATTGAGGTCAGCAACTCTTCACCAATATATTTATGAAGACCTTGATGAAGATAACATCTTCTGAATTCTTTTACCAAACATGATTAGGATGGGTGAGTAGATCACAAATAACATAATTCTAAAAATAAATATATACATAAATAAATAATAAATAACTTAATTCCAGCAATTCTATCACTCAGAATCTTTGAATTCTTCCTCACACATTATGCCAGGGAATTTTGTCCATCTCAAACTTATTGATCATAAGCCACTTTTTAATCCAGGTCTTAGCCATTCAGCCAAGAAAACACCTTTATTGACTTGTTTGTTGAATTCAACCTGATCTAATGTCTTCCTTTCTTGTTATCTCAGAATATCTTTCCATACATCTTTTCAAAATTTAAAAAAAAAAAAAAAGTTTTCCAGGTCTTCCAAATCCTTTGGGATTAAAATCTTCTCTTAGTTTAACTTTGAATCTGGCCTCCATTTATATTACCTTCCCCAATCATGGCATTAAGTTTGCAGATGTTGAGGTGTAGAGAAGACTTTAGAAGAAATGACTTCTCTTGCCTGGAAAAAAAAAAAAAAACAATAACTTTATTATCTTCCATACAAGGGTGAGATAGTCTTACCAGATGGCTATAGCTGTAAGTAAGAGTTAGGGTTCAGGGTATATCAAGGGTTCAGGGTATATCAAGGCATTCGGATTCTCCCATATCATTCAATATACTCTATTCATATTTTTTATCCTTTCTCAATCTAAATTCACTTTCATAGGGAGACCTGATATTATTGTGAACACAAATGAATGCATTTAACAATCTGCATTTTCTATCCAGCTAGGCTATCATTGAAAATAGAAGGAGAGATTAAAAGCTTCCAGGACAAACAAAAACTGAAAGAATTTGCAAATATCAAATTTTGTTTTGATTTTCAACACTGCAGCTATAAAAGAAGATAAATTCTTAATGGTGATAGAAAGTTCCCAGTTTTAAGAACTTAACTAAGTTTTAGTTCATAACTTGAGTCAAGAATTTTGATCTTTGACTTATTCCTTCTCTTTTTTTCTTTTTTTTAATTAAATTTTTAAAAAAATTTTTTATAAACATATAATGTATTTTTATCCCCAGGGATACAGGTCTGTGAATCGCCAGGTTTACACACTTCACAGCACTCACCATAGCACATACCCTCCCCAATGTCCATAACCCCACCCTCCTCTTCCAGCCCCCCTCCCCCCAGCAATCCTCAGTTTGTTTTGTGAGATTAAGAGTCACTTATGGTTTGTCTCCCTCCAAATCCCATCTTGTTTCATTTATTCTTTTCCTACCCTATTTCTTCTCTATCTTAACTCATTTCCATTAGAAGTAAACACCCTTCCCCACATCCTTGAAATTGCATGATCTTAATTCTGTTCTATTATTACATTAAAGTGATAATCTCAGAAACATGCCTTTGGTGGATACCGCATTAATGGTAACCACAGATGGAAACTGGTTGTTTTACCATTGCATGTCAATAGTTTACCAGATAATGATTGGGCAGTAACTGAATTTTTCATTGCCTTCAACACCAGTTTAATCAGAGATAAGATTGTCTTGGCCCTAAGGCTTTGAGGCCAATGACACACTTACTGGTATGTTTTACTGGTATAGAAAGTACTGGTAGTAATTTCTATACAAGTTAGATCCTTGATTATAAAAAATTGAAACTAATTTTGGCTAATAGGTGGTTCCAAAATCAAACGAATAGGTTATTAGTACTTCAGATAGGTTATTCAGTACTTCAGGAATGCTAGAGTATCAGGAGCAGGAAATGATAGGAAGCAAGAAAAAGTTCACAGGCAAGAAAAGAACCAAGGGGGGCACCTGGTGGCTCAGTGGGTTAAAGCCCCTGCCTTTGGCTCAAGTCATGATCCCAGGGTCCTGGGACGGAGCCCCGCATCGGGCTCTCTGCTTGGCCGGGAGCCTACTTCCCTTGCTCTCTCTCTGCCTGTCTTTCTGCCTACTTGTGATCTCTCTCTGTCAAATAACTAAATAAAATCTTTTTTTTTTAAATTTTTTATTTTTTATAAACATATGTTTTTATCCCCAGGGGTACAGGTCTGTGAATCACCAGGTTTACACACTTCACAGCACTCACCAAAGCACATACCCTCCCCAGTGTCCATAATCCCACCCCCTTCTCCCAAACCCCCTCCCCCCAGCAACCCTCAGTTTGTTTTGTGAGATTAAGAGTCACTTATGGTTTGTCTCCCTCCCAATCCCATCTTGTTTCAGGTAGGAGAAGAATAAAAGAACTAAATAAAATCTTAAAAAAAAAAAAAAAGAAAAAAGAAAAACTCTAACTCTCATCACAGTTATGTATAAATGCTTTTCCTAAACCAATCCTTTTCCTACAACCCTCTTTATTATTTCTATTGAGTAATTGACCAACAAATTTAAAAGTTGATAAGTTGTATTTAGTATTTACAGACTACAGGTATCATTTTAAGTTTTAAATATTTTAAAAATTGAAAAAATACCTAAAGATTCTAAATATTTGCTCATTTCTCATTTGAAAAAACACCAAACTTAATTCCTTTCAGGCAATGGCTATTCTCACTATCCATGATGCATCCTGTTTTATTCTCCTGTGTAGTAGGATATACTGTATCTGCTTCTAATATCAGAGTAACAAATCATTCATTATATTTTTTTATATGTTTGTGTGTTTGTCTTTCTTCTCATCTAGAATGAGTCCACTCATATTCTACACAGGACTACACAGTTACAACTATAGTTGGTTTATAGCAGATGATCAATATGTATTTGCTGAATTTGAATAACTAATAACCACTTTGCTTTGTAATTTAGTTGTCTAAATCACATCCCTAGAGAGAATGAATTGGACATAAATATAGTTCAGGAAAAAATGTGAAGAGAAATTCATTAAGATTTCATCAAGGATTGTGTACAGTTCAGAAAAGAGAATCTCCTGCCACAAGGTTGGTGAACTAAAAGTGTAGATTTCCAAAAGCTGCTCAGCAGGAACTTTTTTAAAACTGAAAATTCAGCCTTGATTTTGTAAAATAGGGCAGTGATTTCATTTTTCTGAGTTTGCTTTTCTCTTATGTCTGCAAGGGAAGTGGGGATTGAAATCATTTGTTATATCTTGTCATGTTACAAAAATTAATTTCACCTGTTTCTTATTACTCTTTTAATGTGGCTATTAGGAAATTTTAAATTACCTACATGGATTTCATTATATTTCTATCAGACAGTACTGCTCTAGAGGATTAAGCATGGTGTTTTGCATGTAATATGCAAAGTAGAGTATTTCCAAATATAGTACTACAAATGAAAGAAGGTTAGGTTGGATGCTTATTATCTTTAATTACATACATACTCAATGTCTATAGCTGCATAAACTTCTGATAATCAAATTTTCCTGTAATAGATATTTATTTATGCATACCTATATGTATAATATACAGGCACAGATGCACATTTACAACACAACATACACTCACAATTTAACCATTCCATCACCATCTATATATATGTAATAATACAGTATGTTGCTAAACATTAGTTGTTCAGGCTCTAAAGAATATAGATATTATCTGCCACTTAACTGATCCTTGAAAGTTATTTTATTTCTTCAGATACACTTTAGTTGCCTCATCTGTAAGCTGGGAAAAATGATTTTACTTCATCGTATGGTTGTTAGAAGTAGTAAATGAAATTATTCTCAGTACAGCGGCTGGTAAGGGAATAAGAACTTAATGAATTTTAGCTGTCATTATTATAAGTAATGTATGATGTATTCTAGGATGTATTCTAGGATTGGACTCTATTGTTCTGATTATGGGCTGTTTCAAAACTGAAACATATGGAGGATAAGCATTTTATAAACTAAGACATAGTATTTTACAATTTCTACTTAATTATGCGCTTTTATCATCCTTATATGTGAGCTGGTTACAACAGGAAATAGGGCTATTTCAATTTCATTAAGAAAAACCAAACACCTGGGCATGGAGTTACTCATAAATACAGCTTACCGATCTGTATTTCCTGATGATACATTCTATCCTTCTGCCACTATATGATCATGATTTTTTTCATAGATAAAATGTGTTCCCTCTTAACTTTGGAATACTTTCCTCTTTCAATTACAAGGCTTTCTCATGTTTCCAAGATACATTTTAATTTCCAAGATAAAATTTAATTACTTCCGCTCTTAATTTTCTGGAAGTCTTAACATTTTCTTGGGGTCTTAAGACCTTGAATGAATTAGCAAAGAACTTAGGGGGTGTTCATTTGGAATGTAGGCAGAAAGACATCTTATAAAAGTAAAGTTTCACTAAGGCAGAAATACTACCTGAACTTTAAATCCTCAGGCAGGCATGTAACAAATTAGCATTTGCTTAAAGAATAGAAATTATTTGCGGGGGAGGAGTCAAGATGGCGGAGAAGTAGCAGGCTGAGACTACTTCAGCTAGCCAGAGATCAGCTAGATAGCTTATCTAAAGATCGCAAACACCTGAAAATCCATCGGCAGATCCAAGAGAAGAAGAACAGCAATTCTGGAAACAGAAAAACAACCACTTTCTGAAAGGTAGGACGGCGGAGAAGTGAATCCAAAGCGACGGGAAGATAGACCCCGGGGGGAGGGGCCGGCTCCCGGCAAGCGGCGGAGCAACGGCGCACAAAATCAGGACTTTTAAAAGTCTGTTCCGCTAAGGGACACCGCTCCAGAGGCTAAACCGGGGCGAAGCCCACGCGGGGTCAGCGTGGCCTCAGGTCCCGCAGGGTCACAGAAGGATCGGGGGTGTCTGAGTGTCGCAGAGCTTGCGGGTACTGGAACGGGAAAGCCGGCTACAGAGACAGAGCCGACAGTAAGCTCACAGCTCGGTGTAACCTTGAACCGGTCGCAGGCTTGGTGTGCTCGGAGCGCGGCCGGAGGTCAGGCAGACGGGAGTAACTGGGCGCTGTTCTCTGAGGGCGCACTGAGGAGTGGGGCCCTGGGCTCTTGGCTCCTCTGGGCCGGAGACCAGGAGGCCGCCATTTGTATTCCCCGTCCTCCAGAACTCTACGGAAAGTGCTCAGGGAACAAAAGCTCCTGAAAGCAAACCCGAGCGGATTACTCACCCCAGCCCCTGATAAGGGCGGTGCAATTCCGCCTGGGGCAAAGACACTTGAGAATCACTACACCAGGCCCCTCCCCCAGAAGATCAACAAGAAATCCAGCCGAGACCAAGTTCACCTACCAAGGAGTGCGGTTTCAATATGGAGAGCAGCAGAACTCCAGAGGAGGAGAAAGCAAAGCACGGAACTCACGGCTTTTTCCCTGTGATTATTTTTTAGTCTTGCAGTTAATTTAAACTTTTTTCTTTTTCATTTTTTTTTTTTTCTTGCCTTCTGGTTAAATTTTTTTTTTTAACTTTTACCTTTTTCTTTTTTAATGTTTTTTAACTAGTTTATCTAATATATATATTTTTTCTTTTTTATATTTTTCTTATTTGTTTTCTTTTTTTTTGAATTCTTTTCTTTTTTTTTCTTTTTTCTTTCTTTATTTTTTTCTTTCTTCCTTTTTGAACCTCTTTTCTCCCCTTTCTCCCCCCCCACGATTTGGGATCTCTTCTAATTTGGTTAAAGCATATTTTCCTGGGGTTGTTGCCACCCTTTTAGTATTTTACTTGCTCCTTCATATACTCTTATCTGGACAAAATGACAAGACGGAAAAATTAAACGCAAAAAAAAGAACAAGAGGCAGTACCGAAGGCTAGGGACCTAATCAATACAGACATTGGTAATATGTCAGATCTAGAGTTCAGAATGACAATTATCAAGGTTCTAGCCGGGCTCGAAAAAGGCATGGAAGATATTAGAGAAACCCTCTCGAGAGATATAAAAGCCCTTTCTGGAGAAATAAAAGAACTAAAATCTAACCAAGTTGAAATAAAAAAAGCTATTAATGAGGTGCAATCAAAAATGGAGGCTCTCACTGCTAGGATAAATGAGGCAGAAGAAAGAATTAGTGATATAGAAGACCAAATGACAGAGAATAAAGAAGCTGAGCAAAAGAGGGACAAACAGCTACCGGACCACGAGGGGAGAATTCGAGAGATAAGTGACACCATAAGACGAAACAACATTAGAATAATTGGGATTCCAGAAGAAGAAGAAAGAGAGAGGGGAGCAGAAGGTATACTGGAGAGAATTATTGGGGAGAATTTCCCCAATATGGCAAAGGGAACGAGCATCAAAATTCAGGAGGTTCAGAGAACGCCCCTCATAATCAATAAGAATAGGCCCACACCCCGTCACCTAATAGTAAAATTTACAAGTCTCAGTGACAAAGAGAAAATCCTGAAAGCAGCCCGGGAAAAGAAGTCTGTAACATACAATGGTAAAAATATTAGATTGGCAGCTGACTTATCCACAGAGACCTGGCAGGCCAGAAAGAGCTGGCATGATATTTTCAGAGCACTAAACGAGAAAAACATGCAGCCAAGAATACTATATCCAGCTAGGCTATCATTGAAAATAGAAGGAGAGATTAAAAGCTTCCAGGACAAACAAAAACTGAAAGAATTTGCAAACACCAAACCAGCTCTACAGGAAATATTGAAAGGGCTCCTCTAAGCAAAGAGAGAGCCCACAAGTGGTAGATCAGAAAGGAACAGAGACCATATACAGTAACAGTCACCTTACAGGCAATACAATGGCACTAAATTCATATCTCTCAATAGTTACCCTGAATGTTAATGGGCTAAATGCCCCTGTCAAAAGACACAGGCTATCAGAATGGATAAAAAAACAAAACCCATCTATATGTTGCCTCCAAGAAACTCATTTTAAGCCCGAAGACACCTCCAGATTTAAAGTGAGGGGGTGGAAAAGAATTTACCATGCTAATGGACATCAGAAGAAAGCAGGAGTGGCAATCCTTATATCAGATCAATTAGATTTTAAGCCAAAGACTATAATAAGAGATAAGGAAGGACACTATATCATACTCAAAGGGTCTGTCCAACAAGAAGATTTAACAATTTTAAATATCTATGCCCCCAACGTGGGAGCAGCCAACTATATAAACCAATTAATAACAAAATCAAAGAAACACATCAACAATAATACAATAATAGTAGGGGACTTTAACACTCCCCTCACTGAAATGTCATCCAAGCAAAAGATCAGCAAGGAAATAAAGGCCTTAAACGACACACTGGACCAGATGGACATCACAGATATATTCAGAACATTTCATCCCAAAGCAACAGAATACACATTCTTCTCTAGTGCACATGGAACATTCTCCAGAATAGATCACATCCTCGGTCCTAAATCAGAACTCAACCGGTATCAAAAGATTGGGATCATTCCCTGCATGTTTTCAGACCACAATGCTCTAAAGCTAGAACTCAACCACAAAAGGAAGTTTGGAAAGAACCCAAATACATGGAGACTAAACAGCATCCTTCTAAAGAATGAATGGGTCAACCGGGAAATTAAAGAAGAATTGAAAAAAATCATGGAAACAAATGATAATGAAAATACAATGGTTCAAAATCTGTGGGACACAACAAAGGCAGTCCTGAGAGGAAAATATATAGCGGTACAAGCCTTTCTCAAGAAACAAGAAAGGTCTCAGGTACACAACCTAACCCTACACCTAAAGGAGCTGGAGAAAGAACAAGAAAGAAACCCTAAGCCCAGCAGGAGGAGAGAAATCATAAAGATCAGAGCAGAAATCAATGAAATAGAAACCAAAAAAACAATAGAACAAATCAACGAAACTAGGAGCTGGTTCTTTGAAAGAATTAATAAAATTGATAAACCCCTGGCCCGACTTATCAAAAAGAAAAGAGAAAGGACCCAAATAAACAAAATCATGAATGAAAGAGGAGAGATCACAACTAACACCAAAGAAATACAAACTATTATAAGAACATACTATGAGCAACTCTACGCCAACAAATTTGACAATCTGGAAGAAATGGATGCATTCCTAGAAACATATAAACTACCACAACTGAGCCAGGAAGAAATAGAAAGCCTGAACAGACCCATAACCAGTAAGGAGATTGAAACAGTCATTAAAAATCTCCAAACAAACAAAAGCCCAGGGCCAGACGGCTTCCCAGGGGAATTCTACCAAACATTTAAAGAAGAACTAATTCCTATTCTCCTGAAACTGTTCCAAAAAATAGAAATGGAAGGAAAACTTCCAAACTCATTTTATGAGGCCAGTATCACCTTGATCCCAAAACCAGACAAGGATCCCATCAAAAAAGAGAGCTATAGACCAATATCCTTGATGAACACAGATGCGAAAATACTCAACAAAATACTAGCCAATAGGATTCCACAGTACATTAAAAGGATTATTCACCACGACCAAGTGGGATTTATTCCAGGGCTGCAAGTTTGGTTCAACATCCGCAAATCAGTCAATGTGATACAACACATCAATAAAAGAAAGAACAAGAACCATATGATACTCTCAATAGATGCTGAAAAAGCATTTGACAAAGTACAGCATCCCTTCCTGATCAAAACTCTTCAAAGTGTAGGGATAGAGGGCACATACCTCAATATCATCAAAGCCATCTATGAAAAACCCACCGCAAATATCATTCTCAATGGAGAAAAACTGAAAGCTTTTCCGCTAAGGTCAGGAACACGGCAAGGATGTCCATTATCACCACTGCTATTCAACTTAGTACTAGAGGTCCTAGCCTCAGCAATCAGACAACAAAAGGAAATTAAAGGCATCCAAATCGGCAAAGAAGAAGTCAAATTATCACTCTTCGCAGATGATATGATACTATATGTGTAAAACCCAAAAGACTCCACTCCAAAACTGCTAGAACTTATACCGGAATTCAGTAAAGTGTCAGGATATAAAATCAATGCACAGAAATCAGTTGCATTTCTCTATACCAACAGCAAGACAGAAGAAAGAGAAATTAAGGAGTCAATCCCATTTACAATTGCACCCAAAACCATAAGATACCTAGGAATAAACCTAACCAAAGAGGCACAGAATCTATACTCAGAAAACTATAAAGTACTCATGAAAGAAATTGAGAAGACACAAAGAAATGGAAAAATGTTCCATGCTCCTGGATTGGAAGAATAAATATTGTGAAAATGTCTATGCTACCTAAAGCAATCTACACATTTAATGCAATTCCTATCAAAGTACCATCCATCTTTTTCAAAGAAATGGAACAAGTAATTCTAAAATTTATATGGAACCAGAAAAGACCTCGAATAGCCAAAGGGATATTGAAAAAGAAAGCCAACGTTGGTGGCATCACAATTCCGGACTTCCAGCTCTATTACAAAGCTGTCATCATCAAGACAGCATGGTACTGGCACAAAAACAGACACATAGATCAATGGAATGGAATAGAGAGCCCAGAAATAGACCCTCAACTCTATGGTCAACTAATCTTCGACAAAGCAGGAAAGAATGTCCAATGGAAAAAAGACAGCCTCTTCAATAAATGGGGCTGGGAAAATTGGACAGCCACATGCAGAAAAATGAAATTGGACCATTTCCTTACACCACACACAAAAATAGACTCAAAATGGATGAAGGACCTCAATGTGCGAAAGGAATCCATCAAAATCCTTGAAGAGAACACAGGCAGCAACCTCTTCAACCTCAGCCGCAGCAACATCTTCCTAGGAACAACGCCAAAGGCAAGGGAAGCAAGGGCAAAAATGAACTATTGGGATTTCATCAAGATCAAAAGCTTTTGCACAGCAAAGGAAACAGTTAACAAAATCAAGACAACTGACAGAATGGGAGAAGATATTTGCAAACGACATATCAGATAAAGGACTAGTGTCCAGAATCTATAAAGAACTTAGCAAACTCAACACCCAAAGAACAAATAATCCAATCAAGAAATGGGCAGAGGACATGAACAGACATTTCTGCAAAGAAGACATCCAGATGGCCAACAGACACATGAAAAAGTGCTCCATATCACTCGGCATCAGGGAAATACAAATCAAAACCACAATGAGATATCACCTCACACCAGTCAGAATGGCTAAAATAAACAAGTCAGGAAATGACAGATGCTGGCGAGGATGCGGAGAAAGGGGAACCCTCCTACACTGTTGGTGGGAATGCAAGCTGGTGCAGCCACTCTGGAAAACAGCATGGAGGTTCCTCAAAATGTTGAAAATAGATCTGCCCTATGACCCAGCAATTGCACTATTGGGTATTTACCCTAAAGATACAAACGTAGTGATCCAAAGGGGCACGTGCACCCGAATGTTTATAGCAGCAATGTCCACAATAGCCAAACTATGGAAAGAACCTAGATGTCCATCAACAGATGAATGGATCAAGAAGATGTGGTATATATACACAACGGAATACTATGCAGCCATCAAAAGAAATGAAATCTTGCCATTTGCGACAACATGAATGGAACTAGAGCGTATCATGCTTAGCGAAATAAGTCAAGCAGAGAAAGACAACTATCATATGATCTCCCTGATATGAGGAAGTGGTGATGCAACATGGGGGCTTAAGTGGGTAGGAGAAGAATCAATGAAACAAGATGGGATTGGGAGGGAGACAAACCATAAGTGACTCTTAATCTCACAAAACAAACTGAGGGTTGCTGGGGGGAGGGGGTTTGGGAGAATGGTGTGGGATTATGGACATTGGGGAGGGTATGTGCTTTGGTGAGTGCTGTGAAGTGTGTAAACCTGGTGATTCACAGACCTGTACCCCTGGGGATAAAAATATATGTTTATAAAAAATAAAAATTAAAATAATTTAAAAAAAAATAAAATAAACAATTAAAAAAGAAAGAATAGAAATTATTTGCAACTTATTTTTTTTCTTTTTATTTGATGTGTAACTGGAAAAACAAACTCTGAGAAAATTACATAAAAGAAAAATGTTTTAAGAAATGACCCAAGAAAATGTAGCAAATAAATGCATAAATACAAATGGACTTAGTAGTTGTGTATCAGTGTATTTGATGTACAGATTTATGCCATAGTCCCAAAAGCTGTTCCATTTCTACCTCCTCAGGGTCTTCTTTGTCAATGCCATTCCCTTCATTCCTGCGACTGACTCAATTTTAAAAGCTCATCATCTCTTCCTTGAACTATTCAATTCAAAACACTTTTGTCAAATGTGCAGTTAATTCTGATGGTCCCATGGGAGATACAGATAAGCGTAGAAGGCTACTGAACCCAAAGAATTCACAGTCAATAAAGAGACACAGAGCCAACTGGTGGTGATGTAAGTCAGGTTGTGTTTAGGGCTACAATAAAGATATAATAAAGTGTTACGGAAGAATGGTAGAGGGAAATTGTTCTGCCTGGGGAGATTTGGGGAAATTGCTCACAAGTTTAAATCAGTCCTTAATTATTTTGAACTGGGGCTTAACTATTACAATAGTCTCCAAACTAGTTTCATTTGCCAGCATCTATCACCTGGCCAAGTTACCCCCTTGCATTGCTCCCAGGAATCTTCCTAAAACTTCCTAAAACTAAAATCAATATATGCCACCTTATCTCCTGAAAAACTTTCTAGGGTTGTCTACAACCTCAATGGAAAAACTAAAAGGAGACTCCTCAGCATGGAATAGGATTTGCACCTAGTATCTTTGTCTCATCTAGAATTAAACATTTGCTGACAGCACCTAGCTGAGACATCACTGGGACTCATCCCCCTCTGCAGGCAACTACCTCACCCACAGGTGTACTCTTCCATGGAGTTCCCAGCTGCCAATAACTGACTGATGACTAGACTATAAAGGACTGGCCCAACTACCTCAATTTAGCCCCGCTCTGCAGAGTTCTGGCATCAGCACTTCTGGCATCAGCACTTCCTGGAACGTTGGTTATGTCCTCCGTGACTGCTGCACAGGTCAGTTTCTCTTTACTTTTCTTCATTTTTTTTTTTTCCCTGTAAATCTTTCACCTGCAACTTCACTGTTTCGGCACCTGTTTCTCCAGATAAACTACAAGAAACTAAGTCATTACTAAGAACAAGTCATGGACGGCAGGCTCCAGAGTCAGACTGCCGATTTGTAAATCCTTTCTAAATCCTTCTCTTCAGAATTACCCTCTCTCATATACCTCGTGTGTCCTCTATTTCAGCACTCTTTGTACTGTTTGCAGTACCATGTGTTCATCTATTTGTCTTCCTTGTAGTCATGCACCATTTTCTATTTCCCTCTTTACCTACTAATACTTAAAACTGTATGTGGTACACTTAACTTTCTCAACAAAAGTTTAGGGATTTGATGAATAATTAGCTCACATGTTAAAGCATATCTGTGAAATGGCTGGGAGTAAACTTTACACCAATTCCCCAGCACTTTGCCTTTTAGCATTTCCTTCTGGATCTCTCTTCCCAGAGGTATCCGTTCTCTTCACTTTATTGTCTCCCATGTCAGTGTTTGCTCTCAAGGCAAAGCCTGAAGTTTTGTCATGGCATGCAAGACTTTTTCAGACCTGGAAAAAAAAAAAAGCGATTAGTAAATTCTTTTCCTGACTTAACACTCTAACCTCAAATTCAGCCACAAGGACTATTCGCCATGTGCTAAAGGTCTCGACATTTCTGTCCCCAAATTCCTCAATCTGGCTGCCTTCTTTTTTTTTTTTTAATATTTCATTTATTTATTTGACAGACAGAGATCATAGATAGGCAGAGAGACAGGCGTAGAGAGAAGGGGGAAGCAGGCTCCCTGCTGAGCAGAGAGCCCGACGTGGGGCTTGATCCCAGGACCCTGAGATCATGACCCGAGTGAAGGCAGAGGCTTAACCCACTGAGCCACCCAGGGACCCCCTGGCTGCCTTCTTTTCTGCACCCTGGAATCTTTCATTGAACTCCACTCAAATGACAGCTCTTTCACAAAGCTACCCCTAATGATACCAAACAGAATTAATTTCTTCTACATTCTCTTTTCATCCATAACACTCAATGTCTAATAAGTCACTTACCTTGCATGTATATTAGCTGTGCTACAAAATGTCACCTATATTTATACAGCACATAATAAACCATAGAAAAGAAACTTACGATTAGTAAATAGATTGATGGCTGCACTTTCTCTTGGCCTCTCCTTTGTCCTTCTACACCTCTATTATTGTTCTTGTGATGCTTAGTCATTGTTAATTTATGGTCCATCTTCTTCATTAAACTGTCAGCACCTTGAGGCAGGATCTTCTATCTCTGTTTTTAGAGTGTCTGGCCCATAGTAAAGGCTCATAATTTCTTGGTAAAAATCTGCCAGCCCCACCAAACTGTGAGGCCGTATTATGTGCCTGCTTTCTTTATGGCTATATCCCCAGAATCTCACATAGTGCTCAGAACAGCACAGACATGTAATATGTTTTTGTCTAATAAATTAATATATCCTAGCTTTTGTCAAATAGGATCTGTGTTTTAGATATTGTCTGTATTCAATTCTTTCCTTGATAGTAAAGCTATCTGAATGCAAAAATTGATTCTTCCCTCCTTAAACTTCCCACCTTGAATACCATTATCGGCTTTTAATGCAGAAGTGTCCAATTAGAGTTGATTTTCTATATGAAATAAATGTCCAAAAATTACAAAGTCCTAAATAGAGCTAAATTCTGATAATAGATTGTCAGACTTGGCAAACAAATAGTTTGGAGCAGAGAAAAAGAAGCTCTTAAATAATATCACTTAGCCTGACATGAAACATTGATTGGGTAACCGAAATGACCTTCTAAAATGAACGGACTACAATGATTATTAATACAGTTTCACAATCATACCAAACTGAACTGGCAAGGGAGAAAAATAGAAGAGAATCACACAATTCATGGCATAATGAAAATCATATTTTTCCTTCTCTAATTACTTGGTGGTGGTTTACAACTTCAGAACTGATTTCTCATAAAATTGCAAATAAACACTTCCCATTCTAGTGGTCTCCCCCACCCCACTTGCCACAAACCCTCTTCCTAGGAGACATCCCAAGAACTCCTACTCTTTACCACTTTCAGACTATGAACTACAAATATCTGTGGTTGTCTACACAGTCTCAAAAGAACAAAACAAGCAAGCTAAAAAATGCACTAATTTAAGAAAAATCTTTCATCTTCTACAAAGTGGAGATAATAACACATTGATCATAAATTCTTCCAGTCAGATGCTTTTTTTTTATAATGTGAGGACCCAATTCTTATTAGCCTCCTCATTTTAAAAGACCAGATCCCAAACCTATGTGTTTAGCTGCGCTGTAGAATGTTATCAATATTCATATAGCATCTACTAATCAAAAAGGAAAATTCAGTGACCATAAAATACTGCAAAAAAATGCATATTCTCTTGACCTCTCCTCAGTTCTTTAATGTCCTATGTATATCTCTATTAGTATTATAATGTTTAGTAAATGTTTATTTCTGGTCTTTTCCAATAGATGATCAGTTTCTTGAAGACTTGCATGGTTTTTTTTTTTTTAATTTTTAAAATTTATTTTTAGTGTAACAGTATTCATTGTTTTTGCACCACACCCAGTGCTCCATGAAATCCATGCCCTCTCCAATACCACCTGGTTCCCCCAGCCTCCCACCCCCCCACCCTATCAAACCCCTCAGATTGTTTTTCAGAATCCATAGTCTTTCATGGTTCACCTCCCCTTTGAATTTCCATCAGCTCCCTTCTCTCCATCTCCCCTTGTCCTCCATGCTATTTGTTATGCTCCACAAATACGTGAAACCATATGATAATTGACTCTCTCTGCTTGACTTATTTCACTCAACATAATCTCCTCCAGTCCCGTCCATGTTGCTACAAAAGTTGGGTATTCATCCTTTCTGATGGAGGCATAATACTCCATAGTGTATATGGACCACATCTTCCTTATCCATTTGTCCGTTGAAGGGCATCTTGGTTCTTTCTACAGTTTGGCGACCATGGCCATTGCTCCTATAAACATTGGGGTACAGATGGCCCTTCTTTTCACTCCATCTGTATCTTTGGGGTAAATACCCAGGAGTGCAATTGCAGGGTCATAGGGAAGCTCTAGTTTTAATTTCTTGAGGAATCTCTACACTGTTCTCCAAAGAGGCTGCACCAGCTTGCATTCCCACCAACAGTGGAAGAGGGTTCCCCTTTCTCCACATCCCCTCCAACACATGTTGTTTCCTGTCTTGTTAATTTTGGCCATTCTAACTGGTGTAAGGTGATATCTCAATGTGGTTTTCATTTGAATCTCCCTGATGGCTAGTGATGATGAACATTTTTTCATGTGTCTGATAGCCATTTGTATGTCTTGATTGGAGAAGTGTCTGTTCATATCTTCTGCCCATTTTTCGATATGATTCTCTGTTTTGTGTGTGTTGAGTTTGAGGAGTTCATTATAGATCCTGGATATCAACCTTTTGTCTGTACTGTCATTTGCAAATATTTTCTCCCATTCCGGGGGTTGCCTCTTTGTTTTTTTGACTGTTTCCTTTGCTGTGCAGAAGCTTTTGATTTTGATGAAGTCCCAAAAGTTCATTTTCACTTTTGTTTCCTTTGTCTTTGGAGACGTATCTTGAAAGAAGTTGCTGTGGCTGATATCAAAGAGGTTACTGCCTATGTTCTCCTCTAGGATTCTGATGGATTCCTGTCTCATGTTGAGGTCTTTTATCCATTTTGAGTTTATTTTTGTATACGGTATAAGAGAATGGTCGAGTTTCATTCTTCTACATATAGCTGCCCAGTTTTCCCAGCACCATTTATTGAAGAGACTGGTTTTTTTTCCACTATATATTTTTTCCTGTTTTGTCGAAGATTATTTGACCATAGAGTTGAGGATCCATATCTGGGCTCTCTACTCTGTTCCACTAGTCTATGTGTCTATTTTTATGCCAGTACCATGCTGTCTTGGTGATCACAGCTTTGTTGTAAAGCTTGAAATCAGGTAACGTGATGCCCCCAGTTTTATTTTTGTTTTTCAACATTTCCTTCATGATTCAGTGTCTCTTCTGATTCCATACAAATTTTTGGATTATTTGCTCCAGCTCTTTGAAAAATACTGGTGGAATTTTGATTGGAATGGCATTAAAAGTATAGATTGCTCTAGGCAGTATAGACATTTTAACAATGTTTATTCTTCCGATCCAAGAGCATGGAATGGTCTATCTTTTTGTGTCTTCAATTTCTTTCATGAGTGTTCTGTAGTTCCTCAAGTATAGTTCTTTTAGCTCTTTGGTTAGGTTTATTCCCAGGTATCTTATGGTTCTTGGTGCTATAGTAAATGGAATCGATTCTCTAATTTCCCTTTCTGTATTTTCATTGTTAGTGTATAAGAAAGCCACTGATTTCTGTACATTAACTTTGTATCCTGCCACGTTGCTGAATTGCTGTATGAGTTCTAGTAGTTTGGGGGTGGAGTCTTTTGGGTTTTCCATATAAAGAATCATGTCATCTGCAAAGAGAGAGTTTGACTTCTTCATTGCCAATTTGGATTGTTTATTTCTTTTATTTCTCTTTGTCATCTGATTGCTGTTGCTAGGACTTCTAATACTATGTTGAACAAGAGTGGTGAGAGTGGACATCCTTGTGGTGTTCCTGATCTCAACAGAAAGGCTGCAGGCTTTTTCCCATTGAGGATGATATTTGCTGTGGGTCTTTCATAGATTTATGAAGTTCAGGAATGTTCCCTCTATTCCTGTACTTTGAAGAGTTTTAATCAGGAATGGATGCCGGATTTTGTCAAATGCTTTTTCTGCATCAATTGAGAGGACCATGTGGTTCTTCTCTCTTCCCGTATTAATTTGTTCTATCACATTGATCGATTTGTGAATGTTGAACCATCCTTGTAGCCCAGGGATGAATCCCACCTGGTCATGGTGGATAATCTTTTTAATGTGCTGTTGGATCCTGTTTGCTAGGATCTTGTTGAGAATCTTAGCATCCATATTCATCAGTGATATTGGTCTGAAATTCTCCTTTTGGTAGGGTCTTTGCCTGGTTTGGGGATCAGAGTAATGCTGGCTTCATAGTCTGGAAGTTTTCTTTCTGCTTCAATTTTTTGAAACAGCTTCAGGAGAATAGGTGTTATTTCTTCTTTGAAAGTTTGGTAGAATTCCCCAGGGAATCCGTCAGGACCTGGGCTCTTGTTTTTTGGGAGGTTTTTGATCACTGCTTCAATCTCATTACTAGATATCGGTCTATTCAGGTTGTCAATTTCTTCCTAGTTCAATTTTGGGAGTTTATAATTTTCCAGGAATGCATCCATTTCATCTAGGTTGCTTAGCTTATTGGCATATTACTGTTGATAAAAACTTCTGATGATTCTTTCTACCTCCTTGGTAGATATATACAGAACATTCCACCCTAAAACAACAGAATATTCATTCTTCTCAAGTGCACATGGAACCTTCTCAAGAATAGACAACATACTGGGTCACAAATCAGGACTCAGCCGATACCAAAAGACTGAGATTATTCCCTGCACATTCTCAGATCACAATGCTTTGAAACTGGAGCTCAATCATAAGGAAAAGTTTGGAAGGTGTTAGTTGTGATCTCTTTCTTTTCATTCATAATTTTATGAATTTGGGCTTTCTCTTTTCTTTTGGATTAGTGTGGCCAATAGTTTATCTATCTTATGGATTCTTTCAAAAAACGAGCTTCTAGTTTCATTGATATGTTCTACTGTATCTCTGGTTTCACCCTCATTGATCTCAGCTCTAATTTTGATTATTTCCCTTATTTGTGGAGTTGGTTTATTTGTTGTTGATTCTCCAGTTCTTTAAGGTGTAGAGACAGCTGGTGTGTTCTGGATTTTTCAGTTTTTCTGAGGGAGGCTTGGATGGCTATGTATTTCTCCCTTAGGACCACCTTTGCTGTATCCCATAGGTTTTGGACTGAAGTGTCTTCATTCTTATTGGTTTCCATGAATTGTTTCAGTTTTTCTTTGATCTGGTTGATCCAAGTGTTCTTAAGCAAGATAGTCTTTAGCTTCCAGGTATTTGAGTTCCTTCTGAACTTTTCCTTATGATTGAGCTCCAGTTTCAAAGCATTGTGATCTGAGAATGTGCAGGGAATAATCTCAGTCTTTTGGTATCGGCTGAGTCCTGATTTGTGACCCAGTATGTTGTCTATTCTTGAGAAGGTTCCATGTGCACTTGAGAAGAATGAATATTCTGTTGTTTTAGGGTGGAATGTTCTGTATATATCTATGAGGTCCATCTGGTCAAATGTGTCATTCAATGCTCTTGTTTATTGATTTTCTGCTTCGATGATCTATTTCTGAGAGGTGTGTTAATATCCTACTATTAATGTATTCATATCAATATGACTATCTTGATTAACAGTTTTCTTATGTAATTGGCTGCTCCCATATTGGGGGCATAGATATTTACAATTGTTAGATTATCTTGGTGGACAGTCCCTTTAAGAATGATGTAGTGTCCTTTTGTATCTCTGACTATAGTCTTTAGTTTAAAATCTAATTTGTCTGATAAGAGAATCACTACCCCAGCCTTCTTTTGAGGCCCATTGGCATGAAAGATGCTTCTCCATCCCTTCACTTTCAGTCTGGGTGTACCTTTAGGTTCAAAATGGGTCTCTTGTAGACAACATATGGATGGGTCCTGTCGTTTTATCCAATCTGCAACCCTGTGCCATTTTATGGGTGCATTTAGGCCATTCACATTGAGAGTGATTATTGATAGATACATTTTTATTGACATCGTGTTACCTTTGAAGTCTTTCTTTCTGTAGATTGTCTCTATATTTCTGTTCAATGCTATTCTTAGGATTTTTCCTCTTTTATAGAACCCCCCCTTAATAGTTCCTGCAGTGCTGGCTTGGTGGTTGCATAGTCTTTTAAGCCTTGCCGGTCTTGGAAACTCTTTATCTCTCCATCCATTTTGAATGTCAGTCTTGCTGGATAAAGTATTCTTGGCTGCGTGTTCTTATTTAGTGCCCTGAATATATCTTGCCAGCCCTTTCTGGCTTGCCAGGTCTCTGTGGACAGGTCTGACGTTATTCTGATGGGCTTTCCTCTGTAAGTAAGAAGCCTCTTTGTCCTAGCAGCTTTCAAGAGATTATATCTACAATTATGATTCCTCAATTTGACTATCAGGTGCCTTGATGTTTTTTTGGAATCTATAATCTTGGGTGGGGACCGTTCGGCCTCTAGTACATGAACACTGGTTCCATTCGTGAGATTGGGAAAATTTTCATGAAGAACTTGTTCCACTATATCTTCTAGACTTCTTTCTTTCTCCTCCCCTTCAGGGATTCCAATAATTCTGACATTGGAATGTTTCATGGCATCATTTATTTCCCTGATTCTGTTTTCGTGGCTTCTAAGCTGTTTGTTCAAGGCTTCCTCCTGATCCTTTCTGTTTGTCCTCCAGATCACTAATTCTATCTTCTGTCTCAGTTACCCTAGCTTTGAGAGAATTTAGATTAGATTGGAGCTCATTGAGAGCATTGTGAACCTCATCCCTGGTAGCTTTCAGCTCTTACCTAACATTGTGAACATCATCCCTGGTCACTTTCAGTTCAGCCCTAATCAATTCCGTTTGGTCATCCATGGCTTTCTCCAACCTACCTATTGCCTGGATAATTGTTAACCTGAATTCTCTTTCCAACATATTGTCTATGTTGATAGCCATTAGCTCTGTTGCAGAAGGTCCATCCTCTGATTTTTCTTCTGTTGGGCATTCCTCCTCCTAGTCATTTTGGTGAGAGAAGACTGAACGGATGTAGCTGGATGTATTGACCTTGGTGCAGTCAAGGTACACCCTGGAATGCTTCTGAGCAATCAGGGTTCCCCACCCAAATGAGAGAAAAAAGAAAGAGAAAGAGATACAGGAAAAAAAAGGGAAGATAAAAGAGATGTTTCAGCCCAAATTGGCCCCAAGGTAAGATTTATGAAGTATACAAGCAAAAACAGACAAACAAAAAGATTAAAGTATATGACAAGAGAAAAAAAACCATATATATACATATTATATATACATATATATGTAATATAAAAGCAAATAAAGGAAGAACCTCATCAAAAAGAACCCCAAGTGTAAGATTTATATACTATCAGGACAAACACAAAAACAGAAACACTGGTGGAAGAAAAAGATGGGAGAGTGGTTATAAATTCTCAGTGTGGGCAAGGAAGTTTGTTTTGATTCTTCCCGGATATATCTTGATATCTTTGTTAAAGGACTCAACTTTCCTAAGATAAAGGGGGATTAAGAATTGGTTTACCTATAGGGGTAGTATTGATTGGGGAAATGGGATTACCTTGAAGTTTAACTCTATATGAATATTAGAAAATAAAAATAAAAAATGAATAAACTAGACTAAACTAAACTAAAATTTTAAATGAAATTTAAAAGATAGAAATGTGAAAGAAAAACACAGGTATTTGTATCAAAGTTCAGGTTAGAATGTTGTTTGATGTACTGGACATATCATTGTGATGGTAAATAGGTTAAAAAATTACCTAAAAAAAAAAAAAATGAGCCAGAATAGTGGGAACGAGTTAAAAATGAAAGTTGTCCTATGAAGTAGTGATGGTTGTTCTCTTTTAGTCTTTTTTTTTTTTTTCTTTCCTGGTTGGTTTTTCTGTGGGAGGGGCCTGCCACATGGGTTTTCAGTCAATGATCTTCCCTGAGTTAAGTCCTCCCGCCCCCCTCAAGGGGGTGGGCTCTGAGGAAACCGGTTTTTTCATGCTTTTGTTCTCTGGAGGTTTTTATGTTTGTTTACTTTTTTTTTTTTTTTCCTCTTGCCTTGACCGCTTTTGATGGTTTTTGTAGGTTTAGAGGAAAGCAAACTGCACCCTGACCTCCCTCTCAGAGAGAAACCTCAGTCTGCTCTCCTGTGGGTGCTGCAGAGCCCATATAAATTCCCCCTTGGCCACTGGCAGAGCAGGTTCTGAGTTGCGGTCCCTGGGGACGCAGGATCTTCTGCTTGTACCCAAAACCACAGCAGCGGCGGCTATTTGGGCAGCTCCAGACTACTAGAGAGGTTCCAAGCAGCGATTGCACACTGAGGTTTTCCCACTGGCCCGGGCTGTGGTCCCTCTGGGGGGCACCCAGAGTGCCTGGTCCCTCTGGGTCTAAGAGCGCCAGGCTTGCAGGCACCTCTCTCAGGGGAGGTTGTGGGTCACACACTCGTCTCAGGCTCTGAGAGCAGGGTGCCGGTCCGAGAGCACCAGGTTGGGCCTTTGTGCACCTCTCTCGGGAAAGTATTCTCTGGCTCTGAAACAATGGCACACGTCTAAGAGCATTGGATGGGCCTTCGAGCACCTCTCTCAGGGGAGGGTGAGGGGCATGTGTGTCTCAGGCTCTGTTACCACCGCTCTTGGCATTCTGCTGTCTGGTGAGGTTCCCAGCCCCTCACAGGAGCCAGACCCCACGCATTCTTGAGTGCACTGGCCGCTCAGGGACCAAGACCTGGTTTCTCTGCCGCACTCTCTGGCTCAGCACCAGGGGAGGCTGTCCTGGGTCCAGGGACTTAAGCCCCTGTCCCAATTCCCACAACTTCCCCCCCACCCCACAATTCTTTGTTTTTTTTGAGTGCTTTCAACCAGTCTCCAAGTTAATGCTGGTCTCCAGATGCAGGCACTCTTGTATTAGGGATATTACTTTCCAATGGGTCACCTCTGGTGGCTCCCTCCCCCTTTTGTTTATCTTCAGATATCAGTCTGAAGTTCCCACTCCACTTTACCTGCCCACTGGCATCTTCTGCCCCTGTAGAGATCCAGATGTGTCTAATTCTGATCTCAGACTGATTTCATGGGTGATCAGAGTTCTTTGGTAGGTAATCAGCTCACTTTAGGGTACAGGTTGAAAAGGCACCTCCTCCTACTTCCCTGCCATTTTGTCTCCCCTCACTTGCATAGTTTTCTACATGTGCATCTGTATTTTCTCTAACTGTATCCTGAGTGCTAAGTCTATGACAATAACTTTGTCAATTTAATCCATCAATGAAATTATTTGGTATATAGTACTACAGACCTCATACATTTGGATCATGAGGACAGATCTTGATTAACTTGAACCATTTTTAATTTTGCTAAAGCACACACAGCTGAATACTAATAGGTCATCACTATTAAAATACAATCTCCTTATATTCTGCTATAGTATAAACAAAAGGCAAAGAACTATAAATAGAGTGAGGACTAGTTGAGTGAAGACCCAGTTAATGCAGCATTTAGCCCAAAGTATCCTCTAAACTCCATAAACAACCATTTAAAAGCATCCTCCTTATGAAGTGAAGCAAAATTTTAAGACCATATAAACCTATAATTTTAGGTCTGATAGAGAATGTATTATGAGTGACCCCTTGAAAGTCAGAACAGTAATCTGCTTCTGACCTTCAAAGTCCATCAGATTCTGCAAACAAGAACCAGATTATTGGGAACTTTTTTTTTTTTTGTAATTTTATTTTTTTTCAGTGTTCCAAGATTCATTGTTTATGCACCACAGCAAGTGCTCCTTGTAATACATGCCCTTCTTAATACCCACCACCAGGCTCACCCAACTGCCTACTCCCTCTCCTCCAAAACCTCAGTTTGTTTCTCAGATCAGTCTTTCATGGTTCATCTCTCCCTCCAGTTTCCCCCAACTCCCTTCTCTCCAACTTCTAATGTCCTCCATGTGAAACCATATGATAATTAGCTCTCTCTGCTTGACTTATTTCACTCAGCATAATCTCCTCCAGTCCCATCCATGTTGATACAAAAGTTGGGTATTCATCCTTTCTGATGGAAGCATAATACTCCATTGTATATATGGACCATATCTTTATCCATTCATCTGTTGAAGGGCATCTTGGCTCCTCCCACAGTTTGGCGACTGTGTCTTTTGTAAGTTTTACAATGCTTGTGATCACTTTTTCACATAAATTGCCCTTTTTGTTTATCAGGATGGGTGGTCATTCTGATGGAGGTCCAGAACCAAGATAGGAATGGTGACCAGGAAAGCCTGAGGGCACTATATTAGCAAAACTTACAGAATAATCTATGGATTCTATAAGCAGTATACATGTATGCATTATTTAATCAAAACAACTCTGACATAGGACACTACTATTCCTATTTTGCAGATGATAAAACTGAAGGACAAAGGTTAAGAGACATGACCAAGGTGACATAACTGGCTACGTAGCAGTAGCTTGGAACCAAGTGGTAACAGGCTGGAATTGCTAGTTTTCTGGGACTTTTTTCTTTATTCTGGAGAATGACAGAATCTCTAGCACAGAGTTGCCACTCCGTGGTTGGTAGATAGGACATATAGGACTTTCTAGCTACAACACTATCAGTCAGTTGACAAGGTAAGTAGGATTTTGGACTCACAAAATACTTGGGCTCACAAAATTATAAGAGGCAGGTACTGTTTTTCTTAGCAAGGAAGGAGTCAGTGTGAGGGATAATAAAACTGGAGGGTTCAGAGTTAGACATAGTAGACTGTAGAATTAAAAGCCCCCAAAGGGCCCTATCAGGAGATACAACTTAAAATTCATCTTTGAAAAGGTTGTCATCAAAACAGAGGCAAAGAACCAGGGAAAAGTTCCAATAAGGACAGAGAAGGGTAACTTTTAATCTTTTTTAAGCCAAAAAAAAAAAATTAGATTTTTTAAAAATATTTTAATATTAAATAAATTTTTTAACATTTAATAATGTCCAATAAGGACAGAGAAGGGTAACTTTTAATCTTTTTTAAGCCAAAAAAAGAATTAGATTTTTTTTTAATATTAGAATCACTTTTCCTAAAGTATAGATAGGGAAGCTGTCCTGGATTCAATAAAGGACTGACATGGGAAGGATATAAATGTCCACTCATATCACCGAGATGATTTTAAAGAGTAGTTCTAAAGGTCTTTAACCAAGGTTTTGAAGTTTTAAAAATTGGTAACATTCATGTGAACAAAAATGGGTTTTTGAAAATGGGTATTTCCTGTGTATGAGCTATATGATAGATTTTATGCTTAAAAGTGAAAGGTTACAAAATACATTTGACTATTACATCCTACATATTCAGGCTTGGTCATTCACATAAGACTATCTTTTATGTACATTTTTTATTTCCTTATTCATGAGAGATCTGGTTATATGAACTCTTCTATCCATGGGCAATTACTATACTTAAAGTCTTGCTGTGTAGACCCATCATGGTATATGGGTTTTTCACACTGGAAGGAAATTATACAAGGGGAAGATTGTGACCAAGAATTGAAAAGTTATGTGAACCAAACCAAATTGTAGAGAGCTGTATAAATTTCCAGAGTGGAAGCAAAAGATAAATGCCAGATTCCAACCACACATGGTTGTGAAAATTTTCAAAGGAAAATTCCAAGAAGCCAAAATTCTACTGTTTCCTTTGTAGTTGTTTGAAAATAAAGCAACCAGCTGGGATCCCTTTTATTTGCACATCTGAAAGTATGCAGCAGTGTGGCAATGGTTTTCTAAAATGAATAAATAATGTGCTTTTTGGAATCATTGAATCATAGATTTTGAAGAGTTCCTAAGAGGATATCCTCCTATTTTCAAGTGAAATTGCACCTTGGCAATCTTAAAGAAATTATTTTTTAAAAACATGCAGTAAAGTCTAAAATTCTGAGTATATTATAAATGCCTCCAGAATTATAAGAGCAACTTCCTGAGTGCCAATATCAGATAATAAGCATTTTACATAACTGTTTGAAGATCCTCACAACAATATCTCAGTGAGTTATTATCTCCATTTTACAAAATAGAACATGTGTTTTGGAGAACTCAAGCAATTTGTACCTCAAACTTGACAGTCACTAGGGGCCAAAATTCAGAATCTCTGGTTCCAGCAAGTTGGAGCTCTTCTCGCCACATTCCCACTAATCTTCATTGGAGAGACCCCAAGTTCATCATGCTGCATTTTAGATGGTCAAAATACCATCAGAATGGCAGGAGAATATACTTTTTTCCATTTGTCAATCTAGATATCTGCTGACATAATCTCATTTGACTATACATTCTCTCTAAAGTTTATGTAAACTTAGGGTCTCTATTGATATAATCTTAGTAATGGTTTATAACTCAAAATGTGAAGTGAGATTAAAAGTTGTACCTCTGCTTTGAAAAAGATGTAACTTTTTGGTATTTCAAGATTTTTAACCCATTAAGTGTTTACTTAAATTCCAGCTAAACATACAGGGTAATATTAGTTTTAGGTGTGTAATAAAGGGACTTAACACTTCCATACATCACCCAATGCTCATCACAAGTGTTCTTAATTCCCATCACCTATTTAATCCATCTCCTGACCCACCTCCTCTCTGTTACATAGTTAAACTCCTCCTCCTCTCTGTCTATAGTTAAAAAGAGGTAAACCAAGCAAGAATCTCATTTTGATTTTTGTATCCTACATTGTGTGTTTTGGTGAACTGGATTATCCTCATTTCTTCACTTGCTCATGTGATCTTACAGTATATTATAGGAAGAGAATGCCCTCCATCCCATCCCACACACACATCCCATTAATCTTGGGCTTTGCTATATGACTTGTTTTAGCCAGTGCAGTATAACTGGCTATGACTAAAGGTTATAAATGTGTCTGATTCGGCTTCTTGCACTCCTATTCTCTGCGATGAAAAGAATATACCTGGGGTACTCTAATCCAAAAAGAACATGAAGCCATGTCTCTACAGCCTAAAGCAGACAAATGAATAAGAAAATTCAATGCTTGTTGTAAGCCACAGAGTTTGCAGGCTTTCATACAACACTATCATAGCAATGGCTAACTAATGCAATAATGGTGTGGTCTAACTGGTTACAGAGCTCAAGGACACTGGTACTTCTGGTGAACCCACCAATAATCCAATTTGTATAACAAGCTATAGAATACAACTTTTAAAAGGTTGTATTTTTAAAAAATTAAAAAATAAAAAGGTTTTACTTTAGAGAAAGCATGAGAATGTGAGCGTGAAGAGTGTGAGAGTGGTGGGCGGAGGGGCAGAGGGGGAAGAAGGGGGAAAGAACCCCAAGCATATTCTGTGCTGAGCATGAAGCTAGATGCAGGGTTCCATGCCCCAACCCTGAGATCACACTCCAGCCGAAACCAAAAGTCTGCTAAAACAACCGAACCACACTGTGTCCCTTGGAATACAATTTTTTAAGGACTTGGGAATAACAGATTTTCACTCCAGGCCACTCAAAGAATGAAACCTTACAATAAACTGGTAGGTACTAGTTCAGAAGGCACCTAGAAAGATTGGACCTCTTGAGGTAGGAATAAGTTGCAAGAGGAGAGTGGTCACAGTAGAATCCTTGAAATAAGGCAAAAGCCACCTAGGATCCATGTAAGAGAAAAGCTGGAACCACACAGGTTATAATAGGGAAGGGCACTACAAGCTATGGCTGGAATCCCTTAATCTAAAGGCGAAATGATCACTCTTCGATAATAGCGCAGCTCTTAGGTATTTCCCTTTGGTTGCCGTGGCCCAGAGAAAGAAATAAAAATAGAATAGGAAAAGATTCATTAAAATACAGAGAATGATACCAGTTTTATTTTTAAATCTGGAGGAACACTGGAGATCCATACTCTTAATTTCATAGTCCATAAACAAATCCAAAGAAGGTAGACATGTTGCCAAATTTGCCCAGGATCTTAACAGTGAAGGTAGATTGAGAGCCTATTCGGCTAATTATTCAACTGGGTTCTCCTGTTGCTACTCATAAGCAGGTAATACTATATTTCTAGCACCTCAAAATCATTTGTATTAAGTATCTGAGTGTTTCTGTTTAGTTAGGGATCATGTTAGTGAATTCAGTTTATAACTGATATTAATAGATTTCAGGAAGACTGATAATCAGTTATCCTCAAAATCATTAAACATTTTACTAACTTCTTTTTTTAGCAGAGTTTAGATAACTTTATTTTGTAACATTTGATATATATGTAAGAATGTATATAACATTCATATCATGAAGCAAAATAGTTAAAATACCTAGGGTCTCCTTCCCAACACATCCATGTAACCACTATTCTGAATTTTATGTTTAACATGCATTATATTTTATGCTTTTATTATATGTGTATATGTATATATGAATCTATACTTGCTTGGCTTGAACTTCACAAAGGTGATATAAGACTGTACTTCATCTTTTAAAACTCCTTTTTCTACAGTCAAATCATGTTCTATGTATGGTTGTTCTTTTTCACTGCTTTATAATATTTAATAAATACAGCATAATTAAATTTGTTTTCCTCTCCATAGATACTTGCATTGTTTTCCTTCATTATTACAAATTTTTCCGTAAAAAAAAATCCTGTATCCTTGGTGAACGTAAATGAGTTTCTCAGGTTTATATATCCAGAAGTGGACTTGGCTGGTTGCATGTGCAAAAACCCATGTTCCCAGTGGTTGTGCCAATATGCTCTTCCAGAGCAGTGTGTGAGAACTCAGAACATCTGGCATCCCGTGGCTTAAATTTTTGGCAATGCAGATGTTAAGTTGTATCTCATGTATATTTTATTTGCATTTTCCTGATTTCTAATGATACACATCTTTTCATAAGCTTTTCTATTTTAAACTTTTCTCTTGAGATTTCCCTTTGAAATGTCTGTACGTGTCTTTTTATCTCTATTGGAATTTTGTTAACTTTTAGTAACCTGTAACATTTCTTTACATAGTTGATGCCAATTCATTTGGAGAAGGGGCGGGGCCTGCAACGTCGGACAGAACGAGGGGACGCAACCGCTGGAGGAGCCGCTGCCGTGCCATGACCCGCCGTAACCAGCGCAAGCTCGCCCGCCAGAAGAATATGAAAAAGCAGAGCGACTCGGTTAAGGGAAAGCGCCGAGATAACGGGCTTTCTGCTGCCGCCCGCAAGCAGAGGGACTCGGAGATCATGCAGCAGAAGCAGAAAAAGGCAAACGAGAAGAAGGAGGCACCCAAGTAGCTTTGTGGCTTCGTGTCCAACCCTCTTGCCCTTCGCCTGTGTGCCTGGAGCCAGTCCCACCACGCTCGCGTTTTCTCCTGTAGTGCTCACAGGGCCCAGCACCGATGGCATTCCCTTTGCCCTGAGTCTGCAGCGGGTCCCTTTTGTGCTTCCTTCCCCTCAGGTAGCCTCTCTCCCCCTGGGCCACGCCTGGGGGTGAGGGGGTTACCCCTTCCCAGTGTTTTTTATTCCTGTAGGGCTCACCCCAAAGTATTAAAAGTAGCTTTGTAATTTAAAAAAAAAAATTGATATATTCTTCAGGTTTTTACTTGTTTTCACTCTTTTTGATGTCCTTTGATGAAAAGAAACTTAAAAGTGTGAAAATGATTGATTTTTAGTGATTTATGTGTTAACTTAAAAAACCTTTCATATGCTGAACTCCTAAAAAATAGTTGCCCTTACGTTAGCCTTTGAGAATTTTAAAGTTTTCCTTTTGCATTTTAAATTTTAATCCACTTGAGAATGGTTTTGTGTGTGCCATGTGCTCAGTCCCCCTAAAAAGATAAATATCTCCACACCATTAATTTGAATAGTCATATATTTCTATAGTGATCTATAAAGGCATTTCAATCAGACATCAAATTATCATAAATTTATGAATCTGTGATCTCTCTATACTATTCCATTGCTCAATGTTCCTATCCCTGTATTAACACCAGATTCTTCATATTCAAAAATCATTGCTTTCTAGTGAGTAAATCTATTTTATGCATTTCATTAGAGACAGTGGGCTAACTTTTGACCTTGCTCTTACATATGTACTTTCTAATAAATATGTCAAGCTTTTAAAAACATTTCAAAAATTCCAAATGGCATTGTACTTAAATATAAATTTTCAGAAAACTGACACATTTTTGGCACTGGATCTTTCCATAAGCATGGTTTTCTCTTTTAGTTCAGACATTTTCCATTTTATAACTGTCTCCACAAAAACCTGAAATACCAATATTTAGGTTTGTTCTTGGATACATATTTATTCTATAATGATACACTTTCATAAATTGTTTTCTGTTAGAAATGAAGTTTACTTTTGTACAGTTACTATACACAGCCAGCATTTCAAAACTCCATTACAAATTCTAACAGTTTGTCTTCAGATTCATTTGGGTTTTCCAAGTTGACAATAATGACCTGGAAATAAGGGTACTGTTGTTTCAATCTAATATCCATATTTTAAATCTATATTCTTTTTCTTAAAAGATTTTATTTATTTATTTGATAGAGATTACAAGTAGTCAGAGAGGCAGGCAAAGAGAGAGGAGGAAGCAGGCTCCCCGCTGAGCAGAGACCCTGATGAAGGGCTCCATCCCAGGACCCCGAGACCATGACTTGAGCTGAAGGCAGAGGCTTTAACCCACTGAGCCACCCAGGCTCAGTTAAATCTATTATCTTAACATGCTAGCTAGGACCCTCATTAAAACACTAAAAGAGGTTATACTCTTCTCTTGCTCTTGATTTCAGTGGGAATACCAACATTTAACCATTAAGAAGACTATTTGATGTAAGTTTGGGTAAGATGTTCTCTATTTCAACTTTGATAAGAATTTTTATCATTATGGAATACTTACCTACATTGAAAGGATCCTATGGTTTTTCTCTTTAATCTGAAAAATGGTGAATGAAATCTATAGGTTTATTTTTAAAGCATTTATTTTTTTCCTTGAATAAACCTAACTTCATTATAGGTTATCTTTTTTATACATACCTGGTCAGACTCATTATTATGAGACTAGAGAATATTTTCCTTTCTCACCGTGTACTCTTCTAGTTTTGGTACCAAGGTTATACTGACCTCATTAAATGACTTGGGATTTATTTTTATTTTTCTCTAGTCTCTAGAAAAGATTGTGGGAATTATCTCTTCATTGTAACCTTAGTAAACTAGTCTATAAAATCATTTCAACCCAGTTTTTTTTCTTCATAGGAAGATTTATAACTATAAATTCAATTAGTTACTGACTAGAGGACAATTCAAGCTTTATATTTTCCTTTCAATCTGTTTTGGGATTGTTTTTCCAGGAATTCATCTAGTTTTATTCTATCAAACGTTTCCTATTAACTCGCCTGTGGAAATTTATTTTGAATTTTTACTTCGGTTAATGAGTTTTTAAAATCCAAAACATTTAACTTTTCTTTTTTACCTCCATCTCTTCAGAGTTTTGTTCCCCTAGTCTTTTATAAGAAATCACTTTTGCCATTGCTCATTCCTCCACTTTTCTTTACTGTAGCCATCATTCTGTCCTTCGGTTTATCCTTGGGTTTATTCTAGTCTTTTTCTTAATTTATATGTCTAATTCATTCAATGATAGCCTATTTTCCAAATTTTATGATTTTTATACTGTATGTTGCTCCCTATATACTCCTTTGCCTACATACTATAGATATGGATCTGTGGTAACATTGTCCCCATCCAGTTGCGTGTATTATATTTTATCATTTCCTTAATCTATGAATTAGCTGTATGACTTAATTTCCAATTTTAATAAATTTTAACAGTTGGAATAAATACAGATGGTGTTACAGCTGTTTGTATGCTATCAGGTTTTTGAGACTAAGCTTAAGTATTTTTTGTTTATTGACAGTGTTTAGTGTTGAAAGCTAGAAAACTGTTATTTTCTATTACAACGCTTTATTTTTGTAACTTATTTTTATTTTTAATTGAGGTATAGATTACATATTCCAGTTTCATGTGTACAACATAGTGACTTATAAAAAGTATAGTTATTATCTCACCATACAACTGTATTACAGTCTTACTGACTTTATTCCCTTGCTGTATTTCTCATCAGCATGTCATTTTATAACTCAAAGTTTGCACTTCCTAATTCTTTTCATTTATTTCACCTATCCTCTCCCACTCCCCTCCACTCTAATAACCACCAGTTCTCTGTATTTGAGTCTGTTTCTGGTTTTGGTTAGTTTGTTTCTTAGATGCCACATGTAAGTGAAATTTATATCTCATTTGTCTTTCTCTGACTTATTTCACTTAGCCTAATACTCTCTAGGTACATCTATATTGTTGAAAATGGCAAGATTTCATTCTTTTTTATGGCTGAGTAATATTTCTCTCTGTGCGTATGTGTGTGTATACCACAACTCCTTTATCCATTCATCTCCTGGACACTGACTGCTTCCATATCTTGGCTCTTGTAAATACTGCTGAAATCAATGTAGGGACAAATATAACTTTCTGAATCAGTGTTTTCACTTATTTGGGGTGTGTGTTGGGGGGTGGTAAATATCCAGAAGTAAAATTACTGGGTTGTGTGTTATTTCTATTTTTAATTCTTTATGGAACTTCCAATCTGTTTTCCATATGGGTTATACCAATTTATATCCCCACCAACAGTGCATGAGGTGTCCCTTTCTCCACACTTTTGCCAACACTTACCTACTTTTTCTCCTTTTGAGACATTTTGACTGGTGTGAATGATATCTCTTTGTTGTTTTAACTTGCATTTCCCTGATTAGTAATGCAGAGCAAATTTTATCTGGCCATCTGCATGTCTTTTTCAAAAAAATGTCTATTCAAGTTATCTCCCCATTTTTAAATTAGGTCATTTCTTTATGTAAATACCTCCTAATGTAATATCGGGTTGTACGGTAGTTCTGTTTTTAACTTTTTTGAGAAATCTCATACTTTTGTCCAGAGTTGCTGCACCATTTTGCTTTCCTACCAACAGTACTAGAGAGTTCTTTCTCCACATCCTCACCAACCTCTGCTTCCTGTGTTAATTTTAGCCATTGTGATAAGTGTGAGGTGATATTTCATTGTAATTTTGATTTATATTTCCCTGATCTGTGATGTTGAGCATCTTCTCCTGTGTCTGTTGGCCATCTGTATGTATTATTTGGAAAAATGTCTAAAAAAAAAAAAAGAAAAATGTCTATTCATGTCATATGCCCTTTTTTAAAATTATTCCTTTTCAGGGGCTTGAATTTTGTAAGTTCTACATATGTTTTGGATTATCGGATAATGTCATTTGCATGATGAGGGTTAAGGAGTACACGTGTGATGAGCACCAAGTGCATTGTATGAAAGTGTTGAATCACTATATTGTTCATGTAAAGCTAATATTATGTTGTATATTAACTAACTGGAATTTGAATAGAAACTTAAAATAGATCCTTTTTTTGGAGTTGTAAAAGAACTTTGTATACTTTAGATATTCACATCTTACTAGAGTAATCATTTGCAAGTTATCTTCAGTCAGTAGGGTGCTTTTTGTTTATTGATATTTTCCTTCACTGTGCAAAGCTGTTTGGTTTGATGCGTCTCAATAGCTTATTTTTGCTTCTGTTTCCCCACCTGGGGAGACCAAACCTGAAAAATATTGCTAAGGCTGATGTCCAAGAGTTTACTACTTGTCCAAGAGTTTACTGCTTATGCTTTCTTCTTGGAGTTATATGGTTTCAGGTCTTAAATTAGGTCTGAAATCCATTTTGAGTTCATTTTTGTGTATGGTGAGAAAGTAGTCCAGCTTTCATCTTTTGCACGTAGTTGTCTAGTTTTTCCAACTTTTTTTTATTAAAGATAGTCTTTCCCCATTGTATATTCTTCCTTTCTTTCTGATAGACTAATTGACCATAATTGCATGGGTCCACTTCTGGATGCTATTCTGTTCCATTGATCTATGGATCTGTTTTTGAGCCAGAACAATACTGTTTTGATTACCATAACTTTGTAGTAAAGTTTGAAATCTGGAATTGAGATAACTCCAGTTTTGTCATACTTAAGATTGTTTTGACTATTTGGGGTCTTTTGTGGTTCCATATCAATCTTAAGATTATGCTTTAGTTTTGTGAAAATAATACTGGTATTGTGATAGGAGCGACATTGAATCTGTAGATTGCTTTGAGTAGTACAGGCATTCTAACAATATTCTTCCAGCCTCTGAGCATGGTATAGATTTCATTTATTGTGTCCTCTTTAGTTTGCTTTATAAATAGCTTATTTTTAGAGTAAAGATTTTTACCTTCCTGTAGTTTACCTATATATTCTTTTTGGTGCAACTGTAAATACAGTGAATTTCATTTCTGCTAGCTCATTATTAGTATATAAAAACAAATTCTGTATATTTTTGTATCCTACAACTTTATGGAATTTAGCTCATTAGTTCTAATAATTTTCTTGTGACATCTTTAGGGTCTCTTTTATATAGTTTCAGGTCATTTGCAAATAGTAACAGTTTTACTTCCTTATTGATTTAGATGCCTTTGCCTTTTAATTTTTGTTGTATTTATATGGCTTGGACTTCTAGTACTATGTTGAAAGTGGTAAATGAATATCCTGGTCTCATTCCTATCTTAGAAGAAAAGCTTTCAGCTTTTCATTGTGTATAATGATAGCTGGTTTCTTATAAATGGCCTTTACCACATTGAGGTATATTCTTTTCTATACCCACTTTAAGCTTTATCATGAATGAATGTTGAATTTTTTTAATATTTTATTGATTTATTTGACAGACAGAGATTACAAGTAGGCAGAGAGGCAGGCAGAGAGAAGGGGGGGTGGGGAAACAGGCTCCTCACCAAGCAGAGAGCCTGATATGATCCCAGGACCCTGGGATCATAACCTGAGCCAAAGGCAGAGTCTTTAACCCACTGAGACACCCAGGCGCCCATGAATGTTGAATTTTGTCAAGCACTTTTTCATGCATCTATTGAGATATGTAATTTTTATCCTACATTTTGTTAAAGTGTTACATCCCATTGACTTTGTAAATATCAAACTATCTTTGCATCCTTGGAATAAACATCCTCGAAATAAATTCCACCTGATTGTGGTGAAAGATCACATTTTTCAATTCAGTTTGCTAATATTTTAAGGATTTTTGTATATATGTCCATTTTGGATATTAGTCTGTAAATTCTTTTGGTAGTATCTTTGGTATATATAACTGTGTGTGTGTGTGTGTGTACACACCATATATACATTGTGTGTGTACACACCATATATACATATGTACTACATATGCAGTACAATGTAGATATATATAATGTACTATACAGTAACTAACAGAATATAGTTATAAAAAGAAATTGACAGTAATAAAATAGGTGATTTTAACCCCATAGTCATGTCAATGGTTATATGATTCATATAGACAATAAGGAAAAGAGTGGCTTTGAAACATACCCTAGACCAGATGGATTAACATGTATACAGAACATTCTATCTAATAGAGGAAGATACCTTCAAATGTATATGGAACATTCTTCAGGATAGATCACCTGTTAGGATAAAAAAAACAAGTCTTAATAAATTTAAGATTAAAATCCTCTTAAGCATTAACTGTCAATTTCTCTGTTTTGACATTCGCTTTATGTAATTAAGTGCTCCAATATTAGGTGCATAGATATCTACAGTAATTCTATTCTCTTGTTAGATTGGTTCCTTTATCATTATGTAATGCCTTCATTGTCCCTTTATAGTCCTTTTATTAAAGTCTATTTTGTTTGCTAGAAGTATTGCCACCTGAATTTTTTTTTTTTTTTTGGCTTCTATTTGCATGCAATATTTTTCCATCCCTTCACTTTCAGTCTGTATATTTCTAGGCCTGAAGTGAGTCTCTCGTAGGCAGCATATAACATAGGCCTCTCCTCTCTCTCTTTTTTAATCCCTTCAGTCACCAAACATCTTTTGTTTTAAAGAATTTAATCTACATATGTTTAAAGTAGTTATTGATAGCTATATGTACTTTCCACTTAATTGTTTCCTAGTTTTCCTGTAGCTCTTTTCCTTTTGTTCTCTTCTCTTGTGGTAATTGGTTTTTTTTTTAAATTTTGAATTATTTTCTTCTTACTTTGTGTATCTATCACAGGTCTTAGATCTGTGGTTACAGTGAGGCTTATATAATATCCAGTATATATGGTAGTTCACATTGTTTGCTCCTCCTTCCATATTTTATATACATCATGCCATATTTGACCTCTATTTTGTGAATCCCTTAATAGTTTAGATATTTTTACCCTACTTGTCTTTTAGCCTATATACTAGCTTTATAAGAGATCTACCACTTATTATATATTTGTTTTTTGGTGACAAAATTTTTTCCTTACATAATTTCTGTACTTCTAACTATGGCTTCTTCTTCTCCACTGAAAGAATTCCCTTTAACATTTTTTCTTATAAAGCTGGTTTAGTGGTGATAAATGCCTTCAACTTCTGTCTAGGAAACTTTTTATCTTTCAATTCTGATGTTAACCTTCCTTGGTAAAGTATTCTTGGTTCTAGGTTTTTTTTTTCCTTTCAGCACTTTGAATATATCATGGCATTTTATTCTGGCCTACAAAATATATGCTGAAAAATCAGCTGACTGCTTTATAGGGTTTCCCTTTTGTATAATTGATTGCTTTTCTCTTGCTGCTTTTAAAATAATCTCTTTAATTTTTTGCCTTTTTAATTACTTCATATTTTGGTGTAGACCTCTTTTGGCTCACCTGATTTGAGGTTCTGTGTTTTCTTCCCTAGGTTAAGGAAGTTTTTAGCTATTTCTTTTTTTTTTTTTTTTTTTTTTTTACTTTATTTTATTTTATTTTTTTTTTATTTCCAGCATAACAGTATTCATTATTTTTGCACCACACCCCGTGCTCCATGCAATCCGTGCCCTCTATAATACCCACCACCTGGTACCCCAACCTCCCACCCCCCCGTCCCTTCAAAACCCTCAGATTGTTTTTCAGAGTCCATAGTCTCTCATGGTTCACCTCCCCTTCCAATTTCCCCCAACTCCCTTCTCCACTCTAAGTCCCCATGTCCTCCATGCTATTTGTTATGCTCCACAGTTTTTAGCTATTTCTTGATGTCTTCTCCTTTCTCTCCTTCTGAGATGCCTGTAATACAAATGTTACCATGCTTGATGTTGTTGCACAGATCCCTTCACATATCTTCATTTTTTTTTCTTCTTTCTATTCAGCTAGATAGCTTTCTACTATGCTATCTTCCAGATCACTGGTTCCTTTTTCTGCATCTTCTATCTAATGATTTCCTCCAGTGTATTTATTTCAATTATTCAACTCTGACGTGTTACCTTTAAGTTTTCACTGAGTTCATCCATTCTTAAAATCCAGTGAGTATCTTCATGACCATTATTTTGAACACTTTATCAGGTTTCCATTTTATTTAGCTCTTTTTGTGTGGTTTTGTCTGATCTTTTTTTGGATCATATTCCGATCTCCATGTTTTGTCTGTGTTACTATGTACTGGTACATCAGCTATGTTTTCTGGTATTGAAAGCTGTGGCCTTATGTAGAAGATGTCCTATGGTGCCCAATAGAACATTCACCCCTGGTCACCAGAGCCAGGTGCTTCAGAGTTGTCTCCTGTGTGCTTTTTTGTTTTGGGTAGACCAGAACTACTATGGACATGCTGGTTGGCAGGGCTGACCCTCAGCCCAACTATTTGCAATGACTGGATGCAATGGTTACATGTGTACTGGCAGACAAGGCTTCTCTGTGTGGTGGATGAGAGGCTCAACTATAGCTACTGCCAGCATGCTGGTGAGTGGGGTTATCTCCCCTCCCATAGCCCCCCAGGAATAGCTGGGGACAGAGAGATGCTGGTCCCGAATAAGGCTGCCTGCCAAGTATGGCATGGAAGGAGCTGTTCTGGAAGGGAGATCTGCCAGGATATGTGCTTTATGTAGGGCAAGTCTTCAGGAGAATAGTGAGACAAGCAAGTGGTGCTAGCAAGAAAGAGAGTGTCAGAACTGGTTCCTAGAAGTGTGTAGCCACTTAGGTTGAAAAAGAGCAAGGAAAATGGTATCCACTAGCACTTTCATTCCTGGAGAAAATTTCTATAGATTCCTGCCTCTGGTACATGTCCTAAAATTAGTTAACAAATACCCTTCACATAGACCCCAGGTGCTTTTTAAACAGCTGCTCTGTGTTGGGTCTCAGGCCAAGTGATATAGTATGTTAGCTCTTTAAGAGCACAGATTGGTTTCCTATCCCTCTCTGGCTCTCCTAGAGTTGAGTCCTACTAATTTTTAAATCTTATGCAGCTAAACCCTACAGATTTTTTTTCCAAATACAGACAAATGAGGTAGGGCATTGGTTCATCTTCCTAGTTCAGGATGCCTGGACCAGAAGTATCCAGGATGGTGCTTTATCTTCTTGTTCCTCATCTGTAATATAATTCCTACTTGTGGGTTACCATAATGGGGACTTGGCTCCTGACCTCATCTCTACTTTTTCTATCCTTACCAATATGCCTTATTTATGTCTCTGGCTGTGGGAAAGGAGTTCCGTTAATATCAGATCATTTTCAAAGTAAGTTATGTTACATGTAGTTGTTGCCTCAATGTGTCCTTGCGAGAAGCTCAGGATTCCCTTACTCCACCATCTTTCCCTGCTTTCTCTCCTGACTTTTTAAAGTTCCTCATGTGCTTGAATATATGTTCTCTGTTGATGACTAAATGATTTTATACATATATTTAGGTTTATCAATTAGGTTGTTCAACTCTTAATTTGTTTGACTTTGACAGAGTGTTCAAATTCTTCATAATGGTGATGTGCTTATTTATCCTCCATAAATTTCTAGCAAATACATTGACTCTTTTTTAACTTATGTAAGTTTAGAATTCTATTTTCCTGGTGAATTAAACTTTTTAATGTCCCATAACCACCTTTTCTATCACTGCTGATGCTTTTGGTTTTTCAGGATACTTTGTCTTAATATAGTTAGATCACTTCTTTATATCCTTTCACTTTTCACCTTGTGATAGTGTGTCTTAAATGTTTCTTCAGTTTATTTTTTTTTAAGTTTATTTATTTTATTAATCTCTGCACCCAACCTGAGGGTCAAACTCATGACCCCGAGATCAAGCGTCGCATGCTCTTCCAACTGAGCCAGCCAGGTACTCCTTTGCTTTACTTGTGTTTTGACTTGTAAACTTGTCTAATGAACTCTATTGTGTTCATTGATATGTTTGAACTCGTTTTTTACTATCTTTGTGTACTGTCACATTTTTTCCTATGCTTTTTCTTCTCTCACCTTTCTTAGATTTTTTTTCTCATTCCATGTTTCCTTCTCTTTGAGAAGTGTATCATCTAATTCTATTTTTTATGGCTACCCTTTGAAATATTACCATCAAAAGTTTAATATTGCAGTTTGCCACACGAACAATACAAGAACTAGATCATTTTTAACTATAGTGAAACTATTCCCAAGCTGTAGGTTAATTTTGTCTAGTATTTAAGTTCTTTTCATTTTTAATCTGAAAGAATTAGACCTTGTCATTTCATACAACGTTTGATTTATTTGCCATCCTTTTTGCATCTACATATTTTAAAAATCATTTTCTTTTTTGAAGTATGTTTTAGATATTCATTTAATAAAAATCTGTTGGCAGTCAGTTCTCTGCCTTAGTTCTTATGGAAAAAAAATTATTGGTAGACATTTCTTAGGCTTCACAATTCTACATTGGACCTGATTTTTTTAGCACATCGAAGGTCTGTTCCAGTCTAACTCTATATTGCTCGTTAAGTTTCATATCTGAATAATTGTTCTTTTTCAGATTTTTGTCCCTCTCTGCCTGCTAAAACCAACTTCTTTTGTTGAGGATATATTTCAGTTAAAAGTTACATTATAAAATTTGAGATTTATCAAATAGATACTAATGACATTTAAGCATTTATTACTGAGGCCTGACTGTGCATGTTGGAAGAGCCTTAGATGGTGTGATTTCAAGGTCATCAACACTGTTTCCATCTTCCCCATATGCTTTTCTATCTATTTTTGCTGAAAGTCCTACTCCTAGGTTTAAGTTCTGTTTTCCATGAAATTTTGGGATCTTTATTTTCTTACAGATACTTTGCCTTTCTTCAAAAAGACCTTTCCTAACCACCATTATCACCCCAGTACTTATTCAATATTTTCTTTTTTTTTCACTATTTTTATTTTTATTTAGTTGATTACTTATCACCATATCATCCTAATTCTCTGCACAGTACTTCCTGCTATTTGGAATCTTCTATTCATTTGCTGTCTTTTAAAAAAAAAAAAAAGATTTTATTTATTTTACAAAGAGAAGGCACACGTGCATAGGGGAAGGGGCAGAGGAGAAGCGGGTTCTGGGCTGAGCAGGGAGCCCAGTTCTGGGCTCTATCCCAGGAACCTGGGATCATGACCTGAGCGAAAGGCAAACATTTAACCAACTGAGCCACCCAGGTGCTCCTGTTTGCTGTCTTTCCACATGAAAATACAAAATCCACAAAAGCAAATACTCAGTATAATTCCAGGATTTAGAAAAATACTTAGTATACAAGAAGTTTTCAATAAATTTATCAAGCTACTGAACAAAATATAAACTCTGTATATTAAAGATATGTGTGTGTATTTATTTATTTATCTACTTGTCATGTTTTCATGGAAAAAGAGGTTATATTGACTATAACTACAAGCCCAAAATAGACACAAAAATTTAGGGAAAGCAAATACCTTAATCTGTCATTCATTGTATTAGATGAAAAGCAAGTCATCCTGAGTAAAGGCTATGGACTCTACAAACTTATGAGAGCACCTGTTAGAATTGTAAAGAAGGGACAAATATGAATGAACTACTGTATATAAAACTTCTTGCTCAAGACCAAGAGTTGAGGAACAAAAAAATTTTGAAGTGATCTAGAAATGACTGAAGAAATTTATATAAACCTGCCCTACTTTGAGCCTAGAAATTGCAATGTGAGCTAAAAGTATACTTACCTCCACTTTAGTGCATCTACTCCTATAGTATACTAAAAAGAGGCTACTGAATTCACCAGCGATCTAGGAAGCCAACATCAATAGCCCACCAATATTAGTGCAGAATATTAGTGCAGAATATTAGTGTAGCAGACAGAATATTAGTGCAGCAAATCACATCTATCTGATCAGTGTTAGAATCAGCTGAGCAGGTGATTACTAAATGTAGGAAGAAAAAGGCAGTTGTTTTTTAGACTCTCAAGATTTACCAGGAATTCATTAAACCAGCAGAGAGGGTTTTGAAAGCTATGGGTTTCCACAGATTCTATTCCCTTATGGTTACCATGACCTTATTTTCCCTTTAGGCTGGGAGGCCTTGGCAAACATTTGTTACATTCATGTTTTAAGAGAGTCTACCCTTTTTAATAATACATAACGATCCAAACAGCTGGGGTTCCTTCCTCCATAAAAGCTACAATAGTGTTGTTGTCTCTTCTTCCTTTACTAATTGCCTCATTATTGATGAGAAATGTCACCAGTAGATTGGATAAAGGTATCCTCCATCTTGCAGCTGTGTGCATGATCTCTGTTCTCATTAATAGTACTTGACCAAGGACTGTATCACCCAAGAAGGTCGGCCAACAGAGCATGGAACTTATCCCTCTAAACTGAATAATTCAACTTATATTTTTGGAAAAGGCAGTATTTTGTTATTGCAAAAGTCCTACAATTATACTTTTTTTCTAGGTTTATGAAGATAGAATTGACTTATAGCACTACATAAATTTAAGGTGTATAGCATAACTTGCTTTATACATGTTATGAAATATCACAATAAGTTAACATCCATCTCAGATATAAAAACCTTTCCTTGTGAGAAATGAGAGCTCTTAATTTAGCAACTCTTGAAAAACCATATAGCCATGCTAGCTGCAGTTGCTATGTTGTATGTTACATTGCTAGTACTTATAACTGAAATTTTATTCCATTTGAACACCTTCATCTGATTTCCCCTTTCCTTTTTTTGGAGTATGAATTTTTTTTTTTAACTCTACATAAAAGTAAGTTCATTATAGTGCTTCTTTCTTGAACTTCTTTTACTTAGCATAATGTCCTTCTGGTCCATCCACGTTGTCACAAATGGCAGGGTTTTCTTTTTTTATATTTGAATAATATTCACATATATACTACAGCTGGTTTATCCATTTATCTGTCAGTGGACACTTAGGTTGTTTCCACATCTTGGATATTATAAGATGGCTATGATCATGGTGGTGCAGATATCTTTGAAATAGTTCTTATTCCCTTCTTTTGGATGTATTCTCAGAAGAACTGCTGGATCATATCATAATTCTATTTTTAATTGCTTGAGGAATCTCAAGCAATCTCGGTTTTCTGTAGTGGCTGCACCAATTTATAGTCCCATAAACAGTGCACTCATGTTTCCTTTTCTCCACACCCTCACTAGTATTTATTCCTTGTCTTTTTGATGATAGCTATTCCAAAAGACCTGAGATAATATTTCATTGTGGTTTTGATCTGCATTCCCTTAATATTGGTAATGTTGAGCAGCTTTTCATGTGTCTGTTGGCTATCTGTATACTTTTTTTGAGAAAATGTTCAGGTTCTTTTTTAATTCTCTTTTGTTTTTCTATTGAGTTGTAGGAGTTGGATGTTAACCCCATTCTCTGATATGTTTTGTAAATTTTTCCATTATGTGTATTGTCTTTTTTATTTTGTTGATCCTTTCTTTTGCTGTGCAGAAGTCTTATAGTTTGATGTAGTTCTACTTATTTACTTTTCATTCTGTTGCTTGTACTTCTGGTGTTCCAAAAATTCATTGCTAAGGCCTCTCTCTGCGGGGAGGGTGTTTTTTCGTTGTTATATTATAAGAACTTTATGATTTTTAATCACTTGAATCTTTAATCCATTTTGAGGGTGTGTGTATGTATGTGTGTATCATAAGATAGGGGTCTGGTTTCTTTCCGTTATACTTTAAAGTGATACTAATCAGGATCTGAACAAAAATCAACCTATACTAAAACCATAAAACATTCTGTCTAATAGGACCTTCTGCCATTAAAATGATGTTTGAATTTGAAAATTATAGAAGAATATTTATAAACTGCTGACATGGTTCACTTCCCATCTTCTCTGGATCTCCACTGGATGTAGCACCTGAGTTTTCATTTTTCCTTACTGCAGGCCAATTTCAGATCTTAGGAGCTGGGAACAGCAGAGGTCCTTGGAAACTCTTTTCACTATTAAGACTAGTAGTCCAGTAGTCTAGTAGTAGTACCTAAATACCCTTCACCCTAAATACCCTTCTAAAATATCCTAAGAGTTCTGTTTGTTGCCATCACTGATATCCTACTGCTCCCATTCACTTCTATATCAACCTAATATACTGATTCACCAAGTCAAAAAACAGCTTATACAGCATACTGCATTTCTATGCTTCATATTTTTAAGTGAATATATTATACAAAGTGCAGTAGATGCTAGATTTGCAAAACTCAGATAAGGACACTTTTATATAACATCTGTGACACTTCCTATTTTCTCACATCTTAGGGAAAATGTGATACACATAAGGCCAAGTACTATAAGAAAGGGAATTATAAAAATAATATTGTATATTAATGTGTGGATAAAGTGATGATAATCTTAGCTATGTAGTTACACACTGTCAATGCAATTTAGAGTTTAAAATTAGCAGGGATTATAAAGACTGATAGTGCTATTGACTTAAAATTCATCTATAAAAAGATATCCTGCTTAGTGCTATTCTTTTGTTTGTGCAGTAACAGGCATTTTGAAATAGATCCCCTTTCTTCTCCTGAGTTGACCTGAAAATGTTTGGTTTGGTAGGCCACTAAAGCCATAAATGTACTCCTCTTAGTGGGTTTCTGTTAATGGGGATTGAATCTTTGAGGAAAAAAAAAAATGATAAAATCCAACCTTAGTGAGCAGATCAGAAAACGCAACGAGTTGATACTGTGCAGAGCAGTACCAAAGCTTTGTTATCTTTGATCATGAAAGACCATGATTAAGTAAACCTCAACCACCACGAAGTGTACTACTTGAATAGTTCTCTCATTTTCAGTCTACTCACTGTTACCAGCAAATTCCTCTTCAAACAGCCCCATGTTCTAACTTTAGGTTTTGAGACCAGTTGGATCTTAACAGCATTTTTGTATCTCAAGATGAGAAAGGACATAAATTCTACTTTTAGTTCTTCAGTTTTTAAAATGAGAGTGAAAGTACCTAAAGTAGTTGTTTTGCTGAACTCAAATCTACCACTTCACTGAACAGAAACCTATCTATTAAAACCAGAATTAGACTTGTAAGAACTACAAAGCAGAAGAAGCTATACTTAGAACTTGTATAAAAACACCTCAAATAACAGAATCAGTTTTGGTCAACCAGAAATGACAGGGTTCTTTAAGTGATAGCAAAAATTCAGTCTACTTAAATCATAAACAAAATGCATAGGAGTTTCTTATAGATATCCTATAAATAACAGAAAACAAAAGGAAATTATAAACTTTAAAATTGTCAGAGCCCTAAAGGTCCTCCTTAACATTGCCCTTCCCTGCATACTCTCCTCCACTACATGTGTCACTCTCACACCAATGCATACCTGACTTGTCAAGAGAGTGGAAGAAGGGAGTGGAGAAGGGGAAATCCTTTAAGGGCACAGTCCTTTTGGTTATGACCCTAATCTTATGACCACATTTAATCATTATCTCCTAAAGACCCTATCTCCAGATACAATCACATTGGGGATTTAGGGTTTCAATACGTGAACTTTATAGGAATAAGATCTAATCCATAGCAGCAAGTTTCATGACTGAGTTCTGTGAAGAGGATAAAATGAAAGGATAAAAGAGCCTGGGTGTTGCTTTATCTAGGTGGTTAGGATGACCTTCTCTGTGGAGGCAACATTTGAGATCCAAGAGAAGAGAAGGTAGAAAAGATAGCCAGGAGAGATCTTGAAGCATAGCCTTTAAAGCAGAAGAAATTGCAAATGTTTTGGGACAAAAAAAAAAAATGTGTACAACAGAATGAAAGCCAGTATGACTGGAAAATGAACCGTCATGTAGATTGTGAGGTACTGTCAGTAAGGACACATGGGGGGTTTTGGTGAGAAGTTTGGATTTGACTGTTATAGTGGAAAACCATTGAAGTTTAGAGAATGACAAGATATATAACTTATTAGATGGCTCTAGTGGAAGACCTATGCAGAGGGGAGACAGACATAGGTAAGAGACTATGGGCATGTGCGAGATGAGAACTAGTGGCAGCACAGATATGCCTATGGCAATAGAAATGGTGAGAGGCATTTGGATTTGGGATGATTGAGGAAGTAGGGCTGACAAGATGTTCAATCAATAGGATGTGGGTTTTGAGGAAGAGACCAGAATCAAGGATAAGGGTTAGGTTTGGGGCAGAAGTATCAAGCTGGCTGGAAATGACCTTGGGCAATTTTGACAGGAGGAATAGCTTTCAGAACTCTGTTCCAAACATGTTAAGTTGGAGGTGACTTTCACAAATGCAAGCAAAAATGATTAAACAGTTTGATGGATTTGAAGCTCAAGAAAAGATCAGAAGTGTAAATTTAAGAGTATTGTTGGTTGGCTTCTCCAGAAAGCCGATTCTGAGACCGATCTAGTGTGTACAAAGTTATGAGTGCTTTCCAGTCGACTGTGAAAGGGAAGAGAAGAAAATCTTAAGCAGAAGGAGAGGCTGACTAGAACATAAGATCAGAGTCATTCTGAAGATAGAGTGAGCCTCCAGAATATTTGAGTTGAGTGGAAAATGCAGGCCTCCGAGGCCATCACTTGACTTAGTTACTGATTGCCAGAAGGGGTGCCTCACAGAAGATGTATGACTTTGAGCAAGGTGGCTCTTGCAGATGTGAGGTAATCTCTGAAGGTAGCTGACAACCCAAGGCTATTTTGGAGGCAGCCCTGCCAGCAGCTGATATAATAATCTTTTTACTCCTGAAGGGGGATCTGAGTAGCATATAATAACATTCTACCCACCCACCCAGAGAGTTTTTAACTGATGGTTAGAATCAGGAACCTAACTGAGAATAGTCCTGGAACATATGATTAGAGGGGCAGAACTGAGGACAAAAGCCACAGATAATATCCTACAATCATGTGACATGATAGGAACAACTACTTTAGTTCAGGCCTGAATTCTATAATCAAAGAATAAGAGTACTGACCAGGTGCTGGTAGGTCCTGAGATTTTCTAAATTTATGGCAAAAAAGCAATCCTTGCATCATTTTCTGGCTTCTAGTAGAAACATTTTAAAGGAATATGTATCTGCTTGATCTTGGCAGGTAAAGTTTGAAGAAATAAAAATTTTAAAAGTTGGCCTATTTGTATACATCTTGTACAATAGAAATTGGTATCATGTTTGAAGCAACCACAAAGGAAAAAACTGACAAAAGTAATGTATTCATATCAACACTCAACTCTACAACAGCAATCCTATTTTCCTATAGGTAATATAGGTAGGGAAAACTTCATTTATAACCACAACAGCCCCCATCTCAGAGGATGCAACTACTCCTACAAAGCGAGTCGTGAGGTGTTTGTTTGTTCATTTGTTTCCATTTTAGTCTTCTCCCTTTTAACACCTATATCTCCTTTCTATCCTTTCCCACATTTGCGGGTCCTCATGCTGGACAACATCTGGATTTGTTGCCCCAATAATAACTTACCAATCACATAATAAACCAAACCCAACATTATGTGGAACCCTTAATGCTACCATCATGGCCCTTTGGAGGTCAGATTGTCAATTACAGGCCTCTCCTGGAGGGTTTCAAACCACAATCATGGGATGGTTCTCCTGAACATTCCATGTCCACAATTAATGGAGTGCTGCAGTGGTTAAGCTATGGCTTGGGTGCTCAGTAATAAGCACAGGAGGGAAAATTATCTGTTGGGGATTTCAGTGTTATTCTACAAGTTTTAAAAGGAGTACTTCAGAAAAACCAATGTCAAAAACAGACCACGAAGAAGATTCCATTCATGTTTGTGGATTCCTACAGTGGCATACATGAGATGGAAGATACTTTAAAAATGGAATTTAGTATACCTAGTTAAAATAAAACTCTAAAATGATAGGATTTAGGTCTGTTAAACTCTTTAAAATGATGTTATTTAAAGGGAATGTAAATGAATGAGACAAGCAGAACTCCTAGATTTTAGGAACCAACTGAGTTTTAAGAAATATATATATATATATATTTTTTAAAGATTTTATTTATTTGTTAGAGAGAGAGATACAGAGCGCAAGCACAGGCAGATAGAGTGGCAGGCTAGAGGCAGAGGGAGAAGCAGGCTCCCTGCCGAGCAAGGAGCCCAATGTGGGACTCGATCCCAGAACGCTGGGATCATGACCTGAGCCGAAGGCAGCCGCTTAACCAACTGAGCCACCCAGGCGTCCCAAGAAATATATTTTTATATCCATTTTTCTTATTGTCTCTTGCCACCTTCCTATCCTTTCCTGTGCTTAATCCTGATATTTGGGGTGCCTGGGTGGCTCAGTGGGTTAAAACCTCTGCCTTTGGCTCAGGTCATGATCCCCGGGTCCTGGGATCGAGCCCCACATCAGGCTCTCAGCTCAGCAAAGAGTCTGCTTCCTTCCCCCCTCCCTACCACCTGCCTCTCTGCCTACTTGTAATATCTGTCTGTCAAATAAACAAATACAATCTTTAAAAAATTTTATTTAATTTTAATTTTTTAATTTTAAAAGTGCTATTTCACTTGAGCTACCTGTGGTAGTTGTGATCCAAAGATGGCCTCAAATACACCCTTCCATCTATATTCTCGACATTCCTCCTTTGAATGTGGAGTGAACTCCTGACTCCTTCGACCAAGAGCAAGCAGAGGCATTGATATCATAGGCGTTCTGATCATGGATATTAAGAATACCCAGCAATTTCTCCCTCATGTGGGAGTTTTTCTGGGTTCTCATCAGTCATGGAGGAAGTCCATTTCATCTACCCAGCTTGAGACATCAAATGGAAAGGAAAGGCCTGGAAATCACCTGGAGTTTAGAAGAGTAGTCCAACTTTCCCAGATGACAGGTGAGCCTCTAGATGACTCCAGTATCTGATTACAATCTCCTGAGAAACTCTAAGACTAGGAGAATGCCTAGTTCAGTCCAGTGGGCACACAGAGCCAGGAAAGACAATACAGAGGTTTTTATAGTTGGTTATATCCAGTGTGAGCAAAAATGTGGATTAGTAGTTTCTTCTGTGACATTTTATGGATGATAATTTAATATTTCTTTTGGATTTTTTTGAATTAACATGAAGCAATAACAAAATGCTAAGAATTTACTCAAAAGATGGATTTGTTTTTGTGGCAGAACACTTAGTGTGAAATGTACTCTCAATAAATTTCAAGTGTATAATATGGTATTAAGTACAGGTACAATGCTATACAGCACATCTCTAGAATTTATTCAACCTACTTAACTAAAACTTTCTGCCCATTATTAGCAACTCCCCACTTCCTCTTCTTCCTAGCTCTTTAAAACTATCATTTCACTCTTTCATTATCTGAATTTGTCTGCTTTAGATATAAGTGGAATAATGCAGTAGTTGTCTTTCAGTGACTGGTTGGTTTCACCTAGAATGTCCTCAAAGTTCATCTATATTGTCATATATTGCAGAATTCCCTATTTTAAGGCCAAATAATATTCCATTATATGTATATACTAGATTTCCTTTATCAATCTATCTGTGGATGCTTTGGTTATTTCTGCATCTTTGCTATTTTAAATGGTACTGCAGTGAATATGGAAGAGCTAATGTCTCTTTGAGACCCTGATTCCAATTCTTTTGGATACTCAGAAGTGGGATTGCTGGGTCATATGGTGGTCCTATTTGTTTTTGGAAAAAACTCTCTACTGTTGTCCGTAGTGGCTGTACTCTCAAGTTCTACAATATTCATTCAATCAATAAATTTTGATCTTATCATGTACCAGGTACTATTACAGTATCTTTTTTTTTCCCCCTTAAAGCCTGATCTCAGGGAGGATCTATCCTAGGGAGGAAAGACATACTACAAATAAACAAAGATAATACTGAAACCAATAACCAGAAAAAAAAAATTAGGACAAATACTTTCCTAAAAAAACAGAAGCAAAATAGGGTGTTTACTTTAGATGGATGGTCAGGAGACAGCTCTTTGAAGAAGTGAACCTAATCTGCTATCTGAGTGACAAGAAGCAATCCAGAACTTCTGAGCAAAAGGAACAGTTGGTATAAAATTCAAGAGAAGGCTTAAAATGTTAGATTACGAAGTTGCTAAAGGTTATAAGTAAGGAAAGGTAGAGAACAGAAGGAATTCAACAGGAAAGCAGAGTCATATGACCAGGGCTTGGAAGTCCATATGAGAAGATTTATTTTTATTTGATGTGCTATATAAAGCCATTGAAGAGTTTTAAGCAAGAGTGATATCATTTGATCTATTCTAAAAGTGGTCTCTAGATGGTATGTAAAGAATGGATTATGGGAGAGAGAAAAATTAGGAATAGTGGTCAGAAGGTTAGATCAAGAGTTCACATGCAAAGTAATGATGGTTTCTAGTAGGGTTATGGTGGGAGAGGTAGAGGGACAACTGCCTGAATTTAGAGGTCACTGTGATAGTAAGCTGTACACAATGGCAGTATGGCCTGAAACACACTAAAAGTGAGAACAGAAAACTAGAAAAATATGGTCAAAATAAAATGGAAAGGTAAACAGAAAAAGATACTGAAAAGATGTAGAGAAAATGAGGAGGAGAAGTACCTGGGTGGCTCAGTGGGTTAAGCCTCTGTTTTTGGCTTGGGTCATGATCTCAGGATCCTGGGATTGAGCCCTGCATCTGGCTCTCTGCTCAGCAGGGAGCCTTCTTCCCCCCCTCTCTCTGCCTGCCTCTCTGCCTACTTGTGATCACTCTCTGTCAAATAAATAAATAAAATCTTTGGGAAAAAAAATGAGGAGGATGAGAGTGGCTAGAAAAATCAGACAAGTGAATAAGAAGGGAAAAGATGGCTAAAGGCTAACCTGGAAATGAACACAAAGAGCCAGCAAAGTTAGAGCACTCAGAGTTTGAACTGGGAAAAAAAAAAAAAGTTTATCTACTTCCAGGCCAAGTTTATCACTGAAAATTTTGTGGTGGTTTATGTTGCTGTTACTTTCATGTTTAAGGATGTGGGACGATAACCTATTAGCAAATTAGAAGACCAAATTAGAAGACTAATAGGTTCCTATGAGAACCTATTAGTTGGTAAGAAGTTGTATCAAGATTGAAAGCACAGTGGGAAGAATAAACAGGAAAAGCAGAGTCCCTGAATTTTCAAAAATATGTTGTAATAGGTGTAAAGCAATTCAAAGACTAGGAAATCCACTAGGGATGAAGATGAGATTTTGAGAAAAATGAGGAATGTTTTAAAAACTCAACATGCTCATTAAGAACCTACCAGAAATCCTCAACAAAGCTTCACCACCAATTTGTATCAAATTACAGATGCAAAAAAAAAAAAAAATTACTGTTACTTTCCATCTGGATTTTACAATCCAGATGTAAAATCCAGAAAGCTGTGGTGAGTTAGAAGGAAGGAAAGTTGATAAGGTGGGGGGTGGAAAGGACAAAATTAAGGTACAGAAAAATTAAGCTTCCTGGACATCTTTTAAAATTTGTATATTTGAATTAAATATAGTAACTGGAATGGGAGCCTTACTATTCTGAGTAAAATGCTTTAATCATTAAACCAATTCTGCCTTAAACTGCCACCACAATCCCTTGTATTGGAGGATTGTTTCTTTCCTATCACCAATAGTTAGAAAGCTCTTCATAGTGGACTATACAAAAGGAAATAATTTTTGTCTTTAGTGTTATAGAACTCCCTAACATGCTCAATGTTTAGTTTAATCTCCATTAATATAACTCACCAGTGCAGTGCACTTTGAGTTCTGGCTCACACAGATGCAATGCAATGAGGACATCCAAAATTGGAAAATTGCAAAATCTCCAATACTAATACTCAGAGGTAAATATTAAAATTTTTCATGTACTTCCCAAATTCCCAAAGAACAATGAATAAAGATGATTTATTTGAAGCTTACTGAATTATTCTTTGCCCCCTGAGATTCTACAACTTCTGTAAAACTGAAATGATTTACTTCATAAAAACAAGGAAAGTCCCACTGTTTGTAAATAGGCAGTGTGGGATTTACTTTTGAACAAATATTTGTTCTAGACAGAAAAATCTTTGACCTAGAAGTGTCTCCTCTTTCACTTAGTATAGAAGCTATCTCAAGCACATCCAAACTAGCATTCTGGCTCAACAAATATTTTCCTATGAGAAACTATGAATTCTATGCTAGTGTTAATATCAGTAGGTTTTACAAATTTGGATAGGTAAAACCACAGCAAACCATTCAAAACATGGTGTTCTCAAACAAGTTACAGACTTTTGTTTAATCTTCTTGGCATGTACGTCAAAGAATCAGAATTATTTTGCCAGTGTAAACCCAGTAAACTTTGCCATTGCTCTAGCTGTGTCATTACTGTAGCTTTTTTCCTGGACAAAATAAGCTGTCATCTGCATCTTCTGTTCATGGTTACTTCCTCTAAGTATGTATTTATCATACTGGTACTTCCACTTTACCCAAAATTATTATGGATAAATAATAAAGGATACCTGTATTTTATGGTCAAAGTTAGATGGTCTTATTTTATTATTACGATCAAAATAAGATGAAATTTTGTGTTGGTATATAATCTTGGTTATCACATTGGAGACTAACATAATAAAAGCATATGTCCTAAACAGGTATCTATTTTCCAAAATACTGAATAATATATAAAATCATAAAATTTGATATAAACCAAATAGCTTATCTCTAGGGAAAAACTTATTTTCACCTATTCCTAATTTTTTATGCCTCCTGATAAGAGGCTGAAAATACTAAGATTACTCTAAGTCCCTCCTATCATGAAAGAAACCATCATATTCTCATGCTTACTAAGATGTTAAGGTGTTTATCCTGTAAGTATCTGTTCTTAAAAAGATAAAAAAGAAAGAAAAAAAAAAAAGGAAAATTCTTAGCCTAAATAATAATGATCTTGGAACATGGAAAATAGTTTGGATTTTCTTAGGCCCTCAAATTATACTTTGCAGAGCACTGCCTCTTACAGAGAAGGCTGGTTCTGTTGGTTCTACTTCTTCCAGAGATTGAGATTTTACAATGTCCTTGGAATATCTAAATAGACAACTAGTCAATGGATTTGTTTACAGAAGTGAACTGATGCCTGTGGTTGACATTATTGTGGGAGAGAAAATGACTACTCAAGTCAACTACCGAGAAGTTGAAAAAGGTTTTAATATAATCTCGATTCTGAGAGCCAGAAAGAATTGCCGACGTTAGTGAATGCTTGCAGGGAGTTCCTGTTTCAAAACTGTGATACTGTCTCACAGTGCTTGATTTGCTGTGAGGGAACATCCTGTGTTCCCCGGAATGGATTAGAATAATTGTGCCCAAAAGTAGGGGAAAGTTTTCAATCTATATTTTTTAGGGTTTATATGTATTTATATAAAGATAAACCTTATATTTGTCACTGGCAATAAGTTGCTCTTTTTTCTTTTTTCTCAAACCTCAGTATGTTAGTTTAAAAACTAATTGGCTATAGTGAGCTTTCATTTCTTCTTGGATGATAATAGTTGTTCAACATATAGATGCTTTTAGTTCTGTTTTGTTTTGTTTTGTTTTAAAGCAGGCATGAAAATATACCTACCTCTGTCTCTCAATTGCAAGCTCACTTTGTCATCATAATCCAATTTGCCTTTTTGTTTTCTTAAAGTACAAGTTAAAGTCACTGTATGAATAATAGCACTTTAAATTCTAATTGGACATGACACAAGATGAAGAAGAAATCCTTGTACCTCATTACTGAAGTACAACATACAATTTCATACTTTCTGGTGTATAGTCTAGTGACTCAGCAATTCTATGCATATCTACAATTATCATATTACCATATCTTATTATAGTATTGACTATATTCCCTATGCTGTACTTCTCATCTCAATGGTATTTATTTTATAATTGGAAATTATACCTCTTAATTCCCTTTATCTATTTTATCCATCTATCTCCCCTCTGGTAACCACCAGTTCTCTGTATTTAACAACTGTTTTTTTGTTACTTCATGTGTAAAAGTGAAATCTTATGGTATTTGTCTTTAACTTATTTCATTTAACACGAGACCTTCTAGATCTATCCATGTCGTTGCAAAGGGCAAGCTCTCAATCTTTTTCAAGGCTGAGTAATACTGTGTGTGTGCATGTGCATGCATGTGTGTATACACACTTTATCCATTCTGTCCATGGATACCTGGCTTGTTTTCATATCTTTGCTACTGTAAATAATGCTGCAAAAACATTGGAATATATATGTCTTTTTGATTTTGTGTTTGTTTTCTTTGCATAACTACCCAGTAGTAGAATTCATATAGTGTTTCTATTTTTAATTTTTTAAGGAAACTGCATACAGTTTTCCACAGTGGCTACACCCATTGCATCACACCAGAAATGCATGAGAGTTCTATTTTCTCTACACCCTTGTCAACATTGTGATACAGAGCATCTTTTCCTGTGTCTGGCCATCTATATGTCATCTTGGAAAAATATCTATTCAGTTCCTCTATTTTTTAATCAATATTTTTGGTGTTCAGTTGTGTAAGTTTGTTACATATTTTGGATATTAACCCCTTCTCAGATATATTGTCCACAAATATCTTTTCCCATTCGCTAACTCAACTTTTCATTTTGTTGATGGTCTTTGCTGAGAAAAACCTTATTTTGATGTAATACTAATAATTCGCTTTTGCTTTTATTTCTTTTGCCTTAGGAGAACCAACTAATATGTTGCTAAGGGCTATGTCCAAAGACTACTGCCTACATTTTCTCTCAGGAGTTTTCTGTCTTCAGGTCTTACATTTAGGTCTTTAATCTACATTGAGCCCATTTTTGTGTATGGAGTGAGAAGGTGGTTCAGTTTCATTCTTCTGCATGTAGCTGTCCAGTTTTCCCAAAAATATTTATTCAAAAAACTGTTTTCTCCCATTGTATACCTGTTTTCTTTGTCATAGATTAACTGATAGGTGTTGGCTGCATTTCTGGGCTCTCTAGCCTAATGTATTGATCTATGTGTCCTTTTTGTGCTAGTACCTTAGTGTTGTGATTATTTTAGCTTTGCAGTATATTTTGAGATCTGGGATTGTGATGCCTATAGTTTTGTTCTAATGATTGCTTATGCTATTAAAAAACCTCCTGTAGGGAGGAGTCAAGATGGCGGAGAAGTAGCAGGCTGAGACTACCTCAGCTAGCAGGAGATCAGCTAGATAGCTTATCTAAAGATTGCAAACACCTACAAATCCAATGGCATATCGAAGAGAAGAAGAACAACAATTCTAGAAACAGAAAATCAACCACTTTCTGAAAGATAGGACGGGCAGAGAAGTGAATCCAAAGTGACGGGAAAATAGACCCTGGGGGGAGGGGCTGGCTTCCAGCAAGCAGTGGAGCAATGGAGCACTAAATCAGGACTTTTAAAAGTCTGTTCTGCTGGGCGCCTGGGTGGCTCAGTGGGTTAAGCCGCTGCCTTCGGCTCAGGTCATGATCTCGGGGTCCTGGGATCGAGTCCCGCATCGGGCTCTCTGCTGCAGGGAGCCTGCTTCCCTCTCTCTCCCTCTGCCTGCCTCTCCATCTACTTGTGATTTCTCTCTGTCAAATAAATAAATAAAATCTTAAAAAAAAAAAAAAAAAGTCTGTTCTGCTGAGGGACATCACTCCAGAGGCTAAACCAGGGTGAAGCCCACACGGGGTCAGCGTGGCCTCAGGCCCCGCAGGGTCACAGAAGGATCGGGGGTATCTGAGTGTTGCAGAGCTTACAGGTATTAGAATGGAGAAGCTGGCTACAGAGACAGAGCCAACAGTGAGCTCACAGATCAGGGTTACCTTGAACCGGTTGCAGGCTCGGTGAGCTCAGAGCGCAGCCGGAGGTCAGGCTGTTCTCCGAGGGTGCACTGAGGAGTGGGGCCCTGGGCTCTCAGCTCCTCTGGGCCAGAGACCAGGAGGCCGCCATTTGTATTCCTGTCCTCGGGAACTCTACAGAAAGTGCTCAGGGAACAAAAGCTCCTGAAAGAAAACCCGAGTGGATTACTCAGCCCAGCCACTGGTAAGGGCGGTGCAATTCCGCCTGGGGCAAAGACACTTGAGAATCACTACGACAGGCCTCTCCCCCAGAAGATCAACAAGAAATCCAGCCAAGACCAAGTTCACCTACCAAGGAGTGCAGTTTCAATACCAAGGAGAGCAGCAGAATTCCAGAGGAGGTGGAGAAAGCAAAGCATGGAACTCATGGATTTCTCCCCATGATCCTTTAGTCTTGCAGTTAATTAATTTTTTTTTCTTTTTCAATTTTTTTTCTCTTCTTCTGCTAAATTTTTTTAACTTTTACCCTTTTCTTTTTTAACGTTTTTTAACTAGTTTATCTAATATATATATATTTTTACTTTTTAATACTTTTTCTTTATTCGTTTTCTTTTCTTAATTATTATTTTTTTTTATTTCTTTCTGAACCTCTTTTTATCCCCTTTCTCCACCCTCATGATTTGGGATTTCTTCTGATTTGGTTAAAGCATATTTTCCTCAGGTTGTTGCCACCCTTTTAGTATTTTACTTGCTCCTTCATATACTTTTATCTGGACAAAATGACAACACGGAAAAATTCACCACAAAAAAAAGAACAAGAGGCAGTACCGAAGGCTAGGGACCTAATCAATACAGACATTGGTAATATGTCAGATCTAGAGTTCAGAATGACGATTCTCAAGGTTCTAGCCTGGCTTGAAAAAGGCATGGAAGATATTAGAGAAACCCTCTCAGGAGATATAAAAGCCATTTCTGGAGAAATAAAAGAACTAAAATCTAACCAAGTTGAAATCAAAAAAGATATTAATGAGGTGCAATCAAAAATGGAGGCTCTCACTGCTAGGATAAATGAGGCAGAAGAAAGAATTAGTGATATAGAAGACTAAATGACAAAGAATAAAGAAACTGAGCAAAAAAGGGACAAACAGCTACTGGACCACAAGGGGAGAATTCGAGAGATATGTGACAACATAAGACGAAACAACATTAGAATAATTGGGATTCCAGAAGAAGAAGATAGGTGGGGGGAGCAGAAGGTATACTGGAGAGAATTATTGGAGAGAATTTCCCCAATATGGCAAAGGGAACGAGCATCAAAATCCAGGAAGTGCAGAGAATGCCCCTCAAAATCAATTAGAATAGGTCCACACCCCGTCACCTAGTAGTAAAATTTAAAAGTCTTAGTGACAAAGAGAAAATCCTGAAAGCAGCCCAGAAAAGAAGTCTGTAACATACGATGGTAAAAATATTAGATTGGCAGCAGACTTATCCACAGAGACCTGGCAGGCCAGAAAGAGCTGGCATGATATATTCAGAGCACTAAATGAGAAAAACATGCAGCCAAGAATACTATATCCAGCCAGGCTATTATTGAAAATAAGAGAGATTAAAAGCTTTCAGGACAAACAAAAACTGAAAGAATTTGCAAACACCAAACCAGCTCTACAGGAAATATTGAAACGGGTCCTCTAAGCAAAGAGAGAGCCTACAGGTGGTAGATCAGAAAGGAACAGAGACCATATACAGTAACAGTCACCTTACAGGCAATACAATGGCACTAAATTCATATCTCTCAATAGTTACCCTGAATGTTAATGGGCAAAATGCCCGAATCAAAAGACACAGGGTATCAGAATGGATAAAAAAACAAAACCCATCTATATGTTGCCTACAAGAAACTCATTTTGAACCCAAAGACACCTCCAGATTTAAAGTGAGGGGATGGAAAACAATTTACCATGCTAATGGACATCAGAAGAAAGCAGGAGTGGCAATCCTTAAATCAGATCAATTAGATTCTAAGCCAAAGACTATAATAAGAGATGAGGAAGGACACTATATCATACTCAAAGGATCTGTCCAACAAGAAGATCTAACAATTTTAAATATATATGCCCTAACATGGGAGCAACCAACTATATAAACCAATTAATAACAAAATCAAAGAAACACATTAACAATAATAGTAGGGGACTTTAAGACTCCCCTCACTGAAATGGACAGATCATCCAAGCAAAAGATCAACAAGGAAATAAAGGCCTTAAATGACACACTGGACCAGATGGACATCACAGATATATTCAGAACATTTCATCCCAAAGCAACAGAATACACATTCTTCTCTACTGCACATGGAACATTCTCCAGAATAGATCAACATCCTCGGTCCTAAATCAGGTCTCAATTGGTATCAAAAGATTGGGACCATTCCCTGCATATTTTCAGACCACAATGCTCTGAAGCTAAAACTCAACCACAAGAGGAAATTTGGAAAGAACCCAAATACATGGAGACTAAACAGCATCCTTCTAAAGAATGAATGAGTCAACCAGGAAATTAAAGAAGAATTGAAAAAATTCATGGAACCAAATGATAATGAAAACACAACGGTTCAAAATCTGTGGGACACAACAAAGGCAGTCCTGAGAGGAAAATATATAGTGGTAGAAGCCTTTCTCAAGAAACAAGAAAGGTCTCAGGTACACAACCTAACCCTACACCTAAAGGAGCTGGAGAAAGAACAAGAAAGAAACCCTAAACCCAGCAGGAGAAGAGAAATCATAAAGATCAGAGCAGAAATCAATGAAATAAAACAAAAAAAAAAACAATACAACAAATCAAGGAAACTAGGAGCTGATTCTTTGAAAGAATTAATAAGAATGATAAACCCCTGGCCAGACTTATCAAAAAGAAAAGAGAAAGGACCCAAATAAATAAAATCATGAATGAAAGAGGAGAGATCACAACTAACACCAAAGAAATACAAACAATCATAATAACATACTATGAGCAACTCTATGCCAACAAATTTGACAATCCGGAAGAAATGGATGAATTCCTAGAGACATAAACTACCACAACTGAACCAGGAAGAAATAGAAAACCTGAACAGACCCATAACCAGTAAGGAGATTGAAACAGTCATCAAAAATCTTCAAACAAACAAAAGCCCAGGGCCAGATGGCTTCCCAGGGGAATTCTACCAAACATTTAAAGAACTAATTCCTATTCTCCTGAAACTGTTCCAAAAAATAGAAATGGAAGGAAAACTTCCAAACTCATTTTATGAGGCCAGCATCACCTTGATCCCAAAACCAGACAAGGATCCCATCAAAAAAGAGAACTACAGACCAATATCTTTGATGAACACAGATGCGAAAATTCTCACCAAAATACTAGCCAATAGGATTCAATAGTACATTAAAAGGATTATTCACCACGACCAAGGGGATTCATTCCAGGGCTGCAAGTTTGGTTCAACATCTGCAAATCAATCAATGTGATACAACACATTAATTAAAGAAAGAACAAGAACAATATGATTCTCTCAATAGATGCTGAAAAAGCATTTGACAAAGTACAGCATCCCTTCCTGATCAAAACTCTTCAAAGTGTAGGGATAGAGGGCAAATACCTCAATATCATCAAAGCCATCTATGAAAAACCCACCGCAAATAGCATTCTCAATGGAGAAAAACAGAAAGCTTTTCCGCTAAGGTCAGGAACACGGCAGGGATGTCCATTATCACCACTGCTATTCAACATAGTACTAGAAGTCCTAGCCTCAGCAATCAGACAACAAAAAAAAATTAAAGGCATCCAAATCAGCAAAGAAGAAGTCAAACTATCACTCTTCGCAGATGATATGATACTATATGTGGAAAACCCAAAAGACTCCAAAACTGCTAGAACTTGTACAGGAATTCAGTAAAGTGTCAGGATGACACTTTAATAATAAAGTAATAAATAATAAACAATAAAATAAAATCAAAGCACAGAAATCAGTTGCATTTATCTACACCAACAACAAGACAGAAGAAAGAGAAATTAAGGAGTCAATCCCATTTACAGTTGCACCCAAAACCATAAGATATCTAGGAATTAACCTAACCAAAGAGGCAAAGAATCTATACTCAGAAAACTATAAAGTACTCATGAAAGAAATTGAGGAAGACACAAAGAAATGGAAAAATGTTCCATGCTCCTGGATTGGAAGAAGAAATATTGTGAAAATGTCTATGCTACATAAAGCAATCTATACATTTAATGCAATTCCTATCAAAGTACCATCTATCTTTTTCAAAGAAATGGAACAAATAATCCTAAAACTTACATGGAACCAGAAAAGACATTGAATAGCCAAAGGAATATTGAAAAAGAAAGCCAAAGTTGGTGGCATCACAATTCCGGACTTCAAGCTCTATTAAAAAGCTGTCGTCATCAAGACAGCATGGTACTGGCACAAAAACAGACACATAGAACAATGGAACAGAATAGAGAGCCCAGAAATAGACCCTCAACTCTACGGTCAACTAATCTTCGACAAAGCAGGAAAGAATGTCCAATGGAAAAAAGACAGCCTCTTCAACAAATGGTGCTGGGAAATTGGACAGCCACATGCAGAACAATGAAATTGGACCATTTCCTTACACTACACACCAAAATATACTCAAAATGGATGAAGGACCTCAATGTGAGAAAGGAATCCATCAAAATCCTTGAGAAGAACACAGGCAGCAACCTCTTTGACCTCAGCCGCAACAACGTCTTCCTAGGAACATTGCCAAAGGCAAGGGAAGCAAGGGCAAAAATGAACTATTGGGATTTTATCAATATCAAAAGCTTTTGTACAGCAAAGGAAACAGTTAACAAAACCAAAAGACAACTGACAGAATGGGAGAAGATATTTGCAAACGACATATCAGATAAAGGACTAGTGTCCAAAATCTATAAAGAACTTAGCAAACTTAACACCCAAAGAACAAATAATCCAATCAAGAAATGGGCAGAAGACATGAACATTTGTAGACATTTCTGCAAAGACATCCAGATGGCCAACAGACACATGAAAAAGTGCTCTATATCACTCGGCATCAGGGAAATACAAATCAAAACCACAATGAGATATCACCTCACACCAGTCAGAATGGCTAAAATTAACGAGTCAGGAAATGACAGATGCTGGCAAGGATGTGGAGAAAGGGGAACCCTCCTACAGTGTTGGTGGGAATGCAAGCTATTGCAAGCACTCTGGAAAACAGCATGGAGGTTCCTCAGAATGTTGAAAATAGAACTGCCCTATGACCCAGCAATTGCACTACTGGGTATTTACCCTAAAGATACAAACGTAGTGATCCAAAGGGGCACGTGCACCTGAATGTTTATAGCAGCAATGCCCACAATAGCCAAACTATGGAAAGAACCTAGATGTCCATCAACAGATGAATGGATCAAGAAGTTGTGGTATATATACACAATGGAATACTATGCAGCCATCAAAAGAAATGAAATCTTGCCATTTGCGACAACATGGATGGACCTAGAGCGTATCATGCTTAGCGAAATAAGTCAAGCAGAGAAAGACAACTATCATAAGATCTCCCTGATATGAGGAAGTGGTGATGCAACATGGGGGCTTAAGTGGGTAGGAGAAGAATCAATGAAACAAGATGGGAATGGGAGGGAGACAAACCATAAGTGACTCTTAATCTCACAAAACAAACTGAGGGTTGCTGGGGGGAGGGGTGTTGGGAGAAGGGGGTGAGGTTATGGACATTGGGGAGGGTATGTGCTTTGGTGAGTGCTGTGAAGTGTGTAACCCTGCGATTCACAGACCCGTACCCCTGGGGATAAAAATATATGTTTATGAAAAATAAAAAATTTAAAAAAAATCTCCTGTAGTTCTATAAAAGCTTTAGACTTCTAGTTCTATGAAAAATGCTACTTGTATTTTGACAGGGATTGGATTGAGTCTGTAGATTTCTTTGGGAGGTATGGATTTTTTAATAATACTAACATTTCCAATCTGTGAGCATGGAATATCTTTCCATTTGTGTCATCTTCAATTTCATGCATAGGTGTCTTACAGATTTCAGGGTATAGGTCTTTTACCTCCTTGGTTAAACTTATTCCTAGGTATTTCATTCTTTTTGGTGCCATTATAAATGGAATTGTTGCTCTTTCTGTTTTGTTATTAGTGTACAGAATTCCAACAAATTTGTTTATTTTGTGTCCTTTAACTCTCATAATTCTAATATTTTGTGTCTTTCAGTTCTAAAAGTTCTGGTGGCATCTTAGGGTTTTCTATATATAGTGTTCTGTCATCTGCAAAAAGTGACTTTTACTACTTTCCTACCAATTTGGATGCCTTTTATTTTTTGTCTGATTGCTGTGGCTAGGACTTCAGTACCATGTTGACTAAAAGTGGTGAGAGTGAAATTCCTTGTCTCGTTTATCACAAGTATAATGTTTGTTATGAGTTTTTTATATGTGGGCTTTATTATGATGTATGCTCCCTCTAAACTCACTTTTTTGAGAGTTCTTATGGCTATTACACTTTGTCAAATGGATTTTTTGGGTATGTATTAAACGATCATATGGTTTTTATCTCTTATTAATGTGATGTATCATGTTGATTGACTTATAAATATTGAGCCATTCTTGGAATAAACCCACTTGATTGTGAATAATTTTTTTTTTGTATTTGGTTTGCAATATTTTGAGGATGTTTTTCTGTGATATTGGCCTGTACTATGTTGTCATTGTCATTTCTTTTGTTTATTTTTGTGGGTGTGTTTTGTTTTATTTTTGTTTTCTTTTTTTTTTCTTTTTTTTTTTTTTATTTCCAGCATAACAGTATTCATTATTTTTGCACCACACCCCGTGCTCCATGCAATCCGTGCCCTCTATAATACCCACCACCTGGTACCCCAACCTCCCACCCCCCGTCCCTTCAAAACCCTCAGATTGTTTTTCAGAGTCCATAGTCTCTCATGGTTCACCTCCCCTTCCAATTTCCCCCAACTCCCTTCTCCACTCTAAGTCCCCATGTCCTCCATGCTATTTGTTATGCTCCACAAATAAGTGAAACCATATGATAATTGACTCTCTCTGCTTGACTTATTTCACTCAGCATAATCTCTTCCAGTCCCGTCCATGTTGCTACAAAAGTTGGGTATTCATCCTTTCTGATGGAGGCATAATACTCTATCCCCAGGGGTACAGGTCTGTGAATCACCAGGTTTACACACTTCACAGCACTCACCAAAGCACATACCCTCCCCAATGTCCATAATCCCACCCCCTTCTCCCAAACCCCCTCCCCCCAGCAACCCTCAGTTTGTTTTGTGAGATTAAAAGTCACTTATGGTTTGTCTCCCTCCCAATCCCATCTTGTTTCATTTATTCTTCTCCTACCCACTTAAGCCCCCATGTTGCATCACCACTTCCTCATATCAAGGAGATCATATGATAGTTGTCTTTCTCTGCTTGACTTATTTCGCTAAGCATGATACGCTCTAGTTCCATCCATGTTGTCGCAAATGGCAAGATTTCATTTCTTTTGATGGTTGCATAGTATTCCATTGTGTATATATACCACATCTTCTTGATCCATTCATCTGTTGATGGACATCTAGGTTCTTTCCATAGTTTGGCTATTGTGGACATTGCTGCTATAAACATTCGGGTGCACGTGCCCCTTTGGATCACTACGTTTGTATCCTTAGGGTAAATACCCAATAGTGCAATTGCTGGGTCATAGGGCAGTTCTATTTTCAACATTTTGAGGAACCTCCATGCTGTTTTCCAGAGTGGCTGCACCAGCTTGCATTCCCACCAACAGTGTAGGAGGGTTCCCCTTTCTCCGCATCCTCGCCAGCATCTGTCATTTCCTGACTTGTTGATTTTAGCCATTCTGACTGGTGTGAGGTGATATCTCATTGTGGTTTTGATTTGTATTTCCCTGATGCCGAGTGATATGGAGCACTTTTTCATGTGTCTGTTGGCCATCTGGATGTCTTCTTTGCAGAAATGTCTGTTCATGTCCTCTGCCCATTTCTTGATTGGATTATTTGTTCTTTGGGTGTTGAGTTTGCTAAGTTCTTTATAGATTCTGGACACTAGTCCTTTATCTGATATGTCATTTGCAAATATCTTCTCCCATTCTGTCAGTTGTCTTTTGATTTTGTTAACTGTTTCCTTTGCTGTGCAAAAGCTTTTGATCTTGATGAAATCCCAATAGTTCATTTTTGCCTTTGCTTCCCTTGCCTTTTGCGTTGTTCCTAGGAAGATGTTGCTGCGGTTGAGGTCAAAGAGGTTGCTGCCTGTGTTCTCCTCAAGGATTTTGATGGATTCCTTTTGCACATTGAGGTCCTTCATCCATTTTGAGTCTATTTTTGTGTGTGGTGTAAGGAAATGGTCCAATTTCATTTTTCTACATGTGGCTGTCCAATTTTCCCAGCACCATTTATTGAAGAGGCTGTCTTTTTGCCATTGGACATTCTTTCCTGCTTTGTCGAAGATTAGTTGACCATAGAGTTGAGGGTCTATTTCTGGGCTCTCTATTCTGTTCCATTGATCTATGTGTCTGTTTTTGTGCCAGTACCATGCTGTCTTGATGACGACAGCTTTGTAATAGAGCTTGAAGTCCGGAATTGTGATGCCACCAACGTTGGCTTTCTTTTTCAATATCCCTTTGGCTATTCGAGGTCTTTTCTGGTTCCATATAAATTTTAGCATTATTTGTTCCATTTCTTTGAAAAAGATGGATGGTACTTTGATAGGAATTGCATTAAATGTGTAGATTGCTTTAGGTAGCATAGACATTTTCACAATATTTCTTCTTCCAATCCAGGAGCATGGAACATTTTTCCATTTCTTTGTGTCTTCCTCAATTTCTTTCATGAGTACTTTATAGTTTTCTGAGTATAGATTCTGTGTCTCTTTGGTTAGGTTTATTCCTAGGTATCTTATGGTTTTGGGTGCAATTGTAAATGGGATTGACTCCTTAATTTCTCTTTCTTTTTGTTTTCTTTTTATACTGTGCTAATCTGGCTTTCGGTGTAATCTGGTCCCAAAGCATAAACTTGGAAGTTTTCCTTTCTCTATTTTTTTAATAGTTTGCAAAAAAAAATAGGTATTAATTTTTCTCAGACTATTTGGTCGAATTCACCTGTGAAGTCATCTGGTCCTGGACTTAGTAATCACAAACGTACAGCAAACAATTTCAATATTAGTAATTGGCATGTTCACATTTTCTATTCCTGATTCAGTTTTGGAAAATCATGTTTCTATGAATGTATCTGTTTCTTCTGGGTTGTCCAAGTTGCTGGCATACAATTTTTCATAATAGCCTTTAATTCCTTGTATTTCTGTGGTGTTAGTGGTGATTTCTCTTCCATTTCTGATTTTACTTATCTCTTTTTTCTTGATGAGTCAAACTAAAGGTATATTGATTTTGATCTTTTCAAAGAATCAGCTTTTGGTTTTATTGATCTTTTCTATTGTGTTTAGTCTTTCGTTTCTATCAAATCTTTATTATTTCCTTCTATTAGCTTTAAGCTATTTTTCTAGTTCCTTTGGATGTAAGGTTTGGTCACGAGATTTTTCTGGTTTCTTACAGTAGACCTGTGTCGCTGTACACTTCCCTCTTACTGTTTTTGCTGCATCCCAAAGACGTTGGACTAATTTTCATTTTTCTTAATATGTTTTTAATTTCTCTTTGATTTCTTGGTTGACCCATTCATTATTTAGGAGCATGTTATTTAGCCTCCATATATATTTTCCACTTTTTAAAAAAAATTTAATTTTTCTTGTCATAGATATCTAGTTTCATAACATTGTGGTTGGAAAAAATATTCTTAAATTCATCAAGACTTGTTTTGTGGCCTAACATGGAATCTATACTGGAGAATGTTTCATGTGTGCTTGAAAAGAATGTGTATTGTTTTTGGATGGAATGTTCTGATTGTATCTGTTAGGTCTATCTGGTTCAGTGTGTCATTCAGAGTCATTATTTACTTTGTGAGGGCCGTGGTGTCCAGGTGATCTATCCATTGACATATGTAGGTTGTTAAAATTCTCAACTATTATTGGATTACTATCAGTTCTCCTTTTATGTGTTAATATTTGCTTTATATATTTAGAAGCTTCTATGTTGGGTGCATAGATATTTACAACTGTTACATCCTCTTGTAGATTGTTCCCTTTATTGTTATGTTGTGCCTTTCTTTGTTACTTCTTTCAGTTTTTTTTGTTGTTGCTGTTTGTTTTAAAATTTTCTTTATTTGAGAGGACAGGGAGAAGTAGACTGAGCAGGGAGCCCAGTGCGGAGCTTGATCCCAGGCCCCAGAGATCATGACCTGAGCCAAAGGCAGCTGCTTAACCTACTGAGCCACCTGGCACCCTCCTACGGTTTTTTATTTAAAATCTATTTTGGGGGTGCCGGGGTGGCCCAGTGAGTTAAGCCTCTGCCTTCAGCTCCGGTTGTGATCTCAGGGTCCTGGGATGGAGGCCCACATTGGGCTCTCTGCTCAGCAGGAAGCCTGCTTCCCCTTCTCTCTTTTTTTCTGCCTGCCTGTCTGCCTACTTGCGATCTCTCTCTCTGTCAAATAAGTAAATAAAATCTTAAAAATAAATAAATAAATAAAATAAAATCTATTTTGTACTGGTACCCCAGCTTTCTTTTCCCACTTCCATTTGAATGGAGTATTTTTCCATACCTTCACCTTCACTCTATATATTTCCTTAAGTCTGAAGTGAGTCTGTTGTAGGCAGCATATAGGTGGGTCCATTTTTGAAACATCCATTCAATTTCCATATTTTTTGTAGCATTTATTCCATTTATATTTAAAGTAATTATTGATGTGTATGTACTTATTGCGATTTTGTTGCTTCGGGTTGTTCATGTGGTTTTTCTCTGTTCCTCTCTTCTCTTGCTCTCTTTCCTTGTGGTTTGATGGCTTTCCTTATTGTTTTTAGATTCCTTATATTTTTTGTGTATCCTAGGTTTTTAATTTGTGGTTATCATTGAATTATATATAACATCTTATGCATGTAGATGTCTATATTGATCACAAATTCAAATACATCTTAAAGCACTAAATTTTTATACCTCCCTCCACATTTTATGTATTTCCTATTTTATGTCATTTTATGAATCTCTTGCCTAATCTTTGTAGATATAATTGAATTTACTTTGTTTTAAATTCCATATTGGCTTGATAAATAGTTAACTTACTTTCTCTATATATGATTTTGTGAACAAAAAGTGAAATCTCTTCATAATTTTCTATTTATAGCTTTTATTTTCTATTTAAAGAAGTCCTTTAACATTGGCTTAAGGCTGGTTTAGTGGTAGTGAACTCCTTAACTTGGGAAACTCTTATCTCTTTCTATTCTGAATGGTAACCTTGCTGGGTTGAGTATTCTTGGTTGTGGGGTTTTTTTGTTTTTTTTCCTTTCAGCACTTGAATATATTATGACACTTCCTTCTGGCCTGGACAGTTTCTGCTGAAAAATCAGAGAACCTGATGGGGTTTCCCTTGTATGTAACTATTTTTCTTTTCTCTCACTTTTAAAAATATTTTATCACTAATTTTTGCTGCTTTATATATGATGTGTCTTGGTATGAACATCCTGGGTTTATTTCATTAGGGGCTTCTGTACTTCCTGGATCTGGATATGTTTCCTTCCTCAGATTAGGGAAGTTTTCACTTATTTCTTCAAATAAATTCTCTGCCCCCTTCTCTTGTTCTTGTCCTTTTAGATCCCTATAATGTACAGGTTATTACAATTGATGTTGAGTTTTCTTAACCTATTCTCACTTTTTCCTTTTTGCTGTTCATCTTGGGTGCTTTCCATTGTCCTGTCTTTCAGATTGCTGATCTGTTTCTTCATTCTCTAACCTGCTAGATTCCCTGTAGACAGTGTTTGTGTGTGTGTGTGTGTGTGTGTGTGTGTGTGTGTGTGTGTTTTCTAAATTCAGTTATTAGTCTTCAGCTCTGACTGGTTCTCTCTCTCTCTCTCTCTCTCTCTCTCTATATATATATATATATGTATATATATATATAAAATATTTTTTTCTATCTCCTTGTTGGAAGTTCACACTGAGAGTATTCATTTTTAGTTCAGTATCTTTATGGCCATTATTTTAAATACTTTATCAGGTATACTACTGATCTGTTTCATTTAGTTCTTTTTTACTGTGACTATGTATGTTGTGTTTGGGACATTTCCTCTGTCTTCTCATTTTGTCTATTTATTTCTATGTATTAGGTAGTTCAGCTACATCTGCAAGTCTTAAAAGTACTAGCCTTGTGCATAAGAGGTTCTGTGGTGCCATCTAGCACAAGACCCACTGATCTCCAGAATTATTCATTCCAGGGGCATCCTCTTTATGGGCTGCATATGACCTCCTGTTATGGATGAGCCACTATTGCCTTTAGCCCATCCAGCTACAATGATCTGTTTTGCCTGCTATGGGCACTGGTCAGGGTTTGATCCTAGCACTACTGAGAGGCCTTTCTGAGGCTTGTTGGTTATTGACAGCAGCAGTCAGCCTAGCTGTCTGTAATTAGCCTCACTACACAGTTGTGGGTACGCCAAAGGGTTGGGCTTACTCCCTGTGCTGCTGAGTGGCCAGGCTGCCAAAAATTCAGGCACTGATGTGTAGTGTTATCTCCCCTCTTCTATCTCTAAGGGCAGGAGTTCCCTGGAGTGGTATAGGTGCCTGTAGGTATGGAGGGGCAGGGGACACTTTGGAAGGACAAGCTGCTGAGGTAGGCAGGATGGATGGGACAGGTATACAGCATACAGAGGCAGGGACTCAGTGCTATCTAGGTAGATGAAGAGTATTAAAATTGACTCTTGCAAGCTTCTGGCTATTTAGGCTGGGGAAGAGGAACAGAAATGGCACCCTTGACATTTTTGTTCCTGGAAAAATCTGAAGATCACTGTGCCTCCAGCACACAATTGAAGATTAGCCCATAAATATTTTTAACATATACTCCCAGGCTCTCTTCAAATTACTTCTTCTGTGCTGGTCTCTGGCCAAGTTATAATGCTGGCTCTCTAAGCATGGGGATTCAGTTTCCTATCATACTCTGGATGTCCTAGTGTTAAGTTTGCTGATTTTTAGTTGCTGAAGTTAAGCCCTGTTGGTTTTTTAAAGTTCCTGAAATTAATCCCAATTAGTTTCCAAAGCTAGATGTTAGAGGACTTGTCTTCCCTGTCCAGGTCCCCAATACCCAGGATGTTTGGTGTGAGATCTGATCCTCTTATTTCTGTTTGTCTTGACCCTCTCATTTGTGGTTAGTCCCACTAGGGTTTTGATTTGACGACTATGTCTCTATCCCTCCTACCTTCATCAATGTGGCCTCCAGCCTACCATTAACTATGAAAGGTCTGTTCTGCCAGTCTTCAAGTTGTTTGCAGTTAGCTGCTTAAATATATCTATTCAATGTGTCCATGGGAGAGTTCATCTCAGGATCTTTATACTCCCCCATCTTCCTTGAGCTCTTGCCAAGAATTCATATTCTTTATAAAACTCCTATAAAGGTATTTAACTTGTGGAACGCTAGGTTAAGAATCCTTTGTATGTCACTTCTTAGAAATCTACAATAAACTAATTGTACAGTTCTGTCCAGTGGCCCTGGAATATCCCTTATTTAGACTTCTCTTTACTGTTGGGAAAGACTCAAGCTGGCATGCAGTCCAAACTTTTCCTTGTTACCAAGGAAACAAGATAGCCCAGCTAGTAACTGGCAAAGCCAAGGCCAGAACTCAGGTCTGCCTGTTGGTTTCATTTGGTGTGCTTTTCCACGCTGGATTTTTTTTCTTCTTCTTCTCATGGATTTCCTCAACTTTCTAACAGAAAATTGTCTAATTTCTGCATCAGAATTGTGTATTTAAAATTATTTATCTCCTTTGATTTTTATCAGCAAAATAGAAACTATTCCAATTGTTACCAGGCTTTTGTTGGATCTTCTTTGGGTTTTCGGGTCTTTTTTTTTTTTTTTTTAATGTAAAGCCTGTTATGAAATTAGCATATATCAAAGAAGAGTACTCTTTCAAGGAATAATTCAAGGATCTTAGGAAAATAAAGAGACTATATTTAAAACAGTACAATTAACAATCTCCAAAGACAGGTCTCCTAAATAGTCATATAATTGATGTTGTTTCTTAAAGTCCAGAGATTAGATAAAACTCTGTACTTGGAAAGCCATCCATGCCTTTTCCAAATTTTGTGTTCTAAATTTCAAATCTAAAAATCTTTCCTTAAAAAGAGAAACACATAATTTTATTTCCCAAAGAACATATTTGACAAATATTTTAGTGGCAATTCTGGCTGGTGAATCCTGGATTTTGTATTTAGTACACTTAAACTTGGGCCACCAGATGTGATGCTTGTCCATGTACTTCCTGCTTGTACAGAGAACCTGGCTCTCTCAGCTGATTGTACCAGATAGCCCAGTCATAGCATTGAGTAATCAGCAACCTGGATTAAAAATTGAGCTGGACCAGAGTGGCTTTCCAAGAATTTGAAATTATAGAGTCTAGGCAGACAGCTGTGGCAGCTGAAATTAAAAATTATAAAGAAAACTCAGGAGCCACTATGGGTTAAAGCTAAAGCTGATTTATGAAGTCAATAATAAGCAGTGATGAAAAAAATGGTTTAGATGAGCAGAGAGAAGCGATTAGCAAAACTTTGAGAAAGATCAGTGTTAGCCATTTATGATTTCTCAGTTCCATTTGCCATAATGCTCTTAGAGATATTCAAGTATGTAGCCATGACCAAGCACGTGAATTTCTTCATGTCTCTTTGTAAAATGCATATTTCTTAAAGTCTATATATGTCTCTGTTCCTTGTAACCAAAAAAACATTAAACAAAACACTAAAAACAAATCCTTCACCATCCCTTATATTAAAATAGAAGAAAATGTGATAAATTTAGAGTATCTTGATTACATTAATAAAATGTTTATCTTGGTTCTAAATTGAGAGATTAGAGCAACTTGATTACCCTGTAAAGGTTATTAATAAATTTTATAAATAGAAAACATTTCACATCAAAAAAAAGCACAATGGAAAACATGAACTTTGAGTCAAAACACAGTTGACACTAGAGATGTTTCAAACTAAACCAAGTTCTATATTTAAGAACACAAAACACAAATTTTTCACTTGTTTTTCAAATGTGTGTGTCTCAATAGCTATGTAATCCATCTGTTTCTGATTTACTTACAATTAACTCATCGAAATGCTGTTTTATAAAACTTATTGTCCAAGAAGTGCTTTGAATCTTTTATGAGCATATTTAGCCTTTCTTAGAAACGGGTCTGATTGCCAACAACAAGTGAGTTTGTACAACAAAACATTCAAATTTGGATGAAAACAAAATAAAAGATCAGGTTAGTTTCTTAGGGAAAAAGGCAGTACACATAACTTTCAGATACTAGGCTTGATATAGTAGTTAGAGGAATTTCTTTATTTTCTTAGCCTCTCAGGAGAGAAGTTCATTTGGGTAAGTATGAAATAATTTATTGCTTTAAATCTTCCCTCATGAAATTGTGATGATGAGTGAAAGCTCATTCATCAATTAGAATAACTTGCATATTTCATTCAGTGGCCTTACTGGCAAAAACATAAATGCCAATAAAATAATGTACTTTACAGAGATTTTTGCCTGCCTTTAATAATATGAAGCATTTACATAAATCGGTAATTTAAAAAAAACCTTGAACGGTTCACTCAACACATCATTTCAACACATTTATTAAGCACCTATTATGTGGCAGATATTACTCTATAAAGAATCAGCAGTTGACAAAACAATCCCTGCTTTGGAGGGATTTGGCCTTAGAAGATACACAATAAACATAATAGGTAAATTTTACCATATTAAGGTGTTAAATATTAAGGGGAGAATAAAGGAAGTTAGGATTATGGCATATAAAGATGCAATTTTAAATACAGGCCACATTATGAGTTGTCCTCAAAGAGGAATAAAAACATAGGATAAAAGTGAATGTATAAACATTTGTGATAGAGCATTTGAGGAAGAAGGAATAGTCCACTAAAGCTCTGAGGCAAGAATGGGCCTGGTGTGTTCAGGACCCACAGTGACTGGAGTGGAAAAATTGAGAGTGTTGGTAAGTGAGCTAAGAAGGTAACTGGAATAGGGTTTATAGGTCAGTGCTTCTCAAACTTTAATGGACACGTAAATAACCGGGATCTCGCTTAAGTGAAGATTCTGATTTAGTAGGTTTAAGGTGAAGTTTGAGATAGCTCCCAGGTGATAGTGATCCTGCAGTCCATGGACCATTCTTTAAGAGGCCATTGAAAAGGATGTTGGCTATAATTGTGAGGAGTAAAAAGTCACCGAAGATTCATCAGAGGAATGGCGAGAACCAATGTAGTGCAACAGGTAAAATTCTAAACTTTGTTTACAGGTTAATTTCTTGCCACATAAGCCTGGTGTTTTTTTCAGGGGCAAGCTTGCAATTGGGGAAAGGGGTATGGTTGGCTCCCTTACTCTTTATTCTGATAGCCCCTTTCTCTCTACCATTTCCCTAAGGAGGATGAGGTTAAAAGCACAGTATGGGAAAGGTAAATGGCATCTGGGCAGTTGGCATTCTCTCTGTATTCTATAGTGGTTATATCGGAATTTGCAGAGACATGTTCTTGTGGTGTTCCATAAATACCAAAGCACATATGCCCCTTTCTCCTACTTACTCTACTCTCTATCTAGGTAGAGACTAAGGAAAGGTTTCACTTTATTGTTACTGTCTTCAGTTGATCTTTGTGTCTGCTAGGATTATCCGATGTTCAGGATTGATTATCTTTGGGTTGGATGGATTAAATAGAATAGATGAGAGTCTTTAAATGTCCCTTCCCAGACACTGGAAATATTCCAAATACAGTTTCATTGACTTGGGTAAATATACCTCTCCATCATTTGCTTTTATCTTTCCTCCCAGCCTGGAAGAAAGCAGTCTTCTCTGGTAGAGTCACCTTGCCTCTCTAGAATATTCTCTTAAGCAGGATCAAGAATGATTCTTGAGTTTAACTCCACCACATGGTCCTTATCTGGTCAGTGGAAACATTCATGCATCCTTTGTCCTGGTGTAAATAGGGCAACCTATCTTCTTCCTCCACAGTCTAAGCAGCCAGCCAACCATTGTCTCCCCTAGAGATTTTTCATAAGAGATTTTTCAGATTGATATTGGCTCACTGAAAGCCCCTAAAATGATGGACATGCACCACGCTCTCTGAACCCTTTCATTGAAATACTTTCATTGGACTTAAGATGAAGAAAAAGCCTATGCATGCTATTTCTCTGTAGACCCAGCATAATTGTCTCAATAAAGAAGTTCTCTCATAAATAAAATCTTTAAAAAAAAAATGGAGTGCCTGGGTGGCTCAGTGGTTTAAGCCTCTGCCTTTGGCTCAGGTCATGATCTCCGGAAGCTGGGATTGAGCCCCGCGTCGGGCTCTCTGTTCAGTGGGAAGTCTGCTTCCTCCTCTCTCTCTGCCTGCCTCTCTGCCTATTTGTGATCTCTGTCTGTCAAATAAATAAAATCTTTTCAAAAAGAAAAGTTCTCTCTCCCTACTTAGCCTCCTTGTGAAGGTAGAGACCAACTACAGCTTACAAAAAAGTAGTTCTGAGGTACCTCTCTTTGTATGCGTAAGACTCCATTATTTACAGTTTTGTTTAGTAGTTCAGGGTAATCAGAACTCAAATATAACTCCTTCCAAGAAAACTATCTTCAATAATCCATTTTAATTGAGCACTTCTTTTTTATAGAAGCATAATTCAAATATAACACTAATTTCATATATAAAACATAATGAGTCGATTTTTGTATAAATTTTAAAAATAAGCACATGAAGTCTAGTTAACCTCTATTAACATAGCTCTTTTTTTATTTCTGTTGAGAATTTTTAAAACCTAATCTCAGTAACTTTTAAGTATGTGATACAGTATTAACTCCAGTTACTAGGTTGTACATTACATCTTGACTTGTTTATGTAATTTATATCTCTTAACTGTCATGATGGAATATAATTCACAGTGTTATATTAGTTCCAAGTGTGCGATATTATTCAATAATTCTATACATTGCTCCTCATGTGCACATCATAAGTGTACTCTTAATCCCCTTTATCCATTTCTTATCCCTCCTTACCCACCTCTCCTCTGGAAACCTGGAGTTCTTTTTTTTTTAAGATTTTTATTTATTTATTTGACAGACAGATCACATGTAGGCAGAGAGGCAGGCAGAGAGAGGAGGAAGCAGGCTCCCCACTGAGCAGAGAGCCTGATGCGGGGCTCGATCCCAGGACCCTGGGACAATGACTTGAGCCAAAGGCAGAGGCTTTAACCCACTGATCCACCCAGGTGCCCCGCTGGAGTTCTTTTTAAGGGTGGGGTTTTTTGTTTGTCTTTTCTTTGCTCTGTTTCTCAAATTCCATGTGTAAGAGAGATTATGATATCTATCTTTCTCTAACTTATTTCACTTAATGTCATGTCTTCTAGGTCCATCCATGTTGTTACAAATGGCAAGATCTCATTTTTTATGGCTGAGTAATATCCCATTGAACATGTATATCACTTCTTTCCCCATTTGTCTATGGATGAACACTCGGACTACTTCCACATCTTGCCTACTATAAATAATGTTGCAGTAAACATAGGAATGCACATATCTTTTCAAATTAGCATTTTCATTTTCTTTGGGTAAATATCCAGTAGAGGAATTACTGGATCATATGGTATTTCTACTTTTAATTTTTTGAGAAACCCTCATACTGATTTCCACAATGGCAGTACCCATTTAAATTCCTACCAACAGTGCACAAGTGTTCCTTTTTCTCAACAGCCTTGCCAACAACTGTTATTTCTTGTCTCATTAACACTAGCTGTTCTGGCAGCTGTGAAGTGGTATCTCACTGAAGTTCTGATTTATTTCTCTGATTTTTAGTGATGTTGAATATCTTTTCACGTATCTGTTAGCCATCGTATGTCTTTGTAAAAATATTTATTTGAGTCCTCTGCCGGAGTTATTTATGTTGCATATTAGCCCCTTAATGGATATATCATTTGCAAAAGTCTTCCTCCATTCAGTAGTTGTATTTTTTGTTTGTGGTTTCCAACTATGCAAAACCTTTTCATTTTGGTATAACCCTAATAGTTTAATTTTGCTTTTGTTTCCCTTGCCTGAGAAATATACCTAGAAAAAGTGTTTCTATGCCAATGTCAAAGACATCACTTCCTATGTTCTAAGAGTTTTAGGATTTCAGGTCTTACATTTGGGTCTTTAATACATTTTGAATTTATTTTTTTTATATGGTGTAAGAAAGTGCTCCAGTTTCATTCTTTTGCATGTAGTTGTCTAGTTGTCCCAGTATCATTTGTTGAAGATATGGTCTTTTCCTCCATTGTATATTCTTGTGGTTTTTGTAGATTAATTGGCCATATAACTATGGGTTTATTTCTGTGCTCTCCATTCCATTATGTTGATCTATGAGTCTATTTTTGTGCCACCACTATACTATTCTGACTATTACAGATTTGTAGTGTATCTTGAAATCTCGAATTGTAATACCATCATCTTTGTTCTTTTACAAGTTGCTTTGGCTATCCAGTTTTTTTGTTGTTTTATTTTTGCTTTGTTTTTTGGGTTTTTGGTTCCATATAAATTTTGATATTGAGTTCTTTAAAACTTTTGGTATTTTGATAGAGATTGCATTGAATCTGTACATTGTTTTAGGTAGTATGGACAGCTTAACAATTTTCTTTCAATTTACAAGTTTAGAATAACTTTGCATTTATGTGAGTCACATCCACTTTCTTTCATCAGGTTTTATAGTTCTTAGAGTATAGGTCTTTATCTCCTTGGTTAAGTTTATTCCTATGTATTTTCTTTTTTATGCAATTGTAAATGGGATTTTCTTTTTTTTTTCTTTTATGATTTAAATTTTAGTTAACATACAGTGCAATATTAATATCTGGAATAGAATTCAATGATTCATCACTTATAATACCGAGTGTTCATTACAAGTACACTCTATAATACCTATCGCCCATCTAGCCCATCCCCATCCACCCTTCTCCATCAACACTCTGCTTGTTCTCTGTTGTTGAGAGGGAAACAAACAAGGGTCTCCTTTTTTCTTTTCCCTCTTCCCATGTGTTCATCTGTTTTCCTAAATTACACATGAGTGAGATCATATAGTATTTGCCTTTCTCCAACTTATTTTCACTTAGCATAATGCACTCTATCTCCATCCTTGTTGCTGCAAATGGCAGGATTTTATTCTTTTTGTTGGCTGAGTATTATTCCATTGTGTGTTTATAGGTGGATATATGTATATATCTCACATCTTCATTCATGCAATTGTTAATTTCTTCTACTTCATTATTAGTGTATAAAAATATAACAGATATCTATATATTTGGTATCCTGCTACTTCATTGAATTCCTATATCAGTTCTAGTTTTTTGGTGGTGTCTTTGGCATTTTCTATATATTGTGTCACGTCATTTGCAATTAGTGACACCTATGCTTCTTTACCAATTTCAGTGCTTTTCATTTCTTGTCTGATTGCTGTAGATAGAAGTTCTAATGCTATGCCTAACAGTGAGAGCAGACATCCTTGTCTTGTTCCTGATCTTAGAAAAGAATCTACTTTTACCTCTGAGTTAACACCTATGAGTTTTTCTATCTGTGGTCTTTATTATGTGGAAGAATGTTCCTTCTAAATTCACTTTATTGGGAGCTTTTATTATGAATTTCTGTTGTACTTTATAAAATGTTTTTTTCTGCATCTATTCAGACGATTATATGGTTTTATTGTTAATGTGATGTATCACATTGACTTATGAATATTGAACCTGCCCTGTATCCTGGAATAAAACTTACTTGATTGTGGTGAATGATTTTTTTAAAAATATACTGTCGTATTTGGTTTGCTAATATTTTGAGGATTTTGCAACTAAGCCCATTAGAGATATTGGCCTGTAGTGTTTGCTCTTTTTTTGTAGTGTCTTTACATGGTTTTGGTATCAAGGTAATCCTAGTCTCATAGAATGAACTTGGAAGCTTTATTCCTCTTTTACTTTTTTAGGAATAGTTTAAGAATAGGTATTAACCTTTTTAAAACATCCTCTGTGAGGACTGTGTCTGGCAAAATTTCACCTATGAAGTCATCTAGTCCTAGACTTTTTTTTTTTTTAAAAAAAAGTGGTGTTATTAAAGTATAGTTGGTATACAATGATATATTCGTTTTAGGTGTGCAACCTAGTGGTTCAATAATTCTATACATTACTGTGCTCATCATGAGTATAGCTCTCTACCACCATACAATGTTATTACATTAACTTTTTCCCTATGCTGTACTTTGATCCCCATGACTTATTTCATAACAAAGTTTATGCTTCTTAATCCCCTTCTATTTTGCTCATCCTCCAGCCCCTCTTCCATTTGGCAACCACCAGTTTGTTCTCTGTATTTATGAGTCTGTTTCTGTTTCTTGTTTTTGTTTTTGGGATTCTATGTGTCAGTTAAATTATATATTTGTTTTTCTGACTTATTTCACTTGGCATATTACCCTATAGGTCTATCCATGTTGCTGCAAATGGCAAGCAACATTCCAAGTGCTGGCTCTGCCAAGAAATATCACCTGTCACTTCCTCTCACGCTTTTTTTCTCTGTATGTGTACTTATTTAAAAATATAGAGTACAAAACACAATCTTCATTAACAAAAAAAAGATGTGCAAATTTTCTTCTTAAACCAACACAAACAAAAGAGTAAGGAGAATAGTCTAAAGAATAATGATAAGAAGAAGAAATAAGGAATGAGTTGAACACAGCAAAGGAGACCATCTTCATTCCAAATCATCTACAAGGCACTAAGGGTAGGAAATGACATGTAACACAGAAGTGACTGAATAAAATTCCTCAGTCAGGTCGGAATATGGGATATTTTGGTAAGAATTCTATTAGTATTACCTTGTGATATAATCTGTTATTTTCCCATTCTAATAACTTCTGAATTGATCTTTGGTTCTTTTGTTGAGACAAATAACAGGCCACAGGCTGCAACCCAGTGTGCAACAGCAGCAGAGAAAACCACGTAGTAGCCATTTCACATTGACCGAGACAGCCTTTTTCAAACATGCATTCACACGGCCAATGCTGGTCTTAAATTCTTCCAGGGCCACCTTCCCTGTTAGAACTGAGGGAAATTCAGTATCAAACTTGTTGCTCAAGCCAAACACAGTGATGTGGCCGGCACCCCGCACCAGTACAGGATCGGGGTCATATGGCCACAACCAAGCTCAATAGTGGAGAATGCAGAAACTTCCCACAGGTAGGGACATGACATAACTTTGAGCAAGAAGACAGCTTCCATGCTAAAAATCTAGTTCAGGAGATAATCTAATAAAGTATGACAGGTGACAACTTATGTCAATATAGCTCCTGATATGTACCATTAGTTGGAGTCTTTGAGCGGTTCCAGAGAATGACATGTGGTTCTCCATATGGGTGTTAAGTTGACTTAGAAAAAGGCAAGATTCAGCAGTTGAAACCAAAATGTCACCATTACTAATGATGGCTAGGTTGAAGACAGAGCTCAGAAAGCCCAGATGGGCTTGCTACTACTTCCTTCTCCTTTAATCGTATCTTGGGACACATAATATGTGTGCTTGAATCTACACATGGATTATACTATACTTAGGCCTCTGCTTCCTATTGTTCCAAAAAGAGCAGAATAAGCATACCTCACATACTCAAGTTCTATGATATTTTCACTCTAACTGAGAAATGTGGGACAATGACAAATGCTAACTAGCAGAATGCTCACTCTGCTTCTTTGCACAGAAGAAACAAGAAGCCCCCTAGGCAGCAATAGTAAGCTCTTTTCATATGGAAGAAAGAGAAAGAAAGGATTTCTGTCTACAATATATACTAACTTATTACTAAGATTTTGATTTTGTTTTCCCCTTCATTGAATTGTAAACTCCTCATAGGACTATCATCTTGCATAGTTTTATTAAAACTATAATAAAAGAAGTCAAATACTTGTTAAATGTCATACTATTGTATACAAATAATCAGTTCAAGATCATAATCATAGAGATAATAGCTACCTTTACTAACAGAAGATTTTGTACAGACTTCTTAAAAACATACCTGTCAAATGCGATCATTTACTTTATAATTTAGTAGAACTCCCTCTTTAAAAGTAAGAGAATGAAATCTTTGTGATAATATCATACATCATGAAAAAGTTTCCAACAGCTAGATGGCCTTACATAATATAGAACTGAAAGTACGCTAAGAAGAAAAAAAATGAGTAAAAAAATTTATCACCAACCCACTCCAAGCAGCAGAAGAAAAACATGCATGTGTACATGTTTTCCAAGTTAGAAAGGAGACAAAAATATTTTTTATCCAAGATATGAGGGATGACACAGAATACTATAAAATAGATTTATGGTAAGACACATTAAAATGGCAGCATTTAAATTATCAGACTGAAACTAGCATATTTTAATATTTCACTTTATGAAAAGGAAAATATTTCAGTACAATAAAACCAGGGTTCATGTATTCCAAGTCTGTGCTGGTAACTCACCAGACTGGAGATCAAATAAAATTTACCTTCATTGTCTTTTCCGCAGAGACATATTTTGGTCATGTCCTAATCCATAACTTAAAACTTCAGTAAATTAGTCATTACTAGTGTTACTAATTTCTAAACTACAACTAAAAATATTAATAGCTCACAATAACATTAAAACAACTAACAATATGAAGTGTTGCTGATATACAACTTCTAGAACTCCTGCATTGCCAATGGAATATGAAATGGATAGCTACTTTGGAAAACAATTTGGCAGTGTCTTACCTACCGTACCTTACATACACCCTACATACATCATACAACCTAGAAATTTCACTCCAAAGTTTTTATACCAGAGAGATGGATATTATAATATCCATCACAATATTACTCAAAATAGCCAACAACTGGGAATAAAAACCTCTAATACCCATCGACTGGTAAATGTATAAATAGAAAGTGGTATATCTACACCACTGGAATACTACCCCACTAAAAATGAACAAAATACTAATAAATACAACACAAATAAGCCTCAACATTATACTAAGTAAAAAAATGTCAAATGCAAAAGACTACATTCTTTTTTTACTTCATTTATGTGAAATTCCAGAAAAGACAAACTATAGTGAAGAAAAGATGGCTTGAAAGCAGTGATGAAAATTTACTGTATCTTGATTGTGTTAGTAGTTACACAAGTGTATACTATTGCAAAAGTTCATCAGCCCGTACAAGTAATACGTGAATCTTCTTTTGTGTAGATTATATGAATAAATCTGGGAGAGCATAACTTCACTAATCAAATGTAAAACAATATATTCTGCTGTAGAAATAATTAAAATAAATTAAAATTAAAATTAAAATAATTTAAATAATTTTAAAATAATTTTAAAATTAAAATAATTAAAAATTAAAAATTAAACTTTAACTTAGAGTATCATATTAAAAATTCAAAAAATTTCAATCATATTTTCAGATGTATATCATCTGAAAAGCACTTTTTTAATAGCTTTTTTAAAAAATATTTATTTATTTGAGAGAGAGACAGTGAAAGAGAGCATGAGTGAGGAGAAGGTCAGAGGAAGAAGTAGACTCCCTGTAGAGCTGGGAGCCTGATACAGGACTCGATCCCGAGACTCCAGGATCATGACCTGAGCTGAAGGCAGTCACTTAGCCAACTGAGCCACCCAGGCACCCCTGAAAAGCATTTAAGTAAACGATAAGAGTATAATGAATATTGGGGCCAAATAATGAAAATTAAGGCCATTAGAGTTTATGGGTCTCTTTATATGGAGTGCTTTGAAAAAACAATTGAAGTATTATATAAACATAAACACACCAGAAAGCAAAACTACCTGAACTTCTGCAATGCTGTTCTGTAATGCTAAACCTAACACTTCCCTAAACTCTCCACTTTCATCCCCTAAACTACCCAAGGGAAACTTATTTAATGGCAATTAATTTAGTAGCACTATGTAAAAGTGTGGATGTGCAACACACTTGCATTTTGTAAACACAAAATATTTTACAATATAGAATAGAAATATTTTGAAAATCAAATATATAAAACCAAGGTATTATATAATCACAGTGCCTAATAATAAACTGTGTTCACTGTGGAAACACTAAGAGCAGTACATCTTGAGTTTATACCCCCACCAGTTTCCTTTAAAAACGAATCTGTAATCCATTTAATCCTTAAATCCCACTATTAAAATCTCAGCATTGTTTTTGAAAAATATTTTAAAATATAACAATCACACAAAAAATGCAATTCCACACCAAAGGAAATGACAAAAAATGTATAAGGCGTCCTTTCTATAAAATTTCCAGACCATACTCAAAGTCCTATAAAGTAGTTCAAAAGAACCTACATCAGTATCTTAGAATATGTGTGAGAATTTTTTTTCTCACCTCTTTAAAAAAAATCAGTACTAGTTGTTATCTTTTAAGTTATCAAAACCAAGCTAAACTATGAACATATCAACACAATAGATGGAAGGATATTGGCCACTGTTGATTTCTAGGACTTCATTATGACTTACTTACTGATGATAGTAATTGACACTCCAGCAGTCTACAAAATGTCTTTTTGGTTCTCCCACAGGTAATACACATTTATCATGTTTTGTTTTGTTTTTGCTTTTGTTTTTATTCTTGCTGATCTTTTTTTTTTAATTGTGTTATGTTAGTCACCATACAATACATCATTAGTTTTTGATGTACTGTTCCCATGATTCATTGTTTGAGTATAACACCCAGTGCTACATGCAATCTAGGCCCTCCTTAATACCCATCTCTGTGCTAACACATCCTTCCACCCCCATCCCTTCCAAAACCCTCCATTTGTTTTTCTGAGTCTATAGTCTCTAATGGTTTGTCTCCCACTCTGATTTCCCCTCCCCCTTCTTTTTTTCCCTTACTTCTCCTAATGTCCTCCATGCTATTCCTTAGGTGCCACAAACAAGTGAAACCATACGATAATTGACTTTCTCTGCTTGACTTATTTCACTTAGAGTAATTTCCTCCAGTCCTATCCATGTGTATGCAAAAGTTAGGTATTCATCCTTTCTGATGGCTAAGTAATATTCCACTATGTATATGGACCATGTCTTCTTTACCCATTCATCTGTTGAAGGATATCTCTACTCTTTCCACAATTTGACTAGTGTGGACATTGCTACTATGAACATTGGGGTTCATATGACCCTTCTTTTCACTACATCTGTATTTTTGGAGTAAATACCCAGTATGGCAATTACTGGATTATGGTAGATCTAATTTTAATTTTTTGAGGCCTCCACAGTGTTTTCCAAAACAGATGCACCAATTTGCATTTCCACCAAGAGTGTGAGAAGGTTCCCCTTTTTCCACAACTTCTCCAACTTGACTTATCAATTTTTGCCATTCTGACTGATATAAGGTGATATCTCGATGTGGTTTTGGTTTGAATTTCTCTGATGGCTAATGAAGACTTTTTCATTTGTCTGTTAGCCATTTGTATGTGTTCTTTGGAGAAGTGTCTGCTCATATCATCTGCCCATTTTTGACTGTATTACCTGGGTTTGGGGTGTTGAGTTTGAGAAGCTCTTTATAGATCTTGGATATCAACGCTTTGTAGTGTCAGTTGCAAAAATCCTCTCCCATTCTGTGGCTTGCCTCTTTGTTTTGTTGACTGTTTCCTTTGCTGTGTTTTTTTATCTTGATGAAGTCCCAAAAGTTCATTTTCACTTTTGTTTCCCTTGCCTTTGGAGATGTGTCTTGAAAGAAGTTGCTGTGGCCAGTGTCAGAGAGGTTACTGCCTATGTTCTCCTCTAGGATTTTGATGGATTCCTGTCTCACATTGAGGTCTTTCATCCATTTAGAGTTTATCTTTGTGTTTGGTGTGAGAGAATGGTCCAGTTTTATTCTTCTGTATATAGCAGTCCAATTTACCCAGCACCATTTATTGAAGAGACCATCTTTCTTCCATTGGATATTTTTTCCTGCTTTGTCAAAGATTAGTTGACCGTAGTGTTGGGAGCTCTCTAGGGAGAGATCAGGGCTCTCTATTCTGTTCCATTGGTCTATGTGTCTGTTTTTGTACCAGTACCATGCTGTCTTGGTGATCAGAGCTTTGTAATATAGCTTGAAATAAGACAACATGATGGTCTCAGATTTGTTTTTCTTTTTCAACATTTCAACATTATATCTGCTCTCTTTAATTGACTCAATTATCCACTCAGTTGCCCAAACCAGAAAACTGAGCATCGTCCTCAACATCTCTCCTTCAGTCCTTCTATCCAAGCAACACTAGTGTAAATTGTACCTCCCATTTATTAAAATCGTCTTTTCTTTACTTCCCTGTTCATGTCACTATCATTTCTTGCCCAGATTACTATTTTGGCATTCTAAATTATCTTTCTGCCTCTACTCCCTTCTCACCAATCCACTCTTCAGTGTAGCGAGAGTAATTATATAAGGACTTAACTGCAAGCATCTTGCTTCCTTCAGAAAGTCTTCCCTGAATCCCCATGTTTCAGTGATTTGCCTTCTTTGCATCTATGACATTCTGTAGTTCTTTGATCATGGTACTAATAACACTTTATTTTATGGACTACTAATTTGCACCTCCTGGTACATTGAGTTACATAGGGACAAAAATTCTGTCAATCTTAACTTTTGCAGCCCTAGTGATTTGTGAAACTTTTTACTAATAGTAGGTGCACATTAAAGAATGGATCAATGAATGAATAGATGAATAATTTCCAATAGAGCCATTGAATAAACATTTTAAGAAGCAGTAAAACCTAGAACTTACCCCAAAAGAACCATGATTTTGGATGTGTAACATGTTCAGGATTAAAATGAAGGCTTTCTTAGGCAGATCAAAAGGAGAATGATGACCATTAAATGGGCAAGTTTGATACTATAGACTAATTTGGGAGAGACATGCCTGAATATTGAGCAGTAGTAGTGGCTTTGATTAATGGAATATGACCCTAGTCATTCTGGATAACTTGGCCACCAGTAACCCCATTTGATCTTCAAGTCTGAAGCTATTATCTTTTATCTGGTTCACAAGTGTCAGCACTGGGGTGTCTACCAGAGAACTCTCACTATACTCCTGATAAGCTTGGGTCTCATTAGGAAGGATTTAATCATCTATGAATTTGGTGTTACTTCCTTGCCTAGAATTTACTTTCTTATTTACTGGGAACCTATTTCTCCCCAACTTTGGAACTGAAGTTTTGACTGTATTTTTGTGTATTAAGTGGTAATCCATCTACATTTTCCACCCCATAGTATGTTTCTCCTTACTTAGCAAAGCAATGTAAAGATGTCCTGAAAAATGTAAGTCTAGATGCTAGTGGAAAAAAACTTGTCATCAATAACTATACAGACTAGTCCTGGCATATTACTTCTATAAACAGAGCATCCAAAATGAATGTACTAGACAGTTTTTCCATAGGGTACCTGTGTTTCAGAAAACATGAAAAAAAGGTCACTCTATTCTTCCAAAAAAGTGCAATGTGATGTATGGAAGAAAAAAAGAAAGATACTGAAAAGGGATATTTTGTCCGATTACGAGGGCCTTTCTCATTTCATACTAGTGAATAGACAAAATTGAATTAGGGATTTTTTTCTAGAAAAATGAAAGGAGATTACCTCAAATCTCAGGAGAATGTTAAGTACTGTGGATGTAAAACTAAGGAGGAAGCCTACCATACAGTAGTTTCCAGAATTATTTAGTTTGGGATTAAAAAAACAAACAAAAACCTGTTCTAATGAACTGTCCTTCCTCAAAAAAAATCTTTTTAGGAGGACCTATTTTACCTTATTTAGATTTTGTTGACTAGAAGAAGCCATTTAAAATGATAGAAATTAGTGATTTCCATTTCCCTAAGCTTGTATTATCAATTGTTTAGCACTACAAAAGAAGAAATGGGAATTTAAAAGAATTATCCATATAAGGGCAGCTTTGTCCCATACATTATCTCAGCTTATCAGATTTATCAGGATCATATTAAATACATAGTGATACTTAGAATTTGGTATTTCTTTCTCTACACTGGATAAACAATGACAGAGAAGTAGTTTGTGATAAGAGCCAGTTACTTGATATAGATGGAAGCCTTGAGATGTTAAATCATGGGATTCCAGAGAAACTCTATGGAATATGGAAAGGATTCAAATTTTAGTAATTCTATTGTCATCTGGTTAAATGGAATGAATTCAAAGATATGCTCAAAGGACATGATAGCTTCTTCATAGTGTTCTCTCCTAAATACTGTTTTGTACTTAATTGCAATTTCCTGACAGCTAGGAATTATATAAAATATCACCATTTTAAAATTTTGCTGCAACTTTAAAATTATTAACTGGAGTCTTTCCATATATACTAAGTTCTTAAATCAGAACTGGATGAGGTTTCATCATCAGTATTGTTGAGAAGTATATATCTGATTCAGTGCTTTTTCTTCAGCACTTAGAAAAATGCCTGGTATTTAGTTGATGCTTAATAAATATTTGTTTAATGAGATGCCCAAGAGTCAGTATGTGTCCCAATAAATTAATTACACATATAAGTCAAACTTTCCAAAATCTTCCTAGCTTTTCTCCAGACTTAAAAGATGACTTTGGCACAACTTTATCTTCTTGAAGTGTCCTAACCCTTGAAAGCAGCCATTCACCACACAATAACCACTGTGATCTAAACCTAGAAGATAAATGTGAACTTTAGGGTCAGGAAAAAGCATTCAAACCCCAACTACAACATACAGATTTGAGATATCAAACAAATTTTGTGAACTTTAGTGTCTTTATATTTATAATGGATAGAATATTGTTCTCACATTATCGAAGAAGATTAATATAACATTCAAAAAGTTCATATGATCTCCCTGATATGAGGAAGTGGTGATGCAACATGGGGGCTTAAGTGGGTAGGAGAAGAATAAATGAAACAAGATGGGATTGGGAGGGAGACAAACCATAAGTGACTCTTAATCTCCCAAAACAAACTGAGGGTTGCTGGGGGGAGGGGGTTTGGGAGAAGGGGGTGGGATTATGGACACTGGGGAGGGTATGTGCTTTGGTGAGTGCTGTGAAGTGTGTAAACCTGGTGATTCACAGACCTGTACCCCTGGGGATAAAAACATATGTTTATAAAAAATAAAAAAATTAAAAAAAAAAAAGTTCTTGGCACATGTTAAAACACCAGTCACTCACACCACCATCCATCTCTCCCTGCCTTTCCAGTCCCTGTGCTGCCTCATGGGCTCACTCACATCCCCACCAGGACCTTGCCCTTCTCTCCTAGGAATGTCAACTGAGGCAATCTATAGGGCTACTTAGTGCTACAAGAAATATTTTCACCCTCTACACATTATTGATGTAATTTTAGTGTAAAATATATACTTCAGATATATATTAAAATATATACTTTATAGATATTATACTTATATATTAAAATATATATTATATATATTAAATATATATTTAATGTACACTTCAGATAGTTAGATCTGACCTAAAGTTACCTAATTTTTCTATGACAGTCTGAAGATGGTGAATAGGTTCATATACCCTAATACGTAATTATTTATGAACAAATGTATTATATTGGCTTGGATTATAGAGCAGAACATGCAATGTTCCCTAACTTTTATCATTGTAGTTGAAAATTGAGCCATAATCTGTTCTCTTGTGCTTTCATAAGCAGTCATTATAGAAGTGGTATTTAAGAAGCACAAGTGCTAAAATCTGTGCTTCATCGGAGAAAGTAGTTATTATAACAAGATAAAAATCATCTTTTATTTTTAACCAAAACAAATGGAAGAGTTACTGGACATTTCAGTTCAAAGTAATTAATCAGTCAATGATGACTTGAAATGGTTTTGCTTTTATTGCCCGACCAGGTCGTTCTGACAGCCTTGAACTCACCAATAATTACACAACTCCTCATGTCTTTTTGGCTATATGAATATAGCCTCAAATGCATCCAGGATAAATCGGAAGACTTTGTAGGACTCAATAAAGAAAATGAAATCTCCAAAGAAATGGCATTTAGAGTATAGCATCCTTCTTCCATCGGACAGGATAATAGGAAGTGTTTTTATTTTTATAATTCATAAGTATAAATATATTAGTAATTCTTTAAACAGACTATCTTCATTATAAACACAACTTTAAAATTACCACACATACTCTTTGCATCTCGTTTATACTTAACACCAATAAAAAGGGCCCATTTTAATGCTGTTGGCCAGTAAAAAATTGTGACCTCAGTAAAATTACAACTCACTCCAAGAACAGGATGGCTCTGCTGTAAGTCTTTTGGCAAAGTCCAGGATTTTAATGACCTTAAACAAGCAGGGCAGGCAATCACATTGCCTGAGAACTCCAGAGCTTTTGCACAGTTTATTCTTGTTGAAGCAAGCAAGGCAAAAGCTTTGGCAGCATTCTTAATATGGGGGCAAAGGGTTTCAAGTGGTTATTTTTCTGCATGTAACTCCTTACGGCTGGGTTAAAAAAGGAGGGTGTTTATAGAGTGCTTTGCCTGGGGTATTGTCAGATCTCTTTCCCTGGATACTGTACAAAGCAAGGAGTCCTCAGCTGGCATTTTTGTACCTAAGTCCTTATAAGAACATGAATAGCAAGTGCATGTTTGTTGAGGGGTAGATTATAACTTCTGAAAAACTGATTAATCTTTTTTTCTTGGAGTTCTTCAGAAGCTAGAAGTGGGAACAGGGAGAGAATCATTGCCTACCTCCAGGGCCCCACTGAGAGAAGGTCCATGTTCAAAAGAGAATAATCACTTAAAACATCTTTGGTTTTCAAACTGTGGATTAAAGAAGCAAGAGTAAGATGGTATATAAATGATCAAATGCAAATAAGATAGTGACATTAAGAAAGCCGTCTGCGGGGCACCTGGGTGGCTCAGTGGGTTAAAGCCTCTGCCTTCGGCTCAGGTCATGATTCCAGGGTCCTGGGATGGAGTCCCACATAAGACTCTCTGCTCAGCAGGGAGCCTGCTTCCTCCTCTCTCTCTCTCTGCCTGCTTCTCTGCCTTCTTGTGATCTCTGTCTGTCAAATAAATAAATAAAATCTTAAAAAGAAAGAAAAAGAAAGAAAAAAGAAAGAAAGAAAGAAAGAAAGAAAGAAAGAAAGAAAGAAAGAAAGAAAGAAAGAAAGAAAGAAAGAAAGGAAGAAAGAAAGAAAGGAAGAAAGGAAGGAAGAAAGAAAGCCGTCTGCAACATAAGAAACCATGGTGGGACTTGAGGCAAAGAAAGCCCACATAAGTGCTCCAGTGGTGCCCACTGAAAGTGTTACTGGAAGGAGGGAATAGCAGTATGTGATACTTCCCAACATCATCCCCCACCCCTGCAAGCTAGTACAACACATATAAATGCCAGGATCAGCTCTTTAATTTCGCAGAGGGAATCCTGGTGAAAATTTGTTTATTTAAAGTGCTAAAAGAATGACTGTGCCACAACACAACCTAGAATTCATCAAAAATATAGATACTTAATTTTTTTTCAAAAATATAGATACTTAATTTTTTTTTTCAATTTCAAAGAGGAAAAAATATGAAAGAAAACATGCAATAACTTTTTAATGGCCATTTTTTACATATCAGTGAGCTAAATATTGGAGATAAAACCATTCACAGAAATATAACTCCTGCCTTCTCAGAACCCTAGGGACTATATCACCATGGCTGTCGTAAAAATTCTGTAAAAACTAATGAAAACTGTATGTGACAAGTTGTGTAACTCTACTCATTCATGGTAAAGTTGCTGTCCTCTGGGAACTTTCCAGATTATTAGAGATCTATGCCCAAGTAGAAAGGTAACCTGTTAAAAAGAACACATACAGTATATAAAATTGCAGATGTATATCAAAATGAGAATGTATCTCCAATGCAAAGATGACTTTTATGACGATTCATCTTTAACAGAACTTTGGAAAATAAATGGAATTCTGTCAAGGAACAGAATAGAAGCAAGCGGTGGAAGGCAGAAAAACTTTTAACTGATCAAGGTCAACCATTATAGATAGAACCCTCAAGAGCAGATCCTTTTCAGATGTGCCCCAGGCCTACTCAGACTTGCTGTGTCATAGAAATGCTTTTCCCTTCCTAAAATACTCCCTTCTGTCTTTCAACGCATCACTCTCTTCAAACTTTCCTCTTAACCACTGGTGGCTCATTCTCCTATTACTGCCTGCTTTACCCTACCTTTGTTCATGTCCTAATGTTGATGGTCTTCAGAAGTCCATTCTAAGCTCTTCAGTCTTCTCACCCCACATACTCTCCCAAATCAGTCTCCTCAATTTCCATGGCTTTCATTTCTTTCCATATAGTGATGACTCCCCGATTTATAACTTCAAAACCAGGTCTCGCCCACTGAACTCCAAACATATATTCCTTTTGCTGTATTTTTATTTGGATATTTCAAATTCCTTCAAGCACATGTCCAAATGGGAATTCTTCTTTCTGTCAAGGACTGTGCTTCTCTGGTGTTACCTCTCTTAATAAATAACATCTTGCCAAGCTTGAAATCTTGGTGTCATCACTGACTTCTTCATTTCTTGAATCCCCATTACCCTCAGGAAATACTCAAATGTGAAATTACTTACTTCTCTCCATTTCCACTTGCCCTCTTCTCACCAAAAGCACCATCGCATTTCATCTGAGCAGTTTTAAGAGCTGGCTCTCCCACTCTAGTTTCATACCTTTTAAGTCTTCCTCCATCCTGCAGCCAGTAAAATAATAATAAAATCTAAACTTGTTCATGTCATTCCCTGCTTAAAGCCCTTGAGTGGTTTTTCCATTACATTTAGTGTTCATTAACACAGCACTTACAGCTTTCTGCAACTGGCCCCTGCCTAGCTCTCATTTCTCACCACTTCCCCCCTTCATGCTCTAAGATCAACCATGCCAAATTTCCAATGATTATTTGGAGACTCTTCTTTCTTACTAGTGTATGATGCTTCACTGTGTATATGCTATTCTCTCTATCCCTCCCCAATTCCCACCACACAGCTTCTGGTTAATATCTTTTATTTCTTCAGGTCTCCGCTGAAACACCACTTTTAAAAGAACCTCTATTCACCTCTATTCTTCCTAATTACAATCCCTGTAATTTAACTTTTTTCTTTTTTTTGGTAATGCTTTTCATAATTTATTGCATTTATTACAAATGTCAGTCATCCCCAAATATAAGTTTTTTTTAAGTCAGGTCATAGGCTACTTTGTCAAAACTATATCCCCAGAATGAAGGGCAGATTCTGGCACAAAGTAGTAGGAATTCCATGTGTTTATTGTTCAATGAATAAAGGATACTCTAGTTTTACGGTAAGAACATTGGGGGAGATACAGAGCTATGCTAGAAAAGTAGGTTGGAAACAAATTGCAAAGCGCCATTCATGCCATATTAGAAAGGTAGATCTTATCTGGAAATATGGGGGCCCATTCACACAAGATTCAAATTCTCATGAGGCAGAAAAATGCGACAGATTTGAAGCAGCCTGCCTATAATAATCTATAAGAGTTTGGTGCAGATTTTAAAGTGATACTCATGAAAGCTCCTTAGAGTGCTATTTATACTTCCCTCAGACTCCAAGTTATAAAGTTAAAACCTGGCTTAAGGACAAAAATTCCCTGTTAAAACTGACTGCTTCTTCTGAAAATAAAATTGATTTTTGAGCAAGTAAAGTGGCCATTTTGACGAGGACCTTTTGTGTATGTATGCTTGTGTGTAAGCATTGTGTATCTTAATTTTTATTCCCCATCTACTATCCTACGAAATATTTGTTTGCCTATGTGTACCATAAGAACTAAATTACATTTTCTCCCTTTCCAGTCTTTTCAGTGTGTATCCTAACTTCCAGCCACATGATTCTATGGAGTCCCATGAATTCCTACACCTATTCCTTCTGTCAAGTATATCTTCCATGCTTGCTACTATCCTTCACATCTTCCTAGACCCTGTTTAAGTCTCCTGTGAAAACTTCTGAACTTCTACTCTTCACAAAATATATCCCTCTCTCCATTCTGTTCTCAATGAAATATGTATACCACTATGTTAAAATGGCTTTACATTTGCTCATCATGCACCCAGTGCCCCCATTATACTGAGTTAGTACAGAATACTTTAGTGCAAAAGAGATTTTATTCAAAGTGTGGTCCTCCAGAAAGCACACTTGTGAGCCTGTTAAAGATGTAGAAATTCAGACCCCAATACATGCCACAAAATCTGTGGTATAATGCATCCCCAGTTTATTTTTAATCTTGGTAAAGTTTGAAGAGTATCTGGTATGGCTAACACTTAAAAATGCTCAATACAGGTTTGCCTGATGGATGGACTAGGTATAGAAAACCTAGGAGGGACATTTAATGCACTCATATCAGTGTACGGATAGGGTTTGGGAATTTATCTTGGTATACAGTAAATAACCTAGACAACGTATCAAATTTACAGAGCACAAAACATCACTCAAAGCCATAAAATGACAAAAGACATTGATACATACCTGGAGTTTTTGGCAGAGAATGTTAAAGTATCTGCAAATTGAAGATCTTTTTTTAAAAAATCACTACAGCTTGACATATTTTGGATTAGAACTATTTCACTGTGTTCAAATATTTGTTTTCTTTCCTGAGTATTTTCTTTTTCTCCTTCCTGCATAAATTTATGTATGGGACTCAGTTAACTCAGTTAACTCAGACTGTCAGCTGGCAAAACTGTCTTCAGAGAAATATGTGAAAGTATATTGAATTCAAGGACAGGAATTCGCAGGATTGGTAGATTATGAGGCACCACACAGTCTAAACAACATCAAGAGCTGTAACTCAAGCAGGGCTTGGAACAAGGTAAGGACTACAGAAAGGTAGAGTAGAAAATTGGTGAACTTTCCAGGTTCTTCCTCTAGAAGAAATAAAATGAAATTACTCCAATTATTTTCAGCTACTGAGGCCAAGAGAGTCTCTAAATTCCAAAATGGTGTTTCACCCCTTGTGAATATCAAAAGGCACTGAGATAGAGGCAACTGAGGACATCTCAAAGGATAAGACATGAGCAAGCAAGGGGGGCTGACACAGAGATAAGGAAAGAAATGATGAGTTTGTTTTCTCTTTCTGTGAAAGTTTTAATTCCCACATTTCCATTACTTAATGTGTCATTATTTTACTTTTCAGCACTTGGCAAACTCAGAGCATTCCAACATTTATTTTAAAATTGGTAGTCAACACACATCAGATTTTTATATTGTCTCAAAGGACAATTCTCAGAAGAAATCTAAAGCTTTACTATAAATTGACCTTGGAAAGTTGATCTTAAAGTTTTAGACATCAGTATATATGCTCCTGACCAAAGGTTTAACTCCAAAGGTTATGATGATGCAGACTGATAAATCTAACTACATAATCCAGACACAAATTATGTGTCAACACTGATGGGTAACTCTTTTCATTACCTATTAAATAAAGGTCAAATACCAAACCTGGCATTGAAGGTCATTATGATAATATGATCCTAGTTTGAATTTGAATTTTCAATCTTTATTTCCTCCTTGCTGCTACACTCTAAACAAAGTAGAAAAATTTGTGTTCTGTGTGCATACTTTATGGCCTTTGTGATTTTGCTTAAAGCTCTTTTCACTTGGGATTCCCTTCCTTCCCATATTTCTGGACCCAAAACTTTTATCATGTGCTTATAACCCAGAGCAAATGACACTTCCGCTGACTCTCCAAAGATCCTCTATAGCTGGATATGTACTCTTTCAAACCTCATACTCTGGAAGTTTTATCTTCTATTTATGTCCATGTTGAAAGCAACTGGACGGAAAGTTTCTTAGTAGTGGAAAGTATGTCATTTTGTTGTTATTGTTTGTAACCGATATAGTGATTTCTATTACATAGAATCATTCTAAGTACTCAGTCAAATAAGATGACTATAAGCTTTTGTTATTGTTCTCCTTTATACTCCCATTTCCATTTTTTTTAATTTATTTTCAGCGTAACAGTATTCATTATTTTCTCACCACACCCAGTGCTGCATGCAATCCGTGCCCTCTGTAATACCCACCACCTGGTACCCCAACCTCCTACCCCCCAACCCCTTCAGAACCCTCAGATTGTTTTTCAGAGTCCACAGTCTCTCATGATTCACCTCCCCTTCCAATTTCCCCCAACTCCCTTCTCCTCTCTAACATCCCTTGTCCTCCATGCTATTGTTATGCTCCACAAATAAGTGAAACCATATGATAATTGACTCTCTCTGCTTGACTTATTTCACTCAGCAGAATCTCTTCGAGTCCCGTCCATGTTGCTACAAAAGTTGGGTATTCATCCTTTCTGATGGAGGCATAATACTCCATAGTGTATATGGACCACATTTTCCTTATTCATTCGTCCGTTGAAGGGCATCTTGGTTCTTTCCACAGTTAGGCGACTGTGGCCATTGCTGCTATAAACATTGGGGTACAGATGGCCCTTCTTTTCATGACATCTGTATCTTCGGGGTAAATACCCAGGAGTGCAATTGCAGGGTCATAGGGAAGTTCTATTTTTAATTTCTTGAGGAATCTCCACACTGTTCTCCAAAGAGGCTGCACCAACTTGCATTCCCACCAACAGTGTAAGAGGGTTTCCCTTTCTCCACATCCCCTCCAACACATGTTGTTTCCTGTCTTGCTAATTTTGGCAATTCTAACTGGTGTAAGGTGATATCTCAATGTGGTTTTCATTTGAATCTCCCTGAGGGCTAGTGATGATGAACATTTTTTCATGTGTCTGATAGCCATTTGTATGTCTTCATTGGAGAAGTGTCTGTTCATATCTTCTGCCCATTTTTTGATATGATTGTCTGTTTTGTGTGTGTTGAGTTTGAGGAGTTCATTATAGATCCTGGATATCAACCTTTTGTCTGTACTGTCATTTGCAAATATCTTCTCCCATTCCGTGGGTTGCCTCTTTGTTTTTTTGACTGTTTCCTTTGCTGTGCAGAAGCTTTTGATTTTTTTGTTTGTTTGTTTATTGGTTTCTTTGGTTTTTTTTTTTTTTTGATTATTTATTTATTTATTTATTTACTTTTTATGAACATGTATTTTTATCCCCAGGGGTACAGGTCTGTGAATCAGCACTCACCAAAGCACATATCCTCCCCAATGTCCATAACCCAACCCCCCTCCCCCCAGCAACCCTCAGTTTGTTTTGTAAGATTAAGAGTCACTTATGGTTTGTCTCCCTCCCAATCCCATCTTGTTTCATTGATTCTTCTCCTACCCACTTAAGCCCCCATGTTGCTTTTGATTTTGATGACGTTCCAAAAGTTTATTTTTGCTTTTGTTTACTTTGCCTTTGGAGACATATCTTGAAAGAAGTTGCTGTGGCTGATATCGAAGAGGTTACTGCCTATGTTCTCCTCTAGAATTCCGATGGATTCCTGTCTCACATTGAGGTCTTTTATCCATTTTGACGTTTATCTTTGTGTACGGTGTAAGAGAATGGTCAAGTTTCATTCTTCTACATATAGCTGTCCACTTTTCCCACCACCATTTATTGAAGAGACTGTCTTTTTTCCACTGTATATTTTTTCCTGTTTTGTCAAAGATTAATTGACCATGGAGTTGAGGGTCTGTATCTGGGCTCTCTACTCTGTTCCCCTGGTCTATGTGTCTGTTTCTATGCCAGGACCATGCTGTCTTGGTGATCACAGCTTTGTAATAAAGCTTGAAATCAGGTAACGTGATGCCCCCGTTTTGTGTTTTTCAACATTTCCTTAGCAATTCGGGGTCTCTTCTGATTCCATACAAATTTTTGGATTATTTGCTCCAGCAGTTTGAAGAATACCAGTGGAATTTTGATCGGAATGGCATTAAAAGTATAGATTGCTCTAGGCAGTATAGACATTTTAACAATGTTTATTCTTCCGATCCAAGAGCATGGAATGGTCTTCCATCTTTTTGTGTCTTCTTCAATTTCTTTCATTAGTGTTCTGTAATTCCTCGAGTACAGATCCTTTACCTCTTTGGTTAGGTTTATTCCCAGGTATCTTATGGTTCTTGGTGCTATAGTAAATGGAATTGATTCTCTAATTTCCCTTTCTGTATTTTCATTGTTAGTGTATAAGAAAGCCACTAATTTCTGTACATTGACAAAAACCTCCCAAAAAAACAAGAGCCCCGGACCTGATGGATTCCCTGGGGAATTCTACCAAACTTTCAAAGAAGAAATAACACCTATTCTCTTGAAGCTGTTTCAAAAAATTGAAGCAGAAGAAAAACTTTCAGACTCTTTCAATGAAGCGAGAATTACCCTGATTCCCAAACCAGGCAAAGATCCTACCAAAAAGGAGAATTTCAGACCAATATCACTGATGAATATGGATGCTATGATTCTCAACAAGATCCTAGCAAACAGGATTCAATAGCACATTAAAAAGATTATCCACCATGATCAGATGGGATTCATCCCTGGGCTACAAGAATGGTTCAACATTTGCAAATCAATCAATGTGATAGAACAAATTAATATGAGAAGAGAGAACCACATGGTCCTCTCAATTGATGCAGAAAAAGCATTTGACAAAATCCAGCATTTGTTCCTGATTAACATGCTTCAAAGTATAGGAATAGAGGGAACATTCCTGAACTTCATAAAATCTATCTATGAAAGACCCACAGCAAATATCATCCTCAATGGGAGAAAGCTTGCAGCCTTCCCGTTGAGATCAGGAACAAGACAAGGATGCCCACTTTCACCACTCTTGTTCAACATAGTATTAGAAGTCCTAGCAACAGCAATCAGACAACAAAGAGAAATAAAAGGTATCAAATTGGCAATGAAGAAGTCAAACTCTCTCTCTTCGCAGATGACATGATTCTTTATATGGAAAACCCAAAAGACTCCACCCCCAAACTACTAGAACTCATACAGCAATTCAGCAATGTGGCAGGATACAAAGTCAATGTACGGAAATCCCATTTCTATGTTTACCCTATTTCCTCTAAAATTCCATAAGTTGTTATCATTGCAACTTCTTCCAATAGAATTCTTAGAGGAAATGGGCTAATCCATAGCATAATTAAATATATAATAAAACTAGATTGTATTCCTGGCCCAATGCCAATACCTGAAATTTAGTTGGCCTTTAGTACCTATTTGAATGAATCAGTCTATTGTCCTGCCAAAACAATGTCTAGCATGACTGGCATAAAGTTTTGAAGCCACTCTGAGATTTTGCTAGCCATTTCTGCCTTGTGGCATACACATTGTCTCCAGATGATACCAAATGTCCTTTTTATTTCTGTTCAGCTTTGAGACATAATTGACAAATAACAATGTGTAAATTTAAGCTATACAATGTGATGACTTGATAAGCATATAAATAGATAGATAAAATGATTACAAAAATACAATTAGCTAACACACCCATCACTTCACATAACTATTTTTTCTGAGGAACAGTTAAAACTTACTCTTAGACAACTTCAGATACCTAATATACTTTTTAACTACAGTGACCATGCTGTATATTAGGTCCTCTGAACTTTTTCATTTTGTAATTGGAAATCTGTAGCCTTTAACCAAAATCTTCCCACTTCCCTTAGGCCCCAGTAACCACAGGTCTGTTTTTCAGTTTTCACATATACATGAGATAATATACTATTGGCCTTTCTCTGTCTGATTTATTTTACAGAGAATAATACTCTCAAGATACATCTGTGTTGTTGCAAATGGCAGGATTTCCTTTTTGTGGCTGAATAATATTTCATCATGTGTATGTGTTTTTCCAGTTATTTGTCAATGGACGTTTATTTTTTTTTTTTTTTTTTTTTCTCAGAAAAAAGTTTAATAGACATTAACCCTTTAGGATAATCCCAAAATGAAAACAATCAAAACCTCCACACATAAAAGTAGAAATCAAAGTAAATATCACAACTATTTCTTTTTTTTTTTTTTTTTTTTTGTACCCCAACCTCCCACCCCCCGTCCCTTCAAAACCCTCAGATTGTTTTTCAGAGTCCATAGTCTCTCATGGTTCACCTCCCCTTCCAATTTCCCCCAACTCCCTTCTCCACTCTAAGTCCCCATGTCTTCCATGCTATTTGTTATGCTCCACAAATAAGTGAAACCATATGATAATTGACTCTCTCTGCTTGACTTATTTCACTCAGCATAATCTCTTCCAGTCCCGTCCATGTTGCTACAAAAGTTGGGTATTCATCCTTTCTGATGGAGGCATAATACTCTATCCCCAGGGGTACAGGTCTGTGAATCACCAGGTTTACACACTTCACAGCACTCACCAAAGCACATACCCTCCCCAATGTCCATAATCCCACCCCCTTCTCCCAAACCCCCTCCCCCCAGCAACCCTCAGTTTGTTTTGTGAGATTAAAAGTCACTTATGGTTTGTCTCCCTCCCAATCCCATCTTGTTTCCTTTATTCTTCTCCTACCCACTTAAGCCCCCATGTTGCATCACCACTTCCTCATATCAAGGAGATCATATGATAGTTGTCTTTCTCTGCTTGACTTATTTCGCTAAGCATGATACGCTCTAGTTCCATCCACGTTGTCGCAAATGGCAAGATTTCATTTCTTTTGATGGCTGCATAGTATTCCATTGTGTATATACACCACATCTTCTTGATCCATTCATCTGTTGATGGACATCTAGGTTCTTTCCATAGTTTGGCTATTGTGGACATTGCTGCTATAAACATTGGGGTGCACGTGCCCCTTTGGATCACTACGTTTGTATCCTTAGGGTAAATACCCAATAGTGCAATTGCTGGGTCATAGGGCAGTTCTATTTTCAACATTTTGAGGAACCTCCATGCTGTTTTCCAGAGTGGCTGCACCAGCTTGCATTCCCACCAACAGTGTAGGAGGGTTCCCCTTTCTCCGCATCCTCGCCAGCATCTGTCATTTCCTGACTTGTTTATTTTAGCCATTCTGACTGGTGTGAGGTGGTATCTCATTGTGGTTTTGATTTGTATTTCCCTGATGCCGAGTGATATGGAGCACTTTTTCATGTGTCTGTTGGCCATCTGGATGTCTTCTTTGCAGAAATGTCTGTTCATGTCCTCTGCCCATTTCTTGATTGGATTATTTGTTCTTTGGGTGTTGAGTTTGCTAAGTTCTTTATAGATTCTGGACACTAGTCCTTTATCTGATATGTCATTTGCAAATATCTTCTCCCATTCTGTCAGTTGTCTTTTGATTTTGTTAACCGTTTCCTTTGCTGTGCAAAAGCTTTTGATCTTGATGAAATCCCAATAGTTCATTTTTGCCCTTGCTTCCCTTGCCTTTTGCGTTGTTCCTAGGAAGATGTTGCTGCGGTTGAGGTCAAAGAGGTTGCTGCCTGTGTTCTCCTCAAGGATTTTGATGGATTCCTTTCGCACATTGAGGTCCTTCATCCATTTTGAGTCTATTTTTGTGTGTGGTGTAAGGAAATGGTCCAATTTCATTTTTCTGCATGTGGCTGTCCAATTTTCCCAGCACCATTTATTGAAGAGGCTGTCTTTTTGCCATTGGACATTCTTTCCTGCTTTGTCAAAGATTAGTTGACCATAGAGTTGAGGGTCTATTTCTGGGCTCTCTATTCTGTTCCATTGATCTATGTGTCTGTTTTTGTGCCAGTACCATGCTGTCTTGATGACGACAGCTTTGTAATAGAGCTTGAAGTCCGGAATTGTGATGCCACCAACGTTGGCTTTCTTTTTCAATATCCCTTTGGCTATTCGAGGTCTTTTCTGGTTCCATATAAATTTTAGCATTATTTGTTCCATTTCTTTGAAAAAGATGGATGGTACTTTGATAGGAATTGCATTAAATGTGTAGATTGCTTTAGGTAGCATAGACATTTTCACAATATTTATTCTTCCAATCCAGGAGCATGGAACATTTTTCCATTTCTTTGTGTCTTCCTCAATTTCTTTCATGAGTACTTTATAGTTTTCTGAGTATAGATTCTGTGTCTCTTTGGTTAGGTTTATTCCTAGGTATCTTATGGTTTTGGGTGCAATTGTAAATGGGATTGACTCCTTAATTTCTCTTTCTTCTGTCTTGCTGTTGGTGTAGAGAAATGCAACTGATTTCTGTGCATTGATTTTATATCCTGACACTTTACTGAATTCCTGTATAAGTTCTAGCAGTTTTGGAGTGGAGTCTTTTGGGTTTTCCACATATAGTATCATATCATCTGCGAAGAGTGATAATTTGACTACTTCTTTGCCGATTTGGATGCCTTTAATTTCCTTTTGTTGTCTGATTGCTGAGGCTAGGACCTCTAGTACTATGTTGAATAGCAGTGGTGATAATGGACATCCCTGCCGTGTTCCTGACCTTAGCGGAAAAGCTTTCAGTTTTTCTCCATTGAGAATGATATTTGCGGTGGGTTTTTCATAGATGGCTTTGATGATATTGAGGTATGTGCCCTCTATCCCTACACTTTGAAGAGTTTTGATCAGGAAGGGATGCTGTACTTTGTCAAATGCTTTTTCAGCATCTATTGAGAGTATCATATGGTTCTTGTTCTTTCTTTTATTGATGTGTTGTATCACATTGACTGATTTGCGGATGTTGAACCAACCTTGCAGCCCTGGAATAAATCCCACTTGGTCGTGGTGAATAATCTTTTTAATGTACTGTTGAATCCTATTGGCTAGTATTTTGTTGAGTATTTTCGCATCTGTGTTCATCAAGGATATCGGTCTATAGCTCTCTTTTTTGGTGGGATCCTTGTCTGGTTTTGGGATCAAGGTGATGCTGGCCTCATAAAATGAGTTTGGAAGTTTTCCTTCCATTTCTATTTTTTGGAACAGTTTCAGGAGAATAGGAATTAGTTCTTCTTTAAATGTTTGGTAGAATTCCCCCGGGAAGCCGTCTGGCCCTGGGCTTTTGTTTGTTTGGAGATTTTTAATGACTGTTTCAATCTCCTTACTGGTTATGGGTCTGTTCAGGCTTTCTATTTCTTCCTGGTTCAGTTGTGGTAGTTTATATGTTTCTAGGAATGCATCCATTTCTTCCAGATTGTCAAATTTATTGGCGTAGAGTTGCTCATAGTATGTTCTTATAATAGTTTGTATTTCTTTGGTGTTAGTTGTGATTTCTCCTCTTTCATTCATGATTTTATTTATTTGGGTCCTTTCTCTTTTCTTTTTGATAAGTCGGGCCAGGGGTTTATCAATTTTATTAATTCTTTCAAAGAACCAGCTCCTAGTTTCGTTGATTTGTTCTATTGTTTTTTTGGTTTCTATTTCATTGATTTCTGCTCTGATCTTTATGATTTCTCTTCTCCTGCTGGGCTTAGGGTTTCTTTCTTGTTCTTTCTCCAGCTCCTTTAGGTGTAGGGTTAGGTTGTGTACCTGAGACCTTTCTTGTTTCTTGAGAAAGGCTTGTACCGCTATATATTTTCCTCTCAGGACTGCCTTTGTTGTGTCCCACAGATTTTGAACCGTTGTATTTTCATTATCATTTGTTTCCATGATTTTTTTCAATTCTTCTTTAATTTCCCGGTTGACCCATTCATTCTTTAGAAGGATGCTGTTTAGTCTCCATGTATTTGGGTTCTTTCCAAACTTCCTTTTGTGGTTGAGTTCTAGCTTTAGAGCATTGTGGTCTGAAAATATGCAGGGAATGATCCCAATCTTTTGATACCGGTTGAGTCCTGATTTAGGACCGAGGATGTGATCTATTCTGGAGAATGTTCCATGTGCACTAGAGAAGAATGTGTATTCTGTTGCTTTGGGATGAAATATTCTGAATATATCTGTGATGTCCATCTGGTCCAGTGTGTCGTTTAAGGCCTTTATTTCCTTGCTGATCTTTTGCTTGGATGATCTGTCCATTTCAGTGAGGGGAGTGTTAAAGTCCCCTACTATTATTGTATTATTGTTGATGTGTTTCTTTGATTTTGTTATTAATTGGTTTATATAGTTGGCTGCTCCCACGTTGGGGGCATAGATATTTAAAATTGTTAAATCTTCTTGTTGGACAGACCCTTTGAGTATGATATAGTGTCCATCCTCATCTCTTATTATAGTCTTTGGCTTAAAATCTAATTGATCTGATATAAGGATTGCCACTCCTGCTTTCTTCTGATGTCCATTAGCATGGTAAATTCTTTTCCACCCCCTCACTTTAAATCTGGAGGTGTCTTCGGGCTTAAAATGAGTTTCTTGGAGGCAACATATAGATGGGTTTTGTTTTTTTATCCATTCTGATACCCTGTGTCTTTTGACAGGGGCATTTAGCCCATTAACATTCAGGGTAACTATTGAGAGATATGAATTTAGTGCCACTGTATTGCCTGTAAGTTGACTGTTACTGTATATGGTCTCTGTTCCTTTCTGATCTACCACTTGTAGGCTCTCTCTTTGCTTAGAGGACCCCTTTCAATATTTCCTGTAGAGCTGGTTTGGTATTTGCAAATTCTTTCAGTTTTTGTTTGTCCTGAAAGCTTTTAATCTCTCCTTCTATTTTCAATGATAGCCTAGCTGGATATAGTATTCTTGGCTGCATGTTTTTCTCGTTTAGTGCTCTGAAAATATCATGCCAGCTCTTTCTGGCCTGCCAGGTCTCTGTGGATAAGTCAGCTGCCAATCTAATATTTTTACCATTGTATGTTACAGACTTCTTTTCCCGGGCTGCTTTCAGGATTTTCTCTTTGTCACTGAGACTTGTAAATTTTACTATTAGGTGACGGGGTGTGGGCCTATTCCTATTGATTTTGAGGGGCGTTCTCTGAACCTCCTGAATTTTGATGCTCGTTCCCTTTGCCATATTGGGGAAATTCTCCCCAATAATTCTCTCCAGTATACCTTCTGCTCCCCTCTCTCTTTCTTCCTCTTCTGGAATCCCAATTATTCTAATGTTGTTTCGTCTTATGGTGTCACTTATCTCTCGAATTCTCCCCTCGTGGTCCAGTAGCTGTTTGTCCCTCTTTTGCTCAGCTTCTTTATTCTCTGTCATTTGGTCTTCTATATCACTAATTCTTTCTTCTGCCTCATTTATCCTAGCAGTGAGAGCCTCCATTTTTGATTGCACTTCATTAATAGCTTTTTTTATTTCAACTTGGTTAGATTTTAGTTCTTTTATTTCTCCAGAAAGGGCTTTTATATCTCTCGAGAGGGTTTCTCTAATATCTTCCATGCCTTTTTCGAGCCCGGCTAGAACCTTGAGAATTGTCATTCTGAACTCTAGATCTGACATATTACCAATGTCTGTATTGATTAGGTCCCTAGCCTTCGGTACTGCCTCTTGTTCTTTTTTTTGTGTTGAATTTTTCCGTCTTGTCATTTTGTCCAGATAAGAGTATATGAAGGGGCAAGTAAAATACTAAAAGGGTGGCAACAACCCCAGGAAAAAATGCTTTAACCAAATTAGAAGAGATCTAAAATCGTGAGGGGGGAGAAAGGGGATAAAAAGAGGTTCAAAAAGGAAGAAAGAAAAAAAAAAAAAAAGAAAGAAAAAGAAAAAAGAAAAGAAAAGAATTAAAAAAAAAAAAAGGAAAACACCTAAGAAAAATGTAAAAAAGAAAAAATATATATATTAGATAAGCTAGTAAAAAATCGTTAAAAAAGAAAAAGGTAACAGTTAAAAAAAAAAAATTTTACCCGAAGGCGAGAAAAAAAAAAAAAAATGAAAAAGAAAAAAAATTAAATTAACTGCAAGACTAAAAAAAAATCACAGGGAAAAAGCCATGAGTTCCGTGCTTGGCTTTCTCCTCCTCTGAATTCTGCTGCTCTCCTTGGTATTGAAACCGCACTCCTTGGTAGGTGAACTTGGTCTCGGCTGGATTTCTTGTTGATCTTCTGGGGGAGGGGCCTGTTGTAGTGATTCTCAAGTGTCTTTGCCCCAGGCGGAATTACACCGCCCTTCCCCGGGGCCGGGGTGAGTAATCCGCTCGGGTTTGCTTTCAGGAGCTTTTGTTCCCTGAGTGCTTTCCGTAGAGTTCCGGAGGACGGGAATACAAATGGCGGCCTCCTGGTCTCCGGCCCGGAGGAGCCGAGAGCCCAGGGCCGCACTCCTCAGAGCGCCCTCAGAGAACAGCGCCCAGTTACTCCCGTCTGCCTGACCTCCGGCCGCGCTCCGAGCTCTCCGAGCCTGCGACCAGTTCAAGGTAACACCGAGCTGTGAGCTTACTGTCGGCTCTGTCTCTGTAGCCGGCTTTCCCGTTCCAATACCCGCAAGGTCTGCGACACTCAGACACCCCTGATCCTTCTGTGACCCTGCGGGACCTGAGGCCACGCTGAACCCGCGTGGGCTTCGCCCTGGTTTAGCCTCTGGAGCGATGTCCCTCAGCGGAACAGACTTTTAAAAGTCCTGATTTTGTGCGCCGTTGCTCCGCCGCTTGCCGAGAGCCGGCCCCTCCCCCCGGGGTCTATCTTCCCGTCGCTTTGGATTCACTTCTCCGCCGGTCCTACCTTTCAGAAAGTGGTTGTTTTTCTGTTTCCAGAATTGCTGTTCTTCTTCTCTTCGATCTGCCGATGGATTTTCAGGTGTTTGCAATCTTTAGATAAGCTATCTAGCTGATCTCCGGCTAGCTGAAGCAGTCTCAGCCTGCTACTTCTCCACCATCTTGACTCCTCCCCTCTCAATGGACGTTTATGTTTCCCTTTGTTGGCTATTCTAAATAATGTTGTAATGAAATAGGATTGCAGATATCTTTTGAAGATTGTAATTTTGTTTCTTTTGGATAAATACCCAGATGTGAAATTGCTGGATCATATGGTAGTTCTATTTTTAACTTTCTGAGGGAACACTATACTATTCTCCATAGTGACTATACCCATTTAGATGCCCACTAACAGCGTACAACAGTTCCTGTTTTCCATCCTCATCAACATTAGTTAGTTCTTATCTTTTTTGATAATTGCCTTTTTAACAAATGTGGGGTGTTACTGTAGTTTTGATTTGCTATTCCTTGATTAGTGATGCTGAGCACCTTTTCAGATGTCTGTTGGAGACATTCCTCTTTGGAGAAAATACTGAGTTCTTATGTCATTTTTTAAATTGAGCTGTTTGGGGTTTTTTGCTATAGAGTTGTATGAGCTCTTGATATATTTTGGATATTAACCCCTTATTAGATGTGTGACTTACAAATATTTTCTTGGATTTTATAGGTTCCTTTCTTTTCTTTTTTTTTTACTTTTACTGTACAGAAGCTTTTTAATATAGTCCAATTTATTAACTTTTCCTTCTGTTGCTTGTGTTTGGTGCCCTATCCGTAAAATGATTGCCAAGACATATGCTAAAATGCTTTTTTCCCCATATTTTCTTCTAGGATATTTATGGTTCAGGCTTTTTGTTTAAACTTTAAATACATTTTTTTTTGTAAAATTAAGTGTCTGGTTTTATTCTTTTTGTGCTTCCAGCTTTGTTTTTCATTTTGAAGATCGCCTTGACTATTTAGGATCTTTTGTTTTTCCACAAAAATTTAGGATTTTCTTTATATCTCTGTGGAAAATTCCATTGGATTTTTTATAGGGATTGCATTGAATATAAAATTAGCTCTGGGTAGTGTGGGCATTTGAACAATAGTCTTCTGATTCATGGATATGGATCTTCCTACTTCTGTCTTCAATGTCTTTTATAAATATCTCATAGTTTTCTGTATACAAATCTTTCCCCTCCTCAGTTAAATTTATACCTAAGTAATTTATCATTTTTGATGCTATTATATATGGGATTATTTTGTTTCTTTTTCAGATAATTCATTGTTGGTGTATAGAGATGCTACTGACTTTTTCATCTTACTTTGTATCCTATAACTTTACTGAATTCATTTATTCTAATAGTTTTTTTTGGGGGGAAATCTTTAGAGTTTTCCACATATCAGACCATGTCATGTGCAAGTAGAGACAATTTTACTTCTTTCTTCCCAATTTGGATGCATTTTGCTTTTTTCTTTTTGAATTACTGTCCTAATAACTAGGATTTCTCATACTATGTTGAGTCACAGTGATGAGAGTGGGCACCCTGATTTTGGTGAAAGATTTTCATTTTTCACCAAGTATGAGGTTAACTATGGGATTTGTCATATGTGGTCTTTATTATGTTGAGGTATGTTCTTTTTATCCTTGTTAAGGGCTTTTATCAGAAAAGGGATTGAGTTTTATCTAAGCCTTTTCTACACCTATTGAGGTGATAATATGATTTGTATTCATCTTCCTATTAATGTGGTGAATTCCATTGATTTTCTTATGTTGAACCATCCTTGCATCTCAGGGGTAAATCTTTTTTTTTTATTTCTTATTAATTATTATTTTATTATCTTTCCTTTATTAATTTTATTTTAAAATTAATTTATTTTATTATTTTATTTATTATTATTATTATTATTTAGTATTTTTTTCATTTTTTTTAATTTATTTTTATTTCCAGCATAACAGTATTCATTATTTTTGCACCTTAGTGTGCGACACTTTAAAATGCTATTGAATTAGGTTAATATTTTGTTGAATATGTGTATCTATATTCACCAGGGATATCAGCATATTGTTTTCTTTTAGTGTCCTCTGGCTTTGGTATCAGGGAAATGCTGGCCTTGTAAAATGAGTTTGGAAATATTCCCTACTCTTTTAAATTTTGGAATAATTTAAGAAGTACTAGCATTAATGATTTCTAAATGTTTAGTAGAATTCACCAGATTCTGATTTCATCAGAAATTATCTGATCCTGGGATTTTCTATGTTAGAAGGTTTTTGATTATTGTTTTAGTCTCCTTAGTTTTGGATCTATTCTGATTTTCTTTTTTTTTTTTCATGATTCATTCTTGGTAGATTGTATGTTCCTAGGAATTTCCATTTCTTCTGTGTTATCCATTTCTGATAGAACATTATTCTCTTATCCTTTGAATTTATGTCACATCAGGGTTTTTTTTCTATTTATTTATTTGATAGAGACACAGCAAGAGAGGGAACACAAGGAGGAAGAGTGAGAGAGGGAGAAGCAGGCTCCCCATTGAGCAAGAAGCCTTATGAGGGGCTTGATTCCAACACCCTGGGATCATGACCTGAGCTGAAGGCAGATGCTTCACGACAGCCACCCAGGCATCCCTGCAGTGTCAGTTTTGTCTTCTCTTATAATTTTGTTTGAGTCCTCTTTTTTTTTTCTTGGTTCCTAGCCAAAAGTTTGTCAGTTCGATTTACTCAAAAACCACCTCTGTTGCTTTGATGTTTTTGTTTTTCCAATCTGTTTATTTCTGTTTAATTTTCATTTTCTTTTCTGTTAACTATGCACTTCAAATTCTTTTCAATTTCCTGAGTTATAAAGTTGTTTATTTGATATCTTTGTTTTCTCTGAATGTAGACATCTGTCACTGCAAACTTGTCTCTTGAAACAGCTGTTTTTCCATTCCATAAGTTTTGGCTGTTAGATTTCCATTTTTTTTTTTTGTCTCAGTACTTTATGAATTCTTCTTATACACACCAATTATTCAGGAGTATATGTTGTGTGTGTATACACACACACACACAATATGCAGTTTATTATATACTTTCCATACACTTGTGAATTTTTCTTTTTTCTTATTTCTAGCTTCATACCATTACTGGAAAAGATACATGATTTCAATCCTCTGAAGTTTGTTAAGGTTTGATTTGTGGCCCAATATATTTAACCTGGAGAACTATCCATGTGCCCTTGAGAAAAACATCATCTTATGCTGTTGGAGAAAATGTTCTATGTTTGTCTTTTAGGTTCATTTGGTTTATAGCATTATTCAAATTCACTGTTTCCTTGTTGTTTTTCTGTCTAGGTGGGTTATTCAGTGTGAAAGTAAAGAATTAAAATCCCCTACTATTACTGTATTGGTATATATTTCTTCACTCAGTTCCATTAATATTTGTTTTAAATATATATGTGTTCCACCTAGGGTGCATATGTATTTACAATTTTTATATCCTCTCAATGAATGGACCTTTTTATCACTATACAGTGACTTTCTAAGGCTCTTGTGACCAATTTTAACTGAAGGTATATTTTTTCTGATTTAAGTATAGTGACTCTTCCTCTCTTTTGGTTTTTGGAATTGATCTTGCTTGTGGTCATTTAAACTTTTGGTACCTAACATATCTCCCTTAAACTTGGAAAGTTTTCAGCTATTTAAGTTTTTCTGCTTCTTTCTCTCTTTTTGGAACTCTCATGGTGTGAATGTTCATTCACTCTATGCTTTTGTTGTTGTTCTATCTGGCTGTTTTCAAATGTTCTATCTTAGAGTTTGTGGATTATTACTTCAGCATGATCATGTCTTTTGTTGAAGCTTTCTATTGAATGTTACAGTTCTGTCATTTTCTTCTTCAGCTCCTGGATTTCTTTTTGGTTCTTTTTTATGGCTTTCACTTACTTGAATAATGTGTTCGTTTTTTCGTGCATTGTTTTCCAGATTTTTAGTCACTGTGTTCTCTCGCAGTTCATTGAGTTTCTGTAAGGTGATTATTTTGAATTCTTTGTAAGGCAAGCCATAGATTTCCATTTCTTTTGGATCAGTCACTGGAGCTTTATTAGTTACCTTTGGTAGTGTCATGTTTGCCTGATTCTTCATGAGTCACCTAACCATGCACTGGTCTGTGCATTGGAAGGAGCAGATGCCTCCTCTGGTATTTACAAACTGGTTAGGTTTTGACAGGTAAGGATCTTCTGTCAGTTCCCCAGAATAATGGTATCAGCTCTAGAATTGCAGTCATGCTGAGTTTGAGCCAGTTTTGAAGCTCACTGGATCTGCAGTGGGGTACATAGTTGATAGGATAACATCCTTGTTATCAGGAGTTTGGTAAGATATATGTATCCTGTCTGATCTCTGGATGGATGGGATTTCTCCCAGTACCTTGTTAAAATTGTTAGGTGGAGGGACAAATGTCTGCTTCAGGGTCCATACTTAAGTCCTCAGTCACCAGGTCTGTTAATAAATGCATGTACCTCCACCAAGTCCCTGGGAGAGCTCCTGCCTGGTCATCAGATGGGTCCCTTGGTGGAAAGGGCTGGCACTGGACGAGGGCTGAAAGGGGTTGGAACCTCTGGCTCTAGAGGCACAGGTGGTCATGTCAGCTATGTTGATTTTGAACTGTACCAGGGTTTCAAAATCTTTTACCTGGATCCCAAATCTCCCATAAAAGAACCTTTATCTATGAATGGATGCCAAATTATTGTTGTTCAATGGAAGTATGAGAGGGGGTGTCTTATTTAACCATCTTGCCACTGCCACTCCCCTATGCGGTCTTACAAAGTTGATAAATGCAGTGTAGATAACATGATGTTGCTTCCTTAAAGATCATGCTATACACCCTCGTATGGCAGAAATATAGGGCTGACTAAAATAAGCCACATAAGTCTTGAGTAGAATTTAATCCCAAGATTAAGCACTGAGCAATTATTATAATTATTGCTATCACTACTTGAAAATAATAGGACTTAATTTTTGAAGAAGAAATATATTGAGATTATTTTACAAGAGTTTAAATTGCTTAATTTTTTGTGTGTGTTTTTTGTCTTTTGGAGTTTTGTTTTGTTTTGTTTTGTTTTCTGAAAGAGAGAGAGAGAGAGCACACATGAGCAGGGTTGGGGCAGAAAGAGAAAATATCCAAGCAGAAAACTCCTGAACAAGGACACTGACACCAGACTCCATCCCACAAACCTGAGATCATGACCAGAACTGAAACCAAGAGTCAGTCACTTAACCAACTGAGCCACCCAGGTGTTCCAAGAGTCTCCAGTTTTTTTTGACAGACTATAAGCAAGAAGATAAATTATAAGCTGTCAAATACTACCTATTAGCAACAAGTTTCTCTTGTCTATGGCCCAACTGTGACTTTGTGCACGGGTGGATGTATCTAAACTTCTGCCTTGTTTTCTATCCCTAAATGAATATCTTACTGATAGCACTAGAAATCTAGGTCTTCAAATTCTAGGAATTGCCAGTTCTCATCCATCCTCCTCTGTACTTGAAATTGATGTTCCTTACCAGAACACAAGTCCCAAATATCACTGATTACTGAATTCTTCAATACTACCCCCTTCTTACCTTTTAGAAAACCTAAATTTACAGAGTAAGCATGTCTTTCAGAAGTACTAGACTGTAGAGTAAAATGTCAGTCAAGGTTATCACATTTTAAATAATGACTTGCACGCCTGCCTTCCTCAGATTTTTAGATTATTAAAGATAGGAACCAGCTGCTAATTATTTGGTCCCCCCTCTTTAAAGAGGTTTGGCACATTTCATGTGTTCTGATTGTTGAATGAATTAATGAATGGCTGCAATAACCAGCTTTTAAAGGTACAAAACATTCATAAGTTTACAGAACATCATATCTCCACAATGTCCTTCGTCCATTAAGCAGCCAAAGGCTCACACATTTCAATGTGATTTTTTTTTTAAATGATCATGTGTATAGACCTATCAGGACTAATAATAATAAAAGCCTAGAACTAAGTTGGTATCATTAGTGGGTTCAGCATTACATATGCAAACAGATACCTAAGAAGATACAATAGGATTAGTATACTCTGGACCTAGGAAACACCACCTCCCACAGAGTGTAATTCAGGCAAGTAACATGGCAATGTAGAAACTAATCCTCCTTAGCAACTTGAAGCCGCATTTTGAGGAGAAACCTTATTAGTGAAATATGGAATAAAGCAGAATGATAGCAGCAGCAGTAGCAGAAACAGCAAAAAACAGCTTATATATTTCTGGGATCAAAACATTCAATTTTTCTTACTTGTGCCTGACAAATCCGAATGCCTAAGTAATACCGCCAATGATATCTCAGTGAAGAACATACATAAGAAGGACCTGCTGTGAAATTTGGGGTATGGTATGCACAGTTGGAAGAGCATAAAGCCAAGGAAGAAAAAAATACCAAAGGTGAGAATGAAGGTCAGATTGGACAGGTGAAGGGTGGTAAAGGGTGAAATCCAGGCATCCAGAACACTTAGGAGGAACTGGCTATATTGTAGAAGGACACCATTATGAGAATAGAGTGACAGGGGTATGATTCCTAAAAAGCTTGGGATGCCATAATGAATTTGACCTCCGAGAAAAGAGTCATGAAGATTTCTTCTGGATCCCATCTTACCCAGTGGAAAGAGGACAGAAGAGTACAAGACATTCTGAGCATTTAGATTTTCATACAGAATATTACTAAAAGAATAACACTAAAGTCCTATCAGATGGCTGTCTATCTAGATGTGTATGTTTTGCTTTATAAATGCATAGTAAATTGAAATTTTGGGAACTGATGATTAAAATGTTTGGATTTTCAGAATCAATATAACTTTTTCTCCTTAAGTTTTCTGTCCCTAAGTAAGGTAACAACAGTCCCCAGCAACTCAGGATTTTAGAAATACACAAGCCAGTGAGAGTCTACCATAATAGCCTTTCAGAGAGGTACAGAGGCATGGCAGGCCCTCCCCTAAAGTGCAGGGGACACTACAAGAGTGTAAACCCCAATCCCAAAACTGGGGTCTAGTGGTCACTGTAACCCATTCTACTGGTGACCTCCTGAGATCAAATATGTTCCTCTTGATTTTACAGGAAGTCTTGGAATAAACCTGTGCATCCATTCCATAGTGCAGGAGAAGACAGGCCTGAACCATTAAGTATAGACTGCTATGGAACTGCATGTGGGGAAAATAGCCTCATAGTGGTGCTGTAACACCTAATACATGCATTCTCATCTTAAGTTTCTCTTATTGAGTGTGCTCAATATACTCCTACATAGATTAAGGAAGGGTTTTGAGAAGTTATTTCTATCGGCCCAAGTTCTTTCCATCAATTCAAAGGGGCCATTCACACCAACAGCTATTGAAGTATCTTAAGCAATTATGGAATTAAGCAATTATATTATGATATGCTGAATCTTCTGTGTAAGAGAAGGTATAAGAATTTTAGGTATTTTCTTTTAACTTTTAAGTATCTCCCTGACTTGTGACAAAAGAATTAAAAACTAGTAATTTTCAAAATAAAACTTTCAGGAAAAAAAATGGAACTGACTACTTAAATATATAAAACATCATTTTCTCATCCATTCTTCTACCAAAAGTCACTGTGGCTCTAACTAGTAATGCTCTCCCAAAATTTGTTGGAAAACAAAGAGGCAGATGTATATTTGATTTTCCTTCTCTTCCAAAGATGATGAAACAAACAGAAGGTTGGCTCACCAGGAACCTAAGGCCCATGTTTATTTTGAGAGTACCCTAACTAGAACAGACTGTGAGTAGTGTACCTTATATGTTCATTGTACTGTCCTCAAATTACTCCAATATGAAAGCTACTTCATAACTAATCACAATTCAGGAAACTCTATTTCTGAAATCCTAGGTCTATGGGAAAAATGGAAAAGTATATTTTGCTTTAGGTACACTTAAATCCTTTTAAGTTGAAAGTTATAAATATATCAGGATGGTCAGTCTGAGGATTAAATGAGGAGGTGAATAAGTAAGGGCTCATTCAGTGGCTGACATGTAGGAGGCACCAAATGGTAAGTCCTTGACACTCTCCATTCTTTTTCTTTGTCAGTTGTTAGTGTAGCACAAAATACAGCAGATTGCTAAGAAGTTGCAGATGCTATGATATGCCCTCTGGAGCTCACTGCCAGGAACTTACATCCAAAGTTTTCTCCTTCCATTTCCAGATGGCTTGTTTCTGAAAGCTAAGTCGCATGTTTTCTCTAGTTATCTCTCTCTAGAGAATTTGTTATCATAAAAGACTTGTAAGCCGAAGTGTCTTTTTTTTCCCTGAGAAATCTGTTTTGCACTTTTGTCCTTTGTCTAAGAGATTTTTTCCTCTTGAGAGAAAGGCTTGCCTGAGTTTCCATCTTAACCATTTCCTCATGGCTCTTTCCCCTTCCCTAAGCCTGGACAGAAAGATGGAACTTTGCAGTTATCCAGACACTGACAATAGGTTTGACTTTCCCCCACTTCCACCATCTAGATTTAGGAGCAACCTAATACCTGGAGGAAAAAGAAGAATTTGATTTTCAGTAAGTTGACTAAATGTGTCAGATTTTCTCCTAAATATGAGTAGGGAGGAAGGAATTCTTGGGAACTTATCTCAAGTGTTTATTTTGAGCTGTAAAAAACTCTAATTTAAACCAAAAAAAGTACTATATCTAGCATGATCAGATGTGACCAGAACATTTCACCTGTTTATCATGCTGATCAAATCTGAACTGCTGCTTTAAATTCATTATCCTCGTTTATCCTTTACTTCTTCATATTAAAGTATTTCAATGAGAGTTGAAATACTCATATTCAATGTTCAATGCCCCACATTGAGCAACTCTTTTCTGCCTATAGTGTAATTTCCTTCCTTCAGCTGGAGAAATCCTAGTACATTTATTCATTCAACAAACATTTATTCAGGGAAATGCCTAGCTGGATGTGTGGGTGTGGGTGTCACCAAGACGTGAGAAGGTGGTGATGAGTTGCAGATGAAAGTAGTGGACATTGCCCAGGGAGAAACGTTCATTGTGAGAGTGAGGCCAAGGATGTTTACTGAGAAGTATCTACATTCAAGTTTCTTGAAAGAGGGATCGACATTTGATATGCCTAATACTCATAGCTCAAGCACCCTGGTGGCTGACCGATGCTGTTTTGGTGCACCAGCCAGACCAGACCTGGTGCACCTCTACCAGACCAGTGCACCATCCTGGGCTTCTGTGAGTGTTGGCTACTGAAAGCTTACAGGTGCCCCCCTTCTCCGAAAACTGCCATCTGTTGACAGGAGACCGTTTGTTCTCAGAAAAGGCCCAGAGCCTGTGAGTGACAATACAGTAGAAGACAAGACTGGCTCCCTTGCTATTTCATATTTACTCTCCCATCCTCCTGGACCAATTCTGTTGTCCCTCCCCCAACCTATTATAGAAAACCTTACTGAAAATCTTCCTAGTCAGGCCGAGGCCTCTCTGATATACTTCTTGCCTACCTCTGCTTTCTTCCATGATGTCACTATGTTGCAGTTGTCTGTTTATTTGTTAAACTGATTATTCTTTGATACAGGTATCTGGTTCACCTTAGAATTCTTACTATCCAAAGCACTTCCTGACTCATAACATTTGTTGAATAAAAATTTGCTGAGTCAAGAAATGAAGTTACATGTGTTGCTGCTAAAGAGCTGTACTTAATAGTTTATCTCGACCTAAAAGAGTCATTGTCATCAGATAAGTTCCTTGCCATATCTTTAATTTTTAAAAAATGTTTATGTGATATTTAAATGAAAGAGAATGCTGGAGCAATAAATTCATTTAATGAGAAAACATGTAATCAAGGCTGATGGCAGGAGAACTTCTAGCTTCTGATAAAATATTTTTCAATTTCAACTTTTATCTGAGTCACATGAACATACCTTTATATTTTTAGTCTTAGTTAAAGATTATGATATTTTCTCTTCCTCATTTCTCCAGGTAATGTTTTATTGCTGTGGACCACCCAAGCCCTTAAACAGGTGCTTAGTTTCAGCTTTCATACAAAGGTCTTTTGTCAAGAGTCCCTAAGTTCTCTGGATGCCTTACTCCCTTTGGTTTTATGCTTCCCTCATCTCTCCAATGCCCCAAGGCCAAATCTTTTGTAATGGATATTGTTCTAATTTGTTTTGGTCCTTAATTGAAACATGAGTTACTCTTTTTCTCCTGACTGTCAACAATGATAATAAACAGAGCAAGACAATCAGAAGGCATCATTCCCACTTTCACCAAGAGCCATATGAATCCCATCACTAATGAAAGGGAGGGAATTATCCTTATCACAATATTGAACATGAGCCAGCAATCAACCCAAACTTAAAAGTTACATAGCTATTAAGCTTGATAGATTTGAATTTAAAGGCTTTTTAGATCTTCTACATCCTTGATTATAATCCTTGCTAACATGTAAACAGATCACTTAAGAAGTGGAGATTTAATAGTTTTACTAAGTATTCTAACTTTTAAAATGCTTAGGTCATATTTTAATTATATTCAGATGCTATGGTAGATTTCCAGTGTACTCAGGCATTCACAAACCCGACACACAAATATACAGTCACATAGACACCTGCTATGTTAAATAGATAATGGACCCAATGTTTCAATTAATACAGAACAAAATCACTTTTTAAAAAATTGAATTATAGTTAACAGGTGGCGTTATATTAGTTTTAGGTGTACAATATGATTCAACAATTCTATACATCATTTAGTGCTCATCAAGATAAATGTATTCTTAATCCTCTTTACTTATTTCACCCATCCCCCACCCAACTCCCCTCTGTCAACTGCCAGTTTATTCTCTGTATTTAAGAGTCTGGTTTGGGTTGTTTCTTTCTTTGCTCATTTCTTTTGTTTAGTAAATTCTACATGAGTGAAATCATATGGTTATGGTATTTGTCTTTCTCTGACTTATTTCACTTACCATTACATCCTTTAGGTCTGTCTATTTTGCAAATAGCAAGATCTCACTCTTTTTTATGTCTGAGTAATATTCCATTGTGTATGTGTATATATACCACCTCTTTATCCATTCATGTATGAATGGACACTTAGACTGCTTCCATATCTTTGCTACTGTAAATAATTCTGCAGTAAACAAACAGGTGCATGTATCTTTTAGAATAGTGTTTTTATTTTCTTTGGGTAAATGCCCAGGAACAGAATCACTGATCATGTAGTAATTCTATCCTTAATTTTTTGAGGAATATCTGTACTGTTTTCCACAAGGACTGTACCATTTGTATTCCCCCCAACAGTGCACAAGAGTTCCTTTTTCTCCTCATCCTTGCCAGTACTTTTTTTTTATTTTTTTCATTTTAGCCATCTGACAGGTGTGAGGTAATATCACCTTATGATTTAATTTGAGTTTCCCTGATGATTAGGGATCTTGAACATCTTTTCATGTGTTGGTCATCCATATGCCTTCTTTGGAAAAATGTCTATTCAGGTTTTCTCCCCCATTTTTTATTAGATTATTTGTTCTTTGTGTTGAGTTGCATAAGCTTTCTATATATTTTGGCTATTAACCCTTTGTTGAATATATCATTTGCAAATATCCTCTTCCATTCCATAGATTGTCTTTTGCTTTGTTGATAGTTCACTGTGCAAAGCCTTTTTATTTTAGTGTATTTCTGAGTAGTTTAATTTTGCTTTTAGTTCTCTCGCCTGAGGAAACACATCTAGAAAAATGTTTAAATGCCAATGTCAAATTACTCCCTATGTTTTCTTTTAAGAGTTCTATAATTTAAGCTCTCACACTCAGGTATTTAATCCATTTTGAGTTTATTTCTGCACGTGGTCTGAGAAAGTGGTTCAGTTTCATTCTTTTGCATGCTGCTGTCCAGTTGTCCTAACATCATTTGCCAAAGAGTTTTTCCTGATTTTATATTCTTGTCTCTGTTGTAGATTAATTGATCATATAAGCAAGGATTTATTTCCTAGCTCTTTATTCTATTCCATTGATCTATGTGTCCATTTTTGTGCCAGTACCAGTCTGCTTTGATTAATATAGCTTTGTACTATACTCTAAAATCTGGGATTATGATATCTCTAGTTGTGTTCTTTTTCAAGATTGCTTAGGCTATTTGGGGTCTTTGTGGTTCCATACAAATTTTAGGATTATTCTAGTTTTGTGAAAATTTTTGTTGGTATTGAGATAAGGGATTGCATTAAATCTGTAAATTGTTTTGGATAGGATGGACATTTTAATAGTATTTGTTTTTCCAATTCATGAGCATGGAATATATTTTCACTTGTGTCCTCTTCAATTTCTTTCACCAGTGTTATATGGTTTTTGAAGTACAGGTCTTTCACCATCTTGATTAAGCTTACTCCTACGTATTCTTTCTGGTGAAATTGTGAAAGGGATTGCTAATCTTTTATTCTGCTATGTCATTATTGTATAAAAATGCAACCAATTTCTGTATATTTAGTATCCTGCCACTTAGTTCATTTATCTGTTTTTTAGTAGTCTTTAGGATTTCCTATGCATAGTGCTATGTTATCTGAAAATTATGAAAATTTAACTTCTTCCATACCAACTTGGTTGCCTTCTATTTCTTTTTCTTGTCTGATTGCTGTGGCTAGGACCTCCAATACTGTGTTGAATAGAAATGGGAAAAACGGACATTCTTGTCTTGTTCCTGATCTTAAAAGAGAAACTGTTTTTTGTCATTAAGTATGATGTTAGTTGTGGGTAGTTTATATACGGCCTTTAGTATGTTGAGTTATGTTCCCTCTAATCCTACTTTGTTGATAGTTTTTATGATGAATAGATATTATGCTTTGTCTAATGTTTTTTCTGCATCTATCAAAATGATATGGTTTTTATTTCTTTTCTTAATATGATGTATCATGTTGACTGATTTGTGAATATTGAACGTTTCTTGCATCCCTGGAATAAATCCCATGTGACTATGGTGAATGATTTTTTTTTTTTACTGTATTATTGGATTTGGTTAGCTAATATTTTGAGGATTTTCAAATCTATGTTGATCAGAGATAGTGGCCTGTAGTCCCCACCACCCCTCTTTCTTGGTTGTCTTAATCTGGTTGTGGTATCAGGATAATGCCAGCCTCATAGAATGAATTTAAAAATTTTCCTTTGTGTTTTAATTATTTTTTTTCTTTTTTGGAATACAGACGCATAGGTATTTGTCTTTAAATGTTTGGTAGAATTTACCTATGCATCTATCTGGCCTTGGATTTCTTTGTTGTTGGGAAGTTCTTTTTTATTATTAATATTACTGATTTATTTTCATTGCTAGTAATCAGTCTCTCAAATTTTCTGTCTTCCTAATTCAGTTTTGGAAGGTTATAAATGTCTAGAAATTTATCCATTTCTTCTAGGTTGTCCAATATTTTGGCATATAATTTGTCATACTATTCTTAAAATTGCTTGCATTTCTATGGTGTTATTTCTCCATTTCTGATGCTGAGTTCTAGCTCCATTTTTTTTTTCTTGATGAGTTTAAAGTTCTATCAATTTTGTTGATCTTTTCAAAGAACCAGTTCCTGGTTTCATTGATCTGTTTTATTGATTTTGTTTTGTTTTGCTTTGTTTGTTTAGTCTCTATTTCATTTGTTTCCTTTCCTCTACTGGTTTTGGGCTTTGTTCTAGTTCCTGTAGCTGTAAAATTAGGTTGTTTGTGATTTTCCTTTGTTGAGGTAGGCCTGTATTGCTATACTTCCCTCAGAATGCTTTTGCTGCATTCCAAAAACTTTGGGGCATTCTATTTTCATTTTCATTTGTCTCATGTGCCTTTTAAATTTCTTCTTTGCTTAGTAATATGTTATTCAACCTCTTATTTGTATTTGTACTCTTTCTAGATTTTTTTCTTGTGACTGATTTCTAATTTGATACAGTTATAGTCAGAAAAGATGCCTGATATAATTTCAATTTTGAATTTTTTGAAACTTGTTTAGTGATCTATTCTGGAGAATGTTCCATGTGAACTTGAAAAGAATGTGTATTCTCTTGTTTTGGGATGGATTGTGCTGAATATTTGGTTGATTGGGTCCAATGTGTCCTTCAAACCAACTGTTTTCTTGATGATTTTTCTGCCTGGAAGACCTTTCCATTGATGTAAGTGGATGTTAAACTCCCTTAATATTATTGTATTACTGTAAATTTCTTCTTTAATGTCTGTTAATAATTTCTTTTTCCTGTATTCAGGTGCTCCCATGTTGGGTATATAAATATTTATAATTGTTATTTCCTCTTTTTGGATTGATCCCTTTATTATTATGCTCTGTCTTCTTTGTTTCTTGCTACAGTCTTTTTTTAGTGTCTATTTATCCAATATAAGTATTGCTACCCCAGGTTTGTTTTTCTTCTATTTGCATGATAAATGTTTTTCCATGTCTTTTTTTTCAATCTGCATGTTTCTTTAGGTCTGAAGTGAGTATTTCATAAGTGGCATATAGTTGGATAATGCTTTTTTTAATTGCTTTTTTTAATCCATTCAGTCACCTTGTGTTTTGATTAGAGCATTTAGTCCATTTACATTTAATTATTAATAGGTATATACTTATTGACCTTTTGTTAGTTGTTTTGTGGTTGTCTTTGTAGTTCTGTTCCTTCCTTCATTCATTCTTTATGGTTTAATGGCTTTCTTTAGTGATATGCTTAGATTCCTTTCTCTATTTGTTGTATACTTATGATAGATTTTTAATTTCTAGTTAGCATTAGGTTAATATATAAAATCTTATGTGTATAGCAGTCTATATTTAAGTTGATAGTCATTTAAGTTTGAAACCATTCTAAAAACACTAAATTTTTACCCCCACACACACCTCCTTTTTATGTACATGATGTCATATTCTTTGATTCATGAATCCTTTGACTTATTTTTGTAGATATAATTGACTTTGCTGCTTTTTCACTTTAACCTCAATATTGGTCTTACAAATGATCTATTTTTTTAAAGGATTTTATTTATTTATTTGACAGAGAGAGATCACAAGTAGGCAGAGAGGCAGGTAGAGAGAGAGGGGGAAGCAGGCTCCCTGCTGAGCAGAGAGCCCGATGTGGGGCTCGATCCCAGGACCCTGGGACCATGACCTGAGCTGAAGGCAGAGGCTTTAACCCACTGAGCCACCCAGGAACCCTGCAAAAGATCTATTTTTATTGTATTTGCATTTACATGTGAAATTTGTTCCTTTTTTAATTTTCTTACTCCTAATTATGACCTTTTTTTTTTCTTTTTCTACTCTAAGAATTCCCTTTAACACTTCTTATAAAGCTGGTTTAGTGGTAATAAATTATTCAACTTTTGTTTGGGGTACTTTCTCTCCTATTGTGAGGGATAGCCTTACTGGGCATAGTATTCTTGGTTGTAAGTATTTTCCTTTCAATACTTTGAATACATCATGATACTCTCTCCTGGCCTAAAAAGTTTCTGCTGAAAAATAAAAAAACAACTGGTATCTTTTGGGTTTTCCTTGTATGTAACAATTTTCTTCTCACTTCACACTTTTAAAATTTTTTTATCACTAGTTTTTGCCACTTTAATTATTATTTTATGTCATGAGAGCCTGCTTCTCCCTCTGCCTGCCACTCCCCTGCTTGTGTATATATGTGCTCTCTCTCTGATAAATAAATAAAATTAAAAAAAAAAGAATTACAAATACCAATCCGTCACCTGGGTGGCTTAGTTGGTTGAGCACCTGCCTCCAACTCAGGTCATGATCCTGCTTCTCCCTCTCCCTCTGCTCTTACCTTGTTCCCTCGTGCTTACTCTCTCACATAAATAAATAAAATCTTAATTATTATGTCTTGGTGTGGACCTCTTTTGGTTAATTTTGTTAAAGGTCTCTGCTTCCTGGATCTGGATATCTATTTCCCCACATTATGAAAATCTTTATCTTTGAATAAATTCTCTGCCCCCCATCCTTCTTCTGGGATCCCTATAATGTGAATATTATTATGCCTGCTATTGCTGAATTCCCTTAACATATTCTTTTTTTTTTTTTCTTTTTGCAATTCAACTTGGTTGGGTCTCTGAGTTCCTCCATTCTTAAGTCCAGTGAGTATCTTTATGACCAGTACTTTGAATTTTTTTTTATTTATTTTTATTTCCAGCATAACAGTATTCATTATTTTTGCACCACAAAACAAACTGAGTACTTTGAATTTTTTATCATACATATTGCTTATCTCCACTCTGCTCTTTGGCTGTCCTATTCTTTCATGTGAAACTTCTTCCTCTGTCTTATTTGTATTGATTTCTATGTATCAGAAAAGCCTGTTTTATTTCCTGATCTTGAATAGTGACCTCAGGAAGAAGAGGCCCTGTAGTGTAATTTCCCATGTTTATCAGAACCAGGTTCTTCAAGGGTTTATCCCATTTGCGTTGCATAGGACCCACTCTGGCTGCACCACTTTTGCTTTTAGTTGAGTCAGCTGTAATGGTCCATTTTTGTCTCATGGGTAGGGTTTGGTCCCTGTATTGTTAATGGGCCAGCCTAGGACTGTCATAATCTTGTATTTGGGCTGTGTCAGCAGTCAGGGCTGCAGGACACTCACCCTACATTGTCCTCTAAGAGGCTTTCAATAGTGTGGGACCTCAGACATAATGCCTATCCCCCATCCATCTGCCAGGTCTGCAGTCACACTGAACTGCAGATTAGTCTCCCTGTGCTGGCCCCTGAAGGCTTTTCTTGGTGAGCAGGGTGGTAGTCAGAGCAGTTGTTTGTCTCTAGCCCATCTGCTGAGGCTATAGTCAGACTACATTGCAGGTACTCTGCATCACAAGCTATAAGGTTTGGCTGCTGGAACTGTAGGCACACTGGTGTGTGTGTGGTACCTCCCCACACCTGCCCAGAGCAATGTCACTTTGGAATGGTGTCTGTCCCTGCTGGGGTGCTTACAGGGTATGTTGTGTCAGGAACTACTTTGGAGGGATGCCTCCTCTGGTTCGTGCAAGTATCTAGGTATCTAGGCTGTGTGGGGGTAGAGGGGAAAGTGACACATGCCAGCTCTTTTGTTCTTACAGAAGTCTCCTAAAGATCCCTGCCCCTCCAGAACACATTCTGAGATTAGTAAATACATCTCCTTCCTATATACCCTAGGCACTTTTCAAACCATTGCTTCTATGCTATATCTCAGTGGGGTTATTTGTTATTTGGGGTTATATAAATAACCCCTCAGTGGGGTGATTTATTTGGATCTTTAAGGGCAAGGACTCAGTTTCCTCTTGCCCTCCAGCTCTCCTGGAGCTATGTCTGCTGACTTTTAAAGTACTTGGAATTAAGCCTCATTGATGGTAAAAACTCATGAAGTTAAGCCCATCTGGTTTTCAGAGACAAATGTAATGGAGACTTGTCTTCCCAGTGCAAGTTCCCAGTATTTGAGAGTTGGAGTGCCTGGTGTGGGGTGTGATCATCTCACTTCTTTTGCTTGTGGTGTCCCTCCCATTTGTGGTTAGTCTTGCCAGGATTTGGTTCTCAACTGCCTCTCTGCCCCTCCTACTCTTTTCAGTGTGGCCTCTTTGATTAGTTGGAAAGTCTGTTCTTCTAATATTCAAGTCCTTTTCTGAGTTAGTTGCACTGATGTGGTTGTTACTTCAGTGTATTTATGGGACAAGGTGAGCTTATAATCCTCCTACTCAACCATTTTGCCAGGAATTTGAGAACAAATTCACTTTTGCTTCTCCTGGTCATTACCTATCACATGTACAAGTGAAATTTTTTTAAATTTATGTTATGAATTGCCTAGATAATAGTTTTAGTTCCCCTTTTACAAAAATCTAGATCAAAAATTTAAAAAGTATTAAAGTTTTCAAATAGGCATTAAATACTGTTTTCCACCACTGACTTTTTTAAGATATTATTTATTTTTTTGACAGACAGAGATCACAAGTAGGCAGAGAAGCAGGCAGAGAGAGAGGAGGAAGCAGGCTCCCTGCTGAGCCGAGAGCCCAATGCGGGGCTTGATCCTAGGACTCTGAGATCATGACCTAAGCCAAACACAGAGACTTTAACCTACTGAGCCACCTAGGCATCCCACTGACTCTTTCTTTTCAGAAAGCTTCCATAATATCCAAATTATTCATATAATAATTCAGCTTAGAATTTTTATGAACCCCTATTTTCAGTTATTCAACAACATTGATCAGCTATTGGTCAGGTGCTTGTTAAATGCTAGTTCTAGAGATAGAATGATGAGCAAAAGAAGAAATTTCTTTGTTTTCATAAACCTTACATTAGATAAGTGGAGATAGTAACAAATTATCACACCAGTGAATGAATACTTATCCACTGTAAGTTTCCCTAGAGGAAAGGCGTATGCTTTCTTGAAAATATAGAACAGGAATCTGACTAGGCTGGGGAGTTTTCTAAGATGGCATTTGCTATGAACTCTTTTTTTTTTTTAAGATTTTATTTATTTATTTGACAGAGAGCGATCACAAGTAGACAGAGGCAGGCAGAGAGAGAGAGAGAGAGAGGGAAACAGGCTCCCTGCTGAGCAGAGAGCCAGATGCGGGACTTGATCCCAGGGCCCTAAGATCATAACCTGAGCTGAAGGCAGAGGCTTTAACCAACTGAGCCACCCAGGCATCTTGCTCTGAACTCTTAAAGGTGAATGTGCATCAAGGAGACTGAGTGGAGTGAAAGGCAAAGTAGAATCATAATGGCTCCAGAGCAATGATTAAGAAGGAGATTGGAATATTCAAAGGCTGGAAAGTTAAGTAGAAGCTAAAACAGAGGTCTTAAAGCCACATCAAAGATTTTTGTTTTTTCCTAAGAAAAATTATAAGATATTAAGGTTTTAAGCAGGCTGTGTCAAAAACCAGGCATGGGGCGCCTGGGTGGCTCAGTTGGTTAAGTGACTGCCTTCAGCTCAGGTCATGATCCCAGGGTCCTGGGATTGAGCCACGAATCGGACTCCCTGCTCAGTGGGAAGCCTGCTTCTCCCTCTCCCTCTGCTGCTCTACCTGCTTGTGTTCTCTTGCTTTGTCTGTCAAGTAAATAAATAAAATCTTTAAAAAACAAAACAAAACAAAAAACCCAGTAGGCACTTGTAAAAGATCAGTCTGGAGAATTAATTGGGGTGTAGGGCAGTATGCAGAATAAGGTGTCCAGGTGTGAAATGATGGTGACTTTGACCTTATAAACAGGACCTGAAATTACTGAATGACTCAAAATATGGAAGGAGATGCATCCAAATGATAAGTCCTTTTCTATCACTGCTAGACAATGGTAGTATTAGTAATATATAAAAGGTAGAACACCTTGTTGCTTAAAGCCCTGAGGTTTGACTTTATATCATGGACCTTTGTAACAGATCTGACTCAAACAAGACTCAAAATATTTAAGTGTCAGGAATATATAATGCAAATGTAATCAAAATGCAAAGGTGCCATAATGCTTGCCAAAGAAGCATTAAGAGAAATTACCTTATAAATATGAATCTAAAAATATAGATAACAGGTCAACCGTTTGCATTTATAAGTATTTTTTAGTGAATGTGTAAATAGTAGTGTTTATTCAATATACGTCAAATACACAAATTCTAGAAAATCCCTCACCCTTGCAAAAGGTCAGGTAGAAAATAGTTGAGGATCTGGACTTTAAAAAGTAACTGACAAGCCAGTTGTGTATTTAATAGTATAAGAACCTGACTAGAAGCAAATGCTTCATTTCAATGACAGGTTTGGGTTCCCCAAAAATTCTCCAGTATATTTACACTGAGCCAATCTAATCATACCACACAAGCTACCCAAAAGAAAGATCAAGAACACACTTGAAGTGAAATCAATCCCCTTTGGAACTGTGGGCAAAGTGACATAAGCCCAGAAATTTGGCTGTGGCAACAATGATGTTGAAGAGAATGATATGCTTTCAATTTGAGGAGAATCAGTTGGCCATTGGGTGGTACCCTAGAAACTATACAACATGTTTGTATTTAATTGTTCCCAGAACAAAATGGAAAATCAGTTGGACAAAAATGTCCGTGATTTGTATCTTTGTCAAAGTTCAAATATATATTAATTCTTTTCAAAATTTTGCCAATTACTCAGAAGTTGGCTCCTTTTGGTAGTTCTGTAAATAGTTTTTGGAAAGATTCTACAGTTGGGATGCCAAATATAATGGGGAGTATAACCAGAGCAAGTGATGTTTGGCTCCAGTAACTTGGAGATGGGCAAAAGGAATTACCTTTCTAAATTTATGATTAAAAATTTTGCCAACTAATTCTGATAACTTAAGCAATCTTAACCAAGATTTCTTTAACTGGACTGATATATGTTCATACAGATCACCAAGCAGTTCATTTAGCAGTTGAGATAAAGTCCTAATATATAGATTCTATTCTGAGACCCAGGAGAAATGAGTTCATTTCTTTTTCACATACTTGTGATATTGAATAAACCCCTAAACTTCCCAAGTCTTTGACTACTTGATGTGTTTAGAGTAGGTTGACCACAGTCTTAGATAAGTCTTATGTTGATACCTACCTTCATGAAGGATGTGGAGTTTTAAAAGTCTTCAAGGATGAGGAAGCTTCTGATAGACAGAAATGTAGAGGAAAGCTATTGTTTAAAGGGATAAACTCTAAAACGTGATCAGACTGTGAAAATGGAACCAGTAGTTTTGGTTCTGTTAAAACAGAAAATAAAGCTTTGAAAGGCCAAAATTAAGAAGGGAGACTGGAAAAATAGGTAACACTATACTGGAATAGGTTCTGAAATCACCAGAAATTACTGAAGAATTTGAGCCTCATTCTATAGGCCATGACAGTCCACCAGTGTTTTGCTGTAAGAAAATAAAAACAGTAAAACCATGTTTTAAGAAGTTGATCAGACAAATATGTAAGGTAGACAACAGGATAAACTAAAAGCAAAAATATAAGTTGTGTTCTGAAAAAAAATCCTGATGTGACAAAATGAAATGCTAAATTAGAGCAGAGCAAGACTAGACAAACAGTGAAAGCAAGAGATTTGAAGTGAATCAGAATGTATCAACAAATTAGATAAGATGAAGGTATAAAGAAGAAAGCATGATAGGTCTTCAGCCAAAAATGGCTGAGAAGTTGGTGCAACAATACAACAGAGAAAATCTGGTTTGGGGAATAATGATGGCTCTCTCTGACATGAAGTTAAAGGTATTAATGCCAAATGGAGATACTTAACAAATAGAAATTCACATCTTGTAACTCAGGAAAAAGATTCTGCTGTGTTAAGGATGGCAGCTGTGCAAAGGTGAGGCTCAAGGGTTTCACAACCTTGAAACACATTTGGATCAGGAAAAAAGCAGACCTATACGACATGAGAGAAACTAAAGTCAGTGAAGTGCGAAGCCAAATTAATTGTAGCAACATCCCTAAACTCAAGGTAGGAGGCAATGCATTAGAAATGGGAAAGCCATACTGCATGGAGCTAAACTTAGGTGTGTATCAGAGAGTAGAAATCTCAAATATGGACTTCTTATTCCAAAATTTTAGGAAAGGGGAAAAATAGGGATGGGGCAAAGCCTGAGGATATGTCAAGTTTGTGGAAAGTTTTGTAGGGATTTTGGGTGTAGAAGAAAGGAGATTGGAAAGGTCTTATTTACATATCCCCCCAAAAGGAAAGAATATCCTAAATTAAATTCACGGATAATTCCCCCTATCATTTTTAAGCTTAGCCTTTTTGTGTAATTTCTTATCTCAGTAAAAGGCAAGCCAGAAACTTAGGAGTCGTCTTTGTTGTTTCTGTCATTCCATAGATCTAAATCTTTACTGTCAAGTTTATCTCTTAAATAACTCTCAAATCTATCCATTTCTCTTCTCCATGACACATCAGTCTATATAATAATTCTTCTCCTAGATTATCTCAATAACCACTTAAACAATTGTCCTATGTTCATTTCTATCATCTCTAGTCTGCTCTATGTACTTCAGCCAGAATGATGATGAAATCTAATCCGAATCATGGCACCCCACTGCTTAAAATATTTAAATGTCTTCACATTTCCCTTAGAACAAATTCTAAGATTAAAACAAATTTCCATATGATCTACAAAGTTGTAAGTAGTTTGTTCCTGCCTCTCTGTTCAACTTCATCTTGTAATTTTCTGCTTCACACTCTGTGTGCTCCAGTTATGTGACCTTCTTTTCTATTATTTATATTGATCATTCTTCTAGTTGCCACAGGGCCTTTGCACATATACCTCCTCTGTATAAAATATAACAGATTTGCCTGATGATTGCCTACTTCAGTGTAATTGTCACCCTGTCAGGGAAATTTCACTGACCTTTCTGAGTTGAATACACTCTTATTATGCCATAAACTCTTCCTTTCTAACCCACATTAATATTCGTTTGTCAGATACTTACACAGTTCCCTCTATGTGCCAAGTACAATTCTAGAAACTTGGAATTAAACACAAACAAAGTCCCTGTCTTCATGAAGATTCTGTTCTAAGGAGGAAAAAAACAATAAATATGCAAACCAATGTGTCAGAACAGATAGTGTTAAATGCTTATGAAAAAATAGAGCAAGAGGACAGAGAATGATGAACAGATATGATTTTGGATAGAGTAGTCAAGGAATACTTATAATTGAGAAGAAAGCCCTGAAGGAAACTTCTAGGTGTATTTAGAGCTATGGTACTATGTGATGTCACCGGAGGAAGAATCAGAGGAACAGAGAAAGCCTCCACTGCTTAGAGTTTGAGAAGTGAGTTTTGAGCAACAAATAAGATAAGAAAGAGAAAGGTAGAAAAATCAAGAAAATTGTATCCCAGGGGTAATGAAGAAATGAAGCATTAAATAAGACAGGATAATCAACTTTGTAAAATGAGGCTTTTGAAATATAAACTCTATAAAGGCAGGGATTTTTTTTTTCTGTTTCAGAGTCTAGAGGTTAGGAAAGTAAAAGAGCTGGCACGTGGTTTATGCTCAGTAACATTTGTTAACTAATAACCGGTCAATTGGGTGAGGACCAAGACTTGGGTATTGATTTTAATAGCATGTAGGTCACTTCACTGGTGACCAGGTCATGAGCAGTTTGGCTGGTATAGTGAGGTCAAAAGTATGAGTGCAACAGGTTGAAGACAAAGTGGGAGAGGAGAAAGCAGAGAAACCATGTCTTTTTCTGTGTTCTTTATTATGTGTTTCCTACCTTAATTAGGAAGGCTTGCCATATACCTACCATGCTGGCACATGGTAGATGTTGGATTATACTTTTATATGAATGAAATCCAAAAATTATGTGAATGAAATAAAAAAATACAAACAGGAAACAAAGTAGGACAATTCTGTTGCTTCATGGGCATAAAGTACATAGTACAGAGGCAGTGATTCTTAAAAAGAGAAGACACTAAGATGTGGTATAAGCATATAATCTAACAGACATGACAATTATGTATATGAAAGATAAAAGAATCAAGGTATTAGAACATAATGAAAATAACAACATGCAAAATCTGAAATGAGGAGCTAGGTATTAGGAAAAATACAAATATTGTTTTTACTTATTTCACTCAGCATAATCTCTTCCAGTCCCGTCCATGTTGCTACAAAAGTTGGGTATTCATCCTTTCTGATGGAGGCATAATACTCTATCCCCAGGGGTACAGGTCTGTGAATCACCAGATTTACACACTTCACAGCACTCACCAAAGCACATACCCTCCCCAATGTCCATAATCCCACCCCCTTCTCCCAAACCCCCTCCCCCCAGCAACCCTCAGTTTGTTTTGTGAGAACTGCCCTATGACCCAGCAATTGCACTATTGGGTATTTACCCTAAGGATAAAAACATAGTTTTTATAAGTTATTGCGTGCCAGTTTCAAAGCAAAAGGAGAGAAAGCAATACAAATAATTTTAAATTAGGTAACTTAGTAGAAGCACATTTTAATCTGAACAACTATTTCAATCCCCTGTTTTATTTTCTGAGAAAGATGTGAAATTATCAGGATTTCTCAAATTAGAGGAAAAAAGTCCCTGGTAAAGATTCAGAGGAATAATTATCTAAAACTATGTCTCCATCAACTAAATTCCTATAAGTATCTAAAACTCAATGAATAACCAATACATTCCTAATTCATAGCCTGCAATTTTCAGACTGGATTTGACAGACCTAAAAAAAACCAAAAACAAAAACTTCAAGACCAGAACAAATCCTATTTAATGGCTTAAAAATCAAATCCCCACTGTCAAGTCTTATAAGCTATCTCTTTTTTTTTTAATTCAGTTTTTAAATTTTAATTCAGTTATGGTTAACATAAAGTCTTATATTAGTTTCAGGTGTACAATATAGTGATTCAAGAATTCTATATATTATTCAGTGTGTATTTTGATAATTGTGCTTTTTTTAATGTATTTTTTAAGATTTTATATATTTATTTGAGAGAGAAAGAGAGAGAGAGGAGGGTCAGAGAGAGAAACAGACTCCCTACCATGCAGGGAGCCCGATTTGGGACTCAATCCCAGGACTCCAGGATCATGACCTGAGTCAAAGGCATTAGCTTAACCAACTGAACCACCCAGCCTCCCAATAACTGTGCTTTTTAATCCTTATCTCCTATTACATCCATCCCCTTCTGGTAAACACCAGTTCTCCATAGTTAAAAGTCTGTTTTCCGGTTTGTCCTTTTGTTTTCCCCCTATGTCCATCTGTTTTGTTAAATTTTCTTCTCTCTTTCCTACCCAGTTTAGTGTTTCCTACAGATGAGAGAAATCAGTCATGGCTACTGGCTTAAACCCAAGTGTTTTCTCTTTACAAATTATATGTAGCTATTCAGAGTTTAAAATAATATCAAAAACATAATTAATCATGATTTTATTCCCACTGATCTCAAATGCTAAACTGAGGTTAATCATTCTCTACAATATTGTGTGGTATTCATATAGTACCAAAGATGTTTAAGCATATTTTGAGAACCAGGAGAAGCATGATCGGTGTATTTGTGATTGTCAGTCTCGTCTTCCAAATCTCAAACCAGAGATTTCAATCTCAACTTTTATAGCCCTCTGAACTAAACTTTTACCTATGAAACTGGTCATGGTTATAGTCTTTTTTCATCAACAATGATCTCCCTTTGCTTCCTCTTTTTCCAAGGTTTCACTGAATGATTCAAATAGCTATTTGTCCATTATGAGATTTTTCTTCCCACACAGCACAGCTGCATTCCCAGATCTTTCCAACCTTCTGCCCTAGCTCTGAATCTTTCTCTTGGCTCCACTTGCTCCAAAGTCTGCACCTGTGTATTTGGACCCCAGGATCTCACAGGAACTGGAAAGCTACATTTTATTTTTCATAGATACATCTTAGATTATTTTCCTGCTTTTACTCCATCACATGAAAAAGAACTAAAATATTAAAAGAAATGAATTTTACACCATAAAATGACTTTTAATACTTAGGTAGAAGTAGTAAATAAGTTATTAAGACAAATGGTCCATTCTCTGAACTTTATAAAGAGCAAGCAGTTAAAAGAAATACTGTCCTTCTATGACTAGTCAGAGCATAATTTACACTTACATGAAATGTAAATCATGGTTGGTTTTTCCAGATTATATATACAAACTACCTAGTAGTGAGCATGGCCTGTCTCCAAGAAGAAAGCACCCAGGGTAGAGCACTCACATTCATCTATCAACTATAGCTATTCTCTCAGCCCAAGCTGAAGTGCACTGACTCTCCATTAAAACCCTAGCTCTTTTATCTCTGAATGAGCTTGAAATCATTGAGCTACACACACTGAGTATCTCTGAGTGAGCTAGAAATCATTGAGCCACACACACTAAAATATAATATGACAAGTGCTGAAATAGAGACCTCAAGATATTTCCCCTACTAACATTTCAAAATAAAACCTAATAAACCATTTCCTAAATTTTAGTCTTAATTTCTGATCACTGAATCAAGACAGCATTTACTGATTTGAGAAACCCAAATCTGGTGAATATGTGTACTGAAATTTTAGCAGGCATCAGAATTACCTGCAAGGATTACAACAAAAAGAAATAAAATGCATCCAAATTGGCAAAGAAGTCAAACTCTCACTCTTTGCAAATGATGTGATACTTTATGTGGAAAACACAAAAACATCTACCCCATAATGGCCAGAACTCATACTGGAATTCAGTAAAGTGGCAGAATATAAAATCAGTGCACAGAAATCAGTTGCTTTTCTATACACCAACAACGACAGAAAAAAGGGAAATTAAGGAGTTAATCCCATTTGTAATTACACCCCAAACCCTAAGACACCTAGGAATAAATCTAACCAAAGAGACAAATGGTCTGTACTCATAAAATTATAGAATTCTCAGGAAAGAAATTGAGGAAGAAACAAAGAAATGGAAAAGCCTTCTACGCTCATGGATTGGAAGAACAAATATTGTTAAAATGTCTATGCTACCTAGAGCAATCTATACATTCAATGCGATCCCTATCAAAATACCATCAACTTTTTTCACAGAACTGGAACAAATAACCCTAAAATTTGTATGGAATGAGAAAAGACCCCAAACATCCCAAGGAATGTTGAAAAAGAAAACCAAAGCTGGTGACCTCACAATTCTAGACCTCAAGTTCTATTACAAAACTGATCAAGACAGTATGGTACTGGCACAAAAACAGACACATAGATCAGTGGAACAGAACAGAGAATTCAGAAATGGACCCTCAACTCTACGGTCAATTAATCTTTGACAAAGCAGCAAAGAATATCCAAAGGAAAAAAGACAGTCTCTTCAACAAATGGTCTTGGGAAAATTGGACAGCCACATGCCAAAAAAGGAAACTGGATGATTTTCTTACACCATACACAAAAATGGACTCAAAATAGATAAAAGACCTAAACTGAGACAGGAGTCCATCCAAATCCTTGAGGAGAACAGAGGCAGCAACTTTTTGACCTCAGCCACAACAACCTCTTGCTAGACACATCTCCAAAGGCAAAAGAAACAAAGGCAAAAATAAATTATTTGGACTTCATCAAGAATCTATAAAGAATTTATCAAACTCAACACCCAAAGAACAAGCAATCCAATCAAGAAATGGGCAGAAGATATGAAAAGACATTTCTGCAAAGACATCCAAATGGCCAACAGACACATGAAAAAGTGCCCCACATCACTTGGCATCAGGGAAGTACAAATCAAAACCACAGTGAGACACCACCTCACATCAGTCAGAATGACTACAATTAACAAGTCAGGAAATGACAGATGTTGTGAGGATGTGGAGAAAGGGGAGCCTTCCTGCACTGTTGGTAGGAATGCAAGCTGGTGCCGCCACTCTGGAAAACAATATGAAGTTTCTCAAAGTTGAAAATAGAGCTACCCTAATACCCCACAATTGTGTTACTGGGTATTTACTCTAAAGATACAAAATACTGATCCAAAGGGGCACCTGCTCCCCAATGTTAATAGCTGCAATGTCTGCAATAGCTAAACTATGGAAAGAACCCAGATATCAACTGAGAGATGAATGGATAAAGAAGTTGTGGTATATATATATATATATATATATATATATATATATATAAAAAACAGACTACTATGCATCCATCAAAAATGAAATCTTGCCATTTGCAATGACGTGGCTGGAACTAGAGGGTATTATGCTAAGTGAAATAAGTCAATCAGAAAAAGACAAGTATCATATGATCTCACTGATATGTGGAATTTAAGAAGCAAGGCAGAAGATCATGGGGAAGAGATGAAAATGAAACAAGACAAAAAATGAAACAAGACAAAATCAGAGAGGGAGACGAACTACAAAATAACTTTTTTTAGAAGATTTTACTTATTTGAGAGAGAGAGAATGAGAAGGGGGAAGGGATAGAGGGAGAAGTAGACTCCCCACTGAGCAGGGAGCCTTACTTGGGGCTTGATTCCAGGACCCTGAGATCATGACCTGAGCCGAACGCAGATATATGCCAAACCAACTGAGCGACCAAGGTGCCCCCAAAACGAGACTCTTAATCTCAGGAAACAAACTGAGGATAGCTGGTTGGGAGGGGGTGATGAGATGGGGAGGCTGGGTGATTGACACTGAAGAGGGTATGTGTTGTGGTGAGCACCGTGGGTTGTGTAAGATTGATGAATCACATACCTGTACCCCTGAAAAAAATAATACGTTATATGTTAATAATAAAGCTCTTTGTTGAGGCATAATTGTCAAATAATAAATTGCGAGTATGAAGTATACAATTATGTATGCACACACACACACACATATATACTCATAATCAAGGTAATGAAAATATCACTCAACCCCAAGAGTTTCCTAGTGCTCTTATATAATCTCTCCTTCCTGCCCCTTTCTGTCCAGCCCTTTTTCCTTTGCCACTGCCTTCCCAGGCAACCACTAATCTGGTTTACATTTTCTAGAGTTTTATGTAAGTGTAATACAGCATACATTCTTTTCTTGGTCTGGCTTCCTTCTCTCAACATAATTTTCAGATTGATCCATGTTCTGGCATGCATTAATAGTTCATTTCTCTTCATTTCTGAGGAGCATTCCATTATATAAACAACATGTGTTTTGCAATTCACCAGTTAATGGCATTTGTTTCTAGTTTTTGGCTATTAAAGGTAAAGTTGTTATGAACATCCATGTACAATCCTTTTAAAGGCCATAGTGTTCTCATGAGTAAATAAAAAGGTAGAATGTATATATCATATGGTAGATTTAAGCTTAATTCAAAAAAAAAAAAAAACCTGATAAGTTTGTTTATTTTCAAAGTCGTTGTGCTTTTCTACATTTCCACCAACATTGTAAGAAAGTTCCAGTTTCTTCAATACTTGACATGGTCACTCTTAATATTACACATTTGTTGTAGGTGTAGTGTATCTCACTGTTCATATTTTACATTTTCCTAGTGAATATTGATATTTAGTATTTTAATGTATTTATTTGCCTTCAGTATATCTTCTTTGAAGTATATGCTGAGATTTTTGCCCATTTTGAGGTTTTGTTTTGTTTTTGTTTTTGTTTTTGTTTTTAGTTTTGAAAGTTGTTTTATATTGTCTAGATACAGATTCTCTCATGAGATATGTGATTTGCAAATACTTTCTCCCAATCTGGTTTGTCTCTTCATTCTCTAAATAGTTTCTTTCTAAAAGCTGTCATTCTTTATTCTGCTTAAGTTCAGTTTATCAATGATGTCTTAATAGATCATGGTTTTAGCGTTATATCTTCACCTAACTTCACCTAAGCCAATGTTGTAGAATCTTAACCAATTATGAGAATATGAATATAAAATTTTGAATTTTACTGATTTGAAAGTCTGAGTCTGATGAGTTAAATTTTGGTGCAAATCTTAACAAGCATGAAAATAAACTAGTAGGATTTTTTTTTTTTAGAACTTCATGGTATAATTGATAAAACAATTAACTACATGTTTAAAGTATAAAATAATATATGTGTGCACACCTATAAACTCATGAAACTACTACCATAATAAGGTAATAAATATTCAATCAAGATAACAAACCGATTATCGCTCACCCCAAAAGTTTCTTCATGCCCTTTTAAAATTCTCCTTTCAATGTTTTCTTTTAGATGTTAGATGCTTAGATATATCCTCCATTTTTACTTAATTTTTTTGCATAGTGGGCGTTAGACACTGAAGTACATTTATTGCATAGGGATAGCCCAACTGCTAGGCAACATTTATTAAGAAGACTATCTGTTCATTGAATTGCCTTTGAGTCTTTGTCAAAAACCAATTAACTATACATGAATCTATTTCTAGATTCATTTTTTATCCTAAAGCCAATATCTTACTATTTTCATTCTTATAGCTTTATAAAAATTATTCGTCATGTAGTGTAAGTTCTCCACCTTTGCTCCTCTTTTTCATTCATTGTGGTTATTCCAGAATTTTTTATATTTCTATATGAATCTTATAACTTGCCCATTTTTATTAAAAACTTGATGAGATTTTGATAGTGATCACATTGAATATATAGATCAATTTAGAGAGACTTGACATCTGAATATTGTTTTCCAAACCATTAATATGCTATCTCCAGTTTTTCCCATATTTCTTAAAATTTCTTACAGCAATATTTTATAGTTTTTATTATAAAGTTCTTCCATCTCTTTTGAAAATTATTCTAAAAGTACTTCATATTTGGGGATGTTACTATAGACAGTATGGAGTTTTAGTTTTAATTTACAATTGTGAGCATATAAAAATGCACTTAAATTCTGTGTATTAATCTTATATCCTACAACCTTGCTAAACTCACTTATTAATTCTAGTATTTGTAGAACTGGTAGAATTTTTTTTTATAGATGATGATTTTTCTCTGCAAATACGGTCTGCTACTTTCTTTCCAATCTCAATGCCTATTACCTTTTTCTTGTAGTAGGGCACTAAAAGTTTGAGCATGTTGTTAAATACAAATGGTGACAGTGAATATCCTTAGCTTTTTCCTGATATTATGAAGAAATAATTCAGTATTTCACCATTAAGTATCATGTACCAGTAGGTCTTTTATAGATGTCCATAGTAGGTTGATGATTTTTCTTCCTATTCCTTTTGCTGAGAATTTTTTTTTATCAGTACTATTTGTATTGGATCTGGTCAATGACTTTTTACATCTAATGAGATGGTCACACTTATTCTTTTGTTAGTTTGATAACTCAGTAAATTAGATTATCAAAATTTAAACCAACCTTGTTTTCTTGGGATCAATCCTATATAATTTTGATGTATTATCATTATTACATATTGTTGAATTTGACTAAAATATGATTAAGAATTTTCGCATCCATGCTCTTGGATATTGGAGGGCAATGTTCTTGTGAAATCTTAGGCTAGTTTCAATGTCAGAGTAATGCTGTCACTGTAGAATTTATGGGAACATACTCTTTTCTAATTTTCTGGAAGAGCATATACAGTATTGGTATTTCGTGATTAAATGTTTGATATAATTTCCTAGTCAACTTATCTGGGTCTGCAAGTCCTGTGTGGGAAGAATTTTAACTACAAATTCAATTACTTTATTCAATATGGGGCTATTTGAGTTACCTATTTCTTCTTGAGTAAGTTTTGGTCATTTCAGTCTTTGAAAGATAACTTGTCCATTTCCTATAAGTTGTCAAATTTATTAACCTACTTTTAAAATAATCCTTCTTTTTTTAAAAAAAATTTATTTATTTATTTGACAGACAGAGATCACAAGTAGGCAGAGAGGCCAGCAGAGAGAGAGGGGGAAGCAGGCTCCCCACTGAACAGAGAGCCTGATGTGGGGCTCGATCCCAGGACCCCGAGATCATGACCTGAGCCGAAGGCAAAGGCCCAATGCACCAAGGCACCCAGGCACCCCTAAAATAATCCTTTTTTTTTTCTTTTAGTATTTGTGAATTCTGAAATGATGTCACCTCTCTTAATCCTTATACTGGTAATTTATATCTTCAGTCTGATATTCCTGATCATGCTGGCTGAAAGTTTAATTTTATTCATCTCAAATAATCAGCCTTTGGTTTTATTAATTTTCACCATTTTTTATTTTGCTTCATAACAAAATACTTTGAGTGTTATTTGCTCTTATTCTAGTTTCATAAAATGAAAGTAGAAGTAATTTCAGTTTTTTCTAATGTATAGTGCCATAAATTTCCCATTAAATATTATTTTAACTGTACTTCAAAAATTTGATGTGCTGTATTATTATTTTCACTTAGTTGTTTTTTGACCCACAGATTCTTGGGAACTACATTTATAATTTCAAAATATTCAAGGATTTTACAGAGATTTTTCAGTTGTGATCTGACAACCCATACTTGTATTACTTGAATACTTCTAAAATTAAGTCTTGACTTTTGAGTTGGAACATGGTCTATTTGGGTAAATGTATAGTATACCCTTAAAGGATGCATATTCTGATTTTTTTTTTGCATGCACTTTGAAAGTTGATTAGATTCACCTGATTATTAGTGTTATTAACACTTTAATATTCTTAGTTTTTTAAATCTCTTTATTCTGTGAAGTATTAAGAAAAAGAAGTTGAATCCCTGAATAAGATTGTTGATCTGCGTGTATCACTTTGCTATTCTGTCAGTTTGGTCTTGTATATTTTGAAGCTCTATTATTAGGTGAATAAATGTTTAGGATTTTATGTTGTCCTGAGGAAGTCATTCCCTTTATCATAGTGAAATAGTCCTCTTAAATCTGGTATTATTTTTATGCTCTGAAATAGTTTGCCTAATATTAATAGAGCCACTCCAGCTCTTTTCATTATTGTCTCCCAGTTAAGCCTTGTCCCATTTTTTCAATTTTAACCTATTTGGGTCATGATATTTAAAGTGGGTTTCTTACAGAGTGTACATAATCGGATGTTGTTTTTTACCCAATCTGTCCATTTTTTTTTGCCTTTTAATTGGGGAGTTTAAAATCTTTACATTAAAATGATTATTGATTTGGTTGGATTTAAAGCTACCTTGTCACTATTTATTTTCTAATTGTCCTTTTTGTTGTTCAGTTTGCCCTAATTTTTTGCCACTTTTAGGACTGAGGGGTTTTATTTTATTTTCTCTTTTTCTGCCTAGTTACATTCTTTGTTTTTGTAATTTTAATGGTCACTTTAAGATTTATGTTACATTTTTTTAACCCACCATTTACTTCAGGTGATATTATACTGGTTCACATATCACAAAAGAACCTTATAATTACATTCTCTTCCCTTGCTTTCCTGGTCTCTCTGATTTTGTTGTCACACATTCTACTTCTGTATGTTAAAAACCTTACAATATGGGTGCCTGGTGACTCAGTGGGTTAAGCCTCTGCCTTTGGCTCAGGTCATGATTCCAGAGTACTGGGATGGAGCCCTGCATTGGGCTCTCTGCTCAGCAAGGAGCCCGCTTTTCTCTCTACCTGCCTCTCTGCCTACTTGTGATCTCTGTCAAATAAATAAAATTTTTTAAAAATTAAAAAAAAAAACTCATAATCTTTTGGTAAATTTAAACAGTTGATTATCTTTTACAGGGATATAAATAATTTTAAAACCTTTATATCTACCCCTGTCATTACCATTACCATTACTAGTGCTCTTTATTTCTGTGTGAGTGAGTCCAGTTTGTGATTCATTCAAATCTGAGTTTTTGACTATCAAAATACTTTTTTCTTTGTTGGAACTCTCTTTCACTATGAATTACTTAGTTATTTACAAAGCACTTATATGTCCTTGCAGTTATATTGCAGCTTTTTTCCTCATCATGGCTCCCCAAAACACAAAGTAACTTATTTCCAAGTCTTCTCCTGTCAACTAGCCCTACTTTAAATTTCCTTATAAAATTAATGAGGGAACCCATAACTCATAAAATTAGAGGGTAATATTTAAATAGAGAAATCACAAGCCTATTTCTAGTTTTCTTCTAAATGTCACAAGACTATAATGAGTGGGAAATTTCTCAGTGATTCATTATGAAATGCCCTTGGGAATCAAATCAGGGAGCAGTGATGTTACATGTTCCCCTGTTTAGCTCCAGGTTGACTCCCATCTTCCTCTAGGGTCTGTACTTTGTCCATGTTTGTGAAGTTCTTGCGTCAGATTGCAAGATTTCTGCCTGGTTAGATTTTGTTGTGTCTGCGTTTAATCACAGCTAATTAAAATTAAAATTCTGATTGTTTATTACCCCATTATGTAAAAAATGGCATATAAATCATAGTATCCTAAAATATAGACTATGTAACTTTGGAGGGAAGGAAGGTAAGAACCTTAAAGAATCTAAAATAAGCTGTCTTCTAGAGCAATAAATTAGGATGCAACAAGAGGTCTCTGTGACTGATGATTAGGAATGACAGAATGCATTGACATAGTGACAAAAAATAGTCATTTCAAATGTGAACACTGATTAAAAGTTACTAAAGCAGAAGTTCCAAAATATGCAGTCATTGATTTGTGATTAATCTGCTTTTCACATAGTCAGTGAAGTATGCTTCCTGGTGAGAAGATGCAGTGATTTATTCATTTAAATGTAATTAATAATGCTCCTGAGTAATGTAAGAGAAGCCTGTCAGAATCTGATAAGAGTAATTGTAGCCAGCTAATGGCAGGTAGCCACCAAATCAAGTATTAAAAGCTTGCTTTCCTGGGTCCCAAGGGATCCAAAAACTATTAATACTCAGTTCCTATCCTAAAATATGCTATAACTTAACAGTAGAGAAAATATAGTAGGAATTAAATATTTGTCAAAACATTAACCAATTTTAGTACAATATAAAATTTGAAATTATATCAGAAGATTCATGGAGAAAAAGATGAAATTTATTCCAATCGAAAGCACTGATACTTCTCGAAGAACTGGATCTTGAGATGCAGGATGATTTCAACAAGTACAGATGAGGCAATAGGACAGTTTCTTTAGGAGAAAAAAAAGTATCTACCATTCATAGACTATTTATTTTGTTGTGGTCACTGTCTCTTACACAAAATAGCAAGAACAAAGACACAGAAATGAGAACAGGAAGAACAATTTCCAGATAGGGGAAAATCCACCCGAAGTGCTTTGAGATATAACAAAATTGATAAAACTCAAATGATTGTAACCATACAGTAGTGGACTATGAATTTAAGATTAAAATATTTAGACTCTATTGTAGAGAAACTTCTATAAATACAAATAAATTAAGAGTACATTGAAAAAAGAATAAATTGGCTTTGTTAGAGGAATCTTAGAGATCTTCATTCAGGGCCAGGAATAGCACTGGTTCTCTTCAAAAAGGAAAAAAAATCATAATTCCTAGAAAATTGGTTTGAGTACTCAAGATTCCTGCCTCCCTAGTAGAAAACAATCCATCCTAGACTAAATGTTGCTCTTACTTTTGTTAACCAATTTTAAAAGGAAAACCCAAAAGGACCAAGCTCTTTCTGTGCTTAACTACACCCTAAAACAAAACTCAAAATGTATATGACTACAAAAGATAACTAGCAACTGAAATAAAATTTACAGTATTAATATAACTAAAAATTATAGGCATGTAAAGAAGAAAATATGACCCATAATAAAGAAAAATCAATTGAAACCAAATCAGAATGGAGATAGATGTCAAAATTATCAGACAAGGACAAGAAAACAATTGTTTTTTCTTTATTCCTTTCTTAACAGGCCATTTTGTCATTTCATACAGATTTAATAGTAAGATATTTACCAAAGCCAATGTAAAGCAAAACAGATTTTCAAATCAAAGAAAAATCATGTATGTAAAAAGTTTGAATGCTGTTACTCTACTTGACAATTACTATTCATTTAGAATTTTATTTCATTATGACTTAAAAAAAATTAGCCTTAACTTTTCCTGGAATTAGTGGCAGTTTTTATCAGTAATTGTCATTCTTCCTTTGCTTTATAATGTCTTTCTTGCTGTAGTAATTTTGTCCAAAATGTCATCTTTAGGATATCCCATTACTTCTCAAGTAGGGTGAGGTTTTTAGAAAATTTTTCCCTGTCAATAATACTGCCTGTACTACTAACTTCCTATGGTAACTTGTCATTACTTAATTGTCTCACAGAATGGTATAGTGGAAGTTGTAATTGTCTCATGCTCAGGGGCAGTGTTCAAATCCCAGATGTTCAGACACAATCCATTCTTAGAGCAATTAACACACTCGTTTCCAAACTGGGCTGAATCACTAGAATCACCTGGAGAACTTTTTACAACATGCAGATAACCAGGCTCTACACCAGATCAATCAAACCAGCATCTTTAGGAGTAGGGATTGACCATTATATTTTTTAAAGCTCCAAAGTGATTAGTAGTCAAGGTTAAGAAGCCCAGCCCTAACTTCTCCAATCCTTAATTCAGGATACTAGTTGTGATAATACATGTTCATTTGTTCCTTAAGCATTAAAAGAGAAAGATAAAAATATATGATGCCTCAAAACATTTGAAAGCTTTTCTCATATGCAGTCCTTAAACTAATTTCTGGGAATAAGTCAATTTTCTTTTTCATAAAGATACATTCATCTTTCTTTTATTTTCTAAAAAACATTAAAGTATATCCAGGAATGGGTGAACCAGTAATTCTTTTTTTTTTTAATTGAAGTATAGTCGACACACACTGTTACATTAGTTTCAGGTGTACAACATAGAATTCAACAATTATATATGTTATGTTTACCACAACTATAGTTACTTGTCACCATACAATGTTGTTACAATACCATTAACTATATTCTCTTTGCTGTACCTTTCATCCCTGTTATTTATCCTATAACTGGAGTCTATACTTCCCACTTTCTTTCTCCAATTTTGCCCGTTCTCCTACATCCTCCCCTCTGGAAATCACCAGTTCCTTATTTTTATGGTTCTGTTTCTGGTCTTTTGTTTGTTGTGTTTGACTTGCTTTTTAGATTCCACGTATCAGTGAAATTAGATAGTATTTGTCTTTCTCTATCTGACTTATTTCACTCAGCTTAATGCCATCCAGGTCCACACATGTTGCAAGTGGCAAGATCACATTCTTTTTTATGACTGTGTAGTATTCAATATACACGTACACACTTCCTTACCTATTCGCCTCTGGATAGACACTTGTATTGCTTCCATATCTTAGCTATTGTAAATAATACTAGAATAAACATAAGGGTGCATATATCTTTTTGAATTAGTGTTTTTGTTTTCTTTGCTTAAATACCCAATATTGGAATTGTTGGATCATACATTACGTGTATTTTTAATTATTTGAGAAATCTTTATACTCTTCCACAGTGGCTGCACCCACTAGTCTCAAGGAAAACCACTGTGATTATTTTTTTTCTAAAGATTTTATTTATTTATTTGACAGACAGAGATCACAAGTAGGCAGAGAGGCAGATAGAGAGAGAGGAGGAAGCAGGCTCCCTGCTGAGGAGAGAGCCCAATGCAGGGCTCGATCCCAGGACCCTAGGATCATGACCTGAGCCAAAGGCAGAGTTTTAACCCACTGAGCCACCGAGGCGCCCCAACAATTGTGATTCTTTGTAAGTTGTTATTCAATGTCCAGTTATTTAACATGGTAATATTGGTTTCAGGTATACAATATAGTGATTCAACACTTCCATAGAACACGAAGTCCTCATCATAAGTGCACTCCTTAATCTCCATCACCTATTTAACCCATCCACTATCCACCTCCCCTCTGGAAACCACCAGTTTTTCTACAGTTAAGAGTCTATATCTTGGTTTTCCTCTTTTCCCCCCTATTCATTTGTTTCATTTCTAAAATTCCATATGATTGAAGTCATATGGTATATTTTTTCTGACTTGTTTCACTTAGCAGTATACCCTCTAACTCCACCCATGTCATTGCAAATGGCAAGATTTCACTTTTCAATGGCTGAAAAATATTCCTCTGTGTGTATGTGTGTGTGTGTCTGTGTGTACACACATACCACATCTTCTTTACCCATTCTACTATTCATGGACACTTGGGCTGTTTCCATAATTTGACTCTTGTAGATAATGCTGCTACAAATATCAGGCTGCCTGTATCTCTTTGAATTAGTACTTCTGTATTCTGTAGGTAAATTCCTACTATTTCAATTGCTAGATCATAGAGTAGTTCTATTTTTAACTTTTTCAGGAATCTCCATACTGTTTTTCAGAGTAGCTGTGCCAGTTGGCATTCCTGCCAACAGTGTAAGAGGATTCCTTCTTCTCCACATCCTCACCAACACCTGTTATTTCCATTGTTGATTTTAGACATTCTGATAGGTGTAAAGTGATAGCCCATTGTAGTTTTGATCTGCATTTCCCTGGTAAGTGCTGATAAGCAACTTTTCATGGGTCTTGATGGCCATCTATATGTCATGTTTAGAGAAATGTCCACGTTTTCTGCCCTTTTTTTACTGAATCATGTTTTTTGAGTGTTGTTTTATAAGTTTTTATATATTTTGTATACTAACTCTTTATCAGATACAGCAAATATCTTCTCCCATTCTGTAGGTTGTCTTTTAGTTTTGTTGATTGCTTCCTTTGCTGAGTAGGAGCTTTTTATCTTGATGAATTCCCAAAGGTTTATTTTTGGTTTTGCTTTCTCTGCCTCAAGAGATCTAGAAAAAAAGTTGCTATAGCCAATGTCAAAGAGGTTACTGCCTATGTTCTTTTCTAAGATTTTTATGGTTTCAGGTCTCACATTTAGGTTTTCAATCCATTTTAAATTAATTTTTGCATATGGTATAAGAAAGTGGTCTAGTTTCATTCTTCTGCATATTGCTGTCCTGTTTTCCCAACACCATCTTGTTGAGGAGACTGTCTTTTTTTTTTTTTAACTAATTTTTTATTTTTTATAAACATATATTTTTATCCCCAGGGGTACAGGTCTGTGAATCACCTGTCTTTTTTGCATTGGATATTTTCTGCTTAATCAAAGGTTAATTGGCCATATAATTTCGGGTTCATTTCTGGGTTTTTTATTGTGTTCTACTGATCTATGGGTCTATTTTTGTGCTAGTACTATACTGTTTTGATCACTACAGTTTTGTAATATCATAAAGTCTGGAATTGTAATATCTTCAGCTTTGTTTTTCTTTTTCAAGATTGCTTTGGCTATTTCATGTCTTTTGTGATTCCAGTTTAGGATTGTTTGTTCTAACTCTATGAAAAATGCTATTAGTACTTTGATGGGGATAGCATTAAATGTGTAGATTGTTTTGTATTACAGGTATTTTGACAATATTCTTCCAACCCATGAGAGTGGAATGTCTTTCCATTTCATGTGTCCTCTTCAATTTCTTTCATCAGTGTTTCATAGTTTTCAGTATACAGGTCTGTTGCCTCTTTGGTTAGGTGTCTTATTGGTTCTGGTGCAATTGTAAATGGAAGCTATTCCTCAGTTTCTCTTTCTGCTGCTTCATTATTGGTGTAGAGAAATGCAACAGATTTCCCCATGTTGATTTTGTATCCTACAACTGAGTTCGTTTATCAGTTCTAGCAGTTTTTCAGTGGAGTCTTTTGGGTTTTCTGCATAATAATCATGCCATATGCAAGTAGTGAAAGTTTGACTTCTTTCTTGCTAATTGGGATGGCTTTTATTTCTTTTTGTTGTCCAACTGCTGAGGCTAGGACTTCCAGTATTACGTTAAATAATAGTGGTGAGAGTAGACATCCCTGTCTTGTTCCTAACTGTAGAGGAAAATACCTGTTGTTCCTCATTAAGGATGATATTAGCTGTGGGTTTTTCATAGATGGCTTTTATTATGTTGAGGGATATTCCCTCTAAACCTACCTATTTGAGGGTTTTCATCATGAATGAATGTTTTATGCTTTTTCTACATCTATTGAAATAATTGGATGGTTTTTAACCTTTCTTTCATCAATGTGGTATATGACATTGATTTTGTAAATATTGAGCTTCCCCACCCCTGCAAGGCAGGAATAAATCCCACTTGATTGTGGTGGATAATTTTTTTTAATGTATTGCTGGATTACGTTTGCTAGTGTTATGATGATTTTTTTTAATTTTTTATTTTTTATAAACATATGTTTTTATGCCCAGGGGTACAGGTCTGTGAATCACCAGGTTTACACACTTCACAGCACTCACCAAAGCACATACCCTCCCCAATGTCCATAATCCCACCCCCTTCTCCCAAACCCCCTCCCCCCAGCAACCCTCAGTTTGTTTTGTGAGATTAAGAGTCACTTTTTTGCACCCATGTTCATGAGGGATATTAGCCTGTAGTTTTGTTTTGTTTTGTTTTGTTTTGTTTTTTTAAGTGGAGTCATTATCTGGTTTTGATATCAGAGTAATTCTGGCCTCTTAGAATGAGTTTAGAAGTTTTCCTTCCATTTCTAAATATTTAGTGGAATTCCCCTAAAAGCCATCTGGTCCTGGGCTCTTGTTTTTTTTTGGGAGATTTTTGATTACTGGTTCAATTTAGTAATTGCTAGTAATTGCTTTGTTCCAGGGATTCCTTTAAGCCCTAGTGTTGTGATGAGAGGAATATGTCATGCGGAAGCTTGCCCTCCACCTTCCCCAGTCATTGGAAATAAGTACACCATGGAGGCAGCTCCCTTAGTCATTATTAAGATGAAACCACTAACAGTAGCTCATTCCGTCTCCTCCAGGACTAGCAGTGATGTGAACTATGTGTTGTCAAACCAGTGGGCTTTTACAATGAACTGTTCACTTACTGAAATAACTAATGCTCTTTGCTTTTTGTTAAAACTTGTCATATTTATATATGTTAGATTCTTCAATCACATCAATGAGTCCTACATCACCAATCATCTTTTCTTCTGTCTTGGAACTATTTAATGTGATAGATGACTTTATAGCTTTTATCTCCCATAATAAAATGTTCCTCTTTTCAGGAAACTTTCTTATATTTACCTCTTCCTTATACCTAACTAACCATTTTCTTTTCCAAAAGTGTCTTCTTCAAAGTAATAAAACTTATATCAAAACCCAGTATTATAAAATGAATTATATTGAGAATCAGCCATTCAAGTTCAGATGGATCTAGTGGTATGCCAGTTAATGTTTAACAGACTTCCCAAATAAAAGAAGTCCCAGCCCTGATTTGTAGCATTTAACAATTTCCATGTGTAAATACTCCTACTATCAGGGCTAATTTTATGTTACCAAAATGATGTCAGCTATCTAACAAAATTCTTGAAAATTTAACAGCTCTCAAAGGCCAGCTCTAGCACACCATGGTATTGATCTAATCAAACTTCCAGCCTTACCTTTTTCCCATGTTTGCTTGAACAATTTGTTCATTTTTTCTCCCACGGAATCCCACCCCTTTGCTCATTCTGCTTAACCAGAAAGCTTTTGCTTCATCACCAGTCACAATCGTACCTACTCTTCAAAAATGAGCTTATAGGCGGTATCTTCTAAGGGCACTTTTTTTTTTTTTTAGTGCTTCCAGGAGAGTTGAAATTCTCTCTGTTCTGTTATCACCCTTCATTTTGTAGCACATTTCGATATCTACTTTGTACTAATTTTATTTATGCAGATCTTATTTTCCTTAAGATACTGTATACACTTTAAGAGGAGGAGCCGTTCTAGTTTATCTTTATAATTCTTAAAATACTTAGAAAGGTATTCATAGTAAATGCAACACATCTGTGTGCTAATTAAGCATAATTACACATGAAAATTTTCATCTGTTTAAGTATGTAAGAATATACAATAATTTTAAACTGCAAATATAAACTAAACCTTTGAAATTAATTACAAAGTATGAATTAAAGGGCTGTGATTTAAACCAAATGAATTCTAGATAATACATTAGGCATTTTACTAATTGACAAACCTAAAACTGTTATACTATGTAACAAAAAAATGCTAAAATATACTCAAATAATTTAACAAATATGGAACTTTGCAATAAAGAATATTATGTAAAAACTGAGAAACAAAGTCGACACATACAAAATAAATATACTGAGGAACTCTTAAGAATGGGTATTTTCCATTTTCTTCTATTATGTATAAATAATGAACAATGCATAAATATATAAATTACATATTTCTTGCAAATTTCTGTTTCAACAATTAAGATGCCTAACATACTTGGTGGAGAGGATCTATAATTTTACTGAAAATTCCAAATCTAATTCAACCCAATTTTAGACAGTCAACTAAAGTAGAAAACTCATTTTCAGGAATATGTTACTATGGGTATAAAAGTTAACCTGTTCTCTTCTCCTTTTATTTCTTCTGTCCTTCCTTTAACCAAATTATTTTTTTCATTTGTATTGTTTGCTGAGGTCAAAGTTAAAATTTTACCAAAGTCCAATCAATTTTACTTCCTCATTTTGAACCCTGTGATAACAAGGAGTTAGATTTATGGCACTATTTAAAATGAAAAATACTTTCCATCATAACAACAATTGATACTTCAGAATAAAAAACAAAATTTACAAAGAAATGAATACTTTCATCCAAAAGGAATGTTGCTTTGGCCAATAATTAAAACATTTTGAACTTATACAGGTTTTTATTGAACCCCAGGCTGCTGCCTTGTCAGTAAATGGTTCAATTCTAAGGTAATGATCCCACTTAGGACTCAAAGTTGAAGCATATCAGAAGAGATTTATCATGTTTAAAATAATCTTTCTGAAAAATATCTCATGCACACTTTCAGCATTTCCGAGAACCCCCTTGCATAGTTTATTATAAGGGCATTTCAAGAATATATTTATTTATTTATTTGTTTGTTTATTTATTTATTTATTTTTAAGGTTTTATTTCTTTATTTGACAGAGACAGTCAGAGAGGGAAAAGCAGGGGGAGTGGGAGAGGGAGAAGCAGGCTCCCTGAGGAACCTGATGTGGGACTCGATCCCAGGATCCCTGGATCATGACCTGAGCTGAAGGCAGATGTTTAATGACTCAGCCACCCAGGCACCCTGTATTTCAACAATTTAGTAGATATTTGGACAACCAAATTTTTTTGTTTGCTTTTATCTGGTAAAATAATTTTATTTATGGTTTGGATGTGTTTGTGTTATATTTGTTTTCCCTCTTTTGAGTTTCACTGCCCTTGGAATTCAGTGGCCTTATTTTTAATTTATTTTATTTAGATACAATTGATGGGTAACATTGTATACCTTAAACATATACAAAGATTAGTGTATGTATATATTGCAAAATGATTACTACAATACAATTACTACAATAAGTTAACATCATCACCTCACCTAGTCACCCAGTCTTTTTTCCTGGAAAGAAGACTTTTGTGATCTAGTCTTCATGTCATATATTACATCTCCATAACTTATCTTCTAAATGGAATTTTATGCCTTTTGATCACCTTCACCCAATTCCCCAATTCCTCATATCTTGCCTCTGATAAGCCACAAATTTGTTGTCTATTTCTAGAAGATTATTCTTTTATTCCACCCCTAAGTGAAAACATGCAGTATTTCTCTTTCTAGATTGTTTCACTTAACACAATCCCTCAATATCCATCCAAATGGGAGAATGTGTGTGTGTGTGTGTGTGTGTGTGTGTATGTGTGTGTGTGTTTAATGGCTGGATAGTATTCTATGGATATATGTATATCCATAAATGTCTGTGTGTGTGTGTGTGTGTGTGTGTGTGTGTATCATCTTTTTAGCCATTCATCTCTCATGTTAGGTTGTTCCTTATTTTAGTTATTGTGAATAATGTCCAGAAGTGAAATTGCTGGATCACAATATAGTGCTATCTCTACATTTTTGAGGAAATTTTATAGCATTTTCCATAATGCCTGCATCAGCTTATTTTACCACCAAAAGTACACAGGGTTTTCTGTTCTCCACATTCTCACCAGCATTTATTACTACTTGTCTTTTTGATGAGTTATTCTGACAGGTGTGAAGTGATATCTCATTGTGGTTCTCATTGTGGTTTTTTAATTTGCATTTCCCTAATTAAAGATATTGAGGACTTTTCAGTGTACCTGTTGACCACTTGTATATCCTTTTTTTTTTTAATTTATTGCCAATATTTTTTTGTCCTAAACTTTTTTTTGTATGTCTTTTAAAAATATATCCAGTCAGGTCCTTAGCTTATTTTTAAATTAGATTATTTTTTTGCTAATTAGTTTTACGTGTTCTTTACATATTTTAATCCTTATGAGAAGTGTGGTTTGCAAGTATTTTCTCACATCACATAAATTGCCTTTTCATTTTGTTAATCATTTCTTTTGCTGTGCAAAAGTTTTTTAATTTGATATGGTACCACTTACATAATTTTGATTTTTGTTGCTTGTGCCTTAAGTATCCTAGCCAAAAAATCATTACTGAAACCCATAACAAGAAGTGTTTTCCCTATTTTTTCTTATAGGAGTTTTGTAGTTTCAAGTCTTACATTTTATTCTGTAACCATTTTGATTTAATTTTAATGTAAGATGATGGCCCACTTTCATTCTTTTACCTGTGACTATCCAGTTGTCCCAGCACCATTTATTGAAAAGACTGTCTTTTCTCCATTGAGTATTCATGGTTTTCTTGTCAAATGTGTCATGTTACCTGGGATTAGAAAAAAAAAAAATTACTACTTCCTTTCCAATTTAGATGTCTTTTATAGTTTTTTGCCTGATTTCTCTGACTAGGACTTCCAGTATGTTGAAAAGGAGTGGTAGGAGTGGACACCCTTGTCTTACTTGTGATCTTGGAAGAAAGGCTTTCAGCCTTTCAGCATTAAGTATGATCTTAGATATGGCGTTGTCATATATGGCTTTTATTATAGAGGTATTCCTTCTATGCCTAGTTTTTTGACTCTTTTTCTCTTGAATAGATCTTGAATTTTGTCAAGTACCATTGCTGCATCCACTGAGAGTATCATATGATTTTCATTTTTCATTCCATTAGTGTGGCTTATCAATTTACTCTATATTGAAACATCCTTGTGTCCCAGAATGAAACCACTTAATCTTGGTGTATAGTCCTTTTAATTTGCTGCTGAATTTGGTTTTCTAGTAACTGAAGAATTTATGCATCTATATTCATCTGGGATATTGGTCTATAGTTTTCTTTTCTTGTAGTTCCTTATTTGACTTTGGTATCAGAATAAATGCTATCCTTGCAAAATGAGTTTGGAAGCGTCTCCTCCCACCTCTTCAAATTTTTGGAAATTTGGGAAGGAATAGGATAAATTCTTCTGTAAATGTTTGCTAGAATTCACCAGTGACACTATCTAGTCCTTAGCTTTTTTTGTTGTTCAGAGGCTTTTGATTATTGATTTGATCTCCTTACTCATTATTAGTCTGCTCAGATTTTGTATTTTTTCCTAATTTAGTCTTGGCAGGTTGTATATTTCTAGGAATTTATCCATTTCTTCTAGGTTTTCCAGTTTTTGTCATATATTTATGGTAGTCTCACGATTCTTTGTATTTCTGTGGTATGAGTTGTAATGTCTCCTCTTCCACTTGTAATTTTATTGGTTTGAGTCCTTTCCCTTTTTTCTTGGTTAGTCCAACTAAAGATTTGTCAATTTTCTCTTCAAAGAACCAACTCTTAGTTTTATTAATCTTTTTTGATTGTTTTCTGTTATTTCAGTTCTTTTCTGATCTTTATTTCCTTCCTTCTGTTAACTTTGAGCTTAGTTTGTTCTTCTTTTCCTAGTTCCTTCAGGTATAAAATGAGATTAAATCTATTAATGTAAGAATTTAGAGCTATAAACCTCTCTTAGAACTGCTTCTCTCATAAAATTTGATATTTTGTTTCTATTTTCCGTAGCCTCAAGATACTTTTTCTTTTTAGTTTCTTCTTTGATCCATTGGTGTTGTTTAATTTCCACATATTTGCAAATTTTCCAGTTTTGCTTCCATTGATTTCTAATTTCATATCATATGGTCAAGAAATATACTTACTATGACTTCAGTCTTCTTAAATTTGCTAGGACTTGTTTTGTAGCCTCACATATGATCTATTCTAGAAAATGTTCCATGCATTTGTGAGAAGTATATGTATTCTGCTTTCATTGTATGAAATGTTTTGTATTTGTCTGTTAGGTCCGTTTGGTCTATAGTGCCGTTTAAGTCTGTTTTCTTCTTGACACTATCTGGTTAATGTATCCATTGTTAAGAGTGGAATATTAAAGTTCCCAACTATTGTATTACTGTTTGTCTCCTTTTATTTCTGTTGTATTTGCTTTATATATTAAGGTACTCCAATGTTTGGTGTATACATATTTATAATTCTAGCTTCCTGATGGATTGACGCTTTTATCATTATATAATGACTTCTTTTGTTTCATTTTGTTCATGCATTATTAGTTTTGTTTAAATTTCTCCATGTTCTTATAGTTCACTGAATTCCTCTGAGAGAATTTTTTCTGAATTCTTTGATAGTTCATAGATCTTCATCACTTTAGAGTCAGTTATATGAGCTATATAAGTTACCTTTGGTAATGTTACATTTAACTGATTTTTGTGGTCTGTACTTTCCTACCTTGGTATCATATTTGAGTAAGTGGTATCCTTTCTCAGGTTCTTGGGTTCACTTTAGCAGAGACCTTCATCAGGCAACTCAGCTTGGGGTTCTGGATGGCTCAACTCGTTGTGTCCTTGGGTAGATGGACCACTTGCCATCAGAGTCTTTTGAGGGCTGGTTTTGTTCCCTGCCTGAGCATGGCTAAAGAAAGGACTCAGTGGTTCCCTGGATTCTCTGGCCAGGCTTCTCAGTCAGGTGAGACTAGGTATATATACTCAATAATACGTGGGGCTATGAATTAGCTTCACTGGCTAGGCAAGATGGCAGAATGGGCTTGTTTAGGAACCCAAATCAGGCAGAACCACACATGAATTTCCTGACCAGATGAGTTCACCTGTTTTGTTCAGAAGACAGGCAGAGCCAGTGGCTAGGCTCTCTGCTCACATGCTACTATAAGCAGGGCTGTAAGTAATCATAGTACTACCCTTCTAAGTGAACTTTACTCTCACCAAACCTAAACTGATTAACATTTAAAACTATCTCATCACAGCTTTTTATAAATTTATAATTTATTCCAAATTTATAATTATTCCATAATTTTTTCCTGTCAAAAAGTTTTCCCTGCTTATTTTCAATTCTGCCCCTACTTTTGAAATTTTCCTTTCCATATCTAAATTCTAAATTATCATCAATATTTCATTATTGAAATTGGCTCACAGAATAACATAGCTTCTGTCGTACTCCTGGTATGGGATATTATGAAGGGCTAAAGTAGGCATTTTCTGTTACACACACAGATGATTAAATCCAGTCCAAAGGAGGAAAGAAAATTGTGACACAAAAGCAGAGAAGTAAAGAAAAATAATCATGTCACACAGAGAAAATAATTTTGATTCTTGACATCCTCCAGTTCCTGATTCCGGTCCCTTGTGAGGTTGAAATGATCTTTGAGTTTGATGAGACAGCTCTCTTGGATAAATGTCTGCCTTATTCTTCAATTAAAAATTATGTTCATCTAAAGGATTTCTTTGATTTATAAATAAAGTTCAATATGACAGATTGATACAATATGGCAAATATATATAATAAATTATATAATATAATATGGCACATACATGATATGGAAAAATGTTCTAAAATTAATTTGAAAATAATAGCAGAAATTGATCTTCATAAAAATATTAGAGGAACTGTAATTGTCATTTAACGAAGTTCTCGTTTTTGAGATGAAACTCTCCCTACCTTTATTTCCGAAAGGTTAACATAAGAAGAGAAAGTAAAATGTAAAGGACTTTAAATCCTAACAGAAAACTTGACCTTACCAGTTGAAAATGACACAGTTCATTTCAATCTTTCCAATAATTTTCTTTCAATATGATATTTAAGGAAAGGAAGTAACTCAGTGACTGAGTTGTGACCAAAGTCCACTCAGATGAAAATTGGGGATATGACAAAGTGACCCAAACAAGTAAAAAAAGGCGGGGGGGAAGAACTAAGAAGGATGACTAGAGAACTACCAGTAATAGAATGGAAGTATAATTAGGTGGATATGTGCTCATGAAGAAGGGATGGAAAATTCTTGGAGAATTTTTAAATCTCAGGGGAAAAATTAAAATGAGTATTTTTCTGGAAAAGGAGATCAGAAACACAGATGGTAGACAATTTGGCCCTATTTCTTTGAGAAATGGACTCTGTTATAATATATAGAATCCCCTGAGACTTGGAAAACATGATCAGAATGGGAAGTGCAATAATCTACACAGGAAGGGATTTTTAAGTAGAAATGTCTGCCACCTGTTCGATATATGATGCAATTGAACAAGATTCCATAGGTCATTTTTCACACACCAAGTATAAAGATATTTTATTTGAACTGTTTTGTGGGAGACACTATGAGCAGCTACACAAGGAGGAGAAAATATTCATCATACTTAAAGTTTATTTTTGGTAATGAGTATTTTTTTAATTCATAATTTCATGTTTTTCCTCACATATATAGTTGTAGTCAATGAATGCATTGAAAAATCACTTTATTTCTAAATAAACTTCTATCAAATATAACAAATGATACCTTTTATATACCTAGCATTCTAGAGACCCTGCCCAAAATTCTATATCATATCATGAAATTCATTCTAAATCTCACACTTGCACTATTGGTTGCCATTTAGAATATATCCAGAGAAGACAGGAATAAAAGTTGATACATATTCTATGTACTCTCATAAATATTTCATCACCCCCTTGGTCTTATTGATATTTGACTGAATATCCTCACCATATCTATTAATGTATCGGATACAAATGAGTCAACAGCAGAAAAACAAAAACATATGTAGTTTTTTGTTCTTCTAACGAGCCACGCTATTTCATCCTTATGCACCTTTGTTCATATTGGCTGCAGCTTGGACGAGTATCTACCAAGAGCACTCTCCTATTTCCCTCAGTTTGGAAACACCTACTCAGATCACTTTTTGTGGAAATTCTTTCCTGATTCCTCCAACTAAATTGACTCATTAAAATTTCTACTGTATCCTGTTCACAAATACTTGCAATAAGTTGTATTTTTTCCTCACATGTCTGTTTTCCTGTATACTGACTATATAAGATCACAAATTCTTAGCAAGCAGATTATTATTTATCTTTGTTTATACAAAGCCTATTAATCCTAGCATAGTGTTTCCTAAATGTTCTGTAAGTATTACTGGTAAATAAGGTATAAAACTTCCTAGTTTATCAAGCACATCATCACATTTTGATCTTTTCCATATCACAGGAGCCTAGGGAAAATATCACTCATCCTGTTGACAATTAAAGAAGTGAAGACTCAAAGTATTGTCTTCTGTCCAAGTTTCTAGAACTAATATGGAACAGATTTCACAAGTCTGAGTGCACTGCTCTCATACAACAAATTGCTCCTCTTTGTTCTAAACCAGCTCTCATTGGAGAGCTAAATATTTTTTTTAATTGTATTTTTAAAATGCAAATGGTTTTGGTGTAGCTAACTATATATTATCTGCAAATATATTTGGATCTGGAAATACATTTTTTAACTCCACATTTAAAGTAAGCCTTGCCAGATCCAACCAGTCACATGAGCCTGAATTAATCTCAACATAGCATCACACATAATATCTCACAAGTGGGATAGATGTATACTCCAAACCAAAATGCCTCATGTAGTATGTTTTGACTTTTGAATTGCTTAGGATTTTCAACAGATGATTTAACGCTTTCTTGTTTCCACCCTAAGTTGAATTCCACATGCCATATAAGAGGATGGTGTTGTTTTTTTTTTTTTTTTAAGATTTTATTTATTTATTTTTCAGAGAGAGAGAGAGAGAGAGCGCGAGCACAGGCAGACAGAGTGGCAGGCAGAGTCAGAGGAAGAAGCAGGCTCCCTGTGGAGCAAGGACCCCGATGTGGGACTCGATCCCAGGACGCTGGGATCATGACCTGAGGGGAAGGCAGCTGCTCAACCAACAGAGCCACCCAGGCGTCCCGAGGACAATGTTCTTAACATGGAGGCCATATCCGACACACAGAAACAAGCGGGTTCACGTTCCTGAATCAGAGATTAAACCCTGACCAAGGACCTTGTCTTCAGTATAGGAATTGGTGTTAGCAAGTGATGCTAGAGAAAGGAAGCATCTCCACAAACAAAAGCCACTTTATTATAGATACGGAAGTAAAACTGCGCTTTAGTCAAATATTTATCAATTGTGCTAGGTGCTCAAATGAGAGAGGACCGTTAGCAACAGTTCTTTGTGACTCTTCTCTCCTTGGGACCTGGCGTTAGTTTGCCCCAGGATTCTGAACTGGAATTAAACTTGTTAATTAATTAAACCCCACATCTTGGGATGCCTGGAAGGCTCAGTTGGTTAATCATCTGCCTTTGACTCAGGTCATGATCCCTCAGGGCCCTGGTATATGAGTCCCTGCTGAGCAGGGAGCCTGCTTCTCCCTCTGCCTACTGGTCCCCCCCTGTTTGTGCGCCCTCACCCTCTCTGACAAATAAATAAATAAGATCTTTTGAAAAATAAAAATAAAAAGCACATATTGAATTTGCTGATTCAAGTTACGTACTTACTGTAGAGATGTAACAAATGAAAGTTCCCCCCTACTATCCCCAAATCATTGGAAGTACTTAGTTATCTGAAATACAAAGTGAAAAACTATTTTTAATTTTAAAATATTTTATTTCAGTATTCTTTATTGAAATATAATTGGCATATAATTTTATGTTCGTTTTAGGAGTACAAATGTTTATTTGACAATTTTATGCATTACTGAATTCTCACCATGATGTATAGTCACTATCTGTCATCATACAGTGTTATTACAATATAATCAACTATATTCCCTATATTTTAATTTATATTTCTTTAACTATAACCTATTTACTTTATAACTGGACATTTACACCTCTTAACCCCCTTTATCTGTCTTACCTATCCTTCACCAACCTGCCTTTTAGCAAGAACCAATTCTGTGTATTTAAGAATCTGTTTTAGAGCCACCTGGGTGGCTTAGGTCATGATCTCAGGTAGGGAGCCTGCTTCTCTGTCTCGCTCCCTCTGCTCATGCTCAATCTCTCTCTCTCTGTCAAGTAAATAAATAAAATCATGTTAAAAAATCTGTTTTTTGTTCTTTTTTTATTATTTAGATTCCACATTTAAGTGAAATCATATGGAATTTTTTTTTGTCTTTCTATGACATTATTTCACTTATAATCTACTGTAGGTCTAACTATGTTGTCACAAATTATAAGATCTCATTCTTTTTATGGCTGAGCAATATTCCTTTGTATATATTCCTTTTATATATACATGTATGTGTATCTATATACACACACATACACACACACATATAGATAGATAGATAGATAGATAGATAGATAGATACACACTCTGTTTTATCCATTTTAAATATCAGTGGACACTTGGGTTACTTCCATATCTTGGCTATTGTAAATAACACTTCAATAAGGGTGCATAAATCTTTTCAAGCCAGTGTTTGCTTTCTTTGGGTATAACCAACCAGTAGTGAAATTACTGGATTATACGGCATTTCTATTTTTAATAATTTGAGGAAAATACAACTGTTTCTCTACAGTGGCTACACCCATTTACATTCTCACAAACAGTGCAGAGTGTTCCTTTTTTTCCATGTCCTCGTCAACATTTGTTATTTCTTGTCTTTTTAATAATAATCATTCTGACTGATGTGAGGTAATATTTCATTGTGGTTTTGATTTGCAGTTTCCTGATGATTAGTGATGCGCACTTTTTCTGTTGGCCATCTGTATGCTGTCTTTGGAAAATGTCCATTCAGGTCTCTGTAAATTTTTTAATTGGACTATTTGTTTTTTGTTGAGTTTTATGAGTTCATAATATATTTTGTATATTAACCGTTTATTGGATGTATCATTTATAAATGTTTCTCTGATTAACTAAATTGCCATTTATTTTGTTGATGGATTCTTTTGCTATGCAAAAGTCTTTTAGCTTAGTCCCAATAGTTTACTTTTGCTTTTGTTTCCCTTGTCTCAGGAGACAGAACCATAAATTGTTGCACAGAGAAATGTCTTAAGAGATTACTTGCCTATATTTTCTTTTAGAAATTATATGATTTCAGGTGTCATATTTAAGTCTTTAATCCATTTTGACTTTATTTTTGTGCATGATGTAAGGAAGTAGTCTAGTTTCTTCTTTTTATATGTAGCTGTCCACTTTTCCCAGTGCCATTTATGGAGTATGTAGTCTATCCCTGTTGTATATTCTTGCCTCCTTTGTCATAGATTAATTGAGCATTTGAGTATGATTTTATTTCTGAGCTCACTCTCCCATTCCATTGAACTACATGTCTATTTTTGTGTCAGTTCCCTACCATCTTTATTACTATAGCTTTGTAGTGTATCTTCAAATCTGGGATTATGATACATCCAAGTTTGGTTTTTGTTCATACGTTTGCTTTGACTCTTTGAAGTTTTCTGTGGGTCCATAAAACCTAAAATTTGAAAATGTTAACTTATTTGAAAAATGCAGTTGGTATTTTGATAGGTATTTCATTGAATCTGTAGATTGCTTTGGGTACTATGGACATTTTAATGATATTAATTCTCCCAGTACATGAGTATAGTGTATCATCTTTCCATTCATAGTTATCATCTTCAATTTCTTTCATCAGTGTCTTACAGTTTTGTGAGTATAGGTCTTTCATCTCCTTGGTCAAATTTATTTCTAAGTATTACATCCTTTTTTGGCTTAATTGTTAATGGGAAAACTTAAACCCTTTATGGTACTTTTTTATGAGTGTATAGAAATGCAATAGATTTCTATATGTTTATTTGTACCCTGCAACTTTACGGAATTGATCAATTCTAATACTTGGGTTTCTTTTTATTTTTTTCTTTTTTTGATGGAGTCTTCAGGGTTTTCTATTTATAGTATGCTGTCATCTGCAAATAGTGACAGTTCAACTTCCTTAGCAATATGGATGCCTTTTATTTTTCTTGTGTGAATGCTGCAGCTAGGAATTCCAATACTATATTGAATAAAAGCAGTGAGAGTAGACATTGTCTTTTTCATAATCTAGAGGAAAAGCTCTGTTTCACCATTGAGTATGATGTTAGCTGTGGGTTTTTCATATATGGTCTTATTATGTTGAAGTATGTTCCTTCTAGCCCCACTTTGTTGAGAGCTTTTGTTATCAACAGATGTCATATTTTGTCAAATGTTCTTTCTGCATCTATTGAGATGATCATGTCATTTTTACTCTTTTGTTAATATGATATTTCGCATTAATTGATTTGTAAGTATCGAACCACCTTTGCATCCCTGAAATAAATCCCACTTGATTTATTGTGAATTACATTTTAATGTATTTTTGGATTTGGTTTGTTAATATTTGTTGAAAATTTTTGTACCTATGTGCATCAGCGATATTGACCTCTTCTCTTTTTTTGTAGTGTGTTGGTCCATTTTTGATATCAGAGTAATGCTGTCCTTGTAGGATGAATTTGGAAATTTTCCTTCCTCTTGTATTCTCTGGAATAGTTTGAGGAGAATAGGTATTAACTCTTCTTTAAATATTGGTAGAATTCACTTGTGAAGCCATCTGGTCCTGAAATTTTGTTTGTTGGAAGTTGTTTCGATTGCTGGTTCAATTTCATTGCCAGTAATTAATCTGCTCAGATATTCTATTCCTTCCTGACTTGATTATAGATAATTATATGCTTCTAAGAATTTATCCATTTCTTCTAGGTTATTCAGTTCGTTGATATATAAATTTTCATAATATTATCTTACAATTTTTTATATTTCTGTGGTTTTGGTTATTTCTCCATTTTTTTATTTGAGTCATCTATTTCTTGAGTCTGGATAAAGATTTATCAATTGTGGTGTTTTGTTTTTGTTTTTTTCAAAGAACTAGTTATTGGTTTCATAGGTCTTTTCTATTATTTTTTAAGTCTTCATTTCATATTTCCACTCTAGTATTTCTTATTCCTTCTTCTGGGTTTGGGCTCACTTATTCCTTTTTCCAGTTCCTTTAGGTATAAAGTTAGGTTGTTTGAAATTTTTCTTCTTGAGGTAGGCTTATATTACTACAAACTTTCTTCTTAGAACTGCTTTTGCTGCATTCCAAAGATTATCATTAGGTTTTAATTTTCATTTGTGTCCATGTATTTTTTTTTTTATTTCATCTTTGATTTCTTTGGCACATTGGAGAATGTTTCATGTGGACTTGAAGAATGTATTGTTTTGGGGTGGAATATTCAGTATATATCTATTAAGTCCGTCTGGCCTAATGTGTCATTTAAAGCCACTGTTTTCTTCCTGATTTTCTGTCTGGATGATCTTTCCATTCATGTAAGTGAGTTGTTAAAGTCTTCTAATATTATTGTATTATCGTCAATTTTTCCCTTATGTCTGTTAATATTGCTTTATGTTTAGAGGCTCCTATGTTGGGTCCATAGATAATTGCAGTTGATATATCCTCTTGTTAGATTGTTTCTTCTATCATTATGTATTGTTCTTGTCTCCTGCTACAGTCTTTGTTTTAAAGTTCATTTTGTCTAAGTGTTGCTGCCCTGGCTTCTTTGTTTACTTGTTGCTTCCGTTTGAATGATATGTTTTTCCATCCCTTCCTTTTTGTATGTATGTGTCTTTAGATCTGAAGTGAGTCTCTTCTAGCAACATGTAGATGAGTCTTTTTTTTTTCCTTATCTATTCTGTCTCCCTATTTCTTTTGATTGTAGCATTTAATCTACAATCTAATTGTAGATTGTACAATTACAATTGTACAATTGTAAATAGTGATTAAAGTGATCTTTGATAGGTATGTACTGCCATTTTTTTTTTCTAGTTATTTTTATAGTTCTTCTGTTCCTTTCTTCTTATTCTCTTCCCTTGCGGTTTCATGACCTATGCTTGGATTCTTTTCTCTTTACTTTTTGTTATTTTTGTTATTTCTCTTCTCTTTATTTTTTGTGTATCCTATGTTACCATTAGTTTCATATATAACATCTTAATGTATGTAACAGTCTATGCTAAGTTAATGGCCCCTTAAGTTCAAAAAAATCTAAAAGAACTACATTTTTACTCTCCCCTACACATTTTATTTTATATACCCCCTTTTAAATTTTATTTTATATACCCCCTTGGCTAATTTTTATAAATATAATAGACTTTACTACTTTTATATTTTAATCTCCATACTAGCTTTGTAAATGATTAATCTAATTTTACCATGTATGCTTTTCACCTTTGAAATATTTCCCCTTCTTAATTTTCTTAATTCTAGTTATGGCCTTTTCTTTCCACTTAAAAAATTCCTTTTACTGTTTCTTGTAGGGCTGGTTCAGTGGTGATGTACTTATTTAAAATTTTGTTTGGAAAACTTTATCTCTCCTGCTATTCTGAATGATAACCTTGCTGGGTCTATTGTTCTTTTTTTTTTTTTTTAAGATTTTATTTATTTATTTGACAGACGGAGATCACAAGTAGGCAGAGAGGCAGGCAGAGAGAGGAAGGGAAGCAGGGTCCCTGCTGAGCAGAGAGCCCAATGTGGGGCTTGATCCCAGGACCCTGGGATCATGACCCGAGCTGAAGGCAAAGGCTTTAACCACCCAGGCGCCCCTGGGCATAGTATTCTTGGTTGCAGGTTCTTTTCCTTTTAGTCCTTTGAATATTTCATGTTACTGTCTTTTGATCTGCACAGTCTCTGCTGAAAGGCCAGTAAATAGCCTTATGGGGTTTCCCTTGTATGTAACCTTTTTTTTTTTTTTTTTCTGCTTTTAAGACTCTTTCTTTACCATTAATTTTTTGCCATTTTAACTATCATTGTCTTGATGTGGCTCTCCTTGAGTTCATCTTGTTAGGAATTTTCTGTGCTTTCTGGATCTGGATATATGTTCCCTCCCCAGATTAAAGAAGTTTTCCGCTCTATAAGTCTTCTTCTCCCTTCTCTCTCTCTTCTCTTGCTGGGATCCCTATAATGTGAATGCAACCATGCTGATGCTGTTACAGAATTCCCATAAACCATGCTTTCTCTCTTGTTTTTTTTTTTCTTTTTTGCTGTTCAATTTGGTCAGTTTCCATTACCCTGCTTTTTCCAGATTACTGATCTGTTCCACATTTTCTATTCTTGTGTTGATTTCCTCTAGTGTATTTTTTGTTACTGAATTTTTCAACTCTGACTGGTTCTTTTTAATATTTTCTATCTTTTTGTTGAGGTTTGCTTTGCACTGAGTTCATCCATTATTTTTTCAAATTCAATAAGAATATTTATGACCAGTATTTTGAATTCTTTATCAGGCAAATTGCTTATGTCCATTTCATTTAGGTCTTTCACTTAATTTTGTCCTGTCCTTTCATGGGACTTAACCTCTGTCTCCTCAATTCATCTCTATGTGTTTTTTTCTATGTATTAGGTAGGTTAGCTGTATCTCCTGGTCTTGAAAATAGTGGCCTCATACACAAGTGTTTCAGTGCCATATAGCAGAATACCCTCTGGTCACCAGAGCCAGGTGCTTCTGATGTGCCCTCCTATTGTGACTGGGCAGCAGTCAACTTCACCTTAGTTTCAGTGACCTGTTTTACCTACTACAGGCACTTTACCTACTATAGGAGAGTTTGCTCCCTGCACTGTTGAGGGGCCTATCTGCATCACCCATGGGCTGGTTAGGTACAAGGGCAGCAGTTAGCTTAACTGTTTGTGATTAGCCTCTCTTCAGGCACACTGAAGGTCAAGGCCAGCTCCTTGCACAGCCAGCCAACAGGTTTGGCTTCAGAAACTGCAGGGGTGCTGGTGTGTGGCTTTATCTCTCCCATTGGTTGGGCAGGAGTCACTTGGAACGCACCAGTCTGGCTGGGGCTGCTTGCCCAGTATGGCATGGTTAAAGCTGCTTTGGAAGAATGCTTGGAAAGGTGGGTAGGTTCAATGGGGAGGGTTATAGGGGAACAGGGATGGTGTATGATGTTAGTAAGATAGTGTTAATACTGGGTCCTGCAAGCATCTGGCTCTCAAGGATGCCAGAAAGAAGGAAAAGAAATGGCTCCTGCCATCACTTTTGTTCCCAGGGAAATCCATGCCTGCTTCACCCGTCCTAGGATTAGTCAATAATCTTCACGTATACTACAGGTGCTTTTCAAACTGCTACTTCTATGCTGTGTCTCATGTGGGTTACTCAGAATGCTGCCTTCTTAAGCAAGGGACTCTGTTTCCTATTACCCTCCAGCTCTCCAGAATCAAGACCACTGATTTTTTAAAAATCGGACATAATGGGGATTCATATTCTCAGTGTGAGTGCCTAGCGTCAAGGGTGACTGGTATGGGGTCTAGTTCTCTTGTTTCTCCATGCTTGTGTGTGCCTCCTATTTGTGGCACATCTTGCCAGAGGTTTGGTTCTCAATCGTGTCTCTACCCCTCACACCCCTTTCTATGTGGCCTTTTCTCTATTAGCTTCAGAAGATCTATTCTAACACTCTTTGGGTCATTTTTAGAGTTAATTGCATAGATATTAATGTTACCTTGGTGTGTCCATGGGATAAGGTGAGCTCAGGGTTTTCCTACTCTGCTCTGTTTTGAAAACTCCTATTTCTCCAAGTGAAAATTTTTCTTAAGCACAAAGTAAACAGTTTAGTATCAATGAGCTCATTCCTTGTTTGTCCTTTTAATTTCCTCTCTGCTTAGACCTCACCCTGAGATGTGCAACTGATAGTAGCAGAGAGAAAAAGTCAAATAAGCCAAAGTGTTGTCAGGTGTGCTTCAGTTTAACAAAAGCCAATTCTAAAAGTGCCTATAGATAAGTATAAATAAGAAAGCATTCAAAATAAATGAATTAAGGGCTTGATTCATTGCACAAATGAATCTTCCAAAGAAGTTATCTTCAAACAACTATTCCTCCAATAGATTTAAACATAAAGCTCCATTGACTTAGATTTCTTTTCGATGGGAATATGTCATTGATTGAATAACATGAAGTCCCATAAAGGATATAGGCAAAGAGGCAAGATAAATAGCAACAATATTCAGAAGGTATTATGAATTGCATGGACATGGATTGCTAATACCCCTCTTGTTCCTGTAGCTTATTTGTCCTCAAGTGTGATAGTATTTCACACATACACACACAAAAACTTAATAAACAAATAGTTCAATTGGAAGGGATCAAATTATAAAAGTCTAAAAACAAGAAAATGTTTGCAATTTTTTAAAATAAGTGGCACCCCTGGCCCAAGGTCTTCATGAGAGAAACCAAAACCCACACTAGGAGGCTTGGCCCTGAAAATAAAACAAAAACAAAGTAGCCAACTTCCTAATCCATAAAAATTTAGTTTCTCAAAGTTTACTAAAGGGCTGAAATACACAGACTCTTTTGTTTCAGTTTAATGTTTATCTGCTACCCTCCTTCCTTTCTCCTCCCAGATTCAGCAATTGTATTTCCAAACCAAGCTTAGACCATGTATTTTGTTTCTCCCTTCTTTCTATGTGCTTCTTTCCCTGCACCTCAAATTGATTAATGTTGAATCTCTGAGGACAACTTCCAAATTACTCCCAGCCCTGATCTATCTCCCGAGTTTAACATTTCCAATTATATATAGGACACTGAACATCACATGGAAATCTCCAAATGTGAAAACCAGAACACTGTTCTTTTGTGATCCCTGGTTTGATCTCTGGTTCTTCTTTTTTTTTTTTTTTTTAAGATTTATTTAATTTATTTATTTGACAGAGATCACAAGTCGGTGAGAGGCAGGCAGAGAGAGAGGAAGAAGCAGGCTCCTCGCAGAGCAGAGAGCCCGATGCGGGGCTTGATCCCAGGACCCTGGGATCATGACCTGAGTTGAAGGCAGCGGCTTAATCCACTAAGCCACCCAGGAGCCCCGATCCCTGGTTCTTCTTAATGATATTACTCATCTCCTAGTTCTCAAGGCTAAAAATTTTGCAAATATCCTGCTCTTTCAACCTGACCATCTAAATGCTACCGAGTACTGTGATACTGATCCATTCTTCACCCACCGTTGTTTTTGCACCCATTCCTCCTTTCCATTACCACAGCCCTGCCTCTGATATAATCCCTCATACCCTTTCATCTGGACAGTTGTGAGTCTCCTGTGTGGTCTGCTGCCTCATATAATGTTCTCTATTTGTGGCTTTCATATTAACCTTCCCACAATACAGTTCAATTTATAGGTCTCTCCTAACATTTTATTGTTTCTCGTTGCTTACTAAATGAAGTCCCAAATCCTTAACTAGATTAGTCAGAATCCCAACAGGAGACAGATGACATACTCAAATTGGACTACTTAGGAGAGCTGAGAAAAATTATACTGTGTGGGAAGTATGTGAGAAAACCATTCTAGTGTAATATAGGACCTTAAGACTAGTGAAAATGGGACTCCTTACTACCCCTAATCCTGAAAAGGCAAAAGAACGAAGAAATTACCAGAACCCAAAGTGGCAACAAATGCAGAGGGCTGCCTTACAGGGGCTGTGACCTTGTAGAAAGACTCAGTCTGCAGGGAAGAAACCTGGAAAGTAAACCCCAAACCCCACTTCCTTCCCCCCATGATCACTCCTAGTGTTTCCTATTGGCTGACTCTAAGTAGAATCTAGTGACCAATGAAGAATAATCCAGACAGAGCAGTTTCCTGTGGGTATAGATATGAGGAGGTAGAAAGTAGATCTAGAGGGAAGATATTAATATTAACCTTAATATTAAATGGCTTTCTGATGCAACCTTACATGATGGTTTGAGTTTATCACAAATACCTTTTAGACTCCCTTTAATCAAGCTAAACTGTTGTCTTCTATAAACAGATTTTTTTTGTGCATTTCCTCATGTCCAAAGTGAAAAAAAATTAAAATTCATAGTCATCTCCCATTACCAAAAACTTAGATGCCATTAAGTGTGCTGTCAGTTCTTCCCTGCTCCCATATCTCTGTGGTGGACTTGTGCTCAGACTGGACTAGACACATGCCTAGTTTAAGACATAGAATAAGGCAGAAAATGGTGGTATACCGGTGCCTAGCCCTCAAGAAATCTTGTGCATCTACTGTCACCATGAGAAGGACTTGCCTGGGTTCATACCACAAAGAGAATGAGTGAAACATGGAGCAGAGGCAACATTTAGATATGTGAATAGACCAGTTGAATCACAGATGCATGAGAGAGCTCAGCCAAAATCAGCTGGACCCTGCAGATGCATGAAAAATAATAAGTCATTTTTATATGCCACAGGTTTAGGATTGTTTGCTAACCATCAAATAATACAGTGATACATTATAACCATCTTTCCTATGTTCTCAGAGATACTTCTGCCCCTTCCCATGTTTCCCAGCTAGCTCTGTCCCAATACCCTATATAAATACTTATTTTCACAGTATTACTCTCAAAAAAAAAAAAAAACTTTTTCCCCATTTTTTTTTGTTTCCTTCTCCACTGATTATTTTCCCTCTATCTACAAACATACCAATCTACCTCACACAAAACTTAACTTTCTGCTACGACAGGCAGAACTCTAAGATGAGCCCTAATGACTCATCCTTTTGTATAATCTACCCTATGAGTATGGGAGAGACTTGGGAATATAACGGAATATCATTCCTGTGATTCCCTTATGTTAGATGGTATACCTGACTTGAAGAATGGGAGATAATTTTTGAGGAGCCTTACGTAATTAGATGAACTCTTAGCAGGGATGGTGCTTTTTCTTGAGGTGGGAAAAAAGGTAAAGTGTGTTACCACACCTCAGCAGACACTAAGCTAAGGGTGGGTGATAATCTGATAAGGTCACATAGAGATAGTGATTGAACCACAGGTTTATTAGGGGAACTTACATCCAGGTAGTCCAAAAGTGCCAGACTGGACAAAGCATCTGCTGCTGGGGCTTCTGAGCACCAAACATGGAGCCTACTTTTACAGTGTAGACACTTAACAGAGCGATTATCTGTAGTCTCTCCTTCCTTGCATGGACAATGTTTCAATAAGACCTAAGTTCTGTCATCTACACTCTGTTACAAAGGAGATGCTCTGGGTAGGTCACCCTTAGACCCTCTGACCTTGAACACTGAACATATTCATCACATTCTGCTTGATGGGAATTTAGAGGGAAAACAGGGATCTCTACATTCTCAGATAGTAATTAACAGGTACATTCAGGGTGTGCTTGCACAAACTAGCCATCCAGCACATACCATGCAAGTGAGAGAAATATAATGTGTGAATTCACTATTGGTGGGCTTTGAAGACTGAAATGGCATATGGCAAGGAGTGTGGGTTGCCTCCAAGAGTGGACAGCGAGGAAAGAAGAACCTCAGTCCTTCTGATAGCAAGGAAAGAAGGACTTCAGTTCTATAACCACAAGTAATTGAATCCTGACAATAACCTGAATGAGCTTGGACATAGATTCTTTCTCAGAGCATCCAGAAAGAACTACAGACCAGCCAGCACTCCGATTGCACAACTGTGAGGAACAGAGAACTCAGTCAAGCTCTGCCTGGCCTCCTGACCTACTGCGAGATAATAAGCCACTATTGTTTTAAGCCTCAAAGGTTGAAGGGATTTTTTATGCTGCCAAAGAAAACTAATACACTTCTCAACTTTACTTCTCATATGTTCTTCTTTAAGGCAAAATAGGAAAAAAATGTTAAAACATTTATAGACAGCACATACTATAAGCCAGGTACAAGTCTAAGTGTTTTACATACAAAATAACATATTTAACCCTCAGAACCTTTACTACTGTCATTTTCCAGATGGAAAACTTGAAGTACAAAGAGGTTCAATAACTTGCTCAAGGGCACAGCTACTAAATGGTCAAAGCAGGGGTTCAAACTTAGGCATTCTGTTTTTGAATTTACAATGTAAACCATTATATGCCACTCCTCTTCTTCCCCAGTTACTATTTATACCTCTACCCGTAGAATGTGGATTCTGCCCTCAAAACTCTACTGAAAATTCTCTTGTAGAAACACAGTGTCTTGCTAATGCTCTAGTCTAAATAATACTCCTCAGCCATTGTCTTGTTTAAGCTCCCCTACAGCATTTGACATTATTTACCACTTTGTTCTTTCTAAGACTCTTTCTGGTTGTCTTCCTACCCATGGAAATGTTTTGTCTTTGACTCCTCTTCTCTAGCTCACCCTGTAAATGCTGCCACTACTCATGATTGGCCCTCAGCTTTCTCACTGTACCAGAATTCCCAGACTGGCTTCCATTTCTTTCCTGACTTTAGCTGTCATCTATGCGCCTGTGACATCCAGCTAGCCTGTCTGTCTCCCCAGAATTCAGGTTGCATGTTTCCAGCCAGCAACAAGACAAACATAATTTGAGGTCCCCACCTCCAAACAGAACACTTCTAAAACACCCAAGATGAAAGTCCCTGTCATCAATTTCAAACGTTATTCCCACTTATCAGAGTTTCCTAGCCTCCCTCCTCTTGAACCCATGGATTTCCTGTTTTCATGTTTCCTACATTTTTCTTCAGAATCTGTTGTGCTCTTACCCCCAAATGATGGCTGACTTTGAAACTTCCACAGAGTAATTTTGCCAGGACATATCTTCATCTTTTAGATGGTCTTTAGTAGGTATCTGTGAAACAATCAGATAAGTGGATTTCGTCAAAAATAACTATTATTCTCCAGACTTGCTGTACCTTAAGCAAACAAAGAATTCCAGCTTTCCTATACAAATCCTGAAGAAAAATGATGCTAAGGCTTAATAAAGCAGAGACACATTTTGGGGGGGATGACAAGGAATTTTAGTATGTGTTTCTCAAATTGAACCTCAGTGATTTATCAACACCTTGCCTTATCCAATACCTCACAAGACTGAGCACTCCAGAGTTTGGAATTAGACTTCACATATATCCAACTTCCAATAGTCATTTCTCTGTAAAATCTCCACATAAGATTAGGGATTTCAATTGAATATTACTCAGCCATAAAAAAGAATGAAATCTTATGCTGAGTGAAATAAGTCAAGCAGAGAGAGTCAATTATCATATGGTTTCACTTATTTGTGGAGCATAACAAATAGCATGGAGGACAAGGGGAGTTAGGAGAAGGGAGTTGAGGGAAATTGGAAAGGGAGGTGAACCATGAGAGACTATGGACTCTGAAAAACAATCTGAGGGTTTTGAAGGGGTGGGGGATGGGAGGTTGGGGTACCAGGTGGTGGGTATTGGAGAGGGCACGGTTTGCATGGAGCACTGGGTGTGGTGAAAAAACAATGAATACTGTTATGCTGAAAATAAATTTAAAAAATTTTTTTTAAATCTCCACATAAGATTAGGGATCTAAATTGAATATTACTCAGCCATAAAAAGAATGAAATCTTGCCATATGCAATATTGTGAATGGAGTAAGAGAATATTATGCAAACTGAAAATAAGTCAGAGAAAGACAAATACCGAATGACTTCATTCATGTAGAATTTAAGAAACTAAACAGATGAACAAGAGAAGGGGAAAAAGAAGGAAGCAAACCATGAGAGACTCAACTACGGAGAATAAACTCATGTTGCTGGAGAGGAGGAGGCTGGGATGGTAGGTTAAAAGGGTTATGAGGATTAAGGAGAGCATTTGTAATGAGCTCGGGATGTCACATGTAAGTGACAAATCACTTAATTCTTTTGAAACCGATATTACACTATATAGTGTAATATAAAATGTTGGAAGAATATAAATAAGTAAAATAATAAAACCATAAGAAAACTAAAAATAGGGCGCCTGGGTGGCTCAGTGGGTTAAGCCGCTGCCTTCGGCTCAGGTCATGATCTCAGGGTCCTGGGATCGAGTCCCACATCGGGCTCTCTGCTCGGCGGGGGGCCTGCTTCCCTTCCTCTCTCTCTGTAATCTCTTCCCTTCCTCTCTCCTACTGTGATCTTTCTCTGTCAAATAAATAAAATCTTAAAAAAAAAAAAAAAGAAAACTAAAAATAATCAAACAATAAGCTCAGCTTCTTAATCTTGTTGCCATTGCCACAAAGAAAGCTGAGATGAGGTAAACCCAAAGTTCATCTCTATTGCCACCTGATAATAAAAGTTTGAAATAAGTTTTTCCACTTGTAGTTCCAGGAACATCTCTGCCCTCTCTTCTCTTAGTCTGGTGTTAAGCCTAGAAGCATATATCTACTTTTTAAAAATTAAGTTACTTAAGATACATTTCAAACTATTCTCTCAGCACTCAGATATGCCACTATGATAAATGCAGTGAGGTAATCGCCTTTTCTTCTGGCCTTTAACCAGTGCAGCCCCCATGCTTACCTGTTTTGCCAGCAGAACAGAATACACATTCTCCCAGTATTAGGGGCCTCTTGATGGCTTACAGCCCTTGAGCTCTGACTACACATTTTAAGTGAGTTCTGTACCTCAATAAACATAATGAAAAGAAATCAATATTAGTGAAAAATAGTATTAAAAGTGCGGGGACCATAATCAGGAAACTTTGGAACTAAACTTTGGAACTAAACTAAACTTTGGAACTAAACTAAACTTCAGTCCCTGTATACTTGTCCCTGAATACTTAAATTCTTCCAAAGCCTCAGATGACCACTTGGTGTATGACCATACTTTGCCTGGTAAATGTTGACCAATTGCTTTCAAAGGTAATAGATTCTAAATGACTGCTTAACTCTAAAAAATTTACAATTCTTTGGGAAATGGACCTGAGTAACTGCAGGCTGAGGGTATTGATAAACCATCTGCCCTCAGCATGAAATTAAAAAATTTAAGTTCTTTTTCCATATATCTGCACAAACATTTTTTTCCAAGTATAGTGAAAAGGAGCAGGGGAAGCCACTAAAAAGTATATGTCTGGCCAAAATATAGTGCTGAGTTTGTTTTAACTTAAGACTCAGAAAACAGGGGCACCTGGGTGGCTCAGTGGGTTAAGCCTCTGCCTTCGACTCAGGTCATGATCTCAGGGTCATGGGATCAAGCCCCACATCGGGGCCTGCTTACCCCTGCTCTCTCTGCCTGCCTCTCTGCATACTTGTGATCTCTGTCTGTCAAATAAATAAACAAAATCTTTAAAAAAAAAAAAAGACTCAGACAATTCATTTTCTTAGTTGTAATAGAAATGAGGTACTAGATTCTGGCCCTTTATCTATTAGTTAGTTCTGTTATCCTATTTATAAAAGATGCCTCATCTATTAAGTTAGATAATAGCTCACAGACTTAATAGGAGAAAATAAGGGCATGGATGTGAGAACACCTGAATCCTCTGTGCAGTATTCTATAAGTGAATGACACTATTACTGATTAATCCGGAGGCAACATAATCTGTGTACCTGTCAAAAACCAAGGACTACAAAACCAAGAACACTCATGGCTGCACAAGTTTGTTTTTGCTTATCAATGAAAAAATGTTCCTAAAGTTGGATTTCCTTTCAGCTTCTTCAAGGTATAGCTGAATTGAATGGTAATAGGGTAATAATTAATTTTCTAATCCATTTTTAAGTTGCTTTATTTTTACATTGTTGCCTAACCAAAGCCTTTTGTAATAGTACTCTCCAGTGTAGAGATAAGAAATTTTGGTTTCTGAGTTGATGTTGTCTGCACACCCCCATTAAACAAATGTTCCTGCCTCTCAGCCGCCTGCTTGCCACATAAGCACTCCGTTGATGGAAGAGACCAGAGGCAGGAGCTCCTTCTTGATTCACAGTATCCATTAGTCTGAAATCACCTGTGCCTTTGGGACTACTCTGATTCAAGTTCAATACTCTTGTTCAGTTTCTCTTATAACTTGGTCTTCAACTCTCCTGGGAACCCATCTTCAATGGTGTTTCAGATTCTTTTTCCCATTTCCCCATTTTTTCAGTTCAGACAATTTGTCCAGCTCAACTCTGACCTCGGGATCCCTCCAAAGAGTGTTCTATTTGGCAGCCTCCCTCCTTCGAGGTTCACAATACTTTACAGTGAGCCTATGCAGGTCCACCAAACCTTATGAGCTGTGTGGTTAGGTGACACTCATGAGTATCATGAGAAGAGCCATCTTATTCAGCCTCACTTACCTTGACTTCTGCTTTCCTGTGCTTTTCCCAGGTTTTTTTACGCACTTGCTCTATACACACAATTACAGCCAAAGTACACAGGTGGTCACAGTGTTTCCCTCTGTTGACATGGGCTTTCTACAAGCTTAACCCCAAGGCCAGTGTGTATCTGCCAAGGCACTATAAAGCCTCCAAGCAAAGGGTGAGGTCATAACTCTCTTCTGTTTCCCTTATGAGATAAACCACATCAAGCCTTTCCTAACCCGCCCTTTTGGCCCACACTTGTAAGTTACAGCCATGTGTCTCTTTGCCAGAGGTGTTGGTGTCAGATGCTGGCTCAGGGAGAGTGGATCCTGTAAACTTGCCTCATCAGTAGGCTTTGAGGAATTACCCAGGGAGCTAGAGATGTACTTGCTGCTAGCTTGTTTTTCACAATTATTATTCTCCTGAGAACATCCAGGATTTCAGCCTCAGGGATAAGACAACTTGGTCTCTGACTGACCTGCACGCTGTGTGGATAATTCCAGGGAAAGCAGAGGGTAGTACGGATTCCCTCTGCTCCTACTCTCTAGTGACCTGAAATAATACAAGTGATGATGAAAGTCTGAAAATGTAAAGGCCTCATCCTCGGGAAAATAAAATCTCTTTTAATGACAAACAGCACCTTTTATTATGATTTGTATTATAACCTTTTTTTAAAAAACAATACACTCTATTATAAATTTTCTTCCTTCCTCTCGCTGCCCAGTCTTAGGTTCACCATTGTTAAACCCTGCTGCTATCGGAAATGGCAACCTCCCTGTGCTTTGAATGAGTGCATGAATGTGTCTCCCAAATTCACCTGAGATCTGAGGTACCACATTTGTTAATACAGTGTCACTTATAGGCACTTGTACAAAACATAAACTTTGATGGCTTTTGTAGTTCCAAACTGACAGTCCACATTCTCCCAGAGATTAAATACAGCTTTAAAGGGTACTGCATGTTCAGAGACTTGTTATTTTTGGAAAGTAACTTAAAGAAGTTCTGGATATATTCCCTGCTTAATATACTGGCTTAGGGGCAGGGCCTGTTACTTAAGAGAGAGCCCTGGGTAAATATTTAGGTTAGTTAATGTAGTATGAGAAAGCCTGAAATGTTCTCCAATTAATAAAAAGGGTGACAGGAGCTCCTTAATAAACCAGACTCAGCTGAATTACCTGATAAATGTAGAGATTCTAGAACTCCTTTACATAATAACTAATACTTATTACTTATCATGTGATAGTCACTGTTCTACATGTTTTACATGCATTACATTTATTTATTTATTGCCTTTGAAAGAAGAGTTTATTACTCATAGTTCTTCAGAGGATAGAAGCATGGTACACCATGCAGGGCCACATGAGGTCACTCACAGGGAGAAGCAGAGAGAAACTTGGACAAATTTGCCTTTATTACTATGGTAGTAGGCAGTTAACTAGGTGGAGATGTTTCCTATTGGGCAGGAAGCAAAACACAAATGTTTCGGTTTGTAGATGGTTTGTAGTGAGATTTTTCACACCCCTACAGAAACACTGGGATGGTGGAGGTGAAAACAACCTTGGGTTATTATCATGGCCCCATGATGCTAAGATACCAAAACATCTATTACAGAATATCAGAAATTGTTATTACACCTCCATAATCACGTGAGCCACTTCTGTAAAATCTCTCTCATCTGTGTGTCTCTATTTCTCTCTCTCTTATTGTCTCTATCTACCTACTACTGGTTCTCTTCCTCAGGAAAACCATGACAAATAGGAAGGTAGGGAGGGAGGGATGGATGAGGCACAGAGACATTTAATCCTCACACAAACTTCTGAAGGTAGAATAACAACACAAAGGGATACGTGCTATCATCGCTTCATTTTATAGATGAGCAAACCAAGATACAGGGTTAAGTTACATACCTAGCAAGCATGGAATTGGGATTTGCTTATTTTTTTTATTATTATGGAATTCAGATTTAAATTAAGAGAGACTGAGTCCAGAGTCCACCCACTTAACCAAGCCATACCTCTGTTCATTACGTCAACTCTCACATTCCTTTTGCTAACAGTCATGATTCAAGATAGCACAGGTTTTTTTCTTCCCCTAGGTCAAAGAAAATCCATTGTATTCAAAAACGGACATTGACAATGGGGCATCCAGAGTGTATCTAAAGTCTGATCAGTGATTACCATCTGAAAAGGAGAGGAAGAACCAATAGGTATGGTTTTATTTTTAGCAAAAAAAAAAAAAAAAAATTGCAGGCTCTGGCCATATTTATCACAGCGCCCATTCAAAATTGCTGATTTTTTACCATGCTAAACTTAGATAACTTTAACTTTACCCCAGCAATATCTAAAAATAATAATACCTATAGCAAAATATTTTTAATCCCCCAGATTAAAAATAATCTGGGGGATTAAAAATATTTCCATATTACACATCAGGAGTCATTTTGAGACTGGGAATGTGGGTGGGGCAGTGTGTGCCTCTCACACATGTTGATTGGATTATTCCCCAAGCACCTCCCCAATACAGTGAAGTGATATTGCTTTCCTTCAGGGCTTCTTAGAGTTGCTCTTGGAATTGGAATTCATAAAAGCTACCTCCTGGGAGTGATGAAGAAAAACCCCAAGCAATCTTCACTTTCTTGCCTCATTCTCTGAGATCCATCACGTGATTTTTTTCAGAGAGGCAGGTAGGGCTGGGTGATGCTTTTGGATAGAAGTGTAAAAATTTTTTTTTTAATTTTTTTTTAAGATTTTATTTATTTATTTATTTGACAGACAGAAATCACAAGTAGATGGAGAGGCAGGCAGAGAGAGAGAGAGGGAAGCAGGCCCTCTGCTGAGCAGAGAGCCCGATGCGGGCCTCGATCCCAGGACCCTGAGATCATGACCTGAGCCGAAGGCAGCAGCTTAACCCACTGAGCCACCCAGGCGCCCAGAAGTGTAAAATTTGATCCTTGTGAAATTCTAGAAATCTTAGAAAAAGTATTACCATATTATCCCCAAATTGAAAATACCAAAGAAAAAGATTAAAGATAGTTCTGTTAAGGAAATGCTGTATTTCTGATGAGGGAGGAGGAGGCTGGCTGAGGACAAATCAAAAGCTAGCACCTTGAACCCCTTCTCCACCCACTCACCTCGGTAATATGTGTCACATTCCTCAGGCACCCCTGACTGCCCTAAAAGAAAAACAAATAGTTAACTTGCAGAGATCACAATCCTGTAAGGCAGGAGTCTCTTTTGGTTTACAAATCAATATCCTGACAGTCTTCTTTACCCCAATAGCCCTTCTGAACACCCCTTTGTCCTCACCTACCCAACTCCTATGTATATAACCAGCCACTCCTCACATCCCTGGGGCAGCAGCACTTTCTGCCCAGGGGTCCTATCCCCATGCTTTAATAAACCACCATTTTGCACCAAAGATGTCTCAAGAATTCTTTCTTGGTCATCAGCTCTGGACCTCAGCCCACCGAACCTCACCTAGGTTCTAGCACTTCATCATTTCCACATGGAAAGAATGTCATGCATGTCTATCTCTTGAGAATCTTAAAACCCAAAGTTGAAGAAAATTCAAGGCAAAAAGTATGGGTGCATGGAGCACTGGGTGTGGTACAAAAATAATGAATACTGTTATGCTGAAAATAAAAAATAAATTTAAAAAAAAAGTATGGGTGTAATTTAATACCTTGTGTCAGAAGTCACCTGCTGTGAAGAAATTAGGAAGTAAAAGTTCCAAGACACAAATGGAGAAAAATATTTGGGGGCTATCTTACATTAATGACTAACATAGGATTGTGATGATGGACACTCCACAGAGTAGGCTGGGTACTGTTTTTCCTATGTTTCCATAACTCTCTATACTTCATGTATCCTACACTTTGGGTCATTTCTTAAATTTCTCCCTGAACTTTTAAGCAGGAAGTCTTGTTCATTACTGAGCACTTAGCCCTACCTAGCCCAGTATCCAGCATCTAGTGAGTGCTCAGTAAACAGGTTATTGTGGACTAAATGTTGGTATCACCCTCCCCTCCTCCAGTGTCCCTAGATTCATATGGTAAGTCCCTAACATCCAATATGGGGGTCTCTGGGAGGTTATTTAGGTTTAGAGGCATTCATAAGGGTGAGGTCCTTATGATGTAATTGGTGCCTTAAAAGAAAAAAAAACACCAGAGCCCATGTTCCCCACAAAACTCCACTGCCTCTCTGTGCATCATATGAAGATACTGAAGAAGAGAGCTCTTTGTAAGCTAGAAGAAGAGTCATCACCGATAATCAGATGGGCTGGCACCTTGGATTTCCCAGCCTCCAGAATTGTTAGAAGTAAGTGTCTGCTATTTAGCCTCCCTGTCTGGCAAATTTTGTTACAGAAGCCTGAGAAGACTAATAAATATGGATTTAATGACCGTGAATGAACAGTCACTTCTGAAGAGCTAGGTGTAAAATGCAAGTGAAAATACCCATGATTATATCCTAATGATAGCAAATCCTACAGTTTCTTGCTTCTTCTTTACCTTACCCTGAAAATAAAAACTACTGTGTCCTTTGAAAAACTGAAATGTAGGAAAGGAAGGGGAAAAGACAGCTGACCTTCAAAGCAGTCATTCATATGAACAAGGAGATGAGAGTGGGTATGCAGTTGCTGACATTGATTCACAAGTTTATCACTATTGAGTCTAAGCCAAAAATACTTTTTTTTTTACTCTTCGTACTCTTTTTTAAGTACTCTTTTTAAGAGTACTTCTTACTCTTTTTACTCTTCCATTTTGTTGGCTATATGTTTTAAATAACACTTAAAAAATTACTTGGAATCTGCTGGTGCACTTAATTTGGATCTCATGAGCAAGTCTAATTGTCACATCTAGAAATCTACTAAGAAGAATAACATCAAATGAATAGATGAGAATGAGCAAATGGCTCCGCTGTTTATTGCACATGAAAAGCATCTGCTTTATTGACTTTGTTTATTTAATTAGTATTCTGTAAATTTCCATAGAGTTGTGCAGAGCTGTCATTTCCAATGTGTGTGCATTAATGAAAAAAAAGCTACTTAGGGTCTTATGCTCTAAAGTCCAGTGAACATAAATTATTCCTTTAAATGCTTTTTTTCTCCTTAAATTAACTAAAAACAGCTTGGAAAGAAGAACTCCAAGACTAACTTTCTGGTTCATCAACCCCAAGGATAGCCTAGGACCTATTGACAGAAAAGTCATAGGAAGTTTATTTTCATTGCTCTGCAATTTGGATCAATTAAGATAGAATGTCCTAGACAATCTGATGGAGATTTTTAGAATTTATGAGGTTTAAAAGAATTTATGAGGTTCCAATTCCTCTTTGGAATTGATAGGATACAAACAATAAGACTTATAAAGTACAAAGAGGAAAAAGCCCTCTATTACTGTTCTGTAGCTTTTCCCTCTCCTGAAGTAGGAAGACCACTTGGAGAATGAACAAATGAAACACTAACCTGAAGCCAGAAACATCTGGGGACCATTGATAATGTGGTATCTCTATCTCTCTTTTTTTTTAATTCATTTATCCACTGTGTCCTAGTACATCATTAGTTTTTGATGGAGTGCTTAGCGATTCATTAGTTGCATATAACACCCGGTGCCCATCACAACTCAACCCCTCCTTAAAACCCATCTCCCTGTTACTCCATCCTCCCACCCCCTCCCCTCTGAAACCCTGTTAGTTTCCTGGGGTCCATAGTCTCTCAAGGTTCATCTCCCTCTCTGATTTCTCCCCTTCAGATTTCCCTCCCTTCCCTATGGTCCTCCCTGGGTTCCACATATAAGTGAAACCATATGATAATTATCTTTCTAAACTTGACTTACTTCATTAGCAAAATCCCCTGCAGTTCCACCCATATAGACACAAGTGGGTCAACCATCAGAAAGGATGAATACCCATAATTTGCATCTCTATCTCTTTCTTAAATCAACCCAACAAAAAAACAGCCTTAAGGAAGTACATTAAATGAAGGCAGATGGAGTGGTCAGTTGAGTTAGCAGCATAAAGAAGGGATAAATTTGTCTGATATGCTCTCCCTTCCATCACAATTTCTGCCTTTTTTAACCCTTGACTATGATTTTTTTTTTTTACCTGTTCTCTGAATCCTCTGAAAGAATCTTTACCTCATAAGGAATTATTATTCTGCCCACTAGGTTAGGAGGCATTAAAACTAATACAATTTTGGCGATATGTTGATTATTACACAATGAAAAATCACAGAAAAGCAAGAAATAGAATGTCTATAAACAGTCTTATGTTTGTAATGCAGCTTCTCAATATATAAACAGAATGCAGAGACTCTGGGAACATTATCTAACCCCATTAAAATTGAAACAAACACATTTCTAGGCATCCAAACAAGATAGAATATAAACCTATGTTTTCATAACAGCAGGACCTTGCTTGTGGTAGTGATGAAGTTCTAGAACCTAGGTGAGGTTTGGTGGGATGAGGTCCGGAGCCAATGACCAAGAAAGAATTCTTGAGACATCTTTTGTGCAAAATGGTGGTTTATTAAAGCACGGGGACAGGACCCGTGGGCAGGAAGAGCTGCTGCCCCGGGTTGTGAGGGATGGCAGGTTATATACCTTGCAGTTGGGGGAAGGTGAGGGGAAGGGAGGTTTCAACGGAGTTTTCAAATGTTAAAGAGGGCCTACAAGGTGCCAGGAGGAGACCTTGCCCTTGTGGCTTGATCAATGTCGTCTTTAGGTCAGCCATTAACATCAAGAGAGTTGGGAGATTCTTGGTGGGGTATTATGATCCTGCTATCATTTACATTCCCTTCGACCTCAGCCTCCTCCAGTCTTGTTTGTGGTGGGGAGGGAGACATTAGGGCTTGAGGAACTGAGAGTTATTTGCCTCTGGAAATTTGTGCTATTGATAAGGTAACCTCCCTGTTTAGATCTCTAGGACATCTGTAGAGCAAGGGAGATTCCTATTCTGCAGGATTGTGATCTCTGCAAGTTAACTATTTGTTTATCGTCTATGGCAGTCAGGGGTGCCTGAGGAATGCTACACATATTACGGAGGGGAGGAGGTAGAGAAGGGGGTGCAAGGCGCCAGCTTCTGCTCTGTCCTCAGCCAGCCTCCTGCTCCCTCATCAGTAGAATGGTGTCTCTGATACACTTTGCAAAGCCAGAAAAGAGAGATTAACATCAATGTCGCCTATTACCTAGTACCCAAGTCTCAAAAAAGCACATGAGTTTAAAAACCAGTGCACACAAGTGGGAAGAAACAGAATTCTGTTTTTCTTTTGATCTCCATTAAGTTTAAATCAGTCAACAACTATTTAAGAATTCACTGTAACCTGATGTAGTGAACAGAAAGTCCATCTGTACTCCTATGTTCATAGCAACAATGGCCACAGATGCCAAATTGTGGAAAGACCCAGGAGGCACTTCAACAGATGAATGGATAAAGAAGATTTGGTCCATATATACAATGGAGTATTATGCCTCCATCAGAAAGGATGAATGCCCAACTTTTGTATCAACATGGATGGGACTGGAGGAAATTATGCTGAGTGAAATAAGTCAAGCAAAGAGAGTCAAGTATCATATGGTTTTACTTACTTGTGGAGCATAAGGAATAACAAAGAAGACATTGGGAGACAGAGAGAAGAAGTAAGTTAGGAGAAATCGGAGGCAGAGACAAACCATGAGAGACTGGACTCTGAGAAACAAACTGAGGGTTTTAGAGGGGAAGGAGTGTGGGGATTGGGTGAGCCTGGTGGTGGGTATTAAGGAGGGCACATATTGCATGGAGCACTGGGTGTGGTGCATAAACAATGAATTTTGGAACACACACACACACCAAAAAAGGTTCAGTTTTCTCTGAAGTTGTTCACAAAACAATGGAATTAAAAGGATAGATATGAGTGTGATTTTTTTTAAGGTTTTATTTATTTATTTGACACAGAGAGAGAGAGGTCACAACAAGGCAGAGAGGCAGGCAGAGAGAGAGGGGAAGCAGGCTCCCTGCTGAGCAGAGAGCCTGATGCAGGGCTTGATCCCAGGACTCTGAGATCATGACCTGAGCCAAAGGCAGAGGCTTAACCCATTGAGCCATCCAGGCACCCTATGAGTATGATCTTTTTGCTTTAATCAACTAAACAACTGCAAAGACAAGTGTTTGGGTAAAAAAAAAAAAAAAAAAAAAAAAGAGGAAGAAGAAGAAGAAGGGGCAACAATGGTGTGAACCATCTACAAAAAGGACAGATAGGAACTGAACTTCTGCAGAAAACTTTTTCAAGGTGGGGAGGAAAAGGGAAGAGAACAGATTAAATTGCCTTTTTGAGTCTGGCTTAAATAAAAAACTATGTTACTATATAAAATGGATAACAAGTAGTAATATAGACTTTAAATACCATATTGTCAGCTTCTCAATCATATTGAGAAGCTTATTAAACCACTTATTAAATCACTCCTATACTCTCAATCTGCAGTAATTATTGGGCCATGCTACCTTCCACTGGAATACTTATGTCCCCTTGACTCCCACACTGGTTTCAAGGTCTAGTCTTAGGTGCTCTAACAAAATTGGTTTATTTTCTCCTACATGATAATGGGCCCCACTGCCATGCTCATATCTTGAAAACCTCCTCAATTCTCAATTTTCCAGATTAAGAAGCTAAAGCTTAGAGAGGTAAAGTAACTTAGATAAACAGGACTTGCTGTGGTCTAAATGTTTGTGTCCCCTATTATGCCCCAATAATGGGTCCGTAATTAAAGGAGCAAGACTGATACAAAGCGAAGGTCAAGCAAAGCTTTATTTCACGCCAAGCATCAAGAATCTAACCGAACGTTCAGGGCCGCACCTCTTACAAGAGAGGGCAACCCTTCTCTGTTTCACAGTCTAGTTTTTAAGGGCAAAGGCCATGCGGTCGGGCCTAGCCACACACAGGTGACCAATGAGATTGTAACACACACAGGAAACTCCATAGTGATGCTAATTGACCAACTGAGTTACAATTTACCCTAGTAGACATTTGACCCAACCTATTATACCTTGATTAGGATTGGTGCCAAAAAGGGTTCCCAAAGGGTGGAGGCTCCTACTCCTTGATAGCTAGGGAGATAGTATGCAACTCCCTACTGATCGGATGTCTCCACCTGGCCTGACCACCCTTGTGTCTGGGCTTTGTTACCTGAAGGGGGTTTCTGGGACTTGTTTTAAAGTGAATCCCCTGGGGGAAGGGAAGCAGGGACAGTTTAACTTTAATAAAAGCCTTTTGCTAAATAGGTCCTTACATCCCCAAAATGCATGTTGAAATATTAACCCTGAAAGTGATGGTGTTAGGAGAAGGGGTCTTTGGGAACAGATTAGGTCATGAGGTTGGATCCCCCACCAATGGGATTAATGTTCATTAGTGTATTAAATTTAGTGTACTAAATTAGTGGGAAAGAGACCCTAGTGAGCTCTCTAGTCCCTCTGGCCTGTGAGGATTCAACCAGAAGTCTATACCCCGAAAAGGGTCCTCACTAAGTTGGCACCCTAATCTCCAACTTCCTGTCTCCAGAACTGTGAAACTGTTTGCTGTTTATAAGCAACCCAGTATGTGTGGTGATGGGGTTTTGGAACATAGGTGAGGTCTGGAGCCAATGACCAATAAAGAATTCTTGAGACATTTTTGATGTAAAATGGTAGTTTATTAAAGCATGGGGACAGGACCTGTGAGCAGAAAGACTTGGTACACCAGGCTTGTGAGGAGTGACTGAATATATACTATGAGATTGGGGAGGCAAGGAAAAGGGAGGTTTCCAAGAGAAATTTCATGTGTTAAGACTCCCCGGATACCAGAGGCCTTGCTATTGTCAAGTCAAGGTTGTTTTTCCTTCTAGTAAGGTATTAACATGAGGATAGTTGGGAGCTTCCTGAAGGGACATTACACTTTGCCCACTTCAAGTATCTGTCAATGGGCTACAGGTTATAGGACCTTTAACTGTATTTACATTCCCTTCTGGAAGCTAGGCCATTTGATAGAAATGTTTTGTTCTTGTAAATTGCTAAGGCATTTGTAAACAGAGGGAGACTCATGTCTTGCAGGATTGTGATCTCTGTAAGTTCACTATTTGTTTTGCCTTTCCTTAGCTTTAAGACAGCCAAGAGTGCATGGGGGATGTCACATATATCTCTTGAGGGCAGGAGGGTGGGGGGAGTTGTGAGATGTCAGCTTCTGCTTTGTCCTCAGCTTGCCTTCTGTTTTCTCATCACGTGGTATTTTGCTATAGCAGCCTGAAAGGACTAAGACAAGACTTGAAGTTATCAAAAGGTACAGCAAGGCTTTGAAGCTAGGTGGTCTCGTAGACTGTGATCTTTGTGCTACAAATTGACCATCGTCCTCAATCGTCATGTTTTCTACTGTGAACATTCTAGACATTCTCCTGTCTTGGAGACTTTGCACGAGCTAATTCCTCTTCCCAAACCTCTCTTCCCCTAGCTAGCTGGGAGACCATTCATGGGACACTCTTATATTTCTGCTCAAAAGCCACCTTAGTAATTGAAGCCCTCACAGCCCTATTTAACATGTGGTGATGAGTACTGGGTGTTATATGCAATTAATGAATTGTTGGGCACTACATCAAAAACTAAAGATGCGCTATATTCTGGCTAAATGAACATACATACATACATACATGCATACATAAAGTGGCATCTTCTCACCCTGGACTCCTGATACATTTTATTCCATAGCACAGATCATCTCTAATATATAATTTACTTGTGATGCTTGTTCATCTTCCTACACTAGAGCAGAGGTTTATACTTCTTTGTCCACTGATGTATTCTAAGCACCTAGAAAAGTGACTGGCAATGCTGATTCGCAGCCAAGAACCTGGATTGGCTAACAGACAAAGTTGGCTACAGGGTACACTGATGTATATACAAGGACCACACATGTCAAATAAGTTAATGTTTAAATAACTACCATGAAAGGGAACTCATAAGTCACAACTTCCTTAGACTGCTGTGATACTTAGATGCATTGTAAAAATCCATTCTCTACCCCCTTTGATTTCTATAATATGCCCTCATAGCATGTAAATCAAGCTTTCAAAGGAAGAATTTGTGAAAAAAGGAACAGGATAAAGTCCCAGAGACAAAAATTTAGGAAGAAAGTAAGAATTTGACAGAACAATTTCTGTTCATGGTTGATAATTCTCTGCATTGTTCCTGCATTGAGTAATAAATATGCTTATATTAGAATACTTTATTTCATCATAGTCTTAGCAATTATAGTTCTGTTTATAACCTTTGTACACTGTCTTGAAAAATGTGTATATAAACATACTTGCCAGGGCACCTGGGTGGCTCAGAGGGTTAAGCCTCTGCCTTCAGCTCAGGTCATGGTCTCAGGGTTCTGGGATCCAGCCCCCGCATTGGGCTCTCTGCTCAGTGGGGAGGGAGCCTGCTTCCCTTCTCTCTCTGCCTGCCTACTTGTGATCTCTCTCTGTCAAATAAATAAATAAAACCTTAAAAGAAAAAAACAACATATATATGCCTACCATGTTAAAAGACCCAATGATCCTACAGCCACCACTAGCAAGCCCCTCTGAGATAACCACTAAGAGTTGAACAGACATTTCTCAAAATACTTTTTATATTCCTGCAGTAATATAAAATATGTGAAGTCAATTCATACAATGCATACTATTTGAAGCTTCTTTGAAACATCTTGAATGTTTATCATGCCTACGCTTAAAATTTTTTTCAGTTTTATTGAATAGAATTGGTGTACGTAATGTATAAGGTTAAGGGATACAGCATAAGGACTTGACATAAATACTTGTGAAATGATTACCAAAATAACTTCAGCTAACATCTATCACTTCATAGTTACAAAGAAGTTTTTTTTCCTTATGATTACAACTTCTCATATTTACTTCTAGCAATTTTCAAATATACCATAGAGCCCTGTTAGCTATAGTTGTGACATCATAATGTGATCACTAGCAGTTACTTATCCTGTAACTAGAACCTTGTAGCTTTTGACAACATTTGCCCCATTTCCCCACTCCCTACCTCCTGCCTCTGGTAACCAAAGATCTTTTTCTTTAAACTTGCTTTTGTTTTGGTTTTTTGGGATCTCAAATGTCAGTCTAATTGTACAGTATTTGTTTTTCTGACTTATTTCACTTGGCACAATTCCCTCAAGGTCCATCCGTGTTGTAACAAATAGCAAGATACCATTCTTTTTTATGGCTGCAGTATTTCAAGTGTGTAAGTGTAATCTTTATTTGTTCATCTATTGATGAACCTTTAAGTTGTTTCTATGTCTTGGCTATTATAAATAATACTATAATAAACATGACAAACTGATTTCCTTTCCTTCAGATATGTACCCAGATATGTAATTTCATTTTTTTTAATTTTATTTAATTTAATTTTTTTTTAGTGTTCTAAAATTCATTGTTTATGCACCATACCAGTGCTCCATGCAATATATGCCCTCCTTAATACCCACCACCAGGCTCACTCAACCTCTCACCCCTCTCCCCTTCAAAACCCTCAGTTTGTTTCTCAGAGTCCACCGTCTCTCATGGTTTGTCTCCCCCTCTGATTTCCTCCCAACTCACTTCTCCTCCTTCTCTCAATGTCCTCTGTGTTATTCTTTATGCTCCACAAGTAAGTGAAACCATATGATACTTGACTCTCTCTGTTTGACTTATTTCACTCAGCATAATCTCCTCCAATCCCATCCATGTTGGTTCAAAAGTTGGGTATTCATCCTTTCTGATGGAGGCATAATACTCCATTGTATATATGGACCAAATCTTCTTTATCCATTCATCTGTTGAAGGGCATCTTGGTTCTTTCCACAGTTTTGTGACTGTGGCCATTGCTGCTCTAAGCATTGGGGTACAGATGGCCTTTCTTTTCACTACATCTGTATCTTTGGGGTAAGTACCCAGTAGTGCAATTGCAGGGTCATAGGGTAGCTCTATTTTTAATTTCTTAAGGAATCTCCACATTGTTTTCCAAAGTAGCTGCACCAACTTGCATTCCCACCAACAGTGGAAGAGGGTTCCCCTTTCTCCACATCCTCTCCAACACTTGTTTTTTACTGTCTTGCTGATTTGGGCCATTCTAACTGGTGTATGGTTGAATCTCAATGTGGTTTTGATTTGAATCTCTGATAGCTAATGATGATGAACATATTTTTATGTGTCTGTTAGCCATTTGTGTGCATCCATTCCTGATTAAAACACGTCAAAGTATAGGGATAGAGAGAACATTCCTCAACTTCATAAAATCTATATATGAAAAACCCACAGCAAATATCATCCTCAATGGGGAAAAGCTGACATCCTTCCCTTTGAGGTCAGGAACATAACAAGGATGTCCATTCTTGCCACTGTTGTTCAACATATTACTAGAAGTCCTAGCAACAGTAATCAGACAACAAAAATAAAAGGTATTCAAATTGGCAAAGAAGAAGTCAAACTCTCTCTCTCTTCACAGATGACATGATACTTTATATGGAAAACCCAAAAGACTCCAGCCCCAAACTACTAGAACTCAGACAGCAATTCAGTAATGTGGCAGGATACAAAATCAATGTACAGAAATCTGTTGCTTTCTTATACACTAACAATGAAAATACAGAAAGGGAAATTAGAGAATCTATTCCATATACTATAGCACCAAGAACCATAAGATACCTGGATATAAACCTAACCAAAGAGGTACTCGAGGAACTACAGAACACTCATGAAAGATATTGAAGAAGACCCAAAAAGATGGAAGAGCATTCCATGTTCATGAATCAAAAGAATAAACATTGTTAAAATGTCTATAATGCCTAGAGCAATCTATACGTTCATTGCTATCCCAATCAAAATTCCACTGGCATTTTTCAAAGAGATGGAAAAAACAATCCTAAAATTTGTATGGTACCAGAAGAGACCCTGAATTGATAAGGAAATGTTGAAAAAGAAAAACAAAACTGGGGGTATCACATTGCCTGATCTCAAGTTTTACCATAAAGCTGTGATCACCAAGACAGCATGGTATTGGCACAAAAACAGACACATAGACCAGTGGATCAGACTAAAGAGCCCAGATATGGACCCTCAATGCTGTGGTCAAATAATCTTCAACCTTCTTCAATAAATGGTGCTGGGAAAATTGGACAGCTATGTATAGAAGAACGAAACTCGACCCTTCTCTTACACTATACACAAAGATAAACTCAAAATGTATAAAAGACCTCAGTGTGAGGCAGGAATCTAGCCAGATCCTAGAGGAGAACATAGGCAGTAACCTCTTCAACGTTGGCCACAGCAACTTCTTTTAAGACATATCACCAAAGGCAAAGGAAACAAAAGCGAAAATGAACTTTTCGGACTTCATCAAGATCAAAAGGTTCTGCACAGCAAAGGAAACAGTCGAATAAAAACAAAAAGGTAACCCAAGGAATGGGAGAAGATAATCACAAATGACACTACAGACAAAGGGCTGATATCCAAGATCTATAAAGAATTCCTCAAACTCAACACACACAAAAGAGATAATCATGTCAAAAAATTGGCAGAAGACATGAACAGATACTTCTCCAAAGAAGACATACAAATGGTTAACCCAGCATTTTTCTTCTATACTGTGCTTGGCAATTTTTAGAAACTGGCAATAGCAGTGGTCTGTGCCTTTATAAGTCTACCCCTGAACTCATTCAGGGCTGAGAGATTTCGGAGTGCATGAGTCCCCTCTCAGCCACCAGCTTTTTAGTAAAGACTCCTCAATTTGGCCTACTGAATGAAGGTGGTGTCCATCTGCATAATTCACTTCTCTAGATATAACAGTGGCTCAGTCATTAAATATCTACCTTCAGCTCAGGTCATGATCCTAGCATCCTGAGATGGAGTCCCGCCTTGGGCTCCCTGTTCTGCAGAAAGCCTGCTTCTCTCTCTCCCACTCCCCCTGCTTCTGTTCCCTCTCTCACTGTCTCTCTCTCTATATATAAAATAAATAAATAAAATCTTAAAAATAAAATAAAGTAAAATCACAACATCTGCAAATAGAGACAATTTTACTTCTTCCTTTCCAGCTTGGATATCTTTTATTTCTTTTTCTTGCCTGATTGGTATGACTAGGACTTCCAGTACTATGCTGAGTAGGTAGGGTGAGTGTGGGCACTCTTGTTGTGTTTCTGATCTTAAAGAAAATGCTTTTAACCTTTAATATTGGGTTTGATGTGAGCTGTGGGCTTGTAATATATGGTTTTTATCATGCTGTGATGTGGTCCTTCTATACTTAATGTGATGAAAACTTTTATTACGAACAGATGATTAATTTTGTCAGATGCATTTTTTTCTGCATGTATTGGTATAGTCATATGACTTTTATCTTTCATTCTATTAACAGAACAAATGAACTACATTCATAGACTTGTGAATGTTAAACCATTCTTAAAACCCTGAGATGAATCCCACTTGACCATGGAGTATGATTCTTTTAATGTGTGGCTGAATTTGATTTCCTAGTATTTTTTGAGAATTTTTGCATTTATATTTATCAGGGATATTGGCCTGTAGTTTTTCTTTCTTGCAGTGTCTTTATTTGGCTTTGGTATCAGGGTAACATTATCCCTATAAAATGAGTTTGGGTATGTTCCCTCTTTGAATTTTGAGAGTATGAGAAAGATTGGCACTAATTATTCTTTAAATTGTTGGTAAAGTTCACCAGTGAAGCCATCTGACCCTGGCCTTTTCTTTGTTGGGAGATTTTTTTTGATTCATGATTCAACCTCCATACTACTAATTGATTTATTCAGATTCTCTCTTTTTTCCTGATTCAGTCTTAGTAGGTTGAACATAACCATTTCTTCTAGTTTTTTGGTTTATAATTCAGAATAGCTTCTTAAGAATCTTTGTATTTCTGTGGTATCCATTGTAATGCTTCCTCTTTCATGTATCATTTTGTTGCTTGGGTCCTCTTCTTTATCTTGGTGAATCTAACTAAATTCTTTCCAAAGAAACAACTATTAATTTTATTAATATCTTCTATTATTTTTCTGTTCTCTGTTTCATTTATTTCTACTTAGTCTTCATTCTGCTAACTTTGGGTTTAGTTTGTTCTTTTTCTAGTCACAAAGGTAGAAGTTAGGTTATTATTCTTATTCTTTGTATTTTTATTTCAGAGCTATAAACTTTGCTCTTAAAATAGCTTTTGTTGCATCACATTAGTTTTGGTATGTCTGTTTCTATTTTTCTTCACCTTGAGGTACTTTTTAATTTCCCCTTAACTTCTTCTGAGATCCACTGGTCATTCAACTGAGTGTTGTTTAATTTCCATGTGTTTATGAATTTGGGGGGTTTCTTCCTGTTATTTCTAATTTCATACCATTGTGTTCAATATATACTCTGTATGATTTCAATCTTCTTAAATTTCCTAAGGCTTATTTTGTGGCCTAACATATGGTCTATCCTAGAAAATGTTCTGTGGGCACTGGTAAAGAATGTATATTCTGCTGTAGCTAAATAAAATGTTCTATATGTACCTGTTAGGTCCATTTGGTCAGTAGTACTGTTCAAATCCACTGTTTCCTTATTGATTCTCTACCTGAATGATCTATTATTGAGAGTAGGCTAATAAATTTCTCAACTATTACTGGCGACTCATGCTTATTTCTCCTTTTAGTTTTATTAGTTTTTGCTTTATATATTTAGGTGCTTTGATGTTAGGTGCATACATACTTATTTATATCTTGACGGAGTAACCTCTCTATTATATAATGATCTTTGTATTTTGTGACCATTTTTAATTTAAAGATCAATGCATTTGGTATAAGTATAGCTACCCCTGCTCTCTTTCAGTTACTGTTTATTTGAAATATCTTTTTCCATCCCTTCTCTGTCCATCTATGTTTTTCCTTAATGCTATAGCTAGCTAGTGTTATAAGCAACATATCGTTGGGACTTTTTTTTTTTTTTATCCCTTTGCCATTCTGTATTTTTGATTGGAGAATATAGTCTACTTGTGGTTTTTTGTTTTGTTTTGTTTTGCTTTTAAATATTTTATTTATTTATTTGACAGACAGAGATCACAAGTAGGCAGAGAGACAGGCAGAGACAGAGAGGAAGAAGCAGGCTCCCCACTAAGTGGAGAGCCCAATGTGGGGCTCAATCCCAGGACCCTGGGATCATGACCTAAGCCAAAGGCAGAGGCTTAACCCACTGAGCCACCCAAGTGTCCTGAGTATAGTCTACTTATGTTTTAAAGTAATTATTGATAGATGAGAAGTTACTATTTCTACTTGGTTAATTGTTTTCTGGCTATTTTTTAGAATGTTTCCTCTCACTCTGGTTTCCTTTATGATGTGAAGACATTTTGTGATGATATACTTGATCACTTTATCATAATCTTTTGTGTAACTTCTACAGTTTTTTTTTCTTTGTGATTACCATGAGATTTACTTAAAATACTTTATAGCACTCTATTTTAGGCTGTTAACATATTAACTTTAAATTTTACTCCCTCCCCCCCATTTTGGTTATTGATATTGGGATTTACATATGTTTATATAGTATATTTAATAACCAGCTATAGTTATGGTTATATTAAAACTTTTTTTAACTTTAGAGTTGTAAGCAAAGTATATTCTACCATTACCATATTAAAGAATTGGATTTTGACAAAGCTTAGATTTACTAGTGAATTTTGCTTCATATATTTTTATGATATTAATTAAATCCTTTTACTTCTGGTTGAAGAACTCTTGTTTGCATTTCCTATAAGAGAGAGGTCTAGGGATTTTAACTCACTTTGCTGCTGCTCCTTCTTCTTTTTTTTTTTTTTTAAAGTCCTCTCTTCTTCACTTCTTAAAGGACAGCTTTTCTGGGTATAGTATTCTGGATCAACAGGTTTTTTTCCCCCAATATTTTTAATTATCATACCATTTCTCCTGGCCTGAAAATTTACTTTTGAAAAATTCACTTACAGTTTTATGAGGGTTCTATTATATGTGTTCTGTTACTTTTCTCTTGTATCTTTCAGAATACTTTGTCTTTGACTTTTAACAATTTAATTACAATATGTCTCAGTGTAGCCTTTTTCAGATTCAACCATTTTGGTATTCTTTGGGCCTCATGGACTGGATGTCCATTTCTTTTCCCCTTGTCTTCACCTCCGATAATTCTGTAATGTGTGTATTTATATTTATGGTGTCCCAGAAGTCCTCAAAGCTTTCTTTATTGCTTTTCATTCTCTTTTCTTTTTGTTCCTCTGCATAGAGAATTTCAAGCAGGTGTTCTAGGTCATTGGTTCTTCTGCATGGTCAAGTCTGCTATTGAAATTATCTGTTGATTTCTTTTCAGTCATTCTTCAGCTCTAGGATTTCTATCAGGTTTGTTCATTTATGGTTTCTATTTCTTTGTTGAACCACTTGTTTTGTCCACACACTGTTTTCTAAGTTTCATTTAGTTGCTGAGTGTCTTGTGGTTCACTGAACTTCTTTAATGTAATTATTCCAAATTCTTTGTGAGTTCATAGATCTCTATTTCTTTAGAGTCACTTACTGGAGCTTTGTTAGTTTCTTTTGGTTGTGTCATGTTTATCTGTTACATTGTATCTGTGCATCAGAGGAAGCAGAATTCTCTTTCAGACTTGATAGGTTTGTTTTGGCAGTCCTTCACCAGTCAGCTCAGCTTAAAGTTCTGGACATGTCAGCTAATGGCATCCTTGGGCCCATGGAGCTCGCTATCAGGGTCTTTTTGGGCAATGCCTCTGCCTTAACCCTGGGGGGGATGGTACAGCATTGGCTGAAAACAGTTGAATAGTGCTGCTGGCATGGTTTCCTGTCTAATGGAGGCTGTGGGATGGGCTCCACAGTTCAGTTTTTCTGGTCGGTCTTCCTTGATGGTTAGGACTAAGAACTATAGTCTGCAGGAGGCAAGGCTGTATATGATCTTTGCTGCCCAATGGAACAGCAGAATGGGCCCCAAGGACAGCATGTGGACCTGAATTAGGTAGAATTAGGTAGAATGTACACTGAATTTCTTGGCTCAGTGGAGCCTGGTTTTGCTCTGCAGACATAGATAGCTGCTGGCTTTGTTCTCTGCTTAAACAATACTGTAAGTGAGACTGTAAGATGGGCTACACAACTTGGCAGTTCTGGTTTCCCAGCTTGGATGAGCTAAGGGCTGTATTCAACAGTGGGCAGGGCTGTGAATTAGTTTCCTGGCCTTGTAGGGCTCACTGTACAGGCTCCAAAGCCAGTAAGACTCTTGTATGGGGATCAAATTGGGCAGAACTCTGCCCCACACTCCCTGACCTGAGGAGTCACTGTCCTGGTTCTGCCAGTGTGCAGGGCCACTAGCTATGGCCTCTACGCAGATGGGCTATGCAGATTCTTGATTTCTTGGTCAGACCAGCTGATGGTTGTATTTTACTTTAGGAGGGGCTATAAACTAACTTTCCTGCCTGGTTGAGGCTGTAGAATAGGTCCCAAGGCTGGCAAAGTCCTTTGGAGACTGAATCAGGCAAAAATGCACAGTATTCTCCCTGGCCAGACAGGGCCACCATCTTGGGCTTTTAGGTGCAAGGGCACTGGCTGGGCTCTCCAAACAAATGTCACTGTAATCAGTCCTGTGGAGTGGATTACACTGATCCCAGGAATTCTGGCTATTTTCTGGATTACCATTTTTAAAGGGTCTGAAGATTATATTTAACAAAGCTATCTTGTCCTAAATTCCTTAGGGAGAAATATTCTTTCCCATTTATCTCCCCAGTTCCTTGCAGATTGCTTACCACACAGTAAGAGCTCAATGAAAGAAAATATTTCTATCCTTTTTTGACCTGTGAACCTGGTCCAGGTGGACTAGGCTGGAACATATGCCTCATCCAGAACTTAAAACCACTATGAGGGTAGGAAGAACCACATCTACCTTCAAATGAGAAAACTGGGATTTTGAAAGGTTTAAACAACTTGTCCAAGATTATAGAGCTAAATGGTGGTGAGCCACTGTTAGAACCAATTTTAGGTCTGATTCTGAAAACCATGCCCTCAAGCATGTTTTCAAGAAATACCATACTGCGTTAAGCTATAATAAATACAAATTGAATAAATGAATCATCACTTGTAAAAATCTGTGTTGAAAACCAAGTATCATGGAGAAACACTGACACTTAAGCTGGTGTTTATGATAATTGCTAAAGGTGGCAATGAAAGCTGAGAGGAATAAGCATTAAGGGATTTCCATCTTTCTTACTCTCTCCACCAGGAAATCTAGAGAACAAGAGTATCAGAGAATGAGGAAGGGCTCCATGTCACTCAACACTGTCCTTATGGGGTCAGAATGCCCTGACCATGTCTCACTTCTGTCCAGTTTTGTTATCAATGCCCAGGATTAAAGATATTGAAGACAGCTTATCAAATATAAAGCAAATGTGGAGTTCCTTAGTTTGGCAGGTGTAGGAGGATTGAAATCAGAATTCAAAATTTTCTCAAACAACTAAAATAAAAAACCCAAGTATATTTAAATGATAAATGTTTATAAACTTGTTTTGTAAAATTTCATATGAAAAAACATAACTGAGGTTTTCACTGAATCCCAAGTTCAATAAAACCAACATGTAAACCTGGGCCACATTAATAAAAGTTAAATTTCAAAATCTTGGCCAAAAAAAAAAACAAAAAACAAAAAAAACAACCATCACATTCTTTACTGGTCAGGACACTTTTGAATAGCTGACTGAATTTTAGATATTGGATTTTATAAGGGAATTGGCAAACGAGCAATATAAGAATACCAAGAAAGATGAAGTATATAAAGAGTTATATTTTTAGAGTTGGATAAGGGACAAATACTGTCTTAAAGGATTTCAGGGGTAGTAATGTGGAAGAGTAATTAACCTTCACACAAATTAGGTCCAGAGAGCAGAACTAGAAGAAGGCATTAAAAGAAGCACACTTCACTCCATTTAAGGACAAACTTGCTAGAAAATATGGTTGTATTAATAGAATGGGCTATCACATAAACAACTTGACTGATATTATGAGGCATCTATCTCTAGTAAGAAAGGAAATCATATAATGGGTAGAAGGTTGGTTTTGACAACCTTGTCTGTATGATTAGATGACCCTACCTTTTCCAGAAGATCACAGGAATAAAGACTTTCCACATGAGAAGGGAGGTATTTAATCAGTAAAATGTAGAGGAAGAGCTAGAATTTAGTGTGGGATCCTAGATTCAAATCTTGATTCTGCCAATTGTCAGTTATGTCATTTTACAAAACTGTTTCCTTATGTAAAAATGATAATGGTGATAATACCTGCCTAACTTTATGAGACGATTAGGTGAGATCATGTATGTGAAGTACCATGTATTACTTTTGAAAAGACATGATAAATTGCTAGTTTTTTTTTTACTAAATATGAAAAATTAGTCTCAAATCTTTTAATTGGGAAATTAAAACCATTCTGCCCTCATTAAACTTATATTCCAGGGAAAAAATTGGTTTCTTCTGTTTAGTTCAGACGAAGTATCTTAAAATGTCAAGTAACCTGACTCCAGGCATTAATTAAAACCTCGTGCAAATGATGTTTTTCGTGTAAATCATTCAGGATCTATTTCTTAATGTTACGTATTCTATAAACCTTTTTTCACTCTAACTTATCTTTTGGTACAAAAGGGGAACAATATTTGAATATCATTGCGTGTGTGAAGCGTTTATATTGTAGAATATTTCTAGAACCAATAAGTACCACATTTTTCCATTTATTCAGTTTTGGCTTTGATGTTTTATAATGCTTATAAAGATCAGGTCTCAGACACAGTGCTGACTCGAAGTTATTCTGCTCTTTCCTCTTTTCCTTAGAATTAACTTGCTCCTTTAATGTTTTCCAGACTGGAGTAGCTTTTCAGAAAAAGGAGTGGGCTCTGATACCGGTTTGCTCATAACAGAACCCCTGCTAGGACCAGCTGTCAAGCCAAACCATGGGTGCCAGCACTGTGATGCAAGATCTTTGCATATGCTTTTTCCAGCAAATGCCAACTCTTTTTCTGCTATTTCCAGTGTCCAACCTGCTTGCCAATATATTTCTAATATACTGCTGTCTGGTTTATCTGTGAATTTGAGTCAGAGCTATATTTTAACATTACGGACAATGAGTGTCCTCAAACCCCAAAGTTAAGTATTTGTTTTTCTTGTTGATAGGTACAGAATCAAGTATAATCTGAGAGTATATTGTGTGTCAGCATCAACCAAATACCGAATTACATTAATGCTTACCCTCTCAAGTGTCAGGGATGACTTTTATGTTTATATTTAGTCCTACTGTTAGAAATAGGAAAAGAAGTAAAATTCATAACACAGAAGAAAATCAAAGCGCTAATGTGTAATCTCTTTCCAGGGAAGCACAGTTAAGAGTTTGGGTATTTTGTTTTGTTTTGGTTTGGTTTGTTTGTTTGTTTGTGGACTTCATTGTTCTCCTTGGAAAAAAGAAAGATAAAGGTGATACTATTGTAGTCTTCCAAATATCAAGCAGATATATCTTTTTTTTTTTTCTATGCAGGATTTCAAAGTTTCTATCCTTTGGGGAATTTAATTGGTTTAATGAAAAGATGAATTAAGAGTCCATACGTCTAGATTCTATTCCAAGCTCTATCAAGTAACTGTATGATGTGTGTAAGTAACTTGAAGTCTTCACAAACTGTCCCATCCATATAATAAGGGAGTGAGTTAGTTTAGTTACCAACCCCACCAGTTCGAATGGTCTGGTATTTGTTCTCTTTGGGAATCCTTAACACATTGCTGAAGATAAAAATGTAAGTAGTTATCTCAAGTTAATAACCTGTTATCTAAATAAGCTGGATTTGGGGGTGGGGGGGGACAACAAACATTTGGGATTGGCACAGATCAAAATGAAGTTGAATAATACAATTGGCTTAAACCATGTAGGTGGCAAACAGAGTAAATAGTCTCCAATATGCAACAGAAGCTTATTTATCACCTAATTTTGCCCAAGTGGATGAAATCATATATAGATTATGTCTTTTCCTAAGAGAACTAGACTCACAGTTCATATGATCCAACATAAGGCTTATATTAAGTGGTGCTTTTTTTTTTTTTTTACTAGATTACTGGTTTTTTATTGAAGTATAATTAACATATAGTGTTATATTAAATTTAGGTATATAATATAATGACTCAACAATTGTATACATTTCTCAGTGCTCATTGAGATAAATATACTCTTAATCCCCTTTATTTATTTCACCCATCTCCTATCTGCCAAAACGGCTCTTTTTCATGCACATTATGAAAAGAAGCAACCATTAAGAATTCTCCAACTGCTATTGCTCTGATAACACCAATTACATCTGTCTGAATAGCACTTTGTTTTACAGAGAGATTTTCTGCATATTATCTCATTATTCCAGACAACTGTCCTGTGAGGTAGATTCCCTTATCATTCTCATTTGTTAGCTGAGAAAACAGAGATCAGAGAAATTAGATCACGAAAAGCAACACTTGGAGAACCCAGGGTTTCAGGCTCTTCAGAATGTAGGTTTTTAAATTTTCCCTTCTCTTCCCTTCTTTCTTATCTCATACTTTCTTAAAAATATAATTCAATAAATATTTAGTGAGCACCTAGGAGTCAGGCATTGTATTAATGGGTAGGTAAAAAAATGTGTGTGTGTGTGTGTGTGTATGAATCTGACTTCATTAATCTATGGTTAAATAGTTTCAGTTAGTATCAAAAAGCCTCTCCTACTCCAGTCTTGAATCAGGGATGATAATTTTTCATTACCTCCTTCCTATCTACCTCATGTTACATAAACTCAATAATATACAAACATTTGTTTACATAAAATTAATTAGCATTTTTCTGAGAAAACTTCTTTAGTTTCTCTGACCTCCTCTTCCAGCTCAGAAGATGGAGATGATAAGATCCTACAAGCTCTTATAAACAATACTCTGGATATCACCCAGCATCCTGATTTTGTATCTCTATTCAATTTGTAATTATGAACTGGTTAGTAGATAGATCAATCACACTATTACCTTCTAACCAGTGCTCTTATCCACAATGATCTCATTCTCTTCACAAATTGTTGTCGGGAACATGACTAATATAATAGGGGAAGTGCAGATATTTTTTTAATCTGTTACTTAAATTGAAGCCCAAGATATTTCCTTACCTATAAAAATAAGTTCTTCATTTACTCTTCATTATTAGTCAAATGATCAGTTGATGCTATTTTAGGGTGGGAGGAAATAGTGTTCAAACAGTAGTCTAGAAAATACAAAACCTTTCTAAAGTTGGTGTTTAAAAAATTTTAAAGATTTTGTAAAAATTCTGGCTTCTTTATGTATCCTGGAAACTAGTGTTACAGATAGAATGTATGTTTCATGTTTGCAGTATATGGACTGGAGAAAATATAGTCTCTTGAAGAAAAGAACTAGAATAGGTTATTCTCTTAATATACCCAAATGGGCCAAAAATGACCTAATTTCCCCATAAGAGTGTCCAATAGTAATAATTCACAAAAGATTTTTTTTTGAAAAGAAGAAAAGTAACTTTTTTCTTTTTTCTGAATATTTAAAATACAAAATGTTTTACAGTCAACAAATGTGGCATTTGTCTATAATATAAAATCTAATCTCAGGGGCTGAAAATTTTAAAGAACAGGTGACACCTTCTTTTTTTTTTTAACAGATACATCTAATATTTTTCCTCCAACAGTGCATACTCATGTACTAAAATAATCACAGCCATGTAACTTACTAATCTAAAGTCTGAGTTAACCAAGCCAATAACAACAACAATTTAATTCTGAATAGAACTGTTGTCACCATAAAGGAAATCATGTGCATGAGTGATAAACCATGACTCAGTCAATGCTACCTACTTTTAAATATTTGACAATTAAAAGTACTTATTAATTGGTATAAATTTGGATCTACTGATTATTTCTGAAATGAGAAGTTATCACTATTTAAGATTATCCCTTAGGATATTAATGATAGACTCATTATGTCCCCATAAAATTCATTTTGATAATCAAGTTGTTGTATCTGGATAACATTTATATCATCTTCCTTATGCTTTTTACTGTTTATCTCAAAAATATAGACTTCTGGAAATCAGCTAAGTATTTTAAATTGAAATAAAAGGTAAAAGAGCAAAGAAAACAAGATGACTTACGTTCCCACCTCTCTTAAAATAAGATCATTTAATCAGGCCGGCTCATGTAAGCCATTATAATATCTCTTGAGCTATTAAAATCAATCATCCTGATTACTGTCATATAAGTCAGCAACAAATAAGAAAATGAACATATTTCAGTGTGTAGGCCCCCTTACTAGGAAGCAAATGATTTCAGTAAGCTTTAAATAGGCCTTTCTTCTCTCCAGTCATTACCTTAGTCAAAGCCTTTTTCCAGCTTTAGTTGTAAGAGTTGGCACACATGGTTCTAATTAGCACATTGTGGCAACTTTTAAACATAATTCCAAAAGACACAGACATTAAGAATATATTCACTTTATTTTTTTTAGAATATATTCACTTTTAAATCACTTAGTGACAGTATTTCAATTAATCTGTAGTAATTTTTTAGCATTCTCCAGAGCCTTCCTATATTGGTTATGTAATCATTACAAAATCATTACTCCATGCTCTTATTGAGCTAACAAAAATGAGAAAGTACCCAAAACTACAAATTGAAATGTTAGAGCAGAAGTGTTTTCAAGAAAATAATGTGGAAGACATTCATTCTTTGAATTATATATAGGTAGCTATTTGGGAGTGTTGTTTAATATTCAGAAATAAAAATCAGAACATTCTAGAATCTTTACTTTTGTCTTTTACCTACATTTCTAATGAGAGTCTGGCAACTCCACATGTATGCACTCTGTGCACTCTGTGACAGTTTGTTGCTATAAGCCACCGCAATTCTCCAGGGAAAGTACATAACCGAGCCTTCTTTTCTAGCCCTTCTCTATGTCCAAAAACTCCCCTAAGCAGGTGTTAGACCAGAACTAGCCTTCTTGAGAAAAGGAGCCATATCTCGTCTATGTTTATAACCCAGGGCCTAATTGGCATGACCCTTGTCACTTTATAAATACTCAGAAAATATTTATTAATTGAATGAACAGATGGATAAATATTATTCTACCTTAATTTCAGAAGATAGAAGATTTGGGGTAGGAGAAATAGCCTACCATCACTCCCATAGTGGAATAAAGTAATGCTTAGAACTCATATGAGAAGTTCATGCCTATGGGAGACAATCTTCCACTTTAAGAGAATGTGTTGCAATGAAGATCAAACTATACTGCTGTACTTCAAGGCAGAAAACTGAGCCATTACACTGGTTTTGACATTTTCTACTGTTGTGACCTTGTGCAAATCATGTCAGTTCTCTGAAACTTAATTTCATCACCTATAAAATGGGAAGACCAATAGCACCCTGAGTATCTCATGGCTTATCAAAAGAGCATGAGATGCTCTTTGTTTGGAAGATGACAATGTTGTCATGACATGTAGAGTACAATAAATGCATGTTCACCCTTTCTTCAGAAAGGCAGCTATGGGTCCTGCAAAATTCTTAAACCATCAAATATTTTTATTATAATATACTAAACTAATTACAGAAATTAAAAATATTGCTCTTATAAATTTATAATAAATTTTAGAACAAAATATGGTTTCTTGGAATTATGAATATCAATTCTCAGGAACTACCATCCTACCAGTATTTGTGAGGAAAAAATTTTAATGTGAGTCTTATTATCTAAGTAGAAACCTGATAAAATACTATGAGACACTTATATGATGCAGCCTAAATAAAAGAACATTTGACAACCTTAGCATTTTAGATAAAGAACATTTTTTTCCATCCAGAATCCCTGCCTAGAATAATGTACTCTCCCCACTGGGAATGCTTCTGGTAGATGGCTTAACATTGTCAATCCACTTTGTTTAAGGTCAAGCCCCCTTCTCAGTGATGCCTACATCCAATGGCTGGTAGACATAGAGCACTTTGCCCCCACCTTAGATAACTCTGAAGGACCACTCCAGCTTCAGAGCTCCCCTTAGTGTTAAGAGAGTCCTCTCCTGAGATCACCTAACTGGTCACCTCTTTTCCTTAGTCCAGTCCTGTGTCCTTCCCTCTTAAAGTATGAATCCCATGAACACTCTCTAATAAGCCTTCTGCATGCCAGTCTTCATCTTAGAATCTGCTTCTTACAAAGCCCCACTTGCAACAACTCTCAAAATAAATGTAGTAACTTTTTCAAGTAGAAACTACTGCTTATACCCTAGGATTGCATAGGAGTAGCACCAACACAGTGTCTTACTGTGTTTTCATATTTGCATGATTGCCTCACCAAATCCTTCACCTGAAATGATGGTTATTGCTCTTTTAAAGGCCAGATTATGTCATTTGCAAAATGAGTCCCTCCTCTGTACCCCATAATAGTTTGGTTGTACCAGTTGTTGAACAAGTGTCACATTGAACAGTTAATTACTTAGGTCAGTCTTCGTCCTGAAACTGCATATTTCCTAAGACAGGAAATGTGCCTTATGTTTATAAACACAATCTATTTTTATCATAGACAGTACTCAACTACTTGTTGAATTGACTTGAAAATCTTATCACTACTGTAAATTCAAAGGAACTATCCAAATTGTCGTCTCAACATTTGGTTGCATCAGTCTTTCCTCAAGACCAATGTTTGGCGTGTTATCTGAGATTTTTATGATTATGAAATTTTAGATGAAGAGAGTTGACATCAAGTCATGTAACAAAGTCCACTAAATGTCATGTTAGATGAGGAGACTGCATAGGTAAGAAGAAAACTCCCATGAAGCCACTAACAATTTGACCTTCTCCGTTGAGTAACCTCTATAGTCCCTTGGAGGCACCGACAGAACTGGGACCATAATCTCCAATGCACTTAAAAGAGACGATAATTATTATGAGTAATTTTCCAAAACCATAGTTTGTATCTGGAAGGAGAGATGGGATTTGGAGAAGTATATGGTATTTAGAGTCAGAAGGTCTGTTATATTCCCAATGACTTTGGAATTATTTTTTACATCAACTAAATATGATAAAATAATACTAGTCTCATGTGTGTCATAGGAATTTTATAAAAATCATAAGAGGTTGCATGCAAAATCATCTTTGAAATCATAGGCAAGGAGTGTTTACTCAGTGATTGCCAAAACACAACTGTTTTCTAGGTGAAACCATGCCTACTATGAGTGGACATTTTTCTCACTGCTAGAAAAGTTGCTCTCCAAATGTTAGCATAAATATAGAAAAGAACATGTTTTTGCTAGCCTCTTTGGGGAGATTCTTGAATGTATGTTTTTCATAGACCTGAAAGACATTTTATGTGTTCAAATAGTTTAAATCCATAAGCAAGTATTGACTAATTTTCAAGGCAGGTAGTTAGATGTTTGCCAATTGCTCCAATATTTATTGAATACTTGCTTTGTGCCAAGCACCAGGAATACAACAGTGAACAAAATTCATTCCCTGTCTTCATGAAGATTTACAAAATAGTGGGGACACAAGTAAATTGAATTCTTAAATTCCTGTTTCCTGTTTCAATTTTAGTGGAAAAGAATGAGTGATTAAATTGGTACTCTATAAATTGACAATTAGGATGCACAAAAAGTTCAGAGAGATGGCAGCCAGGTTTATAAAAGGTGTCCAGAGAAAAATTTGGAAAAGACTAAGGTCAGTCAGAGGTGTTCATTGCTGATTTTAAGTGTTTGTGGCATTCTGACATAATTCTATTTCACACATCCTTTTCTGTCTTTTTTACCTGCTTTATGAGTGGTTTTCACTCAACATGCTTATTTGGAAGACTTGAGAAAAAGCGGAATAAAAATTCACTGTATTTTCTTTGGTTTTAGTCCTAGGTCTGCCTCTAACTAGGCGTGTGACATTAGGCAAATCATGTAACTTCTCTGATCCTCAGTTTGGTTTCTGACAAATAGGAGTTTTGGCTAAATAATTATGCCCCTCTTGATTCTAATATTCAGTCATCTCTCCTTAAATATGAAGCTGGTATGAAAGAAAAGAAAAATTTTATATGCTGTAATGAGTGAAAGATACAGGAAGTCAAACTCCTCAAAAAACTTTTTTAAACACCATTATAACAAAGATTATAACTAAAAATACAATTTCTCCTAAAGTATGTTTATCATCCTCTTTTTACCATAACTATCAAAAACATTTTTATAGATACCTAGTATATCACTTCTAACAACACATTGTACATAGTTTCCCAAATAATATGAAAATGTATCTTACCCCTTTTCTGGAACTCTGAGGATAAATTTAATTAATATGAAATGTTTTGAAATACCTCAAAAATAAGTTAAAGAAGACAGCTACAAGCAGAGCCTAAAGAGGCCAAGGCAGTCTTGACATTGGAGATTACCCACTTACTTCCAGTCAGGGAACTTGCATTTTCCACATGACATGAAACACCTGGCACTCACTGCTGTTTATACCCCACTTTTTTTTCTTTCTTTCTTTCTTTCTTTCTTTCTTTCTTTCTTTCTTTCTTTCTTTCTTTTTTTTTTAGAATTCATCTGCTGTTTGTCTCTCTTCCTCTAAGCACACAATGTTTGCATCTTTTATGAGGGACACATGATACATGGTTCCTGAGTAAACTCTTGCATGTGTTCATACTGAAAGGCTGGAGACCAGCAAGAAAACCCTCTCAGAACCTTGTATGAGCCCATCCTCTCCACTACTGTTAGCACTGCTTCCTTGCTGCCTTCGCCATTATCTACCTAACCACATGCTTTTGGGAAACCCATTAGCCACTGCTCACTACCACTCACAGGTCAGTGAAATACTCTTCCTTGTTGCCACTTTGGCTTTCTCTTTGCCTAAGAGAGTGAAGCTACTTAGGAATCCCCTATGAATTGGGCTTTGTAATTGAAAGCTTAAAGTAATAGGTGGTTTATTGTAAAGGAGCAGGAATTCTGTAACTAGACGACCTTTGGGGACTAAGAGGATCATGGATCAGCAGAACACAAATGGGCAGGCCATACCACTAGCTAAGGGGCTACAATCAGGCTCCTAAATGTGGCATCTCACCTCAACTTCAAAATTACCTTATAAAGAATTCAAATGTCACAAAGTCACATTTTGCCTGGGTTTGTTTTGATCAAAATTGTGTATTGTGATCTTTCCAGTGGCTACTCCCTTCCCCTGGTTAAAAACAAAACGAATTCCTATTCAGCCATGAAAAAGAATGAGATCTTACCAATTGTGACAACATGGATGGACCTAGGGAGTATTATGTTAAGAGAGATGAGTCTGAGGCAAATACTATATGATTTCACTTAAATGTGGAATCTGAAAACAAATAACAGATTCATGAACACAGAGAACATACCAATGCTTGCTGGGTGGGGGGAGGGCTGAGTGAAATAGGTGAAAGGGATTAAGAGGTACAAACTTCCAGCTGCAAAATAAATCGTGGGGATTAAAAGTGTACAGCATGGGGAATATAGTCAATAATATTATAATAACTGTGGTTGTAAATATACATATGGAGAGTGTTTAGTAATGTATAGAAATGTCAAGTCCCTATGTTGCACACCTGAAACTAATATAACATTGTATGTCAACTGAATAAAATTTTTAAAAATGCCCTAAAATTGATAAAATGCACTTAAAATGCATTTGACTGATAAAGCAATGTGGCATCTGTCTAGAAGAGCTAGCAATATCTACTCTAAAAACTTCATAAAGAAACTTGTGAGAAATACAGTATAAAATACATACCACAGAAGAAAAGGCTAACTTGTTCACTATTGGTAAGGCTTCCAGTCAATAGTAGGCTATTAATAGCTAAGTTTTGGGGGGAGTCAAAAGTTATACACAAATTTATGACTACTTGGGGGTTGACATCCCTAGCCCTCTCATTGTTCAAGGGTCAACTGTATAAAAATTCTTTGCGAACAATAAATCATAATAAATACAGTGTTGTCAAATGCATCACCTCCCTTAAATTATGCTTTAAAAACTAAGGTAGTTCCAAAGGGAAGCCATGATTTTCACTTTTCAAAAAAATTCTCCCAAAGAAGCATTCACTGCTATATGGATTGCTCTCAAAAGAATTGGGGAGAAAGAAAGGAATTATTTTGATGACATGTCTCCAAAAAGATTGAAAACTAAAAGTGTTACGCATCCTGCTTCATTAGCCCTGTGTCTAGATTAGAGTGCAAAGAAGCTTCCTTGCTAGATCCTAGCATTTGCTGATAAATGTATCATGGTCCAGCTGCAAGTGAACAGTAAGCAACAATCCTCAAGAGCCCTTGGTTCTGATTCAGATTTTTTCAAGGTGCTTTCAAAGCAACCTACAGCTCTGTAGCTGTAGCTCTGTGCTACAGAGCACAGCCAGGGTCGTGAACAACTGGCTCAGAGTGCCACCACGCTTGCTTCTGGTGCATGTGTACTAATAAAAGCAGCATCAGCATTAGAGGCAAGAGGGCTCAAAGGTTTTTCCTGCAAACGAATCCAAAATGAGCCTGTGTACATCTATACAATTCACTGGCTACTTACAAGGTACTCCTTGCCCAAAGTAACGGTTTATAATCAGGAATACATGGATAAAATATAAAGCATTAAAAGCACATGAGGAAAAGACAGTTTCCACCGGCTTCACTGAGTCCCATTTGGGCTTGCTTTGGCCTTTCCACATTCCAAATGTTATCCAGTCTATTCCGCATTTTGGCCCTGAGAACAGCTGATGAAAAAAGAATTGATTGAATTCAGAACAGTCCTTCAGATGGCTGGAATAATCAACCACCTCTGTAATTTTAGTCTTAATAACTAAACTCGATGGAGCGCAGAGCAATTCAATTGACTGCTCAGCTACTCCAAAAAGCAACTTGCAGACGTCCACAATCTTGCTTTGTGCATCCAAAGGTCAGCTAGCTTATAGAAGAAAGGAAGAAAAGGCAATTTTAAGGGGATTAAATGATCACTACTGATCTTTATTTAAATAAGGTCCTGCTGTTACTAGTTAAAGAAGAAAAGGTTTGGAAGCTTCCATTTGTGAATGTCATTCAAACATCGGCTATAGACATTCTACCAATTGGGTTTGGAGCCAGAGAACCAAATTGTGAATGCTGCTAACAGTCAGAAGGGCCCAATGAATTGCCTAGAGGAAATGTCCTGCCACAAACATCTGTAGTTTTTTGTTTTGGGTTTTTTTTTCCCCCATCGAAAGGTCAGTATGTCTAGGGTTGTAGGGTCCCTCTGGAGTGATCTACAGTTTTTTTACTGTACCTGGAATCACCAGGGAGCTTAAAAAACAAAACAAAACAACAACAACAACAACAAAAACTGATGTACATTTCACCCCCAGCCCCAGAATCTCATTTAATTGTGCATAACCACTGTGATTTTTAACCATGCCCAGGTGACTCTAATCTTTAGCATGGATTGAGAATGTTCTAAATGGATAGAATTTGGTAGTTGAAAGATGTGAGCACAGAGCCTCACAAAATAATTTAATTAGAGCAAATTTGAGCTCAATCGTTCTGGTAGATTCAGGCACTTCTCTGAGCAATGGAAAATTTCTCACCGATCCCTGCCCTTTTGCCTCTAGCCTACCGTCGCTTTTCAAACCTCTCATTCCCTTTTGCTATATTCCGTACCTTTCTATAAACACAGACGTTATTTTTAATGTCTTTTTTGGAGAATTCACATATTTGATCTGATTTCCTTCATATTTTAGTTTGGCTTCCTTGATATTTACTCGTGTGTTCATTCTTCGGAAAGTATTTCTTGGATGGTCTTTTTTCTCCTAGATGTATGTCATTTGCAAACACTATGCACAATAATACTTTGGGGAAAAGGAGGGCAAGAGAAGTCCAGCATTCTTCTTCTCCTCACTGCTCCACGATTCCTAGGGTCACTGAGACTCTCTTTGTAAACTTCAAATGTGAAAAGCCATTAACCAGCTCTGTCCAGTCCAGCTGACTGCATTGTGTAAAGAGGTAAGACTTCTGGTCTCCCTGTTTTCTTCCATCTGTTCCTGAGCAAACACAGTGTGTACCACATAAGGCATCATTTAGACCTTGATGTGTTGTTACTTGGCAATAAAGGAGGAAACACCTACAATTTGTTAGATAAGCTGGCACAGAAATACATACAGAGTCAATTAGGAAATAAAAAACCCAAATCTAGTGCCACTTATAAATATACCCAATGCCCCAAATGAGCATACACTCAGTATCCACTTTAAAAAAGGTCAGATGTGAGTTCCCTCTCCTGGTGTTTTATAGGCCTTTTTATAATGATCCTGGGTGCAAGAGTTGATTTCAGACCAAAATTGGTTGTGCGACCCAGCAAGCTCAGATCAGAGCCCCAGTAAGGAAATAACAGAGAGAGATTAAGCATTAGAGGCAGGAAGGGGCCCTTTTTCTGTTTGTTTTTACATTCACTTGCACTTGAACAAAAGTTGTTTATTGTTTTAATAAAACTACACTCACAAATGTTGCCATGGCACGGACTCTGTCAGCATTTCCATTGTAACCTTTGCTTTCAGGGGGTTTTAACTCAGCCATAAAACTTCCTCTGGGTTGAAATCTGGCACCAAAAATAACTTGGAATCTCTAAGGCTCAGCCATGAAGGAAATAGTTGTGTGTGAGTGTGTGGTTATGTACCTTTAAAGAGAAATTCATTTGACAATTCTTAAAGAGATACCATAAAATATTTTCCCTCTGAGATCAGTGTTTTTAACTCAGAATTTCATTTCTAATCTGTTCAAGGTGAATTCATTTAAAACATTCCTTACTATTCAATATAATATAGCTTTTCCTTTATCTATTTATTTCTCTTCTAGCCTCCTTATAAAATAGATTGCTAATTTCTGTGTAGTTAAATAAATCTAGTTTCATTACTCCATTGTCATAGCTTATCAATCTTTTGAGTAACACAAACTCTGTTTATCCATTAGTTTCCACAACACAAACCATAAAATGACATTGGCTTTTGAAATCTACCATCTGTTCGTCTTTTCTCTCAAACATTCATAAGACATATGAATTAAGTCAATGAAGAAAATGTCCTCAGGGATTCAGGAGATGGGACAAGTGAAAATTGATAATAATTGGAAAACTATAGTCATCTCTCCCTCTTTTCCTAATCTTATATGAAAACCTTACATTTTAGAATATCTCTGGAAATCACATTTTTATCAAAAGAGTGCATCTGGATTGCATGGTCTTTTGTTCCTCATACCTCTCTAAGATTTAAGAGTGTAATGACATTTGACATTTGGGGGAAATCCAAGACAGTTGGAAGACAGGACCATACCTTGAAGGCAAGGCAGTTCTAACAGGGTTAGGATTCTATCTTAGCACAGTGAATCATTGTCTCAATCCCTATGATTTTGAACCTGTTTAGAGGACAAATGCAAAGTTTTAAGTCCAAAGATGAGTTGCCACATTTATGGCAACCAAGAATCCAATCCTGCCCGTGGGGAGGTTATAGTAGAGCTGGTGCTAGTAGTACAGTCCTATGTAGACTGTTCCTGAGATGATCTTGATCATCTTTTATTCTCATTTTCTTAAACATTGTCTGCGAGCATTTCCATCAATGCTGTGGACTATCTGATATCCTTTTAATAAATTCCTTTTTTGTTTAACATTACCAGAGTTAGCTTGGCATTGTTTGTACTAAAGCACCCTAACCAGAATAATAGAACCTCTACCAGCACAATTACTATCTTCTCCAGGTATGTGGGATCTTTCTTTTTTGAGTGTGATCCTTGGGCCAGCCTCAATGATATCACCTAGGAGCTGGTTAGAAATGCAGAATCTCCGATCCTTCCCCAGACCTACTGAATCAGAATCTGCATTTTTAACAAGCTTTTCAGATGTCTTATATGTACATGAATGTTTGAGTAGCATTAACCTAGTATAGCCCTGTGAAGCATAAGACCAAGTTTAGCTCACATACTGAACTGTAGATTATCACTCCTTCAGGTATTATTGCCTCGAAATTGTGTTACTATTTATTAATAATTTTTATTTTTTATAAACATATATTTTTATCCCCAGGGGTACAGGTCTGTGAATCACCAGGTTTACACACTTCACAGCACTCACCAAAGCACATACCCTCCCCAATGTCCATAATCCCACCCCCTTCTCCCAAACCCCCTCCCCCCAGCAACCCTCAGTTTGTTTTGTGAGATTAAGAGTCACTTATGGTTTGTCTCCCTCCCAATCCCATCTTGTTTCATTGATTCTTCTCCTACCCACTTAAGCCCCCATGTTGCATCACCACTTCCTCATATCAGGGAGATCATATGATAGTTGTCTTTCTCTGCTTGACTTATTTCGCTAAGCATGATACGCTCTAGTTCCATCCATGTTGTCGCAAATGGCAAGATTTCATTTCTTTTGATGGCTGCATAGTATTCCACTGTGTATATATACCACATCTTCTTGATCCATTCATCTGTTGATGGACATCTAGGTTCTTTCCATAGTTTGGCTATTGTGGACATTGCTGCTATAAACATTCGGGTGCACGTGCCCCTTTGGATCACTATGTTTGTATCTTTAGGGTAAATACCCAATAGTGCAATTGCTGGGTCATAGGGCAGTTCTATTTTCAACATTTTGAGGTACCTCCATGCTGTTTTCCAGAATGGCTGCACCAGCTTGCATTCCCACCAACAGTGTAGGAGGGTTCCCCTTTCTCCGCATCCTCGCCAGCATCTGTCATTTCCTGACTTGTTTATTTTAGCCATTCTGACTGGTGTGAGGTGATACCTCATTGTGGTTTTGATTTGTATTTCCCTGATGCTGAGTGATATGGAGCACTTTTTCATGTGTCTGTTGGCTATCTGGATGTCTGTGTTACTATTTATTATCCTACTTAGAGCCTTAGGAAAATGGAACATTTTAATATTCTTGTGGGTCCCAGATATTATTTTTGTATCCTTATAATATCTAGACACTAAAGAAGAACTCAACAGTATTTAGTACATTGCTCTAGAATTCACAAATTTTCATATATAGTAACTTTTTAATGTTTATTTGTTATTTTATATCCCTATCAGGTTACTTCCTTTTCCTGATACTATTTTTCAAAAGGACTAAAAAGTCTCAGGTGTTTACTGGTGGCATCCAGAATGGAAGATGCCAAGATTCTTGCAGAGCAAGTCAGGGTGGAGCCAAAGAAACAATGATTTTTATGCTATTCTTAAGACTCTGAATAATGCTATATAAGTTGGCAATATCACCTCCACTTTAATGAGGAGGAAACTGAGAATCAGGGAAATCGTGTGTCTTCCCCATACCCACCAGGCAGTTCCCAGTCCTTGGTCTTCACATTCCACATCCGCCTGATTATGTTATACAACAGCCCTCCGAAACAAGGCATGGATTCGGGGCTTAATGAAAAGTAACAGATGCTTATTCAGCATGGAGGGCTCCTAATTAAATGAGTTCAAGCCATCTTTTTAATACAATGTTTTCATAGAAAGAAGACTTAGAGTCAAAAGACTTGGGTCTTAACATTACCACAAACATGTATTATTTGTGGAACTAGTAGCAATTTAGTCTGTCAAAGCCAGCATGTTCTAATCTACAAAAGGAAGATAACTATCTATAACAATGTAGAAATTTTATAAAAAGTACCTGAAAAAAAATATAAAAATTTAGCTGCAGCACCACTATCACCTCTCAAGGCTGATAAGTATGGTCTAAAAGCCATTTCTATCTCACAGTCACAAATGAGAAATGCCTCTTACAATTTACCATGTGGGAATATGGAGGAGAGGGCAGGTTATTAAATTATTTCCATCACCAGAAGTGATTAAATGACCTTTTTTGTTTAAATGTTCCCAATCTTGCCATTGTTTTATCCTATCAGTTAATGAGAGAGATTTATTAAAATCAGCTATGATTGTGAATTTGTCCACTCCTTTAGTTCTGTCACTTTTTGCTATGTATATTTTAAAACTATGTTATTAGGTGCATACAAATTTAGAGTCACTATATCTTCTAGCGGATTAAAAACATTTTATCATTATGAAAAGCTTTTAACCTTCTCTGATAATATTTTAAGCTTAAAGTCTACTCATCTGGTATTAATTTAGCTCTGTCACCTTTTTTCAGTTAATTTAGCATATTTAATGTTTATTTTCTATCCTTTTATTTTTAAACCTATTATGTCTAATGGTATGCACCTACGCTTATGTGTAGTTTTTATCTTTTGTTATGTTCAATTAGCCAGCATATAGTAGTACATCATTAGTTTTTGAGTTATTGTTCAACAATTTATTAGTTGTGTATAACACTCAGTGTTTGTCACAACATATGCCCTCAATACCCATCACCAGCCAACCACATGTCCCCATTTAGTTCCCAGGGTCCAGAGTCTCTCGTGTTTTGTCTCCTTCATATTTCTTCCCATTCAGTTTTTCCTTCCTTCCCCTCTGGTCCTCTGCATTATTCCTTGTATTCCACATATGAGTAAAACCTTATGATAATTGTCTTTCTCTGCTTGACTTATTTCACTTAACATAATCTCTCCATTTCCATCCATGTCGATGCAAATGGTGGGTATTCATCCTTTCTGATGGCTGAGTAATATTCCATTGTATATATGGACCACATCTTTATCTATCCATTTGTTGAAGGACATCCTGGCTCCTTCCACAGTTTGGCTATTGTGGACATTGCTGCTATGAACATTGGAGTGCATATGCCCCTTCTTTTCATTACATCTGTATCTTTGGGGTAAATACCTAGTATTGTGATTTCTGGATCATAAGGTAGCTCCATTTTTAATGTCTTGAGGAACCTCCATACTGTTTTCCAGTGTGGCTGTACCAGCTTGCATTCCTACCAGCAGTGTGAGAGGGCTTCCCCTTCTCCACATCCTCACCAACATTTCTTGTTTCCTGTCTTGTTAATTTTTGCCATTCTAACTGGTGTAGGATGGCATATCATTGTGATTTTGATTTGTATTTCCCCTGATGGCAAGTGATGTTGAGCATTTTTTCACGTGTCTGTTAGCCATTTATATGTGTTCTTTGGAATAGTGTCTGCTCATGTCTTCTGCCCATTTCTTGATAGATTATTTGTTTTTTGTGTGTTGAGTTTGATAAGTTCATTATAGGTCTTGGATACCAGCCCTTTATCTGTAGTATCATTTGCAAATATCTTCTCCCATTCCATGGGTTGCCTCTTAGTCTTGTTGACTGTTTCCTTTCTATGCAAAAGCTTTTTATCTTGATGAAGTCCCAAAAGTTCATTTTTGCTTTTGCTTCCCTTGCCTTTAAAGGCATGTCTTGAAAGAAGTTGCTGTGGCCAGTGTCTAAGCGGTTACTGCCTATGTTCTCTAGAATTTTGGTGGATTGCTGTCTCAAATTGAGGTCTTTCATCCACTTTGGGTTTATCTTTGTGTGTGATATAAGAGAATGATCTAGTTTCATTCTGCATGAGGCTGTCCAATTTTCCCAGCACCATTTATTGAAGACACTGTCTTTTTTCCATTAGATATTCTTTCCTGATTTGTTAGGATTAGTTGACCATAGAGTTGAGGGTCGATTTCTGGTTTCTCTATTCTGTTCCATTGATATGTAGGATCCTCCTACTCTGCCATCTTTTCCCACTGCATGTTGATTCAGAGTCACATTTTTAAAAATATAAATTGAATGGCAATTCTTAAAACTTCAAACAGCTTCCCAATGCACTCGAAAAAAAATAAACTTTAAAACAATCCACAGACCCTGTAGTAATCTGACCCCTGCCTACTGTTTCCACTTAATTTCAGCCTCTTCTTTCTCATTCATCTCTTTTGAGAGGTCTTCATTGATGACCCTATCGTAACTACACATGCCACCAACCTGTAGAAGGTGCTGTCTCATTACAGTGTTCTTTTCTGCAGAATGCTTCTCTCTATCTGAAATTGAATTCACTTGTTTATTATTTGGCTTTATATGCAGAGTATAAACCAGATTCTCCATGAAGGCAGAGATTTTGTCTGTCTCCCTTTTCTTGAGCTATACGTAAACAAGGTGTGAACTCCATGCCTGTGTCTGTTAAATGTATATCCTGGCTGTAAGCCTTTAGAGGCAATATAGACAGCTAGAACCATAAATTGATGGAGAAAATGATGTGTGTATGATAGGATACTAAAATACAAGCATCTGAAATATAACCTGTGTATGTGTGTTTGCTTTCCTTCTGATTATATCCGCTTTTACTATAAAAGTTAGTGGTCCTCCTTTGTTAGGTCTCCTCTTAGGACCTAAGCATTGGTGCACCAAAAACATTAACCAGTAGAGGGCAAGCTAGGACAGGCTGCAGTTCTGAAAATAAAACTCATGTTTGTGGTCAGCAAAAGAGAAAGCAATGTTTGAGACAACACGCAGCTGTGCATAGGCTTGGCTTTATTTACTTCATAGTAAATGGAATTGCTAAAATCTATAATTTTATAAGCCTATATATTATATACTTAATTTTCTTTTAACTGGAATTTTTTCCCCCAAGGTGTTTTCTAAATGAGTGACTAGATAAATTATCTTGGCACATCAATTTTGCAAAGTCACGTAAGTGCCTTATACTAATTAAGTAGATAGTTCTCAGTTGTCTATATTATTGTAGATGAAGGGATGTCCCAGTATTTAAACTTCATGAGTATATTCTTTAGAATGTATGAAGTATTGGAAAATGGATTTATTACCCCAAGAAAATTCCATTTAAAACCAGTATCAAAATTTCATTATACTCCTTTAGCTCACATAGCCACTGGCTGGGGAAGTTAAGTAACTTACAGTACTGCAATTTTACTTAAAATTTCCAACCTACTTCACCCAAATCCATAGAAAATTGGTATTCTGCCTATTCTATAAATGATTAAACTGAGACTTGTGGAAGTTCAGTAACTCACTCATGCTAATCTTACTCCTCAGGGAAGATGAGGTTTGAATCTAATCTACCTATTCTTCCTGCTACAGAACAGAATAATAATAAAGTTCAGTAGAGTTCAGGCACACAGAACTGGTTAATTGTAGTAACATGAAAACTGGAATTACAGAGAAAGGACATAGTTTATGGCTGAACTAAGCAAGACATTACAAATAAATGGCACAAATATTCTCCCTTTTCCATGCTTTTTTTCTCCACACATGGCTGATCATTCACAGCATTTTTCCTCACCAAATCTAGATCCAGCCTCAAAATCTTCCATAATGAATAGCATACAGAATACTAACTCCTTACCAGTCACTTGAAAATGACAGAGATAAACAAAATATTTGCTATTTCTCTTCCAAGTGTTAGTATATTGAATAAAATTGAACTACAGGTGATTAAAGATAATCTATTTACTGAAATAAAATTTGGACATACGTTAAATGCAAAATGGAACTCATTGCCATTTTACCCATGTTAACTGTTTCCTACCTACACCTTCAAATGTTTTACCTCATTTAACTTGCAAAAAAGCCCTGAATTTGTAATAAAACCACGGGGTACATATAAAGTAATTGCATTTTCCTTTTAAATGTATATTGCCACTTATTTCCAATCAAAAATAATTAATTTCTCTAACATTCCTGAGGATTTAAGGACTCAGTATAAATGTATTCTCCAAAAATCTAAGGTCTATAACTTTAAGGGCCAATATTTAATTTTTTGAAAATTACTATTATAAAATGTATTATACTTTCCCAGCTTATTTAACAGGATGTACCAAACATATTTTGTGTTCTTTGACATGAATCAATGTCAATATTGTAAATTTTGTAGTTTATATATGCTGTGCACATTATGTAATCTTCTTTGCCTCTTATCCATTAGCAATCAGGTCTTTTGTTTCTCCCTGTCTCCTCTGGATGACTGTCTCTAACTGGCTTATAAAGAATTGAATTATATAACCTTCTATATTACTGATTTAAAAAATTAATTTGCAGTTTTCATATTCAAAGGAAAAGAAAGACATGTATTTGGAAGCCCTTAATGGTTTGAATTATCCTCCAAGGAAGCCCAGTAATGGAAAGAAATTTTGAGAGATCATCAGATCATGATGGCTCCTCAATCATCAAATTGACCATGAACAAGCCATTATGGCCTCTGGACTTCTGTTTTCTCCTATCTAGAGAGTTAGACTGAAAGTACACTGATTCTAACATGTTGCAGTCTATAGGAAATAAAGCTAGAGTACGTATTTCCTATTATTTCCCATCCAGAGACTCTTACCAAGACTCTTAAATTTGATTAAATCTGGCCCCACTTACCAAAAACTTTTAAATTCTTCCCTTCCCATCTGTCAAAAGGTACCTAGAATAATGTGCTCATCTGTAAGTAAAAATGTCTATTTTGCTCAAAGATTCCAACTATGAAATATGCATCCAGGAATTCTATTTTCTTGACTCCCTCTATGCAGCCCCTACTCAAATAGGTTTGTTTGGAATAGAACAAAGGCAGAGAGAATTACAGGCTATAAGACACTTAGATTAAATCTACCTGAGTCTTTGTGAAATAAAGATATCAGCAACTGATCCCTTTGATTCCATGCTCATGTTTTTAATTCCTAAAGAAAAAATAATTTAGAATTCACATGGTGCACAAGAATATATATACATAGATGTAGCATCAACTAATTCAGATTCTTTTGAAGATTTGACCTGAAGCCCAGTAGAGTTTAATTCATATGAAAGAACAGGCCTGCTAAGAATATTTACGTTATAATCAAACATAACTGTAAATAAATGTTTAACCTTATTAAAAAAAAACTCGATATAGCTTAATAATTTTAGTTGCAACTAGAATGTTAATGATGAAAAAAATTATTTTTCTTAATGGCCCTTTCCATGAAATTACTTGATTATTTATTACTCTAAATGATTGGGGTATTTTTGTAATGGATAATTCTAGGTTTATTTTATAATAATTTAAAATTTTAATTTCCAGTTAGTTCAATTTAATAAAATACAGAAAATTTAGAAATTGTATATGCGGATTCTATTAAACAAATGATTTAGATGAGATTTTCTGCTGGAAAAATAGCCAGTAGTCTTATATTTTATTTTTCAAATTTCCAAAGTATAAAAGTGTCTAGTACATAAATAGTTTCTTAATATTCATCGAATGAATTCCCTGAAGTCATGTACAAGCTTGTAATAATTTTAAATTACAAATCCATGGATTTTATATGATTCCATCAGCATACTGTATTTTTGTAAAGTAAAACTTCTTATTGAAATAAATGAAGAGTGGAAAAATGGAATAATTGAACTTGGAAATGCACCCATACATTACTGAAGAAGTTTTTAGTTCTGTGACTTTGATCAAATCAGTTAACCTCTCTATGGCTTTTATCCCATAATAAATTAAAAATAGAAATATTTCCTATCCCATAACATTATTATAAAATTTTTAAAATTAAGAAACCTATTAGGTATTTAGTGAAAGCAAGGAAAAAAGTGATCTCTATCATGCAACAAGCATTTGCTTATAAAACTCAAAATTAGTGTATTGCTGTATTAATACACGGTAATTAGAATATTTATATTATATCTTGTACAGCACTATAGGTAAGCTAATATTAGTGGAGAAGAATTAATAATGTATACTTCACATTAAATATATCAGGTTGAGGGCGCCTAGGTGGCTCAGTGGGTTAAGCTGCTACCTTTGGCTCAGGTCATGATCTTAGAGTCCTGGGATAGAGTTCCGCATCGGGCTCTCTGCTCAGCAGAGAGACTGCTTCCCCCCCTCTGTCTGCCTCTCTGCCTACTTGTGATCTCTATCTGTCAAATAAATAAATAAAATCTTTAAATAAATAAATAAATCAGGTTGAAATATCAAAACAAAAATAGTTTATATCAATAAAACTATTGCAAAAAATAATAAATTTGTTTCCATTTGCTATTACTTTTAGAAAAAACAAGGCACATAATGCTAATTTAACAACCTCCGATACAAGGAAATTCTGATAAAACCAACCGTATTTATAGTTTCTTCTCTCTATTTTTCATTTAAGAAAAATTTTCTATGTTTTGTATAGGTTTTTTTTTCCTATTATTAAGCTATAAATATCTTTTCCACTTATTTAAGTTTCGTGGCAATGAATGCTGGTCATAGCCCCTGTACCAAACAGAGTGATTGACACAGACCATGTATACAAGAATGCTCTGCCAAATACATGGCGAAAATAAGTTAATCTTATACATTCATTGGTGTATCATTCATAAAAGTCCCAAATGGTTTTCCATGTATGTATATGCATTAAATACCTTTTTAGCTGATTTGTATGTTAATCAGAAAAAAAGAGTTAGGCAGGACCTACACATATAACAAACTTAAGCTAATTTATTAGAGAAAAGTAATTAGTTCCACTGGAAACATTTTAATGATCTTTCCATTCAACATTGCCTGTTCTTTCTTTTTTTTTTTTCTTTAAGATTTTATTTATTTATTTGACAGAGAGAGATCACAAGTAGGCAGAGAGTCAGGCAGAGAAAGAGGGGGAGGCAGGCTCCCTGCTGAGTAGAGAGCCCAGTGTGGGGCTTGATCTCAGGACCCTGAGATCATGACCTGAGCCGAAGGCAGAGGCTTTAACCCACTGAGCTACCCAGGTGCCCCTGCCTGTTCATTTCTGAATATACCCTGTCCACATGGAACCTAAGCTTTTCCTGAGGAATTCTTCCAGCTATGGTTTCTTCACTTGCTTGGGTTGCCTAAATTTGTCCAGCCTTTTAGAGTGCAATCTGGTTTTGGACTGTTTCCCTGGCTTAATCCACCTATATTTGGGAACATTGTTCCCAGGATTACAGTTTGGTTTCCAGTGGTAAAACCCAGGAAGTGCTGTCCTTACCAAACACCATAACCCAGGAAATAAATATCATACCTTCCTCTCATTTCTACTCTGTGAAAAGCACTATGAATTTCGACACTTCTCTCACTGTCCCTGGGCTTCAATTTCCTTATCTGAAAGTAGCAACAATAAATATCTTACCTATCTCAAATCAGTGTGGGAACAACAAATAAGATGAGACATAAGGAACTATTTTTGTAAATTTTCAGTTCTCATACCAATATAAAATATTATTGACCATTTTTTAATCCTGCATGTTTCAGATTTGTGTAGGAACAAAATGAGGCAGAAAAGTTGGAGAGAACTGCTTACTACATACCTACTAAAATTGATATGCAAGGCATTATTTAATATTCGTAACATTATGAAGTAGTCATTTTCTTTATTTAATTAATTGTGAAGGTTTAAACTTCCAAAAGGTTAAGCATCTCCTGTAAGACCACATAGATAATTATCAGTGTCACACTGAAAATTGGAAGATTTATGTGTATCTCTTTGGCAAAAGTAAGAAAAGGGAACTACAAAAACCATCAGTCAAGATTTGAGGGAACAGAATTCCAAGAAGTAGATAGAGCTGTGCCAAGCATGGAGATTTAAAAAAACAGGGTGATTCTTCAAGGCCTGCAGAAAAGAAATTAAGAAGTCAGAAGGACTAGCTCAGTATCTGAAAGGGACTGCACCCAGACCAGGTACATTCTAGTCTTCTACTAATTAACTTTCAGTTATGCCTATCTTTAAAAACTTCAATCTTTAATACTAGAATTTTTGCTTCTGTACTGTGAAAAATTATGCAACCTTCCTCTAGTTTTGTCAGTCAAAGAAATCACTGTAGGTATTCAAGCAAAAATGTCTAAGCTTTTCCCTAATATTTACTGTAAATGTTCTGGATAATTGCACTAATTCATTAATTCTACTATACACAGGTAGCTGCTAGTGTATAAGAACACTTTGCACATATCAAAAAAGGAAAGTGTATAATCCTGAAGGGATATTGGACCTTTGGAAAACAAGTCTTTTCCATGGTAAAACTGGGGATTTCAACCTGAAGTGACACAGAAATATTTTAGAGGGTGGTTATATAGGGTAAGTGATTTTCCCAATGTGAAAGTTGGATACAAAATGCATTTTACAGAGAGGAAATTTCTGACAGAATGTTGACTTTAATCAGAAGTCATAAAATTAGTGAATGAAGAGCTTACCTTTCTTTAAGGAGAATTTGGCAAAAGTAAAATGTATTTTCAACTCAGCCTTAACAAGTAGTAAAAGAAAAGTTTTATTATTTCCAAAAGAAAAGATGTATTATTTCCAAACAAAACTTTAAGTCTTAACACAAAACACCTTTATTGTTTTTGATCCAGCTAGTAAATTTCACAGTAGACAGATTTAGACCATTAGCATGAGTCAATAACATGTAATCTGAAAACTCTCCAAAGGCTGGGGAAGCAACAGAGTCTTTAAGGAAACCAGGAATCCATAGACACATTTCAAACCCTGTGAGGTACCACTGAATCAGCAAGAGCAGTAGGTTGATTAAATAATTATGTAGTCCACAGCTATATAGTTTGGGGTTAGGTTCTTTTCCAAACTTTTTTTATGAAGCAAATCAAAATAGAAAATAGATTCCCAATGAATGGATGGATTTATAGGCTGTGCCTGTACCACTTGTAGTTATTTTGGCATAACTCAGTGCTTTCCTATAAGGTATATTATTAAGTTAATTTCAAATTTTACCCAAAACCAAGAAAAGGAAAGGAATACAGACTAGAGTAATGCATTCAAATAAATCTTTTCTTAATTCTTATACAGATAGCAATGTATATGTTGACATCCTGGGGAATGTTGCCCCTTTCCTCACATAGTATGCTTCTAAGCTGGTGTTCCAGCTGTGTTTTGAGGAAACCATTTTGAACCTCTAAAATGCTGACAACTTCTGGGTGGTGTGATATGTGATGTAATGAGTGAATCTCATGGTCATGAGTCTACTTTCGCACCTGCTTTTTTATAAAGTGTGCTTTCTGGTCCAATGTTATGTGGGATCTCATGCTGGTGGATCCAAGTACTCTAAGTATGGTGCAGGAAATATAAATCCACACCTGGATGTGTGTCTATTCCTGTGATAACAAATCACTAACCTTTCCAAGATGAAAGGTTCCATTGTAGTCTACTTGTCATCAATGGTCAGTTTGTCTCCACAGGAATGCTGCCATGTTGGGAGTTGAGGACAGTCTATTTCTGGCAAGTTGGACATATGGAAATGGCAGCTGCTAGATCAGCCTTAGGAACTAGTGATACATGGTGGTCCACCTATGTGTAGGTTCCATATCTGCCATCTCAACTACTTCTCCCATGAGGCCTCCATACCAGCACAGAGTGGCCAGTGGCGGAGGCTGGCAAACATCAATCAGCCTGGTGATTTTGTCTACTTTGTTGTTTACCTTTTTTTTCCCAAGAAGGATGTTCTCTGGTGGGTATAACATAAACTATAATCTACACACTTTGTGCCCACTCCCATGTGTTAATCTATCTGCCTTTACCCCAGTTCTCCTTGGCCCTTTTTACCCCCTTTCAGATCCTTAATTAGAGACCTGTATATCTTCTAACCTCCAACCATTTTTTACCCACAAAGTGGTTTCACCAGGAGGATTTTTACTTACCACTGTCTTTCAAGACCAACCCTAATGCTTTCATGCAGCTGCCTTCCATTTTCAGCTTGTACCCACATACCAAGCCAGCCCATCTGTAAAATTGAGCTCAGGCTTTTTACTCCTGTGTCAGCTGGTCCTACAGGACTCCCCAGACAGTCATAGACAAAAGCTGAAGAAGGTGTGCTGGTATAACCATGATGGATGACGTCTGGGCTAACTTCTCATACAGTTTGCTCATCACCCAACAGAGTTAGTGTTTCTTTCTTATGGTAGAAGGAGAAAAAGGCATTAACTTGTCTTTCACTTCAGACGGGATACTCTGGTATGAACACACCCCACCTGAGATCTTTAAATGTTTTTTTGAAATATGGATAACTTTGCAATATTTGTCTCCACTTTCTGCATCCTGGGTGTCTCATCAAGATTTCCAATGTGACTGCCTTTCACTCATTTCACTAATAAACAAAATCCTCAGTGTAATCAATAAACCTTCAGTATCCCACGATGCTCCAAATATGTTTGGACGATAGCTCTGAGGCCAAAGTGTAAATGTATATTATTATTCATTCTATGTAAATACAAACTATTTTGATTACAATTTAGCAAAAAAATAAAAAATAACTTGTGCTTACCCAAATCAAAGCCACCTGCTTTTATCTGATATCATATTAATCAGCTGTAGAAAGGACATCAGGTATATCTTATATAAAGATTTAATCAGGGATATAACTTAGTTGATCTTGCTATAATCTGCTATCAACCTGTAAGATTATTTATTTTCTTCAGGGGCTAAACAGGTGAATTAAATAAATATAATGGGACTACTACCCTTACATCCTTTAGATGGAGGCAAAATACTTTTTCTGTGAAGAATCAAATTGTAAATATTTTAGACTGCAGACCATATATAGTCTCTGTGGCATATTTATTTATTTTTTAACAATCCTTTAAAAATGTGAAAACCATTATTAGTTTGCAGGCTGTACAAAAATTGGCCATATATCAGATTTTGTCCAAGGTCTTTACTTTTCCAAGTCCTTCTTCAGATCCTTAAGATACTATTAATCTATCTCTACCCTCTCTCCACACTAGAATGTGATATAGTTTCTGATTTACCACCTTGTCTCTGGTGGTGGTAGAGTGGGGAGTTTAGTTTTAGAGGATTTCTCTTTGTCTTCTCCACTATGATATATCTTTCCCTTTATCCCCTAAGATACAATATGGAGGTTGAGCTAACTGTCAAGAATGTCAATCCCAATTATACATAAGGATTAGGGAAATGTTCACCAGGCGTGTCTTCAGACCCAGTGGACCTTAGAATTCCATTTCTTATCTGATCCTTATAGTGTATTGACCTCGTATGTTATTTGATATTTTTGTAGCTATGATTGTGACTTTGATTTAAAATTTTAAGATTAAAGAAAAACTCAACTGGGTTTTTCAGTCAATATTTGGAAGGTAATGAGCAAAAATGCCATCTTACTTGAATTACATGGAATTACATGATATAAAACATTTTTTAATCAGATTTATTCTCAGAAAATAAATAATAAATCTAGGGAGTGCCAGAAATGAAAATATAGCTCAATTTCAGAGTTATAAGAAAAAGCTTAAATAACTGGAGCCCAAACAAGTAGAGGACTCAGATGTATTTATTAGGCACTGGTGGGTGAATTTTTAATGACTGGACACCGGAGATGGGGCCTCATGGCTTATATTTTGGAGCAAAACACCTTTGGTTAAGCTGAGAGCCTCAGAGAAGTATCCTCTTCATGAAACAAAATACAACCAATGTGCCCTCTAGGGGCACTCTGCCTTGCTAAGAAATAGTACAACAGCTTGTCATCTTCCAGTGCTCCAGGTAGAAAAAAAAAGTTACCAGCAAGAAGCTAGGAACCCAAGATGACTCCATGCTTGTATAACAGGTTCAGATTTATACCAACAAAGTTGGGTAAGAATCCCTAAGTTTGAATATTTAAGAAATTAGGTTCAGAGCCAGTTAAGAACCCAGGTAAAAGCACAGTCATTCTGCTGAGATTATTCTATAGCCTGAGGTATACAAGATTCCCAGAGAAGAAAATTTTCACACATTAAGCTCATGTTGAAAACAAAAATCAAACCATAAGAACAAACCACAAAGAAGGAGAATTGTCAAAGAGGAGAATCCTCATCCTCCTGTTTGACATCCTCCTAGAAATAGAATATTTTGAAATTTGTGGAATAAAGATGTATACAAAGTTTTATAAATTAGAAAAAGAAGACATGAGACAAAAAGGAGTATAAAAAGTCTTATGGGATTAGGGAAGTTCCATGGGTCATTCTGGAAAATTAATAGATAATAGCTAAAGGTTGTATATACTGTGTGTACTGATGAGAAAGCCTAAAGACAAACAAGTAAAAATGATTGCCTAGGAGAAGCAGGCCAGGGAAAATGTAGGAAGGAGCAAGAAATGTTGGGGAAGTTTATTATTATAAGCTCTTCTACTATACTACATAACTTTTAATAAATAATTAGAAGTAAATAACATGTGAAGTAGAGGGAGAAATGAAGTGAAGGATTGGGGTCAGATATTTAGAGTTGTGTGTGGATTCAAAGTAATCCTATGATTAATGCAATACATGGTGGAACATATGTCTTAAAAAAAAAAACTTATAGCAAAAAGCAAACATCTCTTGCCTTATCACTTGGGGCAACTATGTAGCAGACCCCAAGAATCTAGAACTATATTTTGTATACTTTTGTCCCTATAAACATTGTTCAGGACAACTTTAAAACAGTACAGACATTACACCTAGAGCCTCTCTTGGAAAAAGTTGTGTTTGAAAATGTCTGAAGCTGTCATTATGTTGAACATCTTACACTTATGGTCTTATAATGTTTTTATTTCAAAATCCATCTGGGAACCAGCTCCCAATCTTTTCACTGCCTCAAGTCTTCCAGTCTTATTATGAGCCTAGATCTATTGGGGCTTACAGCAAAAAGTCATTAAATCAGATAATGGCAATAATAAAAAAGAAGACATTAACTTATGAAACATTGTGGAAGAAAGATAAAATAATTTCGTAAGTGAAAATGGGGGGAAAAGGAGATGAAATTCATGAACATAGCATTTGACTTGAGAAAAATGAAGAAAGGAAGTTCTCACATCAGATCATCTCAAATGGGGGAACAGAAAGAAGAGTGTTGGGGCCAATTCCACGTTAAAACCTATTAAATCCCTAGGGTCTGCCTGGGCCTACTTAGCCAGAGTGACTCCATGTTGTCTTGGTAGCCATTTTGTTGCCTAGGTAGCCATTTTGTAGTTTAATAAATGCCTCAACAGTTACTAGTATCGGTTCTGGGTAACTGGTACTAAAACACACAGGTAGGAAACATCCAGTCAGCCAAAGCCACATACATAAAAGTCTGTCGTTGCGCCCTATAAAACTAGCCTGTAAGAGTGACCAAGGGGTGGTCACTCTCTTCAGAGGCGGCCCTGGATGGTCAATCTGACTTCTAATGCTTGGCATAGAATAAGGCTTTGCATAACTTGCACTTTGTCTCAGTCTCGTTCCTTTGATAACGGACCCAACATTTGGAGCTCATCTTTGATCAAACGATGAGAACTGAGCCAGCATCAGAATTTCTGGGAAAAGCCTCCGGAGGTAAGATCTCCAGATTTTATTCTGTGAAATCCTGTCTGTCTGGTTGTGGAGCTCCAAGGTATGGCCCACGAGGGAGAAGCTGGATACAGCCATGCTCCCCAGGGCTGGAGTGGATGTGGGGATGCCCCAATCCTCTTCTGGTAGATCGCGAAGGGGTTCGAGTCCCCCTAGGCAGTCAGGGGACCGAGAAAATCCCCACCAAGAGGTCGTTGCAGAGGACCGAGAAAATCCCCACCAGCTGCTGGGTCTGTGGTTGTCTTTGTTTTGTCTTTTTGTTGTCTGTTGTGTTGCTTGTTTCTAGGAGACTGAGAAAATCACAACCGGTGAATGTTTGTAGGGGGGCGAGAAAATCCCCACCAGCAGCAGGTTCTAGGTAAGGGCCGCTGGGTCTATGGGTTGTCTGTGTCTTGTCTTTTTATTGTCTGTTGTGTTGTTTGTTGTGTTTGAAAAAATGGGGCAAGCAGAGAGTAAGCAGACTCTGACTTTCATCTCTCCGTTCCTCCTAATAGATGTGGGACTTCTCCTTTGCTCATTTCTTGTGTTAATGACTATAACTGGAGCCAATTGTGGTTAGTCTAATTCAAGACAGAGACTTTAAGGAATATTCCCAAGCAGCTGCCGAAACTACCTTTGTTTCAGGGAAGTTCCTTGCCTTCTCTGGCCCGACCTGGACTGTCTGCCCCCCACCCCCTTGCTGGTGAGAAAGCATAGCGTCTGCTCCTCTCTTGGAGCTGATGAGCTCTAAAACTGGAAATCCTTTCTCTGCCTTTTGGCAGCACTCCCCCTTCTGTTTCTGCACCAGCTTGGGTGCAGCCTGCATAACTGGCCTCTAGACGATCCTTGGTACTTCCTGCACCATGGCTCCTTCTCTCTTCTCTGTCAAGGAACAAAAAGATCACCCACCCCCTGGACCTAACACCCCCCACTCCAGATCTTCCCACCCGTGTCTCAAGTAAACACTAAAAGTGGAGTGGGTCCAGGTGAAATGTAAATCAGTATCTAAACTAAGTTAAGTTTGTTGGTTTAATTAAAATAGACATGTCTCTAAAGTTACAGCAGTAAATGTGAAACTTCAATCAAAGTTTACTGAAGGTCACATAAGCTCATGTTATTTGTTAAAATCTGTTAGCAAAGAAATAACTGAACTGATGATTAATTGTCTGTCTCAAAGTTTTAATGGGTAATTGTTAAAGTAACTTTCAAAGTCTTCGGTAACCTGAAACTTTAAAGGTTTGCTTGGATGACAAATGGAATTAAATTTGTTGGACATATAGATCTTAACCAAATAGGATAAAGTGCTAAAGCATTGAATACTAGATGTAGGTTTGTGATTTTGAATTCTTACTGCAAAAAAAAAAAAAAAAAAAAAATTTTAATCTGTTGGTAAACATGTTTTGTGCTTAACTGATTCATAAATTTGCCATCTACAGAATTCTGTTGTAACTTTTCATAATTGGTTAATACTTAGCCATCACTAGAGACTAAAGTGTTTCTAAGAATAAAAAATTCTGCTAACTGTAACTAAGACTGATGGAAGTAAGGAAAACAACCCTATATGTAAAAAGTAGGAGATATAAATAAATAAATAAATAAATAAATAAATAAGGAATGGAAATACATTTTGTTAAAGATAAAAGGTAATTTTGTCCTAAATGAGATAATTGTTTGGAAAAAAATTGGCTTGGGACAAAACCTGATGCAAAAATTGTTGTAAAAGGTTTGTGAAGGGAAATCTTCAAAAAAGAAATTTTAGGTATTGTCAGGATGGACTAAGATTAAAATGAATTTTAAAATGTAGCACATCAGAATGATAATACACATGAAATGACTCCATGTATTCTAGACTACCAAAAGAAAAACACCATTAAGGTTTTTATTAAAAGTTTTAATGTTGTCTAAAAAACCAGAGGAAAGGCAGTTGACTGATAACTGATAGTAAGTTTAGAAAAACTGTACACACACACAAAAAAAGAGGGTCTAAGAGAGTAAGTAGTTTTGTCTTAAAATAAAAATGTCTGGTTGCCCCTGAACGTGAAATAATAAAAACTAAACTTGAGGGTATTTAGTAAGTCATAGAAGGCTTGGGGAAAGTGACCTTTATTTGCCTTGGTTTATATAGGTTTAAAAGAAATGAAATATGTTAAAAATTTGACCATATTAGATCAGTTTTGATAAATTTATTCACAAAAAGGAAAAAAAGACTAATAAATCTTTTCCTGTAAAATTTTTCTGTTCAAATGAGGCATAGTATTTAAAGAAGAAAAACTAAAGCCCTGTGTCATGACAAATCTTTATTGGTGATCCACTCAAGTAAATGTTGACTATTATGTAAACTAAAAAGACACTGGTATAAAAAAATCTGCTTTCTCTCTGTTCAAAAAGACAAAGTTTTCTTAGATTAATTGATCTGCTATTAAAAAGAAAATATAAGGGACGCCTGGGTGGCTCAGTTGGTTGGACGACTGCCTTCGGCTCAGGTCATGATCCTGGAGTCCCAGGATGGAGTCCCGCATCGGGCTCCCAGCTGCATGGGGAGTCTGCTTCTCCCTCTGACCTTCTCCTCGCTCATGCTCTCTCTCACTGTCTCTCTCTCTCAAATAAATAAATAAAATCTTTAAAAAAAAAAAGAAAAGAAAAGAAAATATAAATGGTTTTCTCTTTGTCTGCCCAGAAAAACCAGTTTCTATGTTTTGTTTTATCCGTAATCCTATTTAAGCATGTGCTTTAAAACTTAAATTTTAGCAATTGTCAACAAGATTTAAATTGTAAATTGGATCTCCTTGACTCATAAGACTTTTCCTTGGTATGCTAAGTTACTCAGAAAGTAATGCTAAACCAATGATAAACTTTGGGTTACATTTGGGTAAATGCTATACAAATACAGGTATTTGAAATTTTAAGAATCCTAAAACTGAAATGGGTAAAAATTTCTAGAAGTAAAAACTGCATTTAGACTAAACCAGAATTAGTAACATGGGACTAGACAAACTGATGTTTGCTTATCCAGACTAGGGAAACTTTTTCTTAAGTTATCTGTAACTTACAGAGATGTAAAAATATTCATTTGTAAACAAATCAAAGCATTCAACTTTTCTCTCTATCTGAACCCTCTAATACTCAGAAGGTCTCAGCAAGTATTCTTTCTTCCATGGCAATCAGTCATTTGCATAAATTCAATAAGAATCTGTTCTCCTTATAATAGGATACCATTGAAAATGCTGGTTTTTTTACCAAGGCTTTGACTGGAACATCATAGTTGAGAAAGACTCATGTAAATAATTAGACCAAGTTTATTAAAACTGAAATTGTCTTTCAAATAAATTAGTCCTGATTTGACTATCTCTGGAAATGAGGGTTATTTTAGAGAAAAGTTATGTTTCAGTAACACACCTTTGTGAATATTAGTTTCTATGGATACCTTTCAGGCTGGGTAGAGTCTTCTTCCACCAAACATGAAATGGCAGGAGTGGTAGCCAAAAACTTCTAAAAAAATAATTCCTAGGTTTGGGTTTGCTCTCACAATCAGGTCAAACAATGGCCCTGAATTTTTTAGTTCAGTCTCACAGACATTGGCCAAGGCCATAGGTACTAATTGAAAACTACACTCTGCCTACCAGCCTCAGAGTTCTGGACAGTAGAAAAAATAAACTGGACCCTTAAAGAGACCTTGACAGAGTTAATTCTGGAAACTGGCAGTGGATGGGTAGATTGCCTTCCCTTTGCCCTCTTCAGGGCACAATGCACACCCTACTTAAACAAGGTTACCCCCATTTAAAATAATGTTCAGGAGACCCCCTCCACTCTGCCCATGGTTACAAGAGGTTGCCCTAGCGGAAATGACTGATCAATCTGTACTCCAGTCACTGCAGGTGCTACAGTCTGCCTTAAAAAGAGCCCACACAGGGATCCGAGCTGCCTACACTGAGACAGAGATGGAGATGGAACCACATCCTTACCAATCTGGAAACTTTGTTTGGATATGCTGCCACTGAATAAAAACTTGAAGCCTGGGGGAGGAGTCAAGATGGTGGAGAAGTAGCAGGCTGAGACTGCTTCAGCTAGCCGGAGATCAGCTAGATAGCTTATCTAAAGATTGCAAACACCTGAAAATCCATCGGCAGATCGAAGAGAAGAAGAACAGCAATTCTGGAAACAGAAAAACAACCACTTTCTGAAAGGTAGGACCGGCGGAGAAGTGAATCCAAAGCGACGGGAAGATAGACCCCGGGGGGAGGGGCCGGCTCCCGGCAAGCGGCGGAGCAACGGCGCACAAAATCAGGACTTTTAAAAGTCTGTTCCGCTGAGGGACATCGCTCCAGAGGCTAAACCGGGGCGAAGCCCACGCAGGTTCAGCGTGGCCTCAGGTCCCGCAGGGTCACAGAAGGATCAGGGGTGTCTGAGTGTCGCAGACCTTGCGGGTATTGGAACGGGAAAGCCGGCTACAGAGACAGAGCTGACAGTAAGCTCACAGCTCGGTGTTACCTTGAACTGGTCGCAGGCTCGGTGAGCTCGGAGCGCGGCCGGAGGTCAGGCAGACGGGAGTAACTGGGCGCTGTTCTCTGAGGGCGCACTGAGGAGTGCGGCCCTGGGCTCTCGGCTCCTCCGGGCCGGAGACCAGGAGGCCGCCATTTGTATTCCCGTCCTCCGGAACTCTAAGGAAAGCGCTCAGGGAACAAAAGCTCCTGAAAGCAAACCCAAGCGGATTACTCACCCCGGCCCCGGGTAAGGGCGGTGTCATTCCGCCTGGGGCAGAGACACTTGAGAATCACTACAACAGGCCCCTCCCTCAGAAGATCAACAAGAAATCCAGCCGAGACCAAGTTCACCTACCAAGGAGTGCGGTTTCAATACCAAGGAGAGCAGCAGAATTCCAGAGGAGGAGAAAGCCAAGCACGGAACTCATGGCTTTTTCCCTGTGATTTTTTTTTAGTCTTGCAGTTAATTTAATTTTTTTCTTTTTCATTTTTTGTTTTTTTTTTTTTTTTTTCTCGCCTTCGGGTAAATTTTTTTTTTTTAACTGTTACCTTTTTCTTTTTTAACGATTTTTTACTAGTTTAATATATATATTTTTTCTTTTTTACATTTTTCTTAGGTGTTTTCCTTTTTTTTTTTAATTCTTTTCTTTTCTTTTTTCTTTTTTTTTTTTTTTCTTTTTTCTTTTTTTTTCTTTCTTCCTTTTTTGAACCTCTTTTTATCCCCTTTCTCCCCCCTCACGATTTTGGATCTCTTCTAATTTGGTTAAAGCATTTTTTCCTGGGGTTGTTGCCACCCTTTTAGTATTTTACTTGCCCCTTCATATACTCTTATCTGGACAAAATGACAAGACGGAAAAATTCAACACAAAAAAAAGAACAAGAGGCAGTACCGAAGGCTAGGGACCTAATCAATACAGACATTGGTAATATGTCAGATCTAGAGTTCAGAATGACAATTCTCAAGGTTCTAGCCGGGCTCGAAAAAGGCATGGAAGATATTAGAGAAACCCTCTCGAGAGATATAAAAGCCCTTTCTGGAGAAATAAAAGAACTAAAATCTAACCAAGTTGAAATAAAAAAAGCTATTAATGAAGTGCAATCAAAAATGGAGGCTCTCACTGCTAGGATAAATGAGGCAGAAGAAAGAATTAGTGATATAGAAGACCAAATGACAGAGAATAAAGAAGCTGAGCAAAAGAGGGACAAACAGCTACTGGACCATGAGGGGAGAATTCGAGAGATAAGTGACACCATAAGACGAAACAACATTAGAATAATTGGGATTCCAGAAGAAGAAGAAAGAGAGAGGGGAGCAGAAGGTATACTGGAGAGAATTATTGGGGAGAATTTCCCCAATATGGCAAAGGGAACGAGCATCAAAATTCAGGAGGTTCAGAGAACGCCCCTCAAAATCAATAGGAATAGGCCCACACCCCGTCACCTAATAGTAAAATTTACAAGTCTCAGTGACAAAGAGAAAATCCTGAAAGCAGCCTGGGAAAAGAAGTCTGTAACATACAATGGTAAAAATATTAGATTGGCAGCTGACTTATCCACAGAGACCTGGCAGGCCAGAAAGAGCTGGCATGATATTTTCAGAGCACTAAACGAGAAAAACATGCAGCCAAGAATACTATATCCAGCTAGGCTATCATTGAAAATAGAAGGAGAGATTAAAAGCTTCCAGGACAAACAAAAACTGAAAGAATTTGCAAATACCAAACCAGCTCTACAGGAAATATTGAAAGGGGTCCTCTAAGCAAAGAGAGAGCCTACAAGTGGTAGATCAGAAAGGAACAGAGACCATATACAGTAACAGTCACCTTACAGGCAATACAATGGCACTAAATTCATATCTCTCAATAGTTACCCTGAATGTTAATGGGCTAAATGCCCCTGTCAAAAAACACAGGGTATCAGAATGGATAAAAAAACAAAACCCATCTATATGTTGCCTCCAAGAAACTCATTTTAAGCCCGAAGACACCTCCAGATTTAAAGTGAGGGGGTGGAAAAGAATTTACCATGCTAATGGACATCAGAAGAAAGCAGGAGTGGCAATCCTTATATCAGATCAATTAGATTTTAAGAGATGAGGAAGGACACTATATCATACTCAAAGGGTCTGTCCAACAAGAAGATTTAACAATTTTAAATATCTATGCCCCCAACGTGGGAGCAGCCAACTATATAAACCAATTAATAACAAAATCAAAGAAACACATCAACAATAATACAATAATAGTAGGGGACTTTAACACTCCCCTCACTGAAATGGACAGATCATCCAAGCAAAAGATCAGCAAGGAAATAAAGGCCTTAAACGACACACTGGATCAGATGGACATCACAGATATATTCAGAATATTTCATCCCAAAGCAACAGAATACACATTCTTCTCTAGTGCACATGGAACATTCTCCAGAATAGATCACATCCTCGGTCCTAAATCAGGACTCAACCGGTATCAAAAGATTGCGATCATTCCCTGCATATTTTCAGACCACAATGCTCTAAAGCTAGAATTCAACCACAAAAGGAAGTTTGGAAAGAACCCAAATACATGGAGACTAAACAGCATCCTTCTAAAGAATGAATGGGTCAACCGGGAAATTAAAGAAGAATTGAAAAAAATCATGGAAACAAATGATAATGAAAATACAACGGTTCAAAATCTGTGGGACACAACAAAGGCAGTCCTGAGAGGAAAATATATAGCGGTACAAGCCTTTCTCAAGAAACAAGAAAGGTCTCAGGTACACAACCTAACCCTACACCTAAAGGAGCTGGAGAAAGAACAAGAAAGAAACCCTAAGCCCAGCAGGAGGAGAGAAATCATAAAGATCAGAGCAGAAATCAATGAAATAGAAACCAAAAAAACAATAGAACAAATCACCGAAACTAGGAGCTGGTTCTTTGAAAGAATTAATAAAATTGATAAACCCCTGGCCCGACTTATCAAAAAGAAAAGAGAAAGGACCCAAATAAATAAAATCATGAATGAAAGAGGAGAGATCACAACTAACACCAAAGAAATACAAACTATTATAAGAACATACTATGAGCAACTCTACGCCAATAAATTTGACAATCTGGAAGAAATGGATGCATTCCTAGAAACATATAAACTACCACAACTGAACCAGGAAGAAATAGAAAGCCTGAACAGACCCATAACCAGTAAGGAGATTGAAACAGTCATTACAAATCTCCAAACAAACAAAAGCCCAGGGCCAGACGGCTTCCCGGGGGAATTCTACCAAACATTTAAAGAAGAACTAATTCCTATTCTCCTGAAACTGTTCCAAAAAATAGAAATGGAAGGAAAACTTCCAAACTCATTTTATGAGGCCAGCATCACCTTGATCCTAAAACCAGACAAGGATCCCACCAAAAAAGAGAGCTATAGACCGATATCCTTGATGAACACAGATGCGAAAATACTCAACAAAATACTAGCCAATAGGATTCAACAGTACATTAAAAAGATTATTCACCACGACCAAGTGGGATTTATTCCAGGGCTGCAAGGTTGGTTCAACATCCGCAAATCAGTCAGTGTGATACAACACATCAATAAAAGAAAGAACAAGAACCATATGATACTCTCAATAGATGCTGAAAAAGCATTTGACAAAGTACAGCATCCCTTCCTGATCAAAACTCTTCAAAGTGTAGAGATAGAGGGCACATACCTCAATATCATCAAAGCCATCTATGAAAAACCCACCGCAAATATCATTCTCAATGGAGAAAAACTGAAAGCTTTTCCGCTAAGGTCAGGAACACGGCAGGGATGTCCATTATCACCACTGCTATTCAACATAGTACTAGAGGTCCTAGCCTCAGCAATCAGACAACAAAAGGAAATTAAAGGCATCCAAATCGGCAAAGAAGAAGTCAAATTATCACTCTTCGCAGATGATATGATACTATATGTGGAAAACCCAAAAGACTCCACTCCAAAACTGCTAGAACTTATACAGGAATTCAGTAAAGTGTCAGGATATAAAATCAATGCACAGAAATCAGTTGCATTTCTCTACACCAACAGCAAGACAGAAGAAAGAGAAATTAAGGAGTCAATCCCATTTACAATTGCACCCAAAACCATAAGATACCTAGGAATAAACCTAACCAAAGAGACACAGAATCTATACTCAGAAAACTATAAAGTACTCATGAAAGAAATTGAGGAAGACACAAAGAAATGGAAAAATGTTCCATGCTCCTGGATTGGAAGAATAAATATTGTGAAAATGTCTATGCTACCTAAAGCAATCTACACATTTAATGCAATTCCTATCAAAGTACCATCCATCTTTTTCAAAGAAATGGAACAAATAATGCTAAAATTTATATGGAACCAGAAAAGACCTCGAATAGCCAAAGGGATATTGAAAAAGAAAGCCAACGTTGGTGGCATCACAATTCCGGATTTCAAGCTCTATTACAAAGCTGTCGTCATCAAGACAGCATGGTACTGGCACAAAAACAGACACATAGATCAATGGAACAGAATAGAGAGCCCAGAAATAGACCCTCAACTCTATGGTCAACTAATCTTCGACAAAGCAGGAAAGAATGTCCAATGGCAAAAAGACAGCCTCTTCAATAAATGGTGCTGGGAAAATTGGACAGCCACATGCAGAAAAATGAAATTGGACCATTTCCTTACACCACACACAAAAATAGACTCAAAATGGATGAAGGACCTCAATGTGCGAAAGGAATCCATCCAAATCCTTGAGGAGAACACAGGCAGCAACCTCTTCGACCTGAGCCGCAGCAACATCTTCCTAGGAACATGGCCAAAGGCAAGGGAAGCAAGGGCAAAAATGAACTATTGGGACTTCATCAAGATCAAAAGCTTTTGCACAGCAAAGGAAACAGTTAACAAAATCAAAAGACAACTGACAGAATGGGAGAAGATATTTGCAAATGACATATCAGATAAAGGACTAGTGTCCAGAATCTATAAAGAACTTAGCAAACTCAACACCCAAAGAACAAATAATCTAATCAAGAAATGGGCAGAGGACATGAACAGACATTTCTGCAAAGAAGATATCCAGATGGCCAACAGACACATGAAAAAGTGCTCCATATCACTCGGCATCAGGGAAATACAAATCAAAACCACAATGAGATATCACCTCACACCAGTCAGAATGGCTAAAATCAAGAAGTCAGGAAATGACAGATGCTGGCGAGGATGCGGAGAAAGGGGAACCCTCCTACACTGTTGGTGGGAATGCAAGCTGGTGCAGCCACTCTGGAAAACAGCATGGAGGTTCCTCAAAATGTTGAAAATAGAACTGCCCTATGACCCAGCAATTGCACTATTGGGTATTTACCTTAAGGATACAAACGTAGTGATCCAAAGGGGCACATGCACCCGAATGTTTATAGCAGCAATGTCCACAATAGCCAAACTATGGAAAGAACCTAGATGTCCATCAACAGATGAATGGATCAAGAAGATGTGGTATATATACACAATGGAATACTATGCAGCCATCAAAAGAAATGAAATCTTGCCATTTGCGACAACATGGATGGAACTAGAGCGTATCATGCTTAGCGAAATAAGTCAAGCAGAGAAAGACAACTATCATATGATCTCCCTGATATGAGGAAGTGGTGATGCAACATGGGGGCTTAAGTGGGTAGGAGAAGAATAAATGAAACAAGATGGGATTGGGAGGGAGACAAACCATAAGTGACTTTTAATCTCACAAAACAGACTGAGGGTTGCTGGGGGGAGGGGGTTTGGGAGAAGGGGGTGGGATTATGGACATTGGGGAGGGTATGTGCTTTGGTGAGTGCTGTGAAGTGTGTAAACCTGGTGATTCACAGACCTGTACCCCTGGGGATAGAGTATTATGCCTCCATCAGAAAGGATGAATACCCAACTTTTGTAGCAACATGGACGGGACTGGAAGAGATTATGCTGAGTGAAATAAGTCAAGCAGAGAGAGTCAATTATCATATGGTTTCACTTATTTGTGGAGCATAACAAATAGCATGGAGGACATGGGGACTTAGAGTGGAGAAGGGAGTTGGGGGAAATTGGAAGGGGAGGTGAACCATGAGAGACTATGGACTCTGAAAAACAATCTGAGGGTTTTGAAGGGACGGGGGGTGGGAGGTTGGGGTACCAGGTGGTGGGTATTATAGAGGGCACGGATTGCATGGAGCATGGGGTGTGGTGCAAAAATAATGAATACTGTTATGCTGGAAATAAAAAAAAAAAAAAGAATGGAAACTAGTGAATTAAGGATCTGTAATTCTAGAGTATATCATTAAGTTTTAAGTTACATTACAGTAACAAAGAAGTTAGATAAAAGAAATGTGTCTTTGGATTGGAATGTTAGTTGGGATCACAGAAGAAATTACTTTTGAGTTTAGAGGAGTGGCAGAGAGAAAGACCATGAGGTTAAATAGGGAAAAGTGAGTGTGACCAAGTGAGAGGGCAGTGAGATGATTAACATGATAATAGAAAGTAATGTATATCTTGGGGAATAGTAGGTTAACTGGAAAGAGTGGTTTCAGATTACAAAGAAGCTCAAATCCAGACACATAAATTTAAATTAGATTTAGAAGGCAGTAAGGAATAATAGCCAACCCAAGTTGTTTATGAAAGGTTTTTGTTACTCATTTCCAACACAATTTTATTTAAAAAATAGGTCTTATAGTGTTTAGGTACTATACTATCAAAGTTTGGTCTTCCCAGCATTCTGTAAGAAAGATTGATATCAGGGAAACTAACTGAAGGCCATTTAAGTAATGTAACCATGAAATAAAGACCTTGGTGAGGGTGTTGTTTAGAAATTTAGGGGAGGTTTCTGGAAATCATGTTGAAGGAACAAATACTAGACAAATCAGAGATGAATCAATTTAATTTAATTTTAGTTTAATTCCTTGGGCAAATGGTTGGATCAATGAAAGTTACAGAGAATTTAGAGGAAGAGGCAGGGAAAACTAATTAGATTTTGGAAATGTTGAGTTTTTGTTGAAAACACGACATGGAAATCAAAATATTCACTAGATTTCCGAAAAAAAGTTTTGAAGTTCAGGATATAAGGATAAAGGATATAAGTGGAGGGGCACAGGTAACTAGCTTTTCAAAAGCAAAATTGTTAGGGACATGGGGATAGGATAATGCATTGAGTTTTGGGGAAACCCACAATTTAGGATGTAGGAGAAGAAAGTGGAGTGATGCGCAGAGTTGACTTACAGAGTAGGAATGAGATTGTATGTATCATGGACACCAAGGGTTGAAGGGATTCCAAAAATGATGGGTCAAATAGTGCTGTCAAACACAACAGAAGCTTCTTGGCAGAGAAGTCTGAAAGAGGCCGCTGAACTTGAGCATTCTGTATTAAGGAAGTTTTTAGTGAATTTTGAAAGACAAATTTGTTGAGGTTGGAAACAATGTAATCAATTGAAGAACTGAAAAAAATTTTGAGACGCACCTGGGTGGCTCAGTCAGTTAAGTGTTTGCCTTAGGCTCAGGTCATGATCCCAGGGTCCTGGGATTGAGGCTCCCTGTTGAACAGGGAGAACACTTCTCCATCTCCCTATGCCTGCTGCTCCCCCTGCTTGTACTCTCTCTGTGTCAAAAAAATAAATAAAAAGTCTTTAAAAAACTAAAAAAAAAAAAAAAAAAAAACTTGAAGCCTCACTGAAAGGGACCATTCACTGTCTTCCTGATCACCCCCATTGCAGTAAAAGTAAAAGACATCAGGACCTGGATTCACACATGTCACACCAAATGAGCCAAAAGCAAGAACACTCCCCAGAAATAGGAACCACTGCCAGTGGACCCCACCAACTGTGGACTAAAACTAAGCTCAAAAGGGGTTCATAACTTGGTCACTTTTAACCCTGTTCCTACTCAGCAGTAACCAGGAAACACCTCATCACCCTAAAACAGCCCAATGGACCATAACAGTCCCTACTGTCTTCACTAATTTCCTTAAGGCCCCCACCAGAGCCTGGTTTGCTTACAGTTCAGGAAAAGTCAAGGAATTGACTAATCTCCAAAGAAAAGGGGGAAATGTTGGGGCAGATTCCACATTAAAACCTGTTAAATGCTTAGGGTCTGCCTAGGCCTCCTTAGCCAGAGTGACTCCATGTTGCCTTAGTAGCCATTTTATTGCCTAGGTAGCCATTTTGTAGTTTAATAAACGCCTCAACAGTTACTAGTATCGGTTCCAGGTAACCATTACTAAAACACACAAGTAGAAAACATCCAATCAGCCAAAGCCACATACATAAAAGTCTGTCGTTGCGCCCTATAAAACTAGCCTGTAAGACCAAGGGTGGTCACTCTCTTCAGAGGCGGTTCTGGATGGTCAGTCTGACTTCTAATGCTTGGCATAGAATAAAAATTTGCATAACTTTCACTTTGTCTCAGTCTTGTTCCTTTGATAACAGACCCAACAAAGAGAAATAGAGACAAGAATTGGCAAATCTTAAAAATCTGGAACAACTAACAGGAAAGTTCATAATGTGCAATGAATGATATATTAGAAAAGGACAATATCTAAAATCAATCACCCAAATTTTCATCTTAAAGCACCAAAAAAAAAAAAAAGAGTAAATCCAATGTAAGCAAAAGAAAGGAAATAAATTAGAGAAGATATCGATGAAACTGAGGACAAGAAATCAAGAGAGAAAATCACTGTAAACAAAAGCTGGTTTTTCAAAAAGATAAAATTGTTAAAACTCTATCCAGGCTAAGAAAAAAAGACACAAACTACTAATATTAGAAATTGGGGATATCACTACAGATCTCATTGACATTAAAAGAGTAATAGAAAAGAGTGCTGTGAACAACTCTGATGACAAATTTGATAATTTAGATTAAATGGACCAATTCCTTGAAATACATGATCTGCCAAAACTCACACAAGAATAGACAATGTGATTAGGCCTATGTATAGCCATTACAGAAATTGAATCAATAATTAATCATCTTCCAAGATAGAAAGCACTGGGCCCATATGAACTCACCAGTAAATTCTCCCAAACTTTTAAGGAGGAAATTAAAACCAATTTTTTAAAATATTTAAAATATCTTTCAGACATAGAAGCAGATGAAATACTAATTCATTTTTTAAAGCTTTAATACAAAAATCAAAGACCTCACAAGAGAAAAAAATCTATAGACTAATAGCTCTGATGAACATAGATGCAAAGGTCCTCAACAGAGTGTTAGTCAAATCCAACAATGTACAAAAAATTTATATTATCTTTGTTCTCAGATGATATGATCATCCATGCAGAAAATCCAAAAGATTTTTTTAAGAAAACCCACTGAAAACAATAATTATAGCAAGGTGGCAAGATACAAGGTTTACATACAAAAGTCCATCACTTTCCTATATATAAGCACTGAACGAGTGAAATTTGACATTAAAAAACTCATTTGTTATAAAAAAATAAAATACTTAGATAAGAACCTAAAACTATGTACAAGATCTATATGAGGAGCACTGAAAAACTCTGCTAAGTTAAATAAAAGAACCAATAAATGGAGAGATAGCCCATGTTTATGGATAGAAAGACTCAATATTGTCAAGATGTCAGTTCTTCCCAACTTGGTCTATAGATTCAGTGAAACCCACATCAAAATCCCAATGAGTTATTGGATATTGACAAAATAATTCTAAAGTTTATGTGGAGAGATAAAAGACCCAGAATAGCGAACACAGTATTAAAAGTAAAAAAGGGATGCCTGGGTGGCTAAGTGAGTTAAAGCCTCTACCTCTGGTTCAGGTCATGATCTCAGGGTCCTGGGATCGAGCCCCGCATCAGGCTCTCTGCTCAGTGGGGAGCCTACTTCCCCCCTCTCTCTGCCTGCTGCTCTGCCTACTTTTGATTTCTATCTGTCAAATAAATAAAATCTTTAAAAAAATAATAAAGTATAAAAACAAAGTTAGAGGACTAACACAACCTGAATTCAAGACTTCATATAAAGCTATAGTAATAAGATGAAAGAATAGACAGATTGATTAAACAGAATAGAAATCCTGGAAACAAGACTCATATAAGTATCATTCAATTGATCTTTGACAAAGGAGTAAAAGAAATACAGTAAAGTAAAGATAAACTTTTCAAAAATGGTGCCGGAACAACTGAATATTCACTTTGGCAAAGGAGTTCAATCTAGACATAAGTTTTACATCCCTCAAAAAATGAACTCAAAATGGATCACAGACCTAAACATAAAAATCAAAACTATGAAACTCTTAAATAACATTATACAACAAAATCTGGATAACCTTGTGTTTGGCAATGACTTTTTAAAGTACCAAAGGCACAAGCTATAAAAGAATCAATAAGCTGAACTACATTGAAATTAAAATCTTTTTCTCTGCAAAACACGAAGTCAAGAGAATTATAAGACAAGCCATAGATTGGGAGAAAATATTTGTAAGACACATATGTCAAAGACTATTATACAAAATATATGAAGAATTCTTAAAACTCAATGATAAGAAAAAATGTATCACTTTAACAGACACCTCACCAAAAAAGATATACAGATAACAAGTAAGTGTATGAAAAGATTCTTAACATTCAATGTCATCACAAAAATACAAAGTAAAACAACAGTGAAATACCACTGTGCACCAATTAGAATGGCCAAAATCTGGAACACTGGAAACACCAAATGTTAGTGAGGGCATGGAGTGACAGGGACTTTCATTCACTCCTAATGGGAATGCAAAATGGTACAACCACTTTGGAAGATAATCTGTTGGTTTCTTATGAAACATACTCTTACTGTACAGTCCAGTAATCACACTCCTAGTTGTTTACCATGAGTTGAAAAGAGATGTCCACACAATAACTTGCACAAAGATGTTTATAGCAGCCTTATTCATCATTACCAAAACTTGGAAACAACCAAGATGTAGTTCACTAAATGAAGGTGTAAACAAACTGTGGTGTATCCAGACAATGGAATATTATTCAATGTTTTTAAAAAACTGTAAACCCTTAAAAAGCATGGATGAAATAAGTGCATATTACTAAGTGAAAGAAAGCAAATTTATCCAAACACATAAAATATACAACACCCAGAGCAAACCATAATGTAAATTATAGATTTGGGGTGATAATGATGTGTCAATGTAGTTTCATCAATTATAACAAATGTACCACTGGTGAGTGACATTGATAATGGGAGAAGCTATGCATGTATAGGGATAGGTAGTATATAGGATATTTCTGTACCTCCTACTCAGTTTCACTGTAAACTAAAACAGCTCAAAAAATAAACACTAAAAAAAAAAAAATGTGAGCACCTTTATCCCCCAAATCCTATACTTCAGTGTGTAAAATTAGAGACATTCATGAATCATTTCTTTGCATTGGACACTGAAACACTATACACTTATTGGTCATGATTTGATCATATTTCTGATTTTCACTGTTTCCTTCAAAAGTGAATTAAGAGAAAAATACTATTGACCACTAACCAAAATAAAGTAGATAAACTTTGAAGTACTTGCCTTTTTCCCTTTTTCTTTTTTTTCCCCCTTGAGGAATGACTGACATGCAACATTACATTGTTTCAGTTGTACAAAATAATGATTCAAAATCTGTATATAACATGAAATCACCACAATAACTCCAGTTAACCTCTATCACCATACATAGTTAAGGAATTTTTTTTATCATGAGCTTGCTTTTTTGTTTTGTGTTGACTTGTTTTTTATGATTCCATATACAAGGGAAAATATACAATGTTTGTCTCTCTGTATCTGACTTAGTTTAGCATAATGTCCTTGAGGACCATCCATATAGTCATAAATGGCAAGATCCTTCCATGCATGTACACACACACACACACACACACACACACACACACACACACATTTTCTTTATTCATCCAGAAATAAAACACTTGAGTTGTTTCCATATCTTGTTAATTATAAATAATGCTGCAATGAACATAGGGAGGCATATATCTTTTAAAGTTAGAGTTTATTTTCTTTGGGTAAGTACCCAGAAGTGGAATTGCTGGGTCATATGGTAGTGCACATAAATAATGTTGCAATGAACATAAGGAGGCATATATCTTTTAAAGTTAGAGTTTATTTTCTTTGGGTAAGTACCCAGAAGTGGAATTGCTGGGTCATATGGTAGTTTTATTTTTAACTTTTTGGGGAAAGTTTATATTGGTTTCCATAGTCATTGCCCCAATTTACATTCCCACAAGCAGAGCACCAGTGTTCCCTTGCTTCATATCCACACTCTCACTTACTATTCCTTGCCTTTTGGTAAAAGTCTCTCTCACAGGTGTCATATACCTGCTGGTCATCTCTATGTCTTTCCAAAACAAATGTCTATTAATATCTTCAGCCCATTTTTAAATCAAATTGTTTAATTTTTTGCTATTGAGTTGTATAATTCTTTGGATATCAACCTCTATCAGATATATGATTTGCAAATATCTTCTCTCATTTAGAAGGTTATCTTTTCATTTTATGGGTAGTTTCCTTGGCTGTACAAAGCTTTTCAGCTTAATAGAGTTCTAGTATTTATTTTGGTTTTTATTGCCTTTGCTTTTGGTGTCAAACACAAGAAAATTAAACCAAGACCAATTTCAAGGTGTTTAGTGACTATGGTGTCTTTCAGGAAGTTTATAGTTTTGAAACTAATGTTCAAGTCTTGTGTGTTCCATCTGTACCGAGTTTGCTGAGGTTTTTTTAATCATAAACTGATACTAAATGTTTTAAGTGCTTTTTCTGAATCAGTTGAAATGAGCATATTATTTTTATCCTTCATTTTGTTAATGTGATGTATTTCATTGTTTGGTTTATGGATGTTGAACCAACCTTGTGTACTGGAAAAACCCCACATGATCATAGCATATGATCATTTTAATGTGTTTTTAAATTTAGTTTGCCAATATTTTGTTGATGATTTCTGCATCTATGTTCAGAGATAACCTTAATTTTATTTTTATTTATTATTTATTTATTTTTAGTATCATTATCTAGTTTTGGTATAGGGTGATGCTGGCCTTGTATAATGAGTTGGGAAGTGTTTTATCTATTTTTGGAATATTTTGAGAAGAACTGGTATTCTTCTTTGAACATTTTTACTAGGGAAACCGTTTGGTCATGGCCTTTGTTGAGAGGTTTTCGATTATTTACTCAATCTTACTACTAATTGGTCTATTCAGATTTTCTGTTTCTGCATGATTCAGTCTTAGAAGTTTATATGATACTAGAAATTTATCAATTTTTTGTACACTGTCCAATTTGTTGATGTATAATTGTTCCTAGTAGTCTCTTATCCTTTGTATTTCTGTGGTATAACTCACTTATAATGTCTCTTCTTTTATAAAATTTTATTTGAGTTCTCTTTCCTTTTTTTTCCTGGTGACTCAAGCTAAAGGTTTATCAATTTTATCTTTTCAAAGAATTAGTTCTTAATTTCATTGATCTTTTGAATTTTTTTTTTTTAGTCTTTCATTTATTTCTGCTCTGATTTATATTATTTCCTTCCTCGTACTAACTTTGGACTTTGTTATTTTTTTGCCCTTTAATCCTTTGAGGTATAAAGTTAGATTTTCTAATACAGATTTGTCTTGTTTCTTGAGGTAAGCATTTACTGTTATGAATTTTCCTCTTAGACTGCTTTTTCTGAATTCCACAAGTCTTAGTATGTTGTATTTGCATTTTCATTTTTCTTAAGATATTTTTTAGCTTTTGATTTCTTCATTGACATGTTTGTGCTGTAGCTTATTGTTTAATCTTTACAATGCTGGAGAATGTTCCATGAACACTTGAAAAGAATATATTTCTTTTCAAGATAATGTTCTATATATGTCTGGTAAGCCCATCTGGTCTAATGTGTCTTTTAAGGCCAACTTTTTCTTACTGATTTTTCTGTCTGGATGATCTATTCTTTGACATAAGTAGGCCATTAAAATTCCCTACTATTATTGTATTACTGTCTGCTTTTCCCTTTGGATCCATTAATATTTATATATTTAGGTTCTCCTATGTTGTGTGCATAAATATTTATAAATGTTATATCCTTTTGTTGTATTGACCCCTTTTCATTATGTAAACCTCTTTGTCTCTTATTATAATCTTTGTTTTAAAGTCCATTTTGTCAGTATAAGTATTGTTACCCCAGCTTTCTTTTGATTTCTTTCATATGAAATATCTTTTTCCATCCTTTGACTTTCAGCCTATGTGTGTCACTATATCTGGAGATTCTTATAGGAAGTCTGTAGGTGGATCTTGTTTTGTTTGTTTTTTCTTGTTTTGGGGTTTGTTGTTGTTTTGTTTTTTATTCATTTAGCCACTTTGTCTTTTGATTAGAGAATTTAGTTCATTTATATTTAAAGTAATTACTGATTGGTATGTTCTTACTGCCATTTATTAATTTTGTTGTTTTATAGTTCCTCTGTTCCTTTTTTGCTCTCTGCCCTTACCTTGTGGTTTTGAGGATTTCTTTAGTGGTAAGCTTAGGTTCCTTTATCTATTGTGTATCTACTATAGGTTTTTGCTATACAGTTACCATGAGGCTTACATATAACAACTTATATTTATCACTGTCTATTTTAAGTTGATGACAACTGACCTTGAATGCACTCTAAAGTTCTACCTTTTTCTCTCTTCCTCATATTTTGTTTTTTGATGTCACATTTTTTTATCTTGTGTATACCCCTTAACCAATTTTTGTAGTGACAGTTATTTATACTGTTTGTATCTAACCTTCATATTAACTTCATGTCTTAAATCCACTTAAAAATATTTAATCCACTACTCTTACCCTTTCCAGTGAGATTTACTCTTTCATATTTTTTGTTACTAATTAGCACATTTTCTTTTCAACTTAAAAAGACTCTTTAACCCATTCTTATAAAGTCAATATAGTGGTAATGAAGTCCTCTAACTCTTGTTTATCTAGAAAACGCTGTCTTTCCTTCAGTTCTGAATGATAACTTTGCCAGGAAAAACATTCTTGGTTGGAAGATTTTTCTTTCAGTACATTGAATATATCATGCCATTGTCTTCCTGCCTGCAAAGTTTCTCCTGCAAAATTTGCTTGAGCCTTACAGGTTTTGCCTGGTATGTAAAGTTGTTTTTCTCCTGAAGCTTTTCAGATTCTCTCTTTGCCTTTAACTTTTTTTAATTAACATATAATGCATTATTTGCCCCAGTGGTACAGGTCTGTGCATCATCAGGCTTACACATTTCACAGCACTCACCATAGCACATAACCTCCCCAATGTCCATAACCCAGCCACCCTATCCCTACATTTAATTATATGTTTTGGTGTCAATCTCTTTGGATCATGCTATTTGAAACTCTCTGGCTTTCTGGTCTGGATGTCTTTTTCCTTTCTCAAGTTTGGGAAGACTTCAGGATTATTTCTTTAAATAATTTTTCTGTCCCACATTTTTCTCCTTTTTGGGGGTCTTTTATTTTGAATATTAGTAGCTTGATGTTGTTCCATAAACTCCTTAGGCTATCTTCAGATTTGTTTGTTTGTTTTTTCATTCTCTGATTGGATAAGTTCCTCTGCTGCCCTGTTTGAGTTCACTGATCCTTTCTTCTGCTTCATCTAGTCTGCTGTTGAACCATTCTAGTGTTTTTTGTTTTTGTTTTTGTTTTAGTTATTGCATTTTTCAGTTCTGTGACTTCTGTTTGGTACTTTCTTATACCTTCTCTTTGTTGGGGTTCTAGTTGTGTTTATCCATTTTTCTCCTGGGCTCAGTGAGCATCTCTTTGACCATGACTTTGTATCTTTATCAAGTAATTACTTATCTCTATTTGATTTTTTTTTCTGAGGTTTTATCTTGTTCTTTTATTTCAAGCATATGTCTCTGTCTCTTCATTTTGCTTGACTCTCTGTTGAGGAAAATAGAGCCACCTCTCCCAGTCTGGAAAGGTTGGCCTGTGTAGCAGATCAAATCTTACTCAACCCTGCCTTAGCTCTTGGTTTTCTCTCAAACATTGCGATTGTCCCTGCACCTATATTATTTTTAATGATCCCAGTAGCTGAAGGTGTGCTAAGACTATGTGGTGTCCCAAAGAGAAGGATCTCAGTCACTACCTAGAGTTAGGTAGATTGGGATCCAGACACTTATGCAGCAGCTATGCACCTAGAGTTAGGCAGATTAGAATCCAGGCACAGGTAGAGCAGCTTTCAAAGAATGCAATAATATGCTGCAAACATAAGTCCCACTGACCACCATAGCCAGGTGATCTGAGGGTATCTCAGGTGGCAGTCACAAAAATTGGGGCTGCATACTAGTATATAAATTCTTTTCTTGGAGATAATAATGAGCTATAGTGAGGTAGAGAGAGAAAACAAATACGACATTCTTGGCTTATGTTCTCTCAGACTGCCTCTGTAGCCACTAGATGTGTGCCACGCATGAAGCCTGAACCTTAAGCCAAAAACTACAGGGTTATCTCCTTTACAGAAAACTGGAGGGTGTTTCAGTTTGCCTGGGGAAGGTAGCCCACCAAGAATCTCTCTAATTCTTACAGTACTGTGGGAATGCAAGTCTATTGGCCAGTAGTGCCACATAATAAAGGGTTATCCCTTGAGCAGTGGCTGTAAAAAAAACAGGGCACCAAATGTAAAAACTGGAAGTACTAGACACGTTTAAGAGCTCTTCTCCAAGAAATGCTGGCAGTCTAGATAAAAGGAAAATGTGAAGATAGCATCAGCCCTCCAAGGTTCAGGATAGGTTTAAATGCAGCCCTTATATGTATACTTAATGAAGAGGCCTGACAATCAGACTGAATCTATGTTGATAAGCTAATAGGCCTCTTTCATAGAAAGATCTAGTTCTTGGATCTGTTGCCTCTTGCTGTACCCTGGAGGGGTAGCTGTTAAGAACCCTTTCTCCATTGGTTATAGTCTTATGGGAACCCCTGAGCATAAGTCCCATTGGCCTCCAAAGCCAAATGATGGAAAGGTGTCCCCCAGTAGCAGTTGAAAATACCAGGGCAACAGACAAGGGTATAAGATCCTTTCTTTATGATATCAGCTGAAGTGAGGCAGAGGGAAAGCATAGTAATTGTGTTTACCAGCCTCAGTTTCCTAAAAATATCTCTCTAGGTCCCATAAATGTGCCAAACCAGAAGTCTGCTCCTCAGGCCATAGCTCCTGGTCAAGCAAATAAGCCTCTCTCTCAGAATGATTAGGGATGTGTTTCAGCCTGCTATTTGTGCAGTGCCTGGGGGTAGTAGATGGTAAACCATCTTTTTAACTGTTATACTCCCACGGCACCCAGGAATACAAACCGACAGGCCTTCAGAGCCAGGCAATCAAGAGATGTCCCCTGGGTTGCTGCTGCAAAAGCTGGGTCACCAGATGTAAGACCAGAGCACCAGACATGTGTGGAAGCTACCCTTCAGAAGATACTGGCACCTTGGAGTGTAGCAGAGGGAACACATAAAAATGGTGCCCACTGACTAGAACAAGGAAAGGGGGTGAGCAAAGATAGTATCCTCCAAAAAAAAAAAAAAAAAAGAAAAGAAAAGAATTTTAAAAAGAGGTAGTTCTGCAGGCTTTAACAAAGCAAAGAGAGAAGAAAAAATGACACCCACCAGCCGGTGTCCCCAGAGTGTAACCTAGGAGGACACTACCGCTTAGAATGAAGTTTTAGAATTTGCAAATGAGTCTTTTTCACATCAAGTCTGGGTGCTTTGCAAAAGGTGCTTCTGCACTGGGCCCTGAGGCAGGTGAGTCTGCATGCACCCTTTTGCTGCATACCACAGCACAATGGATCTTGTTGGCATGAGCCTTGTTAATCTTCAAAATTAGATGTTTGGGGGGCTTACCTCTCAGATGCCAATCTTAACAGTTGGGGTTCTTGATATGATATGCCTGATGAACTCTTTGTTTCTCAGGGACAAGTGTTAGGTTTTGGTTTTCTTCCTGAGTGTGAGTCACTGTGCTGGGGTGGGGCTTATTGTGACATAGGCTCTCAGCTTTTCCTACCTACTTTAATGTACTTTCCCTTTCATTTACATGACGTGAAGGGATCACTCTGCCAGTTTTTAGGTTCTTTTCAAAGGAAGTTGTTCCACGGTATAGCAGTTGATTTGGTGTGTCCATGGAAGGAGGTGAGTTCAGGATCTTCCAGGGTCACTATCTGGACCTGTGACCAGAATTTACTTGTTAAACTTTTCCCTGATACAGTGGGTTTCCCATGACTACTGATATCACCATATCCTTTCCAGGCTCTAACATGGATCACAAAATAATTAACTTAGAAAATCTCAACTGCGAGAGGAGTTTTTATTGACAAGGAGCAGAAGGCATCAGGACCTTCTTCCTCATATGTACAAGAAAGCACCTTTATTTTGCATCCCAACAGTACCAAGTACCTGCATCTGCTGATGTATACGTTGATTTCTTTTTATTTTTTTATTTTTTTATATATATTTTTTTAATTTTTCTTTTTAAGATTTTATTTATTTATTTGACAGACAGATATCACAGTAGGCAGAAAGGCAGTCAGAGAGAGGAGGAAGCAGGCTCTCTGCTGAGCAGAGAGCCCGATGTGGGGCTAGATTCCAGGTCCCTGGGATCATGACCTGAGCCAAAGGCAGAGGCTTTAACCCACTTAGCCACCCAGGCGCCCCCTATACGTGGATTTCTAGACTGCATGTCATTGACATTTTTCAGTCTCTCTAACTCTGTCGTTTGATAAAGGGATTTTACACACTGCTTTTCTGCTTTCTCTGCAAGCATAGAAGTTAGCATTAATTTTGTGGCACTTTAAAATTATCTCAGAAATGGTATCCTTTGTGTCTGATTTTTGTCATGGTAAATGTAGCTATGGCTACGTGGAAATTTTGGGCTCATCGCTATTTTAGCAACAAAATTTATATATTTCATACTGCAAGTCAATTGTTTTGGACCAGAGAACCCATTCTCCTTTGGTACATGATTATGCAAATTTTCCAAGGCTTTATCCCTCTATTTCAGAAAAGGTTTATGACACCACTCAAGAACAAAAAACAAATGAACTACTGCTGCAACAATATCCCATTTTTAGTTATTTATTATGCATCACATTCACATTTTATTATGCATCCTATTCACATTTTTTTCTTGGGCAAAACAACATTTGCAGATTTGCTTGCTTCATCCATAAATATTCCTACTCAATATTAATATTGAAATGTTTGCTACTTATGTTTAGAAGTTATTAATTATAGAGTTTACTGTTTTTACCATTACTTTTACATGTTAATAAACAGCTTTTGAGCCACCAAATCACTTTTGTCCATAAGAGCTATCACAAAAACAGTAGTAACAATGTATTTCTAAATATAATGAATGAAACTGATTCCATTACATGAAAATAATAAGAAAGACAAAATAATCACTATAGTCTTTACAGTAGATGAGCGTATTTAAAATTAAATGATTAAGGGACGCCTGGGTGGCTCAGTTGGTTAAGCAGCTGCCTTCGGCTCAGGTCATGATCCCAGCGTCCTGGAATCGAGTCCCACATCAGGCTCCTTGCTCGGCGGGGAGCCTGCTTCTCCCTCTGCCTCTGCCTGCCATTCTGTCTGCCTGTGCTCGCTCTCTCCCCTCTCTCTCTCTGATAAATAAATAAAATCTTTAAAAAAAAATTAAATTAAATTAAATTAAATGATTAAGATAGTTACCAGATTTGGGGGGAAAAATCTCAATTCTCATCTCTCAAAAATAGGCAGTATATGTGAATAAAACTATATAATCACACTTTGCTATAAAACTACCATATTTCCTGTCAATTTTTAGATAAATAAATCACAACCAGGGACCCCAGCAGTATCCAGACCAAACTTTGATCAATACAGTGTGAAAAAGAACAGAGGAATGGAATGATTAAAACAACCAAACAACTTTAAAATGTCTATAAAATGAAATCTCCACTGTCAAATCTATGAAAGTGGTTAGTAGTAACAGTAACATCACCAAAGAATTTTTGTAATTCAAAAATTTGCATTCATCGAAGAAACACAAACTCGGACTTCATTTTGTGCTGGACAGAGGGACTTAAGGTAAATGATTAGCACTGTGACCTAATAACACATCTAGCACAGAAATTAATGTTTTGATTACATATTCTTCAGTGGAAATTATAGTTTGGAAGTTGGGTCTTATTTTAAAACCAAACCAAGTAGAGATCATTTAGTGCTGATGATTATAAGACTTCAACTCTTCAGAACTTTAAAAGACACTTGGAAATCAGCTAATAAAAACTCTCCACTACTGTTACATATCTGTGTTTCTCTGCTTTACCTCACAAGTAGTAAGAAAATACCTCCTGAGTCAGCCTAGTGCAGTTTTGGACAAGTCTAGTATTTAGGAAATAAAAGTATATATCCAAGTTATCCAATATAAATGTATTTCTTTATATAAAGATAAGCATCACTCTCCACTTCTAGTATCGTCTTACTGACCACATGTTGATCCTCTAAGTGTAATACAGAGTACATCTGTTCTAGGTTCTTTTTTTATTTTATTTTATTTTATTTTATTTGTTTTGACAGAGAGAGATCACAAGTAGTCAGAGAGACAGGCAGAGAGAGAGAGAGAAGGGAAGCAGGCTCCCCACTGAGCAGAGAGCCAGATGTGGCACCCAATCCCAGGACCCTGAGACCATGACCTGAGCTGAAGGCAGAGGCTTTAACCCACTGAGCACCCAGGTGCAATACAGAATTCATCTGTTCTAGGTTCTGTGTAATAGCACTTGAGATGTTTAAAAGCCATTATATCTGCCTTTAATCTTTCCATCTACAGGCTACAGTTTCCAAAGCTTCCTCATCTAGTCCCTGCCTTTCAAACACACCCTACTCTGTCAGTATCCCACTTAAACCATGGTATCAGAAATGAACATCCGATCTAGGTGTGGCCTTAACATGCTTAGTAAAGTGGGAACATCATTTGCCTTTTTCTGGACAAGTATCTTTTTCATTAGTGTGTTTATTAATGTGCTCCCATTGGTTTAGGGCAGATACATCCTATTAGTGACTCTAGTTGAGTTTTCCACTAACTATAACCTTTTTCATACATATGACTACTAAGCCCCATTTCCATCGTAGATTTGTACAGTGCTGGTTTTGGATGTACATGCATTTCCTGCTGCATGAGTATGGGAGAGTACAAATTTCCTTTTTAAGTATAATTCTAATAACTTTACCCATCATTCCATTCTTGCAGTATCATTGAAGATCGTGATTCTGGCACTGGCTAATGCATTCCCAAATTCATGTCTTCTGAAAACTTATACTATAAAATTCACTAATAAAAGAAATGAAAAAATATGCCACAATTCATGTTGTATACAAATATAGATATGATTGTACTTAAGAAATGTCTATGAAAAACTAGTTTGTCAGCACTTTTACAGAGCATCTATTCAGTGACCTGAAAGGGGTCATGAGAGATGCTGACAGAGTCATGAAATCCAGCTACTCTGAGTCTACTACATTTCCTGATCCAGTGTCCTTATAACACTTGTGAAAACATTCTAGAATAACACAGTTCTTCACTAAACCAAAGAAGGAGCTCAAGTAAGATTTGAGAGTATCTTAAAATTATACTATAGATGATAAATTTGTCTCATTAAAATAAAACAAAGACAAGATGGTGTATTTAGAAATCAACTTGAATTAACTGAGCCTGTGACTTAGCTAGCAAGCCATGCCCATAGTTAACTTATGACAGCTGGCGTTTCCTTTACTTAAAAGATATAACTGGCCTGAATTTGGAGTTTTTATGAAGCAAGGTAGGAGTCTCTAAATTCTGAAATGATGCTTTGTGTTACACAGGCATGGGAGAGGCATTCAAAGTACATCTTTCTAGAATTATTTTTTTTAAAGATTTTTATTTATTTGACAGACAGACCACAAATAGGCAGAGAAGCAGGCAGAAAGAGAGAGGAGGAGGAGGCAGGCTCCCTGCTGAGCAGAGAGCCCGATGTGAGGCTCCATCCCAGGACCCTGGGATCATGACCTGAGCCGAAGGCAGAGGCTTTAACCACTGAGCCACCCAGGCGCCCCTCTTTCTAGAATTAAAAGAGTGTGTCCCATCTTTTGAATGTCACTAATCCATATCACCCAGGCTGACCTTCTGTTTGTTCCAGCAGCCCCTACTTTTTAACATAGAAGCCTTGGCATGGGTTTCTACAGTTTCAGATAATGTTTAGCTATTGAGCATGATCTTCAGTAGAGAGGAAAGACGTCAGAGAGGGACTGGCCCATGCCTCCCCCCAGTCACCCTAGCCTTCAGCACGAAAGATACACAGCAAGAGAGCTTTAAGGAGCCCCCAGAAATCACAAGCTCAACTGAAAAATAGGGACATGAGTGAGGGAAGCAGGCAGGTTAGGAAACTAGAGAAAGAACTCCATCAAAACAGAATAACAATTATGAAGTTCCAGCAACTAGTGCCATACAGGATCACAGGCTTAGAATACTGAGTCTTCTGATTATTTTCAAGAGAAGCCAAAAATCTGAATTTTTGAGTACATGGTACCATTGAGAACCTAAACAGCCAGATGTAGCACCAGAGGAAGGAAGGAGGCAGCTAGGTGCTGAGGATTTGCCCGAAGCTCTGGGATACAGGAAGAAGTGAGAAGAAAGTAGTTTCCCATGCTGTTGACCTGTCTATTTACCACAGCTCTCAAGGGTAGGTAGGAGAAGGCAGAAAATTTTGACCAATACCACAAAGTGTGTGATTGTTTGAAGTATTGCCATATTACGTACCTTGTACAAAAAGGAATTAAAATGCTAGAAAGAGACATGAACCAATGGAAAATAGTTTTCATTTCTATTCCCTTAACTCAGTGATGGAGAAGGCCTTTAAGATGCAAGGCTTTCTTGCCTCCATGGTTAGGAAAGACAGCAAGTGAAGAAATGTACATGGTGTGCTTTCTACTTCAGAGGCTAAAGTGTGGCTACATCATCACTGGAGACCTCAAACAGACCACCACTCAGCCCTTTACCCCCAAGAATTTAGGTTTTAAAATGAGCTTCAGGATTCAATACCCTAATGCTTTGTATTAAAGACTTCTTTTTAGGGGGGATAGAAATTAATATGATTTTATAATTTAAGATAATTTTTTAAAATTATATCATTCAACCAAAAATTTGTGTTAGATCCTAAAGTAGACTGGGTGGGTATAATTAGTGTCTTAATTTGGGTTCCCCCAAAAGCAGATGCTAAAACAGGGTTTATATATGAGCAGTTTATCTGGCTGAGGGATGGGGGAGTGAAAGAAGCAGCTGACTGAAAAAGCAAGACAACTACTACTGTGGGAGTGGCTGGGACTTAGTCCCCTGGAAAGACTGTGAAATATGCACCATAGGTCTAATTGCCTAAGGGGTGAGGGAGCTGAGGTATTTGCACACCAACTAAGTATTTTTGGTAGAGGGGTGCTGGTGAATATGGGGTGGTGCTAATTTCTTGCATGAGCAAACTGACTTTCCTCAGCTTAAAAAAATTTTTAGGGATTGAGATCAGCTGGTGTAACTTGAAGTCCTCTGAAGTATGGATGGGACGTCCACCAGTACTGTTCCACTCAAATGTCAGAGTCCTACCCTACCATAGTTTGTAGTTTAGTGGAGATAATTAGAAATAAATATAGCACAATGTGAATAATGATACATGTGCACATGTATTTGGAATTTAAATTTTCTGAGAGTCTCTTGAAGTATTAATATTCTGTATTCATTTCAAAATTATCAAGCTTAAATTATAGTTAGTATTATCTATTCATCAAGCAATTTAGTTGGTTCTAGACTTCTCCTCCAAAATATTTAATTCATAGAGTATTTTTCTTTCTTCCCATTATCTTTTTATTTCTCACCCATTTCTAATTATATCACTTAGCTGTATTTTATGTGTCATGTTGAGACACCATAAAACCTATCCTGAAACAGATTGCACAAATGAGCAAATGAGGAGAACAGTAAAAGAAAGGGAAAAGAGAGAATAGTAAGATTAAAACATGTCTTTTTATTGGATACAATGGCCCTTCAAAGAAGCAAAATTGATTCAATAAAATCTGCCTTTTCTTTCCACTTACATGTGATTTCCTGAATTAGTAAGGAGTTTTTTCAGGGAAATGTTTGTTTTTCCCTTAGAGAGTTCCTCTTAAATAAGAGAAGAGTAGATGGTCTTGCTTGAGTTGCTAATGAAAAAGTTCATACACGTAGAAAGAACTTAGGAAACTTTATAAAGCTGATCGAAAGAACAAGGTCCTAGGTAATTTATCTAAAATCCTCTGGTTAGAAGTATTATGTAAGAAGAAAAATACTGTGAGGAGTGTTAAAAAAATGGCTTCATGAACCCAGATGGCACAATGACTGAAGTAATAACAAACAAACTTGGATGAAGAACTATATCTCATCCAGAACTATTTGGATATACAAGGAGATCTGAGAGAATTTCTAAATGGATATGAGGTTTCTTTCTGGAGAAAATGTGCACAGCTGATTCAAAACATGTGATTATTTGTCAACAATGGTGTATCTTTCCACCACTGTTTATGAAGCTGGTGGCTAAGGCAGACAATAGTGTTTAAAACAGAGGCAGAACTTTAGAGTGAAGAGAGCATACTACTTCAGTTCAAAGACTTAGGTACTGATGAATCATTGAACATTACGTATGAAACTAATGATGTATTATATATTTTCTAATGGAATTTAAATTTAAAAATTAAAAAAAGATGTTTTCTACACACACATACACACAACTTTGGTTCAAATTCTAGCACTACCACTTAGTAGTAGCTGGGTGGTTGTGGGTAAGTCATTTATTTCCCAGCCTTATTTCCCAATCCTTAAAATGGGTTAGTAATAATACTACTACCTGTGATTAATACAGGAATAATACAGAATGTCTACAATAATCAAATAAAATAAAGGGTACAAAGATAATACAAATAGTGGTTGTTAGTGTATTTCTTCACTGTCAAATTAACCAATAAGGTATTTTGTTTAAGGTCCTGATATGGTTTTTATCAGAGAATGTGGGATCTTGTATTATAACTTACCTTTTATACTGTCCCTACCTCAAGTCTATCCTTGTTGAAATTATTCAGTTTTAATAAATGGATTCAGAAATAATGGTCTTTCTCACCACTTTAATATCTTGTTTTCTAATATTTTGAAATTAGTAGAGTATTGACATCTGAAATGCTTCTGATGTGGGAAGAGGTATTTCTTTGGCATTGCCTTATAAAGACCCAAAGCCTCTGTGATTACATGTGTTTATATATGTCAGATAATACATCACTGATTTTATGTAGGTCTCTATTCAAAAGCAATCTATCTGGTTAATATTTCTCAGGTCACACTACCACCACGACTTCTCCAGAGCCAAACTTCTTTATTTTGAATTCATCATATATTTTGTAAGTCCCAGTAACCAGGGTTTTGTGCTTGAGCTCATGGGCTTCGATCTCAACTTTGTAAAACACGTCAATAGACCTCTATGTTTGGCTTGTAGTCCTCGTACAATTTGAGTCAATTATAAAGATTTATTGACTACTTTACTTTGAAAATACTAATGTGGAACCAGAAAAACAAAATTTCCACACAATGCTGATTATACAAAATAAGATAGAAAGAGGGAGAGGAAAGCTCCAAACCTGTTTATTCATCATTGGCTAATAAAAATTTAATAATGGGTTTGCTGAAATGAACCCAATCATCAGGAGCCGGATCAACTCTGTTGTTGATACACTGTCAAGGCAGCCAGTTCTGCTGAGTTGTCTGTTATCTTTGGCATCAGGTGAGGTGTTCTTATATTGGTATACTGGATGTAAGAAGCTGGAAATAGCAAACAAATCAATTGGATAATTGCATCAAAATAAATCATGGTCTTCAAACATCTAATTAGATTGTAAGAACCCATTAACCAAAAAAAGTCTCAATTGATATGTAAAGAAAATACTTGTGTCAATAGCAGCTAGCTCACTCTATCCACAGAAGTGCCATTACAAACTACAGCCATAGTTATTAAAGACCAAGAAATGTCCTTTTTATGCCCATATATGATTAGAGTGTTATTCTAAAAATTGATGAGTATAAGGCACTTTCCAAACTCCAGTGGGGAGAAAAGAAATCATAGGGATTGTATTTCTTAAGAGCTTGATAGACACAACAATGTCACAGATGTCTTAAATGTTAAAAGTGTACATTCTTTACCAAAAACTTCTTAGAAAGAGACAAAGTCTCTTATTTTATTTTTTTCAATTTTTATTTATTTTTTATTTATTTTCAGTGTTCCAGAATTCATTGTTTATGCACCACACCCAGTGCTCCATGCAATACGTGCCCTCCACAATACCCACTACCAGGCTCAACAAACCTCCCACCCCCGTCCCCTCCAAAACCTTCAGTTACTTCCTCAGAGTCCAAAGTCTCTCATGTAAAGTCTCTTCTGATTATTAACTGTTCAAAATGTTTATGGATAAAGGCAGAGGAATGAATGAATATCTGAATGAGTTAAGTAAATTTTAAATATAATAATTAGATTCTAATGTTTTTCTTTTTTTACCAGTAGAATCACTGGAATGTACAAGTAATTGAGTATAAGTTGAAAAATTTCAGCAAAAGCAATACATTTCAGAGGAGCATTCTTTCTGTACCAATGCTAAGAAGAGAATGATCTAAGTGTGGAATGTCCTAATTACTGAGTTTGGATGTAATGTTTGGCATACAAATCTCCATTCTTATCTAAGACCCCAATGTTTGGATCAAGATGTAACTTCTTAGAAATATCCTAGGCAAGAATGTCTATCAGCAATGCCTCCCAGTGTATAGCCATATACTTCAGTTGAAAATGGGATGTCTTTCCTCTCAGTGTACCTCAAAGCTCAGTCCTGTCTTCTTTTTTTCATTATATTTTATTTCTTTTCAGTATTTCAGCATTCATTGTTTATGCACCACACCCAGTGCTCCATGCAATATGTGCCCTCCTTAATACCCACCACCAGGCTCACCCAACCCCTACCTCCCTCCCCTCTAAAAACCCTCTGTTTGTTTCTCAGAGTCCACAGTCTCTCATGGTTATTTCCCCCTCCAATTTCCCCCAACTCACTTCTCCTCTCCATCTCCCAATGTCTCCATGTTATTCCTTATGCTCCACAAGAAGGGAAACCATATGATAATTGACTCTCTCTGTTTGACTTATTTCACTCAACATAATCTCTTCCAGCCCCATTCATGTTGATACAAAAGTTGGGTATTCATCCTTTCTGATGGAGGCATAATACTCCATTGTATATATGGACCATATCTTATTTATCCATTCGTCCTTTGAAAGGCATCTTGGTTCTTTCCACAGTTTGGCAACTGTGGCCATTGCTGCTATGAACATTAGGGTACAGGTGGCCCTTCTTTTTATGACATCAGCATCTTTGGGGTAAATACCCAGTAGTGCAATTGAAGGGTCATAGGGAAGTTCTATTTTTAATTTCTTAAGGAATCTCCACATTGTTTTCCAAAGTGGATGCACCATCCTGCATTCCCACCAACATCCTGTCCTACACATGTTGTTTACTGACTTGTTAATTTTGGCCATTCTAACTGGTGTAAGGTGGTATCTCAATGTAGTTTTGATTTGAGTCTCCCTGATAGCTAATGATGATGAACATTTTTTCATGTGTCTCAGTCCAGTCTTGATTCTTAAACCCAAAGATCAATTTAGAGACAAATCTAACAAAGATGCTTTGGCCTCAATCACCTACTTTACCTTTCTACCACTTGAATTCCCTAGAAAATAGTTCATAACCACAGTATTTCCCAGTCCTACTCAAAAAACAAAAGGACCCATGGAACACATGGACCTTACATTTGGCTTCAGACATTCACATCTAGTCTGCCAAATCTGTCATTTTCAGTGAGTATTGAATATTCAGATTTTCCCCTTTTTTCATTTTATTTTTAAACCAGGCATCTGTCTAGGTCCAGTTATTAAATAAAAGAGAACCTGCCCACATTTGCCAACCTAGATGGAGAAGTCCTAATTTTCTTTAAAGAGGCAGTATATCTTGGCTCCTTGAAATATTGGAAACCAAGATGTAAGAAAAAAAGGGTGGGGCTAAGAATGTTTTAGAAAAGTAAGAACATATCTTCATTTCCCTGTTTCTCTTGAATCTCGAGTTTACATTCATCTTCCTTAAAGTATATGTTTGCTTAGTTTCTTTAATTTCCAATTCCACATACCAAAACTGCTACTTCTACGACAATTGAGACATATTTTCTTGCTGGAAATTGTTTTCCTACAACATATCAATAGCTAATATTAAGGACTTACCATTTGCTGCACTGCACAACATTCTTTTTTTTTCAAGTTTTGAGATGTAATTGACATTTAACATTATATAAGTTTGAGATGTACAACAGGATGGTTTGGTATGTGTATGTATTATGAAATAATTAGTACCACAAGGTTATTTAATACATCAATCACATCTGATAGTTACTGTGTATGTGTGGTGAGAACTTTTAAGATCTATCCTCTTACCAACTTTTAAGCATACAATATAGTATTGTTGACTTTAGTCATCATTACATCCTCAGGACTCACTCATCTAATAACTGGAAGTTTGTAGCATTTCATCCGCTTCACCCATTTCTCTCATCTCCCACAACTCTCTCTATTGACAACCACCAATCTATTTTGTTTCTATAAGTACAGTTTTTTCAAATCCCACACATAAATGAGATCATGCAGTCTTTATTTTTCTTGTTTCCCTTAGCATGACAACTTTACGTCTCACTCATGTTTTGGCAAATATTTCATTTTTGAAAGCTAAATAATATTCGTGTGGTGGGAAGGGGTCGTGTGATGTTTTGTTTATCCAGTGGATACTGGCCCAAGGTTTATCCAGTGGTCACCTGACATTAAATGTTGAGGTTGTATCTATGCCTTGGCTATTATAAGTAATGCTGCAATAAATATGTGAGAGGGGTGCAGATATCTCAATATAGTGATTTCATTGCCTTCAAACACATACCCAAAAGTGGGGTTGCTAGGTCATATGATAACGCTATTTTTAATTTTGGGGGGAAACTCCATACTGTTCCCACAATGGTTGTATCAGTTTATTTACCAACCAATGGTACACAAGGATTCCCTTTTTCCACATCTTCACCAATACTTGTTATATCTTGCCTTTTGCTAAAAAGCCATCCTAATAGGTATAAGATAATATCTTATTGTGGATTTTATTTGCATATTCCTGATGACTGATGGTGGTGAGCACTATTTATTCAGATCTTTTGTTTCATTTTAGATGGATTCTTTTATTATATAATCATATGAATTACTTTTATGTTTTAGATATAAACTCCTTGAGATATATGCTGTGCAATATGTTCTTATATTCTGTAGCTTGTCTTTCACTTTGATGATATCTCCTTGGCAATATACAAGATTTTTTTATTTTGATGTAGTCCCATATTTCTATTTTCACTTTGTATGCTTGTGCTTTTGAAGCTGTATCTACAAAATTATCGCCAACATGTTAAGGTTTTTCCCTATTTTCTTCCTCAGGGATTGTTGTTTTTAGGAATTACACTTAAGTCTTTAATCCATTTCCAGCTAACTTTTCTTAGAGGTGAAAGATAGGGATCCATTTATTCTTTTCTATACAAATATCCACTTTTCTAATCACCATTTATTGAAAACATGTATCTTTTTCCCATTCAGTATTGCTTATGAAGTATTAGTTAAACAGATAAGCATGGGTTTATTTTCAGGCTCTTGATTTTGTTCTATGTTTTTTGATTCTGTTCCATGTTCTATGGTTTTTATGTTTACTTTATTTCCAGTACCAAAGTGTTCTGATTACTCTAGCTTTGTAATACAGTTTGAAGACAAGAAGCATGATGCCTCCAGCTTTTTTCTCCATCCCCGCCCCAAGATTGCTTTAGCTATTCAGGGTCTTTCATAGTTCTGTATGAATTTTAGGATTGTTTTCTCTACTTGTGTAAAAAATGTCATTGGAATGTTGAAAGATGTTGCATTGAATCTATAAGTTGACTTTGAGTAGTATGGACATTTTCATAATACTAATTCTTCCAATCTATAAAAACAGGATATGTTTTCATTTATTTGTATCTCTTTCAATTTCTTTTATCAATGTCTTATTTTTTTCAGTGTAGAGATCTTTCATATCCTTAGTCAAATTCATTCCTAAATATTTTTGTTTGTTTTTGATGCCTTTTAAACTAGATCTATGTATTTTTAGATAATTCATTTTTTGTGTATAAAATATAACTAATTTTTGTATCTCAATTTGTAATGTGTAACTTTATTGAGTTTATTCTAACAGGTTTTTGTTGTTTTTTGTTTTGTTTTTGGTAGAGTCTTCAGGGATTTCTATACACACAATCATGTCATCTACAGAGACCATTTTATTGTTTTTTCCATTTGGATGCCTTTTATTTCTTTTTCTTGCCTGATTTCTCTGGCTGGGACTTCAGGTACTATATTGAATAGGTGTGTTAAGTGTGGACATTCTTGTCTTGTTCCTGATCTTAGAGGAAAAGTTTTCAACTTTTACCATTAGTATTATAATAGTTGTGTGTTTGTCATATATGACCTTTATCGTGTTGAAGTACATTCCTTCTACATTCAGTTTGTTGAGGGTTTTTATCATAAGTGGATGTTAAGTTTTGTCAATGTTTTTTCTGCATCTATTGAGATGATCACATAATTTTTATCTTTTATTGATGTGATATGTTTATTGATTTACATATGTTAAAACATCTTTTCATCCCAAGGGTAAATCCTACTTGATCATAGCATATGATCATTTAATATGTTGTTGAATTCAATTTGCTAGTACTGAGATTTTTATGTATATATATCCATCAGGCATATTGGCTAATAGTTGTCTTGTAGTGTTCTTATCTGACTTTGGTATCAGGATAATGTTGTCCTCAAAAAATGAATTTGGGAATGTTTCCTGCCTTTCAATGTTTTGGAAGAGCTTGGGAAGGTTTGGTGTTAATTCCTCTTTAAATTTTTGGTAGAGTTCACCAATGAAGCTAGCTGGTCCTGGATTTATCGTTGTTGGAGGTTTTTTATTATTGATTCAATCTCCTTACTCACTGATCTGCCCAGATTTTCTATTTATTCTTTTTCAGTCATGATAGGTTGTATGTTTCTGAAAAGTAATCCATTTCTTTTAGGTTGTCCAGTTTGCTGGCATATAATTGTTCATACTTTTATGACTGTATTTCTGTGGAATCTGATGTGATATCTCTTCTTTCATTCAGAATTCTATTTGTCCTTTTTTGTTTTTCTTTGTTAGTCTAAATGCCAGTTTCATTTCTCTTTCCAAGGAACTCTTAATTTTGTTAATCTTTCCTATTGTTTCCCTGTCTCCTATTCCACTTATGTCTATTTTTTTATTAACATATAATGTATTACTTGCCCCAGGGGTACAGGTCTATGAATCATCAGGCTTACACATTTCACAGCACTCATCATAGCACATACCCTCCCCAGTGTCCGTAACACAGCCACCCTATCCCTCTCCCCCAACCCCCCACAAACACTCCATTTGTTTCCTGAGATTAAGAGTCTCTTATGGTTTGTCTACCTCTCCATCCCATCTTGTTTCATTCTTTCCCTCCCTACTCCCCATAGCCCCCCGCCCTGCCTCCCTAATTCCTCATGCCAGAGACATCATGTGGTAATTGTCTTTCTCTGATTGACTTATTTTGATTAGCATAATATCCTCTAGTTCTATCCACATCATTGCAAATGGCAAGATTTTGTTTCTTTTGATGACTGCATAGTATTCCTGTGTGTGTGTTTGTGTGTGTGTGTGTGTGTGTAAATATCTTCTTTACCCATTCATCTGTTGGTGGATATTGCTGCTATAAACATTCAGATACACATGCACCTTCACATCACTACATTCGTATCTTTAGGGTAAACACCCAGTAGTGTGATTGCTGGGTCCTAGGGTAGCACTATTTTCAACTTCTTGAGGAACCTCCATGTGGTTTACCAGAGTGGCTGCACCAGCTTGCATTTCCACCAACAGTGTAGGAGGGTTCCCCTTTCTCTGTATCCTCACCAACATCTGTCATTTCCTGACTTGTTAACTGTAGCCATTCTGACTGATGTGAGATGGTATCTCACTGTGATTTTGATTTGTATTTTCTGATGGCAAGTGATGTGGAGCACTTTTTCATGTGTCTGTTGGTCATCTGGATGTCTTCTTTGTACAAATGTGTATTCATGTCCTCCGCCCATTTCTTGACTGGATTATTTGTTCTTTGGGTATTGAGTTTTATAAGTTCTTTAAAGATTTTGGATACCAACCCTTTATCTGATATGTCGTTTGCAAATATCTTCTCCCATTCTGTCAGCTGTTCTTTGGTTTTGTTGATTTTTTCCTTTGCTGTGCAAAAGCTTTTGATCTTGATAAAGTCCCAACAGTTCATTTTTGCCCTTGCTTCCCTTGCCTTTGGGAGTGTTTCTAGGAAGAATTTGCTGTGAGATCTAAGAGATTTCCACCTCTGTCCTCCTCAAGGATTTTGATAGATTCCTGTCTCACATTGAGGTTTTTCATCTATTTGGAGTATCTTTTTGTGTGTGGTGTAAGGAAATAGTGAAATATCATCCTTCTGTCCAATTGCTGTCCAATTTTCCCAACACCATTTATTGAAGAGGCTGTCTTTTTTCCATTGGACATTCTTTCCTTCTTTGTCAAAGATTAGTTGACCATAGAGTTGAGGGTCCATTTCTGGGCTCTCTATTCTGTTCCCCTGATCTATGTGTCTGTTTTTGTGCCAGTACCACACTGCCATGATGATTACAGCTTTGTAATAGAGCTTGAAGTCTGCAATTGCGATGCCACCACTTTGGCTTTCTTTTTCAACATTCCTCTATTTGGGATCTTTTCTGGTTCCATATAAATTTTAGGATTTTTTGTTCCATTAATTTGAAAAAAAACTGATGATATTTTGATAGAGATTGCATTAAATGTATAGATTGCTTTAGGTAGCATAGGCATTTTCACAATATTTATTTTTCCAATTCATGAGCATGGAAAGTTTTTTCATTTCTTTGTGCCTTCCTCAATTTCTTTCATGAGTAGTTTATAGTTTCTGAATACAAATTCTTCGGCTCTTTGATTAGGTTTACTCCTAGGTATTCTCTGGTTTGGGGTGCAATTATAAGTGGGATCAACTGCTTAATTTCTCTTTCTTCTGTCTTACTCTTGGTGTATAGAAATGCACCTGATTTCTGTGCATTGGTTTTATACCCTGACACTTTACTGAATTCCTGTATGAGTTCTAGCAGTTTTAGAGTGGAGTCTTTGGGGTTTTCCACATAAATTATCATATCATCTACAAAAAGTGAAAGTTTGACTTCTTTGTTGATTCGGATGTCTTTTATTTCTATTTGTTGTCTGATTGCTGACGCTAAGACTTCTAGTACTATGTTGAATAGCAGTGGTATAGTGGACATCCCTGCCATGTTCCTGCCATGTTCCTGAATGATATACACTGTGGGTTTTTCATAAATGGCTTTGATGATATTGAGATATATACCCTCTATGCCTACACTGTCAAGAGTTTTGTTCAAGAAAGGATGCTGTATGTTGTCAAATTCTTTTTTGGCATTTATTGACAGTATCATATGGTTCTTGTTCTTTCGTTTCTTAATATATTGTATCACCTTGATTGATTTGTGGATGTTGAACCAATCTTGCAGTCCAGTAATAAATCCCAATTGGTCATGGTGAATAATCCTTTTAATGTACCGTTGGATCCTATTGGCTAGTATTTTGGTGAGAATTTTTGCATCCATGTTCATCAAGAATATTGATCTGTAATTCTTCTTTGATGGGGTCTTTGTCTGATTTGGGGATCAAGGTAGAGCTGGCCTCATAAATTAGTCTGGAAGTTTTTCTTCCATTTTTATTTTTTGGAACAGTTTCAGTAGAATAGGTAATTAATTCTACTTTAAATGTTTGGTAAAATTCTCCTGGGAAGCTGTCTGGCCCTGGGCTCTTGTTTGTTGGGAGATTTTTGATGACTACTTCAATCTCCTTACTAGTTATGGGTATGTTCAGGTTTTCTGTTTCTTCCTGGCTCAGCTTGGTAGTTTATACATCTCTAGGAAGCATTCATTTCTTCCAGATTGTCAAACTGGCTGGTGTAGAGTTGCTCATAATATGTTCTTTTAAAAAAAAAAAAAAAAAGATTTTATTTATTTATTTATTTATTTATTTATTTGATAGACAGGGATCACAGGTAGGCAGAGAGGCAGGCAGAGAGAGAGAGGCTCCCTGCTGAGCAGAGATCCTGATGTGGGGCTTGATTCCAGGACCCTGGGATCATGACCTGAGCTGAAGGCAGAGGCTTTAACTCACTGAGCCACCCAGGTGCCCCTCATAATATGTTCTTATAATTATTTGTATTTCTTTGGTGTTGGTTGTGATCTCTCCTCTTTCATCCATGATTTTATTAATTTGGGTCCCCTCTCTTTTCTTTACTAATTCTTTCAGAGAACCAGCTACTAGTTTCATTGATTTGTTCTACTGTTTTTTGTTTGTTTGTTTGTTTGTTTGTTTCTATTTCATTGATTTCTGCTCTGATCTTTATTATTTTTCTTCTCCTGCTCATTTAGGCTTTCTTTGCTGTTCTTTTTCCAGCTCCTTTAAGTGTGGAGTTAGGTTGTGTACTTGAGACCTTTCTTGTTTCTTGAGAAAGGCTTGTATTGCTATATACTTTCCTCTCAGGACTACCTTTGCTGTGTCCCACAGATTTTGAACCATTGTGTTTTCATTTTCATTTGTTTCCATGAATTTTTTTAATTCTTCTTTAATTTTCTGGTTGACCCATTCATTCTTTAGTAGGTTGCTCTGTAGCCTCCATGTATTTGAGTTCTTTCCAACTTTCCTCTTGTGATTGAGTTAGAGTTTCTAAGCATTGTGGTCTGAAAATATGCAGGGAATGATCCCAATCTTATGGTACAAGTTGAGACCTGGTTTGTGACCCAGGATGTGACCTATTCTGGAGAATGTTCCAAGTGCACTAGAGAAGAATGTGTATTCTGTTGTTTTGGGATGGAATGTTCTAAATATATCTCTGATGTCCATCTGGTCCAGTGTGTAATTTAAAGCCTTTATTTCCTTGTTGATCTTTTGTTTAGATGATCTGTCCATTTCAGTGCAGTAACAGGGGTGTTAAAGTCCCCTACTATTATTATATTATTGTCAATGTGTTTCTTTGATTTTGTTATTAATTGGTTTATATAATTGGCTGCTCCTATGTTAGGGACATAGATATTTTTGTTGGACAGACTCTTTAAGTATGATATGGTGTTCTTTTTCATCTCTTATTATAGTCTTTGGCTTAAAATCTAATTTATCTGATATAAGGATTGCAATCCTAGATTTCTTTTGATGTCCATTATCATGATAAATTTTTTTTCCAGCCCTCACTTTAAATCTGGAGGTGTCTTTGGGTCTAAAATGAGTTTCTTGGAGACAAAATATCAATGGGTCTTGTTTTTTGTTTTTTGTTCGTTGTGTTTTTTTTTTTTTAATCCCTTCTAACACACTGTGTCTTTTGATTGGGGTATTTAGCCCATTTACATTCAGATAATTATTGAAAGGTATGAATTTAGTGCCATTGTATTGCCTGTAAGGTGACTGTTACTGTATATTGTCTCTGTTCCATTCTGGTTTGTTAGTTTTAGGCTCTCTCTTTGCTTAGAGGTCCCCTTTCAATATTTCAATATTTCCTCATTTTGTGTTTGCAAATTCTTTTAGTTTTTTCTTTCCAGTGTCCTGGAAGCTTTTTATCTCTCCTTCTATTTTCAATTACAGCCTAACTGGATATAGTATTCTTTGCTGCATATTTTTCTCATTTAGTACTCTGAATATATCTTGCCAGTCCTTTCTGGCCTGCCAGGTCTCTGTGGATAGGTCTGCTGCCAATCTAATATTTCTAACACTGTGTTACAGACCTCTTGTCCTGAACTGCTTTCAGGATTTTCTCTTTGTCACTGAAACTTGTAAGTTTTACTATTAGATGATAGGATGTGGACCTATTTTTATTGTTTTGAGGGGGTTTCCCTGTGCCTCCTAGATTTTGGTGCTTGTTCTCTTCACTAAATTAGGGAAATTCTCTGCTATAATTTGTTCCAATATACCTTCTGTCCCTCTCTCTCCTCTTCTTCTGGGATCCCAGTTATTCTAATATTGTTTCATCTTATGTTATCACTTATCTCTCAAATTCTCCCCTCATGGTCCAGTAGTTGTTTGTCTCTCTTTTGCTCAGCTGTTTTATTCTCCATCATTGGGTGGTCTCTATCACTGATTCTCTCTTCTGCCTCATTTATCCTAGCAGTAAGCACCTCCATTTTTTATTGCTTCTCATTAATAACGTTTTTTATTTCAGCTTGGTTAGATTTTAGTTCTTTTATTTCTCCAGAAAGGGATTTTATTTCTCCAGAGAGGGATTCTCCAATATCTCCCATGTTTTTTTTGAGCCCAGCTAGCACATTGATAATCATAATTCTGAACTCAATTTCTGACATATTATTAATGTCTGTATTGATTAGCTATCAGTACTGCCTCTTGTTTCTTTTTGTTTTGTTTTGTTTTGTGGTGAGTTTTTCCACCTTGTCATTTTATCCAGATAAGAATAGATGAATGAGATAACAAAATACTAAAAGGGTATCAATAAGCTGAGAAAAATATATACACTAACCAAATCAGAAGAGACCCAAAACCCAGGGAAGAAGAAACGGGGGAAAGGGAGAAAGGGGGAAAAAAAGAATAGGAATATATATATTAGACTCATGAATAGAACAGAGTGACACACTTGATTTTAGGTATATTTTGGTCAGTTAGAATAAACTACTTCCCAAAATTTTAAAGAAAGAAAAACTTATATATATACAAAAATAAGGGTAAATGATGAAGGGATGGAATATGAATGTAAAGATGAAAATTTAAAAAGATTCTATAAAAGTAATTTATAAGATAAGTTGGTTGAAAAAAGAAAAGAAAAAAAAAAAGGAAAGAATGTGATCAGGCTGGAGACTAGAAAAAAGCCATTCACTAGATTTAGGGTATATTTTGATGTATTAGAAGAAATTGTGTCCCAAAATTTTAAAGAAAAAAAATATATGTGTATACAAAAAATAAGGATAAATACAATGAAGGGATAAAATATGACTATAACAGTGAAAATTTTAAAAGATTTTTGAAAAGGTATTGGTAATATAAAATAGTTAAAACGTTAAAATAGGAAAGAGGAAAAATTTTTAAAAATAGAATAAGAAAAAAATAAAATTTTAAAAATTAACTTTGAAAGACTAAAGGATCATGGGGAAAAGTCATAAATTCTATGTGTTGCTTCCCCCAGCTCTGGAGTTCTGCAGTTTTCATTGATCAATGAACTTGTTCTTGGCTGGATGTTCTTGCTGATCTTCTGGGGGAGGGGTCTGTTGCACTGATTCTCAAATGTCTTTGCCTGAGGCAGAATTGCACCACCTTGCTTGGGGCCAGTCTAAGTAACCTGCTTGGGTTTGCTCTCAGGAGCTTTTGTTCCCTGAACGTCTTCCGTACAGCTTGGGAGGGCAGGAATGAATATGGTGGCTCCCAATCTCTGGTGCCAGAGGAGCTGAGAGCTCAGGGCCCCACTCCTCAATGTGCCCTCAGAGAAGAGCAGTCAATCCCTCCCAACTCCCTCATCTCCGTCTGCACTTCATACTCATCTGGCTTATGGCCTAGTGTTTCTATCTCTGGCAAACAGCCCTGTTTGGAGTCTTCAAACCCAGCAGATTCTGGCAGCATGCTCCCATGCTGCTGCTCCCAGAGGAGGAAGGAGGGAGTCTCTCTGGATCTGCCACTTGTGGGGTCACTTCTTGAAGAGCAGTGGTCAAACTCTGCCTTGAATCACAGTTTAAGGTAATCCAGAATTGAGAGCCCACTCTTGGCTCCATTTCTGCAGCCAACTTCCCCACTTGATACCAGGAGCTCTGCCACACTCAGACACCCCTGGTCTTTTTGTGTCCCCACAGGTCCTGAGACCCACTGTCCCCATGAGAGCTCCATCCCCCACTCAGTCTCGTCTCTGGAGTGACATCCCTCAGTGGAGAAGACTTCTAAAAGTTCCAATTTTGTGCTCCACTGCTCTCTCACTTGCCAGGAACTGGACCCTCCCGCCATGGTCTATTTCTCCATCACTTCAGATTCACTTTTCCACATGTCCTACCTTCTGGAAAGTGGTCAATTTTCTGTTCCTAGGGTTGCTGATCTTTTTCTCTTCTATTTCCTGATGAGTCTGTAGGCATTCAGAATGGTTTGATAACTATCTAGCTGAACTCCTGGGACATGAGGACATTTCAAACTCCTACTCTTCCATCATCTTGCTCAGTCTTCACCCATTTATTCCTATTCTAATTTATATTATTCCTCCCCCCATCTGCTAGCTTTGGGCTTAGCTCATTTTTCCTTTTCCAGTTTCTTAAGGCATGATGTAAAATTATTTGAAATCTTAATTTTTTTCTTGATGTATGTGTTTATAGCTTTCACCTTCCCTCTAGAATTGCTTTTGATACAACCCATAAATTTTGGTATATTGTGTTTCTATTTTTCTTTTTCTCAGGAAATCTTTTTATTTTCTTCTTGATTTCTTCCTTGATCCATTTGTTATTCAGAAGTGTTATGTAATTTATATAGATTTATATATGTTCTGGGTCCTTACAAGAAGAATGTGCAGCTTTCTGTTCCTGGATAGAATGTTCTGTATATGTCTGTTATTTCCATTTGCTTTATATTGTTGTTCGAATTCACTGGTTCTCTCTCTGGATGATCTATCATTATTGGTAGTAATGTATTAAAGTCTTTGACTATTATTGTATTGTTTATTAGTATAGTTTATTTATATTTCTCAGTATTTTCTTTGTATATTTAGGTGTTCTGATGTTGGATTCATAAATACTTACAAGTATTACATCTTCTTGATGGATTGACCCCTTTATTATTATATAATTGCCTTCTTTGTCATCAATCTTTTTTTTTTTTTTTTGGCTTCACACCTATTTTGTCATCAATCATTTTTAACTTAAAGTCTGTTTTGTCAGTTTTTTTACTTTTTTGCAGATCCTTTGTTCCTTCTTCTTTTCTTACTTCTTTTAAGCTGTAAGAACTTCAATAGCATACAGAAACTTTATATTTTACCTCCTATTTTAGTTATTCATGTTACAATTTCCATTTTTAATATGATGTATCTAACAAGTTATTATAGTATAGTTATATTTAATACATTTGTTTTTTAAGTTTTCAAGTTGATATTTATGTACTACCATTATAATGTTAGAGAATCTGGCTTTGACTACATATTTACTTTAACTAGTAAGTTTTATACATTCATATGTTTTTATAATATTAATTACTATTATTTTATTTTAGTTTGAAGAACACCCTTTCACATTTCTTATAAAGTGATTCTAGTGGTGACAGACTCTCTCAGTTTTTGTTTGGGAAAGTCTTTATCTCTCTTTCATTTCTGAAGGACAGCTTTCCTTGATGTAGTCTTTTAATGACAGTTTTTTCTTTCAGTATTTTGAATATGTCATTCTACTTTCTCCTGGTCTGCAAAGTTTATTTTGATAGTCTTACGAAGGCTCCTCTGTATGTAATGAGTAAATTTTGTCTTACTGCTTAAAATTTTTCCTTTTATATTTGACTTTTAATAATTTAATTATAACGTGTTTCTTTGTGGCCCTTTTGGCTTCAACCTGTTTGGAATCTTTTGGGCTGATAAGTCTGGATGTCTGTTTCTTTCCCCAGGTTTCAGCCGTTATTGCTTTAAATAGACTTTCTGTCCTCCATTATTGGTTTAAATAGACTTTATCCCATTCTGTCAGTTGTCTTTTGGTTTTGTTAACTGTTTCCTTTGCTGTGCAAAAGCTTTTGAGCTTGATGAAATCCCAATAGTTCATTTTTGCCCTTGCTTCCCTTGCCTTTGGCGATGTTCCTAGGAAGATGTTGCTGCGGCTAGGTCGAAGGGGTTGCTGCCTGTGTTCTCCTCAAGGATTTGGATGGATTCCTTTCTCACATTGAGGTCCTTCATCCATTTTGAGTCTATTTCCATGTGTGGTGTGAGGAAATGGTCCAATTTCATTTTTCTGCATGTGGCTGTCCAATTTTCCCAGCACCATTTATTGAAGAGGCTGTCCTTTTTCCATTGGACATTCTTTCCTGCTTTGTCGAAGATTAGTTGACCATAGATTTGAGGGTCTATTTCTGGGCTCTCTATTCTGTTCCATTGATCTATGTGTCTGTTTCTGTGCCACTACCATGCTGTCTTGATAATGACAGCTTTGTAATAGAGCTTGAAGTCCAGAATTGTGATGCCACCATCTTTGGCTTTCTTTTTCAATATTCCTTTAGCTATTCGAGGTCTTTTCTGGTTCCATATAAATTTTAGGATTATTTGTTCCATTTCTTTGAAGAAAATGGATGGTACTTTGATAGGAATTGAATTAAATGCAAAGATTGCTTTAGGTAGCATAGACATTTTCACAATATTTATTCTTCCAATCCAGGAGCATGGAACATTTTTCCATTTCTTTGTGTCTTCCTCAATTTTTTCATGAGTACTTTATAGTTTTCTGAGTATAGATTCTTAGCCTCTTTGGTTAGGTTTATTCCTAGGTATCTTATAGTTTTGGGTGTAATTGTAAATGGGATTGACTCCTTAATTTCTCTTTCTTCTGTCTTGTTGTTGGTGTAGAGAAATGCAACTGATTTCTGTGCATTGATTTCATATCCATCAGATAAAGGGCTAGTGTCCAAAATTTATAAAGAACTTAGCAAACTCAACACTCAAAGAACAAATAATCTAATTAAGAAATGGGCAGAAGACATGAACAGACATTTCTGCAAAGAAGACATCCAGATGGCCAACAGACACATGAAAAAGTTCTCCATATCACTTGGCATCAGGGAAATACAAATCAAAACCACAATGAGATATCACCTCACACCAGTCAGAATGGCTAAAATTAACAAGTCAGGAAATGACAGATGCTTGCAAGGATGCAGAGAAAGGGGAACCCTCCTACACTGGTGGGAATGCAAACTGGTGCAACCACTCTGGAAAACAGCATGGAGGTTCCTCAGAATGTTGAAAATATAACTACCCTATGACCCAGCAATAGCACTACTGGGTATATACCCTAAAGATACAAACGTAGTGATCCAAAGGGGCACGTGCACCCGAATGTTTATAGCAGCAAGGTCCACAATAGCCAAACTATGGAAAGAACCTAGATGTCCATCAACAGATGAATGGATCAAGAAGATGTGGTATATATACACAATGGAAAACTATGCAGCCATCAAAAGAAATGAAATCTTGCCATTTGCGACGACGTGGATGGAACTAGAGCGTATCATGCTTAGCGAAATAAGTCAAGCAGAGAAAGACAACGGTCATGTGATCTCCCTGATATGAGGAAGTGGAGATGCAACATGGGGGGTTAAGGGGGTAGGAGAAGAATAAATGAAACAGGATGGGATTGGGAGGGAGACAAACGATAAGTGACTCTTAATCTCACAAAACAAACTCAGGGTTGCTGGGGGGAGGGGGGTTGGGAAAAGGGGGGTGGGGTTATGGACGTTGGGGAGGGTATGTGCTATGGTGAGTGCTGTGAAGTGTGTAATCCTGGCGATTCACAGACCTGTAACGCTGGGGATAAAAATATATTATATGTTTATAAAAAATAAAAAATAAAAAAAACCCAAACAATAAATAAATAAATAAATAAATAGACTTTATCCTTTCCTCTAGTCTGGTTTTCTATAATGTGTACATGATTTCTGTTTATTGTATTCCATAACTCCTGTAATCTTTCTCTTTTTCATTCTTTTTTCTTTTTGTACACTTAACTGGATAATTTCAATTATCTACAAATTCAATAACTTCTTTTTTCTGTTTTGTTGGGTCTGCTATTTAATTTCTCTGTTAATATCTGCAATACAGTCATTGGAGTCTTTAGCTCTAAGATTTGTTTATGTTTTTTTATTAACGGCTTTTATTTTGTTGTTAAACTTATTTTGTTTATGCATTATTTTCCTAATTTCATTTAGTTGTCTGTACATTTTTGTAGTTTACTGAATTTCTTTTTTTTAAGATTTTTTTTATTTATTTGACAGACAGAGATCACAAGTAGGCAGAGAGGCAGGCAGAGAGAGAGGAGGAAAGAGGCTGCTTATGGGGCAGAGAGCCTGATGCAGGTGTCAATCCCAGGCCCCCAGGATCATGATCTGAGCTGAAAGCAGAGGCTTTAACCCACTGAGCCACCCAGCTGCCCCAATTTACTGAATTTCTTTATCAACATGGATGAGACTAGAAGAGATTATGTTGAGTGAAATAAGTCAAACAGAGAGAGTCAATTATCATATGGTTTCACTGACTTGTGGAGCATAAGGAATAACACAGAGGACACTGGGAGATGGAGAGAAGTGAGTTGGGGAAAATTGGAGGTGGAGACAAACCATGAGAGACTATGGACTCTGAGAGACAAACTGAGGGTTGGAAGGGAGGTGGGGGTAGTGGGTACTGTGGAGGACACATATTACATGGAGCACTGGGTGTGGTGCATAAACAATGAATGAATTTTGGAACACTGAAAAAAATGTTTAAAAAAATAAATAAAAATTTAAAAATAAAAATAAATTTAAAGAAAGATGATATTCTAAATTCAGAGATTCCAAATTCATAGATCTCCATTTCTTTAGGGTCAGTTATCAGTTTTATTTGTTTCCTTTGGTGTATAACATTTACCTGATTTTTCATGATCCCATATCTTTGCATTGCTATATATGCACTTGAATAAGCAATCTCCTCTTCCTGACTTTACAGATTTGTTATGACAGTAAAAGACCTTCATGAATCAGCTCAGCATGCAGCATTCCACGAGTCAGTTGGCAGGATTCACAAGTAAGTGTGGTTTCATATTGGGGTCTCCAGTTAAGCAAGGCTACTGCCTATTGTCTAAGGTGGGAAATGGTGGTGCTGGCTGAGCTCCATGTTCAAGTGGAGCCACTAGGTGAGCTGTCTAATCAGGCAGGGCTGCTGGTTCTGCTTTACTAGCTAGGTTCTATATTCACATGTAGTTGGGCAAAGTTGCAGGCTATGTTCCCTGGCAGAGCAGTGTTACTGGTTGGACTCTGAAGTTGGGCAGGGCTTTGAGCTAGACTCCACAAATGCTTCTGGTTGGGTGAGGCCTCAGGCTATGCTACCTATCTGTGTTCATGCAGGGCCACAAGAAGAGCTCCATGATCAGACAGGGGCCTCAGGCCTTGCTCTGTGTTCAGGTGGGGCCACAGACTGTGACCTAAAGTTGGGCAGTGCTACAGCTGCCCTGTGATAGGTTAACGTTGGCTGAGCTCTGTTGTAAGGTAAAGTCACTTGCCAGGCTCTCTGTGCTGATAGGTTTTCCAACAGTTGGGTGGTGTTAGAAACTAAGCTCCACAGTAAGGTAGGGTCAAAATCTAGACTCTGGTTAGGTAGGGTACCAAACTATGCTCTGTGATTAGGAGGGATCACTACTTGGGCTTTTTGCCTGGGTGAGTCCATAGCAACTGAGCACGGCCATGTGTTGGTATCTATTGCTGAGTAGGGCTATAATCTGGTCTCCATGGCTGGGCAATATCATAGACTGTGCTCTGAGTCTTCCCAGGGTCACTGTTTAGGATCCCTTATTATGCAGGGCTAGAGGCTCAACAGTTAGAAAGGGTTGCTGATTTGGCTCTCTGCCCAAGCAGGACTGAAGGATGGGCTCCACAGATACCCAGGTTCTCTGGCCAGGTTTTCTGATCAGGCAGAATTGGAGACTATACTTCACATTTGAGCGGGGCTGCAAATTTATTTCCATTCTACCAACATGTAGAATGGGTTCCACAGGTGGTATAGCTAGTTGACTGGGGAACTAAATCACACAGAACTGCTAACCAAGCTCCTGGCCAGATGGCGCCACCGTCTCAACTCTGCAGTTGGGCAGAGCTGCTGGCTGGGATTTCTGCTTGGGGCCACTGCAAGCAAGAGTGTGGTCCACTAATATATGATTGGTGGGTGCTATAAACTCTACCTTCTTCTTTCATCTCTATCTGATTCTCAGTGATTAACCCTTATAGACTCTCCCTATGATCCCTGTGGGGAGAAACCTGAATAGGCTTCCAAGGAAGTGTCCTACAATGCGGGGAAGCTGGATATCTACTGTGGGTTCTCTTTTCCTACTGGAAAAACCATAGGCCTAAAAGAGCCTTCTCAGTGCTGTGCGATGCCAGCATGAGAAAGGGGCAATGTGGGCAAAGTAAAACTACTCCTCTTACCCTTCTAATGAAGACTTTCTCAGTCATTGTGTTCCTGGCGGGTGTTTCAGCCTTACCCCCAAGTTCTGATATTTTCAGTGGTATCTTGTCTAGGGTTAATTTCTAGCTTCTTGTCTTGTAAGGGGAACTGAAGTCAGAAATGACCTGTCACCATCTTGATATCACCTCCCTACAATATTCTTTTTAAATATATATTTTGTTTAATAATCACAACACCTCTATAAGATATGTTCTATTATTGTTCCCATTTTATAGAACAGAAATGGAGGCTTGGAGAAAAGAAATTATAAGTGATCACAAAGCTAGTTAGTGAAATAGAATAATTTAAACCGGGTCCATCTGATTCCAAAGCCCATCAGAGTTCCTAATACGACTGTTTGTGGTCTTAGGGAATAAAAATAAGAATAAGCATTAGGGAGGGCAGTAAAGGACAAATTCTGTACCTAAACTTTAATATTTATTGACTGTCAATTTAGGTAATATTAGAAACAAACATTAAAAAGAGTAAAATATATCAGTATCCAAATAGGGGACATCATGTCTTTGCTGAGAAGAGAGACGAGACATCTTATGGTTATCATCTTTCAGGTAATAATTTTATACATAGTCAAATCCATGACAAAAATCAAAACATCCTGAACTAAGTAGAGAAGCCATTTATAAGTCCTGACCATGTTTAGCCCTAAAAGTACATTACATTCCTTTCCTCTGTTTTTTTTGAGGATCTTTCGACCTTTTTGTCCGAAAACTGAATCATCAAAAGCAGAAAATCAACATCATCTTTTTACTATTTATTGAGTGTATTATGCAAGGCATTTGAAGATAAAATATAATTAAAATAAGATCCTGAGTATACAAAATTTGCAGTGTGGGAAGAGAGAGGAGTAAAAGAAATATTTGCTTTGTGTAATGAATGTGCAAGATACAGTAGGGACAAGAACGTAGACTGATTGCCTAAGAATGCATTGTAAAATGTGGCAGTACACCACATGGAGCACATCAGAGTATTTTTATTTCTGTTCCTCCTCTCATTTAAAATAAAGGAATAATAATAACTCGAGAGGTTATTGACTTAGAAGATACATATCATCTTACACAAAACAGGTTCTGGCAGGAAATTATTTCTATCCAATTAGTCCTGTGACAAGAGTAAGATTAGTCTGTGACATCTAACTGTGTCCCATGGGATAGCAGAAGTCTACCTGAGCCTAACTAAGATGGATTTCCCCTTCAATACAATTCTCTCAGGTGAGGCTATGGAAAGGGAGAATTTCCCCATCAAGTAACATACCTCATCTCACAAACCATTCTCCCCACTCCATTCAAGTCACTTTCTTTAGTGGAGCACAAAATTATCATGTATATTCCCACCCCTATGGCTTCTCACTAGGAATGTCAACCCTCCTTCTCTGTCTATCCAGACTTCAGGTTCCTCCTACTAAAAACCTTTCCTAATAGCTTCAACTCTCTCACGGTCCCTCAAGAATACAACATTTTGGGTTCCATCAGAAAATTAAATGCTTGATTGTGTCAAATCTTGTATTTTTCTTTAATAATTTCCTGCATGCATATCCAAATGATTTCTCTATAATAGCAATAATTGTGTCCTATATGGGTGCTCACGTAATTTCTCATCCAAAATGAGAGCAAAAAGAAGATATTAGTAATAGTTCTTTGATTTCAGACACAAGTAAGGGCTGTCCCTGGCAAACCAAGACTAAATGTCACCTTATGTTATTTGTATCTGTCACAATCTCTAATGTGAAACTCAGGTGGTCAATAATTACTTGATTAAATTGCTGTGCTACCCTCCAAAGGACAAAGAGAATTTTATTTAGAAATCTTTGGAATTCTCTTTTTGGTTGCAGAGTTGTACCACAAGATTGCTTTCAGTTTTGTATCACTAAAAAACAGTAAGAAAGAGATGGGTACTACTTTAAGCTGTGGAAGCAAAAAGAAAGAAATTACAAAGGACATTGAAAATTAAAGTTCAACTTTATTTAGTAGACAGTAGAGTACCATTGATGACTTTCAAGTAGTGTGGTAATTTGGTCAGCTTATTTATGAATGGGTGTGTTTACAATGGTAAGGAGCCTGAAATCATGACCGGAGCCAAAGGCAGATGCTTAATGGACTGAGCCACCCAGGCACCCCCAAATACATTACTTTTAACAATTCCATATTGACCTTAATTTTCTCTTCCCTACAAGGAACAAGGAACAATATAGATATGCCTGAGTATTTATGTATTCCTCATAATATTCTAAGTCACTTCACTCTATTAAAGTCTATAGCCACTGTGAAGGAAAGAAGTCCTACTATCCTTTAATATGGACCTGGGACAAACAACTCTTCAGCAACAGGAGAACTCACTGCATTTTAAGAAGAGACTGACTCTAATTCAGCAAAAGGGAAGAATTAGCTTGCCAGTTTCTCCTAGGTGGAAGCTGTTCATCCAGTATGGCTAGGGGTAAGCATGACCCTTGTAGGCTGATAAAATATATATGAATATATATAATATAATTTTAGAAGTTCTAGGATGATCCTCCTGTCTAAAAATAATCCCTAGTCCCTGTTCAGTAATGCCTCTAAGAATATGTTTCTTACAATATACCTGAAGTCATTGTTTTAAATGTATGTAACTCTGTAAAACGTAACTTCAAAAATGCATCCCAACACATAGGTGGCTTATACAATATTGTTTCTGAAGAGTAGGCTTTAGTAAGGAGGAAAAAGGAATGCCATTCTATCTGAAGAGTACCCATGCTTCAATACTCAGCTCTAAGTCTAAATTCTGTGTAAAGCCTTCTTCTGAAAAACTATGATTTAAATGTCTATTCTTATCATATACTTCCTGCTGTTATTATGTGTTTATCTTATCCCCCCTGTAAGAATGGAGAGTACAAGAAGGACAGTGGCTATGATGAATATCAGGTCATTTCACATCAAAGTTCTGCTAGGAGTGGGCCCTGCCCAGTGGCACAGAACCAAACGGTTTATTCTATCCCATGAATGCACCTCTCATTTAGGATGAGGAAAGAGAGGTCATCATATGCATGTGTGTGGAGAGAGAAATCTTGAGACAGTGCTTCCTGATGAGCAACATCAAAAAAAGGAAGAAAGAACCATTCCAGGTAGTATTTTTGTATGTTTACATGTTAAAGGAATACTCATTCATTGAAATGATCTTTTTTTTTTTTAATTTTTCAGCCATGCCACATAACTCATTTGTGGCCAGTAGTTGATGCCATGCGCACACACACACACACACACACACACACACACACAGAATCTGGAATACAATGTGAAAACTAAGCAAACAAAACAAATCCCCAGTGACTTCGCAAGAACAGATGAGGAAACAGGGAGGAAATGCCTCTGAAAAGCCTGGTGGATTCCTGCCTAGAGATAATTTGTTAATATATTCATGAAGGCCAAATATCAAACTATTCCTTATCAGGTGGGCCCTGCCATTTTTTCCTATAGGAATCTTGGACTTTTACAAGTTTGATGCCGATGCTGAGAACCACATATAAATATAAATAACACAAATAGTACCAATATTAAGTAACTTGACCCTGAAGAAAACATTACTCCCAGTAAACCTCAGTTTAACTTGAGAAACACTTGGGAAATGTAATTTTAAAAAATCCTTCCCCTGTCATCCCTGTCCTCCTCCTTTATTCCCCTCTCACCTCACAAGACTGAAAATATAGTCTCTGTTACATAAAATTCCTTTTCTAGACTCCACTGATAAAGAACAGCCTCCCATGTTGAAAGCCCCATTGTTTTATTCCTTTTTCTAGTCTGTGTGAAACAAATGATGGCAAGTTATGTAATCAGTTTCCATCACCAAACATAACAAACAAAAGGTTGGGTATTTTCCCAGCAGTTCTCAAGCTTTTTCCTCTTCTCCTATTGTGTATTCATGTTTTGTATTATCAATAGGAAAATTATTTAAAAGAAGAAAAGCTTATTTAATAGTACACTGAGAAGCCAATTCCTAGTTTTTGCTTCCAGAATAATGAGCAAATCTGAACTATGGCCTAAATCCAGTCACACAAAAATAAAGCCAAAGGGGTGAACAACTTATCAGAAAGGGAGGTATTATTGCCCACAATGAATGCTTGTGTGGAGAGCAGCAACGCACACAAAAAACAATCTGAGATAAGACAGAAACTTATTAAACTGATGGAGGGGAATAATCATGATTTTAGTTAAAAGAAGAAAAATATTAAAGCATGATCTTTGGGACACCTGGAAGGCTCCGTTGGTTAAGTATCCAACTCTTGGTTTTGATCTTGGTTCTGGGATTGACCCCCCATGTCATGCTTTGCACTCAGTGTGGTGTCTGCTCTGAATTCTCTCTCACTCACCCCGTGCTCTCTCCCCATACACATGCTTGTGCATGTGTTCTCTCTCTCTCTCCCCCAAATAAATAAAATTTAAAGATAAAAACATGATCTTCACCAGAAAAGACTGACATAGTCAAAGAGTAGATTTTAGGACTGGAATACCAGAAATGATATATCAAATGATCTATGTTAAGAATAACATTTTAAAAGTGCCAACACTACTGCTCTTCTAATGCCATCCTGGAGCTGAAGTAGGATGTAGGGGTCCCTTATTTTAGAGCTACCCTTGACTAAGAAAAATGTCCTGAGAATAGGAACCATTTCCTCTACCTTTGCTTTATTCCCACTAACACACCAACATCGTGGGTGTTCCAAGAGAAGCTCAGTTCATCAGTGGCAGACCTAAAATGCAAATAAGGCATTCTGACTCCAGTTTGGTAAGCTCCCAATATCTCAGTTTCTTCAACTGTTAAATGAAAATGATAATGATAATCCATGAGCTCCCTAAATGGGTTATTAAAATAATTAAATCATTAAATCATTTAAAATACAGAAAGCACTTATAACGATGTCAGCACTCAGTCTCTTCTCAGGACAAAGTGGGTGGAAAATGGTTTATTACAAGCAAGGAACCCAGTCTTAGATTTTTAGGGAGTTATAGTTGATCCAGGATGAATTCCTTTACATGAATGGCTTAAAACAAATGTAGGGCAAATTGCCGTCCTGCCAACTTCCACCATGGTACCCAAATCTATTCCATCTGAAGAAGGAACACAGGCATCAGCAAGATACACAGTGCAAATCCCATAGTAGAGGATCATTTTTTTAAACTTCCAAGACTCAACCTCTAAAAATGTGACTCAGTTAAGTGATTTCTAATTTCACCATTCTGCAAATATACTCTGATATTTGAGAATAGAAGAAGAGAGTGGGGAAAGTATGAGCATCTGTGGAGCAATACACTCCTTATGACCAATAATGAGTTTAACAATGACACTTAATCAAAGCAAGAAATCGTAGAGAGTTTTTAATTCTCACTCTTACTTTCCACATTCTACTGATAATTTTTCTCTGCCCACACTACTACTATTCCTAATTTCTGAATAGTCATCCTAGAAACTGTCTCTAATCTTCATTCTAAGTACAGTGACCACACTGTTAATGTGTTTGGTTGCAAAAATGGCCATAGTACTTCATAGCTCCTCCCATCAAGAGATGGAGTCTGTTTCTCTACTCTGGGATAGCCATAACTAAGGAATACTTTAGTTAACTTCTCTGACCAATAGGAAACAGCAAAGGTGATACATTGTGAAAGGACCCAGCCTAGACCTCAAGAGGCTAACCAGCACATAATGAAGGATACCCAACCTGGTCATCCTGGATGCTTCAGCTGCTACTCAATCTATGAGCTGGCTGTAGACATACGGGAGAACCTAGCAGGATCAGCTGATCTGGTCCAGGCATGAAGAATAAAATTAACTGACCCACAGAATGGAGAACTAAATAAAAAGTGGTTGTTTTAAGTCACAAGCTTTTGAGGTAGTTTGCTATGCAGTAAAAGAGAACAGATAGAGATTCTACTTAATCCTTTAAAATTTGCAGGTAAGAATATCAATTAATATAGAAGCAACAACCATAAGGGAGAAATTATAAAAGATACAAAGCTAAATAGAAATGCTTAAAAATAGGAGATTTGCATTTCCCCTTCTTGGTTCATGAAACCTGAGTGGGAAAAAAAATAAAGATATAAAATACCCAAATCGGGACACCTGGGTGGCTCAGTCATTAGGCGTCTGCCTTCCACTCAGGTCGTGATCCCAGGGTCCTGGGACTGAGCCTTGCATCAGGCTTCCTGCTTGGTGGGAAGCCTGCTTTTCCCTTTCCCACTCCCCCTGTTTGTGTTCCCTCTCTTACTGTATCTCTCTCTGTCAAGTAAGTAAATAAAAATATTTAAAAATAATAAAATAAAATACCCAAATCATTATGAGGTAGACTTGATTGATATTTATTGACCTCTCCATCTTACAAATAGAGAATATACCTTTTTTCAAATGGAATGAAAATAGAACTTAAATATAAAATAAAATAATAAAAGGCTTTTCTACCTAGAAATGTTAAAACTCTTAAATAAATTTTTAGAAAGTAATAATAATGAAAATGCTACAAATCAAGCCTACAAAATTGAGCTAAAACAGTTTTTAAAGGAAATTTTTGGCATTAAAAATTTAATCAGTGAAAAATCTGACTCAAAAATTTAGAAAAAGAATATTAAACCAACAAAAAGCAGAAGGAAGAAATTAATAAAAGGTTTGCTCTGTTAGAAAACTGGCTTAAAAAAAGATTAACTGATTAATCTTTTAAATATCAATGAAACAAACCACTAACAAAGTTAATCAGGAAAAAAAGAACTGAAAATAGAGTTAAATGAAATTACAAGGAGGAAAAACATAAAATCATTAAAAACAGGAAATTAAAAGAATCATAAGAAACTTTGCTCAAATCTAGGCAAACAAAATAGAAAACTTGGATGAAATGAATAATTTTCTAGGAAAACATAATTTACCACAACTGGGGAAAAAAAAAAAAACTAAACAGAGTAACATCTACAGAAGAAATAAGGATACATGCTAACTCCTGAACTCCCCAAATAAAGCTCAGAAGATTCACAGAAGAATTCTAACAAACTATTGAAGACTAGATAATTTTAATACATACAAACTGTTCTAGAGTATTCAAAAGGAAGAAAATTCCAGTTTTTTAATGAAGCAAATACAGCATTGATACCAAAATCTGGATGACACTAAAAACAATAACAACACATACATACTGTAGGTTAATTTTTTGTGTGAATATAATAAAATCACCTATGTAATACATTGTAATTGAAAGAATGATCCATTAAGATCAGGTGAGATCTAGTCCAATAATGCAAAATGGCTCAGAATTAGGGAAACTATTAATATAATTTACCTAATATAATTTATTAAATTAATATTTCTGAGGAGAAAAAATAAACATCTCCTCAAATGCTAAACAGACAAAATTCAAAGCATTCTTGATTTCCAATCATTAATAGTATCAGTAGAGATGAAAAAATAGTCTTTCCCTAAAGCCATCATTCTGCTTAACTGAGGAATTACTATTAGAGACAAGAGGAAAACAAAATATGATCAGTATCTGTATTATTAACATTTTACTCCAATTAGCTGTCAAATCAATTAAAAACAAATAAGCAACATAATAACAACATTTGGAAATATAAAATTTGGAAAGAAGGTGATAAACTTTTTAAAAATGATAGGATTGAATACCCTGAAACACATGGAAATCAACCAAAAAATTATTGCAAACAGTAAGAGAATTAGTAAAATCACAAGGGTAAAAAATAAGTACACAGAAATCAGTGGTTATCATATATTCAAAGACCAAACAATCAAAATATATAATGGGAGAAAAGATCACCTTCACATTAGCGATGAAAAATATATGAAATAATATAAATTTATCAAATATCTTAGACCTATAAATTCAAACTAGTGCATGTCTAAGGGTCACAGATGGACATGTTATAAATGAGAAGACTCAAAATGTCACTTCTCCTTAATTTATAACACAATTGCAATTAAAATGCTAATAATTTTTAAATAGACAATCAGATTCCAGAGTATCTGGAGATGTATATGTAAAGAAACCACTGAAAGAGAAAAGCAATGAGTGGCTTAGCCTCAACAGATATTAAAGCTATTATAAAGTCTCAATAATTTTAAGAGTATGATATGAGTATATAAATTTTAAAAACTAGAATAATAAGTCTAAATGAGGCCAAATACATGTGTAATTCTAATATATGTTAAAGGTGCTTTCTCAAATCAGTGCTAAAAAGATAGACTGCTCAAGAAATGGTATTGGGGGTTGCCTGGGTAGCTCAGTGGGTTAAGCCTCTGCCTTCGGCTCAGGTCATAATCTCAGGGTCCTGGGTTGAGCCCCGCATCAGGCTTTCTGCTCAGTGGGGAGCCTGCTTCCCTCTCTCTCTCTGTCAAATAAATAAATAAAATTGAAAAAAAAAAAAAAAGAAACGGTATTGGGCCAACTAGGTGTATATCTGAAGAAAAAAAGATTATATTGGTATCTCAAATCATATTTCAAGAAGAATTCTTAAGAGATGAAATAATTAAATGTAGAAATGAAACCCTAAAAGTAACAAGAAAATATAGAATTATTTTATAAAATTTGAATATTAAAGGCCTTCCTAAGAATGAATCAAAAGCCAGAAATAAAAGCAAGTACAAATTAATGATCATTTTAATGCAGTTCCCAGACCTTGCCTTCACCAAATATTTTGTTTAACACACTAAATCAGTGGCTCCATGGATGAACTTCTACCTTGTAATTTACTACAATTGTAACTTTGCCTTAATCTTAACTTCAAGAACCTATTCTTTGACCAGTAGTTTCTTCAGTGCCCTTACTCCAATAATTCTTTGAACTCACGAGGTTTTACAAACTATTGATTCTACTACTGTTTCATTGATCCTCACCTTTCTAACATCTTTACTGTCCTTAATCACCTTAAAATCCAGGATCAGTTATTCTAGTTACTACCTTAAATATACCCTTAAGTCCTTTACCCTCTCTTTCTTCACCATACTTTGAAAAGCACATTTGTTAAGTATAGCTGTCTACTTATTGCACCAGGAAAGACAAACCTGGCTCTGGAAACCATAAAACCTAAATGCTCTCATTTTGGTTCATGATCACTAACCTCCTATCAACCATTAATGCTCCCCAACAATGTGACTTACTCTATTCCATTTGTTCTTCTCTCTTGGCCGTTTCATAACTTCCCTCTTCAAAATTCCAACATCATTCCCACTTCTGTTACTCTCAGGTGATGACTTTGTTTATAATTCTTTGAAAAGAAAAAACAAGTTTAGAGAAGAACTTACAACCACACTTCCATTTTTCTTAGCCCCTACCCTCTCCCCATTATTATGGATAGCAACTAATACCATCTCCTAACTAGACCTCTAGATTTGATTCCATGATCTCTCCTCTCCTGTAGATTATTGTGTCAGCAATTCTTTTTGACCAGCACCAGCATCAGTTTTCCCCTCCACGTAGAAAAAAGTATATTTAATATATATATTAACATACTTTTTTATCGCCTGCAACTTTTTCTCTGTATAATGATTCCTTGGAACTCTCTAGTCCCCTGCCTGTAAATAGAGGATGATAATACACCACCATCATCAAATGTTTATCTCCAGAGCAGAATTCTCCCCTGAACGCCAAACCTTAATTTCCTATTTACCTTTTCTCTGTAGATATCCAATGGGCATCTCAATTTCAACATGTAGAAAACTGAGTTCCTCATCTTCTACCCTCTTTAAGATTGCTGGTCTATTATTCCAGTTACTTAAACCAATAAACTTGGAGTGATCCCTATTTCCTCTCTTTCCTCTGTAGCTGGAATCCAATTTTTATAAGCACAGTCTGAAATACAGCATTTCTTCTCATACTGACACTATTACCTCTCTGGTCTGATGACCACAGCATTAGCTGTCAGCTATTGCAGTAGGCTATTAACCAGTCATGGTTCTACCTTTACCCCTTCAGTATTTTCTTCACAATAGCCAAAGTGATTCTGTTAAAAATCTCTTGCACTGTTGGTGGGAATGCAAGCTGCTGCAGCCACTGTGGAAAACAGTATGACTGTTCCTCAAAACATTAAATATAGAACTACCTTATGATCCAGCAATCACACTACTGGGTGTTTACCCGAAGAATATGAGAACAATAACTCAAAAGGATACATGTGCCCATATGTTTCTTGCAACATTATTTACAATATTATAATATGGAAGCAATCCAAGTATTTTTTGATGATTTGATAAATGAGATGATACATGCACACACACACACACACACACACACACACACACAGAGTGGAAAATTACTCATCCATAAAAAGAATGAAATCTTGCTATTTGCAGACACATGGATGGAGCTAGAGAGTACTATCCTAAGTGAAATCCCAGTTGGAAAAAGACAAATGTCTTTTTTTTTTTAAAGATTTTATTTATTTATCAGAGAGACAGAGGGAGAAAGAGTGAGCACAGGCAGACAGAATGGCCCGCAGAGGCAGAGGAAGAAGCAGGCTCCCTGCTGAGCAAGGAGCCCGATGTGGGACTCGATCCCAGGATGCTGGGATCATGACCTGAGCCGAAGGCAGCTGCTTAACCAACTGAGCCACCCAGGCGTCCTGACAAATGCCTTTTGATGTCACTCTTATATGGAATTTAAGAAACTAACATATATAAATAAAGGAGAAAGAAGATACAAACAAAATACCGACTCTGTGGTTACCAGAGTGGAAGTGGATAGAGGGATGAGTGAAATAGATGATGAGGACTAAGAGTATACTTTTCTTGATGACCGCGGAGTAATATAGAGAATCACTAAATCACTATATCGTACACCTGAAGCAAATATATCACTGTATGTTAACTCTACCTGAATTAAAATAAACAATAAAAATTTTTTTCTTTCAGTAAAAAGAATATAAAATATAATAAAATAAAAAAAAATCTTAGGTCAGGTCACTGTTCTATTCAAATCCTCTAGAGCTTTGGTTCCCAAATGGTATGCCAAGATACCCTAGGGCACCACAGTTGAACTCAACAAGGATGTTCTGAGATAAATTTTCAAGAGCAAAGACAATGATACCTAATATCCTTGAAACACAAGGCCAGTTACTAACACTAGATAGTTGGCAGTTTCAATATTAGATCACATTACATTTCTTTTCATGACATGATTATCTTTGTAAAACGGATTTCTAAAAATTCCAGCAGGTGCTGCAGCAAAAAGCAAGTACCACACAAAAGATTTTGTGGAATTAAATATGAGTTTGTCAGTGTTCAATCTGATTCCAAAGTTTGAGAATTTGTGCTATGAAAAGTGGTACACATGTCCCATTCATTAATAATTGTGGTTAAGAATGAAATAAATTCTTTTCTTTCAATTTATGTGTATTTTTTAAACAGCTAATAAGTTGTTAGGACATAAATACTTATCAAGTTATTTGGTCATGACTCCTTAATAAATGAAACTGTTAGGCCTCCCTTTTGGCCTAGTAACATGATGAAAAAATTATATACAAAAGGCTACAATGGCCCCAATTTGAGAAATGATCTGGTGTGATTAAAGAACTGAAAAATACACACGTGCCTGAAGCATGGTGAGCATGGAGAACAATGATCCAAAACATCTTGTGGGGCAGACAGGGTCAATCATGCAGAACATCAAAGACCATACTGAGAAATTTAATTTTTAAATTTTTGAACTTATTTTAAGCAGATTAGCAAATGGATCTGATTTATAATTGTAACTGATCAACCCAATCCATGGGGAATGGGTTAGGAAAAGGGTGAGAAGTGAAGAGCCTGACGGGCAATCATTTACTCCAGAGAACATGGAGGCTTGGACAAGTGAGTGACAATAAAGATGGAAGTATATGGAAACCAGGAGCACTTCGTAGATGAAATTGATAGGACTTGCTGATGAAGAGAATGGAAGTAGTAAGGAAGGTGGAAACATCAAAGAGTGCTCTTAAATTTCTGACTTGAGCAGCCAGGTACCTATAACTAAAATGAAGAAAAGACCCAGTTTGGGAGAAAACACAGAAGCTTACGTTTAGATGTGTTAAAACTAAGATACTTAGAAAACAACCTACAGATGACCACTGGCAGGCATTTGGGTTTCGATATGGTATCAGTAGTCCTTTCCCTAAATACAACCTGAGATCATCCAACCCTCCTTCAGTCCTTCTTTTACTGAGTTTTTTTATCTGTAACCACTCAATACCCTTCACATATACGATATCATCCAAACTCAACTCAAATACATCCTGCCAAAGCAGGCAGCCCATTAGGGTTTCCATCTGCCACTGTGTACAAAATTTAGTTTTGCTATCGTAAAACCAGTTTTTAGTGTACTTAGATGAAAGCAAGGACAACCATATGTTTTTCAGTCTTCACACTGTTCCTTGAAAACAAACTTGCTTCACTTGGCTGTTGACAGCCTTCCTAGCCCCTTCTAATTTCTCCTCCCTCGAGGTTGCACATTATTCTAATTAAAATAGCTAATGCTGGGGTCCCATGGCAAACCCAGCAAACCTCCAGAGTGTAAAACCATTGCTCCCGACTTTAAATTTTACCACAGCCTGGATCCTCCTGATGTACTGATACAGCTTACCAAATCAAAGCACCACAGATTTGAGTAGTTTAAATTAAACTCAAATTTTCGGACTCCTCTGTTGTCGCTGTATTTTAGACTATCTACCACATTATGTGCAGTTTTCTCTACTTTCACTCATTGGCCCACATATGGGCTTCCCACACACCTCATCCAATCTTGTTTTGTTGATCAAAGTCTCCATTTCTTAGTACTAGATTTATCCTCTTCCTCTCTGCAAACAGATCTATCTTTTGAAATCCAACTCCGTTATCACCTTATTCTTTCTTGAGATTGTTCTTATGGAACTCCACATCAGAAATGAATACTTCCTTCACATTGCCTTTAGTCATTTACTGGTGTTTTCTATACTGTAGCAGAATACATACATATTTATGGATTTTTTTCCTTTTGCACTAGATCTTTCAATAATTTAATCTTTAGTTGCTGAATCAAACTACCAATAGTATCTAGCCATTTGTATTGATTTCTACTTATGCCTGATTCTATTTGCATAAACAAATAAAGCATAGAAAGTGTTTTATTACTATTATGATTACTGAAATAGTGGTTTCTTGTAATTGTGGATAATGAATTTAATGTTGATGTTCCTATTTCTACATTTGCTTAGTCTCTCTTCCAGAGCCACATTTTTCAGATGCGTATTTCTATTGGACAGTTTGGGAGGAGAAAAAAACTTCCCCTGCTTTACTGAAACTATTCTATAGCAGAATGTACTTCCCATAACAAGAGCAATTTGATCTGTTATGGTGCCTCATGTAGCAGTTCTCTTCTAAAAAATTCTTGAAGTCATGCCTCCTGTACCACACCAATTTGTTTCAGCCCACAATTGAGGTTTAATCTGAGAAATGTTATCTACTTATTTGCTATAATTTATTGCCTTATATGCCTCTTGCAATTACTAGTCATCCCTCTCAGAGCTATCATGTGTCTTTCTGCTTTTTCTCGGTGTAAGAGACACATCAATATTTATAGACTTTTCCCTTTGCACTTGATCTTTTAATAATTTCATCTCTTTGGAATGAATCAATCCATCAGGTTCACTCATTTTTTTGTCTGTTATTTGCACTTATACTATCAGCATTTTTATCACTGAAATGCTTGCTGACCAATTTACTAGAATTCTTCAAGGTGTGTTTTAATGTTGGCATACATTTTTAAATCATTCAGGTATAAAAGAAAACCTGTAATCCTACTTTTGTTTTGCTCTGTTTTCTCCTTAATCGTTTCTGTGTCAAGTAAAAGCAGGAAGAATTAAATTTCCTTAAATGTCTCCTAATTTCTATTCCTTTTCCTTAAGAATATGTTAGTAACTGTTTTAAGTCTGAATCTCAGAAATATTGATGATGAATATTAAATAATAGTTGATTGATAATTTCTATTTGGTAAACATTTCTTCCTTACACTGTGTTTTTTTAATCACATTTCTTGCTTCAGTTCAATATTCTTTTAGGCAGCTGAAATGAAAGACTTTTATTCTGTTTAACTCTGCTTCTCCCAGGGTAGTAAAGCAAGCGCTCTTCAAATGAGAACAACTCAGTCAATATTTGTTGAATTAAGTCATTAGACATATTGAAGGAAAGGCTTACAGGCTTAAGTCTCTTAAATTAATATAAATATCTCTTCTCTGGTAGCTCTCCGGTCCCTAAATTGATCTGGTTTCCCAGTTTTCTGTTATAGCTCCATATAGAACACACAATCAATTTAAAACAAATAGCATAGCCCAGCTGGGAAATTCTCGACAAAAAATTAACTCTAGGCAAACAAAACTCAAGGAGTCACTATATGTAGTGAAAATTATCATTTTCCTAGCTCTTTCTAGATCTTAATGTGATAAAGTCGTATGTTTAAAGTATAATTTAACTAAAAGTCCCCTTTTAAACATCTTTTCTCTCCATTCTGCCTTATAGGAAAGAAAACGGTCAAGTTTTTGATGGTGTATTCTCAGACTTGGTGATACTATGATTTCATGTATTTTTTTATTGTTCATTTGCTGGAATAATGAGAGGAAAATTTTCCTTGGGATGAAATGATTTCTGCTGGAACAGAACTATTTTTCTTATTCAAATCTTTTAGTACTTTGTGAGATTTAAAAAGCAATAAAATATCTGCACCTGCATTTTTGTAGGACTAAGTAACATGAGGAAAACTGAACTCTGTTCATGGGGGTCAAATGGGAAAAATCCATTTGACACCATTAGCCTTCGGGTCCCAATGTGAGCACATAAAATACATTGCACTTCCCTATCTGAAAACATAACCCGAATCTATGTAAAACAATGCCAAACATGTGGAATATGAACAGCCCAACCAATTAGTCACCTAACAGTATGTATGATGCCAAACATCTGGATATTTGGAAACTTCCAAATGAATGAGCGAATTTTTTCATTTTTCTTCCGATTTTTTTTGGCAGCATACAAACACAGCCAAATGTGGCACTTTGATTGTGGTATTATTTTCAGACAGCAGGTTCCAAAATATCTTAAAAGTCCTAGCCCTGCAATATCCAAAGAAAACCCATTTAGAATGCAGTCTTTCGTGATTCATTTTGATAAGGGATTTATATTAAGCACTTATAATGGCAAAAATCAAGCTCATTAGATGAAATTGTATATTCATTCAAATGATTTTATAGAACAGAGAATTAATGTTCTGCTTTCCAGGGAAAATGTCTATATTGAGATAATCTGTCTTACACTTCCTATAGACCCCATTTTCACCTCATCATGTATTGTGCCCAACCTCTAATCCTTCCCCTGCTGTGTGAGAGATTTCCCCAGAAGAGATGTGAGACAGGAAAATCCTTTGTGGCTGGGAGCAGAAAAATGAAAAAGTAAGGGTCTAATGCTCAGAGGCCACGATGGGACAGAGCTTTGGCAACAGCCTGAGACGGAACAACTGACATCCAAGTGCTGACAGGAAGTCTACGAGGATGGAGAAGCCCCTCCCCCAGTAAGGACAACAGGGAAAGCTACTAGGAATTTGGACAAACGCCAAAGAAGAGGAGAGAGATTAGGGACTGTGACTGGAAATGCCAAAACTGCTTCCCTGATTCTCTTCCTTTTTCCCTCCTCTTCTTTCTTTCCTCCTCCCCCCATCATTGCCACAGGGGCCTCCCCATCCTCCTCTGCCCCTTCTCCTTCCCCTTGGTCCTCCCCCTTTCTCCCTCCTCTATCCCTTCTCTCCATCCCCTCCTCTTCCTCCTTTCTCTTCCCCAACCCTGTATTCTCCCTTCTCCTCCACCTGCTGCTCCTTTCTCTCCATTTCTACCCTCTCCTCTGTATATTCATACCCCCAGACTTAAAAATGCAATCCACAGCTCCACAAATAGAACCTTTGCATATGATCCTAACTCTCTTTCTAACCACTACTCTGGCTTTTCTTTCTTTCCTGGCTAATTCACCAAAACCCTCAGGCTGCTATAAGCATTATATTGCCTACCCACCAGATACTCCTTTATTTTCTACAGACCAGCTTCTGTTCCTGTTGCTAAGGGTTAAAGCTTTAGTAAGCTAATGAAGCTTAGCTTAGGGTCCCTCACTAAATGGGCCTACTGCCCAAGGCCCTGGGAATGGCCCTAGGAATATGTTCACATGGACATATGTTGTGGTAAAATTCTCAAAATGACAATGTTGAAGGACCAGAGGTTGTATCACAGTATCATACTGACATATGAAATATGTTGATTGGTAGAGCATCAAGATTTGAAAATACAGAGCCAGAAGCTTGTCTGTGGAAAGTGAAAATGGAAGACTTGATTCTCATTGATGCTTAGTCAAATAAATATTCTCTCTTATCAAAAAGTACTTGATCAGGCACCTGGGTGGCTCAGTGGGTTAAGCCTCTGCCTTCTGGCTCAGGTCATGGTCTCAGGGTCCTGGGATCAAGGCCCACATCAGGCTGTCTGCTCAGCAGGGAGCCTGCTTCCCTCTCTCTCTCTCTCTCTGCCTGCCTCTCTGCCTACTTGTGATCTCTCTCTCTCTCTCTCTGTCAAATAAATAAATAAAATCTTTTAAAAAAAGTACTTGATCAACATAAATATACAATTATAAATACACTTTGTTTTTCCTTCTTAATGGAGACTATAATGAATTAAAGTAGTTTGAATTCCCATTTATAGCATACACATCTTTGCAGGGCTACAAAAAGCTAATATGTGTGTCTATCTAAAGTCCCCTCTTGTTATAAAGACGCCAGTCATATTGTATTTAGGGCCACCCATAGCCAGTAAAACTTCATCTATACCTACTTATATTAGCAAAGACCCTATCTCTAAATAAGATAATATTCATAGGTTCTAGGTAGATGCTGAGTTTGGGTAGGGGTGAGGCTACTCAGTCCAGTATACACCTCTGCAAATGGTAGCCTACAATTTGAAAACTAGTCTTTGAAATGTTCCAATATCCTGTTAAACACAAATCAAATTCAAACTATGTTCTCCTTTCCATCCACCATATAAAACAGCTCCTGGTGTAGTGGATGGACCTTGTACTTCTTCCTCACTTTGACCCCATCTATCCCAACATGTCAGATCAAACCAGGGAATTTATTCTATCCTACTAAGAAAGTATATCCATGTAATTGTGTCATGGAACCAATCACCATAAACACTGATTTCAGTTTGCATGTATCATTTATAATGGCCTTGCAAAGTTAGATTGAATGCTATGGTCTTAGAGTGATTTGGTCATGCTCATTTACTTTTAGCTTAAAACTGGTATCTCAGTATTATAAAAGTTTCCATTGCAGACTACAATGCTAAAGTTAGTTGAATTTACCATGTCAGTAAACAATTTACAAGGAGTTAATAGAATTATTTAAGAAAAATAGAAGTACACAATGTCAGTATTATATTTATGATAACCCTGGAAAACTGCAGGGATAGCTCCAACTCTGTTTTAAAGGTGAGGACAGCAGCACACTTAAAAACAGTGAATAATTATTCTTTAAAAAATCAAAATGGTTGCTATCATTTGAAGAAGAAATTGCCATAATTACAGTAAGTAGTACACTACTTCTAAAGATTACAAAGGATTTTACAGATACTCTGATGGTAATCATTATTATGTTTGGAAAAACAAATATTAAGCAACTGATAACTTAATACTTTTTTTCTGATCACTGAGTTATAGTGTCTTGTAGCTAAAACACTATTCAGAATCTAAGTGAAACTGAGTAGTTGTGATCATTCTCTAAACATTTTTGTCAATTGCCAAGTAGCCGTAAATTTCTACCCAGTTGACTCTGGAAAATGTAGAAAATGGAGATCTTTATAAAATAATTAAAATGCTCTTTATCTTTTTAAAAAGTTGTTTAATGTGCATTTATATATTTTCCTGTTTCTATCAAACAGAATATTATAACTGTTCCTTGATCTTTACATCTGCTGAAATCTATGTTTATTCTGCCTGGCTGAATTATATGATGTGATAAATTGCTTAAAACACTATGATAGCATTCTGAAATCATGTTTTTCCTTCTCTCTACACAAACAGGGAGAGAGAATTTAAAAGAAAAACTGGAATTATCCAAAGTTGCATGGCTGAATATTAGCCCAAAATTTAAAATACTCTGGCCTTTAATTTTGTGGCTAAATAGGTGTCCTTCATAAAACATTCAGTATCCAAGCAGCAATATCCCAAGCAATTACACAGAGTTACAGGGCCATTCATTGCTCACAATATTAGAAATGGGATATTTGCACAGGTAATTAAAATGGATTGTGGGCTCATCAAAGGTTATTTTGAAATGGTCTGTGGAAAGGGCACAGTTTTCTGTCACTCACTTAGAAATTATTCTCTCAGACCCTTGCCAGTTGATTTTTTTAAAAGCAATTCAAGAGCCAGAAAGGAATCTTGAATATAGTTTTCAGACATAAAGAAGAATTACAGCATAGATTTACAATGAACAAATTGTCCTGGGCTCCCAAATTATGCTATTTGTAGATTGAACACAGAAGTAGGGGGTAGCCATATGGCATAAGCCACCCTTCGCCAATACAAAAAGTTATTAAATCCCCTGGAGTTGGCTAAAGGAAACCATAATCATTTTAAAATGGGAAAAAGCCACAAATTTCCTCTCCCTCTCCTTACAGACCATTTTCTTATCCCAAGTTACATATTTTCAACTTCATCACACATCAGAACATTAGGTCAAACCCCTACCCTAAGCATATTAAAATTCTTTCCTATTCCTGAACCTGCAGCACAAACAAGACTACTATTTCACAATCATGATCATTTCATACTTGCCTCATGGTGTTTCTATCAGTTGTTTTTTAGTGTCAATTAAAAAACAACTGAGAACAAGTTTCCTATTCATTATGATTGTCTTCAAGAAAAAGCTAAGGCTGTGTTTCCCTTTTATCCCTATTAACATTTCCAACAAAGCATCATTAGTGTTTCTCTTCTATATCTGATGAAGGGTCAACACCATCAAAAGAAGACATTTAGAAGTGAGAAGGCCAATGCAGATTTTTAGTAAGGGGTTATGACTTGGTTTTCTCAATCCAGATCTTCATTTACCCTGAACCTTACTGCTGATCCTGGGTCAGAGATTCTTATTTCCTAAAGAACGTGAAAAAATTATTTCAGCATTTCTTATTAAGCAATTCTTATTTCTGAGAAATACTTGAGAATTTAGGGTGAGCAGAAATGAGCAGAAATTTGAATTTATTTTTCATATCTATGTTCCCTAACTACATCCCCTGTTATCCTTCAGCTTAAAGAGAGCACTCATCCTTGTGAGTGCATCTGGCAGTAAACAGGTTTTCCTCCCTGACTTCAAGTAGTACATCCTATATATTAGGGTGACTAGTTCGTCCACTGTTCATCCACAGAGCTAGGAATGTTTGAGACTACAGAATGGTTTGCATAACCAGAGCACTTGGAATAGTCAAACATGGACATCAAATGAGAAATGGGTAAAAACAATAACTTGAAAAAGTTCAAAATTTTGAGAAGTACTGCACTGGATAAGAATGAAGAATATGGTTGGCTCATAATTTCATGTATCATTCAAACTCTTCAATGCCTAGACTCAGGTACATTGTGTCAAAGAATAATAGGAAGAATACTTACGTGTTAAATGAATGAATCGTCTCTATGTAAATCACACACTCTATCTCATAGATTCTTAGCATCACATTTTTTTCACATATTAACAAGCCTGATATCAGGATGCATCTCACTATTGACGGTATGAATAATTAATTATTTGGTGGTATGTTTTCTATCTGAAAGTAGTTCTGCCGGGAAGAATGGATTGTCTCACAATTGATAAAGGCTTAATTTTAATGATGTACATTCTTGTTTCATTTTTTTGTAAATGCTTTCATGCTGTTCTGAAGAATATGTGCCTTGAATTTGAATGGCACAGACTCATTTTAATGGAGGGATTTATATAAGGTTATCAATTTTCATTCTTCTAAGAAAGGTAATTAAAAATACATGTACCAATACCTTACTTTTTCCAAAAGGATATTGTAAAGGCCAAAATGTAGGAAGACCTTAAATTCAGAATTAAGGTAAATCCTTTAATTATTAGCTCTATGAAAAACTCATATTCTTACTTTTCTCTTTCACTGTGTGTGCTTGTATCAATCTATAGACTGGCATTTTGGAAACAACTCTTCTGAGATACTGTGGCACAAATACTCTAGCACTCATTCATACACTCCCTCCTGCAGACAAAGAACATGCAGAGCAATGTGTGAGAAACATATTATGTACAAAAATCTGGTGGCATTTTCAGAATATTTTTCTTTTGATTTAAAAAAAAAATTCTATCTCAGCTTCTTCTAAAGAGGCAGAAGTATTGAATTTAATTGGAATAGTATCCACTTGAACTAAACTCCATTCACAATTCTTTTTTAGGGCCCAGAGCAGTGGTTAAGCATTGGCTTTGAGGTCAGTTTCATATTTGATCTCTTTGTTCAAATGTATCCTGAGCTGACAGAGGAATGGGTTTGGTAATATTATCCTGTGAATCTTTTTCTATATCTGATATTTGCAATCTAAAATTAGCTTGCTTCTGGCTTTAAATCCCCACACTTTGGCTGTTTCTTCTCAATCAGGCCCCTCAGCCAGTGGAAGCCAAACCCCAGTTATGCACACTTCTGATCTATAAAGTACATTTTCATTGCTGAGCCACCTGCCCCCAATCTTCCTTTTCCACTGTTCTAAACTCCTCTCAGGTGAAAACATTTGAAAAGTGTTTAGATTGATTTATGTAGTTTACATTTTGGTAAATATTTATTTGGTCAAACTCTTATTTAAAAAAAAAATCAACCACAGGACTAAATACCAAGTAAATAAAAGGACAAAACAGAATTAGTTGATTAGAGCCAGTAATTCTCACTCCCATACTGTATTTAATAAGTATCTTGATTCCCAGGTTTGGCTGTAGAAGGAATCTTCCCTTACAGCTTTAGAATACTCTCGTATGCATCCATTTCCTTCAATGAGCAGATATTAAGATAAAGACTATCTACAAAAAAGACTATCTACAAAAGGGTGACCACTATTTTGATCAAACTTCTCAGTTAACATCTTGATAGTGTTGTGAGGGTAAAATTGTTGCTCGACATGGACTTCTTTAACTTTTAGGAGAAAAATCAGACTCCATTCACCTATTATAAGACTCTGATTATATTATACTAGGAAGATAAAACCTAGACCCTCTATAACATCATCAGTAATGCCCAGTATGTTATCAAAAATTATAAAATATATGAAACCAAAGAATATAGGACAGTCAAAAAGCAATTTGTAGAAACAAACCCCAAGATGATCCAGATGGAAGAATTAATAGATATAACTATTATGTGCAAAACCACATGATATGTGCAAAAATATAATGAAAACATTAAAAGATAAGAAATATGAAGAGATACAACAAAACTAATAGAGCCAAGTTGAATTCCAAGAGCTGAAAAAGAAAATTATGTAAAGTAAAATATTCACTGTGTGGGTTTAAAAGATTGCAAAAGTGGATCTGTAAATTTGAAGACCATCAATAAGAAGTATCCAATCTTAGAAAAAAAGAGCAAATACAAGGAAATTAAATGAATATTCAGTAACCTTTAGGAAAATACCAACTTGTCCAACATGTTGTGTAATTGAAACTCCGTAAATTGAGAGAAAAGTTTGAAAAGAAAACAATGTTTGATGACAAATATTCACATAAAATATTAACTTATACAGCCAAAAAAATGGGGTGAACATCTAACAGAATAAATATAGGGAACAGAATATTAAGGCCCATTAGAATCAGACGCTAAAAACAAAAAGTCTTAAGAGGGCCCAGAGGTCCCAAAAGTTTATTTTCGCTTTCGTTTCCTTTGCCTTTGGAGACATATCTTGAAAGAAGTTGCTGTGGCTGATATTGAAGAGATTACTGCCTATGTTCTCCTCTAGGATTCTGATGGATTCCTGTCTCACATTGAGGTCTTTTATCCATTTTGAGTTTATCTTTGTGTACAGTGTAAGAGAATGGTCGAGTTTCATTATTCTACATATAGCTGTCCAGTTTTCCCAGCACCATTTATTGAAGAGACTGTCTTTTTTCCACTGTATATTTTTTCTTGTTTTGTCGAAGATTAATTGACCATAGAGTTGAGGGTCCATATCTGGGCTCTCTACTCTGTTCCACTGGTCCTGTGTCTGTTTTTATGCCAGTACATGCTGTCTTGGTGATAACAGCTTTGTAATAAAGCTTGAAATCAGGTAACGTGATGCCCCCAGTTTTATTTGTGTTTTTCAACATTTCCTTAGCGATTTGGAGTCTTTTCTGATTCCATACAAATTTTTGGATTATTTGCTCCAATTCTTTGAAGAATACCAGTGGAATTTTGATCGGAATGGCATTAAAAGTATAGATTGCTCTAGGTAGTATAGACATTTTAACAAAGTTTATTCTTCTGATCCAAGAGCATGGAAGGGTCTTCCATCTTTTTGTGTCTTCTTCAATTTCTTTCATGAGTGTTCTGTAGTTCCTCAAGTACAGATCCTTTACCTCTTTGGTTAGGCTTATTCACAGGTATCTTATGGCTCTTGGTGCTATAGTAAATGGAATCAATTCTCACAGCAAAGGAAACAGTCAAGAAAACAAAGAGGCAACCCACGGAATGGGAGAAGATATTTGCAAATGACAGTACAGACAAAAGGTTGATATCCAGGATCTATAATGAACTCCTCAAACTCAACACACACAAAACCGGCAATCATATGAAAAAATGGGCAGAAGAGATGAACAGACACTTCTGCAATGAAGACATACAAATGGCTATCAGACACATGAAAAAATGTTCATCATCACTAGCCCTCAGGGAGATTCAAATTAAAACCGCATTGAGATATCACCTTACACCAGTTAAAATGGCCAAAATTAACAAAACAGGAAACAACATGTGTTGGAGAAGATGTGGAGAAAGGGGAACCCTCTTCCACTGTTGGTGGGAATGCAAGTTGGTGCAGGCTCTTTGGAGAACAGTGTGGAGATTCCTCAAGAAATTAAAAATAGAACTTCCCTATGACCCTGCAATTGCACTCCTGGGTATTTACCCCAAAGATATAGATGTCGTGAAAAGAAGGGCCATCTGTACCCCAATGTTTATAGCAGCAATGGCCACGGTCACCAAACTGTGGAAAGAGCCAAGATGCCCGTCAACGGACGAATGGATAAGGAAAATGTGGTCCATATACACTATGGAGTATTATGCCTCCATCAGAAAGGATGAATACCCAACTTTTGTATCAACCTGGACGGGACTGGAAGAGATTATGCTGAGTGAGATAAGTCAAGCAGAGAGAGTCAATTATCATATAGTTTCACTTATTTGTGGAGCATAACAAATAGCATGGAGGACATGGGGAGTTAGGGAGGAGAAGGGAGTTGGGGGAAATTGGAAGGGGAGGTGAATCATGAGAGACTATGGACTCTGAAAAACAATCTGAGGGGTTTCAAGTGGTGGGGGGGTGGGAGGTTGGGGTACCAGGTGGTGGGTACTATAGAGGGCACGGATTGCATGGAGCACTGGGTGTGGTGCAAAAATAATGAATACTGTTATGCTAAAAATAAATAAATTAATTTTAAAAATTAAAAAAAAAATTTAAAAAAAGAGGGCCCAGAGGGAAAATGACACACATAGGATCGCAGTAGTAAGAATGACTATCTTCTCATCGGAAACAATGGAAGCCAGAGAAAAATGGAACAGCATTTTTAAAGTCCTGAAAGAAGAGAACTGTCAATTTAGAATTCTCTATCTTGTGAAAATATTCTTCAAAAAAAGTCAGTGATGGATATAATGGATAAGACAGGCAAAAGACAGAATCTATCACTACTTAACCTGTATTAGAGGCAAAAGGACATTGAAACTATACCTGCAAAATACATACATTTTTTTAGGTTCTTACTGGATGTTCACAAAGACAGACTCTATCTTGGGCCACAAAATAAGTATTAGTAAATGTTAAAAGACTGAAATCTTATGGAGTATGTTCTCTAACAAATTAAAAATCAATAACAAAAAAATTTATTTTAAAAACAAAGGGGATTAAGAGTACACTCACCTTGATGAGCACTGAGAAATGCATAAAATTGTTGAATCATATCATACACTTGACAGAAATATGACCATATGTTAATTATACATCAATTTAAAAAACAAGTACTTGGAAATTGAGCAGCACACATGTAAATAAACACTGAATCAAAAATATATCAAACTGAATAATGATGAAATACATGTCATTTGGGGGAGATGCAGCTAAAACAGTATTTTTTAAAAATGTAGGGCTGCCTGGGTGGCTCCGTCAGTTAAGCCTTTGCCTTTGGCTGAGGTCATGATCCCAGGGCCTGGGATCAAGTCCCATGTCGGGCTCCCTGCTCAGTGAGGAGCCTACTTATCTCTCTCCTTCTCCCTCTATGTGTGTTCTCTCTCTCTAGCTCCCACTCTCTCTCAAATAAATAAATAAAATCTTTTTAAAAAGTATAATTTTTCATTTCTAAATTTTAAAAGTGGGAAGTTCTAAAATTGTTGTACTTCAACATACTGAAAGAAAAAAGCAGAAAATCATAGGTACAGAAGAAGTATTTAAGACACATCATTTAAAAATAAACTCTCAGGAAACTAGGAATTTAGGGAATTTTTTCAGGGTTAATTAAAAAGAAAAAAAAAAAAACAAAACCATAACCAACATCACACTAAAAGCTGAGATATTGAACACTTTTGCCCTGAAATTGAAGAGACAAAGATTTCTTCTCACTATTTCCATTCGACATTTTACTTAAAGTTTTAACAAGAGCAATAAAGCAAGAAAGACAAAGTCCTATCAATTCGAAGGACAAAAAAGCTGCTTTTATTCACAGATGCCAATATCCTGTACACAGAAAATCTAAAGGAGTCTACAAATAACTAGGTCAATAAATGAACATAGCAACAGTAGCATGATAGAACAGCAATTTAAAAAAATCACTTGTTGGGGCGTCCTGGGTGGCTCAGTGGGTTAAGCCTCTGCCTTCGGCTCAGGTCATGATCTCTGGGTCCTTGGATCGAGCCCCACATCGGGCCTCTCTGCTTGGCAGGAAGCCTGCTTCTCCCTCTCTCTCTCTGCCTGCCTCTCTGCCTACTTGTGATCTCTCTCTGTCAAATAAATAAATAAAATATTTTAAAAAATAAAATAAATAAAAAAATTTTTTAAAAATCACTTGTTTTTTCTACATGCAAAAATTGAAAAATAAAGTTTTTTAAATAATCCCACCTATATTAACATTGAAAACATAATATATGTAGGAATAAATTTAACAAACACATGTAAGTCCTCTGCACTAAAAACTATAAGACATTTCTAAGAAAAATCTAAGACCTAAATAAATGAAGAAATAAATCATGTTTTGAATTTAAAGAACCAGTACAGTTAAGACAATTCTTCCCAAATTGTTCTATAGATTCAATACCACACTTATCACAATACCAACAAATGTTTCCAGATGTTGATAATTAGAATTATATACAAACACATAATATAGCAAAATAATTATGAAAAAAACAAAGTTGATTCAGTTTACATTCAAGAGTTACTGAAAAGCTATAGTAATCAAGGCACAGTATTAGGTTCATAAATATAGGCAAATAGATCAATGAAGTAGAATGCAGTCCAGAAATAGATCCACATATATATGCACTTGAATTTTTTACAAAAATGTCAAGGCTATTCAATGTGATACTCAAATGGCCAATGAGTATATACATTATTTGCCTGTACTTACTGGCAAACAAATTCTAGTGACAGAAATCAAAAGAGTTGTTGCTTGTGAGAGGTTATGACTGGAAACTTTTTTTAAAAAAATATTTATTTCACAGAGAGAGACAGAGAGACACAGTGAGAGGAGGGAACACAAAACAGGGGCAGTGAGAGAGAGAAGCATGCTTCTGGCAAAGTGGAGAGTCTGATGCAGGGCTTGATCCCAAGACCCTGGGATCATGACCCGAGCCTAAGGGCAGACGCTTAAGGACTGAGCAACCCAGGTGCCCAACTGAAAACTTTCTATAGTGAGGGAATGGCTTAATATCTCAGGGTAGTATTTATTTATCAAAACTCATTGAACTTTCTATATATACTTAAGATCTGGATGCATTTCACTGGTATTCTATTTTCATTACAAAAATGCAAGAAAGAAAAATATCCTCCAACTTTTGTGGAAAACAATGCTTTCCCCCAAAGAGGTAATTTCTTTCACTTACTACTACAGAAATTTTCACCAAAACATAAAAGTAGAAACAATAAAACAATGTATCCATTTATCCATGTATCCATTTCTCACCTTCAATCTTTGTGAACTTTATACCAATCTCAAGAAATCTTTCTTAGCTTTGTTAATGAGAAAGACATGCTGACACTTGGAACAAAATTGTTTACTGAATTACAGATTGAGTTTGGAAGAGACAGGCAAAAAGAGCTTTGTAAACATTTTGTTATGTCACCTCCATGATTATTACCTCCTTTTACCTTATATTCAAGTTATTAATTTAAACCTCAATCAGCAAAAAGGATAATTAAATTCTTGAAGGAATAATTCCTCTCTGCTCCATTTTTTCCCCATCCCAGCTAATGATTTATTTAGGAAAGTGAAAGAAGGCCCATGTATAGAAAGCTTGCATTTTTCAAGTGTGTAATTCAGTAGTTTTCAGTATGTTTACAAGTTTGTGCTATCATTACCACTAATTCTACAACATTTCTATCATTCCCAAAATAAAATCCCAGTATTCAATATAGTCACTCCCTATTCCCCCTGCCCAGTCCCTTACTCTCACTAATCTACTTTCTCTCTCTATGGATTTACTATTCTTGACATTTCACATGAGTGGAATCATATAGTCTTTTGTGTTTGACCTCTTTCATTTAGCATAATGCTTTCAAGGATCATTCATGTTGTAGTATGTATCAGTACTTCCTTCCACTTTATGACTAAATAACGTTGCATCTTATGACTACCCAACATTTTATTTATGTGAGTCTGGCACATAGGAATTGCCCAATAAATGATGAGGGAACAGAAGGCTGGAGGAGGACAAAGCAAAAGCTGACACACAGCAACCTTCTCTCACCGGCACTCCTGGGTGGGACATATATGACATTCTTTTGGAATCTCCCACCTATCTTAATGTTAACATCTTGCTAGAGGGAAAAATCTTGACAATGACAAGGCCTCAAGGCCTCCGGTATCTTGTAGGTCCTCTTTAGCATATGAAAGTTCTTTTGAAAGCTAGCTTTTTCCTTACCTCCTCCAACCCCATCACATATAACCTGCCACCCCTCACAAACCCAGTGCAGCAGCTCTTTCTGTCCAGGGGTCCTGTCCCTGTGCTTTCATAACCCACCATTTTGTACCAAAGATGTCTCAAGAATTCTTTCTTGGTCATTGGCTCCAGACTCCACCCCACCAAACCTCACCTATATTCTAAAACCTCATCAATAAACACTATTTTTTATCTTCATTTTTTAACCAAAAGAGATAATGTAAACCTTTTTCAAAATTGTGACTTGAAAACTGTAGGATTTTACTTTGATATTTAAAGCAGGTGCTTCAAAGTCAATTTCAGGAGGTTTTATATTACTAAATTGCTAAATTGTTTCAAAGAGGTTTCTCTTGTTAGTTTCTCTCAAAGGATGTTTTGTGGTCTGAACAAATAGATATTTCTTGCTCTCTGGCTTGGTCTCCAATGCCCATCACAGACAGTTCAGCATTTCTACATTACAAATTCCAGATCCCTGGACACTTTGAGAAGCCAAAAAGCGCATCACAAATAGAGAGAAAAATGGACTTTTTCCATTGCTTTATTATTTTTTTGCTGATCGTGTTACCCAAGGAAATTCTGATGAGGGCTTTTTCCATGCTATTTACATGTTAAAGTACAAAGGAAAAAGAAATTACTTTCTTGAAAGTCTCCAGGACTTTGGTGTTGCAATCTTTCTTAATCCACAGCTCAAATCACAGTCTTGCAATAGTAATTGAGCTATCCAGGGTGAGAAGAGCAGGAGGCTTATTTCAATCATCTGAGTCAGGAAGATTTTTGCCATTTTGCTGGACAGATATATCTGAAATGTGAAATTTTCTTAAATTTCAAGACTGGCGTCTTTCCTTTAAAGGGTAAAAGGTGGAAAATCCCTTTAAAAAATCTTTTCCTGATACCTGTATACCTCTGCCTTCACTTCACAAGAGGGAATATGGCATTCATACTGAGATGCCACATTGAGAAGAATCATTGTGCAAGATCCTTTGATTCAGAGTAGTATCTGATGTGATGTCTTCTCAAACTACAATCTGTAGTGACAATAAAGCATTTTGATTTAGTTATCTAATGTTCAATTTCCAGGGGTTGTATCAAATGGAATGTTTTCCTAGCTACATTTTTTTTCCAATCAATTTAGAGAAAGCAAAAATAAAAAGGCAAATTCTTTATTGGCCTGAATGATAAGAAAATTTTGGTAGTCTGTTTAAGTGGTGTATCAATTAACATATGTGTATAGGGTCAGGACCTGAAGGAGACTAGAAATGACCTAACCAAAATCTAGTTGTACATACATAAGAATGTGGACTATTCAACATAGTGATAGCATAGTTCCTTAGGATGCTTGTACTGCCTTTGGCTATCATAACAATAGGATGTTAAGAAATGAACTGCTAAAAAATGCCCAAGCTGTTAGTTTTGAAGAAGCTTCTATAATTTACAAAAACAAAGCAAACAACCTCACCTATTTTTACTTACTGATCTGAATTCAATGGAGAAGGTTTTAAGAGATGCAACCATTTCAATAATTCACCTTATAGTATTTAGTTCATATATTCTAGATTATTCTATTTACTTTTTTCAGATTTTAGAACCAGGGTGAATCATGATTCTAATATCTTGCCTGAAAGCAGGGGATAGGATTACATTATTTTTGGATGCCCTTCCAACTCTGTGATTTCTATGAGTCACTGAAGCTTAATGTAAAGCCCCGAAAGACATGCTTATTGTCTAAGACATTAAACGTGACACCCCAAAAATACACAAAAGGAAAATTTGACATGAGAGAGAAATTTACCAAAGTGTCTCAGTTCTTTGGAAAATCTTGGAGCCATAGAACCAAACTAATAAATTTATTATTCATTTACTAGAAATAGCAAATTATTTCTTTCTGATAAGAATGAGAAGTAAGGGCGCCTGGGTGGCTTGGTTGGTTGGGCAGCTGCCTTCCACTGGGGTCATGGTCCCAGAGCCCTGGGATCAAGTCCCACATCAAGCTCCCAGCTCTGCGGGGAGTATGCTTCTCCCTCTGGCCTTCTCCCCTTTTATGCTCTCTCTCACTGTCTCTCTCTCAAATAAATAAGTAAAATCTTTAAAAAAAAAAAAAAAGAATGAGAAATAAAAGCCTTAAAAAAAAAACCAGAGCAAATAGCATATAAATTTATCTCTTAAGAATGTTTTCAAAGATCTCCAATCATCAGCGTTAATCTAATTTGCAGTCTGATTTAAGTATTTTCCACTTCTGGTCTTAAAGACGAAATACCATTCATCTAAAATACAGTGTTTTATACTTTTAATCCAAATATCTTGTACAAATCCATAGCCCAACACATATTTTGTTTTTTGTTCTTTTTTCCCACTAATTTTGGCTCACTTTTTCTCACATTCTGTAGAAATGGAGAATTTGCAGGTTTTTAACTGAAATAAATGTGACCAAATTTCAAGTCTGAAGTTATTTAGTTACATAATCATCATTTTCTAATTCTTCTGTTAAATTCTTACCCTATTAGCTGACCACAGCTGTTGGTATTGGCTCCCTAATAACTCCTTCTGAACTTGTAATACCCGAGAACTCAAAGGAGGAGTTCACTGAATGCTGATGACCCAAAGTGGTCACACGGACCTCACCCCTGATCTCAAGAAATTTTCTGGCAGTTTTATGAATTATGCTAAATGCCACAAGTTCTCTCTGTGCTTAATGTATTTTCACTTAAAGATGAAAATGACCTTGTGTCAGCAGGGTGTGGAAGGGTAGAGTATGTCTAAGTATGTATGTGAGGTAGGTAAAAACCTCTGCCTATAAGCTCAAGAGAGCAAGAAATTAATTTTTAAAAATTTTCTGTAATTAAATTTCATGTCTAGTTTAAGGCTATTCTTTTCCAGATAGAGGAAATTTAATCTTTTTTTTTCTTTTTGGAAATTCAGTCTTGATCAATTCATGACACAATTCATTAAAAAACTTCTAAATTATGTGAACTTTAGTCTCTTCATTGGAAACATTAGAGGATTTGACTTTCTCAAAGGGTTGAGATCAAGACATTCTAACAAGATCATAGATAACCCACAGAGCACTCTCTGGTGCTGACAGGGCATCTTCCATTAACATTGCCACTATGACTACACAGAGATTTAAATTATCCAGAGTTAATTTTAACCTTCATTGAAATTGACAGCTTTTCACGTTGAATGTAAATAGTTTCTAAATATAAGAATTTAATGGAAAGTATAAAAGGAAGGTGTTCCTATTATGTTGCTTAATTAGACTGACCCAATTTTTCTTTAGAAAAGTCATTTGAGGGGTGGCTCAGTGGGTTAAGCCTCTGTCTTCAGCTCAGGTCATATCTCAGAGTCCAGGCATGGAGCCCCACATCAGGCTCTCTGCTCAGCGGGGAGCCTGCTTCCTCTCTCTTTGCCTGCCTCTCTGCCTACTCATGATCTCTCTCTCTCTCTCTCTCTCTCTGTCTCTGTTAAATAAATAAGCAAAATCTGAAAGAAAGAAAGAAAGAAAGAAAGAAAGAAAGAAAGAAAGAAAGAAAGAAAGAAAGAAAATAAAGAAAAGGCATTTGATTTTTAAGTTGAGGGAGGGCATGATATATAGAGAGGGAAGAACAAATAGCAATGTATGACTTTATCTCACATGTATTCAGAAACCTGAAAAGAAGCAGGAGAGACAAGGGAGAAAATCCAAGAAAGAACAGAATTGTAGAAATCAAAGGAAGAAATCAGTTCAAATACCAAAGAGTAGTTCCCTGAGGCAAATAGTCTCTAAAGTCAATAGGATGAAAATAGACAATACCGGTTGGTGACTTAGATGACAGTGGTTTTAATAGTGGGAGGCCAGCATGAGCTTGAAATGGGCCTGGGAAATTTGTAACTGAAAATGAGAGAAGAATGTGACAAGGCTGAGAAAGAGCAACAACAGGAGAGAAACTGTATGGATGGCTAAAATTGCCATATTTAAATGAGGATAGGAACAAACAGAAGAGGGAGACTGTGACAGCAGGTGTGGGTGACAGAACAGTGAGGAAGGGGAGTCCAGAATATCAAGAGAAGGACTGAGGGGTCACCTGAGTGATTCAATCCATTAAGCATCTGCCTCTCCATTTTGGCTCAGGTCATGATCTCAGGGTCATTAGATTATGCCCCACATTGGGCTCTGAGCTAGGTGTGGAGCTTGCTTGATATTCTCTCCTGATCCCTCTGCTCCTCCTCCCACCCCCTCTACCCTCTACCTTGTTCTCTCACTTGCTCTCTCTTTCTCTTAAATTAAAAGAACAAAAATAGAACCTGTGTCTCAGTCTGCAGGTACAATTATAGGAAACTGTCCTATAGCTGGGGTGCTGGGTGGTTGGGTCTTGGATTAGGATGATGAATCCTAGGTATTTAGATTTTAAAAGCCAGCCAAATTCAAAAAAAAGAAAGATGATCCAGATAGAGTTGCCAACTTTTTAACCTGTCAAAGAATTCTTTTTTTAAACTGGATAAAATACTCTTGGTTGACAGTTTCTTTTTTTTAGCACTTTGAATATATTATCCCATTCTCGCCTGGACTGCAAAGTCTCTGCTGAGAAATCTCCTGATAGTTTTATAGGGGTTCTCTTATATGAGAGAAATTTTTGTCTCTGGCTGCTTTCGAGACTCTCTTTTTGTCTTCAGTTTTAGGTAGTTTTACTATAATGTGTCTTGGAAAAGATAATTTTCATTGAAATTTTGGAATGACCTACTAGCTTCATGAACTTGAAATCTCTCCCAATTTAGGGAAGTCCTTAGCCATTACTTCTGTAAATAAATGTTCTCCCTCTTTTCTCCTTGTGGGGCTCTCATGACATATACATGGTTCCCCTTGATGATATCCCTTAAGTCTTGAAGCCTTTCTTTATTGCTTTGCATTTTTTCCTTTTTGCACCCCTGATTAGATAGTTTCAATTGACAAATCTTTTATCTCACTGATTCTTTGTTCTGCTTCAAGTCTGATGTTGAACCTCCCTTTTGAGCCCTTCAGTCATTGATTGTATTCTTCAGTTCCAAAATTTCTCTTTGGTGCTTTTTTTTTCCCCCTATCTTTTTGTTGAATGGCTCAGTTTATTATTATATTGCTTTCCTGATATCATTACCTTGTTTATCTGTGTTCTATTATAGCTCTCTGAGAATCTTTAAAACAGTTCTTTTGAATTATTTGTTGAGTAATTCCTGCATCTGCATTTCCTTGGGGCTTGTCCCTGAAGGTTTACTATATTCCTTTGCCAGAGTTATGTTTCCCTAATTCTTTATGATTCCTGTAGCTTTGCATAAGTATCTGCACATTTGAAGATGTAATGACCTCTTCCAGACTTTATGGACTGACTCGAGGAGGGAAGATTTTCACCTGAAGGTGGGGGGCATACAAGCATGCTGTAACCCCAGGTCTAGTAGTGCAAGGTTCCAAGTATGGAGGTGTGTGGGAGACATGAGCTCTTTTTGGCTCAGGCCATGGGGTCTACAACATTGACAACTACATGGTCCTTGAAAAGCACTGAAAGCCCACAGAAACTGTAAGTGCTGCTGGGTTCCTCAGTGGTTCCTCCAGGCCCAAAACCTAGGGACCAAGGCAAGAAACAGTAATAGCTGAAGCCAGTGGTGTACATACACTTGGCTATACGGGCCAGGTGCAGGTACCTATGTACTGGCAGGAGGCAGTTTCAGACACACATATAGTGGTAGAGGCCAAGACAAATAGCAAGGACTAAACCCGACTATGGGTTCACCGGCAGCTGCATGGGCTCTGGCTGTTGGTATGTGCTCCTGTAGCCCCACAATCTCTCCTTGAATGTGTGCACTGCAGTAAGGCTGGTGACAGTGGTTGGGCTAGAAACATGCAGTTACATAGCTAAAATTTTCTAGCTGCTGATGAGCTCAGTAGTGTAATCCAGTGACACAAAACAGAGCCTTATCCAGCCCACAAGCAGCTGTGCAGGTCCTGGTTGTTGCCCTGCTCTCCCAAGGCTATTCGGTCTCCCTCCAGGCATGTTTAATGCCATGGAGACCAGTGACAGGCATCAGGCCAGCAGCATCCAATGCAGAGCTGGAGGGACTAGCTTCACACACGCATAAGCAGTAAGTATCAACCACAGGAGTCTAAGCTGGCATCTTGTATTCATACAGTCACAGAGGCCTAAGCTGGCTCCCTCGGTGGTGGAGGGGGTCCCGGGATCAAGTGGGGAGGGCCTCAGTTGTCTGGCATCAGTGAACCCGGGGGACCAAAGCTGGTGAAATCTTCAAGTGAGTCTATAGTGGCTGTGTTAGTTTCTTCCGTGGCAAAGTCTGCTAGGTTTGTGTACAGAACAGGTCACTGTGAACCATATTGTCCTTGCTATGTAGCTGCTCTAGGTAACCCCTGCCTCACTTGCTAGTTCCTAGCTACCTCTATAGATCTCAGCTTTGCCAGTCTGGGTGGAAGGAACCAAAGTGGGACCTTTGTGCCTACCCCAAAAGTGCTTACCCTATGCTTTCTTTCCTGGTGAGAAGAATTCTTTCTAGCTGGGAAGTCTCCTCTTAGTACTAAGCAATGGACAGGGAGGATAAGGTGATGCAGACAAACTCCTTCCTTTCTGCTTTTGCAGTTATTCTCGGGTTTTTTGTTCAACTCTCTTGGTAAAGTTTCTTTATTTTTTTTTATTAAATTCAATTAGCCAACATATACTACCTCATTAGTTTTTGATGTAGTATTTAATGATCCATTAGTTGAATATAAAACCCAGTACTCATCAGAAATCAGGTGCCCTCTTTAATGCCCATCACCTAATTAGTGAACTCTAGAGCTCTCCCAGAGCTGTTTTTATGCCTGGAAAGCTGTCTAACTTTTTATCTTTTTTGGAAAGAGGATGGAATCTTCTACACCAAAGTTTTGCTGATACCATTCTCGTCAAAGACTTTTTTTTTTAATTACCTAATACCACCATCTTTTTAAAAAGTAGAAAGACGGGTACCTAGTTGCCTCAGTTGGTTATGTGTTCAGCTCTTGGTTTTGGCTTATGTCACAATCTCATGAGTTACAGTTTAGAGCCACGTGTCAGGCTCAGTGGGGAGTCTGTTTGAAGATTCTCTCCCTCTGCCCCTCCCCCCTACTTGTGTGCTCTGTCTCTCTCTCTCCAATAAATGCATACATCTTTAAAAAAATAAATTTAAAAAAAGTACTGGGGCGCCTGTGTGGCTCAGTAGGTAGAGAGCCTCTCCCTTCAGCTCAGGTCATGATCTCAAGATCCTGGGATGGAGCCCCGCATTGGGCTCTCTGTTCAGCAGGGAGCCTGCTTCCCCACCCCTCCCTCTGCCTGCTTCTCTGTCTGCTTGTGATCTCTATCAGATAAATAGATAAAATCTTAAAAAAATAATAAAAATAAAAAATAAAAAGTAGAAAGACACTAATTTGGGGGGAAATGGATAGTTCCTTAAATTTGACAAAATTCACTTTACAAAATTCTAACTGCACTGTCCTTATTTTTTTATTTATTTTGTACTACACTAACAAATTTCATTACAGTCTGCTCTTGGCTAAAGAACAGCATTTGGAAACCAAGTTCTTGATCTAGCAGCCCTCAATAGTCTACTTACTGTGCTGAACTTGTTCTTTACTTAAAAAGACTAATACTTCAAGGAACAATTCCTTTCTTACCATAATACTAAGCCTCTTCCTGGTCCCCTAGTTCACATAAGGAATCACCCAGTTTCTCTATAAATGGATCAATTTCTGCTTTCACATTTTTTAAATATCCTCTGGGCCCCTTGAGAGCAAGGATTGGCTTTCAGTTTAATGTAAGCAAAGTGTGCAGCTCAAATGTTTCAATGACTGAATGGACAAAGAATAAGTAGAATGAATAAAATCTCAGAATTTTGATGGCTGCCTACTGATTGGAACCCCACACAATGCCTGCCTCTTTGTGCTTGGACATTCTAGAATATACATGTACTTGAAACTTTGACTCTGCATATTTATACTCAAGCTTCCTTTGCTACCAAAGCTCTCCAGTAGCTTTGGAATCTTCTTTCTATATTCAATCTTGACATTCACTCTCTTGTGGTGATGCTCTCTCTCAACCTTAGAAATTTCAATTATACTCACTAGAAAAACTTACTGTTTCAAGGAAATGTTTCTCATTTTTTTCTCAAAATAAACAATCATTCTGGAAGTTTTTCTTTTTAATCTGAATTTTCATATACAGAGGTTGCATGAAGATAATTGGAGAGTTATAAATCAAATTATGCCTTATTTCAGGAATCACTTAGTAAAATGTCATCCTTGTTTTTGGACCTGGATCAGATTGTGGCCTCAGGAATGGAGTCACAACTCAAATATAAAATAATAATAATAATAATAATAATGTCACAGTTTATTATCAGATTACATACTAGCATTGAACTGAGAGAAAACTCTAAAGATGAAGCTTTGCATATCAGTGAACTCCTGAGTAAGGGAACATACAAAGAAAGGAGAAAGCACTGTAGAATAAGACTCACGATGAAGACTGGAAATAAACATGGGGGACTGTGAGAAGACTTTGAAGAGCCAAAGCAAGTCCCACATCCCTTCAAAATTATCTGACTTTCCCCATTCATAGACTAAGCTCATGGAATTACTATAGACATTATCAGGTCTTCTCTCTTGAAAAGCAACTATCCTAGCCAGAAGTAACACATTGTTATAAAAGCATGTGTTTAACTGGTTTTTAAAATCTGTGACAAAAGTTTTGAATGATGGCATGAAAGTCCAAGATATTATCTGAAGAAAACTAAACAAAGAGAAAGAACTCAGAAATCTTAAATAGGAAATTATATACCTCCAGCATTTCATATTTTGGTCTGATAAATCAAGATGTGTGTGTGAAAGGGTGTAAATAGCAGTTATGTGTGTGAATGGAGGTTACGCACAAGACTGTTAAATGGGGCTACTTTCTATGGTGAGTAAAATTCAGTCTTAAATAGCTTAGGAAGATAGGAAATTATCAATCAACAGAATATTCTTTTAGGTTTTAACTTTAACTTCAATTCATATATTAAAATTTAAGTTATAAGTACCTAAAAACTGTAATGTTAAGGATCATACCTGCTTGGAATTAGAATAATGAAATGTAGAAATTGTGATGATTACTGGTTCTATGGAAACAGATTAAGAGCCGCTACAAAGTTTATGCCAATTTTGTACATAATGAGCTCCATCTTGTTAGTTTTTTCAAGTTACTTCAGTACATGAGCGCATGGCCATTAAAGTTCAAAAAAACTCTCCATTCAGTCTTTTTATTTTATGCTCCAGTAATTCAAAGGTTAGAACAAAAGGAGACCAAAACTGAGTCAGCCTCCTTATAAGCTGCTGAGTCCATATGCTCTTTATCAACAGTTGGACTGCTGTGGGACATCCTTTTTAAGTGAGACTGATGATGGACCCATGAAGCCATAGAGCTGTATATTCATAAATCTGCCACTCAACAGTGTGAAGTAGAAGTAAACAAAAGGCACGTGTCCTGAAGGCAAGCGGCTGAGTCTTTCATTATTTGTAATGTATTATAAATCTAAGACTTTTTTTTTCATCAAGTACCCTACCCACTGAATCCAAATCCTAAACTTTCCAGAATACACAAATTGATTGACAAGCTCTTCTAAAATGTCAATTTGAAGTTAAGGAAATACTACCAGGATACTTTCAGATTACTACTTTAAAGATGAGCTAATTAGAGTTTCTAAAGGGCAGGTATAAACACCACAAACTTGCAGATGTTTTGAAGCATCCTTTTAAAAAATATATCAAAAGCTAGTGTTTTATGAAAAAGGAAATATTTGTGCTTTGAATTATGTAATCCACTAATAATTGTTACTGACATCAGTTTATTACATATATTTCTAAATAGAACTACATTCTGTGCCTATTGGCAAAAGCAACTTAGCAATTTAAATATTTTAAGAACTAGATGATTTCCTATAGAAAATTATGCTGCTTTATGTTATAATCTTATTGAACTCTAATTCATTTGCTACAGTTTAATATTGACTTTCATTCTGGCCATCATGTGGTAGACATGATTAGCTCCCAGTATAAAAGGCCTAGAAACATAAGCATACTTTTACATGCAAACCCCAAATTATTAGAAATTTTTTTAAAAAGACACTTCTGAAGGGGTAAAGATGGAATAGAAATGGAAAAAAAAGATCAATAACTGTGCAAACTTATAGAATAGCTGTGGGTATATTCATCTCAATAATATGAGGGACTTGAGCTTTACTTATATAGACACACAAAAAAAGAGCTTGGAAAATGATAAATTGGAATTGATATCCTTCCTGTAAATCAGGAACTCTAGAAGAGATATACCTTAAAAAATGTGGACAAGAGGAAAAATGTACACTGGCACAGGGGATAACAGGATGACTTGTCTGCCTCAGTGTAGGTTTGGGACAGGGGTAAGAAAGATTTTTATTAAAATTTATAATCACAGACCTGTCCCATTATGGATTTAGGTTTACATTTACACTATTCATGTGTGGCTAAGGAATCCTCAGGTTTTAGTCATTAATGTAAAATGGCCCCAAACTCATTCTAACTTTGCAGTACCTAGTAAAAGTAAATACAAAATTTCTGTACTAGAAAATATTTTCAGTTCAGGCTGCAAAGAATTCTCATAGGAAAACTTCATGGAAAGGGGATTTACACTCTAAATTTTAAAACAGGTGAGGCAGGCACCAGAATCCCCAGCCAGGCCAGCATGGTGATGGCACCAAGCACTAAGGCTGTCAGCCTCTAATCCCAAAGTGCCATAAATCTCAATGCTGGAGTGTGGGTCATCCATGAGAATCACTAAGACTGCCCTCAGAGGCCCTGGGATGGCAGTAGTGGCCTTGGGGAAGGAAAAAGAGGAGGAGAAAATGGTGATGCCCAGCCAGAGAAGACATTAACTGATTTTAACACCAACTTCTCTGGGGTGGATGAACATACAAATACAATGAGGACTTTGTGGACTTTTCTGATATTTACCCCTGTAATGAACAATAAGAACTAAAGGCTGACCACATGGGAACTATGGAAAAGTTAGAGAAAGTGTGCCAGAATAAATAAATTTAAAGGAAGTTCAGCCAATTATCATCAAGGAAGATGCTACTAGTGTCTCTTCCAGATTGGTATCAGATAAGAACCCCTATTACTTAATCTCCCTTAGTTCATCACTTTCAGACCTACATTTAGGCAGGTTTTCCTCCCGGTTTCATCTTTCTCTGAAGAAGAGTTGCAAAAAGTGTATCCTGAGGAAAACATTGTCAAGGAGCTTATCAACAACATGTAAGCAAAATTGTTTGTTGAAAATAATATTCAACATAAAAATGCTGACTTTTCCACCTGCTGAAAAGAAAATAAAAAAGAAGCGACAAGAGGGGCATCTGGGTGGCTCAGTGGGTTAGGGCATTTGCCTTGGGCTCAGGTCATGATCTCAGGGTCCTGGGATTGAGCCCTGCATCGGGCTCTCTGTTTGGCAGGGAGCCTGCCTCCCTTCCTCTCTTTCTGCTTGCCTCTCTGCCTGCTTGTGATCTCTGTCAAATAAATAAATAAAATCTTTAGAAAATATATTTAAAAAAAAGAAGCCACAAGAACGGCTTTTCAAAAGATAATCTGTTAGAAAACAGGAGAAAAAGGAAGGGGATATAAAATATAAATCAGATATTGCAATGGTACACAAACTGCTACAAGACAAATCATGTTGGACACCTGCAATTGATTATAATTTTACCTCAATTATATCTCAATAAAAAATAATACAAGTCCCCATTTTTTAAAAATGAGATTCAGAATGTAAAAAGAAGTTCCAGGTTAATCAAATTCCTGCATTCATCTCTTTCCCCCCTTTACTGTGAAAGAGTCAGCAAAATGAAGAACAGAGAGGTGTCTCTGAAGAAGAAAAAGTAAAGAAGCTCTTTTGGCTTCACAAAGCCATTTAAATTTATTGCAAGGGAAGAATAGATGCAAACAGTTTGGGGGGGAAACAACTGAAAGACTTTTTCAGGTTTAGAAAGAAAACAAATCAAATTTTATAGACAATTAGGAAACAGCTGAATGCCTGAACACTTTTACAGAATCCACCCCCCCCCCCACCAACCTTGTAGGCCGGTTCACAAGCTTTCCTACAAGGAGCCCCAAGCATGCTGAACAATGTGAAAGGTGGAAGTATAGACACAAACTGCTAATTTTGAAGTTCTTCATTATTTTTGGTGGGAAAAAAATGGCTTAGCATTGAAAACAAAAGGAGAAATATTGGACTTTGTGATTTGTTTGAAAAAGTTATTTTGGAAAGCATAAATCAAATATTTTAAATTTTAAAAATCAAAATAAAAACATATGAGGGGAAAAAAAATCCAGGATGAAGGAGTCACCTCCTTGAGGTGTTATTGAGGAATAACAATATATTCCTCAATAATGCCAAATGTTAAAACTACTGAAAAAAGACTCAAAAATAAACATATTAAAAATAATCTCATATTAAAAAAGAGAGAGAGAGGATTTGGAAACCTAAGAGAAGACAAAACTCCATAAAAACATCAGAGAGCTTTTGAAATAACAAAATTGGATATCATACATTTTATCATACATTTACTTATAATAATCATTATTATAATTCAAATTTATGGTTTTAAGAGACCAATAATAATAAGGAAAGGCATGATTTGAAGCTTAAAGAGTAAGAATTCTTCATAATTAAAGATAAATTCTCAGATTTAGTGAGCAGAGTAAGTCACAAGCAAAATAAATTTTTAGAAGAATCTAACAGGAAATGATTTCTATCAGAAGTGTCAAACACCAAAGACCAAAAAAAAAAAAAAATCTTTAAGGAAGCAGAGTCAAGGAATAGCAGTTAAGATAGGAGAAGACTTCTTCATAACAATGGAAACCAGAACACAAAGGAATACTTGATTCAAATTAAAAACAAAAGGAAATAATTGGCATTCTAGAATTTCAGTCAGCTGGAAAATTGTTAAAAAGTAAGGGCAATATAAACATTTTCCAACAAAACAAAATATAGAATTACAAGCTATTTATTAAATGATCTAATTAGGGATGAAGAAAAGTGAACCTGCAAAAAAGATGATAATGCAGAGTGAAAAGATGAGCAAAGATATCAGTAAAAAATATTGGTAAGCAGGTGAGTAATCCTAAAAAGTCAATATGGCAGAATTGCAATATTAATATTGATGAAATTTATAAAAATTAGTAAAATACTAATGGAAGGTCTATAAAAATGAAATGAGACTAAAATGTAGGGCAAGGATAACAGAAGTGTAAAACAGGGAATATGATCTATGTTAGAATGCCACAAGTCTTTGTTTTATTTGGGCAAAGGGAAGAGACTTTGATTTACTACATACTTTAATTCAATTACATATTTTGAAAATTTTAAGGGCAACCTGAAAATGAATACAATGTATGACTTCCAAAACAGAAGGGAGGAATGAAATAAAGAGAAATTAATCAATTCAAATATAGTCTTAAGAGGACAAAGAAATAAAGTGGGATAAAGAGAAAGTATAGAATAGATAATAGGAAAAGACGCAAAGAAAGAAATCAAATTATATGTAATTTGACAACCTCTATCTTTTAACCTATGGGTTGAGTCCACTTTTTATTGTGACCATTGGTAAACTGAGAGAGAGACAGCAATATGATATTTGAGACAACCTAAAAGATGAAAGCATGGAAATAGTGAAAATAAAAGATAGAAATAATATTTATATAAATACTAAACAAAATAAATATGAAGCTGAACTATTGTCAGATAAAATATACTTTAGATAAAAAATATTATTAGGAATAAAAATGTTTGGTATATAACGATAGAATAATCCATGAGGAAGACATTGTGAATATATATGCTCCTTATTAACATGACCCATTAACTTATAAACAAGCATTTACAGAATTTACTGGGAGAAAATATAATCCATTATCACAACAAAAGATCTCAGATTTTTAAAAACTAGTAGAGATTAATTTATTATAAAACATTAATAAGGTTTGAGCTGATGAATCTATGATTAATTCCAGTATAGTTAACATAGAGTATAATATTAATTTCATGTTTCCAATATAGATGGCTGGACAAAGAAAATATAAATATATTTATGTATGTAAATGTATATAATGGAATATTGCTCAGCCATAAAAAAGAATGAAATCTTGCCATTTGCAACAACATGGATGGAGCTAAAGTGTATAATACTAAGTGAAATAAGTCAGAGGAAGAGTTCTTAGTCACTCTTCAGCCCTCCTGTTCCTACATGCCTTAGAGAAACTCTCATATGTGTAAACAAGGGGGCATGTACAAGAATATTTATTGCAACACTTATTAATAGTGAAAATTTTGAAACAACCTAAATGTCCCTCAACAGGGAAATACACTGTAGTATTTTAATACAATGAAAATAAATGAGTAAGAGCTACAGGGGGAGGAGATAAGATGGCAGAACAGTAGGAGGACTCTAGGCTTCCCTAGTCCCTCCAACACAGCTAGGTAAATATCAAAGCATCCTGAATACCCAGGAAACCAATCTGAGGACTGACAGAACAAACTGCACAACTAAAGGGAAAGGGAAGCCACATCACAGAAGGTAGGAGGTACAGAGATGTCCTTCGGGAGAGAAATAGATTGCAGGTGCTGTGGAGGGGAAGGAGCCCTGATTTGGTGAAAGAGAGAGGAGCACATAAGGGATCACGCAAGGAATTGTACAAGGAAGACACTTGCCCAAAGTCATTGACTGCAAAAATGAGAGGAGCTGATTTTTGTGAGTTTCTGCAACTAGTAGGGAGTGTGGAAAGGCTCAAGGACTGAAGTTTTAGAGGTCCTGGTGTGGTTGGCATAAATCCCTGAGGGTGCTACAGTGATCCTGGAGAGAAGGCAGGCAACCCTGGGGCAGATGGTGCAATATGAGGATTACCCGAGACACATGTGGAGAGACTGTTCCCTCTTCTTGGAGCCCATCTGTGAGAGGTGGCATTGCCTCTCCAGGAACAAAAGGGCCTACAGGCACCATTCTCCCCCAACACCACAACATTCAGCATAAGCACAGAGATACCTGCTGAGGTGGCTAACCTGGACACAGGTCCTTTGGTGTACTTTGCTCCAAACCCCATACTCCTGTGCTCTGGTGTGACTAACCTTCTGGGTCACATCCTAGTGTGGCAAGACCCTCTCCCAGAAGACCAGCACAGGTTCTTAGCACACCAGGTCCTAATGTTTCAGATTTAAAACTCAGCCACAGAAACTTGGCAGACCGGAAGAGAGTGGCCTATTTTCGACATGCTGAATGGGAAACTTCTGCAGCCAAGAATACTCCATTCAGCAAGGCTGTTATTCAGAATAGAAGAAAGATAAAGAGCTTCCCAGACAAACAAAAACTAAAGGAGTTCATGACCACTAAATCAGCTCTGAAATAAATATTAAATGGGGACTATTTGAGTGGGAAAGAAAGCAACAAAGACTAGAAAGGAAAAGAGAAAATCTCCAGAAACAATGACAAAACAAGCAATAAAGTGGCACTAAATTAATTTCTGTCAATAATTACTCTGAATATAAATGGAGTAAAAGCTCAAGAAACATAGAATGGATTAAAAAAAAAAAGATCCATCTATATGCTGCCTACAACAGACTCATTCTAGACCTAAAGACACCTGCAGATTGAAAATTAGTGGATGGACAACAAAAGAAAGCTGGAGTAGAAATACATCAGAAAAACTAAATTTTAAACCAAAGACTATAACAACAGATGAAGAAGGACGCTATATTATAATAAAGGGTTATAGTCAACAAGAAATTCTAACAATTGTAAATATTTATGCCCCCAACTTGGGAGCACCCAAATACATAAAACAATGACAAACATAAAGGAATTTATGGATAATAATACAATAATGGTAGGGGATTTTCACACCCCACTTAGATCAATTTTCAGATCATTTAAGCAGAAAATCAACAAGGAAACAATGGTTTTGAATGACATACTGAACCAGATGAACTTAACATATATTTAGAAGAGTTCATCCTAAAGCAGCAGAATTACACATTCTTTTCAAGTGCACCTGGGACATTCTCCAGAATAGATCACATCCTAGGTCACAAATCAGGACTCAACAAATACAAAAAAGATTGAGACCATACCATGCATATTTTCTGACCAAAACACTATGAAACTTGAAGTCAACCACAAGAAAAAAATTGGAAAGACCACAAATACATGGAAGCTAAAGAACATTCTACTAAAGAATAAAGAAAATAAGAAATAAAAAAATACATGGAATCAAATGAAAACAAAAACACAAGTGTCCATAGCAGAAATACACAAAAAGCATTTGAAAAACACAGCATCTGTTCTTAATTTAAAAATTAAAAAAAAAAACTTAACAAAGTAAGGATAGAAGAAATATACCTTAATATCATAAAAGCCATGTATGAAAAACCGACAGCTAATTATCATCCTCAATAGGGAAAACTAAGAGCATTTCCTCTATGGTACGGAACAACACAGGCATGTCCACTCTCATCATTATTTTTGTTGAGGGGAGGGGGGTTTGTTTGTTTGTTTGTTTGTTTGTTTGAAAAGATTTTATTTATTTATTTATTTATTTATTTATTTATTTATTTGAGACAGTGAAAGATGAGGCAGTGCCACTTCCCGACAGTACATGGGAGAAGAATTAGGCACAAAAACGTCAGCTGCAAGAGAAGGGAGCAGGGGTCAACAATAGAAAAGACTGTCACCCCAAACAACTCCTCGGTCTCATATCTATTAGAAAGTAGGTAACAACAAAGAAGTCGGAGTAGGTTACACATTGACCATGAGTCTTGTAGATAAGTAAGAAGAAAGGCAAAATATCTCTGGTCACATAGTACATGACCTATAGTGAGCAAGCCCAAACAAAATGATTGTCTGACTAACTGCAGGTGCTCTCTGCGGAAGAGGAGATAACGGAAAAATGAAGCAGGCAGCATTCTGCCTTGAGCTGGCCAGGCATCCCCAGCTGCTCGGCTTCAAGGACATATATCGTCGTCTCCCCCAGAGACCTGTTGCCAGTATATGTTTTCCTTAAGGCTGTATCTAAGCATGCTTGGTGGCTAGTATAATTTCTCATAAGTAATATTTTAAACAGTATGTTGTTCTGAGGGATGGTTATAAGACAGCACACACAGAGGGAAGCAGCCTCCCCCTAAGCAGGAAGCGTGATGAGGGGCTTGATCCCGGGACCCTGGGATCATGACCTGAGCTGAAGTCAGATGCTTAACTGACTGAGACATCCAGGTGCCCCAACACTCTCACCATTGTTATTTAACATAGTACTGGAAGTCTTAGCCTTAACAGTCAGACAACAAAAAGAAATAAAAGGCACCAATTGTCAAGGAAGAAATCAAACTTGTACTACTTGCAGATGACATGATACTCAATGCAGAAAACTTGAAGACTCCACCAAAATTGCTAGAATTGATACCTAAGTTCAGTAAAGTTGTAGGACACAAAATGAACATAACAGAAATCTGTTGCATTTCTGTTAACCAAAAAAATTGAAAATGCATATACAGGGAAACCCAGTATATCTGTTATGATTCTTTTCTCTTTAAAATTTTTAAAGTATGAAAAAATATGAATTTTTATAGATTTATTTATTATTTATTTTAGAACATGCATGCGTGCGTGGGAGAGGATCAGAGGCAAAAATTCTCAAGCTGATGTCCTACTGAGCCTGGAGCCCAATATGGGTCTCAGTCTCATGACCCTAGATCATGTCCTGAGCTGAAACCAAGAGTCAGATGCTTAACCAACTGAGCCAGCCAGGCACCCCCTAAATTAATATGAATTTAAAACAAGTCATGAAGTGAATTATAATTAAAACCAGTCAAATTAGATAGCGTGAAAAGCATATAATTCACAATTAATTCAATGTAAGTACCGGACTCCTTGCTCCACTCTGAGAGCTTGAGGTCTTTAACAAGCAAGTCATTTAAGTTCCTCGGAACTTGTTTCCCTCATTTGTATAAAGAGAGTTGAACCAGATCATCTTTAAGATTCCTTTATAGGGGGGCACCTGGGTGGCTCAGTGGGTTAAGCCTCTGCCTTCAGCTCAGGTCATGATCTCAGGGTCCTGGGTTCGAGTCCCGCATCTGGGCTCTCTGCTCCGCAGGAAGCCTGCTTCCTCCTCCTCCTCTCTCTCTCTCTCTCTCTCTCTCTCTCTCTGCTTGTCTCTCTGTCCACTTGTGATCTCTGTCAAATAAATAAAATCTTTTAAAAAATTCCTTTATAGCCATAAAATTCATCACAAACCACTTTATAGAATTTGCAACAACCAAAGCATGAGCAGTAATTTGGTTTTAAAGTAGAATTTGAAACTGAAGACAAATTTATACTTGAATGTTCCATGACTACTTCACAATTCGATTGTTCAATGTTCACCCCTGTGTTTGTGAACATTATTGTGTCAGTGTCCTATCAGTCCTTGTTTCCAACCATATTCACCTTGTATTCTAGACTGGTTGTTAACAGTAAATCAACTCTCCTGCTGTCATACCAATTATTCCCAGCCTGGGAAGATCCATCTTACGCTGTTTTATGAGGGATATTTGGATAATCTCTTTTAATGAACTTTTTGGATCTTAATTTAATCACTTTTTAAACTTCAGGTTCATTTAGTAAAAGAAGCAGAAATTAATTCTGACTGGATTTAAGGGAGTAGAGGCCAGGAGAAAGACAATTATTGGAAAAACTCTTGAGTATCTCTTAGAATCAAAGGAAGAGATAATTAAGCAAGGAAAAGTTTCAAGAATCTCTGCATCAAACTTATGGGCCTTTCCCCAGAGCTCTACCATTTATAAAACTCAGCACAAATTACCCTTAGGCTCCTGGTTCCCCTTTCCAATTTTTTAATTCCTAGGATACAGACTCTTTAATTGGTCCAGTGTGGATCAAATATATCCTTTAAGTTCAACTGGTCATATGGACAGAGCCATATATTACAGACAAATTTACTGGGGACCTACTTCTCACTATTAATGCAAGTTTCCAGAAAGCAGTATTTAGGAGTCAGTAGGCAATCCCAAAATTAGTCTCTTATGACTTTGTCATGATATGTGTCAGATGAAGAGAGCATATTTGCCTGATTATTAATAGCTTGAAGTGTTTCACCTTAGAATCAGCATGGGATGGAATTCATTTTGAAAATATTTCCAAATATTTCTTCTATCCTTCAAATCCTGATTTGAACTCATTAATGTACAATATTGGGCTGCAGATTGGAGTCTTCTCTCCCTTGGTCTCATAACATACTTGGTCCTTTTAAAGTGTAGAAACATCTGTTGATTAAAAGATTACAAAAGAAATCAGAGAGAGAGACAAACCATACAAGACTCTGAACTCCAAGAAACACACTGAGGGTCACAGAAAAGAGGGGGTAGGGGTATGGGGTACCAGGTGATGAGTATTAAGGAGGGCATGTGTTGGGATGAGCACTGGATTTATACACAACTAATGAATTGAACAAAAACTTATGATGGACTATACTCTGGCTAACTGAACATTTAAAAAAATACTAAAAAATTTACAACAAAAACTTTTTACATTCTAGCCTAAAAATTGAAGATGATATGCAGGGAAATCAAAAAGTTGATTTATAATATTCGCACTTTGTTGAGAGTTTTTATCATGAACAGATGTTGAATTTTGTCAAATGTTTTTTCTGCATCTATTGAAATGACCATATGGTTTTTATCCATTGTTTTTGCTGATGTACTGTATTATATTGATTGATATGCAAATATTGAACCATCCTTTAATCCCCAAAATAAATTCCACTTGATCATGGTGAATATTTCTTTTCATCTATCATCGAATGTGGTTTGCTAATACGTTATTGAGGATTTTTACATCTATGCTCATTAGAGATACTGGCCTGTAGGGTTTTTTGTGGTTGATGTCTTTGGTTTTGGTATCAAAGTAATGTTGGTCTCATAGAATGCCTTTGGAAGCTTCCTTTCTCTTCTAATTTTTGGAATAGTTTGTTGGGAATTGATATTAACTCTTTTTTAAATGTTTGGTAGAATTCATTTGTGAATCCATCTAGTCTTAGACTTTTGTTTTTGGGGAGCTTTTTGACTACTGACTCAATTTGATCACTAGTAATTGGTCTGTTCAGATTTTCTATGTCTTCATGATTGTTTTGGAAGATTGTATGTTTCTAAGAATTTATCCGTTTCTTCTAGGTTGCCCAGTTTTTGGCATATAATTTTTCATAGTATTCTCTTATCCTTTTTATTTCTGTGGTGTCAATTGTTCTCTCTCACTAGTGACTTATTTAGGTTTGCTTTTTTACTTGCCAAGTCTGGCTAAGGTTTTATCAATTTTGTTTATCCCTTCAAAAACCCAGCTATAATTTTTTCTGTTTGTTTTGCTTTTTTGTATTTTAGTTTCTGTGTCATTCTGTGTCTTCTTTTTCTTGTTTCTTTAGGTATAAGATTAGATTATTTATTGGGGCTTTTCCTTGTTTCTTGAGATAGGCCTGTATCACTATGTATTTCCCTCTTAGAACTGCATGAGAGTTAGTCTGGGGTTCTTTTAAATATGAATTTCTAATTGTTCATAAATTACTTATTGAAAACAAATCATATATCATATACTTAGTTATTTGCCTTTGCAATTTTGTCAAAAATAAATGGGCTATATATTTATATTTATGTGGCTCAATTACTGGACTCCTCTGTTCATGAGCCATTTGATTATTCCTTTGCAAATTTCACACCATCTTGAACACTTTAGCTTTGTTGTAAGTCTTAAGTAAGTCTCCAAACTTATTTTGTTTTCATAATTTTTGGCTCTTCTAATTCCTTTTCTTTTCTTTTTTTAAGATTTTATTTATTTATTTGACAGAGAGATCACAAGTAAGCAGAGAGGCAGGTGGGAGAGTGGGAGAAGCAGGCTCCCTGCTGAGCAGAGAGCCCAATGCGGGGCGATCCCAGGAGCCTAGGATCATGACCTGAGCCGAAGGCAGAGGCTTTAACCCACTGAGTCACCCAGGCAGGCACCTCTCCTTTGCTTTTCCGTATAAATTTTAGAACAAACTTATTCATGAGACAGTGATGTGGTATTGAGACCATCTGGTTGGTATATATGACTGAACCCAATTAAGTCTTCTGTATAAACATGTAGGATTTGGCAAATGGGTGTAGAAATCTACTTGTCTTGCATGTGCAATTTGCCATTGATGAGTCTGAGATTTTGGTAGTGATCTATCCCATGGTTCAGTTCTCAAAATCTGTTTTAGATCCAGGCTTACACAACTCAAGGGTGAAACCAGGATTCATAAACAACATAAAGGGTTGTTTTTCAACAGCCTCCTTCTCTGCAATCTGCCCAGTACTTTCTTATTCCCCACTGCTCCACTTTTCTAATCCTCTGGCCTGAAAACTGGGGCTTTATTTACCCATTTCTGCTATGCAATTCCCATAACTGCTACTGTTTTGAAACCAAATAGTGATAGAACAGAAAGGGGAAAAAGCATCAGGGGAGTCATCCCACCCTCTGGAAACCAGTACTTCTCTAATCTCCAGTTGGAGAGAAAGACACCCCTCTTTCAAGTTTTAGATTTCTACTGGCCTCTTTTTTTTTATTTTTTAATTTCTTTTCAGTGCTCCAGAATTCATTGTTTATGCACCACACCCAGTGCGCCATGCAATACGTACGCTCCATAATGCCCACCACAAGGCTCATCCAACCTCCCACCACCCCAGCCCCACTGGCCTCTTATTACTGCTGCCACCACACCATTACAGGAATTCTTGAGAGGATGAGGTGAGAGAGAACAGAAAATAATGATTAATTTCCCTACTGTCTCTAAACATTAGGAGATCCCTCTACTACTCTTCCAAACAGAACTAACACATAACTAGGACTTCTTTCTTCATTCTGTCTGTCCCTACTTTCTCCCACTCACCACAATGCCCACTTTGGGATTTGGACTGCTTTGAATCCATAGTGACTGAATACAGGAAGAAACACTGGTAAATTCACAATCAGCTCCGTGGTACTTCAAATTCTTGCATTTTTCTACAATCTGCCTGCTACTCTTGACTTTTAGAAGTCCTCAAATAGCTCCTCAGTGTATTCTGTCTGGATTTTATAGCTGTATTCAGTGGAAGAAATAGAAAGAAGTGTACTTACTTCATCTTATCAAGAAATGTAACCCTCTTTACTATTTTTAGCATACCCACCTAAATTGAAAAACCATATATAAGGGCTTCTGAAATCTTTGTATCTAATCACTCTCTTCCTATCTTATACATGCTTACATGCTTACTAGTGTTTATTCTATCCTGTTATTCTACCTTGTTATTCTTTTGTCTCAGTTTTTGTTAGCATGAAAATTTGTTACCTAAATATTAAACTTATGATTGGCAGTAATGGTCTCTTAGTACTCTGAAGCTATTATTTTACACTCTTCTTTCTTCTCTTTCTTTTTGTTAACATATATGCCATTAGTTTGGTTTTATTTACCTTATGAATAATATCTTTTTCTTTTTTGTTGCTTTTAAAATCTTACTCACTTTGCGTGGGACTTGCTATGCCTCCTGAATCTGAGAATTTGTGTCTTTAATTATTTCTGAAAATTCAAAACCATTATCTTTCAAATATTGTCTTTCCCCTCTCTGGTTCTTCTGAAATTCCAATTTGACTTTCATGTGTTTGACTTCTTCATTCCATCCTTCATATATGTTTAATATTTCTCATCTCTGTGTATCTTTTTGTTACTTTTGCAAAATTCTTTGGAAATATTTTCCATTCATACTTTTCCCTTTGGCTAATTATAACTGCTTTTTAATCTATCCAATGAGTATAACTCACACATAGTAAATTGTTTTATTGTATTATTGTAGATTGTGAACTCATTTTCCAATGGGGTTTTATCTGTAGTAATCTTGAATGATAAAGAAAATGCTCTGAATTTTATCTCAATTTTCTTAAATGCTTTTAAAAAAAGAAACTGTCTCTTTGCGTCCAAGTTCCTGATAGATATTAATATTGAGATTTGGGAATAAGAAATTAGAATTCTCAAGAATTCCCCAAATTCTAAATGTTCTTAAAATACCTCAACATTCTCATACTCTTTATACTGTTATGGATACATACAGTTTTGTTTAATAAATAAGAAGTGCTAATTTAGTAGTATTTACAAGGAACTGTTGACTATAGCAAACACTATTAGATAATATTCTCATAACATAACATTTGGATCTCTTAGCAAATTTAACACCAATATACAGAGTCAGATTTGGCACTTCGAGGTGTTACTCTGCTTCCCAAACTTGTAATTTCTTAGAACACCACTCAAAGGATGTTATGAAACATATTACGTGTTAAAACATTGATATTTATTTACAAGGACAGCTCACCATTACCAATAGGGCCACTAACACATGCTTATAAATTCAACAAGAGCTAGAAGCAAGACTGACTCAGTCCTGACCACTGAACTGCTTCTTCTGTAGGTATTTGCCCTTGGCCAGTTCCCACAATTGTCCATGTTAACTTTCAGCTCTGCATGTCTGTATTTCCTACCCTTGTTTTTGACTTGACATCAGTGGATTCTTTTGGACCAGTAATGCTGTTATGTTGATGGTTAAGCTTTAATTCTTGCAGTGAATTATGATACATTTTCCCCATTTCTCTACTGAGTTTTCTCAGGATTAAGAAAAATCATTTAAATACCCCCAAGAAATTTGGGAAAGAATTTCCAAAAGGAAACACTAATATAGAACTATTTGAAATTATATCTAGCCTAATATTTTGTGGTCATGGACTCTGAGCTTTGCCTCTGAGTCTAACTTAGTACCCAAGTCTCCATATTGTCCTGATGGTAAAAATCTAAATTGTCATTTCAAGGTATTCCTTTTTTTTTTAATTTTTATTTTTTATTATGTTCAGTTCGCCACTGTATAGTACATAATTAGTTCTTGACTCAGTATTCAGTAATTCATTAGTTAAGTATAACACCTAATGCTCATCACAGCATGTGCCCTCCTTGGTACCCATCACCCTGCTACCCCTCCCCCATCCTCCTCCTCCAAACCCCAGGTTGTTTCTTGGGGTCTCTAGTTTCTCATGGTAACTGCCTACATTATTCTCTAGGATTTTGATAGATTCCTGTCTCTCATTGAGGTCTTTCATCCCTTCTGAGTTTATCTTTGTGTATTGTGTAAGGGAATGGTCCAGTTTCATTTTTCTATATATAGTTGTACATTTTTCCCAGCACCATCTATTGAAGAGTCTGTCTTTTTTCCATTGGATATTTTTTCCTGCTTTTTTGAAGATTAGTTGACCATAGAGTTTAGGGTCTATATCTGGACTTTCGATTCTTTTCCATTGGTTTATGTGTCTGTTTTTGTGCCAATACCATGCTGTCTTGGTGATCATACCTTTGTAATATAGCTTGAAGTCAGGCAACATGATGCTCCCATCTTTTCCCATTGATAATGATTTGCTGTAGGCTTTTCATAGATGGTTTTATAATATTAAAGAATGTTCCCTTAATTTGCTGTAGGCTTTTCATAGATGGTTTTATAATATTAAAGAATGTTCCCTTAATTTGCTGTAGGCTTTTCATAGATGGTTTTATAATATTAAGGAATGTTCCCTCTATCCCTATGCAAAGGTGTTCCTAGGGGGAAATGCATAGGCATCAAAGACTTTCTCAAAAAAGTGGAAAAATCCCAAATGCACAACTTGCACCTAAAGGAGCTGTAGAAAGAACAGCAAATAAAGCCCAATCTTTAATAGATGGTTTTATAATATTAAGGAATGTTCCCTCTATCCCTATGCTCTGAAGAGCTTCAATCAGGAACAGATGTTGTATTTTGTCAAATGCTTTTTCTGCATCAATTGAGATGATAATATGGTTCTTGTCTTTTCTTTTATTGATGTGTTCTACCACATTGATTAATTTGCAAATGTTGAACCACCCTTGCATCCCACGCATAAAACCCACGTGGTCGTGGTGAATAGTCCTTTTAATGTACTGTTAGACCCTATTAGCTAGGATCTTGTTGAGTATTTTGGCATCCATGTTCATCGGGGATATTGGTCTTTAATTCTTTTTGATGGGGTCTTTGCTTGGTTTGGGGATCAGGATAATGCTGGCCTCACAGAAGGAGTTTGAAAGTTTTCCTTCTGTTTCTAGTTTTTGGAACAGCTTCAGTAGAATAGGTATTATTTCTTCTATAAATGTTTGGTAGAATTCCCCTGAAAAGTCATCTGGCCCTGGATTCTTGTTTTTTGGAAGTTTTTTATCACTGCTTCAATTTTGTTACTGGTTATTGGTCTATTTGAATTGTCTATTTCTTCCTGTTTCAGTCTTGGTATTAAGTTTCCAGGACTCTTTAAAAAGAACTCTTTCAAAGACTCTTCAAAGGACTCTTTCAAAGAACCAGCTTCTAGTTTCATTGACCTGTTCTACTGTTTTTCTGGTTTCTATTTCATTTATCTCTGTTCCACTCTTTATTATTTATCTTCTTCTGCTTGAATTGGGCTTTATTTGCTGTTCTTTCTCCAGCTCCTTTAGGTTCAAGTTGTGCATCTGGGATTTTTCCACTTTTTTGAGAAAGTCTTTGATGCCTATGCATTTCCCCCCACGAACACCTTTGCAGTATCTCATAGGTTTTTGGACCAATATGTTTTCATTCTCATTGATTTCTATGAACTGTTTAAGTTCTTTAATTTCCTGATTGACCTATGCGTTCTTTAGCAGGATGCTCTTTAACTTCCAAGTGTTTGAATTCCTTCTGAATTGTTTCTTGTGATTGAGTTTCAGTTTCAAATCATTGTGGTCTGATATCATGCAGGGAATAATGTCAGTCTTTTGGTATTTGCTGAGACCTGATTTGTGGCCCAGTATGTGGTCTATTTTGGAGAAAGTTCCATGTGCATTAGAGAAGAATGAGCATTCTCATGTTTTAAGGTGGAATGTTCTATATATATCTACAAAGTCCATCTGGTTCAATGTGTTGTTCAAAGCTCTTATTTCTTTATCTTCTGTTTGTTGATTTGTCCACTGCTGAGCATGGACTGCTAAAATCTCCTACTATTAATGTATTATTGTCTATCTGATTCTTTATTTGGTTGAACAGCTGGCTTATATAGTTGGCTGCTCCCATGTTGGGGACATAGACATTTACATTTGTTGGATTATCTTGTTGGATAGACTCTTTAAGAATGATGTAGTGTCAGGGCACCTGAGTGGCTCAGTGGGTTAAGCCTCTGCCTTTGGCTCAGGTCCTGATCTCAGGGTCCTGGGATCGAGTCCTGCGTCAGGCTCTCTGCTTGGCAGGAAGCCTGCTTCCTCCCCTCTCTCTCTCTCTCGCTGCTTGCCTCTCTGCCTACTTGTGATCTCTCTCTGTCAAATAAATAAAATTTTTTTAAAAAGAATGATATAGTGTCCCTCTGTATCTGTTATTACAGTCTTTGGTTTAAATTCTAGTTTGTCTGATATAATTGCTACCCTAGCTTAATTTTGAGGTCCGTTGGTATGAAAAATGGTTCTCCATCCCCTCACTTTCAGTCTGGAAGTGTCTTTAGGTTTAAAATGAATCTCTTGTAGACAGCATATAGATGGGTCCTGTCTTTGTATCCAATCTACAGACCTGTGCCATTTCATGGGAACATTTAGGCCATTCACATTGAGGATTACTACTGAAAGATATGTGTATATGGCCATACTACTGTCTGTACAGTCCCAGTTTCTGTGGATTGTCTCTGTATATTTCTGGTTCATATTACTCTTGGGGTCTTTCTTCTTTTATAGAATCCCCCTTAGTATTTCTTGAGGGCTGGCTTGGTGGTCACATATTCTTTCAATTTTTGCCAGTCCTGGATGCTCTTTATCTCTCCATCCATTCTGACTGACAGCCTTGCTGGATAAAGTATTCTTGGCTGCATGTTCTTTTCAGTTAGTACTTTCAATATCTCTTTCCAGGCCTTTCTGACTTGCCAGGTCTCTGTGGCCAGATTTGACATTATTCTGATAATCATCCCTCTGTATGTAAGGAATCTCTTCCCCCAACTGCCCTTAGGATGGCTTCCTCAGTTCTAAGATTTGTGAGTTTTACTATTACATGCTGGGGTGTTGGTCTGTTCTCCTTGATCTTGGGAGGGGTCCCCTCTGCCTCCAGAACATGAATGCTTGTTTCATTCCCCAGGTTAGGAACGTTCTCACCCGTGATTTGATCAAATATATCTTCTTGTCCTCTCTCTCTCTCTACCCACTCAGGGATCCCAATAATTCTGCCATTGGAACATTTCATGGCATAACTGATTTCTCTAATCCTATTTCCATAGATTTTAAGCAGTTTGTTCCAGGCCTCCTCCTTTTCTTTCCTTTTTATCATTTTAACTTCTAGATCACTAGTTCATTCTTCTGCCTCATTTACCCTGACAGTTAGATTATCTAGTTTAGACTGCATCTTATTCATAGCGTTATTAAGTTGGGTCTGATTAGCTCTCATTTCTGCCCTTAGAGGGCTGTTAATGGTTTTCTTGCTGTTAATGGTTTTCTCAAGCCTTGCTATTGTCTTCATAATTGTTACCCTGAAGTCTATTTCAGACATCTTGCTTATATCCATATCCATTAAGTCTGTGGGAGTGGCCATTGTTTCTGGCTCTTTTCTTTGTTGGGATTTCCTCCTCCTAATCATTATGTTCAGTTATGGTTAAGGGGATGTACAGAGTCAAAAATATCAATCACAATACAGGCAAGGTGAACGTTGGGAAAGTTCAGAGCAATCAGAAGCCATCACAAAAAAAAAAAAAAAAAAAAAAAAAAAAAACCAGAAAGAAAAAAGGAGGGTGAGAGGAAAAGGCCTATATTCCTTTGATGTAGGTGAGGTAGAGTGTTTCTGTTCTTCCTGGGTGTATTTTGTTCTCTTTGTTAGATAACACTACATCCCAGAGATATTGGGAAATTTCAACTGGTATAGTTGAAAAGGGAAGAAAAGACTACACTGAAGCGTATATCTAGGTAGATAGAGAGAGAGAGAGAGAAAAAAATCATGTGTCAAAAAGTTCAAGTTAGAAGTTACATGGAGGGGCACCTGGGTGGCTCAGTGGGTTAAGCCTTCAGCTCAGGTCATGATCCCAGGGTCCTGGGATCGAGCCCCGCATCGGGCTCTCTGCTCGGCCGGGAGCCTGCTTCCTTCTCTCTCTCTCTGCCTGCCTCTCTGCCTGCTTCTGATCTCTCTCTGTCAAATAAATAAATAAAATCTTTAAAAAAAAAAAAAAAAGGAAGTTACATGGAATATGTTGTATTAAACATCTGTTTGAAATGATAAGTAAGTAAAAAGAAACAACAGAAGCAACATGAGAAAGGATTTAAAAAAATTTGTAATCTAAGAAATGCACAGGCTGTGAGGCAATACCAGGTACTTAATATACTGTTTTCCCCTCGTGTTGGAGGTTTACGGTTTTAGGGGGAACCTCAGGTTGTTGTCCTCTTGTTCTTCCAGCTTGTCTTCTGGGGGAGGGGACTGACATGTTGTATTTCAGTCAGTCCTGTTTGGGTGGATTTGCCCTGCCCCCTTCTAAGAGGCTGGGCTCCATGGGAAGGGGATTTTTTGGGCTTTTGTTCTCTGGCGGCTTTTGTTTTCTGGTGGCTTTTCCCACGTTTTCAGAGGGCCAGGGCAAAGGAGAATGTTCCCACCCAGACCTCCACCTCAGAGGAGAAGAGCCACAGTCAACTCCTCTCTAAATCTTCTGGAAGATTCAGCCTCCCCCTCTGTAAGCACCACTGAAAACCACAGCCTCCAACAGGCGGCATTCACCCCCAGCGATTCTCTTAGCAGTGGACCTCGCCTCGACTTGTCTCTGCCCACTGAGCCTTCAAACGTGCCAGTGATCCAGGTCTGGGCAGACCCAGGATGGGCATGGGCATGGGCAGAAGCGGTGGCAGGCCCAGGTCTGCGGGCACAGTTCCACACCAGTCCTCTTGAGTGTGGGTGCAGGTAGTGGCAGTGGTGGCCAGGCCCCAGATCAGTGGGCTCAAGTCCATGCCCATAGCTACCCTGTCCCAGCATTTGTCCCTTAAGCCACTATATTCTGTTTGAGTGCTGTCATCAGTTGCTTCCTGTCCCTCCACCACTGCTTTCCAAGCTATCACTGGTCCTCAGGTGCAGGATGTTTTACACTGGAGTATTACTTTCCAGTGACTAGTTTCTAGTGGTTCCCTCCTTCTTTTGTTTATACTCCATCATCTGTCATGCAATCATAACTCCATCATTCCTACCTCTTGACTGATGATCCTCTGCCCCTGTAGAGATCTAGACATACAGTCTTATATCTCAGGCTGATTTCATGGGTGTTCAGAGTGGCTTGGTAGATATCTTGTTAAATTCAGGGGACCATTTGAAATGGAGCCTCCCACTCCTCTGCCATCTTGCCACTCCAACCATTTCAATGTATTTCAGTCATTTCTGATTGCAAATGTGGGCAAATGCAATCAATCAAGATTCCCTCATACTCCTCCTTCTCTCTTTACCATGGGAACTTTTTTTTAAATTTTTTATTTTTTTTAAACATATATTTTTATCCCCAGGGGTAAAGGTCTGTAAATCGCCAGGTTTATACACTTCACAGCACTCACCATAGCACATACCCTCCCCAATGTCCATAACCCTACCCCTCTTCCCCTGCCCCCCCGAGCAACCCTCAGTTTGTTTTGTGAGATTAAGAGTCACTTATGGTTTGTCTCCCTCCCAATTCCATCTTGTTTCATTTATTCTTCTCCTACCCCCTTAACCCCCCATGTTGCATCTCCACTTCCTCATATCAGGGAGATCATATGATAGTTGTCTTTCTCTGATTGACTTATTTCGCTAAGCATGATACCTTCTAGTTCCATCCACATCATCACAAATGGCAAGATTTCATTTCTTTTGATGGCTGCATAGTTTTTCATTGTGTATATATACCACATCTTCTTTATCCATTCATCTGTTGATGGACATCTAGGCTCTTTCCATAGTTTGGCTATTGTAGACATTGCTGCTATAAACATTTGGGTGCACATGCCCCTTCGGATCACTACGTTTGTATCTTTAGGGTAAATACCCAGTAGTGCAATTGCTGGGTCATAGGGTAATTCTATTTCAACATTTTGAGGAACTTCCATGCTGTTTTCCAGAGTGGTTGCACCAGCTTGCATTCCCACCAACAGTATAGGAGGGTTCCCCTTTCTCCGCATCCTCGCCAGCATCTGTCATTTCCTGACTTGTTGATTTTAGCCATTCTGACTGGTGTGAGGTGATATCTCATTGTGGTTTTGATTTGTATTTCCCTGATGCCAAGTGATGTGGAGCACTTTTTCATGTGTCTGTTGGCCATCTGGATGTCTTCTTTGCAGAAATGTCTGTTCATGTCTTCTGCCCATTTCTTGATTGGATTATTTGTTCTTTGGGTGTTGAGTTTGCTAAGTTCTTTATAGATTTTGGACACTAGCCCTTTATCTGATATGTCGTTTATAAATATCTTCTCCCATTCTGTCAGTTGTCTTTTGATTTTGTTTACTGTTTCCTTTGCTGTGCAAAAACTTTTGATCTTGATAAAATCCCAATAGTTCATTTTTGCCCTTGCTTCCCTTGCCTTTGGCGTTGTTCCTAGGAAGATGTTGCTGCGGCTCAGGTCGAAGAGGTTGCTGCCTGTGTTCTCCTCAAGGATTTGGATGGATTCCTTTCGCACATTGAGGTCCTTCATCCATTTTGAGTCTATTTTCATGTGTGGTGTAAGGAAATGGTCCAATTTCATTTTTCTGCATGTGGCTGTCCAATTTTCCCAGCACCATTTATTGAAGAGGCTGTCTTTTTTCCATTGGACATTCTTTCCTGCTTTGTCAAAGATTAGTTGACCATAGAGTTGAGGGTCTATTTCTGGGCTCTCTATTCTGTTCCATTGATCTATGTGTCTGTTTTTGTGCCAGTACCATGCTGTCTTGATGATGACAGCTTTGTAATAGAGCTTGAAGTCCGGAATTGTGATGCCACCACCTTTAGCTTTCTTTTTCAGTATTCCTTTGGCTATTTGAGGTCTTTTCTGGTTCCATATAAATTTTAGGATTATTTGTTCCATTTCTTTGAAGAAAATGGATGGGATTTTGGTAGGCATTGCATTAAATGTGTAGATTGCTTTAGGTAGCATAGACATTTTCACAATATTTGTTCTTCCAATCCAAGAGCATGAAACATTTTTCCATTTCTTTGTGTCTTCCTCAATTTCTTTCATGAGTACTTTATAGTTTTATGAGTATAGATTCTGTGCCTCTTTGGTTGGGTTTATTCCTAGGTATCTTATAGTTTGGGGTGCAATTGTAAATGGGATTGACTCCTTAATTTCTCTTTCTTCTGTCCTGTTGCTGGTGTAGAGAAATGCAACTGATTTCTGTGCATTGATTTTATATCCTGACACTTTACTGAATTCCTGTACAAGTTCTAGCAGTTTTGGAGTGGAGTCTTTTGGGTTTTCCACATATAGTATCATATCATCTGAGAAGAGTAATAGTTTGACTTCTTCTTTGCTGATAGTTTGACTTCTTCTTTAATTTCCATTTGTTGTCTGATTGCTGAGGCTAAGACTTCTAGTACTATGTTGAATAGCAGTGGTGATAATGGACATCCCTGCCATGTTCCTGACCTTAGTGGAAAAGCTTTCAGTTTTTCTTCATTGAGAATGATATTTGCAGTGGGTTTTTCATAGATGGCTTTGATGATATTGAGATATGTGCCCTCTATTCCTACACTTTGAAGAGTTTTGATCAGGAAGGGATGCTGTAATTTGTCAAATGCTTTTTCAGCATCTATTGAGAGAATCATATGGTTCTTGTTCTTTCTTTAATTAATGTGTTTATCACATTGATTGATTTGCAGATGTTGAACCAAACTTGCAGCCCTGGAATGAATCCCCTTGGTCGTGGTGAATAATCCTTTTAATGTACTGTTGAATCCTATTGGCTAGTATTTTGGTGAGAATTTTCACATCTGTGTTCATCAAAGATATTGGTCTGTAGTTCTCTTTTTTGATGGGATCCTTGTCTGATTTTGGGGTCAAGGTGATGCTGGCCTCATAAAATGAGTTTGGAAGTTTTCCTTCCATTTCTATTTTTTGGAACAGTTTCAGGAGAATAGGAATTAGTTCTTTAAATGTTTGGTAGAATTCCCCTGGGAAGCCATCTGGCCCTGGGCTTTTGTTTGTTTGGAGATTTTTGATGACTGTTTCAATCTCCTTACTGGTTATGGGTCTGTTCAGGTTTTCTATTTCTTCCTGGTTCAGTTGTGGTAGTTTATGTCTCTAGGAATGCATCCATTTCTTCCAGATTGTCAAATTTGTTGGCATAGAGTTGCTCATAGTATGTTCTTATGATTGTTTGTATTTCTTTGCTGTTAGTTGTGATCTCTCCTCTTTCATTCATGATTGTATTTATTTGGGTCCTTTCTATTTTCTTTTTGATAAGTCTGGCCAGGGGTTTATCAATCTTATTAATTCTTTCAAAGAATCAGCTCCTAGTTTCCTTGATTTGTTGAATTTTTTTTGTTTGTTTCTATTTCATTGATTTCTGCTCTGATCTTTATGATTTCTCTTCTTCTGCTGGGTTTAGGGTTTCTTTCTTGTTCTTTCTCCAGCTCCTTTAGGTGTAGGGTTAGGTTGTGTACCTGAGACCATTCTTGTTTCTTGAGAAAGGCTTGTACCGCTATATATTTTCCTCTCAGGACTGCCTTTGTTGTGTCCCACAGATTTTGAACCGTTGTGTTTTCATTATCATTTGTTTCCATCATTTTTTTCAATTCTTCTTTAATTTCCCGGCCGAGGCAACGAGCGGGCACGGCGGAGCCCAAAAGCATCACTGCGCATGCGCTACAAGCCGCTCAGGCACTGACAGCCAGCTTCTCTGTTCTAATACCTGCAAGCTCTGAGACACTCAGACACCCCTGATCCTTCTGTGACCCTGGGGGACCTGAGGCCACACTGACCCTACATTGGCTTCACCCGGTTTAGCCTCTGGAGCAATGACCCTCAGCGGAACAGACTTTTAAAAGTCCTGATTTAGTGCTCCATTGCTCCGCCATTTGCCGGTAGCCAGTCCCTCCCCCAGGGTCTATCTTCCCATCGCTTTGGATTCACTTCTCCGCCAGTCCTACCTTTCAGAAAGTGGTTGATTTTCTGTTTCTAGAATTGCTGCTCTTCTTCTCTTCAATCTCCCATTGGATTTGTAGGTGTTTTCAATGTTTAGATAAGCTATCTAGCTGATCTCCTGCTGCCTGATGTAGTATCAGCCTTCTACTTCTCCACCACCTTGACTCCTCCCCTTCATGAGAACTTTTATTTGCATCCAGCCTCACAATTTCCTGGCTATATGCTGAGGTCTTAATGGAGAAGTTGGCATCAGATTTGTCATCAGTGTGTTCCACTGGAGACTGCCTATAACCAATTCAAGAGACAGGTGGATCTTATGTCATATTCTTTTATTGTCAACTGTCTCTTTATTCTCTTCTCTATGATAATGTGGGTACTATTACACAAAGCTAGGGATATTTTCAATTTAGTAAGTGTACCTAATTTTAGAAGACCAAGAAGCAAAAGACCAAGGAGAGGTAGAACATTAAACAAAACTAATCATATCTGTTTCTAGTTTGGGCTCATATACAAGATTCAGAATTCTTATTGCATATCAGAATTGCCCATGGAACATTTTTTTAAACTTACATTCCCTGGGCTTCAATGCCAGAAATTAAGGAAACCTAGGATAAAGTCCAGAAGTCTTCAAATTTTCAAGTACCTCAAGTGGTTATGATGTGCTGGTCTGGGACCAAACATTGCTCTTAGCATTCTACAAATGATCCATCTCAGTTCACCTAGGAAAGGGATCAAATGGAATTAGTGACCAAATCTCCAACCAACAATAAAGGGTACATTTGCCTAGGCCTGTGCTCTATAACCCCATGATTCTAGTGTGGATCTCATGGTTACACTGGAAGGACTCAGAGACGGGAGTCCAGGTTGGTCCTCATGTAAGAGATACCATTCACAAGTTAGTCCTGAAATTAGCACAGGGCAGAGAACTGGAAGAATGATACCACTTTCACCACCTCCCCCTGCCACTGGGACATAACCTGGAGGAATTCAATAATCTCTGGTGGAGAGTATATTACAAACCACTATAGAAATGCAAAACAACATTGCCCAGATACAAGAAAAATGTATTAAGTCCATCCTCCAAGAAGAGAAAGAAGCAGATACATCCCCATTTTCTCCCCTCCTCTCTTATTTTGAAGCATTACAGTCCTGATATATGAGAGATTTTGGTTGCTCATTAGCATAAAAGGATTGTAAAATTTGAGGATACTTAAACAGGGTATGTCTGGATGGAGGTATAATTTGGCCTCTATATTTTAGTTTGGGGAACTCCATTGATTCTGAAAAGTTGAGAAAGTGATAAGGCTTAAGTCCAGAAGAGAAAGATACTATTTTAGGCTTGTAATCAGATATTATTTTAAAAAGAGAGGTAAAGAGATAAGTACTTTTCTGGTTGTCTAGGCTAGTTTGCCAGCAAAATAAAAGCAGGAAATGAGGATAGATGTTTTTCCCAGGGATAAAGCCTGTATTTGTTAAGGTGTCACCAAGAAATTGTTCCAGAAAGGTATTTCTCTCTAAGAGCTACAATTTCTTTCTGATTATTGGAACATACACACTTTCCTTTGGTACTTTCTATTGCTAAAGCCTAAAAATTGCATGTCACAAGTGGAATTGATACAGAATTTTTTTTTCAGTTATGTCAACTGCAATTAAGCATTATAGCAACAGTCAAAATTATTACTCTAAGAATAAGTAGCTAAGATACACCTGGTGGGCCTGCTTACCAGCCTTTATTCTGAGTAAACCCTCCCTTAAAAGTTAACTGCACACAGCTACCAATACATTATGGAAGCCTCACTCTAGCTTTGAAACACAAATTATCCCATGGTAATGATAACTCATGGAACCTCTCAGATTTCACTGTAACAATGTGATCAATTATTAGTTAAAAGTCACATTTCCTAGGGGACTCCATGGCAGAAGCAAAGGATAAAGTGGTATTTAACTATTATGTAAAATTCTCCACAATTTATAAGCTTCACAAGGTTAAAAAAAAATTAGGAGACAGATAACACATTCTATCACCTATCTGTTGGTTTCAGAGTAAGAGTAGTAGTTGCAGAATTTATTAAGGGACTTTAAAGTTTTACCAAGTACAATATCTCTTTAAATGACTCTTTAGCTGTAAGTGTAATTTTCCATAGTTTCTTGTCATAAGTGAAAGAAGCTGTTCACTTAAGGCAGAGCTCATGTCTCAGACCAGACTTTCTTGGTATCACAGAGTATTTTATTAATGCCAGTCCTGTTAGAAGTGCATGTGTGTTTATAGGGCCCACTCCAAAGTAAAGTCTCAAGCATAAAAAATAAACAGTGTTGTTGAGTCACTGTTTATTTATCATTGCTAACTTAGAATTCATTAAATGGTGCTGACTGTCCTAAACTTTAATTTGAGCCACAAATATTCTCAATGTATTGCCATGTTGCTGAAAAGACATGTGCACCACACATTTTTACCTCATCTGCCTTTCAGCATCTAAGAATTATAGCTCAGTAGTGATTAAAAACAGGATTTAAACTAAGACGAGGTCAGGTGAGTATCTTGGATGATCCAAGGCGTGTCATCTGCCTGAGTGGTTAGCTTTTGTTTATGCCAGGGGCTTTTTATTCCTACATTAAAATGGTGTAAAAGCCTATGCAAGCTACTGACATTTATTGATTCCAATATATTTTTGGATCCTTTGAAAATGTCCCATATGGAAACTTTCACAATTTGGGATGTCTGAGAAGACCTCTATTCTTTGCCAGAACACACCATTTTGAACCCCAATAGCTCCCCCTTAATGTTCTCAGTGTCATATTCAGGACTGGCCTCCAGTGCTGAAATACTGAAATTCTACTCCTGTGGAGAGAATTTGCCTTCAAGAAACTCACTCATGTTTTAGTCCCTCAACCTCATCCCTTGCTCAGTGTCAGAATTTACTAAAATGCTTCAACTCTGGTATATCAAAACCGACTAAGCAATCTTGAATATAATGTGATTATTCACTTTAAAAATATTATTGGTAAATCCAAGAAAAATGTAAATGCAAGTATAAAGATATGACAAAGATACTAGCAAAGCACAAAGGAGGACTCTTAGACCAGGGCAGTGGTAAACTTTAATTTGGTTTGATTCAACAAATACTGTGTACCCTCAATGTCCCAAGAATATTCTCAAGGGGTGAGGGAAGAGGCTGGAGAGGAGAGATAACTCTAACAGATTCAAATGTCACTGAGGAAAGAAAAAGTTTTCCTGAGAGATCAATCGAGAATACCAACAAGCATAATTTTGAAAGTAAGCAGCTTTAAGAAGTATGACGGTATAGTTTTTAAGAATGTAATTTCCAGAATCAGATAGACTTGCCTTTGGAGTCTTGACTCCATCACTGACTACCTGGGTGACCTTGAGTGAGGGACTTAAGTTCTCTACATCTCTGTATGCTCACTTACAAAAATGAGAATGATAGAAATATATACCTTAAACTGTTTTTGTCATGATTGAATATGGCAATTCATATAAACTACCTGGCACATAGTAATCACCTAGAAAATGATAGCCACTGTCCTTATGATTAGAGTAATGCTATCATTTCTCTATCAATAAGATAGATAAGATCTTTGGTTTTAGTTAATGCACAAAGTAAATAATTCTCACTTAGCAATCAAATGAGAGTATGTACACATCACTTAATGTATTTTCTAGTACATTGTAAGCACTCAAAAAATGACCATTATCATTGTTCATTAATTGTAAATTACTGTCTCACCATTTTTTTGTTACTGGGATTTTTTACAATCTGAGTTAATGTGTACTATCTAAACTCAAAACACTATCCCATTTTCTCTCTTTAATATGGTCTGTATTTGAAGATTGACCGTTGTAAGTTTTTAATAAAAAGACTTAAAAATCAAAACTTTCCAGGTATTTTAAGCCTCAAAGCCTTACACACAGCACCAAGTTAGAGTACTAAGTTTTTAAATCTTCATTGAATCTAAACAAAAAAGTAACTCTATCAAGGTTCATACTTAAATATAGGAAGTATCTTTCAGATGATTAAACTTTATCCTTGCTGTTCTACCAAGTAGTCTCTAAAAGTCAAGGAGGCATACACAATGAAGACACTGCAGCTTGAGAAATCAGCCTTACCCAAATACTACTAACCATACTCCATATATTTTACTGGAACTGCTAGTGTAATTCAGTGGAGAAGCTTCATCAGCAAAAGCTGAAATGTAAGCATGTAAAACTTATAAATATTTGGCGGGCTTGTTTAGAAAGGAAAATTCTACCATCTGGCTTCATTTGCAATCCTACTCCTCTCCCATGTAGAATGGGTAGATGGGGATAGTCACCCAAATAAAACGTGTAAACATGCCCTGTGCTTTTCTCTGACTGGATGGGAATCAGAGAATAAACTTTTTAAGAATTAAGAATTAGACTTTTAAATCAATTTTTAATCCTCCTTCTTATATTTTTTTTTAATTTTATTCAAGTGAAACAATAACATGCAGTCAGTACTATAACAAAGCTGGTAGGATGGAAAATCCAATACTAACAAACCTTAAACAAAAGCTGAAGTACCTATATGGTTAAAAAAATACCTGAATGTAACCAAACTTAAAATATTCTAATGTTTTTAGTACACCAAACATAACCAGTAATGACCCTTTCTCCCATAATTTCAAAGCATAAAGTTACATTTTAACACTGTCTTTGGTCGTTATGGTCATGTATATATTTGTCCACTGTTACATCGTAGAGGTATTCTATTTATGTAAATGTCTACATACCTATTAATTTTTTTTACTAACTTTTGAAGAATGTTATACATTGAAACTGAGATTTTCTTTACCTAAAAAAAGCTCAACAGAAACAACAAAAAAGAAAGAGAAGGATCACTAGTATATCTGTAAGATATATTTTGATAGCAATTTTATGGAACCCTAACTTCTATTATATTAGAGTTTTAAAGATTAACTTCAAGACTTTTCACATATTCAAAAAGTCATTTGTTTATATTTGAGGAAAAAGTATTTTTGCTTTCAGCACAAAAATTAATTTTTCATGAGATGATATTACATTGGAATTGTGAGAACCATTGCATGGGCTTTTGTTTCCATTTTTCTGATATTTAAAAAGATCTCTTTCTTAGGAATCTCAAAAATAAAAAGCTATATGGAGAGGAGGACTTCAGGTTTCAAAAGATTATAATGGGGCGCCCGGGTGACTCAGTTGGTTAGCATCTGCCTTTGGCTCAAGTCATGATTCCAGAGTCCTGGAATCAAGCCCCATGTCAGGCTGGGATAGAGCCCCCTGTCAGTCCCCCTGATCAGCAGAGAGCCTAGTTCTCCCTCTCCTTCTGTCTGCTGCTTTGTCTACTTGTGCTCTCTCTCTCTCAATCTGTCAAGTAAATAAATCAACAAAATCTTTTCTTTTTAATTACATGTAAATTCCAGTTTTATAGTAGAACTCCTTATGGCAATGGTTTTGAAACTCTTCTGATTATAACACAAGGTAAGGAATATCTTTTACATCATTAGCCAATGTACACATGCATGCACATGGAAAAAAATTGCAAAACAAAACAAAAAAAAATTGCAAAACAATACTCCTTACTGTATGTGAGGCACTCTATTTTTCTGTTCCATTCTATATTGTCCCTTTCTTTTTCAATCCCAATCTTGATCCACTGAATCAATTTCACCATCCACTAATGGGCTGTTAACACTATTTTGACAATGCCACTTACACCTTAACTGTGTCTTTCAGTCCTTTTAACCTGTTTCTCTATCGCTGGTAACATCAAAGATAGCATGGTGCATATACTGGATGCTAAATAAATGTGAATTTGTATGGTTTTTGTAAACAAACTTTCCTTAAGCCTAACACCAAATGACTAGAGATACCCATACAGGTATGATAAAAATTTTCTTTATTTAGGTTTGACCGAAGATGAAGTTAAGCCCATTGCCAGTGCTAGAGCACCACAGTCTTACACCCACAAGTAATAGGACAGCAGGGAATTAGTAAAAGGCAGTGTGCCCATGGCATCTGTTTGAAGGCAGGATTATGTGACACTAAGTTTCACCTCAAAGTATTCCATCCATACTCAGTATCGTGCCCTTCGGACTGTTATACAGTGAAACAGTCTTTGGTACAAAAGAGAATAATTCTTTTCATCCAGTTTTCTCACTGTTCTGCACAAAAAGAGAAGGCATGAAATTATTCCTGTCTGACTGGATTCTTCACTAACACACAGCAGAGCCTTTACATATAAATCACATACAGTAGTTTTAAGGCACGATCTGTTTTCTAGGCTGAAAAGATTATTAGGCACTAAATTGCCCTGCATTCTAAATGAAGTATTATTGTAGCTGTGTCCATACTCACTAATGTGTAAAAGCTTTGCTGAGCCCCTAGGTTTATCATCTGTAAAATGAGGTAAACAGTATCTTCCAGAACTTTTCCAAATCATTTAATACTCATTGTTTGAACACCAGAAACTGGGCAAGGCACGGTGAACTCAGGTGAATACAAAGGATGCCTGCTAGAGGGTCACAGGTTGACCAAGAAGACAAGTATGACCAAGGGCCACCAACAAGACTGATGAGAGATGAAAAAAGCAGCTAAAGCAGTATGTGGACCTCAGGCACACATTTTATTTGCTTTTGGTGCAACTTCAGGTATCTTTCAACTTGGGGTTTCATAGTTTTGCTTCCTGACCTGACCTTGTTATCATGATAGTTCCCTTCAGGTTTGAACATTCCTTGATTCTAATTCCCAGATCCCCACCTTTTGGCTGTTCATCATTTCATTGGGACTGTATCATTTCAGTCCCAACTTGGCTTCATTCCACCTACCTTTCAGTGTTCTCTCTGGATAATCACCTCATCCCTTTTGTACTCAAACCTCTGGTCAGTATAAGTGCATTTGTATGAGTGTATGTACCACAGAGGGATGAATCAAATACTCTAGAAACAGAGGAAGAAATGATTAACTCTGCCAAGAAGTCAACAAGTACATTTAACCTGAACATTGAAGCAGAGAGGAAGAGGACCTGTGAGAAGACATACCAGAGGGACAGCTACTACGAAGCTCTATCCAATGGTTGACTGCCTCTCCTCACTCAAGGCAAACATGCACATGAGGACTTCACTAAACAGTCTTATGGAAAAAACAGAGTTATACAAGACTAAGGATCAGGGGCAAGTATATAAGAAGAAAAATATGTTTCACAAAACATCCAGTGTTACTATCACCTTGATGGTTCTATTTTCTTCAGCTATATTTCCCAGAAGCTCAAGAATTATTTAGCACATAAAAATATTCACAAAAACATATGTCTTTGAAAGATATTTGCCCCCATTTAATTGAACTTAAGTGTTACAGTAAACTGAGGTTTACTGTAATTTTGTAAACTATTAGTTATGATAATATTTAATCATCTACTTTTTGGTAGGAGTTTAGTTTTATAATCAAACATACAACATATATATTATGTCTCAGAACAGCAGAAGACACTGAGATCGTAGTCAAAGCCCATCGAAATTTATTTTTAAATCTTTGCCCCATATTTTTTCTTTCCTTATTACCAAAAAAAAAAGAGATGTTATATAGTCATTATCAACTTTCTAAACTATTCAGGACATTTTGATCCAGGATACCTTACATAGTATATACACATTAAACAAAAATTTGGAGCCAAGTTTTTTCATCTAAAATACCCTGAGGCCTTAATCAAACTTTATGCCTATCACCCCTTATCCCAAACTTACTTAGTTCACTCAGCAGAAAAAAGATAAATAATGTGCCAAGATTTCAAAGCCAATTATTGGGAAAGTGGACAGAGGACATTGAAAAGTCATTTTTCTCATTTTTTGTCCATGCCAGACATGTTCAGGTTCTTTTTTATGTTTTTTTCAAGCCCTTAAATCATTTAAATTAAATTAAAAATTATTTAAATCATAACTAATAAATCTAGATATGATTTCTGCACTATAAACCTCATGGTTATTAAGAATACTACACCCATGTGATGCACTTCTAAGACACTGCCGAATATATTGAACTTTCTCCTTATAAATTTAAAGTTTTTTAATACCTTAATATTTTGGTATTAATAAAAATAACCACATAGAAAGTGAGTATAAAATGCATTCTGTATTTCTAAGAATAATGCTAGCGTCTATAACAAACTCCCAGATGTCCACATCTGAATCCTATAGATCTTTCTTGCTAATGTAAGTTCTATATGGATATTCCTAATCATTAGCAAATTTCCTTCAAGCTATGTAGCTACTTTTGTCTTTTGGCTTTGTCACTCTCTGTCTGAGCCTTAACATTTAAGTTCCAATGGTAAAAGAAAGTATATGGGAAAGATAGGGAAAATTTGTGTGTACCACGTCTTTTTAAGGCATCTATCACTTGGATTTGGTAATGTCCAATTTCTGAAGAAATACCATAGTAAAAAAAAAAAATGAAGAAGAAAGAAGGAAGAAAGTAGAAGGAAGAAGAAGAGGAAGAGGAAGAAGAAGAGGGAGAAGATGATCAAGAAGATCCCTGAAGTCTTATTTATTTCTGTGCTTTTAGGTCTTTTGAAAGTTAATAAATTTAACTTATGAGCATCCAGATCATTAGTTTTTCTGGCCTTAACATCATTCAGCTATGATTTACATCAGATCCACCTCCATATAGTGTTGTTCTTTAGTATACTTTTTTGTGTAACTTCAAGATGTAAATTAGCTACAAATAAAATGTGCATAGCTGTGTTGGCTGCAAAACATGGAATAGACTTCACTCAAAACTTAAAGACATAAATTCATACTGGTGTGCAATAATACATAAGCATGGCATTTCACCGGTGGCAAGGATCATCCCCATCCTGTGTTGCTTTAGTGTTTTTTTCATGAAGTTATATTGAATTTTTGTAGTGAAACCTGAAACCAAATGAAATTTTCTTAATGCGGGATTTGTTTCTAGAGGTTTGGGGTTTGTCTATAAACTCCAAATCCATGTGTGGTTCATAGAAAATGTTGGTAAAACTCAATCAACTTTTAGAAAACCTGGGTAGAATTTCAAGCAGTTAGGAATGAAAAAATAAATGTGTTTTGTTTTCATTAGACCAAATTCTGTGGGTTTTGAATTTAGAATTGAACAATTGAGGTTTACGTTCCATTCACAGGAAAACATGACTTCCTAGTGGAAAGAAAAGACCTGAAGAAAACAAATTTTACTTTGGAAAAATATAAAAATTATTCATGCATGGGTTTTGGAACAAAACATAGTGGTTGAAAAGAGGTTGCCTGAGAGGAATTTAAAGAAACTGTGTAATACAGTATGTTTCTCCTGGTTGTTATTCTCCTTATTGAAGTGAATTCCCAAAAGTTGTAAGAGGTGTCAACACACGCCATCTTCTTGGGCAAGAAAATATTAATGTAAGTCATATCTAATGGACAAAATTAAACAAAACTGTTTTTAAAATAACAGAATGTTTTTAAAAATAAATAAAATAACAGAATGTTTTAAAAAGCAAACAGTTATCGGTGTACTGTCTGGATTCAGCTGATTATATTCCAAATCATAAGTTCATGGGAGGTAAATAAATGAAATCATTATTCTCATCATTTCAGAGGCAGGAAATCTGTAACCTGGTGTTAAGAGTTGAATTCATGGGTACTGGTGATAATGTGTGAGACTTACAACCTTACAGCTGAGACACCAACTAGAACCAAGACCTGGGTTAATTCACAAGGTAAAAGAAAACTGTTATATTTGTGAGTACATACTTTTCCTTTTGGGCATTTCATAAGTTTTTATTGGAAGGCTTCATGGAAGAACTGAACCTGCAAGAGAAATAGTTAAATAACTGATAAACTGGCAAACTAAGAGAAACAAATAACCTCTTACAATTATACGGAGAGAGTGTGGAGAGGAGTGTCGATCACGAATGTCAGAGGACACAGTTATAGAGGTGATTAAGCCCCAGGCCCACGGAAGATGAAGAGATTTGGAAATGAGAAAATGTCTCTCCTGACTTAGATACAGTGTTGGATTCTCTTTTGCTAGAAAAACACATTTTTAAATTAAGGATGGAAAATTTGTAAAAATTCAAACAGATTATTAAACCTAACATTTTTTTTAATTTTTTATTTTTTATAAACATATATTTTTATCCCCAGGGGTACAGGTCTGTGAATCACCAGGTTTACACACTTCACAGCACTCACCAAAGCACACACCCTCCCCAATGTCCACAATCCCACCCCCCTCTCCCAACCCCCCTCCCCCCAGCAACCCTCAGTTTGTTTTGTGAGATTAAGAGTCACTTATGGTTTGTCTCCCTCCCAATTCCATCTTGTTTCATTGATTCTTCTTCTACCCACTTAAGCCCCCATGTTGCATCACCACTTCCTCATATCAGGGAGATCATATGATAGTTGTCTTTCTCTGCTTGACTTATTTCGCTAAGCATGATACGCTCTAGTTCCATCCATGTTGTCGCAAATGGCAAGATTTCATTTCTTTTGATGGCTGCATAGTATTCCATTGTGTATATATACCACAACTTCTTGATCCATTCATCTGTTGATGGACATCTAGGTTCTTTCCATAGTTTGGCTATTGTGGACATTGCTGCTATAAACATTCGGGTGCATGTGCCCCTTCGGATCACTACGTTTGTATCTTTAGGGTAAATACCCAGTAGTGCAATTGCTGGGTCATAGGGCAGTTCTATTTTCAACATTTTGAGGAACCTCCATGCTGTTTTCCAGAGTGGCTGCACCAGCTTGCATTCCCACCAACAGTGTAGGAGGGTTCCCCTTTCTCCGCATCCTCGCCAGCATCTGTCATTTCCTGACTTGTTGATTTTAGCCATTCTGACTGGTGTGAGGTGATACCTCATTGTGGTTTTGATTTGTATTTCCCTGATGCCGAGTGATATGGAGCACTTTTTCATGTGTCTGTTGGCCATCTGGATGTCTTCTTTGCAGAAATGTCTGTTCATGTCCTCTGTCCATTTCTTGATTGGATTATTTGTTCTTTGGGTGTTGAGTTTGCTAAGTTCTTTATAGATTTTGGACACTAGTCCTTTATCTGATATGTCGTTGGCAAATATCTTCTCCCATTCTGTCAGTTGTCTTTTGATTTTGTTAACTGTTTCCTTTGCTGTGCAAAAGCTTTTGATCTTGATGAAATCCCAATAGTTCATTTTTGCCCTTGCTTCCCTTGCCTTTGGCGTTGTTCCTAGGAAGATGTTGCTGCGGCAGAGGTCAAAGAGGTTGCTGCCTGTGTTCTCCTCAAGGATTTTGATGGATTCCTTTCGCACATTGAGGTCCTTCATCCATTTTGAGTCTATTTTCATGTGTGGTGTAAGGAAATGGTCCAATTTCATTTTTCTGCATGTGGCTGTCCAATTTTCCCAGCACCATTTATTGAAGAGGCTGTCTTTTTTCCATTGGACATTCTTTCCTGCTTTGTCGAAGATTAGTTGACCATAGAGTTGAGGGTCTATTTCTGGGCTCTCTATTCTGTTCCATTGATCTATGTGTCTGTTTCTGTGCCACTACCATGCTGTCTTGATGATGACAGCTTTGTAATAGAGCTTGAAGTCCGGAATTGTGATGCCACCAACTTTGGCTTTCTTTTTCAATATCCCTTTGGCTATTCGAGGTCTTTTCTGGTTCCATATAAATTTTAGAACTATTTGTTCCATTTCTTTGAAAAAGATGGATGGTACTTTGATAGGAATTGCATTAAATGTGTAGATTGCTTTAGGTAGCATAGACATTTTCACAATATTTATTCTTCCAATCCAGGAGCATGGAACATTTTTCCATTTCTTTGTGTCTTCCTCAATTTCTTTCATGAGTACTTTATAGTTTTCTGAGTATAGATTCTGTGCCTCTTTGGTTAGGTTTATTCCTAGGTATCTTATGGTTTTGGGTGTAATTGTAAATGGGATTGACTCCTTAATTTCTCTTTCTTCTGTCTTGTTGTTGGTGTAGAGAAATGCAACTGATTTCTGTGCATTTAAATCTAACATTTTTGAAGTCACTCCTACTCCCCCAAAATACAGCCAGATTCTTCTCTCCTAAGAGAAAAAATGAGATTTCTAGAGATGAGTCTTGGACTAACCTGGGCTGCAATTTGAGTAGGATGATTTCAGGACAAATGTAGGTCAATTCTAGAGCCAACACAGATTGGGTTTCAGATAAACTTGGATGGGGTTAAAAGGTGGAATGAAAGCCATCAGAAACCTGCAAACAGGTGAAATTTAACAAAACAAGCTAATTTGAATTGAGATTTCCTTCAACTTAATTTTGAAGAGTCCAACTCAAGTGTTGAATGGCTTTCCAGAATTGGATTTGTTTAAATATGTTTATCTGCAACACCCAGGGAAACAAAATGTCATGTTTCATGAAATTTTGCTTAATTTGAAAACTAAATTCAGAAAAGACCCAGACTAACCCAGGTTTATAAAAAGCATTGGAAAGTTTCACATTTTATAAGCTGACTGATTTGTAAGCAAATTGAGGAAGAAGCTCTTGTTTTTTGTTTTTGTATTTTTAGTTTAAATGTAATTCAGTTAAATTTAATTCTAAGATTTCAGTGCAACAACTGGAAGCAGGAAGATTAAAAATGCTGGAAAGAAGAGATTCCAAATCAGAAGCAATTGACATAAAAGATAGAATTAATAATCCAAAAATTCTCCACTTAAATAATTCAAACTCCTAAGCTGATATATACTCAGGAAAAAAAAAATAAAAAGTAGAATTCTAAGCAGAGTACATTTGTTACAGTTCCATCTAGATCACAGAAGACACAAAAACTCCAGCCTTCCATTTCTCCTCATTAATAATTTTTCTAAATAACATCTGAACCCAGCACTGAAAACAGAATTCATAAGCAGTCTTCACCTATGGAGAAAAAGGATGATAGACTAAAGGGATTTATTCAAAGCATATTACTCAATATTTTTTATTCTTAGGCAAAATTAGTAAACTCCAACTTACTGAATATCAATGACAGTATTTTCTATTATCATTTTTCTAAATACCTAACGTATCTAAGAGTGTGTTAGCTGGAAGGTTACATCTTATTAAAACTTCATGCTTTTAAAGATGATTTTAGAACATATAAAGTTCTATCTACTGAAAAGATCTAGAAAAAAATTATCAACCCAATAGCAATAACCAACTCTCACATCAATTTCCCATTAACAGGAATCAGGTATCTATGGAAAAATAGCTGATTCCAAGTTTGTGGCAGGAAATGTAAAACATGTACTTGAAGCACTTTATCATAGCAAGAATCAAGCTGCTAAATTATATCATGAGCAAAACTCAGAAGCCAACTTGAATAACCATATAGTGACCAAAGATAGGATAATTTGAATATAATTAAGATAATAAAGGTGATGGATTGAAATACATGAAATATGTATAAATCCCTGAGTTCAGTGTTATCTCCCCCCCACAAAAAAAAAAAAAAAACAGTCATTGGTCATCTTTGGAGGATACTAGGAAACCAATCACTATTTTAAAAACTGGAAAATAATAGAAAAGGATGAAGCTTTTAGTTCTTAATGTACATCCCAGAATAGGTTTCAAAATTAGAGGTTATGAAGGAGAAAGCAGAGAATCAAACTTTCAAAATAAGCAAGCTATTGATATAACATATGAAAGATACAGTAAAAAGTTTAAGTCTTCTCCCTCACAGATGCCTTCACAATTCCAATTCCCTTTTCAGAGTCAACCATAATTAAGAGTTTTGGTGTTAATTTTTTCTTGTGTCCTAACATGTTTCTTTACACAAATGGAATCACACATAATATACATATATACTAATCTTCAGTTTGCTCTTGATCTTTCCACCTGTTCTTTTAATAGCTGCATAGAACTATGGATGTACCATAACATATTAATTTTCTTATTGATAAACAAGGTTGTTTCCTTTTTTTTTTTTTTGTCCCAAACTCTACCATGCACATCCTTATCATATTATTTTAATAGAGCCCTAAAATTCAAATTATTGGGTCAGATGATACATGTAATTTTAACAGCTTTATAGAGATATAATTAATAATTAAACAATTTGTTACAAATATACTCATAAAACCATCACTATACCCACACACACAAAATAACTATGTCTACAATGCCCATGTTTTGTCATCCACATTTATAATCCCAGCTTCCCCAATCCCCAGTCACTGGTCTGTCCCTCATCAAAGAAAATGTTCATCAATAGGTAAATGGAAAAATAAATGCATTGTGTAAATACGACACTACTTGGCAATAAAAAGGTATAAGCAATTGATACTGCAGTAGTATGGACGCACAGAAACATATTTAAGCTGAGAGAAGCCTGATGAAAAGGCTACTGCTTTTATAACATTTACCTGAAATTCTAGAAAAAGTAAATTAATTTAGAGTGTGTCCAAGATTCCTCAATGTTCCCCTCAGTGTGACTAAACTTTTATTTTTCTAATTCTGTTAAATATAGTGCAATATTGGTTTCTGAAGTAGAATTCAGTAGTTCATCATTGACACACAACACCCAGTGCTCATCACAAGAAGTGCCCTCCTTAATGCCCATCATCCATCCATCCCATCCCCCACCTGCCTCTCTCCATCAACCCTCAGTTTGTTCTCTATCAGTAAGGGTCTCTTATGGTTTGTTTCCCTGTCTCCTTACCCCTCCTCCCCATATGTTCATCTGTTTTCTTAAATTCTACATATGAGTGAGAACATATGGTATCTTTCTCTGACTAACTCATTTCACTTAGCATAATATACTCTAGCTCTGTCCACTTGGTTGCAAATGGCAAGATTTCATTCTTTTTGTTGTTATGATCAGTCTTTTTAATTTTAGGCATTACAATAGGTATACAGGAGTATTTCATTGTAGCTTCAGTTTACATTTCCTGAAAGACTAATGATAAGCATCTTTTCTTTTTTAATTTTATTTAAATATCCCATTTATTTGAGAGGCAGCGTGCACACAAGAGAGATGAGCATGTGCAAGGGTGAGGGGTAGAAGGAGAGGGAGACGCAAACTCCCTGCTGAGCAGGGAGCTTCATGCAGGACTTAAGTCTAGGACCCCAGGATCGTGACCCAAGCTGGAAGGCAGGTGCTTACCCGAATGAGCCACCCAGCCACCCTGAGAAGCATCGTTCCATGTGCTCATTTCCATCCATATATTTTCTTTGATAAAATGTCAGTTCAAATCTTTTACCTAGATTTTTGTTGGGTTGTTTTCACATTTAAAATTTTGGTATATTTAGCATAGAAATCCTTTATCCGACACAGAATTTCAAGTAACTTTTCCAATTTGTGGCTTGTCTTTACATTCTGATAATGGTATCTTTTAAAAAGTGGAAGCTTTTAATTTAAAGTCCAATTTACCAATTTTTTCTTTTATGGATTGTTCTTTTGGCTTATTACTAAGAAATCTTTGCCAAATACAATGTCACAAGATTTTCCTTGGTGTTCTCTACTAAAAGTGTCATTGTTTTAAGTTTTATATTTATATCTATGATTTATTTTGAGTTGGTTTTGTATATATGTGAGGTTTGGATCAAAGTTCATTTTTTACACATAGATATCTAATTATTCTAGCATCACTTGTTGCAAGACTATATCTTGCCACTGAATGACTTTTGCATCTTTGTCAAAAATCAATTGACGACGTATGTCAGTTGGTAAGAAAATTTATGAGGCATTTGCTGAGGAAAGCAATGGAAAATAATGGATTGCTAATTAGCAATTATTTGAAGTAATTACATCAGATTTAATTGATATGAACCCATTGTCTTAGTCAAACGATTATTTGGCCATACCCTTTGGGTTCCCTCCTGCATAGACTTTCTCATTTTTTTTAATGTATATAAGCTAGGAATTTTCCAAATCTTTAAGGTCTTTTTTCTAATAATTCCATCTTTGTCTTTTTTCTCTTCTCACATTTTACTAATAGATGCTGAGAGAAGCCAAAGCACACTTTCAGCACTGGTTAGAAATTTCCTCAGCCAAATATCCAATTTCATTGCTCATGAGTCCTACCTTCCACAAAACAAAAAACACAAGAACATGAAGACAATTCAGCCAAGTTTTTCACCACTTGATAACAAGGAGGGCCTTTCCTCTAGTTTCCAATAACATGCTGAGACCTTATCAAAATGGGCTTTACCATCCATAGTTCTACCAAAATTCTGTTTAGGATTACTTGGGTATGCCCTAAGAAGATTAAGACTTTATCTACATTGCCCTTCTCTTCTTTCTGTACCCTTAGCAGAATCACCCTTAAAAGTTTGCTCACAGCAACGTAGACTTTTTCTAGCATGCACCCTGAAACTCTTCTGGCCTCTTTCCGTTATGCTGTTCCAAAGCATCTTACACATTTTTAAGTATTTGTTTAAGTATTTAAGCATTTAAGTATTTGCTGCTGCTGTTACAGCAGCATTCCCAATTCTCAGTACCAAGTTCTGTCTTAGTCTGTTCAGGCTGCTATAACAAAATATCATAGATTGAGTGGCTTATAAACAACAATTTTAGACCCCACAGAATTCAACTTGAAGATGCTCAAAGAAAAATTATTATTTTGTCTTTTGAATAATTTCCAATGGCTTTAGATTAATAATCTTGGGCTATTAAAAACAGGAAGTAAATTTTAGTACTTCCACACTATCTGAAGAGGGATAAGCTGTGAGTCAATGCCTTCCATTTACATACTTGCCCTAGAGCTATAAGGAAAGAGATGGGCCTGGCCACCGGTCCTTTGGTAAAACATTGAAAAAGTATTTGTCACATACTCTTGTGGAAAATTGCAAATTTCTTTCTCAAATATACATAGTCTCCTCTTTAGACAGTAGATCCTAGATCTGAGAATCTTTAGATCCAGTAACTGAGTGAAGGATTTCCCATTACAACAGCTGTTATCAGACTTCTTGTCACCAGCTCAATTTTTCTGGTGATAAAAGTTAAGACCCTTGAGGTTTGCTCCTCTGAGAACAAATGATCCGTTTGCTGTCACAACAGATGCCTGTGGGTTAAGAGCTGTGACTCCAGCTGTACTCCTCATTTTGGTAATTATATACGCCATTCCTCTGTTAAGTGCCTCTAACTAGACTCTGTTAGTTCACAATCCTATGTAATTAATACTAATTTGATGACATTGGTACTAGTTTAACGGTAGCATCTTCTACTGTCACCCTGATCAGTTAAGGATAGTCACCACTGAACTCCTCAAACATTCTCCTCACCATTATTAAAAATCAAGCAGTCTGTACCCCCTTGGTACAACCCAATGGTCACTGCACTTTAGAAGACATTCTTCAAAATTTTCTAAGTCTTCCCCAGATGCCAGAACTGGCCATGGCCAGGGATTACATCCAGGTAAAGCTCAGACTAGAACCAAACCTACATGAGACTTATCTCTGCTTTTCCTATTTTTGATATTTTCCATCCATATAGCCTACATGTAAGGTTACCAGATGCCCTGAGGAACTCTACAATATGCACCTGTAAGACTTGCCTGGAATCCCATGGCCAGGTCCCAATTCCAGGAGGGTGGCCTAGTAGGCAAATCAGTCCACCAACCAGCAGCTTTTCTTTCATGAGATCACACAAAGTTGGTTCACCAAAATAATGTTGATACACTGACCTGGAGTGACTCTTTACTGAGACATAGGAAAACTTCAGGGTTCTGGGTCAATGACAACCACCCTTTGGTTTGAGTCACATGTGTGAAACCATTGCGTGTTTCAAATAACATGTTTTTTGAGATTCAGCTACACTTGTGTGTAAATCAATAGTGTATTCTTTTTTATGATGAATGGTATTCCATTGTGTGAATTTAGTACAGCTTGTTTATTATTCATCTATGACATACATTTCAATGGATTCCAATTATTGACTACTATTAATAAATCAGCTATAAACATGTATAGGCCTTGCACATAAATGTAGATATTGGCTCTCATTGCATTGGGATAAATCCCTAAGAGTGTAATTGTAAGATTGTATGTTAAGTGCATGTTTAATTTGTATAAAACTGCAAAACTGTTTTAACAAAGTAGATGTAAATTTTACATCCCAACCAATAATTTCTAAAAGTTCCATTTACTCCATATCTTTGCCAATATCACTCTTTTTAATTTTAGCACTTTTAGCAGATATGAAGTAGTACCTCATTGTTTAATTTAAACTTGGCTTGAACTCTATAACATTAATAACTCGTATGTTTGTGCAATAATTCGTGTATTTGACTTCTAACTGAATCTAATTGTTTTATTGGATTCGATGAATAAAGATGTTGAGCATCTTTTTGGAGGCCTACAGACCATATATCTTCTTTTGTGAATTATCTATTGAAGTTCTTTTTCTTTTCATTTTTTTTATTCAACTTTCTGTTCTGCTATTACTGAATTGCAAGAATATATATTCTAGCTATAAGCCCTTTATTAGGCACATATATTGTGAATATTTTCTTCCATTCTGTGGTTTTTCAGTTCCTTAATTGTGTCTTCTGGAAAATAGGCAGTTATAATGTTGATAAAGTCTAACATCATTTTTCATGGTGAGTATTCATCTGTGACCTCTCTGATAAATCTTTGTCTATCACAAAGTAGCCAACATTTACTCTTATATTTTCTTATAGAAATTTCATGATGGTAGTTTGTATATTTAAATCTATGATAGATTTCAAAGTCATTTTTGTGTACTGTTGGAGATTACTGTCAAGGTATATATTTTTTATAAGGCTATCTAGTTGTTCCAGCATCATTTTTTGAAAAGACGATCTCTCCTCTATTGAAAAATAATTCGTTCTAATGCTAACAGAAACAAAAAAAAATTGACTGTACATGGAAAGCCTATTCTGGATTCTCTATACTGTGCCACTGACCTATGTTTACCTATATGCTAAGACCATTCTAAGTTGAACACCATAGCTTTCTTTTAAGTCCTAAAATAAAATAATGCAAATCCTTTTTGTTCTACCTCAAAATTGTTTTGGCTATTCTACATCCTTTGCATCTTCATATAAATTTCAGAATAAAGTTTTCAACTTCTTTTTATTTCTTTATTTTGCTTTTCTTTTTTTGCTAATTATGTCCGATGTTACTAGCCATCAGGGAAATACAAGCAAAACCACAATGAGATACTACCCTATTTTTCTAATTATGCTCAGTTAGCTAATTTTTCTAATTATGCTCAGTTAGCCAACATATAGTACATCATTAGTTTTTGATGTAGTGTTCAATGATTCATTAGTTACATATAACATCCAGTGTTTATCACAACACATGCCCTCCATGATACTGATGGCCTGGTTAATTCCTCCAACAACTCCCTCCCTTCTGTAACCTTCAGTTTGTTTCCCAGGGTCCAGAGTCTCTCATGATTTGTCCTCCTTTTTTATTTTTTCCCATTCAGTTCTCCCACCCTTCCCCTGTGGCCCTCTACACTATTCCTTACATTCCACATATGAGTGAAACCATATGGTAATTTTCTTCCTCTGCTTGACTTATATCACTTAGCATAATCCCCTCCAGTTCCAACCATGTTGATGCAAATGGTGGGTATCCGTCCTTTCTGATGCCTGAGTAATATTCCATTGTGTATATGAACCATATCTTCTTTATCCATTCATCTGCTAAAGGGCATCTTAGCTCCTTCCACAGTTTGGCTATTGTGGACATTGCTGCTATGAACATTGGGGTGCACGTGCCCCTTCTTTTCACTGCATCTGTTTATCTTTGGGGTAAATATCCAGTAGGGCAACTGCTGGTTGTAGGGTAGGTCTATTTTTAACATCTTGAGGAACCTCCATATTGTTTTCCAGAGTGGCTGTACCAGCTTGCATTCCCACCAACAGTATAAGAGGGTTACCCTTTCTCCATATCCTCACCAACACTTGTTGTTTCCTGTCTTGTTAATTTTTGCCATTCTAACTGGTGTAGGGTAGTATCTCATTGTGGTTTTGCTTGTATTTCCCTGATGGCTAGTAACATCGGACATTTTTTCATGTGTCCATTAGCCATTTGTATGTGTTCTTTGGAGAAGTGTCTGTTCATGCTGTCTGCCCATTTCTTGACTGGATTATTTGTTTTTTGTGTGTTGAGCTTGATAAGTTCTTTATAGATCTTGGATACCAGCCCTTTATCTGTAATATCATTTGCAAATATCTTCTCCCATTCCATGGGTTGTCTCCTAGTTTTGTTGATTTTTTTCCTTCGTTGAGCAGAAATTTTATCTTAATGAAGTCCCAAAAGTTCTTTTTTTTCTTTTGTTTCACTTGCCTTTAGAGATGTGTCTTGAAAGTTGCTGTGACAATGTCAAAGAGGTTACTGATTATGTTCTCCTCTAGGATTTTGATGGATTCCTGTCTCACATTGAGGTCTTTCATCCATTTTGAGTTTATCTTTGTGTGTGGTGTAAGAGAATGGTCCAGAATGAAACTGGACAATTCAACTTCTTTTAAAAGTGTAGGAGGGCTGCTAAGATGTTAATTGACATGTCATTGAATCTACAGATAAATCTAGGGAGAAGGGACTTCTTAACAGTATTGAGTCTTCCAATCAATGAACATGGTAGAACTATTTAGGTCTTTTTAAAGTTCTCTTATGGACTATTTGAAGTTTTCAGTGTAGCTGTCTTACACACCTTCTATTAAACCTAAATATTTTATCTTTTTTGATTTATTGTAAAAGAAAATTTTTCATTTTCCAAATGTAAATTGTTAGTACATATAAAAACAACTAGTTTTACATATTGATCCTGTATTCTAAGTGTTTTTAGAAAATCCTTAGAATTTTCTATATAGACTCAAATGAATTGTAAATAAGGAATTTTTTCTTCTTCCTTTCCAATTTTATGCCTTCTATTTATTTTAGTTGCTTGTTGTACAATTATTCCAGTAGGATAGTAAAAGTGATAACATTAGACCTTGTTGCCTTAATCCTGATCTATGAGAAAGAGAGAGAGAGAGACTGATGATCAGTTTTTTATCATTAAATTATGTTAGCTTTGGATTTTTCATAGATGCTTTTATCAGATTGAAGAAATTTCCTTCTATTTCGACTATGCTGAAACTTTTTTATCTTGAATGTGTGTTGAATTTTACCAAAATATTTTTCTGCATTTGTTGAGATGATCATATGATGTTTCATCTTTGTTCAGTCAGTGTGGTTAATTATATTGTGTGATTTTTCAAACATTAAAACAAGCTTTTTCTTCTTAGATAAGTCATACTTGTAGCATGTATCCTTTTATAAACATTAATGGGTTCAATCTGCCATACTTTACTTAGGATTTTTTAATCTGGATAGAATTCGTGAGGGATACTGGTCACTGTCTTACTGTGTTAGTCAATTCAGGCTACTATAACAAAATACCATGGAATAAATGGCTTGTAAACAACAGAAATTTATTTCTCAAAGTTCTGGAAGCTGGAGGTCCAAGGTAAGGTATTATATGATCCTTGGATGGACACAAATATTCAGTCCATAACTGTCTCTACTCTCTTGCTTTATAAATCTTTATCAAATCTTGGTATCACTGTTACACTGATCACATAGAATAACATTCTATTCTCTATTTTCTGAAAAATGAGTTTATATGTATGATTGGCATTATTTCTTACTTTGTGCATGATAGAATATACCAATAAAACAATCTTGATCTTGAGTTTTCTTTGTTGAAAGGTTTTTTTATCACTATTACAAATTCAAGTATTTCAATAGTTATATAGCTATTCCAATTTTCTATTTTTTCTTTTGTCACTTTTGGTAAGTCGTGTTTTTCAAGAAATTTATCCATTTCATCTAGTTATCAAATTATTAAGACAGTTTTTTTCCTAATACTCTTTTATTTTCCATTTACAAATGAACCAAAAACAGTAAGATACGTAGGAATAAACCTAACCAAAGAGGTGAAAGAACTGTACTATGAAAACTATAAAATACTGATGAAAGAAATTAAAGAGAACACTAAGAAATGGAAAGACAGTCCATATTCATGGATTGAAATAACAAGTACTTTTTTAAAATATCCATACTACCCAAAGCAATCTACACATTTAATGCAATCCCTATGAAAATACCACCAATATTTTTCACAGAGCTAGAACAAACAATCTTAAAATTTTTATGGAGCCACAAAAGACTCCTGAACAGCCAAAGCAACTGGAAAAAGAAAAACAAAGCTGGAGGCATCACAATTCCAGACTTCAAGTTATATTACAAAGGTGTAGTAATCAAAACAGTATGGTACTGGCACAAAAATAGACACATAGGTCAATAGAATACAACAGAAAACCAAGAAATGAACCCACAACTTATGTGGTCAATTAATCTTCCACAAAGTAGGAAAGAACATTCCATGGGAAAAAGTCTCTTCAACAAATGGTGCTGGGAAAACTGGACAGCAACATGTAAAGGAATGAAATTGGATCACTTTCTTACACCATACACAAAAATAAATTCAAAATGGGTGAAAGACCTAATTGTGACACTTGAAACCATTAAGGTCCTCAAAAAAAACACAGGCAGTAACTTCTTTGACATTGATCATAGCAACTTCTTTCTAGATATGTCTCCTGAGGCAAGGGAAATAAAAGCAAAAACACTAGGAATATTAGCAATTTATATTTAGCTATTTATTGATTTATCCTATTGGGGCCTATCAATTTTATTAATCTTTCAAAGACTGAATTTTGAGCTTTGTTAATTTTACTGTTTTTAAATCATGGATTTATGTATTGACTCCATTGTTTTTTCCTTCTTTTGAGTTTAATTTACTCTTTCTGTAGCTCTTAGAAACTTACATTAAAAATTTTAAGCCTCTCTTTTTTTATAGCCATTTAAAGCTATAAATTTCTCTCTAAGCACTGCCTTTGATGTATCCCACAAATTTTGATATGTTGTACTTTTATTATCACTCAAGTCAAGATACTTTCTTAGCTTCTTATAATTTCATCTTTGAGCCATGGGATATTTATACATGTTATTTAATTTCCAAATGTTTGGGCAATTTCTAAATATTTTAGTTATTGATTTCTGATTTAGCTCTGTTATGGTCACAGAGTATACTCTGTAATACACCAGGCTTTGAAAATTTATTGAGATTTCTTTAATGACCTAGTCTATGCCTACTTTGATGAACATCCCACCTCACTTGAAAACAATGTTCATTCTAGTTATTGGGTACCATGTTTTATAAATGTCACTTGGTTCAAGTTGGTTGATAATGTGCCCAGACTTATAATCAAACTAATCTTTGTCTATTACTATGAATACTGAGAAAGTGGTGTTAAACTCTCCAATATTCTTTCCATTTGTTCTGTAGACTTTCCTTCATGAATTCTGAAGCTTTGTTATTAGATACATATATATTTATGATTATGTCTTGCTAATGAATTGGTCATTTTGTGATTTATAAATGTACCTCATCTCTTAAAAATGCTTGTGTTAAAGTCTACTTTTTCTGAGATTAATATAAACACATCAGCTATCTTATGCCATTTGCCTGGTATATCACTTTCAGTCCTTTTTTAAAGTATATTACTGAAGTTAGCATACAATACCATATTAGTTTCAGGTGTACAACAGTGTTTTGACAAAATCTATACATTACCAAATGCTTACCACAATAACTGTAGTCACCATCTGTCACCATGCATTATTACAATATTGTTTACTATATTTCCTATGCTATACTTTTCATCTCCATGACTTATTAATTTTATAACTGGAGGTTTGTACCTCTTAATCATTTTGACCTATTTTGTCCATCCCCCAACCCATCGCCCCTCCATCAACCATTAGTTTGTTCTCTGTATTTGTGTCTGCTTGGGTTTTTTTGTTTTGTTTTTTAAATTCTCATAGTGGTTTTGATTTCCATTTCCCTGATTAGTTATGTTGAGCATCTTTTCATGTGCCTATACACCATCTGTATGTCTTTTTTTGGAAAAAATGTCTGTTCAGGTTCTCTGTCCGTTTTTTAATAAGATTTTACTAAGATTGTTTGGTTTTTTTAATTTTGAGTTACACGAATTATTTATATATTTTGTATATAACCCTTGTCAGGTATACTATTTGCAAATATATTCTCCCATTCAGTAGGCTGACTTGTTGATGGTTTCCTTTAATGTACACTTCCATCCTTTTATGTTCAACTTACATGCATCCTTAAATATAAAATGAGTTTATAACAGATGCATATACTTGTGTCCTGAATTCTTATTTAAAATCTGACCTTCAATTGGAACATTGTATATTTAATATAACTTACATTATTTACATTTAATGTAATTATTGCAATAGTGTGTTTAAACCTATCACTTGCTAGTTGTTTTCCATTCTTCTCTTCTGTTTTCTCATTCTGCTGCCCTTTTCATTGGTATTTTATTTCTTTTCCTTCTACTGGCTTCTTAGCTTTTTTTAAAATTAATTTTTAGTCTTCTTCCAGTGACAATGCATTCTTCACTTATCAGAATCTATGTGGAGTCAAAATAGTACTACTTCACACTAGACACTTATTACTTTGCCCTTGACATATCCCTCTTACACTTCACACAAGACTATAATATCATTTCATTTATCCATCACCCCCTACATTTATTCTTCTTTTTGTGATATATTTATTTCTACATTTATTATAAAGTCCACCTTACAATATTATTAATTTAGTTTTAAACAGTCGAATTTTTTTAAGGAAATTATGAAGTAATAAAAATAATCTTTTATAAGACCTGCTTATGTGTCATTCCTAGCACTCTTTAGTTTTTACTTCCTATAGATTTGGTTTTTCCATCAGATTTCATTCCTCCAATCAGTCTGAAAAATGTCTTTAATAATTTTGATTTTGCAGGTCTACTGGATCCAATTGGTTACTGTGTTTGCACTTATCAGGAAAATGTCCTTACTTCACTCAATTTTTAAGGGATATTTTCTCCAGATATAGAATTCTGATGAATTTTTTCCCCATCAACATTTTACACACATTTCCATTGTCTTCTGGACAGCCACTATTTCTGATGAGAACTCAGCAAACATTCTTATTGTTAATTTTAGTATTATGTGACTTTTTCCTCTTCTGGCAATTTTCAACAATGCTTCAGTGTAGCTTTCTTGTTATTTACCTTTCATTGAATTCAGTGTTTTTCTTGTTCTTTAAATCAACACTTCTCAATAAATTTGGGGAAATTTGGCATGTTTAATTATATATTTGTTTCCACCCCATTCCTATAAAATATATGTTAAATGAGTTGATATTATTCATTTGTCCCTGAGGTTCTGCTCCTGCACCTTTCCTTTACCATCTCCCATCTGTTGCGAAGATCATCCAGTGAATTTTTCACTTCAGTTATAGTACTTCCCTGTTTGGGTTTTGTTATGGTTTTTATTTCTCAAATGCCTAATCTGTTGGCTCAGTCAGACTATATTTTATTTTAACTCTATGAATATATATTGTACTTACCTGTTTTAAAGTCTTTGCTAAATCCAACTTCTGAGTCACATCACATTCTGCTTCTGTTGACTATTGCCTTTTTCATTGCCTATGGATCTATTTTCCCATATCTTTCAGGGTCTGGTAATGTTTTAATTGTGTACTGGACATTAAGAGTGATATGTTATAGTGATTCTGGATTCTGTTTTCACTCTGAAGGGTATTGGTTCTTGTTCTAGTAGGCAGTTCAATTAGCCAGTAATTGTGGCTATACCTTTAAATTGTGTAGGTCTGATTTTATGTTTTGATATGGAAGATATGTGGAAACGCAAGATATTTCCCAAGCTAAGTTGGCAAAAGCCAACCTCCAATATCTATCTCCCCCGCATATTTTGTCAGGGTTTGGTTTTAGGCTTTGTTAGAGTGAATGTAGAGCAGAGGTGTTCAACTGGTGATTTTCTCTCCGGTGACATTTGGTAACATCTGAAGATGTTCTGGATTGCCAGAACAGAAAATAAATGGGGAGCTACTGACATTTAGAAGGTAGAGGCCAGGAATGATGCTAAACATCCCACAATACACAAAACATATCTACACAACAAAAATTACCTGGTCCACAATATCAATAGTGCCAAGACTGAAAAACTCTTTTCTAACTTCGACCTTACTTGGTGGCATAGTCCCTACTTCTGCTTGCAAGATTAACAAGGTATTAATGAGGACCTCCAGTGACTTTCATCATGATGTCTAATGTCTCTGGTAAGTTCCTTTCTGAGTGAGCCTAATATAGTCATGTTCTGAGGATACTATTTCTGACAAGAGGATTTGAGCATCACATTGCAAAGAAAGGAGCAGAGTTTGTGGCCATTTTTACAACATATCCACCTCTGCTTTTAATGCTAATAATTTTTAGTTTTTCAATGTAAATCTTTACTTTTTTAATTCATTGAGCTTAAGTGTGGAATTGGTAAAAGTATATCATATTTTTATTATGTATATTTGATGTTTGTGACTTTGTTGAATATCAGATTCTTAAATTCAAAAGATAGCTTAATCTGATGATATGAAAAGGTATACATACTAGCCATAGTATGTATGCCTGAAAAATTACCTATATGATTAGGAATTAGCTTATGTATATGGATGTTATTATTTCTATTAGCATGGAAACCTGACCCTTTGCATTACATTTCATTAACATCTTTATAGTTTCATCCACACTATGGGTCTATCTTAATAGGGGAATTTAAAGACAGCACCTTATAATCCAGAAGCCAGTATCTAAATAATGAATATAGTGAAAGGCTGAAGACATAAACATCAAAACTTCCCAAAGAAGCTTTATGATGAGATATACCACCTACTGGAATCAGAGCATATCAGAGCCCATTCTAAGTACTTTTAGTCTCAAGCTCCGTATGGCCTTGTTGTTTTATACCTCAGAGCCTGCTCTACCCTGTTGCCTTGTCAGTTCTTCCTCCTTCCCAAGACAAAATTCCAGGTCTTAACTCAGATTTAGTAATACAAGATACAGCTTTCATCAATGCACTGCCCTAACCCATGAAATGAGTTGTCTTTTCTCTCTCCCTCTCTACATTTTCATAATGTAATACATAATTAAAACTATTGTCCTCACTCTAGAAACTATACTTACTTACTTGGTTTGGAATCTTCTACCCCAGCTAGTAAAATACAAGTATTGTGGTAAATTAGAAAATCAAGACATTCTGATATGACTACATAAAGAATAACAATATAACTGAGCCAAGTATTTGGCATAAACAATATCAAAGTCATAACTAAATACTAATTTATTAATTGCATTAATTTGACTTTTGTGTCTTTACCATGGTGTTTTTCCCTTTTCTGAGTAGACAACAGAATTGTGTATCACTTGACTTTCCATGGGTATTCAATATTGTTTATCTTGTAAACACAGGGAAAATAAAGTTAATTAGTTTCTCATTTGCTTTGTTCATTGTAAGACAAAAATAGCATTCAGCTTCTGTTTGATGATTAGAATAATGGCCAAGGCTAGAAATATAGATGGCAAGTTGAATAATCATAATCTTGCCATAACCTTGAATAACCATAATCTTACTCAACAAAAGAGAACTGGCTACATCAAAAATAAACATAAATATCATAAAAGTAATCTTTGAAACCAAGTGAACATATAACAAAACTATCTCGAAAAAAACAACATTCTCTTGGTATTTGTCATTTCCATGCCTATCCCATTAGATAGCTGCAAAAGAAACCCTTTAAAGACCAACAGCAATATTTTTTTTTAAGATTTATTTCTTTATTTACAGGGAAAGAGAGAGAGTTAGTTCAGTGGGGAGAGGAAAAGGGAGAGGGAGAGAGAAACTCAAGCAGACTCTGTGCTGAGTGCAGAGCCCCACAAGGCGTTTAATCTCATAACCCTGAGATCATGATGACCATGACCTGAGCCAAAAATCAAGAGCTGAATATTTAACCAACTGTCCACCCAGGGACCCCACAGCAATATGTTATTCTTTAAGCTACCACTTATTTTAATGATAAAATTATGTGTATTTAAATAAATCATGAGTAATTGTTATAGGGAAAATATGGCATCTTGTAACTAAATATCTTTAATATCTAACTTCTGCTTATTTTATTCTTTCCAATTACCACAGTATGTTATGATTTTAAATGAAATCTGTTTTCTTTTAAAATACTATAAAATTAATACTTATAAAGTTCATATTGATTATCCAGTTACTTTTATTGATCTTACAGGCAGAATAGTATCTTGATCTATCACATTCAACAACACCAAAATATATACAACTCTAGTGTCAATATCAATAATCACTAAAAATCAAGCAAACATTTACAACTATGTGCAATTAAGGGAAATTGATTCAAAAGGCATGTAATGGTAGTAACAATAAAATAGCATTTATATATTAAGACGTACATAGTCAACCTAAATTTGGTACCTCAGGCATGTTTAGAATTTCGATATTTATACAAACTTTGGAAACTGAGGAGTACACTGGCCAGTCACCAATGATCGTGGAAAAAGAAAATTGACAAAAGTGCTTATTTTGCTAACAGTATAGCTCTTTAGCCTGACATTGTGTGATATTGTTACCCCTTCCCAAGCATTAGAAATCAATACTACATGTGCCTCAAGCTTTTTTACAGATGAATGATCAGATCAAGATGCCCTTATTTCAGAAACTAAGGTCATTAATGTTTATCTTCACTTGAGCCATTTTAGAAGGCTTGCTGAACCAAATGCCATCTCAGACTACTGTATGAACAGCGACATCTAGTGGGCATTATGACCCCAAACATTTTATAAGTCCAAACCAAGGGTATCCACGAAACAAGTGAAATCACTAGAATGCATCATCTTTAATATTAACACAAGAATATTTCCAATGAAACTATATCAGAAAATTACACTTCCCAGTAGACTTTCTCTGATTTAGTAATAAAATAAATTTAAGAAAAGCCAGCACTGGGTTTCTAATCTTTGTTCTTAATCATCTACCTTTACATAGGTAAGTATCCTTTGTAGATTTTTATACAAATCCAATTTCATTCTCTTCGTGTCTGAATTCTTACTTCTAAAAGAGTTATATAAAGATCTCTGAAACATGATGAATTACTAAATAATCAGTTTTGTGGCTCTTTTAGGAACATGAACTGGAATGTTCCAGCAATAAACAAATCCAGCCAGTCTCTATGACAATGCACTGAGGGGCAATATTAAGATACTAGAAAAGCTGCCAGTCTGTTAGTTATTGTTGTATTGAGTTTACACTGAGTTGTTATTAATTTTTGTAAACAAGGAATATCCATTTCAAGACTCTCTAAAATAACAGATTCATGAAACAGAATTATAGACTCATTTTACCATCAAAAAGTCATTTCCTAAGTATGACTGTTTCCTGTTCATGAAAAAGTCGGTACATTCTTTGCCTGTTTTGCATAGCCAATCTGAGGCAATCCAAAAAGCTTTTGTTGTTTGCTGGAAGCTTAGCTCATCATTCTCTATACATACTTCCAGCCAGAGATCTAAAACTATCTCCCAACTCCCTTCAGGCCAGCTCCAGGGAATCTGTATCTTCCTGTCACCATGAAAATTTTTTCCTGAGCACAAACTGTGTATGATGCAATTCCATGGTTGTTCATGGGACACCCTGGGATTGTCCCTTCCAGATGGACTGAGGTACCCCCGAAACGCTTAAACATACATAAATGAATATAAGCGGACTTCACTATGAACTTATTTCATTTCCCAAAATTAATTTCCATGGACTAAGACTAGACCTTTCTCTTTCTCTTTCCCTTTAAACTTTTAAGACTTTGTTAATGACAATAAACAGATGCAAGGTCTAGACCACAGTTGTTGTTTTTTTTAACACACCAGCCTCTTCAAACACAGAATGGGCATATTTAATCCTTCCAGATCATTAAACTATCCACGACCCAGCCACATGCCATGTTGGTGATTAGCTGAGACATTCACCTGACTTCCATTTGCGTGCTAAAAAGGGCTGTCTAAGCCCAGACCCCCAGGGACTGGACACAAAAGTCCAAAGGAGGGATATCTCACAGGCATCATCCCACTGGGGGAACTGCGAGGAAAAGAAAGAAACCATTTTATAGCACTTAAGATTTTCATGTAAATGCTAGGCAGACACGTTCTAGTGGTCATTTCATACCCAAGTATATAAGCAGTTAATCTTATTAAAACAATGAGTGTGATTCATATGCATTTAAAATTAATACTAAGGTCAGAGAAGTTACTGTTAGTGTAAAGCCCAGAGTTTTCTCCAGCCCACTCCCACCAGTAACTCCCTAGTGCTCTTCCCAAGGTCTTAAGTACAGGAGGATATGTGGGCAGGGGCCACAAAAAGTCTAATGTTTACTAAGGGGACAGGCAGCACTGAGTGGCACTGGTGGCACCTGGAGGTTGCCCTTTACGGTTCTTCACTATAAAGACTTCCTTTTCCCTCTTTTCCCTCTCCCTGTTCCCTTTGTCTCTCTTATTTCTGCCTGAATCTAACAGTGATCATGTGAAGCACTGTTGTGCCCTGCTGCTGTCTGAACCCAGCCTGTAAAACAAAGATGATTTCTGAATTTCAGTGGAAAATGCTGTTAACTGCTCTACACTCAAAACATCCAGATCACCTCAGATGAAGAGCTATGGGCAAGCACAGATTATTACTGTCTGCTCCTAGTAAGAACCTCCTCCCAAAAAATAATTCAGAACTTGAACTTGCATTCTGAGTTAAAGGTTAATTCTCTATCGGCATTTACATATCTTGACCTTGCACATGTCTTAAGGATGGATTAGTTCAGATTTGCAAGTAAGTAATCTCAAAGTTACCAGCCCACAAAAACATTTTCATTACCTCCTCTCTCCACAAAAGTACCCAAAGAGTAAAGTAAATTATACTTTTTACTAATTGCCCAGGGTCATTCTTCACTGGGCCTGGAAGAGTATACAAGAGTCAAGTTGAATGGTTGGATGAGTCGCCACCACTAGATCTCTACAAGCCTAGAAATAATTTGGTCTGGGTCTAAGTGCTAATATCATGCTGCCAAGTCTCTTTCTGAAAAGCATAAAAGCAAAATATCCCATTCCTGCAAGCAAACCAACCACGAGGGTAGTGCCAAGAACTTTGGGGGCCCTTTTCTTGGCCACCCGGAATGCTGTTGGCAGCACTGCAGAGATTAATATATTGTTGACATGTCCTAAAACCTTGTTAAATGTTTTTCTCTTCAAGACACGTTCGTAATAGGTTTCCAAGTTTGGTCGCTTTCCATTTCCCCAGTTTCTCCTCGCAAACCCCAGGAACTTCAGTCGATGTAATGTGACAGCAAGAGAAACGTCTGCCAGGGTGAAGGATTCTCCGCAGAGCCAAGGCTGGCGGCCCTCTTCTAATCAGAGAGATGGACACAGAGAATTAGGGGCAAGAGCTATACACATAGATTAGCTGGCATCTTTCATCTCGGTCTTGGGGGCAAGTGTGAGTACAACAAAAGATGAAGGCCATGGTACATTCTCTTGACAATCCTACTCAGTGAGTAATTCTAACCTAAGACAAAGTCCATGCCAGTGTATCCCAAGCTAAGAGAGATTTCTTGGTACCTGTCAACCACCTACATCCCTTAGTGAAACAGGAGCCATCTGAGCTCAGAGCTGATCTTTGATATTGAAAAGAATTCTAAGGAGCTGAGAGCCTCCAAACCAAAGGAGTCAACAGATCTTTCCTCCTGGCTTAGGAAAACAGCAGGTGAGCTTTAGGAAGATCTGTAAAATTGGGCCTAAAATGTCACTCAGTGATTGTTGCTCCTAGTTACTTATGTAAAGCAGAAGAAAGTTCCTATCGTGAAGCAAGCTTCATGTAACATGGTCTTCAACTTTGTCGCCAATTAGAATAGCGCAAATGGTCCATGTGCATGCACGTGGGCAATGGCAGGTTCATGCAGTTAGGTTCACAGGTACAATACAGGGATGCTCACCAGCCAGCCTGCCGATTTATACAGGCCAGCCCCCATTTTATACTTCAGATTGGAAGTATTCTCCCTGCCTAGGGAAAAAACTAGATGGAGCTTTCAAGCAATTACTCTGGTTATTCAACCAAATGAACTACTGTAATTAAAAAATGTGTCAAATGGTCTAAGTAGGAATCTCTCAACCATAACTTTAAATGGTGCAGAAAAATCCTCTACCAATCACATTTCTCATAAACACAGACTGGTTATCATTAGACATCTGGGTTTTGCTGAGTTCAGTATTATTATTATTATTGTCAGGATAATTTAAACTGCCCATGAATAAAAATAATTTTTAAAAAAACAGACTACAGAATGTTTTTGGTAAAATCTAAGAGTATTATTCCCATAAATATGCTTGGCATCCAGCAAAAAGAAAAACAAAAACAAAAACAAATGAGAACCTACCTGGGGTTTCTTCATTTCTTCTTTGCAACTCAGTTTCAACCTGATCCAAGACTTTCTCCAATTCATCAAGAATTTTCTTCAAATATTTGACATTGTCATGGTCAAGCAGCTTTGACTAATTAGCAAAAATAACTAAATAGGTTATTTATGCCTGCAAAAAAACAACCAATACAGAGCAAAGCAGACATAAACTCTTCTAAAGCTGGAGACTATTAATCCACGACAACGAGGAGATCCAGAATAATGTTAAAGCCAAAGCAAACCTGAGGGAAAATGCCTGTGAGAATACTCCATGGGCCAGACCCACTGGTCTACTGGGAACTCCTGTAGGACCAGATGACCAGACATGGCCAAGAATACAAGGGACATAAAGAGACTCCTCTCAACCCCCAAGGAATGAATGGAACTTCAGCAGTTTTCGAGGAATGAAAAACTGAAGGGTTAGGCCTGAGGGAGAAATCTGAATGCAGTGAGTTCAAGACCAAGAGGAAAGTAAGGAGTCCTGAGTATCCCCGCATTTCTTTTGAGCAGCACACTTAGGCTAAGATAAGATAAAGGAAAATGGGAAGTTGAAGAGGGTGGGGAGTGTTAGTGTTTGCTACATTTTTAATATGGCAGAAGCTTGCATGAGTTCTTAGGCCCTGAGGAAAGAAGCACCAGAAAGAGAAAGGCTGACTCTTAACAGATGAAGCAAAGCCCTGCTCCTTAGGGGACAGGCAAGTCAGAGTGAATTAACTCAAAATGGATTAAAGACCGGAACGTAAGACCTAAAACCATAAAGCCCCTAAAAGAAAACAGAAATGGTAAGCTTCATGACATAGGTCTTGGGAATAATATTTTGAATCTGACACGAAAAACAAAAACAAAAATAAACAAGCAGGACTATGTCAAACTAAAAAGTTTCTGCACAACAGAGGAAACCAAAAACAAAATGAAAAGGCAGTCTATTAAATCGGAGAAAATATTTGCAAATTGTGTATCTGATAAGGGGCTAACATCCAAAATATATAAAGAATTCCTACAACACAATAGCAAAAAATAATCTGATTTTAATATGTGCAGAGGATCTGAACTGAAGACATAAAGAAGACATATAAATGGCCAACAGGTACACAAAAGGATGCTCAGCATCATTGATCATCAAGGAAATGCAAGTCAAAACCACAGTGAGATATCACCTCACAGCCGTTAGAATGGCTGTTATCAAAAAGGCATGAAATAAGTACTGGCAAAGATGTGGGAAAAGGAAATAATCATGCACTACTGATAGGTATGTAGACTGGTGCAGTGACTATGGAAAACAATACAGAGGTTCCTCAAAAAAATTACAAATAGAACCACCATGTGATCTAGCAATTCCACATCTGGGTATTTATCCAAAGAAAACGAAAACACTAACTCAAAAAGATACATGCACTCCCATGTTCATTGCAGTTTCATTTACAATATCCAAGAAACAACCTAAGAGTCCAGTGATAGATGAATGAAGAGATTTGGTATATATACCCAATGGACTATTATCCAGCCATAAAAAATAATGAAGTTTTACCATTTGCACCAACATACATAGACCTTGAGGGAATGATGCTAAGTGAAATGGGTCAGACAACGATATATCCTACAGGATCTCTCTTCACGTGGGCTCTAAAAACAACAACAACAAAACAAAAACTAAGCTCATAGACAAGAACAGATTGGTGGTTGGAGGTGGAGGAAATGGGTGAACGGTAAGAGGAAAAAAATGAGAGAAAGGAGGGGAGTCTAATAGAAGAAAAAACTTGCCAATTGCCATATTGGTATTAAAGTCCTAAAGATCTAGCTAGGCCTTAAAGTGGAAGACTACCTGAAATGACAGATTTCTAGTATATATTATGAACTTGCTTTTTCATTTTATGACTTTCCTTGACAATCAGCATGAGAAATACCTGCCTTTTAAGCAACTGTCATTAGGTTTGAATATTAAATCTAATTAAGAAAAATTCTTTCTAAAAGCAGAGTATAAGCCAAAGGTAACATGCACTGGTGATTTGCAAATATTTAAGAGGAGATGTTCTAGAAATAGTGAGACTTTACAAAAAGTAGAACATTTAATACAAAAAGTGGATGTCAATTGAGGACAGCCTGGTTTACTTACTTTAAGTCGCTTCTGTTTTGCGATGTATGCCTCTTGTAAATCTGGGTTTTCTTCAGCAAGCTTTTTCAGTTCCGATTCTGTGTTACCAATTTGGCCTGATAATAAAATCATTTGTGAAATAGGAAATTATTTCCTCCCTTCAATACAAGAGAAAAGGAGAAGCTAGGAAACTTCATGGTAAGAGCATGAGCTCTGGGGTTCATGCCCTGACTCTGCCTTAGACTTAACCTCTCTGTGCCTCAGTTTCCTCAGATTCAAAATGGAACTATCAGAGTATCGGCTACAAAGGCTAAAGATTAAATGTGAGGCACCCAGGAAAGCCCTTAGAGGGAGGCTCAGCAGATCAGAAGTGCTCAACGCACAGTGGTTGTTCTAACTTTCAGTACCTTTCAAGTTTTTGTTAGTGGACTTCTATATGAGACAAGGAAAAAAGCCTTATTTAAAAAAAAAAAAAAAATCTCCAGGTGACAGAATTATATTCAGACCACCTGTTTCAAACCATATGAGTATGCAGAGAAGGAGGAGGAACAAGAAGATAAAGCAGAAAAAGGAGAAGGAAGGAGGGGATAGGAGAGAAGTATCTACAGGAAAGAAAAATAACATAAGTCAGAGAATTAGAAAGATGAGATATGATGTAATGGAAAAAATGTAGTTTCTAGAATCAGAAGATCTGGGTTTGAGTGTTCCTAGTCAAACATCCCCAGAGTCTGACCATGGCCACCTTCCCTTACTGTCCTATGCCAATCACACGTGCCAGAGAGCACAGTTTCTCTTCCACATCCCATGCACTGACCATACTCAGCAAAGAGGAGAGATGGATATCACAACTCAATCTTAATAAATCTCAAGTCACTCAATTTAGAGGTAGGCTAATGGTTAGACAGCCTGTAGTCCAGCTCCTTCACATAATGAAACAAAAATTAAGGACCAGAAATGTGAACTCAGTTGCCCATAATCACCATCAGATTCCAGATTTCATGATTCTTAGTCCATCTTCTACAAAAACATGTTGTGTTCTTTACTTTTCCACAGGCTACTCTTCTGAATTTTACCCAAGCTTGGCCCTCAAGGCTAAGAGCTGGAAAATCAGCTCCAATAGACCATAAATGTCCAGCTGAAAAGCGGAAGCACAGTTTAATCTGACTGGTGCATGGATCGATCTATAACATGAATATCCATGAAGCAAACTCAACAACCCTGTCCCCAAGTCTTCATGAGATATGCCCAGACTCAAAAATGAACTAGAAGAACTTTGAAACAAAATTCCAAGCCTTTAAGATTGTTACATACTGCGAATCCGTGTGGTTGCATAAGCTGGGATCATGGAGTCCACAGTTAGCTCAGGATGTAAAATGCAGCCGTGGGTATAAGCATCCATTGGCAATGAGTCAAGCAGTTCTCGATAATGTTGTACCCGTGGGTAATACATGCTTCCTTTATCAGGCATTAACCTGGGTGTTTTTTCTAAAAACATATACACAAACATTAAAGAAAAAGTTACAAATCAGAGGTTATTTCCAAAAGCAAAATAAAAAACCCAAACCCCTTTAGCAGTGTTTTCAATGTAACATCAAGGCATTTAAAAGATGATATCTCCCCAGCCCAGGCATTCAAAATTGGAAATAGACTGATGTACCAGACTAGACCCCAAACAATGACCACACTGCAATTCTCTCACTTCTCTACCTTACAAATTGCTACTCCACCCACAAGGCCGAGCTAGTTATGTTAATGCCTCTATGGGACATTCCCTAACCTCCTCCAACTACCAGCATCCGATTGGGTCAGGTGTGCCTTCCTCTGTATATGGAAAATACCTTTGTAGATATACCATCAGAACCTTATCACCTTAATTAGTTGTCTGTATCTTTTTGCCCTATGAGCTTCTTCAGGGCAGGGAGTCTGTGATTCACTGTCTCTCATAATGTCTCATACATATTAGGCCATTGATAAACATTGGTAAGGTGAATTAAAACTCATTATGAAAAGATAATCAGAAACCACTCTTTCTAGGTTCTAATTAACAGCAAGAGTGACCCTTTTGATGCTATGTGAATGTGCACTGAAAGTCTTCACAGAATTCACCATGAATTTCTAATATTTTATATCTAGAAAGTGGGTTCTACATAAATCCTCAATTTGCTGGTTAAACCCTAGACTACTTGAGGGTAGGGACCATGCGCTGTTCTCTGTTGAGTTCCCAATGCCTAATATAATATTTGGCTCACAGCAGGTGTTCAATAAATTTCAATTAATTAGTATATTCCCAAATTTCTAGTTGTCATAGAATATTTGAGCTGGAGGAGCTCTGTAGCAGTTAACAAGGACACTGAGATATAAAGGCTGAAGAATTCCGCAAGATCACAAAGCTAATTAAAAGCAGAATAAGAACTAAAGCAGTAGTAAAGTAGTAAAGCAGACCTCTTCTCAAAATAATATTCTTAAACATACAACACTGACACTTAATACCATGGCCTGCTTTATAACATCATCTTCAAGGGGTTTACATTCCAGAGACTATCCAAGAAGAATAAAGATGAACCACATGATTCAAAGATCAGGACTATGTCCCTTCAGAAACACTTCCTACTTCTGACTCTCCAACTGCCCCTGAAAAATGCCAGTGAGCTTATTCCAACAAATGAAAAGAACAGACTCAATTTTATTCATTTATTTCTTAGTTTGGGCTATTTAATTTTGAAACCTTTTGACCATCCCACACTCATTCATAAGTGTTGACAATTCAGAATTGGCTGCCGAGCATTTCAGACAAGATTTTGTAATGCCATAATCCAAGTGGAACAATCTCTCTAAGCCAACAGACTATTTCTGACTCTAAGAAAAAATAAGATGGACTACTCCTCAAACCTGTGGGCAAATTTCTAATTCTCTACTGGAGAGTCCAATTCTGAAGTCTGCCTTGGAATAACCAGGAATGAAGTGTCAGCCACATACTGCTTGTCAACAGTGGATTTACCCAACTACAGCACACTTCCTTGCAGATCTTTCAGGATCTCAATATATTAGTAGAATCCCAACCAATGCCTGGTAGACATGTCCATAAGGACAACAGACTGAAGTCCTTCTAAAGTCCTTGAAACACTGAAGAGTTCTTAAACTTTTGTGTGCCACAGACCTCTTCTCAAAATAATATTCTTAAACATACAACACATAGGATTGCAACGGAAACTGAATAGACTGAAATACATTTTAAATTATAAAATATTAAAATGGGTGCCTTTTATTAATACATTAACAAGATCTAGCAGCAGGTCTAATAACTACCATAATTTCAAAGTAGCTGTAAGCATAAGTCATTTTTAAGATAACTGCAATAACCTGATATGCTAAGAACATATCTGTGATTTCTATTGGTAACAAAGTCACAGGCACTCCTCATATTGTAGGTTTATGCCTACATTGGAAATGAAAGGAATTGATAAGTTTCTGTTAGAAATTAGTGAAGATATAATTTTTTTCCCCTCTAGGACCTCAAATTTCCTGAATTCTATTCATAGATCTCTAAGGGCAACAGCTCTCTAACTGCTATCTAAGAATCCTGAGCTTTTTCTAGATACTCTCAGTGGGTCCACAGAGTCAAAGCTACTTTTATAGTAATACTACAATGTTAATTGCTTTTTCACTTATTCTCCCTAAAGAATACAGCAGAATTTTTCAGAGGCTACAGGACATGTGATGGCTCTATCACTCTGACAGTTAATGAGATGTGGGCTTGTGTATTCATGTGTTTTAAATTTTTCTCAATTTTAATTCCTAATTTGGCAAATATTAATAGTTATACCCCACAAAGCTCTCCAGTGTTCTCAATAATCTTTATGATAAAGGGGCCCAGAAACCAAAAGTTTAAGAACCACTGCTCCGGGGGTCCAAAAGCCTTAAGTTAAAACCAAAAGTGGTACAGCATATTAAAATTCTTCCAAGTAGTTAAATTTATGGCCACTGGCTCAGGCTACTTTCTGGTGCCAGGCCTGGGGCTTGTCTTCAGAAGAGGATACCACTTCCTTCTGGGAAAGTGAATTAGAGCAGGAAAAACACTGTCAGGTAATTGCTTCTGTGGAAGTTCCATCTGGCTAAGCCCAAGTTCTTCAAAGGAATATAAATGTTCAAATCCACGAAAAGAATTTGTTCTACTCAGGACACTATTACTATGTAACTCTCTACTATAACACTTGTCAGACAGAGCATAAGATATCCACTGAACCCAAATTCTCATCCAGCCTGTCTCTCGTCTACCACCTCCATGGCAATACCTGCAATGTGCTGTCATTATTCTCTACACCAGAGCACAATAGTGTCCCCTGCCTCTGGAAACAGTTTTTCAAAAGGCCATTGGGAATTTCCTTTGAATTTTATACAGACCTTCCCTCTCACTCTCATTCTATTTTATTTCCCAATCTTTCCATAAAGCATTTTTGTTATAACACATGCACGAAAGAAGGAAAGGAAAGGAATAGAATGGAATGGAATGGAATGGAATGGAATGGAATGGAATGGAAAAGAAAGGGCCAAGGGAAAGGGAAGGAAAGGAAAGGAAGGGAGGGGAGAGGAAGGGAGGAGAAAGGAAAGAGGAAAGGAGAAAGAAAACAGAAGAGGGATGCCTGGATGGCTCCCGCAGCTGGGCATCTGCCTTTGGTCCTGATTCCAGGGTCCTGGGATCAAGTCCTGCATTCGGCTCCTTGCTCAGCTGGGAACCTGCTTCTCCTCTGTCTGCCTCTCCCCCTGCTTGTGCTCCCTCTTTCTCTCTCTCTGATAAATAAAAATAAATAAATAAAATTTTTTAAAAAGAAAGGAAAAGAAAAAAGGGCACCTGGTTGGCATTCAAGTATGCAGCTCTTGATCTTGGGGTCATGGGTTTGAGCCCCACATTGGGTGCAGAGATTACTTTAAAAAAAAAAAAAAAGAGCCATTTTAGTATGCTACCTCAGTCAGGAGTGAAAAAGCAATAGAAGGCTTACAGGGGGAAGGCACGAAATCAGAGGACTTTTAAGAAGCAGGCATTGAAAAGAGTTTCCAGCATTAGGGAATAGAGTTGCTATACTGGAAACCAGTATAAGTGACTAAGCTGGAAGAATAAATAAGTAAACTGGCAGGAGACCAGACTTCCTAGAAGAACTGAGTAGGGAACAAGGCAGGACTTGAACCGCACCTAAATTTAGGCAGGTGCAGATAGACATAAAACAGAAAGATGTGATAATGAGAGAAAACAAGTTTTTTAAAACCAGAAAGAAAAGATACAATAAAAGCATTCTGCAGATATTTCACGGGGACAAACACCGCCATACAGTCATAAGTCTCTGCATCGCTCAGTAGAATAGCAATGGCCTTGAACCATTATTAAAAAAAAAAAAAATCACATTCAGTTTCCCCAAGTGCAAAAAAAATTTAAAAAATTAAGAGGTTATAGGCATAAGCTTCCATTATCTTTCTACATTGATTTCTCTGATTTCCCATGTTCCTCAATGATGGCAGATAAAGAAGGCATAATTATACCCTATTTTCAGGGAAGACTCCCTCCCCTCCACAGGTCTATTTGAATAATTTTCATCTCTTCCTTATCATTATTAATTCAATGAAAACAGACTTCATTCCTACCTTTATCCCCTTGAGAATTTTTTATTTTACTTAGGTCATTTAGTAATAACATCGATATATTAGATAATATGCAACAGGTAGTTGAATAAAACTGTACCCTTCAACCAGTCAAACACCACGCTATTAAAAAAATATAATAAAAATGGTAAATAAATTATGACCTGAAATAAAAGTTATAGTTACAACTGACTACAATTCAAAGCTGTCATAACTATAGAACTGGAACGATCAAATCTAAACACAGATAAAAACAACAACAACAACAACATACAGTGTCAAATTATAGAAGTTCATTATATGCAGCCATGGTTTTCTGAGAAAGACAAATTTATAGCACTATTTTCAATAAATCTTATACCTTAAGTGGTATTATATTTAAGACTTTGAACAGAAACATTTGTAATTGGGGAGCAAAACTTGTTTATCAGATGGTTTGTTCCAATTATTGTTAACACATAATATGGAATTAGAACCTTTGCATTTTGACACCCCGACCTGTCCACTAAAATTGGACAAACCAAAGAGTAAAAAAAAAAAGTAACTTTTTAACGCCACTTTATTGGCATAATCATGAGTTTTAAAGGCTCATTTTCTTTTTCTTATCACATACCATATTTTCTCCACACTTAATTAGAACCTTTGTGCTAATCTACAGTTTTAGTAGATGTGCTAAAAGGCATATAAAGTTACTCAACTATATATGATAGGCTCTATTAATAGACAAAAATTTGAATAATTGGAAGTTCTTGTCTAAATAATTGCATTTTTAATGTAACAGTGACTTCCGAATTATTTTTAAAATGAGTTGATTTTCAATAGATATTGACAAAAATCTTATCCAAAAAATATATTTCCTAATGATACTTATATACACTACCTTAACATCACACCAGAGTACTTTATTTCCAAACCAAGTTCTATTTCCTAAGAATAAATGAGGTATATATAAACCGAAGACATGAGACATGATCTTTAGGGAACTCTTATATACTAAATTACCAAAACTCCGTATTCACCATATGACAGCCTCGATTCCAGATTACCAGCAGTAGTAAGTAGTAATGTTCTAATATTTTGTAGTCATTTCAGACCCACTTTTTTTTTATTACTTAGTGTCCAAATTAAATTCACTGAGAGAGATTATGAATAGTATAAGAAACATCTAGGTTTTAAAATCTATATTAGCAAATATATTCACTTGTTACATCCACTGTTTCCGAGTTTCCCTAGTTTGCTTAGTATCACACCTCATCTAATTTAATCAATTGCATGTGTTACTATATCTACTCTTCATTGCAAGCCTGAAGAGAAAAAGGTGTCACATATGTGAAAAGGAATCTGTAAAACTGAGTAGTAATAATAGCCCATAAAGACAGATTTGGTATTATTATCAAGTTTACAGAATGAAACTATCTTTGAAGATTAGTAAGCTTCTAATTATTAGGGATCTTTGAATATCTCTGGTCCTTGTGCCAATTAACACCCAAAAAATAGCTATTAAAAGAATGAATAAAGAGATTGTTCTTTGCCAGCCTTGATTGAGCAGCCATAATTCAGTACTTCTAAATTCTTCTTTTGACCCAAATTCTGACTTCAGGAATATCACCACTGATGTCTACATCACTATTACTTTCAAAAAAGAAAAAAAAGAAAAAAAAAAATCAAGGAGTGCCTGCCTGGCTCTGTCAGAGCAGCACTTGACTCTCGATCTCAGGATCATGGGTTCAATCTCCACATTGGGTGCAGCAACTACTTAAATAAAAGTAAAACTTAAAAAAAAAATCAAAAACTTATTTAAATAACTACTTAAATAAATAAATAAACTACTTTAAAAACTACTTAAATAAAAATAAAACTTTAAAAAAATCATAGCCATCATTCAGTTTAGATACTAACTTTTATAAAGCTAAAACTTGAAAAGGATTGCCTTGGCTACCAAATTTCTCCCCACAAACTACCAATTATTTAATGGACTTATCCCAAAAGCATAAGAATATAAATATTGATTACACACAAATATTGAGAAGTATCTACAGGTCAGCAAAACATCATTTTTAATATAATCCCCAGCTGGTAAACTAATAAGGGATGGCAAATAACAGCAAAGGAGATACCAGTTGACTACACTCTATTTTTAACATGAATGAATATACTTTAAGTTTCCTATTATAACCATGAGCAACTATACGTCTCATGAAATCCATTCACTTAGTATTCTAAGTTGTAAATGTTCCTCAAAGTTCCACACATAATTGAACAAAATGTTGCATGTTCTGACCAGTTCACAATTTGCCATGTTTTAGATAGAACCAAAATGACTTGAGATCATCCCAGCCTTTTATCATTAGCTTTAATCAATAACTTTTTAGCAAGCCAGGTCTCCCATCCTTGCTTAACGCAACTGATTTTTTTTTTAATTCTCATACTACATTTAGCCTTGTTAAACTTTATCTTCATTTTTTTTTTCATTTCATTGTCCCATGACAAGCACTTCAAATCCCTCATCATCTTAACTATCCCAGCTTTTGTCATCCACAAATGTAACAGTATCTCCACAATGTCTTTATTCAAGTCATTAGGCTCAAGTCAGAGAACAGAAACCTGTAAGAACACCAGTAGAGATCCCTGTCTAGGCTGATATCTTCAAAAGTTCATTCATTTTTTTTAATTATTCAAAAGTGTTTATTGAGCTCCTATTAAAGAACATTCACCATAGGAAGCACTGGGGATATGACTGTTAATAAGACAGACACTGTCTCTGACCTTATGATACTTAACAGTAGTCTATAAGTAATTGAAATAAATGTAACAAAATTATATAGGATAAGTCTTTAGCTAAATGTGCATCCTTATGTAAGACATTTATAAGTGAATATTCTTTAATATGGTGGTTTGTTCATCTGAAAATGTGCATTACTTTTATCTAGCCATATTTGCTCCTTTCTTCCACAAGGGTACCTTATGAAGTAGTCTCAAATGTTCTACTTAAGATACCTTATATCCAGAACCATGCCCAGTATACAATAGATTCATTTTTCTTAAGTGTTAAAGCCATTCTTCCATAACGTAAAACTTAAGCTGGTTCCTTTTAACTGAGATACTCTAAAGTTCATATATGTACGTGTGTATGCATATAACTAATTTATAGTGCTATGTAAAGTTTAAGTGATTACTTAACACACAGGAAGTGCTTCTCAAATTTTAATGTATATATGAATCACTTTGGGATCTTGTTAAAATGCAGGTTCTGATTCAAGAGATCTGCATTTCTAACAAGCTCCGAGGTGATACCAATGCTGCTAGTCAATGGAACACACTTTGAGTAGCAATGATTGGTAGAATTTACCTTTTCCCATCCCTGACAATTGGGATAAGATCCATCTTTTTTTTTAAGATTTTTATTTATTTATTTGACAGAGATCACAAGCAGACAGAGAGGCAGGCAGAGAGAGAGGAAGGGAAGCAGGCTCCCTGCCGAGCAGAGAGCCACATGCGGGGCTCAATTCCAGGACCCTGGGATCATGACCGGAGCCAAAAGCAGAGGCTTTAACCCACTAAGCCACCCAGGCGCCCCTGGGATAACATCCATCTTATCTGGCTCTTTTCCTAATCTCCATGGGTTCTTAATAACATATAAATTATCTTAATGGTAATAGTGAAAATGCATGCATGTTTATTTTTTATTTTATTTTAATACATTGGGATAAACTTTCCCTAGAGACTAGACTAGCTTTCATGTAACTGTTTTCTTGCTGTCTTCCTACCTACCACAGGTTTTGCTTCCTTTAATCCTCTTTTAACCCCTTCCAATGGAGTGACAACTCTCCTGAGAAAGAGAAAAGAATGAACTAAGAATTGATTGGACTTGCTTTATCTCTGCAATTGATAAAACTGTATCACTTAATCCAATAGACAGAAAAGTAAAGTCACCAACGATATGTAACAAGTTAGCAATAGCTTTAGATAAAGACCTGGGATTCTTGATTGTTTACTGATCCTATTGGTACAGCCAGAATTAAAGTCCTTAGTTTCCATATTTTCATTTAACATTTAGCCCCAGTGCCTTCTCCTCTGATTCCATAAGTACTAAGAAGAACTAAACATTTCCCTTCTTTGAGTAGGACTCAGAATGTATCTTAGTTTTTTTTATATGATCAAAGCAAAAGAAAAAACCTAAGGAAAACTTTAAGAAAACCTAATAATCATTAACATTACTATATTGCAAAGTAACATATTTTATATTACTGAATATCTTAAAGGACAAACAGTGCTAGAAGAGGAAGAGAATGGCAGTAGTGGCAGCAGTAGCAGTAGTAGTAGTAGTGGTGGTGGTTCAAGGCGTGCCAACAAAATATTTTAATATGATTTTCCATTTACTGTATCTTTTTAAGATTTTTATTTAAAATGGAATTCTTATACAGTGATTTTGTTTTATTTATATTTTAACCACTTTTCCCAAGAAATACAAATTATTTAACAGACTTGTCCATTTCCAAAAAGCTCAATATTGAGAAAAATTGTCTTAAATCAATTAATCACCATTTTCAGTACAGTCCCCAGCATATAGACATAAAGAATAGCAAGTAATCATAAAAGAGAAAACAGTTCATTAAACTCTGGTTTAGCTCAACGTCTCCACCTCTAAAATCTCCAATCATAATCCTAAATAACCAAACACTTGGAATAAGAATAGGGGCAGCCGTAGTGCCAACCTAATTCCCTGGGGTTCCCTCCACACACATTTAGGTCCCATACCAATTTTTTTTAAGTACCTCAGACATTTTTTGACCTAGTAATTTGGGGTTATATTCTGGTTTTTATCCTGCCCAATTAACACCAGCATAACTAGTGGCAGATAAAAAGTAACTGGATCTCATGCAGCTTCTATTTCAGAAGAGTACTCAGCTAAGGAGCCTTTTGTTCTCTCAATTACGCCAGTGATCAACTGTATAATCTTGGGCAAATAGTGAAGCTATAGTTCACCTCAAAGGATTGTCGTTAGGGGCAAGTGAGATAATATATAGGTATCAATGACTATGGGAGACAGCTAGTATAAATATGAAGATATGTGTTTGAAAGACTTCCATTCTAGCCCTATTTTGCCACAAAATAGCTGTATTACCTTGGGCAACCCGTTTCTCGTTCATCAGGTACAATGGGAATAACTGGTCTACTATGCCTGTCCCAGATGGCTTCTGGGATAGAAATTATAGAAATTATAAAATGCCTAACATAAATCAGGCTATCAATAAATGTCAAAAAATAACTTAAAAGCACCATACAAATATAAGTGCTTCAATTCTTTACAAAAGATATAAAATTAATGCTATAGAGGAAAAAGATCTCTAAATATACCAACATTCTATTCTTCCTTCCTAAGTTTTACTCCTCTTTTTCCCTCTTATTCTTTTTAAGACGGAACTATTTGGTAGACTAGAAAAAACTGATTTTCATCACGTACATTTTAAATTGTTAGGGATTTTCAAGGCTAAAGATTCACCACAACAAACCACACACCTGCAGAGGAAAACCTCTGAATTAAAAGGAATATCCCAACGTTAGAATTTGTGGTATCACAAAATTTGTGGTATCAAGCTATTTTATATCTGTGTGCTTATGGAAATGGAAAAGGTTTTTAGCATGAAACCACCATCATGAAACCAAAAGGAAAAAGACGGAAGGAAGGAAGGCAGTGGGGAAGGGAGGGAGGATGGAGAAAGGGAGGGAAAGAAGAGGAAGGGAGGGAAGGAGACATATATTTGTGTTGAAAGTAAATCCAAAAAATCACAAATAGCCTTAACATTACCATCCAGGAAAGTCTGTTCAAGATAATCAATGATCTGAGTGGCCTCACAAATAATGTTTTCCCCGTGGATAAGGACAGGCACTTCTCCAGTTGAGTTCAAACGCATAAACCAAGGCTCATTGTGCTCACTCAAGGGCAGACTTACATCATGTTCCTCGCACTTCAATGCCTTTTCAGCAATTACCAAGCGCACCTGAAAGAGTTCACACTGGTCACAACACATGTAGGCATTCAGGTAAATGACATCTCTGGATACCGTTAAGCAGCCTTTCTGGGCTTCCCTGAATTATTATCATCAACACTCTTTTTAACTATTCCTACTCTAGGAATTAACAAGTGAGATACATTCTAGCATCTTAATCATATAAATTAGAAAGGACCAAAAAAAAAAATTGTAAATAATTCTGGCTAAATTTATTCCACAGTGACTCTCTATCATCATTACTTTCTTTCCATCTAAACCTCAGTATGTGTCCTCCCCAGACAAGAATCTGATACAGAGATGTGCTAGGCCTTGCTGAAGAGGACGAATGCGTACAAGAAAAAGAAGGAACTGTAGATTATGCGGTTGCGTGAAAGCGCTTCCCTCTGCCTCACTCTTCAAGGCCCAGGGGACAAGGCCTCCGGCCCTAATACCTAAAGTGATGCTTTTTTGTCGCATATCATGAGTGGTAAAGCCTGAGTCATAGCCTTTCCAACTCGGACTAATTCTCTGTGCTCCCCTACAAGGCGTATCCCAGACCTCCAGGGAGCGCCCGCCGGATTTAGGGCTTTGGAGGCCCGGTTCTAGACCCGCGGGAGGACCCAGGAGAGCCCTGAGGGAGCTGTCCCGGTGCTGAAACCCGATCCGCGCCGCGCGCCCCAACAGAGGCCTTTACCTTTTGAGAGCTGAAAGAATGTGTCCAGTGATACAGAATGAGCCTAACCTCCGCGTCCGACTTGCCTTCTGCCATCAAGGGCGCGCCCCCTCTCTGCTCCTCCTGCCTGCGAGCCATTTTGGGGTACGCGAGCGCTGCAGGGCCTCGTCTGTTCAGCCCTTTATTTCTCCCACCCACACTGCCGCGCGAAGCGTCGTTATTTTTTCCGCTTTGCCTCCAGGAGCCGGGAAAGAGATTTTCGCGCGGACGAATAGACCTCTGGGAAATGTAGTTTCCACCGCCAGAAAGCTGCAGGGCAGTGTCTGCAAAGATGCGGGGGTGTCTTCGCGCCAGAAAGCCACTGATGTACGGAAGTCACATAGGAGGGGCAAATGCACTTTTTTTTAGAGGAAACCATCTAAAAAGAGTCCCTGAATACTAAGATAATAATAAATAATGGTTTGGCGGGGTGGAGTAGAAGTTGCTGAAGTATAAAAGCAGCAATTTCTTCTTGGTTGATTTGTGCCCTTTGCAGAACGGAAGTTCGGGGCGGGGGGGGCGGATAGAATAAGGGCCCATGAGTTTTCATTAGAAGATATTCTCAGGGAGTCATGCAAAATAATAAATGATAACATCTCTTATAAACGATGACGAGTTAAAATAGCCTTGCTGCGAAACACAGAAGTTTTAGGACAGAATTACCCGGGTTCACGTCCTGATTTTTGAAGCGGAGGTAATAATTCTTCTTCCGCCATAAGGTTTTCCTGACAAATAAGTAAATACAATGTTAAACACTCAAAATAGCCTCGCATATTGTAGGCACTCCATATTATTCACAAATTCAGTTGCTTTATAAATACCCTCGTATAGCCATAGTCAAATCATAATTTTATACTAGTCTAATGATTGTACACCTCTTAAAATTTGGCATAATAGTAAAGTAATAAAAATTTTCCATTAGTAAATATGTTTTGATATGACCATAAAAGGAATGCCTGTATAATTCATTAAGTAAATACTTAGTGAGCACCTAGGTGAGCCCATTCTAAGCATTGTGCTAGGCTCTGGTAATACAAAGACCTGACACTCAAGATATGTCTGGTGGCAGAGACAAGTAAATAGACAACACAACAGAGATGATAACTGTCAGTCTTAGAGTGAACACAACGTTTTATGAGGAAAGAGAGGTAATATGCAACTCTGATGAAAAGAGACAAAAATCTCATGAGGCACTTCTTCCCCTCTACACTACATCATTTGTTGTTCTCTAGAATTCTTTTATAATTTTTAAAGATTTAAAAACATCATTCATAACCATAAGTTAACTCAAATGCTACAGAAAAAAAAATGACCCTTATCAAATTTGCTTTTTTTTTTTTAATCAGTAGGTTCTTCAGAGTAGAAGAGGAAAAAACAAAACCTTGAAATCAGACAGAGTAGGGTTTAAATTCTGGATCCACCCCTACTTTGACCTCTCTTGAGCCTTAACTGTGTCATGTGTAAAATATGGATATATAAAATATATGCCTGCTGTGGGAATTCAGTAAGAGAATATATATAAAGCATTTAAGCTGTTGCCTGGAATATAGCAGTTGATGAAAGCATATGTGGAAAGCTCCTCCATGACATTAAGAGAACATATTATATTTTCTTTTCTCTCTTAAGGCCTCAAGATTTTTTTCAACTACCTATATAATCCTCAATTCCCACTCCTCCTCAGAAAAAGTTTATCTTACGTTCTTCAACTTCAGATTCCAATATATGCTGTACAGTTACCTTTCCTTAACTAATTCAATCACTTCAATATCTGAATAGACTCAACACTCTTGGCCAGTCATCTGTCACATGCCATTGAAAGAGCTCTCACAATAAATCCCATGCATATAAAACACTGAGTATTTTCCCTATGACATCCTCCCAGTCACAAAGCCTTAGAGCAAACATTGAAGGAATTGACTGATTATGTGTTGGTGTCTAATATCAAAGATTCATAGATGTCTTTGGGAGTACACATGTGTACCTGGCTTCTAAGGAGAAATTGATCCATATGCATCAGAAACCTTGAAAATGGGCATAACTTCTAGCCTAGCAGTTCTTCTATTTGCAGTTTAAGGGCATAACTTTTAGCAAATTCCAGGAGTTGGCTAGATAATAGATGGTAATGGTCATAGAAATTTTAGCTATGCACATAACTGCTGATAATAAGGACTGCATTTCCTAGAATCCTTTGAACCTAAATGTGACCTTATGACTACATTCTAATTAACGGGATAATGGACGTGCCACAGAGAATGTTTTGGGAAGTTTCCTTAAGAAAATTATTAGTCCTCTGCCTCTTCTTTATTCCATCCTGCTTCTGGGAGGGTAGTTGCTTATTTTGGACCATGAAGATTGGAGTCACACCTCAGGGATGGCCAAAGCCATGAGCTGAAGGGAAAGTGAACCCCTAAGGACATCGAGCAGAACCACCACACTAATCTTAGTCTGCAAACCTCCAAATATTTACTTAAAGAAGAAATAAAGCATACTGTTTAAGCCACTGCTATTTTTTGTGATTTCCAGGTGCTATTATCTTAACCTATCTTCACTAATATAGCAATCTTATAAAATGCTAATTGACTTTTATCTGTTTATGCTTCTACATGTAGTAATTTTCCTATAAATGAATATGTGCTGCTTTTGCCTCTTAAAGATTTGAATATCAAAAGAATATCATTCAGCAGATAAGGAAACATAGTGGTGCTTGGGGTTTTTCCTTTTGTTTTAATCACAATAGGGGTAGGAAAAAAAAAACAGTTACATCGACTTTCATTGATCATAATTCCTGTTATTTCCCAGGAAATAACAGGAAACTAAAAGCTACTTGTAGGTAATATGAAAACCTCATTATCCATTTACTTGTTTATCCGAAGATCAAGTTGACTAAATTGCATGTGTATTCTGTAACCGTTTATCTTCGTACATAACATTGGCTTGTGGGCTCCTGGAGAACAGGAGCCAGATACAGGTCAATGTATTTCTTCAGTATGCATTGTTGACCTTACCTGTTCCAGGAACAGTCCTAGATACAAAATATATGGACTTAAAAGTCATAATCACTAGGAACTCAAGTGTGCAAAAACAGAAATGAGATTTCACCATGTGTGGTAATTGCTTTGATATCTAGGAGATTTTTATGATACTAATATAGACAAAGTCACCTAACACAGTTTCCCAGAAGAGGTGATGATCTTTACTATAACTAGTACCATACTAGAGCAATTACCAATATATCCGGTGTTGTGCCAGCTCTGGTTCAGACAGGCTCATGAGAGCTGATTGTTAATTTTTCAGGAATTTTATAAGCTGGATGTTCAACCCAGCTGTTACTAAAAATTAAATAAAATTGAATCATATTTAAATGAATTATTTACAAAATAAAGCTAGCAAGTACTCAAAACTCACCACTTCCTATTTTATTACATTTTTTATTATCTATACTCGAGTTTATTTACATCTATTATATTTGTATGTGGAAATCATTTATATGGATGTGCTACAGTGCATCTCTTCCAAACTCCCTGTGATATCATGTTAGTAACTTGAAATTGGCCATGGTAGGGGTATTGATGTTATAGAAATCAGCAAGTGCTATCTATACTCTGTTTGTTTTTTCAAGAAATTTGGTTGTTAAACATTTACCAGCACACCACTGGATGCACATATTTTATTTAATATTGAATAAATTGTTTTGAAGGTGATAATGATCAGGGGAACCCTGAGTATATTTTGAATGTGTAAGTTTATATATTAATTTGTACTTGATACCTTTTCCCATCCCAACCAGCTTCAGTTCTGCTTTCTTCTGTATTTCTCAGACAACCACAACCCTATTTCCTTTTTCATTCTCTTCACCATGGCTACGGGGAAAGTAGATACAAACACATCTATCAGCCCACTTTCGAACACTGAGCACTTTCTCTAACTCATCTTTCTAGCAGCAAAACCATGAATCACAGTAAACACAAAAAGTGCATTGATTATTGCACTGCTGTTTAATACTAATAATACCTCACAAACAAAAGGCATAATGTAGAATTTTGGATTAAAGATCACAGACCACTTTCTTACAGTCTCATTTGATCCTCATTGTAGCCTATGAGGCAGTTATAATCCCAAATTTATTTTTTTTTTTTTTTTTTAAAGATTTTATTTGTCAGAGAGAGAGTGAGCAAGAGCAAGCATAGGCAGACAGAGTGGAAGGCAGAGTCAGAGGGAGAAGCAGGCTCCCTGCGGAGGGCAAGGAGCCCGATGTGGGACTCGATCCCAGGACGCCGGGATCATGACCTGAGCCGAAGGCAGCTGCTTAACCAACTGAGCCACCCAGGTGTCCCTAATCCCAAATTTAGAGTTGGGGAAATAAGGTTTGGTGACTGAGAGATTCGTCTGGAATCCTACAGTAAGTGAAAGAGCTGTAACTCCAACGTGACTTTTCGGACTACTCATCAAAGTATTATTTTCTACTGCAGTATGCTAGCTTTAAGCCAAAGACAAAAAGTTATGGACCTGCAAATTTTACACAGCCTGGGACAGATTTTGAGGAAAATACAGCCACCTACTTGACAATTAGTGCCGTAGTTACATGCACTTCTCATTAAAGCACAAACTGTCATTTCAAATCACTATTTATATTTCTTTCTTGGGTTTATATTCTGAACCTTTTAAGGGCAAGGAGCCAATATTATTTATTTCAGTATCCCCAGGAACCCAAAATAGTGCTTGGTACATAAAAGATGCTCCAAACTGCTTTTTAATTAATAGTGAAAAAGAGTAAGTAGTCATCACCACTACCAATAGCAAAAAATAATGATGAAACAAAAAATAATAGAATAACAATAAATTATAAGCGGTTTATATAGATAAATTAATAATAAATTATAACCTGTTTAGCTTACTGCTCTAGAAATTGTGTGTAAAGGTAAGTTTATTTGACAGAATTTGATATTTATTTACAAATCTGGACTGTGGATCATGGCTCTGAAAATGAACTGCTTTTCATGTTAATATTTATGGACATTCTTTATTCATTTAAATATTTGAAAGAATGGAGTGCAGGTGGATTTGATTGATCATAACCATTCTGAGCCTGAGTCACTTAACCTATAAAATTATGATAAAAATCCTCCAGATATTCTGGCTACACAGATATAAACAGCTTGGGAAAATTCCTTGATCTAGACAGTTATAATATGTGCCCTTTGGTGTCTTCTGCTTCAGTCAAGTCTTGATTTACCATAAAGAACTATTACGGCAAAATTATCTATATATCTATAAAAGTGATTATTACTCAAAATCCTATTATTCATCCATTTTGACAGGTATTAATTCGTATTATATTTACATACATATATTTTCCAAATATGTCAACTAAGCCAGAGATCTTGAAACCTCGTGACAAATTAATACTCTAGGTTTCTGATTTTTTTTTAAAGATTTTATTTATTTATTTGACAGACAGAGATCACAAGTAGGCAAAGAGGCAGGCAGAGAGAGAGGAGGAAGCAGGCTCCCTGCTGAGCAGAGAGCCGGATGTGGGGCTCAATCCCAGGACCCTGGGATTATGATCCGAGCCAAAGGCAGAGGCTTTAACCCACTGAAGCACCCAGGCGCCCCTAGGTTTCTGATTTTTAAAGTACTTTTATGAATGACCACAAGAGGTCTCTATTTTTTAAAGAATAACCTGCTTGCTTTTTCTTTTGTCCTTTTCTCTTCTTTTTTTTTCTTTTTTTTTTTTCTTTCTTTTTTTTTGGGGGGGGGGCTTTACAAATTAGAAAACAGAAATGATGGTATTCTCAAGAGAATATATTTAACTAATTAAGCTATCTCATTCAAAATCAAATTTTCCAAAATGGAAAAAAAAAAATCCTTTACACATACGGGGGAAAACAGAATGGTCTCCAATTCCTCTTCATAGTAGCAACATTAACACTAAGCACTCAGAAGCTACTTCACCTGCTCTGCTTTGACCCTTGCCGGTAATCCAACACACGTGAATTGTATAGAATTTGTAATTAGTGTGCACGTAAGAAAAATGGAGAGGAGATTCTTATTTAGAAATTATTTTGAGAATTTTTATCTCAAAGGTAAATAGTCCCTGTTGTCTGACATTCTCAAGCATCTGCAAAACCTTAAGAATTATTTAATTGAATGGGATAAAAGTTGGCTCATGGAGTACACTGATTTGGTTAGAGAATTGTGGTGATTCTGCCGAGTTTACCAGAGCTCTAATGAACATGACTCCCGTATATGATTCATCCTAGTGGTTCTCAAAGTGTGGTCCCCTGACAAACAGATGAGTATCACCTGGCAACTTGTTAGAAATGCACATTCTACTGAATCAGAAACTCTGGAACAATTGGTGTTTTAAAAAGCCCTCTAGATTTTTCTGATGCACTTGGGGTTTGAGAACTAACAATTCAGTGTAAAACTGATGAACCATTCCAATTCTCTATCCCTTATTTGTCCCATCTGTAAAATTAATAGAGCAGAATCATGTGTGAAAACACAACTTACAGTATCTGGCTGACTTAGAGGAATCTGGAAAATGTTCAAATAATCTGAAAACACTTCAACAAAACAGTCTGATAAAACCCCATGGTGCCAAGTTACCAGTTACAGTTTATAGGCTCAAGATGCCAAGATACCTCCACTTTCCCCTCAAAAAAATGTAGATTACCCCCTGTGGGTTTCTAAGCAAAAGTCTCAATGACCTCAGAATAGCCCAGATGTACTTTTGAAACTCTAAAATGTTACCTCTGATCTTCCTAGCATCCCAGAACAAATAATCATATTTAATACGGAGTGTTACTTATTAATTCAGGAGGCTCTAGCTATGAGATTACTGTATACTTATAAAAATTGGATTAATTTTCTAGTCTCTCAAAGAATGACTACTCAGGTTAATGTACTAAATTCTTTATTTTTAACTAGAGAATTCACTTTGAGCCATATTTCTGGTAGAAAAAAATGTGATGTATATGTCCACCCTCTCTCATCTATCTCTACTACGATGAAAGGTGTACATTTCAGAAAAAAACACATGAATATGGTTTAATACATAATTTAAACAAAGATATATTTGCCCTGCATGCTTGCTAATATTTTTTGGAGTGTTTACAGTGTGTCAGGAACTATTTGGAGCCCTTATGTGTCGATTGTATTTAACACTTGCAAAATCCCTTAAAATGAGAAATATCTCCATTTTATAGACAAGGTTACTGAGGCACAGAGAGGTCAGGAAATTTCCCAAACTCACCCTTATTAGCCCCAGAAGCCTGATCTAGAGCTCATGTTCTTACCACTGCAAGATGCAACCTCTGTTTATAAGGGACAACCATAGGGTCATCAGCTCTGATTTCACTAGTCTCATATGCAAATATTACCTATTTCTTCAGACACTAATTGTTTTAATTCAGGAATATTTTTGCCCAAGACTGTTTAGAGTTCATAGAGGGGGAAAAAAAAAAAAACAAAAAACAAAAAACAAAAAAAAAAACATGGAATAACAGAATAGAAAGACTATTCTCCTAAAACTAAGCCAACACTTATTATAAATTTGAATCAACATTCCCCTAGTAATACCTAATATCCTTCCAAAAGTTTACAAAGTACTTTAAAAACAGTATTCATAAGGGACGCCTGGGTGGCTCAGTTGGTTAAGCGGCTGCCTTCGGCTCAGGTCATGATCCCAGCGTCCTGGGATCGAGTCCCACATCGGGCTCCTTGCTTGGCGGGGAGCCTGCTTCTCCCTCTGCCTCTGCCTGCCACTCTGTCTGCCTGTGCTTGCTCTAGCTTCTCTCTCTATGACAAATAAATAAATAAAATCTTTAAAAAAAACAAAAAAACAAAAAAAAACAGTATTCATTTGATTGTCCCAACAAACCCCCTTTTGGAGATAAGGAATCAGCACTGAGATATGATACGTATAGCATCACTCATAAGTGGTAGAGCAGGAACTGGAACACAAAGTTTCCAGCTCCAAATCCTATGGACATTCTACCCCATCCCACAGCTCTCAAGAGGCTCACCACTTGCCTCAGCCTAGGTACGGGCCAACCCGAGAACACTCCATTATTTATTACATCACAGTCTGACTTCAGTCCCCTTTCTTGACTTTACAGTGAAGGATTTGGACACAGTGATCCAGTACTGTGGGATCCTTTCACTGTCTGAGTTCAGTGCCTGAGGTTACGCTTCACTGTGTAACTTGCCCACTTTAATTTAGCATCGCCTTCCACTGCAGACCATCGCCCAACTAAGAGCTCAGACTCTAAAGTCAGAGCTGGGAACAAATCCTTGCTCCACCACTCACCAGCTCTGTGATCCTAGGCATAGCTTCCTCGCTAGCAAACCAGGAAAAATAATCATATCACTTTGATTGGGATAGATTGAGGATTCGTCATGATTTATAAAATGTTAAGTATTTAACACAATGTTCAACATAGGATATATGAAAATTATAACAGATAATAATGATAAGATCGTAAAAGTAACTGGTATTTTTTTAACATTCTGGGTAAATGTTTACTGTTCGTATGGTATGTTCTCCAGTCAGAGGAGTTTGGCTGCTAGATCGGCTGATCCTTGGAACTTCATTTTTGGCAATTCTAACAATTTCATGTAAATTTTAGCCATTTAAACTTCAAAAACACACATGAAAGCATCAGCATTAGGTGGAAATTAAATATTTATTTTCTTTTAGAAGTTAAATATTCCTAATGAAATAAATAACAACAAATTATTTAGATACTATGCATAGATACACACATTTCTAAGCTTTATGCTCTGCTGATTTGTTATGCCTTGCTGATTGTGTTAATATTAGGCAAACGTCAATTATAATATGAAGATAAGAAAAGTCAAGGAGGAAAAAAAGCCACTTCCCAGTGTGTTTGACTAGTATTTGAATAATATCACTAATGCGTCTTTCTTAATGTTACATTAATAAATATTTACAAATAATATTTGTAAATGTTTGCAACTCTGAAAGCCTCTGGAATACTCAGACACAGTCTTGAAGGAAACATGTTCCATAGAAGACACTTAAAACTTGAGTGTGAAATTGTACCTTTGTATTAGTTGTGTTTCCTAAGATAAGTGCTTTCTTACTAATTTACAGTGTGCTTATATACAGTTTCTCATTTAAGCACAACTACAGAGTGCCATTCTCTCCGTGGAAGGTGACTTTCTCTCCCCATTTCCCAAAAGGTGACTTAGGTAGTTTTCCCAGACACCTTTTATCCTTCTCTTTTTATGTTTAAAGGAATCTTCCCAGGGATTTAAGATCATTTGGCACTTATCTTTGTAATTCAAATTAGAATATTCAGTAATACACTGGAATTCATTTTTCTAATATCCTTGCTCTTGTGTTCTTTTAGTCACTAAATAATAAGTGGAGAAGTTAATTTATGCCTACATTGTCTCTGGCCACATAAGAAAAATGGCATAAAAACTCAGAGACATAAGCTTTAAAGAAAGAAAATGCTAATGTTGCAAGGATTGCTCTAAGTCAGATTTTGCTTTGTTAATTTATAAATAGGACAAGATAAGGTTCTGGGCAGCCGCATATCCTGGGCATTAAATAGTCGTCTATGTTTCATTGGCGCCAACTTCAACACACTGGAATGATTTTTTAACTACCCAATCTCACCAGGGATGTTGAGAGAACAAACATGAGAGCCAGTGCTACAAAAACTACTTCATTTATCGTGTTGGTCTTAATAAGATCCTAAAGGAGCAAAGTACTGAATTTTACATTGTGATACCCAAGTCTAAAGCAGCGTGTTTTAATTTTTCACATACCATATTTTTTAAATAAAAGCCATACTGTGGTTCAGAGGGAAAAGATTAATTTGAATCCTAAGCATATAACTGAGACAAATGAAAAAATGAAATTGAATCTGTGACTGTTCATGCTGCATGAGAGAAATGGGTGACGTGTGACCACAATGAACTGTTGCCAGTGACTCCCTAAGTGACATTGGGGACTGGTTGGGGAGACCAGTAAACCCCAAAGATCACAGAGAGGAGCATGGCTTTATAAGCAATCATGTCCTTTTAGAGCAGGGCAGTTCAACAGAAAGAGGAAAACTTGTCCAATTCAGGTGATGCTTGCTTCCATTTCCAAAAAACCAAATATATGTATCAACTGAAAAACTTTTCAGCCAGAAAAACTATTGCTCTGTGCAAGTCCTGTGAATGTAAAAGCCCACTGTTGCCAAATGGCAAGAGAATGTGAAGATGGTAAAATCACCACCACCCAGAGACATGGCCCTATAGTAAGATGACATTGAAATATACATGAAATGAGACAGATGGAGATGAAGCACCAGGAGTCCCAGAAATGGCTGGAGCCCAGAAGCTTGGTCTGGAAAGGGAGACTTGAGTAGTTTTAAAAGGAGGGAGGTGTCCCTTCCTCTAAGACCTCCCCAGAGCAAAGGTGCTTGATTCCGTACAATGAAGTAGCTGAAATCCGATGGGCCCTCTTTAAATAACCGATGACCAACAAGAGCCCTCGTTGTCACCTTCCTCATTACACATGTGCCTTGATGGTTGTGGCAGCTGCAGATAACAGCAAGTTCTCAGGCAGACGTGCAAGGAAGTTCACGGCCCAGCTCTCAAGAGCCCTGAGCCAGCTGTCCTAAAAGCTGATTTAGAACTTACTCCCCAGTGGCCAGGAGGGTGCAGAGCCCCCTCTGGGTCTGCAGTGGGTTCTGTGCCTTTTTCTTCATAAGCTGTATCACAGCTCCAAAATCAAGGCTCTTGGTCAGCATCAGTTTCTGTACATGTTTCCTCCCAACTCCTGAGCCAGCCCTTGGTCACCAGTAGGCCTGTTTGGTGCTGCAAATGTGATCCTGTCTGTCGTTTCAGCCTCAGCAGAAGAGCGACATGACCATATTTATTGCTGTTGCTATTCTGGGGCCCAGATGACGTTTTTCTCCCCTTGTGGCTGAGCACTGCCCGTTCATCTTTCACCACTCCCTCCAAGTCTGCAAGGCTAAAACCAGGGATACAAATAGACTCGATCAGGAGGAGAGTTATAATGAGAAGTTCTTAAGTAGTCTCAGTCTACTCGCTTTAATGCTATGGTATTAAAAGCTTTAAATTCTATAGTCCTAAATTTTACATGTATGCTGTTCACATCCCACTATTATCATAAACTGCTATTGGTGGTAACTTTGCTTAGGAAAGAAAACTTTGCAAAAGGGACAGGGGGAAAAACCCTGACTGATAAGCACAGCTTGGAAATTTGGCAAATGTTGAGTTTCCACTGCTGTGTGTTGGGACGGTCCAAGTGTTACTTGCCTCCATCCCTTCACTCTTCCTACTAAGACACTCCCCTTCTGTGACGTGAAAGGGACGACATGACAAGCCACAGAAATTCCTATTAAGGATACAATGATACAGGACACAGGTGACAGCTCCTGGAAAGTAACTATATACAGATTTTCTAAATGAAGAACGTAGACACATAAATAACTACTTACCACATCCCTTACACGATGCCCCAAAGGGGAGTGACGACTCTGACTTTACCACTAGCCCCGATTCATTACCAGTCAGTCAAGTCTTCTCCATGGCTCATAATCCCTCCACGTTAGCGCTCACCTGACCGGTCGTCTGCACTTGGCAATCGTTACATCTCTAGCTTTGCTAACATGACTTTTCAGGTTTCGTGTGCTCTGACACAAATCACATCTGTAATGGACACTGAAGCAGAAAACGGAGGGGAGGCAGTGGGTCACAGGAGCGGCAGAAGTGGGCTCTGGAGCCAACTGCCTGGGCTTGAAGCCCTGGTCTATCAAGGTGACTTCAAGTTTCCATTACCTTTATAAAATCAGGATGATAGGAGTAGCCCCTTCAGGGGTTGCTGTGAGAATTAAATGCGAAAACTGTATGGAAACAGAAAGATTCAAAGAGTGAGAACAGGAGCCTTGTTTTCACTTTAGAGTGGAGGAATTTAACATCACGGTAGCACATTTCCTTTGAATGAGTTGTGGTTCACCTCCAGTCTGGGCTGCTCACTCTGAGAACGTCAATATGCAGGAGTTGTGCTCCAGATTTGGATGTTCTGGCTGCCAGCCGGGGAAATACCTTTTCAATACCCAGAGTAGTATTTAAAGTGTACTATCAGCTGGCAGCTTGGGGGGGTTTCACCTGAAAAGTCCACACATTATAGAACTTTTTCAATAGAAGAACCTACAACGAGGCCTGATTCTTAGCGTTAAGAAAGTAGTAGAAATACTTATTGTATCTGTAGTTTTTTTTGCCCTGATTTGTGTTTTTGTCTTTGCTCCCTCTTTTCAGTTGTGTATTTCTGCATTCATTTCCACTGACGGTAGAATAACTAAATGGAGACCCATTTCCACCCATTTCCTCTTAATTTTGTCCCTTTCCTGGTAATTCAGGCACCTGTCAGTGTAATACAAATCTCCTTGGGGTGAATAGTCAAGCCTCCATTCTCCCTCTCTCTGGTGGTTGGAGTGCAGGCGGGGAATAGGTCTAATTTTTTGGTGCCCTAGTATTCACCTGACCTCAATAAAAGGGGCACTTAGGGGTGCCTGGGTGGCTCAGTTGGTTAAGCAACTGCCTTTGGCTCAGGTCAAGATCTTGGAGTCCCAGAATCGAATCCCATATCTGGCTCCCTGCTGGGCAGGGGTTCTGCATCTCCCTCTGACCCTCTCCCCTCTTGTGCTCTCTCACTCAAGTAAATAAGTAAAATCTTTTAAAAAATAAAAAATAAAAAAGGGACACCTGGCTGGCTCAGTGGGTTAAGCCGCTGCCTTCAGCTCAGGTCATGATCCCAGGGTCTTGAGTCCCACATCAGGCTCCTTCCTCAGTAGGGAGCCTGCTTCTCTCTCTGCCTCTGCCTGCCACGCTGTCAGCTTGTGCGCTCTCTATCTCTCTCTCTCTCTTTCTCTGACAAACAAACAAACAAACAAACAAATAAAAGGGACATATGGTTTGACAGTCTCTGGTCCTCATTGGCCTTCCCTGAAGTGTCTTGTCCAGCTGGATCTTTGGGAATTGAGCTCTGGCCTTGCCGCTTATGCTAAAGGGCTCATGTCTAAGGTCACTCGTGGCCAGTCCCTCCAGCACGGTCCAGTCCAGTCCGGCCAGTGTGTGGCCATCTACCCCTCCCCAGTGCTGACTCAATCTTGGCTCTAACTGCTCCTCTGGAATTCAACCACATCTTCCATCCAGTCCCTGCTCTTAGTGTCATTTATCCCACTGCTGATGGATTGCAAGAGTTGTGACAACACCAAACCCTGAACTTGAGTTGACATCCCACATACATTAACCTGATCAATTTAACACCTGTAGATTACATCACCTTCTGCCTTGTCAGAAAAAGTACTGTTCTTTGCATTTGGAAAATTATACAAACTGCTTAGTTTTACAGAGTCCCCATTCAAATTTCTTTGAAAGCTGTTCTTTATGTGCGTGAGGGCAGGGCTAAGCTTTTGCAGGACCCCTAATATTTTCTTCCCACTCTCCAATAGATGGGTTTGTGTATCTGACTTGGGAGGCTAGTGCTATAGGCCTTTTTCAGCCACAAGTCCCAGGGAGCAGAAACCTCTTTGTTGCCTCATTCTGATCTTGTCTGTCCTGAAAGCCATAAGGAGGAACCACGGGGACATGTGACCATGCCCCAGTTGGCCTCTTCTTATACTCAAATCTTAATGATTCCTCTTGACTCCACACGAAACCTTGGATTTCAATGATCCCTTTTGAGACTGATTAAAAAAAAAAAAAATTCATCCTGTCCCCATGGCTCTCTGAGAAGAAATAGTTTCCTCTAGAAAATCTCTGGGAGCAATCCACTCTCATTTAGAACCGTCTTCCAAACAGAAGTCCACACAGCCATAGCAAGGCACCCAAGGATTCCAGGGGGTCTGGTAATTCCAGATTTTTCCTTCTTCATGGCCATTACCTGGTCTCAGTGGCTGATCTTGTATTAATCTTTAGGCTAACATTGGCACTGAGGCTCTCTACTTTAATTGTTTCTGACGGATGAGAATTGTTTCTTACCATTCAGACCCAATGGTAACTGGGGCATGTCCACCAAGCAATAGTCAAATGGTATGCCAGTACACTGGACAAAGAAAGGCTTCCTAATAGATCCCATAGAGGAGTCCCCAAAGGCATCAGCATGTGCTGAATCAGGAGAAGCTATGCCGCTGTGGGCGGTGCTCTATTTTTTTTTGGAAATGCAAGCAGTGATTTCAATTCATCAAAACATCATATGTCACATTAAATCCAGGTTGTTAATTTCAATATTACTTTAAATTTATATTGGCTTATGTTGTAACCAAACTGAAGTATATAGAAGTATGCCTTGTTTTATGGTTTATACATTTAAGGACACATAACAATGACCACATATTCAAATAAAAATAAAATTATTTAAACCACCATGGAAGGGAGGTCTATTTAAATTTCTGTTTTCCTTCTAAAGCTATTTGCACATTTCTCAAGATTGAAAAACACTGGTCTGGAGTAAGAGGGGGTCACATCTTGCTTCAGGGTGTGTATCACAATCAACAAGGAGAGGCTGGCGTTTGACTGATTTCATATTTTCTTTCCAATACTACCCTTTTTCCTCTCTTTTTTTCTCTGCCCTACCCCCAGCTATGGGGTAAGTTCTAAAACAGTCACCATTTCTTACTGACCTCTTAGAATAAGATCACAAATAGGCCCTCACCCCTGCCTCCTTCCCCACCGTCATCTCTCCCCAAGATCTTCTCCCTTGCTCAGTGAGCCTCAGCACATTGTCGCATTTCAGTTCCTTCTATGTGGAAAGGTCTTTTCTACCTCACACTTGTTTCCTCTTCTCCAGCTGACCTCCTGCGTATTTTCCAGGTTATATCTTACTCATCCTTCCGAGCTTAGCTCAAATGCCACTTTGTTAGAGAGATGCCTGAGCAGTATCTGTTGGAGTGATGGACGGATGGATGGATGGATGGGTAGGTGGATGGATGGATGGATGGACGAATGGATGGGGAGGCCTTTCCTGATCTTGCAATCTAAATAAAAGTATCACTTGATATTCCTTTCTATAATACTACTTTTTCTTCTATAAATCAGCAATTTTCAATGATAGATTGACTTAGTATCTACCCATTGCACCTCAGTGGACTGTACATTCCATGAGGGCAGGTCACTAATGACTTCATACCCATTAGAGGGCATTCCATTCAGAAGGCGCTCACTGTGTGTGTGTGTGTGTGTACTGAGTCAATGAGCAAAAGGAACAACTGAAGATCACATTCACATCACTAAGCAACTGTAAACATTTTAAAGTCTTTTAATTAATGGATTATGTTCACATGGGACAATCCAAAGAATGATTAAATTTTTAAGACAATGATACATTTTGGCCTTTGAAAGGAAAAAGAATCTCAAGCCGAAACAGCCTTTGCACGCAACCAGCCTCCTGAAACTCTAATCAAAGACAAAATATATACTATAATCAGTATGAGAGTCACGATAAAGGCTACAGATTTTTTAGTGAAATTCAGTTATTGCTTGGACACGATGGCTCTTAAGATATGTATGATTCAGTAGTTGCCAAACCATATTCTCATAAGGTAGATTTTTTTTTCTCATTTAACCAACATAATGATTTTTAAAAAAATTTAAAAGATGGTCCCAGGATCATCTCAACACATTTTCTTCCTACGTGTTTAACCCGAAGCCCCTCCCGTCTCAACACTACTCTAAACCCCCAGGAGTGACAGACAGAAAAACCAGCTAACCCAGGTGCCAATCATCAGGAGTGAGGAGGGGGCAGGCCAGTGTGTCCCGCCACCACAGTGCCCAGCTAGTCCAGGGCCACATGAAACTTGCCAGCAGGATTAAGGCTATAATTCTAAACTGTCTGGAAACCTTAGGAGCTGGGGCTGGGGACACTGTGCTGTGTGGTAACCATCAGGCCTTCTCAGCTTAGCCCAGACCCTGCGTCCTGCTGCTTCTCTGAGATGGATGAAGGAGCCAGGCTGATCCCTAAAGACAGCATAACTCCGAGTCAATGCTCCAGAGATGCTGGGAAGGGAATGAAAACCTTACAAGTCCATCAGCTGATTTGGTCTAGAGTTATCAGATTTTTGTTAAGGTCTAGATTTCAAGGCCACCCCATTAACAGCTTGCTTTATTTTAGAATTACTCACTATCTTTTGTACACTTCTCTGGAGACATGTTCTTACACAGTGCTTTTGAATTCGGCTTTTACAATGATGAGGAGAATATTATTTTTAATTATCAAAGCATTCTGAAAGAGAATTCGTGCAAGAAAGATGAACTAATATTGGGATCTCTAGTGTCAGGCAACCCTGAATTTGTTTTATCAATGGATGTGCTGTAAGGCAGCCCACAGGAAGGGATTACCCTACAATAATGTTTCCCTGAAGAACACTCCAAGTATTTATTAAAAATACAGATTCCCGGGAGGCCTGGGTGGTTCAGTCAGGTGAGCATCTGCCTTTGGCTCAGGTCGTGATCCCAGGGTTCTGGGATCCAGTTCCATGTCAGGCTCCCCGCTCAGTGGAGAACCTGCTTCTCCCTGCCCCTCTGGCTCCCCCTGCTTGTGCGCTTTCTCTCTGTCTTGCTCTTGCTCCTGCACTCTCTCTCTTAAATAAATAAATAAAATCTTTAAAAAAAAAAATACAGATTCCTGAGCCTCAACTCAAACCCACTAAGTCAGACTTCACCAAGGGAGAGACCTGGACGTGTGAATATTTCACAAGTATCTTCTGGTAATTGCCATGAGGGGAGTTTTGAAAATTGCCCTACAGGGGCGCCTGGGTGGCTCAGTGGGTTAAGCCGCTGCCTTCGGCTCAGGTCATGATCTCAGGGTCCTGGGATCGAGTCCCGCATCGGGCTCTCTGCTCAGCTGAGAGCCTGCTTCCCTTCCTTTCTCTCTGCCTGCCTCTCTGCCTACTTGTGATCTCTCTCTGTCAAATAAATAAATAAAATCTTTAAAAAAAAAAAAAAAAGAAAATTGCCCTACAAAAATTCTTCATCAGAGAAATACATTAGGATAATGGAAAAGCTCTCAGAATGGATGCGATGGGGCCTCCCTCAGAGATTTTGCTAGGGGAGGGCGGAACCTAAACAAGCATCTTTTGAAAATGTTTACCAAGGGATTCTTACCCGCACTTTGATGAAGTATCAGCCCTAAAGGAATATTTAATATGGATCTGAGGTGTAGAAATAAGGCATAACTTAGCCTAGGCTGTAACACTGAAGAAGAAAATGGCAGGGCACACTTCCTTCTAAAAGGGGCAAACTTCTCAGAGCTGCAAACACAGCCCGACTGATGCACCAGTATACAGCTGGAGGTTTCTAAATGTCCATTCTGCCCCAGTACGGCAGACCGTCTATGAATTATTCAGTTGGTTGGTGAGTCAGAAATCACTCATGCCATCTGGATTACCCAGACCGTCTTTTTCCATTTGGGACACTGTTTCTAAGGATCATAAAATTCATTAGGTCCAATCAGAGCCATACACGTTACTGCATCATGTGCCAGCTAGAGTATAGGATTCTAGTAAATCTACATATAAAGTATTGATTTTTCAGGTGACGTGCTAAGATGCAAAGATTGATTGCAATTTGATTATCAATAGGTAGTACAATCTCAAATTTCAAAATAAAAGCAAATCAAAATCCTCTTCAGGGAGGACTGCCAGCCCCTCCCTTTATTTTTCTCTGTATCTGTATATGTTTTTACACACATACAAAGAAAAATACAGCATGTTACATACACTATTCTGTACTTTGCTTTTTTCCAACTAAAACGTCTTGGGGATTTTTCCATATCAGTTCATAGAGAACATCCTCATTCTTTTTTAAAGACCATGAAACCTGAGTTTCAGTTCAATTAAGCTTGGAGTCAGACCTTCCTTTTCCTTTGACCAAGGCCCACCTGTAATAAGTGTATGTGTGCGTGTGCATGTGTATGTTTGTGTGTTTATTTTTAAAAGATCACCGGGGTGATCAGCTCACCTGTCAGTTCAGGGCCTCTAGGAAGCAGATGCTGGGACAGAATTAGACACACAAGGCAATTACTGGGGGAACATACATGAAGGTTAGAGGCCAGAAGAAGCAGGAGTAGGTAGGGAAAGCTTATAGGTCACCATGTAGGTCCAAAACCCATGAAAGGAAAGAGGGAATGAAGCAGGCTTCGGTAGAGGAGTCTCAGACTGCAGTGTAGCCCTGGAAAGTTTCAGCCATCAATAGGGAACGCAGGAAATGTCAGCCTGGCAGAGACTGTGTTGAGAAGGAATGTCCAGCTCTATAGCCATCCCACTGTTCTCGGTTATTGGCTAGCAACAGTCTAGGTGGAGCATGGCCACAGTGTGGATAACACCGTGATCCAAATTTTCAGCAGCTCGAGGCTGCTGACCAATCTCCCTCCTCGCAGCAAGTTCTCTTGAAGGAAGATCTGAGCAGTACACAGCCATGGCCACTAGCACCTCTCCTTGCATCGCAACAATCATCATCTCCACGCACATTTGGGGAGCTCTCTTCTTAAGGGAAAGCTTAGGAAAAGGAAGTCAATGGGGCAAATGACTATAGTAGCTCTTGGGGCTGTGAATGATTATCTCTCCCTGTTCCTCTCACTGTTCTAAATCCTCCTCACCCTGAGCTACCTACCATAGCAGCAGGTTTTAGTGGTTTACCTTGTGGTGGGACCCAAACCTTCATTTCTGGAGGGTCCAAACCTTGCTAAGCCATATGCATGCATCCACAGTTACAAGGGATCAGCGGAGTACCAGGAAGTACCCAATGGACCACTTGTGTTCCAACACATATTCCCTTCTGTCTCCATTGTAGAAAAGTCTCCTCCTGCTCAGAATTTGCAGTTCAACAGGACTCTCATTTTGTCCTTTTACAAAAGTACTTCCGCACTGGAGACCCCTCAGAGGATAGAATTGCATGGGTAGGAAAAACAAAGACCTTGAATGGGTCATTGGATATGATGTTGAATGAGGTATTCTTTCTTCTACCACTTAGTTCCCAAACCTGTGCTTTCAACCTACTGAGCATACAGTGCTACGCAGACACTGATTTAGTGAATATACTTCATCCTGAAGGACATGACTCCATCTTTGCAGATTATTACCAGCAAACTGAAATTCAGCTGTGCCTCTAGGAGACCATTCCATCATTCTGTGAGGTTGGCTCCTCACAGCTAGGGGCTAGAGGCATGCTGTATGTAATATGCAATGCAGCATGTAATAAGACTAATCAGTGGATCCCATGGTCAGGGCTCACTTTAGGACCTCATTCATTCTGAAGTAAGTCCCCTGGTCATTCGTGATGTTATGTGAAATTCCATGCCTGTGCATCAGGTATCCTGTAAGCTCCTGGATAATGGCGATACTGGCTGAGGTTCTATGAGATACACAGAATAGGTATCTATCCCAAGACAAGATAAACCATTGGCTTTTCCAGGCTAGAAGGGGCCCAATATATAATCACCAAGATATTCTCAAGGACTATTGTCAGTTGCAGGCAGGCTGGACACTCAGAGGCAGCAGTTGCTAAACTGACCTTGATAAGTGTGAGTCCATGGATAACCTCCATCTCTGCTGCTGAGGCCACTAAGTTCACACGCCCCTTGTTCCAGATCTAGGATGGTTGGCAAGGAAGGATGGCTGACATCAACTGGCTGAGTCCTTTTGTCTGCTTGTGTTTTCAGTGCCTCCCCATGGAAGTTAGTGACACGCAACACAAAACTTTCACATGCCACTCCCATTCCCATGTCTCCATCCTAGAGCTCCATGTCTCCAATCTTCCAGTCCTTTTCATTCCAGGCCTCTGACTAGATGGTCAGGTTGGTGGCCATTACCTAGAAATCTACATACATTTCTACCTCATGCCACTTTTTCTTCCATACAAAGCAGATGACCAGGTTTACCACTCACAACCTGTCCCTTAGGAAAATTTTCCCTCTCTAGAGGCTTTCAAGACCACTCCCAAGTGCAGCCTCCATTCCTTTTCAGCTTCTGCCACATACTGTGCCTGTCTATCTATGAACTAAATGTAGGCTTCTCTTCCTTTTCCAGCTGGTTGTACGGAACTTCAATCTCCCCACAGGTAAGAGCTAAGGAAGAGTGCTTAGTGCAACACTAGGAGACATGGGAGGTCTGGGCAACCTGTTCTGATAGTTTATCATGCCCTCTGCTCCCACTCAGCTTAATTCCAGATACACCATGTCCAACCTACAGTAGACTGATTTGGGTCCTTCTGAATTTGCCTTGGTAGGTTCAACAAGACCCAGCTTATAATGGGAAATTCTAGATGACTGGCCTCTTGGTGTCCTATGGTCAAACTTTCCTTTTCTACCAAGGAACTGTTTCTCGAAGGAGAGACAGTTCTCTTTTGCAGATGATAATAGCCTTGCTTCAGAGCCCCCCATAGGCCTGCATTGTGATCCTTCCACCGGGGCTTGCCATAATCTCCCTATTGTATCTTTTCTCACCACTGACACCAAACACCCACACAAAAGGATCTGGCTCATCATCTGGCCAGGGAGGCGGGGCTGTTTGCAGCACAACTCCTACAAAACTGTCTCCTGCTCTGAGGCTTTCAAAGCTAGTAGCTTCCATCAGTGGCACTCATCATATAGCCTGCAGCAATTTCTAAGTGTGATCTCTGTTGCTTCTGGGACCAAAGAGGGCTGTGTTTTTTGTATTAGAAGCCATAAGATGCAGCAGTTTGTCTTTTACTTTGGAGGGGGTGTCCCAAGCAGAATGAAGGTTCCTTGTGAATACGGCAGCAGATTCGAGGTTGCGGGAGCCGGAGACTGGCTGCCTGGTACCCTTCTCACTGCAGGGTCTCTCTAAGGGGGATGAGAGTGGTGCCCTGCATGGCCACCCCATGAGGTGTTCCTACTTCTCCGTAAGCTTTACAAAGTGCTTGCTGTGTGGAAGTAATAAGTGAAATGCAACAGGTGACAAAAATGCTAGAGCATGGGGACACCTGGATGGCTCAGTGGGTTAAAGCCTCTGCCTTCAGCTCAGGTCATGGTCTCGGGGTCCTGGGATGGAGCCCAGCATCGGGCTCTCTGCTCAGCAGGGAGCCTGCCTCCCCCAACCTCTCTCTGCCTGCCTCTCTGCCTATTTGTGATCTCTGTCTGTCAAATAAATAAATAAAATCTTAAAAAAAAATGCTAGAGTATGTTTAAGGAAAGGACAAGAAACTGAAGCTTTATCTGGAATGCAGTCAGCATCTGAAGACTCCAACGAGGCTTCAAGTTGTGCCCACTGAGGTAGGCTGTAGATTGGAGTAGCAACACTTGGCAAAGAGAACCCATCTCCCCGTGTCAGTCAGTTACTGACTATTACTATTACTGACTATTGTTTCAAATCCCATTCCAGAGCTCTTGGAACAATTCATTCCCCTTACTTTTCTTTCACTGCCTTATAATTGATTATTCCCCCTCTCCTTCAGCTATCATGCACGTAGCTGCTTCTTACCCCTTAATTGTGCTTTCAGCAAATTGTGTGCCTCCCTTCTTTATTCAACTTGTTACAAAAAACTTAGCTCCTCAATTCACACAACTTTTAACATCTTCATACCAACAGTCCCAGGAGTACCAGGTGACGTGTGGAAGTGTTGAATCACGATATTGTACCCCTGAAACCGACATTATACTGCATGTTAACTCATAGAAATTTAAATAAAAACTTTACCAAAATACCAACACTTTCGAATATGCTTTTATATTCCTTTGCCACCCCCAACTGTGCTATTTCCAGTGCTGAGTTGCCTCTGTGACTTCCCATGTTCAGAATAAAGTGCTCTGACCTCCGACGTCCCACGGGAGAGCTGCACCCGTTGTCTTGAGTCCGCAGAGGAGGTCTCCTCTGTCTCCCGATCACAAACACCCGTTCCCTTCATTCCGTCCCTCTACAGGGTGGCTCTTCATGCAAAAAGGTCCTCCTGCGTCGACGCCCGGAAGGACAGCCCTTCCACCCGCGGGACTCCTACAGGCTAGCATAGCCCGCAAAATCCCTCTGTCTCTGAGCTCCTAGGACACTGGGCACTTACTCGCTGCTTGTAGCTGCCTCCCTTGTCCCTTTATTATTTTTCTTTTTTCATCTCCTGCCTCTTTAGAGACACTTTATACCCTTAGGAGCAAGGTCTGGGCCTTATACTTCTCTACGTCTCCAAACCTAACCCAGGAATCATGGATACATGCAGACACACACACACACACACACACACACGCACACGCACACACACACGCACACAGACAAGTACACATGCACTTCATGTTTTGCTTCGGGTCCTGGGGCCTCGGGACAGACCTGCCATCCACCCTGTGTCTTCAAGCTTACTGCCTCTTCTAAGTCTCCCTTTAATCTGTTTTTATCTTTGTCATTGTGAGAACTTTCCTGAAACCCTCTGTGAGCCTCATCCTTGGACACGTATGCTAAGCCCACGTGGATCTCTGCCCGTTAGGAAGAGCAGGCAAAGAGCCACAAGGGACAAGTCATGGGAAGAAACCAAAGCACTGCCCTTGAGACTTAAAAAAGGCTCAGCTGGTGTTTTTATATCTGAATTAGACTATTTCTAAATTAGAGTCTTAGCCTCTAGGGCAGGATTGCCTAGTTGTGATAGGTAAGCCAACAAGTATTCAGCAATTATACAAAATCCTGGTACCAAGAAGCTGATGCTTAGAACACAAAAGCCAGCCTAAAATCAAGGAGACTAGAAAAGGGTAAGAAGAACACACAGTGAATGAGACAGCTGAAGTGACGGGAGAGCGAGCAGAGGCGAATGGCACAGGTTTTTCAGAAGCTGAGGGAGAGAACTGCTCCCCAGTTTTGAATTCACAGCCGCCACTAGCAGGACAGGCACTGAAGAGACGGGGTGCTTGGGTGGCTCAGTTGGTTAAGTTTCTGCCTTCAGTTCAGGTCATGATCTCAGGGTTCTGAGATCAAGTCCTGCATCAGGCTCCCTGCTCGGGGGGGTGGGGGGGGAGGCTGCTTCTTGCTCTGCCTGCTGGTCCTTCTGCTTGTATGCACATGCACGTGCTCTCTCTCTCTGACAAATAAATAAAATCTTTAAAATGTTATCTTAAAAAAAAAAAAAACAAAATTGAAGAGATGCCATTATATCTGTCATCTAGAAGGTCCCTCCTGGCTAGATAAACTTCACCAGACTCGTGAGGATAGAACTCAAATCGAGCGGCATGAGAATGAGAGGGGGGATATGTAAATGTATATGATATATATGCACAATACATTAATATATATGTTATACGAATATAGTACACTTTCAAGGAGGTCAGCAGTTTTGAGAAGAACAAACGGAGGACTTGAGGTGAAAACAGGACCAAGAAACAGGACCGTTTTTACGTGGAGGACACATGAGCAATGGTCGTTGGATGGAAGAAGAGAAATTACAACATATTCAAAGGAGAGAAGGAATGACCCAGAACAAGGAGAGGACAAAGAATATATAATATATTTTCCTCTGGGATGGAGTGGATGGGGAAAGGAAGAAAATGAGAACCAGTGATAAGCTTTGGAGAGAGGAAGAAAGAGGGAGGCTGTTCCTGAGTTAGCTCTCCTCCTCTTGGGGGAGAAGACAAGGCCTCTGCTCAGTAGGAAAGAGCTGGGGCTGAGCAGGGCTCAGGTGACAGGCATCTGGAAGTTGCGTGGGAAGAAATCTGCTGTGTGCATGTGGAGGGATTGATCTGAGTCTTGTCCCCAGGGTTCGCAATGGCAACTGGTACATGACGTGATTGCCTCCAGAAGGGGCTTCCTAGGAGCAGGGAATGAGATTGGAGATGCGGTAGGCAGCAGGAAGTCACTATGGAAAGCACAGTATGATAGGGCCTTCAGGCAGGGAAGGGCTAAGAAGACGCGTAACATATTGAAGGAGTAGAGACTTTGGCAAGTCGATGGCTCGTTCCTGAATGGGAAAGACCAGAGAGTGTTGCCAAAGAGTAGGATTGTAAACTTCCAGTTCTCAGAGTTGGCTTACATCTTGGTCCAAGTAAGGTCCAGATTGCGTCTGAGGAGTTTAAGATAAAGGTCATGGCACTGGGAAAGACAACGGCTTGTGAAGCAGGATGGACCTGCTCAGGACAATGACAGGGGATAGTGCATGGGGCAAACAGAGCATGAGCCACCAGTCCTGGATGTTCATGGGGGAGGGGCTCACAGAGTAGGAGAGGAGAGTGGACCACGGGGGGAGTGAGTTCACCATGCAAGTCTCCAAATGAAGTGGTACTGAGCAGCTGCCAGAGAGAGGAGAAAATCAAGGATTATTTACTTATTGAATAATTTATTTCTAGTTTTCAACCTGCATTATCCAACTGCCTTCTGGGCATCTCCTCTGGGATATATTACTGGATTTTCTTCTCCTGAGTGAACCTATCTTCCCACCTCTCTAATTTACTCTTCTTTCTCCATTTCTTTAATTCTAGACAGTAACATCACCATTCATGTGGCCAGCGACTCTAAAAAGTAAGAAATGAAATTCACCTTCACCAGCCCTGCCTGCTCTCCACCAAGGCTGCTTTCTTCTCCCATCTGAAAGCTCTCATCCTTTTTCCAAAAAAGGACAGTAATAAATAAGAGAAACACAGAGTCCAGAGTCAGACAGACCTGGTTCGAATCCCAGATGGACCATTTCTACCTGGAATGATCTTGGACACATAAATATATTAAACCTAATTTTCTTCTTTGTAAAAGGGTTATAATACTAGTGTTAATCCCAGTATTATGAGATTTAAATGAATTAATGCATTTATAGAACTGAGCACTGAATCTGGCATCTAATCTGCCTTCTAAATTGTGAAGACCATTAATTTGGGGATTTTCTTCTTCTTTTGAAATCAAGTAATCCGCAAAGCTAAGACCATATTTCTTCTTTATTTATTGTGGATGAACTTTTTAAATCATTACAAATGCTTTATTACAAATATGCTATTAATAATCATTTCAATTTACTTAATCCAGTAATTTAAATTGTATCTGCTTTTATAAACACACCTTGAAGCAACAAACACACTTTAGACAATAAACACCTACAGATTAGCTTCCGTCATTTGTAAATTTTAATCAAGTGTTTCAATAATTAATTCTAATATGTAAATAAAATGAAGTCACTGATACATTTTTAAACACACCTTCATTAGAAAACACTAAATTCTAAACAAAACATCCTCACCAAAGGTTGCTACTAGACATTCACACTCAAACGCTTACATTTGGTTACAAAATTGGGGCGACTGGAAGCCTAGACTAGCTGAGTTTTGAGCATGGGGAAAAAGAAACTGCTCCAGTGGTTGTCAGCCCCTGGGCTCCAGTGGCCTCCCCCACCCCACCTGTCAAACCAACATTCACATTCTCTTCTTACTAATCCCTCCTTAAAGCTAAATTCAACTCCCCCTTATCCAGGGCAAAGGTTCAGAGTGAGAGGGAAAATAAGGACATGACTAACTCTGACTGGTGAATTGCAACATTATTCCACTGCCTACTACCTGCTCTGCCATCATCTTCAGCACCTCTTCCTCCTCCTCATTCTCTTTCTCAGTCTTCTCCCACCATTGCTATTGAACCTGAACACTTACATGAATGAACAGATCAGTGTGATTGGGGAAACATTCCACTGTGGTGGCAGCAGATAAATGGAAGCATGGCTTGCGTGGCTGCTTTGCCAAAAGTTCTAGAAGCTACCAAAACTCAATACTAATTTTCTTCCATGAAGAAAGCCAATGGCAGACTCAGGTTAGGATTACGATTAGTAGAAATTTTGTATTAGATGTTTGGTGTATCTAATATCTTCTTCTTTTAATGAAGGCGCCTTCCAAGGAAGATATCTACTATGGATAGCAAGAGATAGATTAAGAGATAAATGGCCCTATCTTTTTGGTTCCTCAAACCTCTACATTCTATCCAAACTCGCCCTTTGTCCACCCACCACAGATGGACTAGACATCCATCACAGAAGCCAGACACTTTCTCTGCGCTAGTTTGTTTCAGAAAATCTATCATTTGCAGTGAGAGCTCATTAACAAAAGAAAAAAAAAGTTTCCACTGTGCTTGCAAACAAAAACCTAGCCCTGAAATATTCATATATGGATCGTAACACATACAGGTGTAGATTTAAAAAAAGAAAGAAAAAAAGAAAAACGGAAAGGACAAAGGTTACTTCATGAAAAAAGCCAGCTTAGAAAGAGGAAAAACATGTTGGATTTGAGCAACCACACTGTTTTTCATACCAAATAGAACCCCCAAAATTGATGGCAATGTGTCCATCTACACTAGCTCCTGATCCTGGCGTATCCCATAGTAGAGAAATGGAATTGTGGTTCAGCAGCAAAGACCTGGGCCCTCGTTTCCCCAGTGGCCTAAATCAATCCCTAGTCCAGGACAAGATGCTGAGCAAGATGCGTAATTATTTCAGGCCACTAGGGTAAGCACTATTCCTGGCAACTCTGCAGGCAGTGCCATGGGTGAGGGTTTCTAATTCTCTTTGGTGATTTGGTTCTGTGTAAACGGAGATTTTTCTTTCAGTATTTCAGCCAGAGAAGCAGGAAGGGCCAGTTCCAGTCCTGAGATAGAGCCAATCAAGGTCAATTTCCGTTCCTTTTTCTGCATAGTTGAGTCTATTCTTTCCCTGCTCCCTATCCTGACATCAGATCATTTTTTTTCTGATTATCAAATACCTACTGAGAGAAATTTGGCAGCCTCCGGTGCTCCCCCAATATCCAAAAGCCTCTCAGCCTAAGAAATGTCATGAATAACCCACAAAACAGTGTCCTCCAGAGGCAACCTCAGACCCCGGGACTATGAACCACAGAAAGGTGTCCCCCGTAAGTATTTTGGTGGTTGAGACCAATGCGGAGTCTATATTGATTCAACTTGCCTATTACCAAATCTCTAATTCTTGGCTTTGAACAGTACCACGACATACTCAAGTTAATATCTCACATAGGAAGAGAAAAACAAATCCTGTCGTTCCCATTTGGCGCATGGTGAAATAGAGGTTTTCAAATTTAAAAGAGTTGCCTAAAGTGAATTCAACAAAACAGTGTTGTAGCTGGAAAGTAGATCAGCTGACACCTGTCCCTAGTTTTTTAGGTCACTGGCTTTTTGTAAGTTTAGAGCAGTGTTTTACTTACCATATTCCTCCTTGAGATCTTCTATTTACTTTGTTAAACTGTGGATACCCTGGGAGAGGATACCAGGTGTACATTCCAGACATTTACACAATATCCACGGACTGAGCAGTCTGCCTGTTGGGTACATAGCTCCTGGCTGAAGAATTTCTAAGTTGTCAGAAGAACAAATGAGGCATTAGGGGCTCTGATATGAAAGGAAATTGCACATACCCCTGCAAAGATAGATTAAAACCATCCTGTTCCTTATTACAAATGAAAAGCTGACCGATTTAATCTGTGCTTTTTCAAATTACATTGCTCTCCCCCTGTATCTTCATTAAATAAATGCAAACACATGTGCTTAGAAATGGGTAGGTGTAAAAGAACATTCTGCACAATTCTATCTAGGCTGCCAGAGATTTATATCACACGCACACATATATCTAGGAGATGTTAATTCATGATGACAGCTGAGCATGACAAATGCAAGAGTACACAAGTTGGAATGCCGGAAAAAAAAATGCAACTACAAACCCCATGCAGACAAACACGCATACAGGAGTTTTCCCTCAACACGCACGTGGTCGCACTTACAGGAGCTTAACCACTTTGATAAACCCCAAACACAAACACAGGAGGCTCCGCAGCCCGCGAGCTGCCCCCACACATGCAGCCGCGCCTTCGTCTACCGGCAGGGATTCGCGCGCGTCCCTGGGTACACTCGCCCTCCCACCGGCATCCCACTGCGCGAACACACGCGCGCCAACCGCTCCCCGCGCCCGCCCGCCGGGGAAGCGTTGGCTCCCGGGGCTGGGGGCAGGGCCGGGTGGGGCCGGAGCGCCGCGGGGCCGGGCCTCGGCGCCCGGGGAGGGGACGAGGGGCGGGCGCGGGGTGGCGCCCGGCTCACGTGGGCGGGCGGGAGCAGCTGAAGGTCTGTTCCGGAGCCTGGGCTGTCCTCTCGCGCGCGGCGCTGGCCCGGGCGGCGGCGGGGAAGGAGGCGGAGGAGGAGGAGGAGGAGGAAGGCGGCGGTGGCGGCGGCGAAAGAAGAGGGGAGGACGGGGGCGGCGTCGGACTGGAGCCGAGCGGCGGCGCGAGCTGCCCGGGGCGCTGTAGTGAGCTCGCCCGCCGGGCCCCCATCCCCGAGCTACACCCTGCCGTGCCCAGCTCTGCCCGCGTCCGTGCCCCCGCGGGGAGCGCGCCGGGGCTGCCCCCCGAATGACGGGCGGAAGGTTCGACTTCGACGATGGCGGCACCTACTGCGGCGGCTGGGAGGAGGGCAAGGCGCACGGGCATGGCATCTGCACGGGGCCCAAGGGCCAGGGCGAGTACTCGGGCTCCTGGTCGCACGGCTTCGAGGTGGCTGGAGGCTACACCTGGCCCAGCGGCAACACCTACCAGGGCTACTGGGCGCAGGGCAAGCGGCACGGGCTGGGGGTGGAGACGAAGGGCAAGTGGATGTACCGGGGGGAGTGGTCACATGGTTTCAAGGGGCGCTACGGGGTCCGGCAGAGCCTGTGCACCCCCGCTCGCTACGAGGGTACCTGGAGTAACGGGCTGCAGGACGGGTACGGCGTGGAGACCTACGGGGACGGAGGTGAGCAGCGTCGCAGGCGGCTCGGCTGCTCCGTGAGCTGGTGCGGTGGGCTTTGCCCAGGCTGCGGGGAAGCGGGGAGGACGAGAGGCGCACGTGTCCGGAAACCCGCCAAAACACCTGGGGAAGCCTCCCACCCATCTCCCGCGCCAGCGTGGAGACGCGACTAGTGCGCGGGGGGGCTGGTTCTGACCCGGTTCCTGGAACGGGCAGTGTGTCCACACCCGGGGGAGCAAGGCGTGAATATACCTGGCCGGCGCCAGGACTGCACTGCCACCAGGAGGGAGCGCCGCCCGGGTGGGTTGGGCAGGGGAGAGGACGCTGTCACTTGAGCCCGTCACATTACGTTCCTGATCCCTCCCTCTCCCGGTCGGGTTTGAAAACGCCACTCGGGTGGAGTTAGAGCGAACGCCCTGGGCTTGTGAGGCTGGCGGTCGGTGCTGACCGCTCCCCGGATTGGTTTCACGTGGAGTCGTATTTCGCTTCTGGTCCTCTAGTAGCCTAAAGATAGAAGCCAGAACCCCATAACTGGGATGCAGGGGAATTGTACCTTACTTTGAGTGCATTTGGAAACATCCTAGCTATGGAGGTGGAGAGGCCACCTGATGCAGGTGCGGCCTCAGAGGGTGTGAGTTTCCCTTCCCGGTTTTCATTCGGTTCCCAAAAGTAATAGTTTTCCATCAGAAGAATGGTCGTCATTGCTGACCTGGAGATCTTTGGGCAAGTTACTAGGAAAATGTCTTCGAAATGAACAATGAAGGCCACGTTTTAAGAAATATATTCAAAAGATACATTCCTACAGTTGCTAAGTTAGCAGCCACTTTACTCCAGGGAATGGCAGTATGGAATCACCAAATTGCGCTGAGGTTGTATGACCTTAGCACTCAATGAACAAAACTGTTATATGAACAAATATGAACAAAATTCACCTGATTTTACTATTTAACAACTTTGTGAAATAAATTGTGTATATAATAGGGCAGAGTTCCTTTTTTTTTTTTTTAATTAGGAAAAGTATCCATTACTGAAACAGGTGTCAAAACCTGATGAATTTTCTTGTGTAATAAGCTGAGAAGGATGAATAGCTTATGCTTTGGCAAAATACATTTTCTGATGATAAACATAATCATAGTTAATTGAAAAAGGTTAGGGGAGGCAATGTCAACTTTTGTCGTCACACAGCTCAGAGTTGAAGGGAATTAAAAGGATCCAATTAAAAGTTTCTCCAGCCCACGGCATAAAAGCTTATACAATTTGTACACTTCACTTACTCAGCACACTTGGGCTGTATTTCAAATGCAAAATAGTAGGATTCAATGGTAGAATTTGATAAAAAGACCTCTCTTGGACCTACAGTAAAAATAAAGGATATGGTTCTCATGGATTAAAAGGAGGGGGGGAGCTTTCTCTAATACTTTTATATGGGCTCCAGTCTTGAGTTTCACAGTAGTTAATTAGGGTCCTTAAATATTCTGAATGGGCATATAGTGCCTTGGTTGCCAGCCCTATAAATCTGTTAGCTTGTGATTGGATTTTATTGGAGACTCTAGGTCTGTAATGTAACTAAATTCCATGCCCAAAAGTAGAATGCAAAATTTATTTCTTAAATTTGCATGTTATTTTATAACCTGTTAAGAAGACCAAGGATAATTCTCTTCAGTTTGGGAAGGTTAAAAATAAATTAGTCTTAAATAAAAAAAATAAATCATCTTTTAAAGTTACTACTCATTAAACAAAATCTCTTGGTTTAGAGGATTCATTACACTTAGCAAATACATAGATATAGATATATCTTACCAGTGAAGGTCCTCTATGTATGTGTTGTAGAAGCTCAAATAAGTGACCAGGATGACATTATGGGTAATCTGCCTTCTGATTTAAAACTATTTTATTTATTTGACACACTGAGATCACAAGTAGGCAAAGAGGCAGGCCGGGGCGGGGTGGGGAGGTGGGGTAGCAGGCTCCCTGCAGAGCAGAGAACCTGATGTGGGGCTCGATCACAGGACCCCGGGATCATGACCTAAGCTAAAGGCAGAGGCTTAACCCACTGAGCCACCCAGGCGCCCCTGATTTAAAACTAACTTGAAAAATTTTTTTAAACCCGTAAAATTTGGCATCGTAGTTTTCCTCTTCTACGAAAAGAAAAAAAAAAATTCAAATATGCTCCCAGTTAGGAGAGGGAAAAAAAAAAAAAAAACTAAAAATCTCTTCGAATGTCTGCTCTATGCTAGTTGATTTTCCTGCTTTCTTTCATATGTCACTTCTTTAGAAAGTCCCTAATCATAAAGTGGGGGTCTAAGTAGAAGTGTATTGCTGTAACTTATTTTATGCAAAAGTTTTGGTCAAAATAGGAAATACCACCTTCCTTATTTTTAAGAATGAGTTTATTTTTGTCTCTGCACTACCACCTGTCCATCCCGGTGCACCCTTTGTCAAACTTAGGGAAAATCTGATTCCATGTATTTTGTGACATTTAACTAGAAGATGGAGTATTAATTCCATAAGGAATGTATCACCTGATTATTTTATTAGTGATTTGTGTGTAAAGTGTTGCCAAAACTGCCTGAATATTAATTAAGAATAAAATAGTACGGTACTAATGAAATCCAAAATCTAGATGCCCAGAATTTTTTGCATAAATTCTGATCCGCTGCACCTCATTTTTTTCACCAGTCATAAACTATTGAAAATATCTAGGAAGGCACATTGCTTTATTAATTATGTGCATAGTCACATATACCCATTCATAGCACATGAATATAAATTTGGCATAGTACAATCTACATTTGACTGGGACTCCTTCTGAACTGAGTGACTTATGCTCTAAGATTATATAGTTAAAATGGCTATATCTAGAAAACCAACGCCCAGATGAAAAAGTCATAGAACATAATTTAAAACCTGTAAAAATAATGTTTACACTTGTGAAATATGCATCTTTATTTGAGGGATGGAGACGAACTAATTAGAACTTTATTTGGACAGCAGGGAAAAGTTGGAACCCACCTGCTTCATTAAAAAAAAAAAAAAAAAAAAAAAGAAGCCCTTTTTTTCCCCAAAGTTCATTGACTAAACCCATTTTAAATTTCAGATGAACTACTTACAGTTTGACTATAAATTGGTGTTTAGCAATTCCATGGAAGAAGTCTTCCATATACTGTGATTTAACAAAATAAGATGGGAACATTTCCAATGCAGTTGCCCCCCACCCCGCACCCCTCCCTGTTTGACAGTTAAGCAGAGACCTAAACTTTCTAATTACTGCTGTTGCCTTAAACTGCTTGGATTTTCAAGCAATACTTATTTGGAAATTCTAGTATATGTGCTGCCGAAGCGAGCACCTTATTTGGAAATTCTAAATACTCCTCTTACTTTTGGAGATCCCAGTTTCAGAAACTACTTATTAATTTTCTCTCAGTGTTAAACATTTGCTAAGATGGTATGGTTGTATTTACAAAATATAAAACATATCAAATAGCACCTTTGGAAACTGTTCTTGCAAAATTAACTTGTCATTGTGTAGAAAGGTAGAGATGATTATAGCATTACTTGTTTATTTAAACAAAATATTTTAAAAACAAGGTTGTTTTGGTATGTATAAGTCAGTTTGTAGAACTTTTATCCTAGAACTTGTATTTTACCCATATAGGCAGAGGGAAAGTCAAAGTTGAAATCTCCTAATTTCATTCCCTTCCCTGTTAAGGCGGTGATATTTGGAAATGGCTAATATTCAGTAGGAACCTTTTTAACCTGGAATGTTCTATGTGACTATCTTATCCTTTGGGGTTTAATCCTTTTGAGAAAACTGTGGCCCACCTACCTCCTCAGAAGTTCATAAATGTCAGGTTAAGATACATATTTACTCAAAATAGGACATTCATAGTACCAGACCTACTTAGAATTTCATTGTTGTCCCACTGTTGTCCATTTATACGACATAAGTATATCAAACTAAACAGAAAGAGAAGGTAGTCATGAAATTTGTCAAAACTTTTGACTTTGGAACCATTACAGTTTTAAATGTATTGAAATAATCAGCCCATATTAATACAATGATATAAAACCACTAGCATATATAGCTCAAGTATTTAAAAAGTAAATGGAGGGGCACCTGAAGCCTCTGTCTTCAGCTCAGGTCATGATCTCAGGGTATTGGGATCAAGCCCCACATTGGGCTCTCCACTCAGTGGAAGCCTGCTTCCCCCTTTCTCTCTGCCTGCCTCTCTGCCTACTTCTGATTTCTCTCTGTCAAATAAATAAAGTCTTTAAAAATACTTTAAAAAAAAAAGTAAATGGAAATCTAAAATGAAAAGTGACTGCAAGTTAGATCTATATAATCAGAAACTGCAAGAAGTCAAAAAAGACTAATCATGATTTATTTTCTATTATATTGTGAGTTACTATGATAATACAGAAGTAATTACATCTTAAAATTTCCACATAGCTCCTTTTGGGGGGATACTATAATTTAAAATGTACCTTTAATTAAAGGAAATCTCCCTGATTTTGAAAAGTCTAAGTTCTCTAATTTTAATATTCAGTGTTTCGTGTGATTTAAAAAGTAGTATATTCTTTTGAGCCACCATAGCTATTTACTATAAAGTCATCAAACACCTACAGGTCACAGGGCACATAAGTTATAAGACTCGAAATTTTGTGTTTGCTTTGGAGGTAATTCCTGCCCTCAGAGTGCTTCTAGTCCACATGTTTCATTCTGCTGTGTCAGAGACTAGGGAAATTAATGAAGAGAATGGCAAGGAGAAAGCAGAACTTTGGCAAGTAGTACAGGACAAATCTTGACCGGTTCACCTGGAAGTACAAAATCTTGTAATAAATTGCCCATTTTTTAGTAATGGTTCGCTATGTTCAGAATACATATAGTATTTGTCAAATCAACCTTAGCACCAAAAATTTCTTCCAAATCTAAATAATAAGCCTAAATATTACACACTTCTCCCTACTTTAAAAAAATTAACATGAAAGAAAAAAATGTAAAATAATTTGATGGCCCATGTCCTGAGTACTCAGATCACTAATAATTTTAAGTCTTTGAGCCTGTTGGAATGTTATAGTGACAGACCTAGAGTTTTTAAAGGTTTTCAGCTAAATGAGTAAAATTAGAATAAAATTCACAAATAGAACTCATTTCATCTTCTGTGACACTGCCTTCCTTCCTCTGGGGGATTTTGATGTGTTAATTTCAGGGGAGAAAAGTTGTTTTCTAATGATCACTCTTTTTGTATTAGAAAGTAGTGGTTTCATGTGAAACACTCGGATAAATTTTTTAATGAAAAGCAAAGTTACCAGACTATTGGAAAATGCTATGCAATTACATTAAAACCATAGACACAAAATTACAGGGCAGGAATTCGCAAATGGATGAAAAGTAGCGCTTAGAGTTGACTTGGAAACGTGTGGGATTTGACCAAGGGCCTGCCTGCTCTATGCGCCAGGCTCTTCCGGAGCGCACCCAGGCGCTCCGGGTGCTTGCAGCCCAGACGGTATCCCCATGCCCCCCCCCCGACTCAAGCTGTGCTTTCTCACGGTCTCTCGAAGGTACCTACCAGGGCCAGTGGGCCGGCGGCATGCGGCATGGCTACGGCGTGCGTCAGAGCGTGCCCTACGGCATGGCCACCGTGATCCGCTCGCCGCTGCGCACCTCCATGGCCTCGCTGCGCAGCGAGCAGAGCAATGGCAGCGTGCTCCACGACGCCGCGGCCGCTGCTGACAGCCCCGCCGGCACCCGCGGCGGCTTCGTGCTCAACTTCCATGCCGACGCGGAGCTCACGGGCAAGAAGAAGGGCGGCCTCTTCCGAAGGGGCTCCCTTCTCGGAAGCATGAAACTTCGCAAGTCCGAATCCAAGTCTTCCATCTCCAGTAAGCGCAGCTCGGTCCGCAGCGACGCGGCCATGAGCCGCATCAGTTCCAGCGATGCCAACTCCACGATCAGCTTCGGCGACGTGGATTGTGATTTTTGCCCCGTGGAAGACCACGTCGACGCCACCACCACGGAAACCTACATGGGCGAGTGGAAGAACGACAAGCGCAATGGTTTCGGCATCAGCGAGCGCTCCAACGGCATGAAGTATGAAGGCGAGTGGGCAAATAACAAGAGGCACGGGTATGGCTGCACCGTGTTTCCTGACGGCTCCAAAGAAGAGGGAAAATACAAAAATAATATTCTGGTCCGTGGAATAAGGAAGCAGCTTATACCAATAAGAAATACAAAAACTAGAGAGAAGGTGGACAGAGCCATTGAAGGCGCACAAAGGGCAGCGGCCATGGCGAGAACCAAGGTGGAAATAGCAAATTCAAGGTATGTAAATGCAGGGTGGGTGGTTGTGCCTGGTCCTTCAAAACAGGGGGATATCAAATATTATGTTTGTCATTCTGCTGGTAACGTCACCAAAGAGCTGCCAGAACCAAAGTTAGAGAATGATGGAAGTGCAGGGGAGCGGGTCAGAAAGGTACCTGCCCTGTTCTGAAACGTCATCATCACAAAATGTTGAAGGCACATTGAGATCCCCGTCTTGATGCAGATTACTTCCCTAATACTTAATGGCTGGTCACTGAGACCCTGTGCCCATTTTCAGGAATTCAGAAAGTTACTTCCAGGGGTGGTTTTTTGTTTGTTTTGTTTTATTGAGAAGGCCTCAAAATCTAAATACAGCAGAAATGGAAAATTACAAGACCAAATCTTGCATGGTTCTTTAAGACAAAGCTCCCGTCCAAGTTAAGGAGGGCACTTGTGGTGAGTCCTGGGTGTTGTATGTTAGTGATGAATCACTGAATTCTACTCCAGAAACCAATATTGCACTGTATGTTAACTGCCTAAAATTTTAAAAGTAATAATAATTAATAAGTAAAATATCACTGCAAAAAAAAAATGAAAAAACCAAAAACCTCATCTCTGTGGGAGTGGCAGAGGGATTAAGGCTCATACAAAGCACTGCGTTCTATGCAGGAATGACTAGATCAGTGGCGTATTATAAGGAAAGGGGTGGGGAGGAACCCGACATGGACAGATGGGACTGTCAGTGTGCCAGAGTTGGAAGAAAGTAGAGCAGTAGAGAAGGGATAGAGTGAGTAGGAGAAAGCAGTGAATTATAGATTGAGAAGTGGGGTGGATGTGGGCACAGAAGGACTATGTGTCTGAAGTTTTACCATTAATAGCTGGGTTCAGGGATCCAGCAAGAGGGTTGGAGAAATCTATTGGGAATAGAATTGTCTTCTTGTAGACAAAAGAGATGGTTAGAAATGGGAAATATTATTTTGGAGCTTATTTACTGGCCACCGACTGGCCACAGTTTTGTGTGACTTGAGGCATATGTCTTTTCCTGCTTCAGTCGTATTTTCTCGTAGAAGTAAGCCTTCTTTCAAATCCACAAAATATTAGCATGTCTTCCGTTTTTATTCTTAGGGTTGAATAAATGGACTCTCCTTTGCTTTGGCTGAACCATATGAAATTATTGATAATTGGACCTTTTGATTTTTAAAAAATGGCAATTTCATATGGTTCAACTGAATACTTTCAGACTTCGGAAGTGTCTATTAAAAAAAAAACTCTTATGGCTGCTGTTTACTTCTTAGTATCTGAAGTACCACTTGGTCTTTTTTTTTTTTTTTAATTGAGGTATGTATTAAAAGCCTTCAGGATTTCCATCTTTATCCCAAACTCATCCTGCTTTAAAGTTAATATTGTTTGCTGATCAGCACAGACTTTCAGGAAGGGTCTCACCTCTCTTCTCTGTGGGGCATCCTTTATTTTAGATCACAGTTTTTCCAGATCACCAAGCATTGTATTACTTGCTTTTCAGTTTGCTTGTAGATGGGATTCTTGGCACATCTAATCTTACTGGCCTCTCGGGCTCTCAGCTAAATTTTAGAGCTAGTGGTATACCTTTGGTTATGTCCTGACCTCTCATTTCAAATGTACTTCTGGATTCTTCCATTTGTTTTCCTCTTAGAGCCTGGTGACCTAGTAGAGGCAGTTCGATCTTGGCAGATGGAAAGTGCACCTGCACAGAACACTAGCAAATGACTTTCTTAGACTTGCTTTAATTATTGACTTTTATGGTTTAAATTGGAAGAATCTAAATAATGAAAGTGAAATGCTTGTAATGCAAGGATCTGTGATTATACTAGTATCATAAAACTCTTAACCCAAGTCCTAGCCACATCCCCTCTGTTGAAAGTCTTTCGGGGATAGTAATGTAGTTTGAGAGTACTGTATTGCATGGTTGATAATCAACAAATGCACTTTTAGCCAGTTAACTGCCTCATTAATATTTCACTTCGCTATTTTGCAAACGCTCAATACCTTACACAAAGTGAAATAAACCAGTCACAGGACAAATATTGCATGATTCCACTTAAATGAGGTCTCTAAAATGGTCAGACTCCTAGAAACAGAGTAAAATGGTGGTTGCCAGAGGCTGGAGGGAGGGGAAATGTGGAGCTGCTGTTCAATAGCTCTAAAGTTTCAGTTAAGCAAGGTGATTGTGCCTGTAGCTAATAATACTGTATCGTGTACATAAAAATTCGTTAAGAGGGTAGATCTCATGTGAAGTGTTTTAACCACAGTAAAAAATTTATACTATTTGGATGATGCAATAGACAAAATACTCAATAGACTTTTATGTCTGTCTTTCACTCTGTTACTCCTCTTTCCAGATTCCTTGCTTTAATAAATACTTCAGATACAGAGTTTTGCTACTTCTTTTTGTAGAAAGTAACTGAAGGACCCACCGTCCCCTTTGGTAGCTCTGAGCTTAAAGTTCTGCATTCTCTTAAAAGCTTTTTTGGGTCACCTGGGTGGCTCAGTTGGTGACTCTCGATTTTGGCTCAGGTCATGATCTTGGGGTGGTGAGATTAAGCCTCCCCCACCCCACCCCTCAGCAGGGAGTCAGCTTGAGATTTTCTCTCCCGCACTCTCCCTTCCCCCAACCCTGATCTCATAAATAAATCTTTTAAAAAGTAATAAATTATTAAAACTTTTTTTTTTTTTTAAAGAGAGAAAATCTTCCGTTAAGGTTTTGGAGATTGCTGGCTGGCTGGGGAATGGACTTCTTGCTATATTATCATAAACCGTGACTCTTGATAATACCTGAGGATCTGCTTAGTCCTTCCTGGACCCTCCAGTAGTTACTATTATCATAAACTGTGACTCTTGATAATACCTGAGGATCTGCTTAGTCCTTCCTGGACCCTCCAGTAGTTACCATTAATGTTTTGTTTCTAAAAAATAGCAAAAGTTTAAGAATGTAGGTGACACGCTCCTCTTGGTCCTGCCCCAGTAATGGCAGAATAACAACTATAAAGTCAGGCTCCTGGCGGCTGCAGCTCTCAAAATCACGCATTCACCACTAGCAACAGAGGGAGATGGTAATAGTCACTGACCAGCTCAGTTTGCCACCCAGATAGTTCTAATTATTGTTCTGTTGCTGTTTTTTCTTAGTTTGTGGAGAGTTTTTGTTGCTTAAGTCTCAGGAAAATGGATCCATTTTTGTGCCATAACCCTGTGTTATCTTGAAGCCAAGCTTCAAGTTAGCCCTGAGAGAAAACAATGGTATCCTCCTCAGGGAAATCAAGAGACATGGAAACAACCGCCTTTGGCCCAGAGATTCAAGAAGGTCTGTGGACCTTTCCTTTGCTTTTTGAAGAGAAAGTGGTGTATCTCAGCAGGAAACACACAAGAGGCTTATTTCAGAAGGTGTATTATGGGCCCCGGTTTAATTCTTACCAATAAGGGAATGTGAGGATCGCATAACAGTTAGTAGATAATAGAAATAATGCAGCAGGTAGAGAATTAGTAGATACAGATCATTTACTAGCAGGTTAGCACTTAAAGAGTGAAAACTCTAAGGGAGACTAATAATTTGCTGACTTTTGTAAGTTGTCTTCAGGTTTCTGTTCTAATCAAGTATTATGTCTATTAGATGTAACAAAATGTTTTCTTCCCTTCTTGTCTTGGGCCTGTGGGTAAAAATCATCCCCTGGAATTGCGAAAATGTATCAATCTTGTTTTTAAAAGAAATGTTCAAGAGGTAAGGGAGCAACTCTATTTCAGGCCCCTCACATTCAGAGGCAAAAACCACAGCTCTGCCCGAGACGACCCTACTTTGCCTGTTCCGAGTACATTTCTCGTTTGGTCATTCTTGCTCCATGAACTCATCTCCAGTCATCGCCTAAGAGATGTTCAAAATACTGGTCCTTGAGAAACCTATTTTAAGGAGGAATTTTAAGGTGAGGCATTTGGTTGAGGTGGCCAGTAAGTTGCCCTTAGAGAAGCATACTTTGGTGGAAAAGAATAGATAATTTAGAAAAGGATGTAGACGAAAGAAGAGCTTTGTAGACTCTGAGCCCCAGAGGACATGATTATTGTGCTAAAGGATGGAAGAAGGCTGGTGACAGGGATGGGAGAGAGCTGGCCTCAAGCAGGGCCGGCTTCACTGTATCGCATAGATGAGAAGGAAGAAAGGAAACTGAGAGCGTAGAGTGGACCACCACCACCGTTCTGGCTCTGTGGAGGCCTCACTGAAGCTGGGAGGGTGTATGGCTGGACTGGCTTCAAGACTACTGTGAAGCATCAGTGACTGCTTCTCCCAGTCTTCCCCAGACTTCCGGCTCTGACAGCAGCACTGAGACAGGTAATGTTGAGAGGGAGCCCGGTAGTGTATCCAGCCCAGCCCCCACCCCGCTGGGCCCAGTACAGATGTAGTTGTGCAGGGGGATGGAAACACCAGATCGAATATGGAGGCCTGAAGCTCAAGGGATCTGGGGCACAGGTGAGCTTGCTGCACCTATTTTCAGAACTAGGGATTGGATTCCATGTTGCCAATTTTGGAGTTTAATATTTTAAAAAAAAAAAAAAAGACACTTTTTTCCAAAAACCCCACATATGTACCATAGTTTTCTTCTAAAAAGATAGAATTCCTGGGGTGCCTGGGTGACTCGGTGGGTTAAAGCCTCTGCCTTCAGCTCAGGTCATGATCCCAGGGTCCTGGGATCGAGGCCCGTATCAGGCTCTCTGCTCAGCCCGGAACCTGCTTCCTCCTCTCTCTCTGCCTGCCTGTCTGCCTACTTGTGATTTCTGTCTGTCAAATGAATAAATAAAAAATAAAAAATCTTAAAAAAAAAAAATAGACTTCCTTACCACTCAACCTCTTTCCTCCTGAATGATTCAGCCACAATGGCTTTCCTTCAGTTCTAAGGGAAGTCTTTGCTTGTTCCCTCCCTCTGCCTGGCGCCCTTGCCCCAGCTAGCCCCTCCAGCTAGCTCCATCTTAAGGTTTAGGCATCAAGTCTCTTCAAGGAAGGTTTCCCTAAGCCCACACCCTACCACACCCCACTGGCACCCCCTTCCACCTAAGTGCCCATTTGTCTAAGTTGTCATTGTATTTCAGTATATTTTTTGTTATCTCCAAGTAGATCAGAAAGCTAGACCCTGAAGGCAGCTTTACTCGCTTTTATGCACCCAGCAGCTAGTTTAGATCACGGCGCTTTCGTGAGGGCTCTAGTAAATATTTGATGAATGAGTGAATTAAATTCTTACTACTTAGGCTGTAAACATTCCCAGGGCTTCTAATTCTGTTTTCTTGGACTTTTATAAACCCAGCTTTAAAGGAAGGAAACAGCTCTTGTAAATCATCATGTTATAATCTGGTAATAATCAAGGAAGTAGAGAAAATGCAGAAGTATGTGTTACAGGTATGCTTTTCCTTAGCTACATCAACATCAGTGAAGAGTCATTACCAAGGCATGGCTGGGGAATAAGAACTTGAGGTTAAGCCGAACTCTAATCTCCATTCTTCGTAGGGATGAGCTGGTCAAGTGACACCTGTGAATCCTTCCCTTAAACAGATACAGAAACTCCAGGAAGCCAACTTATACTCACTATAAAAATATTAGCTCGGGGCACCTGAGTGACTCAGTGGGTTAAAGCCTCTGCCTTCAGCTCAGGTCATGATCTCAGGGTCCTGGGATCGAGCCCCACATCAGGCTCTCTGCTCAGCACGGAGCCTGCTTCCCCTTCTCTCTCTCTCTGCCTGCCTCTCTGCCTACTTATGATCTCTCTCAAATAAATAAATAAAATCTTTAAAAAAAATAGCTCATCCTACCTTTTTGACATCACTAAAATATGTGATCAGTCAGAACCTAAGAGCTTGCTGTTTTTTTAAGAATCTGTTTTTTAAGTCTTTAGCTATCTTTATTCCCTTTTGAAGGTTTTTTTTTGCCTTACCCCCGCCCTTTTTTTGGTCATTTTTCTTGAGCTCAAATAACAGTGTTCAATAGAAAGGTTCCTTACAAGATTACTTGACTTGATTCACACTTCACTTATTAGTAATTAAAACCCAGAGTCAACCATGAGTCAGTGCACATTACAGATCCAAATTAAACTTCTACCAATTTTAGGGAAAAATCTCAGTCTCTGCCAAGTTATTGTGAAGGGCCAGAAATTTGAAATTCTTAAATTCATTTGGACAAATGGGTTCTAGTTCTCTTTTGCAAATCAAAATTCTGGTTTATCCTGTTTCTTTAATGTTAGTGTCCTGTCCTCTCTTTAAAAACAATTGTAGATTGTCTTTTCCATTAATTCTTTATTTCTTCTACTGGGGCTCTGGTGAATGTTCAGTTTTTAGCGTAAGTGATTTTTGCAGGGAAGTTGAATTTTTATGTAATATCCTTTAAGCCATTTTAATGAAGAAGCTGTTAAATAGGTAAAGAACTCTGGAGGAAAATCACCTAAAATGCGGGAATTCAGTGTTGAGGAGAGCATTAACGATTTTCTTTAGTTATGCCTCCTGTGCTCTTCCAATATGGGCCTTTGCTGCCTGTCGCACTCTCCCACCCGCCATTGCCAGCCCTTCTGTGAAAGGCTTCCAGGGTTCCGGTTAATAAAGCTCAGGCTGAGGTGCAGAGAAGTTACTGTGAGTGGGGATTGAGAGTTGCCCCTTTCCTCACAGGAGGGTTATCCTAAGGGTTGAATGAAAAAGTGGGTATCCCAGGGTTTTGTGTGTGAACTGTGAATCACCATATCTAGTTCATGTTTTGGAAAATGTGTCCTTCATAGAAGTATCATTCCCAAGACTGACCGTTGATAGATGACCAAGAAGCCAGACTGCGATAGAGGTAAAGATGGAGGGAGGAAGGAAAAAGAAAGGGAAGGAGGCTTGGGAAGTAGAAAGAAGAATAAGCAAAAGGAAGGGAATTAAATCCATCACGTGTGACCACCTGTGTTGAGATGTGAATGTATATCAAGATTCATCCCATTTCCAACCTCAGATCTGTGTGAAGTCGATAGGCTATCAACGGGCAATTATATTTTTTAAGGCTGGAAAGGAACTGAGCAAAGAAATGGCCTATGTGTTTGTATCAAGCTATGCTGGGGTAATGTTCTGAAGACAATGTAGGATAATAATAAAGATTCTTATCTTCCTATTGTGTAGGTACACTAGCATAGGTCACTGTTGTCTTTTTTATATTACAGTTTTTGTATTGCACATAAAAATTTTGAACACGTGTTTCTCCTTTTTACCAAAGAATGCCCATTTCCCACAGGCGAGAGTGAAGCGTCTGCTCTAATTGCCTTGCATTCTTGTCCAGCTGTTTAAGAAGAGCTGTACTTCTCTGTGTTAAGGGCCCAGGATTTCGTGGGCCAAGCAATCACTGAGGCTTTTCTGTGTGGGTGTGCAGAGGGAACAGCTGAAACCAGAAAGATACTGAGGCATCTGCTCTGTCCTGCCCCCAAAGAAGGGGTAAAGCTTGGATGGGTTGGTACTCCAGAGGCATGATGGGAACATGCCCTGCTTCTGTCCTTCAGCTCTGAGGTCACGGCACCTCATGCTTAGCAGGTCATTACACATAACATGGGAACATACTGTGTTATGGAAGCCTTGTAAAATTTTTTTTAGGGTATCTTGTTTCTGAAGACCTTTCTTTAAAAACCCTTCATCCAACCCTCCCAAGTCCAAACCCATTCAGAAACTGAGGCCTTTTGGGCTGAGGGGGTTGTGTTTTAATGATGAACAAGTAGGTTCAAGCAGTACAAATTCAATGAAAATGGGTCTTATGCCATAATAGTGGGAGAGTCACAGTTATCCAGACTTCTGGGCCATTAAAAACATACTTTTTTAAGCCCTCGTTCATGTAGGCATGTCTCTCCACTTTGATTAAGCGGAGAGCATAAGGAGAAGATGCCGTCTGTATATGGTGTGAATGGGATGTGAGGTAATGTTGAATTCTGCAGAAAGCTACTTGGCGAAAACTGGCTGCAAAGACTGGAGGGAAAAAGCAATGTTCCAGGGAGATAATAAGCTAGGTTTTTGGGACACATGTTGGCCTTGTTTTAACTATAGAAATCTGAGTTTGCTTAGGCAGTACAAAGTGCGGCAGGTTCGATCTCATTTATCTCTGAAGCATGACATGTTTCCAGATTCTGTAAATCTGAAGAATTAAAGCAGCAGTTACTTTCCAGTATAACTTCCTTGGTAATGAAAGCCCCCCTACTGTGTTGCCCTGAAAGCTAAAGGTGTGAGATGGCGTTCATGTTCCATCCCGTGTACCCCATACAACTTCTCGCCTTGACCTGGAGATACTCTGTTTTCGGGCAAGTGGCAGAGTTCTGTGGCCTGCTAACATAGCTGGGGGACTTCTCCGAGCCACAGCTGCCAGGCAGCCAAAGCACCCCGCTCACAACTTTCCATTATGGATTAAGCTGACTCTGCCAATCTCACTTTACTCAAGACACCAAACTGGACGCTTGCAAGACTAGTGCCTTGCAAATCTTTGAGATGCTTTTCTTATTATAGATGAAATATGAACATTGTGTTTGGGAACAGGATCCAACAAATGCCAAAGGTATTTATGTAAGTCATTCAGCTTTAGTACAACAGCCTCTTGAGAATAAAACCAAATAAGCTTTTAATAATTTTGCCCCTTCCATTTCAGGTGGTGTTTCACATTTATTTGTATAATATGCTCAATTCAAAATAAGCTTCTTTATCAGGAATTTAATTAATATGTAAGGACTCAAGATCACCTCCATAAGAGTGCAACTCTTTGAAGTCAAATCTTCTTAGGATTTCCCTGTGTGCCAAAAGAAACTTATTCAAGCCAAGTAAAATACATTAATTCACTTTCTAGCATTTTTAAAATAGTTGATTGTGCCAGAGATTAACAGATAACTTCTCTATATTTTTGTTAGTTTTTAAAAACTTCTGAATAAGGTTAAAATTTTGCTGAGTTTTGCTGTCTCGGGTCCATCAAGCTTTGATCTCAACTGGCTTAGTCCGGAGATCCCTCTCTGTTTAATTTTTTACATTGGTGTTGGAACTTTTGGAATTAGTATTTCAGGATTTCCTACATTCACTTCCACCCATTAGGGGAAAGGTTTAATATTCATATGGGGATCCTACTAGTCAAAACGTGTTGAGGAGAAATCCCACAGAAGCTGCAGTTCCAGGTTCAGGAGTAGGATTGGAGGAGCCATGCCTGCTCTCCACCGGCCCTTATTACTCCTTCCCACCTCTCCTGCTCATCCCAGTGATTTGACAAGTGGTTGAGCTTTGACTGATAGATTACCTTACAAAGATGCAAATGCTGTGGAAGGGTCGTTAATTAATACATTGATTAACACCCTGGTCTGGACTTGCAGAAAAGACGCTAGGTTACCAGCCCAATTTATAAGCCCGTGTACTGATGACATACTATGTAAATGTAAAATAATGATCAAGATCCAGTCCTTTCTGTCACATGTTAGGAGAGAGAAGAATGCAGTTACCACTCCCAGCGATTGGCCCCTTTTTCTGAGCGTAGGTAGCACATAGGAGAAGCTTTATCACAGCCTGGGGCTGGAGGCATGATTGTACAGGTGGTATCTAGCTTCAAAACCAGGGACTCCTGGGTGGCTCAGTTGGTTAAGCAGCTGCCTTCAGCTCAGGTCATGATCCCGGCATCCTGGGATCGAGTCCCACATTGGGCTTCTTGCTCGGCAGGGACCTGCTTCTCCCTCTGCCTCTGTCTGCCATTCTGTCTGCCTGTGCTCGCTCTCGCCCTCTCTCTCTCTGACAAATAAATAAAATCTTTAAAAAACAAAAACAAAGGATATGTAAGTGTCTTCCAGAAAAAGAGAAGGGTGCAAAGGATAATGGTCTACTTATATTTGGGGTACTATAAAATGTTTGGTATGGCTGGAGAACATGGCTAGAAAAGACTACTAAATTGCGGGGGGGGGGGGGGGGTTGTGAGATGAGGGGGAGGAGTCCGTAGGGGCTCGCTGACCTTGAAGGGGGAGTTTGGACATTATCACAAAGATAGGGGAGAGCTACTGGTAGGTTTAGGCAGAAGAAGTACATGATCAAATTTAGAAAGCTCACTCTGGGTGCAGGTGGTGTAGGGACTGGGAAGAGTAAGGGGCAGTAAAATTGGAGACTGATTAAGGAGTACTCTGCTAACTAGTAATCTGGGTGAGAACCTATGGGCTGAGCTAAGCAGTGACCGTGGCGATGGAAAGAAGCCCACGTAGGGGTGACAGCCTCCCAAGCAGACTCAGTAGGACCTAATGGCTGGTTGGATAAATGTGGCAAACCTAGAGGAGACAGAGTGAGAGGGACCCCCACATTTCAGGCTCAGGCAACTAGAGGGATGCTAGTTCTATTTATTCAGAAAGGGACCAGAGAAGAAAGTACTGGTTTAGAGAGGAAGATGTTTCGATTTTGACTTCTTGAATTTTGAGATGCTGGCCCCAAAGACAAAAGGGAACGTGGGTCTGGAATTCAGACTTTTACCACACGTAGAACTCAGACCCAAACCCTGAGGAACAAAGACATCAATGAGGCACATGGCAGAAGAGGCATTCTACGTACGTGATGCTAGATGCAGCTCTTTTTAAGAAGTACAAATAAGACAATTCTCACATTCAGTAAGAGGAACCCATTGCTTTAGGACAAAGCAATTGTGTAGGTATCAGAAAGTCTATTCCTGAATTTGTGAAATTATGCTTTCTAAGATTTATGCTCAAAGGACCTACCCAGTGAGCAAGATCTGTTGGCCTGTTTCTTTCTTGGCAATGTACGGGAACAAAATATCACTCTCCCAAATTATTGTGCTAAAGAAACCTTATTTTGGCAAACATTTATTTAGTGCCAGCTCTGTCCAGACATGGCACTAGGCCCTAGGAATACAGTGATGAATAAGAAACAGAACTTGTCATGGAGGGCAAATACCTTGAGGGTTCACAGCACTCCTGTGCTGCTGGGGCTGGGGCTGTGAGCCAGGTGGGGCTGGGAGGTGGAGAGACCCAGCGGGAAGCACCTAAGCCACCTGGGTGAGCTTGTCATTTGCCTGTTCTCTTGCACAAGCAAGCCCTGTCTGCCCAGACCACCCTCACACACAGGCCCCTTTCCTTTGCCTAACCTCTGTTAGTCTTTTGTGACCATGCACAAAGTCTGTATGGCACTGAGTTAGGAAAACCTAACAGAATGTCTCTTCATATATGGACTTTTATCACTGACAGTAGCAATGCTATCAGCAGAATATACATAGATAAGAATTTTATAGTGCTAAGAAGAAGGTGACTGGTGCTTTCTTAAAAAAAAAAATAGTCCATTTTTTTCAACAGCTAAATAAGTTTAATTTAAATCACATTTTAACTTAAAACTATCTCTGCTTAGAGTCTTTGTGATCTGATTTTCGACGGTAGCAAACTCAGCATCATTTGGATACAGAAACATCAAAGTTAGCTATCCTGCTGTAAGTTGATTTTCTGGCCACGTTTCCAAATAGGGAAGCAGCGTAGACAGTGCTGCACATTTCCGCCATGTATGTGACACACTAGTGCAACCTCCCTTCCCGTTTGGGTCTGAGGATAGCAATTCGGGTGATGCCTTTGGGCCATGTACAAACGGAGCTGACATGGTTCAGTGGTTACCTGGTGCCTGAACCCATGCCATGAACTTGGCAACTGTCACCTCACCTAATCCCCATAGCCACCCCATTAGTAGAAACCGAGACATGGAAAGGTCAGAAAACAAGCAGATGACCTATGTAGGGCAGACTCCAGGCAGCATAGCATCAGAGCCCAAACCTTTAATATCCACTAGGTTTTGAGAATTGGGGTAGGGTTTTTTTTCCTTTTACCCAGGCACTTGCCTTAGGCTCATAAAGGAACCTCTCTCTGGGAGCGGTATTATTTCGTCATATGTTTCATTTTGCCATTTCATTTAACCAGTGTTATTCATTCAATAGCCACAAGTCTTGTGGCTGACACAAACATGAACAGATAATATCAGTTTAGCACGGTGAATGCTAAGAAAAACTGAAAATGCAAAGGAAGAAAGAACACTAAACACACGTGGGGCTGAAGGGCTGAGCCTGTCCTCTGGAGAGTGAATCGAGACTTAGTGGAGAGCAAATGGTGGCCAGGGTGGTCCAGACAGAAGGACTCTCCTGAGGAAGGCGAGTGGGATAAAAGTGCATAGGCTGAGTTCCTGGCAGCCGCTGGCTAGAGGGGCTTCCCCATCCATACCCCCTGCAGCAGATCACAAGGGGCACTTGAAATTTCTGGCCCCCACCCCGTGCTGAGTTCTCGTGTTTTGGGGTGAGGCTCAGAAGTCTGCATTTGACCAGCTTCCCCGGTTATTCTGAGGCACACTAAAGATCGGTACGTGTAGCTTAAGATAGGTTGGGAAATGATGTCATGAAGGTTTGGGAGCTAGATCGTCGGTTCCTGTTGGCCTTGGGAAGTCTTTGAAGGAAGTGGAGCCCAGAACCAACCATCTGCCTCTGAGACAGATTTAAGTGGGGCCAGGATTGGAGGCCTGGTCTGTAGCAAGACGGTAAAGACCCAGTCAAGGGCATGGATAGCAGAGAAGCAGGAGACGAAATGTGCAGGAATCGATGGATCGAAGTGTTGGGTGAGAGGAACAGAGGCAAATCTAAGATGTTTGTGTGATATTCTAATGCCCCTAAGTAAGATTAGTGAAAAGGTTCATCATTCCTGGAATGTGGGTCATTTATTTCAGACATACTAAGCAAAGTCATCTTTCTGGATCTCTCATCAATAGATGGGATGAGGAAGAAATTCATCAGTGCGGATGAGGAAGTGGGAGTCAGAGGACCACACTGTCACAGAGAGCCCAGGTCTGGGCCTCCGCTGCTGTTTTGAACTTGACTTCACCTAGCCATACCAACAATATTTCTTACAGAAATTATTTAACTCGTAAACACAGTGAAACATCACTAATGTTTTACTTGCCCATCTCCAGATTCATCATCTATCAGATGGTGGTGGACTGAAAGGGAAAATGTCCCTTTAACAGGACACTTAACAGTGTAAACAGTGTCAACTGTTAAGAACAAGCTTACAGTTAGGGACATATAACCAAAATTAAAGCAATTTTTGAAGTCCCCATAAGCATTCCAGGAGCTCAGCTCACATACCTTTTTTTTTTTTTTTTTTTTTTAAATCATCTCAGGGGTATTGTTAAATGTTGACACACTTAGTACCACAGGAGACCTGAAGTGGGAGAAAGGTAGATGTGCCTGACCCATCCACGAGCTTCGGGTTGGTTGGAGAGAATTGACACCCACAAGGAGTAGTTAAATAATAACACAAAGCGACTCATTCAGTCAACTGTTTCTTAGTGCCCATCGCATTCCATACAGATTTTGAAGTAGTTTATGTAAATGTCTAAATGGTCAGTCTTACGGGAATTAAAAGAAGATTGACTTGTCCATAAAGCACCTCCAAAGACCGTTTTCTTGGCCACTACTACTGTTTTGAGGTCTTTTGTGTGTGTGTGTGTGTGTGTGTGTGTGTGTGTTACCATACAAACTTCACAGTAAAAGCATTTTTCAAAATTGTTATTCTTCTTACTCCTCGCTAAGTCAGAATAACTTTCAACCCATTATTGGAATGATTAAAGCCTAATTTTAGAGCGAGCAGACAATCCCTAATGTTTAAATCTATAAATGAAAACAAGGGAAAGAAGAGCATATGTAAGTCTTCATTTTTTTTCTTCCTTTGGAATTTTCAGTACTGTGTTAATTTTGTGGTGCTAAAGTTCAGTTACTAAACTTTACTCTTGAAAAGTTTTCTTTAAATTACAGCTGCTAAATTTGTAACAGTTAACAGAGCCTCTATTTAGTGCCCGATAATAAGGGAAATTTCAAAGGAGATGGAAGGCGTAAGCCAACAAAGGGAAGAAAATTTTTTAAAAAAGTCTCCAGCATCTCCCCTCCATAAACAGTGTCTGTGTAAACACGTATGCCTATGAATCTATGTAAATCCGTCCGTCTAAGATGCTGGCTCTAAGGGAATGCCGAGTAATGAGAAAGGGGAGAGAAACAAGAGGGGCAGCATGAATAAAGGGGTTCCTGGGATAACTGGCGTGTCTGGTGCCGGGTGGAATTGGTCTAGAGTGATTTCATAAGGAATTTGAGCCTTGAGCAATATTTTGAAGGGAAGCTAAGGCATGGTTTGTCACAGAGGCAACAGAAATTTTGCCAGGCGAGGGAAGAATAGCGTGTCTGATGACTCACAGCCTGAAGAGAATGAAAAATGCTTCAAGGCAGTAAAGATCACCAGTGTTCATTATCTATGGGCGATACTGTCCTTGCGGTTCGTCGGAGTAGCTATTACTTCTGGGCTCAAAGCCTTATTAATCTTCTGATGTTCCGTGTTGGTATTCCCTGCTGACTCCCGTGGCCAACAGAACCTGAAAACAAGGGTCTTTGATAGGCAGACACTTCCCTCACCCTCATCCTATCACCCAGAAAAAAACGATCCGGAAAGCTAGTAAATTGGGGGATAGCAGTAGTGGGGCTGGTCTGAAATTGCTGGAGACTATTGCTATTGGTTTGTAGAAAAGAGTAAAAATAAGACACCGGATCTGACATTTCTGTTAGATTTTCACTCCGGAGCTTTATCCTCTTTTGAGAGGTCTCACAGGGTGCGTACAGAAACGTACTCAAAACCCGTCTGGACTGTGCGCCCCCCTACTGGTGTGGATAATGTAAGACGCACGGTGTTTTGCTTTGCAGCAGGTGGTGTAGAGTACAGCTGAGTCATGGTCAGAGAAGAGGACAATTAGATAAGGGTGCTGACTATTGAAGGATCTTAAAAGCACTAATCAGGCGTTATGCAATACACAAGTGGAAACCGTTTCAGAGTCCTGAGGAAGTTGGTAACATGAGCAAAACAACATCTGAGGAGAATGGTTTTAGCTGTCATGCACACAGTGGATTGGACACAGCAAAAGTTGGGACAGGACCATCAAGGACATGAACATATCAGTCCACACATAAAGAACTGGATTCTTGAGAGTGGCAAAGGAGAACTCATCTTGTCTACCACTGCTTGTGTAGAAAGAGCGTTAAAACCCTAAGGATCTGAGCATAGTCCGCTAAGAGCACACAAGGGCCATAAATAATGGCCGTGACACTTTGCGGAGAAGGAGAATGAATCTTTTGAGTCGTGGATTTTCAGGGAGGAACAGAGCAAAAAGATTCCTATAAGAACGGTAACCAAAAAGCCTTACACATTTAAGTATTTCCAAAGGAACTGAAAACATCAAAATCAAAGATTTATATAGTCGCTTGTAATAGAGTTGTTAGGAAAATAAGAGAAGGCTGCGGTTGAGAAATTCATAAGGAGTCATCAGAGAATTGTAAACCATGTGCAGAAACAAGGGAATTATTTTATACTAAGATAAGCTAAGCTTAGGCAAGATACTGGCCAAGGTTCGATTGTGGTTATAACTAACATCTCTATTTGCATAATTCCATTGTCTGGAATCAAGTCAAATTAGCAAATCCTTTTTATTTCTTATTTACTTTATTAATAGAGTAGCCATCACTGTATCTAGATGGTCAGCCATATAGTAATCAGAGCTTTCATTAACTCTTTAGCTGCCTGGTGTCTTTGGCTAAAGTCCACATAAAAGAGTGAAATTGACATCTGTGATTTTCTTTGCCTTGGAAAAGGCATCTTTCATTTTTGCTTAGTTAGTATATATACAAAATGGATTAAGAGAATAAGCTAAGCACATGGCTTGTATTAAGATGCCTGACTTAATAAAACCAAGTGTAAAAACTCTGCAGAGGCTAGTTTCAGGCCCCAGACCTTATCCCCTAAGACCTACCCCCAAAAGGACATTAGTAGGCGTTTTACATACATGGAGTAGGTAGGACCAAGAACAGTGAGTAGTAAGTTAGCAGTCTTGCAAAGAGCATTTGGGTTCAGCCGAAGATCAAAATCACAGGAGAACCAGAGCTCTGTTTTGTGCTGATGGTGTTCCACAGGGCCATCCATGTTTTTTTCCCCTCCCTGGTCTCTGCTCTAACTCGTTGCAAGTTTATTTTGTTTGACCCCTTTCTGGTTTGTAATAGTCTGCCTAGCCTCCCAGAGCTGGCAGACGCTGGCAGTGGCAAGTCCCAGCTTGAAAAGCAGCCCCCCTACCCCCGCTCAAGCCCCCTCTGACCAGCCCCCTGAGAAATACCCCCTCCTGCTGGAAATCAGACAGGTGCAGGAATACTTGATAAGGTACAGGGGTCTCTGTTGAGCAGTCTGATTTTTCCGTTAAGAAGAAACTGGTCACATGTGTATTCTGGTCTAGTCCGTCACCAGTTTTCCTTATTCTCATGAAATAAGAAAATATGAAAAGAAAAAATGTTTTTACTAAACAATGAACACTCACTAAATAAGTCAAAATACAGAATTTGTAGCTCTTTCGAAAGCATGGATTACATTGAGTCATGCTTTACAATTTTTGTTTAGAAAAGGACTCTGAATTAGCCAGGTACGTAAAAGTTGAAGTGTTCAAGTCATGGAGATTAAGAAGGGATTTCTTTGTAGGAAAAAAAGGTAAAACTTGTGGGCAAATAAGTATATTTACAGTCCCTGTACCAAGCAAGTGTAGTGACTTTTAGGAGCTTAAAATAGGCTGTACATAACTGGTTTTTCTCATGACATTTTCTTTTTTGTTTTTTTTTAAGATTTTTATTTATTTATTTGACAGAGATCACAAGCAGGCAGAGAGGCAGGCAGAGAGAGGGGAAGGGAAGCAGGCTCCCTGCTGAGCAGAGAGCCCAATGCGGGACTCGATCCCAGGACCCTGGGATCACGACCTGATCCGAAGGTAGAGGCTTTAACCCACTGAGCCAGCCAGGCGCTCCTCTCATGACATTTTCAAGATTTTTTTTCTCTTAACTTTTCTGTTCGTCCTTTTCCCCATCCACTGCAGCTCTAGAATTAGTATGAAATTCTGCTCACCTAAATTCTAAATAATTTTTAAAAATCTGAATTAATTGAACTAACAAGCTATAAAGCCACCCAGAGTTACTACAAGTTTTTCCTAATCATTGGGCACAAATCTAAACCTAGCTGGAATCACTTTTAGTAAGAACCACAGGAGTAAAACCCAGAATGAAATGTTTCTTATAACCAGAAAGAAAATGGTAATCATGAATAAGAGGTCATTTTTAAACTTCAGTGGCCTGCTTTATGTTTATGTATACCATATAACTAATAAAAATAATTGTCTTATACATCACATGGGACCCAGCACAGGTATCAAGACCTAATAGGCACTCTAAGTACTTGCTTTTGATTCATTTATCATTTTTGAGTTTGCAATCTTCCTCGGGGACTTAGAATCCATTACAAAACGAAGATCTCATCGGGCTTCTGACAGTTCATTTATCAGCTCAATATGACATTAATATATGCTGAGGTCATTGAATAAAAGTTTTGAAGTTTAGCGAAAATGATCATTCATTACTGAAAGTCCTTTGTAGTTAGTGACGCTGATTTCCTGGGGCTCAGTTATAATACTCACAAAACCCAAGTGATAGGAGACAGTCAGATGAATGTGTTGAAGTTTGAGAGGTCCAATTCACTCATTACCTGGAGACAGTATCCCTTTCCCAGACAGGCTCAGATCAGCGCCCAGGAGCGAGACCCTGAGAGACCTATTCACAGGGGACCTGAAGAATAGGCCGCTCTTTCCCATGGTACTGGCCCTGCCTACATTTGGGGGCCAGGATGCCAGAAAGACTCTCGCAGCTTGCCAGACTAGGCTGAGGGGGGAGATTTTACTCAAATAGTGTCCATGTGACCTTTTACTTACCTTAGATTACTTGTCCACAAAAAGGGGTGGTTTGGCGCCCAGCTCACAGGAGTTGAAAGAATTAAATTTGATTAGTTCTGCATGCCCCTTACACAGTAAGTAGCGTTTCATAGGTACTAAATAAACCAATAATAGCCAGCAGTTGTCGAATACTTCCCTACTGAGTACTGTCTAAAGGCAGCCCTTGCCCTCTGAGAGCTTCTATTTCCAGGGCAGGAGATTGAGGAGAAAAAGCAGCAGGTATTAAATGAGGTGACACAGAAAAGAACAGGATATATAAGAAGCCAGCAGAGGATCCCTAAGCACCTGGAGGGATTGAGAGAGACTTCAAGGGGGAAACTCTTGGGCATTCATGGGGAGACAAGTAGGCATTCCCAGGAACAGAACAAGGAAAAGGGCAAAAGCATGGAGGGTTAACAGCTCTTCTTTGTCCCTTCCCTGCTACGAAGCTATGGTTACTTATCCTCCCTGAGTTCCAGGGCATGGAGAGGCAGTGTGTGCAGTTTGTGGCCAAGAACACATGTACCGTGGCTGCAGTCTGGGTTCCGATCCTGGCGCCATCAGCGCTGGGACTCGGGCCTCATGTGCCTTCATCTGCACAGTGGGAAAAGAACAGTAAGAGCTATTTGCAGGATTATCCTGAGGGTTAAATGAGGTGATAGATTTGAGGCGGAAAGGGGATGCTACATGTTTCATGTTAGAGTAAATTTTGTAATTATTTCAACCAGCGATTCCCAAACACAGTCAGTGTTTGGGGGAGAAACCAAAATGAGATAGATCCCTATGCTCCAGGAAATTTGTAACCTAGTGGCAGAGATGGAAAGGTAAACAATTTGCAGCGCAGCTGGAAATTGAAGTAGAGCTACATGGAGGTTGAAGCAACGTGTGGGAGCATCACTAGGAAAGAAATCTGTTCCAAGGAAGAGGAGGAATTCTTGGGAGAAGTGAGATTGGTGTAGAATTTTCGCCCAGCGCTCATTTTGGCTTGCTTTGGCTCCGCGGTGTGTGACTCCGGGCGGGTCTCTCCAGGAGCACTGTTTGGCCTATTTTCTTCCCTGTGGCTGACTTTGTCTTGGCTCCTCTCCCATTTATTTACCTGTGGCATTCAGACGCTTCCCTTCGAACTGACACAGGAAGGTAAATACGGTAGGTTTCTACCATGGGCCTAAAGGAGATGCGGGAAGAGCAGGAGCTGAGAGCAGGCAGGAACTGGGGACTTTTTCTTTAGTGGGAAGAAGGCAGGTTACAGAGAAGTCCCCAGGCCCTAGGCTTTGGAGCCCTGTCCCAGAATTCCCCTTCCAGCCCCTGCGCTGCTCCTGTTCTGTTGCTGTTGGTTCCCAGGGCTCCACCGACTGCCCTGCCCGCATTCAAAGGAGTTCCCTCTGACTTGCAGAATGCCACCTCCTTTGCTCCCCCAGGGCATTGTGAGTCTTGCACTGTGCCTGGGAAGCCGGATCTGAGAAATTGGAGAAGTGAGAGCAGCACCCTCCCCTGCACCTGCCAGGCTCTACAGGGTCCCCATGTCTTCCAGGGGCTACCAGCTCTCAGGAAGGAGCTGGGTGTCTATTGACCCCCAGTGTCTTTTAGCAGTTGGGTCTAAGCTACCCTGTTTCTGGCAGGACTATCTCATGGAAGCTGGTTTGTGCCTGACTCTGCCCCATGGTTTGAGCTCTGATAACGTGCCAACCCGCCTTTTTAGTCATTCTGATCCTGGGAAGAGAGGCTTGTAAGTCAATGCTAACTCGGTCATCTCTGCCTTTGAAAATCAAGGAAAAGGTGAATGCGGACTGTATCTCAGATTTGTGGAAAGGACAAAAGAGGGACACGGTTCCAATAAATGTTTAACTGACAGCCTGATTTTTGCCCAGCGTAGTTTAGGGAATTCTTTCTGCAATTTGGTATAATAGTTAGGAGTGCAGATGTCCAAGCCAGAGCAACTTCAAGTCTTGTCTCTGTCACATTTTTAGCTGAGTGGCCTCAAGTGAGCAGCTTTACCTCTCTCAGCCTTAACTGCATCGTCTGTGAAATGGGCATGATAATTCACAGTGCCTCCTCACAGGGTTAAAATGAGTCCTTGAGTTGGTATGTGTTTGAGTGTTCGAAACAGTGCCTGACACCAGTCAGCATTGTGTAGGCGTGAGCTCCTACTCTTGTTATGGAGCACACAGAGAAATTTGGGGCGAACTTGCTCTCCTGATGCCTCATTGGGCATATTTGAGGATCTAATGTCTCTTGAGGCCCTATCCAAGGCTTCGATGAAGTTCACGTAATATGCATGTTCAATTACTGGGTTAGTGGAAGTTCATTGGCATTCATAGGCTTCTGAGAAAGATTGCTGTAGAGATTTTCCTCCAAATTCTAGAAGAGCATAAATGATTTTTTTCCTAATACATCACATGCAAACATGAAGACAAATCCCAGCCTGTGGTATGCAGAGCCACACCTCTGTTTGAGGTGGTGTAGGCCGCTCCAGGGTGTGTGCAAACTATGGATATAAAGACAGATTTTTGTGATGCAGGTTTCCTTTTTGAGACTCGGACCAGCCTGATTCATTCACCATTGTGTGCTGGGTGCTGTGAAAATTTAAACAGCTTTGAGCTGAACACCTGTGTCTTTGTCCTGGCTCTTGCCTTGCAAAACAGGATTTGATTGGACTTCTCTTTTCAACCCAGTTACCCACCTCCACGCCTGCATTTCTGCATCCCTACCTCATAGTGCTTCAATCAGCTTTTCAGAAGAAATAGCCAGACTTAAAAGGATGAAAAAATAACCTGAAAATTAGATAGAAAAATCCTCTTTATGCTATGTTTATGTTTGATTAAAAACGACTTGCACTGTAAAATGCCAGTGCTGTAAGACGATGACAACATCTTCATTATGTCCTTTCCGAGGCGTGTCTGTTTAGCCTTTCGGGAAATAACTGAAACCAGCCTTCCACCACCCCCCCACTTGTACTCGGGTAGGTTTGCAATCTGCAAAATACATCAGAAGAATAGAGTAAAAAGTAAGGATCCAGAAGTCCGTACTTACAGACCTGAATGCCGTAGGCCATTGTGACAGACTATGGAAGACCCAGACAACCGTCCTTTCCTACACTGAGTACTTGGTGGTGTTTCTAGGGATAAACACTGCTAGGAGTTCAAAAGTGAGTCTGAGATCATCCTGGCTCTCCAAACGGGTGTCCTCCAAGAGTGCATTGCAACAAATTGCCGTGACGCAAGGGGACGAGCAAGTGCTATGATGGAGTCAGTTGCGTTGCCTGAGTCTTTTTAGTCTTGCATGAAATTCAAAAGAATCGAGGGATTTTTTTTTTTTTTTTTCCATGTGGGAGCATCAGGAATGGCCTCAGGGGAAAGGGGCTAGAGTTGGATCTTGGACCTTGGGAAGGATTTCTGCAAATAGAGACGGGAGAGAGCACGTTCTAAGCAAAGAGCATGAGGAAAAAGCACAAAAGCAGGGGTGGGGGGAACAGAGGCACAATAGGGAACATCCTGCAAGGGACCCAGTTCCTGGTGTGCTCCCAAAGCTCTGCGATTATTTGCATTTTTCAGTTAAATGCCATTGAGGTTATCTCCTTATTTCGAAAAAAAATCAAAGCTTTAGTTACCATTCTATTAGGCCATCTTGTTCTTGCTGAGCAGATCTGTGTTACCGTCTCTCTCTGAAGAGGGCCATGTTGTAGCTGTAGCTGGTGGTATAATTGTGGTAGGTGTCCTCATTTCCATAAAGGCAGGTATATTCACCACAGTAGTCATTTATTTCCTTTTAACCCTGTAAAGAAATGAAAATCAGATATAACTGAACTCTGGCTCCACTCTCTCAGATGAGGTTTCTATAGAAAATGTTATTTTCCCCTTTCTGATGGTTGCTTGGCTTCATGGATCCGATGGCTGGAGTGCAGGTGTATTTCTCGGGACTGGTTGGTTGGTGTCTTTCAGAGTTTACACAGCAGCCTCCTTTCCAGTAGTCCAGCCGCTCCTCTCACATATGGGCGAGCCCATGTTTGCCAAGCAGCAGACTCCAGTAAAATCCTCGCTCCCTGGACAAAAGACATGCATAATTGGAAAGTCACTTTTAAGGCTAAGTAGCTCTGCGCAGCAAAAATATTTACCAGCTTTTAACAGAAATATGTGAACAAAAGATTATTCAAAGAACCTAACCCTGTCATTACAACTATGTAAGACTACGGTTTCATGGTCTCTATTGATTTAGTGTTGACTAAGGATGGTCACCACATTGATCTCTTCCGAGAAGCCGTCCGTGGGCTCTACTTTCTTTTTGTTTCATCTGCCTCCTAAAGCATTTCCGTGAACGCTCACGTGCTCCGTAACTCTCTTTCCTTCTGCCTCTCACTCATGCTTGTCTTCTACCCACATCTGCCCTCCTCCCTGCCGACTTGTCCCACTTCCTCTGGACTTAACCATCCACCCTCCTTCTGGATATCCCGCTCTGCCTGGCGCGTTTTGACCCTGAAGTCATGTGTAGACCCAGCTCATTTAATGGATGTTAATTGAGAGCCTCCTCCCTGCTGCCATGATGCGGTCCAAGAAATGGGTTTTCAAAGGCAGCACTTGCCCTTTGGGTGCTCCTAATGTCATGAGGTGAGACGGACACGTAAACAGCCCATTACGGGACAGAAGTGCTGGTGCAGGTGAAATTCTGCTGCAGAGGGCGGCGGGAGGCTTAACGACCCATAGGCAGACCAAGGAGGATTAGAAGATGAAACCTGCCCCAGCCCAGGCCGTCCTGGGGATGCCTTCTCCAGCCCCCTCCACCTTCCTGTCTGCTCCTTGGCATTCCGTAAAGACCCCTTTTTCGGTACTTCTTAGGCTATAGGTCTGTGCTTATTCTGTCCAGCCAGTTCCTATGAGTAATTATACACCTCGACGTGGATAGCGGGTAGGACACATTCTGTAAATTGTGACTTCCCCGGGCTTGGTCTTTTCATCTGTAAAGTGAGAATGGAGACTTAGAATTCTTGCCATCATTTTTCTGGTTTGAAAAAAAATAAATAGAACCTTATGATTATCAGCTAAAATAAGTACATATTTATATGGAAAACCATATAGATGTTTTTGCCTTTATTCTGTAATGAGGCAGACATGATATAAAAGTGAATTTCTATAGTAGAATTAATTTCTAAGGATAAAGAGAAGAGAAATTGTAGTTTTTTTTTTAATAGTTCTGAATATGAAAGTTTGTTACCAATGCCAAAACAGTAGTCTTGAAGGAAGTATATGGTCAGAGGGAAATTTTACTTCCTTGGATAGACTTCGACTCTAAAAGTCTCTCTTTCTGTCTTTAAAAAAGAGAAGCTGAACTGATTGTTAAATTGAATATGTATACTAATGCAGTTTAGTGAACTTTCCAAAAATCATTTTGAAGTGATTCAAAAGATTCTAAGAAATATAAGGATTTGGGTTGTTTCTAAATTCAGTAGCCCATGATTTTTAAAGATGTTGAGTCTCAGTTTGGGTCCTCAGGATTCATCACCATTAGTAGAAAACTTACTTCTTTAACAGTACAAGGCAATTCATGGTAAGCCTTACCAGACCACTTCTTATGTATGCAAGAGCACCAAAATGTAACTGAGTTTTCTCCACCATCAGTGCACATAGCAGCACTTGGAAGTTTAGAAATTCAGAATCACTTGCTGTCAGGCCAGGCTCTACTGCAAGTTGTCTTTATAGGTGGTATTTGAGTATTCAGAAGTCTGCCTTGATTATTTTTTTTATTTCATTTTCATTGTAAAGCCTTCCTGGGAGATGGTTTTTGTTTTATAAGTTTAGTTCAGCTTAGCTAGTATTTATCATTTATTATTTGGGCAGGCCCTGGAAGGCTCATTAGGAAGATCAAATACACGGTATAATTAACTGCCAATGTAAGAAAAACTGCCAAGTAAAGTGTTTAAAACCAGATTATTTTATCACCCCTTTTATGAATTTCCAGTGTAATAGAGAAGATAGGACAAATGCGGGAGCATGTAGTTAGCCAATACCATGAGTTCTATAGAGGGACAGATAGACCTGAAGTAACCACAGGTGGGTTGGGCAGACAAAAGCCTCATTTAAGAAATGAATTGTAAATGGCATTTTGAAGACAGAGGTGGCAGCCTTATAACGACCTGGGCACGCCTATAGCAAGAGCCAAGAACAGCCCAAGTTCATGGTGACTAAAGAGGACTAGACAAGGGGATCCACTGGCAGTAAACATTGCCTACTGAAGACTCGTTAACAGAATGTCTTTTTAAACAGATCATGCTACTGGCCTATGCTTATGTCAGTGGTGATTTTTTTTAATTTTAATATTCTCTGTTTTTTGGATAAATTATGCGTGTTCGTCGTCCAAAATTTTAAAGTTACAGAATGGAAGACTGAGTGATCAGTCCTCCTCCCATTCCTGACTCCAGCTAATCAGTTCCTTTTCCTAAAGACCACCAATGTTGTTAGTATCTTCATAAAATTTTCCTAACACTTATACATACAGATATACATTTTATCCCCTTTAACATAAATGAAATGGTTACATACCACAAGTCCATAATTGCTTTCAAGATGTTTTGGGTCCAGATATGTTTTAGAATTCAGAATTTATTGGATTTCAGAAAAGCAAAATGACACTTATAGCATAAATTACATAATATCTACGGGGCGTCTGAACAGCATGCCGTAATTGAACATATTAATTGACCAGGGAGCCTGAATAGTCACACCAAATGGGATAAATAAGAAGCATAAATAGCTTCATGTCCGTTGCATTCAGGTGTTACCATCAAATAGGTTTGGGCATTAAACTTGAAATTTGGGGTTTTTAAAGCTTTTTAGATGTTGGAATTGTGCAGATAAAGGATTGTAGCCTAGAATGCAGGCCGTTCTATACCCTGCTGTTGTTTTTTAATTAGTAGTGTATATTGGAAGTCATTCCATATCAGTACATAAAAAGCTTCCTCATCCTATAAGCAATTAGAATTGATTCATATACTAGACTTCTATTAGAAAGTAACTTAAGTACATATGTAGTGCTTCGTGTACTTATACATTTATGTGTATATAGATCTGAGACTCATATGTACTGGTGCAATTTAGAGCAAAAGCAGGTCTTGGTCAATTTTTTCTAAGGCTTTTTACAATAATGCCTTTAAAAAAAAAAAAAGTACAAAGTACACACACACACACACACACACAGACATGCACAGTTGAGCCAAACCAACAGAGCCACAATATACAACATTATAATTTGTTTGGTGTTGGGTTTAAGAAAAAAAAGCCTGGGGAACTAGAATTTAGTTTTCAGTATTCCTTAGGAGAATTCTTTGCCAAGTAAACGTATGCAGGTTTATCTGTAACATCATTACTATTATCCTTTGTAGCCTCCTGGCTACCAGGATAGGCACGGGGCTGTTTCAATAAGGGAGACACTCTTTTTAATTGGTGCGTCAGCACCAATGACTGAAGGAGAGAGACTGGTAATAGCATGCGCTGTTGTCACCGTGCACCGGTGTTTCGGCAGTGATGTCTGACTAAATAAGGCAATGCCCAAGTGAGCCTTATCAGTGCTTGACCGCAGTGACAGACGGGCAGCTGCTGAGCGGTGCCTGTCCGCCCGCTGGCAGTCCCTTCACCTCCTGGCAGAGGTACGCTCATCACCTCCCTCTGGAGTTCCTACCTGCAGAGCCCCGAGTGGTCGCCACCTGCCTTTTATTTTCTATAAAGCTGAATGTGAAACTTAAAAGTCTCGAGAGAGGCTGAAAGAGAGCTCAGCTTACTGTTCCAAAAATGTGTTATGCATGTAAGCATACTTATTTTTAGTGATGTGTCAGGGGAGATTTTGGTGAGGAGTTCATTCACCACTCCTGGCTCCCGACAGCTCTGTCCCCAGCCGCCACAGCGCCGCCCCAGCCCGCCTCCCCAGGCTGGGGTCCCCACCTACCCACCCACCCAGGCAGGAGACTCGCAGCCGCTGCCACCCCTTGGACTCCTTGGGTGCAGGCTGCAGGGCAGGGAAAGGAGAAAGCGAGGAAGTGGAGGAGAAGAAGCGGGGAAAGGAACTTTTAATCCATCTAGTCCATCAGCCTGCCTTTTTGCTTTTCATTGCTCCGGTCTCCGTCCTGCATTGTTTATATTTGCCATTCTGTGTATTTATAAAAAGAAAATGGGGCAGGTTTTTTTTGTGGGAGTCAATCCAAAGGTACAATTCGAATGCCAGCAATGCCAGATTTTCCGTTAATATTAGTATTCCAGCCTCCAAACTGGGCTTCTGATCCAGGCTGGGTTGTGCAGCGTGTGGGGTCTGGGGGGTGGCTGTGCCCACGTGGACGTGTGAAAGAGCTTCCCGGGACATGCGATTGTGTGCTGTCGTGCTCTACGACAGAGCTGAGAGATTACAGTCCATGTGGGGACACCGCGCTGACCTGGCTTCCTCACTGGTGTCCATCTTCTCTGTCTGCAACCCTCAATGGAAGGGCCTTCTCTCCTTTTCCCGGTTTCCCCTTTATCGGTTTCCCCCAGGCCCATTCCCTTCCCCTCCATAACCGCCCAGTGATAAATGTGGATTTTACGCCATTGATTCTGTGTAAATAGAAAAGCATAGTGTTGTTTCTAGATATTTTTAGTTTAAATGAATGGCACTGTGCTACACCGCTCATTTTCTTTTATTTGTAATCATTTAACATACTAATAACTTTTTTTTATTTTTTATATAATGCTAAAGTTTATTTTATTTTATTTTATTTTATTTTATTTTATTTTATTGCCACTCAAGACTATTTTAAGATGTACATCTGGCCTCCGTGCAGGCATAAGTACACCTGGGCTGTTGGCTCTGAGCGCTACACAGTATTCTAAAGTACACATGCATCCAAATTGATGTAGCATTCCCCCAGTGGTGGATGCCTAGTTTGCCTCGAACGCCCACTGTCACAAACACCACTATAATAAACGTTGTGTTCAACTCTCTTTCAAAAGCCAAGATGCAGTTCATTAAAGTGCCTATAGGAAAATCTTGGGGTACCTAGTACCTGTTTAAATGCAAATGTATACATTCTATAGTTCTTTAAAACTTCTTCTGTAGTACGGAATAATGTTGGTACCCACCACAGAATGAGTATTCTTGGCATCTCTGTCCTGATGGCACAGAAAAAAATAAAACTTTCTGATAGAGTATGGAATGCATTCTGTGGTTGGACAGATAGCCTCTGGGTCCTCTGTTTTAGAATTAAAATATTCACACATCTTCCCTAATAATAGTTTGAGTCTTTGATAGGCAGAGCTTGGCAGAACATTCTAGACTAGTATGGGGGACTGATCTTATTCACACTCTGTAATTTAAGGTCATGAAGTGGGGGAAGAACACAGGCTTTGCAGTCAAGGAATGTCTTGAGTCTACTTTGAGCAAGTTATTTCATCTCTCTTAGCCCTCGTTTCTTTGTCAATAAAATTAGGATTATTGAGCTCTCCCCATAGGACCATCAAAAGGATTAAATAAGCTAATAGGTGAAATGGACCTTGTTTAATGCCTGACACATGGTAAGCCTCTCCTAAGGGGTAACTGTGGAACATTAGAAAAGTCTCCTCACCTCAGATTGGATTAGAGAGCCTCTCACACATATTTCCAAGAGCAGGCATTGTCATTTTTCTGTAGCCTCTCCCCATCTTCCATCTGTTGTAATGTCAAAGATGGCTGACGGTTGGCACTCCTGGGAAGGGAGAGGCTGGCGGTGGGCGGCACCAGTGGTTATAAGAAAAGGACAGGGTGTGGGAGGGGGAAATCCAACTGTGTTTAAGATTTATCCCATGACCTAATATCATCAAAGTATGAATGTGAGGAGATAATTGTGGGCTGAGTGAGGTCAGGATTGGGTAGCTCACACTGAGCACAGTGGACAGGTGAGAACGGGTCTGGCACGTCTTGGGGAGCCAGGGCTGGGAACTTGGATTCTGGCGATCAGAACACTGAGCATCCTCTACAAACTCTCATGAAAACAGTGTATGCTCCTCGGGCTTCAGTTAGAAATCTGTCCATCGAGACTTGCTTCCAAAGAAAGTGGCGTTGTTTCAATGTGTTAGATACTAAGACTGGGTCTGTTTGCCCGAAATGATTGGATAAACACATCTGTCCACTTAGTATTTTCAGCTCTCTTAACCAGTTTGGCTCACTGAGGGATCAGTAGGGTTTTTGCTCCTACTATATTAAGGCAAGCCCTAAATGCCCAAGTGACCACTGGTAACATTCTGATCTGGGGAGGACAATGGTAAGCTGAGTGGGTTTAGCAGTGAATTTCCAGCTGATTACTAGTTTAAAGTGTAGCTCACAGGTTTGGTAAGAACCTTTTATCTGAGTGATCAACTTAGTGAAAGTTCATTTTATTGGGATTATATTTGACTTAAATACAAAAACCAGTGTAATAAGCAAACAATTATTACAAGTTGGCAGATTTCCCGCCATAACATTTTAATTATTTCCAGCTGATAGGCAGCATAATGTGGAAGAAAGAGCATGGGCTTTTTCATTAAACATACCTGGGTTCAGTCCTGATTCTGCTGTGTACTTTGGGCAAAATACTATGTATCAGAGCTTGACTCCTTCTACATAATAGAATAATAACCTTGAGGACTACTGCAAGAGTCCAATGCAATAATTTAGTTCACAAAGTGTTTATTAGCAAAGTTCCTGGAATATATATGCCGAGTAATTGCATGGGAGTATATATATATTATCAGTGTGTGTGTTTGTACACACACTTTATAGTAGTTTTATAAATAGGAAAATGTTGATTTTTACATTTCTCTAGGGACTTCAGATCATTTTTCAACGTCAAACTTAGTTCTAGGATATTTATTGCACGGGTACGCTCTGCTTTGTAGAACCTACAGTAGTCAGTAGTCAGTAGTCAGTGCCTTGCCATCTTTCCTCCCCACCTTGCTTTCCCTGCCGCCTTCCTACCTTTTGTGTGGGCTCTTCCTTCCCTGCCTCTCCTCTGTCCCCTTCATTTCAACGCTAAAAAGAAAGGTGAGGCATGCCTGGATGGTTAGGTCAGTTAAACGTCCAGTTCTTGGTTTCGACTCCGGTCATGATCTCAGGGTCCTGGGATTGAGCCCCAAGTCAGGTTCTGCACTTAGCAGCGGGCAGGGTAGGGGGGACAGGGGGCGGAGGAGAGTCTGCTTAGGGTTCTCTCTCTCCCTCTGCCCCCTCCCCTGCTCGTGCATTCACACTCTCTCTCTCTTAAATAAATAAATGTTTTTTTTTTTTAAAGGTGAATGCAATAGTAGTATAGTTAATTGAAAAAAATAAGTGGGAAACATCTGTCTGCTGAAAAGTAGCCCAGTTCTTGGCAGTCACACTTGAAACAGCCGTCTCCACCACATCCTCACATTGTCCCCTAAGGATGACAGGTCCCCTGACTTTCACCACACCGTATGGCTGGTGAAGTGATAGCTTTTCCCAAGCTAGGCAGGAATATGACCACTTTGCATCCTGTATGTCTGTTATAGAACCCCCTACCATGTCATCACCATGGGTGCTGGCCTAGGGAGGCTGGGGTCACATAATACAGACCCCTCCACCCAGTGTGTGTGTGCGTGCAAGTGCGCGCACGCGCGCGCGTGTGTGTGTGTGCGTGCGCGCGCGCACGTGTCATGTAACCATTGCCCCTCTAGGCCTGACCTTCCTGGTCCACATATAAATGAGTTGGAACAAAATGATTTGAGGTCTTTCTCCATTTCCAGATTTTGTAAAATATGTTGATGTAATGATTAATAACTTGAGCTTTAATTAGCAGATTACAGGATATTTAAAGACTGTGGCCAACATTAGAGATCGACTTGTAAAAATAATCCACCATGAATCCTTGAGGACACTTGGATTTTGCTCATAGGTATAAACACCTACTGCTAGATTTTTTTGATCTGTTTGTTATAAAATATATACAATGTGAGTTCTTACTTTCCACAGATGATCTGATTGCTGTGTACAAGCCATTATTTCTTAATCATTCCAGTTGTAGGAAAGTTTTAGTTAGAAGGTACAGCTCCCTCTCCTACTTGAATCTGACTTTATTTACCAAAGCAAAAGAATTCTTCAGATTTAGCAGGAAGACTATTATCACTTTAAAAAAAAAAAAAAGTAAAGAAAAAGAGGTCTAGTTTCTACTTGTATGTAATAAGCAGATTTCTAGAAATAAGTGTAGCTGCACAGTTTCTGAATATTCAAGTTGAAGAGAACTTTAGAATGCCTTACTTTTCCCGGGTAGTCGCATACCTCCGAGTTTCTCAGGTCTTACACAGGAGGCAGGGGAAAGCTGAGGAGGTGGAGATAGGCACCTGTAAGCTGTGACATTAGCACTTTTATCCGGTTTTGTATAGGGTAGGGGAAAGTAGGTTAAGTTTGGTTATAAGAGCAAATTAAATGGACTCAGTGAGGCGTCTACCTTCCGATCAAGTCATGAACCTCAGGTCCTGGGATCCAGCCCCAGGGTGGGCTCCCTGCTCAGCAGGGAGTCTGCTTGTCCCTCTCCCTCTACCCCTCCCTCTCACAAATAACTAAAATCTTAAAAAAAAAAGAAAAAGAAAAAGAAAAACCCGAATTAGAGTTGTTCTCATTCTGACTTCTTCATTTCCTAGATGAGGACGCCATTATGTCAGAGGGAGGTGAGAGGCCTCTGGTCATAAATAGTAAGGAATCAGCAATAGAAGCCAAATCTCTTACACCCCATGCAAAGCTTCTCCTCTACAAGTGCTCAGACCCCTGAAGAAGCAACAGACCCAGCGGCAGCCAGGATCAGGAACACAAAGTGATGAAGCCCATCGGCCATGCCTTCAGAGGACTGAATGCATGCGGCTGTGTCTAAGGAAGTGAAGACCACTAGGGCCTTCAGTATTATCTTCTACTTGCCTTCCAAATTTACCTTGTGGTTTACTTTCAAAACTTAAGCCTCCTGTCAGGTAAAAATTTTTGTTGATGCAATTTTAGATTAGCTCTTAACAAAATTGGAACCATGCTGGAGAAGTTGAAAAAGGTAGATCTAAAATCACAAGTATAGCCCATACCAGCTCTTCATTGCTCAAGGAGAATCAGACCTCTGTGACCTTCGGCAAGAAACCACTTCAGGCTGGCCACATACCCAGTCACAAATAGACACTTTCTGTCTCCATATCCACATACTGGGGCTTCCAGAGTAGAAGAGTGGCCCATGGGTTGTGGTAGCTTCTAACTGGTAACACTTCTAAGGGTGTGTCTGGGCATGTCTTCAGATTTGCAGATCTCATGATATCCCCACAACAAACACACTGACAACCAGTTTGTACCCCCAAGACTTTTAAGTAATCTGCCCATGGTTGCATAGCTTGGACATGGTGGGACCAGGACGCACATGCAGTTCCTGTGACTAGAGCCCTCATCAGCTCTCTGCTGTCCCCGCTTCACTTGCGTAGTCACACTTGCTGTCCTTCTCGTGAAGGTTAAGGATTACGTGAGTTTGGCACAGTCTGATGCCTGATGCTGTCTGATCACTATTTTCTGGTTGCATGTCACAAAGGTACAGAAATAGCATATAGATGGCTTCTTTGTAGAAAAGGAGGAAATAGGAACTCACATTCCAGTCTTGTTATACATTCAAAGAAACTCTGGAAGAGTCCTTAAAAAACAGCAATACTGGTTTAGCTATGGCTGGGTTAATACCAGGATATGAATAAGAGACCAGGATATGAATAAGGGACCCATTATTTTTTCATATTGAACTATTTTTGAATCTATTACTTACTTAGCAACTTAATATATTTTTAAGTTATTCAATTAATTAAGTGGATAAATATTATCTATAATGATGTTGAGTGTTCTATGCCCAGCTTTATCTGTAGTTTCTGTTCTTAGGGTCTAACTCTGCAAAGTAGTGCCTACCACTATTCAGTTACCTATCAAGAGTAGGTAACTTGCTCTGGGTTACAGGCTAGTGAAGGTGAGAGCTAATTTGCATCCAGGCAGTCTGACTCGAGAACTCATGTTCATAACCATTATAGGCAGGGATTAGACAGACAGCAAGAAACTCAGTTTTGACTATGTTCCAGTATGAGGTAAGAGATATTTTTAGTTTGGCACTTTTGAAATCTGTGAATCCTAAATAATGTGTCCGCATCTATAGAGCAAGTCCAGGGATACCGTGAAATCTCCATTATGCTAATCTAATCCAAGGATTACATTTATGCTGTGGTTGTAACAGCGTGCTGTAGATTGAGGTATCAGGTTTTCAATGCCAAGTATTACAAATGCTGAGACACCCAAGGACAGGCTGAGGGCAGTAGGTGGGGAGGGAATAGTGAGAGCCTCCAGATGGCAGGAGACAGCAGGGAGCAGGGTAGATGACAGGGTGGCCTCAGGGTGATCAAGCAGGCAGAAGGCTTCCGCTGCCACTACCACAGGGGTGAAATGACCACTGTAGGGGGTTTGCTGTGTGTTACCCGCTGAAACCCCAGGGAAAGACAGTAACCTCAACATCTTCTAAAGGTCTGAGGGAGGCCCTGTAACCTGGTTCCAAAAAAAACCTGTATCTTAGAGCAAAATCACTTGAGAATCTGGTGTAGCTAATAAACACTTGTTCCTTGATAGCACTGAAATACTCTTATTTAAACTAAAAATTGTCCCTAAAAGTTTATTCTATTTAAGAATCAACTCCTATGAAAAGAAGAAACATACATGCTAATTTAGAGCATAGCTGGAAAAAACTATCTTTTTTAGTCAATTCGGGCAATGAGGAAAAACAAGTATTCACAGAAAGAAAAGATTACCGTGGGGAAAATCTATGGCTTGACTAGGATTTCGGGATACGGAGGGTGCATGCACAATTCTTTTCCTTTCAGATTTGTTCCCACCACTCCCACCACTCCCTAGCTCATAACCCAGGATAGATAAAGCTCTTGGAACAGATCATGCAAGTTAAACCTGGCATATAAAACGCACTTGGGAAATGCTAATGGAAATTATCATTGTCTCCATCATCATAACACTTGCCTGATTAACTTACTACAGCAAATTCATCCCAGGCATTTCTAGTTCTCCAGAGTATATGTCACTGAGCCGACTAGAAAGACTCTGCCTCTGTCCTTCGTGTCTCGCGCCGTCAGTGCTGCCTAATGACCAGAGGCAGGGCTGACCCCCAGGCCACAGTGACCACAGACGACAGCTCGCTGCCCTGCCCACAACTTCATAGCTGAGTGTGGCCTTGTTCAGGTCGCGTGAAGCACGGCCCCGTGGCTGCTGTACACCTCCTGGTCTCGTCCTATCCATTCACCCCTCTCTCCAGTCCCCCAAACCCAGAAGTGTGGCCTGTGCCTCTTTGTTTTCAGCTCCTACCACCTGTAGCTTTATGGATTTGTTTGTCTGTCTAATATCTGTTTCTCTCCCGAGCTCTTCAAGAAATATGATAGAATTTCTCTTTTCCCTTACCCCGTCCTTCCCAGAAACAATGACACATAAGCCCTTTGTTTTAATCTTGGGACATGTGTGATCTGTTATGTGTGTGTTTTAGTTGATAATACCAGAAGCACACAATATAATAAAAGTTGAACTAGTAATTAAGATGTTATTTAAAAATGTCTTTTCAAGTGCTAATAATCATTTAAGGTTTTTTTGGGGGGGGGATGTGTGTGTGTGTGTGTGTGTGTGTGTGTGTGTGTGTGTGTGTTTTAAAGAGTCTATTTATTTATTTGACAGAGATCACAAGTAGGCATAGAGACAGGCAGAGGGAGAAGGGGGGCAGGAGGCAGGCTCCCCACTGATCAGAGAGCCGATGAGGAGCTCCATCTCAGGACCCTGAGATCATGACCTGAGCGGAAGGCAGAGGCTTAACCCACTGAGCCACTCAGATGCCCTGTGTTTTTTGTTGTTGTTGTTGTTGTTGTTTTTTAAGCCACAATTGGTCTCTTTCCTCCCTTGATTCTAACCTAAAAAGGTGACTCTCATAAAGGCCTTTCTGTCCCTGTATTCTCAGAGCAGGAAGTGCAGAAGAGCCCACTTCCTGTCCATCGGTGTTATAGGAGGAAAATCCTGGTGATGGAACTGCAGTTACATTAAGGGATTTGAAGTTCTTTTAGGGACATTATGTTTCCATTATCTGTTGTGCTGTAGCCACAATTATACTCCCATTGGCAGCATTTCCATGGCAGGTTCCTGATCCAGACTTGTAAATACATGATTATCCTAAAGAGTTACATGTGGTTGTGGCAGAAGAGACGCTCACGTTTTTTGGTCATGCTGCCTTTAAGAATGAGCTTGGACCGTATTTTAGGAAAAGAAAAGATAGATTGGGAAAGCCTTAGGTAATTTTCATTCCTAAAAGACTACCAAGGAGGCTGGCAATGCATTTGGGAAAGAAGCTTAAAGAACTAAAGGGTAATTTATTTTGGGTTGTGTTTTCATGATATTCAGAACATAATGATATTCAGTAACACTTGGGTGCCTTCTAGTAAAAACAGGCGTCTCTGTATTGATCCGTTTTCTTCATCTCTGTTTTTGCTACTGTGTAGATGCATTTAAAAGCGGGTAGACCTAACTACATGTAACCAAATAGTCTACTAATGGCCCTTCCTTTGTTAGGGACACTTAAAAGTGGTTTCATATTAATTGACAAGTCTGTGTGAGTGAATGCTTTCTTAACATAGTATTTCTGAAATGGTTTTCCTGCTCATTCCAGAGAACAAAAACCCAGTCTTATTTCCTCCCTGCTTGGATAGTAAAGTTTTTTTCAGCAAAAAAAAAAAAAAAAAAAAAAAAAAAAAAAACCACACAAAAAACAAGTAGCGTTTTAGCTGACAGCCAGACAGTAATCTGGTCATTTCTAAGAGCCCAAGCAGTCAGAGTAAATACCTCTCAAGTAAATAAGGCAGAATTTGATTTTTATCCTTCATCTCCCTAGACTGGCTGGCTAGATGGGATCATATAACCAGTCTGGATTTGAATCCCACTGTCAGCAAAACAAATATGTCAGAGCATTTGTACATTAAGGGCTCGAGGCAAAAGTTCCTGGACTTGTAAAATATTTCCTTAAAAGTTAAGTGCCTTCCGGTTCTTCATCACAGATGCTGATTTTAGGCTAGCTTTGAACTTCCAAAATTTACAAGACCTCAGCAGGCTCTTTCTCTAGAAAGGTGTCTTACATTGTATTTAATTTTTAATGATTAGTGTGAATTTCCGACCTATTTTTCTTCCCTGAAGGAACAGCATAACTCCAAGTAAAAACTTAACCTGCTCTGTGCTAGGTAAAAAGGGTACAAATTGATGACTGCGGAAGAGGGTGGGGGTCTGTTAGGAGAGGCAGGTTAGAACCAAGTGTTCCTTTGGATATCTGTTTATAAAGGCTCAGAAATGAAAAAACTGGCTTTTTAGAAGGGGCATGTAATTTCTCTTAAGTCTCTCTCAATAGATGCACAATATTTTACAAAATTCATATCTGGAAGTTCGTCTTTGAGAAATTATTCTGCAAATATGCCAGCAGCACTCAGCCAGGAGCTGGAGGTGTCTTTATTTTTCCTTTCATCATCGTTGCTGTTTCTCAGTTTGCTTTTGAGTTTTCAGTGGCTGCTCCATGGGTCCCTCCCACCCCACCTCATGGGTGGGAAGCACCTGAGATGTGGAGAGTGGGCGCCAAGCTGACCTGTATGATTCAGAGTCTCACACAGCTTGACTCCAAGCCAGAGCACAATTGGATTACGTCAAAAAGGGAAAAGGTGCCACGTGCATTTGCCGTGTTTCTTCACAGAGCAGGCCAACTTAAATATAGCCCACGACCACAACTTGTCCAGAATTAAAATAGCCCAGAACAAGTGGCAAATGGCAGGCAAGGGTGCTCTTTGCCAAGAGATGGCTGAGGGATTGGGGGGGTGCGGGGGGACATGGGCTTTTGAGATGGATCCTACAGGCTTGAATAACAACAGCAAATAGGACACCCCGGGGTCCTACTTCATAACTTAAATTTCAGGTCAATGTAAATTCCCAGAGCATAAAAGAGAAGACTGGTAAAAACACTCAGAAGCTTGTAAGGCTTCTGACTGATTAAAATGTGCCGTATTCTTCACTTGAAATTAAAATCTGGTTACTGGATTCCAGTTTCATGATTTCTCCTCTAGAGTCAAGGACAATACCATTACAATTAGGTTTTCCAGACATAGGAACATTTTTAAACCGTGAATTGAATTACATCATAACCCTGTAATAAAGCCTTATTTTGACAAAGGAGCCTGGTGTGGGACATAATGAGATTATAATTTAAAAATATAAGCAGCCCTGGCTTAACTAGTTGCCAGGGGGCAGTGTTAGTAGTCAGTATAAGAGTTTCAGCTAGTGTTTTGGTTAAATAATTTATTCCTAAAATTTTTGTTTGGTTGTTTTTAGTTTTTCTTAATTCCAACTCTGTCAGGTTCCCAGGGATCAATAAAACCAAATAAAACAAAAAATGTTTTATTAGAGGACAGTAAGCACAGTTAGATATTTGCGCCAAATGAGAATAACAACAACAAAAAAAAAAGCGGTTCACTCATGATGTTCACCTTTTGTTGGTACAGAGGTACATTTCTGTCAACTATGACATCCACATATTAAAATGTGTGTATATTATATATTTGTGTATTTTTCCCCTAAATCTCACCATCCAGTTAAACCTACCAAGCAAACCTTTACCACTACTTCAGAAATGTTTAGTGATACAAGAGATTCCTGGTATTACAGCATTTAAATCGATAGTTGATAGTTACAATTGCTAGATACTTCTAAGATTAAAAAGCAGATTAAAAAAAATAATAATCCTAGGTCTTTCCATTATGTCTAAAATGAAAAAGATTGGTTCCAAAAGTTAATTTCAGACTTCTAGAACTAAGGTGGATAAGCTGTTTTCTGGAGTTATGCCAGCACCATGGAAAAGCTATTTTAACGTAAATTGCGTGAAATTACTTATGGTATTAAAGCATGTCACTTATGCTAACTTTTTATATAGCATCTCAGAGCTCAGGATATGACAGAAGCCTCTTTCTCAGACCAGCGTCAATCTTTTTTATTTCACTGTGCCAGGCAAGACCGCTCGTTTGAGCCGCTGTTGCTGTGACGGCTCAGAAAAACATTGCAGAGAAACTTCATATTTACAGTTGACTGTTGCCAGCAGTGATCATCTGCCAGAGAGAAATTTAAGGGAAAAGAAGCTTCAGTTTCACCACCAGAATTGCCAGAATGGCAGAAGGGTCAGAGCAGGCTGGTGGGGTATACGCTACAAATATAGTAAGTAAGGAAAGAAAAGTGCGCATGATATTTAGAATTTAGTAGAACTATGCGCACCTGGAGTGGCAAATAATTTAAATGCATTTCTGGACATTTGTACAATATGTTGCGGTCGGAACATATTAGGAGTTGATCATGAAATGAGGATTTGGATTGCCGTGGAAAGATGTCAGGAGAGACAAGCCAGGGGTGATTATCTTCGGGAACCAAATCCAAAAGCGATCTGAAGCCTGGAGACATGTCAGTAGGAAGACAAGGAACAGCAGGACATTCTGAACATTGGGAAGAGCTTCTGAGGGCCTAGATTCTAGCCGCAGGCTGTTCACCAGCCTCAGACGACCATGCACTGCCCTCTCCTTGTCTTAGATGGAAAGAGCTTCTGACACTTCTTCTTACTCCGTGGAACAAATGCCATTCTCCAGGGCATCCTAGTTCCCCCCTGGAAGCAGCCCTGTCTACAGGGCCGTGGAGTCCCCACGTACTCCTAAGAGAACGGAGGTCTCTTGAGGTTGGGCGTGTTTTGTGTATCATGATTGACTCTCGTAGGCATCTCCTTCCTCTGATGTTCTTCATGTTTTCAGGGTAACTGATGGACCCAAAGCCACTGTATACGAAGCAATCAAAGGACTTTCTGTGTCCCCATTTCCGTCCAGAACAAAACAGAGAACATGAAGTATTATACTTCATTTGTGTCTGCTGCGGCATTATTTGGGTCCAAAATTATAAATACGTCGTGCCAGTTTCTCGCAGAATCCTACAGAGCCTGTCAGGGCCACAGGGTTCTCTGCCTTAGGTGCAAGGAGGTTTTACACATTTCCTACTAAAGATTAGGGCAGAGTAGTTCTCAAGCAAGAACACAGTCCTACCGTCTACTCTCACCCACTCTGTTGTCATTTCGGTAGGTACTGTGATTATACTGAAAAGGCAGGAAGGAGTATTTCCAGTACTCCTGCTGTGCCTAAACCTTAGCACAATCAGGAAGTCTCACTTGGAAAGTATAGCCCAGTGCCCTGAGGGAAGCCGGCATCCCGCTGAAGCAGCTGTCAGGAAGTAGTGAAGCAGCAGGTAAAAGTATAGGCCTTTGTGCTAAACCTGGACAGCACTCTGCTAAGGGGTGGGGGTGGGGGGTGGGTGAGCAGGCTGCAAAGTTTGGCAGGTCCCTCTCCCCGTCCCTCCAGAGTTCAGGCTGACTTTCCCCCAGGTGTAAGAGAGCAATTAGTAGATTTCGAATTGGGGGCCTGAAAGGAAATCCTTCATTTCATGCAAATCACTTCCTAAATCTTCCCCTGTTCTTGGGATGTGTGGCATTCCTTCCATGCCTGGAATTCTTCTTGAAATTCTTTGGACTTGATCTGAGTCTTGGATTGGTGAGCAGTAGTTCCATTTGGGTTAATGCATCTGTCTCCTCAGGAATGGAGTTCCGGAAGGAAGGCAGCTCGTGCATTCCCTGGTGGCTGCAGCAGGGGTCCATCCATCCTACTGACAGGCATGGCATCCCAGGCCCCCGAGTCAATTAATTCTGAGGAGAAAAATAAAGGTTAAAAGTTCATCAAAATGTGTCTAGAGTGGGCATAGGCAGACAACTGGCTGTTGGTCCAGAATATTCCAAATATTGTAAGCACCACAGGGATGTCAGGTTGAAGCAGATCACTCTATCAGGAACAGAAAGGAAAGATTCCTATTATTTGAGCTAGAATATAAGGTGATTTTTTTCCCTTTATTTGAATCCTGCCTTGTGTTTCTACCACTAACTCTAATGAAGTGTGCATTTTTATTTTGATACACATAATTCGTCTTCAAAACTCTCTCCACCCCCTCCCCAAACTGTACTGTTACTTTTATTGAAAGGTCCAACACAGAAAACCAGTTACCCTGGTTTAATATATCTGTTTCTGTCTCCATTTTTCTATGTCCTTGGGTAAGCCATTATTTTATCTATCGAATACTGGGATGAAAATTGCTGTTCTCAGTTTAACACATCAAATGCTGAATACAGGTAAAATTACAACAGAAATTTTTTTGAGATTCTCATGAGGATGAAGAAGAAAACTTTTTAAGAATTCCGGAAGAACTGGATGATCTTCTGATATCTCCTTTTAAAGTCGGAGGCGTTAATTACTAATTCCGTGATTTGGGGAAAGGCAACTATGAGTTGGATGAATCTGTAGTATTTTTAACACCACCTAAAAATGTTCCTGCTAAAGAATACCCTTGATGAAAACCAAATCTTTCCTATAGTCTGTAGTGAGATGTTTTCTGAGCTGTGTTATTTTCATTTGAAAGTCAGCCAAAACTGATTTTTAAAAAAATATATTTAAAGAAGAGAACTCAAAATTAGCATTTTTTTTCCAATGGGAGACATAAATCTATTAAGTTTAAAGAATCAGAGGAATAAGGAGGGCAGCAGACTCAAAGAGAAAGCATGAATATAAAAACTATGGATATGAATGAAAATAGCAGAAAGAAAAGTTTATAACTAGAAGACGAAACAAATAACAGAATGTTTGCTACAGCAAAATAAAAAAGGTAGTAATACAGAAACCTTTTTACAACATAGTCACCCACTTTGCCCCAAAGATTAGGAGAGTTAGTGGGTTCCGCCTGGCCACTACCCTCTGGGTACCTTCCAGTTCTCAGAGGCCCTTCGAGTGAACAGTTGTGTTTTTTCATCGGTCTGGTAAAGCAGAGCTCTCAAGAGTCACTTCCTCAAAACCAGAAGGTTAACATAAATCAGAGCAAATCCTTTGTGCTTTTTATATCATTGTCCCCAGTATCTGTTGGAGCAAGCGCTAAAGATTTAAAGTAAAAACAGTCAAGGACTCTCAGTTGAACTATTGAATGATTCCTTGACACGAACCAGGCATGAAATAAATGGACCAACTGAATTACAAATCCTACAAGGTTGGGCCGCTGCCTTCGGCTCAGGTCATGATTCCAGGGTCCTGGGATCGGGTCCCACATCGGGCTCCTTGCTCGGTGGGGAGCCTGCTTCTCTCGCTGCCTCTGCCTGCCTCTCTGCCTGCTTGTGTGTACTCTCTCTCTCTATCTCTGGCAAATAAATAAAATCTTAAAAAAAAGAAAACATGAAGTGACTAAAACCAATATCCTGAGAGTACAACTACAGTTGACCCTTGAACAACACAGCGGACCATTGAACTTATACACAGATTTTTTTTTTTTTTTTTTTTTTACAAATGCAGTGTGCAATACTGTAAATATTTAATGGTTTTCTTATTAACATTTTCTTTCCTCTAGCTTACTTTATTGTAAGAATACAATACATGTACTATTTTTTAAAAATGTGTTGACCATTTATGTAATCAGTAAGGCTTCTGGTCAACAGTGGGCAGTTAGTAGTTAAGTTTTGGGGGAGTCAGATTATACACAGATTTTTGACCATGCAGGGAGTTGGCACCCTTCACCCCTGCGTTGTTCAAGGGTCTGCTGTTTATCCCTACTGTTCCAGCATTCCTCACAAAGCAGGCCTCTCATAAACTGCAGCTTCAAGACATGCACATTTAACATGACAGAACTCAAGATGCAGAACGGTTTTGTGTGGCCAGCCCCAAGCCAGCTCTTGTTGTTCATATGGTTCTGCCTCAGATGTTCAGCAGAGGAATAGATCCCTTATTGTTCACTTTCTAAGCATATCTGAAGAGAACAAAGTGAAATGGAAACTCGGTAGAGTGGGGATATTTAGGGAACCATTTTAGGTCATAGGAAATAGAAAACGGTTATTTTATTACCTAAGGAAATGTGTTTCAACTGTGAGTTCAAGGAATAACTCTGAAGACTTTGTGATTTTTATGAGTGAATGATGTTCACTTTATTTTTTTTAAAGTACACATTTTATCTAATGGAATAGTTTGAGCACCAGGGTGTATGTGTAATGGGCAGTGACATCAGTAAGTGGAGACTAGGTCCACCGGTGAGCCAGTAACTTCGTCAGTCTGTCACTCGGCCAGACACCACAGACTTCTATCATGTGTTTTGACCATTAGATCGTCTTCAGTTGCTCTAATTCTTACTCATACTTTAATTTGTACCCATAATGGACCCCTGGTAAAGGTTAAGAACTATAACAACACTGATGGAGAGAGAAAAACAGTGCTGACATGCCAATTCTTGTCATTGCCCAGGTCTTCATTATTCCAAGGGTTGCAAAGTTCGTACCATGCGCATCCGGATGTTTCTGTTACAGCGCTAAAAAGAAAGTATAGTCGCAATTGTATCTAGTTTTGTTTTATGGAACATGCATCCATTTAAAATAAGTTACCCCACCTGGTGCACCTGGGTGGCTCAGTGAGTTAAGCCTCAGGTCATGATCCCAGAGTCATGGGATCGAGCCCCATGTCGGGCTCCCTGCTCAGGCGGGGAGCCTGCTTTCCCCTCTCTCTCTGCCTGCCTCTCTGACTACTTGTGATCTCTGTCAAATAAATAAAATCTTTTTAAAAAAAAAAAATCTACCCCACCTTTTTTTTTTTAACCAAGAGTTGATAATTTGAATTAAAGATAGACCCTTTAGTAATATGCCAGATTTAGTCAGAATAAGTCAGTTTCTACAAATTTGTCATAGGAAAGACAGATGCCTTACTTCAATCAGTTACAAAAGCACCTACAACTATAGTAAACTGCATTGATAGGACTTCACAGTTATCAAATCACCTTAACATTTTTCACTTGATCCTAACTCAACCCTTGCTGTTTCCCCTGGCCCAAAGTCCACCGCTGACTGTGTACCCTTTCTCCCTACCCGAGATTCCATCCTGGTCTTCCTCACTCACGTCTCTACCCTGCATCCGGGCTACCTTCTGTTTGTGCTTCTCACAGAAGAGAGAGCCCTGGGAGAGGAAGACGTAGCATCATGGAGACCTGAAGTCAGGTCCTCTTGGTCCTATTCAGCAATTCCAATATTCCTTGTTTCCATTCCCTAGAACTTTTGTATGGTTCTGATTCCAAATCTTTACCCCCCAGATTCTTCCCACCAGCCCTAAATGTTGGCACATGACTAATAATGACAATTTATTGACTATATACCCTCTCTAAGTTAGTACTAAGTACTTCACATCTGTCAGTTCTAGAACACTACAAGGTAATGTCCTCCCCATTTTATAGGTAAGGGAACTGAGTCTAAAGGAACATAGTATGTGATAAACTAGAACATGAACCCAGGTATGTCTGGTCTCAAAGCCCACAGCACTCAGTCTCTTCTGAACTTTCAAAGGATCTTTCAAGTAACTTTAAAATATTGGATTAGCCTACCACTGTTCTTATGTTTTGTCCTGTTTCCTTCCTTTTGCTTCATCTAGGACCGGTCTCTAACAATTGTCACCTTCTCAAGGCTTCTTCCATTTTCCCCAGTTGTCTGAACACCTTTCTACCAACCTAGTGATAAGATCAGCTCTCATTTTCTTAAGATTAGAGTAAAACATCTTTTCCCTTGGCCCAGTTAATCCTTCTGGTTACTGTCCACATTTCCTCCTTCCTTTCTGGGACAAAAGTCTCTAGCATGTGGCCCACACCTGCTTCCTCTACTTCCTCTGCCCATTTCCTCACCAGCCCCCCACCCCAGTCTGGCTTCTACAGTGGGCTACTTGCTAGAACTGCCCTCTCAAAGGTTCTTATCAAATTCAGCAGCCTCTCCCCTGCCCTCACCTTTCTCCGACACAGGACAGGAGTGACCACTCATCCATTCCTCAGATTCCAACTGCATTTATTTCAGGGACTACTACGTAAATGAGCTAGTCAGTGCCTCTGCCCCAGAGAAGAGACGCGTTCCCATCTGGCCCCACTTAACTCCTAAGAGGAGCACAGGATTTACCCAAGAACAAGAAGTTAGAATGCTTCTTTCTTTCTCCACGTCCCTAGGACAATTTTGTCTCTATCCTCAGTTCTTTGCTTTTTGTTTCTCACTTACCCGATGAGTTCATCCCTCTTTTATGAACTTGTCTTCTGAGATCCTGACGCCCACCATCCTGTTTGTAACCTTGACCTTTATTTTGCATCGCAGCCCTGTATTTCTAGCTAGAAATGCTTGTGTCATGTAAAATCCTGCTCATCTAAAACTAAATTTGTCATCACCTTCCAGCTGTCTTGCCTTACCACCTGCACTCCTTCTAGCTGTAGTAAGCCATTCATCTGGATACCAAGTTAGAGTTCTTGGGGTTATCTTGCATGTTTCCCTTCTTAGCCATTTATCCATTTTACAAGTGTTTGCTGAGACATCCCTGTTCCAAGGTTTTTGTTAAGAGCTGGCAAAACAGACATAAAGACTGCCCTCATGTTTCAAAGTCCTGATAGTCCTTCCCTTAAAACGCCGTGGGTCATTCCTTCCAGCTCTTGCCCTCTTACATACTTAACCGTGCCCTGGCATAGACTAGTGCGGCAGCTTCTCATCTGAGAATCTAACCTTTGGTCTTTTCTCCTCACTTCCTCCTGACACATAGGATGCTCCATAAATACTTGTACATCAGGTGATATCATGTACTAGATTTCATTTTTATTAATTATAAAATATACATAATATGAAATCTATCATCCTAACCATCTTTAAGTGTGCAGTTCAGTAGTGTTCAGTACATGCGCTTTGTTCTGCAACCTTTTATTTTGCACAACCCAAACCTGTACCTGTTAAATGATGACTCCTCGTTGCCCTTGCTTTAGCCCCTGGCAACCACCCTTCTACTTTCTGTCTCTATGAACTTGACTTCTCAAGAGACCTCATATGAATGGAGTCATTGGACGTTTGTCCTTTTGTGACTGGCCCTCTTCACTTAGCACAATGCCCTCAAGGCCCATCCATGTTTTACAGCATGTGTCAGAATTTCCTTCTTTTTTAAGGCTGAATAATATTCTATGTGTACACCATATTTTTGCTTATCCATTCATTCATTGAGAGGCACTTGGGTTTCTACCATTTGGCCATTGTGAATAATGCTGCTGTGAACGTGGGTGTACAGATATGTCTTTGAGACCCTGCTTTCATTTCTTCTGGCTGTATACCCATGTGTAGAATTGTTGGATCATATGGAAATTTCTATTTTTAATTTTTTGAGGAACCCCCATCATGCTGTTTTCCACAGCAGCTGTGCCATCTTACACTCCCTCCATCCGTGCACAAGGTTTCAAATTTCTTCACATTCTCACCACTTGTTGTTTACTTTTTTTTTTTTTTATGGTGGCCATCTTAGTGTGAGGTAATATCTCATTGTGATTTTCATGTGCATTTCTGTTATGATTCGTGATGTTGAACATCTTCTCACATGCTTATTGGCTGTATGTAGATCTTCCTTGAAGAAATGTCTATTCAAGTCCCTTGCCCTATTTTTAATTGGATTTATTTATTTATTTATTTATTGGTCATTGAGTTGAAGAAGTTCTTACATATTCTAGATACTGACCCATTATTAGATAAATGATCAGCCAATATTTTCTCCCATTCAGTGAGTTGCAGGTGATTATATTTCAATGAGAATTTTTAGTCTTATTTCATGGTAGTGTTTTTGAACTTTAGAATGACCCTCATTAAAAAGGACTTTTAAAAAAAATTATTTCAAGAATAAAACATGCCTTAAATGTTTTTTTGTATAGAACTCAGGATAAAGTAGTAGATAGCCAGTCATTTGGCCTCTCTTCCAACTGAGGATTACAAATGGGCTTTTGACCTGGCTATCCAGAGACTATATAGCTTTTAAGCTTATTAAATTTGATCAAATGTTATGGAATAAAATCTGTAAAGTACCTAAGAATGAGGACCTATGGTTCAAGCTTGGAAACGGATGTAGAAAAAATCCTGTGAAGGAAATTGAAAATAAATAGGATCTGCTGTCCCTAAATTATGACCTGTGTTCCTGAGCTTTAAAACACAGTAAGGGGCTAGACTTCAGAAAACTTAGTATAACAAGAGCTTATTGATCTGGTGATTTTTTTTTTTTTCCAATATCCTGCCAGTTTCCAAAAAGGATTTGCAGGGCATTATGATTCACACACATAACAGCATTCCTGACACTGGAGAATGTTAAAGCCATGTAGTTACAGAAGATAACCGTGCACATAGATTGAGGATAATTTTATTCCAAGATTCCTAGTAGCCTTAACAAAAAGAGAAGTAATAGATTATGTAGGTCTCCTTGTATAATCCAAGGAGGCACACAAATTTATCAGCAGAGGCCATTTTTTTTCTGACATTAAACTTTAAGAGGAATGTGGCACCAAAACCTTCATAAACATAACAATGTCACACCTAAGGGATGGCATTTTACAAAAGATCCGTAAACATTCTTCATATGAATCTTGGTTCTTCCTCTCTCCCTTTGATAAAAAGCCAAGGGTATGATATGATTCTACAAAGGGATTTGTATGATCGCTAATGTAATGTGGTTTGACTTTTGATCTCATAGACAAGAATCATCTGTGGCCTAGACCAGCCTCAGCCTCGTCTCTGACTGGTAATGCTTTCAAATCCAGTATATTATCACGCCTCTGTGAAAGTTTCGGCCCTTGAAAGATCAAATACCAAACTTCAATGGGGATATAATGCTCCTTAGTTTATATTTTATATCTAAATAATTTGATACCACTTTCAGAAAAGGAAGAGATGAACTCCTCCCCTGTGAAAAGGACAACTCTTTGTTAATGATGTAACTTGTTTTAACCAGGACCTAAGAATTCCATCCTGAAGTTACTATTCCAGGTCCTGTCTCTTAATAAACAAGAAACCAACTGAGGGAGAAAATTAACACTAGTAAAAACTAGTTAAAAAAAAAAAAACTGGTAAAATGGTAAGGACTGGACTTAAAACAAGTAGTCTTCCCAAACCAAATTTACTGAAAATAGAGATTTAACAGAATCTGTAACATGTTAACCATTTGCCAGACTAAAATCTTCATCAGCTACATCAGTCAGCTATAGAAGATTGGAACTCAGAAGTCGAGACTAACATCTGAGGGCCTGCCTGTACCTTGCTTTAGCGGGAGGAACACATGCTGAGCTTTGCTGGGCTAGACTTATCAGAGAACCAGATCAAGATAGAAAGAACAGTCTCTTCCGGGTACAGGAACTCAAAATCATGTTTGTTTTTTAGCCGAGATCTGTGCAGCCACTCCTCTCTTGGTCCTGTCAAGAGTACTACTCCTTGCTTCACAGACTGATTTCTTCTTTAAAAGGCCAACTGTATGCACGAGGTGATTGGCTTTCACAAATCTGGGTCTCTCATAAACGAGTTAAGGTCACAGTCCGAAAGGAAGGCTAACTGGTTTTTTTGTTATGTTTTTGTTTTTGTTTTTGTTTTTGTTTTTGTTTTTTGGCATTTTCTTATTTCAGAAGATTAAAAGATTGTGGGTTTTTTCTATTTGTTTGGTTTTTGGTTTTTTTGCATTTTCTAATCATGATGCCTTAACCCAGGAAGGAATGTTAGCTATTGTCAGGCATTTTCAGGAGACTGAAAAGGGAAACAGAATGGTCAACAGACGCTAGAAGCCGGGAGGTCAGTTCTGCCTTTGCAGGAACCCGATGAGAGGTTGTGGCAGCGTGATCAGGGCAGACACGGCAACAATAACAAGAACTGGCTGGACTGAGGATTGGTTTTTGAGGTAATGCCGACTGGATTTGCTGACCGTGGATGTGGTATGTGACAGAAAGGGGGACATCAAGGATGACTTGAAGGGTGTAGGCCTGAGGAACTGGGAAATGACGTTGCCATCATCAGAGATTTGGATTCTTATGCACAATTGAGGTCATTTTTAAATTTTCCTAATAATCTTCTTTAAGTATTTGGACATCAAAGCAAATCAGGTGTATAGCCTCCTAACCAAATAGATCACCAGCTCTGCTGTCAGATTTTAAATTGTGCCAGTAAACTGACTTTGATTTAATATAACAAATTTAAAAAGACATCAAAATCCACATTTTTTAAAAAGCAGTTAATTGTTGGAAAGAAAACATATAAAAAGGCAGAAATAGCAAAATTTGTAAATATCATATACAGTTTACCATTAACAGATATATTGTCCATTCTAAATTAAAATCTTCATCAGCTACATCAGTGGACAGATGAGCAGAAGATTGAAGTTGGGAGCACCCTGGGTGGCTGAGTGGGTTAAGTGTCCGAGTCTTGATTTTGGCTCAGGTCATGATCTGAGATTTAGCCCTGCTTCGGGCTCCTTACTCAGCAGGAAGTCTACTTGTCCCTCTCGCTCTGCTCTGCTCCCCACCCCCCTTACTTGCTCACTTGCTCTCTCTCAATTAAATCTTAAAAAAAAATTATTGAAGTTGGAAGTTGCAACAGACAGCTAAGAGCCAGCTTGTTACTTTAGCAGGAGAATATGCCAGGCATATTCAATATATTGTCCATAGATGTTTTTGTAAAAGCATTACGAAGTTTAAGAAAACTCAGGGGCACCTGGGTGGCTCAGTCAGTTGGGCGACTGCCTTCGGCTCCGGTCATGATCCCAGAGTCCTGGGATCGAGTCCCACATCGGGCTCCCAGCTCTGCAGAGAGCCTGCTTCTCCCTCTGACCTTCTCCCCTCTCATGCTCTCTCTCACTCTCTTTCAAATAAATAAATAAAATCTTTAAAAAAAAAAAAAAAAGGAAAAATCAGAAAAGGCAGACTATTTTATTTCTGAGTAAGATGACTTGAGAGTTCATGAAAAACTATTTCAGTTATTAAAGAATAATTTCAGGCATTCACCATCAAATTACGGATTGGAAAAATAGGTTGAAATTAAGTTCTTGTGTACAGGGAATGCCTTACACCCAGAAATTTCACATTTACTGCTCTGGCTGTTCTCAAGTGACCCTCGCAGGACTTATGTCCAGGGGGGACTCACCCAACTGCTTGTGTGAACTTAGCCAGCTGCTCAGGTCTCCCTGCCTCTTCACCCATACATAGTAACTCTCTACAAGCCAAAACTTGGGTTTATTTGGGGGGATAATAAATATATAAATATATATATGGCCCTAACAGAAAGTCGACAGCTGATGTTGCTGTTTACTTACTTTTTACTGCATTTTATGGGAGAAAGTATATGTGATAATGATATTTGGAGATTCGTGAGGGTCTGATCACTCGTGGATATCAGCAGTGTGTTGAACATGTGGGAGGCTTCTTGGGCGTGCATGTTCCTACTTGTGTGTGTGTGTGTGTGTGTGTGTGTGTGTTCCACATGACCAGCTACAGCAGCAGGGTATCCGGTTTGCATTGTTGCAGCTGTCCTCTCCAGACTGACCAGCCTGAAACCCCCCCACACACACACCCCAACCCATGAACAAAGGCATGTCTTACCACTTGGCTGAATAAAGGGGTCGTGGGTTGCTCTGGAGCTGAGCCAGGGATTTGAACACAGGAATTCACTAATATGAGCCAGAGTTAAGCCCAGATTTTCCCCCGGGCAAAATCCAGACCTATCAGTGGCCCGGCTGCACAGAGCTGGTGGCGACAGCCAACTCAGATGGGTTCCTGTTCTCTTCTACTTCCTGTCATTGGGTCTAGGGCTACCAGAAGCTCTCGTGCAGACCTCTTGTCTTAGGGTTTGAATGTGGTTTTGACTCATCTTGCCAGCTGCATAGGAGCATTGACACAGGGAGGGGCACAAGATGGAAAGGCTCCCCCCTCCCTGTTGGGTCTCACAGGAAAGAGCAAGTAAAAGAGTACAGAGGTTATGGCTTGACTGACACTGTGCTTCCAGAATATATTTGCAGAAAGATTAAGCTGTATTTGTTTATTCTCCAGTTATTGTAAAAAGCGGTAGAGATAAATGATAGCGTCTTATTTGAGGATGTGGTGGTGTGTTGTGATTTTAACAGAATAAACTGTTTGTACTTGGTTTTATAAATTTATCACTGAAGGACTAGCAGATTTTATTATAAGGCAGCATAACTGTACTCTCTGGCTTCATTAATTATGATGCCTAGACATAATTAGGCTCTATCTAAAAATAGCAGATAAAATGGAAGCTCATTCTGGGAAAAAAGAGTTGAGATTCTGAGAAACTGTGAAAGAACATAACAGAGGGCATCCACTGGTTCTCAGGCGCACCACAGGGGCTGAAGTGTCTCCCATCAGCAGCGATGGCTCCCACAAGGGAGCCCTTTATTCAGGAATATGGTCTTACCCTCTTGGTTTTAGTTCCATTTCATGATACCTTATAATCTGAAACGTCCTCTGTGATTCAGAAATAACAATTTTGATGATTGGAAAGTTGATCCATTAATTTTTCATTAATGGACTTCATTTCTTAGAGTAGTTTTAAATTTACAGAAAAATTGAGCAGAAAGTACCGAGTCGTTCCCTCTTCTCCCCACACCCACATCATTTCCCCTATAATGAAAATCTGGCACTAATGGGAACTTTTGTTACAATTGATGAGCCAGTATTGCTACATCAGTATTAGCTAAAGTCCGTGGTTGACTAATGGACTCACTCTGTGTGTGGTACTGTCTAGTGGGTTTTGATATATACATAATAGCATTGAGCCCCCATTACAGTGTCATACAGAGTAGTCTCGCTGTTCTAAGTTTCTCCTGGGCTCCACCTATATTCATCCTTCCTCCACTTCGACCCCAAACCCTTCGCAACCCCCGATCTTTTTACTAGCTCTATCGTTTTGTCAGTCTGTTCATTTTTAAGTAACTAACCAGCTGTTCTTAAAGACGCATCATTCATTCCTTTATTCATAAAATGAGCCCTCAATAAATCCTAGGAGCCAGGCAGTGTCCTACACATTGGCAATATAGCAGAGGACCAATCTTCCTGAAGCTTACATTCTAGTGCACCCAGCCCCCAGTGTTGGCTAGGTCCTAAGGAGGAGTGAGGTGTCCCATAAAGACACAGAAAGAGGGGTGCCTGGTTGGCTCAGTGGGTTAAAGCCTCTGCTTTCGGCTCAGGTCATGATCCCAGGGTCCTGGGAATCTCTGCTCAGCCGGGAGCCTACTTCCTCCTCTCTCTCTCTCTCTCTGCCTGCCTCTCTGCCTACTTGTGATCTCTGTCTGTCAAATAAAAAAATAAAATATTTAAAAAATTTTAAAAAAAGACACAGAAAGAGAGAAGGTAGTTGGAGAATTTGGAAACGGGACCTCCTGCCAGTTAGGCAGTTAGCCCCTGACCCCAATCTCAGGTCAGACCCCATCTTCCCTGCTTCCTTCCAGCAGCTAGTCCCAGGAACTCGGTCTGCCAGCCTCCTCCAGCTGCCACCGGCCTTTTCTCTCCCTTTAAGAACTGCTAGGGCACAACCTTATTTCCCAACTTTTCCTCTCCTGCTGTTTCTGAAATAGGTGTAAGCACCTCTTTCAAACCTTCATCGAGCTTTTACTAAGAGGTATCTGTAGCCCTGCCTGGTGCTAGTGAAAAAGCATAGAAAGTTAACAAAATCATAAGAAATAGATACCCATTATTATCATCTAAATACTAACTGGACAAGGTCTTCTTTGGAAGTGAATAACCTAGAGTTCTCTGTCTTACCCTATAAATCCTCTGTTCTTGGGCAGGTGGACATCAGTTCTCGTGTCTTGCCATAAGAAACCCCATTCTCTACCCAGCTGCCTTCTCCCTCACCCTAGTCGTCTGGAAAGAGAAGTTTCATGAGTGAGGATGGGCCAGGGCAGGTGGAAGACTGTTAACATCTGTGGACTCCTTCGAATATCCTGAGCACATTCCTAAGTGCAGACCCTGCACTTGGCTTCTGCAGGCTGGCGAGAGCCCATTGTGGGCATCTGTTCCCAACCACACAGTGATGTCATGCTGGTCCCTTGAATCAGTCATAGAGGGAGTATTTAACCATGGAGATCAAGGCTACAGATAAGAGTTTCACTACTTTTTTTTCCAGAGTTACTTTATTCAGCCTGCTACTGGGCAGACCCTTCTTAATCAAATTCTTACATAGATCCTGCCACAGAAATTAAACTCATGAACACCATATTCATTAGCTGTTAACTCTAGTCTCCCGGTTTGCAGGGGAGGCTGCTGACCAAAGTCAGCAGGAGATCTGACCCAGGAAGTTTTGAAAACCAGGCTTTGCATCAAGCTGCACAGAACTTGCTCTGCCTTTTATTTTCAACATACAGGTGGGCCTCCGCCCATGTGGGCCTCAGAGAACTCACGGCACAGGGACCCCAAAACTTGCAGGCAGAGGCACGGGGCCATGAGTGCAGTAGTGTTTCTCTGCCCCAGGCTGCAGACAGCGTGCTTGTTGGTGGGTAATTAACAAGGTGCCGCCCTTGCTGACTCGCCCTTTGTGCCCCGTGTAGGACTGCACACGCAAGAGCGAAAGCTGACGCCGCCGACCAGGCTGCCCAGGCCGCCCGCCAGGAGTGTGACATCGCAAGAGCGGTGGCCAGGGAGCTGTCACCTGACTTCTACCAACCAGGTGAGACTGTTGTCCAGAGGTGGGAGAGGCAGGGGTACTGCCTCTGGTCCTTTTTTTTTTTCCCCCTTTTCTTTTTCCTTAAAGGTCTGTGCTTCGTGGATACCAGCAATACTGCAAAACAAGTAGGTACAAAAAGTCCTAAGTATTTGAAGGCTGAGTGTTAAGTGCTGGAGATTTGGCTTAGTCCCCAGTGTCTCTCCCTTCCTGCCTCCTGACTCTTGTCAATAAACTTTGAGCTGATACCAGTAAAGGAGAAGGGAATCCAGAAGAAGTTTCTGATTCTAAGAAATGGTGTTAGCATGTTAGTGCCTGTTGCATGTGGTGTAACAAACATCCCAAATTCAGAGTCACCTGTAACCATACCATTAGTTGTAGTAACACATGAACCAATAACTACTACGAATATTTTTTTTTTGATCGATCAGAACTAAAGTTCAAAGGACTGTGGTTATTAACAGGACAATCCAAGTCATGGTAGAATAAATTAAAATGACAACCTCATTTAAAAAAATCAATCCAGATCATTTACTTCTCAAATGTTATAAAATATCAATAGGTTAAAATATTTAACTGACTGCCTAATGGTTTCTTAGTAGATTGTTTCCCTCCCTTTCTATAATAGTCTAGCCATTATTTTTTATATATGTTTCTTCATTGGGTATTTTTTTTTAAAGATTTTATTTATTTGACAGAGAGAGATCACAAGTAGGCAGAGAGACTGGCAGAGAGAGAGAGGAGGGAGCAGGCTCCCTGCTGAGCAGAGAGCCCGATGTGGGGCTCGATCCCAGGACCCTGAGATCATGACCTGAGCTGAAGGCAGAGGTTTAACCCACTGAGCCAGCCAGGCACCCTCTTCATTGTTTTAGAAGCAGCATCTTCCCAGTGATTGAGGGATGAACAGATTTCTAGATAAAAAGATCAAAATCCATGTTCTAGGGACCCCTGGGTGGCTCAGTGGATTAAAGCCTCTGCCTTAAGCTCAGGTCATGATCTCAGGGTCCTGGGATCGAGCCCCGCATCAGGCTCTCTGCTTGGCCAGGAGCCTGCTTCCCTTCATCTCTCTCTGCCTGTCTCTCTGCCCACTTGTGATCTCTGTCTGTCAAATAAATAAATAAAATTTAAAAAAAAATCCATGTTCTATAAATTTCTATAAATATCAGCATTTATCTTTTCTTAATAAGGAATTTTTCCACATTAGTTTCTATAACTCAAGCTAGAGAACTAGCATCCTGTGCAACATGTGAGCTCAGCTGTGCTTGGTTCCAGTAAGGTAAATAATCCTGGAACCCACCAAATGAACAAGGCAGGTCAAAGTGGATGGAATAGCAAGATCCGTACAAAAGCTAGAAACTGGCTGTAATAAAGGATGGAGGAATTAGAAGGAAAGGAGGACATGGTGATTTTTTTTTTTCTACAAAGAAGGAAGACAGTAAAAGATGGCGTTAAGAAGACTTTTTTTTTTTTAAGATTTTATTTATTTATTTGACAGCGAGAGATCACAAGTAGGCAGAGAGGCAGGCAGAGAGAGAGGGTGAAGCAGGCTCCCCGCTGAGCAGAGAGCCTGATGTGGGGCTCAATCCCAGGACCCTGAGATCACGACCTGAGCCGAAGGTAGAGGCTTTAACCCACTGAGCCACCCAGGTGCCCCAAGAAGACTTTTTTTTTAGGAGAAACACTAGAAAGGGACCCCGTCTGGTTGCTGAGTGATAGAGCTTTCAGAGTGACTTCTGTAATAGTTCAACTCCAGGGAGACAACTGTGATAATGGGTGTTTTCTTTCATGTGCCTCCTTTCTAAACCTCTGGATGAGATCTCAGTCATCTACCATATACATATATTATTAAGAAAGTGGAACTCTTTGCAATGACCTCTGCTAGGAAGAGACTATTTTCTGGTCTGAAATGAACACCCACTTCCTGGTGCCCAAGTGTGTTGGTCACTACCTGTTGGGTATGAGAGCTGCACACTGAGTTCAGCCACAGAGTTCCAGGACTGTCCTGTTCCCTCCCCAGTGGCAGGGGAAGCGGCTCATTAGTCAGGAGATAGTGCTGCTCCGTGAAGTAGCCCTAGGCTTGGGCTGCTTTGGAAGCAAACAAACTTGTTATTGTTGTCTGCAGAGGGTAGTTTCTAGGTTCTGTTGTTAAGTCTGCGGGGTGGAGAGGGGGATAGGACCCCTATAGATTTCTATTAGGTGTTACCAAGAGGTAAATGATACTGAAGGTCATCTCAGTTTCCCAGATTAGATGGTTTTAAAAGCCTTTTATGGCATAAAAGCATTTGAGGGAAGAAAATATTGTGGGAAAATGTAATGCCACCCTCTTAGCTAACATACCAGCTTCATACGAGCAAGTTGTCCATCAGGAATGAATACAGCACAGTAGCACAAGATGACAACGGGTCTATTTAAGACAAGGGCTGAGGGGAAGGCTGCAATCCCCTTTGACCCATAGCCAACTCTTCCTGCACCAACTGGACAGAAAGCCTTTTCTGTACCAAGTATTATTGATCTTCTCAAGGGAACATAACTCAAGCTTTCCACTCCGCATTTATAGGGTGATCAAATCAGATAGACATTTCTAAAAGGGCTTTCAAGTACTTTTTTTTTTTTAGGTCAGGCTGCTGATTTAATTTACATATCTTAGATATAAATATTTCCATTGTTTGAAAGGCATGTGTACTGCATAGACGTTGTTGTTGGCCCTGGGGTAAAGGAGGTTTGTTGTACCTTATGTGTTGAATGCTTTTCCCAGAGCTGGCAGTATTTTCAGATAGTTGCCATCTTAATTAAATCTAACGCTTTTAGTTCAAAACTGCATTATTCTACAGTTCAGTTAAAAACTAAGGAAAGGGGCGCCTGGGTGGCTCAGTGGGTTAAGCCGCTGCCTTCGGCTCAGGTCATGATCCCAGGGTCCTGGGATCGAGTCCCGCATCAGGCTCTCTGCTCAGCCGGGAGCCTGCTTCCTCCTCCCTCTCTCTCTGCCTGCCTCTCTGCCTACTTGTGATCTCTGTCTGTCAAATAAATAAATAAAATCTTTAAAAAAAAAAACTAAGGAAAAAACTATAAACATATGGGAAGGCCTTGTCACCCAAAGGGTGTTAAGTTCTAACAAATAATGGAAAGCATACAAATAGAGGGATGTGACTGTATATGTAGATAATTACACATTTACACACAGACCATCACTGTCATGTGTATGAGTGACACAGCAGGTCACCCTCCACCAAGAACTTAGAAATGACATTTCGCTCCCAGGGTTAAATTTTCAAATGAGCCTGTGGGACTGCACAAAGATATATAAAGTGATCATAACTGATGGCACAGCTATATTTACAGTAAGATTTCCTTATAACCCGATTAAGTGTATTAAAACTACCTAAACAATTGGTCACACAAAGTAGTATAGAAAAGAAAAAGGCCACAGAGGCAAATATTGGCAGCACCCATCCAAACATCATCCAGGGGAGAGAGAAGCCGTGGCCAAACCCTGGAGTACTGCAGTTGAGCTGGCAAGGACATTTCTGTTTCGGGGAAGGATGCAGGGAACCGTAGACAACCATGTATGGCTTTATTGGCAAGACCATCCCACTGAGGAAATGGATGCATCAGGCTAGCAGAGCCTGATGCCTTTAGATGTTTGATTCATCTCTTGCTTCTTGTCCTGATTCCGTGTTCACCGTAACCTTCTAATTTCGGTTGAGCTTCTCACGGAGGTCTCCCAAAAGGAGCAGCATGGGCCGGCACCCTCCGGGCCAGGCCCCTGGCCTGTGATGTTTACATTGCTCATGGGAAACTCATGAATTGACCTTCTGGTGTTTGACATCAGTCTTGTGAGCTCTGGTGATGTGAGTCTGCCCCCAAGGGATGGCTGTACTTCAAAGTGCTGATGAAATCAGGTTTCTAAGCCAGGAAAGCTGAGAGGAGATTTTGGATGATCGCTGAGGAAACAGAGGGGAGGATGATTGGGAAATGGTATGGTTCTTTGTCCCACACTTTTAGTTTCCTTCCCGTCAAGATACTTACTTTTTTTTAATGTATTTATTTTTTTTATGTTACATTAGTCACCATACTGTACATCATTAGGTTTTGATGTAGTAGTGCTCCATGATTCATTGTTGGCGTATAACACCCAGTGCTCCGTGCGATCCGGGTCCTCCTTCATACCCATCACTGGGCTCACCCATCCCCCACCGACTCCCCTCAGAAACCCTCAAGATACTTAATTTGCTTTTAACTTCAAGTGATATTAAGTAGGCTGCAAAACTTTTATATTTATCAAGAGTGGGGATGACTGGGCCAAAAAAAAAAAGACTGAAAAGCACTGCCCCAGCATATGGTAAACATGTTTACTTTGAGCCGTCCTAGGATATAGCCAGCTCACTTCTGTGGGCAATATCCTCAGCAAGTTTTGTCCTCTTGTGTTTGAGCATATGTATTAGCTCAGCTGCTATAACAAAGCAAAATGCTACAGACTGGGTGGCTTAAGCCACAGAAGTTCATTTCTCACAGTTCTGGAGGCTGCAAGGCTGAGATCAGAGTGCCAGTATGATTGGGTTCTGGTAGAGAACCATCTTCCTGGCTTAGAGGTGGCCTTCTTCTCCCTGTGTCCTCACGTGGCTTTTCCTGGGTGCATGTGTGTGGATAGAGAACAAGAACTCTGCCGTCTCTTCCTCGTCCTATAAGGGCACGAATGCTATCATGGGGACCCACCTTCATAACCCAATCTAACCGACTTACCATGTGATGAGCCCTGATACCTGAGTGAACACTGCATCTGACACTAAGTATGTACTATATGTTGGCCAATTGAATTTAAAAATTAATTAATTATTAATAAATAAATAAAACCTACTCACCTCCCAAAGGCCCCAACTCTAAATATGAGCACATAGCACAAACTCAGCATATGAGTTTGGGGAGAGACAAACATTCAGTCCATAATAGCATGTATAGGTACTCACATAACACTCTGTATCTCACTTAAAGTAAAAGTGAAGTATTTAGGGTATTATGGGCCAGTGTTAACGAAGCTCACATTCCTGGTATGAATTAGAAATCTTCAGAAATCAAAGTATATTTTCATTATATAATGGTCTCTGCGTATCATTAATATGTAGTATTTTTGGTTCAGGGAAGTATCCTGGAACAGAGGACTTCTAAACTCACTTTCCAAAACCCAAAATTCAGGATAAATTTTTTTTTTTCGTGGAAAAGGGGAAATGGAATAGTCCACTGGTTGACATGAAATTAATAATTCATGAGTTTGCTGGTTATTCCTACCACTTACTTCAGTATATTCAGTTCCACAGATGGGTGTTAAGTGCCAGCCCTGTGCAGGGCACCAGAAGGGAGGGCCCCCAGCTTGCAGGCAAGAGCCCTGTGGCTGTGTTCATAGAAGTGAGAGTATTTTTATAGATGGGACTCTAAAGTCTTATAGGAAAGGGGCATTCTTTCCACGTAGAATATAAAAGTAATCGTGCTACGGGTTATATCGCCTTTTTAGAATCTTTCAGTTTGGTCCTCTTCTACTGACTGGCAGTCTCCAAAGAAGATACCTAGTTTCTGTTTAATGACTTCTGATGTTACTACAAAGCCCCTGCCGTCAGCCCTGCCCTCGTAGACATTTGTTGTGGGGAATCTTCATGGTGCTCCTTCTGCCCATAGCCAGCCCACCAAGGCTCACGTAGGAGGAACTAGTTGCCTGCCCTGCTGTCACCATCTGCCGTGTCCGTGCAGAGCCTTCCTGCCAACCTTAGTAAGGAACATTTCAGTGTTGGTGGATGGCATGTGCTGAACGTTGTTGCGTGTTGTGTGGCATGCCAGTGAGCAGGGGACTTGTATCTGACTTCTTCCTAATAGGAACTCCCCAGTCCCTTAGGATTCACAGAGGCGGTCTGTAAAGATCAATGAAAGCACTTCCTACAACAGCTATCATCACACATGGTAATTTTGCTCGCTGGCAGTAGGCTGACTAGTCTTTGGTAATGAACTGCTACATCTCATATGTTTAATGTTGCTGGTAGGTGGGAGGAGACAAGATGGCGGAGAAGTAGCAGGTTGAGACTACTTCAGGTAGCAGGAGATCAGCTAGATAGCTTCATGTTGCTGGTATGGCTCCACTGACACACATTACTACACAGAACAAGTAGCAAGCACAACATGTGCCTTCCAAAAGGAGAGTCCAGGAAAAACTTCTGTCCTCTACGTTATATGTCTTGTTCAAAAAGCATTCATTCGTTCTCTGGGAAATCAAACTGTATATTCTCCCCTAGCTGGCCAGTCCCTACATGACTACATGACTACCCCATGTTGGAACCATTGACGGCTAGAGTCAGGGCCCCCTTTTTTTGGCATGCTTTTAAATGGCTGTGTCTGGGTACCTTAGGATCCCCTGGAGCACTTGTTAAACATCAAGACTTCAGGCTTAAAGTCTAAAGATTCATACTTGAAGTCTCTGGGAATTGTAACCCTGCTATCCTGACAGACAGCAAATATGGAGCCACGGCTGTAGAGTACACTTATTTTCTTATCTAGCTATTTATTAACGCACAGTAAAGCTGAGAAATTTTTTTAATATGCAAGTTAGTACCAGAATATATGTCCACTGTCCTAGTAAATTCCTTTTTTTTTTTTTTAAGATTTTATTTATTTACTTGAAAGAGGTAGAGAGTGAGAGAGAAAGAGCATGAGAGGTGAGAGGGTCAGAGGGAGAAGCAGACTCCCCGCTGAGCAGGAAGCCGGATGCGGGACTCGATCCTGAGACTCCGAGATCATGACCTGACCTGAAGGCAGTCGCTTAACCAACTGAGCCACCCAGGCGCCCCAAATTCCTTTTTTTTTTTAATTGAGGTATGCCTGATACACAATGTTTGTATACAATATTGTGATCTGACAACTCTGAGTGTTCTGCAATGCTTACCTTAAGTGCAGTTACCATCCATTACCATACAAAGTTATTATAAAAAGTTACTAAACATTATTGATATTATATATTATTATATATTATATAGTTAATACATATTATTATAATAGCATATTATATAATTAGTATTATATTAGTCATATTATAATATTAATATTATTGACTATATTCCCTATGCTATACTTTTCATCCTCTTCATTTATTTAGTTTTTACCTCTTAAACCCCTTCACCTGTTTTGCCAACCCGCTTTCCCTCTGGCAACCACCAGTTCTCTGTATTTATGAATCTGTTTCTGGTTTTGGTTTGATTTTTTGTTTTTTTTTTTTTTTTTTTTGGAGTGGTTCATTTGCTTTTTAGGTTCCACATAGAGGTGAAATCATATGTTGTTTGTCTTTCCAAAGCTGACTTATTTCACTTAGCATAATACGAGGTCTATCCATTATTGTCACAAGTGGCAAGAACTCGTTCTTTTTTATGGCTGAGTAATAGTCCCGTGTGTATGTGTGCATGTGCGTGCTTGCGTGTGAATAACAAATATTCTTTATTCATATATAAATGGACCCTTGGGTTACTTCCATATATTGGCTGTTATAAATGCTGCAGTAAACAGACGGCGGTGCAAATCTTCTTGAATTAGTTTTTCTGGGTTTTTTGTAGTAAATACCCAGCAGCAGAATTGCAGTACTGTTTGGTAGTTCTATTTTTAATTTTTTGAGGAAACTCTATACTGTTTCCCAGTGACTGAACCAATTTACATTTCCAGCAAAATAGTGCACAAGGGTTCCCTTTTCTCCACACCTTCAACATTCATTATTTCTTGTCTTTTTCATACCAGCTAGCTATTCTGACTGGTGCAAGGTGATATCTCATGCTGATTTTAATTTGTATTTCCTTGATGGTTAGTTATGCTGAGTATCTTTTTAGGTGTCTGTTGGCCATCTCTGTATATTCTTCACAATAATGTTTGTTCAAGTCCTCTGCCAGTTCTTTAATCAGATTATTTGGGTTTTTTGGTGTTGAGTTGTATGAGTTCTTATATATTTTGATCCTAACCCCTTATCAGACATATCAGTGGGAAATACCTTCTCCCATTTAGTAGGTTGCCTTTTCATTTTGTTGGTGTTTCCTCTCTGTGCAAAAGCTTTTTATTTTGGTGTAGTCCCAATAGTTTATTTTTGCTTTTGTCTTTCTTGCCTGAGGAGACACATCTAGGAAACTTCCGCTAAGGCCAATGTCCTAGAGGTTATTGCCCGTTTTAGTAGTTTTACGGTTTCAGGTATAATGTTTTAGGTCTTTAATCCATTTTGAGTTTACTTTCATGTATGGTATAAGACAGTGGTCCAGTTTCCCAGAGCCATTGATTGAAGGACTGTCTTTGCCCTGTTGGGTATTCTTGCTTCCTTCACCATAGACTGACCACAGAAGCATGAGTTTATTTCTGGGCACTCTATTCTGTTCCACTGATCTATGTGTCTTTTTTTGTCCCAGTCCCATTATGTTGTGCTTACTCTAACTTGAATCTGGATTGTGATACCTCCAGGTTTTTTGTTCTTTTTCAAGATTGCTTTACCCATTTGAAGTCTTTTGTGATTCTACACAAATTTTAGGACTGTTCTGGGTTCTGTGAAAAATACTGTTGGTGCTTTGATAGGGATCTAGAGATTCGTGTGGGTAGTATGGACATTTTAATGCTTCTGATTCTTCCATTCCGTGAGCATGGAATATCATTACATTTGTGTCATCCTCAGTGTCCCTCATCAGTGTCTAATAGTCTTCAGAGTATAGGTCTTTGATCTCCTAGGTGTGTTCCTAATTGTATAATTTTTGACGCTGTTGTAAATGGGATTGTTTTCTTAATTTCGCTTTCTGCCACTTCACTATTAGTGTATAGAAACACAACAGATTTCTGTATATTAATTTTTTATTCTGCAAGCTTACTGAATTCATTTTACTCACTCTGATAGTTTTTCCATGGAGTCTTAGGGTTTTCTGTATATATTATATAGCATCATGTTATCTGAAAATACTGATAGTTTACTTTTTCCTTACAAATTTGGATAAATCCTGAATTTGTAAGCTGCACTGTTATGGTCTCACATTTTCAAAATGAAGTGTATGGGCTCTGTGACAGCTTTATTTCTCATGGTTCAGTGACTCTGTCTCTTTTCCTCACAACTTTAAGAATGTATAACTAATCATGTTTGCCAGTGTTCATTCCCTTCTCCTGCTCTTTTCTGTGTAGGCACTTAAGTTAAATATTAGCTTTTAATGTGGCTTTATCTTTAGATTTGCAAAAATAACTTTTGTTCCTACCCCTTAGATTGAAGACATTAAAAGTACTTTGTCATTTCTGTGTTCCAATAATGTAAAATTGATTCACAATGAAATAAAATCAACCAACTCTGATGAAATTTGGGGTAGAAGGGTTAAGAGAAAAAATACGTAAGCAACGCACTGCATCAAACTGTATCAGATATTATCTGTTATCACTCGAGGGGAGGAAGGCTTTTTGTGCCATAGAATCCTGAGGTGGTTCTCCGTGGAAAACCAGCGTAAATGACCTTAATGGGTTTTTTAAGTAGGGTAAGTCTTTTGATGAAAGAATAGGACTTTCTGGTGCTGCTGCTATTTCTCTTGCTGGTATATGCCAGTCTCAGCACCAAAAGAGAAGTCAGAAACAGGAAGCTCATTACTTTTTGAATGATTTGCAGATGACCCTTTTCCTTTAGGGCACAGAGATACCTTTCTTTGGGCCAAAAATTCATACTTTCAGAGAAAATCGCCAAATTTCAAAGGGGTGGGGGTAGCATTTGGGGGAGCCGTCAAGTTCAGTAATTATTGCCATATGATCTTATCCTGTTTGGTTGGAAAGTGGGATAATATTGTTTATTGTGTTCTGGGCCCTGAATATGAACTCTAATTGCGGGTCTTTGGGAAATCTCATTTTTTGGCTTAAAATATTACATATATATTTTTGTATTTTATTTTAAGGATGCACAGAAGCTGTGTGATTTTGGTTTTCAGCTACTACAGCTATTTTTGGGTCAGTAAAGTAGGATAATAATGCCTGCTTCCTAAGATTTTGGTGAAGCTTTAAATTTTGGGGAATACCTTATATAAACAGCAATCTCAGAACAATAAGTTACTATTCAGACCACCAGAAGAAGAGCAATTAAAAGTATAAGTAGGCAGTATGTATTTTCATTATTGAGGATAACTGTCCTTCAGCTCCTCTGTAAATCTTCTAAGTCTGGGGTGAGGGGTGGAAGTAGGGGACAAGAAGGAAAGTGAACAGATGCCAGTTTCTGTAAACAAATTGGTGGGGTGATTTCTCCCTGTATAATCAAGAGATGATGTTGTTAGCGCCTGCCCATTTGCAGAGAATAGGGCCACCTGCGTTGTGACCTCGACTTGACCTCAGGGGATGAAAGTGACTGATAGATAGAATGGTGGCCAGAGGATATAGGTGATCTGCTTTTAGGGAAGGAACTGAGAGGTGAAGTGCCTAGAGGCAGGGCAGTGCCTTGGAGTGCTGTCTTGGACAGCCCCGGGGTTTCCCACTGCCTGGACCACTGACATTCATAAACTCAAGGCCACAACCATCCTGTGCTGCGTGGTCTGGGTCGTTACTCTTCGCTCCTTCAAAAATTCCCACATAACACTACAGTGTACCATTTTTTTTTTAAACTGAAGCATAGTTGACACACCAAATGTTACTTTATTAAGCTTATTTATTTATTTTTTTAGAGAAAAAATAAATGGGAGTGGGAGTAGGGGTGGGAGGGCCCCAGGGAGGGAGAATCCTAAGCAGACTCCTTGCCGAGCTTGGGTCCCAATGCGGGGCTTGATCTCAAGACCCTGAGAACATGACCTGAGCCCAAACCAAGAGCTGGACTCTTAGCTGCCTGAGCCACCCAGATGCCCCACCCGATGTTGCTTTAGTTTCAGGTATACAGCTTAGTGATTGCACAAGGTTATCCAGTCATGCTCTACTCACCACAGTGTAGTGACCATCGGTCACCCTACGGCACTGCTACAGTCCCATTGACTGACCTCCTGTGCTGTACCTTTCCTTCCCACGACCTATTCATTCCATAGCTGGAAGCTTGTGCTGTCCACTCGCCTTCACCCATTTGGCCCGTCCCTCCACCTTCCTCCCCTCTGGCAACCATCAATTCTCTGTATTTAAGAATCTGTTTCTGCTTTTTGTTTATTTGTTTTGCTTTTTAAATCCTACATATAAATGAAATTACATGGTATTTGTCTTTCTCTGACTTATTTCATTTGGATCATACCCTCTCGTTCCATCCATGTTATCACAAATGGCAAAAATCTTTTTCATTGCTGAGTAACACTCCATTGTTTGAATATACATCTTTTTTGTTCGTTCGTCTATCAAGGGACACTTGGGCTGTTTTCCATAATTTGATTATTGTAAGTAATGCTGCAGTAAACATAGAGGTGCATAGATCTGTTCAGATTAGTGTTGCCATTTTCTTTGGGTAAATACCCAATAGTGGAATACTGGATAATATGCTATCTCTATTGTTACATTTTTGAGGAACCTCCATGCTGTTTTCCATTGTGGCTGCACCAATTTACATTTCCACCAACAGTGCACGAAAGTTCCTTTTTCTCCACATCCTTGCCAATACTTATTTCTTATCTTTCTAATAACAGCCATTCTGACAGGTGTAAAGTGATATCTCATTATGGATTTGATTTGCATTTCCCTGATGATTAGTGATGCTTAGCATTTTTTCATGTGTCTGTGAACCATCTATATGCCTTCTTTGGGAAAATGTCTGTTCAGGCCCTCTGTCCATTTTTCAGTCATATTGTGGGTTTTATTGGTGTTGAGTTGCATTAGTTCTGGCATAATGTTTTAGACATTAAACCCTTATTGGATATATCACTTGCAAATATCTTCTCCCATTTAGTAGGTTACCTTTTTGGCAAAAAGGTTGTTTTTGTTGGTTTCTTGTTGGCAAAAGCTCTTCAGTGTAGTCTCAGTAGCTTATTTTTGCTTTTGTTTCCCTTGCCTGAGGAGACACATCTAGAAAAATGTTGGCTGGGGCTGATGTCAAACAGATTATTGCCCATGTTTTCTTCTAGGAACTTTATGGTTTTAGGTCTTACATTTAGTTCTTTAATCCATTTTTATTTTTGTGTATGGTGTAAGAAAATGGTCTACTTTCATTCTTTTGCATTTAGGTGCCCAGTTTTCCCAACAACCATTTATTGAAGGGACTGTCTTTTCCTTATTGTATATTCTTGCCTCCTTTGTCATAGAGTAATTGACCATATAAGCATGGACATATTCCTGGACTCTCTATTCTGTCCCATTGATCTATTTTTGTGCCGGTACAATACTATTTTGATTGCTATAGCTTTATAGTATATCTTGAAATCCAGGATTGTGACACTTCCAGCTTTGTTTTTCTTTCTCAAGGCTGCTTTGGCTATTTAGGGTCTTTGTGGTTCCATACAAATTTTAGGATTATTTTTGTTCTAGTTCTTTGAAAAATGCTATTGGTATTTTGATAGGGATTGCACTGAATCTGTAGATTGCCTTGGATAGAATGGGCATTTTAATATTTTAACATTAATTCTTCTAATCCATGAGCGTGGAATGTCATTCCATTTGTGTCATCTTCAATTTCGTTCATCCGTGTTTTTGGTGCAATTGTAAATGGGATTATTTTCTTAATTTCTTTCTGCCACTTTGTTATTAGTGTAGAGTATACAGCTTTCTGTGTATTAATTTTGTAAACTGCAACTTCCAAATTCATTTATCCTAATAGTTTTTTGGTGGAGTGTTTAGGGTTTTCCTTTTTTAAAAAATATTTTATTTATTTTAGAAAGCTCATGGGCAGGGGGAGAAGCAGAGGGAGAGAATCTTCAGGCAGACTCCCTGCTGAGTGCAGAGCCCAACGCAGGGCTTGATCTCATGACCCACGAGATCATGACCTGAGCCAAAAACCAAGAGCCAGATGCTTAACCAACTGAGCCGCCCAGGTTCCCCTAGGGTTTTCTATATATATTAAGTTTACTTGCTCCTTACTAGTATTTATGCCTTTATTTCTTTTTCTTGTCTGATTGCTGCAGCTAGAACTTCCAGAACCATGTTAAATAGAAGTGGCAAGAATGGACATTCTTATCTTATTTCTGATGTTAGAGGAAAAGCTCTTAGTTTTTTCACCACCAAATATGATGTTAGCTCTGGGCTTGTCATATGTGGTCTTTATTATGTTGAGGTATGTTCCCTCTAAACTCACTTTGTTGAGAATTTTTGTTATGATTAAATGATGAATTTTAATGCTTTTTATGTATCTCTTGAAATGATCATATGATTTTTTACCCTTCATTTTGTTAATGTGGTGTATCACATGGATTGTTTTGCTGGCATTGAACCATCCTTTGCATCCCCAGAAAAATCCCAGTTGATCATGGTAAATGATTCATTTCATGTATTATTTAATGAGGTTTGCTGATATTTTGTTGGATATTTGCATCTGTGTGCATCAGAGCTATTGGCCTATAGTTTTTTTGTAATGTCTCTGGTAAGCTTTACTTCCTCTTCTATTTTTTGGAATAATTTGAGGAGACTAGGTATTAACTCTTCTTTAAATGTTTAATAGAATTCACCTGTGAATCCATCTGGTCCTGGACTTTTATTGTTGGGAGTTTTTGATTACCAATTTAGTTTCATGACTAGTAATTGATATGTTCAGATTTCTGTTTCTTCCTGATTCAGTTTTGAAAGACTATGTTTTTAGGAGTTTATCCATTTCTTCTAGATTATCCAGTTTGTTGGCATATAATTTTTGTAGTAGTCTCTTTTGTATTTCTGTGGTGTTGGCTGTTTTCCTTTATTTCTAATTTTATTTTGTCCTCATTTTTCTTAATGAGTCTGGCTAAATGTCAGTTTTGTTAAATTTTTCTATTGTGTTTTTATTCTGTATTTCCTTTGTTTTTGTTCTAATCTTTATGATTTCCTTCCTTCTACCAACTTTGAGCTTTTTTCCTTTATCTCTAGTTCCTTTAGGTACACCTGTATTGCTATAAATTTCCCTTTCAGATGTTTCTTGGGGCATCCAAAAGATTTGGATCATTGTGTCTTTATTTCCTTTCTGATTTTTGGTTGTTGAGTAGCATGGTGTTCAGTCTCCACATGTTTGTGTTTTTTTCCAGTTTTCTTTCTTGTAATTGATATCTAGTTTCACATGGTTGTGGTCAGATATGACTCATGATAGGATTTCAGTCTTCTTAAATTTATTGAGACTCGTTTTGTGGCCTAACATGTAATCTAGCCTAGAGAATGTACAATGCACACTTGAATGTACATTCTGGTTTTGGATGGGATGTTATGTATATAATCTGTTAAGTCCATCTGGTCTAATGTAGCATTCAAAGACGCTTCTCCCTTTTAAAGGGAAAAAATGAATATAATAAGAGACATTAACACCCACTTACATCAATGGATAGGTCATCCAGGCAGAAAATAAATATCTGTTAATACTTGCTTTATGTATTTAGATATTCCAGTGTTGGATGCATGGATCTTTACAGTTAGATCTTTAGATCCTCCTGTTGGATTGATGATCCCTTGATCTTTATATAATGCCCTTCTTTGTGTCTTGTTACAGTCTCTGTCTTAAAGTCTATTTTGTCTGATATAAGTATTGCTACCCCAGCTTTTTATAAGTTTGTATCTGTCAATAATTAGTTTAGATGTAAATGGTCTAAATGCTCCTTGTTATGACTTTGATGCTTGCAGAAGCCCTTGAAGAACTCCAGGAAGTTTAAATGATCCTTTGATGGGGCCCTGGGTGGCTCAGTCGGTTAAGCATCCCTGGGTGAAGTAGCATTACAAATGTCATCTGCAGGTTCTATTCCTACTTACAGAGTAGATGCTCTGTTAAATGTTAATTTATTAAATACTTTAAATATTTTAATATACTGAACATACATGAGTCAGTTATTTGAATGGGCACTTTGTGTTTTGCTTATGCTGCAAAATTTGAATATGCAGGTTAATTATGGTGTTATCACTAGTGCTCCATCAATATGAATTTTACCTGTGTTCTGCAAGCAGGCAGGAATGTTGCAATTATTAGGGAATCAGAACCGTTCAACCTTTATGGCTAGCAAAATAGTATAAATAATGGTAAATATTAATTTTTTCTGCAACAGATAATCTTTTCCCCTCTGAAATGAAGTATGCTTATGCTCAATCCAAGCCTTGGTAATATTTTTAAAAGAAAAGAAAAAAGAGGAATGGCTCATCTAATGTAGCAAAAGCACATATAGATAGCCAGGACAAAGGAGCCTTTATGCCTTATCTTAATTTTATCATCTTCTGTTGTCAATTTTTCCCCAGGCCCAGATTATATCAAACAGAGATTTCAGGAAGGTGTAGATGCTAAAGAGAATCCAGAAGAAAAAGTACCAGAAAAGCCACCTACACCAAAGGAGTCTCCGCATTTTTATCGCAAAGGCACGACACCCCCCAGGTCTCCTGAAGCAAGTCCCAAGCAAAGCCACTCACCCCAGCCCTCCTCCCCAAAACCCACAAGGAAGCAGAACCCCAGCTCAGGGGCAAGACTCAACCAAGACAAACGGAGTGTGGCTGATGAGCATGTGACAGCCGTCGTCAATAAGCCTTTGATGTCAAAGGCTCCCACGAAGGAGGTAGGAGTCATGGTGCCCACGTCCAAGTACTCTGGCCGCCACCATACCCCCAACCCCAGTAACGGGGAACTGCATTCTCAGTACCACGGCTACTACGTGAAACTGAATGCTCCCCAGCACCCCCCAGAAGACATGGAGGAAGAGGAAGGATCAAGCCTGTCTTCCTCAGCGCTGGTGCACAAGCCATCACCCAACAAATGGAGTCCCCCTAAATCTGTGACAAAACCAGTTGCCAAAGAAAGCAAAGCTGAGCCAAAAGCTAAGAAGTCTGAACTTGTTATACCAAAGAATCCAACAAACAACGATTCATGCCCTTCTTTGGAAAAAGAAGCCAATTCAGTAAGTTGTGCATGATGTGATTTTGCTTCCTTTTGGTTCCTTCAGGTAGCAGTGTAAGGGTGACTTGCATCTTGATGACAGCTTGTCTAGCAAAAGTCTTGACAAGCGTCGGCCACGGAAGATACATAGGCTACATGAGATAGAGCTTAGCACATTTGTACCCTGAGACAGCAAAGAGCTCTCTGGGCAGAAACAAGTCCCTGTTCGCTCCGCCACCCACCTCAGACATCATTCAGGTAGCTGGCCTGTTCCTGCATCACACGTTAGCAAGGCTTTCCCCACACTTCTGGTAAGTTTTGGAGTAGCTTAGTTTGAGCTGCTAGGACAACAGTGCTGTCAACTGGGTGGCTTAAGCAAAAAACCTTATTTCGTATAATTTTGGAGGCTGCGAATCCCCAGGATCAAGGTGCCAGGAACTGGGTTCTCACCAGACATCAAGTCTTGTCTGGTGATGTCTGATGAGAACCCAGTTCCTGGTTCAGAGACCTTCTTGCTGTAGCCTCAAGTGGCTGAGAGAAACAGCAAGTTCTCTCCTGTCTCCTGTCAGGGCATGAATCCCATAGGAGAGCTTCCTCTTCATGACCAGGGCTCACCTCCCAAACAGCCCCCTCCAGATACCATCACACTGGAGATTAGGTTTTCAACATATGAATTTGGGAGGAACACATCATCTATGGTAGCTAACTCTCTAGCTAGAAGGGAATCATGGGCCCTGACAGAGCTTTAGCTGGGAAGAGGATTCCATCACCATTTGCTAGGTTCTTGGCCCTGCTTTTGAGCCTCACAAAAGACACTGTAAAGGAATGGATGGAAAACAAGACCCATCTACATCTGTGTGCCTGATAAGACTCACTTCAGACCTAAAGAGATAAGCTAAAAGTGAAGGAAAAGATACTCCAGTCAGCATCTTTTCTAGCTATTGTGAGTTAGTCTCCTAAATATTTTGTTTGAATTTTACTCAGTTTTGTTTGAATTTGTTTGAATTTAAGCTTTGCCCCTAGAACATTTTATTTCTTCTCCATTGTTTAAAATTACTTTGGTCTTCTAACTTCCCAAGTATAACGGCTTCTAAAATTTTAGTTTTCTGGTAAATGCTAGTTTTATTATCAATTAGCCTTGAGCATTTAAGGTTTTTAATTATTCAACCAGAAAGCTATATGTTACTGGTAAGTGTTACTTGATGAGCATGTAGAGATTTGTTAAATGTTATATGGAATTCATACTTTATCAAATTCTATAGAATTGAAAATTCTTAAAACTAAGTAATTATTAATAAGAAATCGACCAACTGATCTGTTGACCTGGTCACATGTTTTTGGATCAGAGGGTGTCACACGTTAAGTGTAGCTTAAGAAAAAAGCCACAGCTGACCCAAAATTTACTAGTAACTTCTAAGACATTTGCTTAAAGGTGTGGATTCATACAGTTGTACTATATTTAAGTTTTTTTCTTTCATCTGTTCAGCAGGGTGAACCTGTTTACAGGTAAACAGTAACAGTGTTAAACAGTTGAAATTCATCTTTTTTTGTTAACTTATATTTGACATTTCTTAGATTTATTTTGCTAACAAACACTGGTTCTCATCTTTTTTGTCATCTAAATATAAATTGATCAGATTAACTACATTGACTTCCTGAGAGTCATCCTCTGTAGAGATCAATGGTTTTTAAGACAGACAAAGTTGATTAGTATTAGTTTGCCTGATTTACACGAGTGAAATTCAAATGATGGAAGGCCATGTAGTTTCTACCTTGAGGTCCCAGTAGTAGGGTTCAGTTGACTTCTGGAACTCCGTAAGAGGAAGTGAATGACGCAGTGTCGTACACACTGTCTTTCTGTGAAATGTTACTACTGTTTGATAAATTCACAGCTTCCTTATTTAGAAAAAGTACCTTTTTTACTTATACGCAGAACCATCTGGTTCTTAGAGGTAACCTGTAAGTTGGTCTCTAGGGCTCCCTTCCATGTCCCATGAGAAAGGAGGCCTAGCACTCTACAGGCTCTGTCATTACAGGAACCAGAAGTCAAGATCGCCTTGGCACCTTCCTGTGAAGATTCTAACAGTTAACCTTCTTTTCCTGATGATAACACAAAGCTGCCTTTCACTCTCCTGATGACTGTTTTCTGGACAGTTTAGAAGTGATAAGATCATCATGAAGGTAGTTAATGAACCATCTTTCAAACGAAGGAGTTCCACATTCAATTTTGAGATAGACACTGTGTAAGTTAGAGGTTGATAAATACCTTGAAAATGCATAGGAATATTCACAACGAAGCACACACTGGAGGAAGGACCAGACTGAAGCAGTGTTCGTTGTGGGCAACCGAGAGATCTAGTATGAGTCAGAATCGTCCTTTTTAGGGTGGGATCTGGAATTTTAGTCACCAGCTCATTGACTCACACAGGATACGCTGGTGGCTAAGGGTGTGGACTCTGGTGCCAGACTTCCTAGGTTCAAATCCCAGCTGTGTTACTTCTCAGTCGTGTGACCTTGGGCAAGTTTCCTAACTGCTCTGTGAGTTGTTTTCCTCATCTCTACCTATAACATAGGGTTGTTTGAAGATTAAATGAGTAGTACTTACATAGCTCTTAGCACAGTACATAGCACATAGTAAGTGCTCAAAAAGCAAAGGCCATTATTGTTCCAAGACAGTAATAATTGAAGCATAAAATGGTTCATAAATATTCCAATAGGTTTTGACCCCTCCTCAAGATCACCCTGGATATCCATCTCCTAGAAATACAGAAAATCTTCTGAGACACAGGCTAACAGTTAGCAATTTAAGTGCTTGATATGAGTGGTAAGAGACGAGGGAGTATGCCCCTATTATTCTATGACCCTTCTCAAAAAACATGTGACTTCTATGGGCCGTGGTTGCACACAGACTGATGTGCCATGGAAACATATTCTATGTGGAACCCACATTTTTGTAGGATTTTGCAACGTAGCAACTTGGGTAGGAGCCAGTACAGACATCATTGCCCCCTTATCATCAATCAGACCAGCAAGGGGACTTCTGACTAGCAATACTGACTCCTGAGAACTGCCTGACCTTTTTCTTAGCCATTGCTCTCTTCCAAGTCTATTTTGAAATTTACCTAAACTTACTTTTTTTTTTTTTAAGATTTCTTTTTTTTTAATTTGACAGATCACAAGTAGGCAGAGAGGCAGGCGGTGGGGGCGGGGGGGGGGGGGAGCAGACTCCATCCTGAGCAGAGAGCCCAATGCGCAGCTCGATCCCAGGACCCTGAGACCATGACCTGAGCCGAAGGCAGAGGATTAACCCACTGAACCACCCAGGTGCCCCCTAAACTTTTTTTTGAATTGTTGAAAAACTTAAGGCATCCATATCGTGTCAGTTTTGAACCATGTACACACACACACACACATTAAAACCCTACAAACAGTAAATACATATAAACTTGGCTATTTATACTGCTTTTTTTTTTTCATGTTTTTAGAGTAGTTTTAGATTTAACATAGACTGCAGTAACTTCTCAGAAGATTCCTCAGTTTTAAATGAGTAGTAGTCTTTTGGAGAAAAAAAACATAACATTTCTTGAGGTAGAACTTCTTTATTTTCTAACTGCCTGAAAGTTCTCCCAGTCCAGACTTGCACTTTGTCCTGCTACAGCTTCTTCCATTACACCTGTCTCAGTCAGTCTTGAAAAGCAAGACTGATCTTTTTTTTTTTCCATTTTGCTATTTTAAGCTATAACTGGCTACCACGGCCATGTTTATAAGACTTCACCTTAAAGCTTCCCACCCTGTGCCCAGCCTAGGTATCTGAAGAACACTGAGGCACATCTTGATATCTGCCTGTTAAACATAGCATCCCAGAACGTATTATCCACCTGGTGGCTGTTTGAACTTTTTATTGCTGCCTTACCTTCATCTTCACTGAGTCGTCTTTTTTTTTTTTTTTTTTCACTGAGTCGTCTTAAAAAAGAGCTTCATAAATGGAGTTGTACTAGTTGGATAAATATATAGATATATGTTACATATTTATATATAAATATAATATATAAATATATCTAAATATATTTATATATAAAATGGACATATATCTATATGTTTTTTTGGATGGAGATAAATATAATATATATAAATGGACATATATCTATATATATTTTTGGATGGAGATAAATATAATATATAAATATATAAGTATACATATTTATATATAAAATGGACATATATCTATGTATCTCCATCCAAAAATGCTAATGAATTCAAAAAGTTAGATAAATTCGTAGAACCTTGTAAGGATTCATGACATGGGAATTAAAGGTCCAGACACACCTTAGACTTTTTGAACTTAGAGTCACTGAAGGCACTTTCTCTGTTTTTCTACTTTTCCTTGGTCCCACTATAGGACACTGAACTCTACATAGTGTTGTTCTGACCCATATACTCCTCCTTCATCTTTCATATCACTGTCTTCGGGAATTATGAATTAAATCCAATGACCCAGAACAGTAATATGAATCCAAACTTAACATATTCATGGGCAAAATCTAATCAAAGTTTGTGATAGCATTTCCTTAATTTCTGTGCTGTGTTATGATATTGAAAGATTATTTCAATTTTTTCTGAGTTCTAAGTATTTCCTACAGTAGACATTTTAAGTTGCTCATGATTGAAGAGTTACATAGGTTAGTAACTTAGAAAACTATTCTAAAAACAGTTGGTCATATCAAGATTTTAATGTTTTCTGCTACCACGAAATCAGAGCATAGAGTTGAAAATGCCATTTTCAAGAACATGATTAGAAATTATTATTTTTTTAAACTAAGGCTTGTGGCTGTTACAGGGATGTAGGGGAAAAACCTAGCAGCTCTGAAGTAGACAAAGTTTAATTTTAGTTCTATAATTTGTTTAAACTGGATGAGTAACCTTGGACAGGACACTTACCCTCTCAGAGCTCTGTAACTCGTAATCACCTGTGAAGAAGAAACCATGTACCCCAAAATGCTCATTATTGGCCCACTGCCTTGGCATATAAAGGACCGGCAATAAATGTGCTTTTTCCTCCCCTTTGTTTGGGATTTGGAAGCTATGGTTTTTCTTCTTCCTAACCGTCCCCCATCTCAAGGATACACATTTTTACTTTTCTCCCCCAAATCTGATTTTACTAATCACTTTGTTCTTCATTTAAGGCAGTGAATTAATAAAGTCAACAACCATGTCCACAACACCTGGAAAAGTACCAGATGATAACAGGTGTTCATAACAAAAACCTGGATGAACAGGGCGGCCCATATGTGTGGGTGCACGACGGTGAGCAGAGCCGGCTCCTGCCACCGTGGAACTCAGTCTAGCGCAAAGATGGAGATTAACAGGAAGTGACAACGTGCCAAGTGTCAGGCTAGACAAATACCAGGGCATTCTGACCCCTGCCAGGGAGGTTGTGGCCCATCTGGGGAGGAGACCCAAGCTCCATACCTTACATCACGAGCACTGGACCAATTGAAACTTCAGTCTTCCTTCCCTCCACCCCAGAATCACACCAGTACCGCAATCTGAGGACTCTGTTTACCCTGTTGCATTGTAGCCTCGTGACATATTCAAATCTAGTACAACCGTTGCCTCACCTGTAAAAATTACCATTGAAATTACCCACCCCACCCACCTTGTAAGGCCCAGTTTAGAACACAGTTAACGCTACATAAGAATTAGACACTATTTGAATAGTAAATACCAAGATCAGGTCTCTGGAAGAAGGATGGTCAAGCATGAGCAGCTCTGAAACGCTGGGTCAATAAGGTTGGGTTTTGTTTGAACAAGTAAACAAAGGTTGGGTACTTTTGGCTAGCTGGTATTTATTATAGCCATATTTATCAAAAGAGGATTTCTGCAGTTTGTTAATAGAATTTGATTTCTGGAATGTGGTGGTTGTGAGCAAAGACGTGAAGAATTAGACCTCTAAGATCATTTATGCAAGTGTTCGACTTCCTGCTTATAATTTTTACTTCCTGGGTGGGTTGGTGTCCAGAACTCTGACCAGGAAAAGCAAGAGTCCTAAATTTTTTCCTGAGAGGCCTCGGTACCCTATAAAGATTTTAGTCTTTCTAACTGCCTTCCTGAGGAAATAAATCATCCTCGTCTAAATTATACCCTAACAAAAAGTGCATATCCACTTTCCATTACTTCCTCACCCCATTACAGCAAACTCTCACCCAGACTATTGTCAGATGTTCTGAGGTAAATGAACTAGATTATTTGATAGTCACTTTTTTAGATATAATCAAGACTGGATTCATTTCATAGTGAAAGTGAGGAGACGGCTCCATCTAAATGCGGCATTGCTATTTTTAGTTTATACCTTTTGGAGCTGCTGTCATTCGCTCCCACTTCATTTACTCCAACGGAGTTATTTTTTTGGTAATTGATTTTATGATCTAGCTTATATGTGGATATTAACATGGAAACCATTATGCTTGGTTTGTTCTGTTCATTTCCAGGGCCCTAATTCAGTCATGATTGTCCTTGTCATGCTGTTGAATATCGGGTTGGCCATTCTGTTTGTTCACTTTCTGACTTGATTGAAATTAGGAAAGGTAAGAATAGCCTTAATTTCTATATAAAATCACTGTATATAATATTCTTTTCCCATATTTGAATTTACATTTTTTTTTAACAACTGCATGTTGTCCTTCACTTTAATTTTGGCTGTGCCTGAATGTGATTCAACATAGTTACTTAATGATATAACTGTTTTGACCCTTCAGTGAAGTCATGACAACTAGCGGTGTTAGCCCGCAGTTCTCTGTTCTCTGCCGTGGCATCGTCAGCCCTTTAAATGGCACACCCCAGTCAGACTCAGACTCAGGGAAGGAGGCTTGGAATTAGGATGGGATCGCGAAAGAGATGAAACTTGGAAAATTCAACCAGAGGACCTGTTCGGTTCCCCTGGGGATGCTTGTGGCTTTGGGGGTCCTCTGGGAGCTGAAGCAAGCAGCCATGTCGGAGAGCAAAACTTAATAATCATTCTTTTTTAAAATCTGCTGAACCAGCCCCAGCCGGCGAAGTTCTTGGCATTGGCTACTCCATCTGTCCTAGCGGAGTGTGACTAAACTGGAAATGTATGGAGCTGCATTTTTTTTTTTTTTCCTGATGGAAGTCAACAGCTGCCTTACTATTTTACCATCTGACGTTTTTAGTAGGGAGCTGGGGAAACAAACGACTGCCTGAGGAATGCGGTCGGAGGATTGTGTTGCTGTGGCCATGGTTCCAACATTCACTCCTATCTCATTCGAAGAAATAGGTAGCAGCATCACTCACCAGTCTTATGGCACGACCTGCTGCTTTAACATCTCCTGGAATGTTCTGGGAGAGAACGTTTCGTTGGCTTGTGCACGACTATGTTCATTTTTGCCGTTTATTGAAGTAGGATGTATAGTCCTCTACAGCGTGTGGTCCTGGCCAGAGGAAACACACTTGTTGCATCTCAAGGAAAAGAAACAACAATTAATTCTAGAGAAGACGTGTTTGTTGCGATAGCAGTACATCTTTTTTTTTTTTTTTTTCATGCCCTTTAGTTGTCCTAAACCTGTAATAGGCTGTTTAAAAGTTAGCAGTGTTGAAGGCATTATACCTTCCTAAGAAATAATTTTAAATATTTTTAAATCTTACTGAGATGAATCTTTTATGCACTTAGGAGGTGCTAAATTTTAAAAGCTGAAAGACAACAGAATTCTGAGAAGTGTAGTCAAAATGTTGCATGGATTGCAGTAATCAACGTCTGAAGGATTCAGTTTCATTGCTGACGTACTTTACAACCAAATAAAATCTTGTCAGTGACTATGTTAATTCCCATGAAAGTTAAGCAAGATGCTATTAATAACTGCTCTGATCTTTTTTTTTTTTTCCCCCTCCAACTTAAATTTTTGTTGAATACATTCAGGTAGAGCATCAAGCTTTGTTAAACCTCTGGCTTCTCGATTTTATGCCTTTTTGTGTTTTTCAAAGTCCTTTCGTAATTTTATTTCACATTTTAAAAGCTTAGACATTTTTATTTAAATACTTGTCTTTTGCAGTCGGTCCTTTGTTATTCTGACATAATCTGATTTTTTTTGCTGTTTTATAATTCATCCTTTATTACTCAGAAGCATGCTTATTACTTGGAGACACTATGTGGTCTTTATAATTATTTAAAAAGAAATCAGGGGAGGAAAGGTACCTTAAATCTATCTAAGACATTACATTGTGGAGAAGGAGCTAGCTATTCCTAAATATTTTCACAACCTGCATGGTTTAATTGGATTCTTTTTACCTTATTTGCTACCTTTCAATGCAGAAGAGACCACTCACGTGTTAGCACAGGTGTGGACTGAATGCTTTGTCACCGGCAGGGTAGTAACCCAGTGATGTTTTTTGCAGAAGTGCAATATGTTGAGAATCCTGGGTGTGACCAATATGGAATAAGAAGAAAGCAGAAAGAGAGCAAATGAAATTACAACCTTGTATATTTATTTATTTTTTACATTTTGCTTTGACTTTTAAATTTAGGAAGTACGTTTTTAGCCAAGAAACGTTTAAGCTCCTGTGTCAGTCTCCGTACTCTCACTGCGCCTTCCTAACCCCGTAGCTCTTGATGCTGGGAAAATGGATTTTTTTTAAAAAAAATAAAATAAAATATTTAATCTTCTTAAGTGTTTATTTAAAATGTGTAATGCTTTGGAAATAATGGGTAACAGATAATTAAAGGATATGTTTATAAAGTAAGCATGTTGGTTCCATTTATAAATATATGTATGATTTATAAGCTTTTTTAAAAACAAAGCTCAAATTGTTGGTATTTTTCTAAAATGTGCACAGCTGTATTTTACATGAAAGGCTCTTTCTAACGGGTTGTTATACTGTGCTCTACATTTTGGACAGCACATGAAGTCTGCCAATGTACTTAATAAAACATGACCTTGTTTATTTAAAGTTCCTTGCTGTGAAAAAGAACTCCCTACGTGTGAGTTCCTTTATTTATAATCCTCGAAACCAAAATGTCTAATGTACAGTTTTCACAACTGTATCCGCTCTAATAAAAAAAGTTGGTTATTAATAAAGTTGCAGGTGTATTTCCTTTGTGAGTAAATTACTGTCTTGAGTTGTATGGAATTTGGGTGTTGGTGGGTTGTATTAAAAGAAAGATCTGCTGAGAAACTGACAGCAGAAATGGGGTACAAAATGCTTCAAAGCAGCCACATGGGAGGAGGTAGTTGTACCATTATTTCTTTCTACATTGCTTTCATCCTGGGCTTTTCCACTGATTTGGTAAAATAAGATTCCTTTTTCTGTTTAGTGCCTTCATTAATGGGATTAGTTCCTTAGCCAGGTTTTAAGCCTGCTCCTGTTTTTAAGGAAAACTCAAAGTTGGAGTAAATCCACCTCCTGCAAGGGTACTTTTCAAGTAATTAAAGTTTTTGGGTCATTGTGCCCCAAGTAAGTTAATATGTTGCTATGGTCCCTGTTGAGACACACTTCAGGAAGTTTAGGCACACTGTGCATAATAAACTTGCCGCCACCAGAGTTTCCAGCCACTGGGCTTCCTCTGAAGCCTTCGGGTACCGGCCCAGGGCACCCCAACCCCTAGCAAGCTCCCTATGAAAGACAGTGAAAGGCCCACCTCCAAAACAGCTTCCCAGGGAGCCGCAATGGTGTTTGCACCTTCCCAAATGAGCCCACTCCTGTTGAAGGCTAATGTCTTGCAGACCCCTGTATAAAGAATGCATAAAGTTACCACCTCTAAGTAGTCAAAGACTGAACAACTTAAGTGATTCATCTCCCAGTAAATCCTGAAAGAATGGAACACAGACTTGTCTGGAGCAGGCAGGAGAAGCACAGGGTGCTAGAAAGATTATCGATTCCCGGTTCAGGTCCAAACCACACGTTTTGATGGTGGAAGCCAAAGCTGGGGTGAAGACTTTGTGGTTGGGAAATCTGGAAAATATTCTCCATGCCCTTTGAATGCAGTAACTATTTCAGGAACAATGGTAAGCCGGCTCCCCGGGCATACGCTCGACGGCACTCGCAGCCCTCCTCCCACACTCTGGAAACTTGAGCAGCCTCGTCTTAACCACTCAGTATGTGGCTGCACACATGGCTTGTTCACGATCAGCACAGCATAACCAGCGGCTCGTCGGGCTGAGTTTGATTAGCCTGGGTTTGTAAACTGTCTACATGCACCAATTACTTCTTACCCCGAAGGTACTGACAAGGACTTCCGTGTTCTCTACTAGCCCCTATAGGAGTCTCATGTATGGGAATAGGAGGGGAAATAACAAAATACATAGAATAAAATGAACAGTCTTGAAGGCAGTGAATATGGATAAAATTCTCGGCTACGGTCATGGCTGACTATGGATTTTTCTCTAGTCTGTGTCCTGGTTTCCTCATCTATAAAATGGGTGTAACTAGAGCCCGCACCTTCACAGCATGGTTGTGAAGGTGAAATGAGCTCATTTAAGTTAAGGGCTTAGTAACTGTTGTGTTAGGCTTTGCCAGTTGGAGGAATGAAGAAAAAAATGTTTAATTTCTGTAACTGTCTCAAACACAGCAACAAATAGAGTGGTATTCCACTACAAAGGCCTGTTTTTAAAAGTTAATTATGCCACAGGTCATATTATGTTCTTTCTTCAGTAGTGAAGATCATAAAAATCAAAGGCCACACTTCACCACAGAGTGCCTTCTCTATGCTGAAATGCAATTTTCTGTATAGTATGGTGTGAGACGTTTGTTTTACAAGGAATGTTCACATCAGTGACTCATTAGATTCCTACAAGATCCCTTGGGAAGAATTCCTGCAGTTAAATGACTTGCCCAAGGTTGTGTAGCCAAAAAGTCATAAAAATTTCTATCCAAGTCCCAGATCGGATTCTAAATGTGCTTATTCATTTCATATTCTTAGTTAATTTTCCTCCACACTGTCATACTTACCAACCATAAAAGGCTGGAAAACATGATAAAATGCAGGTAATGGTATGGGTTGAATGAACCCATTTCTGTAAGTCCCTTGATGTCACTTGGTTAATATAATAACTACAGTAGAGTTTATTAAAAGTTCTGAATAGGGCGCCTGGGTGGCTCAGTGGGTTAAGCCGCTGCCTTCGGCTCAGGTCATGATCTCAGGGTCCTGGGATCGAGGCCCGCATCGGGCTCTCTGCTCAGCGGGGAGCCTGCTTCCCTCTCTGTCTCTCTGCTTGCCTCTCCATCTACTTGTTATTTCTCTCTGTCAAATAAATAAATAAATCTTTAAAAAAAAAAAAAAAAGTTCTGAATAATGTATTAACAGTCCTGTTTAATGACTTCTAGTAAGGTATGTATGATCATTTTGAACCTTATAAAATACTAAATATTAACAAAGGCTTAGCATCTAAATGATGTTTTAGAGTGAGAAGCATGTTATACGTGAACTCTGTGTGTGTTTGAACTTGATTTCAAGGATTAACCCAGAAATTTCCCATTGCAACCAGAAGGCCTAGAAGATTTAGACAAATAGCAGGACGTTCTTTTGTGACATCACCCATGTTCCATACAGTGTACTTGGTATGCTCTTGAATCCCAGATCTGATTTAGGTAAACTATTAGAATTAACTCTAAAGCAAAGCCCTAAGGTCTGTTTGGCTGGTGATTAGGAAAGTAGCTCACATACCAACATAAAGAATATAGCAATCTTTGAAGAGAATTCTGGCGAGATGATTTGGAGGGAGAGACAGACTCAGCGGAAGATTACGGTACTCCTGGATAACCTTTCCTTCCCATCCTTGCCCCACACAAGCTCATTCATGAAATATCAAGAACATCAAGGGTCCAACGGAATTATGATAATACTTGCTTCAGGGAAAGCAAGTCTTTGGTTTTAGGAATGTATGTCACAGGTCACATTCCTGCCACATATTATGGCACATACTTGGAAGAAAAGAATCTGATGAATATCATGTCCCCCATGCAATAAAAGCAGAAGCAAAGGTGAGAAAAAGCCAAAGGTCCCATAGTCTTCTCATGTTCTGGCCACGTTCTAACAACAGCTTCCGACCACCAGAGCAGATGCCTAGAGTCCGATAGCTGCTTCTGGTAGAGGCCAAGAGGATGCTCAGACGTAGCCTTGTTGCAAAGCTAATGGGGCGGAATCCATTAAGGACTAGATCTTGCATTGTATTTTTTTTTTTTAAGATTTTATTTATTTATTTGACAAGAAAGAGAGTGATCACAAGCAGGCAGGGAGGCAGGCAGAGAGAGGAGGAAGCAGGCTCCCTGCTGAGCAGAGAGCCCGATGTGGGGCTCAATCCCAGGACTCTGGGATCATGACCTGAACCGAAGGCAGAGGCTTTAACCCACTGAGCCACCCAGGTGCCCGTAGATCTTGCATTTTAAAAGCAATTTTACATCAGATAATAGGGCCAAATCAAAGCAGAGGTTGGACATATCCAGATCCGCATAATATTTAAAAGGATAGACAGCTATTATTTCAATCTGTGGTTACTCATCAGCCCACAGAAACCAAGCAAGAATTTGGGTCGTAATCGCAACACAAGAAAGCAAGTGCCGAAGAATGCATTACATCTGTGCCCAAAATAAAGTTTGATGCTATCTACGTCTCATTTGTTTGGCATGATACATGCATGTAATGTGGAGGATCAGCATGATTTTTCACTTCTCAATGTCCACTTTATTTCCCAATATGTACATACTTTACAATTTAGATTTCTTCCATTAGGATTTTTGTGCAAAGGAATCTCTATTTTTTCCACTCTTTCCTTCATAAAAGAGTATTACTAATCTCAGAGACCCTGGACTGTATCCTGGGGTTTCTCTTGGCTCACTCCAACGATCAATAATTTACCTGAGTTTCTGTTGACATTCTAAAGACTATCTGAGTAAATTATAAAGGAAGGACTGCAAACCTATCTGTGACTCTGTTCTGAGCTCTCAGGGAAAGAGAGGGGGTGGTTATTTAATTTTTTTCAAGATTTTATTTTTTTAAGTAATCTCTACACCTAATGTGGGGTTCCAACCTACCACCCCAAGACCAAGAGTCATACACTCTGCCTACTGAACCAGCCAGGCACTGCCTCCCACTCCCCTCTTGTTTTTTAAAGGTGAAATTTTAGGAATTTTAATGTGGCCTGTGTGTTTAGTACCCTGCCTGATGCCTTAGGGCTCTGCAAAACCTGAGCTCTCCATTGTGCAGAACCATGGCTCCCTGTCAGTCCCCACAGCAGCAGCATGCTTCGAGACAAACAATTTCCCAGTGCAGTTTGACCTACATGTCAGCTTCCTTGAGAATATGAATGCAAACAGAGAAGCATAAAAAGGCTTCAAATCAGGCATGCCACTTTCTCAGGCACGAGTTTCTAGAACCAGCCACACACTTCCCTTTGGAATTATCCTCCTGTTCATGAGGAGGGTCAATGTCAAATGGACATTATAAGTCCATTTGGGTACACTCTAAGGACTGTTTCGGGGTCTATAAAATGGGAACAATAGTACCTGCCTTATAGTGTCTGGGGTTTTTTTTTAAGATTTATTTTGAGAGCACGAGAGCATGTCTGCACACGGCGGGGGGAGGGGCAGAGGTAGAGAGAGGAGCTCAAGCAGGCTCCCTGCCGAGTGCAGAGCCCGACTCAAGGCTCAGTCTCACAACCCTGAGATCATGACCTGAGCCAAAACCAAGAATCAGACGCTTAACCAACTGAGCTACCCAGGTGCCCCCATAGCGTTTTTATAAGAATCAAAGAGAGAACTTCAATCAGCTCTCCAACATGTGGTAGACTCTCAACATATAGTAGGTACTATTACACTTAATTGTCTCAACTTTATCAGCAATTTTTACTTATTCTCTCCTCAAATATTTGTTAGGTACCATTGAAATAACTTTCTCGGCCCAAGACAGAGCAGCCCTCTCCTGGCGTGCCTTAACAGCAAACTAGGACTTAGATAACTTTTGGGTCCCTGTAGATGCTCCACTTGACCAGAAACACAATATATTCCATCAGCCAATCTTCACACCCCAAGCCAACTCTGGGTCACTTGCCCCAAACAGGTGTGGCCCAAACCAATCAGATATTTCTTTTTTTTTTTTTTTTTTTTTTTTTTTTTTTTTTAAAGATTTTATTTATTTATTTGACAGAGAGAGATCACAAGTAGGCAGAGAGACAGGCAGAGAGAGAGAGAGAGAGGAAGCAGGCTCCCTGCTGAGCAGAGAGCCCGATGCGGGCCTCGATCCCAGGACCCCAAGATCATGACCTGAGCTGAAGGCAGCGGCTTAACCCACTGAGCCACCCAGGTGCCCCCAATCAGATATTTCTATTTTTTTCTTTATTCTTTTACCTTTATTCTTTTCCTGCCTTCTACCCCATTTTGCAGGTCTCCAAAAGGAGACTGTTCACTTGATGAAGTGTCAAGTAGTTCATTTATAATTGTTTTCTTGACTATTTTTAATAGTACTTAATTGGTTTTTCTTTAAATTCACTAAAATGAAATTCTTCAGTCATGAAGCAGCAGGTCCTCCTGAACTAAGGGATGCCTTCTGCCAGCTATACTTTGAAGAGTTAAATGACTACCTTCTCAAACCCGAAGGAAAGACCATAAAAATCAAAGCTCTTACTGACCATCTGGAAGATACACTAGTGGGCATGGATGCATTTCTCATTAGAAGCTTAGGAATACTTAATACAGAACACTCATACTAGCACAACTATTCATTAATGTCTATTACTCACAAAAACTGCATGATCAAAAGATAAAATTAAGGTGCTCGAGAAACGAGCCCGACAAAGACTTGCCATAATGATTAGACTCTTAGTTATAGGAACAAACTTCCTGAGGTAGGACGCAGGAGGATGTTCACTGATAACGCAGAAATGTGTTAATTTCCCAGCTCTTATATTTAATCACTATGGTTATGAACATAGGCAAATGGTCTGGCTTCAAAGAAAATTAAAATACATCTAATCAGAAATAATAGCATGGCAAAAATATCATGTCAGAGCTTCCAGAGCTGAGTAGTTAGGGTAACATCCATTAGTTTATAAATTCATCATTAATATTTATAAAGAACAGAAAGAGGCTAAGAAGGTATCTGCTCCATTCAACGTAGACATCCTGACAGCTTATCTCAAATCCTGCATTAAGCTAAACTTGAGTGCTTTTCTTCAATAGAAAACAGGAAACAATTCTCCTGCTTGAAACATACTTCATTGACTATTTTAAGGAAAACCTGACTTTAGAAGAAAGTCACCTCCTGGGACTTTAAATAGCTTTTATGTCATTAAAACACACACTTTCCCACCCCCGCCCCCTCACCAAATCTCATTCTGTATCAACCACAACAGGAAGGAGAAGATTTCAGTGGTTTTCAAACTTCAATGAGCATTAGAATCACCTGAACATAAAAACATTGCTGAGCCTCACCCTGTCAGTTTCTGATTTAGTCATTCTGGGAATTTGCATCTCTAACGTTCTCCTCAGTGATGTAGACGCTGCTGGCTCCCCGACCAAAGAGCAGAGTAGAAAAGAGTGCGTACACAACTGACTAGCATCTGTTATCACAACATTATTTGATCCTTTTAACAGAAGGAGGACTTAGATAACTTTTGAACTTAGAATTTAGGTAACTTCCCTATTGCCAGGAGAAACCTAAGACTGAGAGGGGTGAAGAGAACTGTTTAACAAAACACAGCTGATTAACAGAACCAAGACTCCTACCCAGGTGTCTGGCTGCAAGTCCTAGGTCTTTCTCTTTTGTCTCAACAGCTCAGCATCTGTCCTCTGGCCACCAAAAGGTTAGAACATAGACCATGACCAAGTTGTTCTGACCACTGTCAGGCAAAGCATGAAGGCTGAGTCCTTAGGTTCACTGGAACAAAACACTGATGTCTAAGATTGAAGGTAGTGCATTGCCTATCACTTGAAAGAAACTCATTCTCAAATCCACGCAATGGTTTCTCTGTAGCCCTTTCTCTCAAACCACATAGGACACTGGACCTCATTCTTTTATGATTCGCACACTCAAATACTTCTATTTTATCAGGCGTGTTCATGTTTGCAAGCCTACACATAACTCTTCCATCTGTGTAGAATTTCTCCTCAAGTTTTGACAGGAAAAAACAAAACAAAACCTATATCATTAAAGATGACAACAGTATCTGCACGTACAGATTCTGTCACGTCCTGCTGACCTTCCTCAGCAATCACCCATCTCCAAGAGGAAGCCTGATTATCAAAGAAGAGAGAAGGCAGAGATTGCCAGGAAGCAAGGGGGCTTTTAGGAAAACATCCTGGTCCTTATTTTCATCAAGAGACAAGTGTGGGATTGAGGAAATTAATCTGTCAAAGAGCATTAGACAAGTTCCCTATCTGCTTCAGAGAGTCTATGTTCAACTCTGAGATTTTCCACAAATGGCAAGAAAAGACAAGACACAGAAGAGAAATACACAAGGGTCGATAAACGTGAAAGACGCTCAGTCTGACTGCTAGGCAGGGAAATGCAGACTAAAATAATTAGATTTTCAAAATTCAGTGTTTTCCACATTAACCACATTCTTAGCTGAGATGGAAGAGGAGCTTGATTTGGAATCAGCACTAGATCTCGACTCCATAGCATCTACTTTCTCATCCTGGGAAATGTTCCCAGGCTCCAAGGAATGTCCCTCCTCAGTTACTGCAAACCACCTAATTTGATTTTTAGCACTTTACTGCATGAACCATTTGTTTTTTCAAATCTATCTCTACTAATAGGCTGTGCTCTCTTCACAGGTGGGGATTTTGTCCCTGGTCTCTACCCAACAGTGCCTGGCACATGCATATGTCCAGTAAGACTGATGAGTGAATTCATAAAACCAAAATAACCTTGGGATGCCTGGGTGGCTCAGGCAGTTGAGCATCTGCCTTTGACTCAGGTCATGATCCTGGGGTCCCAGGATCGAGTCTCCTGTGGAGTTCCCTGCTCAGGGGAGAGTCTGCTCCTTCCTCTGCCTCTCATCCTGCTCATATGCTCTCTCACAAATAAATAAATAAAATCTTTTTAAAAAAATGAAATAACCTTGCCCACTTGGAACAGCTCACTCACTATTGAAAGAAAGCCATCTTCTGCAACATGCTCTGAGGACATGACCCCCAATTCTTACATCTATTGTCATAGTAATATTAATATTACTATGCTAAATGTGGGGGTAGGGTGAATATTTATGGAAGAGTAAGAAGTTTTAAGCATATGTAGAAATCCTGTTCAGGTGTCACTCATTTCTATTTGGCAAAAATTATGACTGAGAGCCTTTGTAAAAGTAGTTTGCTAAGCAATTTGATAATATATCCAAAGAGGCCAACTGATCATCTTTCTTATTACGAAGATGATTTCTAATAAGAAAAGTTTCAGTTGGGCACCTGGGTGGCTCAGTGGGTTAAGCCGCTGCCTTCGGCTCAGGTCATGATCTCAGGGTCCTGGGATCGAGTCCCGCATCGGGTTCTCTGCTCCGCGGGGAGCCTGCTTCCTCCTCTCTCTCTCTCTGCCTGCCTCTCTGCCTACTTGTGATCTTTCTGTGTCAAATGAATAAATAAAATCTTTAAAAAAAAAAAAAAAGTTTCAGTTAAGCAAGATGAGTAAGTTCTACAGGTCTGCTGTACAACATCGTGCCTGTAGATAACAGTACTGTACTGTGCTCTTAAAAATCTTCCAAGAGGGGGTCCTGGGTGGATCGCTCCATTAAGGTCTGAGACCAAGTCCCACATCCACCTCCAGGCTCAGCAGAAAGTCGGCTTGAAGACTCTTCCTCTGCTCCTCCCCCCACTCACCGGCTCTTGCTCTCTCAAATAAATAAATCTTTTAAAAACATCTTTTAGGGGCGCCTGGGTGGCTCAGTGGGTTAAGCCTCTGTCTTCGGCTTGGGTCATGATGTCGGAGTCCTGAAAGCGAGCCCCACATCGGGCTCTCTGCTCGGCGGGGAACCTGCTTCCCCCTCTCTCTCTGCCTGCCTCTCTGCCTGCTTGTGATCTCTGTCAAATAAATGAATAAAATCTTAAAAAAAAAAAAAAGTCTTTTAGGAGGGTAAATCTCATGTTGTGTTCTTACCACAATAAAAATTTAAATTACTTCTTAACACCTCGACATGTTTTCAGGCATTTAGGATTACATGGATGGTGAACAGATGCCAGGGGCTCATTCAGAGTTGAGAGTTCCTGATTCTTTATTTGCCTCAGAGTGGCAACTATGGAGGAGAAGAAAAATGGGCCGATTAGAGCAGCACTGAGGAGAGAGAATTAACCCAAAGTGGTGATTTAGTATGGAGAATAAGGGGAAAGTCCGATTCCATAATGATGTCAAGTTCAGGCCTGAGCCACTGAGAGCTTGTTAGAGTCCCTAATAGGGGAGATGGGAGGACATGTGCACAGGAGCCCAAAGACACAGAAAACTGAAAACTAAAGTTTGAGACACAGTGGACCTGGGGAGTTTGTGAGATGGGATAGGAGGAGAGAACGCCATTGGGTATCTGGGCCCAAAGTCCCAGAGAACTCTGGGATCAGGTGGTGTACAGGCACATGGTGAAGGAAAAACACCCGGCAAGGATTTGTTTGACTCTTCACAAATTTTCTATCCATTCTTCAGAGCAGGTCTCCCCACAAGACTATAAGATTCTTGTAGTTGATACTTTTTAATTGCCTCTCTTTACAGAAGTAACTATTTTGTCAGTAACTTCACTAATTCAGGCTTAATTAGTGCAGAGGTATTTGAAGTTGTTCTAGTAACTTCTTTTATGCCTGAGTTGGAGGTCCCTGAGTATCACATCAAATGTACAATTTTTCTAACTCATTGTTTAAGAAAGAATTTGACAGGTAAACTACTGTGTATATCTGAATACTTAACCAATCTTTAGATGAATCATGAAGGGTCAAGAAAGTTTTCCTTCGTGAGGGGGAGGAAGAGGAGCCTGGGCCTGGCCATCAGGCCTGAGGGCAGAAGAGGGCAGCTGCTAATCACTACTGCACAAGCCCCTTCCTGCACCATGTGGGACCGGCTTCTTTGTCCTCCTTCATGTTGCTTCAGTTTCCTGTGCCACTGAGCCTACCACTGAACTCACAGATAAATTTAAGAATAAACAACAAAGTTTGATCTTGAAGTTCGCCAGTATTTTTTAGTTATTATCTGGATGGAAAGATCCACTATTTGTTTACTGAAATAAAAATGGGGGTGGAGAAGAAGCTTAAAAAAAAAGAGAGAATTAAAGCTTCAGTAGGTTTTGGGAACCAAAAAGGCAAATAAGTCTCTTCTACTAAAATGGTCTTTCAGTTCTTCTACGGAGAGATTACCTACTCATCCATGAAAATGTGCACTGATAAAGTTAAAAGATAAGTCACTAGATAAACCAGAACTCTTCAGTTTGCCAAATCTTATGCTGAGATCTCAGCTACCTAAAAATCTACCTCTAGGTCAGGGAATCGTTATCAGGCAATCCCATTCCTCTGCCAGATTTTTGCTTTCTCGGACTCTTTTAATCCTTGGTGGTGACCATGTGACCTAATTCTAGCCAATGAAACTTTGCTGAATCTTCCAGAAAGGTTTTTACTTTCCTGATAAAAGGGATAGGTAGCAGAGAACTCAGTGCTGCCCCACCTTCCTCTCTTTTTTCTGATTTGAATGTAGGTGTGATGTCTTCTGCTATGGCAACTACCTTGAAACCATGAGGTAACAAGCATAAGAACAAAAACCTAGCAAGAATGGGGAAGCAGAAAGCTGGAAAAAGTTTGGTTCCTTAATAACATTCTTGAAATTTTCTTGTTAAATTAGAAATGTCATTATGGTTTAATCCCCCTTTAAAAAATATTCTCAGCTGCTGCTAAAAAAGTAATAAAAAGAGGGAAATGATTCCAACATTGTATGAATATAAAAGAGATCATCAACAGTATTTATGCTTATTGTTTGCATCTCCCCTAAAAAGAAGAGACAGTTTTATAAATCAATTTATTTCTGTGCTTGAGAGAATTGGACTTCTAAACCACACAAGACCTGTTCCTCAAAAAGTTAAAAATAGAACTACCCTACCATCCAGCAATTCCACTACTAGGTATTTACTCAAAGGACACAAAAGTACAGATTCCAATGGGTACATGCACCCCGATGTTAATAACAGCCTTATCAACAATAGCCAAACTATGGAGAGAGCCCAAATGTCCATCAATTGATGAATGGATGTGGTATATATATTTATATATACATACAAATGTGTGTGTATAATATTATATGTTTTTTATATATATATATACACACACATAACATTATATATTATATGCAATATATAATACCTATATTATATATATATGTATATAATGGAATATTACTCAGCCATCAAAAGAATGAAATCTTGCCATTTGCAACAACATGGAAGGAGCTAGAGAGTATATTACGCCAAGTGAAATAAGTCAGTCAGAGAAAGACAAAAACCATATGATCTCATATGAGTGAGAAATTCATATGTGGAATTTAAGAAACAATACAGACAACCATATGAGAAGGGAGAGAAGAAAAAAAGTGGGGGCGGGCAGCCACAAGTGACTCTTCACGACAGAGAATAAACTGAGAGTTGATAGAGGGAGGAGGCGGGGGAGGGGCCGGATGGGTGATGGGCAATAAGGAGGGCACCTGTTGTGATAAGCACTGGGTGTGGTATGGAAGTGGTGAGTCCCTGAATTCTACTCCTGCAATCAATATTGCACTGTATGTTCACTAACAATCAATCAATCAAACATTGAAGACCTGAAGAGACATCAGCACCAACCCTTGACTCCTTCGTGGGGCTTCCCTGACAACTCAACCAGAATGGTTTGCTCTCCTCTGCAGGTCCATCCGGCCCACCCCCACCCCCAAGCTCATAAATTGCACTAATCAGTCTCTACCCAGTCGCTGCCATTTGAGTGCTGATGGTGTACTGGCCTGTTGCAAATGCTTCATGACATTTTCTCATTAAATTCATTCTTTATAATAAATAACGGTAGGAAGCAGTCATCCTGACCCCAGATCTACAAGTGAAAAACAACAAATCGGGCTCCATGAGGTAATACATATCCAATGGCACTCTCACAGCTAGTAGTAACAGAGCTAGAATTTGAAACCAGGTCTATTTTTGAAGTCTGTCTCATAGGGTTGTGAGAACTCACTTCCCAGTTTGTTTTAATGGCATTATCTGCCACTGTTCCATCGGAGCTGACTTCTCTTTGTGGAAGCCATTGTGACCTCCCACACATCCTGCCTCCAGTGTCTCTTAAATGATCCCCTCCTTCCCAGTCCCCTCACCACCATTCTGATTTGGCTCCTGGTAACTACCAGGCAGGGCATCACAGAAACATCCAAACCGGTCTCCCTGCCCCCAGTCTGCTCTTTCTATTGCTTCTGCTAGGACTTGCCAGAGAGACAAAGCCAAATATTTCTAGAACAGAGCTCCAAACCCGTGACCTCCTTATTATAGAATATACACGCACTCCTTCACTGCCCTAAAAATGAGAAGAAACAGGGGAATGCCCACCCCCTCCCCTGGCAGTCACAGGACCACGCCAGACTCTTTCCAGTACAAAGCCCTCATGTCTGAAGAAGGATGGTCAGAGGCTCTCCCCTAGTGAGATCCAAGCCAAGTCTTGACTTTCCAACTGGTCAGCACTTGGCCAGAGAACTTAGCCAGCCGAGGGGCAGAGAGCCACACAGAAAACTCACTGGAAATTTGAGTGTTAAGTTTATACAACCACAGGCCAGCCAGGTGTGCACTCTCCTGTCACTGAGGTGCAAGGAACAGTTCCTGGGGTCCCTGAGTTCGAGGAGCTGCTCAGCAGTTAAAGGGACCCTGCATCCCTAGCCAGCCAGATTGTCCAGGTTCACCCTGACACAGCTTCAGGCTGCTGTGCTTAATACTAAGACAGCGCTGCCAGTGGTGGGGGGAGGGGGGAAGGAAAGCGTGTCTGTTTTTTAAAATTACAATTTTATATGCATAAACTGGAATAAAGAATAACTTGCTTCTTCCATCACCTTAACTATAGAAAGTACATCCTGTGGAACTCTCCCTGTAGAGGTTTACAGATGTTGCATTCTCCATTCTGCAGATCAGCAATCCTTTTCAGTATGAAAGGATCTCATAAGACTGAGGCCGTTAAAGTGCCCTTCCTGGAGCCTGATTCTCCTTCCGGCTCCCTGTGCTCCCCCATTCCCAGCCAGGCCCTCCCACCTTTCCTTTCCCATGCTCTGGACCTCTCCGCATCCCACGGAGTAGTGGCAGGGGCATTTGGAAGATGAGTGCCTCCACTCAAACTGCTCCCTGCTCCTGACCCCTGCTGCCACCCACTGCCCCCCCACCTACTCCCATGTGCTCTCTCTACCTATCCCACCAGGCATCAAGGAGAATGTCATCAGGGTCATTAAGTAAAAGTCACGTTCTCCACCTTCAGCCTCGTGGGCAGCCATGAAATGTCTGTATGTGCACTGGGTGTGGTATGGAAGTGATGAGTCCCTGAATTCTACTCCTGCAACCAATATTGCACTGTCCCCACGGGGAGGGAAACTCTCTCCTCTTGAGCTGGGCCCTCAGCCATCTCCAGACACCAGAGAGAAGGAAATCCTATGTGTGCTCTCTTAAGAGAAATCTTGGGAAAGTGGCAGCCTGAACACCTGCTCCAAGCCCCATCAGCTCACCTGAGGATGGGCGGGAAAAGGGAGAGGCAATGATTCAGCCAAGCTGCTGTCTTCCCAGAACAAGGCCACTTTAGGTAAGTCAACTTGAGTTACCTTTTTTTCTGGAAAAAGATCAGGCTGCTTTGGGAAACACAGAAGTAAATTCCATCCTCTGTCCTCAAAAAGCCTGCATTCTAGCAAAGGAGTGCAGAAGTCAAAGGGCACGCATTGACTCTTGGACTCCCCTGAGTTTCCTGGGCCTAAAGATGAAGTACACAGGCCCAGCACCATGCTGCTGAGATGCTGGGTCACAGCAAAGGAAAAGCAGCAGCCAAGCGCTGGCTGAGTCACCACCCAGAGAGCCCCGCTGACCGAACAATACATTAGTTAGAGCTTCTCCGATGACATATGCAACTGGACGGTCTTCAGCCATCAGCCTTTACAGCTCAGATCAATGTGTTTCTAATTCCTAAAGAACAGATCCTGTGTGCTGGGAACCACAGCTGCACTGAGGAAAAGCTGCTGTCTATGGCAGCTTGTTTTCAGAGCAGCGTTGGCAGACGAAAGAGAGCATGCCAATTATCCACATTTCCTAGCCTAACAACAGCCTTCCCTCCTCATGAGGCATCTGCTAGTTCCATGCAGTGCTCTCACCAAGGGAACCGCCAGGAAGTGAATTCCTTTGTATCCACTGGGTTTTGGTGAGTTTTCCAACACAGAGAGGAACCACAGCACCGGGAGGCAGTGGGGTAAAATCAGTGCTGGATAGGAAGTCCTGGGTTCTTTCTTGTCCTGGCCTGCAATAGGCTGGTTCAACAAAAATATATCTTAAAAATATATATATATTGGGTGCCTGGGTGGCTCAGTGGGTTAAGCCGCTGCCTTCAGCTCGGGTCATGATCTCGGGGTCCTGGGATCGAGTCCCGCATCGGGCTCTCTGCTCAGCAGGGAGCCTGCTTCCTCCTCTCTCTCTCTCTGCCTGCCTCTCTGCCTACTTGTGATCTCTCTCTGTCAAATAAATAAATAAAATCTTTAAAAAAAAAATATATATATATATATATATCGATATATTGGAGGCAAATAAGAAATGAGAGAGGAGGGAGCAAGGAGAAAGAAGAGGAAGGGAAGAGGAATATGAGCCCGATAGAGGGATGTGTCGGGAGCAGCACAAGGAAGTCCATATTTAAGATGCCCAATGGAAAAACCGAATTGGACTTTGAAGGGAGAATAGAACACTTAAACTACCTTCCTTGGAGCCTTTTGAAAGCTCTGGACCTGGCCCAAGTTTACTTAAAATGTGATAGGTGTTTACAGACTGAACTCCTCTACTGCCCCCCACCCCAGGTTCCCGAGCTATAATCCTAGGTACTTCCTCCTTTCAACTGGCCAATTTATCACCAACTCTTGTCTATTCCATGTCACTGAATAGTCTTTCAATTTACCTCCCACTTCATTTCTACTGTCTCTGTGTTGGTTGAGCCTCTCAAAACTTCTCATCCATATTATAGCAAAGGCCTCCAGGGACAGGGTGGGCTCCCTTTTCATTTTTGCTGCCAGAACTGTACAGATCCCCAAAATGATACTTCACATGATAACAACCTCAAGGCACAAGTGTAAAGGCACCCTGCGTCCTCACGTGTCTTTGACTCTCTTCACCTGAGCTCTCACCCCTCCTGGAATGTTATCTCCCTCCCACCACACTTGTCCAATGCTCAAGTCAATCGTTATCTCTCCAGAGAAACACTCCCCTAACTTCCTCAGAATGAAGTACCCTTCCAATTGCCGTAGTGACCGGTAATTGTTAGTTGCTTTGCCTTTTCTCTTTCTCCACTGTTGGCTCACTGGAAATAGAGACTATTCCTTATCCTCATCCTCTTCTGCATTCTACACTTGAGTTGGGCACAAGGAAGTCACTCGATAAATACCACCTGAATGAGTGAACGAATAAGCAAATCTCTCCTGAAGGAAAATGAGCTAAAACTTCAGGAAGATGTATGAGGTTTGAATATAACAAAAAACTTCTTATTTTATAAAAACAGTTTTAAAGATGTTTCACCTCGACCTCACATCTATGAAATTTATTCAACATGTGACCTATATGTGCAATGGAATACTACGCAGCCATAGAAAAGAAATTTTCATATAGGCTACAAAATAAAACCATTATGCTTTGCTAAATCAGCTAGACACAAAAGAGCAAATGTTGTATGATTCCATTTATACGGGGTGCCTAGAATAGGCAGTAAGACAGAAAGTAGAATAGAGGTGACCAGGGGCTAGGGGAGGTAGGAGGGAGAGCTACTGTTTAACGGGCATAGAATCTGCATTGGGGAGGATGAAAAAGTTTTGGATATAGATAGTGGAGAGGAGTTGACAACACTATGAATATATTTAATGCTACTGAATTGTATGCTCACAAATTATTAAAATGATAAATATCATGCTGTGTATACCTTACTAAAAATAAAATGAAGAACAAAGTACTGATACCTACTACATCATGGATGAACTTTGAAAACATTGTGCCAAGTGAAAGAAGCCAGTCACAAAAGGCCACATATTGGATGATTCCATTTATATGAAATGTCCAAAATAGACAAATGGGCAAATCCACAGAAACAGAAAGTAGACTAGGTGATTGCCAAGGACTGTGGGAAGGGTGGGAACAAAAAGTGCTGTTAATGGCTAACAGGGTTTCTTTGGAGGCTGAAGAAAATGTTCTAAAATTAGAGAGTAGTGATGGTTGCACAACTCTGAATATACTAAAAACCACTGAACTGAACACTTTAAAAGGATGATTTTTATGGTTCGTGAATCATATATCAATAAAACTGTTATTTAAAAAAAAACTTTTCAATTCTTAATCTACTAGAAAGGATTGCAATTTGAGAATTTAAATCTTTCTTTCTGTATCTTGGAGAGTATTATTAATACTTATTGATCTATTGATCTAAACTTGTTTAGGGCCAGGAAACAAGTAGAATTGATGGCTTTCTATGATCACTTAAAGAGTTCATGAGGCAGTTAATGAAATTCAACTGACAGGACACCATTTTTACCTACCAAGTTGAAGGAAGTCACAAGGTTTAATGATACACAGTGTTATCTGTGTTCTCCTCACAGCACTTACTAGAAGACGATAAGCACTCTTATATACTGTCGAGTAATGTCAATTAATGTCAACACTTTGGAAAGCCATTTGACCATATATGGTAAAAGGTAAAATACAGTTATCCTTTTGACCCAACCATTCCTCATTTGTAAATTTATCTGGAGATATATATTTGAATAATGGGTAAGTACATACATACAAGGATGTTAACTGCCATGCTGTTTATAACAGCCAAGATATTGGAAATGATTTAAATATCTACCCACAAAGGACATGTTAAGGAGATTTTGATATTTCCACACACTGGAATGCAATGCAGGCATTCAAATTGTTGAAGTCTATATACATCACAATACACATTAAATTTTAAAAAGCAAGGTATTGAATTTGTGTAAAATGAAACTGCTTGTTGTCTACCCAGGATTCATGCTTTCCTTAATTCTTACTAAATGAACCCTCACTGTATTCTGGGCTGCAAAGCACCTGACAAATACCCTTATTTCCCAGCTTCCCTTGCTTCTGAAGATGGTCATGAGCCATAAGTGGAAACTGCTGGGGAAGGCCACTGACAAAACCGCTTAAATGAAGCTGACTCAGCCAGGAGAGCACACCCTTTTCCTCTTTCTTTATAATTTTGGCCTGGTCCATGGATGTGACGGCTAGAACTCTGGTAACTATTCCAGAACAAAAAGCAACTTTAAGGAAAAAGCCGTACTAGGCTGGCAGAGCAGAATGACAATCAGGAAGCTACCATTTGTCTGCCTTCCTCCTGCCTTCCTCTGACTCTTTATGATGGAGAATAATACATCTCTGTCTTTTCGAAGCCACGTATGTGAGGTTTCTACTACAAGCAGCAAAATCTTATCACAACACGATCTTACCAACATAGATGAATATTTGGTATACGTGGGATATTGTGACAAAGTACAGACAGTGACTTGAGGGTCTGCGGTAGAAGTGAACTGTATTTATTAGATACTCTTGTACTGCTTGAATGTCTCCTTTGTCTGTATCTACATTTCTTAGGGGACTCCCTGATTCGGTAGCTTCAGCTCTCTGCTAGACCTGCTGCTTACTCTGCTCGCCTGCTATCACTGTGACACACTGGTTCCGCCACCCAGGCCAAGTGGCCGGTGTCTCTAGCTCCTCCCACGACTTCAGAGAAACACCGCACGGTAGGGTCTGACCTCTGCCAAGCTGAGGGATCAGGTGAGGCAACCACGGAGAGGGGAGGGGCCATCACATCCCTTGGGTGAACTTCAACTTAGGGAAGGACAGGAGGTAGAAGAGAGCCAGCAAAGAAATTTCTTCCTCATTCTTCCCCTGCGGGACTGCTCCGGGGTATGGTGCTTCTTCGCATCTCGTCCCATTGTCCACCCCCCACCACCCACCCAGCAGGAGACTCCGAAGTTGTCTCCACTCATTTGTGAAGCAGCAGCCACCGCCTGGGTGTACGTGAAGTAACACAGCACCTTCTGTGGGCTTCCCGTCTTTCCCCACCTCCAACCTCTTTCCTCACTCCGGGCACCGTGTCATTGTGCCTCCCAACTAACCAATAGCACTTAAGCATTTCTTCAAGCTCTGTTTCCTAGGCTAAGGCAATATGCATATATTTCTTTTTCAATTAAAAAGAGAGAGAGAGAGAGAGAACTAGCTCATTTTTTTAGAAACCCAGCAAGCAAAACAAATGAGGGCACTGGACCCCGGCCAGTGGATTTGGAGCTTTTCTATTCCATAAACTCTTTTACTGCAGCCATTAAACCAAAAAATTAAACGTAAGGCCTTTTTTTCCCCCCTAACACAACCCAACCTCCTTATTTTTCTTAGTGCATCTTATTAGGCCTTTGACACAGTCTGGCAAATAGTAAAAACAGAACGTTTAAAACCACAGTACATAAAAGGATCTGAATTTTTACTGAATGATTGAAACCCAAAGGGACAGATCCCAAAACCAAGGACATATGAGAACACCTGCCGGTGCTGTCCTCGTCTGACTTCGTCTGAAACTTAGAGACCGTCAAAATCCCATCATCCTGGAATCTGATCTCACAGACTGCAGGATCAACGTGACGGACTCCTGGGCCCTGCAGCGGCTTCTGTGTTGACAGGGACTCCAACACTCACTGGCAGCCGGTTACTAAGTGTCGGCCTTGGGAGCCATGTCTTTGGAGCTAGATGACCTAAGTGAGAATCCTTACGATTGCGTTTCTCAGAACTTGGAGGAATGGCCACATTCCTCCGGCATTCTTCTTCCGTAACACAGCTTCAAAGTCATGAGCTTCGGTTTCTACAACAGGGAGCCAGCACTGAGACCACAGGAGTATCAGCCGGACACACACAGCACTTACAGTACCAGGGTATGGAAGCCTGACCTCTGGCTCCAAGACGCCAGCCTCCGTCTCCCTTCAGCAAATCGAGGTGCCCCTCCGCGCAGTTGGCTGTATCGGTTGGATGTATTACAATCCAGGAACACACAGAAATTCATTTGCACAATTATATGTTGTGCCCACACATACCAATGTCACCCTTCCCGTGTTCTCTCTGTCCCTTAGAGTTCCTCCGTGCCAAGTGAGGAGATGGCAACATAGTGCAAGTGTTCTCAGGGCTGTGCCAGGGACCAGTTGTTGTGTCTAGGCACCAAAAAAGGCATTTTCGATATTCCAAGCACGTCTCCAGCAGAAACACTGCAGGCAGGTCCCAGGACTGAGTCTTCCCCTCCAGAGGAGAAGTTAAAACTGCTACCTGTAGAACAAACCATGAACTTGTCTTCCCATGATGACCGCAGCTTTGCTCACAACAGCCACAAGGTAGGAGAAACCCAGGCATCCGTCAACATATGAATGGATAAACAAAATGTACTCTATACATAGGCAGAATATTATTCAGATTTAAAAAGGAAGGAAATTCTGACATGTGCTACAACATGGACGAACCTTGGAAACCATATGCCATATGAAACAAGCCAGACACAGAAGGACAAACGCTATATGATTCCCCTTATATGTACCCAGAAGAGACAAATTCATCGAGACGGAAAGCAGAACAGAGTTCACCAAGGGCTGGAAGGAGGGGGGAGATGGGGAGTTATTGTTTAACGGGTTGGGATTTCTGTTTGGGATGATGAAACCCTTCTGGAAATAGATGATGGTGACGGCCACACAACAGCGTGAATGGATGGGATGAATGAACGGACGGAATGCCACCGAACTGTACACTGACACTGGTTAAAATGGTCAGTTTTCCGCTACAGAATAACACAATTAAAGGTTTTTTTTAAAGATTTTATTTATTTGTTTGTTTATTTTATTTATTTATTTATTTATTATTTTATTTATTTATTTGACAGAGAGAAATCACAAGTAGGCAGAGAGGCAGGCAGAGAGAGAGAGAGGGAAGCAGGCTCCCTGCTGAGCAAAGAGCCCGATGCGGGACTCAATCCCAGGACCCTGAGATCATGACCTGAGCCGAAGGCAGCGGCTTAACCCACTGAGCCACCCAGGTGCCCCAACACAATTAAATTTTTAAAAATCAAGATAAAAATGTCATTCCGTAAATGGAAGTATTAAAAATAATCTATGCCTTTAACACACATTCCTTAAGTAGCTATTACATGCTCAATTTTGAACTAGGTCTTCTGGGGGATGCCAAGCCTCATAACTGGCCAATGTCCAGAAGCAGTTGCATTAACAAGAAATGAGCATGGGGGGAAAAAATAACACTTATATATGTATAATAAAGTTTAAAATAATTAATACTATGTTTACTTAATCTCTTATTTCGTTTAACGCAAACTACATGGCACCTGAACCAACCTAGGTGCTCAAAAAAATATTGGAAGTTGATACTGTTAGGTCTGTTATTATTATTATTATTTACAGATGAGGAAACTGAGACACAGAGGTTAATAACTTGCCCAACAGTTATTAACATGTGGCAATGCTAATATAGTCTAGCAATTATCAATGTCCAAGCTTATTTCACAAAATTACAACTACCTTATCATAGTGTATGGCGGCGCCAGTCACTACCAGGACACAAAAATACCCTTCGGACTGGAGTAGTTAGAATAAACAAATGTCAAAACAACCGAGACCCAATCAAAAAAAGGATATATTTCTCCCTTATGTAGCAGGTAATGTGGAACCAGTCCATTACTAATAATGACATCCCTTGGGGATTACTTTAAAATAAAATCTTTTAAAGGAATAACAGTAGGGATGCCTGGGTGGCCCAGTCGGTTAAGCATTTGCCTTCAGCTCAGGTCATGACCCTGGGGTCCTGGGATCGAGTCCCACATCAGGCTCTCTACTCAGCAGGGAGCCTGCTTCTCTCCCTGTCTGTGGCTCTCCCTGCTTGTGCTCTCACTCTCTGACAAATAAATAAATAAAATCTTTAAAGTAATAATGATGATGATGATAACTCCGTGGTGTGGGGAACACGGGCACTTTTGATCTTATTCTGTCATTCTTTTATTTTATTTTTTTTATTTTTTATAAACATATAATGTATTTTTATCCCCAAGGGTACAGGTGTGTGAATCGCCAGGTTTACACACTTCACAGCACTCACCATAGCACATACCCTCCCCAGTGTCCATAACCCCACCCCCCTCTCCCAAACCCCCTCCCCCCAGCAGCCCTCATTTTGTTTTGTGAGATTAAGAATCACTTATGGTTTGTCTCCCTCCCAATCCCATCTTGTTTCATTTATTCTTCTCCTACCCCCTTAACCCCCCATGTTGCATCTCCACTTCCTCATATCAGGGAGATCTTATGATAGTTGTCTTTCTCCGCTAGACTTATTTCACTAAGCATGATACCCTCTAGTTCCATCCACGTCGTCGCAAATGGCAAGATTTCATTTCTTTTGATGGCTGCATAGTATTCCATTGTGTATATATACCACACCTTCTTTATCCATTCATCTGTTGATGGACATCTAGGTTCTTTCCATAGTTTGGCTATTGTAGACATTGCTGCTATAAACATTCGGGTGTACGTGCCCCTTCGGATCACTATGTTTGTAGCTTTAGGGTAAATACCCAGTAGTGTGATTGCTGGGTCATAGGGTAGCTCTATTTTCAACATTTTGAGGAACCTCCAAGCTGTTTTCCAGAGTGGTTGCACCAGCTTGCATTCCCACCAATAGAGTTGGAGGGTTCCCCTTTATCCACATCCTCACCAGCATCTGTCATTTCCTGACATGTTAATTTTAGCCATTCTGACTGGTGTGAGGTGATATCTCATTGTGGTTTTGATATCTCATTGTGGTATTTCCCTGATTCTGCCATTCTTAATATACAGCTCCCATCGTGTAGTCTAAGATGGCTGCCATGGATCCAGCCATCATGTTAACATTCTAGCCTACAGAAAGGTAAGAATACCAAGTCAAGACTTCATCCCTTTATGTCCACTACTCAGAAGTTGTACATGTTATTTCTGTGCCCATTATAGAACTCAGTTGTGTAGGCACACCTAGTTATAATGGAGCTTAGCAGTCATAATGGGACTCTCTGGCTAACAGAAGAAGGGAGGTCGTTATGAATGGACAATGCACAGTCTTGGTCCATTCACCCTTTCTATCTGGACAAAGTCAAGGACCTTCTGCTGGGTCAGGCCTCTCTGGGGAGATTCTCTGTCCCACCAGTAATTCATGCCAGCAATCCACTCTGCACTGTGCTTCTGTACTGTGCCATCAGCCATGGACAAAAAAATGCTGCTGTTAGGAAAATCTATACTAGGAGACTGAAGGTTTGCAAGGGAGGAAAGGAGATAGTCCCTTGAATCAACTCAATCTACTCTATACGTAACATTAACTGTGGAAGGTGAGGGAAATAGGAAACTATGTGGCCTGCAGCAACTAAAACATTCAACTCAAGTGTAGCCTGGCCACAAGGGCTTCTAGACAGCAGCGTTCTTAAGTCCAGGACTTAAGGCCAGTGCCTTCTTCATTTTCACATTCCCAGCAACCAGGATAGTATAGAGCCTACCAGAAAATAACTGAAAACAACCAATGTTTGCTTGGCAATTTGCTGTTTGCAAGTCTTTATCAAAATTTACCAAAACAAGAGCAAATAGTTACCCTTATTGTACCCATTTCATAGATAGTGAAACTGCAGGTCAGGGAGCCAAGTGAAACACTGCCCAAGAATACACAATCAGGAAAGGCAGGGCTGGGGCTTGAATAGGTTGAGGGGAATATTGAATGTCAAGATTTTTCTACATTGGCCAAGTCTTCTTTGCTTCTGAAACTATCAGTGTTTAGCCTAACTTCTAAAATCTAACACTGATCATACTTATGGAACTATTTACTATTTATTCTTCAATACTACAGAACATAATAACTACGGTGCTTATTACTAGGTGTATGTCAGATTTGCTGACATCACTAAATCGTGTTCCTGCATGCTCAGTGTTTCGATCAAGGGCTGTCCTTTTCTCCTTGATACTGCTGACCCACAGGTACCAGCATGGAATAAGGTGTAGTGTCAGAGATTTTTCAACGGGATGGCAGTAGCAAACCACATGGTATTTTACATCCATTTCTAATTCCTGGCTCCCCACCAAAGCCAGATTACACCCCCTGCTGATGGCAAGCACGAGAGTGAGGAGACAAAGAGATGTAATGATGGGACAAGGACTAAAGAATGGCCTGGGGGGCTGTGGTGACTGCAAATGCACTGGACTTGACTCAGGTCTAATAGGTCGGACCCTCCTCTGATGCTAGCTGCTAAGCAGCCTTGGGCAAGTAACTCCAATGGCTCTACCACTGGAAAGCAGCACGATATAGGGCACAGAGCCCTAGTCCAGGAGTGAAAAGAGCTGGTATCCATTCTTAGCTCTGTACTGTCCGGCTGGGTCACCTTGGGAACGCCACTTCACCTTTCTGACCCGCAGCTTCTTCATTTATGAAACAGAAGTGTTGGGGCAAATGGTCTCCAGTGGTAGAGTTCTCTGGGTACATTTACTGGGGGTCTACTATGTGCTGGTCACCTTTGTGATAGCTCATTCAATTTCCCTTTTTCACTTAATTCTTTGTGGACTGCTGTTATCCTTAGATTTATAGATGAAGAAACTGACCAGAGCCATCTGTAAAATACTAATACTAATGATATCTACCCTATTGGGTTTTATTGACAAAAAATGGAATAATAAACAAAAGTCACTTAGTGTGGTGCATGAACACTGCAAATATTCATTAAGATTGACTACTAGGGGTTCCTGGGTGGCTTAGTGGGTTAAGCCCCTGCTTTCAGCTCAGGTCATGATCCCAGGGTCCTGGGATCGAGCCTCGCATCAGGCTCTCTGCTCAGCGGGGAGCCTGCTTCCCTCTCTTTCTCTGCCTGCCTCTGCCTACTTGTGATCTCTGTCTGTCAAATAAATAAATAAAATCTTTATTAAAAAAAAAGATTGACTACTAGAATTTACATTAAGGAACTAATTAATAAAGCTCGATGCTGCTATTTCTGGAATAGAATAGTGATTAATAGTATGAATTTGGAGCCAGTCTGCCTGGACTCGAATCTTGCCTCCACCACTTTCGAGTTGTGTGACCTGCTTTGGACAAGTTGCTTAATTGCTCTGTGCTTCTATTTCCTCATGTGGAAAATGGGGATAATAAAAAATACTGACCTCATTAGGTTGGTATGAGAATTAAATGAGCTAATAGTCATAAAACCTTTACACCAGAGTTTCCTGGAGGAAATGTCAGTAGGTGTTCGCTATTATTTGCAGAACTATTCACATTCCAAATGATTGCTCATTGAGAATCTGAAGGAATGAATTTGTAATAGTAGAAGTTCAGGCGGTACAAATCTCTCTTCTAAGTGGGAGGGGCTTTGGTGCCTACCAAACAGAACCGTATATGTGAACAAGAATCCTCTCAGGGCGCGCAAAGCTCAGACCCGACCGGTAGTTCTGCCGCTGGGAGAACGTCTGGGAGCCGGGCAGGCCACCATGGAATCGAGATGGAAGAGCAGCTATCCTGTCACTCACACCGTGATTGGGAAGGGGCTGCAGAGAGAGGGTCCCGAGCCAGAAATCCTCAGACATAGCCCGGAGCGGCCTCGCTCCCTTTCCGCAGTGCTTAATGGTGTTCAGCCACTGAGGGAAGTGCGACATCTCCTTGTGGATGTCCTTTCCTATAGACCCTAGTGATGGCCAAGCTCCTTCTCCAACCTCTTCCACGGTAAGCACAAGGAATTTCTGATTCATCTTTGTATATCCAGAGCTTGACAGTGGGCCTGACGCGTGCTAGTTACTTGGTAAGTCTTTTCAAACTGACTAGTCTGTCCATAGATGGCTCCATTCCTGCTCTGGCCTCCTGCCTCCAGGTTCCTTTCTGTCACCGTTAAGCCAGGGGTTTATGTTGGGAACATTCTCTGGGGCTTCCTGGATTTCTAAATTGCAACAGTAACATCTTCATCGGTGATTGCCAATGGTTTCAGAAGAGGGCATCGACAGAATGTACCGGGACAACGCCCTGCACTCGTCTAGCACAGAGCTCAGAGAGGCGCAGCGAGACAGACACATCCCAGTCTTCACAGCTCCACCCCAGGAAATTCCATTTCAGCTTGTCCAGGTTTCAAAAAAAGAGATTCTTAGACCACTTCTCTGAGAGTCTTCTGGTATGTTCTGAATGCTCTGGGTTATTTAAGGACTGCATTATTTCTTCACGACTTCAGCCGTGGTTTTTGATACAGTGTCTCCTCATTCAAAATAGCTATACCAGACAGCCATGTGGCATGTGTCCCTCTTTATTTCAAGAGGGCATAAGATGTAGAAATATGTGGCATACCACCCTAATGATATTGCCTTGCATTCGGTGCTTTCATGTACTTTAAGTTAATTCTCACAAATGTTTAGAATAGCCATCCACTTTACGGAGGAGAGAAGTGATGCTCACTGAGGCTTGCGCAAGCCACGTAGTGGCAGATGTGGAACGTGACTTTGGGTCTCCTAGTTTCTATTCCCACTAAAAGTAATTGTGACAGATCAGAGTTTGAGAGGAATTTGCAGATGAACTAGCCCAACATACTCCTTCCAATTTGATTCAGGAGAAAACCTGAACTAATTCTAAAAAACAAAAAAGCTGAAGCATAAAGCAAGTCCAAAACCAGGACACATGCTATAGGTGACTGGGAAACCGTGGTTGAGGAGTAGGGCAAAGCTGAATGTACCAACAGCTTCCACGTTCTAAAGGACGAGCTAGACCACTGCCAGTCTGCTCTGCTAAAATAAGCACTAACCCCACCATTCATTCAGCAGCCATTCCTTACTGAGAGCCAGGCACTGAGCTCCCTGTGGGGGGAGTGGAGGTAAATGCCTCAGCAGCATTCCAGCCCGCAGGACCCCAGGAGGAACAGGGGAATCAATGGGTTACAGTGCCTCGTGGTGAGTCTCACAGGAAGAGTATGTGGGAGGGGAGGGACTCCACAGGCAGGTCCACCCAGCCTGGCCAAGTCCACAAAGCTTCAAAGAGAAGGTGATGTTCAAAGTGAGCACTGTGAGGCGGAGCAGAATTTGCCAACTGGATGAGGAGAAGATGAGTGTGCTGCAGGCAAAGGGAGCAGCTACAGGCAGAGGCAGGGGGGAGCCTGTGATGGCACCACATGTCGGGGCAACATGTCTGAGGAGGGGTCAATTCATGGCAAGTCATCTGTCCTGCTAAAGAGTTTGTACTTGGTCTTGAAGTGACATGTAATATTCAGTGACGTTGTTTTTAAATGGAAGTGATGTATCTAGCTTCCGTTTTAGAAAGTTTACAGGGAGGATTATTTAGATAAAGAGGGGACCCTCCATGGGAAGCCTGGTTAAAAACAATGACAGCCAAGTAGGTGAGAAATGGTTAGAGCTGGAATTCAGAGAGAAGCGAGGAGGGTGAAAATCCTTGAAGGATATTTAGAAACTAGAAATTATTGGATTTGACGATCCAGGGAAAGTAAAAATGGACGCAAACTTCCAACGGGCAACTAACTGGGAAGAAGGTGCCTTTCTCTACAACGGAGGAGCAGAGGCTGGGGGAAAAAGGGAATTATGAGACGGGATAAGATGTGTTGAGTTGGAGACGCCAGTGGGATACCTGTTGGAAAGGTCATAGGAGGTGAGAGATAGGAGTTTGGAGCCCGGGGAAAGAGAATGGGAAGGGGCTTATGGATTATGGAATCAGTGATACACAGATAGTAGCTGGGGTCACAGGTGTGAATGAGACGACCTAGGGAGCACACAGCCGCAGATAAGGAGGACAAGGCTAAGCACAGCTTTGCGGAACAATCGTTCCTGCGATTGGAGAAACGAAGAAAAGTGCAAAGGAAACAGAAGTAACTGGTGCTAAGAAGGGAGAGGGAACAGTGCAGAAACGTAGAAGGGAAGAAGGCAATGGAGTGAACCTTGCTTGAGCTCGGATTCTGTACCCAAACCCTGCACCGGGAGTTTTACATATGTTCTCTCACTTAACGTGCCTGGAAAAATCCCATGAGTGAGTATTAGTTTCCCAATTTAACTAAAATGGAAATTGTATCCCAGAGAGGAGAAAAAAACTTGCCCGGGATTACATAGCTACCAGCCGTGACATGGGATTAAAGCCAAACCTATCTGGCTCCCAAGTTCGTAATACTCTTTTCATAGCATAAATTGCTTCAGAAAGGTCAAGTCAAATAAGGCTGGAAATCGCTGGGTGAATGTAAGAAGTCATTGTTCAGGCAAGGAGGAAGCTTCATTGCTGTGGGCTGGAGAGTGAACAGAGGTGAGCACAGGGAGACTGTGAAGGTACGGTTGTTCGTTAGTTTTGTTTTTTTTTTTTAGAAAACCACCCTTACCCATTCAACAAGTATTACAAAATATTTTTGACTATTCCTATTATGCACCACACACCGTTCTAGGCCCTGGCGATACCAAATAGTTGCTCTTGAGAAGCTTGTACTTTGGTGAGGAGAGGGAGGCTATTGCCACGTTATAGCAAACACGGCGCACGTCAGATGCGAGGAAGCGCGAGGAAAGGAGGTAAATGCAGGTAAAGAGTGCGAGGTGATGGGGAGAGAAGGAATAATAGTACTTTAGGTAGGGTGGTCTCTGAGGAGACATTTGAACAGCCACTTGAATGAAGCACATGAAAGAGAGAGTTTTGCAAAAAAACCCAAAAAAACAAAAAACAAAAAACCCAAGCAGAAGGAACAGCAAGCACAAATGCTCAGAGACAGGACTGCACCAGTCCCTTTCCAGGATCAGCAAAGAAGCCAGCAAAGCTGACATGAATCCCGTAATGAAGGCAGTGGCAAAAGAAGATCTGCAGGGGCCAAAGCGCCCAAGGCCTGGGAAGCCATGGCAAGAAATCGGGGTGTTAGAGTGAAATGAGAAGCCTCTGGAGGCCGGAGGTGCTGTCAATCATCATCCCTCTCAAGGCAGAGGTTATTGGACAAGGCTTCCCTGGAAAATGATGCTCCTGTCCTCACCTCCTTTCTGGCTGAAGCAGCCTAGAGGGGGCCTGGAGTGGTAGCATAGCACTAATGAGCAGGAAAGCTGGTAGAAAAGGGGCAAGCCCAGAGCAGGACCCTAAGTCGCCTCCCTAGCCACTGCTTCAGTCATCAAGGTACCTAGGTAGGGCCTTCATCAAAGCTGCCACGTGTAGAGCAACCCTTGGCATCCTGAGTATTTCTACTGGAAGTCTGCATCTCAGCCCACCTCTGCTACCTAGAAGCCGCTCCCCAAATAGATATACTAGACAAAAGGAACCAAAACAGGAATGAAATTCTTCAATAGCTAGCACCCAGAACAACCTGAGAGAGACACTATGGCCCAGTGTGGCTTCAGAGAACTAAAAGCTGATCCATCCCCTAATCAGACACCAGGGTTCCCTTGGTGTGTGAGTACCAGCTCTGCCCGGCCCTGCCGCACTCAATGCAGGGAGTTAACAGCCGCGCAGAAAGCACACACATCCCAACACAGGGCTCGCCACGGGCATCCTGCAGCAGGCCCTGGGCTGTCCTCACTCAGCCTTCTTCACATCCCAGTAAGATTTCAGGAGAGGGAAGCCATCAGCTTGGGGCAGCCTTGGCCCAGGGGCACATCAGCTCTAGAGAAGAGTTGTGGAGCTAGTCTTCCAGCAGCCGACCATTTTCTGTGACTTCATTGGCACTCTTTGAGTTCTTTCTTCTAAGCCTGTTGGTTGCAGGAAACATCAGCTGAGGTCAATGATATCACGTGTAGCCTCCCTTCCATGTCTTTAGGAGTAACAGAGGCCAGATTGCAAAGGAGGTCTCTCACTCTGGGGGATTTGGGTGGACCAGCTCACAGGGCTTTGCCACACACTGAAGAGCCACCAGGCATGAGGGGCAGTAAGGGTCCTGATAAGTGGTGTGACCCTCTGTCCTAGGCTGTCTTGGCTGCAATGACAAAATGCCACCCTGGGTAGCGTTTAGACACAGAAATTTCTCATAATTCTGGAGGCTGGGAAGTCTGAGATCAAAGTGCCAGTATGGTTACTTCTGGCGAGAATTTTCTTCCCTTTCATAACCAGTGACTTCCTATGCTGTTTCCTCACATGGGAAGGGGCAAGGGATCTTTAATAAGGGCATGAACTCCACTCATGAAGGTTTGACCTTCATGACCTAAAACCTTCCAAAGGCCCCACCTCCTAATACCATTGTCTTTAGGAATTTGGATATCCACACGTGAACTTGGAGGGGACACATTCAGACCACAGTACCCCAGGTACTGGCATACATTGACATGTACCTCTCCCTTCTTAATTATGTCTTCAGTTGAACATCTGAATGGGTTTCCTTTTCCACCCAAATCCAAGGGCTTCACCCAGATCAGAGGGAACTATTTTAGAGACATTGTTTCTCTACTCAATCTTCTGCGCCTTGGCTACGCTTTCACCTTCTCTAGTGTGCAATTCTGTATAATGTCTCCAAACCACAGGACCACATAGGTGGAGATTACCTGTAGTACACCTATTTAATAATTTAGGTAATCAGCTAATTACTTTCTCCTGTCAAGAAAAAATATTCAAATGATTTTAGTCAAAAGTAGAAATTTAAAAATAAAACAGTTGTATGTGAAAGTATCTTAAGATTCCATTTTCTTCATTCTCCTCAGTTTGACTTAATTCCATCTTGGCCAAATGGCTTTTATGCTAAGTTCCCATAACATGATATATTCCTCTAACACAGCACTTACTACATGACACTGGCCTGCTTACTTGTATCTCTTATTAATCTGTTCAGACATAGTAAAGCATGTTTCTTGTTTTAAGGAAGTTTGCAGTCTAATTAAGTAGGGAAAAAGATAAGAAAATGATGTCTGTCTTAGTCACTTTGGGCTGCCATATTGAAATACCACAGACTGAGTGGCTTAAACAACAGACTTTTATTTCTCACAGCTCTGGAGCCAGATCAAGGTGCTGGCAGATTCCGCTCCTGGTGAGGCCTCTCTTCCTGGCTGCGTCTTCTGTGGCAGAGAAAGGGAAAGAGGGAGAGGGCTGGAAAAGGGAGAGAGTGAGCTTTAGTGTCTCTTCCTCTTTCTGTAAGGACACTAATCCCATCATGAGGGTCTCACCCTCGTGACCTCATCTGGACCTAATCACTCTCAAAGTCCCCATCTCCAGATACCATCACACGGGGAGTATATGAATTTGGGGAGACACAAACATTCAGCTCGTAACTATGCATTTTAGTGTACAAGTGCTTTGTGGATGATGAATGTCTGGACGAAGGGACAGACGGACACGTCACACTGAAGACGACAAAATATTAGCAAATGTGGGACAGACGGACACTTCACACTGAAGACGACAAAATATTAGCAAATGTGGGACAGACGGACACTTCACACTGAAGACGACAAAATATTAGCAAATGTGGTTTTCCTCATCCTCTTAGGACCTAGAAAAGTCCTGTGTTTGGTGGGGGAAATTTTAAAAGACAATGCAGATATTTCAAAAACAGTTGTCTACCATTCATTCCAGGAACAAAGTAAAAAGGAAAAAAAATATCCTATACTTGGACTTAAAACATGGGGGAATGGATTCTGATCCAAACATCAGAAAAGTCAGGGAGCAGATAGATACTTTCTCAGGGGACATAAACAATATTCCTTATCCTATCTTTGTAGAAATCACTGTAGAGTCATTTACCATACAAACACACACACGCTTACTTTTTTCTTTGTGTATCTTTGTCTAATTACAAAGGTAGCAGCACAGTGTGTGCAGAATTAAAATACACAAACATAATTAAAATACAAGTCTCGAGGTTTCCAGTACGAACCATGGTTTTCTTTTAGGTATGTCCAATTCATATTTGATAGGAGGCTTTAGTAAAAGAACCTTAAAAAAAATGAAACTCATTCTTTTATGTCCATTTCCATTCATTCACTAAACAAGAGCGCTAGCTCCATGAGGGCAGGAATCTTTCCACGTCTTGTTCCTTGCTGAATCTCGAGCTCCAAGAGCTGCACCTGGCACACAGGTGACCTGTGGATAATTGTTATGTGAGTTACACCCACGATGAACACCAACAATATCCCACACTCTGTCCTGGGTAGATTCAGCAGTGGAAATGATGGGTAAGGTCTGCCTTTCACGGACTTAGAGGACTGGCATGATTACCCCATCTAACCCTGTTTGTGAGAAGCCTAGGGGCCCACACCCCGGACCTTCTTCTTCTCTTTGCACCTCTACCTGCCTCTCCCTTCCCTACTCCACACCCCCAAGAAAGATTATCCAGATCTACTGCAACCACACTGCTACCTGGGTTAGTTTCCCATTCCTTGTACTTACTCCTACTTATCTACAGCAAAGCACTGGTCACACTAAAATGCAGAGTTATGAACTGAATGTTTGTGCCTCCCAAAATTCATATGCTTAAGCTCTAACTCCCAGGGCGGTGGTATCTGGAGGTGGGGCCTTTGGGAGTGATTAGGTTCAGATGAGGTCCTGAGGGTGACCCTCAGGATGGGATTAGTGTCCTTATAGAAAGAGGCAGAGACACCGTGAGAGGTCACTTTCTCTCTCTCCCCTTCTCGCCCTCTCTTTTTCTGCCACACGAGGACTCGGCCAGGAGAGAGGCCTCACCAGGAACAGAATCTGCCAGCACCTTGATTTGGCTCCAGGGCTGTGAGGAATAAAAGTCTGTTGTTTAAGCCCCCCAGTCTGTGGTATTTCAATATGGCAGCCCAAACTGACTAAGATAGGCATCATTTGTTTTCTTATCTTTCTCTCCTTCACTAGACTATGAACTTCTTAAGATAGGAAACAACTTTTTCTTTTTCTGACATCTTTACATTTCCAGAATAACTCATGAGTCACAGGAAATGTTGAATCAATGAGTTGAATGAATCGATATGTTTTCACACACAGGAATGGGATCATTCAACAAAGAAAAATTTAATTTGAATGTGTGGCTCTCCTGGTAGGAATTTCAGGAATGGGCCAAGGGAGAATCTCTGGTCCCTTCTCCTATCCTGGAAAGGCAGCTGCTTCCTTGGCAATCCCTGGATGAGCCCTAAAAATACTGGTTCTTGTTTCTATTCCTCTCCTCACTCCCTCTTAATTAGGTCTTCAAGAGCACCTCGTTTAGGCTTCACACAAATCCATGGCCTTGAGAAGCTCTCTCTACATAGAGATTCTGTCCCATCATTCACTTTTCTAGTCTGGACTTTATTCCTGCTACACTTGTGCAGTTTGGAAGGAAATCACTAAATGCACTGATTTTTGAGACTAACATAAACTGCAATAAAATGATCTAGAGCATCATATGATTTCCTTGTATAAACATTTCATATCATCGAAGCTGCAAGTAGAAACTAAAAATTCCCTTACGTAGGAAATGCTGTTTTCTCCATTCACTTAAATCTCGACAGAATCTCCTTTAAAAATTGGTTACAAATTTTGTTTACTTTCATCTTCCACATTTTCCCCCCCAAGAGAAACGCTCACTCCCTTTTCTAGCTACCTTGTAGAGCTGTGCTGCAAAGTGAGATGCATCGTCAGGTTTCCACAGCAGCTATAGGGAACCTGAGCTGAGCAATCGGACACTTGTGTACAGGGGACGTGTAACACCCATTTTCCCCAGATGGAGCTCACTTATTTTCCATAGTGTTTTAAAACTGGGCCTGGCACCCTGATTCATCCTATTTATAGTTTAACATGTAACATAATATTTACTCCAAGCTCCAATAGGAATGCTTCTTATAAATGTCAGTGGATTATTTACTATGGTAAACTAATTACTTACATAAATGCTTCCCCTTTTCAGGGTGGGTGAAGAGAAGACTGCTAATGCTTCTTGGATTAACCTAGTATTATTATTGTTTGAAGTTCTTTTACATTTAAGATGGTTATTACAAGACTGCACAACTTTGCATGCGTGGAACCTCTGTTGCTTAAGTGACGTGAAGCGTTTTCATTTTAACCCACATGGTGAAATCAAACAACGGAATGCAAATGCCAAACGGCCTGAATTAGGAGAGAAATCATTCCAATCTGCATGTGGGGGGGTGGGGGGGTCAACATTCTATTTAGTGCTCTTGATTGACACTTGTAATTCACAATGCTTTCATGACAATTATATCGAATATGCAAAATGGTTATACAAGAAAGAAACACTGAAAGTCCATGATCCCTAAGGAATTATTACAGTGGCTGAAGGCAGTTTTGTTCCTGGACTTCTCAGGAATTCAGATTACTAGCGAGAAAATTAGCAAATGAGATCTATGTTTGGAGAATTGTCACGTACAGACATGTTTCTCTTGGGGAGAGGAAGGACATGTTTTTCCCAGCCCTGATCACAAAGAGATTATCAATATGAAAAAAATTTCAATGGAGGTTTAAATATAGTGAAAGGAAAAAAAAAAAAAAAACGTTGTTCAAAAAAGGAAAAGAACAATGTGTGAGTTTTTAATACTTTTTGCCCCAGGACTAATTTTTCCATAACAAGATTTTAAGGAGGGGGTGAATTTCTGACCAGGAAGTGGCACAAAATTAAATCCTATATGTAAGCAGCATCACAGATAAAAAATAGTCCTAATTTTAAAAAAATGCTGATGACTTTGGAGTGCATGGTTTTAAGTGTATCACATCAACTCCTCAAGGCAAGCATTTTACACTTGATCTTAGCCAAAAGTTCAAGAAGCGATCAAGGTAAGGATTTTCAAAATGAGGGAATTCAGGCACAGAAAAGTTCAATGATTCACCCAAGGTAGAATAATGAAGCTGGAATAGGTTAAGGAAAAGGTTGTCAAACTCTCTTAGGAAACCTTGGGGACCTAAGACTCTTGTGGGGGTCCTTGGGGGTATCCTTGACGTCAAAACTGTTTTGTAATAATGCTAACCTGTTATTTGCCTTTTACTCGTATTCTATCACAGATATAAAATGAGGTTTTTCCAGATGTTACATGACTTATGACAGTGTAACACTTCAGAAGCAGAAGAGGCAGACAGAGGAATTCAGCTGGTATCCAAGAGATAAGCAAAAATGCAACGCATTTTGCAAAAAGGCACTCAATTTTGTTTTTGTTTTGAAAAACATTTTCATAAAAAATACGTTTATGTTACTATATAATGGGTTCTTATTTTTAAATGATTTAATAAATAGTTCTTAGATTTAATTCTTAATGTAACAAATATCTACACAGGAAACCCATATAAGCAAAAACTCTTTAGGATGCTCAGGGCACCTGGGTGGCTCATTCGGGTAAGCATCTGCCTTTGGCTCAGGTCACGGTATCAGTCTTCTGGGAGAGAGTCCTGGGTCATGTCAGGGACAAGCTTATCCCTCTCCCTCTGCCCCTCCTCCCCACTCCTGCGCTCTCTCTCCCTTTCTCTGTCAGATAAATAAATAAAATCTTTAAAAAAAAAAAAAAAACCTCTTTGGAACCCTCACTAATATTTCAAGAATATAAATGGGTCCTAAAATGAAAAAGGTTGAGAATGATCACAGTAGGGTCTTTCATGGCCTGTTAAAGGAGCATTAACATATCACAGGCACTGATGACAACAGGCCATGATAACGTAGCGGGGTCTAGATATTGTCAAAAATCTCAATGGAAACAAACAAGCAAACAAAAATCAGTCCGAGATCCAAAAGTTGTCTACCCCTGAATATTTGGACACCTGACTTTAGAACTGAGATGGAAAATTTTAACCTAAACGGGTTTTGGCTCTTAAGAAGACCCCGCCTAGTGCTCCTTTCACCTGGAATGTGCCCAGATAGCCACAGGCCCCACTTGTTCACTCTGTTCAGATCTCTGCTCAGATGACACGGTCATTCTATTCAATCAGCAGCCTTCCCCCACTCTCTCCACTGCTCTCTACCCCTTGACTTGCCTTACTTTTCTTTATTAACAGTTTCCCTGCACCCTCTATCACATGAACTGCAAGCTGTTTAAAGGCAGGAATGTTGATCCTTTTGTTCACTGTGCAACCCAGGTACTCAGAAAACTGCCAGAAACAGAGCAGGTACTTGATGACTAAGTATTTGAATACATGAAGGAATGTTTTATGTTAAAAGAACTAATATAGGGGCGCCTGGGTGGCTCAGTGGGTTAAAGCCTCTGCCTTCGGCTTAGGTCATGATCTCAGGGTCTTGGGATTGAGCCCCACATCAGGCTCTCTGCTCAGCAGGGAGCCTGCTTCCTTCTTTCGCTCTGCCTGCCTCTCCACCTACTTGTGATCTGTCAAATAAATAAATAAAATCTTAAAAAAAAATTTTTTTAAATGAAGTTCTGAATGAACATCATTAAAAAAAAAAAAGAACTAATATAATGGAAGAGCAAGTACAAAAATAAAATGGGGGTTTTAAGCATAAATTTTCTAAATAGAACACCAATACCGAGCAAATATTTGAGTAGGTAACTGTAGCGATAGCACAATGTGTTTGCCACTTTTCCCCCCTACTTTGGGGCACACAATTCCGGCTTCCATTGCAGGTGGGGCTGTGGGACTGAGTTCTGGCCAGTGCTTCTCGAACTTGAATGTTTGGTACAAATCACACTGCAATCTCATAAACCCACAGATATTAATTCAGTGGGTCTGGGACCTCTGACTATATTTTTAATAAGCCCTCAAGTGAAAATGGTGCTTTTAGTCTGTGGACCATACTTTGAAGCTACTTCCACCCTTAAAAAACGTGCCACGTAGAAGCAAGAACCCTCAGCAGCAAGGAGCACCTAAACCTCCAAATCAGGGTTTCTCATGTAAAAGGAACTACAGCTCCTTGGAGAAATGGCTGATTCTAGGACTGGGCAGAAAATGAGCTTGGAGGATCTTGTTCTGCCAAAAAGTAAGGAAGTGCTTACTTATGCCAGAGGGACACAGGAGCCAACTGAAACAGTCCCAATGGCCAAAGCTGGAACAATTTGAGTCACAAAATAAATTTAAAAGTTCTGGATTATATTCCCAAGTGTAAAATAAATATATGAGTCTATACTTATATAAATACATAATTGAATAAATGAATGGAAGAGAAGAGACAAGCCTCTTGTGCAGAAGAATTCAAAATAATTTTTATCGACTATCTACCCTCAAGGAGGAGAACCACAACTTTCTACTCCTTAAGTGTAGGCTATGCATAGCGACTTTTTCCAAAGACTATAATATTGAAGAAAGGAAAAAAGACTAACTTTACAGTGGAGACACATGGCACACACTACCTCAGCTAAGTGATCAAGGTCAACATCAACAATGATAAATCATGTTGATAGTATGTTGATATAATGACAATGGCATCTTACCTCTTTAGTCTTTCTCCCAAAAAATACATAAAACCATTTAAGCATAAGAAAAGTTCAACAGAGGAGTGGTGGCTCAGTCAGTTAAGCATCTGCCTTCAGCCCAGGTCATGAGCCTAGGGTCCTGGGATTAAGCCCCGCATCAGGCTCCTTGCTCAGCAGGGAGTCTGCTTCACCCTCTCCTCCCCACTCATGCTCCTTCTCACTATCTCTGTCTCTGTCTCTTAAATAAATAAATAAATAAATAAAAGAATATATAAATATATAATAATATATAAATATATAATATAGAAATAAATATATAGTAATATAATATATATATAGCTTTGTATATATATAAATTTATATATATATAAAGAAAAAAAAAGAAAATTTCAACAGAGGGGCATTCTACAAAATACCTGACCAATACTTCTCAAAACTATCAGTTCATCAAAAACAAGAAAAGTCTAAGAAATTACTACAGCTAGAAGAAGCCTAAAGAGACATGACAACTAAATGTATTGTGGTGCCCTCGGCAGGATCCAACAGAGTGGCTATAAACCACAGAAATACACCCCACTAAACAAAAGGAATCCCCAATTTCCCCTTAGCCAGGTCCAAAAATGCTCACAGGGCTTCCAAAACCACCTGACATAAGGGAAAGTGAGATCAAGGAGTCAAAGTGAAAGAAAGAAGCCTGTCGGAGGCAGGCCCCTGGCCAGGGTGGCCTCCGCCATTAAAAGATGGCGCCTGGCTAGTTGCCAGGTTAGGATTGCCTCGTGAGACTAAGCGGAACGCCCAAAGAGGAAGTAAACAGCATTGGTTGCTAGCGAAGTTGTTCATTTAGGTGCACAGCCTGATTCGCTCCCTCCTGTACCCTGCTCGCTGATTGGTCATGTAAGCGTATATAAGTGTGTAGACTTGCGGAAATAAAGAGAGAGAAGAGAGAGAAGATGCATCTGAACCAGGGCGTCTTGTTGTCCTTGTGCGCCGAGGGGGATAGAAGCCCATGCAGAATAGCATCCCAGAGACTGAATAAGCCTGAATAAGTCTGAATAGCTTCATGACAAATCCATCTTTGGGCATAGGTTGCCTTTAAAATCAAACATTGGATAGACTATAATATGGATATGGATAATATGGATAGAATATAATAAAAAGTCCATGAATAGAATCCTAGCTCCACAATTTAGTAGCCACAAGATGTCGGGCAAGGTTTTTAACCTCTGTGATTTGCTTTGCTCACCTGTAAAATGGAGATCATAGGAGTACCTACCTCATGGTGTTATGAGGGTTCAGTGGTTGACATATTGTGTAAATACTCAATAAATACCAGTTGTTGTCTCTTTTTCTTAATAGTAGAGGTGCAATGGGCAGCAATTTGTCTTTTTTTTTTTTAAAAAGAATTTATTTATTTATTTGACAGAAAGAGATCACAAGTAGGCAGAGAGGCAGGCAGAGAGAGGAAGGGAAGCAGGCTCCCCACTGAGCGGAGAGCCAGATGCGGGGCTCGATCCCACAACGCTGGGATCATGACCCAAGCCAAAGGAAGAGGCTTTAACCCAGTGAGCCACCCAGGTGCCCCAGCAATTTGTCTTTTAATTTTAAAAGAATATACTGCCATGCTCCATCTGCTATTTACCGTGGTAAACTCTGCTATTTGCACTTGGATGGGGCCTCTTCAGCTTCCTCATCTTGCCAATGAAATCAAAGGTCACATTTCAGTGACAACATTTCTTCAAGCAATTCTGGCCTTCAGGTAACAGTAACTGTGAACTTTTCATAGATCCAGGAGTCCCCTCATCAATGTATTTCTCAAGGAACTGCAAAGGGAGCATCCTCTTTGTCTTCCTGAGGGCGTATAACTAGCTGATGGTTGGAAGACTGCACGTGACAACGTCACTCCAGGACTCCTAGCTCTTTGAATTCCTTCCTCCCCCTGCTTATACACATCAGTTTCATTTGATGGGAGCTGCCAACTGAGGCCACTTTTTTTTTTTTTTTTGTCAACTAATCAAGCTAAATATTGGAATGATTTTCAGCTACTAAACTGATCCCAGAATCTCTGGTAAGTCCAGCCTTATCAGTAAACGCAGTCTGATTTAAAATTAGATTTCTTCTTCCTTGGTTGGGAAGCATCCCATCAGAATTTATTTCCACATACATTCTCTAGTATTCTGGTGACAGAAATTAATAGTCCTATACTTCTTCATTAGGGATACCTCTCCTTCCCAACTTCACCGTTTCATCAGGCTCCTGGGACAAGCTGAGGTCCGATACCAGTTACAGGTTTAGAAATATATAGTAGGATGGGGCAAAAGCTTTTGGCTGATAGGGGCGCCTGGGTGGCTCAGTGGGTTAAGCCGCTGCCTTCGGCTCAGGTCATGATCTCAGGGTCCTGGGATCGAGTCCCGCATCGGACTCTCTGCTCCATGGGGAGCCTGCTTCCCTCTCTCTCTCTGCCTGCCTCTCCATCTACTTGTGATTTCTCTCTGTCAAATAAATAAAATCTTTTTAAAAAAAAAAAAAAGAAAAGAGGTCATCTGATTCTTAAAAAAAAAAAAAAAAAAAAAAAAAAGCTTTTGGCTGACAATTTTTTTTTTCATTACCCAGCACCTAGACCTCCTTCCAGTAAATGGAGGTGAGTGGATAAGTTCTGAGAAGAACTGGTTTCACACTGGGAGGGAGTTGCAGTCTTCAGGTGAGGGTATGTTCCCTGTCCCACAACGTGGGAAACTGGGCCGCTTTGACTGATAAGGCTCACTGGAGTCTGGGGGTCCAGCTACCTCTCTGAGTCCTTCACATTCACCCATACTTCCTCATTCTAATTCTCCCTATAACACAATGTTTTCAATTTGGTTGGTTATAAGCAGAATTTTTAAAATAGCATAAAAGTAGAAGAGCACTTTGCTTATAATAAAGGTAAATATTATTTCATGACAACTTTGTTTCAGTTGTATCAAGCAGCATGTGTGTGCAAGCAGGCTGGGTCATGATGTAAGATAAATGTCTTACAAGGGCTGTGGTCAAGAACATTTAAAGCTACTTGTGTTTTTTTGGTCAAAGGTTGACAAATGTGTAGCTCTGACTAATGTAATTCAGCACTTACATAAACTTTGAATTTGGTTTTCGGCTATATCAACCATGCAGCTTTAGGTGGTAAGAGTTTTTTGTTTTTTGTTTTTTTAAGTGGGGTCATAAAAAGTCAAGGAGTGCAGTCTCTGCCTTCAGCTGAGGATTTATAAATATTTGTGCTTATCATTCTCCTTCTTTGGGTTTTCTAGAAGAACCCATTCCACCCACTACACTTGGGTCCTCATACCTTTATATTCTGTGTCCACAGTAATGTGGTCCCCCAAATCTTGCCTTCAATGAATGCTTCATTACAGATAATGATGGACGATAATTTAATTCGTATTTGCCACTTCATATTGTTGGGGAGGAAAAAATTTCCTCTTTTAAGATTCTTCTAGCTAGACTAAGAATTAAATTGATATGAGACAGGTTAAGAGGAGAAAAATTTAACTTCAAACGTATAGGGAATCCATTCAGACACAAAATTCTAAAGACAGACAAAATGAGGTATATGTCATCCTGAACTAAGGTTGGGGTAATGGTCTGGGCCAAAGGGATAGGGGCCTGGAACTTCAAAGGGAAGGAATGCAATTTTGGTAAACAAATGTTTGCTCAACCATTCAGAAACAATGGGATATAAAGACAACTTTAATCAAACAGATCTTACTGGGTCCCTCCCTGTCTCCCATACTGAGTTCATATCATAATGTAGTTATCTGTGGTGACAGCTCTCCTCCTGGAGCAGATAGATCCTCTTCTAAATTCTTTCAGGTAGTTGGGGTGGGGAGAGGTTAAACTCCTTACTGCTCCTTTTGGGCTTTGGTTGTTTTCAGCCCAGCATGCCAAAGTGGTCCATTTGGGAGCCATCTGCCTTCAGACCTCTATCATATTAAGAGTTGCCAGAATCCCATGATTAACCTAATACTAGTGGAGTTTTTACTGTCCTCCCAATTTTAATTTTTCTTCTCTCTCTTTCCGAGGATCTGTTGTCTGCATCACATTCCTCATTATTAATGTCTATATCAAAGCTATTTTAAACATTAAAAAAAAAGACTGAATAACTTAAGGAGAAAATAAACATACATTAGAAGATATTGAGGACCTACCATGATACCCCCCTCAAAAACAAAACAAAACAAAAAAAACCAACTCTTTTAAGGCCTGAGATACAGGAGAAGCAATTTAGATTCCTTTCTAAGTCAGCATGACTGCCCATAAACTTTGTTTAAACAACAAGCCTGATTTATGGCCCACCAAACATACATTATGCACCTGCTTTATAAATGAGTAGCCTAAAGGAAAACCATCTTGTCCTTAAGACACTGATCAATGCTCCTACTTCCTGCATTCTTTGATGTTAAAATTTGTGATTCCTGCCTATATGCTAATTTATTATCTTTTGAGCTTTTACAAGACGTAAAAGAGTATATAACCGTTTAAAAACTTTATTCTCCAGAGCACTTTTTTCCTGGCAACTGTCCCAACTTGGGCTCAAATAAAACTCTCCAACTTTTAGAGATTCTAAAAGGTTTTTTCATTTTGTGTCAACACCCGGAAGTCCAGAGAACGCTAATCAATAGGCTAGAACCAAATGCCCACTCTGAGGCAACCACCTTAAAAAACATTTCTCCCTAGTTCCTGTATCTTTATCTCTTTCCACTATTCAAAATCCTAAGCAGGAGCATAAGATTGCCTGAGCATCTGTCCTGCTGGGGACATGAAAGAATTTCTACAGTTTCTAGAAGTAGATGAAATGAAAGAATTTCTACAGTTTCTCTAGAGGCTGAGGAAGGCCTTGACTGGCATGAAGATGCTATCTATTACAGATCCTCAAGAACAGAAGGAGGTCCAGGTATTGGGTAATCAAAAAAAAATTATCAGCCAAAAGTTTTTGCCCAATCCTACTGTAAATCTATGGGTACGACCCCTCTTTCTCACTAAACTGTGAGCTACTTCAGCAATTGCCTTGCTTTTCTTTTTATGCCTCAAACCAGGTACCACAGCCCTGGATTAAAGTAAGTAATCAAGAAAAGTGTTGGGTTGTTATTTCTGTTTTGTTTATTTTGTTTAAAATAAGAGAGCTTCTTGAGCTCTCAAGAACCACAAATCAAAGAATAAAGCTGAGGGACTTTACAAAGAAAAGATCAAGGATAGTTCAATCTTCCTGGACTCAGCAACAGGGCCACCAGAATCCATAAGAGACCAAAAAAGTCAGGCAGATTAAGACTAGCATCTACCCCACACTGGCCTGCACACAGGAAAAGGATCAAGGAAGAAAATACAGAAATTGTAGCAACTAAGCAAATCTGTAGTTAACTTAGGATTGAATTGTAGAATCTATAAATTCAGGGATGCCTGCATGGCTCAGTCAGTTAAGCATCTGAATCTTGATTTTGACTCAGGTCATGATATCAGGGTGGTGAGACTGAGCTCTATGTTCGTCTCTATACTGTGTGGAATCTGCTGGAGATTCTCTCCTTCTCCATTTATACACCTTCCCCCACTCACATGTACTCTCTCTTGCTCTCGCTCTCTTTCAAATAAAGAGTCTAAAGATTCTATAAATTATCTTTTTTAAAAAATCTTATCCTCTTTTTATTTTTTAAATAAAAGTGCCCTCTGAATTATTGAATATTCTCAAATACAGGAAAAGGGTCTCAGCTAGTATAACTATCCGGAGAGAAAAGACAAAGCTGAGTTGTCCCATGGAGAGCCAGCAGAGCTAAGATGACCAAGAGGTCAATGAGACTTGATGGAGAAGCCCAAAACAAGAAACTAGAGAATTCTTTTTCCCTTGGGATCACTCACCCAGGTGTGGGAGGAGGAAGAAGAGCCAGGGAGGGAAGCAAAAAAAAAAAAAAAAAAAAAAGTGAAATCAGTAGCAGGGAGAATGATATTTGGAGGCAAACTGGAGAGACAGATGTCAGGACAGACATCTCCAGGAGAAAGAAGTGTGTACTCAGCTGAAGGCCATGTTCTAAATTGCACTAAGGGAAACAGACAAAAAAAAAAAAAATGCTCAGCATGGTGAAACTGTAGGGCTAGACAATCCAAAACTGGGATGCCTAACTTCCAAAGGACAGATGTCTGCATATTCCCTTCAAACAGTTACACATCTGTGGTTCCTTCTAATACATCAAAATTAGGCTATAATTACACAACACTCCCTTTGTCTCAACTCTCCTCAGTTCTCCATGTTCCTGAGATAGGTAATATTAGTAGCATTATTTCAGAGAGAGTGATTTGGGATACTGAGAAGCCATCCTAGCCACCGTCATACCACAAACCCTTAGGGCTTCCAAGTTTAGAACTCAGGCTGCGGCTGCTGCTTCCTGGTTTGTTGATTAAGATGCATGAATGATAGCTTTTTATAGATTTTATGACTCCGTCATAAGTACCAGTCATTTTAAATTCAAAAAATCCTTTCTAATTTCGGTAGTCAACTGAACACTTTGGACATTCTTGCTGGAGAATTAGTACCTCTTGGTGGATGGCCTTCATGCCAGACGGTTACATCTATTAATAGACACGCATGGATCTTTTTCTGGCCAGAAACAAGTAAATGTTCCAGGTTTAATTTAATTTGCAATATGCAAGAATGGGTACCTGTTCATTTGGACCCTAAAATATTTTTAGTATTTTGAAAATTTGAGACTTTTATCCAAATAAGACAATTTTTAATATCTTCAGTGACCTACTATTTCTTATCCTTCAGGATGCCTTATAAACAATTTTACTGAGTCCTAGAAAAGAGGCCCTAAAGCTGGATGGCTAGAGATAACCAGAGTTTGAATTATAATCAAAGGTTTGCAATTTATTGCGTTCTTCACAGAAGCTTAAGAACTTCTGAGAACTGGGTCATGTCTTAAAGAAGAGTTTAAATCAATGTTTATAGCATTTCTTTGTGTGTGCCAACTTATTCCTCAGAACCACCAATATTTTGTAGCTGGATTCCCCTTATGATTATGTCATGTGTTCAGTGTCATTTTATATTATTGACTTTCCTCATGCCTATTTCAGTCTGGAACATGCCTCCTTTCCCAGTTACATTACAGACTTCTAAAGGGCAGAGCCCATAACAAACTTCTCTTTATTGTCCTACGGTATCTGCTCTAGTACTTTGCATCAAGTAGGTGCTATGATCACTAACTAAACCAACAGAAACTGGAAATGTGGAGGTGAACAAGTAAAGAGAGAGATGACCAGAGCCATGAGCCTAGCACTCGGAAGCTGCCAGCATCCTGGCTACAAATCATCAGTCACACCAAGGAAGGACCCATCCCTTCTGATTTCATTTGAGAGACCTGGTCGCGCACTGTGATAGTGTCCTACCCATCCCTTCCTCCTGCCTCTTCACTTCCATTCCTGGGCCAAGAGAGTTGCACAGTAACGAAAAGGAAGTATACAAACATTGTCATCACATATGCAGGAGGCATTACTTTCAGAAAGGGCATGTGGAACCCAAAGGGTCACCCACACTAAAGCCCAGACTGATCAGGTCTTGGCTTTAGTGTGGTCAAGACAGTCAAGACACTGATGCTCTATCCCATATTCAGCCTTACTATAAAAGATCTGAACAAGAAATTAGGTTCAAAACTAGCCCAAGATTTGGGACACCTGGGTCAGTCATTAAGTGTCTACCTTCAGCTCGGGTCATGCTTCCAGAGTCCTGGGATTGAGCCCCATGCTGGGCTCCCTGCTCCACAGGAAACCTGCTTCTCCCTCTCCCACTCCTCCTGCTTGTGTTCCCTGTCTTTCTCTCTGTCAAATAAATAAATAAAATCTTAAAAACAAAACAAAACCTAGCCCAAGATTTAATTCAATCACAGAGTTAGACCAGTGAACTTAGTTTTGGTCTCATATTCCTAGCTGTACCCAGCAGAATTAATTGATCTAAAACATTTGTTCAAGAACCTCCCTGTCCAAAACATGAATGAACTGGGTACAAAGATAACAGACACAGGTATATAGACACATTCAGATGTTGTCCAGTGGAGATCAAACACACTCCTTTTGTGTAGTTATAAGACAACATAAAATGTGGCAAAGCCCACAGAAGAGGGGCATGAAGAAAGTTCTGTGAGAATTAAGAAGTAGAATTGTGTTCTAACTGGTGACAATCAGGGAAAGTTTCAAGCGACCATATCATAGAAATGGGTGGGTTTGGGCCAGAGCTAAACCTGTATGAAGAAAGACAGTAGGATATGAGGCTGAAAAGGAATCTTATGGGCCTTTAAATTCCTAAAGGAGCTATAGAGGACCTCACTTGTTTGTTGTTGGTTGTTTTTTTTTTAACTTTTAGAAACTGCTTACATTTTATCAACATCATTCCCATTGTGTTTGCCTTCGCAAAAGAGCAGCTTAAGACCACTCAGTGGTTGTTCCTACCCATTCAGTGGCCTGAGCTTTGGGAGCTGCAGACCAGCCTTCAGTGGCTGGCTGGGCGTTTCAGTCTTCAGTAGGGAACTGCTAAATTGGCACCAAGGGCATCTGCATGCCTTTCGACAGTCAGCTACTTCAGGTTGAGTGATGGTGAACTCAGGAGGCGAAGCAGTCCATTCACCCTGAAATTCCTCCTGGGTTACAGTGTTTTTTAGCAGCAGCCTGTTCTTTTTCTTTCAGTTTCTTCAGAATCTCTGTAGAAGTAGAGATCAGGCATGACATCCCATGGGTGTTCATGAGAGATGGTGCCATGCATGTGCAGAATTTCTTGGACCAGCATCTCCCACATCAGGCTGAGTGAGCCCCTTTGTTGTTGCAAGGGACAGCCATGTCCAACAGTGCAGAGAGTCTGTGTTACACAGAGCGGCAGTAGGTAGGTTAACGTAAAATGCCTTTGTGAGAGGCTGGTGGGCAGCCTTGGGATCAGTAACCACCAGAATTCTCAGCTCCCAGAGGCTGCCTGGACCTGGGTAGTGGCGTCTACAGGAACAAAGTGGCCAGCAATAGCAGTGGCTCTAGAAGCAGCAGCGTACTTCAGCTCAGCTCACTGGCCAGTATCCCTGGATAATGTGACACTGACAGGAGCCAGGTTTTCAACAGCAGTGGTGGCACACCCTGCCAGCAGAAGCTTCTCCCAGGTTCTCTTTAGGTTTACGATATTGATGCCATCACTTTTCCTTTTGTAGATGCATTGTTCTGTTTCAAAGTCAAGGTTGGTGCCACCTAAGTGAGTCCCTGCTGCAAGGAATGTGAGGACAACCTCCCCCTTCATTTGCAGGACACCAAAGGCTCTGGACATTATGAAAGTTTTCTTAAAGTTATGACAGGAATACAAAACACCACCCTATGGACCTCTTCTTGTGTAGTGTGAAAAGGGGGAAATTTAAACTTTTTTTTTTTTTTTTGAGATTGTATTTATTTATTTGACAGAGAGAGAAGAGCACACCAGCAGGGAGAGCAGGAGAGGGAGAAGCAGGCTCCCAGCAGAGCAGGGAACCCAACACAGGGCTCAATCCCAGGACCCCTAGATCATGACCTGAACCCAAGGCAGACACTTCCACTTAGGCACCCTAGAACCTTACATTCTTGATCAAAGAGTTTGGGTAGAATAAACCACTCTAGGTTTCTGAGCAGAGGAGGGCCATGAACTGTTCCTCATGCAGAGATGAAATCTACCTGCAAGGAACAGAAAGGACCAAGGTGAGGAAAACATGGAGTAGATGCTCCTATGGGGGGAAGAGGAGAGAGTGAGGACTAGAGCCCCACGTCGGGCTGTGGTGGAATCTGGGGAAGAGGAACCAGATGACCTGATGCTCAACACTGAGATGAAATGGGGTAGTGTTTTTTACTTCATAAGCAAACATAAGCAGAAACAAAACAAAACAAAGCAAAATCAAACAAACAAACAAAAACCAGAAAAGAGAAACAGATTCTGCATTGAGACATGCAGAAAAGTTACTTCAAAGTAGTGAAGAGTACTTACCCATGTGGGCTTTTTCTAAAGTGTTTCTAAGACCCTCATCACCAGGAAAAAATATAGAAAACATGTTTTGTTTGATTTTGGTTTTGGTTTTTTTAAAGATCTTATTTATTTATTTGACAGAGACCGCAAGTAGGCAGGTGGAGAGAGAAGAGGAAGCAGGCTCCCTGCTAAGCAGAGACCCTGATGCCAGGCTCGATCCCAGGACCCTAAGATCATGACCTGAGCCGAAGGCAGAGGCTTTCACCCACTGGTGAAACCATCCCTGGTTTCGTTTTGTTTTGTTTTTAAGAAAATACCTTTTCTTCATCCAAATCTGGTCTCCCAAGTCAGTATCTAATTTGCTTTTTACCATGGCTTTTTGATATTCTTGTCAAATTAAAGGAACTTCAGATGTGAAATTGATCTTCACATCCGCTTTTTTTCTACCATCTTGTTAGCCCATACCCATGGACAAGTTTTTTCAGGACTGCTCGAAACTAGTATTTTCTTATTTCATTTATTCCTGTTTAAATTTTATTTTTAAAATATCTACAAGTTTTTCCTACTAGTTCTAAAGAAAATGTAGTTGTGGAGGAAGTTTTATGATATCTGTCTGTAAGTGTCATCATTCCTCCTCTTAGGTTTCCAAGCTATTTTGAATTTGTACGGTTAGCCCCTCTTCCTGGCATCATGTAATTTCTCCCAAATTCCTCAGATACTATGTGACAGTATTTATAAGTATTATACTATGTGACAGTATTTAAAAGACTCTTTAGTACTTCTTCCGCAGGCAACCAACCCTGTTTTTTCAGTTGCATTGGATCTCTGTGAGCCTCCATAAACTCCAGGCTATGGCTTGGGCAGCAGGTACCTCTATAGAACTGAAGAGAACGTCATTCCAAAGCTATGAATTCTGGACTTGTTGCTTTGTTTTGGTTGTTCAAGTTTACTGAGCCAAATGCACAAAGCCAGGTAAAAAAGGGATTGTTGAATTCCGGCTTTAAAAAAGTATGCCTCACTGAAAAGTCCTCAATGGGAGCAGTCCTATAACCTCAGAAAACATTTTAGGTGTTGAATTTCTACCAATAGTTGTCACCCATTACACCACTGCCCATTGAGTTAGTTATCTGTGATAAATCTCAGAATTTCTTCTGTACTTCTCCTTTCAGAAATTCTTTTTTTCGACCCCATCCTGTCTCCTCTTCCCTTGATAAATTATAAGCATAGCTGTGTGTGTGTGTGTGTGTGTGTGTGTGTGTGTGTGTGTGTGTGTGTGTAAATACCTATTCTCCTCATGTGTGGTGCTAAGTCAACTATCCATCACTTTTACCTGTACCTGTGACCCACTTCACAGTACTCTACATTTTGGAAACTCCAGTTCCCTGAAAACTTCCTCTGCACCACTGTTATTTCTGGATTTTGGAGTTATCAAGAACAACTCATTACAAATATTTCCCTTTCCCCAGCTCATGCAGCAGTGGTGATGTGAGTGTCCCACTCAGGCTTGAGATGGACCTTCTGTGGGGGCCTGGCCTGGCATCAATGTTGGTTCAATGTTCCTGAAGGAATAAAGACTATGCTCCCTAAAGTATGATAACAGAAGTTCAGGACATCCACCCCAAAATATGTGGCTTTGATAAAGTGGTTTTTTTGAGCTACTGAAACTTGAAAACCAGCAAATGCAAGGAAGGGCTTTCTCTGAACTTCCTCCTTCTTTGTCCTAAAGACCAGCTCCCTCATCCCCCAAAGAAACTAAATTATCATGAATGCTCTCCCTCAGAGTTTCACCAACTAGGAAAGACTGACCTCTGTCACAGGAGAGGATGCTGGGTGTAGACACCACACATAAACAAACTTTGTCACAAACCATCATACCCCCCATCCATTTGTCTAAAGGCCCATTCATCTTTCCTAAAAATCATTCACTCTCCTCTAAGAGGCCTATATCCCCCCTTCCCGCTCCCTGTTAAGATGATATTTACATTGTGGTAATCATGTGGTATATACATCAAGTCATTGTAAGGGCCTATTTAGCCAGAGCAGCTCCATCCGGACCCTGCCCGCGCGCCCCCCCTCCCCCACCGTGGGGGGACTTATTTAAAAACAAGTCCAGGAAACCAGTCCCAGGTAACAAAGCCCAAATACAAGGGTGAGTCAGGCCGGGTGGAGGTATCCAATCAGTAGGGGCGCATACTGTCTCCCTAGCTACCAAGGAGTATGGGTCCCACCCTTTGGGTGCCTTGTGGGCCCCAATTCTGACCAAGGTGATAGGCTAGTTCAAATGTCTACTATAGGGTAAATTGTAATTCAATTGGTCACTTATGTGTGACCTAGCAGGACTGTGCAGCTTTCTCTGTGTTACAATCTCATTGGCCACCTGTGCGTAGCCAGGCCCAACCACATGGCTTTTGCCCTTAAAAGCTAGTCTGTAAGGCAGAGAGAGGTGCAGAGAGAGGTCTCTTTGCAAGAGACGGCCCTGGCCAGTCAGTTTGATTCTCGATGCTTGGCGCGAAATAAAGCTTTGCTTGCCCTTCGCTTTGTATCAGTCTCACTCCTTTGACCATGGACCCAACAGTCATTATGTCATACAACTTAAATGCATACAGCTTGTCAATTATACCTAAATGAAACTGGAAGAGAAAAGTAAAAATAGCAAAAATGAACTTTAAAAATAGATGGTTTTTAATCCTGAATTCAAGTCATCTCACAAGTTACTCATTTTTCCCTGGTTTTCCTCCCGTGTATACATGACATACTACATGTTAGTAAATTTCAGTTTGTTTTTCCCTTGTTAATCTTTTATTAAAGGGGTCTCAGCTAAGAACTACAAAGGCAGAGGGAAAATTAGTTTTCCTCCCCTACAGAGCAAAGCGGCCGTATTGTGTCAACCAATATAGCTTACACTAGATGCTACTTCAGCTCCCACCTGAAGGTAAGGGCACCATTTCCCTCCGCTTCCAAAGCTTTGGACGCCCCTCCTTGTCACTAGAAAGGCCCTCTCCTCCTGTTGCGTGCGATTCAAGAAATCAGTTGCACGGGGGCCACCGTCAGAACCAGAGGCACCTCTGGTGAACAGGAGTTGCCAAAGTGCCAAAGTTTCCACCGCTCAACTCCCTCCACACCTAGTGCCCAGGTGCAGATGCGCCTCTCCATCCCTTTGTTATTCTGTGACCAGCTCTCAAAACAATGCAACTTTGTACTCTCAATGATTCAAAGAGAGTTTGTGTAGAAACAGCTCCTCCTTTCTTTGCTATTCCAAAAACTCTTCCCACCCCCACCCAGGGATTAAGACACAAATCCTATGGGGGCTGGGTGAGGGGACTGGAAGAAACTGGCTAAACTTGAAATAGTCCCTTTTCCTCTGCCTGAGGCATAGCTACAGGACCAGCCCAGCGCCTGCTTGAATCTCTCCTCCCTTCAATAATTTATTTTCTGTGATATTTAGTTCCTTCCAATTTACCCTGATATTTTTGAATGCTCAGGAAAGATCCCCTTCATCTCAAACTGTTCCCCTACCTCCTGAGTCCCTCCATCCCTAAGGCAAGGGAAGGGGACCCAGTGAAATTATCTATAAAGTTGTGGGTGCCTGTAAGAAGGGGGAGAGGGTGGGCATTACCTGAGCTGAAAACTCAGCAGAGCTAACAAAACCTCATGTTTCCCTCAGAGCAAAGGAGACCATGATAAATTTGAGAAAGAGCTTCACATGAGTCTCAGCATTTGGAAACACACCTAAACTTAGAAAGGAAAGCCTGCTTTTCTTCCAGAGCTTTCTAAAGATGAACGGTTTGGGGTGTCACCTGCAACAACATGATGAGATAGAATCATGGTGATGGTAATGAGCCTGGAAAGAAGATGGGGCAGCCCTGCACCCTACTCCAGATCCTTGTAGCCTTTGAAGGGTGAGGAAAAGAACCTCAGCTCCTGGGGTCCCACAGGAAGGAGTGCAAAGGACAGAGAGGGAGCATGAGCTACTGATGTGCCCTGAAGGACCTGGATGTCGGGATTTCTCACCCAGAGAGATGCTTAAGGGTGTGGACCACTGTCATGGACCAAAGAGAGATACAGCTGGCCTCTCTCAGCATGGGATAAGGATGGGATACGGATAGAGACTACCCTAGGGACGAAAGCCACCAGCAGCACAGAAAACCCACTTAGCCAGAGTAAAACCAGGGCAACCTCCCTCCTCAGTCTTCTGCTGTGGAAGGCAAACCCAGCCATCACTCCATTTCTCTTCCCCCATACAGGAGAGAAGCTAAAGCCTAGAAAAGAGTAGTGGGAAGGGGTCCTGGAACCAGACCAGTGGCTCATGTGCTTGCATGTGCGTGCGCGCGCGCGCGCACACACACGTGCACATACCTCCAATGTGGGATTCAGAGGAGAAATGAGAAAGTAGACCCACCCCTCCCCTTTTCCAAGTCCCCTATCCAAAGCCAGACTGGGTAAGCAGAGATTCAAACTGACTAGAAAATTCACTTTTTTTTTTTTTTTTAAGATTTTATTTACTTAAAGAGAGAGAGAGAAAGCACTAATGAGGAAAAGCAGCAGAAGCAGAGGGAGAAGGAGATACCCCGCTGAGGAGAGAGCACAACACGGGGCTCAATCCCAGGACCCTGGGATCATGACCTGAGCCTAAAGTAGATGCTTAATCCACTGAGCCACCCAGATACCCTAGAAGATGCATCTTTAAATTAGGTTGTCCTGAGTTTAAATGATTGAAAATGATTGGTAAATTATCAAGTCTGCTTTAAATGTTTTTATGGGCTCTGTACTAGTGAGAAGCAGAGATCCAACATTGAACAGCTGGGAGCATTTACTGCTGGAAAAAAACCATACCCCACCAAGTTCATATTGATCAAGAAACAAGTTACATTTGCAATATTCTCTCTGAAACACACTGTAAATCTAGCACCTTTCTCCAAATCTCCTTTCCAGACTCAAAGTCGTATGATAGAGATTAAAAGGAAATACAGTAGAATTTCAAGGACTTTCCTAGAAAGTCCCAAATTCATTTGAGCGCCTTTTATATTCACAAATTACCCCAGGATGATATTTGCCTTTGCCCTAAACTCTGTAGTTTCTAAATCAAAGCTGTGGCAGTGTTGGGGTAAAGGCCATGAACACAGAGAAAATATAAGTAGTACAAATTAATCTTATTCCTTCTTTCTCCCACTTTAACCACTTCTCCTACCTCTGCCCAAAGAAGACACTTGGAATATAGAGCCAGCAGTGAACAGACCTTTGTTTGTTGGATAGTCTCCTACAGCAAGCATGGTCTACTTGACCAGCTTCAGATACAAATCAAATCATGTCATTTATTATTCTAATTAACCTCTCAAAGCCCTATCTTTTTCCCCCCCCCCAGGAACTCTAAAACCTCCCTCTTCTCTGAGATTCCTAAGAATTGCAGGGATTTACTTAATGCACAGCAAGGGAGTTAAACAGAAAGTGAGTTTCTAGTACTCCCATGCTTCTGCCTGCCACATGATGTCACTGTTGAACACTAGTCCTGCACAGTCATGGTGCCCACAACGGTTTCTTGTCGAAAGGATGTTCTGGGTTAGCGCCCTATAACCTTGCTTTATAACCAGCTCTTTTGCTTCAGACTCACATGCTAAAGCAGTATCCTCCAAAACAGAATGAAGCCAGTAGGCTTCCAGCCTCCGTTACCATGTGCCTGCTTCCAAACTCCTTTGGGCCTTTGTGATGAGTCCAGGTTACCTAATGCAAACTGATCCTCCAGACTCTGAGAGCTCTACAAAGCTGCCTTGTTAAAGCAAAACGAAAGACTCTGTTACACCCTTCAAAAAGGCCTTGCATTAAGCATACTAGAGATTTTCACTCAAATGACTTTTTTCTGTATAGAGATCTACTCAAAAACTGTTTGCCATATTCACCTACCCAGAGAATTACTGAAATTTCTCTTGCTAAAAACAATTTTATGGGTACCCTATTCTGCATTTCGATGCTTAATTAATAAATGTGGTACTTCTAGGGGTACTTCGGGAGTGACACTGAGGTTTAACTCTGAAATAACAAACATATTCTTCCTTGGCTTAACGAAATAGTAATTTGGTGCCAGATTATTAGCTTGTAATGGATATGCCCTCTCCATCCACTTCTCCTAACCCCTGCTGCCTCCATCTTTGCCTCTAGGAATTCTTTTCCTTGCTTTACAGTTGGGTTTGGCCCATGAGAGGCATCTGTAAGAGATGAGAAGTGAGCTGTGACCAGAGCAAACCCCTTCTCCAGTTGGGTGGTCCCATCCACAGAGTCACCCTTCCTAGCTTCTAGTGGCCGTGGCTTCCTCCCCTTGCTACTCCCAGAGCATTGTGCTATTCCTTGCTGGTTTCTCTAATTCTGTCCATGCCTTAAAAATTTTCTCTTTGTTAGGCTATCTTCAGATTCCCAAGTTTGTGGGTACCATCTCTTTCCTGATCAAAGTATGACTGATACATCAAAAGTAAGATGAAAAGTAATCCTTGTTATTGAAGCAAACCATGCTTCTGATTATTGCAACTTTGTACACAAAATGCTTTCACAAAATGGACAGATTTGAGAGGACTCTCCACCATAGCTATGTCCCTACTCCACGCCTTAAAAGGGGCCCCTCTCCTAATACCAACGTTGTTCTCGTGGAACCTCACTGTGAATTATTTCTGCTGACAAATGCTCAGCAGCTCTGGGCCAACGACAACCTGATTTTCAGTGTATTGGCCTTTCAGCACATTGGTCGTTCGGCAAAATGATTTTGGCAAGTTGATTTTTGGTAAAGTGACCTACTTCCACACTTGATGTCCACCTCCCCCGCCCCCACACACACACATACACCGTTCCGCCCAGGCATTTCCTTGCTGTTTTGGTTTCAAACATAATGTCTTTCCCACTACAAGGTAGGATCCTTTGAGAGGGAGAATCATATGCTATTCACCTTCGTGTTTTCCCCAACCCTCTCACAGGGCCTGACATGGTGGTATGCCTACGTAGCTAGGCAGTAAATGTTTGTGAGAGAGAGCAGGTGAAGAGAAGTCATGGTGAAAGACTGAAGCAAAAACAGCCCGCATTCATCAGAGATGTACAAACTCATACCTGGAGCAAGAGGCTTCCTATCTCAGGGGCAACAGTCACTGAGAGAAAGGAAGGAGGTGGGAGAAGAAAGGGCTGGAAGGAAGGTTTCAGAAGAGGAAGGATGGAAAGAAGGAAGGGAAGGGATAATTAAGGAGAAAAGGAAAACAAAGAGGGAAATATCCTTTTATAAATATACTTTTTAAAGATTATTTTTAAGTAATCTCTATACCCAGCATGGGGCTTGAACTCACAACCCTGAGATCAAGAGTCACATGCTTGGGGCACCTGAGTGGCTCAGTGGGTTAAATCGCTGCCTTCGGCTCAGGTCATGATCTCAGGGTCCTGGGATCGAGTCCCGCATCGGGCTCTCTGCTCAGTAGGGAGCCTGCTTCCCTCTATCTCTCTCTCTCTGCCTGCCTCTCCGTCTACTTGTGATGTCTCTCTGTCAAATAAATAAATAAAATATTTAAAAAAAAAAAAGAGTCACATGCTTCACTAGCTGAGCTAACCAGGCACTCCTATAAATCTAAAGTAAAAAATAAATTTAGATATCTATATAATCAATGACTTATATAAATAAGTACATAACTGGAAGGACTTTGTCACTAATACATCTTGAATATCTCTAATAAAGCCTCAAAAAAGACCTGTTAATAAAGGAGCACCTGGGTGGCTCCGTTAGTCATGCATCTGCCTTTGGCTCAGGTCATGATCTCAGGGTCCTGGGACTGAGCCCTGCTTTGGGCTCCAGTCCTGCTTTGGGCTCCCTGTTCAGTGGGGAGTGTGCTTCTCCCTCTGTCCCTCCCCTCCCCAGCTTGTACTCTATCAAATAAATAAAATCTTTAAGAAAAACTGCTAGTAATTACATAAATAATGTCCAACACATATCTTTTTTAACGGTATTTTCAAATTTTGATTCTGAAATGACACAGATTGTTTTAACCCTCCTCCTCTCTTGAAATTTAAAACTCAAACCAGAAGGCTGACCAGGATCCAAATATGAATATGGTGGATCTGTCTCTGGTTTCTAAAATAGGACCAGAGAAATTACTTTCCCGGCAGTATTTTTAGCCGTGTGAGGGAAGGCGCTCCCTGTGCTGTTTCTTGGCAGGCTCGCAGTCTGCCACTCCTGCGCCCGTCCCCTGAATCCTCCTGCACCAGGCAGCATCCACACTCCTGCCTTGGAGCCTCCACAGGGGTCCGCGTGGTTTACTGGAGTTCTTTCGCCTGAAGCAAGGCATTTAAGACAGTAAGAGCTCCTCTCCTTGACAACTAGGCTGAGAAGAAGAGTTCGTTTATCACTCAGGTACAAAGTTCCAGAAACAGTGCAATTTAATGAGAAGCTAAATCATGTTTATTTGGAATAAGTACTCTATATATTTAATCAGTCCTTTGGAGAAGTAGATATAATTTTCCTCTCTCCACAGATAAAGAGGAAGGAGGTATGGAAAGGTAAAATTGCTTGCCCTGTGTTGCTCAGCTAGTTAATGGTAAAAGCAACACTGAATTAATAACCAGTATTTGTATAGTACTATTGGTTACCACGAACTTCTACGTACTGGTCCTCACAGTAAACCCAAAAGATAGCTTGAGTACATGTTATCATTATTGCCATTCCACAGAACGGAAACCTGGGGTTCACAGAAGGAAAGGATTTCTTTACATCTGCGCAGCTCTAAAGGAACAGCAACAAGGCTTGAGGCTGTAACTTCTGACTTCCCCGAGCTGAGGCAGTGAGCCGCCCACCGGCTCTGGCTCCCTGGGCAGCACACTCAGGGGATGGCTACTCCTCCACAGTGTGCGTCAAAGAAGCAAACCGCCCAGGCAGGGTGACCTGGCAAGGATGTCAGGGCAGCAGAACAGTGAAGGTTATGTCTGTATCCAGATGATCCGTAGATAACTTGTGTGGCTCATCTGAAAAAAAAAAAAAAAAAAAAAAAACCACGGGACAGGCGGGACAGGTAATCCGTGACAGCAAATGGTATTTGGCTTATAGAACCTGTTCCTTACAAAGCATGACTCAGGAAAGCTGGGTGACCATACGTCCCATTTCTCTGCGATAGTCGTGACCTCGGCTGCTGTGCCGGGGGAATTAAGCACAGTGCCCTCTGGCTCACAAAGGCATGGTGGCTTGCAAAGGCATCGTGGCTTACGCAATAAATCATACAGTCAACCTACAGTGAAAACTTGTATTTCCTAATTTTCTAAAACAAAATGCTTCTCCTACTTTCTTGGACACTCCAAAACCTAACTGCAACACCAGTTTAATCAAACAGGTACAGCATGACACACTAATGTCAGGAACCTGAGGCAGAGTTCAGAGCAGAGGCCAGAGTGAACCAGTATGTGTAGGAGTTGCACTTTCTCAACGTTTTCAAGTTGGTTTAAAAAAAAAAAAATTAAGTCATATGTTTTCCCCGGGTTCACTGTAATTGAGGCTCCCTAGAAATTTTCCCACAGCAAGCATCATTGCTAAGAGACAGCAAGAAAATATCTTATTGCTGAAGCTCTTTGTTGCTATAATAATGAGTCTATATTGGGAGTAAAAGAAGCAACTTCACTTAAAAAAAATCACACAGATACAAAATACAATCCAAGATAATACTTTAGATTTTTAAATCCTAAAACAAAACAAAACAAAAAAACCAGAAAGAAAAGAAAAGAAAATACTAAATGCCATTTCTCTAGCACTACAATGAAACAAACAAGTAACTAACCAGAGGTGTTGAGTTACTTTCTATCCACTCTCAGACATGGCAACTTGTCCTTGGTGGTTTTAAAATCAGCTCATGAGTTTATAGTTTCCTAAGCAGCTTTTCTGTCTTCTAATTGCCTTTAAAAGATAAAAGCTAGAAGTCTTTGCACGCTCCTGGGCTTCGCCCCAGGACAGTACAGCACATACTTTCCTGCATCAGCAGATCAGATTACATGTGCCTGAGCGAGCCTTGCCTGCCCTCCAGTTCTTCAAGGATCCATTACTGTTTTCCAGGCACCTAGGGGACTCCGCCCTCCAATTTCTCACTTACTGGCTACAAAGGCGACTCTCAATGTCATCAAGTCTAAACCAGATCTCCAGAAGGCAACATAATGCTGTAATTAAGAGCTTGAGCTTCAGGGTCCCAAGACTAGGGTCTAAATCCCAGCTCTGCCCTTTACAATCCATGTGACTTTGGTTAGGATTTTTATCTCTTCGTCTGTAAAATGGGGATGATGATGGTACATGGTTCACAGGGTTTGTGTGGGGACTCAGTGAAATAATTGAGCATAAGGCCTGGAACATAGTATGTGCTCAAAAAGTATCCATTATCAGGGTGCCTGGGGGGCTCAGTCAGTTATGTGTCTGACTCTTGATCTCAGGGTCTTGAGTTCAAGCCCCACCTTGAGCCTACTTAATTAAAAAAAAAAAAAAGATCCATTATCCATTCTTAGAAGTTGAATATGGCCTAATATTTCAGTTTACTTAAAATCATCATGGTAAGGGAGGAGGTGGCTTTCATAAAAAGGCGGCAGAATTTGGAATCAGAAAACTTGAATTTTAGTCCTGGTTTCCTCATTCACTGGCTTATATGGTTTTTGGATTCGTTTCTTTGAAACAGTATTCCTCCCCACCTCCAGCCCCATAAAAGGATGATAAATATGTCCTAGAGTCATTGAGAAGATCCAATAAAATAAGGAAAAATTTTTTTTGTAAATCCAACTTTTAAAAATTATTATTAGTCAAATGAGATTAAGAACATATCTGCATAAACCCAAGGGCTGATGTCATGAAAAGGCCCAGTGTCCTAGCTGGAGAGCCCTGTGTCTCAGGGTCTCAGGACCAAGCTGGATGGCTACAGTGAACCTCCTCCTATATCTTGGACCTCAACAGCCTGGCAGTTCAGTTCCACTTCCTATTCTGGCAGCTTTCACGCTGTGAGCGGGAGACTGCAACATGGGAGTTCTCTTTTTGCAATTTGCAGTATTCCGCCAACTCCCCCCAAAGGAAAAGTAGAAGGGAGGGCTGGCGTACTGTGTACATCTATGCCCACTAATCCTAACAAGAAGCAACATATGACAATGTAGATGATCTAAGAAAACACTCTCGGTGATGCAATAAGGAATAGGAACCTGCCTAACCCACTGGTAGTGTACTGGTAGTGTACTCCCGTCTCACTGGGGATTTGCTAACCACAACTTGGCCCTGTATGGTTTCTTAAGGTGAGGACAGAAAGAAGAGGAGAGCAGCTGCTGGGATCCTTACGTAAGGCCTAATAGGAGGGCCTAAGAAGACACATCTAGAGCAGGAAGATAGGACATTCAAAAAGAAATAATCACCCCCAAAGAGGTGTCCAAAGCCAAATGTTTTTAAACTGGCATTTAAAGTTTATAAAGTCAAGCAAACGGAGGGTTGCTGGGGGGTGGGGAGGTAGGGATAAGACATCTGGGGGATGGATATTAGGGAGGGGTACGTGCCATGGTGAGCTCTGTGAATTGTGTAAGACTGATGATTCACAGACCTGTACCCCTGGAGCAAATAATACATTATATGTTAATAAAAATAATTTTTAAAATTTATAATTTTTTTTATATATGGGGTGCCTGGATGGCTCCGTCAGCTAAGCATCTGACTCTTGATCATGAGCTCAGGGTGGGGCTCCACACTGAGCACAGAGTCTGCTTGAGATTCTCTGTCTCTCTGCCCCTCCCCTGGCTAATGTGCTAGTGCTCACTCTCTTTCTCTCTCCAAAATAAATAAATCTCTAAAAATAAAATAAAATTTATAAAGACTTTTTCTACACTACCATAGGGAACCCTTGTTATAATATTTCCCTTCTTCCAAGCAACATCAGACACCTGTAGACATAGGCATTTATTCTGTAAACAGGAACCTGAAGCACAGAGGGGTGAGACTGTGACAGTACTCTTGTCTCTTAGCCAAGCGCACCTTGGTAGTTCTAAGCCCAGCTCTGCATAATCAACAAAACAGCATTTGGATCTACTATCGTTTGTGAAGAACCGTGTTAATTTCAGCGTACCTATATTCTCTAGACAATTGGTTTTGTGGAACATGTCAATTCTTACCATTAGCTCCTCTATACCACTGCTAGGAATTGGCTAAAATATCTATAGACAAGCTTACTATACAGAGTTTTGGGGAAATAAGTATATAAGAATTAGAGATAACAGGGGCACCTGGGTGGCTCAGTGGGTTGAGCCGCTGCCTTCGGCTCAGGTCATGATCTCGGGGTCCTGGGATCGAGTCCCGCGTCGGGCTCTCTGCTCAGCAGGGAGCCTGCTTCCCTCTCTCTCTCTGCCTGCCTCTCCATCTACTTGTGATCTCTTTCTGTCAAATAAATAAATAAAATCTTAAAAAAAAAAAAAAAGAATTAGAGATAACAATTACAACACTGAGCCAGTAATTTCGGAAGGAGCCCCAAATTCCCCAGGTAACGAATCTGGGTCCACCCTCCACCTCCTGCACAAGGCTGAAGAATCCAAGTACCTTCTTGGGGCATCTTCCTCTAGATCTAGATTGGCCAATCAACTCTAGTCCATCTAAGACCCCTGGGAACTTTTTTTTTTTTAATGACTTGTCCTCCACTGGGTATTTGGTACATGATCTTATTTCAAAATCCTCCATTTGTACCTCCACAGTCTCCAACAACTGGAAAGGAGGGAAAAGGTGAAACATTATTTTCCTCTTCCAAAGTTAAAGTTTTTGGACTATTGCGTCATCCCTTCTACTAACATAACTTTTTTTTTTTTAAAGATTTTATTTATTTATTTATTTGACAAACAGAGATCTCAAGTAGGCAGAGAGACAGGTGGGGTGGGGGGCGGTGTAGGGGAAGCAGGCTCCACACCAAGCAGAGAGCTTGATGCGGGGCTCGATCCCAGGACCCTGGAATCATGACCCGAGCTGAAGGCAGAGGCTTTAACCCACTGAGCCATCCAGGTACCCCTAACATAACTTTTTATCTAATGCTCAGAGCATTGCTGCTAGGCCGTGCTGGGGAGGATGTCCAGAGGCCTATTAGCCCTCCAATGTTTGTGGCTCTGTTATATATTCTCGAGTTTTAGTCTTACTGTATCTGTAAACATGCCCCTACTACTTGATTGTATATGTTACCATATATGCAGAACTTGACCAGGGTTAGCAAAAACCAGCACTGGTTGTCCCCTCCTCATTTCCTTTTGTGCCCACTGAGAAGAACAGCAGCTACATGAACCCTGCTGGTCACTCTCCTGCTCCTCCCTCCCCCGCCAATACCCGGGAGAAGTGCATTATGTGACTGGTGGGTCTAGAAAAATGAACAGGGCATGCACCACTCAACCCTCTCTGGGTTCTCATTCAGAGCCAGCTGGGCTCCAGACAGCTAGCAGTCTTTAGGGTTGCTCTCCTAGGAGCACAGTAAGGAGCCCGTATGTGCAGCTGACTTGCATCTGTGCTGCTGTTCCAATGACTCGGTAGAAATGCTTTGTCTAATGCAAGGCTGTCTCCTGGCTTCTGCCTTTCGCTTGCTTTGGTCCTTCACCCAATTCGGAACTGGAGGAGGGGAAAAGAGAGTATTGCATTGTAATCCCTTAAGGCCCTAATACTTGGAATTTTCTTAGCCTCCTCATCCAGTCTCGCTGTTTTCTCCACTTGAGCTAATAATGGATAGGCCTTCTCTCAATCAGAAGCCGTCGTTTTGGGGGCGCCTGGGTGGCTCAGTGGGTTAAAGCCTCTGCCTTCGGCTCAGGTCATGATCTCAGGGGTCCTGGGATTGAGCCTCACATCAGGCTCTCTGCTGAGCAGGGAACCTGCTTCCCTTCCTCTCTGCCTGCCTCTCTGCCCACTTGTGATCTCTCTCTGTCAAATAAATAAACAAAATAAAATCTTAAAAAGAAATTGCCATTTGTCTGACGTGCCTTTCTCATCTCACACTGAATCCTTTATGATTTCAGCCTTTTCCCATTAAATGGAAAGCACAGAGCTGAAAGTTTCCATTTAGCTGTTGAATTTGAGAATTAGGAGAGCAATACAAAATCAAAGGGGACCCTACCTACTCTCACTGAGCGTACAGTTGGAGTCATTTTTCTGGTAATGGAAATGGAGCCATTCTGAACCACCGTCACCCTCTCACCGCCGCTCCGGCAGTGAGCACATAACCAGCCTTCACAAAGCAATCGAAGGCTGTGGAAGAGAATGACTAACTCGGATGGATTACCCCCCACGACTTTGGTATTTTGAGCTCAGTGCTACAATACCGTGAGCAAATCACTTCAGAAAAAGCAGTAAAAGGGACTGCCATTACCTAGGAGGTAGCTGCATTGTTGTAGTAGGGAAGGTTCCCAAGCTCCTGGAGCTAGCGTTGGGTTCAGATCCCAGCTTCTCCCGACGGCCTGGCCTCAGGTACGCCGTTTGACCACTCTGACTTAGCTTCTCATTTGGGAAGTGTGGATAATAATCATCTCTATCTTACAGGTTTGGCATAGGGTTAAATAAATTAATACTACTAAAATAGGCCATGCCGAGCATATAACAAACATTTGATAAATGTTGGCTATTATTATTTGACTTGGCCGTGAGGATACCTACAAACATAAGCACTGGGGAAGATTCTATTTTGTCATCAATGATGATAACAAAAAGCTAAACATCTGCTTATCTCCTAACAGCCTTCTGTAGCTCCATCCATAAGGAGTTCAACAGAGCCCTTTTTAAGGTTATGTGTTCAGCCTCCTTCATCTTAATCTAAATAATTAAGTTCGTTTAGTATATGTTTTAGTTGATGGGTGAGTTATGTGCTGAATGTTCACTGAGCTGCCAGCGACAGGTGTGGCAGCGCTGGCCCTTCCAGACAACTTAGAAACCACTGAGCACTCACTGCCACAGGTCTCAGAAGGCTGCCTGCTGAGTAATCAGTGCCATCAGCCCGCTCATCCTGGGAGCTCTGCAGGCAGCATCTCGCCTGAGGCTTTGGCTGGCAGCTTCCATGTGGGAGTCACCGAGTCAAGAGTAAGTGTGGCAAGCTGTGCAAGGGGAACTGGGCAAGAGGGCATCAGGGTCCAAGCATCGCCTCAAATTCTCTAGATGGCACAGAAAAGCAGTAACTAAGCAGTGATCAATTTCTGCGAGGAGGATCCTCGCACGAAAATGAATTGAGTTGCCATAAACTCCTGTGGAATTTGCATTTCCTCTTCCTTTGAGCTCTGTGCACAATAGATCCCATCCCCTAATTGCTATGTATTGCTTCGGATTCGAGAAACACAGTATGTTCTGTTTTTATGGTAATTGATGGTCTTGTTGAGAAAATGTAAAACTCTATCAGTCGCTGAACCAATTGTTCAATTAAGTTGTCTCTGCATTTCCCAGGCCCGGTGGTTCAGCTGTTACAGGCAGGAGCCTCCTTCCTCTCACAGTAGGGACTAATTTTCCCTCCACAACAACGGCCACACAGGCTGTAACTGAAGATCCCATGTCACAGTCGAAAAGCAGATTATGATCTTCCATTCATTTATTTCTGCAGAATAGGATTCTCTATAGTAAATCATAAATGTAGCACTTAATAGAGGTCAGAATAAAGTTTTTAATAAATGCATCAGCACATGTGATGAAAACAAAGCAGCTGCCTTCAACTCGGGGATTGGGAGGAAGCTGAAAGGCATTTGAAAATGCAGGGAAATGTGTGCATGGAAAGTGACTTTTGTGGCTGTAAGCCCAAGAAGCTGGACATTTGATTGACCTGGTACCTCCTGCCCACAGTCTCTACTAGGAATCCGTGGTGCACACGGAGATCATAGATACATCTTTCCTGATCCCAAGATGGTAGCTAAGAGAGATCATGTCACATTTCAGGTGGTAAGGGGGCTGATAGAATTTTTGCAAAACTCAGCTCTGACTCTAAACCCTCTAAAAAGAATTGGAGAAAAAAAAATTTTTAATAAATAAAAATAAAAACAGTAAAAAGAGTTGGAGGACCTCAGTACCATGACATAGCTCCCCACCAGCAGGGACATACAGGGCAGTTTTTCTGATTCTATAAATAGAGTTTTAAGGAATACACAGCTCTAATTACGATATGTCTTTGGTACTAATTCTTATCCTCCACAATAATGAATTGAGGGGAACTTTAATGGAATAAAGAGAAAGGTGCCTGACGAGTTTTGCCCAAATTGTGTTATTCCTTAATTATCTGGTTCTATTTCCACATTAGGGTTCTTATTTTAACAGATGCAGCTTTCTGAGCACTTGACCTCTTTCTTCAAGACCTATCAAGGCAGTTCCAGCATGTCCACCTCATTTACTGGATCCTGATGTAGTTTCCATATTTCAAGGGTCCATCCTATCAGTATATGAAGACTGGCTACAAAGATACCCTTGCCAATTTATTAAATCCTGCACTATGTCAAATGTTGTCCCATATCAGCCTTATGGTCCAAACCCTCAAGATCAATTCCCAAACTTAATTTTTTGTTCTTTTTACTATATATGAACCCTGTCCTGAAGTTCTTTTAATTAATAATCTTTTGCTTTTCGTATCAGAGAAAGTCTGCCCCTACATGGGCCATGCTGAAAGGTAATCCTTCCTAGTGACTGTTCTGGAAGCAGAGAGGATAGCAGATCTTGAGAAGGCCAAGCATCATCCTGGAGAACATCCATCTCAGGTTAGTCTCTTACATGGGCTCCAGGTGTTGCAGACCAAATTGCTTCCCCCCAAAACTATGCTGAAGCTCCACCTCCCAGTGCCTGTGAATGTGTAGATGTCATCAAATTAAGATGAGTTCATTCATTCTGGACTAGGACTGGCCATATTCCGATGTGACTGGTATCTTTATAAGAGAAGAAGGCACACAGACCCAGAGAGGAGAATGCCATGTGAAGATGGAAACTAGGAATGGAATGAATTACCTGCAAACCAAGGGATGCCAGGGAATGTTGGCAATGACCAGCAGCTTGGAAAGAAGCAGGGAGCAACTTCACCCTCAGATCCCTCAAGAAACAACCAACCCCTGATTTCAGACTCTGGCCTCTAGAACTGTGAGATAACCTGGGAGAGGTGCTAGAAAGCACCATAAGGGATTGGAGAGATGAGAAAGAGGAGGAAAGGAAGCTCAGATAGAAATATTAATGAGCAGGAAGTTAACACTTCCTACTGGGGAACTCTGGGAAATTCACAGAACTCACCTCAGGGGTGTGCCCACCTCAGAGGCTGCCCACCGCAGAGGCAAGAACTCTAGGGTATTTACCCCCCAGCTCCCATCTGTTACTGATTGCAGGCTGCTCCCAGGAGTGTTAATTTTCCAGCATTTCTGGTCTGCCCCATGTAAGGGCCAAGCACGCTCCTGGGAGCCAGAGAAAGCCTGATACAGGGAGTTGCAAGTCTTGCAATAAGAAGCAACTGCCTGTTTACGGACAGCTACAGAAGGAGCACACCCCATGCTGCTACACCGCAATCTAACAAACTCAGGGACAGTGGACTTGAGTTGGGGCAGAGATGAGGTCAACTTTGAAATGGTAGTGTAGGATGAAAATGGATGTCACTTTTCCTTTAGTCACTGCCCCCAAGGAACAGACCTTTTCACTTAAGCGAGTGGGGTCCAGAAAACTAAGAGGCCATCTGTTCAAGGACAGAGTAATAACCTGTATTTACTCAGTTATAGTTCCTGCAGTCTTTTCTAGCTGCTGAGCAGAATATACAACCTCTACTGGAACATTAGTTTCTGTGTGCCTCAGAAACGTCTTCATTGGGTACTGTTTCCATGGCGCTGAAAGCATTTTCCCTGGGTGTGAGCTGGTAGAGGAAAACCACTAGACGGGATGTTAGCCAAAACAAACAAACAAACACCGCCGGGTAGAAGTCAATTGCTATATTGCTATTTCTTGGGTCACACCATGAAAAAACTTTACTTGTCACCCCCGTGCAGGATTCTAGCATTTGTTATTTAACAATTTCTAGTGAGGAGCATGGTGTAACTTAGAGAATGCTGTCATTTGGAAACAAATATTGACATGCTCTCTATAAAGATATTACAGTTGGTCTTGAAAGAAATTAGAGAAAACATAAACCACGGTGTCAACATAGTTGCTTAGGACTGAAAAAAAATACAATTTTTGTCCTTCCCCAATGCTTCATGCCAAGTAGAACAAAGCCTGGGATTTCAAATAAGAGACTGTCATGCCAGTCCTCCTTGCCAGAAGGAACGACTCTGCCTCTTGTGTTCAGCAGAAGGAGCACTAAGTTTTCTGCCATGAATATAAACTCTTCCTATTATATTAATAGGTTGAGCCATAACAAAATTGTTGGTCTTCCATGATTTTTTATTACCAAAATTGCAAATGTCATACTGTTTAAACGAATAACCCTGAGTTACAAGAGTGTTTTGTCCCACTCTCTGCCTAGAGTTAGATGTGCTTTCCCACTGAAGGTGCCTGGAGGTGCTCACCTGGACCCAAAGCAGATCCCCATAGACCTTTCCCCTTCTGGAGCCATGGCTGGGGCTGGACCACCCCTTGTGGTTGTTAACTATGGTTACAAGATACCTTCAGCAACAACCATCATCAGGGAACTTACAAAAACAGGGTTTGCTACTCCCAAGTCCTGGAGGGTTCACTCAGAGCCAAACAGCAAGGTTGGAATGAGGGAGGGTGGCGCAGGGAGAAACTTGGGGTTCTGTTTTTATTACGGTTGTGGGCAGTGTGCCTAGGGTTTTGTGACTTCGCTCTTTATCGGTAAGTGTAAAACCTAAGAGCAGGAATTAAGAACAGTAGAAGGGAAAAGGAAGTGGTCAGGCGACCAGAGTTGGTTTGTTTGTTTGTTTGTTTGTTTGTTTTAAAGATTTTATTTATTTATTTGACAGACAGAGATCACAAATAAGCAGAGAGGCAGGCAGAGAGAGAGAGCAGGAAGCAGGTTCCCCGCGGAGCAGAGAGCCCGACCCGGGGCTCAATCCCAGGACCCTGGGATCACGACCCAAGCCGAAGGCAGAGGCTTTAACCCACTGAGCCACCCAGGTGCCCAGACCAGAGTTTTCTAACAAAAAAGGAACTTCATGGGTGGGGCAGCCTGGCTCTTTACCTCGTTGAGTAGCCAGCCATGTGTTTATTCAAGAGGGATATCTTTGAAGCAGATGCAATCAGCAATCAAAAGCTTAATGTCAGGCACTTACATCACAATCAAAAAAGCTGGCTGACAGGTCCTTACACTAGAATGAGCTTTCCTGGCCTCCGCATGGGCTCAGCATGAGTCCAGCTCACTCCAAAGCCAAAACAATAGGAAATACAAAGCAAATCACATCTCTGATGAAACTAGAAGATATACAGAGCCCCAGATACCAAACGGGAGGAGGAACTGCCAAAAGCAGAGAGCATCAAACATGGGTGTAGGAAGAAGCTGCAAGAGAAGGCCTATGACTACGAATTTCCGCAAAAGGAGCAAAGCCCAGGTGCTGTATAGTAAATGACATGTATAGATGGACAGAACAAATAATTCCTGGCTTAGAACAAGCTCTGTGGACCAGGAATGACACTGAGAAGAAACAGTGAGGTTCAAAGCTAAATGAGAGATGGATAACCATGCCATGTTTGCAGGAAGCAATCTGTGAGTCAGGGTAGGTACAGCTGCTCATTCTGGTTGGCTGAAAGGAAGAAAAGTTCTACGTTAGCCTATACAGAACTACTCCACCTCACGAAAAGAATGTTACTGTGAAACTGGAAGAATTCTTGCTAGCCTGAATACGACCTGAATATGACAATGTCCTCTCAGTGTGCACAGGACACACATATCCCTTCTGCAAATAACTGGTTCAAGATCTCACCTCATTCTAAGAAGAATCATCAAAATGGATCCAGCTCTAAAACAACAAAATTTTCAGAGTAATGGCAAAAGATTAGAAACACACTAAATGTCTATCAAGAGGCAACTAGTTTAGGTAAATTATAATACCTCCAAACAGTCAATTTTCGTGTATCTGTTTAAAAGACTGAGGTAGATCTATACATATTAATAAAATACTCGAGCTTGTACTCTATATCATCCGGGATAGCCTAGGTCATACTGCAGTAACAAACATATACCTAACACTTTAGTAGCTTAACGCAATCAAACTTTATATTTTTTTATTTTTTATTTTTTTAAAGATCTTATTTATTTATTCAACAGACAGAGATCACAAGTAGGCAGAGAGGCAGGCAGAGAGAGAGAAGAGGAAGCAGGCTCCCCAACGAGCAGAGAGCCCGATGCAGGGCTCAATCCCAGGACTCTGGGATCGTGACCTGAGCCAAAGGCAGAGGCTTTAACCCACTGAGCCACCCAGGTGCCCCTGTATTCTTTTAATCATACAAAAAGGGTTCTTCATCTAGAACATCAAAATCATAATAGCAGGGGGGAGAAGGTAAAAGAGAATTATGTACCTGCTTAAGTCCTTCTACCCAGAAGTAACATGTCACTTCTGATTATGATTTATTGGATAAAGCAAGTCACATGATCATCTAAATAGAAAGTTCTGGAGAAGTGCCTTCTACTGTTTTAGCCAAAATGAGCAGTGGAAATAGTGATTAGCAGTAATGTTTACCAGCTATTATTAAGTGAAAGACCCAAAGCTTTATTCTTCCATATTAAAAACATATTACAGGGGCACCTGGGTGGCTCAGAGGGTTAAAGCCTCTGCCTTCGGCTCAGGTCACGATCTCAGGGTCCTGGGATCGAGCCCCACGTCGGGCTCTCTGCTCAGCAGGGAGCATGCTTCCCCTCCTCTCTCTGCCTACTTGTGATCTCTGTCAAATAAATAATTATTTTTAAAAAATACATATATTTTATATTCTTGGAATACATTGAATATTTCTGGAAGTTTATATTGATAATAGGTAGATATCTCTAAATAAGTATAGAAAAACTAGGTGGTTTCATTTTCTTAAAGGCTTAATTTTCATTATATGTGATTTTGTAACTTGTATATTTCACACCATATGCATGTAATATCTACTAAAAACATGTATTAAAAACAAACAAAAACAAAAGGCAGATGTCCTTGACCCTAAAACATAAAGGGCAATATAAGGGAATCTATCTCTGTTTGCCTCCCCTTTAATAAAGTGATGTGAGGGTTTCCCAGAAGGACCATATAAACCCAGAAGAGATTTTTTAAAAATTATTTAAATTCATAAAGATTTAGTAATCAGGGCTTATAAATACATTTTCCAAACAGGGGACATTTTTAACTCAGAGACAAAATCAATAAATCTTGGTCTGAAATGAATTGATAATGATCAATGTCTATAAAAAAGATGACCAGATTACTGCATAATACAACTAACCATTTTCATCCAGAATGACAGAGTGACAAAAGCTTTAGTTTGTGGGGAATGAACTCCCTGATGAATGCATATTATGAAAAATATTAGATAACAAGCAAGTAGGGAGAGATGCCAATTCTTGATTACAGCATTATGCCTGGGATGTGAACCAGTCGCCTGTCCATCAAAGAAAGCCCATTTACTTTCTGGAACCTATGTCAGAGAAAGAAGGATGTTCTTTCCTTATATAAACTGCATGTCTAGTACATTTCCCCAGCCCAGTATCATTTTTAATGTAAACGTCATCTTGTTACAGAACTCACTGTGCTTTCAAAGTTCCTTAGATCACTAATTAGTTATGTCACATTAATAGCAACTTCTCGGTTCTGTATCTTTCCATAATGATAGTTCTGTTGAAAAGGAGGGGCAAAAAAAGACCAGCTAAAAGTCAGGAGAGACACTGATATTTTCTGGGCACTTGCCTACCACCCTCTGCCCCACATGACTGCCTCATGCCTCACCTCCAGTCCAGAAACACAAGGGCTCACAGTTGAAATAAACCACTCCCAATGCCTCAGTCTGGGATTCTGACCACTGGGCAGAGTGAAGCATTGTCTTAAAAGCGATCACCGGTAAGATTCACTTTGCTCTAGCTCTGTGTGGTGAGGCGGGGGCAGGAGGGATTCTGAGCATTAACGGAGTGCATCTCTGTTCTTTTCTAGTCATTCTGCCTCAGATGGCTATCCAGTTTATATATGCCACAGCAAACCTGGGATTAAAGTAGATCTTGAAATAGCCCACACATAAAAAGACAAGTTCAAGAGCAGAAAGAACGAAAGGTGAAATAAGAGGGTGGGAAATGTTTTCTTCTTATGAAACTGGCCTACATAAAATAGTGCAACACAAATTTGGATTCTTGGAAAGCCATATGAAAAATCAACATCTGTACCATTTTTGGACCAGGACAGACTCCAGTCCTTAAAGGAATAGGGTATAAAAGAGGAAGGAGCCCCAATTCTCATGGACTCACAGAATACCAAGGTCCCAGGGGAGCTCCAATTCTGCCCAAAGAAAGTGACTCTGTAATCAGAGTAAATGACTTTGGGGAACTTGTTCTATTTCATGGCTTCTTGTTGTTTTCAACACAGCCAACAGAATAAATTAATTTTTGACAGAATTCTACATAAATACATCCACTAATAAGAAAAAATGCTTGGCCAGACCATATGTCTTGATTTTCTATTTAGGAACTATAACCATATCTTGATTTATATGAACAGCATTAATTGAGCACCTGCTACATGCTGGGCACTATGCTGGGTGCTAAGAACACACCATTAAGAAACTCAGACCTCACAAGTTTACTAGACATGTAACAACTTATAATGGCTGCATTGACCAAGATTTCTTGGCATCCAATAGGAACTTGGTAAGTATCAGCTGAAAAGATAAACTTCAAATAAATGAATGATAGAGATTTATGAAAAAAGAGAATGCCTAAGTCTGAACAGGGCCAGAGGAGATATCACAAAGGAGGTGTGTATCTCTTTCCCAACCCAATATATTAATATTCATTAATATAGGAGTTAAGAGTTTGTAGATAAATAACAATTCAGAGAGAAGGTAAGAGTAGAGGCAGGCCTTCCAGAGGAAGGCAATCATGCATAAAAAGGCACTGAACTGTGGGAGAACAGGGCACATTCCCAGGACTGCCGAGAGATCAGTACCGCAATAATGACTCCTGTGGGTACATGGCACAAGGTGAGGCTTGGTGTGTAGGTTGAATCTAGATCACAAAAAGTAGTTTGAGGAGATTAGCATCGCTGCTGGAAGCAATAAGAAAGTAGTCATCATTTTGAAAAAAAAAAATCTCTTTGAAAGTCATCTGGAAAATGAAACTGAGTTCATCAAGAGTGGACACAGGAATGAGAGCCAAAGTAAGACATGAAAGAGAGGAGGGTTTCAGAAACTCAGCAGGAAAAGGTGGAGTTGACAGGGAGATCTTGGTGACTATCAGAATCTGGAAGATAGGGAGAGAAAGGAAAGAAAAAAAGGATAGCTCTAAAGATGCCAGTTTGGGGACTGAAATTCTGATTTGAGAGGAGGTGAGTATAGAAAGCCAGGGTTAGGAAGGAGTTACAGATCCTAAGTTTTAATTGGGTACATTGACTTTCAGGTTAATTGGAATCCAGTGGGAAAATCCAACAGGCCAATGGGACCAGATTTGTGAGACCAGGAGAGATGGGTGATAAGAATAAGACTTGAGGGTCATGGAGTCATCAACCCCAGGAGCTTCTAGATAATCTGAAGGTGACAACCAGTATCCTAATTACTATATAAGCAAGTAACATTTATTGCAACTGCTAACAACATGCCTAACACTTAGTGCTTTGCACAAATTACCCATTTAAGTTTTCATAACAACTCCTCAAAAGAAATAGAATTATTATCCCCACTCTTCAGATGACTCAACTGAGACAATACAGAAGTTAGATAAATCAGCCCAGGTCCTATAGCAAGTGCTAGAGCTGGAATACTGCCTTCTCTCTAGAGCAGAGAGGCTCTAAATAAGAGGACAAGTCCAGAACCTACCCTAAAATACATTCTGGTTGGCCAGCACAGTCCTTTTACAAATTGAATTTGAACACCTTTGGCTATAGCCTGCACCCTGCTCCCCAAGTTTACCACTAGCCCCAGCATACCAGACCATCTTGTGCCCACCTACATGATGTGATAGACACTGAGATGAACTGTCCAGGTCCCCTTTCCTGGGAGGACTTGTCCCAACCAACTGTGAGATCCTTCAGGGTTTGCCTGAACTTTAGAATGCTCTCTCTCCCAAAGTCATGCCCACGGCTGATCATAGGGAAGAAAGGGATAAAGGCCAGGTCATCTTGGCCTAACACAGAATGATTCTAATAGGCCATTCCAACGTCAGAGCCCTAGGGAGGTTGGATGAGGTTATCAATGTGCGTGCTAACTCAGTTCTCCTGCCTAACCCTGCTTCATTCCCTCGCTTCCACAAGTGATATTGTCCAGGGGACTTTCCAAAAAAACATTTTGCTCACTAAACTCCATCTCAGAGTCAGTGTCCAAGAGAACCCAGCCTATGATACATAACCTGCCTGTTCCTTGAACACATTAAATTTTGACATCTACGACAGGGGTCAAGCATTGCCTAATGAGTTTCTGAATCTTTCACACTTAGAGCACTTCAATATAGGAATGAAAGTAATTTCAGAGGAACTTAGCTGACAGTGAGCAAAAGTTGATTTGGATTCCTGTCCAGGCAAGAAAAGCTACTACGTGACCGGCCTGGGGTTGCTCCAACCTTGCCTCCCATCTGCTTTCCCTTTATTCTTTTTAATGCCTGTTGTGGAAGACTCTGCGCCTACAACCTAAACTTCCTGAACCCCAGCCCACGCCAATCCAACATGGGATAAAAATCTCAGGCTAAACAGAAGGTTTTCTCCCGCCTCACCGAGGACAGGGTCAATGTAATCAGAGAGGAGAGTACATATCTCACTGTTACGCATTCATTTCCATGACTGAGAATTTTATCTGCCACATAAGACTCCACTAAAATGCAAATGACCTTAGCATATATACATATTTATATCCTCTATGTCTTCAATATTTTTTATTGATAAAAAGATGAAAGGGGCTCACACCAGAATGGAAAAAAATGGTTTTCTCTGGGATATACAATTATTGGTATTTCTTTTCTTTTTTTTTTTCTACATATGTGTTTTCTAAAATGTGCCTGAGGTGTTTTTGTAATAAGAAAATGTTAAAAACAATTTTTCAAAGATAAAAGGATTTTACCCTTCTCCTTTACAAATAACCTTGGCAAAAGAAACCCATTAAGCTATGAGCCTGAGAGGAAGGTGTTAATACCTTGCCGTTAATTAGTTAGAAAGCCAGCCAGCTCATATCAGAGTACTGAGGAAATGAGATGATTGATATGTTCAGACAGGATGGAATAGTTCTGCATTAGGTGAAACTGGCCTAGGTGAGGGGATAGTTTTATGATTAAGGCATCTGAGGTCAACCAGAGAAGGAAGGCTTTGCAAAAACCGACACGGGAGACAGACTAATCTCATCCCTCCCCTTCCCGCCATCGACCCCTCTCTGCCAGCTCCCAAGGCATACAGGGGGAAGGAGCCTAGAGCTGGATGCACTTTCACTCTTTGTGGTGTGCTGGGGCACCTGCCCAGAACCCCAACCTGTCTCCCTTCCTCCGCTCATGATTTCTGAAGTCCCTTTGTCATTCACCCTTGAATTCAGTGTCCAGAACTAGGCCAAAGAACTTGCTTCCTTGTCTCCCCTCCTCCAGGCCCTACCTAGCCATTCTCACTGTCCAGAGCAGAAAGGAGCCCTGCAAACAGAACCAAACAAAGAGATAAGAGTGCAGGGAACGAAAGGGGACCGATTCCCCAACTTGTTGTTTTTTTTTTAATTTATTTTTTATTTATTTTCAGCATAACAGTATTGTTTTTGTACCACACCCAGTGCTCCATGCAATCCGTGCCCTCTCTAATACCCACCACCTGGTTCCCCCAACCTCCCACCCCCAACTTGTTTTTTTTATGCTCCTTTGATGCCACCCACTTCACTTGCATCTCTATACCCCTAGCCTTATGAGCTTCCAGCCCCCTCCCCTCATTAACTTTTTTTTTTTCCCCACTTTGAATGACACTGGTTCTGCTCTATACCCTGAGGTCTGCTCACTCCCAATTGGTGCACAACCCAATACAGTCCATCTGCCTGTGGGAATGTCTAGACATCTTTCCTGCTCTATGGAAGACAAAGGCTGACCCCAAGATCTGTCTCTGCGTGAGGAAATGTCTGTCGCCACTCCTAACTGTGCCAGGCTCTCCCAGGTTGGCATGTGCACCCCACCTTGCATGTTTCTCTCATATCTGGAAGTTACTAGAGCTATACAGTTATACTCCCTCCCCAGCCATTGAAGTTTGGCTCAAGGAGTGGGGAGGCAGGGAGAAAAGCACCTTTTATTCTCTTTTCTGTAGTGGACAAGGCCAGTGCTTTGCCTAGGTCCCCCTCGGTTCCTTTTTATCATTTTGTGCACCCCCTGAATTTCATCTTTAACAGCTAGCACCTAAGGATCTTTTCTGAATGCTCTGCCTGCTTATCTAACCAGTAGAGTCTGAGAATGTATGTCCCCAATGCCCGACCTCCTCCCCTCATGATCCTTAACCAATAGTTGATGTGGGCAGAAACAAGAAAGCCTCAACAACCTTGCTGTGGGTTGGGACAATCCTAGAGCATGACCCCAGAGTTCTCCTGAAGGGTCAGCTTGAAGCAACCCTCCGGGCTTTCCTTCCATGATGCCCCACTTCCTTCCCAGTGTCCCTGGCTACTTTTTTTTAATACTTTACTTGCTTAAGAATCTTCCTTCAGAAAGGACGAATACCCAACTTTTGTAGCAACATGGACGGGACTGGAAGAGATGATGCTGAGTGAAATAAGTCAAGCAGAGAGAGTCAATTATCATATGGTTTCACTTATTTGTGGAGCATAACAAATAGCATGGAGGACAAGGGGTGTTAGAGAGGAGAAGGGAGTTGGGGTAAATTGGAAGGGGAGGTGAACCATGAGAGACTATGGACTCTGAAAAACAATCTGAGGGGTTTGAAGTGGTGGGGGGGGTGGGATTATTATAGAGGTACCAGGTGGTGGGTATTATAGAGGGCATGGATTGCATGGAACACTGGGTGTGGTGAAAAAATAATGAATACTGTTTTTCTGAAAATAAATAAATTAATTTAAAAAAAAGAATCTTCCTTCAGTATTTGCTTCTGGGGAACCTGACTTAAGTACTCTCTCTCCACTGCTCTTCTTTCTTCTTCCTAGAAGGGGCAAGTACAAACTCATGGTCTATTCTATAACACTATACTGTAGTTCAGCAAACCTCACTTATGGTAGAGAGACCACTGACTTTTTAAAATGTTTTTCCAAAGAAATAAAGAATGATTCAGCACAATCTTCTTTCAATAAGAGATACACTCCTGAAAAACAAAAATCCAGGTACCTTTTTGGACTTGGCATTAGCAGACAGCTGAGGTCCAAATGAATTTAAGAGCCTTGGGCCAAATGAATTTATCTCAGAATTTTAAGCTTAGAATATCCCTGACCCCTTTATTGAATTTCATGTTAAACCTGTTCAATTATTTTCAACCAAATTGCAAGTTATCCTCCAGATGCTGAATTTGACCTGCTTTTAAAAAATGGGTTAAAGACATTTCAGTGTGCTCCCTCTGACATCGTTCCATAATTAACATTAACTTTAAAATCTGAGGCAGCCCTCTTTACAATAAACTGCCAGTAAAATGTGGTCTGCAGAGACCTGATTGGATTTAATAGGATACAAGAAGGTCCCAACAATGGGCTAATACTGTCTTTAAATCAAGACGCTGCCTATGTGGTACCTAAGGAAGCACCAGAGAGTTTGTACTTGGTATAACAAGGCCAAACCTAAATTTAAACCATTTACCATAAAATAAAAAATAACTCATATTGTCAATCAGAGATCTAGAGTTCCAACCTCAAAAGGGGAACCTTCAATGTTTGTCTTTCCACCGATATTGTAAATTGACATTAAGTATTTCATTGTGTAATCTCCAAGTGGAGATGTTCCAAAATACGCTAATGCTTGATGATAGAATGAAACAGTGTCCATCAAACTAATTTTCATCCTCCGTTGAATTCCATCATATTCTGCCAAACAGAACATGGTAAAGCAGAGAACTATCACCGAAGTCATGGGTAATTCTGAAATTCAGGAACACAATTAGGCCTGAAACAAGCACTGTATATATGTGTGTACACATGTATGCATGTATGTGTGTATGTAGATAGAGAACATGTTATGTATAGTATAAACTATATATACGTACTACAGTTTCAATGACTTCTCCAATGCCCCAAATAATTCCACTCAGTTCAGCAAAGGAGGTTTCTACAAAGGGCGAGGCAGCATGCTAATGATTCAAAAAGAGATGGAAAGTGATCCCATGTAATTTCTCCCTCATATACGCCCCCTAATACAGAGCCTATAACTCTCAGTATGTATCAGACTCACTTGTGGCACTTTAGAAGGTATTTTTGCCCAGGCTACTCCTTAGGGAGATACTGATTTACTGTTTTTCATCCAATCTAACAATATTGGCTATTGGAAGTATATTTTATGTGCAACTAAGAAAGCAACGTACTTCATATTGAATTTTGGCACAATTCCTTTCTTATCACATCAATTATTAGGAAGTATTGATTCCTGAGATGTTAAAAACAGGGAAAATTGCATTTTGGAACCAACTAAAAATAGCAGTTGACTTAGTTTGAAGACCTAAGTATGAACGTATTTTAAACGAGCCTTAGGTGATTCTAATAAGACCACTGCCCTAATACCTTTGCCATACATCTTATCATTCAACCATTCTTTCATACATTCCAGAAGCATACCTTGAATACTTAATGAGCCTCAGATGTTGTGTGATGTATATTTATATTTTTATATTTATTTATACTATAAATATATAGAGATATCTCTTTATAGATATGTACAGATCCATAGATAAAGAGGTGGGGACAGTAGACATTAATATGGCATGGTTCCCACCTTGAGTAACTTATGCTTTAGCATAGAAGGGACAGGTAAATTAGTGATCACAAACAATTTTTGTCTCCCTCACTAGACCATGAATGCAGTAACTTTTCCTTAAATAAAATGATTCTATTTCTAATAGGATGAAAAAGAATATGCAAATCTACTGTCTGATGGATGAAGATCTTCATGTTTTTTATGCTCTGGTACCTTGCTCTTCCACACATCAGATCTCCGCAAATCAGAAAACCATGGGCAATACTGCTATTTCCAGATAAGAGGCACGTGGACCTTTAATAGTAATAAAACAAGGAAAGAGATGTGTAGTTGACTAGAAATAGCTGGAAATGCTTCATTGTCAACAAAATCAGGAACAAGGAAGAAAGATCACAAAATTAAATAAAAAGTGGAACTTAAAAGAAAATGAATGGCAAGCTGAAAAGGTGGCTGATAGGAATATGGCATTAGAGATTAGAAGCAGCCAAGACCACAAAAATTACCAGCAGTGAAAGGGGACAGTGGACAAGAGATCCAGTAACAGACCTTTGGGGCTTAGAGTAAAGACTGAGTCATTCAGAAAGTCCTCTTTGAGAAACTGCTGTGCTTATGTCAATGTGACAACTTTGTTTCTGAATAGATGTAATCTCTCCTGGATGCTACTCATCACTAGAAAATAGAACGTCTCATTTAGACTTTACCTGGAAACCCTTTAGTGAGTCTGTCTTACAGATTTACACTTAATGTGTTAAAACCTACCTCCACCCAAAGTATGCAACTTAAAATATATTAATGGATAATCCAAAAAAGAGTTCAAAGTGGATTTTCATCTCTAAACTATGTTCTAATTCATGTATTGCTCTTACTCCCTTGATGACCTATTATGTGAATGATCTACTATAGGATCAATCCAAGGAGACCACTTCATAACCAGTATGCATCAGCAAATGACTGCCTGAAAAACTCGGAATTCTACCCATAAAGGGATGACATATATTTAAGCCCAGTACCAGTTCCAAAAACTTAGTCAATAAGGCACTTCATAGGGGTGCCTGGGGGATGTAGACGGTTGAACATCTGACTCTTGGTTTCGGCTAAGGTCGTGGTCTCAGGGTCATGGGAATGAGCCCCACACTGGGCTCTGTGCTCAGTGCAGAATCTGCCTGGGAATCTCTCACCCTTTCCCTGTGTCCCTCCCTCTTATGTTTTCTCTAATAAATACATAATTCTTTAAAAAATAAAAATGATCCATTTAATAAGGGCAAAGACATTTATGGATCCTAAGCTTATTTTTCTTTGTAAGTACACATTCTAGACTCCTTGACTTGAGCACTAGCAAACAATTCATCCAATGATGGGTATATACTGAATGCCTCTGTTGGCCCCAATACTACATTTCATCTGTGAGAGATCTGAAGTGGTGCTATTTGGTCCCTTCACGCAGAGAGTTTGCATATCACAATTACCTCATTCATATATTCACCTATCATTATTGAGTTCCTACTTTGTACCAGGCATTAAGAGACAAGACCTCATATTCCAAGAGGAAAGAAACACATAAACGTATAACTGGTACTATGAGGCATTTAATACGGCACCTGGTAATTCCAGATGCCAAATCCATGTTTGCTGACCCGAACGAGCACAGGTATTCATGTGACCACTAGGAGCTCAATTTGGCTAAAGGATCCATTGTCAGGAAAAATGGAGCATGAAACTGGAAAACTAGTCAGGACACTGGATTATTAATGACTTTATAAGCTATGCTGAGAGATCTGAATTTTTTCCAGCAATGGGAATGACTAAAGGTCTTTAAGCAGATGGGTGGCATAATCTATCCTCTGTGGGCAATAGTAAAGATGATGGATTGAAAGAGGTGAGTCTGGGGGCACCTGGGTGGCTCAGTGCTTTCAAGCCTCTGCCTTCAGCTCAGGTCATGATCTCAAGGTCCTGGGATCAAGCCCCACAGCAGGCTCTCTGCTCGGTGAGGAGCCTGCTTCCCCCTCTCTTCTCTGCCTGCCTGTGATCTCTGTCAAATAAATAAATTAAATCTTAAAAAAAAAAAAAAAAAGAAGGCTAGGCATCAAGAATGAATAGTAAGGGAGGAGCAGATCACTAAGCATCCTAGAAATCAGGAAGGGGAATAAAGTCTTATCATAACAGGGAACAAGAAGTTGTTACACATTTTTTAAGAACTTCATGATAGAAATGTTTAACCACTCAATCCACAAGCCGTTTATAAGATTCATCCCATGGTTATTTATATGCCCACACAAAGTTATCATCTCTTTGATAAAGTCCTTAAATCATCTACATTTATACAGAGGAATCTCAGAAAGGAAGCTTTACAAAAGATATACCAAGGTGAAGAAGCAGACTAACAGTGAAATTTTACAATGTCAAGTATCTTTGCAATAAATCACTCTGCCTGAAAAATTTCCATGTTCTGCAGATGGTCCATAATAACAGTGTTTTGTGGAGCAGCTTAAAATGTGTCTTCTGTAATGAAAGATCCTATTTAACACATGCTTCCCTTTATCCTTGACCACCTACGTCACTTTCTATGATGACTCTGAAATATTTATGAGTTTGCTTGTTTTGAACGAACAACTGAGTCAAAAATCTAACAAAGGAATTTCATCCTCCCTCTGGATAGGAGCATTAGCCTGAAAGTCATATTTGAATAATAGGAACCCAACTTCTTCCACCCCCAATTCACATAAGTTGAACAGACTTACACAATACCTTCCTACCATGATGGGCACCACCTCCACAGTTCTACAAGTAGGCATGTAACTAGAGGTGGTCACGGTAATTGCCTCAAGGCAGGGAGGGGTGGGGGGGTTGGGGGGAGATAGAAAGAGAGAGGTACAAACTGAAACACAGACTCTTTATTATAGAGAAAAAAACTGAGGGTTGCTGGGGTAGTCGGGGGTGGGGAAGGATGGATTAAGTGGGTGACCAGGATTAAAGAGAACATTTGTGATGAGCACTGGGTGTTATAAGTGATGAACCACCTGAAACTAATATAACACTGTATATTAACTAAATGAAATTTAAATAAAAGCTTGATACTAAAAAAAAAGAAAGAAAAAAGAAAAGAAAGGATATATAACCTGAGTTAATCTAGTGAGATACTGGCAGATACCAATAGGTACTGAGCCCAGCTCACCACTTTTTTCTTGCTAATAAAACTCTTGATTGTTTTTGGTTATTGGGTGATGTGAGTAGCATCCACGGGCTCCTACCTAGCCCCAAGTGAAAAAGGTTAACAAGCTTAAAACTGTCAAGGTAATTGTATTTCTCTTGAAAAGGATTGGTAAAGCAATAAGCATGTGATATAATTGACCTGTAAGACATAAGGAGAGGTCTGTTCAGTGGCTTCCAGAGAGTTTTTCTGCATTCTTAAGACACAAACCAGGGACTTATTCTTTCCTACCTTTGGACATTGTCATATGAAGATGGGATGCTGGAAGTTCTTTCAACTATCCGAGACCGTAAGAAGAAAACCAAGAGAGCCGCAGGAAAGCTAACGTGACTGATCCTGAGTTTACTAACTCTAGAACTGATCTCTAACTCTGGGCTACTTGCTATGTAAAAAAAAAAAAAAAAAAAAAAAAAAGTAAGCCCATTTTATCCAGTTTTCTGTTACTTATAGCCAAAATCATCCGAACTGACCCAGGGTCAAATCTGCAACTTTTGCTGCTTCGCTTGGAAAACAGAAGTTTTCCTTCTATTGATGTGACTCTCAGGTATAATGTGACCCTCTAAGGCTCACAAGCCTCCATAGGGAGGCAACAGTCATAGCATATAGTCAAAAGAGAGAGAAGCATTGTCTAGAGATAGTGATACAAAAATTCCTAATGGCACTGTCTGAGCCCCTAGATCCTGTTTTCCATGAAGTTACTCCCCAATTTTTCAGTTACATGAACCAAAACCTTCCCCTTTTTGCTCTTGCTAGTTTGAGTGGTATCTGTTCCACGTGTGATTTAGAGAGGCTCACACATACACAGGTAGGGAAAGAGAAAGAAAAACTGGTTGACATCACATACAGAAAACCCTAGTAGAATGTCTAGTATCCTGCTATTGAGTGGGCACTCACTAAACAATGGTGGAACCTAGATCTAAGCTTCCTGTGCCTCTTGTATCTTTTAGCCAAACCATCATTTCCCTAATATTGTTAAATGAGCGCCAGCAGTCTCCACCTCTACCCCCTCAATATCAAATGTTCCATCAGCTTGAAATAAAACTGTCCAAGCATCCATCCCAGTCCCCAAAGCAAGTTATAAGTGGTCAACGAATATGGGTTTCCTTCTTCCTCGTTTAAAGACAATTCCTTTTATGTATTAGATCATTTTAATATAAATTATCCCCAGCTGCTTTGTCCTCGGCTTCTGCCAAATGGCTGGAAATGATTCCCAGCATTTTATCAAGTGTAATCACATTCACAGGTCTCATCCGATTCAGTCCTCCATTACAGCACATTTGGTTTATATGCTAATATTTGTCTACTCTACAAGGTTTCAAGTCCTTCAAGACCAGGAGCAGTCTTTTTCAATGAACATTCCGTACCCGATGCAGCATCTTGCACACTGGAGACATCTAATAATATTTACTGACTGAATATGTGAATGAATTCAACTTCAAAGTCTCCTTTAATTTACATGCAAAAGCAGAGGTGTCCTTTAAAGATGAGCCATGCCAGAGAGTCCAACGCACCAGATTATTTGTCTGTCAAGGGCAGTTCTTAGCTGTGAACAGCAGAATTATTAACCCTGGCTGATTAATGAGAAACGGATTTCATTTAAAAGATATTGGGTAGCACATAAATTGATAGAGGGGTGGAGAACCAGTCACAAGGCCTACTTCTCAAAACAAAGCCCAATTTCAAACCACAGAACTGACCCAATAAGGAAACCACCACCACACCGAGCACTGGCGAAGGTGCTGCCATGGCCATCAGGGCAACCAAAAATGGAGGCTCTATTCCCAGCTTGTTTTCTCATACTCTTCACACCTCAACTGCAGACTCATACAAATGCATCTGACTGGCAGAGTCTGGGTTCCCATGCTTGCAACCTTGTTGCAAAGGGATTTGGAATTTGGGTCTACTTCTCTATTGGGGAGGTAAAAATTCCATAGGAATTTTTCCATAGGGAGACCACCTAAAAGATGAACAGTCATGACACATGATCCCTACTTCAGAACTTAAAATTTTAGGCACAAAGTCATCTGCATGGGTCCCGTATCACCTTAACAAAGGCACTCAAAGGAGGCAACAACTGACTTCAGGTCCCTCTGAGCTGACTCTTTAGACTAATCTCCTCTGGTCCACACTCTGACATTGGTCACTCAGGCCGACCTTGGGGCAGGGAGAAAACTAGAAAGAGATGTAAGAAAGGTGTTAGGTTTAGTTTAAGAAACTTTACTTTAAAAAAAAAAAGGGGGGGTGGCGCCTGGGTGGCTCAGTGGGTTAAGCCGCTGCCTTTGGCTCAGGTTATGATCTCAGGGTCCTGGGATCGAGTCCCGCATCGGGCTCTCTGCTCAGCAGGGAGCCTGATTCCCTCTCTCTCTCTCTCTGCCTGCCTCTCCATCTACTTGTGATTTCTCTCTGTCAAATAAATAAATAAAATCTTTAAAAAAAAAAAAAACTTTTTTTAAACTTTACTTAAAAAAGAAAAAAAAAGGAACTTGTCTCAAATGATTGGTCCAAAGTGAATGCTAAGACACCTGCATCCATTATCTCACAACTTTTTTTTTTTAAGATTTTATTTATTTATTGACAGATAGAGATCACAAGTAGGCAGAGAAGGATCCTAGGACCCTGGGATCATGACCCAAGCTGAAGGCAGAGGCTTTAACCCACTGAGCCACCCAGGCACCTGATTATCTCACAACTTTTTGAGGTAGGTAGTATTTTACTTCACTCCACATCAAGGAAATTGAATAGTAGAAAGAGTTGTTCAGTTGGAATTCATCACCACAACTGCATGCTGCCCATCTTTTCTGATGGACCCCACTACACTCTGACAACATTTCTATTTTAAGTCCTCTGCCACGTGATTTAAAACTTAAATAAAATACTTTGTATTTTTATTTCTTTCTCTCTTTCAGTTTCCCAAGGATTTATTATGGTTTTTTCCAAAAATGCTTCTTGAACAAAACAACATGGACTTTACAAAAGCCTAAATCAACCATACTCTCTACCTTTATTGACCTTGAATCCTATATATCACAATTGCTGAGAAAGACTTCTTTCTTTCTGTGAAATAACTCAAATAATTACAGCATGCCACATAATACATAAATGCTCTTTCACTAGCATAACATTTACCCTTACAGGCACTTGTTTTCTGTAATTACTGCTTATATGAAAATAAGCCTCCTCTGAAAGCTATGGAAAAAATCAACTCAAAAGAGAATCTCTAACTTGCCAACACTGGAGAGATGTTTACCAATATGCACACACTATTTATGAGTACTGCCCACTGGGAGAAAAAAAATAACACTAACAGTTCACAAATTGCTCCAAGAATAAATCTTATTGACAAGGCAACAAAATGGAATTGAAAAATGCTGTCAGCTCAGTGATTTGTTGACAAATTATCCATGACAATCAGTTATTCTTAATATCATGATTTCTAACAGAGCCCACTCTGGTTAGTACTAAATGTATTTTGTTGATCTCTTACAGTAAGGACACTGTTTATTACTTTTACTTCATGTCTTTCAATGAAAAACAGCTATTGTCATGGCAAGACATAGGTATGAATGAATCTTGTCTCTGTCTCTTCTGTTAGACTTTGATAAATTATTTTGCCTCTCTTAATCCTCGTTTCCCTATCTCACAGCTGACAGATCTCAAGATTTTTTGAGAGGACCAAACTAAAGGCATTAACAAGCAGAAATGTAATAAACAATATATTTAATTTATACTCACAGTATGAATTTCTGCTAGAATTTAGTGTTAGGAACAAATATGGCTTGCCATATACTTCCTTTAAATTAGGCTAACATACTTTATAACAGACCTAGAGAACCAATCAGAGACCAAAGAGTGCAAACTAAGAACATGCTAAAAACCTTTCTCCCCTCCCAAATCTCTGTAAATCACATGAAAAAATTGGTAGTTAAAAACAGTACTAGAAAAAATTCTTTCCTTTACTGTAGGTGAAGGAAACCATCAACAAAATGAAAGGCAATCTACTGAATGTGAAGAAATATTCACAAATAATGTATCTGACAAGGGGTTAATATCCAAAATATACAAATAACATATACAATTCAACACCAAAGAAAAATAACTTGAATATATATAGATATATAGATATATATAGATATTAAAATGGGCAGAAGACCTAAAGAGATATTCTTCCAAAAAAGACAGTTGGCCAACAGACACATTAAAAAATGCTCAACATCATTGATCATCAGGGAAATACAAATCAAAATCAGAATGAGATATCACCTGACACCCATCAAAATGGTGAGAAGTGTGGGACGCCTGGGTGGCTCAGTTGGTTAAGCAGCTGCCTTTGGCTCAGGTCATGATCCCAGCATCCTGGGATCGAGCTCCTTGCTCCGCAGGGAGCCTGCTTCTCCCTCTGACTCTGCCTTCCACTCTGTCTGCCTGTGCTCGCTCTCGCTCGCTCTCTCTCTGACAAATAAATAAATAAAATCTTTTTTAAAAAATGGTGAGACGTGAAAAGATAAGAAATAACAAGTGTTGGCAAGGATGTGGAGAAAAGGGAACTGTTGTGCACTGGTTGTGGGAATGCAAAGTGGTAGAGCTGCTGTAGAAAACGGTATGGAGTTTCTTAAAAAAATTAAAAATAGAAATACCATATGATCTAGTAATTACACTCTGGCTATCTAACCAAAGAAAACAAAAACACTAATTCAGAAAGATCTATGCACCCCTATATTTATAGCAGCATTATTTATAATAGCCAAGAAATGAAAGCAATCCAAGTGTCCATTGATAAATAAATGGATAAAGAAGATGTGAGATATATTACAGTGCAAATTACTCAGCCATGAAAAAGGATGAGATCTTGCCATTTGCATTAACATAGATGGACCTGGAAGGTATTATATGAAGTAAAATAAATCAGATAGAGAAAGATAGATACCACATGATTTCACTTATATGTAGAATCTAAAAAAAATGAATAAACAAATAAAAAGCAATAACACTCATAAATACAGAGGAAAAAACTCATGGTTGGCAGACAGGAGGGGTGGGAACATGAAAAAATGGGTGAAGGGGAGTGGGAGATACAGTTATGAGATGAGTAAGTTATGGTGATAAAAGGAACAATTGGGGATAGAGTCAAGATGGCGGAGAAGCAGCAGGCTGAGACTGCTTCAGCTAGCCGGAGATCAGCTAGATAGCTTATCTAAAGATTGCAAACACCTGAAAATCCATCGGCAGATGAAGAGAAGAAGAACAGCAATTCTGGAAACAGAAAAACAACCACTTTCTGAAAGGTAGGACCGGCGGAGAAGTGAATCCAAAGCGACGGGAAGATAGACCCCGGGGGGAGGGGCCGGCTCCCGGCAAGCGGCGGAGCAACGGCGCACAAAATCAGGACTTTTAAAAGTCTGTTCCGCTGAGGGACATCGCTCCAGAGGCTAAACCGGGGCGAAGCCCACGTGGGTTCAGCGTGGCCTCAGGTCCCGCAGGGTCACAGAAGGATCGGGGGTGTCTGAGTGTTGCAGACCTTGCGGGTATTGGAACGGGAAAGCCGGCTACAGAGACAGAGCCGACAGTAAGCTCACAGCTCAGTGTGACCTTGAACTGGTCGCAGGCTCGGTGAGCTCGGAGCGCAGCCGGAGGTGAGGCAGACGGGAGTAACTGGGCGCTGTTCTCTGAGGGCGCACTGAGGAGTGTGGCCCTGGGCTCTCGGCTCCTCCGGGCCGGAGACCAGGAGGCTGCCATTTGTATTCCCGTCCTCCGGAACTCTACGGAAAGCGCTCAGGGAACAAAAGCTCCTGAAAGCAAACCCGAGGGGATTACTCACCCCGGCCCCGGGTAAGGGCGGTGTAATTCCGCCTGGGGCAAAGACACTTGAGAATCACTACAACAGGCCCCTCCCCCAGAAGATCAACAAGAAATCCAGCCGAGACCAAGTTCACCTACCAAGGAGTGCGGTTTCAATACCAAGGAGAGCAGCAGAATTCCAGAGGAGGAGAAAGCCAAGCACGGAACTCATGGCTTTTTCCCTGTGATTTTTTTTTAGTCTTGCAGTTAATTTAATTTTTTTTCTTTTTCATTTTTTGTTTTTTTTTTTTTTCCTCGCCTTCGGGTAAATTTTTTTTTTTAACTGTTACCTTTTTCTTTTTTAACGATTTTTGACTAGTTTATCTAATATATATATTTTTTCTTTTTTACATTTTTCTTAGGTGTTTTCCTTTTTTTTTTTAATTCTTTTCTTTTCTTTTTTTTTTTTTCTTTTTTCTTTTTTTTTCTTTCTTCCTTTTTGAACCTCTTTTTATCCCCTTTCTCCCCCCTCACGATTTTGGATCTCTTCTAATTTGGTTAAAGCATTTTTTCCTGGGGTTGTTGCCACCCTTTTAGTATTTTACTTGCCCCTTCATATACTCTTATCTGGACAAAATGACAAGACGGAAAAATTCAACACAAAAAAAAGAACAAGAGGCAGTACCGAAGGCTAGGGACCTAATCAATACAGACATTGGTAATATGTCAGATCTACAGTTCAGAATGACAATTCTCAAGGTTCTAGCCGGACTCGAAAAAGGCATGGAAGATATTAGAGAAACCCTCTCGAGAGATATAAAAGCCCTTTCTGGAGAAATAAAAGAACTAAAATCTAACCAAGTTGAAATCAAAAAAGCTATTAATGAGGTGCAATCAAAAATGGAGGCTCTCACTGCTAGGATAAATGAGGCAGAAGAAAGAATTAGTGATATAGAAGACCAAATGACAGAGAATAAAGAAGCTGAGCAAAAGAGGGACAAACAGCTACTGGACCACGAGGGGAGAATTCGAGAGATAAGTGACACCATAAGACGAAACAACATTAGAATAATTGGGATTCCAGAAGAAGAAGAAAGAGAGAGGGGAGCAGAAGGTATACTGGAGAGAATTATTGGGGAGAATTTCCCCAATATGGCAAAGGGAACGAGCATCAAAATTCAGGAGGTTCAGAGAACGCCCCTCAAAATCAATAAGAATAGGCCCACACCCCGTCACCTAATAGTAAAATTTACAAGTCTCAGTGACAAAGAGAAAATCCTGAAAGCAGCCCGGGAAAAGAAGTCTGTAACATACAATGGTAAAAATATTAGATTGGCAGCTGACTTATCCACAGAGACCTGGCAGGCCAGAAAGAGCTGGCATGATATTTTCAGAGCACTAAATGAGAAAAACATGCAGCCAAGAATACTATATCCAGCTAGGCTATCATTGAAAATAGAAGGAGAGATTAAAAGCTTCCAGGACAAACAAAAACTGAAAGAATTTGCAAATACCAAACCAGCTCTACAGGAAATATTGAAAGGGGTCCTCTAAGCAAAGAGAGAGCCTACAAGTGGTAGATCAGAAAGGAACAGAGACCATACACAGTAACAGTCACCTTACAGGCAATACAATGGCACTAAATTCATATCTCTCAATAGTTACCCTGAATGTTAATGGGCTAAATGCCCCTGCCAAAAGACACAGGGTATCAGAATGGATAAAAAAACAAAACCCATCTATATGTTGCCTCCAAGAAACTCATTTTAAGCCCGAAGACACCTCCAGATTTAAAGTGAGGGGGTGGAAAAGAATTTACCATGCTAATGGACATCAGAAGAAAGCAGGAGTGGCAATCCTTATATCAGATCAATTAGATTTTAAGCCAAAGACTATAATAAGAGAAAAGGAAGGACACTATATCATACTCAAAGGGTCTGTCCAACAAGAAGATTTAACAATTTTAAATATCTATGCCCCCAACGTGGGAGCAGCCAACTATATAAACCAATTAATAACAAAATCAAAGAAACACATCAACAATAATACAATAATAGTAGGGGACTTTAACACTCCCCTCACTGAAATGGACAGATCATCCAAGCAAAAAATCAGCAAGGAAATAAAGGCCTTAAACGACACACTGGACCAGATGGACATCACAGATATATTCAGAATATTTCATCCCAAAGCAACAGAATACACATTCTTCTCTAGTGCACATGGAACATTCTCCAGAATAGATCACATCCTCGGTCCTAAATCAGGACTCAACCGGTATCAAAAGATTGGGATCATTCCCTGCATATTTTCAGACCACAATGCTCTAAAGCTAGAACTCAACCACAAAAGGAAGTTTGGAAAGAACCCAAATACATGGAGACTAAACAGCATCCTTCTAAAGAATGAATGGGTCAACCGGGAAATTAAAGAAGAATTGAAAAAAATCATGGAAACAAATGATAATGAAAATACAACGGTTCAAAATCTGTGGGACACAACAAAGGCAGTCCTGAGAGGAAAATATATAGCGGTACAAGCCTTTCTCAAGAAACAAGAAAGGTCTCAGGTACACAACCTAACCCTACACCTAAAGGAGCTGGAGAAAGAACAAGAAAGAAACCCTAAGCCCAGCAGGAGAAGAGAAATCATAAAGATCAGAGCAGAAATCAATGAAATAGAAACCAAAAAAACAATAGAACAAATCAACGAAACTAGGAGCTGGTTCTTTGAAAGAATTAATAAAATTGATAAACCCCTGGCCCGACTTATCAAAAAGAAAAGAGAAAGGACCCAAATAAATAAAATCATGAATGAAAGAGGAGAGATCACAACTAACACCAAAGAAATACAAACTATTATAAGAACATACTATGAGCAACTCTACGCCAATAAATTTGACAATCTGGAAGAAATGGATGCATTCCTAGAAACATATAAACTACCACAACTGAACCAGGAAGAAATAGAAAGCCTGAACAGACCCATAACCAGTAAGGAGATTGAAACAGTCATTAAAAATCTCCAAACAAACAAAAGCCCAGGGCCAGACGGCTTCCCGGGGGAATTCTACCAAACATTTAAAGAAGAACTAATTCCTATTCTCCTGAAACTGTTCCAAAAAATAGAAATGGAAGGAAAACTTCCAAACTCATTTTATGAGGCCAGCATCACCTTGATCCCAAAACCAGACAAGGATCCCACCAAAAAAGAGAGCTATAGACCGATATCCTTGATGAACACAGATGCGAAAATACTCAACAAAATACTAGCCAATAGGATTCAACAGTACATTAAAAAGATTATTCACCACGACCAAGTGGGATTTATTCCAGGGCTGCAAGGTTGGTTCAACATCCGCAAATCAATGTGATACAACACATCAATAAAAGAAAGAACAAGAACCATATGATACTCTCAATAGATGCTGAAAAAGCATTTGACAAAGTACCGCATCTTTTCCTGATCAAAACTCTTCAATGTGTAGGGATAGAGGGCACATACCTCAATATCATCAAAGCCATCTATGAAAAACCCACCGCAAATATCATTCTCAATGGAGAAAAACTGAAAGCTTTTCCGCTAAGGTCAGGAACACGGCAGGGATGTCCATTATCACCACTGCTATTCAACATAGTACTAGAGGTCCTAGCCTCAGCAATCAGACAACAAAAGGAAATTAAAGGCATCCAAATCGGCAAAGAAGAAGTCAAATTATCACTCTTCGCAGATGATATGATACTATATGTGGAAAACCCAAAAGACTCCACTCCAAAACTGCTAGAACTTATACAGGAATTCAGTAAAGTGTCAGGATATAAAATCAATGCACAGAAATCAGTTGCATTTCTCTACACCAACAGCAAGACAGAAGAAAGAGAAATTAAGGAGTCAATCCCATTTACAATTGCACCCAAAACCATAAGATACCTAGGAATAAACCTAACCAAAGAGGCTAAGAATCTATACTCAGAAAACTATAAAGTACTCATGAAAGAAACTGAGGAAGACACAAAGAAATGGAAAAATGTTCCATGCTCCTGGATTGGAAGAATAAATATTGTGAAAATGTCTATGCTACCTAAAGCAATCTACACATTTAATGCAATTCCTATCAAAGTACCATCCATCTTTTTCAAAGAAATGGAACAAATAATGCTAAAATTTATATGGAACCAGAAAAGACCTCGAATAGCCAAAGGGATATTGAAAAAGAAAGCCAACGTTGGTGGCATCACAATTCCGGACTTCAAGCTCTATTACAAAGCTGTCGTCATCAAGACAGCATGGTACTGGCACAAAAACAGACACATAGATCAATGGAACAGAATAGAGAGCCCAGAAATACACCCTCAACTCTATGGTCAACTAATCTTCGACAAAGCAGGAAAGAATGTCCAATGGAAAAAAGACAGCCTCTTCAATAAATGGTGCTGGGAAAATTGGACAGCCACATGCAGAAAAATGAAATTGGACCATTTCCTTACACCACACACAAAAATAGACTCAAAATGGATGAAGGACCTCAATGTGCGAAAGGAATCCATCCAAATCCTTGAGGAGAACACAGGCAGCAACCTCTTTGACCTCTGCCGCAGCAACATCTTCCTAGGAACAACGCAAAAGGCAAGGGAAGCAAGGGCAAAAATGAACTATTGGGATTTCATCAAGATCAAAAGCTTTTGCACAGCAAAGGAAACAGTTAACAAAATCAAAAGACAACTGACAGAATGGGAGAAGATATTTGCCAACGACATATCAGATAAAGGACTAGTGTCCAGAATCTATAAAGAACTTAGCAAACTCAACACCCAAAGAACAAATAATCCAATCAAGAAATGGGCAGAGGACATGAACAGACATTTCTGCAAAGAAGACATCCAGATGGCCAACAAACACATGAAAAAGTGCTCCATATCACTCGGCATCAGGGAAATACAAATCAAAACCACAATGAGATATCACCTCACACCAGTCAGAATGGCTAAAATAAACAAGTCAGGAAATGACAGATGCTGGCGAGGATGCGGAGAAAGGGGAACCCTCCTACACTGTTGGTGGGAATGCAAGCTGGTGCAGCCACTCTGGAAAACAGCATGGAGGTTCCTCAAAATGTTGAAAATAGAGCTACCCTATGACCCAGCAATTGCACTATTGGGTATTTACCCTAAGGATACAAACGTAGTGATCCAAAGGGGCACATGCACCCGAATGTTTATAGCAGCAATGTCCACAATAGCCAAACTATGGAAAGAACCTAGATGTCCATCAACAGATGAATGGATCAAGAAGATGTGGTATATATACACAATGGAATACTATGCAGCCATCAAAAGAAATGAAATCTTGCCATTTGCGACAACATGGATGGAACTAGAGCGTATCATGCTTAGCGAAATAAGTCAAGCAGAGAAAGACAACTATCATATGATCTCCTTGATATGAGGAAGTGGTGATGCAACATGGGGGCTTAAGTGGGTAGGAGAAGAATAAATGAAACAAGATGGGATTGGGAGGGAGACAAACCATAAGTGACTTTTAATCTCACAAAACAAACTGAGGGTTGCTGGGGGGAGGGGGTTTGGGAGAAGGGGGTGGGATTATGGACATTGGGGAGGGTATGTGCTTTGGTGAGTGCTGTGAAGTGTGTAAACCTGGTGATTCACAGACCTGTACCCCTGGGGATAGAGTATTATGCCTCCATCAGAAAGGATGAATACCCAACTTTTGTAGCAACATGGACGGGACTGGAAGAGATTATGCTGAGTGAAATAAGTCAAGCAGAGAGAGTCAATTATCATATGGTTTCACTTATTTGTGGAGCATAACAAATAGCATGGAGGACATGGGGACTTAGAGTGGAGAAGGGAGTTGGGGGAAATTGGAAGGGGAGGTGAACCATGAGAGACTATGGACTCTGAAAAACAATCTGAGGGTTTTGAAGGGACGGGGGGTGGGAGGTTGGGGTACCAGGTGGTGGGTATTATAGAGGGCACGGATTGCATGGAGCATGGGGTGTGGTGCAAAAATAATGAATACTGTTATGCTGGAAATAAAAAAAAAATAATAAAAAATAATAATAAAAATTTAAAAAAATTTAAAAAAAGGAACAATTGGGAATATAGTCAAGGGTATTATGATATTGTAACATGGTGACAGATCATAGCTACAGTTGTGGTGAGCATAGCATAATGCACAGACTTGTCCAATCACTATTTTGTACACCTAAAACTAATGTAATGTTGTGTTAACTGTCCTTCAGTTTAAAAAAAGAAGAAAGAAAAGACTTGGTGCCCTCAATAAACCAGAAATTATAGAAATTTCAAAAATTAAGGGGAGATGAATTCATGATAAAGGAAAAAAATAATAGCCAAAACAGACATTAGAGAACTGATGAAGAGGGTGAGAGGGTCTCTGAGCTCCATGTTGAGATGATAGAAGAATAGAGCAAGAGAAGATCTAGGGTCAACCAAAGGTTGATTGGTTAAGGTAAAGGCATCCAAGAAATCTGAATACTTTATTACTCTTCTTGTACCATGCAGGTTCAGTAAAGGCTTCTGCTCCAAGATAAGAGCAGTGTACAACCAGAAAGATGTAATTCCTTGTACTGGGGATTTAAGACAGTCCTTGCTCTCACCAAGAAGGAAGGGGAAGCTTCCATTACCCAGGAGACCACAGGCTACATCTTTGCCTGGAATCCTGGGAACGGCCAGGTAATGAGATATTGCAGAGACAGACTAACATAGAGCTCAGATTTCAGATGAGCATCCAAACTCAGCAAATATTTAAGGAAAAGTAATCTGAATGAAAGGTACCACAGTCATCATATGGATAAACACCCGAAGAGACAAAGGTAATGGAACAAATGAGACTTAAAAGCACATATGATACATACAGTTAACAATTCTCAGAGGACTAAGGAAGGGTAATAGTTCCTTTAAACTTAAATAGGTTATCTTTTTAACAAAACCTAGGAGCCTTGGAAAGGAAGACTATGATTATTAAAAGTTTTTAACTCGGTAAACATGGTAAATATGCTGAATAACAGGAAAGATATAACTAAGAATGGTTACTTACATGATACAACGGAGATAAAACACAGCTCAAAAAGGAAAAATAGTAAATATGAAAAAAAAAAGTTAAAAAGTTCGGGCATCTGCTTAATTGGAACTCCAAAAAGAAAGAATAAAGACAGACTCATAGAAATAACAGGAAAAAAGATTTCCAAGAAAGATAAAAATTCTCAGTGTAAATGGGTCCAACAAATGTCCAGCAAGATGAGTGAAAATAGACAAACACCTAGACAAAAATGAAATTCAGTAGCTGGGGTGGAGATTATCTACAAAGAAATAAGAATCAGATTGTCATTAGTTTTCTCACAGACAATAATGGATATGAAAATATACTGAAGCAGTATTTTCAATCCACTTACGGTATCATTAATAAAGATATTGCAGACATGCAAGGATTTAGGGAGCTTTCCATCCACATTTTATTATCTAAAAGAATACAGAAAAGCAGTCCTGATTAAAACCAAACAAACCTCATCCAAGAGAAAGAAGTGACAAATTCAAAATGGTGGGGAAACGCTAAAAACTCTTCTGTTAAGTGACAATTTCAAATTAACTTGACATGAAAAATAGTAATTGGGGGAAAAGAGAAGACTGAGACTGTGGCAAGAATATTTGGGACAGGAGAAAAGAAGTAAAAGTGGGCTCTGTTTCTTATATGGTTTAGGAAAAGAATGTAGATATTAATTAATTCCAGATTACCATACAAAAACATGGTTCTGTGTGATAACAATCTTAAATTAATCGCTAGAAGAGAGGTAATAGTTCACTTCCAAACCAATATAAATTGAGGAATGGAACCTAGAAAACTCAATCTTTACCCAAAAGTCAGAAATGAAATATAAGGAAGAGGCCGAGAGAGGGAAGAAAAGGAAACTAGAGAGAAACAGAAATTAAGAATGCCAGAATAAATCCAAACATATACATAATCACAATAAATGTGAAAGGGTTAAATATTTATTGAAAGATAGACACTCATTACTTTTTTCTAATCCAGCCAATAATAAATAATAAAGGGATTTAAAATAACATGTCTTGGGACTAAAAATAAAAGAATGGAAAAAGACATGAGGCAGATATTAACAAAAATAATGCCGGAGTAGCAATATTAATTTCAGACCAAAGAAGCTTCAAGAGGTAACACTCTTTTCAAGAGAAAGGACATGAGGGTGCCTGGGTGGCTCAGTGGGTTAAGCCTCTGCCTTTGACTCAGGTCATGATCTCAGAGTCCTGGAATAGAGCCCAGCATTGGGCTCTCCGCTCAGGGAGCCTGCTCCTCCACCCCACCTGCCTCTCTGCCTATTTGTGATTACTCTCTCTCTCTCTCTCTCTCTCACTCTGTCAGGTAGATGGATAAAGTCTATTAAAAAAAGAGAGAGAGAAAGGATATGGGAGAATGATTTCATTTTTCTTCAGTAGTATCTAGGCACACCTACTACATGTAGGTAGTCTTCTGGTTTTGGGGGTTGTAGCAGTGAGCAAGACAGACAAGATCCATTTCTTGGGGACTTTAGTAAAAAACAGACATTCAGTCCTATCCCTTAACATTTGCAGCTCTCAGGGCAAAGGTAAAAATGTAAGCATACATACTCTATGCCTAAATAATTAAAAATCATAATTCAAGCAAGTTATAACAATTGACAAATTGCTAGACAAAATATTTTCCATCCTCCTTCCTTGATAATAGTCTTTCATAACAACTTAGATGTCTACATTCAGATTTGGAATTTTTTGATTCCTCAGATTGTAGAAATCCAGCCCTTAGCTTATATTTCCTTTCTCTTCCATCCCTGACTCTGACCGTGTTACAGGAGGCCTTGAGCATACATGTTTGGACTCCCGAGATATTGTATGAAGTTTTATGCACATTTGCTGCACACACACCTTGGCTGGCCATCCGTCAGACCTCAAAATGCATACATAGGCAATGCAGTTCACTTGTAGGAAAAAGTAGCCAGGGATGAGATCTGCACAGTTCTCAAAATCTGGCACAAAGCAGCTTGGACAGAGAATTCTAGAGTTCCAGTTATCCCTAGTATGGTCCTAAAACTGGGGAAAAGGTGGTGTAGATTCTAAGGGAACATATTTTTGCCTTCATGGATCTCTAGGTGTATGGGATGGGGTACAAGTCTAGGAGGGTCAGAGTGGGATCCTTGTAGCAAAGGGCTCAAGACAAGGGAACCTCCTGCCCAGATTTAAGGCATTACTGCTAACAATGAACTCCGAAAAATCAATCAATCACTATAGGTCAAAATGTCCAACAGTGCTAAGTGTTTTTGCAAGTATTGAAAACAGAGTGATAGAAAACCCAGTGACTGGGTGGCTTTTTTGATAAAATAGTCAGGAAAGGCTTCTCTAAGGAAAGGACAGTTATGTAAGACAATATCTGAATTTTTTTAAAAAAGAAGAAGAAGAAGAAAGTTGGACATTTAAGTCAGAGGGAAGAACATTCCAAACAGAAGACTAATAGCTAAGACACATTTCCAAAGGCAGAAACAAGCTTGGTGTGTTTCAGGAACTGAAATGAGTCCCAAGCACAGCAGGGAAAGGGGGGAGTGGCAGATGAGTTCAGCAAGGTCAATACAAGCCAGATCATGTAAAGTTTTGTAAGCAAAAGTAAGGACTTTGGATTTTACTCTCAGTGGGAAAGGAAGTTATTAGGAGATTTTGAGCAGAGAACAATTGAATTTACACATTTTAAAGGTGACTCTAGCCACCGGGTGATATGGGGGAAAGGCAAAAATGAAGAGAGACCAGTTGAGAAGCCATAGCAGTCACCCCAGCGTGAGGTGATTATGGCTTGGAGTAAAGGAAACGGACAGATTTGGGATATATTTTGTACATGAAGTTAGTGTAAACTGAGAATGAATTGGACAAGAGCAAGAGGGAGAAGCTAAGATAAAAGAGCGAAATCAAGGAAACTCTTGACCATCTGGATGGTGCTGCCACTTACTGCAATAGAGGAGCCAGGAAGGAGACCAGATTTCAGGGAAGAAGTCAAGAGTTCTGACTACTTATAGACATGTAAGCAGATTCCTGTTTTGCTTAGGATGTAGAAAGTTGCAAAAATGTCACTCCTACTCTAAGAATGAGAAAAGACCAGAACTTTGAGTTCATCACAAGCTGAAAACACAAAGTAACCAAGTAAACAAAATGCTAAGCCCCTCCAAGGAACGACAGTATATGTGAACTGTCTGACCTCTGGCAAAGCATAGGAGAAAGGGGTAGACATCCCACCAGTAGGTAAGAAAAATCAGCTAAACTTTTAGTGATTTCTTACAGGTGAAAAGCTGGCTAGAGTGGCAGTTTGGAATAGCTGGGGCCCAAGACTCATCAGGAATTTGCACTTACTCCTAAGCTTTTCTCTACTGGGGGCTCACAAGAATGAGCAAGGGCAGGGCAGGAGAACAGAGGGAGTCTTCCCACAGATGTAAGTGGCAGGGAGGTCAAGCACAAAGTCCTAACCGTTCATCATCAAATACATATCCACCTGCACCTACACAAGTCACAGTCAACTGCTGACAACAAAGGTAAAGAGTAAACCTTGAAGCCAACCAGAGAAAAGAAATGACACTAATAGAGGAACCAAGACAAAAAAATACAGCAGGCTTCTCAACAGAAATGATGCAAGCCAGAAGGCAATAAAGTGATAGCTTTAAAGAACTAAAAGAAAAACTGTTAACTGAGAATTCTATACCCAGAAAGAATGGTATTTGGGGGAAAAAAAAGAAGAAAAAGAAAAAACGTAGAGCAATGAAGGTATTTTTGTATGAAAACACATAATGTCAAAAATTCGTTTTAAAACAAAATTCAGGGAATTTTCCCCCCAAAATTTAGGAAAATGAAAAAAAATTGGCAAAATATTCCTAATTTTTTTTTAATTGCAGGCTTTTTTAAATTTATTTTTTATTTTCAGCATAACAGTATTCATTATTTTTGCACCACACCCAGTGCTCCATGCAATCCGTGACCTCTATAGTACCCACCACCTGGTACCCCAACCTCCCACCCCCCACCCCTTTAAAACCCTCAGATTGTTTTTCAGAGTCCATAGTCTCTCATGGTTCACCTCCCCTTCCAATTTCTCTCAACTCCCTTCTCCTCTCTAACTCCCCATGTCCTCCATGCTATTTGTTATGCTCGAAAAATAAGTGAAACCATATGATAATTGACTCTCTCTGCTTGACTTATTTCACTCAGCACAATCTCTTCCAGTCCCATCCATGTTGCTACAAAAGTTGTGTATTCATCTTTTTTGATGGCGGCATAATACTCCATAGTGTATAGACCACATCTTCCTTCTCCATTCGTCCATTGAAGGGCATCTTGGTTCTTTCCACAGTTTGGCGACCATGGCCATTGCTGCTATAAACATTGGGGTACAGATGGCCGTTCTTTTCACGACATCTGTATCTTTGGGGTAAATACCCAGGAGTGCAATTGCAGGGTCATAGGGAAGTTCTATTTTTAATTTCTTGAGGAATCTCCACACTGTTCTCCAAAGAGGCTGCACCAACTTGCATTCCCACCAACAGTGTAAGAGGGTTCCCCTTTCTCCACATCCTCTCCAACACATGTTGTTTCCTGTCTTGCTAATTTTGGCCATTCTAACTGGTGTAAGGTGATATCTCAATGTAGTTTTAATTTGAATCTCCCTGAGGGCTAGTGATGATGAACATTTTTTCATGTGTCTGATAGCCATTTGTATGTCTTGATTGGAGAAGTGTCTGTCCATATCTTCTGCCCATTTTTTGATATGATTGTCTGTTTTGTGTGTGTTGAGTTTGAGGAGTTCATTATAGATCCTGGATATCAACCTTTTGTCTGTACTGTCATTTGCAAATGTCTTCTCCCATTCCGTGGGTTGCCTCTTTGTTTTCTTGACTGTTTCCTTGGCTGTGCAGAAGCTTTTGATTTTGATGAAGTCCCAAAAGTTCATTTTGGCTTTTGTTTCCTTTGCCTTTGGAGACATATCTTGAAAGAAGTTGCTGTGGCTGATATCGAAGAGATCACTGCCTATGTTCTCCTCTAGGATTCTGATGGATTCCTGTCTCACATTGAGGTCTTTTATCCATTTTGAGTTTATCTTTGTGTATGGTGTAAGAGAACGGTCGAGTTTCATTCTTCTACATATAGCTGTCCTGTTTTCCCAGCACCATTTATTGAAGAGAGTGTCTTTTTTCCACTGTATATTTTTTCCTGTTTTGTCGAAGATTATTTGACCATAGAGTTGAGGGTCCATATCTGGGCTCTCTACTCTGTTCCACTGGTCTATGTGTCTGTTTTTATGCCAGTACCATGCTGTCTTGGTGATCACAGCTTTGTAGTAAAGCTTGAAATCAGGTAACATGATGCCCCCGTTTTATTTTTGTTTTTCAACATTTCCTTAGCAATTCAGGGTCTCTTCTGATTCCATACAAATTTTAGGATTATTTGCTCCAGCTCTTTGAAGAATACTGGTGGAATTTTGATCGGAATAGCATTAAAAGTATAGATTGCTCTAGGCAGTATAGACATTTTAACAATGTTTATTCTTCCGATCCAAGAGCATGGAATGGTCTTCCATCTTTTTGTGTCTTCAATTTCTTTCATGAGTGTTCTGTAGTTCCTCGAGTACAGATGCTTTACCTCTTTGGTTAGGTTTATTCCCAGTTATCTTATGGTTCTTGGTGCTATAGTAAATGGAATCGATTCTCTAATTTCCCTTTCTGTATTTTCATTATTAGTGTATAAGAAAGCCACTGATTTCTGTACATTGACTTTGTATCCTGCCACGTTGCTGAATTGTTGTATGAGTTCTAGTAGTTTGGGGGTGGAGTCTTTTGGGTTTTCCATATAAAGAATCATGTCATCTGCAAAGAGAGAGAGTTTGACTTCTTCATTACCAATTTGGATACCTTTTATTTCCCTTTGTTGTCTGATTGCTGCTGCTAGGACTTCTAATACTATGTTGAACAAGAGTGGTGAAAGTGGGCATCCTTGTCGTGTTCCTGATCCCAACGGGAAGGACGCAAGCTTTTTCCCATTGAGGATGATATTTGCTGTGGATCTTTCATAGATAGATTTTATGAAGTTCAAGAATGTTCCCTCTATCCCTATTCCTAAAGGACAGATGCATGAGGATTTATTATAATGGTTCTACTCTTCAGTATGTAAAACTGTAATAAAAAATCTTTTTAAAGAATTAAGTAGGGGAGAAAAAAGCAAGGTCACGTCATAGAAAATTTGGAAACCAGAGAAAACACTGTTAACAAGTTGGAATAAGAATAGACAGTTTGTACCAAGTAGTAATCTAATATTTTCATTTAGTAATATAACAAGTTAATTATCTTCATGTCCTTAGAAGTTCTCCAGAACACAGTTTTTAATGGCTATGTTGTATCTTATGGTTATGGTCAACTATAATTTAAAAGATGCAATTCCAGAAATTATTAATCAATCATCAGTAAGGATTATTCACCAAATATTTGGTTTTAGACATTCTTAGAATTGCATCATTTTATCAAGCAATATATACAATACTAAATGATGTGATGTAAATTGTTTAAAAATCAGCTTACGATTTACTTGCCATGCTTAAGAGAGCAAATCTTTCATGTGATAAGAAACTGATTCCTCTCCAGCATGAAGATAGATCAGCAGATAAAAAACAATCAAACAATATATAATGACATACCCAAAGAGGTTTCTAATTCCTCTGGTGACAGGATCCTACAGAATAATATTTTTTTTTTAGATTTTTATTTATTTATTTGACAGAGAGAGAGAGAGAGAGATCCCAAGTAGGCAGAGAGGCAGGCAGAGAGAGAAGGGAAGCAGGCTCCCTGCCGAGCAGAGAGGGATCCCAGGGTTTCCCTCCTCCCGCTCATGCTCTTTCTCTCTCTCTCTCAAAAATAAATAAATTGCATTTATTACTATAAAAATAGTCTAATAAAGGAACAGAAAAACTTCACCAGTTTTAGCACCTACCAAGAAATATCCCATTCAGAATCCTGATTCTCCTTTTACACTAAAGAGCCTGAAGGATCTTTCCCCATTTCAGACACACAGGCATTATTTATTAAACGCCAGGAGGTAATTGATCAAAAATAAATTTCATTGCTTCATTGTATTTATAGATAAATACAATGTCAAGTATTTATAAGCTCTATATTCTTTGGTGCATTTGCCTCAAGGATAAATATGTTATTCCTTACCTGTCTAAAATCAATCAGAAGCCTTCAGAGATTTAAATTTTAGTTTCTTAATCACCTACAGGCTCACATTTTAAATATTTGATATCTAAATTGTTGGAAAGTTAGAGTGCGCTCAAGAGCATTTTCCTTTAATTCCAGTAACAAAATTTCCTCTCCCAGGGACTTAGGTTTTACAGTATATATTACAGTATACATTGTAATTATTGGATAGAAGTACAATGAAGTAGTCTTTAACAAGTCCTTCTACAAACTATGGAGAACTTTATAGCTGCTTATTCTACAAACCCTCATTCAAGAAGCTAAAAATATATTTAATTATTTTCAGTATCTGCAAGCTATAAATGACAGTAAGATTCCTTTGCTCATTCTTGCTCAAGATCTCACAATTTCTATTCAGTAACAAATTTTCTTTTCATCCTGAAACACCCTTAGGCTAGACATGTAAACACCTTAACGTAAAACTAAGTTTTATTTATAACTTTTAGTTATAGCTATATGTGGCTCAATAGAGCTCCAAATTTAACTCTTGAAACAATTTAAAAGTTTAAAAATCTATAGTTAAATAATGACCTGATACAGTAACAAAAACTGCCTTTCTAGTCAATAAAATAAAAATAAAAGTTTTGCAGTGGGGAGAAAAACAGTGTTTGATTCTGTTGTTCCTTTTCACTGGGATAGCCATCTTTTAGTTCAGGATGATGATTCTTTTCTTTCCCTCTCTATCTTATGACTAAGTATTCATGGCATCCCTAGTGGTTTTATAAAACTCTAGAGGACAGGGAGGGAGTCTGCGAAGATTTTTTTGCACAGCACCTATTAAGGGAATTTGTAATTTTAGGCTTACTTAATAATTCTGGATGATTTTTAAACTAACACATGTGGATCACTATCCCATTCATAAGGTATGTTTGGTCACTATCACTGCCTCAGTTAGTTTTCAAAACAAATTCTGATTTATGTTTTTAGTAGACTTTTTTATGTTTAAATTAGCCTCTTGCTTTAAACGTAAAATGATCATCATTGCATTGACATTTTTAAGAACAATACCCAAGTTTGGACAACCTCAGTAGGGCTAAGAGCCTTTGCATATTATAGCCATACTATTCTCTAGAAAGTGAAGGGATAAAATGAAGGTTGAGGGGCAAAATAATTCATTCTCTACCTCTTTTTTATTGGCAGGCACTATTATCGACACCCGGCTCTCCAGAGACTCAACTCCAATTCCATAAAACCTGAAACTCTGTTCCACGGTGAATATCATCTGCATTTTCTCAAAATGCTCGCTGAAGGAGACTAAAAATCTGGTGCACTAGTCAAAGTTTCCTTCACACTTCCTTTATAAACATGATCTTCATCTTCTCTTCTGGTAACCCAGAGTTCTGTGTGTTCCCTAGGGTCAATTATCATCACATTCTACAGTCTACAAAACTTATCCAGGCACGGAGCTGTCTTTGAAACCAAAGGCACACTATGCTCAGACCTACTCTAAATGCTGCATGAGTTTCTGATCCAAACTTTTGATCTGCCATTTGTTCCCTATTCCCTTGTCTCCCGGGATCCTGGCCCAGATGGCACTTTTCGTTGGTGCTGTGCCGTGCTCCAGTCATAGAACAACAAAATTTCCAAATATGGGAGCAGTGTTTCAGAACTGATGGTATTCTATGTAAGGTAATATATTTTTCAAGATGTGTCAAAGATTTGGGTATCTGTTACCACAATTGATCATTCTTCAAGTTTGTATATGTGACTAAACTATGAATATTTTAGCAATGGATTCACTCATGTTTTAAACACATAATGCACTAACGAAAACACAAGGCTCCTACCAATAGAATATTTCACATAGCTTAGGAAAGATATTCTTACATGTAGTAAGGGAATACAAAAAGGTTAACAGATGGGATATATTTGCATTAGTATCTTACTCATAGAAATGAGAAGGTGAAACCTTTTTTTCTTAGGAATTTACTTGGCAAAGAACCTAAATAGATTCACAATTTTAACGATGAAAATCCAATAGCAGAATAGAAACCAATTCTCATTTAAGTGCGCCCATGGACTCTCATTTACTTGGGGGAAAGGGAGAAAGGAGAAGCAGGAGGAAGGGAGACACCTAAACAAGTGTTTGAAATTTGTTGAGGAGGATGCCTGGTCTAAGAAAACATTTTAGTTTGGAGGTAATGATTTAGAGGCCTGGTAGAAACAAGTTGTGAAATTACTGTAATAAAAAGAACACAGTATGTAACTTGAACCATATTTCTAATTAAAATTCAAAACTAAAACAATCTGTATGATCTACTATTGTAAGGGACTGTGCAAGGCACCAGAAGAGACTCAAATAGTCCATTTCTATAATGGGATAACTCCTCTGTTTAAAAGAATTTAGTAACTTTCCCTGCAGGGTTTGGGGGCCCCTATGACCAAGTCCCTGAACATATCTCCTTATACTCCATAATACCAAATATCAGTAATACCAAACTGTATTAGCATTTCTGTCATTTCACTTTTGCATATCTTTACACATGCTGTTCAAAAGCCCATCCACCCACCTGGTAAGTAGTCAAGACTTGACTTAGTTATCTCCTCTTCCAGGTGTGACCTCCTGGTTAGTGCAAAAATGAGCTTTTAACAGGCCTTGCTCTCTTTTGCCAACAATGATTCTCCATTTGAAATGTAGCTTCTGGCTCATTCCCAAACTCTGCGAGGGAGGGTGCCAGACAAGTGGGCATCAAGGGGGCATAGGACATTGCAAAACATTGCAATATGTCTATCATGAATGGGGTGTTTACCTGAGCCACCAAATCACAAAACTGATGGTGCAATGTTCCATTGTACATTAGAAATGGTACAATACAGATCAGCCTCAGCATATTTAGAAGCCATATCTCTCCCTCAATCCACCAATGGTGTCATTGGAAGTTCCCTGTGATCAGTTAAGAGAGGGGGACAATGCTTGAGCTTGGTAACAGAGACATCTGCACTGTCTGTCTCTCAGGCCATCCCTGAAAGATAATGGTTGATGGGCACCATCGTGCCCACACCACGGGCAGAACTTTGGGAGGTACATCTGGTTGTCAGCTTCATGAGAAGGGAAAAATTGTTGAAGTCTAGATCTACACAAACTCATGGGCAGGGGCTAACAGTTTTGGTTGACTGGTCAATCACTCGAAAAGAACAAAATTGAAAAACTGGTGACAAAGGTAAGAGGGGGAGAGAATGTGGATGGACACTTAGAATAAATATGAAGTAGTATGAAGAGTGTTCACCAGAAGGATCACTTTGGAGGAGGCTCTCAATAATCAAACAAAAATGACCTATTCATTTTCTGCCAAGCAGCCTCTTACCTTATCCCCACCCCCCTCCCAGGTGTTTGCTCAATAGACCCATGTAAAACGTCATCATGATAGCAGGGATAATGGCTGTGCATGGGCTACCACACCTGCTCAGAGCCCAAATTGCCAATAGTAGAGGCCAACACTAAAGTCCTGATAACCCACTGTGAGGTCAGGAGGCTATCCTACAGGACACAGTGTATGCCTTAAACCCAGTTTCTACTCCTCCAGAGGTAAAATGCATGGGTCTAGCAACCAGAAGTGCTCTTCCCTCTTGTTCCCACAACTCAAGGAAATTGTGTGTCTTATAAACCTGACTGTGAGCTTCTTGGGTTTAGATGTCTTAGTGCCCAAGGGAAGCATGCTTCCACCAAGAAGCACAATCACATTATGATGAATTCTGAAGCGGTCCTCTGGCCTTTTCAAAATTCTCCTGCCTCTGTGTCAACAGACAGAAGAAGGTCACTCTATTGGCTGGGATGATTGATCCCATTAACTGGGAGGAAATTGGATGGCTGCTATCTAATGGAGACATGAAGAACAATGTTTAAAATGCAGAGATCTACCAGGGCACCTCTTGGTACTCTCTTGCCTAACAACCCAGGCCACAAGGAAATTTTTGCAACTCAGGACAAACATGTAAGGATTTAGATCCCAGAGGAATGACAGCTTGAGCCACCTCATTAAATGAAATACTTTATCCAGGTGAGACATTAGCAGAGGAAACATGGAATTGCTGCTAACAAAGGCAGCCAGGTTACCCATTAACTCTCGTGATGAACTACAGAGATAGAAAATGTAGCAGCTATATTTTGCATTAATTTTTCCCCTTCTCCCTCATATGCTTATGACTTCAAATGGAGAACACTGCTTATTACTAATATTTTTGTTTTCAGCTTAAAGTATGATTGATGACATCAATATCAGTGATTAACTGGTGGAATTGTGTTCCCGGTGTTAGGACACAAACATTCCCTGGAGTGGAGGACAAGAGTGGATACGGAGGGACAGAGGCACGGACTGTATTGGGTGTCTTCTTTTCCCCGTCCAGATTTCTTCTGCACTTTCTTCCACCCCATTCTCTGCTCCAGAGGGCTGACCTCTAAGGACATCAGCAGTGAACTTCCTTGCCACCTAACCTCTGGTTGAGGAAAATCAACCCTGATCAGGGGACAGAATTAGAGCAAGGATGGGGTATTTACTCCCTCCACCCACCTGCCCTATAGAGTTCCTGCCTGTATTTCCCATCTAGATTTCAGCTCCAGCCAGTAACTGTTTCCTGCCATCAACTTCTCTGAAGTTCTCCATAACTAGCCCCCTAGATCCTAAACCATCTCTTGTTAGATCCCTACACCCTGACCTGGGAATAGTCTCTTTACCCTACGGACACACCGACCATTTGCTGCTGTAACACTGACTGCCACAAGCATCATTCTTACCCTATAAAATAGGAGTTACTTAGGAACCTTATTCATTGTTGTATTCTCTGGAACTTAACCAGTGCCTGGTTTATAATAGGTAGGTATTAAACATTTGTTGATTAAATGAAAGACAGAGCAAGTATCTGTAATACAGTACAGGCTATACATAACAGGACATCACACACAAGGAAAGACCAGTGGAGCTGAGATCCAGTCTACACAGAGCTGCCTTAGCCCGCCCCAGAGGAAGGGGTACCTTATGATAATTAGTCCACCTAGAGGGGTTCATTTTGGCAAAATGCACAAAGAAAGGGTATATTCTAGCAGATGGTCATACATTAAGAAAAGATATGACCTAAGTACTTTGGGCAGTAAGAGAAAAGTTTTATATCAGACAATAAAGAAAGATTTCAGCTAGGAGATGTCTCATGATTACATTTATCATGAGATAAATGTACTGCTATTCAGTTATTTGATCTTTACAATTTTTTAATATACTGCAAGGATGAGACACAGGGATATTTAGCCAAGCCTGCATAACCTCAGACAATCATGATGGGATTTTTTCAACTCTGACCCAATTAATTGAGGGCTACCTTAGTAGTAGAAGATGCTTCCAAATACTTAATACATGACTCAGTTCTATAAATAAATGATGGTAAATAAAGTTCTAATTTGGCCACAGGTGTACAGACAAAATTCTACATAAAGCTTGGGTTCTCTTTGTAAAAAAAAAATCCTAAAACCAGTAAATATTTTTTCAGGTTGTTAAACCAATACCTAATAACTATGAGATAAATAATATGCAAATAGCAATGCTATGCTTCAACCCCATCTGATAAATAGTAACATAGATAAAGCCAAAGGTTCAACAAAATTGCTGTCAATAAGACAGATCAGGGATTAACTCCAGTCAAGTACTTTTATTTGGCAAATGTAGATTCGGCTTCGATTATTTGTAGGAAATACTGAATCTGATATTGCAATGATAATTTAAACAATCTTTGTAACAGACTAAAACGCTCTGGTATTAGCATTTGTGAGACTCAGGTACTTAGTAAAAATTATAGGGCTTAAGGTTTAGTGAAGGGAGAATTAGTGAGCTTTCACATTCATAAAGAAGAGTTTATTTTAAGATTTCCATGACAAAAGTGGATTACTCAACAAAGAACTCAAGCATTTTAATGGTGGTGTCCGACCAGTCCTTTTGGCAAACAAACACAGCAGCTTTCCTGTTACACTGGGTTAATTTAAACCACACCTGTTTAAAAGGGTGTCTAGAGAATTTCTGCAAGCATCTCCTCAGGGTTATTGAGAATTATATTTCCATATAATATTATAATATTATATTGTATATATTATATTATATTTCCATATAATATTATATTTCCATATAATATTTATGTTTTAGGTTCAGAACCTAAAGAGGAGCAAAGCAAGTTAGGCATATTGTGGGTCACTTCCTAGACAAAATGTCTCCTCTTACCTTCTCTTTGACCTTTTTTCCCCTTGTATAATAAAAACAACATAAAGTCAGGCTGACTCAGATTCAAATTCTATTATTCCCATTTTTTAACAGTGTGGTTTCTCAGATGCTCAGTCTCCCCATTTCTAACACTGGGCTAATAATAACTATTTTTACAGGATTGTTATCAGGTATATAAAAAATGCATATAAAGCATCTATTTCAGTACCAGGCAGTTAATAAATGGTAGCAGCAGAGTAGTCCTCATTTTTCATGTTGCTTTTATTCCAGTTACCCCATCAGGACCTCTACGATACCAGTGTGATTTCAAGAAACTGCAGTGGTTAGGAAAATTACTCAAAATTATTCAGTAAGGCAGAGTGAGTCACTAGTAAGTCAGTGTATTTTATTTAATAATATGTACCTAGTGATGGTAAGATAGGCTTCTCTAAGCCTTTCTGTTATGTAAAACATATATATAACGAAGCAGAATTTTGTCCTGACTGTAATCAGAGAGCTAGTGCAGGTGAAAATTTTGTTGAGGGCTGCAAAACCTAAATCAGTCCCAGCGCTTGGCAGAAATTAGTTTTTCATTTTGAGTGTGGGTCCAGATTTCAGCATCCTCTGCGAGCAAACTGACCACTCTCCTCCCTACTGTCTAAAATATAAAATCTCTGTAAATGATTTTTGCCATTTTGTTGCTATAATTTTTGCAGTTGTTCATTTGGACACCATCACCATATCTTCTGTTAGATAAATGAACACATGGCCAAATCATTTATAACACCTACTCATGCACGTCTTGTATAAATAGGATAACAAAGGTGGCTTAAGGGGCCTATCCAGTGAAACCGTAAATCCCAAAATTCCAGTCATATTGTAATAACAGTGTTGAAAGAACGTTATATAAGGAATTAGAAAAACTTTCACAATGTGATTAGTACATCACATTATCTCACATTATATATAACCTCTCCTACCTTTCTTTGTCCCCGACCCTGAGAGTATATCTGACAATAAATAATTGGCCCCATTCTTTCAAATATCAAATATCTTTTTTTTTTATTTGAATAATTTGATCTAAGAGAAGTGGCTTGAAAAAAAGCATTAGGAATGCCAGGTTTTGTAACAAACCATATGAGTGGAGGGTTTTGAGTTGGGTTTTTGGGATTTTTTGTTCTGTGGAGTTTTTTGTTTTGGGTGGAGGGGTGGGTTTTTTGTTGTTGTTGTGTTTTTTGCTTTTGTTTTGTTTTTTCTTTTTTTCTTTTTTTTGACTGACAGCAAACAAGTCTATCCGAAAACACACTAAGCTCCAGCAGGTGCCCAGAGCTAATTTGGTTTGGAACTATTTTTAAAAAGCACTAGCTATGTTTTATAACAAGTTGTACCAAATGGCTATATTGTCTTTCTGTCTTCCTGCAACCCAGGGGCCAGTTTTAAAATGGCACTCTAAACCTAAAGCCACATACTGGCCAGGCGCTGAACACATCCATAAGACTCAGATTCCTAAACCTTCTCATAGATGCCTATGAGAAAGAGAAAAAAAAAAAAGAAAGAGAGAGAGAAACAAAGATTGGAGATTTACACTTGAGTTTCCACTTAACACATTCCTTCATAAATTCTTTGCATTTCCTGTCAGTAGTTTTCATTTAAATCTAGTGACTTTTAGTTCTGGCCAGCAAGGATGATGTGAAATGCTTCCCAGCAGGCAGATTCAGCCGGATTTGTCAATCCAACCACCTGCTGGTGTCACGTGTTCTGGCTCGAGATACCACAATGGATAGTCACTCTCCCTGTGGGATCTCATGGCAGTCTGGTCGACTGGCATTCTTCTAATACTCCTAGATTAAACACCCACTTACGTATGGTGTTGGAAGAACCCTCAGCTTTGTATCGCTCTGATACATGCATTATCCTGGCCTTTCCTTTCCCAAATACAGAAATCCTATTTGGATTAAGATACAAAGATTAGATCTTTTGGGTTGTTTTGTTTGTTTGATTTGGTTTTATCTCTGTATATCCCAGCACAGAAATCACTAACGTACTGCCTAGAGCACATTTGTTCTACTAGTGAGGCAGCAGGTGTCATGTGAAAAACAAGAGTTTTGGAGGCAGCCTAACCTGGATTTGAGTTCCTCCAAGTCCACCTGGCAGTGTCACCTTGAGCAATTTACTTAACCTCTCTGACCCAAATGGAGATAACACGTACCTCACAGCATTGTTATGCAGATTAAATGGGATCTCACACACACACACACATACACACACACATATGTGTGTATGTAATGCCTAACATTAGGTCAACTTCATAGTAAATGCTCAAATTTTTCTTTCCTTTCAATTGCCTTTCTTTAGTTAGTGATTACAATCCAAACCTTTGTGCTTTGTGTTCATCGTGCCTTAGTGAATAGAGAAAAGATGAGACTTTAGGTAGGGAAAGAAGAGGGGTCTCAGCTAGGCTCTGAGGGTATTTCAGGGATGCAGACACTGAGACAGAACAAAAATAAAGACAAATCAGATTCCTCTGTCCCAACTGCTAGGGTTAAAGTGTTTTTCTAATAATTACACTGTAACCACAGAAAATAGAAAATAACCACAAAAAATGATCAAGTTCAAAGAAGAACTATAAAGATTAACCAGACCTAGCAAAACATCTATAGATCACAGATGTCACAAGAAACAAAGACTCCCATGCAATGTAAAAGTGTCCTGTCTCATTCCAGACCACTGACCTAACCAGTGGGAGTTTGCTGGTAAAGTCTCAATAAAAGGCCAGAGATGAAAAAGTCTCATTGACAACCTGGTCGGGACCTCTCTCACTCCTGAGAGCTCTTTCTGTATCCTTGCTTAATAAAACTCCACCACTCTGCTTACTCTCTTTTGTCCACGAGATTCATCTTGTCCATGAGACGAGAACCTCACTCTCCTGCTTCACTAGGGAGTTTAGCCAATGACATTCCAAATACCCCTTCCATGGAACTCTCACAGTCGCTCTGTAACATGGCAATGGCAGGTCTCAGGAGCCTCCTTTCACAGACCGGGGACCCAAGGTGCAAAAAGGTGCGTGCTAATTTTCCTAAAGCCTCACGCACATAGGGGTAGACAGCCCAGACTAGAATCTGGATCATCTAAACCCAGCCTTTTTCTCCCAGCTTTATCATCGCCTTTTGATTTTTGTTCAACACACTCTTATTTAGTGAAAACCTCTAGGTCATCTCCATCCTTGGCAGACTCAGAAAATAGCCATGAACATACAGTGGGGAGAACCACACACTGTCAGAGACATGTCTTCTCTGGCCCATCTCTGTCCCTCTGCCAGGGAAGCCAAGGATCCTACTGAGGGAGGACATGGCCGCCTTCCAAGCCATCAGCTTCAAAAGGCTGCGGCATTAGGGCCAGAAAGGACTGCAAAGGACAAGTGGTGGCCTAAAGCCAAGGTTAAGATGTGACGAGTTCAATGTTGACATTTTGAGGTTGAAGAGACAATAGGACGGCTGGCTTGTTCTCCTGCCCACTCTGCCCTCATTCAAAGGGTTTGCGCTATAACATACAATCCTCTCAGCTGCCCTGGGAGGCACAGGGAAGAGCTACAATCTGGTTGGCGGTCAGACTTCTACCCCAGACTCCCAAAACTTAATTCTCATCTATGCGGTTCCAAAAAAGCTGCTTTGTGTTTTGGTTTAAAAAAATTCATTAATCATTCTTCAAACTTTCTTGTTTCACTTGACTCTCACAGTCACACGGGATTTTGACACAATGGGCATTCTTTTTTTTTTTTTTTAAGGGATCTAAGGTTCAGACGATGTTAGCTGGTAAGAGGTGGGACCAAAAGGCAAAACCAGGCCATCTAACTCCTTGTCCTGAATTCTCTAAACCACCTCACCACATCATATCGTAGCCATGGGAACCCAGTCTCTCTCCCTCATATTCTCCTACTATGAAGCATACAGAGAAGTCTGTAAACATTTGCTGAATGGATGGACAACAACGGGACAACGAGGAGCTACATGTTCCAGTTTTCTACTCATTCTGCCTCTCTTGTGCTGTGAATGAAATTCCCAGAAAATTTAGCTGAAATAATCAACTCATTATTGTCCTGTTGTGCTGGTTGGTCATGTTGCCACAAGCCCAAGCAGTAACTGATCCAGGTCAAGGCACCTAGAGCACTCCTGAGAAAAAGGTGAGCAGGGGAGATTGCATGAAACAACCCGAAAGAACAACAACAACAACAAAATAATAATAATAACCCACAAAGTTAAAAACCACAAAATGAATGCACCCCTTTGTTACTGGGTACGCACTTCCAGTTTATCTCTGCTGCTGACCCATGAAAATTGCAAATGTGATTTTAGAGCATGAATGTAGTAAAACCATGTGGTCCTCTCAGAAATCAGACTCATCGGGTCTGAAAAGTTGGAACATGAAAGCATTAAAGGCGGCAAATTGGGGCACCTGGTTGGGTCAGTGGGTTAAAGCCTCTGCCTTCGGCTCAGGTCATGATCTCAGGGTCCTGGGATTGAGCCCTGCATCGGGCTCTCTGCTCAGCAGGGAGCCTGCTTCCTCCTCTCTCTCTGCCTGCCTCTCTGCCTACTTGCAATCTCTGTCTGTCAAATAAATAAATAAATAAACTTAAAAATAAAAATAAAATAAAGAAGGCAAATTATAGGAGGCCTGAGAAAGTGAGAGAGACAGAGAACATCAATTCAGGGATACTCCAACAATGACAAATAGTGAAACTAAGTTTTTGTTAATATGTCTGTCCAAACTCAGTCCACAAAAACTCCTCAGATCAAGTAGAATTCTTCTTGACTCCTTCAACTTATTCTTTTCATATTATCATTATTCATAACAGATTAATTATTCATGTGGCCAAGGCACCTGGGTGGCTCAGTTGGTTAAGTGTCTGCCTTCAGCTCAGGTCATGATCCCGGGTCCTGGGCTCGAGTCCTGTATCAGGCTCCTTGCTTAGCAGGGAGCCTGCTTCTTCCCCTGCCTGCTGCTTCCCCTGCCTGTGCTCTCTTGCTCTCGCTCTCTCTCTCTCTCTGCCAAATAAATAAAATGTTTAATTATTTAGGTGGTCAAGGCACTCCTATGTCAAAACATTCTTGATTTCTTAGAAGATTCTCGACAGCCTGGGTATCCACAAGTAGAATGCTAGCCATCCAAGTACTATTTATGATGCTTCTTATTCCAATGTGGCAAGACAACCTTTCAAAACTAGACCTATCTGTTATCTGATCACATTTCTGTTCCAGATTTAATCTCAAGTCAGGGACACTGAGGGTCAAAACATTTTATAGTGAAGTTAAAGACTTCTACACAACATGAGGGGAAGAAGTATGCAGAATGTTTAGAGGAGCTCGGTTTGAGTTCTAGGAAATGTCTCATATTTCTGGTCTTAAGTGAAGGAGATCTTAATCTTTGTATCCATCCCCAAGTGGAAGTGGTGAGTATGGTGGTTCACACTCTGACATTCTTCTCCTAAACCTCAAATCAATACAATATACATCTGAGGAAACAGAAAAGTTTTACAATAGGGAAGCCTAAAACAAATAGGTAAGGGACAAAAGAATTACTTGAGAATACACACACACACACACACACACACACACACAATGCCATGAGAAAATAAATGTTTTTGTTCGTTGGTTGGTTTGTAGTAGGAATCTGTGCTTATGAGAAATCTTAAAAAGTGCTTCTCAACCAATGACACCATCTACAGGGGCCATTTGGGACATTTGTGGAGGCTATTTTATTGTCTAAATGGTTACAAGATGAGGTGTTTGGAGGCACAGTTGGACTTTTGGTTTCAGCTAAGCATTGGACTTTGGGTTTCAGCTCAGGTCATGATCTCAGGGTTGTGGGATCAAGCCCCGTGTCAGGCTCACGCTCAAGGCAGAGTCTGTCTGGAATCCTTTTTCCCTCTTCCCCTCCCCTTCTGTGCACGCTCTAAGAAAAAAAAAAAAAAAATCTTAGAAAAAATAAACAAATGGTCAGAAGATGCTAAGGACATTTAGTGGATGTGGGTCAGAGATGGCAGATGTCCTGAAGTAAGTAGGTTGGTGGCACGGTTCAAAAATTTTTCTACATTCTGTATAATTTGTCCAGTGTCTTGCCCTAAATCCATGGAGGTAAAAAACCTATTTATAACTGTCTAAATATTATGCACAGGCTTTAGATTTAATTTTTGCACTATCATAATGCATTTGGGAGATTTGCAGGAGTGGGAGCAGTGTGGCACAGATTGCCGCTATGGGGGAAATTGAGGGAACATTTTGCACGATCTTGTTCCAAACTTTACCAAGAGTTGTTCATTGTTTTCAAAAATCATGTTACTAACATAATGCTACTGACTGAATGAGCCATCAGTAAGCCAGTTCTGTATGCTATATCCATCACCAGGATTTCTCAGATCTGACTTCTTCAATGTGTCCCCTTGTGTAGAAAGGTCAAAGCATTTACTTACTGAAATACAGATTTTCCTAAAAATCACTCTTCTTTCATTTGTCCCTTATAATGAAAGTTATGTGTAGATAGCTTATATCATCTATAAAACACATTGTAAAATAGTAAAGGGAGTGTTGCCTATGGTTGTTGGTAAAAACCACCTTGATTTTATATCTCCATCATTTCTTCCACATTTGTTACTTGGCATGATGGAGCTGGGAAAGTCTACGGATGCTAACATTAATTAGTGGCTGCAAATTTAATAAGAAACAGAATAGAGAGCATCGCTTCACAAATTGTTCACTAATTGCAAAGGAGAAAAAAATAGTACTTTATGGAGGAGAAACCCAGTAAACACCACTTTGATCAAATGATCAAGGTTTCAAAAATATTCTACATAATATTTACATGTGTATGTTTATATATGGAGAGAGAGAGAGAGAGAGAGAGAGATGCAGGGAAGGGGGGAGGAAGGGAACAAATAACTGAAATGAAAGCTGGAAAAATCTGGAGTAGCAATTCTTAAATTATCTGACTGCTTCATGGGTAAGTCTTTGGGAGATGTGTGTTATATAAATAGTTCCTGTTAATTTCCCATTTCATAGGTGTAGGCAGATCTACAAATAGTAACAACGGGAGGAAATGATATTGATAAAGAACAGTACTAATTGGAGAGGAGTCCTGATTTTTTAAAACAATGGTGGTTGTAGCCATATTAACAAATATATCTTTATCCCGGTTTAAAAACTTGAAGGAAGTCAGTGAGCTGGGAATATAAGGGAAACTGACAGTTTTTATGTCAAACAAAGTCAAGTCCAACACCTCACTCTAACCCCATCCCAGTGTCCGGGTTCTCCCAGCATTCACGGATGGCAGCTTCAGCACGTTCCCGGATTCCAATCCATAGTTTTCTCCGAGAAGCCAGGCATTAGAACATGTTCCGTCCCCATAATCATGCCTCCAAGTACAAAATGTTAAGTAAATGATTAACCTATAAGAATTTTTAGAAAGATAGGTGGACTAAGGACTTCAACCGTTTCAAAATCTTTCATAAGAACCTGAACCTGCCCACGTTGTGCAAAGAGGACTATGATGGGGGGCCTTTCCCCCTTCCAAGAGCACAGGAAGCCTTGTGCACAGCCAGGCCTTCCACCCCAGGAAGGCAGGGTCCCAGTGCAGCCCCAAAAGCAGGAAAGAGTTTTCTCCTTCACAAACAGTTGTCTTTTTCCTGGCAAACAAGCCAGGTGCCAGAAACTTTACCCAGTTCGGGAGGGAAAGAGAGGCGAGGAAACAGAAGGGGGAGGAGGACGAAGGAAGAAAATAGTATCGTTAGAAGAAGAGAAAGATGGTGTCAAAATGCTTACGATAGAAAAGAATTTCAGATCTCAGGGTCCTGGGATCGAGTCCCGCATCGGGCTCTCTGCTCAGCAGGGAGCCTGCTTCCTCCTCTCTCTCTCTCTCTCTCTCTCTCTTTGCCTGCCTCTCTGCCTACTTGTGATCTCTCTCTGTCAAATAAATTAAAAAAAAAAAAAGAAAATAATTTCAAAAAAGTTAGGTATTTTTTCAAAGCATTTAAACCCTCTCAAGGCTCTTAAAAGGCGTGAACCTGCATGGAGGTATTTTCCGGCACTGAAGTTTCTCATTCAACCACAGAAGAATAGAAAAGAGATCCGGCACTCAGAAGTCCAAAACGTAGGCACGCTTGTCTGAGTCCTCTTGCTGGCTGGATTTAATTTCTTTGTGCTAAACAGAAACTGCTCTCACAAGTTAGCACCAACCCCAGGGACTTCTTGCCAGCGTGCTTCCCAGGGCTTACATCATTCTGTGATTGCGTTCTACCTGTTTCTTCCTATTGTCTGTCACACACCCCTCTCCCTTTCACCTGAACAATGGATATACCTCTCCCAAGGCCCTTAGTTAAATCTTATTGCAGCTACCAAGAAAAAAAAAACAAAGTCATTTGGGGTCAACTCTTCAAGGTTGAGAAGCCTGAGCCACCCACCTGCTCCTGCTCATCAAAATTAAATCTGCCAAGTGCTGAGTTGTTTGAAAATGTCCTGTTAAGTCATTTAAAGATGTAGCTCTTCATATAGCTAGCAAAGCATAACCTTCATTTGAAACATGCACCTTGCCACAATCACAGAACCTCGCCACAAAATCTTTCCCTTACTAAAAAATAAAATAAGCTCCCCTCTGAAACAATTATCCACATTTCATATTAATCTTTCTTACCTCACTACCACACAGAGCATTCCTTCATGTAACCAACCATGTAATCTTGCTCACAGTAAAAGACTGTTTAAAAGACTAATTGACAGCACCTTGTTAGTTTCATAGGAACAAGACAGTGATACAATATTCGTGTATATTACAAATTGATCACCACAGTAACTCCACTTAACACCCATCACCACACACACAGATACTTTGCTTGTGATGCAAACTTTCAAGATCCACTCACGCAGCTACTTCCAAATATGCAACACAGTATTATTAACTACAGTCACCACGCTAAATGTTACATCCCCAGAGACGTTCATTTTACGACTGAGAGCTAGTACTTTTTGACCCGCCCACCCCCACCCATTTCCCCCACCTCCCACCCCTGCTTCAGGCAACCATGAATCCATTCTCTACATGCATGAGTTTAGTTTCTTACTGTTCATTTGTTTAGATTCCACATGTAAGATCATACAGTATCTTTTTCTGTCTAACACATTTCACTTAGCATAATGCCCTCAAGGTCCACCCATGTTATCCAAAGTGGCAACATTTCATTCTTTTCTATGAATGAATATTCCACACACTATATATATATATATATAGAGAGAGAGAGAGAGAGAGAGAGAGAGAGATAAATTAATGCAGTAATGAATAAGGTGGTGCATATATCTTTTTGAATTATTCTTTTCATTTCCTTTAGATAAATACCCAGGATTGGAATTGCTAAATCATAGGGTAGTTCTATTTTTAACTGTTGGAGGAACCTCAAAAAGTTTTCCACAGTGGCTACACCTTTGCATTCCTACCAACATTTGCACAAGGGTTCCCTTTCCTCCACATCCTCACCAACACCCGTTTTTGGGTTTTTTTTTTTTTTTTTTTTTTTTTGTCTTTTTGGAAATAGTCATCATAACATGTGTGAGGTGATATCTAACTGTAGTTTTGATTTGTATTTCCCAGATGATAAATGAGGTTGAACATCTTTTCATGTGCCCATAGGCCATCTGTTTGTCTTCTTTGGGAAAATATCTATTCAGATCTTCTGCACATTTTTAAATCAGATTGGGGGGTGGGTGACTGCCATTCAGTTATATGTGTTCTTCATATATTCTATATTTATGATAATCCCTTACCAGATATGTCATTTGCAAATATTTTCTCCCCTTCCACAGGTTGCCTTTTCATTTTGTTGATGGTTTCCTTTACTGTGCGGCAGCTTTTTAGTTTGGAGGAAGTCCCACTTGTTTTTGCTTTTGGTGTCAAATCCAAAAACACATTGCCAAAGCCAATGTCAAGGAGGTGACTATCTGTGTTTTCTTCTAGGAGTTTTATAATCTCAGGTCTTACATTCAAGTCTTTCATCCATTTGGAGCTGATTTTTTATGTATGGTGTAAGGTAGGGTCTGGTTTCATTCTTTTGCATGTGGTTATCCAGTTTTCCTAGTTTTTTGAAGAAACTGTTCTTTCTCTACTCTATAGTCTTAGCTCCTTTGTCATAGATTGATTGATCGTATATACATGGTTTTATTTCCTGGCTCTCTATTCTAGTCCATTGATACATGGTTCTGTTTTTATGTCAATGCCATGTCATTCTGATTACTATAGCTTTGTAACATAGTTTGAAATCAGGGATCGTGATGCCTCCAGTTTTTTCTTCTCAAGATGGTTTTGGCTGTTTGTGGCTTTTTATATTTCCATACAAGTTTTAAGTTGTTCCATTTTTTTTTTTTAAAGATTTTATTTGTTTATTTGAGAGAGAAACAGTGAGAGAGAGCATGAGCGAGGAGAAGGTCAGAGAGCGAAGCAGACTCCCCATGGAGCTGGGAGCCTGATGCGGGACTCGATCACGGGACTCCGGGATCATGACCTGAGCCGAAGGCAGTCGTCCAACCAACTGAGCCACCCAGGCGTCCCAGTTGTTCCATTTTTTAAATTTTATTTAAATTCAATCAGTTAACATAATGTGTTATTAATTTCAGAGGAAGAGCTCAGTGATTCATCGTGTTTGTTCTACTTCTATGAAAAATGCCTTTGGAATTTTGATAGAGATTACATGACTCTCTAGATTGCTTTGGGCAGTACGGACATTTAAATGATATCTAGGGGGCGCCTGGGTGGCTCAGTGGGTTAATGCCTCTGCCTTCAGCTCAGGTCATGATCTCAGGGTCCTGGGATCGAGCCCCGCATCGGGCTCTCTGCTCAGTGGGGAGCCTGCTTCCTCCTCTCTCTCTGCCTGCCTCTCTGCCTACTTGTGATCTCTGTCTGTCAAATAAATAAATAAAATCTTTAAAAAAATAAATAAATAAATAAATAAATAATTAAAAAAAAATAAATGATATCTAGTTCCTCCAGTCCATGAGCATAAAATATCTTTCCATTTATTTGTGTCATCTTCAATTTTTTGCATCGGTATCTTCTAGTTCTTAGTTCATAGGTCTTTATCCCTTGGTTAACTTTGTTCCTAAGTATTTGGTTCTTCTTCATCCAGTTGTAAATGAGATTTTCTTAATTTCTCTAATAGTTTGTTTTTAGTGTATAAAAACGGGTTTTTATATGTTGATTTTGTATCCTGCACCTTCATTTATGAAGTGAATTCATGAGTTCTAACAACTTTTTGACGGAGAATGAAGATTTTTGGTATAAAATATGTTACCTGCAATTTGTGAGTTTTACTTCTTCCTTTCCAATTTGGATGTTTTTCATTCTCTTTCTTGCCTAATTGTTCTGGCCAGGACTTCTAACACTATGTTGACTGTAATTGACATGAATGTGTATCCTTGCCTTATTCCTGATATTAGAGGGAAAGCTATCAGCTTTTCACCACTGAGTATGATAGTTGCTGTGGGCTGGTGGTATACAACCTTTATTATGCTGAGGTACATTCTTCTATAGCCACTTCATTGGGTTTTCATCATAAATGGATGAGTTTTTGTACAATGCTTTTTCTGTAGCTACTGAGATGATGATATGAAATTTATCCTTCATTTTGTGCTGAATCACCTTTGCATCCCTGGAATAAATCCCACTTGACCATGGTATGGGATTCTTTTAATGGTTTATCAGTTTGCTAATATTACACTGAGGATATGTATATTTGCATCTATGTTCATCAGTGAGACCAGCTCGTAATTTCCTTTTCTTGTGGTGTCTTTGATTTTGGTAACACAGGAATACTGATCCCATAAAATGAGGTTAGAGGTATTCCTTTCTCTTCTATTTTTCGGAAGAGTTTGAGAAGGATTGCAATTAATTCTTCTTTGAATGTTTGGTTAAGTTCCCCAGTGATACCATCTGGTGCTGGACTTTTGTTGAAAGATTTTTGATTACTGACTCAATCTCCTTACTAGTAATTAGTCTATGAGACTTTCTGCTTCTTCATGAGTCACTCTAGGTACATCATATGTTTTTAGGGATTTATCAGTTTCTTCTAGTTGTCAAACATGTTGGTGCATAATCGTTCATTGTAGTCTCTCACAACCTTTGGTGTGGTATTGCTGTGACATGGCTTTCCTTTGTGACTGGAGTCCTCTCCTTTTCGTGGTGGCTGCAGCTAAAGCTTAGTCAGTTTTGTTTACCTTTTCAAAGACGCAGCTCTTAGTTTCATTAATCTTTTCTATGGTCTTTTTAGTTTCTATTTCATTAATTTCTGCTCTGACCTTTATTTTCTTCCCACAGTAAAGAATATTTTAAAAGTTAACAGGTCATTTGCACCTAAAATACAGTACATTTCTATCTTTCCTCCCTAGCTAGCAGCTGAGATCAAAAAGATTTGCATTTTAATAGTTTCAGGTCCAAGAACTAGGCTATCAATCTCTACATCGTATTATTGACACAACATTCATTTTACTCTTTCATTGAGAACAGCTGACTTGTCTGTGTCTTCTCTGGGCATCTACATCTAGCCCATTTGCCTTAAAAATCCATACCCCCTCTGTCAAATAATCTAAGTCATAATATTACACTGTAACCTAAGTCCTGAACAAATGCCATCAGAAAGTGTGCCTATACCAGACAGTGACTGCTAAAGTTTTTATCACGTTTTTCAGAGTAAATTCCAAAAAACCATTTTATGAAATAAATTATATATGTATTACATAATTACATAATATAACATTATTTACAAAGTTTCTTAACTTTGCAAGTTTCCTGCTAACTGTGGCACCTTACTATGTACACATAGCCTCTCAGCTCAGTGAGAAAGGACACAGGTTCCCACTGTGCATCCCCTTGATTCAAACTAGATGGATAAAAACAAGACACAATTTCTTTTGGCCTCAGTTTCCTCATGTGAAACTAGGGAGCTCCCTATATGATCCTTTAATTCCCCTGTAAGGCTAAACCTTGTGTCTCCCTGACTCTATGAGGCCACCTAGAGAATGGTCAACCCGCTCACATTCTTATAGGCTCTGCAGCTCCCAAAACCCTCTCTCATGGGGCGCCTGGGTGGCTCAGTGGGTTAAGCCGCTGCCTTCGGCTCAGGTCATGATCTCAGAGTCCTGGGATCGAGTCCCACATCGGGCTCTCTGCTCAGCAGGGAGCCTGCTTCCTCCTCTCTCTCTCTGCCTGCCTCTCTGCCTATTTGTAATCTCTCTCTGTCAAATAAATAAATAAAATCTTTAAAAAAAAAAAAAACCCCTCTCTCATAACCTACCTCCTACAAGTCTCATAACAGCCCCACAAGGCAGGTAGCATTGACGTTTTTATTCTCACTTTGCTAATATTAACACTGAGCCTCAGTAAGTGATTTGCCCAAGATATCACAGCCAGGAATAACCAGGACCTTGACTCAAACCCCAACTCAGAGTTTTCAATTCCTGCCTTGGTTCCTTTCTACTACACAATATTCCTCACAGGGGCACCTATCTGGCTTAGTTCGTAGATTCTTGATCTTGGGGTTGTGAGTCTGAGCCCCACATGGGGTATAGAGATTATATGAAAATAAAAAATTAAAAATAACATTGCTCAAAAAGTTTTAATAAAAAAATTCTTGTTCTCTACCACATGCTTCCATGTAAATTAATCTGGATAGTATCACATGCGGGTGGCATCACGCTGAGATTTTTGTCCTGGGCAGTTAATATTATTTTCCTTAGGAAATCTGACAGTCGTGCACTAACGTTTTTGTGTGGACCAACACGGCAACATCCAAGACTCTGCAATGAGCAATTTAATGGCCCAGAGATTATCCCCTCCGGGGACCAGTCTTAGTGAAATAATGGAGAGCACTTAAAAAGCTGTAACAGTAGTTAGAAAGTTTAGGGAAGAAGTAAAGAGTCCCTGGTAGGACTGTCCTACCAGGACAGTAATGTCCCCCCTGGTAGGAGAAGGTATGTTAGAGAGCAGAGAAGGTATATTAGTTTTCTGGGACTAACAGATCACCACAAACTTGGTGGTTTAATGTAGCAGGAATTTAATCTCTCCCAGTACTGTAGGCCAAACGGCCAAAATTGGTGTCAGCAGGCCCAGGCTCCCTCTGAAGGCTCTCGAGGAGGATCGTCCTTACCCATTCTAGCTCCTGGGATCCCTGGGTTGAGGCAGCATAACTGCAACCTCCACCTCCAGCTTCACATTGTCTTTTCCCCTGGGTCCCTAAGTCCTCTCCTCTTTTTAGGAGGATACCAGTTGTGGAATTGAGGGTCCACTCTAAATAGAGGATGACTTCATTTCCTATCCTTAACTAATTACACCTGCCAAGAGCCTACTAAGATTTTGAAATCCACAATGGACAGGAAAGCCATCCAAAGAGGATTCAGGAGAAAAGTTAAGAAGCAGGCAAGTCCTGGGTGCCTAAGAGGCGAGAAGCACCCAAGAGAAGCTACAAGACGATGTATTGCTCTGCTCAGGCTGCCATAACAGAAAGTCACAGATGCCTGGCTTAAACATTTATTTTCTCAGAGCTCTGGAGGCTAGAATTCCAAGATTAAGGTACCATTGCAGTTGGCTTCTGGTGAGACCTCTCTTCCTGGCTTGCAGATGGTCACCTCTCACCACGTCCTCATATGGCCCTTCCTCTGTGTGTACACACAGAAAGAGAGCAAGCTATCTGGTGTTTCTTTCTCTTCTCCTAAGGACATGAATCCTATAGGCTTCAGACCTCATATTTAATGACCTCATTTAACCTTAATTATCTTCCAAGTCTCCAAAAACGATTGCATTAAACCCCTAACAGAGTTAGGGCTTCAATATATGAAATTGAGAGGACACAAGTCAGTCCATAACAAATGATTTGGGGCCAAAACTAGAGAGGTCAAGATTACTAAGTAGGCCAAAGAGTTTGACCTCTGTTCTGTCAATGGTAGGAAGATATTAGAAATCTTGAAAGTTGTTATGAAGATGTTTTCAAAGGAACCACCATCCTTTTCATTTTCCTGGTCTATACAACAAGGACTATTTTCCAGAAGCCCTTCCCGGCCAAAATGCTGTGATTACAGACTACATTTTAGAAGATTATTCACTTAGAATTTCTTGCTCTCTCTGATATACGCCTATGAAGCTATTATGTCACCAAAAGATAATTCTGGAGGATCACTGTTCTTTATTCTAAAAGGATTAATGATCATGTACAGCAGCTTCTACCAAGAGCACCAGGATTCTGCCAGTTCTTAGTTCTAATAAACAAACATTAAGACAAAATAAGATGTACCTGTGAGATTTAAAAAACAGTAATTCTGGTAGGGTTAGCTTGCACCACAGGGAATATCTGCAACCATTTTTCCAAAGCCTTGCTCTTATCTAGTTTCCAAGCTCTAGCCTGTGCTCTTAACTACTACCTTACCCTTAGGTTTTGGGTTCTTTTTTTTTTTTTTAAACAATTTTATTTACTTATTTATTTGACAGTGATTTCGTTGATGAGAGCACAAGTAGGCAGAGCGACAGGTAGAGGGAGAGGGAGAAGCAGGCTCTCCACCGTGCAGGAAGCCCAGTGCAGGGCTGGATCATGACCTGAGACAAAGGCAGACACTTAATCAACTGAGCCACCCAGTTGCCCCTACTCTTAGGTTTCTAAAAACAATGCAAGATAATCTCTGTTTACACAAGTCAGCTTCCAAGCTGAGTCATTTAAATATATTAAATATGTGGCCATTAAAATAATCATGAAAACTATGAAATAAAAAGAGAGGGCAAATGCACCGATGATGTTAAGTAAAAAAGCAGAATACAAATGCATCGAACCAGGCTGGGCCCTCTGATATCCAGGTTCCACCACTTGAACAGGAACAAGCCAACTCTTCATCCCAAGAACAGGACAGGTTTTCCTTCTCTCTTTTTCTTCCCTCTCCTGGAATCCATCCCACAGGAAACCGCACTCTTGCTCTTACCCCCAAAACAAACACTTAAGAAAGTGGGTCTTTTGTTTTTGTTTTTTTTTTTTAAAGATTTTATTTATTTGAGAGAAAGTATGAGAGAAGAGAAGGTCAAAGGGAGAAGCAGACTCCCCATGGAGCTGGGAGCCCGATGTGGGACTCGATCCTGGGACTCCAGGATCATAACCTGAGCCAAAGGCAGTTGCTTAACCAACTGAGCCATCCAGGCAGCCCAGAAAGTGGGTCTTGATGGAACAAATGCTTGAGAGAGAACAAGGGCAGTGTGTGGGAGGAAACCAGCCTACAGCCCCCAGCATCCACGGATTTCATTCATTCCACACACTGAGAACATGTGCTACCTAACGTACCAGGTGTTGCGCTGCTTTCATGAAGATATGAAGATTACATTTTACCCGGAGAAGCAGACCAAAAAAAAAAAAAAAAGAGAGAGAGAGAGAGAGAGAAAGCATAGTATACAGACTATTCCTGAATAAGTGTTATGGAAAAATACTGGCATATCGTGGTTTCACAGATACTACCTTTTTATTTTCTTACAAATTGAAGGTTTGTGGCAACCCTATGTCAAACAAATCTGTTGGCACCATTTTTCCAATAGCATTTTTTTACTTTGTGTTCCTGTGTCATTTTGGTAATTCTCACAATATTTCAAATTTTTCATTATTATATTTTTATGGTGACACATGATCAGCGACTCTAACTCAGTGAAAGCTCGGATGATAGCATTTTTTAGCAATAAAGTACTTTTTAATTAAGGTAGGTACCTTTTTTTTATAGGTATCCATAATACTATTGCACACTTAACAGAATACCTGATAATATAAACAGAACTTTTACACTCATTGGAAACCAAAAAATTCATTTGACTTTCTGTATTGCAATATTTGCTTTATCGCAGTGGTCTGGAGCCAAACCTGCAATTTCTCCAGGGTGTACCTATCACGGAGCAGAGGGATCAGGAGAGCCGGGGGCAGACAGCATGATTGCCATGGTAATTGGGGTCACCCGGAAGAAAGCGACTTGAAAGGAGAGGTACACACATATCTACGGAAGAACATTCTAGGCAGATGGAACACCAGGTGCAAAAGCCTGAAAATGGAAACACATCTGTAATGCTTCAGGGAAAGCAGGAGTCACTGCACCTGCCATGAAAGAGTAACAAGGGACCAAGTCAGAGAGGGACCAGTCAGATCTTGCAGAGCCTTACAGGCCTACATAAGGACTGTGGCTTTTACTCTGAGGGAAAGAGGGAGTCACTGAGTGACAGGAGGAATGACATGATCTCACTGCTGTCCTGAAGAACACAGCTGGCTGCTGCAGGTAGATCAGGAGAGAAGTCTGGAGATAGGTTGAAAGGCAATTGCAAGCCTCCATGTGAGGGATGTTGGTGGTTCCAACAAAAGCGGTAACAGTGAGGTGGTGAGAAGTGGTAGTAAGATTCTGGGTATCATGATTTCTTGAAGGGTTAGATGTAGACTATGAGGGAAAGAGAGGACTCAGAGGTGCTTCCTGCACTTAGAAGAATGAAGTTGTCCTTAGCTGATATGGACGACTGCAAAGGAAGTTAACCTGGAGATACAGAGTTGGGTTTCAGACAGGCGAAGGTGGAAATGCAGAGGCATAGAATAGACAGTTGGCTACAGGAGTCTGGAATCAGGGACAGATATGGGCTGGAGATGCACATGTGACAGCTGTTCGCATACAAAGCCAGGAACCAGATGAGATTTCCAAGGCAGTAAGTCAAGAAAAACAAGAGATTTAAGATCTGAGATCTGAGCCCTGGATGTGTCCATGAAAAGAGAGGAAGTAGGAAGGATCCCAGAACTGACCAGTGAGGTAGGAGGAAAACCAGGAGACTGGGACATCGGGGAAGTCAAGAGAAGTGTTTGCTAAAAGAGAGGGAGCCAACCATGTGGAGTCTGCTGAAAGGTCAAGTAAGGCAAAGACAGAGCTGACCTTTGACTTTAGGAAGACAGAAGCCATGAGCAACCTTCACAAGCAGTTTCAGGGAAGTAAGGAGAGGAACTTTTTTATCCTCAGAAAGGACAGAAAACCTCAATGATTTAAAAAAAAAAAAAAAAAAGAAAGAAAGAAAAGGAAAAGAAAGGAAGGGAGCACAGTGCTTGGCACTAAAGCTTTAGGGAGGAAAGCAGAGAGAATGACAGTGCCTTGGCATTTAAGGGACAGACTTGTGTATAAGCCAAGAAGAGATGTTCTGTGAGAGTATAAACCTTCATTCTCTCATGACTCAACAGATTATGCTGCTAATTTACTGACTCTTTGTTTGCTCTTCAACTCTGTCCCAAATAAGCTTAATCTTTTAAGTGGAAGAAAAAAATAAATAAAAGGTCACCTACCAGCAATTAAGCCATCACTCATACGAAACCTGGACTTAATTCATTACATAAAAGGGAAGCTTGCAACATTCTTCTTTAACGGGAGATGCCCTGCTCCCGCAATGGATTTTTGCTTTCGATATTGTTGCCACACCTCTGGAACAACAATATCGGGAAATGCGTGCCGTCCTTTCTCCGTGTTCTATCCCAAGAGGCCAGACTTCTACGCTCAAGGCCAAGCTTGCTCTTTCCATCATCACACACCCCGTCTCCCGTAAAATCATCTCCTGTCACCAGTATTCCTGCCAAGTTACCCATTTAGAACTGTCTCTTTCTTTTTCACACAAAGCCATATGTGGAATGCAGAAGAGATGATATACTTAAACCCATCAGAATTTCTTTAGTTCAAATATGGAAGATCTGCCCCCAAAATTCCTGAACAGTACCTTCTAGTTCATTAGCAATTTACCAACTTCTTCTCTCCCCAGTTAAACCAGAAGATAAATATATTCCTAAGAAAGTACCTAAGATATTACACTGCTTACCTTCTGCTTGGTTTCACTTGATGGAACTAACTATCATTAACTTCTGTGGCTAAAAAGGGGGAGATTTCAGTAAAAATCTCATTATTTTAGCTCCCACTATGAAAATAACAGTAACTCAACCTTGACTGAAGATTCTTTTTGTAGCATGACCGAAAAGAGGACACTGCAAAGAAAATTAACACATCAATAGTGTTCAAAAAATATATTTAACCCATTTAAAACATAAAGTGTTTCAAACATTATGTATTTGTTAAAACAAAGCTATCCGATGGTATCAGTACAGAAAGGCAGTATACATGTTTACGTGTGATAGATAGACAGTCAAGAATTCACTAGGTCATACCCACTGTTTTTGTTGTAAGTACTGATCAACACACACACACACACACACACTCACTCCAACATTCAGTATTATACAAACAACTTACCAACCCACACGTTTTATTTGCCAACGCCCACACCCCACCAGCAAGTAGGTTTTCCAGATTAAAAAAATAAAAATCACTGGTCCTTTCTTTTTGTCCATAATAACAACTCTCTCTATATGTGAGTTGTAAATGAGACTACTCCCCAAACTGCATTTTCATAATTATATAATTACAATTTTAGCAGTGTAAAATTAAAAGAAAAAATGTTATTCCTTGGTTGACTAAGAAGTAACCTATAAAAGATTTGCCTCTTTTCCATGCCTGTAGAACTCATCACAGAGTAAAAATAATCAGAATCCATGCTTAATAATTATACCAAGATTCATTTACTAACCTCAAAATAAATAATATGCTTTCTTAAAATATTATTTTTAGATGAGTTGTATAAGTAACCTGCAGAAGATGAAAACTGAAGGCAACTCCTCACAAGATGTAAGTTTGAGAGGCATATATTAAGAATCTTCCCAGCCCAAGACCAGCAGATGATGAAATCTGACAGATTGGCTGGCATTATCTCCCCCATTCTGGGTGCTTGTCTCATGCAATCTGCTCCCACGGGGCTGAGCCATTGCCTTGTTCTAAAAACATCAACCACACATACACCACCTCCGATCCTGGAAACTGAAGAACTCTACACTGCAGTAAACATTTGTTCTCTGAAGTTTTCTTAACTCAACTTTGAGGATTCAGATCTACCACATGTTAAGAGTGTACCAAATGTGCAACATTCAGAAAATTTCCTCCACTGATAGCCACAATAGTTCAGAAATATTTGTTCAACAAACATCTATTAAGCACCTGCTATATTCCAGGCACTTTCGCAGCTATTAAAAATGTAAACCTAAATCTAAGACTGGTTCTCACTTAAAGGAGATGGAAGTGTATGTGAAAAAAAAAAAAAAGTTACAAATACAGACACAAACAGTGCATTGGGAGAAAAGAAGTTAGCATGGTTCATTCTGCCTGGGAGACTGAGGAAAGCCACACTGACGAGATTACATTTGAGCTTGGTTCATAAGGATGGTCAGGAGTTCACGGAGGGAGGACAGAAAGAGAATTCCAGGCAGCACAAAGCTCTGAGACCTGTTTGGGAAAGTGAAAACGTAGAATGACCAGGGGAAGGGCACAGAGGAGATAAACCAGGTATGACAGGTTGGGCAGGATGGGTTTTGAATGTCGTGCTTTTATTCTATTCTGAAACAATAAGGAAACATGAATGCGTTTTAACCAAGGAAGAACAATTCACTCAAATTATATAAAGATAATTGTTGCGCTTTGAAGGATGAACTGAAACAGGATGAGGAAATCGGGATTAGAAGAGGAATTGGGCCAGAGCCAAGGAAGAGGAGGAGGCGAGAGCTCTTCCAGAGGTGACATGAGCAGGACTCAGGGATCCTTGGATTCGGGTAAAGAAGCAGGAACATAGGGCGGGATCCAGTGGTCCTAATGACAATGACAGATGGGACACACTTTCATGATCCAAAAGCAGAAATGCAAGAGGAGAAGCAAGTCTGGGTGAAGAACTGAGTTCAACATTGGCTATTAGGTGGGTTGTCTAAGAGTGCAAAAGGGGCGGGGTCAGGGCCAAGCAACTCTAAGGCCAAGAGTCATTAATGCTGAAGTTCAAGTCAGCCGGTATGAAAACAAGAGACAAATCAGGAGAGAAATGGATGCCCCAAAGTGGATGGATTTGATGGAATGACCTGGAAGTTGAGATGTCATAGTAATATGGATGGAAGACCATAATCCAACGGCAAAGAGTGTCCATCGGGAGTGGAGGTTTTCAGCTGCTTAACTCAAAAGCCATTCCCAGAGCTCTTCTTCCTAAAGCTACACACTCATTTTCCCAGTTGTTTGGTTACTTATTTAGAGGCAGCAATGCAGGACACAGGCGCTGAGCTGGGAGCCAGTGGGAAAACTGTCACTTCTCTGATAAAAGGAACAGACATAGCTGGTCTGCCTTGAACGAAGAAATGATGCCTAAATGTTCTTGGAGCTAGCTTGTCACCATGAGAGGACAAAAACCCAATATATTAATGATGATGAGGTAAAAATTAGGGAGCCCCACTCTCTAGCTCTGGGATATAGGGAACTTTCAGGCAAAGACCAAAGTAAAGTTGTGTCATCAGGGGAAAAATCAGGCTTCAAATAGGTCAAAGAAGAAAGAAGAGGGAAATGTATTCTAAAGGAAGGTTGAGGATAGGAATTTTGCCCTGATGTTTTCCCAGCACCCATCACACATTTGCTGAATCAGTACTGACCGGATAGCTTCGTGGAAGGGATAGACTGAGGGCCTGCAAAGCCAGGTGGCCTCCATAAAGGGTAAGAAATGAGCAGATGGGGATATGTAGGCTGGTCAGTTAGAGCAGTTTGTCCTTTGGACAGAGATCTCTGATCGCAGTGAGGAGGGAAGAAGTTACCAGATGAAGGGGAGGATGTCAAAGCGGGCTAATTGTGCCCTCTGTGGTCTCAGGTCCCAGATTCCAGCAAAAGAGAGACAGGAGTATAGCTTGAAGAGAAAACCATCTGAGCCAAAATACTGGCCTGGGCACTTTTCTGCAGGTCCCCTGGCAGAGGCCGTTCTTGAAGGACTTAGGTGTGGGAGCTCTACACCCTTAAGACTTGTGAAGGAACAGGCTTATTCTCCGAAGCTCATGGCAAAACTCCATGCCGGGACTTTTTAGGGGACCCAAGGCATCTTGTAAAGCGATGTTTACTCAGTCTGACTCAGGGGAGAACCATGCATCCCCCAGAATCCTTGCTCACTGGATTCTTCAGCATTGGCTATTTGACAATACAGGAGTCTCGGAGTGCCTGACGTGGGCTACATTTCATCTGCAAGGACCGTTCCAATGGTAGAGAGATGGGCATTGGACAAGACAGGACTAGCCTGCTGCAGGCTTCCAGGGGAAGCAGTCTTGCAAATTGGGGCTGCTTTCGCAAGCTCTCTGGGTAGAGAAAGATGGTCCAGCCCCTGGAGAAAACTTGCCATCTGAGAAGTGTTCATAGAACTTTCTACAAAATCACACAGCCACCTAAATCTTACTGCAGCCTTATTTCCCCCTTTGAATATGCCCCTTCCCACACCACTCCTTCCTGTACTTCTACCTTCCTGCACAAATTCAGTAAAGCTAATGATACCTTATGTGGTCTTTTTACGAATAGCAGCCAAACGGGCACCGGGGTGGCTCCGTTGGTTAAGTGGCTGACTCTTGATTTTAGCTCAGGTCATGATCTCCGAGTCGTGAGATCTAGCGCTGTGTCAGGCTCTGCACTGAGTGTGGAACCTGCTTGGGATGCTGTCTCTCTGCCACCACCACCACCCCCCACCCGCTCTCTATCTCAAATAAATCTTAAAAAAGAAAAGAAAAGAAAAGAAAAAGCAGCCGCAATGTACATGTGCATGCACACACATGTAGAAAACATATATACCAGAATCACATGGAAAAGGAAATAAAATTTTCATCAAGCACTGAAAGCATCTGTAGCATGTGGGCACTGCTTTATTTCCCAACACTGAGATGTATTTTCTGTCATTTAAATAATCTCTAAATGTTCCACTGAAGGAAGAATGACATTTCCAAATATTAGTTTCCTACATGTAATTCCAAGACAGTCTTACCAATTACTGGAGAAGGCAATCTATTTTTTTTTTTAAGATTTTATGTATGTATTTGACTGAGAAAGACAGCATGAGAGGGAACACAAGCAGGGGGAGAGGGAGAGGGAGAAGCAGGCTCCCCACAGAACAGGGAGCCTGATGCGGGGCTCCATCCCAGGATCCTGGGCTCATGACCTGAGCCAAAGGCAGATGCTTGACAACTGAGCCACCCAGGCGCCTCGGTAATCTAATTTTTAATAGCCTGACTGTACTCCAACTACAGCTGCATTTAAATACATTTTGATCCACGTGAGTAGGCCTCCATATATGACCTAGTGGAGAAGACACGCTAACAAAATACAGCGCCACCTATCGGCCACACGCGGGGAGTAGTCTTATTGGTCCAATCCAGCATGTTCAGACTGACGGACTGATTGGCTCTGAGTCACATAAATTATTTCATATGAACTGACCTTTAACATTTTTACACATTTAGCAAAGCAAAGTAGGGGCAAAAACTATAAAAAGCCAGCAAGGTATTCGGCCTCACTTCATCCTTTTTTTTTTTCTTTTAAGATTTTATTTATTTATTTGAGAGGAAGACACAGTGAGAGAAAGAACACAGAGGGAGTGGGAGAGGGAGAAGCAGGCTTCCCACTGAGCAGGAAGCCTGATGCAGGACTCCATCCCAGAACGATGCAGGGCTCGATCCCAGAACGATGCAGGGCTCGATCCCAGAACGATGCAGGGCTCGATCTCAGAACGATGCAGGGCTCGATCCCAGAACGATGCAGGGCTCGATCCCAGAACGATGCAGGGCTCGATCCCAGAACGCTGGGATCATGACCAAAAGCAGATGCTTAATGACTGAGCCACCCAGGTGCCCCTCACTTCATTCTTTTAATGTTTTTTCTTACAACTAACTCTATCACAGGACATCTTACTGAATATTTGTATTCCCCTCACTGGCTAAGCACATATTTACTGGGTACCTGCACATGTCGGACTGTGTATCTGGCAAGAGGATTACAATGGTAAACAAGATCAACCTGGCCCCCTGCCCTTTTGAAGACTGTAAGACAGCAGACTTTGAGCATCATGGGGGTTAGGGGCATGGACACCCCTACTCCACGCAGTCAAAAACCCATGTAAAACTTTTGACTCCCCCCAAAATTAACTACTAATAGCATACTGTTGACCAGAAGCTTTAGTGGTAACATAAATAGGTGGTTAACGCATATTTCATATGTTATATTATTATATATCATATTTTTAAAGTAAGCTAGCCAAAAGGAAATTGTAAGAGAAAATAAATTTGCAGTACTGTAGTATCTATAAAAGAAAAGAAAAAAAAAACCTGCATGTAAGTGGACCTGCACGGTTCAAACCTATCTTGTTCAAAGGCCAACGGTATGTCTGGAGTCCAACCACTTCATCACGTCCACCATGAATACCCTGTGCAAAGCCTCCTGGTTTTGTCTGTGCAAGCCCTTCTCAGCAGCGTAGAGAGGGAACCGTTTAAAACCGAAGTCAGAAAAAAGCCTGCTCTGCTCTGAGCCTTCCAAAGTTTCCACCTCATCCAGAGCAGAATCCAGAGTCCCAAGAGCTGGAGATGTCGCCTCCCTCTCCACCTCTCTCCCCTGGCCAACCCCATCAGCAGGGCCAGCCCCACTCCTCCTCAAACCTGGCAAGCCTCAGGGCTTCTACCTGCTAGTCCCTCTGCCTGAATGCTCGTCCCTCAGATACTTGCGTGACTCCCTCCCTTACTCTTTCCAAGTCTGTGCTCAAAGAGCCCGTGTTGGGGCACTTGGGTGGCTCAGTTGGTTAAGTGGCTGCCTTCAGCTCAGGTCATGCTCCCAGGGTCCTGGGATGGAGCCCCGCATCGGGCTCTCTGCTCCGTGGGGAGCCTGCTTCTCCTTCTGCCTGCTGTTCTCCCTGCTTGTGCTTGCTCTCTCCTTCCGCCAGATAAATAAATAAATAAATAAATAAATAAAATCTTTAAAAACGATAAATAGCTAGTCTTGATCACCTGTCATAAAATCAAAGGCCCCCGCCCCTTTCCATGTTAGCACTATCATCCTTGCCCTGCTCCGCCACTCTCCATGATACTTATCACCATCTGACCTCCTATGTGCCAGTCCTTGTCTTTTAAATTGTTACTGTCTTTCTTAAGTAGAATATAAAGTCCACAAGAGCCAAAAACTTTGTGGGGTTTTTTTTCCCCCCTTATCTCTCCAGAGCCTAAAACAGTGTTATGGCTTCTATTTGTTCAATAAAATCTCACTCGCTTTCCCTCACTCTCCAGGACCATAGTTCTGGACATATGGAAAGCCCTGACATTAATCCCCTGGTCCAGGACAAAGAAGAGCTTGTCCTACCTGTTTGGGGACGGGGCCAGTTTCATGGTGTATAACTCGTGCAGACACAGAGCTCTATGCTCAGAGGGGCCTGAAACTTGGCTTAAGGCCCTGTAGCCACCAACTTGACATTCTTAAGGGCTTTTGAATAAGGAAGCCAATGATTTCATCCTGCACTGGACCTCACAAATTATGTAGCTGTGCCTGCTTTGAGGGTTCAGTGTAAGAGATGTGTGAGTAAAATAGCTCAGTGAGAACATCCACTGAAAGATAAACAGTCCTCACAGTGTCTGACCCTTTGAGTAAGTCAGAGTCACTAATTCAAGGAAGGGAGCATGGCTCCTGAAGCCTATGGGATTTTCACTCTTTTCGGTCTAGGACAGCTACACCCTTTAATGAGTCACGGGATTGCTCCCAGCAATTCTCTCTCCGCACCTTTCCCACCTCCATCGCCCTCTTACCAGGCACAAGCTGGAATTCCCCCACCACCGGGGTCAATGTCCCTGAGAGGCAAGAGACACAATAGCATGTTAACATAGATAAAATTGTAAAATTAACTACCATGGAGCTTAAATTTAAAATAGACAGGAGAGTTTCATTTCAGTGGGAAAAAAAGGATGGTTTGGGGTTTTCACTTAGATGCTGACAGAAGGGAAGAAGGGTACTGAGCCCAGGAAAGAATGAGTGCTTAGGGTTCCGTGGTGCAAAGAAGGGACTAGTGTGGCGAGGTAAGGAGGGGACGTAAGACATCTCTGAAGACTTAGCAACTGCTTTGTCTCAGCTCAGGAAACCAAAAAATGGCTGCTGGTGCTGTCCTAGTCTTGGCAAGAGAAGCAAACGGGACAAGCCAGAGCAGCGGGTGTCCCAGCTGACCCCTGCTGGCTCTCCGAGGAAATGTCCCTGTATGTGGTGCCCATAAGCCCTCACAGGGTTTTTCCAGAAGGGTGAATCACACAAAACAGGCAAGATTCCTAGTAACGAGGGAAACAGTAAGATGGGCTAAAGAACTCTCACACCTGTTTCACTTAACAGGGTGAGGACTTGGTGATCCACGTAGAAACATAAAGAGAAGCAGACAGAGCTAGAATGAGATCATAGGCGGTATCACCTTTCTGAGATCCTTAGGTACTGGCTAGAAGGCTGCAGTCACGGAACAGAAAAGCACGAAACTTTTAAGATGTTTGCTTTGCCTCTCAGTTTGCTGCTCTCCTCCCGCCACAAGTGAAGGCAGTGAGGAGAAGACGGCAGACAAAAGACACTTTTTACATTCAAAGTAGTTACCAGTCAATTCTCTAGTCAACCCTCAAAATATTAAATGTAGGATGAAAATTAGATTTCATTTTCATTCAATCCAAAGAAATGTATCTGGACAGAATCTTAGAGAAAACTGCTTAAAACTCCTTAAGATAGAACAGGAAAATTTGTAGAACCTTATCTATGACACAGAAATTCATTTTCATTTCCTTTTGAAAGGTCTCTACAAGCCACCTTTAGGTCTAAAAAAACACTGTTTCATAAATACAAACGGATACTGCCTTGCTGTGAAACTTGAGTAAATAAAGGCATAGAGTTATCCTTCTAGATCAAGACCTGCTTTTAAATATATTGGGAAGAATGACAAGTTTACAACTGCCAAAAATCCATTGTCCATCAATAGTATAAACATATGCTGGAAATTTTTGAACTTCCTTCCTTCATGAGTTGGAGTGATTGTAATTACATCTACCCCAAATCTTCTGGGATATTGACCTAACACCCACTCAACCCACCCAAACCCACTAGGTGCTTACCACTTAATTAACAAAAGTAACATTGAGGCTCTTGGTCTTTCACATTTATATCACAGTGAGAACACAATTAAGAACTAAACAATATGAGGCCAGCATCACCTTGATCCCAAAACCAGACAAGGATCCCATCAAAAAAGAGAGCTATAGACCAATATCCTTGATGAACACAGATGCGAAAATTCTCTCCTTGATGAACACAGATGCGAAAATTCTCACCAAAATACTAGCCAATAGGATTCAACAGTACATGAAAAGGATTATTCACCACGACCAAGTGGGATTTATCCCAGGGCTGCAAGGTTGGTTCAACATCCGCAAATCAGTCAATGTGATACAACACATCAATAAAAGAAAGAACAAGAACCATATGATACTCTCAATAGATGCTGAAAAAGCATTTGACAAAGTACAGCATCCCTTCCTCATCAAAACTCTTCAAAGTGTAGGGATAGAGGGCACATACCTCAATATCATCAAAGCCATCTATGAAAAACCCACCGCAAATATCATTCTCAATGGAGAAAAACTGAAAGCTTTTCCGCTAAGGTCAGGAACACGGCAGGGATGTCCATTATCACCACTGCTATTCAACATAGTACTAGAGGTCCTAGCCTCAGCAATCAGACAACAAAAGGAAATTAAAGGCATCCAAATCGGCAAAGAAGTCAAATTATCACTCTTCGCAGATGATATGATACTATATGTGGAAAACCCAAAAGACTCCACTCCAAAACTGCTAGAACTTGTACAGGAATTCAGTAAAGTGTCAGGATATAAAATCAATGCACAGAAATCAGTTGCATTTCTCTACACCAACAACAAGACAGAAGAAAGAGAAATTAAGGAGTCAATCCCATTTACAATTGCACTTCAAACCATAAGATACCTAGGAAGAACTAAACAAAATAGTACAAATACTTTGAGAATTCAAAGAGGAAAAAAGGATAGGAGTTCAGTGGATGAAGACAGACTTGAATTTGTTCTTGAAGGACAGGGTAGATTCAGATGAGCAGGGAGGCAAAGAGTCGGGGGGGAGAGAAATTAGTGGTGGGGGTAAAATGTTCAGAGGAAGATCCACAGAGATAAGAAAAAACAGAGGAGAGAGACGTTTGAGGCCAACTAATACTATGAATACTAAACACAGCTTACATCAAGGTGAAGCCAAACTATGTCTTTCTTCCAGTAAAATAAATAAACACAAAAGAAGGTCTAGTGACAGGAGATGCATCTGTTGTTAGACTGCTAAGAAGTCTCACTTTTCATACCCCTGTGAAATAGAAATTTGGCAGGCCACAAGCAAAAACCCCCTGAGGGAAAATGTGATGAGTCAGGACTTTTAAAGAAACAGTTAACCTTGGCCACCCAGAAGTTTGTAAAACTCCCTATGCCTAGACCCCAGCAAGACGGACGACATCAGTATCTCTGTGCCAGGACACAGGAGATACCAAAGCCAATGACACATGCATCCTGACCATGTTGTTTGTGGCAACTTACCTCAGGCTCCTTAGGATAGGTAGATTGTGAGAAAGTACAAACTCATGTCTTAATGACAGTGGCTGTCAAATTTTAGGGAGCGTAAGATCCAGCTGGGTACCTGTCAAACCATGGACCACCAGGCCCCGTCCCCCCAAGATGTTGATTCAGCAGATCTGACTGTGATTTGGTAACATGCGTTTTCAATAACCCCTCCCCAGGTGATTCTGATACCTGGTGGGTCTAGGACTGTATTTTGCCTGCTGTATACACGGTCTCCCAAGCAAACCCATAAGCTTCAGATTCAGGTTTCTAGGATGTTGGCAGTTTCTGCCATCCAACTTTGGAAGAATGTCTGAGATGCTTCCATTTCTGTCATGATTGTCTTTCCCCTAGAAGCACTCAATGTTCACACCAGAAAGGGAAAATTTGGGAGATGCTATTACAAACTGAGTGTGTATTTCCCCCCAAATTTCGTATGTTCACATCTTAATTCCCGAGGTGATAATATTTGGAAGCAAGGCCTTTGAGAGGCCATGAGTCTGGGAGCCACATGACATCATTACTTAACTTATAGGAAAAGGAAGAGAGCCTAGAGTGCTCCTTCTCTCTCTGCCACATGAGGACACAGCAAGAAGGCGGCCATCCACAAGCCAAGAAGACAGCTCACACCAACAATCAAATCTGCCAGAATCTTGACCTTAGACTTCCCAGCCTCTAGAACTGTGAGAAATAAATGCGTTATTTAAACCACCAGTCTGTGGTACATTGCTAAGATGTCACAGTACAACAGTGAAGAGTGTAGATCTGCTCTAAGTAGCCTACATATACATCCCCACCTTTCTTTTTTTCCAGAACCATCCATCTTATGACCAGCGAAACACTCGGCTTGAGCACACAGGTTCTAGTGAAAATATTAACCATCTTGGACCTCAGCCTATTTCTTCACTAGAACTGATTCTGACCACTTTAAGATTTGGTTTGTAAATACATAAGACAGGGACCTTTGACTATCATAGATGGGAGAGGAGACTGTGGCAGTTGAGTGGCTCAGGTGAACTGGCACCAGCAGTGGTAGGTTTGGGCTGGTCAGGCAGGCCCCCACGTGGGTGCACTGAGCAAAGGCTGCCTAACCTGACTGATTCAACAAAGCCTTCTGAGCATCTGCCACATGCTGGCTTCCCAACACTCGAATAAAATTAGCCATGTTCCCCCTACATTTTGTAGGGAAAGATGGAAGGATGTAATAGACACTGAGACACTGGGGAAGAGATCTGGAGGAAGGAAGTGGCTATTTTAGACAGCTTCTCAGGGGAAAGGCCTCTGAGGAGACAGACATTTACACTAAGACCTGAGACTTATGCTCAAGAAGGAGCCAAGCATGTAAAGACCCAGGGGAAGAACAGTAGATGCAAATCCCAGAAACTGATAGGAGCTTGGCAGGTCTGAGGAACAAGGAAAGATTCCAGTGTACCTGGAACTAATGAAAAAAAGGGAAGAGGCACTGGAAAAGTCAACAGGATCCTGATGAGGCAAAGACGTTCCTGTTGCTCTGGTGGTAGAGAACAGTTCTGCCATGAACACTCCTGGTGACAGAGGCCTGGTTTTGTGGGTGATTGCCACGCTGTGCCTTATACACGGATACAACAAGTAACTTCCATCTGTCAGGTAGAGCATTTCAAGCTTGGGAAACCGTCCCTTCCCCCACATCCTTCTCCCCTTGCTCAAGATGCCTGAAATTAGATCAAAATGGCAGACTCAATGCTTTGGACTTAAAGGCAGACAATCCAGGCTTTAGTTTCACCTTTGCCACTTTTTAGCTGGCAAGTTATTTTAACAACCTGAGCCTGGTTTTCCACATCCGTAAAGTGGGGATAACAAATATCTTACTCATAAGGTTGTGGGCATTCTATGAGATAATGTATGCAAATCATCAACTACAACAGCTGGCACATAATAGTAAGTGCATATAAATGCTATTCTTATCCAGGAAGCTTCATTTCAGTTTCTCTAAGACATTGGCACAAACAGAAAATCTCCCTGGAGTAGTCATACTGTAAGTGGGTATTAGTCATTTGCACTTTAGTGTGAATGAGTCCATAATTCTTTCTCCAAAGCCCCACAAAGTTGGATTTGAGTGAAGAGGTAGAGAGGTTCGGGGGTGCAGGAGAGAACTTCTAGATTTCAGAGGAACCAAAGGAAAAGCATAGAAAACTAGTTGGGGGAGGAGTGCTACAGTTTTTGAAACTTTCACAGTGTTTCAATTCTCTAAAAACTATAAATACAGGGATAGAATCAAATTTTTATTCTGCTTTTCATGTATGTACACTACATTTCTGGGTAACCAAACATTGATGAGAGAAGTTTCTTTATAGAAAGCATTCTGAGTGGGGGGTGGGAGGGTGGGGGGTTGCCTGTGTGGCTCAGGGGGTTAAAGCCTCTGCCTGCATCGGGCTGTCTGCTCTGCAGGGAGCCTGCTTCCTCCTCTCTCTCTCTCTCTGCCTGCCTCTCTGCCTATTTGTGATCTGTCTGTCAAATAAATAAATAAATAAATATCTTTAAAAAAAAAAAAAAAAAGGAATTCTAGCACCTGGGTAGCTCAGTCAGTTAAGCATCCAACTTGATTTCAGCTCAGGTCATGATCTCAGGGTTGTGAGATTGAGCCGCTAGTCATGCTCCATGCTGAGTGTGGAGCTTGCTTAAAATCTCTCCCCTGTTCCCTCTCCCCAACTCTTAAAAAAAAAAAAATTAATTAAAAATTTTTGAAAATCTTTCTAGCTAAGCCATAAGAAGCAATGATAGAAGGGCAACTAGATGACTCGGTCACTTAAACCTCTGCCTTTGGCTCAGGTAATGATCCTGGAGTTCTGGGATCAAGCCCCAGATTGGGCTCTTTGCTCAGCAGGAAGTCCCGCCCTTGTGCTCTCACTCTCTTGCAATCTCTTGCTCACTCTCTCTCAAATAAAATAAAATCTTTTAAAAATAAAAAAGCAATGACAGAATTAAAATATTACCATTCAGCAACATAACGACCTAATAAATGGAGGTGATGATTGTTAAGGGTTGCTTTCATCACAAAGTGAGAAGAGCAAGTGTTTTGCATCTCCTGATAAAGTGTAGCACCACCACCTGTGAAACACTTCAACCTGAAACTCATGCTTAAATCCTTAGATTTTAAATCCTTACCAGCTTTATGGAACTACAGAGAACAGAGGAACCTGCTAAACATCAAGGGGAAACAATCAGCAAAATCCAGATTACTAGGAAATCTCTGGGATAAATCACTCACTTTCTTCAACAAATACATTGCAAGGAAAAATAAAGTGTTAGGGGAAACCTGTAGATTAAAAAAATATTTAAGAGGTACCCTGACCAATTGCAAAATACGGACCTATCAAAAGATCCTGATTCAAATCAAGTATAAAATTAGAAGTTTATGATAAACACTGAAACTTGACTGGATATTTGATAATATTAAGGAATTACTACTAAATGTTTAGGTGTGATAATGGTATTGTGGTTGCTTTTTAAAGAGTCCTTAAAAAAAAATAAAATAAAAAATAAAGAGTCCTTATCCTATAGAAATATATACTGAAATACATACTTACATATCCGTTTACAGATTTATATATATATACTTACATGTAAAGTATACATAATACCTGGGGTTTGCTTTAAATTCATCTAGTAGGGAGATGAAGGTATTTTTATTTTTATTTTTTTTTTAAGATTTTGTTTATTTATTTGACAGAGCGAGATCAGAAGTAGGCAGAGAGGCAGGCAGAGAGAAGGAGGAAGCAGGCTCCCTGCTGAGCAGAGAGCCCGATGTGGGACTCGATCCCAGTGCCCTGAGATCATGACCTGAGCCAAAGGCAGCAGCTTAACCCACTGAGCCACCCAGGCGCCCCGAAGGTATTTTTAATAAGACAGTAAGAACTAAAAAAAATCAGAAATATCTCAAAAAAACTTTATGGACTTCCTTAAGATTAGTGCTTCTACACACATTTCTCTGATTACCAAGGGCTCCATGAGTTGGAGGCATTTAAACCCTTTGACATGGGACATAATAACAATGATGAGTGGTATTTACTGATAACCTACATGTTGGACCAGAGCCAGCCCAGGAATACGCTCAGCCAAAAAGCTAGTGCAATCACACGGAAAAAGCCAGAGAGAAGAGTCACTCACTACGAGTTTGTGGCATTACTGTCGTGCCCCAATTCACCGTGAGCTGCTAAAGACAGGGAACCAGGCTGCTCCTGGTTTTAGCATGAAGTCTGGTACCCAGCAGCATCCCAAATGAGGAGGAAGGAGGGAGAGAGGGCGGGAGGGATTCTGATGTCTAGAGCAGGGAGAAGGGCGTGGAGGTCAGTTTGCTTGCACTTGGCTGGAAGCAGAGAAACCTACAAGACTCCACTCAATCTACCTGAAGCCAAAATGATAACTAACACAACAAAACTAAAAAAGTAAGAAAGTCAGTAACCAAGGATGTGGTTTGTGACTTTAAACAACTTTAGTCTCTCCTCTGCTCAACGAGTCTGGCACCCCCAAGTGAGTCTGGACACTAAAGCGCCTTGAAGGAACCTCACCCTCACCCACAGGGGCCAGCAGAGAGCTGAAGTCCTCAGAGAAGCTGAAACCACATCCACAAGGTGGGGCTTCCGCACTTCCTGCCGGGAACTTCCATGCTTGTATGGATGTTTAGCTCTCTCACTGGGCAAAAAATGGATAAGGAGCTTTTCAGAGGAATGTTGGGAAGCAGGAAATTGGTCAGCGAGATGGGAGGAATAAAAATTACTGGGACAAAGTGATAGTGGAGGAGGGATGCAGTGTGGAAAGTTTTTCATATAAACATCCTGATACATTTTCTGCACTTACAACCTGCACTTATCTAAACCTCATTTCCAGATCGTTCTGGAAATTTCCCCCTCTCAGTGTAGGCACACAGCCACTTAAGTACATTTCAAAGCCTGGTTCCCAGCCCCTCCACAACTCAGTAAAGTAAGATCACCTGAAAGCATTTTATTTTTTTTTAAAGATTTTATTTATTTATTTGACAGAGAGATAACAAGTAAGCAGAGAGGCAGGCAGAGAGAGAGAGGAGGAAGCAGGCTCCCTGCTGAGCAGAGAGCCCGATGCGGGACTCGATCCCAGGACCCCGAGATCATGACCTGAGCTGAAGGCAGCGGCCCAACCCACTGAGCCACCCAGGCACCCACCTGAAAGCATTTTAAAAGTCAGTGTATCTCACTGCCATTCTCCTCCCTGGATTCCTGAATAGTTTTCTCCAACCAACACCATGAGCAGCAAAAAGAGCTTTTAATGAAACACCAAGATCTTGGGAAGAAATCAAAGCTGATTGGGCTAAACACAGAAATATGTAAGCATAGATTTCTTGCAGCTTGCTTCTAAGCCCTGCTTAATGCTCCAGGCTGACAGACAGCCGGCTCTACCACTCAGGGAAGGTCTTGCTGGCTTTCCAAAGATCCTGAACAACACTGCTAATACCACCTGCAGGAATGTTCTTACATTCAGTCCAGGTGCATAGCCTCCCTCCCTTCTGCTCACAATGGTGTTTGGTGGGAACTTGAGAAGGACTCGTCCTCCCTGATTTTTCTCTTTCCTTTTGCCCTTATTGCATATCCTGCAGCCTGACAGAGGGATAAGGATCAACTCCTCCTCTTTCCCCACAACACACAGTTTTTAGGCTCTGTCCTTAAGAATTCACTGCTCTCTCACAACAAAAGTCTCCTGTGACCTTCTCCCAAAGTTGTTACACAATTTTTTTTTGGAGACCAAAGTATATTGGTTTCAGGAAGACAACAAATTACAAAGGGAATGACCTGAAGATGGGCAGATAAATAAAATCAGAAAAATCCCCCAAGGAAGAGGGAAACCTTACAACTTCTAATTAAGATGCGGTATCTTTGCCTTCTAATTTTTTTTAGTTTCAGGAAATAAAACAGGAGTCTCATGTTGAGCGAGGGTGATGCCAGGACTTGGAAGGTCTGGGCTTGTACATGTAGCCAAAGGAAGACCTGCCCTTCTTGCATTTTCCAGAAGAGAGAATCTGCTATCCCAGATTGGCCCACATTGCTGTCACGTGCCCCAGGAGCCTGAGAAGTGACCAGCTCTGAACTCCAGTGGCCCACTGCAAGGGTCTAAGGAACCAGACACCACCTGACAGAATCCCAACTCCAACACTTGGATGTGTGCTACATTTCTGAGTCTTACTATCCCAATCTGCAAAATGGGAATCCTCTTCTAGAAAATCTAGAATAGAACGGGTGGTTGTGAGGATTAAAGAAGGTAATATAAACCAATTTCCAAAGAGAAAATCTTTGGTGGGATTTTTTAAAAACTTGTTATCATGTTTAAAATTACAAATACATATACAGAGAGAATGCTTTAAAGAACCTGCGTGAGCCCATCTCTAGATGTAATGGTTATCAACCATTTAGCATTCTTGTTTGTTCTGTCACCCTTCTGCTTTTGTTTGTTTTCCTAGACATCTAATTATGCCACTACAAATACTTCAAGATCTATCACCAACAGATAAGTATATTTTCTAACACAACAATACCAGTTCCAGTTGTCTCAAATGTGTCTTGTGGTTGCTTGCTGGAATCAGGAATCCTCCACATTTGGCTGATATTCCTCAAGTCTGTTAGTCTGTCACAGTTCCTGTGGTCGTCAGAAAGTCACACCACCCAGAGTCCCCTTCAAAGAGAAACTTCACCCAGCTGCAGGGCAGGAGGTCAATAGATGGCTTCCAGCCCCTTGGAGATCAGAGTCAGCTGTCCAGAGCCATGTCCCCTGGATCACACCATTCTCCAAGTAGCCTGCCTTCAGTTGCTAAGCAAGGCAGGAGTATATAGACCCAGCTCTGTGGTCTGACACAGCATAGACACTCTGATGGACAAGGGCTCCAAAGAGCCCCACTGTATTGGCCAACACTTTGCCAGTCCTGCATCTCAATGGGTCCTTTCCCTCTGCTTCCCAGCTCCTTCCTTTTACAGGTGATGCTTAGTCAAACTGAGTCTCTTCATCTGCTTCCAGTTGATATAATTTACAACAGTTCTTTTCCATCTCTTATCATACCCTTTACAAGCTGAAAAACACTAGGACTGGAACACCTGGGTGGCTCAGTCAGTTGAGTGCGTGCCTCTGGTTCAGGTCTTGATCCCAGGGTCCTAGGATGGAGCCCTGCATTGGGCTCCTTGCTAAGAGGGAGTCTGCTTCTCCCTCTCCCACTGTCCCTTCCCCTGCTTGTGCTCTCTCTCAAATAAATAAAATATTTTAAAAAAGAAAAACACTAGGACTGACCTTATATTTTAAAACACTCTTTTTAGCATCCCCACATTCATTTCTCAAAAGCAGAAATTATAAGCCAGACATTCTCATTTTCACTAAATTTCTGATCAACTAGAATCAAGAGAAATCAAAGAAATATACCTTAACATTCTCCCTTTATTTTTCTTTATAGATTTTATTTATTTGACAGGCAGAGAGACAGGCAGAGAGAGAAGAGGAAGCAGGCTCCCCTCTGAGCAGAGACCCTGATGTGGGGCTTGATCCCAGGACGGTGGGATCACACCCCTGGCCGAAGGCAAATGCTTAACCCATTGAGCCACCCAGGCGCCCCATCTCCCTTTATTTTCTAAAAAAAAAAGCTAAATAGTTTCATATACAGTGACATTAAATTACTGACATCACCAAAATCAGCCATGAAAGAAGTTTAAATTCCTATTCCAAGACTATTGTCACCTTTAAGTTGTACTAAATTCATCAGTATTAATATAGCAAGGGCCACTGTAAGTAATCACACCGTGGGGAAACTACAGTTTTGAGTTAGAATTCCAAACTTGTCCTGGAGTACTTGGTCATAGAAATGAAAGACGGGCTGGCCCAGAACAGACTCAATTCCAGCTCCTGGGATAAGTGATTTGAGCAAGCCACTTTCCCTCCAGAATGTCATTTTACTCACCGATAAATGAGAAAAGATTACACTTCCTGCTTCACAGGGCCGTGGCAAGGTCTAAGATAATATGGAGTAACTCTGACGCTGCTGCGTGCCCACAGCTGCAAATCCACGCCTGCTTTCACACCTGGGGTGCTAAGCTGCTGACTCAGCCTGCTGGTGGGTAGCCGCAGCTGAACCTGCAACTCCTCCGCCTTCCCCTTCCCTCCTCCAGTGCCTCTGAGTCCTGGGCCAGGTGTGTGTGTTTAGGTCCTTGACAAAAACTCTGGGCTCCCATGAAATACCCACATCATCAAGGTCAGAGACAACAGGAACCCACAGTTTTCAATCCTGTCCTGTGGGCTCTAGCTCTTGCTTACGGGGTCCAGCCTGCCCTTGCTCTGCAACTTTCCATCCATCTTTCATTCCTGACTGCCCCGTGGACTTCAAGCTCCAGCATCAGATGGACACTGAGATCACAGCCTTACAGCAATGATCATTTAACCAGTTCCCCATGACTGCACAAGGCCAAATCCCCTTGTATATATATCTGCTGGTGGTTCTGCTTCTCTGGCCTTGATCAATCAAGGCCACACCCACACTCTCATTCAAACTCATACATGCTTCCCACCTTCATCAGAAGAGCTTTCCAGAGCATGGTCTCATCTCCTTCCAGCAACTCTCAGGACCTCCCTAGATCTTTGAGCATTTCCTTTGAGACAGCAACTTTGTCAAAGGCCAAAAAACTGCTTAGATTTTCCATAGGTTTGGGGGGAAAAAAAAAAAATCCCCTCCATTTAGACAGGCATCATTTCAGGAGGTGATTTTTCAGTGTGCACTAAAATTTTTCCAAAATGAACATATCTGCCTCCTCAGCCTACTCTTAAGAGTTGAAAGAAATGATTTTGGATATACACAAAGGATTATCAGGTCAGTTTAATTTATAATTGCAAAATATTGGGAAAATATTAAGATTGATTAAATTATATTTCAGCCGTAGGGAGAGGATTATGCATCCTTTAGAAGAAGTAAAGGAACAAACAAGAGTGTCTGGGTGGCTCAGCTGTTTAAGTATCAGACTCTCGGTTTTGGCTCAGGCTCATGATCTTTCTGGTGGGAAGTGTGAGCCCCATGTTGTGCTCTGCACTCAGCATGGAGTCTGCTTCAGATTCTCTATCCCCTTCCTTTGCCCCTCCACCTACTCATATTTGCTCATGTGTGCACACACGCTCGAGCTCTCTCTCTCTCTCTCTCTCTCTCCCAAATAAAATCTTTTTTGGGGCGCCTGGGTAGCTGGTTGGGCACTGCCTTCGGCTCAGGTCGTGATCCTGGAGTCCCGGGATCGAGTCCCACGTCGGGCTCCCAGCTCCATGGGGAGTCTGCTTCTCCCTCTGACCTTCTCCCTTCTCATGCTCTCTCTCACTCCCTCTCTCACTCTCGAATAAATAAATAAAATCTTTTTTAAAAATCTTTTTTGAAAAGAAGAGGTAAAGGAACAAATAAATTGCAAGGAACAGGCATTTTACAGAAGAAACATATACAGCCCATAAAAATATGAAAAATGATAACTTCATTAAGATTTAAAGAAATGCAAACCAGGATTACAGGATACAATTTTATACCCATGAGTTTGGCAAAATTTAAAAGTTTGACACCTGTTAGAGATCATGTGAATCAATGGCTGGTAGAGTATAAACTGGCACAATCACTTCGGAAAATTGTTTACCATTTTCTGGCCAAGTTGAACATTCACATACCTCCTGACTCCGTAATCCCATTTCTGATTGTATATCCCAAAGAAATGTCTACATTTGTCACTTGTGTATGGGAGATACATGTAAGGCCACTGACAACATCTGACAACTCAAGGGGCAACCAACAGGAAAATAGTTGAATGCACTATGTACAATAGTTGTGTGTACCCACACAAAGCAACATGACTGCAGAGAAAACTAACTTCTGCTGTACCTAACATAAATAAATACAAGAAACATTGTTGAGGGGACCCTGGGTGGCTCAGTCCAGTAGGTGTCTGCCTTCAGTTCTGGTCATGATCCCAGGGTCCTGGGATCCACACCCACATGGGGCTCCCTGCTCAGTGGGGAGCCCACTTCTCCCTCTCTCCCCCACTCATGCTTTCTCTCTCTGTCAAATAAATAAATAAATAAATTTTTTTTAAAAAAAGTTGAGGAAGGGGCACCTGAGTGGCTCAGTAAGTTAAAGCCTCTGCCTTTAGCTCGGGTCATGATCCCAGCGTGCTGGGATCAAGACCCACATGGGGCTCCCTGCTCAGCAAGGAGCCTGCTTCCCCCTCTCTCTCTGCCTGCCTCTCTGCCTACTTGTGATCTATGTCAAATAAATAAATAAGATATATTTTTTTTAAATGTTGAGGAAAAGGCAAGTGACAGAGACTACACATAATTTGTACGGTACTCAGAGAAAAAAATAAAGATAAACAACATAGTACTTAAGCAGACATAGATTAGAGCTAAAACCATATTTTCACTTGAAAAGTTGGGCCTGGGTGTGAGATGTAGGAGACAGTGATAGGAAAAGTTAGATACAAGTTTTTGGTAATATTCTAGTTCTTGGATTGAGTAGTAGATATGCAGTATTCATTATATTATTATGCTTGATAATGAATAGTGATATTGCATATAATCTTTTGTATGTATCACTTTTTAATTGTAGAAGATATTTTAATTGCAAAAGTCAAGTGAAGTCAATTTTGAGGGTGGCCAGAGATGGGCTAATTGGAGTTTCACACCCTGAAGGGTTAACTCTGTTGACAATATAAAATACTGGACTACTTTTTGTTTCTACAAAAACAGATTTCTATCTGTTTCTTCTAACCCTGTTTCTGCATACTTCATAAGCTCTGCTCCTCAAAAAAAAGTCCTTACAAGGCCATTGATGCCATGTAAGTTACTTCCTGCCAAGTATCTGAGTAATGCTTCTGAGCAGCTGAACAGCATCATAGCATAGCATAACAACATCACAGCATAGCATAACAACATCATAGCATAGCATAGCATAGTGGTAAGGAGCTCCCGTTCCAGAGTTCAACTGCCCAACTCCAAAGCTGTAATACCAATTGCTGGCTGTGTGAGCTAGTGCAAGTTTAGTGTCTCAGTCTCACTTTTGTAATCATTACAATGGGGATGATAATAAGAGCTCTACCATATTTCACTGATGTGAGAATTAAGTTACTTAATTGTGCAGTAAAATGCTTGACACTGGATATTCAGTAACAAAATTTTCATTTCTGGCAATATGGTACTCACCATAACACTTCTACAAAATAAATATATGAAATATTTTAAATTTTTAAAAAATGCATCCTATATTGGCAAGAAAATAAAAACTACTTACACCCTGATCTTGGTCTCTAGTATCATTCCCACAAAAAGAAATCAGGGTTTCCTGGAAAAACAGCTAATTCTAGAGGTAAGACAGGAAGAATACAAAGGGGCACCTGGGACATTTGGTAGTGCTTAAAAACAAGGGAACTTTCAAGGATTCTTGGATTCATAACAAAAGGACCCAGAACTCAGTAGAAGGAGATCTAAGTGGCCTACTAGTGATAATATAAGCATCAGGAAAAATAATGATTATAGTTGAATGACAAACATTGAATATATAAAAATGAAAAATTCCATTATATTGAAAAAAATACATAGCTGGAGGAGAGGGGGAACTCATTTGTCACCATCCAAAAGAAACTATTAAACCAGGTTCTTACTTTGAAAATTAGTAAAGGGAAAAAATTAAGCATTTATCTTGTCCTTCTAGTGTAATATGTATTTCAAGAGAACCAAATGGCTCTACTATATAGAAGAATACTAACAAGTATAGAAAGAATAATAGAATTAAAACTCTTTATTTCTCAATTCTTAATGAAATTATTGCTCTGTCTTTTCACAGGTAAATGAATGGATTTTTGACTGATGAAGGCTAAAAGCATTAGGAGAAGGGGTGATGGGAACTGGACATTCATACGGTATTGTAGGAGGGCAGGGATTCTTCTTGGTCACAAGTAAGGAGTGTCTCTGTTCATCCAAGAGATCAGGATGCCATCTCCCAGGGTCTCCTGATGATATATACACAAGTACACAACACTCCACATGTGCAAGCCACAAAATGTCCACTTCGCACCTTTAATTTTGAAATAAATCCCAGACCTATACCTAAAATAAAACTTCCAAAAAACGTGGAGAACACTTCTGGGAGAAGACAAAAGCCACAAACTACTTTATTTTTTTTTTATAAAGATTTTATTTATTTATTTGACAGAGAGAGATCACAGGTAGGTAGAGAGGCTGGCAGAGAGAGAGAGAGAGAGAGGGAAGCAGGCTCCCCCCTGAGCAGAGAGCCCGATGTGGGACTCGATCCCAGGACCCTGAGATCATGACCTGAGCCGAAGGCAGCGGCTTAATCCACTGAGCCACCCAGGCGCCCCATACAAACTACTTTAAAAAATAACAAATATGGCAATGAAAATTTAAAACTTATGTTCTTCAGAGGACATCATTAAAAGAAAGAAAAGAGGGGGCACATGGGTGGCTCAGTGTGTTAAAGCCTCTGCCTTCCGCTCAGGTCATGATCCCAGGGTCCTGGTATGGAGCCCTGCATCGGGCTCTCTGCTCAGTGGGGAGACTGCTTTCTCTTCTCTCTCTGCCTGCCTCTCTGCCTACTTGTGATCTGTCTGTCAAATAAATAAATAAAATCTTTAAAAAAAAAAAAAAAAGAACGAAAGAAAGAAAAGAGGGGTGCCTGTGTGGCTCAGTGGGTTAAAGCCTCTGCCTTTGGCTCAGGTCATGGTCCCGGGGTCCTGGGATCGAGCCCTGCATCAGGCTCTCTGCTCGGCAGGGAGCCTACTTCCTTCTCTCTCTCTCTGCCTGCCTCTCTGCCTACTTGTGATCTCTGTCTGTCAAATAAATAAATAAAATCTTTAAAAAAAAAAAAAAGAAAGAAAAGAAATCATATGTAGAAAATATGCACAAAACACTTACATGACAAAGGACTTGTATCCAGGATATCTAAAGAATCCTTAAAACTCCATAATAAGAAAATAACACAATTTTTTAAGTGGGCAAAAGATTTGAACAGAGCCTTCAAAAAAGAAGGTACACAAATGATCAATAAGAACCAATGAAAAAATGCTCAATGTCACTACAAATTAAAACCACAATGATGGGACACCTGGGTGGCCCAGTCAGTTAATCATCTGCCTTTGGCTCAGGTTGTGATCCCAGGGTCCTGGGATTGAGTCCCACATATATCAGGGCTCCTTGTTCAGCAGGGAGCCTGCTTCTCCCCCTGCTTGTGTACTCTCTTGTTCTCTTGCTGACAAATTTAAAAAAAAAAAAAAAACCCACAATGAGATACCACTGCATATCCCCTAATGGCTACGCTAAAGACTGGCAATATGAAGTGTTAGAGAGGCTGTGGAGTAACTAGATCTCTCAAACATTGCTGGTGAGAATGTAAGACACGACTAATTTGGAAAACATTTTGGCAGTTTTTCAGAAAGTTAGACATATACTCACTCTATGACCCTATAACTCTATTCCTAGGTATTTACCCAAGATAAATTATTTATTCACATAGAGATATGTACATAAATATTCATAGCAGCTTTATTTTTAATAGCTAAAAGCCAAAACAAACCAAGTGTCTGTCATAAGATAAGTGGTGGAGGGGAAGGAACACACTTCTGTTCTATCTTCTTAGATTCACTGACTGGGGCCTACAAATTAAACCCAAAAAAGTCAGATTAACAGGAGCGGGGAAAACAGATTATTTACATGCATAACATATATAAACAAGGAGAACTGAATGATACGTAAGTCAAAGGGTGGTGGAATTTGAGGTTTATATACCATCTTAACAAAGGTGATAAACTGCAGAGAAGTGGCAAGACAAGGGGAAAGGGTGTTGAATTTCTAGGGGTGATAAATTGCAGGAAGGTAAACACAAGGGGTACAGAATGGAAGATAAAGATTATTTTATTACCATTTGTTATGCAGATGCATGTTGGTGTTTTCAGTCTTCAGTGATGAGGTTTGTTCTTCCTCTCTTGGTACAGGAGAGGACAGGGGGAACATCTTCACAAAGGGAAATTCATGCCCTGCTTTTAGGCAGTTGGGGGTAGGGAGGTAAAATTTCTTTCTGTACCTGCTATTTCCCAGTTGCTATTTCTCAACTGCATCAAAATAATTCTCATGCCAAAGTAGCATATTTTGAGGTGGCATGTTCTGATCTCCTTCAATGTATAAACAAATTATGGTTAATCTTTAAAATGGCATACTACTCATCAATAGAAAGTAACAAATTCCTGATACATACAATATGGCTGGATCTCTTCTGATAGAGCAGTTCCACAAAAAAACCTGCAGGAAGTTTTCAGGTAGTACTAGCTATAAATACACATACAGGTACTACTGTTTAATGGCTAATGTGATTTCCTCTACAATTCAAGAACCATTGCTGAACCTACTAAAGTCCAGACCTGAGCTGCAAAGAGATATAGTTTATAAATCCTGACCTGGAGGATACAAAAAAACCTATTGCCGGAGTTCTAAACATAGTCATTTAAGAAACAAAGTGAGATTTAAGCATATTCATTTAAAATCCAAACTAATGTGATTAAAACCAGATGGGTGATGTCATTAATTCATTGACAAATACTTATTGAGTACAAGTCACTATGATGGAATGTGAGATACAAAAATGAACCAGAGTGGGGAGACTTTTTTTTTTTTTTTTTTTTAGTGAAATCATGTCATGCTCTAGGGATTTATTTTGTCATACAGGAGAGGTAAAATTGCCTCCTCAGTTATGTTTTATTCTCTATATTTTGTGTTTATCATTCAAGAATTATATTTCTGAAGAGGTTTCCCAATGCACCATCTCATGAAAAATTCAACAGCTTATTAAGAACTGGGAATTTTCACAGCAAAACTAAGAAACGTCATATTTCTGGTTTAGGGTATAAAATAAATTATTAATAAAAACTCATAATTTTTTTTTCAAGAGAACAGGGGCAAAGGGGAAAGAAAGATTGATTTTGCAAGCAAAAGGGGGTTGGTGGGAGAACTGGCTAAACACAGGTCAGCATCTCATACCAGAACACAACTTAAAACAAATTGAAGACAATTGCAAGTTTGATGTGTCGTGAACAACCACACTGTTAATCTGCCCCAATGTCTATCTTTTGGGTTCCTTTCTCTATTTGGAAGAGCATAATTATTGGGCTTCAATCATTTTGCATTTACCTTTCCTTCTGGCTTCTTCCTTCCAGTGCTCTCTGTAAGGTCACTGGCACCCTAACTGGCCAGTGGCCTCTCTTCAGCCTGACCACTCAGCTAATCTCAGCTGACATTCTTTTTGTAAACCTCACTCCTTCCTTAGCTTCTGTGCTACTTGTCTCCCCCAGTTCTCCCTCCGCTTCCTCAAACTTCACCCCAGTCTTCTCTCTCCCAGAAGATTCTCAAGTTCCCCCCCACCACATAGCTGCAGCCTCCTTTGGACCATGATGGTTCCCACACCTGAACCCCACCTTTCTCCTGCACTCCAGTTTCCCACCTCTGCACCTCGGAATGCTCAAAACTGAATGTACTTTCCCTCTCTTACCAAACCTGTGCTTCACATCGATAACATCACTGCTCACCTGAATGCAAGGCACTAACCTCAGAATCAGTGCCTGCATCTCCCTCCACACCACCATATCCAAAGGGTCTCCAGGTTAGCCAAGTCTGCTCCTGACTTACCAAGTCAGGGCCTGACTCTGGGCACTCCTCATCTCCAGCTGTTTCGGTTAAGCCTTCATCCTCTCTTATCTACACACCGCTGCTGGTCCACCTGCCTCATCCCTTACCTTCACCCCATTCTGCCTCCAGGGTGATAGTTTAAAACACAGTCTGCTTATGGTACTTCCCTGCCTGCTTGAATCTCTCAGTATTTCTCCAGTGCCAACAGGTTAAAGTACTAATTTCTTGGGATAAGATGCAATGTTTAAAAGACCTGGACTCTATTTATTCAGCTTTATTTCATACTTCTCCCCACACGGCACCCCCACGCAAAATACATATGCACACCTGTTTCTCCCACACTCACGTTATGGTCAGCCATACTGAACTGATACTTCTTGAAGATACCTTTTTCTTTCATGCTTCCTTGCCTTTGCACAAACGAGTTCTCTGCTTGGAGTGCCATCACTCAAATCCAGGATCACCAGATTTAGCAAATAAAAACACAGGATGCCCATAGATCTGAATTCTCCTATATGATCTGAAGTATATCCCATACACCATGTTATTTTCACTTTCATCCACCAAGAATGCAGGAGTTGTCATCCAACTCTAAAAACATTCCTCCCTCACCAGAGCATAGCAGAATGTGGCCTCTTGCTTTAAATGTCACAGAAATGCATGTCTGTCTCAGCTGTGGATGTTGTTTTAATAGCTACTGTTGTTCAATGCTGAAACTAGGCTAAGGGACTCATATGAATTATGCCTTGTTTATTATTATCTCAATTGTCCTACTAGATAGGTAATATTACTAATTTTCATTTTATAGATGAGGAAACAAAGGCGGGAGAAGATACAGAGCTTGGCAAAATTTACATAATAAGTGGGGAATCCCAGAATCTGCCTCATTGCAGAGTTCACATGATTCATCTTTGTACTTTGATAACAACTTATGTTTGCATAGTTTGCAATTTATGAAGCTCTTTTTTTTTCTTTTTCCTCATGTGATATCTTAGAAAAAAGTGTAACCATCCACAAGAAATACAACACAAATAAAGCCAGAGCCGCCAGTAACATTCCCTTCCCCAGTACACACCATTTTCAATTGGTGCTTATCCTTATAATTCCTGTATATGTTGTTAGGGCCAATTTGATGTTAAAACCTGTTTAACTATTAGGGCCTGCTTAGCCAGAGCAACTCCATATTGCCTAGGTAGCCATATTGTTATTTACATCCACGGAATTCATTCCGGGAATAAACACCCCAGTAGTTCCTGGTATGGTTCTGGGTATCAACTCCGGGAGTAAACGCCTTAACAATAGAAGCCACCTACCTTGGGTCTGCGGTTATGCCCTATAAAACCAGCCTGTGAGATCGGGAGGGGGTCGCTCTCTTCGGAGGCAGCCCTGGCTGGCCAGTCTGACTTCTAATGCCTGGCATAGAATAAAGCTCTACATAACTTTCACTTTTTCTCAGTCTCATTCCCCTGGCTAGTCAGTCTGACTTCTAATGGTTGGTATAGAATAAGGCTTTGCATAACTTTCACTTTGTCTCAGTCTCGTTCCTTTGATAATGGACCCTAACATTCTGGGGGCTCGTCCGGAATCTAACGATGAGAACTGAGTCAGCATCAGAATTTCTGGGAAAAGCCTCCAAAGGTAAGATCTCGAGAGTTTATCCTGCAGGATCTTGTCTGTCTGTCTGGTTGCAGAGCTCCAAGGTATAGCCTACTGGGGAGAATCTGGATGCAGCATTGCTCCCCAGGGCTGTAGTGGATGTGGGGATGCCACATCCCTCCACTGGGAGATTGCTAGGGGGTTTGACTCCCCCTAGGTGGTCAGGGGACTTGCCAGGGGGTTCGAGTCCCCCTAGGTGGTCAGGGGACCGAGAAAATCCCCACCAGTGGCAGGTTGTATTTTTGAGTTGGGATTATGTCTTGCACACCCTTAGACTTGATATCTGGTTGAGGTAGGGCTGATGGGTCTGGTCTGTGGTTGTCTTTGTCTTGTCTTTTTGTTGTCTGTTGTGTTGTTTGTTGTGTTTGAAGAAATGGGGCAAGCGAAGAGTAAGGGACCTATGACACCCCTAAGTCTTGTTCTCCAGCATTTCAAAGATTTTCAAGGTAAAACCACCCAGCTGGGTGACAAGGTTTACCCAGGAAAACTCTCTAAAAGTGGGAATCCTTGCTCTGCCTTCTGGCAGCACTCCCCCTTCTGTTTCTGCACTGACTTGGGTGCAGCCTGCATAACTGGCCTCTAGACCATCCTCGGTGCTTCCTGCTCCATGGCTCCTTCCCTCTTCACAGTCAAGGAACAAGAAGAGCAGCCCCTGGACCTAACACCCCCACTCCAGATCTTCCCACCCATGTCTCAGGTAAACATCAAAAGTGGAGTGGGTCCAGGTGAAACATAAATCAGTATTTGAACTAAGTTTGTTGGTTTAAGATAGACATGTCTTTAAAGTTGCAGCAGTAAATGTGAAACTTTAAAGTTTACTGAAGGTCAAATAAGCTCATGCTATTTGTTAAAATCTGTTAGCAAATAAATAACTAATTGATGGTTAATTGTCTGTCTCAAAGTTTTAATGGGTAATTGTTAAAGTAAATTTCAAAGTCTTTGGTAAACTGAAACTTTAAAGTTTTGGTTGGATGATAAATGCAATTAAATTATGGACATCTAAGTCTTAACCAAATGGGATAAAATGCTAAAGCATTGAGTACTTGGTGTAGGTTTATGCTTTTGACTTCTTACTGCAATTCTGTTATAACTGTTCACAATTGGTTAATACTTAACTATCACTAGAGACTGAAGTTTTTCTAAGAATAGAAAATTCTGCTAACTGTAACTAAGACTGATGGAAGTAAGGGAAATAACCCTATATGTAAAAAAGTAGGAGATACATAAGAAAGATAAGGAATGGGAATACATATTGTTAAAGAAAAAGGTAATTTTGTCCTAAATGAGATGGTCGTTTGATAGTAAATGGCTTAGGACAAAACCTGGATACAAAAGAAAGTTGTAAAAGGTTTGTGAAGGGAAATTTTCAGAAAAAAATTTTTAGGTATGGTCAGGACAGACTACCAAAAGAAAAACGTTATGAAGTTTTTATTAAAAGCTTTAATGTTGTCTGAAAAATAAGAGGATAGGCAGTTGAATGATAGTAAGTTTTAAAAAAGAACTGTACACACACAAAAAAAGAGGGCCTAAGAGAGTAGATAGTTTTGTCTTAAAGTAAAAATGTCTGGTTGCACCAGAACATGAAAGGAGATAATAAAAACTAAACTTGAGGGTATATAATAAGTCGTAGAAGGCTTGGGGAAAGTGATTTTTATTTGCCTTGGTTTATAGGTTTAAAAGGAAACAATGAAATTGTAAGGACCTATTTTATATTTTTATTTCAGGCAGAGGCTTCCATTGAAGTTAAACAAAAACTTTGTTGTTTAACCCTTAAACTGTCCCTGCTCCCCTTCCCCCAAGGGACTTAAAAACAAGTCTCAGAAACCAGCTCCAGGTGTGGAGGCCAAGAAAAACAAGGCTGTACCCACCTTGAATCTAGCCCTGACATAAGTACAGCCATCTTGGCAAAGCAAAAGCTGGCACCTTGCACTGTAAGCATAAGAATGGCCATCCTGAAGGCTGAGAAGCCATTTTACTGAGCATCCCTAACCAGCCCACATGCACATATAACTTGAGATAAGAGAAAGTAGCTAAAACCTAGGAAACAACTTAATCATATACCACCAGGGCAGTTAGGTGACCACAGGGACCAAATGTTAAAGAAAAACAAATAGTTAACTTGCAGAGATCACAATCCTGCAAGACAGGAGTCTCCCTTGGTTTGCAAATGTCCCGGTGATTTACAACAAAAAGGGCTATCTCTTCAATGACCCAATTTCCAGAGACTAAGGGCTCAGTTCCTCAAGGCCTAAGGTCGCCCTCCCCACCATTAAAATGAGGGAGGCTGAGGCAGAAGGAAATGTAAATAAAGTTAAATTTCTTCTAAACCTAAATCTCACTTAACTGCCAGGATGGCGCCAGGGTGATGCCAGGGTGGCAAAAGGTTAAACAAAGTTAAACTGTCAAAGTGGGGTGCAAGATATGTATGTAGCTATGAAGAAGTGCCTTGAAAATGCTATATAAACCCTTGGCTTTGAGTGCTCAGGGTCCTTGTTGAGACCCGCTGCGCCGGGCAGATACTTGGACCCCAGCTAGCTGGAAATAAACCTCACTGTGTGACTTGCATTATCAAGAGTGTTCTCTGTCTAATTGAGGGGTGGTCGACTCCGTACCCTAACAAAATATGTTGAAAATTTGACCAGTTTCACCAATTGACCAATTTGATCAGTTTTGATGGATTTATTCACAAGAAGGAAAAAAAGACTAATAAAATCTTTTCCTGTAAAATGTTTCTGTCCAAATGAGGCATAGTAGTTAAGGAAGGAAGACTAAATCCCTCTGTCATGACAAATCTATATTGGTGATCCACTCAAGTAAATGTTAACTATTATGTATTAATTGATCTGCTGTTAAAAAAGAGAATGTAAATCGTTTTCTCTTTGCCACCCCAGAGAAACCAGTTTCTATGTTTTATCAGATCTTAAACATCCATAATCCTACTTAAGCATGTGCTCTAAAACTTAGATTTTAACAATTGTCAACAAGATTTAAATTATAAATGAGATCTCTTTGACTCATAAGGCTTTTCCTTGGTATGCTAAGTTACTCAGGAAGTACTGCTAAACCAATGATAAACCTTGGGTCCATTTGGGTAAACGCTATAACTATTATACAGATTCTATGCATTTACTAAAGTTTTAATGTTTTGACAAGGGTCATTACTTGATATTTAACCATATCTATTCTGAGTTTTTGTCATTTGTAATTGTTTTAATTCTCTTGTAAAATGAATTCCACCTTAAAGGAAATTCATATGGGAGACTTTCAGGACAAATATAGGTGATATGTTGATATCCTGGAACTGAAATGGGTAAAAATTTCTGGAAATAAGAGCTGCATTTGAACTAAACCAGAATGAGTAACATGGGACTAGATGAACTAAAAAATTGTAATGGTATGTCTCTTAATCTTGTATCTGTTATTTGAAACATCGCTGGTTCTCTAATGTTTGCTCTTCCAGATTAAGAAAATTTTTTTTCTTAAAATGTCCGTGACTTACAGAAATGTAAAAATATTCATTTGTAAACAAATCAAGACATTCAACTTTTCTCTCTATCTGAACCTCTAAAACTCAAAAAGTCTCAGCAAGTATTCTTTCTTCCATAACTATCAGTCATTTGCATAAGTTCAATAAGAATCTGTTCTCCTTGTAACAGGACACCATAGGAAACACTGGTTATTTTACCAAGGCTTAGACTGGAATGTCATATTTTTAAAAGACTTGGATATGACCAGACAACTTAAAGGAACTAAGGTTGATTTTATAAAACCTGGAGCCATAAAGCCCCTTAAAATTGTTGACCTGATACCTTGCTTACAGAGTTCCCAGCAGCCTCATCAGGTGAGTAAAGAATGTCACTCCCTGGTAGGAGCAGGAAACTCGGGATACACTGGGGACCTCAGGAAGAGGAATTTGCCCAAATTGACTGGTATTGAAGGCATGTCTGATGACAAATATATGGCTTGGCTTCTGGCCTGGAGAGGCTATTACAAGTTCAACCTACAGATTCCTTATAAAAAGTTCCAGCAAAACAGATTCTAAAAGACCTATATAATCACTCACTGTTCTTGCTGAGCTTATGTAAATGATTAGGCCGAGTTTGTTAAAACTGGACTTGTTTTTCAAATAAATTAGTCCTGATTTAGTTATCTCTGAAAATGAGGATTATTTTAGAGAGAAAAATTGTGTTTTAATAACACACCTTTATGGATGTTAAATTCTAGATTTGGTTGTCTTTAAATGTTTGTTTATATAAACTAGACAACTTAAGGTAAACTTCAGAGAAGCCACACAATAGCTCGTTTAGACGATCTTCCCTAATATTCTGTAGGGATAATAACAGAACCCTTTGGACACAAATATATTTATTAGTTTTTATGGATTCCTTTTCAGGCTGGGTAGAGGCTTTTTCTGCCAAACATAAGACCGCAGAAATAGTAGCCAAAAGCTGCTAGAAAAAAATAATTCCTAAGTTTGGGTTGCCTCTCACAGTCGGGTCAAACAACAGCCCTGCCTTTGTGAGTTCAATCTCACAGTCATTGCAAGGTCGTGGGCACTAATTGAAAACTATACTGTGCCTACCAGCCCCAGAGCTCCAGAAAAGTAGAGAGAATAAACCGGACCCTTAAAGAGACCTTGACAAAGTTAATTCTGGAAATTGGCAGTGGATGGGTGGATCTCCTTCCCTTTTCCCTCCTTAAGACGCAGTGTACACCCTACTTAAACAAGGTTACCCCATTTAAAATAATGTTTGGGAGACCCCCTCCACTCTGCCCATGGATACAAGAGGTTGCCCTAACAGAAATGACTGATCAGTCTGTACTCCAGTCACTGCAGGCGCTACAGTCTGTCTTAACAAGAGCCCATGCAAGGATCTGAGCTGCCGACACTGAGATGGAGACAGAAGTGGAACCACATCCATACCCACCCGGAGACTTGGTCTGGATACACCACCACCAAGTGGAAAACTTGGAGCCCCATTAGAAGGAACCATTTACTGTCATCCTATGGAGGACCCAAGGGATTCTAACATCTTACTGCAGGAATAAAATGGACAAAGTGTGCTGTTCCCAACCTAATTCCAGCACTAGTTGTGGCAGGGATAACAGGGTCCACAACAATAGAAACCGCAGCTTTAATAAAGGAGGACTTAACATACTATTCCTTAAAAAAAAAAAAAAAAAATGGAGGGGCTCTGCATAGCCCTGGGAAAGAAATACTGCTTCTGGGTATTAATGCCCTAATATCACTTGTACAGAAAAAAAAAGAAATTGGAGCGATAAAGATGTTAGTCCTACAAACTCAATATAACACCTTACAACAGGAAAACATAAAACTGGCTAAAAAGTAAAGGAATTGACTAATCTCCAAAGAAAAGGGGGGAATATTAGGGCCAATTTAATGTTAAAACCTGTTTAACTATTAGGGCCTGCTTAGCCAGAGCAACTCCATATTGCCTAGGTAGCCATACTGTTGTTTAAATCCACGGACTTCATTTCAGGAATAAATGCCCCAGTAGTTCCTGGTATGGTTCCGGGTATCAATTCCGGGAGTAAACACCTTAACAATAGAAGCCACGTACCTTGGGTCTGCGGTTATGCCCTATAAAACCAGCCTGTGAGATCAAGAAGGGGTCGCTCTCTTCAGAGGCGGCCCTGGCCGGTCAGTCTGACTTCTAATGCTTGGTATAGAATAAAGCTCTACATAACTCACTTTATCTCAGTCTTGTTCCTTTGATAACGGACCCCAACATATGTAGTATACAATATATAATATTATTTTATGCATTTTTATTTAAATTCAACCAGGCAACATATAGTACTTCTTTAGTTTCAGATGTAGAGTTCAATAATGCATCAGTTGCATATAACACTCAGTGCTCATCACATCACCCAATTACCCTGTCCCCCTACCCACCTTCCCTGTCCTTCTAATTCCTGTATATGTACTATAGAATGTATAATATTTTCTATATTTAACACACTATTACCTTACTGTATTTACTTGTCAGCAGCCTGCATTTTTCTCTCCTATTTTATTTTTTAGACTTAATGTTGGGTACATGTCATCCTAGTTATTCGTTTTTGCTGTATAATTCTTCATTAATGACTATATCATAATTTATCCATTCACTGTTTTGTGAATGGATATTGTTGTCATTTCTGGATTTTTTTTTCTTGCTTTGACTTTCATTTTATTTTGGGTTTTTTTTGTTGTTGTTGTTCTTTTTATTGGTTAGAAATAAAGGCTACTAAAAATTTTTGTACATGGCTCCTCAGGCACACATGCAAGAATCTCTCTTTAGTAAGTACAAAGAGTGGGATATCTTAAGCATATGTACACATGCAAGAATCTCTCTTTAGTAAGTACATAAGAGTGGGATATCTTGGGCGCCTGGGTGGCTCAGTGGGTTGGGCCGCTGCCTTCGGCTCAGGTCATGATCTCAGGATCCTGGGATCGAGGCCCGCATCAGGCTCTCTGCTCAGCGGGGAGCCTGCTTCCCTCTCTCTCTCTCTGCCTGCCTCTCCATCTACTTGTGATTTCTCTCTGTCAAATAAATAAATAAAATCTTTTTTAAAAATTAATTAATTAATTAAAAAAAAAGAGTGGGATATCTTAAGCATATGTACATTATTTTATTGGAGGTTCTAGACTACATAGTAAGACAAGAAAAAGTAAATTCACAAGCGTTAGGAAGAAACTGAACTGCCAGTACTTAGTCAGTTTTATTCACTATATAAAAAATCCAGAATTTAATAAGCCAAATTTTTGTGAGAGGTCAACAAAAGTAGCTATATAATTAATGTTCAAAAATCTGTTACATTCTTGTTATGCTATTACAACAAAATAATTAGAAAATATAAAATTTAAGAATACTTAGGAATAAATTTTACAAAAGATGTATAGGAACTTTATGAAGAAAATCTTTAAAAATTATCAGATGCATTATAGACCTAAATGGATACACTGTATTTATGAATAGAAAGGCTCAATGTCATAAGAATGCCAGTTTCCTTCAAAGTAATCTGTAAATTCATTGAAATTCTAATCATAATCCCTATAAGATCACCACAGGCTGGGAGAAAATATATGTAATGCATACATCCAACAAAGAGTATGTATCTTGGATATAGAAAAAAATCATACAAGCTAAATGAAATAAGTCAGAGAAAGAAACACCATATGCTTTCATTCATATGTGGAATTTAAGAGACAAAACAGAGGGGGAAAAAAATAAGAGAGAGAGAGACAGCAAGAAACAGACTCTTAATTATAGAGAACAATCCAATGGCTACCAGAGGGGAGGAGGAGAGGAATAGGTTAAATAGATGATTAGGTGATGAGGATTATGGAGCACACTTGTTGAGATGAGCACAGGGTGATGTATGAAACTGTTGAATTACTCTACTGTCTACCTGCGACTAATATAACACTGTATGTTAACTAACTGGAATTAAAATAAAATATTTTTTTAAAAATACAAGACAAAGTAAAAACAAACAGAATAACAGGAATATAGGCAGTATAAATGTGATGATTTAAAATGTCACAAACTCGGGGGCGCCCGGGTGGCTCAGTGGGTGAAGCCGCTGCCTTCGTCTCAGGTCATGATCTCAGGGTCCTGGGATAGAGCCCTGCATCGGGCTCTCTGCTCAGCGGGGAGCCTGCTTCCCACTCTCTCTGTGCCTGCCTCTCTGCCTACATGTTATCTCTCTCTCTCTGTCAAATAAATCTTAAAAAAAAAAAAAAAAAATATTCTTCAAAAGAACATTCAAAAGCTTACCATGGGTGAAATCTTAGAGGAAAATGGCAGAGTAGGGATCCTGAGCTCACTTCCTCCCATGGATACATTGAGGAAACAGCTATATGCATTGTAACTTACTCTGAAAATGATCTGAGACTGTCAGAGAAGATCCTCCACAGTTAGTCCTAGAGAGAAGCCCACTTCAAAAAGGGTTGGAGGGGCAGAGATGAGATCAGGAACCAAACCCCCAGCATGACTAAGCACAAATGGGAAGGACATCACAATCACAGGGGAGAGAGGAGATCAGACTCCACACCAGGCCCCCCTGGCCCTAAGAACCCACACTGGGAAGGCAAGTCCATGTAATGTCTAGATTTGATTAGTCCACTGGGAGTGCCTGGGTGGTTCCATTGGTTAAGCATCTGGTCTCACCTCTGGTCATGATCCCAAGGTCCTGGGATCCAGCCAAGCATTGGGCTGGATCTGTGTCAGATAAATAAATAAAATCTTTAAAAAGAAGAAGGAAGGAAGAACAAGAAAAGTCCACAAGGAGTGAAGAAACTAAGTCTCTGTCCTTAAGAACTAGCACACTAAATAAATCAGCCAGAGACACAGCACAGAACAGTTTGAAAATGGAATTTATTTACTAAGTTTGCATGTGTACCAAAGAAGCAGGGGTTTGCACATTTCTCTAAGAATAAAGTTGCTTGCCAGCACATTTTTTTTTTTTTGTCCTCTCCCAGATTAGATGGCTGGAGGCTTTGAAAAGCCAGTTCTAACATTCTCCATCTACCTTACTAGGACTCCAGTCCCACCCTGATATTCTACTAGAGACACATCCCATCCAATCCACCCACCACCACACCTGTGCCCCTCCAAAGCAGATCCCACATCACCATACCAAGTGGGCAGGAGCAGCCAGCACCAGATCCCATCCAAAGTGACTCTTACAGGGTGCCCACATGACTCAGTTGGTTAAGCAACTGCCTTAAGCTCTGGTCATGATCCCAGGGTCTTGGGATCGAGCCCCTCATGGGGCTCCCTGCTCCATGAGGAGCCTGTTTCTTCTTCTCCCTTCACCTGCCACTCCCCCTACTTGTGCTCTCTCTCACTCTCTCTCTGTCATATAAATAAATAAAATCTTTAAAAACAAAGCAAAACAAACAAACAGACAAAAACCAAAGTGACTCCTGCCCTGGAGAGGAAGGGAACAAACCCTGCCCACCAGTACAACTATAGCAATCACAGAGGCTAATTACAAACAGACCATATCTATACCCCAGGCAGGTATAGGCAAGACCCTAAGTCAGAAGCATGAAAAGCAAACCCTGCTCAACAGCATGCCCACAGTAGCTGCAACTGGGCCTTACAGCCAGCCACACAGGAAGCAGTCTTGCACACCAGTGTATCCACAGTAATAACAACCCACCCACAATGAGAACATATATACATCACATAAAGGGGACACTCTTGGAGCACCTGGTTCTGGTGACCAGGGGGTTTGCATTACCAGGGGCACTACAGGACATCTACACAATGCCACTACTTTCAAGACCAGCAGACATAGCTGATCTACCTAACACAAAGAAACAAACACAAAATGTAAGATGAAATGAGGAGACAGATGAATATCTCCTAAATGAAAGTATAAGAGAAAATCACAGAAAAAAGAGCTAAACAAAAGAGAGATAAACAATATTCTTAATAAAGAGTTCAAGGTAATGATAAAAATATTCACCAAACTTGAGAAAAGAGTGGGTGAACTCAGTGAGAACTTCAACAAAGAAACAGAATATCTTAAAAAAATAACCAATCAGATGGATGAATACAGTAACTGATAAGAAAAATATATTAGAGGATTCAGCAGTATAATAGAGAAGAGACAAGAACAGATCAGCCATCTGGAGGACAGGATAATGGAAAATTACTACACAAAACAACAAAAAGAAAAAAAATAATAAAAAATGAGGATAGGTTAAGGGACCTCTTAAATGAGGTAGGATTTACATTATAGAGGTCCCAGAAAGAGGAAAGAGAGCTAGGGGGATGGGGAGGGGCAGAAAACTCACTTGAAGGAATAATATCTAAAAATGTCCCTAACCTAAAGAAGTAAACAGATACTCAGGTCCAGAAAACACAGAGAGTCCCAAGAAGATGAACCCAAGAAGGTCCACTCCAATACACTTATCGTATAAATGACAAAAACTAAAGAGACTCTTAAAAGTGGCAAGAGAAGAACAAACAGTTACATACAAGGGAAACCCAAGAAGGCTATCAGCTGGTTTTTCAGCAGAAACTTCACAGGCCAGAAGAAAGTGGCATGATATATTCAAAGTGCTGGAAGGAAAACCTACAAACAGGAATAATCTATCCAGTAAGAGTGTCATTCAGAGTTGAAGGACAGGTAAGATTTCCCAAACAAAGTTAAAGTTCATCACCACTAAGCCAGACTTACAAGAAATGTTAAAGGGAATTCTTTAAATTGAAAGAAAATGCTAAAAGTAACTAACTTTTTTTTTAACTAAAAATAAGAAAATTATGAAAGGTAAAATTTTTACTGGTAAACTAAATTCATAGTAAAGGTAATACAATAATTTACATAGCTAATGAGGAGACAAAAACACAAAATAGTTAATTCAATTATATATATAAAAATTAGTCAAGGGATACACAAAATTTAAAAATATAAAATTGACATATGCAAAAAATGGGATGAGAAAGTAAGAAGAAGAAAAAAAAAGGAAGGAAGACAAGAACTTCAAAGACAACCAGAAAATAAGTAACAATATGGTAATAAGTATATACTTATTAATAATTACTTTAAATGCAAATGTACTAAATACTCCAATCAAAAGACAGAGTGAAAACCTGGATAAAAAACAAGACCCATCTATTTCTAGAAATCTTATTGTACAACAAAGCACCTATAGTTAACAATGTGATATTGTAGACTTTAAAATATGTCAGAAGACAGATACTGTGTTAAGTGTTCCTATGAAGAAAATACAAACAAACAAATAAAAAAGAACACAGGAAATTCTTTTAGGTGATGGATATGCTTACTGCCTTGGCCATCACTATGGCTATCCACATATGGATATACTTACCACCTTGGCTGTGGATATGTGTTATGTGCAAACTCTTCTAGATGTATATAATAAATACATAATTTTAAAATATCAATCATACCTAAATAAATCTTTTTTAAAAAAAGGGAAAAAACAAATTTGTCCACCACCAAAAGTTGATATTAGAAAAGCTTGTCTGTTCATGCAGGGTAGTTGGCCATATGAAAATAAAATATAATAAATGAAAACAAAAACAAAAACCAAGAGCCATCTATATGCTGCCTACAAGAGAATCACTTCAGACCTAAAGACATTTACAGACCAAATGTGAAGGGATGGGAAAATATATTCCATTCAAATAAAACTGTAAAAAAAAATCCAAAAGCTAGATTAACAATACTCATATTAGATTAAACAGAATTTAAAACAAATACTGTAACAAGAGACAAGAAATGTCATCACATAATGATAAACAGATCAATCCGACAAGAAGACATAATAAATTCCCATGCACCCAACATAGATGCATCTAAATATATAAAGCAAGTATTAACAGACATAGAGAAACTGATAGTAACACAATAATAGTAATAGACTTTAAGATGCAACTTACAACAATGGATAGATCATCCATAAAGAAAATCAATAAAGTAAGGGTGGCTTTAAATGACATGTTAGACCAGTGGAGTTAACAGATATATACAGAACATCCCACCCTAAAACAGCAGAATACACACTCTTTTCAAGTACACAGGGAACCTTCTCCATGTTAGTCCACAAAACAAGTCTCAATAAATTCAAGAATATTGAAATCAAGTATCTTTTCTGACCATGACAGTGTAAAACTGGAAATCAATTATAAAAAGAAAAAAAAAAAAACTAGAAGAAGCACAAGCACATAGACACTAAATAACGTGTTACTAAACAACCAGTGGGTCAATGAAGAAATTAAAAAATACATGGAGACAAATGAAAAGGGAAACACAGCAGTTCAAAAAAAACAGCAAAAGCAGTTCTGTGAGGGAAGTTTATAGCAATACAGGCTTACCTCAAAAAACTAGAAAAATCTCAAACAATCTAACCTTACACCTTAAAGGAACGAGAAAAATAAGAACAAAAAATGCCTGAAGTTAGGAGACCCGTGGAAATAATAAAGGTTAGAGTGGAAATAAATGAAATGGAGACCAAAAAAAAAAAAGAAAGAAAGAAAGAAAGAAAGAAAAATAGAAAAGATCAATGAGACTAAGACACAGTTCTTTGAAAAGATAAACAAAATTTATAAGCCTTTAGCCAGACTCATCAAGAAAGAGAGAGTACTTAGGATGCCTGAGTGGCTCTGTCAGTTAAGCATCTGCCTTTGGCTCAGGTCATGACCCCAGGGTCCTAGGATTGAGCCTTGTATGGTACTCGTTTCTCAGCGGGGAGCCTGGTTCTCCCTCTGCCTGACACTCCCCCTGCCTGTGCGCTCTCTCTCTCTCTGACAAATAAATAAATAAAATCGTCAAAAGAAAAAGAAAAAAAGGAGTATTCAAACAAACAAAATAAAAAATCAAAAGGAAGTTTCAACTGAAAATATAGAAATATAAAAGATTATAAGAAACCACCATGAAAAATATGCCAAAAAATTGGAAAAACTAGAAGAAATGGGTTAATTCATAAAAACATACAATCTCCCAAGGCTGAATCAGAAAAAAAATAGAAAACCTGAAAAAAAAAAAACACAAATAATTAGTAATTCAGTTATATCAGTAACCAATAAAACTCCAAACAAAAATCCAGGACCGGAGGGATTCATCGGTGAATCCTACCAAATATTTAAAGAATAGTTAATACCCGTCCTCAAACTATTCCAGAGAAGTAAAACAGAAAGAAATGCTTCCAAGTTCATTCTATGAAACCAACCTTACCCTGAAACCCAAACCAGATAAAAACTCCAAAAAGAGAAAATTATAGACCAGTATCCCTGATGAACATAGATGCAAAAAAATTACAACAAAATATTAGCAAATCAAATAAAAATGCATTAAAAGGATAATTCACCATGATCAAGTGAAATTTATTCCAGGGATGCAAGGGTGGTTTAAAATACATGAATAAATCGGGGGCGCCTGTATGGCTCAGTTGGTTGAGCGACTGCCTTCAGCTCAGGTCATGATCCTGAAGTCCCAGGATCGAGCCCCACATCAGGCTCTCTGCTTAGCAGGGAGTCTGCTTCTCCCGCTGACCTCTTTCCTCTCATGCTCTCTCTCTCTCTCAAATAAAAAAAAAAAAATTACATGAATAAATCAATGTGATACATAACATAAACAAAATGAAAGATGACAGTTATATGAATATCTCAAACATGCAGGAAAAGCATTTGACAAAATTCAACACCAATTCATGATAAAAACTCTCAACAAAGTGGATATAGAGGGAACATACTTCAGTATATATGATAAAACCACAGCTAACATCATATTCAATGGTGAGAAACTCAAAAGTATTTTCCCTAAGATCGGGAACCAGACAAGGTACCTAGTCTCACCACTTTTATTCAACATAGTACTGGTAATCCTAGGCATAGCAAATAGACAAGAAAAAGAAATCAAAAACATCCAAATGGTAAAGAAGAAGTAAAATTATCAATATTTGCAGATGACATGCCACTATATATATATATACATGTGTGTGTATATATATATATATATACATATGTATATATATTCATAAAGATTCTATCAAAATAAATATTAGAACCAATAAATTAATTTAGTAAAGTTGCAGGATACAAAATCAACTTATAGAAATCCATTTTATTTCTATGCAGTACTAATGAAATAACAGAAATGGAAATTAAGAAAATAATCCCATTTACAATTACATCAAAAAGAATAAAATACCTAGGAATAAATTTAACCAAAGGTTTAAAAATGTGGTGAAAGAGGTAAAAGACCTATACTCTGAAAAGTATAAGAGATGAATAAAGGAAATTGAAAACACAAATGAAAATATACCATACTATGGATTGGAAGAATTAATATTATTAAAATATCCATACTCTCCAAAGCAATCTATAGATGCAATGTAATCCTTGTCAATATAACAATAATATTTTTCAAAGAAGTAGCACAAAAAATTCTGAAATACCAAAGACCCTGAATAGACAAAGCAATCTTAATAAAAAGAACAAAGCAGGAGGTATCAAAATCCCAGATTTCAAACTATCCTACATAGCTGTAGTAATCAAAATAGTAGGCTGGCACAAAAACAGATACATAAATCAATGGAATAGAATTACGAGCCCAGATATATACCCATACTCATATGGTCAGTTAATCTATGACAGAGGAAACAAAATATGTAGTGAGGAAAAGACAGTCTCTTCAATAAGTGGTGCTGGGAAATCTGGACAGCTCCATGTAAAAGAATGAAACTGGACCACTCTTACACCATACACAAAAATAAACTCAAAACAAATTAAAGACCTAAATGTTAAACCTGAAACCATAAGACTCCCAAAAGAAAACATAGGCAATAATCTCTTGGACATCAACCTTAGCAATATTTTTCTGGATATGTCTTCCCAGGCAAGAGAAACAAAAGCAAAAATACACTATATGACTACATTAAACTAAAAAGCTTTTGCACAATGAAGGAAACCATCAACAAAATGAAAACACAACCTGCTAAATGGGAGAAGATACTCACAAATGGCATATCAGATGAGGGGTTAATATCTGAAATATATAAAGAATTCATGCAACCGTGAGTTCAACACCAAACAAACAAACAATCTTATTTTGAAATGGGCAGAAGACTTGAATATATATTTTCCAGGGGAGACATGCAGATGGTCAGAAATGAAGAGGTGTTCAACACCATAATCATCAGAAAAAAGCAAATCAAAACCACAATGAGCTATCACTTCCCACCAGTTAGAACATCTAGGATTGAAAAAAACAAAAAAAAAACAACACATGTTGAAAAGGATGTAAGGAAAAGAGAAACTTTGTGCACTGTTGGGAACAAAACTTTGTGTAGCCACGATGGAAAATAGTACAGTTATTCCTCGAAAACTAAAGATACAACACAGGCTGGTAATTCCACTTCTGAGCATTTACCCAAGGAAAACAAAACATGCTTTGAAAAAATGCATGCACTCTTATGTTTGTTGCAGCATCATTTACAATAGCCAAGATATGGAAGCAAAACTCTGCCCACTGAGAGATCACACACCTGTACCACACATGTACGCGCATGTGTGTGTGCGCGCGTACGCACACACACACACAGGAACATTACTCAGCCATAAAAAAAAAAAAATCTTGCCATTCATGACAACACGGATGGACTTAGAGGGTATTATGCCAATTGAAATAAGTCAGACAGAGAAAAACAAATGCCATATGATTTCACTTATATGTGAAATCTAAAAAAGCAAATGAACAAACAAAAAACAACAACAAAAAGAGAAACAGACTCAAATACAGAGAACAAACTAGTGGCTGCCAGAGGACAATAAATGGGAGGAAAGGCAAAATATGTGAAGGGGATTAAGAGATACAAATTTCCAGTTATACAGAGAGCAAGCTGATAGTTACCACAGGGAAGGTGGGTGAGGGGATGGGTTAAGTAGGTGACGGGGACTAAGCAGTGTACGTGCTGGGTTAGCACCATGTGTTGTATGGAAGTGCTGAGGCACTAAACTGTACACCTGAAACTATTATTACACTGTATGCTAACTAACTGGAATTTAAATAAAAACTTTAATTTCCAATTATGAAATAAATAAGTCACGAGGATGAAAAGGACAGCATAGGGAATATAGCCAATAATACTATAATAACTTTGGTGGTGACAGATGGCACACTTACCGTGGTAAGCGTTTTATAATGCATATAACTGCTGAATAACTATATTGTACACCTGAAACTAACATGTCAACTGTACCTCAATTAAAAAGAAAAAGAGAAAAAAAAAAGAAAAGACACCAAAACGAAATAAATAAATAAATAAGTTTTATCAAAATTTAAAAAAAAAGAAGGGAAAATAATCTCATCATGATTAGAACAGAGTATGATTAAAGGTGACAGAAAAGATTTCAGTAACACAGCTGTCAGACCAAAAATTTTGGCTTGGCAAATGGGAAAGCACTGAAGGGCTTTAAGGTGGGAGAATGAGAATGTAGAGGGGACCCTGGCTTCCAAGCCCTAGATGAAGAAGATGTAACCACACATTTGGTTTGGCAAGCAGTCATGGTGATCTCATTCCCCTTTGCCAGGACTGGTCTGGCAGTGGATGTGTGACTAAGTTCTGGCCAAGGAGACATAAGGCAGTTTCATGGGGAGCTTCTGAGGAAAATTTCCTTTCACTGGGGGGTAAAAGGGGGCAGGTACATTCTTACTAAAATTCATTACCTGAATCCAATCATGAAGAACATCAGAAAAGCCCAATTTGAGGGACAGGAAACAGCTGACCTATACCCAGGAACCATCTGGAACAAGCATGAAAATGAAAGCTGACAGGGTGAAGAAGGCAGAACGTAAAGATGGAGATCATCTAGGTTCCTGACAACTGTGTTTTGCTACTAAATTAATCAATCTTAGACCTAAAGTCAACCAGAATTTACATGGTTTATTGTTTAAGCCAAGTGAACTTTTTCATTTTACAGCACATATTTTTTTAAAAAGTGGTATTTATATGACACACTGGGGTAAGCAGATGAGGATGTTCATGGGAAGCTCCCGGGGGTGCAGGCCATCCCAGGCTCTTATCTGGTTGCCCCAGGGTCTAAGGAGATCAATATGTCAGAGCACCTGCAACCAACCTGCTGCACACTATTGTCCCTAGGCACACGGGCTGGGAAATGCTGGCTGAAGCCACTATCAGTTGGGCTCTTTGTTCCTTGCAGCTCAAAGCATCCAACTGTCTTGCTGATCACTAATTAACACAGTGCCCACTCAGCCACCCACCCTAAAAGCCCAGGAGTCATCCTGCACCCATTCCCATCCTTCACTCCCTTAGGTCTACCCTTGTACCTCTTCGAAATCTCTATACTTGGCCCCTCACTTCACCCCCACTGCCATGACCTTCACCTGGATGACCTAAAGTGAACTCACTGATCTTTTTTTTTTTTTTTAAGATTTTATTTATTTATGAGAGAGAGAGAGAGAAACAGAAGAAGGACAAGCAGACCCAGGACTCAATCCCATGATCCTGAGATCATGACCCGAGCCAAAACCAAGAGTTGGCCACTTAACTGACTGAGCCACCCAGGCACCCCTCTAATTTACTGATCTTTAATCCATCCTATCATGGCCAGCAACTGCTCTAAAATGCAGGTCTCCTCAAATTATCACTCTCCTCTGAATCACTGTTAGAGGCCACCAGTCTCAATCTTGTGTCACAATTACTTGTGATGAGCACCACAGATAATTTGTTAAGATAAGCGTGAGAATACTAAAGTGTGCTGATGATTTACTACTTAGATAAGTCAGAATATATCCAAATTTGTCCCAGTAATGATATCTGTTTTACATTCTGGCATGCTTTTTTGAGTGTTAGGACTTCCTGGAAGAACACTGAAAATTTCTGCAGCAACTATTTACCCTCCCATTTCCCATACTATGTAAGAGGGAGTAGAGGTGAGATGAAGGGAATTCTTTTAGTTTTCAAAAAAACAAACAAAAAAAGGCACTTCCTAACGGACAGAAAAATATCCAAAGAGTTAAGGAAAGAATTTAAAATAGAAAAACTTAAGAAGTCTTAGTCTTTTCAGAATAGTATCTTTGTATCAAGAGAAGGTATACTGGGCTTCTTGTTTGACCTCCAATGTTTATCCCTCTCTGAGCTTGAGAGGCTGAGCTGATGAACTAAATTAATAAGACCATTGCTTCCAAATCAGGTTGGGATTCACCAGGGGGAGACCTTGACAGATCATGGGTGTGGAGATTGAGGTTGGGTGCTTTTCCCAGAGCTCCTTCCCTATCAGATACCACAGGTTACCTATGTACTTGTACCAGAGACAACAGACACTGCCAGGTCAGGTCTCCATGTAACTATCCTCCCAATGTTCTAGAAACCATCCCTTCCTGTTGCTTCTCCAGAATGAAGGTGGAAAAGGATATACTATCCTCCATTGGCTTCCTTAAATCTTGCACATATCTTTGTAAATAATCCTCTTATTAAACTCTCCTTAAATTAGTCAGTTTCAGAGTGCCATTGGTTTCCTGCTGACACCTCCAGTGATTTTGAGTTACAGTATGGGATTTGGGTCAGGCTGGTGGAAAACAGAAAGTTTTGATATGATCAAATGAAAGTGTTACAGGTGTTTACCAGGCAAGCCCATGAATGCAAGACATACATGACTTCATCATTCCTCACATCTTTTGGGACAGAAAATATTTAAGAAACTGATTATTTATTGGACTGAAACCACCAATCAACAATAAATTTTTGTAATTATTGATCAATAAATACATTATTATTAACATATAATTATCACATTTTTTAAGTAAGCTCCATGCCCACCATAGAGTCCATTGAAGACCTTGAACTCACAACCCTGAGGTCAAGACCAGAGCTGAGATCAAGAGTCAGATGCTTAATCAACTGAGCCACCCAGGTGCCCCTATATTATCATATTATTGACCACCAAATGATCAATACTTTTCACTATGTGCCTACAGAAGTTAGCTATAATAATGCACTTAATTTGTTTCCTTATCTGAAACTAGATAATCTCTAAGTTTTTTTATGATTTCATAATTCTGTAATGATATATTAAACCCAGATATAAAAACAGGGAAGAGAGATAAGTAGAAATGCCAAAGAGGAGCCAAGAGCACATTCCTCATGTATATACCTCTGTACTTTCTCCATGAATCTTTGCAACACCACCAGCCCTGGATATCTTCTCTTCTCTAAATACTGATAGCACAAGTGACTGGTATCACAAAATCCAGCACTCCATTATAGGATTTATGCCAATCTCTTCTCTAAACATAGCCCAGATGTCAGTTTACCCTTGCCTTTATGCCTCCTCACTGGCACAGGCTCATCAAGAGTAGGCTCAATGGGTTGAGCCTCTGCTGTCGACTCGGGTTATGATCTCAGGGTCCTGGGATCGAGCCCCGCATCAGGTTTCTGTTCAGCAGGGAGCCTGCTTCCCCCTCTCTCTCTGCCTGCCTCTATGCCTACTTGTGATCTCTCTCTTTCTGTCAAATGAAATGAATGAAGTCTTAAAAAAAAAAAAAAAAAAAAGAGGAGTAGAGACTTCCTGGGGCCCTGGGTGGCTCAGTCAGTTAAGTGTCCATCCCTTGATTTTCGCTCAGGTCATGAGCTCATGCTCCAGGCTCAGCCAGGAGTCTACTACTCTCTCCCTCTGCCCCTCCCGCTCCTCTCACTCTCCCTCTGCCACCTCTCAAATAAATAAATATTTTTTTAAAAAAAGAAAAGAGTAGGGACTACACAATGTACTTCTCCATCCAGTCCTGCCCAACACATTATTTTCAGATATTCAATATATGTTCAAAGAATTGACATGATGGACACATGAAATGATGGACTGATTTCTATGTATTTCTTCCAAGAACCTTTCTGATACACTTTCATTTTCTTTTTTTTTTCCTCCCTGTGGGTAGGTTTTCATAGGAAGAAAAAAGTAGATGGCATTTTTGGGGAAGCACTATTTTTCTCCCAATTTGTAACTATTTATATTTACAAAACTGCTATATTAATTACGGCAAGCTAGACTGTGGTTACAAACAATCCCCAAATTTTAGTTCCTTAATATAAAAAGCCACTGCTCACATAGCACGAATTTATCCCCTCTCACTTCTGGAAGTCAGAAGCTCACCTGTTCCCTTCCTCTGGTCTCACAAGGTTAAAATCAAGTTATCAGCCAGCCTGTGCTCTCATCTGTAAATTCTGGGGACAAATCTGCTTCCAAGCTTATTTGGGTTGCTGCTTCCTTTCTAGCTGTCTGTCAGCCAGTGTTGCCTTTTAGCTTCTCGGGGCCGCTTTCCAGTTTACATGGTCACGTGGCCTCTTACTTCTCAGGATCAACAATGCAGAAGCACTAGGCCTTCTCATGCTTGGAAATACTCTGACGTCTCATTCTGCATCTCTTCTGCTTCCAAAAAGAAAAAGTTCTTTGCTTTTAAGGGCTCATGTAATTAGTGTGGACCCACATGGACAATCCAGGTTAATTTCCCCTATTTTATGGTCTGACACCTTGATTATACCTTTAAAGCCTTTTTTGCCATGTAATATAACTTATTCATAGGTTCCAGCAATTAGGGTATGAATATCTTTGGGGGATGGGGGTCATCTGCCAACTATTTATGGTGTTTTTTATACTCGTGAAACACACCGTCCTGGGTGCTTTACATACATCAACTGATTTAATTTTAACAAAAATCTGAAGATTTGGTACCTCGAACATCATACCTTTTTTACAGGTGGGGACCAAAGCAAAGAAGGTGAAATAAGCTTCCCAAAGTTACATAGCTCAGAAGTGGTACCGGTGAGCTTTAAACCCAGGGCCTCTGGCTCCCATATCAGTGCTCTTCACCAGCACACTACACTCCCTCCAAGGGACGGTTTCTGTAACCAGGAGTATGTGTTGTCACAAAGTGTCAGAAGACCACATGGATGTTTCAGATTGCCAAAATTATCCCAGGCTCAGCCAATATAAAGGCTTGACTGTTTTTTCTTCTTATATTCAACAAAACTACATTTTCCCTAAAATTCTTCCTAATAGTTGTTTAACTAAACCTATATCAACCTCACATTTGCAAATAATTTGCTCAGGAAGGCTTTTATTAAATAAAATTAATTTTCATTACAAATTAAAGTCTATCATTTACTTAAAAAGCAATTTCCTAAGAACTATATTTCAACATGTTGATTGTAAAGAGATTCTAAAATTTGGCTTTTAAAATGTTATATCTATCATGTATCATATGACTCCCCAAAAGTTAAGAAATCTGTTTCTAGTGTCGAAGTCTCATTTATGGTCAAAAGAGATTACTAGAGGTCTTTTGGGTAGAGTATTAGTCAAGCTGTTTTAATTACTGAATAACAAATGACCCCAAAACTTAGTGTGTGTGTGCGTGTATAAAATATATATTATATATTTATTATATACTTATATTGTATATATTTATGTATATTTATTTTTTCTATGGGTCATGAATCCAGGAGAGGTTTAGCTGGTTGGTTCTGCTCAGTTTCTCATGAGGTTGGTATCAAGAGGACAGCCTGGGCTTCAGTTATCTGAAGGCTTGACCAGAGCTAAAGGAGCATTTTCCAAGATGGCTCATTCACGAGGCTGTTGTAGGATGCCTCTGTTCTTCACCATATAGGCCTCTCCACAGAGCTGCTTGGGAATACTTACAACATAGTAACTGGCTTCTGCGTGTATGACTGAAATTGATCTAAAACTTACTATAATTGTAAACTGACAGAAAAGTTGAAAGGAGACATAGAACCATCACTCTCATTAATTTTTAGCATTGTTATTTATCAGAAAGAACCTAACTGACCTAGGCGAGTTCACATCTAACAAGTAGCAAAAAAAAAAAAAAAAAAAAAAAATCAAAATCTTATCCCTCTGACATCAAAGGCTATGTTCATTCCTCTACCTTACACTGCCTCACAGAAGTATTGTTTTTAGCTATTTTCATTATGCTAATAACTCTTACTAGCTATTAATAGTGAATATTTCTGGATCATGTGATTTATATTTTATATAAGCTCAATATATGAAAATATGAGTTTTTTCAAAAAAATAAATGGTATAATAAGATTCTGAGATTCTTCATTTTGTAAGAGGTCTAGCAAGATTTGATTCATTTCAAAAGAAAGCTCTTTTGGCTCATTTTAAATGTGATTTAACTCATGAAAAATTAATATACAGAGAACATGAGCAAAGACAAAGTGGAAGGGATAGGGTGTTCAAGGAAGAATGAATAATCCAATTTGGGTGGAATGTAGTATATGTCGGGGAGTGCTAGAGATAAACCTGGAAAGGTAATTTTATTATAATTATGTATAAAACACACATGTGGCTTTGCCTTATTAGGCTACATCTGCTTAGTCTCAGAAGTATCTAATCAAAAGCACAGACACAAATTTAATTAAGAAGGTATTGATGTGTAATGTAGAACTTTCAGAAATGACTTTACTATTATGACTTAAATATTATAAAGGACATATCTTAATTTTATGGCTCAAAAGACTTTGTATATTTACTCCCTTATAATTACTACTCAGATCAAAATACAGAACAATTTCAATACCCCCAAAATGCACCTTCATACACCCTAGTTAACCCTTTCCCCCCTCAAACAAGAAACCCAATACTTTGACTTATACCATCACAGATCAGATTTCTTTTTTATTCTTGAAGGTCATGTAACTTGTGTGACTTCTTTCGCTCATGTTTATGTCTGTGAGATTCACCTATGTTGTTATAAGCAGTTTTCATTGCTGTGAGGTACTCCAGTGTATGAAAATGTGTTTATAATATTAATATGTTTAATTAATTTTTCCATTCAGCTGTTGATGAATATTTGGATTATTTCCAGTTTGGGACTATTATAATTTGCAATGAACATTCCTTCACATGTCTTTTGGTATACATTATTTTTTTTAAAAGATTTTATTTATTTGACAGACGGAGATCACAGAGAAGCAGGCAGAGAGAGAGGAGGAAGCAGGCTCCCTGCTGAGCAGAGAGCCCAGATGTGGGGCTCAATCCCAGGACCCTGGGATCATGACGTGAGCTGAAGGCAGAGGCTTTAACCCACTGAGCCACCCAGGCGCCCCCTTTTGGTATATATTAAATGTTTATTCTTGTTGGGTATATACCCAGGAGTAGAATTGCTATGTCATAATGACACATGGTAAGCTATAAATGTGTTCTACTAATTAACACTCTCACCAGTAACTCAGGAGAATTCCAATTGCTCCACATCTTCCCCCAACACTTGTTTTATCAGTCTTTTCATATTAACCATTCTGGTGGAGGTATTGTAGTGCCTCATTCTGGTTTTAATTTCTATTTCCTGATGATATAGAGCACTTTTTTGTGTTTCATGTTACCATTAAGTTATGCTCTTTTGTGAAGTGCCTATTCATCAAACGTAGAGTTTACCCAAGTTTTTTTAAAGAAATAAAAGTAGCTCACTTGAGTGGCTCAGCTGGTGAAACATCTGACTCTTGGCTTCGCTCAGGTCACCATCTTAGGGCTGTAAGATCAAACCTCACACTCATGTTCATGTTTATGCTCACACAGTCTGCCTGTGATTCTCTCTCTCCATCTGCCTCTCCCCGTGTTCACACACACACACACTCGTGCTCTAGAATAAATTAAATCTTTAAAAATAAAGAAATAAAAAATAAAAAAGTAACGGTGTAGGCTCTACTATGTAACATAAGGTAAACCCTCCCCCAAAAAAATTCCTTCCTAAACATCTTTTTTTCTGCTCATGACAGTTACAGTGACTATAGTCAGTAATACTACATTATACCATCAACTGATTAATGAATAAAGATGTGGTGTGTGTGTGTGTGTGTGTATATATATATATATATATATATATATATATATGCAATGGACTATTAGCCATCAAAAAGAATGAAATCTTGCCACTTACAATGATGTGGGTGGAACTAGAATGTATTACGCTAAGTGAGATAAGTCAGAGAAAGACAAATATCATCTGATTTTACTCATATGTGGAATTTAAGAAACAAAGCAGATGAACATAGGGAAAGAGAAGGGAAAAAACATAAGATAAAAACAGAGAAGGAAGAAAACCATAAAGGACTCTTAACTACAGAGAATAAACTGAGGGTTGCTGGAAGGGAGGCTAGTGGGGGATGGGCATTAGGGAGAGCAATTATTAGAATGAGCACTGGGTATTATATGTAGGTGATGAATGACTAAATTCTCCTCCTGCAACCAATACTACACTATGTTACCTAACTTGAATTTAAATATAATAAAATAAATATAAAATAAAATAAGGTCCTAGTATGATGTCTGGAATATAGCATTTGTTCAATAAATATCAGCTTTTATTATTTGGGGAAAAAATAACACTACTATGTTATATATTTGAAAGTTGCTAAGAGTAGTCTTTAAAGTTCTCATCACAAGAAAAAAATAAATATGATGATAGATGTTAACAAGAATTACTGTGATCATTTTGCAATGTATGCAAATATGAATCATTCTATCATACACCTAAAATAATATAATTCAATTATACATCCAAAAAATAACTCTAAAATGTCAAGCCTAAAAAAAAAAAAAAAAGTACTGGGAATCTTATAATAGCACACTTTCCCCATTGTCTTACACCCAGCCTGCTCTATCTGGTCCCCACAGGGATCTGAATTTGCAACCCCTCATACTGATACAACTGATGTCATGGGAGTGAGTATCACCCCCTGAATCAAGTTCCCATCACTCCTATGTATTCTGGGAGCATTTCTAGTAGCACCTGAAGCCCTTCTAGCAACAAACTCTCCAGTTACCACACTCCATCACCTTCTTCTATGGTTGGGTTTGCTGCTATAGCTCTGTCCCAAAAAGAGTGTCTGGTTCCCAGGTGCCATGGCCCATAAGCTCTAAGCTCCCATCTAGCATTTACCCCTTTTTTTTGTCTTTTTACTCTTCCTCCTTCTAATACCAGAGGAAGAGACCTCTGTCAGAACAGAAAAGGAAGAGTCAGAAATGGCTCAGCCTGGTGAGGACACACTGGGCTAAACTGGAAGAAGGTAAATGTTACAGCCCTCCAGGTTCATAAGATCACCCAGGGCTGCCACTTTAACTGAAATTGCAATGGAGGCAGATATGTCACACTTCTACTTTTTCCTAGCCCTGTTATCTGCACCCCCATACACACTCACATGAATGTGCTCACTCGGTACCCTCCTGTGGCCGAAATTACCCATCCACCAAAATCTCCTCCCTTTCTCCAAAATAACCTCTTCTCTACTCAACCATATTATCAAGTATTTTTCTGTTCTTTTTCTTTTTTAAAGATTTTATTTATTTGATAGAGACACAGCGAGACACAAGCAGAGGGAGTAGGAGAGGGAGGAACTGGCCTCCCGCAGAGCTGGGAAAGCCCAAGGCAGGGCTCAATCCCAGGAACCCTGGATCATGACCTGAGCTGAAGGCAAACGCCTAGACTGAGCCACCCAGGCACCCCTCTTTTTCCTTTTTCTTTTATGCACATTCAGCATCTCTAAACACGATACAAGTAATGTTGAACTTGAAAGTTCACTAATTTGAATTAAGAAGTGGGTGAAATTGAACACTGCTGAGGATTTTGGCATTAGGAAAGAAGCTCCGAACCTAGATAATTCATAGGACACTATACACATGGGATGATCTATAGTCGTCAAGAGAATATAGAAGCTGCTCGTAGCCATGCCCAACTTACAGAGAAAAAACCGCTGAGTTCCCGTTTGCTAGTGTTCTGCTGATCCTGGGTTTTTTGCACACGGAAACCTGGCATGTACTCTTTGTCTGAAAGCATGCTGTTCTCATTAGCAGTAATGTCCACATCAGGCCTGCTCATGAACACTAAGGAAATAGAAGCTCTTCATTTCCTTTTCCTTGAATTATTGCTTCCTCTCTTGGCTTTCAGAATGCAAATTCAATCTTATACAGGAAAATGTGTCTTCCGCACACTGGCCACATGCTTGCTTATATTTAGAACAGCCCCCACCACTTTTCTCTATTACCAATTATATCTTATAGGTCCTATGTATTTTTAAAAGGGCACTGCTAACAGAATTATTGGTGGTGGTTATGTTTTGGTGATGGTGCAGGTGCTGTGAATTAGATTCCTTAGCAACGGTATTAAAGAAAAATGTTAAAATAGTAATAAAATCTAACTGCCAGCACCCTCACATATTTCCATTTTTCATAAAGCTTCAGTGTGTCCATACAAAATATTTTATGCTTTTTATAGTTGTATCATTCAGTATACAGTAAGCAAGGTGGTGGTAGTATGCTGTGTGATTATGGGTAAGCTGGCCATCATTCTCACCAAGTCTCAACTATACTTACTCATTTATCAATACAACATTAAACTTTACTGGCTACTAAAACTCATGGATATTTCCTTATAGCAGTTAAACAAAACTTCTGAGATGTGTTTTTCCACACCACCAAGCAATTAATCCAATTTTCCAAGGACACTGACTGGTGTCCCACAAATTTGACTCAATTCTGGGACTATCTACATGGAGATAATATCAGTTCCCACAGGTTAATATCTCAGTCCCCCAAGACTGCACCCCCCTTCCAATGCCGGTCAAAAACCCAAGTTATCTCCTGTGCTCCTGACCCACTGGCTATAAATCAGAAGTTCTACAACCCCCTCTTCAAGTAATTTGCTAAAATAGCTCACAGAACTCAGGAAAACCCTTTACTTACCAGATTGCTGGTTTAATACAAAGGATACAAATGAACAACCAGATGAAGAGATATATAGCAAGAAGTCCCAAATGCAGGAGCTTCTGCCCCTGTGGGGTTTGGGACCTGATACATATGTGTGTTTTGGTTTACGAACCTAGAAGCTCCTGGAACCCTGTCCTTTTGGGTTTTTATGGAGGCTTCATTACACAGGTGTTCTTGGTTAAATTATTAGCCATCGGCAATTGATTTGACCTCAAGACCCTTTGTTCTCCCCAGATGTCAGAGGGTGGGACTGACCCAGTCACAAGTTTGGTTCCCCTGGCAACCAGCCCCATCCTTAAGTGCTTCCCAAAGTCATCTCATTACATAATCTCAACTGTGGTTGAAAGGTGCTTGTTAGGAAATAAAGAAACTTTACTGTTCTTTTCACTTAGGAAGTTCCAAGGGTTTTAGGAGTTCTGCACCAGAAATAGGGACAGAGACCAAATATATATTTCTTATGATAAATCACAATATCACACCATCTCTGTAGATTCTAAAGAGAGCATATAACCTTGAACTCTTTGCTTCCCAAGCCTTATGGAAAGTTCAAGTCTGAGAAATAGCATTGACATAAAATTGCATGAATGCCCTAATTCCAGCCTCATTTTACATTCTTTTCCTCCATCAAGCAAGTCCCTGAGTGTGCTGCTTAATTTGGACTTTGACTGAAATCTACAGTGTTAGGTTCTTAGTGTACCTCAAGGGATGTTGATAGAATTGGTCATATTAAATCTCAAAACAAGAAATATAAACGGAAATATGTGAAAATTTGTGTAATCTCAAAAGTCATCAAAGAAATTTAAACAGTGAGATGACTGTTTTTGCTTATCAGATTAGTAGAGATTTTCTTTAATGCATAATAAATACATTACTAGGTAACCATAAGAGATTTGGTCTAAGTGGAGTGTCAAGCATGAGATGGGATAACATGAGGTAGTCAGAGACCCAATCTATTCATTCATACATTCAACAAATATTCATGCATTCATACTATATACCAGGCACTGGGATAGATGATGAAGACATAATGGTGAGTGAAAACAGAAGTGGTATCTGCTCTTGTAGAGATTTCAGTCTAGCGGGGTAGATAAATATCAATCAAATAATCATACCAATTAATGTATCATTGCAATCTGTGTTGGATTTACTGCTATAGAGACCACTAGGTGTCCCCATATCCATTCACTCCATCTATAGTGACAGATCAGGTTCAAAGCTAGGTTATATGGCAGCCAAAATAGAGACTACTTTTCTCTCAGCCTCCTTTGCAGTAAGATATAGCCACGTGACCAAGTTCTGACCAGAGAGAGATGAATAAAAATAATCAATGCAACTCCTGAGTCATGCCATTAGAAAGAGTGGTTATGCCCTCCCTTTCCTCTCTCTCCCTTCTACTGACTATAAGGGGAATATGTTGGTGAATTGCATTAGGGCATACTGGTGAGGGCAACAACTTAGAGATGGTCACATAACAAGGTAGAAGGATTCGGGGCTCTCAACATCAAGAGAGACTCCAGACAAGTCCTGGGCTGCTTAGGCCAACACTGTATTGTAAGCAAAAGATAAACTTCTATCTTTATTAAATCACCAGGGTCTCTGTTTCAGCAGCAGATCTGTGTTCTAAAAAGAAGAGCATTCTTTAGAAGACACAGCAAAGGGTCATGACCTATACCTGCAAGAAGGTGGGCTTATCTGAGGAGTTGAGGCTAGAGCTTGAATTGATGGATGGGTAGATTTAACCAGGCTAGAGGCTGAGGTGTGTGGATATGAGTCCTGGAGGGAAGTTCATTCAAAGAACTGAAAAGAAAGCCACTGTGGCTATTCAGCCTAGAGAAAGAAGGTGTTAAGAATAATGGAGGTGATGGCTGGGTTTGAAGGGCTCAAAATCTGTAGCAGAGATGTGATCTTCACTTTTTGTTTTTGTTTTCTGGATATAAGTAGAGATGCTTAATTATGGGGAAACTAAATGACATCATCATTATGTCAAAAAGCCATACATGTAATCATCACCAGTCAATGTAACAAATGCTTCTTCATCATGATCACCATATTTATCACCTAAATGGTAGTAGGACCCAAGACCCTGCAATGATTGGGGTCATCAGAGATTCTAAATCCTGAATCCATATATTACTATTCTTTTGCATTTCTCTCTAGAAATTTCCCCTGAACTGTAAAATAATCACTCAGAAACCCCAAGAATGCTTTTATTGGTGACTGATTTATCAGGCCAGTTAATACGATGGCATGGTCAAGTTTTTTTTAATTATGTTCAGTTAGCCAGCATATAGTACATCATTAGTTTTTGAGGTAGTGTTCAATGATTCATTAGTTGTGTATAACATGCAGTGCCCATCACCACACATGCCCTCCTAAATACCCATCATCCAGCTACCCCATTTCCCCACCCCCTCTCCTCTGAAACCCTCAGTTTGTTTCCGGGAGTCCAGCAATTGCACTACTAGGTATTTACCCCAAAGATACAGATGTAGTGAGAAGAAGGGGTACATACACCGCAATGTTCATAGCAACAATGTCCAAAAAAGCCAAACTGCAGAAGGAGCCGAGATGCCCTTCAGTGGACACATGGGGAGGTTTCCAGAGTACAGCAGGGTCTAATTTCTTAACCCTAGAGAGTAGTTTATGATAATTAGTCAAATTGTGTGTGCAGGTTTTGTACACTTTTCTGCACGCCATACTGAGGACTGTGAGGAGTTGGCTGATTCAGACTGGTTAAGGGAGGGTGTGAGAGGAAAGGACCGAGGCTGCCGAAGGAAGGACGGGGAAGCAAGAACAAGACTGCAAGCATGAAAACCCGTCAAGAGGTATGTGAGCCTGACCTAGGTAGCAGCATGAGTATAGAAGAAAGGAAATAAATGGGAAAGATGGTTGAAAGATTGTTGAATGTCTAGTCAGGTCTTGGACATAGACATATTGGTTGACCGGATCATGGCTACAACTGACATAATCTTCACATCATCATTTGCGGAGAGATTTCTCCATTTCAGCATTGGCATTTTGCACATGTTGTATTGTTAATCTTCATTACCATCTGAAGTGTTAAATATTACTGTCCACAGTATTTGACAGATGAAAACTGAGGCTTAAGTCCCACAGTTCATGGTTGAGGCAGGATACAAAGCCAGGTCTGACCAGCACTCCCACCATGTATTTACCAGTCCCCTATCATTGGACTCAAGTAGCAGAGTAGCTTATGTCATGTGCATGAAGATTGTGTTACTGGGCACCACGCTTTACCCAACTTTCAAAGTGAAGCAAGCAACTTGATCCTCTGAGATCCTCTTTCCTTCAGTCACTCTACCCTTCTTTCTACCTATTTCTAGTGGAGTAATGCTCCTTAACAGTCAGCCTGTGTGACTTCCCATAAGTCATGGGCCCCAAAACACAGTGTGAGGGATAGGCCCACCATATCTCCTTGTTTACATGAAGAAGCCAAATGGTGTTGAACTCTCTGATTCTGTGCTATTGTTCTAGGAGTTTCATTAGAAAGGGAATGGAGGGGCATCTGGGTGGCTCAGTGGGTTAAAGCCTCTGCCTTCAGCTCAGGTCATGATCTCAGGGTCCTGGGATCGGGCCCCGCATGGGGCTCTCTGCTCCACAGGGAGCCTGCTTCCTCCTCTCTCTCTCTGCCTGCCTCTCTGTCTACTGGTGATCTCTGTCTGTCAAATAAATAAATAAAATCTTAAATAAAATAAAATAAAAAAAAAAAAGAAAGGGAATGGAGCGAGGAACTGGTTCCTGCATGAAATGAGAACTGAAGCTTTCCTGAAGAACATCCGTACAGGATGAGTGGATCAGGAAACATTCTCATCTCCCCCAACAAAGCCTCAAGAGATAAATTCTAATAAATGGCAAACAAACAAAAACAGGTAAGTAAGAAGGAGAAAGGGGATTGCTGGAAGAAAAGGTGAAGGATTATGAAGACAAATTCATAACTTACCCTTTGCAGTTTCACAGAGCCTACTATAAGAATAGCCTGACATTCTTGGTAAACTTTCTTGGTCTATATACTTGACCATATGTTACCAAAAAATACACGTCAGGTCAGCTTTCTGTTTGTTGTTAATACGGAAGTGTTTTTTTCCCATATACAGAAGCTCCTTTTTCTTCAAATTATGCTGCCTAACCAACTTGGAAAATGTGCCCCTCATAGATTGCAAATGTTTTTGTGGATTTGCTGTCAAGGTTTGTCATCCACAGAGTAACTACTAAGTGACCAGTTGTAGGATGTTTGTCAAATATTGGCTGGGAAGACGATACCAGCATCATTGTGAACACTGACATTCGGGTTCTTGTTTATATAGCTCTTCTGGACATCTTCCATCCATCCCTGTCTTCTCTACCCTGCTTTGTGCCCTGGGAGGTTGAACAGTAAAGACTAGGACAGCTAGCTCCCTCGTGTTTTGGTCCATTGGATCCGGCCAGTGAGGAGCCCAGCAGGAGATCTGAGGGAAGTAGCAGAGTGGGATTCTGCCCCTATCCTCCCACCCCCTTGCAGTTACTTCCAGCTGGTCTAGTTGCACAAAGGAGGGAGGGGGCCTCAGTGTCTCTCAGATCGATCCTGTCTGTCTCCAGATCCTGTATGTGGTTTCTTAACCTTGATCTACGCAATAATGGAGCCCACTGATACTAGCCCTTGGTACTCCACCATTCTGCATGGTTTCCCTATATTTGATCCTCTGTAAATAGTTCTTTATTAAACTCTCCTTAAATTATCCTCCTTTATTTTTTTTTAAGATTTTATTTATTTATTTGACAGAGATCACAAGTAGGCAGAGAGGCAGGCAGAGAGAGTGAGAGGGAAGCAGGCTCTCTGCTGAGCAGAGAGTCTGACGCAGGACTCGATCCCAGGACCCTGAGATCATGACCTGAGCCAAAGGCAGCGGCTTAGCCCACTGCGCCACCCATGTGCCCAAATTATCCTCCTTTAAATGTGTCATCTGTTTTCTGCTGAGACCCTGACTGACACAGTAATAACACCTTATAGCTAAAAGCTTTTACATTTTCTCATTAATTTATTTGTACTTGGATAACACTTTCTCAAGTTTTTTTTTTCAAGTTTTTTTAAACAACAGACCTAGAAATGCAAGTGTCCATGTTTGATTCTTAGTCACTGTGCTGTAAGTAGAACTGAACGATCTCTTTGTTCTTGTCACAGGCATTTATAGCCTTTGTGTTTTTATTTCCATCTGTTGTTCCCTGAGAAGTCTTTATACTTACATAATGTCAAGGCATGAAACTGTTCCCTCCCATTTGATCTTTCCTTGATTCGCTTTTTATCTTCTAACCTCTGGACTCCAAAGCCTGTGAAGGCCTCACAGACAGAGAAGTTTTTTCTATTTGTATCCTCTGCGTCAATCACAGAGCCTGGCATGGAATGGAGCCCAGGACAGACATTTTGAATGAATGGAGAATGATGTCTATTCTGGATATCAGTTATTAGGAAACCAAAATCATCAGACAGGAGTCTCCTTCGAGAGCATACATGAGAAAAGTAAACAACACTTGGTAATCAAGTCAGAGAAGTGTGTCTGCAGTGAGGGCAAAGCACATGCAGAGCTTAGCTGGGGCAGGCAATCAGAAGCTGAGGTAGCTCACAGACTTAGCTGTCTTATATTCTCTTCTTCAAAAATTCAGAGATGACCAATTCTTCTTCTCTGAGAAAATTATCCCATTTAAACATTCATGAATTAACCACAGTAACTTACTTCTAACAAAAAGAAGAAGTAATGGTTTCTGTCTCATAAATTTCAGCTATCTTGTACTCAGGGGTTGTCAAGTTGAAAGATTTCTTTTTACATTCCTAATACTCTGCTATTCTCTATGAAGAAAAATTTACTTCGAAATGGAAAGTGAGAGTTTGGGTTCATCCCTAATTTTTGACTCACATTATACAACCTAGCTCTAACTAAGCTGTAAGGGTTTATGACATTCAAGGCAAAATTAGAAAATAATAGAATCCTTTTACAGAGTAAGTTATGTGTAGGTTTTCCTGTTCCATCAAGCCATGGCCACTAGAAATGATCCAGACCCTTCTCTGGACAGATGAGGAAAGTAAAACCTGAGGTCAGATCAGTGGTAGATTCAGGTCTGAGACCAATGTTCCCTGGCTTCCCACTGGAAAAACAACTACAAAGGGAGGGCTCTAGACCCCTGGACTAGTCCTGTGATACAGAATTTGGCCCACTTGGGCACTATCTAGTCATCTTTTAAAGCCCACCCACTGGCTCACAGAAACTAACCAGACTCTGGAGAATGACAGGTAAAGCTGCCACAAAAGAAACAGCTGTGCTTGGTGACAGCCAAAGTTCACCAAGACACAAAAGAGGCCTGGAGGACCAGGCCCTGGTATTTTTTCAAAAACATTTGACATTTCCATCTTTGAAGTTTAGTATGAAAGGAAAACATGGAAATAAGCAAGGTCAGGGGAGATAAATATCATTTGTGACAGACCTACTACATTCCTTTTCTAACCTTTGTACCAATTTCGTGAAGTAAATAGTTCTACCCCAAATTTCCTTTTATGCTGTGGATTTTTTTTTTCATTGTGCAAGTTTTACATTAAATTATTTATAATAAAAATGGGGTGTCTGGGTGGTTCAGTCAGTTGAGCAACCAACTCTTGATTTCAGCTCTGGTCATGATCTCAGTATCATGAGGTCAGTCCCCACATCAGGCTCCATGCTCTCTCCCCCTGCCCTTTCCCTGACTTGTACTCATATGAGCTTTCTCTCTCTCTCTCCCTTTAATAAATAAATAAGTTATTTTAAATAACTATAAACTATTCACCTTTTTAAATTAAGGAACATGTTTAAGGTCATAAAGCTAGTTAATGGCAGAACAAGAATTCAACTAAGATCTGTTGAATGCCAAAGTCAAAGTCTCCAGACAAGTACCTATAATGACTTTCATCTCCTAAAATCCTGGCAAGTTGAATCTTCAGAACATCTTTATTCATATATATTATATTCTTATTATTTGGTTTCTACTAAACTATACCTGGCATTTCGCCATTGTTTTAATCTTTAGAATGTCAAAACTTCAGTTTTTAATCTTACATGCTTAATCATCCTCTTCTAATTAGAATCATAGTTGGGAATTCATCCATTTTTATCATCTCAATTAAACTTTGCTCGTGACAATTTAAGATGTGGAATGTGTAAAAGTATTTACAAGTATCCCAGAGTTGGCTGTGCTACAAGAAAGCAGGTATATTTATACGTTACAAGAAACAATGTGAATTAGTTCATCTTTCTAGAAAGAAATCTGGTAGTATTAAAAAAAAAAAAAAAAAACACCGGGGCGCCTGGGTGGCTCAGTGGGTTAGGCCGCTGCCTTCGGCTCAGGTCATGGTCTCAGGGTCCTGGGATCGAGTCCCGCATCGGGCTCTCTGCTCACCGGGGAGCCTGCTTCCTCCTCTCTCTCTCTGCCTGTCTCTCTGCCTACTTGTGATCTCTCTCTGTCAAATAAATAAATAAAATCTTTAAAAAAAAAAAAAAAAAAAAAACACCTATTAAACTATGGATGTCCTTTGTCCGTTTTTTGGAAGAAAACATACCAAGAAAGTAAACCACACCAAAAAAAAACCACAAAAGTTAACATCTCAAAATCTTCATAGTACGGTTTATAATTGTAAGCATTATAAATAATTCATCTTCCCAACAATAAGAAGGAGAGAAGTAAAATGAAGCACATTGGGCCAATTAGAAATGACAAATATATGTGTGTCAACCAATGACAACCAACATGAGCAAATTCCAGTCAACTTCAACTGGAAAAATGTTGCTAACAATGGCAGTGCCCCACTGCTGCCACATGCCTTCTTCCTAGCCACACTCATTAAGTATCTCATTTCATTGTTTTGTGTCTAAGCTTGCCTCCTACCTCTCCAAAGCCCTGCATAAAATCCTCCTGAACTCTGAGAACAGCCAGAATCCAACACTGACACAATTGTGGTATACGAGATGTGGTCATTAGCTTCATTGACAATCACCTCATTGGCAGTCATTCCATTCAGCATCCCTCCCCAACTCACCACCTCGCATCACCCTCACCTCATGGCAACCGTAACTCTGAGTTCCCCTGTAGTCTTTTTTTGTTAGTGATCCTAATGGGCCACTATAAATATTCACTGGCACACCTCCTGTGTGCGAGACATTAGGGACTGATGAATGACACTATTTTGATTTCTGCAATAACCTTTCCAATCAGCCATTTCCTCTTTAAAAGGAAATAAGCCAAAAGATCTCCAGATCCTAAAGGTTCAACACTGTTAAGGACTGCAAAAGACTAGAACCTAGACTATCTCTACAACTAAATTTTTGCCTCTGCAAGATTCTAGCACTCACTCATTCCTAATGTAACCTCCTACCTAAGTGCTACACTCCTGTTGGAATATATCAGTGCTCTTGTGTAAAGGAACAGAATTTTGAGGGTGCTTGGATGACTCAGTCAGCTAAGTGTCAGCTTTCAGCTCAGGTCATGATCCCAGGGTCCCGGGATTGAGCCTTCTTTTTCAGCAAGGAGGCTGCTTCCCCCCTCTTTTTACCCCTCCCCCCCCCCCCCCCGCTCATGCTCTGTCTCTCCCTCTCAAATAAATAAATAAAATCTTAAAAAAAAATTTTTTTTAGTGAGTCCACATTTCAAATTCTGTTAGTGTGACTAAAAAGGTGTAATATCCGTGCTTTTTTATTTTTTAAGTTAATTTTTAGGGGTGCCTGGGTGATTCAGTTGGTTAAGCACCCAACTTTTGATTTCAATCCAGGTCATGATCTCAGGATTGTGAGAGGGAGCCCCACATCAGGCTCCACACTGAGCATAAAGCCTGCTTAAGATTCTCTCTCTCTCCTTCTCCCTTTGCCCCTCCCCCCAGTCCCCTGCTCCTACCCAGGCACTCTCTTTCTCTCTCTAAAAAAAATAATAATAATAAAAGATAAATTTTTTTTAATTTTTTTTAGATAATTTTAAATAAATATTTATATAAGTTCAGATTTTAAATAGTTTTCAAAGTTACAGAAAGTTGCAAGAATAATAAGTCTCATATACCTAGGTTAACCAATTTTTAACATTTACCACCTTTGCTTTATTAACTATCCTTGCATATATGTATATATTTATATAAAATATGTACTTCTCTTTCTTCTAAGCCATTCAAGAGCAGATTGCATACACCATGCCCTTTAACCCTTATAAATAAGGATATGCTCTTACATAACTACAGTATAGTTATTAAATTTAGAAAATTTAATAAGTAATTTGAATTAAATCTTTAGCCCCCTTTTCAATCTCATTAATGGTCCTAATAATTTTTTTATAAGCAATTTATGTTTAGGTTAGGCCAGGATCACTTATTTCGTTTAGCTGCTATGTCTCAGCCTTTCTTTGCTTTTCATGACACGGGTATTTTTGAAGAACACAAGCCAGTTGTTTGGTATAATGATCTTCATTTCTGTTTCTTTAATGCATTCTCCTGATAAGTTTGGTGCATTTTGGCTGCAGTGCTACCTAAATGGCACTGCATCATTTTTAAGAAGTCCCATCAGGAGGCACACAGTGATGTCCCTTTACACTTCATCAGTGATATTAATTGTGATCATTTGGTTAACGTGTTGTCCAACTTCTCTATTGGATAGTTACTGGTTTTCCTGTTGTAATTACTCTTTTTTTTTTTCAAATTTTCCCTTCTTAGATTTAGTATCTAGTTATGATTCTTGCTTAAGTAAAATTTGACTATTGTGGTTTTAAAGGGGCGGTATTATAACTCAATTATTCTTCTAACCCCATTATTAGTTGGCATATAAGAAAGAACCCTCTGAAAACTCCACCAAAAATTTGTCAGAACTGGTTCAGCGAAGTCCCAGGATAGAAAATCAATGTACAGATATGGTGAGTGCTGTGAAGTGTGTATGTCTGACGATTCAGACACCGGTACTCCTGGGGCAAATAATATATTATATGTTAATAAAAACAATTAATAAAAAATAAATTAAATTAATAAATAAAAAGAAAATCAATGTACAGGAATCTTTTGTGTTTCTGTATGCCAATGAAGCAGCAGAAAGAGAAATCAAGGAATCAATCCCATTTACAATTGCACCAAAAACCACTAACTACCTAGAAATAAACCTAACCAAAGAAGTAAAAGATCTGTATGCTAAAAACTATAGACCACTTATGAAAGAAATTGAAGATGACACAAAGAAATAGAAAAACATTCTATCTTCATGGATCAGAAGAACAAATATTATTAAATGTCTATAGTACCCAAAGCAATCTACACATTCAATCCAATCCCAATCAAAATAACACCAGCATTTTTCACAGAACTTACACAAGCAATCCTAAAATTTGTATGGAACCAGAAAAGACCCTGAATAGTCAAAGCATCTTAAAAAAGAAAAGCAAAGTGGGAGGGATCCAAGCTGTATTACAAAGCTATATTCAGAGACATCTGGGTGGCTCAGTTGGTTAAGCATCTGTCTTTGGCTCTGGTCATGATCCCAGAGTCCTGGGATGGAGCCCCACATTGGGGTCCTGGCTCAGCAGGGAGCCTGCTTCTCCGCCTCCCTCTCCCGCCACTTCCTCCACTTGTCCTCTCTCTCTCTCTCTCTCTCTGTCAAATAAATAAATAATTTTTTTTAAAGCTATAATCATCAAGACAGTATGGTACTGGCACAAAAACAGACACATAAATCAATAGAACAAAATAAGGAATCCAGAAATGGACCCATAACAATGTGGTCAACTAATCTTCAATGAAACAGGAAAGAATATCCAATGGAAAAAAGTCTGGACAGCAACATACAGAAGAATGAAACTGGACCGCTTTCTTAGAACATACACAAAACAAATTCAAAATGGATGAAAGACCTAAATGTAAGGCAAGAAACCATCAAAAACCCTTGAGGATAAAACAGGCAGCAACGTCTTTGACCTCAGCCATAACAACTTCTCACTAGGCACATCTCCAGAGGCAAGAGAAACAAAAGTAAAAATGAACTATTGGGGTCTCATCAAGATAAAAAGCATCTTCACAGCAAAGGAAAGAACCAATAGAAAGGGAGAAGGCAATACCACCTCACACCTATCAGAATGGCTAAAATTAACAACTCAGGAAACAACAGATGTTGGTGAGGAGGCAAAGAAAGGGGAACCCTTCGACACTGTTGGTGGAGTTGCAAACTGGTGAAGCCACTTGAGAAAACAGTATGGATGTTCCTCAAAGTTAAAAATAGAGTTACCCTACATCCCAGCAATTGCACTACTAAGTATTATCCAAAGAATACAAAAATGTTAACTTGAAGGGGCACATGCACCCAATGTTCATAGCAGCATTATCAATAATATCCAAACATTATCTCTTGATGAGACCCCAATGTCCATCAACTGAAGAGTAGGTAAAGAAGATGTAGGAGATTATATATATATATATATATATATATATATATATATATATATATATTACTCAGCCATCAAAAAAATGAAATCTTGCCATTTACAACAATGTGGATAGAACCAGAGTGAATTATGCTAAGTGAAATAAGCCAGTCAGAGAAAAAAAAATACCATATGATTTCACTTATGTGTGGAACTTAAGAAACAAAACAGATGAACACAGGGGAATTGAAGGGTGGCTCAGTTGATAAGCATCTGCCTTCAGCTCAGGTTGTGATCCCAGGGTCCTGGGATCAAGCCCTGCATCCAGCTCCCTGCTCAGCGGTTAAAGCCTGCTTCTCCCTCTCCCACTCCCCCTGCTTGTATTCCCTCTGTCACTGTCTCTCTCTCTCTCTCTCTGTCAAATAAATAAATAAAATCTTTAAACAAAACAAACAAATAAAAAATACTAGTTCATTGATACAGAAAACATATTGGTTGTTGTCAGAGGCTGGGGGTTAGGGAGATAGGAGAAATGGGTGAAAGTAAAAAAAAAAAAAAAAAGTTCCAATTCCTATTATTGTGGAATTTCATCGTATGCACTTAATTTCTGTTGGGGTGTCATTGTACCTAGTGCCCTCAAATAAAAAGAGTTAGTAAAAATATTAGAAATTGTAAGTTTAGGGACGCCTGGGTGCCTCAGTGGGTTAAAGCCTCTGCCTTCAGCTCAGGTCATGATCTCAGGTCCTGGGATCTAGCCCCACATCGGGCTCTCTGCTCAGCGGGGAGCCCGCTTCCCTCTCTCTCTCTCCGCCTGCCTCCCTGCCTACTTGTGATCTCTGTCTCTCTAATAAATAAATAAAAAATCTTTAAAAAAAAAAAAAAAGAAATTGTAAGTTTAACTAATACCAATTCTAACAAATCTCGGAAAGTTCTTCTCCTTCCCACTTCTCATCCCCACTTCCCATATTTGTATCTCCTTTCTTATATAATGGGGACCCTAAATCCCAAAAAATCAATATATTTTTCCTCTGGTCAATCCTACAATACACATAAAGTATCTTTAGAATTGCTATTCCCACACTACTATAGTGGGGGGTGCCTGGGTGGCTCAGTGGGTTAAGCCGCTGCCTTCAGCTCGGGTCATGATCTCAGGGTCCTGGGATCGAGTCCCACATCAGGCTCTCTGCTCAGCGGGGAGCCTGCTTCCTCCTCTCTCTCTCTGCCTGCCTCTCTGCCTACTTGTGATCTCTCTCTGTCAAATAAATAAATAAATAAATAAAAATCTTCTCCTTCTCTCTTATACAAAGGTAGCACACTACACATATACTTTCGCAACCCCCCTTTATCATTTACCATATTCTGGAAATCACTCCCTACCAGTTCATAGACATCATCCTACCTAGAACCTGATTGTATATATGTGACGAAAGTCAGTCTTCTATGTTTGGCCATTAAGGTACTTACCAATATTTTGCAATTGTAAGTAATGGTGCAGTGAATCACCTTGGGTGTTTACTTTTGTATTGTTAGAGGCGTATGTTCCTGGTGAATTTCTAGAAGTAGAGTGCTGGGCTTGTTAGATATTGTCAAATTCCCCTTTGCAGGTGTGGTATCATTTTCCTTTCTAGCAGCAATATTTCCTCATAGCCTCGCCAAAAGAATGTATCATCAAGTTTACAACTCTTTGCTAGTCTGAAAGAAGAGAAATGGAATTTCATTGTAGTTTTAAATTGAATTTCTTTTTATGAGTGAGGTTGAACATCTTTTTATTTGTTTAGAGGCTATTTTATATAAATAATATATAAATTGATTCCCCTCATAAAAACTTGAAGCACTATGGGTAAGTTCTTTTTAACCATCACCCACCATCTGGTCCCCTGTCCCCATACCCAGGGATAACTACTGTGATCAATTTGGTGTGTATCCTTCCAGTTCTTCTCTAAGGTCTTTATATATGAAAATACATCCCTGTAGAAAGTATACTGTATACTTTTGTATACAGGATTTTTGTAACCAGCTTTGTATACTTTGATGTGTTTTGACTTTTGACTTTTATTTTTTTCAATGTATCGTACTATACATGTCTATCTATGGCTTAACATTTGTATTTTTCTTTTATTTTTGTAAAAATAAGACACTTTAATGCCTCAATGTTTTAAATTACAGTGTACTAAATAAATATTAGTTTTCATATTTTTCCATTTCACCGTACACTTACTATCAATAGAGTTTTTAAAATAAAAATTTTTTTTAAGATTTTATTTATTTATTTGACAGAGAGAGATCACAAGTAGACGGAGAGGCAGGCAGAGAGAGAGATAGAAGGAAGCAGGCTCCCTGCTGAGCAAAGAGCCCGATGCGGGACTCGATCCCTGAACCCTGAACCCTGAGATCATGACCTGAGCCGAAGACAGCGGCTTAATCCACTGAGCCACCCAGGCGCCCTTAAAATAAAAATTTTATTGTGGCAAAACTCACATAAAATTTATCATTCTAACCATTTTTAAGAGTAAACTTGGGGCACCTTGGGATGCTCAGTCATTAAGCATCTACCTTCAGCTTGGGTCATGATCACAGTGTCCAGGGATCGAGTTCTGCATCAGGCTCCCTGCTCATCGGGAGGCCTGCTGCTCCCTCCCCCATTCCCCCTGCTTGTGTTCCCTCTCTCCCTGTGTCTCTCTCTGTCAAATAAATAAATAAAAATCTTTAAAAAAAAAAAAAAAGAGTAAAGTTAAGTATATTTACATTGTTGTGAAACAGATCTCCAGAACTTCCATTTTACAACTCTGAAACTCTATGCATTAAGCAATTCTCGTTTTCCCCCATCAAGCTCCTGGTAACCACCATTCTACTTTCTGTTTCTTAACTACTTTAGGTACCTCATATAGTAGAATCATACAGTATTTGTCTTTTTGTAACCAGCTTATTTCACATGACATGTCCTCAAGTTTGATCAATGTAGTATTTGGAAGAATTCCTTTCATTTTTGAGGCTGAATAATAAGCCACTGTATGTATATATCACATTTTGTTTATCCATTCCTCTGTTGATGGACATTTGGTTTGCTTCCACCTATTGACTATTCTGAATAATGCCACTATAAATATGGTATGCAAACGTCTCTTTGAAACCTTGCTTTCAATTCTTTTGGATAAATATCCAGAAGTAGGATTACTAGATTATATGGTAGTTTTACTAAAAACTTTTTAAGGAAACTCCTGTTTTCCATAACAGTTGCACCATTTTACAATCCCCCAAACAGTGCACAAGGGTTCCAATTTCTCCTCATCCACAAATAGCACTTGTTTTTTTGATAGCAGCCATTCTAATGGGAAAGAGATATCTCAGGATGTTTTTGATTTGCATTTCCCTAATGATTAGTGATGTTGAGAATCTTTTCATATGCTTATTGACCATTTATATATCATCATTGGAGAAATGTCTATCAAATACTTCACCCATTTTTTAAGGTTTTATTTTTTATTGGCTAGAGAGAGAATGCAAGAGAACACAAGCAGGGGGAGCAGCAGAGGGAGAGGGAGGAGCAGGCTCCCCGCTGAGCAGGGAGCCCCAAGCAATGCCCGGCTCCATCCCAGGACCTTACGATCTGGACCTGAGCCTAAGGCAGACACCTAACTGACTGAGCCCCCCAGGCACCCCTCCTTTGCCCATTTTTTAATTGGATTATTGGTTGTTTTTGTTATTGAGATGTAGGATTCTTTATATATTCTAGATGTTGACCTTTTACCCGATAAGTGATTTATAAATAATTTCTGCCATTCCTTAGGTTGCTTTTTCACTCTGTGCATTGTATCCTTTAATGGAAGAAAGTTTTTAAGTTTGATACAGTTTCATTTGTCTATTTTTGCTTTTGTTGCCTGCATTTTTTGACGTCATTCCAAATAAATCATTCCCAAGTTCATTGTCATGAAGCTTTTCCTATATGTTTTCTTTTAGGAGCTTTATAGTTTTAGAAGCTTCTAGAAGCTTTATAGCTTTAAGTTTTAGATCTTACATTTAAGTCTTTAATATATTTTGAGTTAATATATTTTGAATAGTATAAAGTAAGTATCTGATTTAATTCTTTTGCATGGGGACATCCAATTTTCCCAGCACTATTTGTTAAAAATACTGTTCTTTGCCCTTTGAGTGGTCTTGCACCCTTGTTGCAGATCATTGACCATATACACAAAGATTTATTCCTAGGTTCTCTATCTTATTCCATTGATTTGTTTCTCTTTATGCCAATACTTCACAGCTTTGATTACTGTAGCTTTGTATTATATTTTGAAATCAGGAACTTTGAATTTTCCAATTTTATTCTTTCTCAAAATTGTTTTGGTAATTCAAGGTCCCTTGAGATGCCATTTTAATTTTAGGATGAATTTTGCAACTTGCAGCTTAACTTTTTAACTCAGAAATATTGCTTAATTTATCCGTATTAATACAAATACACCTATATTTACCTCATTCTTTTAAACCACTGTATAATGTGTATTAACAGTACGACAATTTCCTGTGACCTTTATCCAAAATGATTATCACTTACATTGTTTCCAATTTTCACTGATCTTGCCTGGGATTGCTTAAATGTTCCATTAACTTTAAGTCATTGGCTTAAGCGATTAATAATGAAAGCAGTCTTTTTAACATTATTTTAGCTGAATATAAAAATCAATACATACACACTGTAAAAAAGTCAATGCAGAAAAATACAAGGACTAAATCTAAAACACTTATAATCCTACAAAAGTGATAGGCAACATATACGGATTCGGGGGATTTATAGTACAGAAATTAAATCCTAGATCCTCCACCAACTATGTGACCCTGGGAAAGTGACTTAATTTCACTAACCCCAGTTTTCTTACATATAAAATGAAGACAATCATGTCTACCTTTAAGAGGTTTTGTGAGAATTAAATGAAGTAATACTTAGGAAGATGTGGGACATCTGGGTGGCTCAATCAGTTAAGCCTCTGCCTTCAGCTTACGTCATGATCCCAGGGTTCTAGGATGCCCCACATCAGGCTCCTTGCTCAGTGGGGAGTCTGCCTCACTCTCTCCCTACCCCTGCCCCCACTCACGTTCTCTCTCATTCGCTAATAAACGAAAGCTTTTAAAAAATACTTAGGATCATGCATAGCACTATATTCTATATCTATGCTACAGATTCTACAGGGAAATGGGTAACTAAATTATAGTATAGCCAAACAATAAAAAATGTATATAGCTATTAAAAATCATGAGGTAGATCTATATGTACTCACTTGGAAATATTTCTCAGATTTAAATTAAAAAGTAAAAAAAGTAACTTCATATTTTAAAATGTGCATGTGCTGGGGCGCCTGTGTGGCTCAGTGGGTTAAAGCCTCTGCCTTTGGCTTGGGTTGTGATCCCAGGGTCCTGGGATTGAGCCCTGAGTCGGGCTCTCTGCTCAGCAGGGAGCCTGCTTCCTCCTCTCTCTCTCTGCCTGCTTCTCTGCCTACTTGTGATCTCTTGTCTGTCAAATAAATAAATAAAATCTTTAAACAAAATAAAATAAAATGTTCATGTGCATCTGCCTATACATGTGCATAAAAATAACATGTATAGCATGACATACATATGAAACAAAGGTCTGAACAGTCACATACCAAAGTCTTAAAAGGAAGCAGGGCAGAAAAAGAAATGAAAAAGATTTCATTTGCTTTTTGCACATAATCATTCTGTGAGATCATTAAAATGAAATGCATTGTTTTGTAATTAAGAGGCTAACAAAGATTTTTTTTAGTCTAAAGAGAAATTCATTGGTTTTTTTTTTAAGATTTTATTTACTTATTTGACAGACAGAGATCATAAGTAGGTAGAGAGCAGGCAGTGGGGGTGGGGAAGCAGGCTCCCTGCTGTGCAGAGAGCCCGATGCAGGGCTCAATCCCAGGACCCCAAGACTATAGCCCAAGCCGAAGGCAGACGCTCAACTCGCTGAGCCACCCAGGCACCCCAGTCTAAAGAGAAATTCTATTTTTGAAAGGAAAAATAACTAAATTACAGAACTACATTACAGAACCTTCCACCTGTTGTTCTATTTTTCAAACTTAACACCTTATGAAGAACAATTTCTAATTAAAAATAGCAAAAGTGGGGCACCTGTGTGGCTCAGTCAGTTAAGCAGCTGCCTTCAGCACAGGTCATGATTCCAGGGTCCTGGGATCGCGCCCTGCATCAGGTTCCTTGCTCAGCGAGGAGCCTGCTTCTCTCTCTCACCCCTACTCATGTTCTCTCTCACCATCTCTGTCTCTCTCAAATAAATAAATTAATTAAATATTTAAAAATAAATAAAAATAAAAATAACAAAAGCAAATAGGTCACCTAAAACTTTCCTTCTATGTTTCTCTTGAGATCATATCAGGAAGGGTTTCCATCAGTGCAGTTCTGCAGGAGAACTTGCGAGATAAATCTGAAACTTCTGGCCTCAAAGGATTGTTCTGGGATAAAATAAACATCTTCTAGATCTCCCCTGGCTTTTATTAATCTAGGCCTCTTGCTCATTCAAAAATTTTCCACACCAGCTTTCTTTATACCAAACAGCAATCCATATAAATGTTTTAGCCTCAGCTACCCAGGGTCATACAGCTAAACCATTACAACCATGGTCTTTTCTTAATTCCTAAAGGAAATCAACAGTGAAGGAAAAGGCTCTTTCCATAAACTGTGGTGGTTTCCATTATATGCTTATGATGGTACCATAAACTAATCAAAATATAGATTTGCAATTTTCAGGATATCCTTGAATTATATTTGTAGATCAAGGAGAACTTTCTAAAAACATATTTACTCTATTAATTTCTATAAACATATGTGGCAAGAGATGAGAACCAAGAACAAAGGATGTAATCTTCAAATAGCTTCAGAAAACTAGCATAATGTGATAGCCATCTACTTCACGCCTCCACAAATGAAATTTACTCTTCCTGCACAATGTGGAAATCCTTAGGAACAATTCTCATAAAGGTCAGTTGAGGAATTCATTGAACCGCAAAACCAATTGTTTGAGGGGTGAGGGCAGGGAAAGAGATTGATGGAAGAAATACGAGATCATAAAAAAGCTCAGGCACAAGGAAAATTCCAGCTCCATAAACTTTTTTTTCCTTAATACTAGGACATTATGGGATGAGTTGATACCAGGATGAACTAAGCCAGTTAGAATATTATAATATACAGTAAAGAAATTCAATGTGCAATTATGCTGAAAAATCCTAAAATGACTCCAAGAGAAAGAATATAAATAACACCTAAGCAATAGTTTTACAAGTCATTAACTCTTTATGAACATGGAAAGATCAGTAATAAATAAGAACAAAAAGAGTTGAATCTTATAATTTCATAAAATTCTCTCTCTTTTTTTTTTTTTTAAAGATTTTATTTATTCATTTGACACAGAGAGATCACAAGTAGGCAGAGAGGCAGGCAGAGAGAGAGAGAGGAGGAAGCAGGCTCCCCGCGGAGCAGAGAACCCGATGCGGGACTCGATCCCAGGACCCTGAGATCATGACCTGAGCCGAAGGCAGCGGCTTAACCCACTGAGCCACCCAGGCGCCCCATAAAATTCTCTCTTAAGTGGTGTTATTAATGGAAAGGTGCTATCTGGGTCACAGATACAGTGAAGATCCATTTTGGACCGTTCAGACCAAGGTCAGATTAAAGGTTCCTGGGTCTTCAAGGAAGATATGATACTTCGAGGTATCATATCAGTCCCAGATGAGAGAGAAATAAGCTTCTACTTTATTTAATTCCCTGCTATATAGGGTCTTTGTCCCGTGAGCCAAATTTGTATTGACAAACATTGATGACGTCTGATTGAAATAAAAAAAAAAATTGAGGTTTTTGTTTGGTTGGTTGATGGGTTTGGTTTGTGTTTTGTTTTGTTTTGTTATCTACTAAATGAAAGATAATACCCCCAGAATGTGGTGATCTCATCAAGACATTACAATCCAATCAGGTGGTCTTCTGCTTGGATGTTTCTCTCCAAAGTCTTCTCCCACCCTGCAAGAAATGCTTGTAAGTGTGCTGTTGGATGAAATCAGGATAGATCCCAGCACTCAAAAATCATGCTTTTCCCTGATAAACGTCTTGAAAGTAGAATTAAAATCTCATTTCTTACTCTGAAAAAAAATTAAACTTAAATACAGCTAATGAGAAATAGCTCATTTATATGCATATATATGATAATGTGCAATAGTATATTATATGTATAATATGTATATTACTTATTAGTTATATAGAGCCTGAAGCAAGGTAGAAATGCTAATGCTTTATTGAGTGCTATAATCCCAGGACATAGAACAGTAAACAAAGCAAAGCCCCTGCTCTCAGAGAATACATTTTAATGAGGGAATTAGAAAATAAACAAATATATATATATATATATATATATATATATATATATATATCTGAGAAAGGGACATATATATATATTAGAGAAAGTGACATAAAGTAATAATACTATTTTACATAGACTGTCAGGGAAGGACTTTCTGAAGAGGTTATATTTGAGCAGAAACTTTAATGAAAAAAGGAATAAATAATGTAAATATCTGGAAGATATACCTTCTATGCTCAAGAAAGGATGACTCAAGAATCTGAGATAAGAATGTATTAAACAGGTGGCTCAGTCAGTTAAGCTTCGGCCTTTGGCTCAAGTCATGATCTCAGGGTCCTGGGATTGAGCCCTGTATCAGCGGGGAGTCTGCTTCTCCTTCTGCCTCTGCCTCTGCCCTCAATTCATGCTCTCTGTCAAATAAATAAATAAAATCTTAAAAAAAAAAAAAAAAAAGAATGTGCTAAACATATTGAAAGAGAAAGGAGGTCATGTGGTTGGAACCAAGTGAAAGATGCCAAGAGAAAGAGCTCATGGAGTTGAAAGGTTCTTCTGGGACTAGATGGTCCAGATTGAGGGATTTCATTCTAAGGGTGATTTCTCAGGCCAGAGGGTTTGGGGAATGAGAAGTAAAAGTAGATCAGTAGACGTCAATTAGAGAGCAACTATGGTGGTCCAGGAAAAAAGTGTGGTTTAATTAATTCCAGACTCATCCGCCAACTCCCAACCTTAATATCACTGCTTTTAGGGGGCCTTTTCTGATCCCATAGATGAGATTCAATTCTCTTTTTGTCTCTTGCCTCACCACTCCATACTTACCCTCCAACAGTTACCCCCATCATATTTTCCAATAACTACTTGTTTTGTTTTATTTTCCTACTAGATCAAAAACTCTGTAAAGGAAAGAACTATTGTTGTTTGTTTTGTTCACCCCTGTATCCTCAAGGCCTAGCACAGTGCCTGGAAAACAGCAGGCATTAAATAGATACTGAAGAAATCAATTCACGGGGCAAACTTATAATATTAACAAAAATCAGAGAATGTAGTAACCAAACACTCAGGACCACATTATGACTTTCATTGGCCCCATCTGCATAAAATAGATATTTATAAATATAAGCACTGTGCCTACTGTGCCTAATAGATAAGTTGGGCCCACAAGCATCAGCAACAGAGGAGTTAAAAACAATGGAAAAAGTCAGAGGGGAAGAGAGGGAGGGCCAGAATCAGAGATTAGCCTGACTTCTAAGATGTGGTAGACAGTGTAACTGCGAATCAACTACAGTGCTTTTATCTGCAAGTAACAGAGTCCTGATTCCAATTCACTAAACCAATAACAGGAAAGCACTGATGTATGGCAAGGTCTGGGCTTAGTATTCAGTGACTCAATAGTGTCTGCAAAGTTTTAGGTTCTTTCTAATCCAGTTCCCCTTATGGTCATCAGAAGACTATCAGCAGAAGTGGAGGCAACATCCCTCTTTGTTTACATCCAGTGAGACAGACAAGAAATTTCAGTCTTCACTATAGTCTAATTAAGCCAACACTAGTCACGCATCCAGTCTGGACCAGTAACAGTCCCCTGGGGAATACCTCACACTGACTGATAGAGCAAGTCAGGATCCTTTCCTAGAGCTAGGGATGTGGCATACACCAGAACAAAATCAGGAAGTAGGAAATAGGAAGCCCCTCAAGATTTCAAAAGATGTGCAATGGGTTATCAGATATCAAGTACATAAAAACCATTTACATTAGGCATATAAAGTGTTTACAGCAAGTAGTAAAAAGTATCTGCATCAAGTAAATAAAAAGGTCAAGAGACCATTTAATCTAAGGGAAGATCTTAAAGGAGAATTGTGGAGCACCTGGGTGGCTCAGTTGGTTGGGCAGCTGCCTTTGGCTTGGGTCATGATCCTGGAGTCTCAGGATCAAGTCCCGCATCAGGCTCCCAGCTCCACCGGGAGTCTGCTTCTCCCTCTGACCTTCTCCCCTCTTGTGCTCTCTCTCACTGTCTCTCTCTCAAATAAATAAATAAAATCTTTTTTTTAAAAGAGAGTTGTAGAAGATGCTTTTGAAGAAAGCTGTGCTGTAAGCTGCCTCCCCACACCCCTCTCCTTAAAGGGTGAAATGGAGCTGCCCTCCTCCTTCAAAGCTTAGTGAGGGGGCTTTCCACAGGCCTAAAGGAGCTTAATATATGACCTCTACATTTGGGTGGCCCACAGTTGGAAATGATGCTTACAAAATTTAGAAGGCTCTTTATTGGTAACAATATCAAATCACAAATGACCTCCACTCATGAAACTTCAAGACTCAGTCTTCATCTTATTGAACATATCAGCAGAACAGAACAGTTGAAACAGTTTCTTCATCTGGCTTCTCATAGGCCAGCATTCCAGGTTTTCTGCCTACCTTCATGGTCCCTCCTTTTTCCCTAGCTCCTCCTCACCCCCAACCACTCACTGACAGAGCACTCCAAGGCTCCAACCTTGAACCTCTCATTTTTTTCTGCCTACGCTTATTCTCCCTATATGCTAACAACTTCCAAATGTTCACCTCCAAACCAGAACTCCCTTCAGACTCCTATATCCACTGCTTTTTCAAAGTCTCCACTTGGATATTTAATAGATATCTCAACATGTGCAAATACAAGTTCCTGATTTTTCCCTATAAACCTACTCCTGCTTGACTTTCCCATCTTGTGCAATGGCAACTCCACCCTTCCATGTGCTCAAGTGAAAAAGTTGGAATCATCCCTGATGCCTCTCTCTGTCTCGTATTCTACATGCAACCTATCTGCAAAAGTATTTTTGCCATTGTCTCTGCTTTCAAAATATATCCAGAATACATTACCTCTCACCATTTCATCCATCATCTTTTACCTGGATTACTTCAAATGCCTCCCAACTTTCTTCTTTCTTTTCTACCTCTATTACCACAAGATGACCCCTTGTTTTTTTCCCATGCGTGAAGAGTTGGCTACCAAAACATTTTTAAAGGCAAGCTGGTGTCATCATCCTACATAGAATGTTCCATCTCATTCAAAGCAAAAGCCAAAGACCTAATAATGGCCTATCATATTCTTCTGCACATGTCTACTTAACCCCCAAAGCAAACACATACCTCCAAGACCACATCTCCCCTCACTTACTTCATTTGAACAGCAACATGTTCCTCAAATACGCCAGACACTTTCTGGCCCTGGGGCCTTGACAACAGCTCTTCTCTCAAACTCCAATCCTTTAATCCCATCAAGCCACATGGCTTATTCCCTCAACCCTTTCAAATATCATCTTCTCAGTGAAGCTGTTTCTGACTACCTCATTTAAAACTGTAACCCTCACCACCTCCCCATGGCCCTGCCCCCTCCCTGTTTTATTGTTCTTCACAGTACACAGCCTGTTTGCTTCTACGATACGCTATCATTTACTTGTCAGTCTCAGCCCATAAAAATATAAGCTCACAGACCTGTACCCCTGGGGATAAAAATATATGTTTATAAAAAATAAAAAATTTAAAAATAAATAAATAAATAAATATAAGCTCCATGAGGGCAGGGATTTTTTTTTTTTTTTTTTTTTTTTTTGGTCTGGGTGGTGAAATGCTGTATCCCCAGCATCTAGAACTGGGCCTGACATATGACAGGTGTTCAATAATTATCAGTCAAATGATTGCGTGAATATTTTGCTTTCTGTAGTTACAGATTGTGAATATTTTACAAGAATAAAATATTCATTTATCCATTGAACAAATATGGACTCAGAGCAAACCCAAACCCAGGCACTATGCTAGGTGCTGAGTCAAGAGTGGTGAGCATAGGGGCACCTGGCTGGCTCAGTGGGTTAAAGCCTCTGCCTTCAGAAGCTCAGGTCATGATCTCAGGGTCCTGGGATCAATCCCTGCATCAGGCTCTCTGCTCAGCAGGGAGCCTGCTTCCTCCCTCTCTCTCTGCCTACCTGTCATCTCTGTGTGTCAAATAAATAAATAAAATCTTTAAAAAAAAAAAAAAAAAAGAGTGGTGAGCATAACTGGGCTGACTACATTACATGGGCTCATGGAGCTTAGTCTAGTGATAGATGATCGAAATAATGACAAAATGAGTGTTAAGTACTGGAAGAAGGGGACACAAGTCTACAAAAGCATATCAAAAAGAAAGATAGCCCTGCCTAGACCAGATAAAGGGGGGTAGAGCAAAAAAGGACCTGTAACTAAGCTCCACGTTCTACGATTTCTCTAAGATTTTGCTCAGGACTACCTCTGTTGAGCATCAAAATTGTTAAGAGTTGCACTCCGTACTACCTACTGATGATTCCCTGAGGAAGTAGTAGCCCCTGAGCCAAGAAAGATCCACACCCATTACAGAGGTGAAGGGGTTGGGCAGAGCAGAGTGGAGGAGTGGAATAGAGGCAGAGGAAACTGTGGCAGAAGATTCTTGAGGGGAAGGACTTTAGCACATTCTGAAACACAGAAAGCAAGGGGAGGGTGGTGAGAGAAGAGGTTGGAGAGGGAAAGCATAGCCAAGGCCTGGCAGGCTCTCCAAAAGATTCTAACTTTATCCTAAAAGGAATCAGAAGCCACAGGAAAGACCTTGTTTGGTCTCACTTCATTTTGTTCCACTGGCATTGTTGTCATGTAACTGGACATGTATTTTGAAAATATTTGGGGAACTGCCTTTGTGGGGAATACTTCACCGGAGGCAGCTGGCCAGGTGCAGGAAGATCAGTCAGGAGGTAGCAGAGTAGTCCAGGAGAGCAATCCGGGTAACTTGCCCCAGAGTAGAGAAGCAGGAAATGGGAAGAAATCAACCAGTTCAAAAGATTTCACTGCCTATTTTTTATGGGTTGAATCTTGTACCTCCAAAATTCATATGCTTAAGCCCTCACCCCTAACCCCTCAGAAGATGGATGGATTTTTTTAGGTAGTACCTTTAAAGAGGTAGCTGGGTAAAATGAGGTCCTTAGGGTGGGCTCTAAGCCATTGTGACTGTGTCCTTATAACAAGAGATTAGGACACACGCACACAGAGGAAACCATGTGAAGACACTGGGAAGGTGGCCATCTACAAGCCAAAGGGAGAAGCCCTAGGAGGAACCAACACTGTCCACACTTTTATCTCTCATTTCTATCTTTCAGAACTGTGAGGAAACAAGTTTCTAATTATTTAGGCCACCCTAAATTTGTTATGGCAGACACTAATACACTATGAAAAAAGATTTAAGTGAAGACTAAGACCTCTGAAAAATAAAAATACACTTTATTTATTCTAATTGAAATCAGGGTGGTGTATGATGGTAAAATTCAAACAAAAGAGCATTTCTTCAGGATCTCCAGAGATGGCTTCTGCAACACATCTATATCGTCCCTAAAACAAGGAATAAGAAATACAAGCAAATAAAATGTTAGATGCTTCTATTTTGCAAGATTTTTATAAGAACTTTGTCTTAGTAGGAGGAAGCCATTGAAATGAAATTGGTTATCATTATCTTGGTTTTCCAATGAGATGAAATTTTGTATGCCTTTGAATTTGGCGAGCATAAACCTATTTAGTTCCCAATTACAAGAGGATTTTTTTAAACGATTTTTTGAAACTACCCTGTGAGATTTTCAAACATTCAATATCCTTTAGAACAAAATAGGAAAGTAATACACGCTCTTGAAATTTACTTTAAAATAGTCATCCAGCAGCACCTGGGTGGCTCAGTTGGTTAAGTGTCTGCCTTTGACTCAGGTCATGATCCCAGGATCCTGGGATCAAGCCCCACATTGGGCTCTTTGCTCAGAGGGAGCTTCTCCCTCTCCCTCAGCCTCTGCTTGTGTTCTCTTTCTCTTTCTCTTTCAAATACATAAATAAAATCTTTTTTAAAATTTTTTAATAAAATAAAATAGTCACCCAAAGTGAAACATGTGCAAAATTTCATTGCCAGGTATCTAATACAAATATCTAAAATTACATTATTACTATTCATGGAGGCAGTTATTGAGTCAGACAAGGGGTCATTGCAGTGCTCTCACCCAAAGATCATTTGCCATATTAATAATGAGCATTCGTATTACTTTTAGCCATATATGTTAGAGGAAAAACGAAGTGAAAAAGAGCTTCCTTTTGTGTTACTTTTCCACATTTCCATATTCTACAGAAAGAAGAACCAGCAAAATATCCAAAACTAAAATGAAAAACACAGTCTTAAAACACTTAATGTTGAATAGCTATTTTTGAAGTTGTGAATGGCTTGTTTCAAATTTCTACCACATTTGTTACTGCAAAAGATTCTTAGGAAAGTACAAATGACTCTTGAGCAAAAATACCTTAGAAAATCGTAGTCCCCTGAAGGAGAAGGATACCGCTGTATTCACAGTCTCTACAAACAAAACACAAAATACAAAAAGTTACACTGGTCATCATTAGGTGATTTTTTTTTTAAAGATTTTATTTATTTATTTGACAGACAGAGACCACAAGTAGGCAGAGGCAAGCACAGAGAGAGAAAGGAGGAAGCAGGCTCCCTGCCGAGCAGAGAGCCCGATGCGGAGCTCGATCCCAGGACCCTGAGATCATGACCTGAGCCGAAGGCAGAGGCTTAACCCACTGAGCCACCCAGGTGCCCCAATTTTTTTTTTTTTAAATGTAGTATGGATTTTACCTTTTTACACTGCTGCTGGCAGAGGCAGTCCCAAGCTAATTGTAGAAGTAATGAATTTTGGGGCACCTGGGTGGTGGCTCAGTGGGTTAAGCCGCTGCCTTTGGCTCAGGTCATGATCTCAGGGTCCTGGGATTGAGTCCCACATCGGGCTCTCTGCTCAGCAGGGGGCCTGTTTCCCTTCCTCTCTCTCTGCCTGCCTCTCTGCCTACTTGTGATCTCTCTCTGTCAAATAAATGAATAAAATCTTTAAAAAAAAAAAAAAAAGAAGTAATGAATTTTATATCCTGGCTGATTCTCTGATGGCTATGATCCTCTGCCACTCCAAGCATCTCTCCATATCAGCCCTTATTTCATCCCTCAGGGGATGCAAAATTTTTAGGCCTACTAGTCTCAATAGGGAATGAGTGAACAAGCTGGTGCTCATAGGCTTCATCCCAAATTTCATATGTGCATATTTAATACTGTTGCTCCTTCAGCAGAGTATAACAGACCTTCCTAAAAGTGGAGGAGAGAGTTGGGAGGCAGCCAGGATACCAAATTTCCTTCTAATCCCACCACTGAGAAGCCTAAGTAGTACTGTTGAAATGCACGGCCATGGGCCTGGGCCTGCAAAAGCTGTGGAAGACAGTCAGAAGTGCAGGAAAGACCATCAACCTAATCAGATACACCAAAGGAATGAACTTGCGGGATAAAGACAGAAAAGTAGAAATGTTTTGAATCTCTAACAAAAGCAATAGTGGCCAAAAATCTCTTTTAAAATAATATGAATAGTCCAATGCAAACTATAATAGTTATTATTCTCCTAATTAGTTAAAGACAATCCTTAATAGCAAAGGAATGGATTAAGTCTGCATATATATACTTCTATTTTCATAAAAAAGCACCTATTCGTTTCTGGGTATATCCTTATTAGGTGTATTCATACACTGAGATCTTAGTTCTTGAGCTTAGTAAAGTCATCATGTCTTCATGACATTACGATTTTTCATTCAAGGCCAATCAAATGCAAATTTAATAGTTCAACAAGTATTTACTGAGAGCTATATTACCAGGGACTGAGGAGACAGCGGGCTAGTACACACTGTTCCTTCCTTCAAATAGTTAACATCTATTGGAGATATAGGCATGCAAAGAAACCATTCCAAATGCAATGCAATGAAAAGATGTAGCAAGGATAAAAGCAGTATACAGCATTTTTGGTAAGAGAGATGGTTCTGTATCTGAACCTCAGCTCCTCTACTTACTTGGAGTGTGGGCTTGGACAAGCCACTTAACTTCTCTGTGCTTCGGTAAAATGACAATGATAATAATACCTATCTGATAGGAGTAACATGAAGGCTATGTGAGCTAAGACATGCACGTGCTCAGAATAATGCCTGGAACGTAGCACTCATTAAACATAATTAATGTTTCGGGCGCCTGGTGGCTCAGTTGGTTAGCCGGCTGCCTTCAGCTCAGGTCATGATCTCGGGGTTCTGCAATCGGTCCCTGCTCAGTGGGGAGTCTACTTCTCCCTCTGCCCCTCCCCCAGGCCTGTGCACGCTCTCTCTCTCTCTCAAATAAGTAAATAAAACATTTACATTAAAATGTTATTTATTAGAATATTAAATATTATTCCTTCTCCTTTCTAGTCCTACTTCCCACGGCGTCTTATAAATAATAATGACATCCTTAATATTATCATCAATATCATAATTACTGTTATTCACAGGATGCCATGGGAAGGGAGCCTAGAAAAGAGAGGGAAGTGAGTTGAGTTGTCATGAAGGATGGGGAGGAAGGAAAAGAAGGACACTCCAGGTGGCAGGGAAAAGGGGAGCAAAGGCAGGAAAACGAAGATCAGTATGACTAATGCACACACCTGCTAGTGGGTCAGCTTCATTAATGCAAAGAAGAAGTAGACATAACGTGCTCAAGTTCCACATTTGAGAGACGGAAGGCAATGAACAAACATCCGAGGGTGCGAAATGGTCAGATTGTGTTTAGAAAGGTGGATGTCATGGCCATATTACGGATGGACTTAAGGGGGCACTAAGTCGGGCAGACCACTTAGAGGCCAGGAGGCCGTGACAGTGGTGAGAAGAGAGGTAAATGCCTTCTGTGCCCACCAACTCAGGTGCCCTCCCGCATAGACAGATCTGGTCCATCTCATTAGCCTGCTGCTTTCCTTAGGAGGACTTCTCCTAAAGTGAATCTTGTTTTATTTTTATGATATTTCAGGACGTAGCTATGACCTTGTTTGCTAGTTTATAAGCTCCACGAGGACAGGCTCTTTGCTTTGGTCACTTCTGAATCTCTGGCTCCCAGTACGCAGTCCCTGAGTCCCTGGCTCAGCTACATAATTTACAAAGCCCAGTGCAAAATGAAAATGGGGGCCCCTTGATCAAAAAGCAGGAGAGACATCTTATTAAAGGTAGGGAAACTAAAGCTTTTTCCTTTCTTCCATAGTCTCTCCCTAGACTTGCCATCATATTTTTTTTTAAGATTTTATTTATTTATTCAACAGAGAGAGAGAGATCACAAGCAGGCAGAGAGGCAGGCATACGGGGAGGGGGAAGCAGGCTCCCCGCTGAGCAGAGCGCCCAGTGCGGGGCTCAATCCCAGGACCCTGAGGTCACAACCAGAGCCGAAGGCAGAGGCTCAACCCTCTGAGCCACCCAGGTGCCCCTGCGATCATATTTTTTATTTGCTATTTAATATCATTTAAAGTCAAACAAAATTTTAAATTGCCGTTCACCTTTACATTGTGCAATGACAGCTTTAAACACAAATATCAGAGCTTTTTTTTTTTTAAGTGGGAAGTTTTGTATTTTTTTTAAAGATTTTATTTATTTAATTGACAGAGATCAAAAGTAGGCAGAGAGGCAGGCAGAGAGAGAGGAGGAAGCAGGCTCCCCGCTGAGCAGAGAGCCCGATGTGGGGCTCGATCCCAGGACTCTGAGATCATGACCTGAGCCGAAGGCAGAGGGTTTAACCCACTGAGCCACCCAGGCGCCCCAAATATCAGAGCTTTTAACTCTGAGGCAGAACCACTGAAATAACACAACTTGTATTTGGTGGCTCACCCCCAGAATGTAGCTCAAGCTGACCAGAGAAAACCAACACCAGCTTGGCTCAGGAAATTTGAAAGAAGAGAAGGTACCCCCAGTCATGGAATGATCCAAGGGAATGTTCTCTTGGCACAGAGTGAAAGGTGCCATGGGGCTGCCCAAGTGGGGTGACCATGGCCATACCCCACTTCAGACACTGCAGAGCATCTGACCCTCCCTGCATCCAGATTCCCACCAGGTGAAAGGGATCAATGGCTGTAGCTGGGGAGCGGGGTACCAAGCAGGGTCCAGGGTACCAGCAGAGGATTGGGCAGCAGGAAGCCAAGAACCAATCTAGGGGAACGGCATGCATACCCTAATGTCCCATCAGACTTCACTTACAGAATACGTACTATACATACTCAAAGATAAAATCATTAAGAATCTCAAGACTATGATCACAGAATATTAAACTCTAAACGTGAAGCCTTTTCTAAACACGAGGCCCTGGCTGTGAAGATAATCCTGAAAACTTTGTATGAGAGAGAAAAGAAAGATGGATGAGACTTGAGGATTTGAGAAAGAAATGAAGAGTAACTCCAAGATTTCTATCTGGGGAGACCGCCCAAATGTTTACCAGGTCAGGTGGGAAGAAGGGGTACTGCTAGCCTTTTCTGTAGGGCAATCTTCTATTTCCATTGTTTTGTCTCTCTAAGAAAGCTCATATGTTGCTCACATATCCCATTCTATTCTATGGGAAATTAGCTCGACACTTTTGCCCACATTCAAGAAGCCAGGAGAGAACCAAAGCTGGGCCCGAGGAAAAGAAGATAGAGCCCTTCCTGCTTAGGCGCCTCTCTACTTCCCATGCAGCTCACCTATGGTCCAGCACAATGTTCCTAGCAACCATGCAGAATGGGAGGACCCAAATCTCAGATGGTGTTATGGGTTGAATTGTGTCTTACAAAAAGATGTTGAAGTCCTAACCCCTGGTACCTGTGAACATGGCCTTATTTGGAAATAGCACCTTTGCAAGGATGAGGTCATTAAGGTGGGCCCTAATCTCATATAATTGTGTCCTTATAAAAAGGGGAAATTTAGACACACATACAGACATGCATAGAGAGAAGACTGTGAAGAGACACAGGAAGAAGATGGCCATCTACAAGGCAAGAATCACCTGGGACCTTTAGAAGCTAGGAGAGAGGTCCAGAATAGATCCTTCCCTCGCCCCATCAGAGGGAGCACAGCCTTGTCAATACTTGGATGTTGGACTTCTAGCTTCCAGACTGTCAGACAATAAATACCTGCTGTTCTAAGCTAGCCAGTTTGTGGTACTTTGTTACAGAAATGCTACCAAGATTCTGGAAACAGGGCTAACAGATAAATTAAGTTTAAGATGCCTTTATGGGATATGTGGGTGGCTCAGTAGGTTAAGCATCCACCTTCAGCTCAGGTCATGATCTCAGGGTCCTGGGATCAAGTCCCATATCAGGCTCCTTGCTCAGTGGGGAGTCTGCTTCTCCCTCTGCCTGCTGCTCCCCCTGCTTGTGCTCTCTCTCGCTCGCTCTCTCTGACAAATAAATAAAATCTTTTTTTTTTAAAAAGATGCCTTTAGAATATCCATTTATTTATTTTCAAATGTGTTTTTTTAAAAAGATATTTATTTATTTATTCATGAGAGAGAAAGAGATTATGAGCTGGGGTTAGACGCAGAGGAGAGGGACAAGGAGACTCCCTGCTGAGCAAGGAGCCTGACATGGGGCTGGATCCCAGGACCCTGAGATCATGACCTGAGCCGAAGGCAGACACTTTACCCACTGAGGCACCCAGGTGTCCTTCAAACGTGCTTTTAAAAGAAACAAAGATGTGTGTGTTTATGTATGTGTGTGTAAGAAGTGGTAATATTATGGGTAATTTTTATTTTATTTTTGCTTGCCTATATTTTCTAAACATCATACCCTAAAATTATATGACTTTTATAACAAATACAAAAAAGAAAATTATTTTAAAACTAGATACATATGGTACTTACTAATTTGATTCCTAAATTTTCAAGGGTCTCTTGATGACATCAGTGCTTCTTAAATCAAAATGCCCTGAGCTCTGAGCCCATATACTCAGCTACCAGATGGACATGTTTATTTGAGTGTTCCAAAATTACCTTGAGCTCAATATGCCCAAACCAGAACCCATTGCTTTCTCTTTAAAAATCTGCCCCTTCTTCTGCACCTATCATTTCAGATAATGGTACTTCTGCTAATCCCAGTCACTGGTCCTCTACCAGTCCTTGATTTTACCTAATCTTTGCCTGCCACATCAAATCAATCAGCATATCCTGCCAATTCTGTCTCCAGATATGGCCTCTCTCTTCTCCCCTCTGCTCTCAGGCTGCCATCTTTGTTCAGCCCTCATGGTCTCTTACACAGCCTCCTGGCTGCTCTTCCTTCTATCCCAGTTTCCTGCCTCAGCCAACCCCCGCCTCCTTCCATATGGACACCAGTTATCTGCAAAACTGATCATCTCGGTGGGTCATCAGTACCCAGGGATGACAAGATGCAGGCCAATATTTTGTGCATGACTTACATGCTTACTCCTGCCCCCTTTCCTAGGCTCTTCTCCAGCAAATTCTGCTCTAGCTACAAAAAAAAAAAAAAAAAAAAAAAAAAAAAAAAAAAACCCTACTCTCCAAATAAACCATATTCTTTCATGGCTAGATGTGTTTGCATATGCTGTTTCCTCTCCAAGGAATGTCCTTCCTCCTCTTCTCTGATGTTCCCAGATTCAAGACTTCAAAATCGTCTCTGAAATCTTATCTAATTTCTGCCACAGCAAATTGATAACTATATAGTTAAAACTAGGACCATATAATTCTATTGGCATTTATGACATTTCATTATAATTTTTGTTCCCATGACTGTCTTTCCCAGAACAGAGGGACCCTCTGATGAGGAAGACCCTATTATTGAACTTTGGATCACCAGAGCCTAAATCATGACTTGCTCAAATTAGGTTCAACCGATGTTTGTGGAAGGAACTGAGGGAAGGAAGGAAAAGCCAGCAGACTGGATTTAGTCTGACACGTCTTAGATATCAAGAAAGTGAAACTTTAAAAATTCAGATAAGATGTCAACATAATCTCAGAGATTAGGTGGGATTGTGAAAGTTTTTAAAGAAACAGTGATCTTCCAAGAGGGTTGTTTTGTTTTGTTTTTTCAAAGAGAAAGCATGGTACAGTGAAAGAGTGGGCTTTAAGAGTCATGATGCTACTCTGTCACTAGTTCTCCAAATGGCCAAAGACACATTATTGAGTCACCCCAGGAATCAGTCTCCCCACTTGTAAAAGTGACAGGACTGTAAAACCAGGAACAAAAGGACTCTCATTACCCACATGAGTATTATTCCAGAACCGTACTTCTTGGATTCTTATTCTGAACACTGTACTAATCTTTTTATATGCATTTTCTAATTATATGCTTAAGATCACGTACAATAGATTTCACTGTCCCCATTTTACAGATGAGGAAAATGAGGCGGATAGAGGTTAAGTAATATACCCAAGGCCACATTGTTGGTAGGAGGAAAAGCTGGGACAGACTCAGGTCTTTCCAACTCTGAGCCCAGACTTAGCAGCAATGCCAGCTCCATTATTTGCATATGGTTTGGGGGTGGCAGGCAAGTCAGAGCTGTGGAGAGATGGTTGGCTAGGAGACATATCTCAAAGTTTCACTTGCACAGCAAAAAAAACTGATGTACTTAGAAACAATTTGCTTAATGACTGCTAGAAAATATATAATCAAATTGATAACAAATGTCAAAGCCAGTATAAGCCTGATATGAATTTTTATACTACTCTCCTTCTATTAATTCTCAGGCCTTATTTTCCATTTTTTATCCCATCTATATCTAATTTATGCTATGTTGCTGTATTTAATGTATACACGTTAACTACCTAAATTTTTTTTTTTAAGAGAGAGAGAGAGAGAACTGGGCAGGGGGATTTAGAAGGAGAGAGAGAGAGAGAGAGAGAATCCCAAGCAGACTCCCCTAGTGAGCAAAGAGCCTAATGCAGGACCCAATCTCACAACCATGAGATCATAATTTGAGCCAAAATCAAGAGTCAGACACTTAACCAACTGAGTCAGACACTTAACCAACTGAGCCAGGCGCCCCTACCTAAAAGCATTTTTTTTTTTTTTTAAAAAGAGGCACAGGGTGCCTGGGTTGCTCAGTGGGTTAAAGCCTCTGCCTTTGGTTCAGGTCATGATCCCAGGGTCCTGGGATCGAGCCCCACATCGGGGTCTCTGTTCAGCAGGGGTCCTGCTTCCTCCTCTCTCTCTCTCTCTCTCTGCCTACTTGTGATCTCTGTCAAATAAATAAATAAAATCTTTAAAAAAAAAAAGAGGGCACAGGTTAATGGTAACAATTGTATAGGAAAATATTTGACTTCAATAATAATTTTTATTTTTTTTATTTTTTTTTTAAAGATTTTTTTTTATTTATTTATCAGAGGGAGAGAGGGGGAGAGAGCGAGCACAGGCAGACAGAATGGCAGGCAGAGGCAGAGGGAGAAGCAGGCTCCCTGCTGAGCAAGGAGCCCGATGTGGGACTCGATCCCAGGACGCTGGGATCATGACCTGAGCCGAAGGCAGCTGCTTAACCAACTGAGCCACCCAGGCGTCCCAGACTTCAATAATAATTTTTAAATGTTAATAAAACAATTGTGTTTTTTAACCTAATAGTTTTTTCAAAAAACTTCTTTTTTTTTTTAGATGATAATGTCCACTATTAAGAAGACAGAGATTAAACTACTGTACTTACACATTGGTGATGATATAATGTATAAATTGATACATTCCTTTAGAAAAGCAATTTGGCCTATGTAGACAAAACCACAAACATAGTCCACCCAATTAAGCTCAAATATTTCCCTGGGAGTTATCTGTAACTCCTTGTAAACATGTTCAAATATGAAACATGAGAAAAATTATGTATAGAAATATATTTATTACAGTATTATTTATAATAGTAAAACTATCATAAGGAAAGTGATATCCAACAAGAGAATGGTTAAATAAACCAGAGCACACCCACTAAGGAAAATGTTTCATTATGTAATGTTTATATCTTGGTTTTTGAACCACATGGATCATCTAGTCAAAAAATTTATACAATAATTTTTAACCGAAAGTTTTTGGGACACCTGCCTGCCTTAGTTGGTAGAGCATGTGACTCTTGATCTTGGGGTTTTAAGTTCAAGCCCCATGTTAGGTGTAGAGATTACTTGAAAAATAAAATCTTTTTAAAAAAAAAGAAAAAACTATTATAGTGTAGTATACTTTTAAGTATATAAGCAATGCCATGCACAAAATTGAAAAATTGAAAGGAAATATTCCAAAATGTTTTTAGAAATATGATTCTGTGATGTTTTTATTGTTTAGACTTTGCAATTTTTGGTAATGTGATGGTATAATATTTATAAACATTTAAACTACTTAAAATAATAGTTTAAAAATTATTAAAGAAAAATTCATGGGTTTGCAATAAGTAGACTTTAAGGTCCGAAGCTCTGAAATTTTGTGATTCTGTGAATAACATCAGGGTGGAAAAAATTGGGGGAAGACATTGGAGAAAACAAAGAAAAATCTAATGAGGTGTTCTTTTTTTTTCTTTTTTTTTTTAAGATTTCATTTTTTCATTTGACAGACAGAGATCACAAGAAGGCAGAAAGGCAGGCAGAGAGAGGGAAGCAGGCTTCCTGTGGAACAGAGAGCCCAGTGGGGCTCGATCCCAGGACCCCGGGATCATGACCTGAGCTGAAGGCAGAGGCTTTAACCCACTGAGCCACCAAGGTGCCCCTGAGGTGTTCTTTTTCAGTAAATTTTTTTAATTCCTTTTTGTTTTTTCTTTCCCCTCTGATTCCATCTATCCTGTTCCCTGGGCTGTGGTTCAGTGAGTTTCTATAAAAAATAATAACTGTAATGTTTAGAAAAAGGGATCCGTAACCAATGGTAAATGTACAATATTGATCTGAACAAGGTAAAAATTTTAATATACCATCAAACACACTTTAAATAAGTACCATTTTCATAATAATTCAATGACATAATTGTTAAATGTTGTTTAAGCTGCTAAAAGCAAAACTTTGGATGAAAAAATTATTAGAAAAGGAACTGTACATTTTCAGTGCATTTAATATTCAGAACATTCACATAAACTATTCTGTTCTATTATGAAAATAATATGAATTTAATGCTTACCTCCCTTCAGAGCTCTGCAGAAAGAATAAAGATCATCAGATCCTCTGCAAACAACTTCTTTGCGCATTGGAAAATCCATGGAGTTGAAAGATAAATAGATATTGAAATATAGTTTTTTAATATCTCTTCCTTAAAAAGAAAAAAAATCCCATTAGTCTTCCAAATAATAGGTTCTTTCATAAATAATAATTAACATGTACTGTATACTTAAAACATGCCCACCACTTTTCCTATATTATTTCATTTAATCATCATAACAACTTACCATGTGGGCATTGCTGTCCCTGTGTAACAGATGAGAAAACTGAAGTTCTAAGAGGATAATTAGTAGAATGTAACCAAACAGGATATTCCACAGTAAGAATTACATGTGCCTGGAAAGAGAGAAGCCTATGTTTTTGAGAAAACTATCAAATGTAAAATTGCCAGTTCTAATTATAGTTCTGCTAGGAAGTTCAAGAAAAGAGAAATGGAAAGGAAAGGAAATGAGGATAATCAACTCATGCCCACTTTCTTAGGAGTTTTGATGAAAGAGTTCTTAGATACAAGTCCAGGATACAAGAGTGGTTCAATATTCATAAATCGATCAACATGATATATCACATTAAAAGAGAAAGAATAAAAACTATACGATCATTTCAATAGATGCATAAAAAGCATTTGACAAAGTACAACATCCATTCTTGGTAAAAACTCTTAACAAAGTTTAGAGGGAACATACCTCAACACAATAAAGGCTATATATGAAAAAACTCACAGCTAATATCAAACTCCAGGGGGGGAACTGAGAGCTATTCCTCTAAGTTCAGGAACAAGACAAGAATGTTTACCACTTTTATTCAACCTAGTATTAAAAGTCCTAGTCACAGCAGTCAGACAACAAAAAGAAATAAAAGGCATCCAAACTGGTAAGGAAGAAGTAAAACTTTCATTATTTGCAGATGACATGATACTATATAAAGAAAATCCTAAAGACTCTACCAAAAAACTACTGGAATTGGTAAATGAGTTCAGCAGAGTCACAGAAAAAAAAAATAATATTAAGAAATCTATTGCATTTCTATACACTAATAATAAAGTAGCAAAAAGAGAAATTAAGAAAACAATCCCATTTACAGCTGTACCAAAAAGAATAAAATACCTAGGACTAAATTTTACCAAGGAGCTGAAAGACCTTTACTCTGAAAACTAGAAAACACTGATGAAAGAAATTGAAGGTGACACAAACAAATGGAAATTCATTCCATGCTCATGGACTGGGAGAACAAAATTGCTAAAATACCTATTCTATCCAAAGCAACCTTCAGATTTAATGCAATCCCTATCAAAATACTAAAGCCATTTTCACAGAAACAGAACAAATAATCCTAAAATTTGTGTGCAACCACAAAAGACCCCAAATAGCCAAAGCAATCTTGAAAAAGAACAAAGCTGGACATATCACAATTGTAGATTTCAAGATATACCACAAAGCTGCAGTAATTAAAAAAGTATGGTACTGGCACAAAAATAGACACATAGATCAACAGAACAAAACAGAGAGCCCAGGGGCACCTGGGTGGCTCAGTGGGTTAAGCTGCTGCCTTCGGCTCAGGTCATGAGCTCAGGTTCCTGGGATTGAGTCCCGCATTGGGCTCTCTGCTCAGCAGGGAGCCTGCTTCCCTCTCTCTCTCTCTGCCTGCCTCTCCGTCTACTTGTGATTTCTCTCTGTCAAATAAATAAATAAAATCTTAAAAAAAAAAAACAGAGAGCGCAGATATGAAGCCACAGTTGTATGGTCCATTAATATGACAAAGGAAGCAAGAATATACAATGGAAAAAGAACAATCTCTTCAACAAACAGGATTGAGAAAACTAGATAGCCACATGCAAAAAAAAAAACAATGAAACTGAAACACTGTCTTATAACAAAGCACAAAAATAAACACAAAGTGGATTAAAATACCTAAATGTAAGATCTGAAATGTAAGATCTGACTCTTGGAAGAAAATAGGCAGTAATCTCTTTGACATCAGCCATAGAATATTTTTCTAGATATGTTTATTTTGACAAGGCAAACAGAAGCAAAATTAAACTACTGGGGCTGTACCAAAATAAAAAGCTTTTCCACAACAAAGGAACCCATCAACAAAACAAAAAGACAACCTGCTGAATGGGAGAAGATATTTGCAAATGATAGGTTTAAATAAGGGATTAATATCCAAAATATATAAAGAACTTACACAACAACACCAAAAATACCGACAAATAATCCAATGTTTAAAATATGACTATTGGGGCACCTGGGTGGTTTAGTCATTAAGCATGTGCCTTTGGCTCAGATATTGATCCCAGGGTCCTGGGACTGAGCCTTGCATGGGGCTCACTGCTCTCTTGGAAGCCTGCTTCTCTCTCTCCATCTGCCCCTCCCCCTACTCATGTTCCCTCTCCCCTCTCTGTCAAATACATAAATAAAATAGGGGAGGAGCAAGATGGTGGAGGAATAGTAGACCTAAATATCATCAGGTCTCAGGAGTTTAGCTAGATATCAAACCATTCTAAACACTTACAAACTCAACAGGAGATCAAAGAGAAAAAGAGCAGCAATTCTAGGAACAGAAAAGCAACCACTTTCTGGAGGGTAGGATGTGTGGAGAAGTGAATCAGAGGTGATATATAGGAAGAGAGACCATGGTGGGAGAGGCCAGCTTCCAGCAAGTGGTAGAGCAGCGGAGCACAAAATTGGAACTTCTGGAAGTCCGCTCTACTGAGTGATGTTGCTCCAGAGGCTAAGCCAGGCATGGAGCCCTCGCAGGGACAGTGTAGGCTCAGGTCCCTCAGGGTCACAGAAAGACCAGGGGTGTGTGAGTGTGGCAGAGCTCCCAGGTACTGGAGCTGGGGAAGCCAGCTACAGAGACTGAACCATGCACCAGAGATAGAAATGCTCAGTCACATGCTGGGTGAGCACAGACTGCATCCAGAGACAGGAGGGATTGACTGCTTTTCTCCTCTGTTGGGAGGCCACCATCTTCATTCTCCAAAGCTGTACAGAAAGTGTTCAGGGAACAAAAGCTAACAAGACCAAACCCGAGCAGATTTAGTCTCTGAACAAGGCCACTTAGCCTGGCCCTCGCAAAGGCAGTGCAATTCCTCCTCAGGCAAAGACATTCCAGAATCAATACAATAGGCTCATCCCCCAGAAGATCAACAAGAACATCCATCTAAGACCAAGTTCACTGATAAATGAGAGCTGCAAAACTTCAGAGCTATGGGAATACAGCACATAGAACTCATGGCTTTTGTCCCATGATTCTCTAGTCTTTCAAAGTTAAATTTTTTTTAATTTTTTTATTCTTTTTAAAAAACTTTTCCTCTTTCCTATTTTAACATGTAGGGTTTTTTGCTATTTTATCTTATCAATACCTTTTTAAAAAATCATTTTAAATTCTTATTGTTATAGTCATATTCTATCTCTTCATTTTATTATTATTTTTTTTATTTGACAGACAGAGATCACAGGTAGGCAGAGAGGCAGGCAGAGAGAGAGGAAGGGAAGCAGGCTCCCTGCCGAGCAGAGAGCCTGATATGGGGCTCAATCCCAGGACCCTGGGATTAGGACCTAAACTGAAGGCAGAGGCTTTAACCCATTAAGCCACTCAGGTGCCCCTCTTCATTGTATTTAACCTTATTTTTTGTATACACATAGGTTTTTCTTTTCTTTATATTTGGGATACAGTCTCTTCTAATTAAAATATACCCTAAATCTAGTGCATGGCTTTGTTCTAGTCTCCAGCCTGATCACATTCTTTACTATTTTTTTTTCTTTGTTCAACCAACTTCTTATATTATCAATGCCTTTCTTAGAATCTTTTTAAATTTTCATCTATACAGTCATATTGCATCCCTTCATTGTGTTTACCCTTATGTGTGTGTCTGTGTGTGTGTGTGTGTATATATATATATATATATGTTTTTCTTTCTTTAAAATTTTGGGAGGCAGTTTCTATTAACAGACCAAAATACACCCAAAATCAAGTGTATGGCTCTATTCACCAGTCTAATATATCTTTTTTCTTTTTTTTCCTCCTTTTATCTCCCCCTCATTTCAGGTCTCTTCCAATTTGGTTAGTGTATATTTTTCTGGGGTCATTACTACCCTTTTAGTATTTTGTTCTCTCATTCATCTATTCTTATCTGGATAAAATGACAAGGTGGAAAAACTCACCTCAAGAAAAAGAACAAGAGGCATTATCAATGATTAGGGATATAATCCATACAGACATTATAATATGTCAGAACTAGAGTTCAGAATGATGATTATTAAGGTGCTAGCTGGGCTTGAAAAAAAGCACGAAAGATACTAGAGAATCCCAATCTGGAAAAATAAAACAACGAAAATCTTACCAAGTTGAAATCAAAAAAGCTATTAATGGGGTGCAATCAAAAATGGAGGCTCTTACTGTTAGGATAAATGAGGCAGAAGAGAGAATTAGTGATATAGAAGACCAAATGATGGAGAATAAAACTGAGAAAAAGAGAGACAAACAACTACTGGACCACAAGGGAAGAATTAGAGAGATAAGCAATACAAGATGAAACAATATTAGAATAATTGAGATCCCAGAAGAAGAAGAAAGAAAGGGACAGAAGGTATATGGAGCAAATTATAGCAGAGAATTTCCCTAACTTGGCAAAGGGAACAAGCATCAAAATCCAGGAGGCAGAGAGAACCCCCTCAAAATCAATAAAAATAGGTCCACACTCTATCATCTAATAGTAAAACTTACAAGTCCCAGTGACGAAGAGAAAAACCTGAAAGCAGCTCAGGACAAGAGGTCTGTAACATACAATGGTAGAAATATTAGATTGGCAGCAGACCTATCCACAGAGACCTGGCAGGCCAGAAAGGATATTCAGAGCACTAAATGAGAAAAATATGCAGCCAAGAATACTATATCCAGTTAGGTTGTCATTGAAAGTAGAGAGATAAAAAGCTTCCAGGACAAACAAAAACTAAAAGAATTTGCAAACACCAAACCAGCCTTAAAGGAAATATTGAAAGCGGTCCTCTAAGCAAAGAGAGAGCCTAAAAGTAACTGACCAGAAAGGAAAAGAGACAATATTCAGTAACAGTCACCTTACAAGCAATACAATGGCACTAAATTCATATCTTTCAATAGTTACCCTGAATGTAAATGGGTCAAATACCCTAATCAAAAGATATATGATATCAAAATGGATTTAAATTTTAAAAAAAAGACCTATCAATATGCTGTCTGCAAGAAACTCATTTTAGACCCAAAGACACCTCCATTTTTAAAGTGAGGGGGTAGAAAACAATTACCATGCTAATGGACATCAAAAGAAACCTGAGGTGGCAATACTTATATCAGATAAATTAGATTTTAAGCCAAAGACTATAATAAGAGATGAGGAAGGACACCATATCATACTTAAAGGGTCTGTCCAACAAGAAAATCTAACAATTTTAAATATCTATGCCCCTAACATGGGAGCAGCCAATTATATAAACCAATTAATAACAAAATCAAAGAAACACATCAATTATAGTAATACAGTTATACAATTATAGTAGGGGACTTTAACACCCCCCTTACTGAAATGGACACATCATCTAAGCAAAAAATCAACAAGGAATTAAAGGCTTTAAATGACACACTGGACCAGATGGACATCACAGATATATCTGAACATTCCATCCCAATGCAACAAATTATACATTCTTCTCTAGAGCACATGGAATATTCTCCAGAATAAATCCCATTCAGATCACATTCTGGGTTACAAATCAAGTCTCAACTGGTACCAAAAGATTGGGATCATTCCCTGCATATTTTCAGGCCACAATGCTCTGAAGCTAGAACTCAATCACAAGAGGAAAGTTGGAAAGAACCCACATACATGGACGCTAAAGAGCATCCTATGAAAGAATGAATGGGTAAACCAGGATACTAAAGAAGAATTTTAAAAATTCATGGAAACAAATTAAAATGAAAATACAACTGTTGAAAGTATTTGGGAAACAGCAAAAGGGGTCCTGAGAGGAAAGTATAGAGCAACAAGCCTTTCTCAAGAAACAAGAAAGGTCTCAAGTACACAACCTAACCCTACACCTAAAGGAGCTGGAAAAAGAACAGCAAAGAAAGCCTAAACCCTGCAGGAGAAGAGAAATAATAAAGATTAGAGCAGAAATCAATGAAATAGAAACCAAAAGAACAGCAGAACAAATCAAAGAAACTAGAAGCTGGTTTTTCAAAAGAATTAATAAGATTGATAAATCCCTGGCCAGACTTATCAAAAAGAAAAGAGAAAAGAGAAAGAACCCAAACTAACAAAATCATAAAAGAAAGAGGAGAGATCACAACCAGCACCAAAGAAATACAAACAATTATAAGAACATATTATGAGCAACGATAAACAAGCAAATCTGACAATTCAGAAGAAATGGATGCATTCCTAGAGACATATAAACTACCAAAATGCAACCAGGAAGAAACAGAAAACCTGAACAGACCCATAACCACTAAGACCCATAACCACTAAGGAGACTAAAGCAGTCATCAAAAATCTCCCAATAAACAAGACCCCAGGGTCAGATGGCTTCCCAAGGGAATTCTCCCAAACATTTAAGAAGAATTAATACCTATTCTCCTGAAACTGCTCCAAAAAATAGAAATGGAAGGAAAACTTACAAACTCATGTTATGAGGACAGCATTACCTTGATCCCCAAATCAGACAAAGACCCCAACAGACCAATATCCCTGATGAACATGGATGCTAAAATTCTCACCAAAATACTAGCTAATAGGATCCAACAGTGCATTAACAGGATTATTCACGACAACCAAGTGGGATTTATTCCTGGGATGCAAGGTTGGTTCAACATCTGCAAACAAAGCAATGTGATACAACTCATTAATAAAAGAACAAAACCATATGATACTCTCAACAGATGCTGAAAAGCATTTGACTAAGTATAGTATCCTTTCTTGACCAAAACTCTTCACAGTGGGGGCACCTGGGTGGCTCAGTGGGTTAAGCCGATGCCTTCGGCTCAGGTCATGATCTCAGGGTCCTGGGATTGAGTCCCGCATCAGGCTCTCTGCTCAGCAGGGAGCCTGCTTCCTCCTCTCTCTCTGCCTGCCTCTCTGCCTACTTGTGATCTCTCTCTGTCAAATAAATAAATAAAATCTTTAAAAAAAAAAGAAACTCTTCACAATGTAGGCATAGAAGGTACATACCTCAATATCATCAAAGACGTCTATGAAAAACCCACAGCAAATATCATTCTCAATAAGGGAAAACTGAGAGCTTTCCCTTAAGGTCAGGAACACAGCAGGGCTATCCACTATCACCACTGCTATTCAACGTACTAGAAGTCCTAGCCTCAGCAATCAGACAACAAAAAGAAATAGAATGCATCCAAATCAGCAAAGAAGTCAAACTCTCACTCTTTGCAGATGATATGTTACTTTATGTGGAAAACCCCAAAGACTCCACTCCAAAACTGCTAGGACTCATACAGGAATTCAGTAAAGTGTCAGGATATAAAATCAATGCTCAGAAATCCACTGAATTTCTATACACCAACAGCAAGACAGAAGAAAGAGAAATTAAGGAATCAATCTCATTTACAATTGCACCCAAAACCACAAGATACCTAGGAATAAGCCTAACCAAAGAGGCAAAGAATCTGTACTCAAAAAACTATAAAGTACTCATGAAAGAAATTGTAGAAGATACAAAGAAATGGGAAAATGTTCCATGCTCATGGATTGGAAGAACAAATATTGTGAAAATGACTATGCTGCCTAAAGCAATCTATGCATTTAATGCAATCCCTATCAAAATACCATCAATTTTTTTCAAGGAAATGGAACAAATAATCCTAAAATTTATGTGGAACCAGAAAAGACACCAAATAGCCAGAGCAATGTTGAAAAAGAAAGCCAAAGTTGGTTGTATCACAATTCCAAACTTGAAGCTCTATTACAAAGCTGTCATCATCAAGACAGTATAGTACTGGCACAAAAACAGACATATAGATCAATGGAACAGAACAAAGAGCCCAGAAATGGACCCTCAACTCTACAGTTAACTAATCTTCGACAAAGCAGGAAAGAATGTCCAATGGAAAAAAGACAGTCTTTTTAACAAATTGGAAAAATTGGACAGCCACATGCAGAGAAATGAAACTGGGCCATTTCCTTACACCACACACAAAAATAGACTCCAAATGTGTAAGACTGATGATATCCCTGAAGCAAATAATGCATTATATGTTAATAAAATAAAAAAAGAACTATTATGAAACTTATAGGAACAATGTTTGAAAATTATCCAAAATAAAATTTAATCTCATTTCTACTTAAAATAAAATAGATAAAATTTTTAAAAATTTTAAAAATAAAATATGACTAAATTCTTTTGTTACTGAATTAATACAATGGTATATAAATGTAGTATTTAGTGAATGATTAAGGTATTTGTGGTGGTCACATTAGTGAGGTACTCAAACCTCCCTTTCAAAGAAATGCTGGGAGAAGGAAATGCAGTTGGCAGATAGCCTTTAGCTGCTGCACCTTCAAATCTATCTCCAAAATCATCCAGAAGCCAAACTCCTATAATGCTTCTATAATGACCAAGGATGCTCCAATAATAACTGAACTCCACAAGGACACGATAGCCAAACTACCCCTGCCTGTCATAGGACACTTGTGATGTGACAGGCAATCTTTGCTCTAAGGCTCTCCACTGACTGTCTCAGAGTATCTCAGGGATTCATTTTGGTCTGATGACCATCTTACCAAATACTCCTTCCTTTCCTCTTTCATTTCAAAGGTATCAGACCTGCAGGTTAACCTAAATTCTCTCCTTGCCTACTCTAGCTTCCTCTTTACTTAAATTTTTCCAGCACTTCCCCCAATGAATCTCTTGCACGTCTAATTCCTTTTTTAGTATCTGCTTTTCAGAGAACCCCAAGTACACTGTATTGTATTATTACTTCAGCCTAGAAGGATACATTCCACTCCCTGTGTGTAAGGGCAAGAGGTTCACTTGAAAATGAGGTCATTTGTTATGTAAATAATCACTCCTGCCAAACATGGGGGCAGATAAAGTCCAAAACATAAAATAGAAAACAAAACCTGAGAAAAGAGGAAAAAATTGCAGAACTTTAGCCAAGAAAAAGAGTATTTCTTTCACCTTTGGCCAAGAAAGTGGAGTGAACATAGCTGATTATTCTTTCCTCTGTGCTACCATTAAGCCTTAATGCTATCATTTCATTTATCTTACCATATTATCTATAGATCTCTCTCCTATTGCACTTATTTTTGAAGGTCAAGGGAACATCTTATTTATCAATAAATTCACAAGACCTATCACAATACCTGAAATATAATATGCCTTTTTAAGTATTTTTAAATGAAGACAGTTTCAAAATACAGTTTAAACAATTAGATTCAGAAAAATTAAAACATAAGTTTATTGTCTATATTTCTGGGTTCTCAGCTGTCTTTTGTCTTGTAAACTGAAGAACTAAAATGGGGGGGAATGTTCAAGTTTATTTACGAGAAAGCACTTTATAAAGTATAAGCTCCAAATATAAGTTAGGATGTAAATGATGTTGGTGATGATGAAAACAAAAATGATAATGGTGATGACTAGAACTGAAGTTTCCTAGGAGTTACAGGCAACAGAGCTGACTAGGAGAAGAAGGACATTTTGTACGTTTTCACAGACACTCATCCATCCTGATGCCATCACCATTACCCAAATTCATTTTTACTAAGCTGTTGATTACAAGTAAAATCAAAGAGAGGAAAAACAAGATACAGTGCAAAACAAACCAAAAAATTACCTTCCTTCATCCCATCATCTTCATAGTTTTTTCTAGAAAAGTCTTTATTTTAAAAAAATTTAAAAAGTTATGGCTTGTTCATATGCAGATCTTTGGTTAGCGGAAACCCAACTTTACTTATGAGCTGAATAGTTAATGACTGACAAAGGATATACCTATCAGATTATTGGAAGTCTTGAGTTATTTCCATTTTTATCCCCATGCCATATGGAATTCCCTCCCTCATGAGTGTGAGCTAGCCTAGTGGCTTGCTTCTAACAAATAGTGTACAGCAAAGGTAGCCTACATAAGATTATGGCTTCTATCTTGTTAGCTTGTCCCTCCTGCTGGTTTTGATGAAACAAGAAGCCATGTTGAAAAGGCCCTCGTGGCAAGGAACTGAGTGCTGTCCAGCAGCCAGACAGCAACGGAATACTGTCAACAACCACATGAGTTAGGAGTGGATTCTTCCCTACTTGAACATTCAGAAGAGACTCCAGTCTTGGCTGATACCTTAAATGAAACCTCCTGAAGCAGACACAACTAAGCCATGCCTAGACTACTGACACACAAAGATGGCAAGATAACAGATGTGTACCATTTTAAGCCACTAAAATTGTAATGTGTTACATTGAAAGAGAAAACTAATACATTACATTTGGAACACATTTATCATTCATACTTCTTGAACCTTTCTGTTGAATTACAAAAACAAAACATTGAACTTACTTGGAATGTAGGAAAGATGCAAATATCCCTTGCTTCCCTTCAGTGTTATACAAGGTTTCACCTCTATTGAAATAGGGGCTTTCATGTCATCTAAATGGAAGAATAAAGACAATGTCAGTAAATTATTATAAATCATTTCTAGTAAATAGAGTATTCTGAATATCATTCTCCAAAGATGCCATTAAAATCATGTAATGAGAAAAATTGAGGATAGTTAAAAACATCTCCCTCACTGGAGGAGTGACATTAACAAAACGGCAGAGCAAGGAGTCCAAGACCCCCATTCTCCTCACAAACATACCAATTCAGCAACAACTCATGGACAAATTCCCTTTGGAATAATCAGAAGCTAATTGAAAGTTTCCTCTATCCCAGGAGAATGTGAAATCAGACTCATCAAAGTTAGCAGGGGATATCCTTTTACCTGAAACTCTGCATCTGGCACAGCATAATCAGGAAAAGATCCCCTAGCCACCAGCTTCACTCAAGAAGCAAGAGGTTGGTTCAGTATCCAGAGCCCCAAGTTTCCCAAGAGTAATACCCAAAGGAATGACAAATTAGAAAGTCTGAACAGACCTATAACTAATAAAGAGATTGAATAAGTAATTTAAAAATCCCCCCCAAAAAATAAATAAGCCTAGGACCAGACGGCCTCAACAGGTAAATTCTACCATCAAACATTTAAATTAAGAATTAATACCAATCCTCAAAATCTTTCAAAAAACTTGAAAGGGACCATTTCCAAACTTATTTTATGAGCCCAGCATTACCTTGACACTAAAAACCAGAAAAAGACACCACAAGGAAAGACATCTATAGGCCAATATCTCTAATAAATATAGATGCAAAATTCCATAGAATGAAGGATAAAAATCACATGATTATCTCAACAGATACGGAAAAGGCATTTGACAAGATTTATACATTTTTGTGATAAAAACTCTTGACAAACTAGGATTAGAAGAAATGGCCTCAAAATAATAAAAACCATATACGAATGTCCATAGCTAATGTTACACTCAATGGTAAAAAACTGAAAGTTTTTTCTCTAAGATTAGAAAGAAAGCAAGACCTCCTTACATAGCACCCAAAGACCTAGTCAGTGTTAGGGCCGATTTAATATTGAAACCTGTTTAACTATTAGGGCCTGCTTAGTTAGAATGACTCCATATTGCCTAGGTAGCCATATTGTTGTTTACATCCACAGACTTCATCCCGGGAATTAAACGCCCCAGCAGCTCTAAATGCCCCAGCACTCCCCAGCAGTTCCAAACATCCCAGTAGTTCCTGGTATTGGTTCCGGGTATCGGTTCCGGGAGGAAATGCCCTAACAATAGAAGCCACATGCCTTGAGGTCTGCGGTTATGCTCTATAAAACCAGCCTGTGAGGTTGGGACGGGGCTGCTCTCTTCAGAGGCGGCCCTGGCTGGTCTCTGACTTCTAATGCTTGGCAGAGAATAAGGCTTTGCATAACTTTCACTTTGTCTCAGTCTCGTTCCTTAGATAACAGACCCCATCTCTCCTTCAGATCAATTAGGCCACAAAAATAAATGAAAAGCTTCCAAATTGGAAAGGAAGAAGTAAAATTTTCCTTGCATACAAACACTATTTCTTTTTTTTTTTTTTTTTAAGATTTTATTTTGGGGGCACCTGGGTGGCTCAGTTGGTTAAACCACTAGGGTCCTGAGATAGAGCCCCACGCTGGGCTTCCTGCTCCACGGGGAGCCTGATTATCTCTCTCCCTCTGCCTGCCTCTCCCCCTCCTTGTGCACGTGCGCTCTGTCAAATAAATAAATTAAATATTTAAATGAATGAATGAATGAATGAATAAAATTTGGCCTATACATACAGTGAACTACTATTCAGTCTTAAGAGAAAGAAGGAAATTTTGCAATATGCTACAACATGGATGAATCCTATGAACATTATTCGAAGGCAAACAAGCTAGTCTTATATACAGTATGATTCTGGTATTTTATGGTTTTTAATATATGCCTTTATATATCCAAAAGGATATTCACCAAAATTAGAATATTGACAGTGGTCAACTGAATTGTGACAGGCCTAGGGTACATTATGTCTTCATTTTCACCTATATTTTAAAAGATTTGCATAAATAATACCCATTATTACCTTTCTTAGGAAGAAAAAGGTTGTTAGGGTATTGAAATGTGGGCCCTTTCATATGCATTACCAAGCATAGTGAAATGTGCACCTTCTTTCCCAGCCGTATCCTTATAGAAAATCCTGAGTAAGCCGACTAAAGACTCTGGAGCAGAAACTGAGAACAAGTTTAAAGTAGTGAATCACCAGAGTTGTGTTACTAAGGGTAATTCTCTCCTTCCAATTAAGTTTCCCAGTTTCTGAAATTGTCTGATTATGATGACAACATCAACAACTCAATTCAATCAGACAAATGTTTAGAGAGCTCCTGTGGGTGCTCAGTGTTGGGCCAGGCATCAGAGCAGGGTGGGCAGGGGGCAGGGTGTTAGAGAGTGGAGAAGAGAGATCAGGTTTAGTCTTTAGAACAGGTTTAGTTTTTACATCAGGAGGTCTATGATTTTTCTGGGAAGACAAGACCAACATACAAAAAATAATTAGATGTAAGAATCAAAACATCACATAGCATTGTATGGAATATAACTTTATTATTTACAAGGACCTACTAGAGGGTAGCTTCATTACTTTAAAGTCACCATGTAGGGGCGCCTGGGTGGCTCAGTGGGTTAAACCCTCTGCCTTCGGCTCAGGTCATGATCCCAGGGTCCTGGGATCGAGCCCCGCATCGGGCTCTCTGCTCAGCGGGGAGCCTGCTTCCTCCTCTCTCTCTGCCTGCCTCTCTGCCTACTTGTGCTCTCTGTCTGTCAAATAAATAAATAAATAAATAAATAAGCCTCTGCCTTCGCTTGGCTCAGGTCATGATCCCAGGGTCCTGGATTGAGCCCTGTATCAGGCTCTCTGCTCAGCAGGGAGCCTGCTTCCCCCTCTCTCTCTGCCTGTCAAATACATTTTTTTAAAATCTTTTAAAAATATATAAAATAAAATAAAATAAAGTCACCAAATATGTGACAAAATCCTCTATTTGGTTTGTTACAGAAAGTGGTGACCTGTTTTAACAAGTGCACAGTACAAGAGGCTCCAATTTCCACTGCAACCATAAAGGTCAGCGTTGTTAATCCATCATAGGACTTTCTCCCACTGAGCTCTGCCTCAGAATCTTTCTTAACTGCAATTGCAACTGCAGTTGGCACTGGAAACGAACCAGTGTCCCTCTGAGTGCTGGCATTAAGTATTCTTGGAGGTCTAGGGAGGAAATATTAGCTGGAGTTGAACCTTCACGGCCCTTCGTTTTGCTTCTTTAATGGAATTTCTGATACATAAATATGTGGTCCCTTTTGACAGGAATGCCCTTGTCATCATCAGTCCAGAGGAGAGATGGGGGTATGAGTGGTGAGCAGAGGACAGTGAAAAGTAATTAGCTTGAGAACATACTCCGGAGATAGTGAGAATGGGAATCAGCAACATGCTGAATGGGAGGAATAAGGAAAAGAAATAAAGGATACCCTTGGTTGGGGGCCTAAGGAATTAGATGGAGGATGCAATGGGATAGATAGGAAGAAGGAGGCTCAGCTTGCCCTAAGTCAGGAGTTCTAGCTCCAAATAGCTACTGGGCTTCCCAGGGGGCATGCTGAGCTCATAGAATAAATGAATGAATCCTCATGTTACAGTTACTCCTCCTACTACACATGAGACAAAACCCAGAAGCTCCTAATGTTCCAGCTATATCGCACATCAACTTGACATTCTCAGTATTCCTTAGCATAATAATTAAACTCAGTGCCTATTAAATAAAGCTTGTTAAACTGAATTAAATTCAGCTGACTTGACATGCTCTGTAGGACTTTTGATGGACCACAAAAGGTTGGCATGAAACAGACAAGGATATTTTGAGTTAGAGAACAGAAGAAGTACAACTCAAGGCCAGGGAAAGAGCTGGCCCACTCGGGGCGGGGGTAGGAGGGGGGTTTAGAGATACCCAAGATATGGGGATATACCTGCTTAGCTGGGAGGGCCGTGCTGCAAGCTCACACCCAGTCAGCTGGTCCTGTCAGCTCCACCTTCAGATTCTTTCCAGAATTTGACCCCTTCTCATCACCTCTACCACAGCTCCTTTGGTCCAAGTCACCATTATCTCTCTCACCTGGAGTATTATGCAACAGCCTTCCAACATATCTCTTGCTCCCATATGTGCCCCCCTATGGATTATCATCAGCACAAGAGCCAGACCAATCTCTGTTCGCAGTAAAAGATGAGCCATCCCCCTGACTTACAAGGCCCTCATCTCCTCCCCATATCCTCTATGACCTCATCTTCTACTGCTTTCCCCCTCCCCCCACTCCATTGCAGCCACACTGGCCTCCTTACTCTCCTTCCAACACACCGGACATGTCCCACATCAGCCTTTGCATGGCCCACTCCCTCAACTATCCCGGTCTTTACTAAATATCATCTTCCCAGGGATGCTTTTATTGGTCACTCCACTTTATAATGCAACCTCTTTCCCCATTTCTGCTCTCTGTCCCCTCTCCTGCTCTACTTTTTTCTCAGAGAAATTACCACCATCTAACATGCTGAATATTTTATTTTACTGATAAAGAAAGGAGGCATCTTGGTGGCTCAGTCAGTTAAGCATCAGACTCTTGATTAGGCTCCGGTAGTGACCTCCGGTAGTCACAGGATCAAGCCCCATGTCCTGCTCCATGTTCAGGACAGAATTTGCTTGTTCTTCTCCTTCTATACCTCCTTCCATTCATCCTCTTTCTCTTTCTTTCAAGTAAATAAATAAATAAAATCTTAAAAAAAAAAAAAGCCTTCACTAGGGCAGGGACTTTGTCTTTATTGTTCACTGCTGTATAATGTCCTCAGTGCTTAGAATAGACATGCTGGATGCTCAGTGAATATTGGTTTAATTAAATGATCTATTAATTCTTGGGTTTCTGGACTACCTATAGCAAAAAAAAAAAAAAAAAAAAAGTCTAGAACCTAACCTGAGTCTGATGATTCTAGGTTACCAGAGGGTATGTGTCCAGGGTCTTATGGACTGACACACACACCCACATTTTCTGCCTTTTCCAAAGTTGAGGAACACATAGCTTATTCTTGCCATTTCTATATATTATAAGCTGGATTGTGTGTCCCCCCCCCCACCAAATTCATATGTTGAAATTCTAACCTCCCAGTCCCTTACAGTGTGACTATATGCGGAGATTAGGTCTTTAAACAAGAGATTAAGTTCAAAAGAACCTGCTACGGTAAAGTCCCACACCAACATGATTGATGTCCCTATAAGAAGAGGAGATTTAGACACACAGGGAGTGCCAGGCATAAGTGCACACAGAAAAAAGACCAAATAATGACATGGCATGGCAAGAAAGCAGCCATCTTCAAGCAAGAAGGAAACAAATCTGCTTACCCTTGGTCTTGGACTTCCAGCTCTCAGAACTGTGAGAAATAAATTTCTGTCAAGTCACGCAGTCTCTGGTGTTTTATTGTGGGAGTCCTAGCAAACCAATCCACTATTAATACCCCACAGCTTCACAAATGGAAATGGAAATGGAAATCATCCAATGGAATGATCAAATGGAAATCAAATGGATCAAATGGAATCATCGAATGGAAATCATCCTCACAGAAAGACTCAATCAAGTGTTGTTGTTACCACTCTCCTCACAGGAATACCTACAGGAATCGGAGCTTCCCACACATGCATGTTGGACTCACCAGATAGATTCTGTAAGGTAGGGAAGGAAGATAATGACAAGGCAGTGGCCATGGTCCCAAGCAGGGTTGTGCTGTAGCTGTGTACTCTGCTTGCTCCCCTCAGTCCCCAGAGCAGTAGGGCGCAGCAAAGGACGACAGGACTTCTCAGCATTAGACAGAAAAGCGTAAGGTCCTCCATCAAAAATCAAAAGACAAATCGATTATTATTACTAAAAGATCAAAAGCTTGAATAATAACAGGAAGTGTAATACAAATAAAGGCCATGTGAAACATGGCACAGAGAAGGTAACATAATTGAGGCACCTGGCTGGCTCAGTCAGTTAAGCACGTGACTTTCTTTCTCTCTCTCTCTCTTCATTTATTTATTTGAGAGAGACAGTGCATGCGTGGGTAGGGCAGAGGGAGAGAACCTTCAAACAGACTTCCACTGAGTACAGAACCCAGATGTGGGGCTTGAGGCTATCACAATGAGATCATGATCTGAGCGATATCAAGAGTCAGACACTCAATTGACTGAGCCACCCAGGTGCCCTAGCATGTGACTCTTGATCTCGAGATTGTAAATTCAAGCCCCATGTTGGGTGTAAAGATAACTTTAAAATAACAGCTTTTGTTTCTTTTAAATAGAAGGTGATATAATCAATGTGTGGTACATAGAAGCCAAAGGAAAGGAGAGACTAGGCAGCAGAGTGGACTAGGGAGGCTTTCTGGTGGGGGAGAGGTATACTGACCTTTTAGGATGGGAAAATTTCAGAGATTAGTTGCAAGGGAATTCAGTACAATCCACACACAGCAAAAAACCAGGAAGGTAAGATGGGTCACGCAGCTAACTCTTGTTCTCACACCTGGAAATTACGCTAATTCCCTGGAAGTAACTTTCTATTAGCATTTTCCAGAATGTGTTTCTCAAGATAGCCAACACACACTCAAAAAATAAAATAAAATAAAATTGAAAATCGGAGGATTAAATAGGTTTCTTTCTTACAGAACTTCTCAGAACTCAAAGTACATTTATAAATCTCCCCCGAGGATTACACCATCAATCCTTTTTCCTAACAGAATCTCAAGGAGCTAGCATTTTTGGAAGCATCAAACCTTCCTGATATTACTAATGGGTCGAAAAGACCAGTCAACCCATGCCAAGCAAACCACTGGAAAATACCAAATCAAAACTGCAGTCTAGCCCTGAAGCTGTGCTTTCAGATTGCAGACATTTGTAGAGAAATAGGGAGGAAAACCAAAAAACAGTGACAGAGCTAGTTAATAGTATTAGGGTATGACTGATCTCGTCAATACTGTTGTTTCTATGTGGCTACATGCTAAAGACAACCTACAACAACCCTTGTAAAATAGCCTTAAAATCACTTTCGGGGGCACCTGGGTGGCTCAGTCAGTTCAAGTGTCCGCCCCTTAATTTTGGCTCATTATCTCAGGGTCATGAGATCAAGGCCTGCCTCAGCTCCATGCTGGCCATGGAGCCTGCTTGAGATTCTCTCTCACTCTTTCCTGCTGCCCCTCCACCCCCACTTTCTTTAAATAAATAGGTAAAACTTATAAAATCACTTTCATTTTACAGACAAAAAAACTGGGACACAAAGAGGCTAAGTACTTTCTGCTCAAGGTCACACAGCTAATAACTGACAGAACCAGGCTAACATCCTATTAGAGAGGTATTTCCTAGGCTCCTCAAAAGTCACAGCCTCAAACACTTATGAAGCACCTGTTATATGCCCACTGCTGTGCTGAAGGAAAAAAAAAAAAAAAGGACACATACCAGAGCAATAATCAATTCCAAAAGGCAGCTAGGACTGGTCTACCTTCTCAAGAAGAACCAGTAAGTCTTGGGGCTGAGGCAAAAGCTCAGAAGCAAAGAGTTCTGCCAAAACTGGGAAGAACCTGACACTGAGCTCGAGGTGGAGAGAGCGGACAATAGAGAACACAAGAAGCCCTTGGAGGGCAAGTACAGCACAGGTTAGAGACTTGTGAGGTCTGTGAAGGATCGAGAAAATCCACACAGGACAGCAACCAGCCATCACCTTTGCTGCCCGCAGCAGCAGCTGGAACACACTGTCATTTCCTGAGTTCCCCCCTACAGCAGTGCAAAGCTCTTAGGAAAACCTACCCTGAACCGCTTGCTGCTGTTTTACTTACCACAATAGGTATACCAAACAGAGATATCAGAGGAGTTGCAGACCCAGCGTTGCTCCCCAGGTTCAGCGAATATGGAAGAAAACAGAGTGGAAAAAAGCATAAATGAGAACATGATTCAGTATCTCCAAAACTTTACAAATACAAGGGGGATCAGCAACTAATCATCGGACTCTTTCCTTTCAGTAAGCAGAAAAGGTTTAACTTAGTCACCGGTCACATGATTTCTGAGTTCCTGAGTTTCCTCTTTTGAGTGTATGTGTTTAATATTCGAGCACTTCCGGCAAGGGGAGAAAGGAAAATGATTTAGAATATACTCTTTGAGAACACGTAATGCAAATGAGAACACAGAGCTTACAAAACAAAACAAAGTACTTCCTGGTCAATAGTAACAAAAGCAGTCTGTAGGTCTCCTTTGGAATCCCAAGAGACAGCCACTCCTTTTCCATCTGTGTTGCTATTATTTTTTTACAATTTTTTTTTTTATACAATTTTTGGTACCACAATTTCTCATGGCCCAAAGAACTGGACCTATAGATCTGAACTGAATAGTCTGATGCAAATTATTTCTGTTCTACAACAGGTACTGCCACAAGGCTGAGCCAGACTAGATGAGACTGCAGACATGGGATATTAGCTATAGTTCTGCACTTTGGGTGGGGACCACAGCAGGCTTTAGAATGCACTTACTTAAGCAAAGTACAGCTCCAGGGAATATTTTGGGCCCTGATGATGAAATGGTCATTATTTTGATGTAGCATGTATTTCAAAATTCTCACTGTTCTATAAAAATAGCTCATTGTTTAGATACTTCGCTACATAAAATCCTTTGTAGGACATAGTTTGGGATTAGTAGCCAAAAATAAAAATAGTATGGAGTCAGGGCCTAAAAGACTACAGGTTCAGAGGAAAATAATCATATGCTGGTAAAAGTTTCCACTAAAGAACTATGCTACTTTCTCATTTTTAGAAAGGCAAAAATCTGAGGGAAGATGGGAAATGGAAGTTGTTAATGGATACTGAGCTTCAGGATTGGAAGATAAGAAGTTCTAGAGGTATGTTGCACATCAGTGTAACTATAGTTAACATTACTAAACTTGTGCTTTAAATTGGTTAAGATGGTGAATTTTTTATTTTATTTTTTACTACATTAAAAAAAAAAGTGGGGGGAAAAAAGAAGAAAAAAAAACTATGAATGCCCCTACTGGTCTCAAAAATACCATTTCCCACTAAAAGGAACAAAGACTCTGAAGAGATTGCTGATTCCAGATATAGGGCAGGAAATGTACAAGATGGAGCTCGGAACATCTTAGCATATTAGATAACCAATATGAAGACAGACCCCACTGACCAAAGATGGGGTTCCTACTGCTGCTGTAATGACTAACTACTGACTTGGTGGCTTAAAATCACACAAACGTATTCTCTTACAGTTCTGGGGGGTCAAAAGTCTGAAATCAGTTTCACTGGACCAAGATCAAGGTGTCAGCAGAGTTGGTTCCTTCTGGAGACTCTGGCGGAACAGCCTATTTCCTTACTTTCTCATTGGAGAGCTGAACCCATGTATTCCTCCATCTTCAAAGTTTAGCACTCCCATCCCTGCTTCCATCTTCACATCACCTCCTCTGACCTCCTGCTTCCTTCTTATAAGAACCCTGTGACTACACTAGAACCATTTGGATAATCCAGGGTAATCTCCCCAAGATCTATCTATTAAATCCCTTTTGCCATATAATGTAATATTCAGTTTCCAGACATGAACATCTTGGGGGATCATTATTCAACCTACCTATAGACTATACAAACATTAAGATAGTAACTACAATGAACTGAAATACACCAAATGTATTTAAAACTAAGAGCTCATAATTTTTTTAAAGATTTTACTTATTTGAGAGAAAGAGAGAGAGCAAGCATGAGCAGAGGGGAGGGACAGAGGGACAAGAGAGAGAATCTCCAGCAGACTCTGCACTGAATGCAGAGCCCAACATGGGGCTTGATCTCACAATGCTGAGATCAGAACCTGAGCCAAAAACCAAGAGTCAGATGCTCAACCAACTGAGCCACCCAGGTGCCCTGAGCTCATAATTTTTTAAAAGTATAATTAATCATTAGATGATGCTAGGAAGTCAACTCTTTTGAAAACTGATAAACAAAGGGAAAGAATCAAACATTTATCCTGATTTAATGAAACTGAAATACTGGTAAACCAGAGAGTAGATTTGGGACAATTTTCCCTTGCTTCCTTTTACTCTTTTCTCTGTTTTTAGTAGTACTCAGCTAATATATGAAAAAAGGAAAAATAGAATATAACCATTTTGCAACACCTAATGAATTACTGAGCTTGGGCACCGAGCATCAGTGGTTACTAACTTCACAAAAGAGTGAGAGACAGAAAGGATTTGTGAACTTCCTGATGAATGAACACTGGGGTAGCCCACTTCCAAGATGGTTCCCAATGATCCTTCTTAGTATTCAAATCCCTGTGTCATCTCCTCCACCAATGAATGAAGCTGATTCTGTAACTAATAAAATATTGCATAATAAAAGTGTGCAACTTTCAAGGTAGATCATACACATCCTTGCGGCTTCCACTCTACTCTTCTGGATCAGTTGCTCTGGGGGCAGCAAGTAGCCCTAAAGAGAGAACCACGTGGTGAGAAACTGAGGCCTCCTACCAAAAGCCAGCACCAATTTGTCAGTCATGCAAGTGAGCGACCTTGGAAACAATCCCTCCTGCCCCAGTTCAGCCTTCAGATGACAGCAGCATCAGCTGAGAGCTTGACTCCAACCTCACGACAGAACCTGACCCAGAAGCATTCACCTAAGCCACTCCCAGATACTGGACCAACAGGCACCATGCAGTATTACATTTTAAGCCTCTAGTTTTTGAGAGACCTAAGTGGCTCAGACTGTTGAGCATCCAACTCTAGGATTTGGGCTCATGATCTCAGGATCCTAGGATCCAGCCCCGCATCAGGATCCCTGCTCAGTGGGGAGTTTGCCTCTTTGCCTCTCCCTCTGCCCTTCCCCCTGTTCACTCACACACACATACTCTCTTAAATAAGAAGTCTTAAAAATTTAAAAAACAAAACAAAACTCTAAATTTGTGGGGGGCAATTTGTTAATGCAACAATAGTTAATAAAAGCAACATCATCGGCGCCTGGGTGGCTCAGTGGGTTAAGCCTCTGCCTTCAGCTCAGGTCATGATCTTAGGGTCCTGGGATGGAGCCCTGCATAGGGTTCTCTGCTCAGTAGGGAACCTGCTTCCCCCTCTCCCTCTGCCTGCCTCTCTGCTTATTTGTGATCTGTGTCAAATTTTTTTTAAAATCTTAAAAAAAAAAAAAAAGGCAACATCATCTATGAATTATCCAAAATAATCAAATCTCGATCTGATGAAATCTCAAGTCATACCACCAATTTATAGGAGATACAGAAGACAGAGAAACATGTTAATGTACACCTCAGGGATACAATCATAAAATCTAGACCACGAAAAGATGTAAAGGACAAAGGACTCTGTTTCTTAACAGGTAATTTACAAGGGAGAAAAAAACAAAGTGAAAGAAAGTCCATAGATTAGAGGAGTCTTGAAAGCCATTTAATAAATTGGTGTGAATAAGGCATGTACTTTACTAAGATCTTAATCCAAACAAAATGTGGGGAGGAAATTGGCATTTGAACAAACTGGATATTTGATAACTTTGGGGAGCCAGGAGTGACTTGGAAAGAGGGGAGTAATTTGGGTATTATAATGGTATTATAATTTTTATGTCTTTATCTGGTAGAGTTAAAAAATATTCAAGAAAGAGATGTTACAGTGACTGGGTTTTGCTTCCAAATAAAAGTAGAGGGCAAGTGGTTGGGATGTAAGTCAAACAACATTGACAACAAATTGGTAAATGTTGAATCTGAATGACAGTTATGTTGATTCATTATACTCTTCTAACTTTGAATGACTGAAATTCTCAACGAAAGGGAAGTCAACAACAAAATTACCTGAAAAAATCAGAATACCATCTCTAGAATTGTGTCCAAGCTAAGGCTATCATTGAGACCTAATGGCCGCTTTGTTACTTTTGCTTCTAAAAGCTTAAGTCTTTCAGAATAATGAAACTAATGTTTAGAAAAGGGATTACAAGACATTTTATTATCAACAGGCATATTACTTGATACAACCCCAATGTTAAGCCAGGATCACCCTGCCTTTTGAGACTCAAAACCAACTCAATGCCCTTCCTGTAGATAGTGGGACTCCTCACCTCCTCCAGCCTCTCCAAGATTTTATTCCACTTGTGGTGAATGTAGTAAAGTGGCATAGAGAGGTGTGTGTAAATTTTTCCTCCTCACGTTGGCCTGAATTGTTTCTGATTATTTCAGTGATGAATCATATTCTACACATACTGTTCGTTGTCTTCTTCCGGTGTGGCTCCAGACCATGCACTTGAGAAGTCCTCTTTCTCACTTAGTGTTTTAAGCTTTTTTTTCTTTTCCCTGAACAACCAAGTTGTCTTCTGAATTATTCTGATACTAATACAAACAGGTTTTTCACTCCACTCCGCAGGTGACAGAATGGTTCTAAGAATACAGGACACTTAAAGAGGTAATGGTACACTCAGAACAATTTATGAAGAAACTGGAGAAAACATTAAGTTATTAGTAATGCTGTTTTTTCTTCTAGGAATGGAACTAAGTGTTTTTTTTTTCTTGCCTCTACTAATATTTGATCAACATTTTATCATGGAAAATTTTATAGGAAGATACATTAACTGCCAAGATAGCAACAGGTATATATCTAGGTGACAGGACAGAGGAACAGGCAGGCAGAGGCCCAAACAGAAGATAGGGATGGCACCAACTTGTTCACCTTCCTGAGACCTAGAGCCTGCCTTCTGCTAGATCACAAGCTGGCTGATCCTACCAGAGGGCAGGCTCTAGACCTCAGAAAGGGGAGTACTTTTCTGTTACACTCTCCTATAAGTTTCTAGCAGCTGCAGACCTGATCTTTGTCTATGAACGTGTGAGGTTTCTGATGCTTCCCCATCAACCTTCCTCATACACAGGTAAGCCATAAAGATTAGGATTACCATCATGACAGACAATAGAAGACATTAGGCAGCTCCACAGAGATTGAGTGTTTTGTTCTTTTTTCTTTCAAGATTTTGAGATGGAGTAAGAATGAGAGAGAGAGAGAGAGAATGAGCAGGGGGTAGGGTAGGGTAAAGGGAGAGGGAGAAGCAAGCTCCCCTCTGAGCAGGGAGCCTGACACGGGGCTCAATCCCTAGGGCCTGGGATCATGACCTGAGCTGAAAGCAGAGGCCTAATCAACTAAGCCACCAAGCACCCCGGGTGTTTTGTTCTTGACTATGACTTTGACAACTAGCACAGTATCTGGCACACACTGGGCACTTAATAAGTTATCTACTGATCTAAGAGCATGACTTAGGGCCTTTTGCTCCTTGCTGAAAATCCTTCACAAGAACTAATTTTCATTTTACAGTTTTAAAAATCTGAAAATGCCAATACTTTATAAAATTAGCATAGAGATTGTGACTTTATAAAAGCTACTGTACATCTATTTAGTACCTATGATTTTCCAACTCTGATAGGATACACCAAAGGAGAAGAGTGCCACCAAAGACATTACTACTTGGGTCACCATTTCTCCTGTAGCTACACACTCAACTGGACAGAGATTCCTATTATGGGCAACTATGCCTGAAAAAATAAGCAAAAACCTGTGCTAGAACCAAAGTGAAAATAACACTGCTTCCCATAATTTTAAAATTTTTAAAAAGTTTTTAATGCATGCGAAATTAGTATCTATACACCTAGAAAAATCCAAACGTAAAGGAAAAAGAACTCTCCCATTTGTGTCTGACATCGATCCCCAGACTAGAGACAACCACATTATATAAAAGTATCCATGCAGGGATGCCTGGGTGGCTCAATGGGTTAAGCCTCTGCCTTCGGCTCAGGTCATGATCTCAGGGTCTTGGGACCGAGCCCCACATTGGGCTCTCTGCTCAGCGGGGAGCCTGCTTCCCCTCTCTCTCTGCTTCCCTCTCTGCCTACTTGTGATCTCTGTTAAATAAATAAATTAAATCTTTAAAAAAAAATTATCCATGCATAAGCCAGCATGAAAATATATTTTCACTTTTTTAAAAACACAAGTGGTAGAATATTACATGATTCATTTTTCAAACATAGCATAATTATGTAGGAATAGAATTCCGTAAAAATTAAAAGTTGTTAGATACAGTTTCAAATTATTTTCAATCACTAACAGAAAACAAAAGTAAAGGCAACTTTATTAATATACACTGGAACATAAATCACATTTAAGCACAAATGTAAAAAACAATAGACTCATTTCTCATCTTTAACCTGTTTCTTCTCACTGTCTTCTTCCATATCAAAAGTAAATGGTTTGTCATAACCCATTAGATGGTTATAATCTTCAGGGTTTGGAAAGAGCCTTGGATTAACTAACAGCGATTTCGTTTTAGCATAAAATGTGGTAAACACATGTGTGCTGTCTGGAATCTTCACGTCATTCTGGTGAAACACGGTACTTGTTTCTAAAAGCACAACGTTGTAAGTAATGGCTTTGTAAGTGTCTGTTGTAGCTTCATGGTACAACCGAACAACATAACCTTTTGTAATAAAGTGAAGCAGTGTTGGAGTGATCACTGTAAAGCTACCTATGATGCCATAAAATAATATTTGCAAAGGTAGACTTCCAAATATAATATTGTTTTGTGCAAAAATGTATGGTAGTAATGCAAGGCTGATGACACTTGTAGAATAAGAGAAACATTTCACACCTACACAGGAGAAATAAAAAGGGATAACATTAATATTTATAGATTTTATAAAAGCATCAATCTATCCACTTTAATTCTTCTACCTTTCTTCTTTTATCATCAAAACAACAAAATCAAAACACATATATAATGATTATTATTTTCCAAGCTGTTTTAAGTACTTTACATATTTTATGTACTTTATTCATGACATCTTCAAAAAGGCACTATGAAATAGATGTGTAATTATCATCCTCACTCCCATTTACAACATGAGAAAAATAAAGCACTTGCTCCAGGTCACAAAGCTACCTAGAAGCAGGCAGTATTGGGATTCAAACCCAGGCAATTTGACTCTAGTGTCCAGGTCTTTCACCACACTGCCTCTCCAGGTAGGAAACCTGCTTTAGGGTTAACTGGTCCCCACCTCAGTTCCCCAATAAAAATTTAATACTACTCAAAGATCCTTATGAATACTATAAATGTTAATTCAGTTATTAGCAGATTATTAAATAAAACTCTCTATTAACAAGCACTTCCACATACCTAACATTAAATGTTTAAATAAATATGAGACTAACATTATTAGACTAAGTGCCCAGGATTAAAACAGCAAATTACCAAAAAACACACCACCAGTGGTTAATAAATATGTGGGAAATGAATACATTCAACTTCTTTACCAAGAAAAGACATTCAAATTCAAATAGTGGGATACTTTTTACCTGTCATATTAAAAAGATTAAAAATCAATGACTTCTGAAATGCATATTTAAAAATGGTTAAAATGATCAATTTTATGTTAGGTATATTTTACCACACTAAATAAAAGACTTAAAATGTAAATTTCTTAGTTTGATTGTATAATTTAACATGATCCCAACAAAAACACCATCTGGTTAGAAAACAGACAAGTTGAGATCCTAGACAAGTTGATTTTAAACTTAATTTGGAAAAACAAAAAAAGAAAAGAAAGGTGGGGGAGGAATTAGATACTGAAACTAAGACTATAATTAAAATGGTGTGGTGCTGGTGCACAAATAAATAGATCAATAGAACAAACTAGGAAATCTAGAAATAAACCTAACTGCATATGAAAATGTAGTATAAAGATATAGTCTCGGGACACCTGGATGGTTCAGTCAGTTCAGTGTCTGAATCTTGATTTTGGCTCAGGTCACAGTATCAGGGTGGTAACTCTGTGCTCAGCTTGGAGTCTGCCTGTCCCTCTCCTTCCACTCCTCCACATGCACTTTCTCTAATAAATAAATAAAACCTTGGAAAAAAAAATCTCAAATATGTGGGCCAAAGTGGTGTTGGACAACTGGATAGCTACATAGAAAAAAATAAAATTCAATCCATCCCTTATAGCATCTACTAGGAAAATTCCAAATAATCCTGAGGTTTAAATGTAAAAAATAAAATCATAGATATATTAGAAAACATCCATGAAGTCCTTTATAATCTGAGAATGGGAAAACTTCTCTAATTATGATTCAAAGGGCACCTGGGTGGCTCACTTGTTACCATCTGCTTTCCGCTCAGGTCATGATCCCAGGGTCCTGGAATCAAGCCCTACATCAGGCTCCTTGCTCAGCAGAAAGCCTGCTTCTCCCTCTCCCACTCCCCTGCTTGTGTTCCCTCTCTCACTGTGTCTCTGTCAAATAAATAAATAAAAATATTTAAAAAAAAAATTATGACTCAAAACACAGAAGCAATCCAGGAGAAAGACAGGTAAATCTGATTACATTATAAATGTACATGGACATAAACAAAGTAGAGACAAATGAGAAAAATATCTGCAACCTCTATTGCAGAGCATTAATATCCCCAACATATAGAAGGTTTCTAGTAGATAAGAAAAAGATTAAAACCCTATCCACACACATGCAAGAAATATGAGCAGACAGCTCACTGAATCAAAAATGCACATGGCCCTTAAACAGATGAAATGTTAATAAACTTTGATCCTAAGTACGTGAAATTAAAAGCATAGTGAGATATTTTTCACCAAAACTGCCAAAAACCAGAAGTCTGACAACACTCTTCTTCATTGCTATTGGTTGAAGGCTTAATAATCTTATTAGTAATTTAAAAATAATTCCTTCCTTCCTCCCACAGGTAGTTGCTATGACACCAGTACACATACCATACAACAGGAATACAACGGGGACCAAGATGCCTATATAAAAGCCTCCTTACTCCTTCCAACTACCTTTCTTCCTCCATGACTTTGTCACACTACGCAGGGTTGAAGAGGGCACCCCAAAATTCATGTCCACCCAGAACCTCCAAATGTGACTTCATTGTAAATAGGGTCTATGCAGATAATAAAAAATGAGATGAGATCATCCTGGAATAGGGTGGGCCATAAATCCAATGAGAATACCCTTGTAAGGGCAGAACAGGGCAGACACAGAGAGAGCTGTCTGAATTTGGAAGCAAGAACTGGTATTATGCAGTTATGCATCCATAAGCCAAGGAACACAAAGGACTGCTGGGAGCCACCAGAAGCTGGAAGAGGCAAGGAATTCTTCCCTAGAGCCTTCAGAGACATCGTGGCCTTTATCAACACCCTGACTTCAGAATTCTAGCTTTCAGAACTGTGGGAACAAATCCGTTACTTTAAGTCACCAAGTTTGTGGTAATGTATTACAAGAGCCCGAAGAAACTAATACACATGTACACTTTATTTTGCCTGGACTGAAGTACTTACTAATTTCTAAACATATTCTGGGCTCTCCCATCTTCATGTCTTTGCTCATACTACTTCCATGCCTGAGAGGCCCTTTTTACACACCTCTTGATGTTCAAGTTCTACTCTTCCTACAGTAAGACTACTATGACATCAGTAATTATTTATTGATGAATTAGCAAGAACTACCAACTAAAAGACCCTCCAAATGTCTTTAAACGAGGGGTGCCTAGGTGGCTCAGTCATTAAGCATCTGCCTTCAGCTCAGGTCTTGATCTCAGGTCCTGGGATCGAGTACCGCATTGGGCTCCCTGCTAAGAGGGGAGCCTGCTTCTCCCCTTGCTTGTACTCTCTCTCTCTCTCTCTCTCTCAAACTCCGTCAAATAAATAAAATCTTTAAAAAAAAAAAAAAAAAAAAAAAAAAAAAGGTCTTTAAATGAGGCTCCATTTGGCAGTTTAAAGAATCTTCAAGAATGGAACCTCTATCCCAATGTCTCTTACTCAGTTTTATATAGAAAAAATGTTTCTCCCTCAGTTTCCACATAGAAAAAATAGCAATCTCTGAAAAGGATACAGAGTGAGTTTCTATTACCATGACATTGAAAGAACTCAAACATTAAATTCCTATACAAGTTATAATTCTAGAACTTTAAATACCATGGATAGCTATGCTCCTCTATAAATATAACATCCTACCCACACCAAAATTAATCCCTATTTATATTCTCTTCTTTACAGAATGGAGTTAAATGGAAATAGGAAAGTAATTAAAAAGCCTTCCCTGAATTTGAAGGAACCGTGTCTGTTCAGAAGGAAGGATATCATGGGTATCACTGTTAACACCTCTCAGTAGTATAAATCCAGGTATCCCAGGCCAGAGATATGACACAGGCTCAATGGCCTATTCATGTACTGATTCCAGAAGAAATTTCTAATCACCCAAAATGGATTTTTCAGTAACTTCAGAACTCCTCTCAATAGAGATTATAATCAGGGGCGCCTGGGTGGCTCAGTGGGTTAAAGCCTCCACCCTGGGCTCAGGTTATGAGCCTGCTTCCTCCTCTCTCTCTCTCTGCCTGCCTCTCTGCCTACTTGTGATCTCTGTCAAATAAAATAAATAAAATCTTTTAAAAACAGTGATTATAATCAGTTCTTTTTTTTTTTTTTAAGATTTTATTTATTTATTTGACAGATAGGGATCAAAAGTAGACAGAGACTGGGCGCCTGGGTGGCTCAGTTGGTTGAGCAACTGCCTTCGGCTCAGGTCACGGTCCTGGAGTCCCGGGATCAAGTCCCGCACCGGGCTCCCAGCTCCATGGGGAGTCTGCTTCTCCCTCTGACCTTCTCGCCTCTCATGCTCTCTCACACTGTCTCTCTCTCAAATAAATAAAATCTTAAAAAAAAAAAAAAAAAAAGTAGGCAGATAGGCAGGCAGAGAGAGAGGAGGAAGCAGGCTCCCTGCTGAGCAGAGAGCCCGATGTGGGACTCGATCCCAGGACCCTGGGATCATGACCTGAGCTGAAGGCAGAGGCTTTAACCCACCAAGCCACCCAGGCGCCCCAATTATAATCAGTTCTTAATGCCAAAGTTATAAATAGCTAAAACTGTATTCCAAACAGTCTACTTTGATACCACACATTTTAGAACATACAGATTTCCAGAGTACATTTTAGATGGTGAGTGACACCAGCATAATCAAAAACAGGAATGCAACTGCAGTGCTGAAATCTTGTGGCTGACTTGGCTATAAAGTAATCCTTCGGATATTCAGGTTATACTTTAAGATTACTGAAATGAAATACAACCTCGGGAACTTGAACAAAACACATTCCCAAGTTCTTCTGACCTCCCTAATAAATTATTCCAGACTAAATACCAAATTAAGAGCTAAGGAAAGAGTTTTAAATTTGTAGCTATTTAATACATTGTCTTGGGCGCTGGGGTGGCTCAGTTGGTTAAGCGTCTGCCTTCAGCTAGGGTAATGATCCCGGGGTCCTGGCATAGAGCCTGGCACAAGTAGTGGGTTTGCTGCTCAGTAGGGGGTCTGCTTCTCTCCCTCCCTCTGTACTTCCTCTCTCAAGCAAATAAATAAAATCTTTAATAATAATAATAATAACAGACTTTGTATTCTCCAGTATTCTATACTACCTAGAAAGGGCACTAAATAAAGATGTTTCTTAAAAATGCTAAAGTGACTCAAAAAATGTAAAAGAAATATATTTTTTAATTATAAAAGTATTATATGCTTATTTTAACTGCCAAGTTAAAAAATATATAAAGTAAATATTTACCCTCCCAAAATAACTACTTAGGGGGTATACTTCCATATTTTTTTTCTCTCCATATTCAAACATTACACAAATACACATTTCTTGTTCTATTTTGTTGTTAAACATCTTGGGAAGTGACCAAAGGATGGATGCTTTAGTACCCAACCATAAGATCACAAAGTCATAAGAGTCTTAAAAATCTGTTTAAACTCTCCTAAAAATGCAAAGGTCTCAACATGCCACAAGAAAAAATATATAACCTAATTCTTCCTCATATCTTGCAATTAAGAGATGTTAAAATAAGAAATAACATATCCCAAGAACATTTTTTACAACTAAAACAGGGGTAAAAAAGGAAATTACCCTCATTTTTGATTACCCACCAAATACTGTTCGTGCCAGATTCCCAGTATAAATCAGCCTTCCATCTTCTGATTTTTCAAGCTGTGTATGTAAGCATCGAATGCATCCTTCCCAACAAAGAGGTACCTATTGAAACAGAGACCATTACAATGTGAGTACATAACAAAGTGCATTTTAGACCAACTTTTATGTTTTTTTAAATTATAATGAAGAGTAAAAGAGAACTTGTCACATAAGGTGATTTAAGGAATACCCCCAAATAATCTACAGAGCTGAAGAAATCAAACTAGAAAAATAGCTGTCCTTAACTACAGTCACAGTCACCTGATGAGTTAAAGTTTGAAAACCTAGGTCTGCATCCCAACTCAAGGCTTTTTTGATAAGCGTGGACTTGAACAAGTACAAAATTTTAGCAGAATAATTTCTTCATCCTGTGGCTAAGGAAAACATCACTCTTGCTCCATTGTCAAAATTTTAAACGCATTGGCTTTTCCAAAAAATGATATTAATATAAATAAAATACTGCAAATGCAAACTGTTTCAAGTCCAGACCATTTTTAGGATCTCTAAAATGTTTATACTATAGCTAGTATTTGAAAAGAAAGAGTAACGCTCATTGCATCCCTTCCTCTTAAGAAAATATTTCTTGAAATCTTCATCAAATTTCACAGGAACAAGAGGTCCGCGAACGTCTAAAAATGAATTTCACAGCACCCACCCTTCAAAATGCAAAAGGTATGCCTAATCCCTTTATGCTGAAATGTAATTAGATTCCAATTCCCATGTTGGGCATTTCTTCCAAGTTTCAACCATGTTTGCTAATTCTGATATTTTACAGAGCAAGACTAGGAGGCAATGTACTTAGATTAAAATGTGAAGATTAACGTCTCCATCCCCTTTTCCAGGGAGCAAAAGAATTCCTTAAAGTAGCCTCATCTAATAGAAAATAGAACAGACTTCAAAGTCAGGTTGAGTTCTTTTAGTTCCGTCACCAGGTGGGGCATCTAATTTCGTTGCAAATTAACCCTTCCGGGCTTCCGCTCAGAGGTAGAAGACAAAATAGTTTAGAGTCATCGGAAACCCGCTGGGTTTGCAACGAGCTGTGAATGACTTGGAACCGCCCAGAAAATGACCACTTTCGAACGGACACTCCTAGACTCGTGGGTGCCATAAACCCCGGGACCCCAGGCCTGAGGCCGAGGCGGCGGAGGCCGAGGCCGAGGAAGGCAGCCTCTGCGCGCCCCGCAGAGGGCTCCTTCCGCACCAGAGTCCCCGGGCCCGACGCTCCCTCCACCCCGCACCCTCACTGAGTCCGCAAGGCCGACCTGCGTTCGCACCCGCCGCCCGAGAACCGGGCTCCCCGCAGAAGCTCCCCGCAGCCACGCGCTTCTGCAGCCAACCAGCCCCGAGGAGCCGCTACAGGGGACCACCCGCGAGGCGGCCGCCCTAAAGCCTCGAAGAGCAGCGGCCGCCCACAGCACCGTCCTCTTCCCGCCAAGCCGAAGTCCGGCCTCCCACGAGCTGCCCAGCGCCAGAAGCAACATTCCGCGCGTGAGAAGGGGCGGCACGCGGCACTACGGCAAAGCAGGGAACCCTTGAGGCCCAGTTCCCATCCGACCGCAGCTGGAACCGGCCGCGCATGCCCCGCCCCTAGACGCCCGCTGGGGCGGCTTAGCCGCACGCGCGTGCGCAGGATACGTAGCCCGCCTGCAACCTTCCCTGCCACGCGCGTTCCCTGCGGGCGGAGCTCAGCCCCGCACGGCCGCCTCTAGTTGCACCGACGCGCAAATGCCCAGCCTGCGCGCGGCTTCCCTTTCGCAGACTGGAGCGCTCTTGTTGAGAATGTGGAGGGACAGAGAGGAGAGCCCTGCGCGAAAAGACAAAGCCTGGAAGCCCGGGCTAAGTGTTTTATTCTCGTGGGCGTCATTTTCTAGGCCCCCAAATCTATTTTCTTTCTGGGAAAAATGACTCTAGCCTATTACACAGGGTAATAATACTTTATACGACTTGGACAAAAATGAATGGTAATTTAATCCAACCGTTGGGTGGAAAATAAATGGAGCTTGTTCGTGTGATGCTGATACTTGACAGATTGGTCTTCTGGAATCCTTCACACCTATATACACGTTTGTTCATTACTTGTTAAACAGGTATTGAGAGCCTATTGCCAAGACTAAGGAGCAGGGGATATAAAGATACTGCATAAAAGTGGGAATCCACTGTACTAACACAATGGAGGAAACACCTAAAAATAAGCTATAGCATAATGCTGCAATATCATTAAATTAAATACCAACTTACAAAATTCTTCAGAAGCCCAAAAAATAGCATGATTATTTTGACCTCAGAACGTTTAAAAGCTTCAGGTTACCTGAGTCTTAAAGAATGAACAGCCAATGGGTTGACACTCCCCTGTTTACTATTTCAGAATGTTTCTGACTCCAGATGCTTTTGGTATAGAAGATCAAACTAAAAGTCTAAAATAATATCACCTTGACAATTCCAAATCCTGTCTACTTTTTTTCTGGGCATTCAAAGGAATAAAAGTATACTGCTTCTTCATGAAGGACTTAATTTTCTTTATGTTCCACTTTACATTTTAAAAACTTCTGTTTAGTGTGACACTACAAACATCAACTATCCATTTTACTGATATGTTTAAAATGTTCTGTTAATATAGTGTTTTCATATTGTTACAAAGATAAATTGAGATATTAACAATTTTTGGTTTATTTGAGCAAAAATTTATTCAAATTGGGCAGCACCAAACCGAAAGTGATTGAGTCCTCCACTGAGAGGAGCTAAGGACAAGGTTTTTACAGAGAAAATGAAGAAGCAAAGCAAGAAATTATTTGACTATAGTTTAAGCATTTGCATTATTTGGGAAAATCTACTTAGCTATTTGTGATTGGTTGTTCTTAGACATTTACAGGAATTGACTCTGGCTTAGGTTTTGGTTTGCTTCCATAGGCTACCAAGGTTTTAGAGCCATCTCAGTCTAATGGCTTCCTTGATTGATTTCTTTAATAATATACTGAGAGAACCTGAACTTTAACTTCCGTTAAGCTTAGTTTTTTCCAACAGATTCTGTAAGCAAATGAAAAAAATATTTGGTTTACTTCTCAATGTGTCTAAATAGCTAAAATGAGATCAGATTCTGAAAATTCTGTGCTATGGAATTACATTGAATTGTTATTTATGCTTAAATAGATTTTCCCAATTCTAGTAATATAGAGACATTTGTTGAAAATAAACTACTTGACTGGGACTTTCGGAATGATACTAAGGCTTTAAAAAATAAAACTTGATACTCCATTCATATAATCTAAGAGCTTCCCTTTAAAGATGGAGACTGATGGAAAATTAAAAACCAATTCTCACTTTTAGAAAGTATGACCACCATTATTGTATATCCTGTTTGTATTTTAGCTGTCTTTTCTCCCCATCCACCAGCTCTCTCTTTCCTTTCTTTAAGGTAAGCTTAAGGGCAGAATAGCATGATGGAAAAAAGAAAAGAAAAATTTTGATAAAGCTAGTATATTGATAAGAACCCTAATTATTTCTTCATACATTACTGGTTTAAAGCATATGCTAGGAGAATCTTTCCTGAAAAGACTCTGTCAACAGATTATCAAAATCTTTTAAAATGTTCATATCCTAAAGAAATAATCAGAAACATAGTCAAAGATTATTGCGGAGATATACTAACATAGCATTACTTAAAATGATTTAAAAAATGGAAATGAGGTAGGGGCACCTGGATGGCTCAGTCCAAGTATCTGATTCTTGATTTTGGCTTAAGTCATGATCTCATGGTGATGAGATCAAGCCCTACATCCAGTTCTGTGTGCTGAATGTGGCATCTGCTTGAGTCTTTCTCTTCCCATTCCCCACCCTCCATCTCTCTTGAAAAAAAATTTAAAAATGAAAACAAGGCAAATGGGTAAATGTGTAACATTAGGGAAATACTTAAGTGAATCATGGTATGTTTATATGATGCAATTCTATACAGACATTAAACAGGATGCTTGTTGAGATTTTGGTTACAGAGAAATTGGAAATTTAACAGTATTCAAAATCATATACACACAGTATGATGATGTAAAAGTGCATGGAAAAAACAAACATCTGTAATCTGTATTTTTTGTAATAGGCATATATTATATTGACTACATAAATTTTTAAAATACAGTAAAATTTTGCGCGCGCTCACACACACACACGACAGTCCTAGCCCTAAATCTGTTATTAGCTAGCTTCAGTATTCTCAACTGGAAAATTCTATCATTCTCTAGGCAACTAATATAGTCATCCTTGCTATGGAAGGAAGCCTATAGAAGCATCCTGTATCATCCTAGAAAGTGATGATACAATGAGGAAAAGAGGAAGAGAAGGGAAGAAAGCAACACTTTTGAAGTAAAGGAGGAAAAATATGATTGAAAATGAGCCCACGCCTCCTCTCCTCATCCCACGGTCTCTCCTCCCTACCAAACTCTACTCTGAGATGTCGTTAAAACCAAAAACTTTAAAATTAAAAAAATATATATTTTTTTGCAAAGGCTTTGAAAAATTAACCCAAAGCAATCTCTCCGTTAAAAGCAATGACTTTTATCTGTCAAATCAACAAAACATGTCCTTCAAGCAAAAATTACTAATTAGGTCAACAAATTTTGTTTCCCCTGTATTTATTTTTCCTTTGTGGACATCGTTAACACAACAGCGCCTATTTGAGCAATTTGAAATGGTGTCTTGGCCCTACATTCCCTTCTTACCACGGGCTCGTAAACAGAGAACAAACTTTATTTAGCTGTTTCAGCTTTTCTGGAAGGGTAACTGAATTTAACCACAGCAAAGCAAGTGAAAAGGACAGGCCGATCGACGAGCGAGAAAGGGGCTTAAAGAGCGAGAGTGCTGGGGCGTGGAATGTCAAAGAGGTCTCGGAATTCAGCATCCACGGCAGACGGCTGGAATTTCAGGGCGTGATCTCTGAATCTAGGAAAGTTTGAGCAACCCGGTGCTGGGAGGAGTTGGTAAGGATGGAGAAAGGCCCCAACCCTCTGGGGTGGGGGCGTGGTTAGTTTTCAGTAATAGGTGTCGGGAAGAGAGGAAATGAGGCCCGCCGACTGCGCTAGCCGTAAAGATGCTCTTGCAAATTTTCACAAAAAGACAGATGGTGTTTCTTAAAGAGCACGATCTTGTTAGCATAGAAACTGTACTCCCAATTTTCAATCTTTTCTCTGCAGATTATCTCCGACCCGCAGAAGGACCCCTGGACAACCTCTAAAATTACTAAAGTCTTAACATTCAACGTGAGAAACTACAAGTCCCAGGATGTAGTGCGGCCGCGGAGAAACAGTGGCCTTCAGAGAAACTACAAATCCCAGGATGCAGTGCTGCCTCGGACCCCCCCCCCCCGCCCCCACCCCGAGCACCTCTTTGAGAATGATGTCCCGGTAGAAATAGTATCAGAGTCGGTGCTGCATGCTGGGAAGCAGAAGACCCAGAACTGGATTGGTTGGGATTTGCAAATGACCGCGGTCCTCCGAGGTTGGCCAGTGGTACTGTAGGAGAAGGGAGGGGGGCGCTGCGCACTTCCTGTAGACGGAAGCGGGTAACAGACGGCGTCCCCGCCTCACCAGGTACCAATCTCCCGCGCGTCGCAGAAAGCATCCGTGACCTGGCGGAAGTGATTCCTTTAACTGCCCCGGAACCCACGGCGGCAGGCAGCTGGGGTGGGGGGGTGGCCCTGGAGTAGGGGCTGTGGCGGTGCGCGGGGACCCGGCGCGGTGGCTGTCGTGGCTGCAGGACTGACGAGTGAGTCTCGGGCTGGGGTGGGAACGGAACTCCGGATCCGCGTGGGAGACAAGGCAGGCTCGTACTGGGCGCGCTCGCGATCCACCCCTTCCCATTTGGGCGGGGAAAGAACGGAAGCTCTTAACCTCCCCGGGCCTTCTCAGCTCCTGGTTTGGGGGAGGGGAGAAGAGGGCGGCGGGAGCTTTCTAGGCGCTGCTTGGTGGGCTCGGGAGAGGGCGAAAGGAGGGGCGGCGGCCAGCGAGTCTGGGCCTTCCCGGGGCTGAGCGCCGGGAGGGTGGAGTTAGGAGCATGGCAGCCCTGTCGCTCTTCCTTTCTGCCTTCCCTGTGTGCACTCAGATGCGTCCTTTTTTTGGAGTCGGTCCCCAGTCAGAGGAGTGACTCTCACAGTCGCAGCCCTCTTTTTCCAGCGGCAGGACCCCGGGACGTTTACCTTCTGGGCAACTTGTCGGACGATCTGTGCCCGACTTGATAGTTTGGGACTGTCGTGCATCTGCTTTCCAGTTTTGTCTGAAAGGTATCTAGTACAGTGGCCGTTGAGTTTATCTTATGGAACTAAAAATCTCTTTCGTAAGATACAGTTGTAAAGTTCATGCCATTCGTGCGAGCATTTCTACTTTGCATTTTACTTTTTCACGTTTGTGTAGAAAACAACCGAAATCCTTTAGTTTGAGTTTTTAAATCCTTTTTTTCAAACTGCTAAATCGCTTTTTGATCCTCAAATAGTTGTTTCCTTTTCTGTTTAGTAGACTAAGATGATAAACGAGATGATCTCGTTTACATTATATTTGTAATTCATGATGTTGAAAGATTACAGTTCACACATGGATTCATTCATTCTGGAAACAAAATGGTAAGGAAACAGCTCTGAGCCCTGTCATGGTGGATATTTATTTATTGCCAGTGGTGATCTGGAGTTCATGTTTAATTTTTAATGGCTATTATTTTTTTCCCTAAGTATGAAATTAAACTAGTAACTACCATTTCAAAATATATATTTTTATAAGTATGTTTATTTCACCTTGTAGATGCCAGTTTCATTACCTTTATAATAATTCTGTAATGTAATTAGACAGTAGCAGAAGTTATAGTGAGCCTTGTATATCAAGCTCTAAAGTAACATTTGAGTGTACCTTATAAAGTGCTTTTTGGGTGATTGTTTTTTTTAATACAGATTTTTCAGTACTATTAAGTAATCTGGAAGCTTTTTGCATTCATACTGATAAGTGTACATGGATTTTAGTTGTTAATAAGGATTTACTCTTCCATTATTAAGTAAGATCAGGAAAAGCCCATCGAGTGATGCCTGAAATTTCAAGCCTTGGTGACTAAGATAATAATAGTACCATTCACTCAAGAAATACTTGTTGAGCACCTGCTATATGCTAGCTATTTTACCAGGCCTGCCTTCATGGAGCTTGGGGAAAGAGAGGAGATGCAATAAGTATATATATAAGCAAATATAGTTTCAAGTGGTGATAAATGTGAAGAAATTAGGTCAAGATTAGAGTTATGTCGAGTCAAATTAGGTGATTAGGGTAGGGGTGTCTAATTTTGATAGGGGAGTGAACAAGGAAGACCTGCCTCTCTCAGGGAATATGGAAGAGCTTTTAAGATAACAGTAACTATAAATGTATAATGTATATGTATAAATCTAAAGACTTTAAGAAACGAATGAACTTAACCTATTATGATACTAAAATGGCCAATATACAGTATAGGTGGAGCATAGTTAAATAAGAATGATGAGAAATAAAATAGAGTACTTAGCTAAGTCTAAATAATTACAACTTTATAGTCCTTTTTCTGTTTGTAATGAGAGGGCATTAGAGGATTTTGTGCAGGGGAATGATACCTGATTTCTGTTCTTGATGACTAGTTACTAGGTGGCAAATAGACCAGTTAGAGGAAAGTAAGGAAACGAGTTCCTATGGAGGCTTGTAGTAGTCCAATTGAGAAGTGGTAGCTTGAACTAGGGATGTAAGGTAAAAGTTTGTGAGGAATGGTGTGATCTGGAATATAATTAAAGATGGAGCCAGGTAGGTCTTGCCTTCACCCCTAGGACAGAAAAAAAATTGAGAAATCAACTATTTTGCCTGAGCATCTGGGTGAACAGTAGTACCATTTACTGAAATACGGAACACAGGAGGGTACACTGATTTCTGAGGAATAAATTGAGAGTTTTGTATAGGAATAAATGAGGACTTTCGTAATTATTATCAAATAGGCAAGTAGGCAAGTTGGATATCCACAACTGTTGCTCAGGGGTAAAGTCAAGCTAGGAAGGAAGATTATCTGGGGGTCTTTTTTTTTTTTTTTTTTTAAGATTTTATTTATTCATTTGAGAGAGAGCACAGGCAGAGGGAGAGGGAGAAGCAGACTCCCCACTGAGCAGGGAGCCCATTTTGGGGCTCAGTCCCAAGACATGGAGATCATGACCTGAGTTGAAGGCAGACACTTAACTATCTGAGCCAGCCAGGTGCCCCTGGGGGTCATTTTTAATGGGTAATATTTAAGCCTGTGGACTAGAGGACATCAAGTGGAGAGGATTAATGGAGAAGAGGGCAGATGACTGGGAGCAGCAAGCAGGGATGGAAGCAGAAAAGCCAGGAGGGTATGGCATCTGTAATACTAAGGGAAGAAGCTGTTCGGGGAAGGAGGGGAGTAGTCATCTATAAAACCCTACTAAGAGTTAGATAAGGATTAAAAATTCACCATGAAAGCAAGTAAAGTAATAGAAATAAGATGAGCCCCTTGAATGTACTAGTGGGCCAGAAGTCTGATCAGAGTGTGTTAAGAAGTGATTGGTAGTGATTATATAGCATTTTGATGTGCTGATGGGAATAATAACAGCCCAAAGTCCTCAGAGAGGTGTGCTTAAGTGGAAAGGTTGGCCTTGAATAGGAAGGATGGTTTTGGTTGGTTGGTTGGTTTTTAAAGATTTTTTTTTTATTTGACAGAGAGACGCACAAGGAGAGAGGGAACACAAGCAGGGGGAGTGGGAGAAGGAGAAGTAGGCTTCCTGCTGAGCAGAGAGCCCGATGCAGGGCTTGATCCCAGGACCCTGGGATCATGACCTGAGCCGCATGCAGACACTTAACCATCCAGGCGCCCCGGAAAGATGGTTTTTTATTCATCTTTTTTTTTTTTTTTAAAGGTTTTATTTATTCACTTGACCGAGATCACAAGTAGGCAGAGAGGCAGGAAGAGAGAGAGAGAGAGGAGGAAGCAGTTTCCCCACAGAGCAGAGAGCCGGATGCGGGGCTCAATCCCAGGACCCTGAGATCATGACCCGAGTTGAAGGCAGAGAGGCTTAACCCACTGAGCCACCCAGGCACCCCTTTTTTATTCAACTTTTGAAACAGGAGGGTGGGCAGAGTGTATGGTATATAGATGCAGGTAGGACGAAGATGGAAAAACAAGGCAATTGAAGTGATAATCTTTCTGTTTTCTTGATAAAATAAGTTGTCAGGGCAAGGAGGAGGAGAAGGTATTGGAGGTTTAGGAGAAGCTAGGATTTTTTCAGAGTAGAAAAACTAGTTTACTAGGAGGATTGTTTACTAGGATTTTATAGTATTTAGAATCTATAATTAGATATTACATAGTGGGAATATTTGTTCAAACCTTTTTAACCGAAAACAAAGGAGTTTGAAGATCATTGTCTAAGACAGAGGTTAGGTAGTTTACAGGGGTGAGGCAGACAGACTCCGTGGAAGCATGTAGCAGTCTGGAGCCCTGTGCTGTTTGAGGGCAACAACTCTGTTTAATAAAGATGGGAAATTGGGAATTATAGGCATTGGTAGAGGGAGGGGGAATTTCAGATGAGTATTAACATGAAATGGTGGTGCTGGAAGGAACTTTTAGACAGTTTAGTCCATTGTGTTTGAGAGATAAACAGGAGTCTTATCACTTTAACCTATCACGGTCTCAAGATAGAAATTTGGAGAGTAGAAATTCAGATGTGGACTTGCAGTGACACTGTGGCTTTGTGTACATGCCTTCCCCACCCCTCTCCTGATTTGGCTCATACTGTTTATTTTGCCTGGATCTCCCTCTCCTTCCGGTTCTGCTTGGTAAAAACACCTCCATCCATTGAGACCCAGATCAAAAGCTACTTTCCTTTTGTGGCTGTTCACTTAAAAGTTTCATAGTTCCAGATTTACTTCTTTAGGACTCCCCAAATCCTACTCCCAATCTATTAGCTTCTCCAAACCTAGAGAATTTGGGTCAGTTTAATTATTAGCATAAGTATCTTTTGAAAGGTTAATGAGACAGAAAAACCACTTGAATTGATATCTAAATTTAAGAAAAATAATAAATTTCTTAAAAATCTTACTCTAATCTTATTCTTTTAATTGAGATCTGATTAATGTATCTTGGAATGCTCAGTGTACCATTTAATTTTCCAGAAAGTTGCCTCATGCTTCTTCCTAATCATTCCTCCAGAAGCAGCAATAAGTTCACCATAAGTTCATTTTGCCTGTTCTGGAATTTCATATAAATGGAATAATGTAGTGTGTACCTTTTTTGTTTTTCCATTCAGTATAATATTTTTGGTATTCACCTATGTCTTGTGTATCAGTAGATCATTCCTTTTTGTTGTGAATGGTATTCCTCTGCACAGATAGATCACAGCCTGTGTGTCGTCAGGGTGGCTTCTCATTTATTTTGAGTAAAACTTCTGTGTGAACATTTTTGTAAAAGGTATTTTGTGGGCAGATTATTTCTTGGATTAATACTTAGGAATCCAGTATAAGGATTTACAAAAGTCTTGTTTATCATTTTGCCACTTGTAAATTGACATGAAACAGCTATAACTTACCAAAACATAAATAATCAAGAACCTTCATTCCCAGTGATCTAGAGACCACTTAACATCAGTGTAATGATTGTTGTGGTCTGCACCACCCTGTATAAAAATATTTTTGATTGATCATTTATGACCAGTCTAAAATAGAGTTCTCAAATATCAGATCTCTGCTAATCAAGATCCCTAAAGCCCCACAGTTGATGACAGGCAGAGGGCTTGTTTTTAGAAACCAAGCCCTGCTAATGAAATATTATAATATAGTTGATTACTGAGTATTCCTAGTTGAGTCATTATTCTAGTAATAAAAAATTGATCATTTAGGACGATTAGGCCATGACTAATTGTTAACCATCAAAAACAGATCGGAAATTGTGGTCAGTGCTTTTACTTTAAAGGACCTGATAGACTCCCTTAGTAAAAGCGAAGAACTGCCCTCTTTGATGTACTGTAGACTGCCACTGAGACCAAAACTTGTTCTTCAACTTGGGTGTTTGGGAACAAGTTTTAACCCTAGGAGATTTGAGGACATTATCAAACAAACATTTTCAAATAACTGATTTAGTTCTAGGAAACATAAAATTCCAGAAATCATGTACAGGAACACATGCTTCTTGCATTTAATTCGCAGTTTATGATAGTCGGTGCAAAATTGTGAAGACTGATGTTTTTTTAGTTACCATAATTTCATAAAATGTGACTATGTCCTCGAAGTCTTTAAAATAAAAATTGTCTTCAGAATTAGAATTCATATTGACTAAATGTTATTGTGAAAGGTAGAATACTGTCTCCTTCTTTAGTCACTCCCTCCCTTCAGTATAGCCCAAAATATTTCCATCGACTTAAATATTTCTTTCCTAGAAAGAATGCCAGCATCATGGGAAAACAAAAACATAATCAATCTTGGTAAAAAACAGTGTATCATTGAATAACTTTATTCTGTTAGAAAGCTCAGAATAGTACTGTCTGTGTCAGTGGCAGATAACATTATTGTATGAAGCTTCACATTGTTAACATTACCACATAATTACCTTGTATCGATTATCTTGGTCACGAAGAGAAAGGACCTCCTTGCCTTGTGGAAACATCAAGCTAGTAAGCAAGACAAAATATATCTAAAAAGAGAAACAAGCATTTACATCTAATAGTGAAAAAATATGAATTCCACAGTGGAGGAAAAATGGGGGAGGGTACCATTTGCTAAAAGTATTAAGACTGCTTACACAAGGGTGCCTGGGTGGCTCAGTGGGTTAAGCCGCTGCCTTTGGCTCAGGTCATGATCTCAGGGTCCTGGGATCGAGCCCCACATCGGGCTCTCTGCTCAGCAGGGAGCCTGCTTCCTCCTCTCTCTCTGCCTGCCTCTCTGCCTGCTTGTGATCTCTCTCTGTCAAATAAATAAATAAAATCTTTAAAAAAAAAAAAACTGCTTACACAAGAACTAAATATAGGGGTATTGTTGTGTTAAAAGAGGCCAGAATGAGAATTTTAACTCCTCTTGAGAGCCATAAATCTAGTGACACTATAAGGATATTCTGGGCAGGATAGTTTGATGTCTTCTGATAAACTGGAATTACCTTCTAACTTCTGTCCATTTGTATTACTTTGTTTTCCAAATTAATCCTGGTTTTTACAGAGTTAAGAACTAATCATCAGGCTAACCATTGTTCCCTTATGAGCTGCTTGGTTCTATTACACTTCTTGTTGTTTTTAAGATTTTATTTATGGAGCACCTGGGTGGCTCAGTTGGTTAAGTGTCTGCCTTCTACTTAGGTCACAATCCCAGGGTTGTGAGATAAAGCCCTATGGGGCTGTCTGCTCAGCAGGGAGCCTGCTTCTCCCTCTCCCTGCTGCTCAGCCTGCTTGTGCTGTCTCTCCCCCCGCCAAGCTCTCTATCAAATAATTAAATAAATACAATCTTTAAAGAAAAAAATTCATAATCGTCTTTAAAAAATAAAAAGATTTATTTAGAGAGAGAGAGCACACAGCTGCTCACAAGAGTGAGTTGGGGGAGGGGATGTGGGGGAGAGAGAATCCCAAGCACAGAGCCCCATGCAGGGCTCGATCCCAAGATCACACCTGACAGCCACCGAAGTGCCCCCCTTTTTAAAATATTTATTTATATAAGTAATCTTTATACCAAACATGGGGCTCAAACTCACAACCCAGAGATCAAGAGTCACATGCTTTTCTAACTGAGCCAGCCAGGTGTCCCTATTTGTTTTTGTTTAAAAATCAAATTTAGGGGGATGCCTGGGTGGCTCGTTGTGTTAACCATCTGCCTTCGGCCAGGTCCTAGGATCGAGTCCCACATCCGTAAGAAGTACCCTGCTTCTCCCTCTGACTGCTGCTCCCCCTGCTTGCACTCTGTCTCTCTCTCTGTCTCTCTCTCTCTGACAACTTAAATAAAATCTTAAAAAAAAAAAAAGAAATTTAGGGATACCTGGGCGGCTCATTCAAGTGTCTGCCTTTTGGCTCAGGTCATTGAGCCCCGTTGTGGGGCTCTCTGCTCAGCTGCAAGTCTGCTTCTCCCTCTTTTTCTGTCCCTCCCCCTCACTTGTGCTCGTTCACTTGCTCTCTTTCATATAAATTCTTTAAAAATATATAAATAGGGGTGCCTGGGTGGCTCATTCGTTAAGCGTCTGCCTTCGGCTCAGGTCATGATCCCGGGGTCCTGAGATCAAACCCCACATCTTTTTCCCTGCTCCATGGGAAGCCTGCTTCTCCCTCTCCCACTCCCCTGCTTTTATTCCCTCTCTCACTGTGTCTCTCTCTGTCAAATAAATAAAAATCTTTTATAAGTAAATACATAAGTAAAATCTAATTTAAAATCATAGTTTTCAAAAAAAAACAGTTTTCTAATAATTTACACTTTCAAACATGTATTTTGGTGCATTTTATGTATTCTGCAGAAAATATGATTAATAGGCAAGAAACTACTTATTTTACATAAATAACACCAAACTATACCTATCATTCTAATCTGCTTTTTAAAAAATTAAGTTTATCCTGGTGGTAATTCCATGTTGTTACACCCATAGATTTAACTTTTTCCTTTTCACCACTCCTAGTAAATATTAATAATTATAGACACTATTTCTATATAGTTCGTTCCCTAATTGATGAACTTTATTTAGCATATTTTCAGTTTTTCATTTGTATACTATTATAGTCCGTATCCTTCTACTTGCCTTTGCACGCAAGGCTAGTGTTTTTTTAAAGTAGATACCAATAATCGCTAGCCTTCTGATGATTCTGCTGTTGCCCTCCAAAAACCGTTGTGCTGTTTATTTAGTATTTCCCTTTTTCCCTCTCCTCCAACACTTGATTCTTAACACATCTTAATGTTTTAGTTTGCGTGTTCCATGATTACTGTTGGGATCAAGCATTTTTTGTACGGGTCTATGAGTTATTTGCATTTTTTCTCCTATTTTTCTCTATTTGGTTCTTTAATCCATAGCATACTTTTGTGAGTAATGTCAGACACCTAACCTTCTTACTTTTTCTAAGTAAATAGCCAATGTAAAAAGAAAGATAAAAAGAATAGATTTGCAGCTGTTGCTATCATCTGCTTAATAATCCAAACAAATCAATTGAAAAACTGGTAGTACTAATAAGAGAGTTCTGCAAAGATGATGGGATACAAAATCAACTTTTAATGGATTTAAAAGCTTTTTTTAAAAACACCGCAATAATCTTTCAGAAAGTATAATGGGAAAACAGAGGGCATTCATAATAAAAACTGTAAAGTACCAAAAAGTCCACCAAACAGGAAGTGTGTAATGATAAAATGAGACTTTAGCAAAACATGAGATATTTAGCAAATATGTTTATCACACTATTATAGTGAAAATAGTGGATATTTTGGTCAGATATAAAAAGATTAGTGAGACAGAATATAGTCTAGAAATTCCTGTGATAATATAGTAAATGATAATGGTAGCATTTCAAATTCAAAGGATGGACTGTTCAAAGATCTTTTCAGTGTTCAGTGATACTAGATTCAAAACTGATTTCAGTGTACCTGCTAGCCTCATCTAGAATTTCTATTTGTTACTAAAAAATAAAAAACTCTAAAAGAGTAATGTTCATATATAACACTGTAAAAGCAGAATAACATCCAAGGACTTTTTGTTCATGCTTTATCTTCTGCCTAGAACTATTTTCAGCTTACTGTTCAAACACTGCCTCTACATACTAATTCAAATTTCCAGACCTCAGGTATAGAAGAGATCAAATGCTTACACTGAGATTTTCTAACCCCAAACTTGGATGTCTATAGGTATTCCAGATTTAATCGTATTTTAAATATTTTTAACTTCTACATAAGAATTAGGATTTACTTTTAACTGTTAATGTTAATTTACTGTTTTCTTAGTGACCACGAGTCCCTTCTCCACCTTTGTCATATAAATGGTGAGATTGATTTACTATATTAAGAAGTCTATAGAGAAGCTGTTGCTACCCAGAGGGCTTCTAAGATGTGACTTTGCATGGTTGCTTAGCTACTGCTAGTTAAATAAACGTCCTAGATGTTTTGCTCTAGAGATTTTCCAGATAGAAACTTGGCACTCGAAGTTCTTCTAGCACTTTTTTTCCTTTTTCGTTTTTTTTTTTTTTTAGAAGATTACAAAGCAGTGAACAGAAAAAAATAATAATGACCGATGAATTTTTGTTTACTATTCTTCTTATAAAGTGACATAGTACTGTTTAAGTTTTAGATAAGTATCTAAGGATCTGTATGAGCAGCTCTTAACAGTAGTAGAAAAGTTTTAATGGGCGCCAGAATTGTTTACCATGGTAATATGGAATAATGGAAAGTGGTGTTTGCTCCAAAGCAAACCTACCTAGCTTTAAATCCTTATGCTGCCACTTAAGCTGTAGAAGCTTTAAGCCAGTGGCAACCTCTTACTGTTTCTTCACCTCTAAAGTGGGAATAATAATTCCCTTGTGTAAGTGTTATTTTAAAATAATGTACGCAAGTCATCTAAGGCGATGTTTACCACTCATTAGCCCCTCAAATTGTTGGTAATGATGTAACATTGCCGCTGTTGCCCTTACCTCTTATTAGATATGGTACTTTAAATATTCCCCTCCATGCTTGGTATTCTAGACAAAGATTTGATTCCTACTTTCACTCTGTCATTACCTGGAACAAATCATTCAGCCCCCATATACGTTAGTGATGCTACCACTTTTAAGAGGAGGGATTACACAGTTTATCTCCAGGTTTCTTTCCTGCTCTAAAATGTTATGGTTCATTTTCTTGGCCCTTTCTTTAAAGCTAGAATAAAATTCTGGTTAGGGATTTCTCACAGAACAGGATCTTTTCCTGTTAATAACATAAATATATTGGTTTAAGTGAAATGCTCCTTGAAGAAATGATATGAAAATTAAAATTACTCAACATGAGCCCTTTTCCTTTAGCATTCATCTTATTTTGTAAGATTTAAGATTTCTCGGGATACCTGGGTGGTTCATTAAGTTAAGCATCTACCTTTAGCTCATGATTTCAGGGTCCTGGTATTGAGCCCCACACTGGGCTCCCTGCACAGTGGGAGTTTTCTACACCCTCTTCCTCTGATCCTCCTCCCCGCTTGTGCTCTCTCTCTGTCTCAAATAAATAAAAACTTCTAAAAACTTTTAAAATTTCTTAAAATAGTAAAGATTTGCTACCACTTTGCTGTTAAATTTCAGAACTTTGATAACCTTTTGCATCAAGGATGGCCCAGTAAAATGCATTATAAATGCCACCCTTTTTTTTATAAGACGAGGACAAGCCCTTTTATGAAGGCTACATCGTGTCCTTGGATTTATCATATTGTCATTCATTCAGCAAATATGTGCTTTAGTTTCCACTACTATCTAGTAGATATAAATATACAAAGAGATGATTAAGGCCAGCAGTCTCCTTCAAGTTCAGTTCAACTCTTAAGGAACAACATCTGTATTTTTAAATAATTTTCACAATAGTTAAGGGGGGAAAAAAAACAAATCTATGTTTAGACTGCTACTCTGAAGGTGATCATCTTTTCTCAGATGTTCAGAAACTTGATACTGTTCCATATTAATGGTGGCTGGGAAACTCTTACATAGCAGAGAGAGTCCTTGAATTTGTAATACCAAGGACGTTAAATAGTAATGGGTGAAAACATATTACTCCAGAATTAATCTTAAAATAGCGTTGTTATATTTTCAGGAAACTACCAAAGTTCCTGTGGAAGTAAAGTAGAATTTCATAAGAACATAATGGGTAAGTTATATAAAGTAATTTTATATTTCAACTAGTAGAAGCTGGGTATTTTTCCTCAAAGATAGACCTTTTACATTGGTGAATGCAAGTAAAAAAATGATCAGACTAGATTAAAATTAGTTAAATCCACAGCATTTGTTTACCAGAGGTATACCTTAGCAATACTGTGGGTTTGATTCCAGGCCACAGCAATAAAGCAAGTCAAATGAATTTTTTGGTTTCCTGTTTGTAAAAATTAGGTTTATATTGTGCTATAGTCTAGTAGCATTATGTGTAAAGATAGATATATAGTACCTTAATTAAATTTTTATTTAAATTTATTTTTTATTTATTTTATTTAATTGCCAAAAAATGCTAATCATCTGAGCTTTTAGTGAGTCATCACTGATCACAGATCACCATAACAAAAACAATAATGAAAAGTTTGAAGTATTGCCAGAATTACAAAAACATGACACAGACACAAAGTGAGAAGTGCTATTGGAAAATGGCACCAGCAGACTTGTTCAGTGCAGGGTAGCCACATACCTTCAGTTTGTAAAAAGTGCAAACACACAATAAAACAAAGCACAGTAAAGGTATGCCTGTATTTATTTTTGAAAGGCAGATAAGTAATATTTTGTGCCAAGTATAATTTGTGATTCCTAGAAAGTAATAGCAACTTAAATTAGAAACTTTCCCAACAAACATAAAAAGTGCTTTAAATTCTTGCAAAAAATGCAAGAATTATAAATTTAATTGAAAATTGTTTTTATTTTCTAAGAGATGGGCAAAACCTGCTAAATATTTGTATGCTTGAGTAGTCTATAATTTACAAGTTACTTGCATCCTTATGAGTCTCCCAGCTTTTTATTATGAAAAATTGCAGAAAAAAAAAAAAGAAAAAAAAAAGAAAAATTGCAGAAATGATACACTATGTAGCCTTCAGTGATTGCTAATGCTTTGCCACATTTGCTTTCCTTGTGTGTGTTATATTTATATACCCATATACACACACATGCGTATTTTTCTGTACCATTTCACTTCACACCTAAATACTGGGGTAGGCTTCTCATAATTAGGTCCACATTCAGAATTTCCCAGTTGTGTCAGTAGTGTTCTTTATAGCAAGTATGTTATAGACATACCTTGTTTTATTGTGCTTCGTATTGCGTTTTGCAGATACTGCGTGTTGTTGTTTTTTTTGTTTTTTTTTTTTTACACAAATTGAAGGTTTGTGGCCACCCTGTGTGGACCACATCTGTTGGTCCCATTTTTCCAACAGCAGTTGCTCATTTCATATCTCTCACATTTTGGTAATTCTCACAGTATTTCACTTTTTCACTATTAATTATATTTGTTATGATGGTCAGTGATCTTTGATGTTATTATGGTAGTTGTTGTGACATCCCGTGAACTGTGCCCACAGAGATGGGGAACTTAATCAATACATGCTGTATGTGTTCTCACTGCTGCACCAGCCAGGTCTTCCTTTATCTCTTCAGACCACCCTATTCCCTAACACAGGAAAATTGAAATTAGGTTAATTAATAAATTAGTAGGCTAATTAATGACCTTTAAGTATTCAAGTGAAATACTTCTCTCACTGTCAGTCAAAAGCAAGAGATGGTTAAACTTAGTGAGGAAAGCATGTCAAAAGCTGAGACAGGCTGAAAGCTATGCCCTTTGTGCCAAACAGTTGGCCAGGGTGTGAATGCAAAAGAAAGGTTCTTGAAGGAAATAAAAAGTGCTACTCTGGTGGACAGGTGAATAATAAAAAAGTAAAACAGAGTTATCACTGATGGAGAAAGTCTGAGTGGTCTGTATAGAAGATCAAAGCAGCCACAACAGTTTCTTAAACCAAAGCCTAATCAATAGCAAGGCCCTGACTCTTCAATTCTGTGGAGGCTGAGAGAGATTGAGGAAGCTGTAAAAGAAAAGTCTGAAGCTAGCAAAAGCTGGCTCATGAGGTTTAAGGACAAAAGCTGTCTCTGTGACATAAAACTGAAGGTAAAGCAGCAAGTGCTGATGCCGAATCTACAGCAAGTTTCCCAAATCCAGCTAAGGTAATTAATGAGGGTGGCTACGCTAAACAGCAGATCTTCAATGGAGGTGGAACACCTCGTATTGGAAAAAGATGCCATCTGGAACTTTCACAGCTAGAGAGAAAATTCAGTCCCTGGCTTCACATCTTCAAAGGACAGGCTGACTCTTGACAGGGACTAATGCAGCTGGTGATTTTCAGTAGAAGCCAGTGCTCACTGACCTTTCCAAAAATTCTAGAGCCCAGAATTATGTTAAATCTACTCTGCCTGTGCTTTATAAATGGAACAACAAAGCCTGGATGACAGCACATCTGTTTACAGCATGGTTTACTGAATATTTTAAGCCTACTCTTATTACTTAAGCAATCTATCTCGTAAGGTATAGCTGCCAGAGTTGGTGATTCTTCTGCTGCATCTGGGCAAAGTAAACTGAAAACCTGGAAAAGATGCATCCGTTCTAGATGCCATTAAGAATACATGTGAACCTGGGGTGCCTGGATGGCTCAGTCCTTAAGCTTCTGCCTTCAGCTCAGGTCATTTCTGGGATCGAGCCATGAGGCTCCCTGCTGGGCAGGGAACCTGCTTCTCCCTCTCCCACTCTCCCTGCCTGCGTTCCTTCTCTCACTGTATCTCTGTCAAATAAATAAAAATAAAATCTTTAAAAAAAAAAAAAAGAATACATATGATTCATGGAAAGAGGTCAACATATCAACAAGATTGTGGAAGGAGTTGATTCCAGCCCTCATGGATGACTTTGAGGGGTTCAGGACTTCAGTGTAAGAAGTAAATGCAGATGTGGTAGAAACAGCAACAACTAGAATCAGGAGTGGAACTTGAAGATGTGAGTGAATTGCTGCAGTTTCATGGTCAAACTTGAATGGATGAGTTGCATCGAATGGAAGAGCAAAGGAGGTGGTTTCTTGAGATGGAATCTACTCCTAGTAAAGATGCTGTGATGACTGTTGAAATGACAACAAAGGAATTAGGATATTAACTTAGTCGATAAAGCAATGTCAGGGTTTGAGAGGATTTACTCTGATTTTGAAAGAGGTTCTGTGGATCAAATGCTGTCAAACAGCATCACATGCGACAGAGAAATCGTTCCTAAAAGAGTTAATCAGTGCAGCAGACTTCTCTTTTGTCTTATTTTAAGAAATTGCCACAGCCACCCTAGCTTTCTGCAGCCACAACCCTGATCATTCAGTGACCATCAACATTAAGGCAGGACCCTCCACTGGCAAAAAGGTTACTACTCACTGAAAACTCAGACAGTGGTTAGCATTTTTTAGCAATAATTTTTTTTTTTACGATTAGATTTATTTTTTGACAATAAGAGATCACAAGTAGGCAGAGAGAGAGGAGGAAGCTGACTCCCTGCTGAGCAGAGCGCCTGATGCAAGGCTTGATCCTAGGATGCTGATCCTAGGACCCTGGGATTATGACCTGAGCCGAAGGCAGAGTCTTTAACCCACTGAGCCACCCAGGCGCCCCAGCAATAAAGTATTTTTAAATTAAGGTATAAACATTTTTGTTTTAGACATAATGATACTGCAAACTTAATAGACTATAGTATGCTGTAAACATAACATTTTTATATCCACTGGGAAACTGGAAAATTCATTTGACACACCTTTGAGTTAGTTGCTTTATTGTGTGGTCTAGAACTGAGTATCTCCAAGGTATCCCTGTGTTTTATATCCAGGATCCAGTCAAGGATCACTTACTGTGTTAATTTGTTTCTTTAGTCTCTTTTAAGTAGTTCCCTACTTTGGGGGACATGAGGAGTGAAGTCTTTCATGACACTTTAAAATTTAGATTTATCTGAATGTTTACTCCTGATTAGATTCAGATTAGACATTTTGGGCAGCAGTAGTACATAAATGATTTTTATATTTGTTAATCTTAATTTGAGGGATTTTTAAATTAACTATTAACATGAATAAATAAATGGATCTTTGTAGCTTGAATACTTTATCCTCTGTACTTCTTTTGTTATTCTAAAAATTCTAAATTTTTAGAATGAGCCTGAAGATACTTTCTTTCAGATATTTGTAATCATAAAAATTAAAATTTTCTGTGTAAGTTATAGGTGTTAGAAAGCTCTTAAAAGGATATACAAAAAATACATATTCCCAAAAAAGTTATATTATATACTGTGGCTGAAGCTAGCGTGGTGGCAGTGAGGGTAGCTGGCTGTAGAGTTAACATCTACACTATCTCCTCACCTCTACTTTGAATTTCAAAGACTGGTATTTGTCTGTATTCCTTACTTCAGTCATGTAATCATTTAAAATCAGCAATAAAAGCTTTTGATCACTATTTTTATGGATCAAGAGTAAAGATTCTGATTAAAGAGAAGCCCTAACTTTAAGAATTAGCAGCTTTGTCAGAGAAGTTGAAATCATATGACATACAAACATTCTTTCATAAATGCACATAATACATCTTATGTTAAACATGAGTATTCCCCATGATTTAAAGTTTTACTATTTGAAAATTTGTTTAAGCTTTCAAATTTGGACATGTTGCTATGTTCACAAAAAAAAAAAAAAACCCACACACATGTTAATACTTCCTTGAAGAATACTGGTAAATTTTTATCCAAAGTAACATTCTTGAATGTAATTTATTCTGACATTGGAATGTGTTCAAGTAATAATAAAACAAATAGTTAAAAAATCTTAAAATCTTGGTAGATGTTACCATCCAGAAATGTTTCTCTTTTGAGTTAGTCAAATACTAACCTTGGTAAACCTATTTATTTTTAATTTTGTGATTGAAAAATCATTTACTTTAGATGGAGAAGAGAAAACCTATGGTGGGTGTGAAGGCCCTGATGCCATGTATGTCAAATTGATATCTTCGGATGGTCATGAATTTATTGTAAAAAGAGAACATGCACTAACATCCGGAACAATAAAAGCCATGTTGAGTGGCCCAGGTAGGTACATTTCTTTATTTTCTGTTCATAAACCTTCACTATTAATGTGTTTTTACTTGAATTAAGTGACTCATAACATTAAATGAGACAATAACTGTTTGACATTATTGCATGATTATGTTGCTTTGGAAAAATTGATTTCTACCAGTTCCTGTTTTCAGGAACTCAGGAACCCCTCCTAGGAAGGGCTCTTTTCCCTACCTTAGTTACCATCGTTAATCTCCTCACCACAGAAGGACACTATTGGTGATTTGTGCTCGTAATTACATATACAGTTTATTTTTTTAGAAGTTACCACTTCCCAAACATCTATTCTTAACATTCTCTTTCTTTCTTTCTTTCTTTGTTCCTTTAAGATAATTTTTTTTTTTTACCTCAAAGAAATTTTTTTTTTGAGGCTTGGAATTTTCTAGAGCATGAACAATACTGTGTTCAACTTTTGAAGGAACTACCAAAATGCACAGTAGATGCACCATCTTACATTCCTACCACCATTGTATGAGTATTCTAGTTTCTCCACATTTTCACTGACATTTATGTTCCTATTTTTTGATTCTAGCCATCCGAACAGGTGTGAAGTGGTTTCTCCTGTTTTTTATTTTTGGGTTTTTTCCTTAAGATTTTTATTTATTTATTTATTTATTTGACAGAGGGAGAGAGATTACAAGTAGGCAAAGAGGCAGACAGAGGGGGAGGAGGGCAAAGCTGGCTCCCTGCTAAACAGAGAGCCTGATGCAGGGCTTGATCCCAGGACCCTGGCTTAAGCCACTGAGCAGAGCAGAGGTTTAACCCACTGAGTCACCCAGGGACCCCTCTCCTAGTATTTTGTTTCAAGATTGATTTATTTAAGAGAGAGCATGAGCAAGGGAAGGGGCAGAGGGAAAGGAAGAGAGAGAATCTTAAGGAGGCTCCCCGCTATGCATGGAGCCCAATGCAGGGCTCAGTCTCAAGACCCTGAGATCATGACCTGAGCAGAAACCAAGAGTCAGATGCCTAACTGACTGAACCTTCCAGGCACTCTTCATTGTATTTTGGATTAACATTTCCCTAAGGACTTGTTAGGGAAATGCTGAACATCGCTTCTGGTGTTTGCTATATATTTGCGTATCATCTTTGGAGAAATGTTTATTCAAATCTGTTAAATATTTTTCAGTTCTGTTGTGAGTCTTTTTGTTACTGAGTCATAGAGTTTTTCATAAATTCTGGACCCTAACCCCTTATTAGACATCATTTACAAATATTTTCTTATAACAGTTCTATGATTTTACTTATTTTTAAAGATTTTACCTATTTATTTGACAGAGAGAGCACAGGCAGGGGGAGCAGCAGGCAGAGGGAGAGGGAGAAGCAGGCTCCCTGCTGAGCAAGGAGCCCTATGCTGAACTCAGTCCCAGGACCCTGGGATCATGCCATGAGCCAGAGGCAGACCTTAACCAACTGAGCCACCCAGGCCTCCACAGTTCTGTAATTTAAGCTGTTAGATTTAGGTCTTTCATTTTAAGTTAATTTTTGTATATGGTATGAGGTAATGACTCAGCCTCATTCCTTCTTACACGGGCTTCCCAGTACCATTTGTTAAAGAGACTATTCTTTCCCCCATTTAAGGGTCTTGGCACCTTATTGAAAATAAGTTAACCATAGCTATATGGGTTTATTTATGGGTTCTCAACTCTCTTGCATTGAGAGTCCTTTTTTTTCTTCTCTTTTTTTTTTTTTAAGTAATCTCTACGCTTAGTGTGGGGCTTGACATCAAGAGTTGCATGCTCTACCCACTGAGCCTATCAGGTGCCCCATTCCATTGATTTATTCTTGTACTAATGCCACAGTATTTCCATTACTGTAGCTTTGGAGTAAGCTGTGAAATGGGGAAGTGTGAGGCCTCTAATTTTATCTTACTTTTTCAAGATTGTTTTGGCTATTTGAGGTCCCTTGTTTGTTTTGGGGTTTTTTTGTTTGTTTGTTTTGTTTTTTGTTTGTTTGTTTGTTTTTAGTTTTGATTTAAATTCCAGTTAGTTACTGGAATGCATGCAGTTAGTTACAGCATGATACTAGTTTCAGGTGTACAATACAGTGATTCAGCACTTCCATACAACACCTAGTGCTCATCACAAGTACATGCCTTAGTTCCCATCACCTGTTTAACCCATCCTCCCACCACCTCCCTTCTAGTCACCATCAGTTTGTTCTCTGAAGTTAGGAGTCTGTTTCTTGCTTTGCCTCTCTACTTTTCCCCCTCTTTGCTCGTTTGGTTTTTTTCTTAAATTCCATACAAGAGTGAAATAGTATGGTATTTTCTTTCTCTAACTTATTTTGCTTAGCATAATACTCTTAACTTCATCTGTGTTGTTGCAAATGACAGGATTTAATTTTTTATGGCTGAGTAATAGTCCAGTTTGTGTGTGTGTGTGTATGTACACATACACAAATACACACCACATACCACATCTTTATCCATTTATTAGTTAGTGGATGCTTGGACTCTTTCCATAGTTTGGCTATGGTAAATAATGCTGCTATAAATATTGGGATGCATGTATCCCTTTGAATTGGTATTTTTGTATTCTTTGGGTAAAAACATAGTAGTGTAATTGCTGATCATAAGGTAGTTCTATTTTTTAACTTTTTGAGGAATCTCCATACTGTTTTCCAGAATGACTGTACCAATCTGCATTCCCACCAACAGTGCAAGAAGAGTCCCCTTTTTCCAAATCCTTGCCAACACCTGTTGTTTCTTATGTTGTTGACTTTAGCCATTCTTTTTTTTTATTTTTTTAGATTTTTTTTTGGGGCGGGGGAGAGAGGGAGCATGTGAGCACAAATAAGCAGAACGGCAGGCAGAGGTAGAGGGAAAAGCAAGCTCCCCGCTGAGCAGAGAGCCCAGTGGGGGCTTGGTCTCAGGACCCTAAGATCATGACCTGAGCTGAAGGCAGATGCTTAACTGACTGAACCACCCAGAATTTAGCCATTCTGACAGATGTGATACTTCATTGTAGTTTTTATTTGCATTTCCCTTATAATGAGGGATATTGAGTATCTTTCCATGTGTCTGTTGGCCATCTGTGTCTTTTTTTTTTTTTTTTAAGATTTGTATTTATTTATTTGACAGAGAGAGATCACAAGTAGGCAGAGATGCAGGCAGAGAGAGGAGGAAGCAGGCTCCCCACAGAGCAGAGAGCTCCACAGAGCTCCCCCAACTCGGGGCTTGATCCAGAACCCTGGTATCATGACCTGAGCCAAAGGCAGAGGCTTAACCCACTAAGCCACCCAGATGCCCCCATCTGTGTCTTCTTTGGGAAAATGTGTATTCATGTCTTCTCTCCATTTTTTAATTAGATTATTCAGTTTTTCGGGTGTTGAGTTTTATAAGTCCTTTATATATTTTGGTTATTCACCTTTGTCAGGTATGTCATTTATAAGTATCTTCTATTCCATATGTTGCCTTTTAGTTTTGTTGGTTGTTTTTATTTGAGGTCACTTGTAATTCCTTGTCTGTATTTTTTACTATGGAGATTTTAAAACACACACAAAAGTCGAGTAGTATAATACATTTCCATGTACCCATCATCCACCTTCAATTTTATCAATGTTTTGCCAATCTTATTTCATCTGTTACCATTTTTCTATGAGTATTTCAGGCTGATTATTCCCTGCTAGTGTCATTTGACTTGCAAAATCTATGAAAGTTCCCCAGGACTCTCCCTTTTTTTTCAGACCATGAATTTTATGGTGAAACGCAGTTATTTGTAAAATGTCCACATCTAAATTAGATTTAATATTTCATCTTGTAAGTTTATAATTACAACTCTAGAGGCTTGATTAGAATCCAGTTCATTTTTCTAGGCAAGAATACTTTATAGGTGGTACCACTCTATTCCTTTTGTCTCAATCTTTTAGTGATGTTGAGATTGATAAGTGAGTTCCAGGGTTAGCAAGCTGATTGATCTATGAACAATCTGTGGTCAGATTTCCATATAATGCTTTTAGTGTTCATTGTAATTATTGCTGAGATTTACTTCATTTGGAATTACAAAACAGTGCTTTACTAATTCTTAAAATTTCTTCTGCATTTATTAGTTAGAATTCTTATTATAAAGAACTATTTGGTTATCCTGAAATATAACTCTGAAGAGCAAAGAAAAAATAAACGCTTTTTTTTCCCTTTACATATAATTTTTCAGTGTAATGAAATGATTCTTCAGCATCTTGTAGTAGCAAAGAGTATTTTGGTTTTTGTTTGGATTTTTTTGTGTATCATTTTCAACTTGTGACTTTTTATTATTTGATGCTTTTTAATCTAGTGCAGTCTTTCTCACTGGTGCTCAAATTGTACCATTTGTTCCATTTTTATGCCAGAAGGAGCCACATCAGGTTGGTCTCATGTCCTTTTGACATGGTTCTGGTAGTCTTGGATAGCTGTACTACTTTCTGTAATAACAAGATTTCTCAGGTTCATTTTTTTTGTTGTCTTTTTATTTTTTTTTAAGATTTTATTTATTTGACACAGAGAGAGAAAGAATACAAGCAGGTGGAGCAGCAGGCAGAGGGAGAGGAAAAAGCAGGCTCTCCATGGACCAGGGAGCCTGACATGGGGCTTGATCCCAGAACTCTGGGATCATGACCTGAGCCAAAGGCAGCTACTAAATGGTCTGAGCCACCCAGACACCCCTTTCAAGCTCATTTGATAGATTATTCTCTAATCCTGGGGCACCTGAGTGGCTCAGTGGGTTAAAGCCTCTGCCTTTGGCTTGGGTCGTGATCCCAGGGTCCTGGGATCGAGCCCCGAATCGGGCTCTCTGCTCAGCAGGGAGCCTGCTTCCCTTCCTCTCTCTCTGCCTGTCTCTCTGCCTACCTGTGATCTCTGTCTGTCAAATGAATAAATAAAATCTTTTTTAAAAAAAATTATTCTCTAATCATGAAAACAGACATTTTTCCAAAGAGCTGTTTTCTTATAGTGGAAAATAGTACTTAGGAACGCCAGTTTGGTTGCTACCAGTACTCATTGTTCATAGGTTGAATTACTTTTGGACTTCTATACTGGATAGAGCTTGGATGTACTTAGAAAACCAAGGTCATGGAAGTTAATAAATTTTAGTTAATAATAAAATTAAAAGATACTTGCTTTTTGTAAGCTTGATCTCCTTTAGTTTATCTGCAGCCCAAAACTAATGCTTACATCAAAATACATGCAGCCTTCAAAATATGATAAGTGAAAGGAGCCAGATATAAAAAGTTGCATTTATATTATTCCATTTATATAAAATATCCAGAATAAATCCATAGAGACAGAAAGATTGGCATTTGCCAGAGGCTGGGGATGGGAAAATGGACAGGAACTGCTTAAAGGGTATGGGCTTTTATGTTGGGATGATGAGAATGTTTTGGAACTGCATAGCAGTGGTGGTTGCACAGTATCATGAACGTACATTGAATTGTATACTCTAAAATTGTTAATTTTATGTTATATTATTTTTACCTCAAAAAACCCTAATGTTTATTTAATATCAAAACTTACTGGGCACCTGAATGGCTCAGTCAGTTAAGCGTCTGCCTTCGGTTCAGGTCATAATCTCAGGGTCCTGAGATCAAGAGCCCACATCAGGTTCTCTGCTCAGTGGCAAGCCTGCTTCTCCCTCTCCCTCTGAGATCTCTCTCTTCCTCAAATAAATTTTAAAAATAAATAAATAAATAAAAGCTTACTGTTTGTTGGTAATATTTCATGCAAGAAAGAGTTTTAGTCATTGACAAACCAAAATTTACCTCATTGCTATGAATTAATACTTCATTCAGTCCTGCTCTCCTTTCTTCCCACCCCACCCCCCCAACCAGTAGACCGTTATTAGAAAACTTAAAAAAAAAAAAAAAACTACATTTAGCATTTTTCCCTTTTATATTGACTATACAATGCTAGTCCTAGACTGCTAAGAACCTGTTTTATTCCTATAAATGCTAAATACTATAATCTCTATATAGCTAAAGAAATTTTGAGATCATTAAAAAAGTTTATAAAGTGTTACTAAAACAAAGGGAAGTAGCTTATGAGGAGCTCTCACTAACAATCAAAATTTTGAAAACTAAAAGGGGACACAGTAGGTTTGCTTTCTTAAGAAAATGCTTTTAGGGGCACCTGGGTGGCTCAGTGGGTTAAGCCTCTGCCTTCGGTTCAGATCATGATCCCAGGGTCCTGGGATCGAGCCCCGAGTCGGGGCTCTCTGCTCAGCAGGGAGCCTGCTTCCCCCTCTCTTTCTATCTGTCTCTCTGCCTACTTGCGATCTCTGTCTGTCAAATAAATAAATAAAATCTTTTTAAAAATGCTTTTAAATAGTATTATATTTATTATCTATTTTTACCTGACAACTCCATATAGCACAGGGCTCCTAATGATCCATAAAGATTTGATTCCTTAAACTGAATCTTCTAAGATTTGTCTTTTTTTGTATCCTGTTCACCCTCACTTAATCATCCCACCATGATTCTTAGGAAAAGCTAAAGTGTCCAAAGTCCTGGAAGAAAATTAGAATTTTAAAATTCAGTCTTGATTAATCTCATTTGCAATCTTAATAAATTTTTTTTATATTTATACTCAAATCAATTATGTCTTTCTTTTGATGCTAGTTGGGTTCATTCTTTTCACATTGTATTAGTTTACTAAGACTGCTGTAACAAAGTACCTTGGACAGAGTGATTTAAACAATAGAAGTTTACTTTCTCATAATTCTGAAGGGTAGGAATTTGAGATCAGGGTATCGGTAGGGTTTCTTCTGAGGCCTCTCTTCCTTGCTCTGATGGCTGACTTCTCCCTGTTTTCTTCACATTTTCTTCCCTCTGTGTGGCTTTGACTTAACCACCTGTTCTTAAAAGGTTACCTGTCAGATTAGATTAGGGTCCATTCTAATAATCCTGTTTTTTGTCTTAATTACCTCTTCAAAGACCCCATCTATGAGTCATTAAGCAGCATCTGTACTAAAATTGGAATAATATAGAGAGGATTAGTATTGCCCCTATGCAAGGATGATACACAAATTTGTGAAGCATTCCGTATTTTTAAAATGTTTTCTGAACACAAAAAAAAGAGCAGGGAGGAGGAAGTGCCTGTCTCGAAATATGGTCACTTTTGGAAGTACTGAGAGTTAGGACTTCTCAACATGTGAATTCATTCATCCTGTAACAAACATACTCCTTTTCTTTTACAGGTCAGTTTGCTGAGAATGAAACTAATGAAGTCAATTTTAGAGAGATACCTTCACATGTACTATCAAAAGTATGCATGTATTTTACCTACAAGGTTCGCTACACTAACAGCTCCACAGAGATTCCTGAATTCCCAATTGCACCTGAAATTGCACTGGAACTGCTGATGGCTGCGAACTTCCTAGATTGTTAAATAAAATAAATTATAATAAACTGTTAACTTTTTTCAGTATTTAATACCTGTAGTTCAGTTAGTAATTTTTTCATATATAGCATGTTGCCTGTGTGCAGTTGAACTTTAAAGTTCATTGCAAAGCAGATTATCTTCTGTTCTTTTGCATAGCAATCAGAGTTGAAATTTGTTTGCTACATCAACAAATTAAGGACATTTTCACAAATTGAGAAATAAACAAATATGCCAATTCGTAGGTGGTTTTGCCTTATCCTTTGGATGTGATTTTTAAAATTAGAGCAGTGGTGAAATAGTAAATACTGAAATTTAAGAATAAATGAACACATTCTACAGGTAAATAATGGGGCTATGTATTTTTGTGTTTTTAGTGTTTTTTTTAAACCTATTCTGATCTTAAAACTGTTGTTAGCATTATTAGAGATATGCAAATAATTTCATGATAAACATGTTTATAACTTAGCCAGAACATTGATTTTTATAATTGTCAAAGACATAAGAGTTGACATTTCTTATGTGTCTTTTGATAAACTGCAGTATTAAGTGTATCTTGTCTTTTTGTTTATTGCTACAATTTAAGAACTTTATTTAAAAGAGATTTTGGAAGATTACTAGGTATAGCTTTTGGAGCAATCACTTTTTGAACTGTAGCCACATGGTCAACAAGTAAACTACATGACTGATTTCATGTGCATTGTGCATTTTGGCCAATCCAAAGTACTGTATTTCACTCACTATAAAGCTTCCTTCGCAATATTCATTCTTCTTACATAGTCCCTTGTTGTGACTGCACTTTTGATTATTTAAATGTTTTAAAGGATTCATTACAGACTTTATTTACCTCTTAAAAGCTAGACTTTTCTGAACTATTCCAGTCTTCCTCCACCAACTGAAATGTTATAAAAAATTTTAAAACATTGGGAGATGCAGTGCAAATCTTATGATGCACTTTGATATAGTATATGAATTATCTTCTGTTAATTAAAATATGTCCCAATAAGTATGATACCCATAATCTGTGGGTCTTCTACTTAAATCAGACTTAGGTCATTCAGCTTTTATACTAAACACACAAGAAATTTGAAAAACTTGACAGAGCACCTCTGCTTAGGCATGGGAAAAGGAGCACTGGAGTAGCGTTTATTATTATCTCTAACTTAGTAGTTCGGTAATGCTGTCATTATAGGAGATACATAGTTAAGCCTTCAGCTTAGGTCTTTGAGACTGGTTTAATATGGACCAGTTTTTCTGGAACCTGCCAAGAACATAAGCAACCAAGATCTATAAAAGTAATTTTTCCTCATAGAAGACCTAACATTGTACTTTGCAGCTTACTGAAAGCAATTAAATATATTAATTGCATATATTTTAGTAACTTCTCAAGACATACTGGTACATATTTTAGTATAGAAGATTATCAAGTACAAGAATTATATTCTGCTACTTGCTGACAAATAATGTCAAAAACCTAAATAATAATCTTAAAGGTCAAAGTGACAACTAGAATAAAATTTAACTTTGACCAGTTTTAGTAGGTTACTTTATGTATGAGATCCAGAAGTAGCCTTAAGTTTAAAATACTGAAATAGAACTGAAAGGTTAGGAAAAACTGTATATCTTGCGGCAAATGATACTTGCATGTTAATAAAGGCTCTTGACTGAAAGGTTTGATGAACACTTGGTGTTTGATCTTTTTAACTTTAATTTTTTCGTTCTCCTGAGAATTCATGAAACTACTTGCTTCAGGACATCTTGCCATATGATTTAATAGCAAGAATTTTTATTTGGTTAAATTAAAGAGATCATTTTATATAGCGTTGAAAACAGTTTTCTGACACTTGGTAATTAGTTTACTTGCCAAATTATGGGCAAATCTGCCCAACCTTTTTTTTCTACACACAAACTATTACCACAAAATTCTGTTTTATTCAGTTAATATTTTGTTTCTATACTAAGATTACTTTATGATTTTTAGGTTGGTTATCTTTCATGTAATTATTGACAAACGACAGTCTCCTTACTTTTGAAGTCTTCTTGATACCAAGAAATACAAATTCAGGGGCACCTGGGTGGCTCAGTGGGTTAAAGCCTCTGCCTTCGGCTCAGGTCATGGTCCCAGCGTCCTGGGATCGAGCCCTGCATCAGGCTCTCTGCTCAGCAGGGAGCCTGCTTCCTCCTCTCACTGTCTGCCTGGCTCTCTGCCTACTTGTGATCTCTATCTGTCAAATAAATAAAATCTTTAAAAAAAAATACAAATTCAGCTCATGTTAAAAGAAGTACATTTAGAGACATCTTGCAGTGCATGGAATGGTCGTCTTAGTGTGAGCCGTATTGCTAAATTTACCAATTCTTTCAAAATAGTTCAAATATTCTGAGAATTAATATAAAACTGCTGTTATGGGTGCCTGAGTGGCTCAGTGGGTTAAGCCTCTGCCTTTGGCTTAGGTCATGATCTCAGAGTCCTGGGATTGAGTTCCACACCGGGCTCTCAGCTTGGCAAGGAGCCTGCTTCCTCCTCTCTCTCTGCCTGCCTCTCTGCCTATATGTGATCTCTGTCAAATAAATAAATAAAATCTTTAAAAAAAAAAAACTGCTGTTAAAGACTTATGGGTGTTTAACCCTAGAAATTCCTGTCTATATAATTTTCTATAAATAAATTTCATACAACTTAACGAAGTTTGGATGTATCCAGACTTAGTAGTGCTAAGTTGAGCTTTTGATTGGTTATCTCTGAGTTTGATAAAACATTTAAGATCTAGAAATCAGTAAATGCCGTTGACTTTTATATTGCATTTTATTTGCAATATATAAATATGTTTTAATTCCAGTCATATATGTGCCAAGATTTTACAATTCTATTAAGTTAAACTCAAATATTGTACCTAATGATTTCTTGGTTTAAGCAAATATTTATTAACTCAGAAGTGTTTTTGGTATGGTAGAGCACAAAACTGGGAGTTAAAGTCTGGAATCTTATGTTAATTAGCCATGTGATCTTGAACAAATTACTGGGCCTTAATTTCATATTTAGAAAATTAGGAGACTACACATTAATTGGGTGATAATGTTTACCACATTAACTTTTTTAATGAGCAAACAAGATTGTGGATATTGCTTAAATCCAAGATTGCAAACAATACAGATGATAAGATTAGGATTACAAGTGAGAGAAAATGGCTTTGTTGTTACATCTCTTAAAACTAAATTTCAGTTTTGCTGGGTTTTTTTTTTTTTTAGTTTTGCTGCTTTTGATTATTAAATACCGTACATCAGTACTACATATATTAATTAGAATTAATTCAGAATCCTTATAGTTTTCCATTGCCTGCTACATAAAATCCAATTTTAGTTCTGGTTATCAATAATTGTTAATATAAAGGGAATATTGGCTGTTTTCAAACCAGTATTATGTAATGCAAGCTCAACCCAAAACTCATTTTTCATTCATACCCTAAATCAGTAATTTACGTTGAAACAGATACATGTGTAAATTACTTACTTCATGTATTTCTAGGTTAAAACAAGTTTCCCCCCTCCAATGCCCTGTTGGAATATTGTTTCCTTCCTCCACATTCCCTTAATTGGTCCCTCCGTGCCCCTAAGTCATTTGCAAATACTTTCTTTTAACAGTTCTATGATTTTAGCTTTTGCATTTAGGCCTTTGATTTTAAGTTAAATTTCGTATATGGTGTGAGGTAATGATCCAGCCTCATTCTTTCTTATGTGGGCATCCCAGTACCATTTGTTATTCTTGGGGCGCCTGGGTGGCTCAGTGGGTTAAGCCGCTGCCTTCGGCTCAGGTCATGATCCCAGAGTCCTGGGATCGAGCCCCGCATCGGGCTCTCTGCTCAGCAGGGAGCCTGCTTCCTCCTCTCTCTCTCTCTGCCTGCCTCTCTGCCTACTTGTGATCTATGTCTGTCAAATAAAATAAATAAATAAAATATTTATTAAAAAAGAGAGAGAGAGACTATTCTTTTCCCTATTTATTTATTTATTTATTTTTAAAGATTTTATTTATTTATTTGACAGAGAGAGATCACAAGTAGGCAGAGAGAGAGGAGGAAGCAGGCTCCCTGCTGAGCAGAGAGCCCGATGCGGGACTCGATCCCAGGACCCTGAGATCACGACCTGAGCCGAAGGCAGCGGCTTAACCCACTGAGCCACCCAGGCGCCCCTCTTTTCCCCATTTAATGGCCTTGGTACCCTTGTTGAATATTTTAAAGTTGCTTTAAGATAGAACTTTCATCAAAACTTAATCATCAAATTGTTCTATAAGTTTTGTGTTAGTTGTTACTCTTAAATAGGACCCAGGGGCATCAGAATTAGATTACTTTACCCCTCTGTAGTATGAGATGCTTACAGTCATTTTTAATATAAAAGTGTCTTACAGTATTTACCTAGATATAAGTTTATATGTTAAGGCCTTTATTTGTGGTAAGATCTATTGCTTCATTAGAGAAGCATGTATATGATGATAGCTTAGGATATGAAAAATTCGAATTTCATGACTTTATTCAATCAGAATGGTCTAAAATCTTTTAATCAGCCTTTTACATCATGAAGTAAGGCTTGTGATTAATTATGTCTATGCATATCAACTGCTCTAGTTCCACTGTTGGATTTTTTGTAATATATCACTAGGATTTTTAACTATAAGGCATGTTAAGTTTTGATGCAGATTTACCAAATATATTTTACTTTTTGAGTCAGTGTAGTGTCATTTCTGTGAATCCCAGGTCAAGTATAATTTTGAATTGGAAAGTACATTTTCTTCAGATTTTCTTCAGACATTTTTTGTCTTTCCATAATTCATCCATTTTTGAAAATGCATGTTTCTTTAGTTTCTTACAGCCATCATTTGGATCAACCAATATGTTGCCTTTTGCCATTTGGTTTTTATTTTGATGAAGAACTAAGACTAAACTTACAGTCCACGAAAGTCACAAGCTAATTTATGGTGAGGTTCTAGATTCAGATTATAGTTCAAATTAGAATAAACAAGCTGCTTAGATGCTAGACATGACCTATGACAGCTACATCCAGAAAAGGAAGTCATGGTTGTTAGAATATTGACATAAACAGAATATTGAAATGGCAGCATTGAGATAGGGAGTTAATGCATGAGGTGTGCCTATGAAATAGTAAATGCTTAAATATATAACATTTCTATCCAAATGAACATTATCCTTCACTTAGGGCTATTGTTGCTCAAAATGTTTCCAGATTTTAGAGCTTATAATAAGTGTTCTTTTGAATAAGCTCATTAGTGTGAGATGCTTTTCTTTAAATGTTTTGCAATAGCCAGTAAATGTTTTTTGGTGTGTTTTTGTTTTGTTTAATCTAAACTTACTGAATAAAGGTAAATGGCCAGGCTCGTTCTGGAAGAAGGTGTATAACTAGAAGAATTAGAGTAGCTTTCTCATGTAGCCACTAATCTGGTTTAGGTATCATGGCATGTCACAAAAACCAAAAAGAAGAATGTAGCAGCATCAAAGTTGTAATTCAAATGGGTTTTATAAAATTGCTCACTTACAATTTAGCACATCTCTGTTACTTTGCTCAAAGTAGACAGGGTTTAAGCATCGTGCTTGCAACATTTTGGAATGTTGTTTTTTTCCAACATCATATTGAAAGACTATTCCTGTTCTGGGCAAGAACAGCTCTATCTGGTAAAGTACCATACCATTTTTTAACACTGAAGTTACTCTAATGAAAACCTATTCCTAAAGATTTGAATCCAGGAAGTTTCACTGACTAGGGAAATGGCTATACTAAAGTTATAAAAGGCCAAAAGCTTCTGAAACTAAAACAATTTATGTTATTTGTTTTTTAATGCAACTGTTAACATTCTTTTCCTAGTGGCAATTTTTGCCTTATGCACATCTTCTAAAAACTAGATTGTAAAACAGTAGGAATGAAGGGGGAGAATTATTTTATTTTTTAGGGGTGTTACTCTGTTATCTTTCCTGGTACCCAGCACAGTACCTTTACACTGCAAGCATTCAATAAATGTTGAGTTGAAGCAAACCCGCTGGTGTGTAAAGGTAGTGTCTCAGTCATGTTCCACTGCAACCCTAAGTTTTATGTCTTAATTACGGATATGTAATTATTGAAATAAAAGATTAGTCTGAGACCAACTGGAGATATCTGCACATCATCTAGTCCGCCACTTGCAGGGAAGAGTACTGAATGGAAAGGAAGGAAAGCTTGGTTCAAGAACATTGTTAATGATCCAGCTTCTTGATGTTCTCCCATGAAAAATAATAGTCTCTGAATAAACATTCTAAAGAAGATACAGAAATAACCAACAATAAATGCAAACCTCATGTCATAAGTCTTTAGGGAAATAACAAACCACAATAAGATACTTATGATAGCTATTTTTTAAAAGAACAAAAATAAATGTTGGCCCAAATATTGGCCCAAACTTAAAAAGTTGCAGGTGTGAACATAAAATGTAACCGCTGCTATAGAAAACAGTTTGGCACTTCAAAAAATTAAAAGGAGGGGTTCCAGTTCAAGATGGTGATGTTGAAGATTGAACTCACCTCCTCCAGAGAGCATGCCAGATTACATCTCTTAACAGAACAATTGCTCCTGAGGAAGAACAGGCTGAACAGCTACTGAAAAACAAAGAATAGCAAGAGAAATGGAGACATGCCACAGTTCAAAAGAGTAACTGGTATATCCAGGTAGCCAGCAAAAGTCACCAAACAGACATAATCTGCATAGGGGACACCATACACAAGACCATCGCTTCAACTTAGGAGAAGTAGCCATTTCACCAATTGACAGAAATAAAAAGAAAATCAAGCAAATGGAGAGTTCCAAAAGAAAGAATAAAAACTAAGAAAAAGAAAATGGAACAGACAAGCAAAATGCCTGATAAGGAATTTAAAATCACAAAGATACTGAGTTGGAGAAAATAATTGGAGAACTCAGTGAGACCTTCAATAAAGAGATAGAAAATATTAAACAGAATCAAAGTTGAAGAATACAATAAGTAAAAAACACACTAGAGAGAATCAACACTAGATCAGAAGATGCAAAAGAACATATCAGGATCTGAAAGAGAATAATAGCATGCAAACTGAACAGGAAAAAGAGAAAAAAAATGAGAATAACTTAAGAGATCTCTTGGACAACATCAATCAAACAAACATTTGTATTATAGGGGTCCCAGAAGAAGAGAGAGAGAGAAAGGTGTAGAAAATTTATTTGAACAAATAACTGTAAAATTTCCTAACCTAGGATAGGAAAAAGACATCCAAGTCCAAGAAGCACAGAAAGTTCAAACAAGATATAGAGACTCCTAAAAGCAGAAAGAAAACAAAAAAGGGGGCACATGAGTGGCTCAGTGGGTTAAAGCCTCTGCCTTCAGCTCTGGTCATGATCCCAGGGTCCTGGGATCAAGCCCCACATCAGGCTTCCGGCTCAGTGGTGAGCCTGCTTCCTCCTCTCTCTCTGCCTGCCTCTCTGCCTACTTGTGATCTCTGTCTGTCAAATAAATAAAATCTTTAAAAAGAAAGAGAGAGAGAGAGAGAGAGAAAACAAAAAGAATCAAAAGCAAAGAAAAAAAGTTACCTACAAGGGAAAACTTATAAGACTATCAGTTGATTTTTTTAGCAGAAACTGCAAGCCATAAGAGAGGGACATGATATATTCAAAGTTCTGGAAGGAAAAAATTAACAACAAGAATACTCAATAAGGTTGTCACTCAAATACGAAGGAGAGATAAAGATTTTCCCAGACAAACAAAAGATAAAGGAGTTTATCACCATAAAACTAACCTTACAAAAAAAAAAAAAAAACTAACAAAAAAATGGGACTTCTTTAAGTGGAAAAGAAATGGCCATAATTAGGGGTGCCTGGGTGACTCAGTAGGTTAAAGCCTCTGTCTTTGGCTCAGGTCATGATCCAAGGGTCCTCGGATCGAGCCCCACATCAGGCTGTCTGCTCAGCTGGGAGCCTGCTTCCCCCTCTTTCTCTGCCTACTTATAATTGCTGTCTGTCAAATAAATAAAATCTTTTTAAAAAATGTAAAATGTGACAAAAATACACATAAAGTATGGGGAAAGAGGTAAAAAAAGGAAGATAGAGGGGGAAAGAATATTTTTTTCCCTTTTTTAAAAAAAAATGTGTTTGGACTTAATGACCATTGAATTAATATGGACTGTTATTTACTTAGTATATTTTATATGGACCTCATGATAACCACAAACCTGTGACAGATACACAAAAAATAAAGAAAAAAAAAGCCAAACAAAACACTGCAGATACTCCTCAATCACAAAGAGAACAAAGAACTACAAAAACAACCAGAAAACAAGTTTTTAAAATAGCAATAAGTACATGCCTAAATGTAAATGGCCTAATGTAAATGACCTAACTGATACAATCAAAAGACACAGAGTGGCAGAAAGGCTAAAAGAAAACAACACCCATCTACATGTTCCTAGAAGAGACTCTCTTCAGACCTAAAGATGCACACAGACTAAAGGTGAAGGGATGGAAAAACATTCACCACGCAAATGGAAACAAAGCCAGGGCAGCAATACCTTTATCAGACAAAATAGACTTTAAATTTTTTTTTTTTAAAGATTTTATTTATTTAGTCAGAGAGAGAGAGCAAGAGTGAGCACAGGCAGACAGAGTGGAAGGCACAGTCAGAGGGAGAAGCAGGCTCCCCGCAGAGCAAGGAGCCCGATGTGGGACTCGATCCCAGGACGCCGGGATCATGACCTGAGCCGAAGGCAGCTGCTTAACCAACTGAGCCACCCAGGCGTCCCCAAAATAGACTTTAAAACAAAGACTGTAACAAGAGACAAAGAAGGGCATTACATTATGGTAAAGGAATCAAGCCAACAAGAGGATATAACAATTGTAAATATCTACACACCCAACACTGGGAACACCTAAATACACAAGGCAAATATTAATAAACATAAAGAGAGAAACTGACAGTAATGCAATAATAGTAAGGGACTTTACTACTCCACTCACATCAATGATAGGTCATCCAGACAGAAAATCAATAAGGAAACAATGTCTTTAAATGACACACTGGATCAGATGGGCATAACAGATATATAGAAAACATTACATCCAAAAACAACAGAATACACATTCTTTTCAAGGGCACATGGAACATTCTCCAGAATAGATCACATATTAGGCCATAAAACAAGATTCAATAAATTTGAGAAGACTGAATCATACCAGGCTTCTCTTCCAATGAAAATAGCATGAAACTAGAAATAATTCACAAGAAAAACAGTGGAAAAATCACAAACTGATACTAAACAACCAACAGGTAAATGAAGCAATCAAAGAAATTTAAAAAAAAAAAAAATACATGGACACAAGTGAAAATAAAAACAAAATGGTCCAAAATCTCTGGGACACAGTGAAAGCAGTTCTAAGAGGTAAGTTTACAGCAGTTCAGGTCTGCCTCAAAAAACAAGAAAAAACTCAAACAGGTGTGCCTGGCTGGCCATGTCATCAGAGCATGCAACTATTGATCTTGAGGTTGTGGGTTCCAGCCCTGTGTTGGGTGTAGAGATTACTTAAAATTAGTTTCTTTAAAAAAAAAAAAAAAAAAAAAAAGACAAAGCTCAACCTCAACTGTGCCTAAAGGAACTAGAAAAAGAATAAACAAAACACAGGGTAACTAGAAGAAAGGAAAGAACAAAGGTCAGGACAGAAATAAATAAAATAGAGACTAGAAAAGCCATAGAAAAATAAAGATAAAATAGAAAAAGATAAAATTGACTAACCCTTAGCCAGACTCATCAAGAAAAAAAGAGAGGGGGCATGTGAGTGGCTCAGATGGTTAAGCATCTGCCTTCAGCTCAGGTCATGATCTTAGGGTCCTGGGAATAGCTCTGTGTCAGGCTCCCTGCTCAGTGGGGACTCTGCTTCCTCTCCCTCTGCCTCTCCCCTCTGCTCATGTTTGTGTGTGCTTGTGCTCTTTCTCTCTCAAATGAATAAATAAAATCTTTAAAATAAAAAAAAAGAAAAAAGAGAAAGGATTTAAATAAATAAAATCAGGAAAGAGAGAGAAGTAACAACTAACAAAAATACAAAGGATTATAAGAGAATACTATGAAAAATTTTTTTAAAAATGGATAAATTCGTAGAAACACAATCTTCCAAAACTGAAACAGGAAGAAATAGAAAATCTTTTTTTTTTAATTTTTATTTATTGTTTGAATTTCTTTTCACTGTTCCAGAATTCATTGTTTATGCACCACACCCAGTGCTCCATGCAGTATGTGCTCTCCATAATACACACCACCAGACTCACCCAACCTCCCACACCCCGCCCCTCCAAAACCCTCAGATTGTTTTTCAGAGTCTCTCATGGTTGTCTTCCCCTCCAATGTCCCCCAACTCCCTTCTCCTCTCCATCTCCCCATGTCCTCCGTGTTATTTCTTATGCTCCACAAATAAGCAAAACCATATGATAATTGACTCTGCTTGACTTATTTCACTCAGCATAATCTCTTCTAGTCCCGTCCTTGTTGATACAAAAGTTGGGTATTCGTCCTTCTGATGGAGGCATAATACTCCATAGTGTATATGACCACATCTTCCTTATCCATTCGTCCGTTGAAGGGCATCTTGGTTCTTTCCACAGTTTGGCGACTGTGGCATTGCTGCTATGAACATTAGGGTACAGATGGCCCTTCTTTTCACTACATCTGTATCTTTGGGGTAAATACCCAGCAGTGCAATTGCAGGGTCATAGGGAAGCTCTATTTGCAAAGGAAATAGAAAATCTTAACAACAAATTACAAGTAATGAAATTGAATTGGTCATTTAAAAACTATCAAAAAATAAAAGTCCAGGACCACACAGATTCTCAAGTGAATCCTACCAGACATTTAAAGAAGAGTTAAAACTTACTCTCCTAAGGGGTGGCTGGGTGGCTCAGATGGTTCAGCGTCTGACTTTAGCTCAGGTCATGATCCCAGGGTCCTGGGGTTGAGCCCCACATTGAGCTCCCTGCTGAGCGCAGAACCTGCTTCTCCCCACTCCTTCTGACATTCCCTCCACTTGTGCTCTCTGGCTCTGTCTATATCTCTATCAAATAAATAAATAAATAAATCTTAAAACACAAACAACAACAAAAAAACAACTATTCTCTTCAAACTATTCCAAAACAGAAGAGGAAGGGAAGATTCCAAATGCATTCCATAAGACCAGAATTACCCTTTTAGCAAAACCAAAGACGCACACTCACAAAAAAACTATTGGCCAAAATCCCTGATGTACATGCAAAACTCCTCAAAAAAATATTAGCTAACCACATATAATAATATATTAAAAAGATTATTCACCATGATTGGTGAAACTTATTCTTGGGATATAAGGAAGGTTGCAAATCACTGTCATATACCACATCAACAAAAGGATAAAATCTTATGATCTCAATAAATGCAAACAAAACAAAACAAAACAAATAAACAAACAAACAAAAAAACACCAGTTAACAAGATTCAACATCCACTCATGACAAAAACAACAAAATAAAGTTAGAAGGAACACACCTCAACATAATAAAGGTCATATATGAAAACCCCACAGTAAACATGATACTCAATGGGGGAATATTGAGAGCTTTCCCTCTGAGGTAAGGAACAAGACAAGAATGTCTATTCTTACCACTTTGATTCAACATAGTACTAGATATCCTAGCCATAGTAATTAGATAAGAAAAAGAAATAAGAGGCATCCATATTGGTAAAGAAGAAGTTAAATTGTCACTTCTTATGCCTCTCCCTCTATTTCTCCCCCTGCTCACTCTGTATCTCAAATAAATAAATGAATAAAATCTTTTTAAAAAACGTATACAATTCTAAAGAAGCCAAACAACATCAAAACTAGCAAACAATCCAATTAAAAACTGGTCAGGGGACCTGAGTAGACATATAGACATACAGATGGCCAACAGACATATGAAAAATTCTCAATATCACTAAGCATCAGGGAAATGCAAATCAAAACCACAATGAGATACCACTTCACACCTGTTAGGATAACTAAAATCAAGAAGACAAGAAACAACAAATGTTGGCAAGGATGTGCAGAAAAAGGAAACTTTGTGCATTGTTGGTGGGAATGTAAATTGCTATAGCCACTGTGGGAAACAGAATCAGAGTTTCCTCAAAAAATTAAAAATAGAAATATGACTGCACTACCCGGGTAGTGCAGTCAGTTGAGTGTCCAACTCTTGGTTTTGGCTCAGATTGTGATCTCAGGGTTGTGAGACGTAGCTCCACATCAGGTTCTGTGTGGAGTTTGCTTAAAATTCTCTTTTCCTCTCCCTTTGCACCTCCCCCTCCAAAATATATAAATAAACTTAAAAAAATAAAAATAGAGGGGCACCTGGTTGTCTCAGTGGCTTAAAGCCTCTGCCTTTGGCTCAGGTCTTGATCCCAGGGTCCTAAGATCAAGCCCCACACCGGGCTCTCTGCTTAGCGGGGAGCCTGCTTCCCTTCCTCTCTCTCTGCCTGCCTTTCTGCCTACCTGTGATCTCTGTCTAAGTAAATAAAATCTTTAAAAAATAAATAAATAAAAATAAAAAATAAATAATAAAAATAAAAATAGAAATACCATATGATCTAGTAATTGCACTATTAATTATTTACCCAGCAAAAACAAAAACAGAAGTTATACCTACCCCTGTTTATTGAAGCATTATTTATAATATCCAAGAAATGGAAACAATCTAAGTGTTCATCAATAGACAGATGGATAAGGAAAATGTGGTACACACACAATGGAATATTACTCAGCTATAAAAAAAAGGTTGAGATCATGTCATTTGAGACAACACTGATGGACCTAGAGTTTATTATGCGAGGTGAAATAAGACTGAGAAAGACAAATACCTACCATATGACTCCACCCATAAATGGAATCTTTAAAAAAGGAATAAACAAATCAGAACTATAAATACAGAGAACAAATTGATGGTTGCCAGAAGGAAGGCAGGTAAGAGGTTGGGCAAAATGGGTGAAGAGCAGCAAGAGATATAGGCCTCCATTTATGGGATATACAAGTTATCAGAATAAAAAGCACAGCATAAGGAATATAGTCAATGATTTTGTAATGGTGATATAATAGGACAGATGGTAACTACACTTGTGGTGAACAAAGCATAATGTATAAACTTGCCAAATCACTAAATTGTACACCTGAAACTAATGTAACATTTTGTGTCACCTATATTTAAATTTTAAAAACTGTTTTAAAAGTTAAACAGAATTATCATATGACTCAGGATTTACACTCCTAGATAAATACTCAAAATTTCTAATGAAATTTTAAACATCAAAATAGCTAGCTGAAGGGGAAAAAATAGTTATGATTACAAGACACTCTTACAAAAAAGAGTAAAATTTTTTGAGGGGCAACTATTTATCTTAAGGAAATTCATAGCCTCGATTATATATGACAGAATGAGAAAAAAAATAAAGCATTAAATTTAAAAAATTTGAAAAAAATGCCAAGGAAAGTAGGATGAAAGAATTAACAAAATTATGGGATGCCGGGGTGGCTCAGTCGGTTGAGTGGCTGCCTTGGCTCAGGTCATGATCCCGGAGTCCTGGGATCGAGTCCCGCATTAGGCTCCTTGCTCCGGGGTGGGGGGGTCCTGCTTCTCCCTCTGCCTCTGCCTGCCACTCTGCCTGCTTGTGCTCTCTCTCGCTCTCTGACAAATAAGTAAATAAAATCTTAAAAAAAAAAGAATTAACAAAACTAGAAACAGAAAATAAGAATTAGTAGATTATAAGGACATTTATAAATATGAGATGATTCAGAATAGACAAATTTATGGGACATACCAAGAGAAAAATGGAAAGGCAAAAATGCACAGATAAAATCAAAAGAAAAAACAATGCCCAATATTTGTTATGAGAAAAGTTATACACAAAAAAATGATTCCAATAAATTTTTGAATTGTGATTGACTTTTTAGGAAAATATAAATTATGAAAACTAAACCAAGATAAAATCTAAGTTGACCAATGAACCATGGAAGAAAAGAAAAGAAAAATTTTCAAGGTATTTCTCCCAAAGAGGTATAAGACTAGATTATTTTTACAGTTAAGTGTTTGGTTTTTTCATATTTAAGGAACATAATTCCCTTAGAAAATTATTTTAGCATAGAAAAAGATGGCAAATTTCCAAGTAACTCTTATAAAACTGTATCTTGAATTCAATCTCTGACCAAACATCCCCTCCTAAAAAAAGAAAGAAAAGAAAAAAAAAAGATATTCACAGAAGCCTCTTCCACAGGCATATAGAGGCAAAAATTCTAAATGAAATAATTTCAGATCAAAACCAGACTATAGTCAAAGATACTACACCATAATTGAGATTTATTCTAAGAAAGCAAAGATAGATGATGGCAAGAAGATGTCTTGATATAAATTTACCAAAGGAAAAAAGTAAGAAAAAAGATCATCTCAATAGACATTTAAAAGTCATTTGGTGGGCGCCGGGGTGGCTCAGGGGGTTAAGCCGCTGCCTTTGGCTCAGGTCATGATCTCAGGGTCCTGGGATCGAGTCCCGCATCGGGCTCTCTGCTCAGCAGGGAGCCTGCTTCCTCCTCTCTCTCTCTCTCTGCCTGCCTCTCTGCCTACTTGTGATCTCTCTCTGTCAAATAAATAAATAAATAAATCTTTAAAAAAAAAAAGTCATTTGGTAAAATATTTCTACTCCTGATTTTAACCTAATACACTAGGAACAGAATATATCATACATTATTTTAAAACAATATCAAGCCAATAATTATCACACTGAACTTAAAATATTCATCAGAGGACTTTTCATTAAAAAAGAGGACAAAATAACAAGTGTTGGTGAGGGTTTGGAGAAAAGGGAGCTCTTTGTGCACTGTTCGTGGGAATGTAAATTGGTGTGGCCACCATGGAAAGCAGTATGGAGTTTCCTTACAAAATTAAAAATGAAACTATCATATGATTCAACCATCGCACTTCTGGATATTTATCCGAAGAAAACAAAAGCACTAAATCAAAAAGATATATGCCACCCCCCACTCTGCCCATGTTCATTGTAGCATTATTTACAATAGCTAAGATATGTTAACAATCTAAGTATTCATCAGTGAATGAATGAAGAAAATGCCATATAAATACATATATACACACACATATATGTATATACACTTAAACATACGCAGAGAGAATGGACTACTATTCAGCCATTAAAAAGAATGAAATTTTGCCATTTGCAACAACATGATGGACCTTGAAAGCATTATGCTAAGTGTAATAAGTCAGAAGGAGGAAGACGAGTACCATACAATCTCACTTTTATGTGGAACCTACAGACCAAACCAAAACAACACAAATCAAGCTCATAGATACAGAGAACAGATAGACTGGTCATTGCCAGAGGTGGAAGGTGGGGGACTGAAATAAGTAAAAGAGATCAAAATGTACAAATTTCCTGATTAAATACGTCATGGGAAGGTAATGTACAGTATGACGACTGTAGTTAATAATACTGTGTTGCATATTTTAAAGTTGCTGAGAGTTGATTTTAAAAGTTCTCATCATAAGAGGTTTTATTCCTAACTATGTATGTGACAGATATTAACTAGACTTATTGTGATGACCATTTTGAAATATATACAAATATCAAGTCATGTTGTACACCTGAAACCAACTAATATGGTGTTTATGTCAATTACATCACTTAAAAAAAAGAGAGAGAGAGAGAGAGAACCAACATAAGAATACTTGCTATTGGGGCGCCTAGGTGACTTGCTATTGGGGCGCCTAGGTGGCTCAGTGGGTTAAAGTCTCTGCCTTGGGTTCAGGTCATGATCTCAGGGTCCTGGGATCGAGCCCCGCATTGGACTCTGCCCAGCAGGGAGCCTGCTTCCTCCTCTCTCTCTGCCTGCCTCTCTGCCTACTTGTGATCTCTCTCTGTCAAATAAATAAATAAAATCTTTTAAAAAAAAGAATACTTGCTATCAACACACTACTGTTTCTTGGAAATTTCCAGAAAGTTGTCATTTTTTAAATTAGGTATAAATACTGGAGTAAAAAAACAGACAATAATGTGTGCAGGCAATGTGATGTCTCACAGAAAGTCTTCAAAGTGTCAACTGAAAAATTCTGAAGTCTAGAAGAAAGAAGTTGAAAATGCAGTGGACATTTTTGTGGGATGTTTTGTTTGTTTACTTTTGTTTTAGCTGTATATCATATAAGTTCCCATCCTGGATTTGGAAAATACCCATCATCTAAATACAAGTGAAGGAGGAGCTCCCAACCTTCTACTAGAGAAGCCAAAAAGAGACTTCTTCCCAGCTTCCTGACTACCCACGCAATGGGATGTGATCAAGGAGCCCTCATCCTTCAATACTTGCTTTTTATTTTCTATCTTGGCTTCAGTTGAAGATGATGAGTCTTATAGAAATTGATGTTAAAAGTAGGTTAAGGGTAATAAACTCTTAAGAAAAATGGGGGAATCTGATTTTTTTAAAAATTACCTTGGCTAGGTAGGGTCAAAGGAGTGGCAATTCTATAGTATTGATAAATGGTAATCTGAAAATTAAGAGCTCAGGGAGGTTAATTAGCTATTCAAGTTATTTCTTGCCCATTGAGGACAGGGCTTTGAATGCTTGCAAAGCACTTACCAAAGAAGAAAATGGAAGATATAAAGAATTAACAGTGTGAAAGTATAGCCTGAGAGGTGGAAGGATCGCTTTTAATTGTAATGAATAGCTTGAAAAAAGAGGACAACCTCAAATCTGTTTTGTTTCAAGGCAGTTAGAATTCTAGGAAATTTCTAGTATTCTGTTCTTCAGCCACATGCAGCTTTTTGATCATTATAAAACTAAATTTGAAGATTGACTCAATAAATTGCTGAATTAAAATGTTAGTCGAAGGGTGCCTAGGTGGCTCAGTCGGTTAAGACTTTAATTCTTGATTTTGGCTCAGGGTTGTGAGATCAAGCCCTCCATCTCTCTCCCCCTCTGCCCCACCCCCAGCTTACACACTCTCTCCCTCTAAAAAAAATTAATTTAATTTAATAAAAATAAAATGTCAGTTGAGTTGATCACTGTGGCTACATGTCTACTATGTAAAATTTAAGATATTGATTAAGAAAAGAGTAGAAACCCCTCAAATTAAATAGGAATAGTTTCTAATCCCTCATGACCCTTCTCGACAACTAAATCTGCCACAATGTTCTGAAGCAGGGACTCCTTTATACCTAGGAAATATACTCTGGGGAGAGCTAATTCTTGCCTCACACATCATTGTTTCAGACTAGGAATATAAATTGAACCCTGGAGATTCCTTAGATCCAGCATCAACGTTAATGAAAGATTACTGTAACTCCATGAAGACAGGATCACTAGGATCACCAGGAGTTTAGGCCACCCCACTTGGTAAAGAATTCCAGCCAGAATGTTTCCTGAGTGGAGGCAGAGGAAATACAATTGAAGAGGAAAACCATAAAAACCTGCTTTAGCGGGCACCTGGGTGGCTCAGTGGGTTAAGCCTCTGCCTTCCGCTCAGGTCATGATCTCAGGGTCCTGAGATCGAGTTCTGCATTGGGCTCTCTGCTCAGCAGGGAGCCTGCTTCCCTCTCTCTCTCTCTGCCTGCCTCTCTGCCTACTTGAGATCTCTCTCTGTCAAATAAATAAAATCTTAAAAAAAAAAAAAAACCTGCTTTAGCCTTACAACCAGTTGTAAAAATGACAAGTATGCCTCTAACTATATATTCTTTCCTGCTATGTCCTGTTTATCTACATGTGTCAACCACCTCCCCTTTTTTCCACCATCTCCTTTTCCCCCCCACTATTTCATTTAGCCCTTGTGGAGGTTTAACTTTATAATTAGTCCTTGAGGGGATCACAAGAGAACTGGAGTAGAAACAGATATCATGTAGAGATCTCAGATTTGTTTTTAAATTCAATAATTAACAAAACATTGAGTCGCTCCTCTCCAGGGAAGGGGTAGTGCCTTTTTTTTTTCCAGTTTTATTGAGTTATAACTGACATACAGAACAATATAAGTTCATTTATCTATTCTACTGTTGATGGACATTTGGGTTGTTTCCAGTTTTGAGCTCTTACAAATAATGCTGTTATGAACATTTTTTGTACATGGCTTTTGCTGCTCATATATACACATTTTATGCTAGTAGCCAGAAGTAAAATTATAGATTTGTAAGAAATGTTTATGTTTGGCTTTACAAATTTCTGGCTAATGGTCTCCCAAAATGGTTGTACCCAGTTTACAATTTCACCAGCAGTGCATGGAAGTTCTAGCTACTTCACAGCCTTACTAACACTTAGTAATGACATTTTCATTTTAGCCATTCTAGAGGAGGTACTGCAATACTGTTTTTGTTTAGATATTCTCTTTTGTGAAGTGCCCCTTTTGCCCTGTTTCTACTGAGTTGCTGGTCTCCTGTTTACTTATGAGACTTCTTTATGTACTATAGATATGCATCTTTTTTGCTAGATGTATTGAAAATATCATCGAAGGTGCAGGCTGGCTCAGTCGGTAGGAACATGCAAATCTTGATCTCAGGATTGTCAGTTCAATCCCTGTGCTGGGTGTGGAGCCTACTTAGGAAAGTAAAATAAAATCTTGAAGAAAGAAGAAGAAAGAGAAAATATCTTCTATCCGTTGGTGGTTTGCTTTTCACCCTCTTATTCTTAGATTCTTGTGAATAACAGTTTTAAATTTTAAATAATAAAATTATTTTTCCTTTATGCTTTGTGTTAGTACTGTGTTAAGAAATTTTTGATTAGGGCGCCTGGGTGGCTCAGTGGGTTAAGCCGCTGCCTTCGGCTCAGGTCATGATCTCAGGGTCCTGGGATCGAGTCCCGCATCGGGCTCTCTGCTCAGCAGGGAGCCTGCTTCCTCCTCTCTCTCTCTGCCTGCCTCTCTGCCTACTTGTAATCTCTCTGTCAAATAAATAAATAAAATCTTTTTTAAAAAAAAAAAGAAGAAATTTTTGATTACCCCAAGGCCCTAAAGCTATTCTCTTATGTTCCCTTTCACATTTAGAATTATAGTCCATCTAGAATTGATATTTATGTGTGGTATTAGGCAGAGTTCAAGATTTCTTTTTTCCCACATTAATGTCTAATTGACCCAGTATCTTTGACTAAAAAGGCCATTCTTGGGACGCCTGGGTGGCTCAGTTGGTTAAGCAGCTGCCTTCAGCTCAGGTCATGATCCTAGCGTCCTGGGATCGAGTCCCGCATCGGGCTCCTTGCTCGGCAGGGAGCCTGCCTCTCCCTCTGCCTCTGCCTGCCATTCTGTCTGTGCTCGCTTGCTCTCCCTCTCTCTCTCTGACAAATAAATAAAATCTTTAAAAAAAAAAAAAAGGCCATTCTTTCCTCCCGCTGCACTGCACAGTTGCCTTTGTTATAAATCAAGTTACTGTGTATGTGTGGGTCTCTTTCTGGATTCTTTCTTCTATTATTATGGACCAATGAAAAATGAAGCCATTTTCTGTCATTACTGGATGATTCTGAAAGATATTGTGATATCATTCGATATACATATAAAATACATATTTTTTTAAGGCCATCCACATTCTGAATCCAACCTATATTTCTAACATTACATCCCACCAGCAGCTGGCACAAGAATCTTTAGCTCTGAGTCATGCAGAGTCCCCAGTCCGAATATGGTTAACTAATGCATTTTAGAAACTTCATCCCCATTATTTGCTGGTGAATAGGGTGAAATTTCTTGCTCTCAGGCTCATATCTAGTAAGTTTGGGATATATGTATGGAATTACAGCTTGTCTCTCATCTCTGACTCCATGCTTTATTGGTCTGACTTTACATCTGCCGCAAGGTTCTGATTCTAATTCAATTCCCTTACCAATTATGTTGTAGACCTGGACTTCCTGCTTGACTGGGGCCCAAACACCATGCCTAAATATTGCCAAAATGTTCTTAATGGGACTAAAAATGTTTCCATGGAAACTCAAACAAAGTGAGATCTGTTTCAAACACGTCTTGAAACTGTAATGCACCTCCACCGCTGGCTGCACTGGTGAGTTTTGCCTAGAGGTCCCAGCCATGGTGGTCTACTCTCTAAAGCAAGCTTGACAGGTATTGACCCCTGTCCCAGGTCATGTGTCCTCCTGGAAGTTGTGTCAACAGATCACTGCTATGAGAGCCAGGCCTTTCATGTAGCCCCTGTCCCTCATTTCCTCTTTTTCCTCTTTCTCTCCCACCTGCAGTCCACCACTCACGTTCTGTCCTGCTTCATAATCAAAATGGTATATATCTAACTTCTATCCCTACCCTCCTTCACAAGCAGCCATGCCGTCCTAATTATCACTTACAAACATTCTGACTCCTTTGTCTTCATGAAAAGATTCTTATCCTTACATACTCCTATGGTTATTACAGTATTAATTATAATCACCAAAATAGGGAAGAAATTGATTAAGTTGATTAATAGAGGAATGGATAAAAAAATTTTTATATATACATATATGTGTGTATACATACATATATATGCACACACACAACGGAATATTCCTCATCCATAAAAAATGAAATCTTGCCATTTGTAACAACATGGATGAATCCAGAGGGTATAATGCTAAGTGAAATAAGTCAAGAAAGATAAATATCATACGATTTCACTCATATGTGAAATTTAAGAAACCAAACAAGAAAAAAGAGACAAAAAGACCAGACTCTTAGAGAACTGCTGATTGCCTGTGTGGGTCGGGGAGGGGATGGGTGAAATAGGTGAAGGGGATTAAGAGTACATTCAGGATAAGCACTGAGTAATGTACAGAATGTTGAATCACTGTATTGTAATACCTGAAAATAATATAACACTGTATGCTATTTGGAATTAGAAAAATCAATTAATTTTTATTTTATTTTTATATTTTATTTATTTATTTGCCAGACAGAGATCACAAGTAGGCAGGTGGCTGGCGGGGGAGGGAGCAGGCTCTTCGCCGAGCAGAGAGTCTGATGTGGGGCTCAATCCCAGGACCCTGAGATCATGACCTGAGCCAAAGGCAGAGGCTTAACCCACTGAGCCACCCAAGCGCCCCTAGTAGTCAATTTGTATAAAAACATGTACATATATATATGCATATGTATGTATGTATATATATATATGAATATATGTATAAAAATATGACCCATAATGGAATTAATCAATCATAGGGACACAGAATTGACACAGATGATAGAATTAGCAGAGGAAGTTAAAACTGTTTGTTGTAATTATATTCCATATGTTCAGAGAGTTAGAAATGTATAAGATGCAAAAAGATCCATATTGGACTTTTTTTTTTAAGATTTTATTCATTTATTTGACAGACAGAGACCACAAGTAGGCAGAGAGGCAGTCAGAGAGAGGAAGGGAAGCAGGCTCCCTGCTGAGTAGAGAGTCCGATGCGGGGCTCCATCCCAGGACCCTGAGATCATGACCTGAGCCTAAGGCAGAGGCTTTAACCTGCTGAACCACCCGATGCCCCAAGAAAAATCAATTAATTTTTTAAAAGATGCTTATGCTTTCCCTTCTTTTCCCACAGCTCTCCTTCAAGACCCATTTCAAAACATCCCTTTCCCAAACTCTGTTTTCTCATTTGCTTTTTTTAATTAAAGATTTTTATTTATTTATTTGACAGAGATCACAAGTAGGCAGAAAGGCAGTCAGAGAGAGGAAGGAAAGCAGGCTCCCTGCTGAGCAGAGAGCCTGAAGCGGAGCTCAGTCCCAGGATCCTGAGATCATGACCTGATCCAAAGGCAGAGGCTTAACCCACTGAGCCACCCAGGCTCATTTGCTTTTATTTGTATGTCTACTTCAGCATGTACCACAACTAGCCTTAGATCATAAATAATTATATGTGCCTATATAATTCTATAATTTACATTTGTCTGTTACCCTTACAAATTGTGGAACACTGGACATATTTTTAATTTCCTTAAATCTTGTATTGGGCCTTGTGCACAGCCAATTTGTAAATATATACTGAGTTTAAGCTGAACCCTGGAGTCTAGACACCACGTGACTGTGTGGTGTAGAGGAAAAGAGGATTGAATACTGATTCTACCACTTATTCACTTGCTACCATGCACACCTGTTGCATGACCTTGGCCAAATCATTTAATTTCTCGGATACAAAAATGGGAACAATTAAATACCCTACTAGTTTATTAAATGACATAATATGTTTAAGAGTACTTAGCGTATAGTGGTCTCATAGTAGGGTTTTTTTTTTTAAGATTTTGTTCATTTATTTGTCAGAGAGAGAGAGAGAGAGAGCACAATGAGGGGGAGTAGCAGGCTGAGGGAGAAGCAAGGAACCCAATGTGGGACTCAATCCCAGGACCCTGGGATCATGACATGAGCCAAAGACAGACATTTAACCAACTGAGCCATTCAGGGGTCCCTCATAGTAAGTTTTTTAAATATAAAGATCCCTAACTACAAAAAGAAGAACAGAACTAACAGATGAAATGATAGGAATTTCCCAGAAATAAATGATTGGAAAGTGTATGCTAGAAATCCCACCATTTTGTAAGTTCTGATTTAAAATTAGCTCTCTCATTATGTAGAATACATATATATGTGTGTGTGTGTGTAAAATTTGTAATTTTGACTGACCATCTGAAAGTTGCAGATTTCTTGACATTTTCACCCATAAAGACTAAAACATGTTTGCCCTAAAGACTAGTATACTCTCCTATACAATACAGTGAGTGCAACAAAGTAACTTCGATACAGTAACATTAAATTTTCCTTAATTGTCATAACTTTTTAAAATCTAGCATTTACTGAAGATTTCTTATTGCCTTTGTTTTGTCTTTTTACTCTTATTAATTAATTAATTAAGTTTAAGTAAACTCTATATTTAATGCGGACCTCAAACTTGTAACCCTGAGATCAAGAGTCAATACTATGCTAACTGAACCAGACAGGGACTCCATCTTTTTGCTCTTCTTTAATTCTAGCACGATCCTATTTTTTCCCCTTTTGTCACACCGGCATTGTTTTTTAAAATGCTAACATTTTTTAAGAGCCCAGGCCAATTGTGTTACAGAATGTTTCACATTCTGGATTTGACTGACTATTCCTTCATGATTTGATTCAGGTTAATATTTTAGTCAAAGAACATTAAATAAGTAATGCTGTATATTTAACCTCAAATCCCAGTAGGAGGCATTCAGTTTGTTTCTTTGGTTCAGTTCATATAGTTATCATCAGTTAGATATCTCTATTAATAAAGAACATGCTTTACCCTTTGGAATTTATGAGTAAGCTGAGAGTTGGTGGTTTGTAACTACCCTGTTCCTCAACAACACTTTATCTAATGTATTAGTGTCCACGGATGATCTTTGCCTGAATCAGTTATTACTCTGATAGTTACAAAATGGAAATTTTGGGGGTTTTTTTTAAGATTTTTTAAAAAAAAATTTATTTGACAGAGAGAGACACAGCAAGAGAGGGAGCACAAGCAGGAGGAGTGGGAGAAAGAGAAGCAGGCTTCCCATCAAGCAGGGAGCCAGATGTGGGGCTCAATCCCAGGACCCTGGGATCATGACCTGAGCCAAAGGCAGATGCTTAACGGCTGAGCCACACAGGTGCCCCCAAAATGGTGATTTTCTATCATTACTTCCTCATTTATTAGCGGGCATTCTTCTGTAAAACAGGTTTCCCCTTTCCCTTTTCTTTTGGAGTACTGCTATGATTCATCTATTTTTTCTCAGTATTTTATAATTCATTACCATCATTATTCTTTTTCATAACCGAAATATCCCTGTATGACCAGTGGAAATCCTTTCAAGATGGATATCTGGTCTTTTTTATATGTCCTCATCATTCTATAAACACTTAACTTTCTGGCACGGCATAGTTTTTGGCTAACCTTGAGCTCTCCCTGCCGGAAACCTGGAATCAGCCAGTTGCCAATGAGTTCTTCCTTTGAGTGAGGAATAATACTTGAAAACAAGTCTTGTACTTATTGTTACTGGATGATCATTAATTCTGTACCATTTCAGTGGGGAGAGCTAGAAAATGTATGCATGTTTGTGTGTGCTTGTCTTCCCCCCTTTTTTTCGTATGCAAAAGATAGCATACTACCTCCTCTTTCATGCCCTGCTTTTTTCACTCAATCATTCCATGTACATTCACAGAGCTCTTTCTCATTCTTTTCATAGTTGCACAGTAATTCCACTGTGTAACTACACCATAGCTTATGAACTGGTCTACTATGGATAGGCTCTTAAGTTATTCCAATAATTTTCTAGTACAAATCATGTCACAACGAATAACCTCATAGAAATTTTGTTTTGTAGTTGTGGAGGGGTAAATAAATTCTCTGAAGCAGGAATGCTGGGACAAAGGGTAAATGCCTATTTACTTTTGTTAGACTTGCCAAATTCCCTTCCAGGGAGGTTGTACCATCTTGCATTCTCAACAATAATGTATAAACCTGCCTGTAATCTTACAGGTTTACACCATTTTAATTTCTTCCAACCTCAAAGCTGAGAAATGGTATTTCCCATTGAAATGGTATTCCCTCCATGCAGTTTTGTGTTTCTCTTCCTATCGGTAAAGGTGAACAGTTTCTCATGTGCTTAAGAATCTTTCTCTTTTTTTTTTTTCTGTAAGTTGTCAGTTCATGTCTTTTGACTACTTGCCAGTCAGGTGTTTGGTCTTTTTCCCCCTTTATTTTTAAGAGTTACTTAGATTAAAAAAAAAAAGAAGAGTTACTTAGATATTTGGGAGATTATGCCTTCATCTGGGATATATATATTGCCATATTTTCTACCATTTTGTCATTTGTCTTTTGATTTTGCTCAGACTGCTTTCCTTCTAGTCATTATGTGCTTTCATTTTTTACATTTAGATCTTCGATTCATTTGGAAATTATTATGATATATACTGTGAGGCATAAATCCAACTTGATGTTTTTCTCAAATGGCTATCTAGTTATCTCAATACCATTTATTTAAGTGTCTATCACTTCTCTAGTGGATTGAGATGCCAAGTTTTTCATATATTAAATTTTCATATGTATTTTGTTCTTTTTCTGGAGTTTCTATTCTGTTACACTGACTTGTCTATTCATACACCAGTACCGTAAGACAGAGAGAGAAAGAGAGAGCACGAGCATGGGAGAGGGGCAGAGAGAGAGAGGGAAGCAGGCTCTCAGTTGAGCAGGGAGCCTGATCCAAGGTTTGATCCCAGGACCCTGAGATCATGACCTGAGCTAAAGGCAGACGCTTAACCAACAGAGTCATCCAGGTGCCCTACATTTTATTTTTTAGAGAAGTTCGGGTTCATAGCAAAACTGAGTGGAAAGTACGGAGTTACCATACCCCTCGTCCTCACACATGTACACCTTCCCCACTAGTGACATCCTGCACCATAATGGTACATTTGTTAGAATCAATGAACCTACACTGACACTTAAGTATCACATTAAGTCAATACTTTACATTAGGTTTCATTCTTGGTGTTAGATATTCTTCGGGTGTTAGACAAATGTATAAGGATATATATTCACTATTGCAGTATCATACACAATAGTTTCATTGCCCTAAAACAAGCTTCTGTGCTCTGCCTATTCATCCCTCCTTCCTCCTAAGCCCTGGCAACCACTGATCTTTTAACTGTCTCTGTAGTTTTTGCCTTTTCCAGAATATTATATAGTTGGAACCATACAGTATCTAGCCTTTCCAGATTGGCTTCTTCCACTTAGTAATATGTGCTTGTTTCCTCTGTATCTTTTCATGACTTGACAACTCATTTCCTTTAAGAGCTGACTAATATTCCAGTGTCTGGATGTACCACAGCTCATCCACTCACCCACTGAAGAACATCTTAGTTGCTTCCAAGTCGTGGCAATTATAAATAAAACTGCTATAAATATGTGTGCAGCTTTTTGTGTGGACACAAGTTTTCAGCTCTTTTGGATAGATATCAAGGAGCACTATCGCTGGATTGTATAAAAAATATGTTTAGTTTTGTTCTCCAACTGTCTTCAAAGGAAATCTACCATTTTGTAGTCCCACCCTTAGTGAATGAGAATCCCTATTGCACCATATCCTCTCCAGCATTTGGAACTGTCCATGTGGGTATTTTAATAGGTGTTTAGTAGTATGTCATTGTTTTAATTTGCAGTACTCTATGACACGTGATATTGAACATCTTTTCATATGCTTCCTCGTCATCTGTATATCTCTGACTAGGTATCTGCTCAGGTCTTTCACCCATTTTTTAATCTAAGTTGTCATTTTCTTGTTGCTATCTCATTTTCTTACTGTTGAATCCTTTATATATTTGGGATAAGTGTTTCTCAGATGTGTCTTTTGCAAACATTTGCTTCCATTTTGTGGCTTGTTTTATCATTCTCTTGAAAATTATCTTTTCCAGACAAGATTTTTAAATTTTAATGAAGTCCAGCTTATCCATTATTTATGTCATAGATCATAGCTTTGGTGTTATTTCTAAAATGTCATTGCATAACCAATGATACCTGGATTTTTCCTATATTATCTTCTAGGAGCTTTATAGCTTTGTGTTTGCATTTAGATTTATGATTCATTTTGAGTTAATTTTTGTAAAAGATGTAAGGTTTGTGTCTTGATTCTCTTTCCTATATGGATGCCTAGCTTCAGGACCATTTATTTTTAAAAAAACTGTCTTTACTCCATTGCATTGTTTTTCTCCTTTGCCAAAGATCTGTTGACTATATTTGTGTGGGTCTACTTCTGGGCTCTTTATTCTGGTCCATTTATCTGTCTATTATTTTGCCAATACTACACTGCTTTGATCACTGTAGCTTTATAGTACATCTTAAAGTCAAGTAGTATTAATTCTCTGATTTTGTTCTCCTTCAGTAGAGAAATAGATGGCTATTCTGGGTCTTTTGCCTCTCCATATAGACTTGAGAATCAGTTTGTTTATAACCACAAGATACCTTTTTGAGATTTTGATTGAGATTGCATTGAATCTATAAATCAAATTGAGATGAACTGACATCTTGATGATATTCAGTCTTCCTATCCATGAACATGGATTATCTCTTTGTCATTTATTTGATATCTTTCATCAGTTTTGTAGTTTCCCTCACATAGGTCTTATATTTCATTAGATTTATACCTAATTATTTCCTTTGGGGGGGTGCTAATGTAAATCACGTGTTTTTAATTTCAAATTCCACTTGTTCTTTGAAATACATCAGCAATTGATATTTGCATGTTAACTTCATATCCTACAACCTTGCTATAATCACTTATTAGTTCCAGGAGTTTTATCATTTATTTTAGATTTTCCATGTAGATGTTCATTTCATCTGTGAACAAAGACATTCTTGTTACTTCCTTCCTAAACCATATACTTCTTATCTTGTTGCATTAGTAGGACTTCCTGTATGGGGTTGAAAAGCAATAATGAGAGGGACATATTTGCCTTGTTCCTAATCTTAGTGGGAAAGGTTATTTCTCACCACTAAGTATGATATTAGCTATGGGATTTTTATGGATAATTATTATTAAGTTGAGGAAGTTCCCTTCTATTCCTAGCTTACAAATGGGTATTGGGTTTTGTCAAATGTTTTTTCTGTACTTATTGATAGGATCATATGATTTTTATTTTCTAGTCTATTGATATGATGGATTACATTCATTCATTTTTTATGTTACAGTCTTGCATACTTTGGTAAATTCCGACTTATTCAAGGTGTATAACTCTTTTTATATATTATTGAATTAGATATGCTAATATATTGTTAAGGATCTTGAGTCTATTTTCACAAGATACACCGGACTTCTTATACCGTCTTTGTTTGGTTTTGATATTAGGGTAGTGATGGCCTCAAAGAATGAGTTAGGAACTATTCCCTCTGCTTCTATTTTCTAGAAAAGATTACGGAGAGTTTGTATAATTTTTTTCCTTTAAATGGTATAATTCGGGGCTTAGTAGGTTAAAGCCTCTGCCTTCAGCCCAGGTCATGATCCCAGGGTCCTGGGATCAGGCTCTCTGCTCAGCAGGGAGCCCGCTTCCTCCTCTCTCTGCCTGTCTCTCTGCCTACTTGTGATCTCTGTCTGTCAAATAAATAAATAAAGTCTTTAAGATAAATATATAAATAGTATAATTCACCAGTGAATCTTATCTGGGCCTGGTGCTATTTTGTAAGGTTACCAACTATTGATTTGATTTCTTTAATATATGTAGGACTATTTAGATGTCTATTACTTTATGTATGTGTTCTGGCAGATTTTATCTTCCAAAAAATTGGTCCCTTTCATCCTGGTTACCAAATTTGTAGGCACAGAGTTGTTCATAAGAATATTCCTTTATTTTCCTTTTAATGTGCATGGGATTTGTAGTGATATCTCCCTTTAATTTCTGATATTAGTAATATGTGTCTTTTTTCTTAGATAGCATGGTTTGAGGCTTATTGATTTTATGATTTTATCAAAGAACCAGATTTGATTTTGTTGATTTTACTGATTTTTTTTCTATTGCACTGATTTCTGCTCTAATTTTTATTATTTTTTTTCTTCTATTTACCTTGGATTTAATTTGCTCCTCTTTTTCTAGTTTCCAAAGGTGGAAGGTTTTATTGATTTTAGATCTTTCTTTTTTTTTTTTTTTTAAGATTTTATTTATTTATTTGACAGAGAAATAGAGAGCACATGTAAGCAGAGCAGCAGGCAGAGGGAGAGAGAGAGAAGCAGGCTCTCCGCTGAGCAGGGAGCCCAAGGTGGGGCTCAATCCCAGGATCCTGTAATCATGACCTGAGCCGAAGGCAGAGGCTTAACCCACTGAGCCACCCAGGTGCCCCTCTTCTTTTCTAATATATATATATGATGCTGTAAATTCCTCTAAGTACTGCTTTCACTGTATACCATGAACTAAAGTTTGTATTTTCACTTGCTGTAAGTTGTAAAGTTGTAAAGTAAGTTGTATTTTCACTTAGTTCAAAATATTTTAAAAACCTATTCTTGCATTTTCTTCTTCAACTCATGCATTATTCAGAATTGTGTTGACTGATCTTCAAGTATTTTGAGATTTTCCTGCTATCTTTCCATTGCATCTAGTTTAATTCCATTGTGGTCTAAAATCAGACAATGTATGACTTTTATTCTTTTAAAATTGTTAAAGTGTGTTTTAAGGCCAAGAATGTGAATGTTCCATGTGAATTTGAGGGGAATGTGTATTTAGCTGTTGTTGGATGAGGCCGTCTATAGATGCTAATTACACCCAGTTGATTGATGGTTCTCTTAAATTCAACTACATCGTTTTTACTGATTTTTCTGCCTGCTGGATTTGTCCATTTCTGAAAGAGGGGTGTTGAAGTCTCAAGCAGTGGATTCATCTATTTCTCCTTGCAGTAACATCAGTTTTTGCATCACATATTTTGATAGTTTTATTTTTTTAAGATTTTTAAAAATTTATTTATGACAGAGATAGTGAGAGAGGGAACACAACTACAGGGGAGCTGGAGAGGGAGAAGCAGGCTCCCCACTGAGCAGGGAGCCCATCCTGGGATCATGATCTAAACCAAAGGCAGATGGTTAACGATAGCCACCCAGGCACCCCTGTATTAAAGAGCATACACATTCAGGATTTTTATGTTCTCCTGAAGTATTGATCCCTTTATCATAATACAATCCTCCTCTTTCTCCCTGATAACTCTCTTTGCTCTGAACTCAGCTCTGTTTGAAATTAAACAGCTACTCCAGCTTTCTTTTGATCAGTGTTAGCATGATATATCTTTCTCCATTCCTTTCCCTTTAGTCAATATGTCTTTATATTTAAAGTATATTTCTTGTATATAACTGTATCCTGTTTTTTTGATCCACCTTGATAATCTGTCTTTTAATTAGTGTATTTGGACCACTGATGCTTAAAGTGATTATTGATAAGAGTTGGATTAATGTCCACCACCGTATTTTTGCTGCTTTCTACTTGTTGCAGTTCTTTTTTCCTATTTTTGTCTCCCTGTTGTCTACCTTTTGTGGTTTTATTTATCTATTTCTCTCTATATTTATTTACTGTGGGGTTTTTAAAAAATATTTTATTCATTTATTTGGCAGAGAGAGCAAGATCACAAGCAGGCAGAGAGGCAGGCAGCAAGAGAGGGAGAAGCAGGCTCCACGCCGAGCAGAGAGCCCGATGCGGGGCTCGATCCCCAGGACCCTGAGACCATGACCTGAGCTGAAGGCAGAGGCTTAATCCACTGAGCCACCCAGGTTCCCCTGTGGGGTTTTTTTTTTTTTTTTTTTTAAATATTTATTTGAGAGGGAGAGAGACAAAGAGCACAAGCAGGGAATGGGAGGGGGGAGGGAGAAGCAGACTCCCTGGGGCTCAATCCCAGAGATCTAGACCCAGAGATCATGACCTGAGCCAAAGACAGAGGCTTAACTATCTGAGCCACCCAAGTGACTGCTTTTGTGTTGTTTTTTTTTTTAAGATTTTATTTATTCATTTGACAGACAGAGATCACAAGCAGGCAGAGAAGCAGGCAGAGAGAGAGGAGGAAGCAGGCTCCCCACTGAGCAGAGAGCCCGATGCGGGGCTCAAGCCCAGGATGCTGGGATCATGACCTGAGCCAAAGGCAGAGGCTTTAACCCATGAGCCACCCAGGCACCCCGCTTTTGTGATTTTAATTGAACATTTTATAGGATTCCATTTTCTTTCCTTCATTAGCAGTGTGTGTATATGTGTGTGTGTGTAGTTTTTTAGTGATTACCCTAGTTTCCACATTTACAACTAATCCAAGTCCATTTTCAAATAACACTATATTGATTCATGAGTAATGCAAGTAACTTGTAGTAACAAAGTGGTCCTAACTCATTCCTCCCATCTCTTGTATTATTTGCTATCATTCATTTCATTTATACCTAAATATATATAAATATATATGCACATACATAAATACATTTTTGTCATTATTTTGAGAAAAATGTTACCTTTTAGATCAATTAAGAAAAACAAAAATTAAAGTTTTTATTTTACTTCACTTATTCCTTTGCTGTTCTTCTTTATGTAGATACAAGTTTCTGATCTATATCATTTTCCTTCTCTCTGAAGAACTCCTTTTAACATTTTTTGCCAAGCATGTCCACTGGCAAGAAATTTCCTTAATTTTCATTTGTCTGAGAAAGTCTTTATTTCTCTTTCCCTTTTGAAGGATAATGTCACAAGGCACAGAACTGTAGTTTGGTGTTTTTTTCCTCTGAACACTTTAAATATTTTACATCATTCTCTTCTTGCTTGCATGGTTTCTGAGAAGTTGAATATAATGCTTTTTCTTTGTTCTTTTATAGGCCGTTTTCCCCTTGTGACTTCTTTTAAGATTTTTTTTCCTTGGGTGCCTGGGTGGCTCAGCTGGCTAAACAACTGTCTTTGGTTCAGGTCGTGATCCTGGAGTCCCGGAATCGAGTTCCGGGATCGAGTCCCACATCAGGCTCCCTACTCACCAGGGTGGCTTCTTCTCCCACTGACCTCTCTCCTCTCATGCTTTCTCTCTCTCGTTCTCTCTCTCTCTCTCTCAAATAAATAAATAAAATCTATAAAAAGAAATACAAAAAAAAAAAAAGATTTTTTTTCTTAATCTTTGATTTTTTTGGAGTTTGCATATAATGTGCATGTAGGCTTAGGCATAGGCATATAGGCATAGGCTTAAGGTTTTTGCTTTTGTTTGTTGGGATTCACCCTGCTTGGTAACTCTGAATTTCCTGGACCCGTGGTTTGGTGTCCGATAGTAATTTGGAGAAATTTTTAGTCATTATTGCTTCAATATTGCCTTTGATTCTTCTTCTCTTTTGATATTCCTATTATATATACATTACACCTTTTGTAGATGTCCCACAGTTCTTGGATATTGTCTTCCGGGTTTTTTCCAGTCTTTTTTCTCTTTGTTTCTGTTTCTGTTGTCATATCCTCAAGTTCAGAGGTTCTTTCCTCAGCCATGTTCAGTCTACTCATGAGCTCATCAAAGCCATTCTTCAGGGATGCCTGGGTGGCTCAGTTGGTTAAGTGGCTGCCTTCGGCTCAGGTCATGATCCCAGCGTCCTGGGATCGAGTCCCACATCGGGCTCCTTGCTCAGCAGGGAGCCTGCTTCTCCCTCTGCCTCTGCCTGCCTCTCTGTCTGCCTGTGCTCACTCGCTCGCTCTCCCTCTATGCCTGACAAATAAATAAATAAAATCTTTAAAAAAAAAAAAAAGCCATTCTTCACTTGTTAGTGTTTTTTATCTTCAGCATTTCTTTTTGATACTTTCTTAAAATTTTCATCTCTCTGCTTAATTACCCATCTGTTCTTGCATGTTGTATACTTTTTCCATTAAAGTTCTTAGCATTTAATCATAGTTTTAAAAAATTCCTGTTCTGATAATCCCAACATTCCTGCCATATCTAACTCTGGTTCTTGTATTTATTCAGTCTCTTTAAACTATTGCCCTCATAGCATAGGTACATGTTCACAAATGCAAAAAACTCTCAGTGTTTTGGGCAGGGGAGGTTGTAGAGACATCATCAGGTAGGCATGCTCAATTACTAAGTCAACATCCAGTACCTTTCACCTCTCTGGGAGTTTGGGAAGTTGGACTGAAAGTTTCAGGATTATAATCAAGGCTTGCCTTTTTGGCAATCAGCACCCAACCTGAAGATAACTAGGGGCCTGCCAAGAGTTAACATATGATGCTCCTGTCACTAAGAAAATTCCAAGGGATTTAGGAACTCCATGTCAGGAACCAGAGACAAACACCAAACATATATTCCTTATTATACCACATAAATCTTTTAATACTTTTTGTTCCATTTGCTGTTTTTCTTCAGGAGCCATCAACTATGCCTATATATTTATATATTTAATAGTATTTTTATGTCTTTCATATCTATAATTTCTTCTCTACTCCTTAAAAAAACCTACATATCCAGTCTGTGTTTATCTGTTATCTATTTTTCTCAAAAATGTCTTCTTATAGTTTGTTTGAATCAGGTTCTACACAAGGTTTACAGAATACATTTGTTTAATAACTTCTTATCTTTTATTTTTTGAGTTTTCCTCTACCTCCCTTTTTGCCATTTATTAAAAAAATTGCATCATTTGTCCTGTAGAATTTCCTATAATCTGACTTTAGCTATTTGCAGCCTTGTGATACAATTTAATAAGTTTCTCTGTTTCACATGTCTCTCATCCTTACTTCCTATAAACTGATCATGAGATATAGAGTCTTGATAAGTTTTTTGTTTTTTTGGGCTTTTTTGTTTGCTTGGCAAGAGCACTTCACATTACTTTCTATTTTATTGTGTTCAAAAGGCATATAGTATCTGGTTGTCCCACTATTACTTATATTAAAGTTAATCAATTGGTTCAGGAATATTGGCATGATCCATCTAACAAAGTTCCCCTTCAACTTTTTGTTCAAACTGATTGCTTTAGCACCCATTGATGACTGATGGCGGCCTCCATCATTTCACTAGGGCTAGCACAATTATTATTCTTTTATTCTTTCATAGTTTCCATGTACAATAACTGAAATTCTTCTCTGAAGAATTTCCTTTCATCAATCATTTGGTTACCTTGAAATAGTTTATAGAGTCAAGGCCAAAAAAAATGTTACTTTTCCCTTTCCCCTTTTTGACCAATGAATTGGTGACCTAGAAAATGCCAAAGGCAACCAATGAGGTTTCTTTCCAGTTACTGTTATGAATTTATGATTTTATATTATTGTGTCTGTATATAGATATGTATACACACATACACATACATATATATTTCCAAGTATATAATTAAATACTTCAATTTATTACAGTCCTTACTTTTCTGTTGCTTAAACCATCTTATCTTTGGCCAGAAGATCTCCTTCAGAGTTGGCTTCCCTGATAATTTTAAACTTTGTTCTTTTTAAATTTCATTTGATAAAACCAATTAAGCAAATAGAGCCAGGAACAGAATAAAGTTTAATATTTACCTATCAGTTCTCTAAATTTTCACTTAGGTAATTCTAAGTGTGTACTTGAATCCCCAGGAGTCTGAAGAATATTGTATTTTAAAGAATTTATCCAACAGTAAAATTCATGCTCTAGGAGGATGTACCATGTTTATCTTATGATTTCATATACTGTATGTTATATCCTAAGATTACATTTCCTTCAGTCCTAGCATATTATGTTTTAAGAAGATATTAGGATCCTTCCTCAACATCAAACCAAATAATTATGACCAACACAGCCTTCCCTCTTCATATGGCTAACACTGTCCTTTCTTTTCTTTTTTTCTTTCTTTTTTTTTTTTTTTTTAAGAGTGTGTGTGTGAGTGGGGAGGGGCAGAGGGAGAGGGAGAGAGAATCTTCAGCAGGCTCCACACTGGCAGTGACACAAGGCTCGATTTCACCACCCTGAGTTCTTAACCTGAACCGAAATCAAGAGTTGGATGCTTAACCGACTGAGCCACCCAGGTGCCCCAGTACTGCTAACATTTTCAAACATCTCCCTCTCTACTGACTCCCTTTACCCTATAGAATTGCTCAAATCACTTTCTGAGAATAAACAAGAAATAAACTTCTCCCCAGCTGTTGACCTTGCATTTATCTTGAATAATTTCATCCTTCTTTCTCTTCTCTGACAAATCTCTTAATGTCTGTATGTCTTCCCTTGCCAGTTCACTTGACAATTCACTCCAATAAAAAATAATCTGATGACTATCATTGATAGACCCCACATTGCAAGTTCAGTAGAACCTTTTTTTTTTTTAATTTTTACGAGTCCTCTTGGATGAATTTACATTACTGCTTACTCCCGGTTCAAGACTCTTGGATGAATTTACCTAACTGATTACTTACTCCTTGTTCAAGACTCTTTGGCTTTTAGGTCACTCTCCTCCTCCTAGCTTCTGACCTCAGCAACATGTACTTCTCTTTCCTAAACTCTCACTTGGAGCGATCTCTTTATTTTCATGGTTTCAAACATAATCATTTTACTGAATGAGCCAGAATTTATGTGGTGCTATTTCCTGCTGAAATTCCAAACTGGGCTTTCTTTGCCCTGGATAAAATCTCAGGAAGGAGCCAGAACTTCTCCAGCCCCTTTGTCACAAGAACAATCTTATCATAAGAGCATTAATTTTGAGCACATCTAATGTTATATCAAAATCCAACATTTCACTTAAATGAAAGCATCTCCCTACCCTCTCCCAGTTTGAGTCTGTGATGTAAGATTGCTGGCTGAATATATTCTCTTTAAGTGTGGCAGTGAACTCTGTCCTTTTTTTTCCTCTCTGGCATTTCTTGTGTCATCTCCCCTCATTGTAGTATAAGCTTCTTCTTACAGGAGATATCACATCTGATTTCAGTAGGGCTGACCCCACTGGCACCCAGGAGACAAGAGTCAGCCCAGCCCTAACCAACCAGGATACCTCACCTCTCTCATCACTGATGAGTTGAGAGGTAGAGTTCATTAGAGCTAAGCCAACTGGAGCTGTTCTCAGATATTTGCTGCTAGAACTAGGGATACTTAGCTGGTAGGATGGATATGAGTCTTGAGACTAGTGGCCATTCTGCTCACCACAAAGACTGACAGAAAAAGAGCCCTGCATATCAGTTGAGACTCTGTGAACTCATTTGAGATAGATTTTACAACTTTCACTTGAAAAAGGCGTAACAGATGTCCTACAGGAAATTTAAAATCTTGCAACATGTCCAAAATGAATGATTTTTTCCTTCCCCTTCTACTTTCATTCCTTCTATCTCTACAAACTCTTATATTTCCAAGTAAAAAAACCTGGCACTCAACTCTTTCCTTGTCTCCTGCATACAACAATTCTTAGTTCTGGGTGCCTGGATGGTTCAGCTGTTTAAATGACTGCCTTCGGTCCCAGGATCAAGCCTCATATTGGGCTCCCTGCTCAGCAAGGAGTCTGTTTCTCCCTCTGACTCTCCCTCTCTCATGCTCTCTCTATCTCTCCCTCTCCCATTCTCTCTCTCAAACAAATAAATAAAATTAAAAAACAAACAAACAAACACAAACCTCAGTTCTATCTGTTCCCCATTCTAAATATCTCTAGAGTTCTTCCTTTTCTTTCTGCACATGCCCTAGTCCAGTTCTCTTCCACCATTTGTCAGATCCTTACAATAGCCTCCTTTTCTGACTTATCTTCTATGATCTTACCTGATTAAAACTGTTCAGTCACCAGAGCCATCATGCCAAAACACAAATCTGGCCTTACCACTTCCCATCTGAAAATACCTCCAATTTGGTAAATGGTTTCTAAGATAAAGTCCAACCTGCTCATCAACTAACAAAGCCTTCCATGCCCAGGTCTTGCCTGCCTCTTGTCTCCTACTTCCTTCCATCCAATTTCTATTGGGCAATACCAAACTGTTACCTCCTGTTGACACCAATTACACAGTTCCTGCTCCCTCTGCCTGGAATGCCTCTCTTGTGTTCCCTTTTCACCTCTGCTAGGGCCTTAGCTCTTCTAGATAACTGTTTTTAGCTGCTAGGCAAGGTCAAGAGCTCCCTTCTTATGATCCTGTAATAGCCAGTAAGTAGCTTTTTCCATATTCTAGCGAAATCCTTTCTTTCATCTGTCTTTCTGATTATAAGCAATGTTAATATGCGAATGGTATCTTACTCATCTTTATATCCCCAGTGCCTGGCATTCAATATATGCTTTTTGATAAAATTTTAAGTTCCGCAGTTTAAAATGAATCAATTTGATTAGAGTTATTTTTATTTTAAAACTCTATTGACATGGGTCATTAAGAGAATATACTTGGAAGGATAATACTGTGTATTAGTTAAAGAATTCAATCTGTAGAGTCAGACAGTTGGAGTTCCCAAGGTAGAATTCTGATCCTGCTATGGTTATACACAAGCTGTTTGACTTTGGCAAATTACCTAGACTCTCTAGGCCTGTTTTCTTACCTGTAAAATGAGAATTGTTTTATGTACTTCATAGTGCTGAATTAAAGAACCCAAGAAATATAAGTGCCTCTTACACTGCCTATATGGCACATACAAACATTCCATCATTATTATTATTAATAAAGGCAGGTCTGGAAAGATGCCACATGTAGGGAAGAACACTGGGTGGGGCAGGGAAAGGCAACATCCCAACCTTGAAACTCTGTCTATAGCAAGCTCAGTTCAAAGCAGTCTGGTTCATAGACCAGACTATTCTATGTTCACAAGAAACTGGGGGATCTCGTCATAGGTATTTCTCAGTCACTGACACACACACCCTACTCCTTATCTCTAGCTAACATGTCATCTGCCCACTGGAGAGAGAACTTATAGAGTAATTCAGAAGAAAAATTAGCTATTGCCTGTCACCTATACAATTCTATGTGGTTTACAAAACTTCTTCAGATTCATGATTCATCTACACTCTGTCACAAACCGTGGGTTGGCATTTTTGTCTCCATTTTATAGGTAATAGAACCAAGATTCATAGACGTTTAAATAACCAACTCCAAGTCATGGAAACTAGGATGTTGCCGAGTTAGGATTCAAATGAAGGCCTTTCGATTCTAAGTCTAGGGCCTTTTCTAACACACGGTAAGAGATCAGGCAAAAGGGAACACAAAAATGGGATTGGGGATGTAAGGCAGAAAGATCATAAGATAAGAAAGAACTAGCTGGCAAGGACAAAATCAGAAGGGCTGCCATCCCTCCTGAGGAGTATAAGAATGATAAATATGTGTTGGGGCAATGAAGGCCTTATGAGCTGGTGAAGAGGGTAATATGAATTATGAATATGAATTATTTTCCTTTGACAAGGAAAATAACTTATCTGGAAAGCTTTGAAGAAATCATTGACTCTCCATACTACAGATGAAAAAATCCAGATGTAGGGAGATACCTGATCACCCTTCAGTTTCATACCATTAATGGGAGAGCCAGTCCAAAGACTAGCCACAACTTACTGGTATGGGTGTGTTAAAATCTTGAAATGCCTTTCCCTTTTTAAAAATAGCTTTACTGGGGAGGTGATAGCTGGCTGGTTGGCTCAGTCCGTAGAGCACGCGACTCTTGATCTTGGAGTCATGAGTTTCAGCCTCATGAGCATAGAGATCACTTGAAAAATAAAAAACAAAAAAAATTTAAAAAATAGCTTTTTGGGATATAATTCATATACCATAAATTTCACCCATAATTATTACTCAATAATTTTGAGTAAATTTATACAGTTGGGTAACCATCACAATCCAGTTTTAGAACATTTCTGTTCTAAAAAAACACTGAAATACTTCAGTAGTGGTTAGTAAATAGCCACTTCCCTCAAATCCCCAAAAGAATCCCCCTTCAATTCTCGGAATCACTCTAGACCTCTCTATGATCTATTTACAGTATCTGGTCCACAGAGCAGGAGCATCCATGTCCTTGCCCCAACACTGAGCAGCTTCTGTTCTTCCTGGTTGGTACCTTTGCTACATCTGTGCCCCATCTGTTGTTAAATAATGTTTGTGTCACCCCTGGAAGGATCAAGGCAAGCATTTAACTCCTCTGGTTCCTAATCTGAGCTTTTCACATAACACCCTGCTTTTCAGAAAGATAGGAAATTAAGTAAGTGAACAAAAGAAAACAAGAGCTATGAAATTATGTCTACATACAAGATAGACAGGTTTTGAAAGTCAAGAGATTGAGCTGGTATTTATAGTGATGGTTACCTCTTCGGTAAAGGTATTCTTATCTTGAGGTTTATACACTTTTGGTAATGGATGAACTTCTGAAGATCAAGTACCTCCCTGAAATACAAAATTTCATGAATACACGCATTTTTCTGTGAAGTGGGTCCATGGACCGAAAAAAAAAAGTATAACTTGCTAGGAACATGTTTGGTAAGAGGTTTGGGGGAGAAGTAAAAAAGGAATGTGCTCAAAGAGTACATACCTGGGGAAAAGAATTTTAGCTAAAGGGATAGGAAAAAGAAAGAAAGTGAAGACAAAGTTCTCCTGATTCATGGTTTTATTTACAAGCCAGATATGTATGTGAATCAACTATTTTTGACATGTAGAATAAGTCACACAGATTAGGTCACATATATAAATGCTTTATTATTTTGCTAACTTTCTTTGTCCTCTGTTAGGAGAGTCACATGAAATGACTAATTTGGGTTATGCTTTTCCTAAAGTACCACTCATTAAATCCCATCTATGGCTCAATTGGATTACATTAGAATTTTAAAATGTTAACTATGGCCTGCCAGTAGGTCTACATAAATTACGATGAAGTCAAATTCATTCCTAGTATATCTATAAATGTGAGTTTTAAATTCAAAATAGTACATCATTCCCATTGCATTTTATCTTAGACTTTTTAAGATGGTATTTTGGACATATTTAAATTTTTGATGATATCTACTAGGCACATGGAATTTGAAATCTGGAAGAAAACTTGGAAGATTATGCAGTCTGATTTACTCATTTTATTGATAAATAAACCCAGAGAGATTAAGAGCCCTGACCAAGCTTGCTTGTGACAGAGCTAGGACAAGGCTACAAACATTGGATTCTTAGCTTGGTGCCTTTTCCAACATCCAGTTAACAAGCTAATGGTTACTGAACTGTGACATTTCTCTGATGATATCAGTCAGTAGAAGAATATGAACAAACCATCTGTGGAGACATAGGCTCAAGCAAAGACTCAACTCTGCCTCTTCACACTCTGACAAGACGATTCTCATAGGACTGCTCCTAACTCTCCAGTCTAGTGAATCACTAGAACTCAAACATTCATAAATCATGTAATATTATCAATATTGTGGCATTTGCCCAATGATCACTTGTGAGTTCTCCAAGTTACTGGACTCTGGTTTCCAATATTTCCTCCCCTTTTCTGCCAGAAAGTTCAGCTGCTTTTAGTCTTCTATGTCACAGCCTCTATCTTTGCCTTGGTGGGGACAACCTCAGGCACATACATAGCTTCTGCATGCCCTTTTTTTTTTGTCCTTCAGGGAGGTAGAGGTGGGGTAGTTTGTGATATGAGGGAGAATCACCTTCTTGAACATGATAGTCATTTGTAATTGATGTGGAAATAAAAAAACTATCAAACCTAAGAAAAATAATAATAATCGCTTAATATCATCTAATACGCATTTTATGTTTAAATTTCTCCAATTGTTTCAAAAATATCTTCTTTACGGCTGGTTTGAGTCAGGATCCAAACAAGGTTAACATGACTGCATTGGCTTAATATGTCTCTATCTTTTTTCGCAAAAGGTGCTATTAAAAAGATTCTTTAAGGGCATGGGAAATTTTAATTTTACTATTATTGAACTGTTTTCCAAAGTGATTGTCCAAATTTGCTCCCATAGAGCTCTTATAGAGAGCTTCACTCTGCTTTTGGTATTGTCATACATTTTATATGTTGCCTATGTGATAGCAAGTCCCACAATATAAAGAAATATGTAAGCCTTATCTTCAAAAACTGCATAAGTCAAATGTTTTAGATAGAAAAATATTATGCTCCCTGGAGATACTATATGTTCCACCCCATCTGAAAGTCACTGTTTTAGCTCCTGAGTACATCAGGATCTCTCCATTATATATTAATAAAAACATGAAGAAGATAGTAAGCATATATCATTTAACATTTCCCAGGAAAGGTATGACGGACGGGTACTGACTTTTCCCTCCCCTGAAGGTCCTTTTTAAAAGGACCTTTTTAACATAAAGCCCCAGGGACCAGATGTCGATTTTACTGAGGAGTGTTAAGAATTCTGTTGACTCCCTTTTCTTATTCATATGTCATGGCAGGTTGTTGGTTCTGACGATGTCACAATGCTTTGCTTGTGGAGTCATCTGATGTCACTTATACCTTAGGAAGAATCAGCTTTTAAATAAAATGAACTTTAGATGGTAAAACTTGATCTTCTGGAGAAATTTTCAGAGATCATGGGGATACAGATCTCCGGAAGAAAATATATATGGAAAAACTTTCCTCTTTCATTGAGATATATGGGTTTTACTCACAGTTGAAATGTTAACAACACAACTGAGCTGACACCAGATACGCTTCAAGGTGATTCCTGGTTGCTAAGAGTCTCCAAACATTCCTCAAGGACACCGTTCTTTTGCACAACAAAGGGAAAACCCGCCCATTTCTGGCACTATGATGGAATTCTAAGAGGAAAAAGCAAACCAGTGTAACTTCCTCTCCATCAATTAAAAACAGTTGGTTTAATATTTCACTATAGGATAACGTGTATTTTAAATTATAACGTGTATTTGACAGAGAGAGAGATCACAAGTAGGCACAGAGGCAGGCAGAGAGGGATAAGCAGGCTCCCCACTGAGCAGAGATTTCCCCATGGCGGGGGCTCCATCCCAGGACCCTGAGATCATGACCTGAGCCAAAGGCAGAGGCTTAACCCAGGTGCCCCCTGATTTTTTAATTTTTTTAAGATTATTTGAGAGAGAGCCAGCACCAGCAGGGGAGAGGCAGAGGGAGAGAGAAAGGGAGAAGCAGACTCTCCACTAAGCTGGGAGCCCCACGTGGGGGCTCAATCCCACGCCCTGGGATCATGACCAGAGGTGAAGTCAGGTGCTTAACGGACTGAGCCACCCAGGGGCCCCCAAAATGATCTATCTTTAGAGTGGGAAGGAGGATATTCTACATTGCTCTTATATTTAAGTCTTACAGAAATTACTTAAAAAGAGCTCCAAGTTAATAAAATGACAGATTTCAAGCTTTTGTTCTGCTAAAGTAAAAGCCTACTACTCAATATGTCAGCCATTTAAATTTTTAAAAGAGCAAGAACAGGAGGTGCAAGTCTTTGGCTTCCATTTTCCTCTTAACCAATGACATCTTCAGTTTTTGGATAGCTTTTTAAAATGTGGCTTCCGATAAATGTTGGCAGAACTGGTGCATTCCCAGAATAAATACTGAATGCTCAGCTTTCCCTATTCAAATACATCCCTAGGTCGAACGACCACAAAACTGCCCACTGTGAAACAGGCTGAAGAGGAGTCCAGATGTGATAGAAGGGGTAAGTGTATCCTCAAAGTGCACTGGTACATTAAAAAAAAAAAAAAAATCACATCTAGAGTCAAATCTCTAAACAAATGTGGATGTCGTAACAACCATAACCATTACTGACACACGTGAAGTTTAAAACTGACGGGTTGGAGTAGAGGGGAGACAACAGTACACGAACAATAGAAAAACTTCAAAAATTTCTCTTCCCTTTCAGGCAAGTTTCAGCTCTACAAATGTACCCTTGCCTTTAAAATAATCAACGTGTTGTGTTGCTCTCAATCCTCATCCCATGGTACAAAGAAATCTGTGTCTTTCTCCCCCAAATTAGGAATATGAGAAGCCTTTCAGACCGTAAAGACTAGAAAGCAGCCCCACGGAAAGTGGTATCCCGCCCGAAGGATGTGAAAGTGGGCATGGTGGTGTGACATCGATGGGGGGGGGGTACTTCAAACCATACACCTGTGGTTAAAAAAACAAAACAAAAAGAAAAACCCACGGGACTGGAGATCACCAAGATTTTAGGGTATATAGAGAAAAAAAACAACAACCGTGGCCAGGTCAGACCAGAAGCGGCGTTTCTTGGGCGACAGTAGCAGCGGGTGGGGCAGCCGCGGACGCCGGAGAGCAGGATGTGACTGAAGGTACCAACAACGCCATTTACCGCGCTCTCGCCTGCCCCTCCCCCCCGGAGGCACAGCGCGCCAGCCAATCCCCTCCCGCCGTCCCCTTCCCACCGGAGGCCCCGCCCCCGGCGCCCAGGATGCTGGGCCCCCGCGGCGTGACGCGAGCACGGCAACTCCGCCCCCTGCGTCTCTGGCCTCGCCGGCCTAGGGGGGATGGTTCCATCATGGCGTCAATGCAGGTGAGAGGAGTTTGCAGCATCTGGGCGGGCGAGGGAGCCGCCGAGAGGACGCAAGCGTTTTGTCGGGGGCGGCGTCTGGGACTCTGGGGTACCCGGACGGGCTCGGGAGTGGCCCTGGTGGCCGGTCCTTTCCCAGCTTCAGGACGTTGGGGAGGGGTGAGAGGTGGCGAGAAGGGCGGGGGAGGGGGGTCCTCGGTCGGTCGAAGCGGACACCAGCCGGCTGGGAAGTTGGGTGATAAAGAAGGCTAAGACGAGGAAAGGGAGAAGTTTGGCGTTGGCTCGGCGGCAGTGGTCTCGGAATCACCTCTTGCTCGCTCAGACGTCGGCCTGCCCGCCCGCCTCAGGGATGCCTTCTCCCTGGTCCTTGGCCGGGCGGAAACAGCTGCTCTCGCCGTGGTCGCTGGGGCAAGGGCGGCCCTGAGAGGGGCTGAGTGTGGGGGAGCTGAAAAGGCGTTCCGAGAGAAGGCGGCTGGCTGCAGAAGCGCTTTGCGGCCTCTGCCCAGGCCTCCCACGCCCAGCCTTCCTGACTGCCCGGCCCCTCGGCTCTCCTCTCTTTGACTCTTAATCCTTTGCCCCGTGGGTACCTTTCTCTCTTGGTCTTCGCATTCTCAACGAATATTAGTCCGGCGGCTCACTTTGTCGCTCTTCCCGAAGCTGCCCTTGGCCCATGAATATCATTTGCCGCCTAATATGCAATCTTCCTGAGATCTGAGTCACCAGCCCCTTTATACCTCCGGGATAGCTCGCCCTCAAAAAAAAATTTTTTTTCCCCTACGGTGCCCCACCCTTATGGTCCGCGGTAAGGCTTTTGCCCCTCTTCCCTAGATCTTTAGTGGAATCTTAGTTTGATAGGAGGCGTTTATTAACCCGTGTCCTATCTATCTGACTTAGCAGTTCATGGTTTTTTGGCTTTCCAACTTAATGCACTCCTTTTTTCCAAATCCAAGGAGTTCGAATTTTTTTTTTTTCCAGGCAAAGATGGCAACCACAACTGCAGTTTTGTAAAGATTGTCTCTGCATTATCTATAGCCTGCATTTAATTTTACAGATGAAGACTAGCTCGAATGAGAACATATAGGAAGAGAAGGTAGAACTGTTTGGAGTGGCAGCTGAGTGCTTTTTAGAGTTTTAACAACATCTTAAAGACACCTACGTTTTTCTTAGCATTTAGTGCTTTTGTTTCTGGAAGAATAAGCAAGCCTTCCTACCCGCTCCCCCCCCACCCCGCCCCATTTCTAGGCGAGAGCAGTTTTTCTTCTCTTTTCTGCGTCTTCCTCTTTTTCGCACATATTTGCTTCACGTTTACTTCTGTGTTGTCTGTCCCCTTTCAACCTATTTTCCATGCGATATTCTCTTTACCTTCTCTTCTTCCCCTGGACTTTCCTGCAGAATAGAAAAATGTCTTAACTTTCCTACTTTCCGCAGATCAGTGCGGGGGGGGGGGACAAGAACAATTTGAGGAAACATTATACTTTACACTTGTCTCCCCAGAGACATTAGAGAAGTTTTGTCATTTGAGGCCAAAAAAGGAACTGTGCAACACTAGTTGAACAGAAGGCGTATAAAATAAGATTATTTGTATTAAGATCAAAACTATTTAAGACTAAAAATTATGGTTAAAATCGACAATGCTTGTGATTATATTTGACAAGAGAATTATTGGGATGACTAATTAGCTGGTTAGATTCAGACTTAGAGTCTGAAAAAGGGCAGATTGCCATTTTTAAGAGAAAAAGTGAGTATAGAACTGAGTCAGTACAGAACTTATTGATAATCTTGAATTTTACATGTGACTTAAGCAATAGAAAGAAAAATACATGCCAGTGAAATACTGCATTTTTCTGTGTCCCAGGTATTACCAACTATCTTACTACCCTTTATTCCTTTGTGTCTTCTGATTAGAGGAATGGAAAACTGATGTTTACTATTTTAATTAAAACCGAATCTTTCCTTTTGTTTGTATTTTTTAAATATTTGGTACAGGTTTTCTGGTTTCTTGAAAACTAATCTAGATAAATCAAGCTTTTTGAAACACAATAATACTTTTCTTTGTGGTTATTCTGTCTTTGCTGAACAAAATTTTTTCCTTACCATCTTAATAAATTTTTTTTTTTTTAAGATTTTATTTATTTATTTGACAGACAGAGATCACAAGTAGGCAGAGAGGCAGGCAGAGAGAGAGGAGGAAGCAGGCTCCCCCCAGAGCAGAGAGCCCCATGCGGGGCTCGATCCCACGACCCTGGGACCATGACCTGAGCTGAAGGCAGAGGCTTAACCCACTGAGCCACCCAGGCACCCCAAAATTTTGTTTTAAAGATTTCTATTTTTTAAAGTAATCTTTACACCCAGCATGGGGCTCGAACTCAAAACCCTAAGATCAAGCGTTGCATGCTGTACCAACTGAGCCAGCCGGGAGCCCCTTAATAGTAAAATTGAACTGTTCAGAACAACTGAATTACATATAAAACTGCAACCAAATTACGAAATTTGTTTATTCACTCATAAATTTCAAAAGCCTACTGTGTCTGATACGGGTCACGGTGCTGGAGATAGGGCCGTGAACAAAAACAAAGATTTCTTGCTGTAAGTAGGGGAGATAGATAAGAAGCAAATATTTAAGAATTATATTAGGTGATAATACTATTAAGAGAAAGCGTGGAAGGGAGTTAGGAAATGGATATTTTGGGGATTTCAGTTACAGTGCTTAGGAAAAAGTATACCATACACAAATGCTGCTCTGACCATGTCCTTACCTAAAAAGTTTTCAGATTTCTTTAGCTTATGCCAGGATATTATTGCTGTTGAGATTACTTAAGCTGTAAGAACTATTTTAAAAACCTACAAATTATGGAAATGTAATACAGGATTTGGTTACTTGGTAGAAAGGAAATAAATAGTCTTCAGCTCTCCCATCCCTGCCACTTAAAATTCCCCTTACCCTGCTAAATTTTTCGTAGCCCTCACATTTATTTATTTATTTATTTATTTGCTATTTCTCCTGAACATAACTCAGTACCTGGCATGTAGCAGGCCCTCAGTAAATGTCGAAGGAATAAATGAGCACAGCTTGTGGATTCAGATAAATGGTTTGAATTCTAGCTGTGTAACTTTTTGCCCAATATAAAATAGGGATAATAATCATGGGGTAAAATTGAAAATCATTGCACGTGTGGATTTTTATAGTTGTTATAATGCTCTAGACCTCTTATTTTGAACTACCCCTATCAGATACTCACTTTAAGAAAAAAAATTGTTGGGGGGCGCCTTGGTGGCTCAGTGGGTTAAGCCTCTGCCTTCAGCTCAGGTCATGATCTCCGTCCTGGGATCAAGCCGCACATCCGGCTCTCTGCTCAGTGGGGAGCCTGCTTCCCCTTCTCTCTCTGCCTACCTCTCTGACTACTTGTGATCTCTTGTCTGTCAAATAAATAAATAAAATCTTAAAAAAAATAAAAGATTTTATTTGAAAGAGAGAAAGCATGAAAGGGGGGATAGGAAGGAGGGGACAAGCAAACTCCCCACTGAGCAGGGAGCCTGATGTGAGGCTGGATCCCAGGACCATGGGATCATGAACTGAGCCGAAGGCAGACCCCTAACTGAGCCACCCAGGCACATTGGAAGTATGGTTTCTAATTAGCATGTATGCTTGACTAATTCTCAAATACTGAAGAGGATTAGTGAAGTAGTATTTTGAACCTCCTATATCAGTTTTAAATGGCAAATTCTGTTTTTTTTTTTTTTTTGAAGATTTTATTTATTTGACAGAGAGAAATCACAAGTAGATGGAGAGGCAGGCAGAGAGAGAGAGAGGGAAGCAGGCTCCCTGCTGAGCAGAGAGCCCGACGCGGGCCTTGATCCCAGGACCCTGAGATCATGACCTGAGCCGAAGGCAGCGGCTTAACCCACTGAGCCACCCAGGCGCCCTGTTTTTTATTTTTTAAATCGAAATATAATTCATATACCATGAAACTTAACCATTTTTATTAAAGTGTACAGTTCAGTGGGTTTTAATATATTTATAACCACAATCACTATCCAATTCTAGAACATTTTCATCACCTCAAAGGAAACCCTTTACCTATTTGCAGTCACTCCCCATTCCTTAACTATGCCCCACAGAAATCACTAATCTGTTTGTTATCTCTATTGGTTTGCCTATTCTAGGTATTTCATATAAATGGAATCATACAATATGTGGTCTTTTGTAACTGGCTTCTTACCATAATGTTTTTGAGTTTCATCTGTGTTGTAGCTTATATCAGTACTTATTTTTTATGGCTATGAGTTCATTTTATGGTTGTCTGTCTACAGTTTATCTGTTCATCAACTGATTGACATTGGGTGGTTTCCTGTTTCCATTCATCAATTAATTGGCAATTTGTATTGTTACACATCTACTTTCTGGATAATGCCACTATGAACATTCATGTACGTGTTTTTTGTTTTTTGTTTTAAATTTACTTATTTGTTAGAGAGAGCAAGCACAGGCAGACAGAGTGGTAGGCAGAGGCAGAGGGAGAAGCAGGCTCCCTGCCCAGCAAGGAGTCCGATGTGAGTGGGACTCCATCCTAGGACGCTGGGATCATGACCTGAGCCAAAGGCAGCTGCTTAACCACTGAGCCACCCAGGCGTCCCTCATGTATGTGTTTTTATTTGGACATGTTTTAATTTGTCTTAAGTGTATGCCTAGTAATGGAATTGCTGGGTCATTTGGTAACTCTATGTTTAACTTTCTAAGAAACTGCCAGACATTTCCATGACAGCTGTACTATTTTACATTCCCACCAGCAGTGTGGAAAGGTTCCAATTTCTACACATTTTGGCCAATATTTGTTGTCCTTTTTTTTTTTTTAATTAAAGCTCTGTTAGTGGATGTAAAGTGATACCTCTTTGTGGTTTCGATTTGTATTTCCCTAATAACTAAGGATATTGAGCATTTTGCATTTATTGGTAAATTTCTTGGAGAAATGTCTATTCAAATCCTTTGCCCATTTAAAAACTAAAGTTGACTTTTTATTGAGTTGTAATCGAGTTTTTTGTTTATTTTGAATACAGGCCCCTTCTCATATAAGTGATTAGCAAACATTTTCTACTATTAGTTGTGTTTGCACTTTCTTGATGGTGTCCTTGAAAGCACAAAATTTTTTAAATTTTGATGAAGTCCAATTTATCTTTTTTTTTTTTTTAAAGATTTTATTTATTTATTTGACAGACAGAGATCACAAGTAGGCAGAAAGGCAGGCAGAGAGAGAGAGAGAGAGAGAGAGAGAGAGGAGGAAGCAGGCTCTCCGCGGAGCGGACAGCCTGATGCGGGGCTCGATCCCAGGACCCTGGGATCATGACCTGAGCCGAAGGCAGAGGCTTTAACCCACTGAGCCACCCAGGCGCCCCCAATTTATCTTTTTTTTAAGATTTTATTTATTTGATTATTAAAGATTATTATATTATTTGATTATTAAAGGTTATTATTTATAGGCAGAGAGAGATGGGGGGGGAGCAGGCTCCCTGCTGAGCAGAGAGCCTGATGCGGGGCTCGGTCCCAGGACCCCGGGATCATGACCTGAGTGGGAGGCAGAGGCTTAACCCACTGAGCCATGCAGGTGCCCCCAGTTTATCTGTTTTTTTAATCTGTCATTTATGCTTTTGGTGTCATATCTAAGTAATCATTACCTAATCCAAGGTAATAAAGATTTATACTTTATTACAGCTGTGTGGGTTTTTTTTTTTTTTGAGATTGTTACAGTTTTAGCCCTTATATTTAGGTTTTTGATTCATTTTGATTAACTTTTGTATGTGGTGAGGCATATTTAGTTTTATAGCATTAATAGAGCAGCTTTTTTTTTTTTTTTTTTGAAGTTGCATAGGCCCAAGCTGAGAGCTCATCAGATTTGATAGTATCCTGCTGGATTTAAGTGATTTTTCTAGGTTGAGTGGAGCTGTTAAACTGTTTTTCAGATGAGAATTTATATTGCAGCCCTACTACTAAGAAATGTGATTGTGGTCCTGATAAACAATTACTGAGAATACTTATTCATATATCAGCTTTTATAGTAATTAAAATTGGCGTACCAACTTCAGTTTTTAGACTTGAAAAGTTTTGAGCCATAGGACATTTTAGAGGTCAGCTTGTTCAACCGTCATACTTTTTGTTTAAGTCATTGCTGCATTTTGTGATTAGATGTAGTTGGTAAAATATAGTTTGTTTACTTTTGTACTACATTAAGATACATTGAACAAATTGAATATATTGGGTTTTTTTTTTAATGTAGATTTGTTATGAGAAAAACTCACATTTTTAGGAAATCCAGTTGGGGGATTCTAGTGGGGAAAATTATATACATGAGCATGTTGGTGTTCTTTAGTTCTTGTGGGGTTTTTTTTTGGTTTTTTTTTTTTGTTGTTTAAGATTTTATTTATTTATTTGAGGGAGAGCATGAGCAAGGAGAAGGTCAGAGGGAGAAGCAGACTCCCCAAGGAGTCAGGAGCCCGATGCGGGACTCGATCCCAGGACTCCGGGATCATGACCTGAGCTGAAGGCAGTCGTCCAACCAACTGAGCCACCCAGGCATCCCGGTGTTCTTTAGTTCTTGATGTTGCTTAGTGGAAACCTTCATAGAATTCATTGTAACAATTAGTTTAAGCTACTTTGATTGATACTTCTACCTTGATTTGATACTTCAGTATTCATGGATTCTGTATCTGTGAGTCTGCCTACTAGTAAAGTTTATTTGTAAGCCTAAAATCAATCCTCATGGTGCTTTTGTGATGATTTGCACACATGTGCAGGGCTTTGAAAAATTGGGAGTTGCTAGATGTAGATCAAACAAGGTAACATTCTGTCTTGCTTCAGCTGTCATGCTGTAAACAAGTGTCCTTTTCTCAGTCTATTTAGTGCCACGTTTTTTGCATTTCAGCACTTTTGGGGATTTCACTGTTTAAAATGGCCTCCAAGCAAAGTATTGAAGTGCTGTCTAGAGTTCCAAATTGCAAGAAGACTGTAATGTACGTTTTGTAGAAAATGTGTGTTAGATAGCCTTTGTTCAGGCATGTGCTGTTAGCCTTGGGTTCGATGTTAATGAATCAACAACATATATTAAGGAGTCTTTAAACACACACGAAAACCTACGTTATTAATTGGTTGAATGTGGCCAAAGGATGCAGGAACCTAACTCTGTATTTCCCTTAGGAACAGTTGTTCAGACTCTGTAACATAACTACTGTAAATAATGAGAATTGGTTGTATTTTTATTTAAATTTCAGTCTGTTCAGGGTGCTTGGATGGCTCAGTTGGTTAAGCCTCCCACTCTTGATTTTGGCTTGGGTCACGATCTCAGCCCTTCGTGGGGCTCTGCACTGCCCATAGAGCCTGCTTAAGATTCTCTTTCTCCTTTTGCCTCTCTCCTGCTCCCCCCCCCCCCCGCCCCGCAAATAAGTAAATTTCAGTCTCCCTTTGATTTGAAATGTATTGAAACTGGTAAAATGTAATGTCCTTGCTACATCCAGGTCACCCCCCCCCCCCGCCATTTTATACTATAGATCAGTTTCTTCTAGTTTTTTTGTTACCCATACAATTCTGATTAGTGGTTTCCCATTTTGGCATTGTATTTTTTTCCCCTTTTTTTAAAAAAATTTCTTTTCAGCGTAACAAAATTCATTGTTTATGCACCACACCCAGTGATCCATGCAATACGTGCCCTCCATAATACCCACCACTTGGCTCCCCCAACCTCCCACCCCCCGCCCCTTTAAAACCCTCAGATTGTTTTTCAGAGTCCATAGTCTCTCATGGTTCATCTCCCCTTCCAGTTTCCCTCAGCTCCCTTCTTCTCTCCATCTCCCTGTGTCCTCCATGTTATTTGTTATGCTTCACAAATAAGTGAAACCATATGATAATTGACTCTCTGCTTGACTTATTTCACTCAGCATAATCTCTTCCAGTCCCATCCATGTTGCTACAAAAGTTGGGTATTCATCCTTCTGATGGAGGCATAATACTCCATAGTGTCTATGGACCACATTTTCCTTATCCATTCGTCCGTTGAAGGGCATCTTGGTTCTTTCCACAGTTTGGTGACCGTGGCCATTGCTGCTGCAATAAACATTGGGGTGCAGATGGCCCTTCTTTTCACTACATCTGTATCTTTGGGGTAAATACCCAGTAGTGCAATTGCAGGGTGATAGGGAAGCTCTATTTTTAATTTCTTAAGGATCTCCACACTGTTCTCCAAAGAGGCTGCACCAGCTTGCATTCCCACCAACAGTGTAGGAGGGCTCCCCTTTCTCCACATCCTCTCCAACACATGTTGTTTCCTGTCTTGCTAATTTTGGCCATTCTAACTGGTGTAAGGTGGTATCTCAATGTGGTTCTGATTTGAATCTCCCTAGTGGTGATGAACATTATTTCATGTGTCTGATAGCCATTTGTATGTCTTCATTGGAGAAGTGTCTGTTCATGTCTTCTGCCCATTTTTTGACATGATTATCGGTTGTGTGTGTTGAGTTTGAGAAGTTCTTTATAGGTCCTGGATATCAACCTTTTGTCTGTACTGTCATTTGCAAATATCTTCTCCCCTTCCGTGGGTTGCCCCTTTGTTTTGTTGACTGTTTCCTTTGCTGTGCAGAAGCTTTTGATCTTGATGAAGTCCCAAAAGTTCATTTTTGCTTTTGTTTCCTTTGCCTTTGGAGACATCTTGAAAGAAGGTGCTGTGGCTGATATTGAAAAGGTTACTGCTTATGTTCTCCTCTAGGATTCTGATGGATTCCTGTCTCAACGTTGAGGTCTTTTATCCATTTCAAGTTTATCTTTGTGTATGGTGTAGGAGAATAGTTGAGTTTCATTCTTCTACATATAGCTATCCAATTTTCACCTGGGGAGCTTTTAAAGGAAAAAAAAAAAAAAACTAGCCCTAGAGATTGATTTAATTCGTCTGGCATGCATCTTAGGTATTGGAATTTTTCCCAGCTCCTGGGTTTCTTTTTGTTTTGTTTTTAAGATTTTATTTATTATTTATTTGAGAGAGAACACACATAGAAGTGAGCCTGTTGGGGGTAGGAGGCACTGAGGAGAGGGGGACAAGGAGACTCCATGCTGAGCACAGAACCCGATGAGGGCTTAATCTCTGGGCCCTGAGATCATGACCTGAGCCGAAATCAAAAGTTGGACAGTTAACTCTCTGAGCTGCCCAGGCAACCTGATCCTGGATAATTCTAATATACAGCCTAAGTGTATAACTAATCTTCATTGTAGTGGGGGAACTTAGGTGTGCAAATGATATAACTTGGATATGATATAATAGGCCTCATGGACCAGATTTAGAATTCAGGAGATAGTAGACATTTCTCTGGAGAGAATTAAGAACCAAATTTGAGCCTGAAAATGTTTATATGTATTCCAAACTGTCTGTATCATTACAGTTCTATTAAGGGACTCCCATTTCCTGTACATAATAAAACAGACGTTGACAGCTTTTTCATTTTTTTTTAAAGATTTTATTTATTTATTTGACAGACCGAGATCACAAGTAGGCAGAGAGACAGGCAGAGATAGAGAGGGAAACAGGCTCCCTGCCGAGCAAAGAGCCGGATATGGGGCTCGATCCCAGAACTCTGGGATCATGACCTGAGCTGCGAAGGCAGAGGCTTTAACCCACTGAGCCACCCAGGTGCCCCAGCTTTATCATTTTTAGTGAATTCTCTTGTTTGGTGGCTCTTTTATACACAGAAAGTGTCTGCCATGAGTTACTTTGTGGAAGAGGATTAATGAATAATATACATTATGTGGCTGTTGTGTGGTCCTGTAGCCTCAGTTAGGAGTTGAATGATTGTTCAGTGCCAGTTGTGTACCTAGACAAACAAATTTTATGCCATGAATCTTTGGAGCTGAATTTGTGTAGTTACAATCTCAAGTTGTTTTGGTGTGGTGTTTTAAATAATCTTAGGAGCCCTGTATTAAAATACAAGTAACCTTTGGAATATTAGTCTTGCTTTTACTCTTGCTAGCTCTTGCATCTCCCATCCTAAGTCCTGTGCTGAAGTTTTTATCAGTCCATTAAAATCCCTCAGAATCAAAATTGTTTATGATTCTGGGAACTGGGTCTGTCTCCCCTCCCCTTTGGTTGAAGTGACGCAAACGTGTAAATTCTGTCGTACCCTTATTTGTTGCTAGGAATACTTAGCAATTCTTTTTAGTCCCCCTCTCTTTTTTTTTTTTTTTTCTGTTATTGTTGTTGTTTTGGGGAGGAGTGGGGGAGAGAGAATCCAAATAGACTCCCTGCCTAGGGCAGACCCCAACTCCTGCTTGATCTCCCAACCCTGAAATCAAGACTTGAACGTTCGACCTGCTGAGCCTCCCAGGTGCCCCACTTTTCAGTCACCTTTATATTGAAATTCCATTTTGAATTCTGGGTAGTTTTGATAGCTCCCCATCTTCTGTTGTTTCTGGGATTTAAAAAAACAAAAAACTAGCAAGTTATTTAGTTAGCCCTTTTGCCTTATACCAGACATCATGAATCCACCAAACTTAGCCTCAGTCTTCACAGGTGTACACATTTTTTTTTTTAAACTCCTAGCACTTTTTACCTCTTTCATACTACTTTTCATTTCTGCTTTGTATATATTGTAAAGGTGCTTTGTCTTTATTAGGTTTTAACTCAGAGCAGTACACTCAAGTGGTAAGCACACAGATGTTTTCTCAGTATTCTATTTACTTAAATAGAACAGAAACTTAAATGCTTTTTTTTTCTTCAAAATAGGTCAGAAGTGATTTGAAAACATTGATTTCTTGCTGTATGTCTTATTTCTTTGATGTCTGTCTTTGCTTCAGCTTCTGCTCTGGCCCCATTAGAAGCTAAAGAATTGAGTTGAATGGGAAAAAGTATGTAGAACTTAAAATCAGTATTAAATTTCCTTTTACTTATATGCACCTTTTTTTTTTTTAAGATTTTATTTATTTATTTGACACAGAGAGAGATCACAAGTAGGCGGGGGAGGGGGGAAGCAGGCTTCCTGCTGAGCAGAGAGCTGGATGTGGGACTTGATCCCAGGATCCTGAGATGATGACCTGATCTGAAGGCAGAGGCTTAACTCACTGAGCCACCCAGGCACCCCTGTGCATCTTTCAACTAGATTAATATTTCATTGGTAATTCTTTCACTTTGGAGAGACCTTTATGAACTCAGTGAAAATCTGTTTTTTTTTTCTCATTAGATGTCCAGTCCACACACCTTACCTGAACAGCAGATAATCTTAGATCTTGCTTCATTGATACTAAAACTTTGTAATTGCTTTCTTCCTGAACCCAAATATGTTGCATCTCAAGATACTTCTCATATCTTAAATTGTATTATTTTTCCAGATGTTTAATCTTGGGTTGTGTCTGGGTGTGATTTGGGTATAGCCTGTTTATGTGTGCTTATAGAGGTGGAGGTATGAGGTTGTTTAGGGTGGGGGTGTTTTGGTACAGGCTGTTTGTGATTAGTTCCTTCATGTGTTGAAGAGGACAACATCTGTTGATCTCTAAAATGCACACTTGTTTCTGATAAGCCTTTTTATTTTTTAAATATAGTTGAGGCTGTTACATAGTGACAGAGCTTTACTTTAGATTCTTCCAGCTTAAGGTGTATGGAAGAAATTGGTCAGTTTAGAATACTACTACCAAAACAAAACAAAAAACCATCACACAAATCAACTCTGAAAGGATAAGAAGTGTGGCTTAATCCTGGCAAGCCTGTAGTTCTTAGAAGTATGTGTTGACAGTGATAGAAGTACCAGAGAAAGCTGAGACAGTTAATGGTGGTGGCTTGGAAGGAATTATCCATGATTCTAAACAGTGAAAGTGATGGGAATTGGTGCTGCTTCTCTCTCTTTTCAGCAACTATTCTATAATTACTTATTTGTATCTGCTTCTGACTGAAAGCAGATTTTTTAATTTAAAATATGTTGTTAATGTTTTTTATTATCTTATTTTACATTCATAAAGTAGTAAAAAACAAGATAAATTCAGTTCTAGTTTTTTTTTTTTAAGATTTTATTTATTTATTTAACAGAGATCATAAGTAGGCAGAGAGGGGGAAGCAGGCTCCCCGCTGAGCAGAGAGCCCAATGCGGGGCTCGATCCCAGGATCCTGGGATCATGACCTGAGCCAAAGGCAGAGGCTTTAACCCACTGAGCCACCCAGGCACCCCCAGCTCTAGTTTTATAATTGAAAAAAAATTTAAAGGTAAATTGATAATTTCTTAAACATGGGTTGCTAAAATTGATTATATAAATCAGTCATATATACTTTTCATATTTCTTATTTTTATTAGGATGAAATATAGTGTAAATACATTTTATGTTCTCTTTATTATTCAAATGGACTGTTTCATGTTACTCTCTGGACAAAAACTAGGTTGTTGCTTTGTTTTAGTAATCTTTACACCCATCTTGGCCTTGAATTCACAACCCTGAGATCAGGAGTTGTGTGCTCTTCCAAGCTGAGCCCTCCGTATGCCCACAAGTTGTTTTTAGTTGAAATTTCAATGGCCTTGTATTTCCAGAAAGTTTACATTCTAGTGTTAAAGAAGTTGTTGGCTTCTGAGTTTACATGGAGTAAAAAAAACATGCTAAAGATATTCTTAAGAATCTCAGATTTACACTGTGGCTATTTTTGACAACTGAGGCCCAACTATATATAAACTTATAAGCAAAAATTATTATTAAGACAGCAATTTGCAGCACTTGGCTGGCTCAGTTAGTGGAGTGTGCAGCTCTTGATCTTGGGTTTGCCAGTTCAAGCCCCACATTGGGTGTAGAGATTACTTAAAATATTTTTTTTTTCTCCAAGATTGATTGATTCTTTTTTTTAGAGAGAGACTGGTAGCAGGGGGTGGGAGGGTGGCAGGGTGGCGGGGAAGGGTGGTGGGGGAGAGGGGCAGAGGGAGAAGGAGAGAGACTCTCAAGCAGGCTCCACACCCAGCACGGAGCCCAGCGCAGGGTTCAGTCTCACAACCCTGAGATCATGACGTGAGCCAACATCAAGAGTGGGATGCTTAACTGACTGAGCCACCCAGGTGCTCCTAAAACAAATTTTTTTTTTGTTTTAAAGAAGACTTAGAAATTTGAACTTGATCTTTATTAAAATAGTAGCCTTTTATAACATTAATGTCTTTTATAAAACATAAATTGAAACTTCTGAAAAAGTTAAGTATTTTTATTTTGGTCGTTTCTTTGTAGGTACACATACATGAAATACTCTGCCATCTACTTTGAGCACCAAGTCTTAATTAAGTACATTGCCGTATTCTTTATGTTAAAAATCTTCCTATAAGCATTAAATATCATTTTTATTTTCTTTTCCTTTTTTAATTCTTATCTGCTAAAGTTAATCTAATCTTAAAAAAGTTTCTATCTATTTGTCAAGAGAAATAATTGGAATTAATCCCTAAAATCACAGGACAGCATAACTGAGCATGCTGAAGAAGAAAGCAAACAATTGTGTACTATCAGTGTAGTAAAATGCACAAACTATCTTTTCATTAAATGGATATTTGGATTTAACAAAGTAACTAACCCAGAATCTTAAGGTTGAGAGTTCACTTTATGATTTTATTCCTGCTGATGGAAATCTTCGGAAAAAGTGCTTAGAAAGCTATCATATTTTGTGGACATGTAAGTGGGTAAAGGGTGATAAGGGGAGAGAGAAAAATTGTTTTTACTGAGCAGCTTTTCCCCCCTCAATACTATTTTTAATTAAAAATGGAAATTTACTTGCTTTAGATAACAATAAAAGGTAATGATAACATGAATTACGGATCTTTTTTGTTTCATAGTGGTGATTTGTTCATTTGGTCAACTAAAAAAGTTTGTACTAAAAACAGCTATTTATACAGTAGTTGCTTCTTCATCTGCATTTTTGCTTCTGTGGTCCAGAAGCAGACAGTTTCTCCTTCTGACATATCTTCAGTAGAAGGTCAAAGGTCAGTAATATCCTAATGCTGGGTCACAAGGCTACATCATTCACCTCACTTCACATTCTCGTGTAGGCATTCTGTTATCTCACATCATTGCAAGGAGGGTGAGTTCAGTATAAAGTATTTTGAGAGAGAGAGCGCATTCTTACAACTTATTGCAGTGTATTGTTATAGTTGCTGTATTTTATTACTAGTTGTTAATCTCTTCATGTGCTTAGTTTATAAAGTAAACTTTATCATATATTGTATGTATAGGAAAAAACATAGTATATATTGGTACTGTCTGTCGGTTTCACATCTCACAAGAGGTCTAGTAATGTGTCCCCCTCAGATAAGGGGGGACTACTGTATTTATTTTGGGAACGTGTTTAAACTTGTAGTTATGTAGAAACATGGATGTGTAGAAGTCACACTATGTTCACATTAGATGAATATAATATACAGGATTTACAAGATAATATAGAGAAGTGTTTAAAATTTTAATGAGAATATATACATCACTAAACTATGGAAAACTAATATTAGGTAAATATATTGAATCAGACAGAACAATGTCTAAAGAAAGCTGTATATAACTTTATTTGTGAAAACAAGTAGAATAACCTGGTTTCTGGGAGCTTTAAACTAAAAGGAAATTTAGAGATCATTTAATCTTTTTTTTTTTTTAAATGAAAAAAATGGGGGGCGCCTGGGAGGCTCAGTGGGTTAAGCCTCTGCATTCGGCTCGGGTTGTGGTCCCGGGGTCCTGGGATCGAGCCCCGCATTGGGCTCTGCTCAGCAGGGAGCCTGCTTCCCTTCCTCTCTTTCTGCCTGCCTCTCTGCCTACTTGTGATCTCTCTCTGTCAAATAAATAAATTAAAATCTTAAAAAAAAAAAAAATGGGCCCAAAGTGAGGTAACTTAGCTAGGTTTACGATACTTGACGTGTACCTGCAATTTGTGAAATGTACACCCCTAACTTAAGTATTTAGAATTTATACTTTTCAGATAATTCTACTTGACAGAAAAGAAATGGTCTCAAAGAAATTGTCTGTATTATCAATTTTATCTGCCCAAGATGAGTTCCATTATAAAACTAGATTTTATGTTCCCTGGAAGATGTTGAACTCAGAACAGTAAAAATCGCAATAAGAATGCAGTACATCTTTAAAAATATGTATATTTATTAGAATAATTTCTAAGTTATGATCAGTAAATTACAAATCATTGGCTGTGTGTTCCTTTGGGATTAAATCTGTAAGAAGGAAGGATTTATCCAACTAAGATCCATCAAATTTGTGGCTTAAGAATCTTACAAAATCTTATTAACCATAAAACTTTAAAGGTAAAGGCCCTGAAAGCTGTCTTGACATAGAGAGTTGTGTCTGTTTGTTCTGATAGTGTGTCATGCTCTCATTGTTTCCTGTTGTTTCTCATGTTCCTGTTGTTTCCACTTATTTTTCCCCATTATAAAATAAGCTTTCATATGCACTGCTCCCCCTCCACCTTCAATTTTATCTTTAAGTTTTCAAGAATAGTGTTACTTAGTCTGATGGCGTTCAGTGTTTTCTGTCTCTTGAAATACTTGATGACAGTGAATTTAAAGTCACAGGGAGGGGTGCCTGGGTGGCTCAGTGGGTTAAAGCCTCTGCCTTCAGCTCAGGTCATGATCCCAGGGTCCTGGGATCGAGTCCCCCGTCGGGCTCTCTGCTCAGCAGGGAGCCTGCTTCCCTTCCTCTCTCTCTCTCTGCCTGCCTTTCTGCCTACTTGTGATCTCCGTCTGTCAAATAAATAAATAAAAATCTTTCAAAAAAAAAAATTCATAGGGAAAAAGCTCACCAAAAATGGTAGAAAACTACTTTGCTTTAGGGGTACCTACAAAAAGAGGGACCAGTAAGTAAGACATAAGGAGTATAGCAGAAATAGGAATGAAGCCAAGTTTTGTATAACAGGATCAAAGGGGCTACAGCTTTTCACATGAAAGATTATAAGTGTGAGTGGTAAGTCACCAAAATGAGAACCCCGTGTCCAGTGTGGGGCTTGAATTCATGACCCTGAGATCAAGAGTCAAATGCTCTACCGACTGAACCAGCAAGTCTCCCTGAGCACCAGTAGATTTAATAAGTAAGTGGTATTGAACCTTGAGGCTTTGAGGGATTGAAGTTTAAGTGAATATATTAGAGGGGAGTTAGAGGCAGTGAATGTTGGCTGAGTTCAAGGAGTTGGGACAGAGAAAGGAAAGGAGGAAATAGAGATAGAAGATAAAGGACGACTTTTTGCTTATTTTAAAGCTAGGAGAGATCCAGTTGGTGACTGAAGGGAAGAAGTTATGGAATGGGAAAGAGTGACGTTATTAGAAGTCAAAATACTAATTATGAATAAGATCCTAGAGGACAAGGTCTGGAGAGAGAAAGGGATGGGAACGTTTTGAGAAGGGAAGAGAATCTCTTTTGTCTGGGAGTTAAGTGAGGGACCAGAGATGGACATAGAGGAAGTGTGATTCCTCTTTTTTCCCATTTAGTTGTTGGCTAAAAATGGGGAAACAAGTTGGTAGTTTGCATTCTTTGCATGTTTAGTATTTTTTGCTAAGAGGAAGCTTTCCATTAATAAATTTTGGAGAACATTTGGGGCTAGTTTTATAGATTACAGCTGAGAGAAAAGCTGGTTTGTTATTTAAAAATACTTCCCCAAAGCAAAAGAAACTGATGCATATTTTAATTTGCTCTCTAGTAAAGTTGGTTAGGGAAAACAACCAAAAAATTTTTAGGATAGTCTTCTTCTTTTTTTTTTTTTTTTTTTAATATTTTATTTATTTATTTGACAGACAAATCACAAGTAGGCAGAGAGACAGGCCGGGTGGGGGGGTGGGGAGCAGGCTCCCTGCCAAGCAGAGAGCCCGAGGTGGGGCTTGATTCCAGCCGCCTGGGATCATGACCGGAGCAGAAGGCAGAGGCTTTAACCCTCTGAGCCACCCATGCGCTCCAGTCATCTTTTCTTTTTATTTACCATCTTATTTTTTTCTTTCTTTATTGCCATCTTGGAATTCTCATGCTACTTTAGTGTGTTTATTTTGAACTTTAAACTTTTCGAAGTAATGTTTTATCTCTTGTAAGATCTCATTCTATCCTATGAACAGTCTGAGGTAGGTATTTAATTATGCAGAAATTAAGATAAAGATGATTATTCAAAGTTGCATATATTATACACTCCTGGAAAGCAGGTATTGATTTTTTTCAATTAAGCATATCCTTTACAGCATATTCTAACTTGTACTCTTAACGTTTGTGCTTTGCTTACATTTTGAACAAATCAGTGATAGATCCTGTTATCCTAAACCATAATTCTTACTTCTTGTGATAGATCTGCAGTTTGAGTTGTAGGTCAAACCAAACTTGCCACTCTTTGAGGACAGTATTATCGATCATTTTATTCAGCGTATTTATTTAAGGCTTGATGTGTGCCAAACCCTGGCTATAATGTGCTTTTTCCACTACCTAGCATGTTTTACGCTTTATGACATTTTATTTTCCTGAGTAACTTCTTTATTAACACTTAACCAAAGTCCGTGAATATAGCCCCACCTGGCAGATCTGGAAGGTAAAAAAATTTTGAACTGTACCTCTACAGGGGGAGAAAAACCCCCAATTTAATTATTCTTCCAAAGTTAAAAAACGATTAGCTTAAATGAGATCTCTTCTCAATCAGGCTTAATGCTGATTACAGCTTTCCATCTATGGGAAGAAATGTGATTGAGGAGAGAAAGTAGATTCTGGGCTGTATTTTACTTCATTTGGAGCCAGTATTTCTGGGTAACTTAAATATTTTATTTGGAGTGGTAATTTTCAAAACAAAAGATAGATAACTTTTGAACTAGCTTGAGAAATTCAAGTTTGGTTCTGGGGCTGTAAACTCTTTGCCCCCTGAATGAAGCCAGGGTGGGTTAAAATACGAAGTATGTGTGAGGCATGCATTGGGTTCATGGTAGAGATCATAGCCAGCCTAAAGAGCCTCATTTGAAAGGAACAACTGTGCTTCAGCTCTGGTTAACTTGTTTTCATCTGTTGCTCTGAATGTTCGCAAGAATCTTGAATTCTATAGGTTTAAACTGAATTTAATCTCAGCTGCCTCCAACCACACATAGAGATCAGCTGTTCCTGCCTTTTTCTCGTACTGTATTTCTTTCAGATAATAGCACCACCATCCATCCAAACTAACATCCTATAGTCATTGTCATTTCTTCTCTTTCTTCCTCCTCCCATCTAGTTACCACTAAATCAGTCCACTCTGCATCCTGATTTAGTCCTTTGATTGCCCTGGTTGTTCACTAGTTATGTCCCAACTCTTTTTTTTTTTCTAGTTTTCAGTCTGATTTCCTGGCCTTTATTCTGTCTTAACTTCTCTAGTACATCTGCCACACCATTATTAAAGTTACTCTTTTTTATTAGAAAAAGAATATTTATACACATTTATTGTTGAAATGTTAGAAAATTAGATTAGCAAAAAAGAAGAATCACTACTCTAGGAAAATCACTGGATGTTGAGACTAAGGGATTATTTTAACAAATTTAAAAACATTTATTCATTTATTTAGAGAGAGAGAGCCCTCATGCTCTGTGGGGAAGAGCAGAGGGGAGGGAGAGGAAGAGGGAAAGAATCCCAATCAGACTCCATGCTGAGCAGAGAGCTGAGCGTAGGGCCTGTTGGAGCCTGTTAAGGGGCTCTATCTCACAACTCATGAGATCATGACTTGAACTGAAACCAAGAGTCGGGGGTTCAACCAGCTGAACCACTTAGGTGCCCTGGGGTTGTTTTAATTTTAATTTAATTTTAATTTTTTAAGATTTTATTTATTTATTTGCTGGAGAGAGAGAGCATAGGCAGGTGGCCAGTAGGCAGAGGGGGAGGGAGAAGCAGGCTGCCTGCTGAGCAGAGGACCTGCTGTAGGGTGAGCTGAAGGCAGATGCTTAACTGACTGAGCCCCCCAGGTTCCCCATTTTAATTTTTAAATATTTTGTTTTGTACGTACACAACTCATGTCATTAAAAAGACAATGCCTTGGGCGCCTGGGTGGCTCAGTGGGTTAAGCCGCTGCCTTCGGCTCAGGTCATGATCTCAGGGTCCTGGGATCGAGTCCCGCATCGGGCTCTCTGCTCAGCAGGGAGCCTGTTTCCCTCTCTCTCTCTGCCTGCCTCTCCGACTACTTGTGATTTCTCTCTGTCAAATAAATAAATAAAATCTTTAAAAAAAAAATAAAAAAATAAAAATAAAAAGACAATGCCTTGACAGTTCCTTCCCTAGCCATTCTGAGTCAGTCCTTGATCCTAAATTCTAGATCCCATATTCTTCTCATAGGCATTTTACATATCATTTATTATCTTTTCCTCTTTTCTTGATTCTTTCTGTATTTACGCATATTTAAGTTCTTAAAAAATAAACACCTCCATCCACCACTTTTTTTTTTTTAAGATTTTATTTATTTATTTGACAGAGAGAGATCACAAGTATATGGAGAGGCAGGCAGAGAGAGAGAGAAGCAGGTTCCCTGCTGAGCAGAGAGCCCGATGTGGGACTCGATCCCAGGACCCTGAGACCATGACCTGAGCTGAAGGTAGCGGCTTTAACCCACTGAGCCACCCAGGCGCCCTCCATCCTCCACCACTTTTGCCAACTCTCTATTGCTCTTCCTCCTTTCATAACCAAACTTTTTTGAGAGTGACCTAGAAAAAAAGATTATGAAATAGACATACAAAAAAAAATTGAAAATCATAGGTGAATATTTAAATAATAAAATACCTAGCTTAAGAAAAAAAATTACCATTGGGATGCCTGGGTGTCTTAGTTGACTGGGTACCTGCCTGCCTTAGGCTCATTTCATGATCCTAGGGTTCTGGGAGGGAGTCCTGCATTGGGCTCCCTGCTTAGCGGGAAGCCTATATCTCCCTCTCCCACTCACCCTGCTTGTGTTCCCCCTCTCTCTGTCAAATAAATAAAATCTTTATTTTTTCAAAGGATTTTTTTTTTTTTTAAGATTTTATTTATTTGACAGCAGAAGTAGGCAGAGGGTCAGGGAGAGGGAGAAACAGGCTCTCTGCTTATCTAGGAGTGGACTTGATAGTTCGTACTCTGTCTTTGTTCAGTTTTACCATATGTCAGAAGTGGTTAAGTCAGTTTATGTTTTTCAGTAGTACAGGAGTCCCAGGGACACCTCATATTCTTCTGAGTTAAGTTTTGTAGATGGCATCTCATTGTGGTTCTATTTTGAATTCTTTGATAATAGGTCAAATATTATTTGTTTATGGACCATTTGTGTTTCCTTTTGTATGAAAGGCCTGTTGATTGTTTTTGATTCATTTGCCCTTTATCGATTACAGGCTAAATTCTTTTCCCAGTTTCAGATCTGGTTTTTCACTTTCACAGTATCTTGATGACCCCCCCCCAAAGTATTTGTCAGTGTTTTCCTTTTGTTCATACTTTCTGCATTTTGTTTAAGAAATCCTTTTCTACTCTGAGCTTGTGAAATTTATCAAAAATTTTGTCCCAAAATATTGTCTTCCAAAGTCTTATGGTTTAGCCTTTCACATGTAAGTCTTAATTTTTTCTTTTACTGCCTACCTAGTTTGTCTCAGTCCCATTTATTAAGAGCCTTTCCTGTTTGGTCATCAGTCAAATTTCCAAATAGTATGGGTAGCCATCTGGGCTCTCTTCTGTCCTATTTGGTCTATATGTATCCATACTTCACAGTTTATGGTGAAATCTTGATACCTAGCAGGGCTGGTCCTGCCATCTTGCAAATCTAGGTGTCTTTTCTTAAGCCAGACATTAAAGGAAATTTGCAAAATAATGCCATTCTTACAGTTTCTGTATCAGAGTTATCTTCATAAAATACTTGTATGTTATTATTTTTTTAAAGATTTTATTCATTTGTAATTTCATTTATTCACTTGAATAAATAAAATTCATTTATTCACTTGAGATCACAAGTAGGCAGAGAGGGAGGCAGAGAAGGTGGGGGAGCAGGCTCCCTGCCCAGCAGAGAGCCCGATGTGGGGCTCGATCCCAGGACCCTGAGATCATGACCTGAGCTGAAGGCAGAGGCTTAACCCACTGAGCCACCCAGGCACCCCAATACTTGTATGTTACTAAGCAAGAAGTTTATTTTTATTTTTAAGTGAATTAACAAACTTTAAAATTTTACAGTTGAAATTTCTAATACAGTAAGTGTTAATGCATATATTTGCCACATGTTAGCAAAAGCTTCTAAGACCAAAAAGTTCAAGGGCCATTGCTCTAAAGTAAACATTTAAAACTATAATATAGTTTATGTTAAGTACACTTTTAGCTGTATCTCATAACTTTCTTTTTTTTAAGATTTTATTTATTTATTTGACAGACAGAGATTACAAGTAGACCAGAGGCAGGCAGAGAGAGGAAGGGAAGCAGGCTCCCTGCTGAGCGGAGAGCCCGATATAGGGCTCCATCCCAGGACCCTGAGCCACTCAGGCACCCCTGTATCTCATAAGTTTTATAGGTAATATTTTGGTGATAATTTCTGAATATATTTTGTCTGTAATATGATTTCTTTTTTGATCATTGAATTGTTTAAAATTTCCAAATATATGTATTTTCTTCTAGTTCTTTTCGCTGCTTCTAACGGAACTGCATTGTGGTCAGAGGATGTGATTTGTATCATACAGTTCTTGGAAACTCATTCAGTTAGATTTTATGGCTTAATGGTGATCATTTCTTATAAATGTTTTATAAATGCTTGAGAAACTTTTTCTCTAGTTATTAGTAGCAGTGTTTTAGAAATGCTCTGTTGATGGGTGAGCAGATAAGACAATAGTAACTACTCTAGATATTTTAAAGCAGAGAGAGATTTAATTCAGGTATTGGTTATAAGGGAGTGGTTAGAACTAGAACTACAAAGCAAGGGGAGAGGTTTTAAGAGGAACAAAGGAGGTTTGTTTTCAAAAGATAGGGGCGTTGTACTGCTTAATGACTGGAACTGAAGAGCTTGAACTTGCTGAGTTGCTAGAGCTATTCTGAGAGTTACTGCTGTTGGTAGAAACCTGCTGCTCTTGACTTCCAACAGGAGACACCTTCTACTGAAGGTATTACCAGAACCAGGGATGGGGAATGGCATTTTTCTTACTTTTTTTCCCCCACTGCCTCCTGTTGGCAGAACCTACAAGGGAGTACCCTACAAGTGTAGTATCAGTCAGACAAAAAAGCCTGTAAACTACTTTTGCCAAAAAAGTAGTTTATAGGCTTTTTTTGTCTGATTGATTTGTCCATTACTTTGAGATATGTTAATAAAATTTCCTATTGTTAAGGTAGATTAATTTCCTTTGCTTATCTATTTTTGAGCCTGAGTTGGGTAATATACAAGTTCTGTGCTTTTGGTGAGTTGAACCTTTTGTCACTATATAGATTTCTTCTTTATCTCTGTTAGATTTTTGGCCTTAAAATTGGTTTTACTTGATACTAGTAAAGAATGTCAGCTTTCCTGTGGACTGGTATCCTTTTTTGTCCTTTGACTTTGAACCGTTTCTGTGCTTTTATGTTTTAGTTCTGTCTTTTTAAAAACCTCGTAACTATATATTTTCACCACCTCTTTAACTTTCTTTACCATTTAAAGAACTTCATCTAATTTTTTTAATGGGTAACTGATATCGTGGAATTTAATTCATTTTGTAATTTAATTCATTTTGCTATTCATTTGGCCTGCTTTTTATCTGTATCTTTGTCTTTCCCTTAGGATTGATTTATTTTTCCTTTTTCTCATTTTGTTTTTCCCACTTGTTTTAAAGATATAACTCCTGTTCTTTTAGGAGTTGCCCTAGCTATTTTTTGCATTTATTTAAAAAAAAATTTTTTTAATTTTTTATAAATATATAATGTATTGTTAGCCCCAGGGGTACAGGTCTGTGAATCGCCAGGTTTACACACACAACAGCACTCACCATAGCACGTACCCTCCCCATTGTCCATAACCCCACCACCCTCTCCCTACCCCCCTCACCCCAGCCCCCCTCAGTTTGTTTTGTGACATTAAGAGTCTCTTATGGTTTGTCTCCCTCCCGATCCCATCTTCTTTCATGTATTCTTTACCTCACCCTCAACCCCCCCAACGTTGCATCTCCACTTCCTCATATCAGGGAGATCATATGATAGTTGTCTTTCTCCGATTGACTTACTTTGCTAAGCATGATACGCTCTAGTTCCATCCATGTTGTCGCAAATGGCAAGATTTCATTTCTTTTGATGGCTGCATAGTATTCCATTGTGTATATATACCACATCTTCCTTATCCATTCATCTGTTGATGGATATCTAGGCTCTTTCCATAGTTTGGCTATTGTGGACATTGCTGCTATAAACATTCGGGTGCACATGCCCCTTCGGATCACTACATTTGTAGTGCAATACCCAGTAGTGCAATCGCTGGGTTGTAAGGTAGCTCTATTTTCAACTTTTTGAGGAACTTCCATGCTGTTTTCCAGAGTGGTTGCACCAGCTTGCATTCCCACCAACAGTATAGGAGAGTTCCTCTTTCTCTGCATCCTCGCCAGCATCTGTCATTTCCTGACTTGTTAATTTTAGCTGTTCTGACTAGTGTGAGTTGATACCTCATTGTGGTTTTGATTTGTATTTCCCTGATGCTGAGTGATGTGGAGCACTTTTTCATGTGTCTTTTGGCCATCTGTATGTCTTCTTTGCAGAAATGTCTGTTTGTGTCTTCTGCCCATTTCTTGATTGGATTATTTGTTCTTTGAGTGTTGCGTTTGCTAAGCTCTTCATAGATTTTGGATACTAGCCCTTTATCTGATAGTCGTTTGTAAATATCTTCTCCCATTCTGTCAGTTGTCTTTTGATTTTGTTAACTGTTTCCTTTGCTGTGTGAAAGCTTTTGATCCCAGTAGTCCCAGTAGTTAATTTTTGCCCTTGTTTCCTTAGCCTTTGGCGATGTTCCTAGGAAGAAGTTGCTGTGGCTGAGGTCGAAGAGGTTTTTGCATTTGTTTTATTGTTGTTATTCTTGTTTGTGTGTTTTTTAAGATTTATTTATTTATTTGACAGAGATCACAAGTAGGTGGGGCAGGGCGGTTGGGGAGCAGGCTTCCTGCTGAGCAGAGTGACTGCTGATGCCCAGCTCCATCCTAGGACCCTGAGATGCTGACCTGATCTGAAGGCAGAGGCTTAACCCACTGAGCCACCCAGGAGCCCTGTTATTATTGCTTTTATTCCAGACTTTTTGTTAATGAAAATGTCAAACATGAAGAAAAGTAGAAAAGATAGTAATCACTACCTCCTTCTCCTGCTCTCCAAAAGTTAACACTATCTTGACTTTCTAACACCATCGATTACTTTGTTGGTGAGCTTTACGTAAATGAAATTATATGATACGTACTCTTTCCTTTGTCTGACCTCATTTGGTCAACATTTGTTTATAAGATGATTCATGTTTTGTGTGGAACTGATTCATTTTTATTGAAGTGTATAAATAGACCATAAATTAATTACCCATTTTACTGTTGATAAACTGTTCCTAGTTGGGCCTATCATGAATAATGCCACTATAAACATTCTTATGCATGTGTTCTGTTTTCATACATATGTTGGATAAATACCTTGGGATGGAAATGGTGGGTGAGTTGTAGTTTATATTCAGATTTACAAAATGCCAAATGGTTTGTCATTAGTGATATCTAATTTAATGTCTATAGTTATCAAAACCTAAAGCTTACCAATGTTGATTATACTGAAATTAAAATAATAAAACAGCAATCGTTGTCTTTAAAAAAAATAAAGCTTATGAATATTTGTACTCTTATTCATGACCCTAAGATCAAGAGTTGCATGTTCTACTGACTGAGCCCGCCAAGCACCCCTGTTGCCACTCTTCTCAAAAAAAAAGTGACCTTCAGATGATTTTAACTCCCCATCACATGTCTTCCAATTTATGTGTTGATTGCCCTGTATCTTGGTTTTGTCCTGTTTTAATCTTACCAATTGATATTTTGAGCTCATATCTTTTATTGAAATCTAAAATCTAAAAAAGAAGTTTAGAAACCAAAATTTATGTGTAAGTTGACTACAGATCTTTCTAGTGGTGAGACCTGACCTGAATGATCATGAGACTGCATAGTCTTGAAAGAAATCACATGTACTGTAAATGTACATGACTGTAAATATTTACCTGCCTAAGTGCTAAATCCTAATTTGCTTGATGGGGTGCTGCTTTATGACATTCTTGACATTGTTATTTTTATAAAATCAAAAATTTCTTGATTTTGAAACACATCAGGTCCCAAGAGTTTTTCCATAAGGAATCCTGGGCCTATATTATTTTATATTCAGTGTTCAGATTTACTCACATATTTATTTTTCCTTACCATTCCTTCTTGGATCTTAAACTTGTCATTTGGGATCATTTTCCAGAAGGAAGTCAAGATTTATTTTATAGTTGGTTACTGTTTGGTGGTAAACTTGTTTTGTCTGAAAGTAGCTTTATTTCACCTGTGATCCTGAAACTTAGTTTTGCTTGATATAAGAGCCAAAATTGCCTGTTGTTTTCACTTTAAAGATAAAATTCCACTGTTTTCTAAGTTGTAATGTTACCCGTCCTTATTGTTACTTTTATAAAATGATAGCCATCAGCCTAGTTTCTGTATCTTTGTGGGTAATCTGTCTTTTCTTTCTGGATTTAGGATTAGCTCTTTTTAGTTGATATTCTTTGCGTTTTTAAAGTTTGAAATTCTTTTTATTTACGCTGTTGGAATTCATTGGGTTTCTATGACCTGAGGATTGATATCTTCAGCAACTTTTTAGGAAATTCTCCATCATTATCTCTTTATAAATGTTGACGCTTATTCTCTTTTGTCTTATTTCATACTTTTATCCCTGTTTCTCTGTTACATTTCTGGATAAACTCTTCAGATTATTGTCTAGGTACTAATTTAATCTCTTATTTAATCTGTCCATTGAATTTTTTTAAAGTTGTATTTAGATACAACTTACATGCCATAAAATTGACCGTTTAAAGTGTAGAGTCAATGGTTTTTAGTATATGTACCTACTTGTGTACCTGTTCCCATAATTTAATATTAGAATATTTTTGTCATCCCCAAAAGAAAAATTGTACCCATAAGCACTCACTCTTTATCACTTCTCTCCCCACTCTGTCTCCTTCGGGCAGACACCAGTCTACTTTCTGTATCTGTAACTTGCCTGTTCTGGATATTTCATATAAATGGTATTATGTATGTAGTCTTTTGTGACAGATTTGTTTGACTTAGCATAATGTTTTTGCGGTTCATCCATGTTACAGCATTTGTCAGTACTTCGCTCTTTTTTATGGTCAAATAACATTCTGTTGTCTGGACACACTTGCTTACCTACTTGTCAGTTAATGGACATTGGGTTGCTTCCTCTTTTTGGCTATTGTGAATAATGCTGCTCTCAGTATTTGTGTGCTGGTTCTTACGTGGATATGTTTTCATCCATTGAGCCCTTAAATTTATTTTTTAATTATATGAGAAATCACTTCTACATTCTTGCTGTAAAAGTCCTAGTATAATAATGCAAATAGGACTGTCTTCTTTCTCCTCCATTTCCACTGCTTCGAGGGGACTGCTGTAAAATGGTTGTGCTTCCTTCTGACCTCCTTTTATGCATTTACATAACATTTGTATAAATAAAATTTTTTTAAGATCTTATTTGTCAGAGAGAGAAAGAGAAAGCACAAGCAGGGGGAACAACAGGCAGAGGGAGAAGTAGGCTCCTGACCAAGTAAAGAGCCAGATGTGGGACCACCCCCAGGCATCATGACCTGAGCGGAAGGCAGAGACTTAACCAACTGAGCCACCAATGCATCCCAAATCTCTTGCTTTTGTTTTAACATAAAGAAATTATATATATTTTGAGCCTTGCTTTTTAAAATATTTTTAACATTTAAATTTCACTTACCATGATAGTGTATTATAAGTTTCTGAGGTTATTTAGTGATTCTCAGTTGCATGTAACACCCAGTGCTTCGTATATCAAGTGCCCGTCACCCATTTATCCCATCCATCCACCCATCTCCTCTCCAGCAACTGTTTTCCTATGTTCATCTGTTTTGTTTCTTAAATTCCACATATGAGTGAAATCATATGATAATTGTCTTTCTCTGACTTCTTTCACTTAGCATAATGCCCCCTAGTTCCATCCATATCATTGCAAATGGCAAGATTTCATTCTTTCTGATAGTTGAGTATACATATACCTATACCACATCTTTTTTTTTTTTTTTTAAAGATTTTATTTATTTGAGAGAGAATGAGCTGCCAGGGGAGTGGAGAGGGCATGCACAAGCAAGGGGGCGGGGCAGAGGGAAAAGCAGACTCCCCACTGAGCAGGGAGCCCAACTCAGGGCTTTATCCTAGGACCCTGAGATCATGACCTGAGCCAAAGGCCACCACTTACCCAACTGAGCCACCTAGGCACCCCTATACCACATCATATCCATTCATTTGTTGATGGACATCTGGGTTCATTCCATATTTTGGCTGTTATGGCTCTATTTTTAACTTTTTGAGGAACCTCCATGCTGTCTTCCAGAGTGGCTGCACCAGTTTGCGTTCCTACCAGCAATGTAAAAGGGTTCCCCTTTCTCCACATCCTCACCACCATTTGTTGTTTCCTGAGTTGTTAATTTTAGCCGTTCTGACTGGCATGAGGTGATATCTCATTGTGGTTTTGATTTGTATTTCCCTGATTAAGGCTTGCTTTTTATTCTTCAGTATATTTTAGGGTTCTTTTGTTAGTACACATAATTCTTAGTGGTTGCTTAGCCTTACTTCCATATGACATAATTTGTGTAATTTAGCTATTGATAGACATACACATATATTGTTTCTGGATTTTGTACTTGCAAATAGTGAATTAGTTCAATTAATTAATTAATTAAAATTATTAATTTGTTTTGAAACATCTTAGTAAAGACAAAAAACATTATGTGCCAGGCAGTTTTGAATGCTAGGAACACAAAGATAAATAGACATTATTTCGAGATTCTCACAAGCAAAATTGTTGCCTCAAAGGGATTGAAAAGTTTTTTTCCTCAAGGACTTATATTTGCTTCTGCCAGTTGCCTGACATTACTTCTTTTTTTAACAATGATTCTTTTTTTTTTAATATTTTTATTTATTTATTTGATAGAGATCACAAGTAGGCAGAGAGGCAGGCGGGGGGAGGGGGAAGCAGGCTCCCCGCTGAGTGGGCTCAATCCCAGGACCCTGACCGGAGCTGAAGGCAGAAGCTTAAACCACTGAGCCACCCAGGCGCCCCCTGACATTACTTCTTGGGCCACTTTTGATTAAATTCTTGCGTAAGATGGCAGGAATTCATACTATGAACCCACCTGAGTGTCCGCTTAAGGTTAAGACATTTCATGGTAGAAGTTCATTCTTTCTCTGCCCATTGCTCTGTTCAAAACAGGGAAATTTCTGTGCCCTGTATCTTAACTTACCCTTATGTTGAAGAGTTTTTAGTCTTCTTTCCTTGCTTTTTGGTCTTGCCCTTCCTTGGGTTCGGTGGAAGTCCCCAAGGTGACATCCAGCTATGATCCTTTTTTTTTTTTTTAAAGATTTTATTTATTTATTTGACAGAGAGAGATCACAAGTAGGCAGAGAGGCAGGCAGAGGGGGAAGGGGAAGCAGGCTCTCTGCTGAGCCGAGAGCCCGATGCGGGACTTGATCCTAGGACCCTGAGATCATGACCTGAGCCGAAGGCAGCGGCTTAACCCACAGAGCCACCCAGGCGCCCCAGCCATGATCCTTTTATTTCAGGATTCCTACACTCACTTTTTGCTTTTTTTTTTTTTTTTTTTTTTTTTTGACAGAGATCACAAGTAGGCAGAGAGGGAGAAGCAGGCTCCCTGCTGCGCAGAGAGCCTAAAGCGGGGCTTGATCCCAGGACCTGAGATCATGACCCCAGCCGAAAGCAGAGGCTTCAGCCCACTGAGCCACCCAGGTGCCCCTCACTTTTTGCTTTTTATAGAATTTTTTAGAGTATTGGCTCTGCCATTCTGCTGAAAAAGAAATTGTTTAGTTTTTAAAACACATCCTTCTTTTGGTTTTCAGCTTACCATGATCCTGGTTTCTTTCTTTGATCACTCCTCCCCTTTTAGGCACTACTGTACCCCAAAAGCATGTGGAAATTATTACATATTTATCTTTCTTTAGGCTGTGGGATGTTTTTAAGAAGAGGAATCTTTAAGTCTTGTCACATTTGCATTCCGGTCTGATGGAGGCTTTCCATTTCCAAAAAGGGGACAAAGTTTCAACAAGTAACTGTTAGGCACCAAGGTCTGTAGAAGTGTATTTAGAATTCAGTAGGAAAGAAAATGTTTCCTTAATTTGCATGAATCAAATTCTGCTTCATTTTAAAATAAGGTAAGATCATTTCATTGCCTGCCTCTCACCCTGAAAGAACAAAGAGAGCCATTATAATTGTTTAATGTTGGGGAAAAATAGTAGTAGTTTGATACTGTATGATAGTAATGTGTATAGTAATCTTGTTTTTATTCCATTATGTTCCTTTATTGATAACCTTCCACTTCCTCTTGGTTGGTAGATGAAATGAGAGAAAGGCATTGTTAGCCATTTCACATACAGTTGCATTAGCAACCATTGACATTTATCTCTAAGCTTTTAATGTTTTTTTTTTCTGTTTTTCCCTAACCTAAATAAGGATTTTTTTACCTTTTATTTAAAAAAAAAAAATACACATTTATTTATTTATTTATTTATTTATTTATTTATTTTAGAGCGAGAGAAAGACCATGCGCGGGAGGTGGGGTTGTGGTCAGGGCAGAAATCTCAAGCAGATGCCCTGCTGAGCGCAGAGCCTGAGCTGGGGCTAGATCTCACAACTCTGAGATCACAACCTGAGCCGAAATCAAGAGTTGGATGCTTTACCTATGGAGCCACCTAGGTGCCCCAGAATTTTTACTCTTTAGAATACAGGCATACTTCAGAGATACTGTGGATTTGGTTTAGACCACTGCATCAAAGCAAATATCATAATAAAGTCAGATGTATTTTCTGGTTTCCCAGTGCATATAAAAGTTATATTTATACTATATTATAGTCTTAAGTATGCAGTAACAGTATGTCTGAAAAAAACAGTGTGCATAGGATAATTGAAAAATACTTTTCAATTTCAATTGAAAAATAATTTTCAAGCACCTGGGTGGCTCAGTTGTTAAGCACCTGCCTATGGCTCAGGTCATAATCCCAGGGTCCTGGGATTGAGACCTGCATCAAGACCTGCATCAGGCTCTCTGCTCAGCGGGAAGCCTGATTCTCCCTCTCCAACTCCCCCTGCTTGTGTTCCCTCTCTTTCTGTCTTTCTATGTCAAATAACTAAATGAAAATCTTTGAAAAGAAAAGAAAAATACTTTACTGCTCAAGAATGCTGACCACCATTGAGCTCTTAGTGAATTGTAATCTTTTTGCTGGTGGAGGTTCTTGTCTTGCTGTTGATGGTCACTGACTGTTCAGGGTTTTAGGTGCTGAAGGTGGGGTTGGCTGTGGCAATTTCTTAAAATAAGACAAGAGTGAAATTTGCCATATCAATCAACTCTTCCTTTCAGGAACTATTTCTGTGTTTAACAGTATCTGACCCACAGTAGAACTTTTTCAAAATAGGAATCAATCCTTTCAGACCCTACCACTGCTTTATTAACTAAGTTTATGTAGTACTCTGAATCCTTTCTTATTTCAACAATTGTCACAGCATCTTTACCAGTAGATTCCATCTCAAGAAACCACTTTCTTCGTTCATCTATAAGAAGCAACTCGTCATCCATTCAAATTTTATCATGAGATACAGCAGTTCTGTCACATCTTCAGGCTCCACTTCTAATTCTACTTTTGCTGTTTCTACCACATTTGCAGTTACTTCCTCCACTGAATTCTTGAACCCCTTAGAGTCATCCATGAGGATTGGAATCAACTACACTCCTGCTAGTGTTGATATTTTGACCTCATCCTGTGAATTACACATGTCCTTAATGGAACCTAGAAGAGTAAATCCTTTCCAGAAGATTTTCAGTTTGCTTTGACCAGATGCATCAGAGGAATCAACTCTATTGGAACTGTATCTTACGAAATGTGTTTAAATAATGAAACTTGAAAGTCAGAATTAGTCCATGATCTATGACTGCAGAATAGATGTTATGTTAGCTGGCATGAGAACAACATTAATCTCTTCGAACGTCTCCATCAGAGCTCTTGGGTGACTAGGTACATTGTCAGTGAGGAGCAGTATTTTGAAAGGAATCTTCCCTGAGCAGTTGGTCTCAAGAGTAGACTTAAAATATTCAGTAAACTGTTGTAAACAGACGTGCTGTCATCCAGGCTTTGTTGTTCTGTTTACAGAACAGAGGGAAAGTAGATTCAGCATAATTCTGAAGGGCTCTAGGATTTTTGGAATCATCAATGAGCATTGACTTCAGCTTAAAGTCCACAGCTGTGTTAGTCCCTAACAAGAGTCAGCCTGTCCTTTGAAGCTTTTGAAGCCAGCCATTGACTTACGTTCTCTAGCTATGGAAGTTTTAGATGGCATTTTCTTCTAATAGAAGACAGTTTCATCTCCATTGAAACTCTGTTGTTTAGTGAACCACCCTCGTTAATTATCTTAGCTGGATCTTCTGGAGAACTTGCCACTTCACCTTGCACTTTCATGTTATGGAACCAGCTTCTTTTCTTTCCTTAAACCTTATGAACCAGTCTCTGCCAGCTTCAGACCTTTCTTCTGTAGCTTCCTCACCTTTCTTAGATTTCACAGATTTAAAGAGTTAGTGCCTATCTCTGGATTAGGCTTTGGTTGAAGGGGCTCTTGTGGCTGTTTTGATCAATCCAGACCAGTTAGACTTTGTCCGTATCATCAATAAGGCTGTTTAACTTCTTACCACTTGTGTATTCACTGAGTTAGCACTTTCAGTTTCCTGTATGAACTTTTATGTTGCATTCACAACTGGCATCTTGGTGCATTTCATTCGATGTAGTATTTTTCAGCTTAAACAGTAGTGTGCATTGTGGAACAACCATAGTAGTATTAAAAAAAAAAATACTATCATACCCATCATCCTCAGCTGTGTAAAAAAAAGCAAAAACTGGAATAATATTTAACAGTGGACATTGATGAAAATGACAGTAGCTGAAGAGGCAGAGATCACATCGTTAGGATAATACTTTATGGTTAAGCCTGTGCTACACAAAGTGTGGTGTGTGGACCTGGTACCAGGCCATGCTTCCCATTGAATGAGGAGTTGGAGAAATTCTCCTTGATAATTTAATAACATATTTCTCCAGCTGGTTTCAGTGAGGCAGTAGATTATAGTTTAAGAACACGTGAAGCAATAAATGTTTGTAGTATTGATACTATCACTGAAGATGATTAGGGTTAAACAAAAATAATGTGGCGTATCCACCAAAAGTAAACAGCCTCTTTTGTTAGGTAATGAAGGGTGGGGTTGAGTCATTTGCATTCATGGCTGATCTACCAAGCCAGAGCCACTGAAAAGCCAAACCAGTTTGGTGGTGGTGGTGGTGGTGGTGGTTTATGTAGGCTCCCCACCCAATGTGGGGCTTAAATTTACCACCCTGAGATCAAAAGTCGCAGGTTCTACTGTCTGCCAGTGAGGTGCCTCAAGCCAAATCAGTTCTGAAAGTGTTCATAAGCATTGCTTCTCAAGGTATCTAGATGTATCAAGATCTTTCTTATTGAGTATATAAATCCACCAGGATCTCTCACAGCTCAAATTCCTGAGTCGTCCAGACTCGAGCCAACATAAAATGAGGCTTAGATATGAGTTTTCGGATTTATTCTATGTTTGAGGTGCTTCCAAACATTTAGGTTCTGGGCCTGGCTGTTTTTGATGGACAAGAAGAGAAAAAGAAATTCTCTTGCTAGTAACTTCAGGCCTTTTAGTCAGGGAGGAGAAGATGTCTGTGTACTGCTGTTATGTAAATTCTGGAAATAAAGTGTATTTTTAAAGATTGAGATCATGTATTTTTGGTTAGGTGTTAAATATTGAAAAAATAATCATTTTAGCCATATTCAACTTACTCAGAAATTAAACTTTTATTAATATAATGTTCATAGATTTTTAAATGTACATTTAAAAAATATTTAAACATCTGGAATCGATATCTTACCAATGGTGTTTAATTGGCAGCAGTTTTCCTTTTCTGGTGTTCTGTAAGATAATGGTGCATCTTATGATGATGTTTCTTAGATTCAGAGAACATGGTACATTTGCAATATACGTAATTAGTTTTCCCATACCTCACCAGTTTAGGTACAGAAAAGGGTGATATTTGGTCAAGAACCACTAGAACTCTAATTTCTTGGCTTCTTCCTCACCCAGTGGTTTCTGGGTAGTTTCCTGCTTCTTTGGTTACAGTAGTTACCTTTTGCAGCTATTTCCCATTATTTCCAGTTACCTCATTCTGTAGCTGCCATTTTCAGCATTGTCTGGGAAAGCTGACCACATTGCCATGCTATAGTTTTCACAACGAGTGGTATCATTGCTTTTGTGAGTGTTTCTCTTCTGCTTTCCCTAAGCTTTGTCTTCCAAATTAGGAGCTGAATACCTCCTCATGAGATAATAGCTTTCTGTTGATTGAGGCTACATAGTGTGATCTCTAGTTTACAGTCGTTCTTCATATCCTCAAGTGAGTAGGAATTATTTTTTTATTTTTACATCAAATTTTTTAGTATATGTGCTGCCGAAGCGAGCACATCAAATTTTTTAGATCTTTCTCTTTTAGCTTCTGGTTCCACATTCAGGAAACTCAGAATCAGTTTCTTTCCGCCCCCCCCCCTTTTTTTTGTTTTGTTTTCTTTTTGAGTATAACTGATTAGAACCAGTTGCTTAGAAGATCCAGTGGACCCTTGAGAGAACCGATTGGTTACTTAAAGACATGTTGGGGCACCTGGGTGGCTGAGTCAGTTAAGTATCTGACTTTGACTCAGGTTTTGATCTCAGAGTCCTGGGATTGGGCTCTGTGTTCAGTGAGGAGTCCGCTGCTTGCTTTCCCTCTGCCTCTGCCTGCATGTGCGCAGGCAGGCACACTCTCTCTCAAACAAAGTCTTTTTAAAAAATAAATAAATAAATGTCCTGCCTTCTCCAATGAATTACTGTTTCGTTTCTTTTCTCTCTCTCTCTCTTTTTTTTTTTTTTTTTGGATTTTATTTATTTATTTGACAGAGATCACAAGTAGGCAGGGCGGGGGGGTGGGGAGCAGGCTCCCTGCCGAGCAGAGAGCCCAATGCAGGGCTTGATCTCAGGCCTCAGATCATGACTGAGCCGAAGGCAGAGGCTTAACGCACTGAGCCACCCTGGTGCCCCAGGAGGCCAGTAATCTTAGCATGTGAGCTTCTGAATTGGGCTGTTCACAGTATGGCAAATGATTCTACAGAGAGTGACCAAAATGTAAGCCATAGTCTTTTAGAACCTAATCTTGGGAGTAACATTGTTTCTGCTATATTCTGTTGGTCACTGACAGTTTTGGTACAGTGTGGGAAGGAACTACAGAAAAATGTGAATATAAGGAAACAGAGTTAATTGGAGATTGCTCTTGGAGTTTGGTCATCACAAGTCTCTTGAGAACATGTAAGGAGTAGTATCAGGGTGTGGAAAACATTTCTTTTTTGTATCACTATATTCAGGAGACCTAGGGTTAATTATGCCAGTAAAATTCTTCATGGCTTACCTTTTTATCCTCCTGTTTCAATTAGTAGCTATGCAAATAAACTTCCCTTGATTTGATAATAGGATTGCTTTCCCTGTTTCAGTGAGGTTCTCAAGATCCCCAAAATGTGGTTATTGAAACAAGATTTTTCCAAGATGCTTTACACTAAGGGGGTTCCGTTACTTTTGGAAGCCTCTGTGTTATCTTCTTCCCCTTGGAGAATCATGTGCTAGTTAGTATATTAGAAGTCTCTGAGTGGAACCTGGGTGGCTCAGTGGGTTAAAGCCTCTGCCTTTGTCTCAGGTCATGATCCCAGGGTCGTGGGGTCAAGCCCCACATCGGGCTCTCTGCTCAGCTTCCTCCTCTTTCTCTGCCTGCTTCCTCCTCTTTCTCTGCCTGCTTGTGATCTGTCAAATAAATAAATAAAATCTTAAAAAAAATAAAAATAAAAAAGAAGTCTCTGAGAAGGCCTGCATTGAAGAAAATAGTTTCTCCATTTTGTACCCAGTGTTTTTAAAAATGTACTTGATCACTGAATCACTATATTGTATACCTGTTAATATAACACTGTATGTTAACGATACTGGAATTAAAATTAAAAACTTAATAAAGGGGCGCTTGGGTGGCTCAGTGGGTTAAAGCCTCTGCCTTCAGCTCAGGTCATGATCTCAGAGTCCTGGGATCGGGCCCCGCATCGGGCTCTCTGCTCAAGCAGGGAGCCTGCTTCCTTCTCTCTCTCTCTTCCTGCCTCTCTGCCTACTTGTGATCTCTGTCTGTCAAATAAATAAATAAAAATCTTTAAAAAAAAAAACTTAATAAAAACATTTACTTGATCATATAAGCCACATTTGTTATTGTAAGTGGAATAAATTAAAAACCTTGTTCTAACAAAAATTTATCACAATTACATTCCTTTATTCAAAACAAGTTATTTAGGCAGGCAGCTTTTTTTTACATTTCAGGTAGTTAAAATTTTTCTTAAGTACTTTTCAGTTTGTAATTATTTTACATCTTGGGAGGCAACTGACGTCAGAAATTGCAAGTAGCCGATACTTTATTTTCATTGTTATTAGCAATTGTGATATTGCAAGATCCAAGGGAAGTTTTCATTCTTGGCCATTTAAAGGGCCATTTAGGAGATTTTGTTTTGTTTTGTTTTGTATTGGGTTTTTTGGGTAATTTGTATTGATTTATTAGCAAATGTTTTTGAGCATGTTTTAGGCCCTGGGTTTGCTGTGATCAACAACATTGTCCATCCTCCTTGTAAGGAGGCAGCCAGACAAATGTAAGAACATAATTGCAGAAGGGCTGCAGAGAACAAAGCAAAGACATGATGGTCCATAGATAGCTAGCTGTCTGTGGGTCAAGTATGTGCCTATTAATAGGTTCTTGTGCAGTAGTTCTCAAGAAAGAAGGGAGAAGTTTTCTAACCTGTAATGGTGTTGGATGATGTTAAGCTTACTTGAAAGTATCCAGCATTGAAAAGATCTAGAAACATGCTATATTGTTAGTAATATTTCATTGTCCAGAAAAACTACAAGCTAGCTTTTAAATGGAGAATTGTTGAGTTCTGAACAGATATCCATGCTTGTTTACTTTAATGCAAGAAAAGATGCTCATTAAGAGTCTTTATAGTGTTACATCAATTCTAATAACATTAGTTATTTGGTTTTTAAACCCATAAGCTGTGGGCTTCTGTGGTTTTTGTGTTGCTTTGTTGTATACTGGGAAAGACTGTCCACTAGTGATTACATGGGAAGAGTTGAGCAATAAAAACTGTATAAACAAGAATGTAAAATATAGCCATTTGGGGGCATCTAATGTGTGGAAAAATAACTATATCTCAGGTCCTGACATTATATTCTGGAATTGAAAGTTTGTGTGTAGGTATCCTATTTAAAAATGAAAACAAATATGGGCTGTAAATTGTAAATTAAAATTATTCAAAACATTTTCAAAAGGCTTTTTGCATATGTGGTTACTGTATAGTTTTTTGGCAAGCTTGTATGTCTAAAGTGACATTTTTTAAGGATGATGGAGAAGTGTGGTTTTTATAATTGGAAAGTAGTAAAGGAAACACTGCTGAAACTTTTAAGCAGTTATAATCTGGGCTGAGATCTTATAACCTCAGTGGAGTAACAGTGATGTTTTGTAGGTAGTGGTCTGCTTTTCGTAACCACTTAACAGCATCATTGTTTACAAATCTATTTAGAAATATTTTGATTGTGAATTACAGGGCAAACAAAAATTAAAGAGGTATATAAGATATATACAAGATGAAAAGTTCTTGCAAAAGAAAAGGTGTGAGCATTTGGAAGAAATTTACTCAAGGATTTCAGATGGAAACTAGAAGGATGTTTATATTGTCTTTTTTTTTTTAAGTACAAATTACTGTTGATATTCTTTTCTAGAAACGACTGCAGAAAGAACTGTTGGCTTTGCAAAATGACCCACCTCCCGGAATGACTTTAAATGAAAAGAGTGTTCAGAATTCAATTACACAGTAAGTATTTAATTCTTGAAGTCATTGTTTCTTTTTTTATTATTGTAAAGCATGAATATACACTTATTTTTAAAAATGTAATATTTGGGGGCACCTGTATGGCTCATTTGGTTAAGTGTCCAACTCTTGATTTTGATTAAGGGTCATGAGATCAAGCCCCTCTTTGGGCTCTGCACTCAGTGGGGAGTCTGCTTGAGATTCTCTCTTGCTGTCTCTCACTCTGCCCCTCTCCTTGCTCTCTCTGCCAAATAAATAAATCTTAAAAAATTTTTTAAATGTGGAATTTTCATGTTTCATACCACTTTATTCCATCAAGAGGTAAATAAATAGATCTTATCCTATGCTTTTGTAGTTCCCATTTTGTATTTCCCATAATAGTATCATCATACACATTGCATATGATGTATGATTTGTTAACCTTTTTTTTCCCCAACCATATGTTGGTTAGTAACATTTTAAAATGTTTCCTACTAAAGAGGCAGCATATAAAAACTTTGGCTTGACTTTTGTTTATGAAATGATCTTCATCTAAAATAGAGCAGTTTGGCATGAGGTTGTTTATCAAATTTTTCAAAACCACATGTAGAGGTTTGAAGAGAATAGTAGTCAAGAGGTGTCTCCAATCCCTGAACGCATTAATTGCCCTGTACAGAACGGTAACTAAATGCCAGACTCTTCAGCAGCCTCTTTTAATAGATAAGAAACTTCATGAGGATAGAAAAGTAAACCATAGAAGGAAGACACAGAAATAGTCTAATTCTGCTCCTTCCTTGGGCACAAAGAAGTCTTTTTCAGATATGAAACCAAGAAGAGTGGAGAGAGACATATGTGTCCTCTCATAAAGATGAGCATTTCAATTAGTTTGAAATGTTTTTTTTCTATTCTTTTTTTTTTTTTTTTTAAATTTGCTGAGACAGAGTGAGAAGGAACACAAGCAGGGGGAGTGGGAGAGGGAGAAGCAGGCTTCCCGCCCAATGAGCAGGGAGCCTGATGTGGGTCTCAATCCCAGGAACCTGGGATCGTGACCTGAGCTGAAGGCAAATGCTTAACCGGTGAGCCACCCCGGGCCCCCAAGCGATAGAAGTTTCTTAAGTGAAGACACAGAAAAAGCTCTCAAGTGAGAGGGGTCCCGACAGAGTTGCCCTGAAATGTTTTCTAAAGTATCATCCTAAGATCTTACAACCCAGTACAGTCTATTTTTACCATTCTTTTGACTTTATAGTTGTGTTAGACAAGGCTAAATGTTCTGAAATGGGGCGTGGGGAGAGGGATTTAAAATGATGGAACCTTTCCTTAAAATCTTCAGAAACATGAAAGAGAGAGGAGGCAACAAGATAAAAAAGTATACAGTAAACCAAATTATAGGACAAAAAGAATAATTCAAATAGTGATATATTCTAGGTCCAGAGAGCAAAAGTGACCAGAATTCATGGACATATTTATCCTTTTAGAGAAATAATTTTAGTTAGCTTTGACTTTGAGATTTGAGTCCATACTTATGACAGAATTCAAGCTTTTTAAAAACAGGGATGTGAAGAATGGATCTATTGATGTTTGGATGGATATATTGTTTGAAAATGAGTACGGATATCTAGCTCTATAACAATCTTTTTAAAACATGGCTGGGTTCTCAAGCATTTTTAGGTTCCCTGCAAAATTGAGCAGAAGGTACAGAGATTGCCCACATACCCTCTGCTCTCACACATGCACAACCCTCCCCCATTGTTAACATCCCCCACCAAAGTGGGACATTTGTTATAATTGAGGAGGTGTGATTGACACATCGTAATCCCTCAAAGTCTATAGTTTACATTGTAATTCATTCGTTGTGCTGTATGGTTGGGTGAATGTTCAATGACATGTATCATCATTATGGTATCATGTGGAGTATTTCACTGCCCTGAAGATCGCCTGTGCTCCAGCTACTCATCACCCCTCCCATTGATCTTTTTACTGTTTCTGTAGTTTTCCCTTCCCCAGACCCTCATATAGTTGGAATCCTACAGTATGTAGCCTTTCAGATGGCCTCTATTACTTAGTAATATTCATTTAAGGTTCTTCTGTTTCTTGTTGTGACTCTTGATTGATTTTTAATTTCTATCAAGTGAAATTTGAAAATGGAGAACATATTTAGAGTGTATGACATTTGTTCTATATAATTAAATTAAGATTTTGGGGGGGGTTGTGTATAATGAACAGATTATATTCCATTTTCATCAGTAATAATCAAGTGCTTCCTATTTCAGCCTTTCCCATTTTTAGAATGTAATATAATGATTTATAAATGGTTAAAGGAATGTTTTACATTTGTACAAATGGAAACATTTCTATAGATTGGCAAGCAATTTTACCACAATTTTTTTAACTACCAAAACTGCAGTATCTTTGTTGTAGAATAAACCTGTCGTTTTTAGAAATGTTTGTCAGACAGTTTTTCTTTTAAAATAATTTACTGTAAATGAGTCACAAAAGTTTTTTTATCTTTGACTGTCTTCCAGGATATAAAAGTAGTCTTAAAAAATTAGATCTTAAAAGGTATGTTTAAGTGGAATAAGAATGATGATTTTTTAAAAAAGCACGTTCAGCTTTCTGGAAGACAGTTTTGTAGCATGTATTAAGACCTTTTGAAAAAGCATATCATATCCTTTGAACTAATAAATAAACCCCTATGCTGAACTAAGGAAGGAACAGAGACATAGAAAGATTAACCAGGGGTGCCTGGTTGCCTCATTTAGTAGAATGTGCAATTCTTTTATTTATTTATTTTTTAAAAGATTTTATATATTTATTTGACAGACAGAGATCACAAGTAGACAGAGAGGCAGGCAGAGGGAGAGGGGGAAAGCAGGCTCCCTGCTTGAGCAGAGAGCCTGATACAGGGTTGATCCCAGGACCTTGAGATCATGACCTGAGCCGAAGGCAGAGGCTTTAGCCCACTGAGACACCCAGGTGCCCAGAACATGAAATTCTTGATCTCAGGGTTGTGAGTTTAAGCCCCATGTTGGTGGACATAGAGCTTGCCTCTGCCTTCGGCTCGGGTCGTGATCCCAGGGTCCTGGGATCGAGCCCCGCATTGGGCTCTCTGCTTGGCAGGGAGCCTGCTTCCTCCTCTCTCTCTCTCTCTGCCTGCCTCTCTGTCTACTTGTGATCTCTGGCTGTCAAATAAATAAATAAAATCTTTAAAAAAAAAAAAATGTTCAGGTGCCCAGAACATGAAATTCTTGACCTCAGGGTTGTGAGTTTAAGCCCCATGTTGGTGGACATAAAGCTTGCCTTAAAAAAAAAAAAAAAAAAAAAAAAAGATTAACTTGGAACTGACTATACTCATTTCAACATTACTATTTCTAGAGACAATTTAGAAGCAATTTAAATGTCAGTAAAAGGGAAATGGTTTCTCAAAGTTAGACCATGGAATGGCATCCCTTAAGTTACAGCCTGTAGTCAGCATGAAATGCAGAAAGTTTGTATAAACATAATCCCTTTGAAAATCCCTGAGAGAGACCATATTGGTGTGTATCCTGTCGTAATTTATCCAGCGGAGCTAGTTTTTCCTTTGGAGGGGAATAGTTGGCCATTTCTTTGATTAGGAGCTATGAATGCATGAAAAATAACTGTTTAAACATTAGAACCCTAGAACAATAACTACTCACTGGAAGTTAAGAACTGAGACTTCTCCCATTTTATTCATCCTCAGAGGCATGTGCCCTTAATTGGACTCATACACACTGAGGATTTATTTTTGTTTATTTGTTTTGTTATTTTTTAAAAATTTTTATTTATTATTATTTTTTAGAGAGAGCAAGGGGGAGGTGGGCAGAGGGAGAGAGAATCTTAAGCAGACTCCATCCCCAGCATGGATCCCGACATGGGACCATGACCCTGAGATAGTGACCTGAGCTGAAATCAAGAGTCACACCCTTAACCAACTGATTCAAGTGTACACATAATTTAACATAATTTAACTACGCATAATTTATCAATTCCATTGATAAAGAAACTATAAAATGACTAGAATGAAATGTACTGAAAGTACTTCAACAGTGATTATATTTGGGTGATTTTTGTTTGTTTATACCTTTCTAAATTTTCTATAGTGAACATATATTGCTTTTTCAATTAGCAAAAAGTTATTTAAAATTATCCTGCACAATGTTGAAAATATATGCCACCTTTGACGTGTCTCACCCAGATATTGGAAAGATTACTAAGATATTTGCTTAGCTATTATTTAAAAGCTGTATTTGGATAGATCACAGGTAAATTTATGGTACAGTATGTCCTAAAATTTTTTTTTTTTTTAAGATTTTTATTTATTTGCCAGAGAGAGAGAGAGAGCGAGCAAGTGCAAGTGAGTACACACAAGCAGGCAGAGAGGCAGGCAGAGGCAGCGAGAGAAGCAGGTTTCCTGCCGAGCAAGGAGCCCTATGCGGGACTCGATCCCATGACCCTGGGATCATGACCTGAGCCGAAGGCAGTGGCTTAACCCACTGAGCCACCCAGGCGTCCCTGTCCTAAAATTTTTATTTCAGGATTTTATTTATTGTCAGACAGAGAAACAGCACAGAAGCAAGGGGAAAGGCAGGCAGAGGGAGAAGCAGGCTCCCTGCTGAGCAAGGAGCTTGACTCAGGACTTGATCCCAGGACGTAGGATCATGACCTGAGCCAAAGGCAGACACTTAACAGACTGAGCCACCCAGGTGTCTCTGTCCTAAAATTTGCCTTATAAAGAGAATGAAATGGCACCAGGAGGGGGTGCCCAGGTGGCTCAGTTGGTTAAAAAGCTGGACTCTTGGTTTTGTTTTGTTTTGTTTTTCTTTAAGATTTTATTTATTTATTTGACAGAGAACACAAGTAGGCAGAGAGGCAGGCAGAGAGAGAGAGAGAAGCAGGCTCTGCACTGAGCAGAGAGCCCGATGCGGGGCTCGATCCCAGGGTCCTGGGATCATGACCTGGGCCGAAGGCAGAGGCTTTAACCCGCTGAGCCACCCAGGCGCCCCTGGACTCTTGGTTTTTGACTCAAGTCATCATCTCAAGGTCCTGAGATCTAGCCCTGCGTTGAGGTTGAGCCCAGAGCTGCCTGAGACCCTTCCTTTCCCTTCCCCTCTTTTCTTTCTCCTGCTCTCACTAGCTCATCACTCATTCAATCAAACAAATCAAATCAACTTTTAAAGAAAGAGCACCAGGAAGTCCTCTGGTTTTTCCTTGGAATAGTCATTGTGCATAGTAGATGTCAGGGATGAAAGGGGATCTTGATGGCTAGCAAAGACCCAATTTGTAAGGAGAACACGTTTTCGTTTTTTATTTGTTTTTAATGCAGCTTATGCATTATATTTGATTTACTATGTACTGGTTCTGATGTCAGAACCAGTGTTTGCATACGTGTTTGCATATGTAATGCCGTTTATCTTTGCAACACTTTGAGATGAGTGTCCTTTTGTAATGAACTTTTAACTTTGTTTTAAATGTGTGTTTTAGAATTGAAATAGGTAAAACAGTAGTTTTACTTTTTACAAAAGTAAAACAGCTTACTCATGGCCACCGCGAATGGACAGACCTATGTATTTCACTGTAAACTATTGCTTCTTGGTCATATCTTTTATTCTCATGTGTGGTATTCAGCATACACTTTGAAAATGAATAGCTATCCTTTTAAAGGCATGCATGTGTTAGCTGATTGCTTTCTAAGAACAGGCACATTTATTATACTAATCTATAGTATGTGGGGTGATGACTAGAACCTCAACACTGTATTCTCAATATTACTTCCTTAATACTGTACTTAAAGTAATAAATTTTTATACCTAAAAAGTTTAAGATGAAAGGAATTGGCCAGTGCTTTAATTAGGAGTCTTATGATTAGTCCACTTTTGCTTCAATGTGGCCCCACCATCTTTGCCACCATAATCCTTATTCTACTCCCCTTTTTAAATTTTTATTTATTTAAAAAAAATTTTTTTTTTTTTTTAAGAGAACACATACATGACCAGCAGGGTTGGGGAGGGGGGTGGCAGGGAGGGAGAGAGAGATAATCTTAAACAGGCTTAAGATGCAGGGCTCAATGTCAGAATCCTGAGATCAGACCTGAGCTGAAATAGAGAGTTGGATGCTTAACTGAGCCACCCTGATGTCCCAGTTTTCCCTTTTTAAAATTAATTAATTAATTAATTAATTTTTAAGGTCATTTATTTGAGAGAGCATGAGCAGGGGAGGGGCAGAGTGAGAAATATACCCCCCCCTTTTTTTTTTATAAGAGAAGAGATATGGGTACTTGGCTGGCTCAGTCAGTAGAGCATGTTACTCTCAATCTCAGTATTGTGAGTTCAAGTCCCATGTTGGGCATAGGACTTACTAGTAAGTGAGCAAGGGATTGATTGTAATTATAAACAGATGTATATTCATTATTATTTTATGTGGAAACAAAGTAGGCTTATAAAGAGGCTATAGAAATCACTTCTAAGTGAGATACCTACCACCTCACACCGGTCAGAATGGCTAAAATTAACCAGTCAGGAAATGACAGGTGTTGGCGAGGATGCGGAGAAAGGGGAACCCTCCTACACTGTTGGTGGGAATGCAAGCAGGTGCAAGCAGGTGCAGCCACTCTGGAAAACTTTATGGAGGTTCCTCAAAAGATTGAAAATAGAGAAGCTACCCTATGATTCAGCAATTGCACTACTGGGTATTTACCCTAAAGTTACAAATGTAGGGATCCGAAGGGGCATGTGCTCCTGAATGTTTATAGCAGCAGTGTCCACAGTAGCCAAACTATGGAAAGAGCCTAGATGTCCATCAACAGATGAATGGATAAAGAAGATGTGAGATAGATAGATTTCATGTGGAATATTATGCAGCCATCAAAAACCACAAGGGGTGCCTGGGTGGCTCAGTGCTTTAAGCCTCTGCCTTCCGTTCAGGTCATGATCTCGTTGGATCGAGCCCCACATCGGGCTCTTTGCTTAGCAGGGAGCCTTCTTCCCCCACCTCCTCTGGCTGTCTCTCTGCCTGCTTGTGATCTCTGTCTGTCAAATAAATAAATTTTTTAAAAAAGCCCACAAAATCTTGCCATTTACAGCAACATGGATGGAACTAGAGGGTGTTACGCTAAGCGAATTAAGTCAGTCACAGAAAGGCAAATATCATATGATCTCACTGATAGGAGGAATTTGAGAGACAAGACAGAAGCTCATGGGGAAGGAGGAAAAAGTGGGATAGAACGAGGACAGAGAGGCAGACAAACCATAGGAGACTCTTAATCTCAGGAAACAAACTGAGGGTTGCTGGAGGGGAGGGGCCTGGGTGATGGACCTTGGGGTGGGTATGTACTATGGTGAGTGCTGTGAATTGTGTAAGACTGATGTTTCACAGACCTGTACCCCTGAAACAAACTATACATTATATGTTAATGAAAAATTTTTAAAAAATCTCTTTTGAGTTTTAGGAAACAACTGAAACGTGAGAGACAAAGGAAAGGCGTTATAGAGCCTTGAATAGCCATCAAAGTAAGGGGACTGATGTTAGCTTATCCTTTTTCCTGTTTCGTCTCTAGAATACTGATGAGAAGATAGGTCTAATAGCCATGATTCTCTAGTTGTTGTTGATACCTACTTCGACTGTTGTTTCTAAAATGATATCAGAAAGGCAGTTCATTAGTTTGATGCTACCTATAAAATCTTTCTAATCATTGCAAAAATAGTATTTGGGGAAAAATAAGGTAGTGTAAAGTCATCAAAATTGACTTTGGTGTCAGCACACTTGAGTTGGGTTTTCATTTTGTGTTTTCAGACCTGGATTAAAATTTGGCTCTGTCCTTTGCCAGTTGTCTGACTTTGAGTTGGTTACTTAACCTGTGAGCATCAGAGAAGGGTGTTAAAATTGTTGGGAGGATGAAGTATGCTGTTGCACATGAATGACTCTTATCTCAATGCCTGGTATAAAGCAAGTCTTCAGTGTTCCCTTTCTCAGCCCAGTTCTTACCAGAAGTTTTTAATTTGCTTTTTTTCCCCCCCTTATTCTAGGTGGATTGTAGACATGGAAGGTGCACCAGGTACCTTATATGAAGGGGAAAAATTTCAACTTCTATTTAAGTTTAGTAGTCGATATCCCTTTGACTCTCCTCAGGTAACTGCCTTATTTTTTTTTATTGTATTTTTAGATTATAGCAAAACGCTAAATTAGTGACTTTTGACTAAATACAAACTTATAAAGAAATCCATTGTAATTATGTGAATAGATTTGTTCCTTTATGTTATCTGTAATATAATCAAGACTTTATGAACATTTTACTTTATTGAGATTAGAGCTTTGCTGCTTTTATACTCTGAGAACTTAACATTGTTTTTTATGAATATTAGCAGAAAAGGGGTTGGAAATCTAACCCAGGCCCATGGGGTATGGGAGAACTTAGCATTTGGAATAACTGGAGGCACTTATTCCTAGATAAGATGATTGAATGATATTGTGAGGGGGGCAAGTGATTTGTTGAAAAGAATACTTCTTTGATTTTGCATTGACATGTTGTCCTTGCAGTCTCTTAGTACCATAAAGATAGAATATATTACAAGATGTTAAGTATCTAAACATAAGCCCTAAGTCTGATCATTATAATTTGAGGCACAGTTAGTTTACATAATGGGTTAATACTCAGGCAAGGGATAATGGTGATAGAAGAACTTTTCTGAGAGCTGTTTAACTGTGGTGAATGATTAATCTTTGGGAGTTAGAGAAAAGGAGATTCTAGGATGACTTCCAGACTTCTGACTTGGTGAGATGGGTAAATAAGTTACTAGTGGCAAAATGATAAGACTTAATGCCACCTCAGTGTAGTACTCCTAGATAATGAGGTTCTGAATAGTGAAACTTCTCAAATACCTAAAACTTGTGAAGTGCTAAAATCATTATTTTGGAGGAAATTCCTATTTCATTGCCACTTTAAATAGAATATATACCAAGGAGTGTAGGAGTAGAGATGGAGGTCAGTTATTGTAATATGCTATAAATACAAGAAATTGCTTTAATAGAGGCACAGAATTAAATGGAAATGGATTCCTTGAGTTCTGCAATTTTTGTGCGAGCAGAAAATAAGATTAGGAAACCCATTTTTATCATTTTCATAAAATAAAGCTAAGGATTATGTATTGTCATGACCTCTAGGCCTCTCTATTAAGCATGTGTAGACTATGATAAGAAACCAAAGCAAACATCTTCCTTTTCTCTAAGAAATGATCTTCACATTTTGTAGCCTTTTGACTTACCAACATCATTTAAGATAGTTAATCCTTGAAGGCAGTGGTATCTCCTTGTCACCTTCAACCAGTTCTTCTATACTTCAGCTAAGTTTTTTGAAGGGTTATGAAGGAAGAATGTGACTCACCAACTTCAAACTGTTGACTGGGGGGATATTGGAGAAGGCTTACTCTGGGAGCCCACAGATTTTTCATCAGAGGAAAATAGTATTTTAATAAACATGAACCAAATCAAGTGTCCTCTAAATTCTTTCCTTAGTATTTAAATCTAAAAAATACCAAACTATGGAGATCATTTGAATTTCATCTTGAATATTTCTGTAAGAGCGTTTGTAATGGATTCTATCATTTTATCTCAAATTATTTTTTTCTCCTTCCCTATTTTGACTTCTGGCCTCTCTTCTGAATCTTTGATTTTGGTGTTTTCTGTGTTCTTTATTCAGCATCCCCTTGTTCTTCTTTCTCTCTTTTTTTAACGTCTTTAGCCATCTTAAGCAGCTAACTCCCAGATCTACAGTTCTGTGTAGATCTTTTCTTTCTGAGGTTTAATTTCACACCACTGTTGGATATCACTACTTGAATACCTCCAGATGTCTCAAATTTAACACATCTAAATTCAATCTTTTCCAGTAACAAAATAAGGAGAAAAATTTTTTTCCTTGAGTTATTGTCCACCTGTCTGCTTGCATTGAAATTCTTTCCTTCCCCTCACTGTCAAATGCAGCTGTGCACATCCTTTTGCAGTGCTTAACTCAGTTCACTCTTATCCTACTGTCAGTGCTGTAGTCCAAGTTTCTATCTTTCATGTGGACTAATACATAATAGCCTTTAGTTCTTTCCACGCCTAGCCATCTGTTCACAGTGCTGTTAGATTTCCTTGAAGGTGCAGTTACCTCATTGATTTGCACAGACACACAATGCCACCATCACCACCACAACTATCCCTGTCTCCTCCTTAAAACCTCTAATGCTTCCTTATTTTCTGCGGTGTCAAGTGTGCTTTAGCTTTTCATGTAAGTTCAAACTTAACCATTTCATCCACACATTACTTAAGTGCCTTCTACTATGTAGTAGTATTTGTATTATACTTTCTAATGTAACGTCCATTTTTATTTTATCTTGTAACGGCTCTAAAGAAGTGGTTAGGGATTCATCCTTGTAAGTGAAGAAATTAAAGGCTTAGAAGTAAAGTGTCTTGTTCATGGTTTAAAAGCTAGCTAATAGGATAGTCAAGACTCAAACCCAAGTTACTCCTTTCCATACTGTCCAGTTAGGGGTGAGTACCAGAATGGGGAAAATGCTTATTTATCCAGACAGTATTGTTATCTCTAAAAGTGAAAGATAATATGTAGTATGATAACTTTGAAAGCTCTGGGGCAGTTGTTGCCATTTAGAATAGATTTTATATCACTTTTTAACATCACTCTCATGTCACAGAAGTTGTATATTCTAGTATCCATGATTGAGAAAATAACAGAGCTGCTCTAAGTCTACTAATACTTGATAACTATTTTTTAATTTTTATTAATCAAGAATCTCTATGATTATAAAATAATGGTAATGATCTAGCAAAGCCTGTGAACCTGGAGCACATGTGGCAGGTCCCTGGAGTGTATGCAAACGAGGGGGAATCGAGGGCATAGGTCTGAGTGATAATTTGGGCTGGAGGATCCATCATGGATTGTATAGCCCAGTATAAGAGTTTTGGTTTTCACTCAGAATGGGATGAAAAACCTTTGAATATTTTGAGCAGAGGAATGACACGATCCTACCTAAAATTAAAAGGAAGAATTTGACTGCTGTGTGGCACATTGACTGTTGTGGGTGTATAAGGGTACAGGGAGACGAGACAACTTGCAGTAATCCAGGTGAGGGGTTGGTGGTGACTTGTACCAGAAAGTAGTAGTGGAGGTTGTGGAAGATGGCCATATTTTGGACTTACTTTATTTTACGTTATTATTATTTTTTTAAGATTTACTCATTTGAGGAAGAGGGCTCAAGCGGGTGTAAGAGGCAGAGAGAGAGTCCTCAAGCAGACTCCCCACTGAGCAGGGATTCCAGGACCCTGAGATCATGACTTGAGCAAAAATCAAGAGCTGGTCTTTAGGCAACTGAGCCATCCAGGGGCCCTGGACCTGTTTTAAAGGTTGAGCCAGCAGGATTTACTAATGAATTGATAAGAAATATGAGCGAGAAAAAGGAGTCAGGGAAGACTCCATAACTTCTGGCCTGTGAAACTGGATGCATAAGTTGAAGTATAAATTATATGCTTTGGGAGCAAAAGAGAAAGCAATGATTGGTTTAGAATAGAATGAGGGGGCAAAGAGAAACCTGTTTGTTCTGGGACTTAAAGCAGAAGAAGAAAAGTTTATGTCAGAAGTGGAACAAAACATGAAAAGACATGGCTTCTCCTGAGATTTATGAGCAAATGTAGTTTTATGTATAAATAAATGGAGGGCTGCAGCAGGAAATGAAAAAGAAAGGATGTTTTGGGGCTTATCCAAGAGTGTAAAGGATTTGAAGATTTATCTCAAAGGAATTGGGAGGTATAGTCACCTCTCCTTCGAAACTGAAGTCTTCAAGTTTAGTGTCTTTACTGTTTTGCTTCTTTTCCTTTCTACTTCCTCCCTCACATTAGCAGCTCTTCCCTTCCAGATATCTTTGGCCTTTAAACTCTCTTCCTGTCAGAACATCCCATTTGAATGCAATAAAATTGAAACACATTATCTTGTAAATGTCCTTGTTATACTTTGTTTTTAAGCTTTTCAACTCTAATTTTTGTTGAAGGTATTTTAGGCATTTTAGAAATAGGTGACGAAGTTTTATGTTTTTTTAGGGGAAAGAGGATACTGTACTTCGTCCTGAAGCCATATCAGTGCTAAAAGTGGTGCTGAAAATATACTTACCTTGATTACAAAGCTTTAGAAACACTGGTGCAAATGAGTAGCTGCTTTCTCCTCACCCTTATTCCCCTTCCTGTTCATGCCAGAACCTTTGGTTCTGTTGCTCAGTACTCCTTCATTGCAGAGATCCAGAACCTATTTTCATAGTGTTCTCATCCTTTTATTTGTGGGGTCATTTTCCTTGCTCTTTCATGTGATGGTGGTTAAGCTTTCCAAAGTCTTAAGTAACCATTTTTATTGCCTTAAAATTGTCTAGCATCTAGGACACCTGACGAGGAGAAAGGGAACAGTGAACTCTGTTCGTTGAAGCCTTGGGGGTAAAACAATGGGAAGATAAAGGAGAAGACTGGTAGGCTAGAAGAACACAGCTTACAAAGGAGAGAGAATGGTTACCATCCAGGGCACCCAAATTTAGTTTCATTGTATCCAGGAATTTTGACTTTGTAATACTTGAACAATTGCATAAGGGTAATAAGGGTAATTATGGAAGACAAAAAAAAACTATTAATATTGATGCTACTAATACATGTTAAGTGACTAAAAGGGGAAAATTGGATTAAAAACTATGCTAAAACTCCAGTCCGTAATTACTTTTGTCAAATATTTACCATTTATGCTAGATTGCCTATATCATATATTATTAATTAAATATCTGATCATAATAAATTCTGCTTACATGTTCAGTTTTTGTAGTTTGCCCATTAAGTATTGCCATCTACTTACAAATTTTCTTTTTTAAGATTTTATTTATTTATTTGAGAGAGAGAGAGTATAAGAAGGGGGAGGGTCAGAGGGAGAAGCAGGCTCCCTGCCAAGCAGGGAGCCCGATGCGGGACTTGATCCCGGGACTCCAGGATCATGACCTGAGCCGAAGGCAGTCGCGTTAATCAACTGAGCCACCCAGGTGCCCTCTAACTTAGAATTTTAATAAGAGAAAACATTCCCTTATATTGTCTCTGGTATCCATTTTGTATATTGGCTTTTATATTTTATAACTTATTCATACTGCTTATTCTTATTATGTGTTTCGACCTAGTTTGATGCAACATTAGGTGTCTCGCTTTCTAATTAGTTGCAGAACACTAGCCTGAACATAGTAGTATGCCTTCCTTGTGGTCAGATCTCAGTATTGGGTCATTCAGTATTGGGTCATTCATACTCATAAATATGAATTTCATATTAGAAACAGTTACCTAAGCTCCATCCTCTGTTTTGTGTCATCATTGGTGGCTTTCATTCTCAAATTGGTAATTTTGTGAGACACACTGTATTGGTACCAAAAGTTACCAAGAGGTTGGCTTGCTTAAAACTTAATGTTGGATGTGGGATATGCTTACTTAACTCCAAAATTATGATACAGGGCATAGTTTTTCTTAGGTCTCACTTGCTTTTGAAAATATGCCATACTAATAGATGTTTGGAAATTTAGATTCGTCTGAATACTCTTTCTAATGCAGACTCTGAACTTCAGGTGTGATTCACATGCATTAGCTTGGAAATACACTGTACTGATAAGGAGATGTTCGGGAATTTAGATTCATGCAGACTCTGAACTGCAGGTGTGATACACATGCCTTAGATCTAAGATCCTTTTCTAAAATTGTGGCTTTTTTTTTTTTTTTTCCGTAAAACAGCTTATTCTTTAAAATCTGTAGTTCCATTTTATTGTTTGGTTTATGAATATGTACAGTTCTCTGGTTGTTAACTGTTGATATGACTAAGTTTGAATTTGAATAAATTATTTTAAAAATAAATAATTCTAAAAATAAATTAGCAAAGTTCTTATTTATTCCCTCGGTTTCAAATTCATGGTATTCAGATGTCTTGTTAAATGTGAGTTTTATTGGCTACTTGGGACTCCGCCCAAAAAGTTTTTAAATTTTGAAAACCTGCTTAGGCTTTCAGAACCTGCTTGGCTGTATTAAAGTAATGGAATCATCTCTTAGGCTTTCTTAAAGTAACGGAAATGTCCCATTTCCTCCTTTGGATTGTACCATGTGTTAAATAAATGAGGACGGTTAAGAGCACGATCTTGAAGAAGTTCAGCCTTGGTTACTTTTCACATCACATGCAAAGAACCAGAATCGCAGAGTTTACATCAAAAGTGTCTGTGGAAACTGCTTAACAGCGTTTTTACATGAATAAACTTTGAAAAAAGTTTTTTCTTTTATTTCAGGAATTCATCTCTGACATGTAAACTCAGCCTTTCCATGTTTAGACAAACTTCTAAAATTCTGTATCTGGCAGGTTAGGCCCTAGGAGTTACCTATATTATGTGCAGCTAATTGATCCCCCTATTTGGTTGCTGGAAGTTTCAGGCTGGCTGTATTTACCCTGCATGCAGCATGTTAAAAAGCCCCAGCTTCCCCCTCCCCCTTTCCTTTGCTTTTCTTTTTTTAAGGTTTACTGAGATCTGATTTCTTTTTATTTCAGTCCCTTCAACCTTTAAAGCTGTTTCTGTCTTGATTTCTGGCTCTCTTCGGTGCTTATCAGTGTCTGCTGCTCCTGCTGTAGGTGTCTACTACTGCTTTCCATCCCCTTTCCTCGCTTCTGATTTCCTTTTGATTCATGGGTACTCCTTGGTTCTCAGGTCAGGTGATTTAGTTTATAATCTGTTCTCTCCAAGAGCACTCATTGCTTTCCTTCTGCTTTGTGGATTGGCTAGTCAGAGCATGTTGTGATAACCTTTGTATTTTGCTGTCTGTGTATTTTCCTTGGTGGTTGCTGATGCACTGATTAGTTTTTGCCAAAGAAGGTAACTTGGCAATTCTTCATTTTTTGGCACTTTCAGAGCACTATTCTATGTGACTTTTTAAAAAGGAAATCTGACTGGAAAAGAAATACCCTTTAAAAAATACTTGTGACCAGGGGATAAGGTCTTGGGCATTGTTTGTATTCTTAATGAAAATATCCTGTTGGTCAAATGGAATTTTGTGGCTGAATGAATACCCCAAAGCAGATGCATGTTCTGTGAGATTTGTAAACTCCCGCTCTAGACATCTATAACACATTGTGGGAATAGCAAATATATATAGTAAACTACATGTTTATAAAAATAAAATTTAGAATAATTGTGGGTAGACTCAAAGTACGGAGCTGCAAGACCATTTAAGCAGTCATTTCCTTTTACAGAGAGCCCCCCCCCGCTTTTTTTTTTTTTTTTTTTTTTTTAGCAAAAAATGATGAAAAGGAGACTAGCACTGACAGATAAAATTGAGATAAATGGTAGGCTTCAAACACAGCTGTGCTAAAGTTGGGGATTGGGTGGTCTTCTGCAATCAGGCAGGGCAAGTAACTTGGTATCTCTTACTTTGAGACTTATTTTTAGTTTTCAGCTTTATTTTAGCTCTTTTTAGTGGGAATGGAGGGTGCATGACCAAATGTAAAGAAACAAAATATGCAAGTGTGTAAAGTCATTCCTTTGAGAAAAAAATTCCTTTTGTTTTCTTATATTGGCTTCAGCCAAGGAAACAAGTTCCATATGTTAGTAGTATGTTTGAAATATTAGGGGACTCCTACATATATGAAAGAGTGCTTTGTTAAAATGTAAGTATTTGCGAAATTGAAATGAAGACAATTTTGTAGCTAGATACTTGAAAATAAAAGCAAAAAACCCAGTTTATGGTACTTCTCCGTAACATGTCCCATATTAAATGCTGACATACCTTACTCTAGCCACACTTATTTCACTGGCTGTCTTTTTTGTTCTTATATAAAGGGGGAAATAGGTTATGCCTAGAGCAATAAATACTTCATCAATTTCTGATATAACTGATATAATTTCTTCTTAGTAAGATTTTGTTGTGTATTCAAGTGTGAGGGAGTTTTAGGGCTGAGAGAGATAACATGTAAGTCTCATTTGGGAACTACTGGTAATATTTGACGAGCTTTATAAAAATCCCACCGTACCTACTGAATCAGTATCTGTGAAAGTGGCGATCTTGCATTTATATTTTTACCCAGATCTTCAGGTGATTTTTTTTTCTTAAGGTCGGGAGTTAGTAATTACTATTAACAACAGAGTAAAAATGTTAGATCTTACCACAGAACAAAATACACATAAAGATTGGTGGATTAATTTTTATATCAAAATAAGTAATTTTTATGAGGTAAAATATAAACAGCCTGAAATATTAGACTTCAGTGTCTTTGTCCTAGTTTGGGCTGTGCTTACAGGTTCTTTGGGATGTATGAATTCAGTCTTCTCCCTGTTCAGATGCTTAGGGTAGATATGTTTAAGAAACACTGCTATGGGATACTTAATGAGTTATTAGGGCAAAGGAAGGAATAATAGATTTATTATCTTACAGTTAGTATGGTGACAAGGTGGAGAATACCTTACAGTTAGTATGGTGACAAGGTGGAGAAAGGAAAAACTGTTAGAAGAATTGAGTAGAAAAAAAGGCAGAGAAAAACTTGACCCATTCAAACTTTTTTGTGTGTGTAGGCACAGTTATTTGAGGATCACCAAGTAGTAATGTGTATGTATCATAATGGATGAGCAAGTTTAGAGGAGATGGTATATATAAATTATTTCCTTTTGCACATAGCACCTTAGGTGGTAGCATTGTTACGGGTGAAAGGGGTGTTCTTGTCACATGTAATTCATATTGTCTCAAAATAGAATACTTTTGTATTTCTGTATGCAGAGAGCAATGAGTAGAATGTGAAAAGACATTCTTATAATTGTCTTTATTGGGCTAAAAATGCATGGTAATTTATAAATTTTTAAAGGGATTTGTGAAAAATAGCTGAAATAAAAAAAGAGATGACCTGGATTTTTTCTCTGTATGTTCCATTCCCTACATCCTCATTCACACAGTGAAACCAGTACTTTGTGGATTGATGAGAATAAACAACAAGCAGTTGTTTATCTTGTTTCTGGCACTTACTTTATTTGTTTTTAATTGGTTTTTAAAATAGTAAGTTCTATGGAGAATATTTTATTTCTTGGTAATAGAGAATATTTGAGTGTTAATGGAATTTTATTCTTTCTTAGGTCATGTTTACTGGTGAAAATATTCCCGTTCATCCTCATGTTTATAGCAATGGTCATATCTGTTTATCCATTCTAACAGAAGACTGGTCCCCAGCGCTCTCAGTCCAATCAGTTTGTCTTAGCATTATTAGTATGCTTTCCAGCTGCAAAGAAAAGGTAGGACTTCTCAGAATTATTCCAGGTAATATCTCTTTTTTTAGTTTAGGTAGAGAAATTATTTTAATACATAATTTATGTGAAGGAAGACTTAATGCCTTTTATTAAGAAGTTACGGGTAATATGCTTAGTAACGGATTAGAAAATTACTTCGATAATCTTTCATTCCATGTAGAAGTCAGACATTGTTTTATATTTCTTAAACAGAAAATTTCTGCAGATGTTCTCAAATAATTTGAATTTTATTTCTGTAAGCATGCACAAGGTAGAAGTATACAAGAAATTCTCATTTCTAGATTTCACAGTGGAAAGTCCCAAGAGCATGTTTCCCTTCTCCCCTCTGCTGGCTCCCACCCTATCAGCCTCTTTAGGGAATTTCCCAGGAACCAGAGCTTTCCTATCATGCTTGATCATCATGATTAGGTTGAAAGAGAAAGGTTAAAGACCAGCAGAATTTTCAGGACTTTTCTTCTCATTCCCTTTTTTTTAACCACAGATTCTGTCTGATGGAAAGGTAAAAACACCAGAAAGAAAAATCACATGAGTTAAATTTAGGATACCCTTGTAAAGTATCTAAATCCTGTGTGCATTTCTGGCCCTCTTGTGGTTTCTGCCTGAGAGTGAGTGTGTAGCCCAGTGTTCATGTATTTCTCTATTTTAAAACCTCTTTTCTTCATGAGGTTTTCCTTTTGTATCGGGTCTAAAGGAGAACAGCTTTACTTTACAGATTAGGGGTCTGTGTAATAACAGCGGTTTTTCCCCCCTGTTTTCTTGAAATTGAACTCTCATTTTTACTAAATTAGCATTTAGAGAACTTTAAATTAGTTTTTAGAGAACTTTAAGTAGTTTATTTTTAAATGATAGGTTATCTAGGCTGAAACACTCTAAGCCATTGTTTATTTACAAACTGAATTTCTTGAAATGTTAGTTTTATAAGAGGTTTCTTGGTGTTAGGTTTAAAAAAACAGATTCTTTTTGTTCAAAGAAGCATGGGGAAATAATGGTTTAAATTGAATTTTTTAATTACAGCATTAATAGCATTAATATGCAATCTATATACCATATAAGAATGTAAGAAACTTCTGTCAGTTAAACTGTGACAGTTAATACATGTTAAAAGGTATGTATCCCCATTCAGGAATATTAAAATATGCAGAAAAACATACATCTTTGAATAGTTGCAATAGGGTACACATTACCTTACTGTAGTGTTTTTTAACTAACTTTGCCTATGGGCTTTCCTAGGTTGCATTTTAAGGCTGCACTTGAGCTTTTGTTAACCTTGAGGGCTTTGAAAACAAGTCTTATTTATTGCTTCCATGTTTTCTCTGCTTCTACCCTCTTCTCTCCTCTACACTTCTACCCTCTACACACACGTAACTTTTAAATTTTAGGTATAGAGTAGAGCAGTTTGCAGTTAGAAGGACTTCTATGTCCTCATTAATGTTTAATGTCTTTAGAAAGGTGAAGCAGTAAGTATAGGATTTTAATAAGAAAAGTTGAGGTGAACACCAGTGACGTGTGCACATAACTCTTACAGGTGGCTTGTAATGATTAGTGCTTTGTTTACATTTAATGTAATGATTTACAATAAATAAATAAATAAATAAATAAATGTAATGACTTACTATTAAAAACTAGAAAATGACTCTATTCTCCATCTCCTTTATCCTTTTCTAGTCTTCTCTCATCCCCCTCACATTTCAGTTGTCTACTACTAGTTTTTCCTGCATAGTTAGTATAAGCCTTATTACTCCATTTAAATTATTGGTAAGCTATATTATATAATACGAACTAAATTATATTTAACCAAGATAGTAATTTGGAAGCAATTCTGGCAGCATTAGTTCTGTGAAATGCAGTAAAATTCTGTATATGTTTATTAGGAACCTAGTAAGTACTGTTTCTACTGTGCTAATAAGTACTAGGTTATAAAGATGAAGAGGAAACTTGTTTTGGAACTGAGGGGATCTAGCTCCAAATAAGCTTTTAAAAGTCTTCTAACCACCCACCAAAAACTTTTTTCTTTTCTTTTCTTTTTTTTTTTTTTGATCCTAACATTTATATTCAAAAACTTATTTAAAACAGGCAAATTTTATTCTGTGGTCAGTGTGGTTCTATGAGTTTCACTTAAATATTTCAGTAGATTAAAAGTAATTTCTGATATTGAGAAGTCTTTCAGTAATATGCCATTTATTCTTTGTGCCCTTATAATACAGATAGTCCAAACTTTCTAGCTTGTATTCCATTCCTAAAACAATTTTGGTAATCCATCATTTTATATAGAACCAAATCTATATAAGAACCAAATGTCTGTGATCTCTTACCAGTTTGGTTATATTCTTAAGCACATAGAATGAGTGTTTTTTTCTTCCTTAATTTTTTTTTTTTTTTTTTTTAAGATTGGTTGTTGGTTTTGTTTTCTTTGTTTTTGAAGATTGGGTTCTAACCAGTATACAGGGAAAATGAATTTATGAAGTTATTTGTTACAGTGGTAGCAATTTATTCCACATTAACACAGATTATGGCTTGCAGGACAAACAGCAGTTGTCCTGCAAATTGCAATAGGGTAGCAAGTTGCTAGCAACAGATGATCTATTCTTTAAAGTAGTCAGGCATCTAATTTCATGATACTTTTTCAGATATTTTCTCAAACTTTATCAGCAGGGTAATCTTTGGGTAGTTTAACATAAACTCTACTCTTCCCTTTTCTTAAGTTACTATTAATATTAACTTGTAAGGGCATTATTAGGCTCAATTAAGATCAGAGTTCTGTACGTGAGTTGTAGAAGTGCCAGGTAGACTGCCTGTTTCCCTACCTGCTGTCTAGGCAGTCCTACTCACTATTGGTTTTTGGTTGGACTTATCTACTAACCTGTGCTCAGTAGCTTTAATACAAATTTGACATGTTTCCATATTTTTGTAGAGACTCACAGTATTTCTTTCTTTTTTTTTTTTATTATTACTTATTTGATAGAGATCACAAGTAGTCAGAGAGGCAGGCAGGGAGAGAGAGGAAGAAGCAGGCTCCCTGCTGAGCAGAGAGCCCCATGTGGGGCTTGTTCCCAGGACCCTGGGATCATGACCTGAGCTGAAGGCAGAGGCTTTAACGTACCAAGCCACTCAGGCTCCCTGACTCACAGTATTTCTCATGTCTGGTCAGTCCAACAGTTTTCAGGAAATTCCCGTCCAAAATTTGTCTTCATTGTTGTTGGCATCACTATTTCTGCTGTAGCTCCCTTGCAGAACTGCCATATGTATGTATTATTGTGCTAGTTGGGCATATATATGGCAGAAATGCCAAGATAGCTTTTTCCCCTTTTTCCTCATATATTGTTTGCAAACTGAATCCTTTGGTCTGTCCTTGGTGATGTTTACCTTACTGGAGGTTTATAAGTTGCTATTAATTTCTCAGACAAACTGAGTTTAGGTAGACTTTTCTGGTTTTTAATTAGATAAAATAAATGGAACCAAAATTCCTTAAAACCTAATGCTGCCACTTTGGGTTAATAGTCATTCTGTAGTAATCCCACTGGAACCTAATCCAAACCACACATACATGCCCCTGTTTTTATTTATTTTTTAAGTTTCAGTGTCAAGGGTCTACTTTTCCTGGAATATATAATTTCAGTTGCGCCACATCAGCATTTATATTGTTTTTAGACAATGTAATAATTCTGCTAAAGTTTTTTCTTCCATTTTACAACTTCTCTTATTTAAACTCCTTTTGGTTTCAGAGACGACCACCAGATAATTCTTTTTATGTTCGAACATGTAACAAGAATCCAAAGAAAACAAAATGGTGGTATCATGGTAAGCACAGTTTTATTTTAGAATAATAACTTCATAGCATTTTGGTTTGAAGGATTATATATCTGTTTGCTTGCAGTAAAGAAAGGAATATATAACTAATGTAGTTTTGTAATATGGAGAAGAGTCTTTAATGTGAAGCCATTTAAAGGATATGTTGGACTGGATTTTTAATGGAGCACATAAAATCATGGCTACCATACAAGTAAAATCTAAAATTGCTTTAACATTCTGAAATGCTACCATTTTATTACTTTAAAAAGGGTCCTTAATAATCTCCAGATGGAATTAGTTATTGGGAAACCTATTACTTGAAATAGAAGTTTTGATGTCTTTCGAAATTAGTCTGGTACTGTACTTAGTGGCAGGAGGGGGATCACATTGTGAGAGATGGCCCATTTAATTAAAGAAAGCTCTTCCTGTTCTAATAGTCCTCAAAAATTTGTGTTTTCTTATGACTGTAGCTATATGAGTACAGTATTCTCACTAATGTTATTTTATTGTTTTTGTTGGGAGAGTGCTAATAGCTTTATAATTGAAAACTGCAAGCATCTTTTCTAAACTGACCTCACTGCCTCCCTAAAGAGGTGTATTTGAAATTCAAAACAAAATTTTATATTCCTCAATGTTCTTTTTGAAGTGCGTGAACAGAAACTATCCCCTGTGATTTTTGTATCCATAAGAGCATTTCCCTTATTTTTCTTTTATAAATGTTAGTCTAATAAGAAATTAGAATTGACAGAGCTAATTTATAGGAATATGGCCTTTCCCCCTTACCTTTCTATCCTTTGTGAAACTTGTTAACTGAGTTAGTTTGAGTCATTTAACAACTTCTTAAATTATAAGAGTTCTGTTAGGTGTTGATAACTGATGATTGAAATCAACATAGCACTACATCAGCAGTTATAAGTTAGAAAACACAGTGAAAGAATGCCATTTTTGAGAGCCAACAGATAAATATTCCAGCTAATGTTAATGACAACTATAGATGATCTAGAAGAAAAATGACGAAACTTGGAAGAGCTATGAAAAAATAAAGATATTTGATGACAAACCAGTATTATAGAAAAATGTATAGTCTTTACAAATTACAGGTTTAATATAACTTAGTAAAATTCCAGTGGAATAATGGGTGGGTATTTCAAAGTTTGGGGAAGACTAATAGGCAAGAAGAACTGTTTGGATTTTGAACTAAAGGATAATGAAGGAGAATTGGTCTACCAGATACCAAAACATATTAATGCAAGAGTAGACATCAAAATAGAATTACTTTCTATTTGTATTTGTATTTCTATTTTTTATATGTAAGATTTGAATATATAATCAGTTGGATGTCACAAAACCAATGAGGAAAAGACTATTTAGTAAGTAATCCTGTTAGGAACTTGGTAATCATCTTGGGAAAAAATACTTAAATTTTTACTTCATATGTAAACTCTTCCTTGTGGATTGAAATTTTTTTTTAAGAAAACAAAAAAATATATATATATATTTTTTTTAAGCTGAGTATCAGTTCGGATAAAGGAAGAATTTCTGAAGTTAAAAGGAATCAGAAATTAAATAGTTGTATGGAAATTTAAACCTTTTAGAAAACCTTTTATTTATTTATTTATTTTAAAGATTTTATTTATTTATTTGACAGGCAGCAAGAGAGGGAGCACAAGCAGGGGGAGTGGGAGAAGCAGGCTTCCTGCTCGACATGTGGCTCCATCCTAGGACCTAGGCTGAAGGGTGACACTTAACAACTGAGCCACCCAGGCACCCCTGGAAAATCTCAAAGCACAGTCAGCATAAGGTTTAAAAATGTGAAAAACAGTTATAGCTTATTAAAAATAAAGACCATTTATGAAAATTGCTTAACATAATACATACAATTAAAAGTGTAGACCAAAAAGTTCACAGTAAAGTAATTACAGATTTAGTATTTTGAAACTGTTATTGAATTGCAGAGTTGAGTAAAATAAGTGCAGTGCCAGAAAAGAGTAAAGGGTAGAATAAAATAGTACTCTCATATTTGCTGTTGGTATAGCAAGTTCAGCAATATTTAACAAGCTTAAATTTAAGATTCAAGGCTTTTGTCTCAGTTACCAAACTTCTGAGAATCCATCCTAAGAAAATCATCTTGAAAACAAGAAGTGTTTTATACAGTGGAATGTTCAGTGGAGCATTATAATATACTTTATTTCTTATTCCCCATGTGCTATTTTTCTGGAATGAATCCTGCACAGGCACATGCAAAAACACCCTCCTGCCTCAACCAGTCCTTGCCCTGCACACACCCTCTTGGGAACTCTTTCACCAAAGTCTTGCTGATTACTTTCTCTTTGAAAGAATCTAATAAACTGTATTACTGTGCTTGGAATGCTGGTTTTGTTTTAGTTTTCAAGAAATCCTCAGGTAATTCTGATGGAGCTTGTCACTTGAGAACTACTGTTAAAGGGATCCTGAGGTATAAAGGGACAGCTTTCTGTATAAAATGAATTAATAATCAGACTTAATTCTTTCTGAGCGCTGAAAGTCTGCTAAAACACTTAACAAGACCTACAGCCCTTTACTTCAATTTACATTGCTGGCTTCTCATTCTTTCTCATCTTCTTGCCTTTTAGGACCAAAAACCAAACTGCCTCCTCTCTGTGCCCTTCTGAGGAGCCCTTCTGAAAAAAAAAAAAAAGAAAGAAAGAAAGGGAAAAAAATTGAATGTCACAGACCCTTTGGTCTTAGCATAGAAAGTTCCCAGATTCACAAAAAGTTAGGATCGATCAAGAATATTCACAAACACAGCTAAATCAAACATTTTTTAAAGTGTCAAAGTTCTAAAGATAGTATAGTTACTCTATTTCCAACCCAGCTTCACTAATAATAGAAAAATCCCCCATTGTCTTTTCCATAGTGTTTTTATTTTTATTTATTTATTTTTTTAAAAGATTTGATTTATTTATTTGACAGAGATCGCAAGTAGGCAGAGAAGCAGGCCGAGAGAGGGAAGGGAAGCAGGATCCCCACTGAGCAGAGAGCCCGATGCAGGGCTGGATTCCAGGACCCTGGGATCATGACCTGAGCCAAAGGCAGAGGCTTTAACCCACTGAGCCACCCAGGTGCCCTTCCATAGTGTTTTTAAACCACTGGAGTTTTGTCTACGGCCATACCACCCTGAATGTGCCCGATCTCGTCTGATCTCGGAAGCTAAGCAGGGTCGGGCCTGGTTAGTACTTGGATGGGAAACCACTGGAGTTTTCTAATAAAACTTGAGAGGAAATTGTCTTGGAGTAATGAATTTTAAAAATACATTTATTTGGGACACCTGGGTGGCTCAGTAGTTAGGTGTCTGCCTTCAGCTCGGGTCATGATCTCAGGGTCCCGGGATCGAGTTCTGCATACGGCTCCTGCTCAGTAGGGAGCCTGTCTCTCCCTCTGCCCTCCCCCACCCCCCGCTTGTATGCATTCTCTTTCTCTCTCTCTCTCAAAAAAAAACAAAAAAAACCTTTATTTTGAAAGTGTAACCTCCTTTACCATTCTGTCCTGTCCCGATGTTAGATAGTATATTCCTGTTTTTTCCCCTTTCCTTCCTCCCTAGTAGGGAAATTTCAGAAAGATTACAATCTTTCAGGCCCTCTGATGCTCTTTTTTATAGTTGAAAGGATTTATGAGAAGTCCTTTCTCTGAGATTATTCCCAGAATTTTTCGTTATGTGCTTTTGATAAGAAATGGAGAAAGGTCACATAGTGAAACTAGAAATATAAAATAAATTCTTTAAAATAAAATACACTTCATATAAGTTTTTTGTAGTAGTTTTTAATCTATTAACTAAGAAATTTTTTACTTTCATGACTAAAGTAGAAAAGCCTTTTAGTAGTTTAAGCTATTAAATTTTCCACCTTAGCTCAGAAATACCGAGAGGCTTTTCAAACTAAATTGCCCCCCCCTTTTTTTTTTAAAGATTTTGTTTATTTATTTGAGATAGGGAAAGAGCGAGTGATGGGGAGAGACAGAAAGGGAGGGAGAAGCAGACTCCCACTGAGCAAGGAGCCCAACATGGGGCTCAATTCCAGGATCCTGGGATCATGACCTGAGCCAAAGGCAAATGCTTAACCAACTGAGCCACCTAGGCATCCCCAAATTAGCCTCTTAATGTATAATAAATAGTCCAGGGTTTGTGTAAGAATTCATTTTATTCAATAAACAGATTAAAAGTGTCTCTCTCCCCTCTCCCCCCAGTACAAATTAGCCATCTTAAAAGGACTGAATAATATTTCAACTAAATTATGATTATTCTGGTTCAGGTCCCAGTCCCAGGTACAGATAAATTGTTTTCATTTACAGATAATTCTGTTTAAAACATCCCAGTTTATTGACTTACGGTGATTATTCATATCTCAATATGTTTTTCTACTCATGCTTGGATCTTGCATATCTAAATCATTCCTTTCCCAGAATCCCCCTTTAAGTCAACAGTTTGCTCCAGGAGTGACCCTCATATGAAATCAAGCGCACGTAATACTAGTTATACTTTGACATGATAGAGCAACTGCTCTTTCATAAAGGGGACTGGGTATAGACAATCTTCCTTGAACTTTTCCTCCACCTTTAAAAAACTAAAGCATTTCAGCTGTGTAGCATATATTATCTTTGCCTTTATACATTTCAGAGTGAGTTATAACAATGTGAAAAATAGCTCACGTTGGCCTTATATTTGAAATTGGAAAATCTTTTAAGTCATGCTAACTCATAAAGCAAAACGTGTCTGCTCTGTTTTTGATCTTTCCAGATGTCAGCTTATGTTTTTCTGTTTAGCTGCTTTAGTTCCAAAAAGATCTTCATGGATTAATCATATTCTCCTTACAACAACAAATTATCAAGAAATATGGACTCTTGTTATTTCGTAGCATCATCTAATTCTGAAAGGATTATAAGGTCAAATCAGAGTCCTGATGTGACCTGCAGACCTTAATAAAAAGATCAGAGACTGAGCAAAGTCTTGCTTGGAATTAGATGAACTCACTGAAACACTTAACATTTCAGTTTTTATAAGCCAAGCGGAATTGTAGCCCTCAGGTACAAGCTCCATAGTCCTGTGTGGTGCTAACCAACATACTTGGGTCAACATGGGTCAGAGTGTTTCTCAGTATTTGGAATCAAAGAGGCAAGAGAGGTTTGGGTTTAGATTCATAATATCTGTGTGCTTCAGAGAGGGCTTCCTGGATGCAGGATGGATGCTCTATTAATGAAAAACAGTAATTTGGCAATTCAGTAGATGTCCTGGTTATAGAAGAGTAGATTTCCACTGATACACCAAAATTGAGCTGCCAAATAACCAGTGTTAAGTTCTTGCGAAAAAAGTCTCTTTCAACTTAAACTATCTTCCACATTGTTGGTATATCTTGAAAATGTAGGTCAGGGGCACCTGGGTGGCGGCTCAGTGGGTTAAGGCCTCTGCCTTTGGCTCGGGTCATGATCCCAGGGTCCTGGGATCGAGCCCCGCATCGGGCTCTCTGCTCAGCAGGAAGCCTGCTTCCTCCTCTCTCTCTCTGCCTGCTTGTGATCTCTGTCTGTCAAATAAATAAATAAATAGATAGATAGATAGATAGATAGATAAATAAATAAATAAAATCTTTTTAAAAAAAGAAAAGAAAATGTAGGCGAGTCAACTGCTACCCTACTGTTACTTGTGGTATCATACTGTAGGCATTTCTGTTTGCATTTCTTTTCTTTTCTTATTTTTTTTTTTTTAAGATTTTTATTGATCTGTTTGACGGGGAAAGATTACAAGCAGGCAGAGAGGCAGGCAGAGAGGCAAGCAGAGGGAGGTGGGAAGCAGGCTCCCCGCTGAGCAGAGAGCCTGACACAGGGCTCCATCCCAGGAGCTGAGCTGAAGGCAGAGGCCTAACCCACTGAGCCACCCAGGCGCCCCTGTTTGCATTTCTTTTGAACTTCTCCCTAGCTCCTATTAAACTGTAAAAAGTTATAGATATGTGAATATATACTCCTTATTGTTACTTACTTTGAGTTTGCTATTAACCTGTTCTCCAGAATTTTATTACTTTTACAGTTTCTATTCACTAAAGGGTTAAGGTCATATCTGCCTTGGTATACAAATATTCTGTGTTGAAAATTTAGCCAGAGGCCCATATGCTTTGAAAAATCAATTAAACACAATAGGTTTAAAAATAAAAAATTGGGGAGCTTGGGTGGCTCAGTGGGTTAAGCCACTGCCTTTGGCTCAGGTCATGATCTCAGAGTCCTGGGATCGAGTCCTGCATCAGGCTCTCTGCTCAGCGGGGAATCTGCTTCCCTCTCTCTCTCTCTGCCTGCCTCTCCGTCTACTTGTGATTTCTCTCTGTCAAATAAATAAATAAAATCTTTAATTAAAAAAAAATTTAAAAATTAACAAAGGGAACTAACCAAAATAAGTATTTGAATAGACAGCTCATTTCAGCATACAAAGGGGCTGAGGAATTGACCTATAGTTCAGGGCTAGAATGGTCCATAGAAAACAAATGTTATACAGTTTAGTACCCAAATGAATGAATGAGTGTCAAAGTTTAAAATCATACAATAGACATAATTACGCTTGAAAAAGATAAAAAGTATCTTTTTATGGGACCATAAAAATACTTCAATAAGATAGATAATAGAATTCATTAATAATACGATCCATCTGTTTCCTAGCATCGAGATTAAACATACACAACTTGGTTTCATAAGTGATTGCTTTCCACAGATGGCAGTACTGATCTAGTTCCTGAAGCATTTTCCTTAACGTGATACAAAATTGAGCAGTATAGCTCAAGACTGTAATTGAGTATTGGCTTCAGAAGACTAGGCTTACAGGAAATAGATTGGCATGATGTTTAGTTGTTACGTCCAATAAACTGTTAAGTTTATAAATTTGGGGAGGAGTAGAGAATATCTTCTTGTTTTACAAAACTGTAGACTATTCTGGTTCCATTCAGCTGGAACATTTACTATAAAAATTCTAAGGATTATTAGGTGATAGGAACACAGTCATATCAGATTAGTATTAACAAAATTTCCTGCCTTATAGCTGTCCATAGAATTACCTAATTATTTGTGAACTTTTTTTTACATTTGCAGTACCTGTTAGGATTAGAGAATCACTTTCTAAATTTCTAATTCCAGATTTTACTCAGTCTAACAGTTTTTTTCCTTGTATTTCTTGCTGGATAACAATTCTGTTGTCTTCTGTGGAATCTTTCTTAGTTGATTCATAAAAGCAAACAAAAAAACCTTTAATTCCTAAAACTGCTGACATACAAACCTATGTGTAAAGATTTAGTTTAGGGACGTCTGGGTGGCTCAGTTGGTTGAGCAGCAGCCTTTGGCTCAGGACATGATCCCAGCGTCCTGGGGTCGAGTCCCACATCGGACTCCTTGCTCATCTTGGAGCCTGCTTCTCCCTCTGCCTCTGCCTGCCACTCTGTCTGCCTGTGCTCACTCTCTTTGACAAATAAATAAATAAAATCTTTTTTTTTAAAAAAAAGATTTAGTTTAGTTTTGTTTTTAAGATTTTATTTATGGGACGCCTGGGTGGCTCAGTTGGTTAAGTGCCCGCGTTTGGCTCAGGTCATGATCCCAGAGTCCTAGGATCGAGTCCCACATTGGGTAGGCTCCCAGCTCAGCGGGGAGCCTGGTTCTCCCTCAGCCTGCTGCTCTCCCTGCTTGTGCTCACTCACTCTTTCTCTCTCTCTGACAAATAAATAAAATCTTTTAAAAAATTCATCGAAAAAAGTATTTTATTTATTTGAAAAAGAGACTGAGAGAGAGAGCACAAGAGGAGGGAGGGGCAAAGGGAGAAGCAGACTCCCCGCTGAGCAGGGAGCCCCTATGCGGGGCTTGATCCCAGGACTCCAGGATCATGACCTGAACCTAAGGTAGTCGCTTAACCAACCGAACCACCCAGGTGCTCCAAAGATTTAGTTTTGTCTTGGAAGTGAAATCCTACTTCATATCTACTTACTACTGTGTTCCTTTTCTTCTAGTCTTTAGTCTTTGGGAATATCTAGGGAGGTAGTCTCCAATATAATGTGATGGTTGTGAAGTCCATTAAAATGTGATAGGTTTTATGCTCTGGGGAAAACTAACTGACCTTCTTCTAATGTATTTCTCTCTCACTCATATTTCCCAAAAGTCAGTGAAGTTAGCCATGATAGATGTCATCTCTTTGGAACTGGTTATTTGTATATTATATTTGAGGGTATACTTTTAATAAGGGCTTCTACAGTTCCAGAAAAAAATTTAAATGGTTAACCTGAGACATTTTTTTCAGGCCTTCATCTTGCTACAAATATTTAGTCAAGAGGTTAGAAATATTGAGGTGTTTTTTTTTTTTTTTTTTTTTTTTTATTTTCAGCATAACAGTATTCATTATTTTTTCACCACACCCAGTGCTCCATGCAATCTGTGCCCTCTGTAATACCCACCACCTGGTACCCCAACCTCCCAGCCCCCCACCACCACTTCAAACCCCTCAGATTGTTTTTCAGAGTCCATAGTCTCATGATTCACCTCCCCTTCCAATTTCCCCCAACTCCCTTCTTCTATCTCCCCATGTCCTCCATGCTGTTTGTTACGCTCCACAAATAAGTGAAACCATATGATAATTGACTCTCTCTGCTTGACTTATTTCACTCAGCATAATCTCTTTGAGTCCTGTCCATGTTGCTACAAAAGTTGGGTATTCAGCCTTTCTGATGGAGGCATAATACTCCATAGTGTCTATGGACCACATTTTCCTTATCCATTCGTCCATTGAAGGGCATCTTGGTTCTTTCCATAGTTTGGCGACCGTGGCCATTGCTGCTATAAACGTTGGGGTACAGATGGCCCTTCTTTTCACGACATCTGTATCTTTGGGGTAAATACCCAGGAGTGCAATTGCAGGGTCATAGGGAAGTTCTGTTTTTAATTTCTTGAGGAATCTCCACACTGTTCTCCAAAGAGGCTGCACCAACTTGCATTCCCACCAACAGTGTAAGAGGGTTCCCCTTTCTCCACATCCCCTCCAACACATGTTGTTTCCTGTTTTGTTAATTTTGGCCATTTTAACTGGTGTAAGGTGATATCTCAATATGGTTTTAATTTGAATCTCCCTGATGGCTAGTGATGATGAACATTTTTTCATGTGTCTGATAGCCATTTGTATGTCTTCATTGGAGAAGTGTCTGTTCCTATCTTCTGCCCATTTTTTGATACGATTGCCTGTTTTGTGTGTGTTGAGTTTGAGGAGTTCATTATAGATCCTGGATATCAACCTTTTGTCTGTACTGTCATTTGCAAATATCTTCTCCCATTCCGTGGGTTGCCTCTTTGTTTTTTTGACTGTTTCCTTTGCTGTGCAGAAGCTTTTGATTTTGATAAAGTCCCAAAAGTTTATTTTCGCTTTTGTTTCCTTTGCCTTTGGAGACATATCTTGAAAGAAGTTGCTATGGCTGATATCGAAGAGATTACTGCCTATGTTCTCCTCTAGGATTCTGATGTATTCCTGTCTCACGTTGAGGTCTTTTATCCATTTTGAGTTTATCTTTGTGTACGGTGTAAGAGAATGGCCGAGTTTCATTCTTCTACATACAGCTGTCCAGTTTTCCCAGCACCATTTATTGAAGAGATTGTCTTTTTTCCACTGTATATTTTTTCCTGTTTTGTCGAAGATTAATTGACCATAGAGTTGAGGGTCCATATCTGGGCTCCCTACCCTGTTCCACTGGTCTATGTGTCTGTTTTTATGCCAGTACCATGCTGTCTTGGTGATCACAGCTTTGTAATAAAGCTTGAAATCAGGTAATGTGATGCCCCCAGTTTTATTTTTGTTTTTCAACATTTCCTTAGCGATTTGGGGTCTCTTCTGATTCCATACAAATTTTTGGATTATTTGCTCCAGCTCTTTGAAGAATACTGGTGGAATTTTGATTGGAATGGCATTAAAAGTATAGATTGCTCTAGGCAGTATAGACATTTTATCAATGTTTATTCTTCCGATCCAAGAGCATGGAAGGGTCTTCCATCTTTTTGTGTCTTCTTCAATTTCCTTCATGAGTGTTCTGTAGTTCCTCGAGTACAGATCCTTTACCTCTTTGGTTAGGTTTATTCCCAGGTATCTTATGGTTCTTGGTGCTATAGTAAATGGAATCGATTCTCTAATTTCCTTTTCTGTATTTTCATTGTTAGTGTATAAGAAAGCCACTGATTTCTGCACATTGACTTTGTATCCTGCCACGTTGCTGAATTGCTGTATGAGTTCTAGTAGTTTGGGGGTGGAGTCTTTTGGGTTTTCCATATAAAGAATCATGTCATCTGCGAAGAGAGAGAGTTTGACTTCTTCATTGCCTATTTGGATATCTTTTATTTCTCGTTGTTGTCTGATTGCTGTTGCTAGGACTTCTAATACTGTGTTGAACAAGAGTGGTGAAAGTGGGCATCCTTGTCTTGTTCCTGATCTCAACGGGAAGGCTGCAAGCTTTTTCCCATTGAGGATGATACTTGCTGTGGGTCTTTCATAGATAGCATTTATGAAGTTCAGGAATGTTCCCTCTATCCCTATACTTTGAAGCGTTTTAATCAGGAATGGATGCTGGATTTTGTCAAATGCTTTTTCTGCATCAATTGAGAGGGCCATGTGGTTCTTCTCTCTTCTCTTATTAATTTGTTCTATCACATTGATTGATTTGCAAATGTTGAACCATCCTTGTAGCCCAGGAATGAATCCCACCTGGTCATGGTGGATAATCTTTTTAATGTGCTGTTGGATGCTGTTTGCTAGGATCTTGTTGAGAATCTTAGCATCCATATTCATCAGTGATATTGGTCTGAAATTCTCCTTTTTGGTAGGGTCTTTGCCTGGTTTGGGGATCAGGGTAATGCTGGCTTCATAGAAAGAGTCTGGAAGTTTTCCTTCTGCTTCAATTTTTGGAAACAGCTTCAGGAGAATAGGTGTTATTTCTTCTTTGAAAGTTTTGTAGAATTCCCCAGGGAATCCGTCAGGTCCTGGGCTCTTGTTTGTTGGGAGGTTTTTGATCACTGCTTCAATCTCGTTACTAGTTACTTCAATTTTGGGAGTTTATAGTTTTCCAGGAATGCATCCATTTCATCAAGGTTGCTAAGCTTATTGGCATATAACTGTTGATAATAACTTCTGATGATTGTTTTTACTTCCTTGGTGTTAGTTGTGATCTCTCCCTTTTCATTCATAATTTTATGAATTTGGGCTTTCTCTCTTTTCTTTTGGATTAGTGTGGCCAATGGCTTATCGATCTTATTGATTCTTTCAAAAAACCAACTTCTAGTTTCATTGATACGTTCTAGTGTATCTTTGGTTTCTACCTCACTGATCTCAGCTCTGATCTTGATGATTTCCCTTCTTATATGTGGAGTTGGTTTGATTTGTTGTTGATTCTCCAGTTCTTTAAGGTGCAGAGACAGCTGCTGTGTTCTGGATTGTTCCTTTTTTTGAGGGAGGCTTGGATGGATATGTATTTCCCCCTTAGGACTGCCTTTACTTATTGAATTCTTTGATCATGTTTTACAGACTTATATTTGTCTTGATCCACGATGGGTTTGCTCTAAAAACTTTTTTTTTGTAAACCATCTTAGATTCAATAATGTTTTTTCATCTAGCTAGGAAACAGTATTCCTTTTGATAACAAATGGATTTTTTACTTCTTAGTGATGGCCTTTTTATTTGGGGAAAAGTTAGCCATGGCTTTAGCTCATACTTGTCTCCATACTTAAGTATTTGCTTGTAGATTCTTTGATTACTTAGAGCTGTGACAGATTTGTAATGTTTAAGTCATTGTGTCCCTGTGGGTCCAACTATCAGAGATAATAGAACTCTATTTTCAAAACTTACTAATAAGTTTATTTCTCTAAAGATAGAGTATTCAAGCCAGGGAATATTAGTCGTTTTTTTGTTTGTTTGTTTGTTTTTTAAACATCTAATCCAAGGTAGGGATTGGGCTAGGGAGAATAGCTTTATATGGATTTCTTAATCATTTTGGTGGATTGTAGCACATTCTACAGCACTTACTATACTGGAGTACTTCAGAATGAGCAACCTGATGGAAATACATTTATGTTGTAGTCTATCAAAGATGATATACCTTTTGGAGATAAGATCTTATTATTGGTGATTAATTAGGTACTTGATGTTCAGGTTGAATTTTGTCTCACTTTTCTTACCGTATACATTGTCATGTGGTAGAATACTTAAGGTTTGACTTATTAGGTAGAATTTAGTGCCATCTCTTAGCTTAGAGGTCTGTGTGATTAGTTGTTTTTTTTTTTTTTTTTTTTTTACAAGGACCCTGGAGTTATAAATTACTCCGTTGGAAGAGTGATGTTTTAAGGACCCTCTTTACATTCTTAAGTTTGTTCTGCATCCATGGCATCCATATCTCCTTGTTGTTCCAAGTTCCATAGTAATTTAAGAAACAGATACTTTGATGTGACACTTAGAAGCTATAGGCTATCTGCTTATTTTCTTCTTAAAGATATTTTCTTTAAAGATTTCTGATGATGTATTTTAAAAATCTAGTATATTTCACCCTTTAGATTGGCATTAAAATATAGAGTAATAGTCTGTGAGTTTGCCCAGTATAGAAATCAAATTTACTGGTTTTTAGTTTTCCTTGAGTTTTATTAACAGTGTATGGATCCTAAGGTGGAACAGTTTGTAAAGTATTTTGGCCAGTTTTTCAGCAGCGCTCTCCTTGAGAGCTTTCACAACTCTTGGGTAGTTGCCATTAGTCTGTCTTCTTTCTAAAGCTGCTTTCTGAAGAGTAACCAGTCCTCAAAATAAATCCTTCAGATATGTCTTGTGAAATAATTTTGTAAAATAAGTTAGGAACTCCTTAATCTTACATAATGTGTTGAGGTTATCAGAAGGCATTATTAAATCTGTGAGGTGTTTTTTTTTTAATGGCCTCGTTTGTATATGTATCTATATTTGCTTAAAATGTTATTAATTTATCTTTAGAAAATACACTTAAACATTAACAGTGTATTAATTAATTTGTTAATTGTGCCTCATTTGTGAAGTTATTTCCTTTATAAAGACAAAACATGGATTATCCTGTGTTAAATACTATGACATTGTTCGTCAGGAGTTTACTTCCTATCATTACAACTTAAAATTGTTGCTCATAAAATAACTCTTTACGACTGATAAATCATTAATATGTGCTAACATAATCAATTTATTATTTTAAATAGAACTAACATACTGGTGCATCATTTAAGACTTGTGTGGACTACTATTTCTGTGAAAGAATGGAACTTGATTTGTTTGTTATATAATTGAACACAAATGGGACTTTTTATTTGTAAAGATTGGGGGAGGCAAGTTAGACATGTAAACCATGTTCTTGAAATTATTTCTGTTAGACTAACTTGTATGGATTTTACTTATGCATGTTTGACTTTTTTAATTGTCTTTTTCTCTCCTTTTCTTAAAGATGATACTTGTTGATGCCACTGTTATCATCCTCCTAGCAGAAGATAGTCCTACTGAGAAAATGAGCACTTTGATCATTCAGTCTTTGAACTTTAACCTTTGACTGGAAGTGACCTATAGGCAATGAAGACTACTTCCTTTTACTGCATTTTTACTCGTGTGCATTCTGGGCGCATGTTGATCGCTGGTTCAGTCCAGGCAACTGACATGCTTTTATTAGTCATACAGTATTAATGCAGGTGTCAGGAAATGTCAATATAATTCCATTTTTTATTTTTATTTTTTTAAGCTTTTGGAAAAGTTCCAGGTCCTCATGTATTGTGCAATAACAATGACTTCCTTGGCGGTTTTGGGACGTTCATTGCCGGCAATGGACGTTAAACAGGAAAAATTTTCATTAACTCCTGCCACCCAATAATTAATGCATGATAGGGCCTATGAAATGAACTTACTGGTTATAATGGGATTATAAATAAAGTGAGGGATCCAACATTACTTTGAAAGTCACCCCAACTGTTTATATTTGGATTCTATGCACTGTGATCCTAAGGTTTAACAGCATGAATTAACATGCGTCTTTAAAGGACTGTAATGAAAGATCATTGCGTATTTATTGAATTGTTTATATCTGCTGTCAAATTGTTTTGACATGGAAGGTTTTCAAGTAACATTGGCAGAGAGGTACAATATTGTTTATCCCTATGGTGAAAATAAATTCATTTGTTGTATATAGTTCCTCAATCTCTGGAGTAAAGGTATGAGTAAATCTAGGGTATGAACGGTTGAATCAAGGCTTGATCTTGGAAGTAAGAACAATGGCAGTGAGGATGAAACTGCTGCAGTCCTTAATTGGGGCTTGTTTGTACAGTAACGATTTTTCCAAGTAGATTAATCTACACTCTGTTACTTCCTGCTAGCCATCAGCATGAGCCCTACTGCCTAAACACTATTTCATTTATTTATGTTTGAAAAATCCATAAAGAGTTTTCATTTGCAATTTTGTTTCTTTTGTTATGTTTTAAGTCAAGTTTGAATGTTACAGTACTTCAATTGAAAAGCTTTTGTCAAGTTTTTTCTTGTAATTTTTTCTTTACTTGTAAGTATCATTTTGTCCTTTAATCCTGTACCCTAAAATAAGAAATACATTTTTGACAGAGGCTTAATGTTTTAACAAAAGAGTGTGGACATTTTTATTTTAAAATTTAGGCAAAAGTACACTCTAGAATGGTATGTTTGCTTATTTGTTTCACATAACCGTACAGTTTTTCCTGGAGGGATTTGTTTTATTTTGTTTTCTTGTTGTTGAAAAGACTTTGCTTACAGCTAGATAAAATTTTTCTATAGAAAAAAAAAATTGTTGAAACGTCCAATTCTCAGTACCATGTAAGTTAATGATATTGCAACTAGGTTCTCTTTTTAAAAAGCAATTATGTATTTTATAAATTACCTTTTCACATATGCAAAAATCTGTTTCTACTACAATGTTATTTTTACTAATGCCTGTTGTTGCACTCTTTTTGACATATCCTGCAGTGAATAAATATATGAATCAATTTGGGCTTAAAAATAAAGGCCAATTGGCTAAAAGGTTTGAAGTATGTACCCCAGCAAAACATCCAATCAATAATTGGCAAGGAATATTTTCAAAATTGTTTTTAATCTCTGTATAGATGACATTTTGTAGCTTTGTACATGTTGTTAATTAAGGGCATATAATTTTACACTCTAAAAGTATAATTGCTGAACTCAGGGGTGGGTAGACTTCAAAAATATGTCTGCTGTAGAAATAACTTGAAAAAAAAAAATTAAAACTATGGCCAGCCACCAAATTGTGGATACTGTTTATACTATAGTTAGCAACTAACACTTTTTAAAATTAAACACATTTTTTGTTCTTTCTTGACTAGATACACATAAGTTCTCATAATAGTCTATCAGTCTTATCATTTGGCCTGTTTAACTAAGACAGAAAATGTTTTTTGGGATGCTTTGAGCTACTCTTAGTTTTTAACTGCTTTTTAATATGAAATCTGCAGCGGCAAATTATGTATTTCTCATATTTTACACAACTGCTCCAAACTACTGATTGACTTGATCATTTTCAGGGGTGGGGGTGGGGGATCTTTCTCCGTATTGCTGGTCCACGTACTAAAATTCTTTTATAAAGAAATGACCTGTGACATTTAGTCACCAAAGGAATTAATATACCAGGTCAAAGATTAACAGTGCTGTCCTGTAGATTAATAGGTCTTATATAGCCTCAATTGAGTTTTTTAAAATAAAAGAAGCAGTATTTTAACATACCTCTTTCTCTACATAGAGATACCATAAAATAAAACAAAGTAGAGGAAAGTAAAGGAAACCAAATAATTTCAGTACATTTTATGGTTTAAAGAGAAGATAAGATGAAATACCTAAAATATAGGAATACCAACCATTCAGCATTTGCAATAAGGTAACACCTTATTCATTGCAGTACTCCCTTGAACTTAGGAATTATTGGAAACTCCTTTGCACTTCGATTTAATTAAGTTAATTTTAAATGTAAGTTAAACATTATTAAAAGACATAAGACGTTTACCTAAGTCTTTGCTCTAGAGAGGGCATTTAATGGCTTTGTAATAATAAAAAGAATATTTCTCTGTAATGTGTTGTTGAACAACAACCAGAATACCAAGAAAATGTACATAGGATTTTGCTACTTCCCTCTTTCCTTGCTCCGTGGGGCACTATCTGCTGCATAGGCCTACAGAATTATACTTTCATATTTAGACAATATGTACTCTCTATTTATTTATTTATTTATTTATTTTAAGGCCATTCTTCTGGTTTGCCAAATTCTATTAAGACAGTGATACATTCATTTCCTTATTTTGCATGCTTAGATCATGAACTTGGTGCCCTCTCAAAAATATTATGTGAAGTAGGTATTAATGCCATAGATTTTAAAGAAAGAAATGGTTTTCAGTTTTTTTAAGATAAATTTTTTAAAATAAATTTTATGGCTGTTCTCTTAAGGAATTTAATATTCACCTCTAAAGGACTTAACTTGTAGTGGATGAATTCCTCCTTTTAGCTAGCAGGGAAATAAAGCTTTTTTTAATCCCCAAAAGAAAATGCTAAAATAGCTTTTATATACAGTTCATCTGGAGAAAGATCTTAATCCTTATTGTTTTGACTAGGTATATAAATATTTGATATAAAATAACTAGGATAGTTTTATTAGTTTTTCCCTTCTGAAATTTTAAATATATGCAAATATATATCATTAGATTTCTGTGGCAAATAATAATTTCTTCAGATTCTAAAGCAGGTATCTAGTGACTGCTTAATTATTTCCAGATTGCATCAAAGATGAATTGACAAATAATGGAAATGAGTAGTGATATGCAAATGGTATGTAACCACATATTACTTGTTTCTGGTAATCAAGTCTTATTTTTTAAAAAGCCTATTGTTTTTGAGAATTGAGATATTTAAAACTTGTTAAAGCTTCTTCCTAAAAATAGATGAGAAGAGGAGGTACTGTATGTTCAGAAGTTTTTTAAATAAAGAATTCAGTGTCACTAGTTCTAAGCCTTTATGGTTACTGCTGCTTATATTTCTCAGTCTCACTTTTATTTAGTTTTTTGTACATATTTTAGCTGAATGCTTAGGATTTATTAAGTGTATATAAATTGGTTTTCAAAAAGAACTGAGGCTTTCCCATATCTTTTCTGCGGATTCACTGTTAACAAAATCAGCTACTGCATGGTTCTGTGTTATGCTAATGCCTTTGCATGATTAAGATCTGTGAAGGTGTGTCTTAGTCTGCACCCCTTGGCCCTAATCCTCTTTGCAGTCTTTTGTTTGTTTTTATCTCTTTCATTTTTCTTTCTTCCTTTCTCTTCAGAGATGTCCAATATGTCAGTCTTCAGCAGTTTCCCTAAGTTTTCCCCTCTCCTTCCTTACCTCTCTTCCTGCCTTCCTCCCTTTCTTCCCCTTTCCTGTTCTTGAGGTTAGGGAATCCAAAAGAGGAAGATTAGTGAAATTACATCAGAATTTTTTCTTTAAAAAGATTCCTTCCTACAAATAAAATACATAGAGTTTCTGATACCTTATTTCAGTTCATCAGTATGTGGCTAAATTTGTTGAATAATTGCTTAATAAATGAGCTGTTAACTAGTAATTCCCAAAGCCTAATTATTTCCCAAATGAATTAAATTATTTGTTTTGGTAAAACTGTTTGTCCATTTAAGTTTCTAAGCCATTTTGAGATTTTTTAATAATTTGTGGGAGACTTTTGTTTTCTCAGCATGAACTGTGTATTAAAGACAGGCTTGTATGCATCATTATCATTAGAGGCCTTTGGAGTCTAAACATGTACTTCAGACTTAGACCTTTATTCTTAAAGTTGAAGTTCTGCTCCTGACTATGGTCCTGTAATTGAGGTGTTTATTGGATTTTAATTCTCAAATGGTATTGGGACTTACATTTAGGGATGAATCTCCAGAATGGTTACATGAATGTCTTTTTTTATGAAAAATTTTTTATAAAACATTGTAATATCTGAAGACATTTTGAATATGTGGAAGGAATGCCTGAATAGAAGCTGGTATATTTTAAACATGCGTAAAGAACTAATTGAGCAAGTTGAGTGCAGTTGACAGTGAAAAAGAGAACAGTTTCTTGATGCATACATCGTCAGGGTTTTGTGAAAAGTTTGCTTCTGCAGTCATTCTAAGCTGCTTTCTCAATGGCAAAGCATGGTTCTGGGCTTTGGCTTATTAGTTGTGATATCACTTGTCAAATTTAGCAGTTAATGGAAAGATTGCGTAATCCCACCTCTCTAATTTTAAAGTGGAAACAAGTTGAGTAAGGAATGTGGTTGATAGAAACCGTGAAAATCAAGTCTCTTCATAGTTAACCACAGATTATTTATATAAATATTGATTATCAGGCTCGGGGTAAAATAATTATTTGAAAATATTAATATATCAGTTATCTATAGCCAAGAATTAAGTCAATGTTCAAGTTAAAATGGGTTTGTTGTTTTTAGTTGGTACCATTTTTCTCTCAATATTCAGAAATATGATTGTGCATTTTATTAATAGGAATGGAAGCTCATGCTTGAGGGTTTGAATAGGGTGGATGTATATATATTTTATAATTCAAGTTGTAAAATATGTAAAGCTACTGCTTTTTGAATAGAATATAAATGTTAAGACAAATCTATATATTATATATTTTTAAATACATGTATCAAACTTTTGTTAGTTGAATATAAATTACATTGTGTGCTTTATGGAATTCAGTAACTTTTAATAATAAAGCAGTTGTCATTGATTTATTTTATGTAGACTTGAATATTAAATTGAATAGATATTAAATCTCTTTGTAGTTTATAATGTAAAAATTTACTTACGTACTAGTTTCTCTTTACAAAGGACTGTGATCTACAAAGGATTGTGGAAACAGTAAAATGCCCATTTCCAAAGATAAGTGCAACAAAATGAAGATAGTCACTAAAGCACTTATGTATTTAACAGATAATGTTTACTTAGTAGTGTAGCCTACTATGTCTTAGTGGTTCTTCATGCTTTAATTAATGAAATCCTGAGTAAAAGGTGGGTGTTTTCAGAAAAGGTGGAAATTGAGACTCAGGCACTTGCTTAGAGTTACCATGAGTCTGATGTTGCTGAGCTTTAAGTTGTATGATTCCTAAGGATATTCTGTAGAGAACTTTGGGATGTTTTCCTGAATATCCACACAGATCAAATAACTTACTTAGATGAGTGACTCCGGAAGCTATGAGAAGAGAAAAGGAGATAAGCAGAAGAAGGGGTATCTCTCTGCATCTCTGTTATTCATAGCAGGAAGAAATTTAATATTCTCTGCTGATTTCTAGGTTTTCTATTCACGGGGCATGTGCCTGCCCAGGAGCACCTTACTCCTCACTGGGGCAGCTGTGCTATCATAAAACTACCTTATCTCAGCATGCTCGTTCTGCATCCCTCAACATTAGATGAATAGCTGGTTAGATAAATGTAAGGTCCAGCTTCCTTTGTATTTGGACTTTGGTGACACTCTTTCCCTTTATAATCCTTAAAATAATTTCTACCTCTCATAGAAGGTTTAAGCCACTGTGAATAAGTGATTCTGTTGAAATCCCTGTATTCCTTAGTACTTTTCACTCTAACATATGGCAGAATTAAACTTGAACTGAATTGAAGTCCAGTGCTGCAACTCAGGGTTTTCTGTGCTTGGGTAATATGGACCAAGGCCACAGTGGTTCTATATCTGTCCTGGGAATTCCTGTCAATAAATATTTTAAATTGCCTATGAGATTTCTTTTTAATGTTTGCTTAAGGCAAAATATATAAGTGGGAGACCTGTGTGCTCTTTCTAATTCAGTGGAGTGTGGAAATGTTTTAATAATGAAAGTTGAAATAAGAAACTAAGGTAGAAATTATCTTCTCATATAGGTACTTGGCCTTCAAGGACCTACTGTGGGTAGATAAAACTCATCAGGCAAGAACATAATAAGGATGGCTATATCCTGCAGAAAAGGTATCCAACTTAATATTAAAGTTTTTTATGTTTCTCCCCCCCACACCCCCAAATACATATTTCTCTTCTTTCCTGTCACGATGGCATTTCTATCCAACCTAGTTATCCAGATGAAGAATTATCACTAGTCCTCTCTGACACTTTTCCATCATTAATCTCTATTGAGCCTGTCTTTAAAAAATATATATCTAAAATTTCTTTCTTCCCTCCAGTGCCATTGCCGTTATCCTGGTGTTCCCAGGCTGCTCTTCAGCCATCCACACACCTTGTTCCATATAAGTAATAGCAAAACAAGACTACCTGTACTTGGCTAATGTTCTTCCATGTTCCTAGAATGTTCATCTCTCTTTCTACCTGAAAAGTCTAGTTCAAATGTAGTTACAGGGTATCTTTGTCCTTCTTCCCTTCCCACTCCTTACCAGTTTTCTATCCTGGATTCTTTAATAAAAGGGACAATGTCTCAATGGTGCTTGTGTCCTCAGCATGTAGTATACAGTACCTATCCTATAAACTTTTAATAAATGTTTGTTAAATTAATTTGATTGTACTTGTATTTTTATACTAACTTTTCCCAAGAAACTTACTCAGGTGCTAGCAATTTTGAAACATAGATCTAAACCACCTATCTGTGTGAAGTGTCAAAGCAGAACACCCTATCCTTACTACTGCAGAGAGTTTGAAAATAACTACTTTGAAGTAAATCATTAACCATTTGTAACTGGTTTGATTTTATTTTATTAAAAAAAGTTTTCATATATTTTGCTGTACCTGAGGAAAATCAGTTACCTTGAATTATTTACAAATTAAGAATATAATTGGTTTAAGTTAGATATATTTGTGGAGACCAGAGATTATAAAGGTAAACCTAATACTAAGCTTAAAAACAGGCATTGAGCAAATACTTAGTACTTTTATGCTAAAAATGATGACAGATAAAAGAAAGCACATTATCTTCAAAGGGCCTGTGTTATAGGCAGGATAAGAAAGAAAAATAATGCAGCATCAAAAGTGATGAGCACTACAAGGTGCAGCAAATAGCAGTTTTTGGTAATCACAGAAGTGAGTTGACTGCAAGAACTGTAATGACTTGAAAATTATAAACCTTGTGGGTGAGTTCTTGGCAAGTCCAATGACTCCAAGTACAGAAGCCCTGGGAGAGGATATGCCTGTATGAATGCCGAACTAGTTGAAGTTGTGGCTGGTTCAGAGTAAGCCAGTGGGGGAGCAGCAGCCAAAGGCCAAATGATGTGTAGGGCTTTGTGAGTGAGGGTAAGTTAGAAATTGGTCTTTCAGTTTCCAGTAAACAGTGGAGGCTCTAGTACTCTGTTCCTTTCATCCTTAGAGCATTCCTTTATCAATTCTAGGAGATAATAAAGCTGAGCCACTGTGTCAGTGGCAGTATGGCAGGGAATGTTGCCCAGAAAATAAAACCAGGAGTCTGAGCCACTATACCAACATCCCACCCATCAGAACTAGTTGAAACCCAGAAACCAGCAGAGTTCCATCCCCAGAGTAAAGGGCCCCTGAGGAAACAATTCTGTTGAGATGTTCATCTTGGAATGGTTCAGGGAATGTCAGATTTTGAATTTGGATTGAGGTGATGTCTCTGGCAGTGTCCTCAGAAGGAGGCAAGGAGTAGATGAAAGTTTGAAGACCTAGGAAGAGAATAGCTTCCTCCACTTACTATACTTAAAAATGATTTATTTTAATACAGTGACCAATACACAAAGGTCATCCCTTCCTCCACCTCCCCACCCCAAAGATTTTATTTATTTGACAGAGCACAAGTAGGGAAAGCAGCAGGCAGAGGGAGAGGGAGAAGCAGGCTCCTGCTGAGCAAAGAGCCGGATGTGTGGCTCTGTCCCAGGACGCTGGGATCAGGGTTATTCCTTCTAGGAAACAAGACATTATGGAACAATAGACCTAGAAAGCACTGGAGGTATGGGGGTGGAGGGGAGTGACAGGATCTAATACAGTTTACTGCTCTGCATACCATATCCTGTTGCGAACTTTTAAAGAATAAGGAACTGTCTTGTTCATCTTTTTTTTTTTTTTTTTAAGATTTTATTTATTTATTTGACAGAGATCACAAGTAGGCAGAGAGGCAGGCAAAGAGAGGGGGAAGCCGGGTCCCCACTGAGCAGAGAGCCCGATACGGGCTGGATCTCAGGACCCTGGGATCATGACCTTAGCTGAAGGCAGAGGCTTTAACCCATTGAGCCACCCAGGTGCCCCGTCTTGTTCATCTTTAAAGCAAATATTGAGTGCCTGCTGTATCTCAAGGAGCTTATGATCTGGTAGGGAAGACAAGTGGTTAATTAAAATAGTGTGCCAGTTGGTGTGATAGGCTAATCCGAGTGTTGAATGAACATCAAGGCGAGGACAGCCAACGGTGTCTTAAGTTCAGGTGAGAATTCCCAGGGGAAGTGGTGGGCATTTGCTAGGCAAAGTTGGGAGAATGAAAATGAGGGCATCCGAGATAAAACGCACAGGAGGTACCCAGGGTGAGAGAGAGCAGTGTTTGGAGCATTGCATTTGGATGAGGGAATGGTAAAAATAAAATGGAAGATGAAACTAAAGCTAGAATTTGAAAGACCATATTAGTGGAGTTTTGATTTTATCTCATGGTTGACCGGGACTGATGAGTTCAGATTTTCACTTAAGACACACATACCTTGGCTGTAGTCCTGGAGAGTGAACTTGAAGGATCAGAAAACTGGACAGTTAAAAATAAGAGACCATTATCAGTACCAGACAAATGATGATGACGACTTGAATTTATTATAAAGTATTGGCATAAAGATAGACGTATCAGTGGAGCAGAAAGGAGAGTCTAGAAATTGGTTTTTAACAAGGTCCTTGTAGGGGGGAAGAATAGTCTATTCAACAAATGGTACTAGAACATTTGAAAAACTATTTGTAAAAAAATAAAAATAAAAATCTTCTATACAAAACTTAGCCCAAAATGAATCATACACTCAAAGAGTAAAACTGAAACTTCTTCAGGTAGACAGAAGCTTTGAGATCTTGGATTTGGCAAAGATTTCTTAGCCATGAACCAAATTACTAAAACCGATTGATAAATTGGACTCAATAAGATTTAAAATTTAGGTTTTCAAAGGACAAATTGAAACAGCAAAACAGTATAGTTGCAAAATAAATATATGATAAAGACTTGTATTTAGATTTTTTTTTTAAGGATTTTATTTATTTATTTGACAGATCAGAAGCAGGCTCTCTGCCAAGCAGAGTCCAACATGGGGCTTGATCCCAGGACCCTGAGACCATGACCTGAGCCAAAGACAGTGGCTTAACCCACTGGGACACCCAGGTGCCCCAGACTTGTAGTTAGATTTTTTAAAAGCTCTTAGGATATAATAACATGAAGCAAAAAACCCAATTTTAAACTGTTTGTGAATTTTTTTACTTGAACTAACCTGAAGCAAATACAGAGATGGCAAGTAAATAGATGAAAAAGCTGCTGAGTATCATGTGTTATTAGGGGACAACAGATTAAAAGTACAAGATAACCACTGCACACTTGCTACCCTGACCTTACCAAGTTTTGGCAAGGATGTAGAGTAATGGGAAGTTTTCTACACTACTGATGGCAATGTGAAATTGTATAACCACTTTGAAAAACTATCTGGTAGCTTTTTAAGAAGTTAAACATAGGGCCCCTAGGTGCCTCAGTCACTTAAGTGTCCGACTCTTGATCTAAGCTCAGGCATTGATCTCAGCATTATAAGTTCAAGCCCCACATTAAACATATATCTACTATACAAATCAGCCATTTCACTCCACACAAATACTTGTACAGAAGGGTTTGTATCAAGTTCGCAAAATATCCAAACTGGAAACATTCCAAATGACCATCAGTAGGTGAATGGGTAGCCAAAGTGGGATATCCATACATCAGAATACTACTCAGCAATAAAAAAGGGATAGAACATTGATAAATTTATATTATGCTGAGTGAAAATGCCCACACAAAAAGTATACTATGTTTTTATTTAAAATTCTAGAAAATGCAAATTTACGTATAGTAACAAAAATCAGAGAAGTGTCTGCCTGGAGATGTGGGGTGGTGGGAAAAACCATTTGGAGGTGATGGGTACTTGATTATCCTGGTTTCACATGTGTATATGTATGTCAAAACATTAAATTCCACACTTAAGCATTAGTAGTTTACTGAACATTATACCTCAATTAGAATTAGGAAGTTTTAAGCAATAAAGACAAAGGATGGCAATGGCCTGAAGTCGAGTATAAGAAAATGGACGGCTCAACCATCATCAGTTTGCCCAAGATGACAGCTTAGAAGTGATGGAGCAGGAATTGAAGTCTGAATCTGACTGACTCCAGAATCTAGGCTCTAAGTCAATATGCTTATACTTAACATGAACCCCGTATTTCTGGCTTGGACAACCGAGAGGAGGCTGATGACTTTCACCAAAACACCAGGTGAGGGGCAGATCTGGGGGAGGAGATGTGTTTGTACTTCTCATAGCACCGAGTACAGTAGCTTATATAGTCAGTGAGTGGAGATGTAAGCCGAAGTTTTTATGTGGCAATGCTAATGAAACAGTGATGTAATTTTACTTAGGTCATGAGCTTATTGCCTGTTGACCTACAGCTAACAAGGAATTTAATATTTTCTAGGCTAATAACCTAACCAATGAATTAGTTATTTCTTAACATCTTTGAAGTGATCACCCCTGACTACGTTCACTGATGGGAATTAACTCAGAAAGTTACTGCACTTTTGAATAAATCTTATTAGAAAGTTATTTCTTTCAGACTGAAGTCTCCTTACATACTATCTGACCTGGATTAAAGAGTGTCCCCTTAAAAGATAATGCTGAAGTCCTAACTCCCAGTATCTCAGAATGTGACCATATTTGGGAATGGAATCATCGAAGATGTGATTAGGTAAGGTGAGGTCATCCTGGAGGAGGGTGGACCCTAATTCAATATGAGTGATGTCCTGCAAATTGGAGAAGACACAGAGACACAGGCACTTTGAGGGGAGAATGCCACGTAACAATGCTGTAATGCACCTACAAGCCAAGGAACACCAGGGATTGCCGGGAACCTCCAGGAGCTCAAAGAGGCAAGGAAGGGTTTGTCCCTGGAGCCTCTGGAGAGCACGATCCTGCTGATACCTGATCTTGGACTTCGTGCTCCAGAACTGTGAGAGAATAAATGTCTGTTGTTTTAAGCCATTCAGTTTGTGGTATTTTGCTACAGCAGCTCTGGGAAACTAATCATACACTTTCTAGCTCTTTTTTCCCGATTCTACCTTCTGGAGATACATGGAATAAGTTTTGGTCTCTTCTCCAGATATTTCCAGATGTTTTGAAAACATGTTTTTGTTTGTTTGTTTGTTTGTTTCAAGAAGATATCTCCCTTGCTGGTTTTTTACATGATACATTTTCTTTATTTCTTTTTTTAAAGATTTACTTTAGAGAGAGAGCACAAGTTGGGGGAGGGGCAGAGGGAAAGCACTGAGTAAGGAGCCTGACACAGGTCTCAATCTCAGCATCCCAAGCTCATGACCTGAGCAAAAAACAAGAGCTGGATGCTTGACCTACTAAGCTACTAGGCGCCCCCACAGAATACATTTTAAAATAATTTCATTCTTTTGTAGGGTCAAGATGCCTCAAAGTGTGGTCATCAAAACCGATCTTACTACAAATAGTTTGATCTACGAAACAGAACAGAATTTGCTCTCTGGTTTAGGTCAGGAGTTTTTAAGCTCTTTCTCAGGAATTTCTTGGATGTACTTCAGGGCACACTTAAATATATCTCGTATAGGGGCGCCTGGGTGGCTCAGTGGGTTAAAGCCTCTGCCTTCGGCTCTGGTCATGATCCCAGGGTCCTGGGATCGAGCCCCGCGTGGGGCTCTCTGCTCAGCAGAGAGCCTGCTTCTTCCTCTCTCTCTGCCTCCCTCTCTGCCTACTTGCGATCTCTGTCAAATAAATAAATAAGATCTTTAAAAAAAAAAAATATATATATATATCCTATAAATTCTGCATAAAATTACATTAGGAGAAGGGATTTGCTATTTAGAACTTGTTAGTTCTAAATAAAGTTCTAAATAGCTCTAAATAAAGAACAAGTTTGGAAAACAGTAGTTTAGACGATACTTTTAATAAAGCTTAAGATTTAATCCACTTTCTTAGCAGCCACGCCCCATGATTTTGATCAGTAAAAGGTACATCATTGACTTTTCTTGTATCTACGTAGGGTTGTTTTTGGTTTTGTTCCATTTGTTTTTTGCGGGGAGATGGGGTCCACTTAAGTAGGTTACTTATTCCCATAAGATTTTACTTTGTTCAGTTCCACCATTCTATTGGGCCTTGTGTTTTTTGGGGTTTTTTTGGGTTTTTTTTTAATTCCATCATGTGCTATACTCTCTCTTCCTTCTCTTCGGTACCACACCTAAGAATTTCTATACCTTTCCAGTGTTTAAAAAAGCAAGTAAGACATGAGCCTACAGCATACTGTTTAGTGTCTGCAGCACAGTGTGTTCTTTAAACCTTTTAACTACTCTCTGCTATTTTGCTACCAAACCTCAAACTATGATCTGTCAGGCCACGTTTCTATATAGTTGATCAAAGAAAGGAAATGCTGGTTATTCTGGTGCAACACATTCTTGGGGAAGTTATGCTGGTTCCAAATGGTCGTTTCTTTAGTTTCTATTTGAGTAACTGAATTCTACATACTGTTTTGTGATTTCTGATCTGTTGAAATATGCACGTTCCAGTCTTAAATAAATAGATATATGTATGTTTATAATATATAATCTCGAGTGACCACAAAGTGGGTGTGGCTGCTGTGGGAGTGCACCACCTTCCTTCATGAAATAGCCTGCTGGTCAGCTTCAGTTAGTGCAGTTGGCTGGTTGGTATCCTTCAACTGTAGCCCTTCAGGATCCACCTCAGATGTAGAGCCTAAATCACACTTTCCCCAAGCAGCCCCCAGCCAGTAACATGGCCTGGCCCTTAGTACTGAATGCGGGACTTCTCTAATAGGTAATCCTTGTTCTATCTAGATCTTCCCATTAGACCAATAAGACCTTGTCATTTCTGCATCTGAGACTGATGCTTTGCCTACCCACACCTACTTCCTCCCCTCTTTCCCTTCACAGGCTTCAGATCTGCATCATAGTTTTTTTCCTTTTTTTTTTTTTTTTTTAAGTAAACTCTATACCCAACATGGAGCTCAAACTTACAACCCCAAATTGATTTTGTCTAATGCTTTTTCTCTATTTTTATCTTTCATTCTATTAATGTGGTGTACTACATTTATTAATTTGCATATGTTGGACCATCTTTGGATCCAAAGGGTGAATCCTGTTTGATCATAGCGTGTGATCCTTATCATATGCTGTTGAATCTCATTTGCTGAGATTTTCTTGAGAATTTTTATATATTTATATATCTGTATTCATTATTTCTTGTAGTGTCCTTACTTGGCTGTGGTATCAAGATAATTCTGGCCTTATAAATTGAGTTGGGGAGTGTCCCTTCCCCTTAAATGTTTTGGAAGAGTTGAAAAGGATTATCATCAGTTCTTCTTTAAATGTTCAGTAGAATTCCCCTTGGAAACCATATGGTCCTGGACTTTTCATTGTTGGGAAATTTTGGGTTACTTATTCAATCTCTTTACTCGTTATTGGTATGTTCAGATTTTCTTTTTCTTCATGTAAGTTTAGTCTTTGTAAGTTGTGTGTTTCTAGGAATTTATCCATTTCTTCTAGGTTATCCAGTTTCTTGGCATATCGTTATTTTTTTTTTAAGATTTTATTTATTTATTTGAGAGAGAGACAGTGAGAGAGAGCATAAGCGAGGAGAAGGTCAGAGGGAGAAGCAGACTCCCCATGGAGCTGGGAGCCCGATGCGGAACTCGATCCCGGGACTCCGGGATCATGACCTGAGCCGAAGGCAGTCGTCCAACCAACTGAGCCACCCAGGCGTCCCTGGCATATCGTTATTAATGGTAGTCTCTTAGGATCCTTTTTTTCAGTGTTATCAGTTATGATGTCTCCTCTTTCATTTCTGCTTTTATTTAAGTCTTCTCTTTTTTTAGTCTATCTAAAGGGTTTTTTTTTTTTATCTTTTCAAAATATCAGCTCTTAGCTTCACTGATTTTTTTTTTCCTATTGTTTTTCTAGTCTCCATCCTGTTTATTTCTGCTCCAGTCTGTTATTTCTTCCCTTTTGCTAACTTTGGTATTAGTTTGTTCCTCTTTTTCTAGTTCTTTGAGGTATAAGTTAGATGTTTTATTTGAGATCTTTTTTCTAAACATAGATCTTTATCATTATAAACTTCCCTTTTTGAACTGCTTTTGCAGTATCCCATAAGGTTTGGTAAATTTTGTTTCTTTCCATTTTCATTTGTTTTAAGGTATTTATTTCCCTTTGACTTCTTTTTTGGTCCATCGGTATATTCAGGAATATGTGTATAATTTACACATTTTTGTGAGTTTTCCAGTTTTCCTCCTGTTATTGATTTCTAGGTATATTTTATTTTAATATTTTAAAAGATTTTATTTGTTCAGTTAGCAGAGTAAGAGAGCATAAGCAGGGGAAGTGGTAGGCAGAGGAGAGGGAAAAGCAGCTCTCCTTCCCTCCCCTGCAAGCAAGGAGCCCAAAGGAGGGCTCGATCCCAGAACCCTGGGATCATGAACTGAGCTGAAGGCAGACACCCAACTGACTGAGCCACGCAGGCACCCCTGATTTCTAGTTTTATACTATTATGACCAGAAAATATACTTTGTATTATTTCATTCTTCTGAAATTTGTTAAGATTTCTTTTGTGGCCTACCATAGGATATATTTTAGAGAATGGTCTTTATGTGCTTGACAAGAATGTACATTCTGCTGTTGGATGGAATGTTCTGGACAATGGACTGTTAGAGCCATTTGGTTTAATACTTTATTTTTTTTCTTTAAGTAGGCTCTATGCCCAACATGGGGCTTGAACTCACAACCCCAAGATCAAGAATTGCATGTTCTACGAACTGAGTCAGCCAGGTACACCTCCATTTGGTTTAAAGTATGACTCAAGTCTGTTTCTTTATTGATTTTTTGTCCAGCTGATCTATCCATTGAGGTCCCCCACCATTATTGTATTGCTGTATATTTCTCTCTCTCTCTCTCTTTTTTTTTTAAGATTTTATTTATTCCTTAGAGAGAGAGAGAGAGAGCACAAGCAGGGGGAGAAGCAGAGGGAGAGGGAGAAGCAGGCCTCCCCACTGGTCAGGGAGCCTGATGTGGGGCTCAGTACCAGGACCCCGAGATTATGACCTGAGCTGAAGGCAGTCACTTGACCAGCTGAGCCACACAGGTACCCCTTGTTGTGTGTTTCTCCCTTCAGATCAGTTACTATTAGCTTAATATACTTAAGTAAATAAGTTTATATATTTAAAAATATATTTAAACTTAATTTAAAAATATATTTAAGTATATATATGATTTTGGGTGCATATATATTTATAATTATATCTTCCTGATAAAGTCACCTCTTTATCATTATATAATGACCTTCTTCATCTCTTGTTACAGGTTTTGACTCAAAGTCTATTTTGTCTGATAAAAGTGTAGCTACTATGATCTAGTTTCCATCAGCATGGAATATCTTTTTCTATCTTTTCACTTTGAGCCTATGTTTGTCAATAAAGCTGAAGTAAGCCTTTTGTAGGTGGCATATAGTTGTGTCTTCTTTTTATTCATCTAAACACACTCTTTTGATTAGAGAATTTAATCCATTTACATTTATAATAGTTATTGATAAGTAAAGACTTATGAATGATATCTTACTATTTTCTGGTTGTTTTCTAGTTCCCTTGTTTCTTTCTCCCTCTCTTGTTACCTTTGGAATTGATGATTTTCCATACTGATATGCTTTGATTCCCTTCTATTTATCTTTTGTGAATCTACTGTGGGTTTTTGCTTTGTGGTTACCACTTACATAAAATATCTTGTAGATATTACAGTCTATTTTAGGCTGGTTACAGCTTAACTTCAGCCATGTACTCTGCCCTTTTATCCCTCCCCTTTTGTTTTTGATGTCAGAATTTAGCTTCTTATATTGTGTATTCATTAACAAATAATTGTAGCTATAGGTGTTTTTAATACTCTTGTCCTTTAGCCTTTATCCTAGAGTTAAGTGATAAACACACCACCATATTACTAGGTATTATAAGGTATTAGGTATTCTGAATTTGATTATATACTCACCTTTACCAGTATGTTGTTTATTTTCATACATCTTCATGTTACTATTTAGTAGCAGCTTGAAGGACTCCTTTCAGCAGTTTTTGTAAGGCAGGTCTAGTGGCAGTGAATTCTCAGCTTTTCTTTGTCTAGGAGGGTCTTTATCTCTCCTTCATTTCTGAAAGACCACTTTGCCAGATCAGCTATTCTCTTTTGACATTTTCTTTCCCCAGCTCTTTGAGTATATTATCCTACTCTCTCCTGACTGTAAATTTTCTGCCAAGAAATCTGATTATAGCCTTATAGAGGTTCTCTTGTAAATTGCAAGTGTCTTTTCTCTTGCTGCCTTTTTTTTTTTTTTAAGATTATTTATTTATTTATTTATTTATTTGAGAGTGAGAAAGAGAATGAATGTGGGGGAGGAACAAAGGGAGAGGGAGAAGTGAACTCCCCACTAAGCAGGGAGCCCAATGCAGGGCTCAACCCAGGACCCTGGGATCATGACCTGAGCTAAAGCAGACACTTAACTGACGAGCCAGCCAGGTGCCCCTCTTGCTGGTTTTTAAGATTCTCTCATCTTTTATTTTTAACATTTCATTATAATGTATCTTGAAGAAGATCTCTTCAAGTTGAGTTTTTTGGTGACCTATGAGCTTCTTGAACTTGGATATGCAAATCTCTTCCCAGATTTGGGAAGTCTCAGTCATTGTTTCTTTAAAATAGCTTTCTGACCCCCTTTCCCTGCCTTCTCTTTCTGGAATTCCAATAATTCTCAGATTGTTTCTTTCTACTGTTTCTTATAGATCACATGGGATTTCTTCACTCTCTTTATTCTTTTCTTTGTTCTCAGACAATGTAATTTCAAAATTCCTGTCATTTAACTCCGATTCCTTTTTCTGCTTGATCCACTGCATTTTTTAAATTTCATTCATTATATTTTTCAGCTCCAGAATTTCTATTTGATTCTTTTTTTTATGGTTCCTGTTTTTGTAAAGTTTTCATTTTTATTGTATATATATATTTTTAAAGATTTTATTTGTTCATTTGACAGAGAGGAGATCACAAGTAGGCAGAAAGGCAGGCAGAGAGAGAGGAGGGAAGCAGGCCTGCTGAGCAGAGAACCTGACGCTGGGCTAGATCCCAGGACCGGGAGACCATGACCTGAGCGGAAGGCAGAGGCTTAACCCACTGAGCCACCCAGGCGCCCCTTTATTGTATATTTTTTATATAGTTTTCCTGATTTTGTTATATAGTTTCCTGATTTTTTGTTGAATTGTCTTTCAGTATTTTCTTGCAGCTCACTAAGCTTCCTTATAACAACTGCTTTAAATTCTTTATCTAATAAGTTGCAGATCTCGGGGTGCCTGGGTGGCTCAGTGGGTTAAAGCCTCTGCCTTCAGCTCAGGTCATGATCCCAGGGTCCTGGGATCGAGCCCCGCATCGTGCTCTCTGCTCAGCGGAGAGCCTGCTTCCTCCTCTCTCTCTGCCTGCCTCTCAGCCTACTTGTGGTCTCTGCCTGTCAAATAAATAAATAAAATCTTTAAAAAAAATAAATAAGTTGCAGATCTCCATGTCTTAGGGATCAGTAACTAGAGTATTGTGATCCTTTGGTGGTGTCATGTTTCCTTGACTTTTCATGTTCCTTGAAGTTTTACATTGTTGTCTTTGAATTTGAAGTAACAGTCACTTCCTATAGTCTTTTCTGCCTTTGAAAGAAAAATACCTTCTGTCAGCCCTGCTAGGGATTCTAAGGCTTTCTCAGAGCTTCTATAGGTACACGTGCTCCATGCTTCTGGCTCCGACTTGTGCAAGAATTTTTAAGCTTGTATACTTTCTCTCAATTCTGCAACACACCATTGCTGACAATGCTGACAGCCGTTTTTTTTGTTTTCCCAAAGTTGGAGCCAAAGCTCTAGTTTGTATTCTCTCCCTGGCCCGCAAATTCAGGCCAGCTTTCTGTGTATGCTCACCAGCCATCTTCCAAAGTCTTCTCTCATCACCACCATTGGAAGTATGCATGGGAACCCAGTTGCAGCAGGGAGGGTATTGTGGGTGAGGTATGTGGAGGTGTCCGTGGGCCAGTTGAGGGGGGGGTCTATTTGTGAGGCATCCCCAGTGGTTCATGGGTAGGCTTCTTGATGGAATCTGTTTTGCCACTAGTAGGATCCACTTGCCTTTAATGCTTTCCTTTGAATTACTATGGTATATTGTAGAGAAAGAGAATAAAAGACTTAAATGAAGTGAGCATTTTGACTGTAGAGTTGATCCAGTCCCCAGGAGGAAGAACCCTGCTGCCACACAATGGCAAGTATATGACTGTAATGATTACCCAAGTTCTTCCCCAAAAGTATATAGTCAGATGGTGTTATTTACTCAGATGATTATACAATGGAGGTAGGAGAATACTCAGATATTTGTAGGACTACTGAACACAAGAGGCCTAAAATGTCCTCTTGGCTTCCCTTTCAGAGCGGGGACAAATGAGGAGGCAGGCAATAAACAGTGGCCTTGGCAACTTCCAGTTCACTGTGTAGGTCTATTGGGTCTGTAACCTCATTCTGTGGCTAGTCTACCATGTGTGGGTATATATGACTGGGATTGACATACAGGGGCCCAAAGCCATCATATTAGGCAAAGCCACGCAGAAGCCTCTGATACTGTCTCCCAGCACTTTGCCAAAATAGAATATATATATTTTTTTAATTAAAAATTTCTGTATCTAGCCAAGGTGGAGTAACAAGGACCAATTTAAGGAATGAAAAAAACGGAAAGAACCAAAAAGCTACCTGAAATTTTGAAACGACAGTTTCCCAAATATTGGCTATCAGGAAAGGAAGGCTGTGGTCCCTGGAAGAAGGGAAACAAATGTGGTGAGCCCTACAATTACAGCAGCTTCCTGCTGGGGTGCACTTTCCAGGCTGCTGTGCCCAGAGGGAGAGCCAAGTGGAGCCCAACCCTCTTCCGGAATTGAGGAGACAAAGCTGGAAGTCAAGGGAGGCCCAGGGAGACTGGAGTTCTCAGATGCAAATATTGGAAGGTAGAGAGCATTGCAGAGAAAGAGAGCGCCAGGGATCCACAGGCAGCAACAGGTAAGTCTTCAGCATGTTAGGAAAGGCTCAGGCTGGAGAAAGAACCACCCAAAGGGGCAATTTGCAGAGATCAAAAAAAGCTGGATCGCATTTGTATCCCCACCAGCCAGAGTGGTAAACCCTATAACTCATGGGGCATAGAGCGGAATATTCAGAAGAACATTGCCTAAGTAGTGGGGGAAAATTAATCCTAGACTAAACACTGCTCTGTGCTCACCTCAAAAAACCTCAAAACTAAGTTTTAAGAGGATAAAACTCTTCCCAAGTAATTTAATTGCATTGTAGAACAAAGCTGTAGAATATTTATAGAAATAAAATGTATTTCTCTGTGTGTGCATAAATGCGTGTGTATGTGTATATCTCTAGCACCCAACAATCCAGTGGTGGGATCACTACATTGGGACCCTTTTGTCCTGATAGAATGTTATGGGCGGAATTGTGTCCCCTCCAAATTCATGTGCTGAAGTCCTAACCCTTAGTACTTCAGAATGTGATCTCATTTAGAGACAGTCTTTACAGAGGTAATCAACTTAAAATAAGGTCATTAAGGTAGGCTCTAGTTCAGTATGACTGATGTCCTTATAAGAAGAGGAAATTTGGGCAGAGAGAACTCACAAAGGAGGAAGATTGCGTGAAGACAGAAAGAAAACATTATGTGAACAGAAGGATGGCTATCTGTAAGCCACGGAAAGAGGCCTGGAACGGGCCCTGCCCTCACTTGCCCTCAGAAGGAACCAACTCTGCTGCCACTTTGATTTCTGACTTCTAGTCTCCAGAGCTGTGAGATCATTTCTGTTGTGTCAGTACCCAGTTTGTGGCACATTTTTATAGCAGCCCTAGCAAACTAATACAAAGGGCAAGCAATTTGTTCTCACCAGAATAACTCTGATTCTGGGTATTGGTTTACCTTTTCTGCCAGCAGAGTCAAGCAGCAAGCATCACTATCTGGCATCTCATAGAATCCTTGATCCTCAGACATGAATTCCAAATAATGTAGTATCTGACCAGGAGATCCACTTCACAGCAAAGGAAGTGAAGGAGTAGGCCCGTGACCATGGGATCAACTGGCTTATCACATATGCACCATTGAGAGATAATTGGTCCGAGAGTACATTACAATAGGGGTGCCTGGGTGGCTCAGTGGGTTAAAGCCTCTGCCTTCGGCTCAGGTCATGATCCCAGGGTCCTGAGATTGAGCCCCACATTGGGCTCTCTACTCAGCAGGGAGCCTTCTTCCCTTCCTCTCTCTCTCTGCCTGCCTCTCTGCCTACTTGTGATCTCTGTAAAATAAATAAATAAAATCTTAAAAAAAAAAAAAAAGTACATTACAAGAGCCTACTGGAGGGACAGCTCGTGTACCAATTTGGAGGCAATGGTCTGCCTGTAAAGATGGGTGGTGTCTTCCAGGATGTTGTATGTACACTTGAATCAGAGACTTCTGTTGGATTCTGTCTCTAATAGGGAGAATATGTGGGTCCTGGAATCCAAAGGGTTGCATTTTTGCCCGGGGACATAGCACAAGTTCCATTATATGTAAGTTACAACTCTTGTCTTAGCACTTGGATTCCTTATATTCAGGGACAGGCTGGTAAGAAGGCCATCTTGGCTGGGGGTAATTGACCCTGATATCCAGACCAGGAATCCTGAATAGACTCAAGGCAATCTATTAGGGATTTAGACTAAAAGAATACATTCTAATTTTTCTTGAACATATTTTCCCCCAAAAGGTAATAAAATTATTTTGTGATAACTTCTGGATAAGAATGTTTCTTTTTTGCCTTCAGCAGTATAGAAGTATTGATAACTGGACATGAACAAGGAAATTTTACTTAAGTCATGGAAATCTGCTTGACTTTGAGGTTGAAATAAAATACATTTTTTTAAAAGATTTGAGAGCAAGGGCACACACACATGTGTGCACATAAGCCAGGGGAGGGGTAGAAGAAGAGGGAGAGAGTGAATCTCAAGCAGACTCCACACTGATTGCAGACCCCAACATAGGGCTCAGTCTCATGACCCTGAGATCATGACCTGAGCTGAAATCAAGGGTCAGATACTCAAAGGACTGGGCCACCCAGTCTCCCCTGTTTTTGAACATCTTACCCCCAATTTTTTGCTTATTACCTGGTATTAAGTAAAAAATTCAGTAAATATTTGTTAAATGAATGGTTAACAAAAGTTCTGAATCTAAGTTCAGAGTTTCCCATTATTCTCATTTTGATATCCCTGAAATTTTATCTTTTTTTTTTTTTTTTTTTTTTAAAGATTTTATTTATTTATTTGACAGAGAGAGATCACAGGTAGGAAGAGAGGCAGGCAGAGAGAGAGAGGAGGAAGCAGGCTCCCTGCTGAGCAGAGAGCCCGATGCGGGACTCGATCCCAGGACCCTGAGATCATGACCTGAGCCGAAGGCAGCGGCTTAACCCACTGAGCCACCCAGGCGCCCCTGAAATTTTATCTTTAGCCCAAACTTTTACATAGCCAAAATGTATCCTCCAATCACAAAGCTGAAGAGTCTTTTATTTTTAATTTTTTCAATTTTAATTTTTGTGTTGTTTTATTTCATTTTAATTTCATATAGTTAACATGCCATTTTATATTAGTTTTGGGTATACAACATAGTGATTCAACAATTCCATACATCACCCAGTGCTCAGCTCATCATAGACAAGTATACACCTTAATCCCCATCGTCTATTTCACCCATCTGCCCCTCCTCTTGTAACCACCAGTTTGTTCTCTATAACTAAGAAAAAAGAGACTTTGATGAACTCATTTGTGCCTGGCAGTAACAGAAAGGAAAGAGATTATGTTTTATATATTTGTCTCTTTAAGAAAAAATTATTACTCTGTTCAACACAGCATTGCAGAGTGTTAAATCAATTCAACAGTCTCCCTCCAGTAAGATTTGAAATAGAGCCAGAATTCATACTTTAGGGGAACAGAGCCCCTCTAGATGATTCTCCCACACAGCCAGGTTTGAGGATGACTGTTTTAACTTACTTCCTAATTTCTTAGGTTATCAGCAACATTGTTTCTCTTTGAAACATCAATCTAAGAGCATGGAAGACAAAGTAATTTTCAGCTGTAACTCAGTATCAAGAGTATAAATTTTTGTCAGAGAGGATACAGCAAGGGAACAATAGCAAAATGTACACATATGAATTTATTTTATTACAGAAAGAGGGAAAATAATTGAAACTGCTAAGTAAAAAGAGGAAATACAATTCCTATTTAGAATAAATAGGGAGGGGTGCTTGAGTGGCTCAGTGGGTTAAAGCCTCTGCCGTCGGGCTCAGGTCCTGATCTCAGGGTCCTAGGATCGAGCCCTACATCGGGCTCTCTGCTCACTGGGGATCCTACTTCCTCCTCTGCCTCTCTTCCTACTTGTCTGTCAAATAAATTAATAAAATCTTTAAAAAATAAAAAAATAGAATAAGTAGGGAATTTCAGTTGAGAGAATTGTTTTGAGGTCAGTGACAGATCTCCCAGTCATCAAAACGAAATTTCAGATTAAAATAGTTTTGTGTTTATGAATATCTTTCCCACATCTTCACATTTCAAGCTATACCTGGGCCTTGTATTAGGGCTATTTTTGTTTGCAGGTAAAACTAGCTAGAGGCAACTGGGTGGCTCATTCAGTTGGGCATCAGATTCTTGGTTTCAGCTGTGGTCTCTGGGTCTCCCAATCATAGAATAGAGCCCCTAGGCGGCCTCCAGGGTCCATGTGGAGTCTGCTTGAGATTCTCTCCTTCTGCCCTTCCCCCTATTTGTGCATGTGCGCCTGAGCACATCTCTCTCTCTCAAATAAATTAATTAATTAAATCTTTTAAAAAAGAAACAAAAAAAGCTGGGGCACCTGGGTGGCCCAGTCGGTTAAGTATCTGCCTTCGGCTCAGGTCATGATCCCAAGGTTCTGGTACCAAGTTCCCCATTGGGCTCCTTGCTGGGCAGAAAGCCTGCTTTTCCCTCTCCCATTCCCCCTACTTGTGTTCCCTCTCTTACTGTCTCTCTTGGTCAAATAAATGTCTTAAAAATAATTTTTTTTTTTTTAAGAAGGTAGCGAAATGGGGTTTGTTGGTTTATGAAACGGGTGGATCTGAGTTGGTACTGACTGCAGAATAGTGGGAGGCAGGGCTCAAAGAGGGTAGGCAGGACTCTGTCTTCCTCTGACAGCTCTGTGTGGCTTTATTCTATAGGCAGATTCCGTTGAGATGGTGGGCAAGAAGGTCACCGACAGTTATACCTTCCCAGCCTTGTGATTCCAAGAAAAGAAGTGTGTCTTCCCTACTATTTGCATAGCTGTCTTAGAGATGACTGTGTTTGGTTTTCTGTGGATTATTATAGTTTGCCGCACCTCTCAGCCATCACTGAGGGTTGGGAAAGGGGGGATTTTGGTTGGACTGGGTCTCATGGCTGCTCCGTGACCGTGAATTCACAACATCATCAGGACCACGTGGAATTTGCGACGGGTTTCCCAACATAATGAAAGTGAAGTTGGGGTTTTATTGGGCAGAGAACGTCCATAGGATTGTTCATATTGACCACATGGCAGATAATAGATCTGAATTTGTGTGTGGAGTTATATTTAGATCCTCTGCCCATTTTTAAATTGGATTATTTATTTTTTGCTATTGAGTTGTATGAGTTCTTTATGTATTTGGGGTATTAACCCTTTATCAGATAAATGATTTGCAAATATTTTCTTCCATTCAGTACATTGTCTTTACATTTGGTTGATGGTTTTCTTTGCTGTGCTATTCTTATAATCATTTTTTTGACAGTAGTAATTGCCTCTTAAATATTTTTACTTATTATATTCCTGGTGCCTAGAAACAATTCCTGACATATGATAGGAGTTCAATACGTATTTGTTAAATTAATGAATTTTGTGGATACCTATCACCAAGTCTTCCTACACTCTCACAATGCAGTTTTCCACATGGTTGAAAAATACCAAATAAGGTATCAGGCAGCACATTCTAGGTCATACTCTGGTAACAAATTATCACCAAATTCTGGTGACTTTCAGGAAAATAAGATTTCGTTTGTTTGTTTGTTTGTTTTCCTCAGGATATTAATCTGTCACAGGTTGGCTGCATACTGTCTCCGCTTTATGACCCAATGAAGAGCAGGCTCTTTGTGGAACATGGTTCGTCTGTGGTAGGCAGCAAAGGACATGTGGCCAACTAGCTCTTAAGTTTCTACTCTGAAGTTATTTTCATTTTCTCTCACAACATATTGAGCCAAATAGATCCTTGGCCAAGCTCAGCATCAATGGGATAGGGATCTATAGTCTTTCTAGGGGCCGTGGAAGGAGGGACATCATGGGAAGAACCACAAGATTTATGTAAGAGTAATTCAGTCTTTCACAGATAATTCATCAGTCCATTTTCTCTAGGAGTCATTCTATGTAAACCCTCCATTCTCCTATGATGTCGATTGTTTACTTTCTGGGCCTGACCCACAGCTATCATGCAGGGACTTCCCTTTACCATCATCTTGGAAAATCCCTTTGTGTATCATGCATATTGGATCCCTATTTACTGGATCTAGGGTCTTTTTCTTTGTTTACTTTCTCACTTGCCTTCATTTTCTCGGTAGAAAGAGAAAGCAGAAGCAGCAGGTAAGTTCTGAGACCAGGCTTAAATTTAGACTTAAAAATGTCTTTACCTTTATATATGATTAATAGTTTCACTGAGTATAGAATTCTTTTTCTTTAAGATTTTATTTATTTATTTAAGAGAGATTGGGGGGGTAGAGGGGAGGGGCAGAGGGAGAAGCAGACTTTCCACTGAGCAGGGAGCCCAATGTGGGGCTTGATCCCAGACCCTGAGATCATGACCTGAGCCAAAGGAAGATGCTTAACTGACTGAGACACCCACGCAGCACTGAGTATAGAATTTTAAGTTGATACTTTCTTTTTTTGGGAATTTTTTGAAAGTATGTCTTAATTAACTTCTAGATTTCAACTTTTTTTTTTTTTTTTGAGAAGACAGCACTATTTATTTATTTTCTTTACTCTTATTTGTAATATGTTTCTGCTCTGGAAGATTTTGGATTTTTATTTTAATCACTGAAGTACTAAATTCATAATATTGTGCCTTTAAATGGGTCTTTTTTTCACTGCTTTTTGTGGGGTACATGATGGCCTCTTTCAATTTGGAAATCCATGTCCTTCAGCACGGGGAAATTTTCTTTTACATCCCTTCATACTCTGTTTTTGGAACTCTTAGTAGAGAATTGTACCTCCTTGACTGATTCTCTAAAATTCTTTTCTTGGGGCGCCTGGATGGCTCAGTGGGTTAAAGCCTCTGCCTTCGGCTCAGGTCATGATCCCAGGGTCCTGGGATTGAGTCCCGCATCGGGCTCTCTGCTCAGCAGGGAGCCTGCTTCCCTTCCTCTCTCTCTGCCTGCCTCTCTGCCTACCTGTGATCTCTGCCTGTCAAATAAATAAAATCTTTAAAAAAAATAAATAAAATAAAATTCTTTTCCTTACTTAAGTGTCATTCTTCTGATTCTTCTATTTTAATGTTTACTTCAGTTATCATTTTGAATTTCCAAGAACATATTTTTTCAGATTATGACTTTTGAAATAGCATCCAGTTCTTGTTTTATGTGTTTGCAGTTTTCTACTTTTATTTGACAATCAGCAGTTAGTTCTCATCCTCACTAACTGTCTAGATTTTTGAACATGGGAACAGGTACATAGGTTACCAATGTATGCAGCTTGTTGGGTCAGTCTGCATGCTCGTTACATTTTCTGGACAATCACACACAGATATGGTATGGAAGATTCCTTGTTTCTTTGGCCCAGGCAGCTTTGTGGAGTCTGGTCTCAGTGTGCACACCTGGAGCTGACATCTCCATCATGGCAAATTTCTGGATCTCTTTGAATGGCTGAGGGGAATGCTTCTGGAAACCCACTCCTTGGGTCTGCTTGTGAATGTTGATGATGTTTTCTGTGGTCACCACCTCATTGATGACCCTTCTTCTGGCCACCCTTTACAGAATCCATTCTGCCAGGCCCTGGTTGGAAAGGAAGCAACATCCAGTTCTTCTTAAAGGGTACAATATGTTCTCTCAACTCTGACTAATGATAATTAAAAAACAACAACAACAACAACAAAAGACAAGCAAACAAACTTTGGTTCCTTGCATTGTTTCTATCTGATCTTAGTCCTGTTTCTTTTTCTTTTCATTTTTTTAAAGGCTTTATTTGTTTGTCATAGAGAAAGAGAGAGAGAACATGAGTGGGGTGAGGGGCAGAGGGAGAAGCGGGCTCCCTGCTGAGCAAAGAGCCCGATGCAGGACTTGATCCTAGGACCCTGGAATCACAACCTGAGCTGAAGGCAAATGCCTAACCAACTGAGCCACCCAGGTGTCATTTTTTTTTTTTTTTTTTTTTTGAATTTTTTTGGTCTTTTTTTTTTTTTTTTTCTTTTGTGTTAGATGCCTTCTTCTTGTGTTTGGGAGGCACACAAAGCTGACTAGGTCTCTGCATGGGTGTGGCTAATTGACATGGAGGATTTGCTATAGCAAAATGAAAATAAGCCTGGGTATTATTGATGTTTTTGTTCAGTAACTCCAACAATATATATAAATTGCTTTTTGAGGCACCTGTCTCAGTCAGTTAAGTGTTTGCCTCCAGCTCAGGTGATAATCCCAGGGTCCTGGGATCAAGTCCCACATTGGGGTCCTTGCTCAGTGCAGAGTCCGCTTCTCTCTCTCCCTCTGTCTCTCAACCCATTCATGCTCTCTCTATCTCTGTCTTTCTCAAATAAATAAATAAAAATTTTGGGGCACCTGGGTGGCTCAGTCAGTTAAGCATCTACCTTTGGCTCAAGTCATGATCCCAGGGACCTGGATCAAGTCCCACATCGGGCTCCCTGGTCAGTGGGGAGCCTGCTACTCCCTCTGCTCTCTCCTCCCACTCATTTTTGCATGCTCTCTCTCTCACTCTCTCTCTCTCAAAAAAATAAATAAAATCTTTAAAAATTAAAAAAAATCTTTAATGAATAAATAAATAAATAGAATTGCTTCTCTGCAGCCAACCATGTTCTCAAGAGAAACCTGGTTGTCAACTTCTCCTGCCACACTTCCAGGAGCTAGGCAAGATGATTAATTAGGATATTAATTAAAATAGGAAGCTATCTGCTGAAGAGATCTAGAAGTGCAGTGGCTTGAAATAGTTTTCTTTCACATAACTATCAAGGTTGGGTAAGTGGTCTGCTCATCTCCACCCAGTCATTTTAGGAATTCGGTTTTCTTCTGTCTGGGTACATATTATAGGGCATTGGTTCCCAATGGACCTGGACCAACAGCATCAGCATCACCTAGAGTATTGTTAGAAATGCAGATTTTCAGGCCTACCTCAGACATAGGGAGTCAGCTACTTTGGGAATGGGGCTTAGTGTTCTCATAAACCCTGAGGTGATTTTGATCCATGTCAAGGTGTAAGAATCACTACCCGCAGGCATTGTCCTTTTCTTTGTGGTTGAAACAGAGTGTCAGAGGAGCCTATGGTCCCTCTCAGGAAAGGGGAAGAGCCAGGAGCAGCTCAGGTGCAGGAATGTGTTTTCATGTTTTTTTGGTGAGAGCTTAGTGTTCTGGATCACACTGCAGTGGGGTTGGGAACCATGCTGCCTGCCTGACATCCCACTTGCCCAACCACAAACTTGATTATCATGGAAAAAGAGAGAATGAATTTTGATGGATCACTAGCAGTCAGCCAGAGAGAGGGAAGAGTTTGGTGCATGTGTCAGTCATGGTTTACTTCCACCCAAGCCTATGTTGTCAGCCCTTTACCTATACCTACACCGCATCTAGTATTACTGAGCCCTGGGCCTCCCTGGGTCACTCTCCCCAGAGAATAAACCTTCCATCTCTTTGAGGGGCTGAGCAAAAGAGAATTGCTCAGCTGTTTGCTGCAGGGTGAAAAACTAATTTAATGGTTCGTTATACAGATTTTCAGTCAGTTCTTCTGTTGTAAGCCTGATGCCTTATGTCCTCTAAGTACTTTCAGACCTTCGTTTCTGAGCTGGGCCACCACTCTTCTTGTTAGATTAGCTCATTTTTCACTGGGCCACGTGGGATCAGCTTCCTCAGCTCGTTAAGTTATTGCTTCTCCATCTACTGTATGTATTCTTGACTTTCTTTTTTTTTTTTTTAAAGATTTTATGTATTTATTTGACAGACAGAGATCACAAGTAGGCAGAGAGAGAGAGAGAGAGAGAGAGAGAGAGAAGCAGGCTTCCTGCGGAGCAGAGAGCCCGATGCGGGGCTCGATCCCAGGACCCTGAGATCATGACCCGAGCCGAAGGCAGCAGCCCAAACCACTGAGCCACCCAGGTGCCCCTATTCTTGACTTTCTTAATCATTATTGTCTCTTCCATTTGTCTTTGGGAGCTTATGTCTTTTAAAATTTTTACTTCATTGTAATAGTATTTTGGTGGGACAGGAGATAAATGGGTGTGTTCAATCTGCCATTTTTATTTTATTTTTAAATTTTATTTTAATTTTTGAAAGATTATTTATTTTACAGAGAAAGAGAGCACGGTGGGAGGGGCAGAAGGAGAGGGAGACAGGATCACAAGCAGTCTCCATGTGGAGCATGGAACCTGACACAGGGCTCAATCTCATGACCCTGACATCACGACCTGAGCCAAAACCAAGAGTTGGATACATAACCAACTGTACCACCCAGGCACCCTTCGATCTGCCATTTTTAATCAGAAGTACAAGTTTGAGAAATTGCAACTTTTATATTTAGGCAAAAAGTCTATTATGGAACATTAGAGGGCTCTCTGAGGAAAAAAAAAAAAAGGAAAACCTTCACACACAAACAGAGATGGTTAAAGGGGGAAAGTAAAATTAATTGTATTAATTCAGGGCGCCTGGGTGGCTCAGTGGGTTGAGCCGTTGCCTTCGGCTCAGGTCATGATCTCAGGGTCCTGGGATCGAGTCCCTCATCGGGCTCTCTGCTCAGTGGGGAGCCTGCTTCCTCCTCTCTCTCTGTCTGCCTCTCAGTCTACTTGTGCTCTCTCTCTGTAAAATGAATAAATAAAATCTTTAAAAAAAATTTTTTTTAAATTGTATTAATTCAAACTTAAGTTAGCTAAATTCATTGAAGTATGATTTGAAAAAGAGACACCTAGTTTGAGTACTGAATTAACACTACCTTTCATTTTCTCTTTTAAGTAGGGACAGGTAAACTTTTTCTGTAAAGAGCCAGATATAAAACGTCCTTAATCTGGGGGAGCCTTACAGTCTCTATTGCCACTACTTAACTCTGCAGATGCATAAAAGCAGGCATTGGCAATATGTAAATGAAAGGGCATGATTATTTTTTTTTTAACATTACTTACAGAAACAGGCAGCTGGCCATTTTGTCCCACAGGCCCTAGTTGGCTAGCCCAGTTTGAAAGCACTGAAAACTATTTTTTTAGACATTGGGCCATCAATGATCCTTTCAAGAGAACATTTGAGATCTCAGAATTAAGAAAATAGGGGTGCCTGGCTGGCTCAGTAATTGGGGCATGTGACTCTTGATTTCAGGGTTGCGAGTTCAAGCCCCACATTGGGTGTAGAGACTACTTAAAAGTAAACTCTTGAGAAAAATTAAGTCAATGTTTAAAAAATGATCAGTTGGGGAAAAAAAGATCAATTAATGATTAAAGATATAGAGGGAAATGAGCAGTGTACATGACCTTTCTTATTATATCAGAAATCTTACAACCTAGGTCGGAATTGGAGCCTTTGGTTCCACCTACAGGCAGAGTCTCTCTGTATCTAAGTCCTTGTGCCTTAATGTTTTTCAAAATATGCTCCATGGATGTACTCCTTGCCCAAGTATTCCTATGGTCATATGAATTTGAAACAGAGCATGTCCTGTTCGTTCTTGGAGATACCATCTACACTGCTAGAAGAAAGGCTCGGAGAAATCCTGCAATAAAACAGTTTTAACTTTATTGAACTCACAGCTTCTTAGATATATTTAATCAAAGGTTCCTTCCCTCTCATAGCAGCTATTAACGTCTATTGAAATGATTCCATGGAATTAGAGTTCATGATATTTTGGATCTCCCTATTTATGGTCTGGAATTTGGGAATTTATAGGTCAAAGTTTCCATACTTGATATTGTTAATCCTGTTTTAGACTGGTTCTGGCTTTGTATTCTGAGTTTAGACAATCCAAGGGCAATTCTGACAGCATTCATTAAACCTGCTTCAAAAAGGAATGCTGGGAAAACTGTGACCTTATAGGATCTAGTGAGGAGTGTTTTCATTTTCATTCCTTTAGTCTATAAGGAGAGAGAAGACAGACACTCACTGAATGTAAGTAGTAAAGTGGCACTAGCATGGGAGTGGATGGGAGGAGTTAGAGCATTTCTGACTTTAGGGTATTAAGTAAACCAACAACTAGTGTAAGGAAATTGACTAGCCCCACAGCCCAGAGACCATGTGCTCACTGTTTTGGGCTGCCCTACACAAAAGCCCGGGCTGAGGGCCTAGTGGCGCTGGAAATCCAGTGCATCTTCTGCTCACTCCCTTTTCCTTGGCATAAAGATGATTTCTAATCAATAACACTTGTGTTTATGGAGCTTTGTCCACCCAGAGGGGTAACTTAAAAAATTCTCCTGTAGACACTTGTGACATAGTAAGAAATACATATTTGGTCTCTGCCTCCAGTTTCTTTTCTTTTCTTTTTTTTTTTTTAAGATTTTATTTATTTATTTGACAGCGAGAGAGATCACAAGCAGGCAGCGAGGCAGGAAGAGAGAGGAGGAAGCAGGCTCTCCACAGAGCAAAGAGCCCAATGCGGGGCTCGATCCCAGGACGCTGGGATCATGACCTGAGCGGAAGGCAGAGGCTTAACCCACTGAGCCACCCAGGCACCCTCTGCCTCCAGTTTCTGACACAGAGCTCCTAAAATCCTTGTAATTTCCTGAGTGATAGGGGGAGAGAGGAGCATTTTCTTGTTATAGTTATCTAGTCTTCCCTGACATTAGAGCTTCTAAGATCCTTGGAATCGCCACAGGGTAGAGGAAAAAGATCCTACACCTACAAATGACAGTGAGGCCTGCCAGTGTATTAAGAAATTTGGTGCCTCTGTGCCCCCCTGACACTGTGTGGGGCCAGCCAACTTATAGTTTGGAAAGAGGATGAAAGGTTCAGGGATGAGGAACCTTTGGTTGCTGGATGACACATGGTCCCCAATGGGTAGAACAGCATCTGTGCTGCAATCATTTACTGAAGGTGAAAGTTAGCAGTGGAATTTAGAGATGGCTGCAACTTCTTGGACGTTGGTTTATTGGAGCCATAAGAGAATGCAAACCAATAAACAAAAGGTAAAATACACAGTTTCTTGGTTACTGTTATCCATAATCACTAAAATGGAATTAGAGAGTACTGGATCAAACTTTGATGCTAGACCAGGCTCCGATTTCTGTTTGATCTGAGCTTAGGCCTCTGACTTCAGTGGCCCCCTCAAGGGAAAAACTGCAGGCACAACGCACAGTACCTCTAAGACCTCTGGTCCACAGCAAGACAGTCCATATTGAGGAAGGGGTGGTGAAAAACCAGGAAACTACTGAAAGCAGGAGTACAGTGTGGCAGAGTGCTATTTTGTGGGTGGGTATCATCAGCTTCTTAAAGAACCTTGATGAAAATGGATTTTCAGAATAATTTAGAGGGAGTGCCTTTGGTTTTGGATGTTGTAAATGGAGGGGCATGTTTGGGTTCAGAGGGGACCTGCAGCTACTACTGAACAATCACGGATGGCTCTACATGGTCCAAACACTTGTTCCTGAGGGAAGAGCCAGCCTTGGGGGCTAGAAAAGAGCCACTGCAAGATCTGTTGAGCCTGAGAAGGATGACTACCCAGCTCTCTCTATAAACGCAAGTGGAACACCACGGATGAAGCCACTGATGCCTTTCATATACAAGACATGAGGGACTGGTTTCGTGATAATTAGGATATTCACCTACTGAATCTGCCCATTATCCAAATTCTGGTAAATGCCGTAGTTGAGGGACCCCCTCTTGCTAGGGCATCCCATATAACATTAGTGCTACACAACTGAGCAACAGTCTGGAAACCTTGTGGACTTTGCTGTCTTAGCTTCTCCTCATGGGTCTTACAGATGCTTATAAAAACATTAGGTTAATGAACAAGAGAATGGGAGAGGCTAAGGGAAGAGTCAAGGACTGGTTTTAGGAAAATGAAAAGTTTAAGATGGTTATTAAGAAATACGGTGGATCGAGGAAAGAAACATTGATAGGGGTGAATAAAAGACACAAGAGGAAAGTTAGAGTGCCTGGCTGGCTCAGTGGGAAGAGCATGAGACTCTTGATCTCAGGATCATGAGTTCAAGCCCCATGTTGGGTGTAGTGATTACTAAAATAAATAAATAAATAAATGAATAAATAAATTTGTTAAAAAAAGATAAAAGAGGACAGTCAGAGGACCCATTCCAGCAAGGTTAAAGTCATTAGATGTTTATTTAAACATGGATTAATAAAACATATTGATAGGCTTAAAACACAGGTCTTACTACTGCACTGTCACTAAAAGGTTGAGCAGGCTGATGAGACCCCTACTACTCTCCCATCATTAAAAAGCCCCAAACAAGTCAGCTCCATTTACCTCAGTTTGGGGTTATTTTTAAAGTGTGAAAGCAAGATTACAATGAGAAATTGGACATGCATTCACTGGGGGGAAATGGGCTTATTAGTCAAGAAAAAGACTGACAAAAGGGCCAGGGTTCCTCTGCTTGACCTATCACTGAAAACCCAAAGACTTATACACAAAAGTGGGTAAAATGGTCAGGGGATGGAGAGAAGTTCCCTAGATTTTTTGTAATGGGAGCCTAATGCACTGTGTACTAACCATATCAGGGAAGTCCTGCCAGGAGGGCTACAAATAGGCTGAGACAATGCAGAAATGTAGGCATTGTTAGGATTACGAAAGTCACAGTGTTCCTCTTTCTTCCTTCCTTCCTTTGAGAGTGCAACCAAGCATGGGGGCAGGCGCGGGGTCAGTGTATTGGGGGGGTTGGGGGGGAGAAGAGGCATAAGGAGAGAGGGAGAGAGAATCTCCAGATTCCCATTGAGCGTAGAGACGCATGTGGGGCTCGATCCCAGGACTCTGAGATCATACTCTGAGCCAAAAATCAAGAGCTGGAAGCTCCATCGACTGAGCTACTCATGTGCCCAAGATGGGAGTGTTAAAGCAGGATTCTGTAAAGAGATCTTGTCCCTTTACCTTCCACACGGCTTAGCCTGTGGTGGTCCTGTGAGTGTGGCTTTCAGAAAGGTCAAGGGTCTGCTCCACAGTGCAGATGCAAGCAGACTCAGGAGTTAGAAGTATAGGTTCACAAAGGTTGGAACAGCTTGCTCTTAGCGGGAGTGTTAAGCTTGGTTCAAACTCAGTAAGGGTTAGAAGTTAAAGCTGAGGTAGAGATTGAAAAGAGAAGAGAGTGTCAATAGCCAAGCTTTAAGGTTGCAGTGGTTTATCTTCTACCAACATCCAGGACAGCCCTTGGGAGAAGATACCCCAAGGGCAGAGGAAGACCAGCTGGTGGTAGCTCTAGGCTTCCAGGCCAGCAGATGCAGGATAAAAGTGGTATATCAGGGCACCTGGGTGGCTCAGATGGTTAAGCATCTGCCTTCCTAGGGTCCTGGGATCCAGGCCCAAGTGGGGTTCCCTGCTCAGCTGGGAGTTGGCTTCTCCCTCTCCCTCTGCCTCCTGCTCTGCCTGCTTGTGCTCTCTGTCTCTCTCTCTGTCAAATAAACACATAAAATCTTAAAAAAAAAAAAGTGGAAAATCAGATTTTAAGAAATTGTGTGTGTGTGTGTGTGTTGGAAGGCAGTAGGCAGTATGGAGAGAGTAACAATAGCAATACGGGCTCGTGGAGCAGACAAGGATGTGGAGAAGCACTAGACAGTTTCTTATTACACTGGCATGTTCACCGTCCCTGGCAGGTGCAGAGCTGGGAAAAAAATATTTTTCCTTTACCCTTCTAAGTTTTCTACTGGCACCCCTGTAACAAAAGACAATAAGAGAAGAACATACAGATTTATTTAATAGAAGTTTTATGTGGTGCAGACTCCTTCCCAAAGAAGTGAAGACCCGAAGAAACAATTAAGCCTGCTTGCTGTTATGCTAGGTTCGATGAAGAGTTGCCGGATGATGACGGGACAAAGGTTATGAGGTAAGTGTAGTAAAACTGATGAAAACTTGGTGAGGCCTGTTCATGCAGATTCCTCTCTGGGTCCCTTCATCTTTGGTGACAAGAATACTCCTTTTTTCTAGGTATAGGGAGGACGCTTCTCACATGAGGGTTTTATTTCCTATTTCAGGGGAAGGTCAGAAAGTCCTGCACATTTTCTCAAATTTCTTCAGTTTAAAATATTCCATATGCCAGTGGGTTCTATTTTGGGATAACATGTTCTAGATCCTGTCACGGGTATATATGTTGAATGAGTAGATGATCAAATGGCTTGAGCCTGCAGGTGATGCTGGGCTGTGACTGGGAGAAAAAGGAACCACCCTTGCTTGGGGCAACCTTGTCTGGCTGCCTTCTGTGGTCACTCCCTAGGTCTCTTCTCACTTCCTCACTGGCAGCATGGCCCACTTCCAACTGTGCCATGTCCCAGAAAAGGGGCATTGTGAGGTGTTCCAATTGCACATGAGTTCTGGAAGTTTCCTCTTGCTTCCAACCCACCCGTTTGTCTCTTCTGCTGCTGCAACTGCTAACTCCTTTAACTTGCCCAAAGCCTCCGCTTGACCTGGGGAGGAGAGTAGACTAGGAAAGAATATGAAGCCCTCTTTCTCTTGAACCTGGTTTTCGTGATCTCCATAACTCAGGTGTGCAACTGCCCTCAGTGGGCAAGGAAAATATTAGATGTGTGAAATCAGCTGCCGTGATTCATGTGGACCCAGGTATCCATGGAAGGAAATGTTCAGTGTCACTTTTATTTTAACACAGCAACAAGACAGTGAAAAGACAAGGTGGTATGTTTCAGAGAACGTATGGCGTTTTAAAATCTGACTTTGAAATTCTTTGATGACACATGCCTTCCATGGAGAGATGGGGGCAAGTTTCTACCCCTTGAATCTGAGCCCAGTAGAACATGGCAGCATTCACAGCTGCCAGCTTGCGAGCCCAGCCCTTAAAAATCTGACGTCTCGGGGCGCCTGGGTGGCTCAGTAGGTTAAGCTGCTGCCTTCGGCTCGGGTCATGATCTCAGGGTCCTGGGATTGAGTGCCGTATCGGGCTCTCTGCTCAGCGGGAAGCCTGCTTCCCTATCTCTCTCTCTCTGACTGCCTCTCCATCTACTTGTGATTTCTCTCTGTCAAATTAGTAAATAAAATCTTTTAAAAAAAAAATCTGATGTCTTTGACATACCGAGGTGGCTCAGTTGGTAGAGTATGCAACTCTGGATCTCAGGGTCGTTGAGTTCAAGCCCCATGTTGGGCACAGAGCTTACGTGTAGGGAAAAGGCAAACTGATGTCTTCGACTTCCTGTTTCTTAAAACCCAGCCACTACACTGTGAGAAAGCCAAGCAGCTAGAGAGAGGCCGTAGGTAGGTGTTCTGACTGACAGTCCCAGCTGACAGCCAGCAGCAACCACAGGTGTGAGAAAGCACACCCTTACACAGGCTCAGCCTATGAGTTGCTCTAGCTACTTCTGCATGGAGCAGAGACCAGCTCGTGAGCCTTGCCCAAACTGCTTGAACTAAATAAATTGCTGATTGTTTTAGACCACTAGATTTTAAGATGGTTATTGCAATACAGTATATTATTAATGCAGAATGTCATTGACAGTTACCAAAGAGAGGAAAGAATGAGAAGGTATAAATAGCCAACATGCTTAGTTTTTTTTATCCTTCCTTTACAAACGGGAAGGAAAAGAATGTTCTATGAATAATGAAGTCTTTGGAAAAGTCGGGGGTGGGGTACAATAAGGAAAGAGGGAGAGGTGATTGCTAAGATGATGCCTTTCAAAATAGTCACAATTAAAAAGTATTTGAAGAAGTCATAACTTATTTAAGAAACAACACCTGCCATCCTCCCCACCCCTCTTGCTTTGGAGATGTTACAAATTTATTTCCATTGCAAAGAAATTTAAACAATTATGAAGAAGGCACAGTTTCAGCCTTTGTTAGCGATATGTAGTTTAAGGAAAAGTATCAGAAAGTTAGGGTAAATATGGTGGAATAAAGCCAAATTTATAGATTCATTCTATGGAATGTTTTCCCATACCACCAACCAATTCTCTGATTCTCTGGACTCTGACTCCTGGACAACATAGTTTTTCTTTATTCTACTACTCACACCAACACACCAAGCAATTCTGACTTGAATACCATGGGCTTAGTGTAGACCCTACAGGTTAAGATCTCAGTCCCACAAAACTGCGTCACTCCCCCCACTTCACATGTTAATTGAAAGACCAGATTTTCACCAGTGTTTCTGACTGACTGGGTAAAAATCAAGGGTTCCCATACCCTTTCCCCAGGCTCAATAATTTGCTAGAGTGACTCACAGGAAAACATTTACTTACTAGAATACAAGTTTATTACGAAAACATACATCTCAGATACAGTCAAAGTGAAGAGGTGCTTAGGACAAGGAATGGGGCACAAGGCGTAGAGCTTCCTTGTCCTCCCCATGCATTGCACCTTGACAAGTCAGCAACCTGGACGCTCTCTTCTTCAGTTAGTTTTTTATGGAGGTTTCATTGTGTAGGCAGGAATGATTACATCATTGGCCATTGGTGATCTCCACCCCATCCCTAGAGGTCAAAAGGTGGGGCCAAAAGTCTCAACCCTCTAAGGTGTGGTTGGTTCCCTTAGCAACCTCTATCCTTAGGCACTTTCCAAATGTCACCTCATTAACATAAACTCAGGTGTGGTTGAGAGGGACTTTTTATGAAAGCAAAAGACACTCCTTTCCACCTTTAATACTCTGCAGCTATTTCAGGATCGGGGAACAAAACCCAAATATAGCAAAAGGTGCTCCTATCACTCTTATCACTTAGGGATATTACAAGAATTTTAGGAGCATCATGCCACAAACCCTGGACAAATACAAAAATAAATATTTTGTATTATATCACAGTATTACATTCTCCCATCTCTAAAAACAAATGAAATGAATGAAACAAACAGAATTTTATTCCCCAGACATTCTACTGGTCAATGATAAACTAATAGTGGATCTGGAGTGAGCTTCCTAGGTTAGACATGAGCAAAATGAAAAAAAAAAAAAATCATTTTCAGGGATGCCTGGGTAGCTTAGTCTTGGTTAAGCATCTTGCTCAGGTCATGATCCAGGGTACGAGGATCCAGCCCCGTATCCATCTCTCTACTCAGCGGGGAGCCTGCTTCTCCTACTCCCTCTGATTGTGCTCTCTCGCTCTTTCTCCCTCTCAAATATATAAAATCTTTAAAAAAAAATTAGGTCAATCATCACAGCAGAACTAATATTAATTATAATAATAATATGAAAATGGAACATACCGTTCAAAAGACAGCCTACCCAGAATAGAAGGAAAATATCCGTGAACATAAAAATTGTTTCTATGAGTGCATTGTACTGTAGATAAACATAGTACAAGTACATATTCAATAAAAGAACCCGGTTTGCAGATTATGAAACACAGATTGAAATGAAAAAGCAGATTGCAAAGCTATCTCATTTTGTATTTTGGCTAGTAAGTTTGAAATTGAGACATAATGCCAGTAAATAGCTAATAAATAAATTAGAATAAAAATATCTGACAGAACATAGGTGACTCAAATTTCTGGCATGGTGGAAAGTATAGATATATTCAAGAAAAAAAAAACGGATTTTTTAGAGAGAAGATGATAGATACGAAGGAAAAAGAAAAGTCAATATAAGCATAATTCATTCTCTATTATTTATTCCAAAAATAGTTGTTGGACATTATGTTTCATGAGACTTAAAAGAACCTCTGCATACTTCATTAAATAAAATTTTGTTTTCTTACTCTTAATGATTATATTTACAACATAATTTATTTCTACTCATTTTTTTAGTACAGTTCAGACAGCTGACATCCTAATGTTGCAGAATTTCTTTTCCTTTGGTGCCCACGGTTCTTGGTCACACCACTTCAAAGAGTGAGGAGGTAGACCCGACAAAGAGTGGTGGGCAGCAAAGCAAAGTTTATTGAGCCATTATTCAAAGCTCCCAAGGAGGAGGGAGGGGACCCAAGAGGGTTGCTATTGGTGATTCTAAGTCTAGGGGTTTTTATGGGCTTGTTGGTGGGCTTTTTAAATCTGATTAATCCTCCATGAGTCTACTGCCAAATCAGGTTTTTGTCTTCTATCTATCATGTGGGAAAGGGTGGAGGGCTCCTTCCCGGGTGGTGTAAAATACTTTAAAGGGTGGTTTCCCCTTCAGGTGGGGCCCCTTGTCCCTGCCTGCCTTTCTTCCAACTATCCTTCATCACTAATAACAATTTTGTCAGCAGTATTATGGAAAAATTATTGAGTTCCAAACAATTTATTTGTGAGCACACAAATACACTGGGAATTTTCCAGAATGCAATTCTACTAGAGGTAAAGGATTTGGAAATGTTTATTTCATGCATTTATTCATTCATTCCTCTGTAAGGAGGAGAAAGATTTCGCTGATTTTTTCCATTGTTCTGTGTCCCTGGGCCATAAATAGTACTCAGCATACAGTAGGTTCTCTGTAAATGTTTGTCAAATTCACCATCCATTCATTCAACAAGAACTTATTGATCACCATAGGTGGTTTCTGTTAGATGCTGAAGAAGCAAAGATAAGGAAGTCTTGTTCTTGTCTTTGAGGAGCTGAAGGTATACTGGAAGAAACACATACCCTGCAGTGATAAAAATAAGTCGAAATAAACATATAAAGGAGAGTAATTTATATAGTGGGCACTGGGGCTAGGTGAATTTTACAGGGAAACAGATGTTAAGAGAAGGATGTAATAATATACAAGAAAAGAGAGGGGGCTCCTGGATGGCTCATTTGGAAAAGCATGTGACTCTTGACCTTGAGATTGTGAGTTTGAGCCCCATGTAGGGCATAAAGATTGCTAAAAACAAAACAAAAAACCTTTTTTTTTAAAAAAAGATTTTATTTATTTATTTGACAGAGAGAGACACAGCGAGAGAGGGAACACAAGCAGGAGGAGTGAGAGAGGAAGAAGCAGGCTTCCTGCCGAGCAGCGAGCCCCATGCAGGGCTCGAACCCAGGACCTAGGGATCATGTGAGCCGAAGGCAGACACTTGATGACTGAACTACCCAGGCACCCCCCCCCCCGGCAAAAACTTTAAAAAATATATATATGAAAGGAGAGGACATATTTGGAAGAGAAAACATGGCTTGTGATTCTGAAATCTGTCCTATTCAAATTGCTCATACCTGACAAAGATGAATTTGAAAGTATATTTTTCTTATGTTTGAATATTTGACTCCATGGTACCTGCTGAAGATGCATTGATAAATCGATTGCTTTGTTTTAATCAGCTGCCTATAGGACCAATCTTCTTTAGATATCTACTACTTTCAACTCCTATTGAAATATTTTATTTTAAAGTAAAATCTTCAGAAGATCATAGATTTATGTGTGGATTTCTGTGTCAGGTGATTTCATGTACTGATGCTATACACACACACACACACACACCTTGAGCAACTGAAAGTGATTTCAAGCTTAACAAATTTCTCTGATTATCATAGCTTGAAGGGGAGCAGAATATGTGACCCCCAAATATGCCACTTTGGGATGTAGGTTATTTTGATTGAAGACAATCAAATCAAGACCCAGTGACTCAAGAAAGGCTTTATCTCTCTCTCAGCTAAATAATTTAGATATGGGGTCTGGCTCAGAGAAAGCTATAACTGGAGATATCTTTTATCTGAATGACTTTATCTGTATGTCAGGACAAGCACCTAATTACCAAACATATGCTCTTCTTATCATCCTCTGAATCACCCTTCTCCCATTTGAAGCCCCAGGCTCCTATCTCATTTCTTTGCTTAGGATGGCATATAAACCTCGATTGTCTGACTTGTCCTTGGGTCTTTTGTGCTTATGGGGCTCCCAGAGGTATATGTAGCTAGTGTTTCTCTTGTTAATCTGTTTTATATCCATTTACCGTCCAAAGAATCTAGGAGGGTAAAGGAAAATTTTTCCTCCCCAACAGAATTTTAAAAAATCAGTCTATTTGGGGTTAAATGTAACATGCCCATGGTTCCTTAGCAAGTGGATAACTGAAGACTTAAAATCAGATACAAGAAAAAGTTACAGGGGCGCCCGGTTGGCTCAGTCGGTTAAGTGGCTGCCTTTGGCTCGGGTCATGGTTTCTGGGTCCTGGGATCGAGTCCCGCATTGGGCTGCCTGCTCAGTGTGCAGCCCTCTTCTCCCTCTCCCTCTCCTTCTCCCCCTGCTCCTGCTCGCTTGTGCTCTCTCTCCAATAAATAAAATATTTAATAAAATAAAATAAAATAAAATAAAATAGAAAAAGTTACAATGGAGGCAAAGTTTTCAATTAACTTTAAATGTCTGAATCAGAGGGGATGAAATTTCTGACCACTCTAGAGTCTTTCAAAAGCATAAACTCATCCATTTATTTCAAATGCATTTACTTCCACCTCTTGCTGTTGGATGCTGGAGCTACAAAGATAAATGGACACAGAGCCTGCCCTGAAAAGATGCACTGTTTGGTGAGGAGAGATGGGCTCAATACGATTCAATATAGCTACAGTGCCAGAGAACAGAGAGTCAGGAGACAGCTCAGAGGAGTCAGAAAATGCCTCTCAAGGAGCTGATTTTAGAATTATTTGAAGGATGATTTCTTCATCCAGTGAGGGGGGATGGAGTACTTCATCCAGTGAGAGGGTAAGAGCCTATGGGAAGACACAAAAGTGGTAGGCTTGTTTGGGGAACTGCTGGTTGATGCTAGGCTTGAGAAGCTAGAAGTCAATAGGACTAGTACAGATTTAGGGAGCATCAACATGTTAAGTGTGTGGGAATTGACAGAGGGAGGTAAAGAGGAGAAGGAGTTTAGGAAAGTTCTAAGAGGAAAATGTAGCAGTAGCTACTATAGTACCATATGCCAGGCCCAGTTTAAAGGACTTTATATACAATCCCAGTTAAATACATATCATCATATGTAATCTCTTGAACAAAAGGATAAACAGACGCACTGAATAAGTAACATGCCCATCCTGAAGTTAGCAAGTGGATAACCAGGCTTGCTTATCTAATTCTGGTTCCCTTGGCTTAACCACTAGGCTATTATTGTCTCCCCAGTTGTAGATAGAACTATCAGTTTTAGGTGATGACTGAAATCAGGCTTGGTAGAAGGAACCCTGGGAATAATAATGCAAATGGAGAATTTGTGAAAACAAAGTAATATTTCCAGACTTTATTGTCAAATTATTTTTGGTGCCATTCAGTAAGTGAAGGATTGGATTTCACTGGCTTAGTCATCTGGACATCTGTAACCCACATCAAAACCAGGACGGTTCAAGAAGTAATTCGAGTTTTCTGGCACTCTTGCCTCAACAATCTAGGATCTAGGGCACTGTTCTAAGATGGTCCTCATTTTTTGTTCTAAGGATTTCTTTTTAATGAACCAATAGGATGTGTGTGTGTGTGTGTGTGTGTGTGTGTTTTGGTGGAGGATTGTTTGGCCACGCTGCCGATCTTGGACAGCAGGTGATTACTGATCACTAGTGTTTTCTGGGCGAGACAGTTGCAGTGACCCCCTCCTCTCCTCCCCCGCCCCCCTCCTCCCTGAGTCTGGAAAGGTGCAGGATCCGCTAAACCGTGCATTGCACAGCGGCGGCCGGAGCAGACGCGGGATGGTCGCGTGTCCCCAGCAGAGCAGAGGGGGGCAGCCAGAGAGCCTGGGGAAGGTACGGGCAGAAAATCTGGGCGCGTAGCGGCGTCTAGAAAGAGAAGGTCAGCTGGGCGGTGGAGGCAGTTGCCGAGTGCAGGTGTGGAAGGAGCTGCCTCAGGCCCACCCTTTGCAGCGGCGGGGGTGGGGACCAGGCCGGGGAGCCGAACGGAGGACCAGGAGACTGCGGACGGGGCGCGCTCCCCCTGCATTCTCTCGCTCTCGTTCCCTAGGCCTCAGAGAACGGCCCTCGCCCCGGGGCCCACTGTGCAGGCGCCAGTACGCAGCGCCCGCGGCGGTCGCTGCTGCGGGGGGCCGGACGGCCGCCAGGGGGCGGGAGCGGCGCCGCAAACAATGGCCGCGCTCGGCAGCCGGCGGGCAGGAGGAGCAACGGAGCTAGGGTCGGCGCGGGGCGCGCGGCCCGGGTCCGCGGAGGGCCGGGAGCGCGCGCGCGCGCGCGCGCCGGGCTGACTGGGGCGCGGGAGCGGCTGCGCAGGCGGGGGCGCGCGGCGCGAGCCCGGGAGGGCGCGGCGGGAGCGCAGGGAAGGCGGGCGGAGGCGGGGGGCGGGGAGCCCGAGGGGTGGAAGCCGGCGGCGGCGGCGGCGGCGGCCGAGCGGGGTCAGTTCTCTGTAGTGCTTGCCAATGTTGGAGCCGTCTGCAAAGTGTCCCTGGCAAGAAGGTAAATACCCTCGTTGGGGGCGTCGGGGAGGCCTCGACTTCCGCCCCGCTGGCGGAGGAGACAGAGGGCGCTGGGGAGTCTTGCAGGTCCGCTGAGCGCGGCGAACCCCGAGAAGAGCGGCCCCTTAGCGGCCTCCCCTCCCCCGCGCTTTCCCTCCCTCCTCGGGCTCTCTCCTGGCGGGAGGGGGAGGGGAGGATGACGGTGGGGGTGCTGAGGAGCCGGGGACGGGGCGAATGAATTTGGGGGGGGGGCGTGTGTGGAGGGTGGGACGACACAGGTGTCCGGAGGGGAGGAGCCGGGAGGGAGGCTTGGAGGCCGGCGTAAAGGGAATGCCGGGGTTGGGGGGGTGGGGGAGACAGGCACCCGACGGAGGACGCTGGAAGGTGGGATTTTGGGGGCCCCGGTGGGAACAGCCCGAAGAGGGGACGGTGGTTGAAGCGGAGGTGTGGGAGGGAGGGGGAGGGCCCGAAGGTGGTGGGTCCGCGCGGAGGGGAGGGGAGGGAAGGGGAAGAGATGGAGCCGAGGCCCTTGGAGGGTCTGCGGGAAATGGCCCTGGGGGCGCGGGAGGAGCGGCGGGCCAGGGGCGCGCCGGGGGGTGGTGCTGGTGGCTATTTCTGTGGAATGGGCAAGTGGTGAAGACGTAACACGCCGAAATGGGGAAGGTAGGTGGGGCCGAGGGGACAAAATATATCCTATGACAGGCAAGTTCTGCTGTGGCTCGTAGGAACTACTACCGTGATGGCTCGGCTTAAAGGGGTAGTTGGCAGTTAGTGACCTTGCCGAGGTGAAGGGAGTTGGGAGGAGAGACGAAGATCAGTTACAGAATCCGCTGTGTGAGGGCAGCGCCTCCAGTCCCTCCCGGGGAGAGCCGGGATTGTGGTGAGGGGAGTGTTCTGCAGAGGCAATCGAGGAGACGCTGAACTGGGATTCTTAGGGAGGGGGGGGCGGGGATAATGGCTTCGGGGGGTTCTGGAAGTTCCAGGAAATATGTGCAGAATTTTGCATTTGTGAACAATTTTCTGGGGAAAGGGTCTGTACTCGGCGTGACCCGCCACCTCCCTCCCCCAGAAGGTTAAGAACTACTACTGGTGTAGAGATGGGCCGTTCAATTAAGGGAATGTACGAAAGGATTTTAAAGTGGGTGGTTCCTGCAGAAACGATAGAGATGATCCTTTAAAGGTATATTACTGTTAGCTGAAAACCCATATTTTTAATGTTTAATTTCACAATTTTGGTGAACTTTTGCTGACCATTGCTTCTCTTCTGATGCATCCTTACATTTTAAGAAACCGTGGTGAACACTTGAATTCAAAATTGTGATGGGAAGGCAGGATAATAGTAACCTTGTAGGAGAGAAGATTGCAACATTTCTCCGGAAGGGTATTTCTTTCCTAGTCCTTTCTGAAGATGATTCAATTATATTGTTGTGAATTGAACTGCAGTGGGGGAAAAAAAATCTTGGTTAATGAAACAATCAAAACTCAGACACCCTGCATTCTCAGTTGTTTTGTAATATGGCAAGTGTTAATTTTTCAGTTTGTTTATATTTTACTGCAAACCAGAGATCTCATATATCACTTGAGTTGTAGATTTGCTGCATTTTGCAGTAGGCCTGTATTAACTTTGTGAGGCATTTATACCAAACTATGTGGTGTGTCTATTGGGTTTTTTTTTCCCCTTCTGTGATGTCAGTTCAAGTCACCATTGCCACATTTCATTACATAGCAGTGTAGTTTGAAATTTATTCCCAAGTGATTATTAGTTGGTAGTATATAGTGCATATTTCCTAGCAAATCACTGAATTTTTCCCCAGAAATCCAGTTTGTATGTGTAAAAATGTTGTATAATCAGAATATGTATTGGTAACTACAAATAGAATGGCATATAATTTTTAAGTTTTGAATTTTTATTTGGAAATAATTTCAAGCTTATAGAATAGTAGCAAGAATAAGAATAATACAAAGAAACTCCTGTAATCTTTACTCAGATTCACCTGTTACCATTTTACCCACTTATCACTAGATCTTTGTCAGTCACATGTACATAGTATTTTTTTCCTGGACCACTTGAGGGTAAGTTACATTATTATGTCTCTTTATTCTTTTTTTTTTTTTTTTAAAGATTTTATTTATTTATTTGACAGACAGAGATCACAAGCAGGCAGAGAGGCAGGCAGAGAGAGAGAGGAGGAAGCAGGCTCCCTGCTGAGCAGAGAGCCCGATGCGGGACTCGATCCCAGGACCCTGAGATCCTGACCTGATCCGAAGGCAGAGGCTTAACCCACTGAGCCACCCAGGCGCCCCTATGTCTCTTTATTCTTTTTTTTTTTTTTTTTTTAAAGATTTTATTTATTTATTTGACAGAGAGAGATCACAAGTAGGCAGAGAGGCAGGCAGAGAGAGAGAGAGAGAGAGATGAGGAAGCAGGCTCCCTGCTGAGCAGAGAGCCCGATGCGGGACTCGATCCCAGGACCCTGAGATCATGACCTGAGCCGAAGGCAGTGGCTTAACCCACTGAGCCACCCAGGCGCCCTGTCTCTTTATTCTTAATCAGCATGGAAAGCCATATACATTTTATATTTTAGTTTACTTGGCTTGCCTGGAATGAAGTTCTAGGAAAGAGTGGGTTGGTTTGGTTTTCAGCAAAGAATATAAAAAATATCTAAGATGATCATCAAATTTTTAGTGTATCAACAATAAAGTGAGCTGAGTGATTTTTCTGTTTGGGATCAGATTCTGGAAGATATAATTGGTTAATATGTTGGGTTTTTTTCTTTGTAGTTCTTTACTATTATGCTCTCCTTTTATTCACTTTGAGTTCTGGGTGTCATCATGTGTACAGATAGTAAAGAGAGAAAAATCTAGATACTGCAAAATTGAATTGTGTTAATATTAGAATAGTTGGAGGCATGTGTAGTATGATCAAATTATGTGTATTGTGTATCAAATTAGATGTATTTGTGCCTCCTATAGGTACTCAAGAAAATATAAATGTGTGTCTAGAATCCATAATAGTTATAATTTATATTTATGTATATATAACCATTTGATTTTAAATAAATCCCCAGAGTTCTATATAGGAGGCTTATCTTTACGTTGTCCTAGAGGTCAAGACCTTTGTGACAGGAAAATTTTTAAGAAGTGAAGTCTTTATGAATTTAATGTATAATAAAGAGATGATTACTTCAACCAGACCATACTAGGTTTTAATCCTAGCAGTGGACTATGGGGATGTAATGCAACTTCTAGAAAAGTGGAGATAACACCTACATCCCAAGGTGATGAGTATTAAATAAATTAATGTAAGAATGGCAAAATATAGGATGTTATATATAACATTAGTGTCTGATAAATGTTAAGTTTTCTTTTTTTCTTGGCTGGTGGTGAGATTTCTATATGCTTAGAATCTTTCATAGGCTCTTAGGAGATAATTAAAATTTATACTAAAATATTTTGATTTCTTATGTAAAAGTTTTTTGAGTCATACTTTTAAAAGGAAATGAGAATTTAAAAAATCAATTTTTAAAAAAAGATTATTTATTTATTTATTTGACAGAGAGAGAGAGAGAGAGAGAGAGAGATCACAAGTATGCAGAGAGGTAGGCAGAGAAAAGGGGGGTGGGGAAGCAGGCTCCCTGCTGAGCAGAGAGCCTTATGCGGGGCTCCATCCCAGGACCCTGAGACCATGACTTGAGCTAAAGGCAGAGGCTTAACCCACTGAGCCACCCAGGTGCCCCCCAAAATCCATTTTTTAATGCTTTTTAAGGACCCCATGAATTTTTTAGAGTAAGAATTTTTAAGCTGATATTTAGTTTTATGGTATTTTGGAGCCTAAGAATGGTGGTAGTAAATGTTTTTGATTTTTATATTGTCAAACAAGTCATTTAAGTGAGGATTACCTGTCAGTTGTGGGATGGGTGCTGATATAAAAATTTATAGGTAAATTAATAATGCCAATTTATGAAGCAGTGTTTAATTGTTGAGGATTTTATAGATTGAATTTTGTACAGCTTTCAACTTACCAGCTGAGCAAAATGTAATAAATGCAGCAAATTATGTTAGCAGTACATTTCAGATACACGTTGGACCTCCAGTTCTTCATGAGCAACAAATCTGTTACAGTTAGTAGTGCCCTCTCTCCATAAACTGCCCTGCCTGTTTTCATTTAGTAGCTTAGAATCTGGAACTGCCTGTCCTAATGTGCCTGACTGGATATCACTGTAGGGCATTTTTCAGACATGTGAATAGGTTTCTCTAAAGTACTTAGCTGTAATTGGAATGAACTATAGCTGGAAACTTTTTTGACAGAAGAAGGAGAGGTGGATTTTATGATATCATGGGCAGTATAAAACTGTTCTGCATTTTATTGATATTTTATCAAGTTGTTTTAAATTTAGGACAGTAGATCTGGCATGTCTGTAAAGGAGAAAGGAGGTGTTAAAGACATGCTACTGGGCATTCTGAATTGTCCATAGTGTGGTTGCAAATTATAATTTTTGTATTGATGTAAATGTAATAAAATTTGTTGGTAAAAAAGGAGGAACTTCAGAAGATTGTCCATTTACCTCACAGAGTGCTATTATAGACATTCTTTCATGTTTTAATTTATACAGATCTTTATAATTGTAAAAGAGATGCTTACAGAATACTTAAAATTGTATGGTCAATTTTAAGCAAATAGGTGCTTTTATTTTTATTTCTTCTTACAACTACCTTTTGTATATTGGAAGATTAGAACTTTAAAAAATGTACTCTTATATCTTACTGTGCTTACTTCTTGGAATCAGCCACTAGTGTTACAGATTCTGATATTGAACACCTGTATATTTATTGCAGTGTTACTTATAATGGCCAAATTATGGAAGCAATCTAAGGGTCTATCAACAGATGAATGGATAAAGAAGATGTGGTATATTTATACAGTGGACTATTATTCAACCATGAACAAAATCTTGCCATTTGCAATAACATGGATGAATCTAGAGAATACAGTGCTAAGTGAAATAAGCCAGTCAGAGAAAGACAGATACTGTATGATTTCACTCATACGTGGAATTTAAGAACCAAAACAGTTGAACAAAGGAAGAAAAAAGAGACAAACCAAAAAACAGACTCTTACCTGTAGAAAACAAGGGGGTGGGTGGGTGAAGTAGTGAAGAGGATTAAGAGAACACTTATGAGCACTGAGTGATGTATAGAATTGCTGGACTACTGTATTGTATGCTTGAAACTAATATAATGCTGTATGTTACTTACATTGGAATTAAACCCAAAAAACTCTAAAGTTGAAGAAACACAAGTCTGTAGATAAGCATTTGTTATATTTAGAGGCTTACATTAATTGATACAAAATAGGACTTTTCAGATTTTGTGAGTGCTTACTAAATAATGTTAAATTCTAGAAAGTAAGGGATACTAAGTCACTGAGATGCTTTTAGTGGTTTATTCACATTTTAACTTCCAAATGAATGTTTTTCAGTTAAAAAAATGAATATTGGTTGAGTATATATTTTTAGTTATAGCTGGTATATTTTAGTACTATTTGACTACTCCTACACTTTAGTGATTTCATCTTTTGAGTAAAATGTAAATGTTTAAGTTTCATAATTTATCATTTACAAGTTCTAATGTAACTCATTTGCTTATGTTAAATAGGGAATTAATTTTTTTGACCCACATAGATATGTTAATTAATGCCTAAAGCACCATAGGATTATAGAACTTTAGAGTGAATGGGAATGTCTTATTTATTGTTGTGTAACAAACTATCTCAGAAAGTAAAGGCTTAAAACAAACATTTATTATCTCAGTTTCTGTGGGTTAGAAATACGGGTGCACCTTATCTGGTGCTTGTGGATCAAGGTCTTTTTGGGTTTGCAGTAAGCTATTACTGGGACTGTGTTCTCATATGAGAGTTTGACTGGGGGAAGATCTGCTTCCAAGCTCAATCATAGAGCTCTTGGCAAGATTCATTTGCTTGGGGGGGTATTGGATTGAAGGCCTCACTTTCTTTTGGGCTATTGGCCAAAGGCCTCTCTCAGTTCTTAGCCATGTGGGCCTGTACAAAGGGCACCACACAATATGGCAGCTAGTTTCCTTCAGAGCAAACAGGGGAGAGAATGAGAGCATGAAACACCCAAGATGGAAGTTGTGATCTTTCTGAAACCCAGTATTGTGAGTGGTATCTCATTATTTCTGTTGTATTCTATTTGCTAGAGGCTGCCTCCCACAATGATCTTAGTTTACTTTTCACAGACTTATTAAGAAAGAAAGAAAGAGGACTCAAAGACACACAGAGTAATTTACCAAGGCTCGAAAGGTAATCTCCTGAAGAGCTTGGACTAAGATTCAAATTAAGTGATCCTCAGGCCTTGTGCCATTTCTATAGCATATGATTCTTTTGGAAAATATAAAATTGTTACAGATGGTGATATATATATATATATATATATATATATATATTTCTGTTATAAGATATAGGACATATTTCATATAATATATAATATATCCACATATAATTTTATATAAAATATTTAATATATAAAACCTATAAAATGCAAATAAATATATAAATAAAACAAATATATAAAAATTAAATATATATGATATAAATATATAATATAATAAAATATAAATTAAAAAGAAAATATAAAATGAAAATATATAAATATATTTTATATTAAAATATATAAAATACAAATATGAGTATAAAATAATATAAATAAAAAATATAAGATATATGTGGAAAAGTTTCCAGTTCATTTTGAATTGATTCATTTGTCATCTTGAGAAAGTGGTAGCCATATGTGTATATGTATGTGAATCTCTGTGTGTGTGTGTGTGTCTGTGTATTAAGAATCTCTGCTTCTAATAGAAAGTTTAATATTAAAGTTTCATAGCATAAAATTTTCTACCCAAGTGGTTGGATTTAGCTCTTTTGCTGCCTATCGAGACTGTGGTGTTGCTATTTAGATAATTTTTGGGGGGAATTGATACATAATTTATTTTTATTTATCTTATTTTTTTTAGTAGGCTCTGTGTCCAGTGTGGAGCTTGACTCACAATCCCAAGATTGAGAGTTGCATGCTTTACTGACTATGCCAGCCAGGCACCCACATAAAATATTTTATTTATTTATTTACTTACTTACATTTTTTTTTTTTAAGATTTTATTTATTTATTGGACACACAGAGAGAGATCATAAGTAGGCAGAGAGGCAGCAGAGAGAGAGAAAGGAGGAAGCAGGCCCCCTGCTGAGCAGAGCCTGATGTGGGGCTCAATCCCAAGACCCTGAGATCATGATCTGAAGGCAGAGGCTTAACCCACTGAGCCACCCAGGCGCCCCTATTTACTTACCTTTTTTTTTTTTTTTTTTAAAGATTTTTTCTTTATTTTTCTGATAGAGATCACAAGTAGGCAGAGAGGCAGGCAGAGAGAGAGGAGGAAGCAGGTTCCCTGCAAAGCAGAGAGCCCAATGCGGGGCTCGATCCCAGGACGCTGGGATCATGACCTGAGCGGAAGGCAGAGGCTTTAACCCACTGAGCCACCCAGGCGCCCCCCCACTTTCAATCTAAGGACATAGGCAGATTGAAAGCAAAGGATGGAAAAACATATAACTTGTAAACAACATAAGAAGATGCTATATTAATATACCAATATCAGAAAATTAAGGATTAGAGATAATCCAGCCTTCGGCTCAGGTCATGATTCCAGGGTCTTGCAATCAAGCCCCACATCAGGCTCCCTGCTCAGCGGGAAGCCTGCTTCCTCCTTGCTCTCTGCCTGCCTCTCTGCCTACTTGTGATCTCTGCCTGTCAAATAAATGAATAAAATCTTAAAAAAAAAAAAAAAAGAATCCATGATTTATTTGTTCATTTATAGATTTGGGTTTTCTCCCTTTATTTGGTATCTGTTTTTAAATTAAGTGTAGAGGAGATTTACCACGTGAAAAGAAATACAGCCATGGTGGGGAGATCTGAACTAGAAGGAAACAAATCCAAATATACCAATGGGATGTATCAGGACAGTGATTTCTTTTTCTGAAAATTTCATGTGAAATTTTTTATGTGTGCTCTTTTTATAGTGATGATAAACAAAACCACAAACAGGAATAAAATCCAGCTGGGTAATCTTAACTGTGTACTCTTCCATACCACCTAGAGGAGTTATGTGTAGGCTTAATTTAGCTTATAGAGTTTGGAAACAAAACTGTTTAAAACCTTACTAGAGAAAGGGAACTGTATATTAAATATTAATCTGAAATTTTTAGATTATTTTTAATAGCTTCACTTTCACTAGAATTGTCTTAGAATTGTAAAACCAGAAGGGACATTCTTCAACCTAGATCTGCACTGTCCACTCTGATAGCCAGTAGTCCCATAGGGTTATTTAAATTTAAATTAACATTAAAGAAAAGTTTTAAAAAATGTAAAGATTTACTTTCTTGGTTGCATTAGCCACATTTCAGATGTTGAATAGCCCTTTGTGGCTAGTGGCTACCGGATTAAACAGTGCAAATAGAAAACACGTTTATCATCATAGAAGTTCTGTGTTGATCTAGGTCTATTCCGTTTTATATTTGACTTTGATCAACATGTATTTAAAGTGCTAATCACTGAGATCACCAACTAAGTTGAACTTTATTTCTTCATTTTCATTTTCCAGTTTTTGGAGCCGTGAGGGATACAGCAATTTGGTCAATATTGTTTTAACATGCTTCAAATAAATCAGGTGAGTTTGTGTTAAGGCATGTCCTACTTAATATGGTACTTGGGCCATACATTGTGGAACATGTTAACCCAGCTTTTCTGTAACCATGTTGCTGACCACTGCTTAACAGAACGATTACATATTATATATTCATCCTAGGAGACTGTGCAGGGCAGGTTGTTTAAGGATTATAGTAATAGTTCTGAAAGTTGTTAACTTTTGAGTATGCAGAGAGCACAAGGTATGTCTGGTCTCTTTGATGTTACATCCCTCCAGGACTTGGTGTATTCAGCATGTTTACAATTGTAATCTAGTTTCAGTAGGTGGCAGTTTTGTAGACCGAAAGAATTTCTAGTGACAAATCTTGTGAAGCAGTTATATCAGTGTGTTAAAAGAAGTTTCTTTTCTAGGGCACTGGAAAAGGTTAGAAGGAAGTGCCTTGCTAAATAAACTTTAGCATACAATGTCTTAGACTCACTGAAAAAAGTATTTTCCTTAGGTCTTACTGTTTCTCCAAGAACTTTATGTATTTAACCTTATCCTTTCTGGACAAATAGGGCATTGTATTATAATATTAGAAAATACTTTGTTTTATTTCAGATTTTATAAATTGAAAGAGAAGTAAGTAATGTGATTGTAAGGAGTAATGACTCTTGTGTGTGCATGATTTGAGGAAGTAATACACGCCTGGCCCTACCTGTTCAGTTCACCTTGCCTACGTAGTACACTCTAGTGACTGTGCATCATACACCTCTCTAAACCAATGACTCCTAAGTTCATACTTAGTCTGTGTTCTAGACCCATGTAGCAGTTCCCAACTGATCTCTTAACTTGGGTGTCTTTATACATCTCAGAATTAACAGAGTCCCAGGAAACAATCTAAATGCTTCCAATCTAAATGTTTCAGTTTCTGGATTGGCAAAGTCATTCTAGCTGCAGGGTCTTTGCATAGATTACCTCTGCCTAGGCCTCTTTTTCCCTCTCCTGTGGTTGGCTCACTTGACTCCCAGTCCTACTGTTTGCTCTCATAGTACCCTGCCCTTAATGACATTCTGACATTTCCAGTTATATTCAACTGTGTAATTGTTTACTTAACATCTCTGTTCCTTATTAGACCATATGCTCCATAAAGGTAGTGACTTTGTTTTTTAATCTCCCCAGGTCCTAGAATAGTTCTGGTTGTGTATGGTTTTTCATATATTTGCTGAGTAAGTGGATGGATGGTGCTAAGGTTGTCACTAAAGCAAGGAGATCTCCATTCTTTTCAACAATAATCACACAATTGTGTTGTCAGTTTAGGTATCATATGCTTGCTTTATCAGATGCTATTAACATAAAATCTCTTTCTTATGCAAAGTTGTTCTTTGATTTTTTCCCTGTACTAGAAAATTTTCTTGTGCAATAAATACTACTTTCATCAAAGATATTACAAATGTAGTTTAAAGGAATCTTAAAGCTGTGCTATGCTTAGTGCTTTTTGTACTTTCATAGTTGTAGTCAAATCCCATTGGATCCATTGAGGGAGCTTTATGAGATGTGACTTGCAAACTGTGTTGTAGGTTTGTGTTGATGCTAAATGTATGGATAACCTGCTGTTAATTATACAGGTGCAATCAGAATAATTTGTTTCATATTCTACCATAGAGAGGTGGAAAGAATATTCATTTTATGCCATCAGCATCATTGAAAATTATAGATTAGTCCTAATGAAGAGTTACTGTCTGTGCTACTGGTCATGTTGAATGAGGCCTTATAAACAATTTTAGGCAGCATTCTGCAGGGCCACACATAGTTCCCTGTGCTTTGGCTAGAAATTGTACACTGTGCTTACAGGTATATATGCTTGGCTTGTAACAAACATGTTACTCACCTCAGGATTCCATCTTATTATCAACTAAGTTTTATCCCCCGAGATGTTCAAGTCTGAGGGGAAAGATTAATCTATTTTGGAATAGAAGTTCTAGAGACTTTCTCTTCAGCCAAACTTAAAGTCGCATTGAATTCTTAAACTTAGGAATGATTGATGTTTTATCATTTTTGTGATGACTGCTTTCCCATTAGAGTGTAGACTTTCAAGATAAATGTGAAAAGGCATTAAAAGGTGATTGAAGATGACACTTACCTTAAAGCAGTTGAGGTTTTTACTGTGTGATTTTTAACACTGTCTTTTGGATTAGTACTATATTTTTGAGAGGTCTTTTTGTTTGTTGTTTTAAGATGCCTGAATAGTACTAATAGAGTCTTTCATGTGTATTCCCAGAACTACTTAAAAACAAGGCTGTTGAAATATTTTACTTGCTATTAATTCTGTCTGACATGATTATTATCAGGGAACATGGAAATGTTTCATGTTCTATTAATAGAAATGGCACTTCTACCTTTAAATTGTACTTTTCATTTTTACTTTAGCTTTTTAAAAATGTGTGCTGTCCATGTGCTACTCATGTAGAAAAATTAAGTAGTAGAGATAAGGAAAAAAAATCAGAAATAATTCCATTGTTCTTTTACAGAGATAATCACTACTAACATTTTGGGGTGTATACTTTTAGATATTTTTTTCTATGCAGTTATATTTTTATGTGAATATATGTTACTTTAAAGAATTGGGATTATATAATATTCTGAAGTGACTTAATGATAATTTGTAGTTTGGAATTACTAAAATTTGTTTAATCAAACCCTTATTATTGCACAGATTTTGTATTATAGTTAGTGCCACAGTGATTTTTTTTCTTTTTTTACATATAACTATGTTCCTTTGTCCATTATTTTCTTATAAGTAATTACTAGAAATGGAAGCACTGGTCAAATGGGTATGCAAATTTTAAAGATATTTGATGCTAAAATACCAAAAATATAAAATTATATCTATTAGAATAATTTTATTAGACAAATCTTCAGTGTTTCAAAATGATATTTTAATTTGCTTTTTATGATTTGCTTCTCTTTGTTGTTCTTTTGTGTTTTGTCTTTTTGTGAATTGTTTACATGTGTTTACTGGTAACTTTTCCTTTTTATTTGTAAATAAAATTTTTTGGATTATACCCCCTTGAGAGTTTTCTGAGCTAGTATTTATAATCATTATATTTTGCATTCATTATTCAACAAATAACTAGTGGGAACCTATGTTTCCAGGGTACTATATTAAGTAGGAGCTTGGTATATTGTGGACCTTTCTCCCTGGTGATTAATTTAAACCTCCAGGGAAAGGAAATCCATTTTAACATTAAGCAGTAGCAAACATAAGTTAAGAAGGCATGTGTGCCATGAAATAATATCTTTAAATGAATGACTGAAATAAGACAAAGTTTTTGGGATTCGTTGATGAGGCAGACCTGACAGGGCACGTGTTCTACCTGGTTTAAGGGGAAGTCTGTATTAGGCAGCTGTAGCATTGGGAGAGACCAGCAGGAGGGGATTAACAGAAGTTTCAGTAGTCTGATGGTTTCTTTGAAAGAGTATTTGTTGGGAACGTGGGAGCTAAGAGAAATCTTTAAGACCTGACTCAAGTGGAATGGGAGGACAGGCAGGACAAAACAGTGTTTCAGTGCCAGAAGGGTAGGAGAACTCTATAGGACAAGAGCGAGCGAGGTGTTATGTAGGAAGAATTATGCTGTATCAAGATACACTGTAAAGCATAAAGCTAGGGTAGGATTATCAAGAAACTAAGACCTAGAATTTAAGAGATAGTTATACCTGTCTCACAGGTTTATTGTGAGGAGTGAATTGAACTAATAACTGAGGCAAAATGCTTAACATTGGCTCTGGCACTATTGCTATTGCTATTAGTATTGCTGTTGTTATTGCTGTCTGGCTCTGCAGATAGATGAGAAAGGATGGCAGACACTTAAGTTAATCATTAGAGTAGAGTAGTTGTTGGGGCAATGAAAAGCACTTGGACGTTTTTTCAAGTCCAGGTTTGCCATAAGTACTCTCCTCTTTCTTGCCATAGGCATGAAGAACTCTATTCTTTTCTCTTAAAAGCTGCTGCTACTTACTCTTAGTTATTTTTATCTCCCAAGTCTGGCTGTGGAGTAGAATCTACAATCTGCCAATCTCTCTTGAAGCCATAGGATGCAGTCTATAGTTTGAGGATTTAAAAAGAGAACATAAGGAGTTTAAACTACATAAGAAGGACTTTGGCTTTCTGCTGTGTTGACCTAACAGGATTTTTCCTCTGTGTGGCCCACTTCCAAGATGGCCCTAATGATCCCTGCTTCCTGACATTTATACCATTGTATAATCCTCTCACACATAGCCAATAGAATGTGGTGGAAGTGATGGATCATTTCCAAGGATAGGTTATAAAAGACATTGTGGCTTTTGCTTCTTCTCTGTCCCTTTGGGCTCCCCTCCCCTCTCCACACTCTACCTCTTGCTCATTCAGAGTAGTTAGCTGCCATGTTGTGAATAGCTCTGTAGAGAGACCCATGTGGTGAGAAATTTAGGCCCACAGCTAACAAGGAACTGAGGCCTATAGCCAAGAGTGTGTGACTGAGTCTTCTTGGAAGCAGATCTTCCAGCCCTTGTCAAGTTTCCAGCTGTAAACTCTGGCCTATCAACATCTTGACTGCAACCTCATGAGATATCCTGAGCCAGAGCCACCCAACTAAGCTGCCGGTTGATTGCGGAATCTCAGAAACTGTGTGAAAAAAAAAATGCTTGTTTTTTAAGATGCTAAGTTGGGGGTAATTTTTTATGCAACGATAATATACCCTTCCTCCTTAAAACAACCTTAGAACATACAAATATGTAAACAGTGATTTTAAGACATTGGATGGCAGGTGGCATCAGACTGATCCCTGAGGGAATGGAAACACATGAGGTAAGCCCTTCTATTATACCAGTTTACAGTAGAGCCTAAAGGTTGTGTATAGGCTGCAGTGAAAGGAGGAGGATCTAAAACAGAGCTCACTTTTGTTGAGATTAGGAAACAAAGATAAGTGTTTGGGAAGGCCAAGATGGTTAGAATCACAGGGCAGATTGCCAGAAAGAAGAGACTTGAGGGAAAAGGGGTGAGTATATGGGTAAGTAAAAAAGTGCACTCAAGCATGAAAACATTCTGGAGATCTGCAGGAGGTGCTTCTCGAGTTTTTGGCTGAGTTCTGATCTCTAGATGCACGACAAGGCCTACTCAAAGTCAGGGGATGAACTACTGGAAAGGAGTAAGAAATCAATTTCCAGAATTTATACAAGGCATTAATAGTTTGTGTCTAAATTATCCAGAGTCTAAAGACCTTGTAATACATGAGGCATTGGGAAGAGTCCTCAGAAGGCTTCAAATGATCCCAGGTAATTAACCGTGCACCAGAATAAAGTCAGCATTAGAGGAATGCAGCACAATTGAGAATTCAACAATAAAATTTATGGTTTTAATCATTCATTCAAAAATTGCAATGCTTGTTTCACTTGAGTAAGGGATATAATGTCTAGACAGATCAGTAAGGGAATAGAGGACTTGAACAGCATTATAAGCCAGTTAGACTTAATAGACATACACAAAACACCAGAGCAGAATACACATTTTTTTCAAGTGCACATGAGATCCTACAAAGGATAGTCCATCTGTTAGATCACAAAAAGCTCAGTACATTTTAAATAACTGAAATCATAAAAGTATCTTCAGTCACAGTGGAATGGAGCTGGACGTCAATAAGAATACTAGAAAACTCACAAATTTGTAGAAATTAAACAATACACTCATAAATAACTAGTGGGTCAAAGAAGCAATCACAGGGGAAATTAGAAAATAATTACAGGGCGCCTGGGTGGCTCAGTGGGCTGAGCCACTGCCTTTGGCTCAGGTCATGATCTCAGGGTCCTGGGATCGAGCCCTGCATAAGGCTCTCTGCTCAGCAGGGAGCCTGCTTCCTCCTCTCTCTCTGCCTGCCTCTCTGCCTATTTGTGATCTCTCTCTGTCAAATAAATAAAATCTTAAAAAAATTAATTACAGACAAATGAAAACACAGCATACCATGACATAATGAGATAGAGCAAAAGCAGTGCTCAGAGAGAAATTTATAGTAGTAAATACCTATGTTTAAAAAGAAGAACTCAGAAGAACTGAAATCCAATTTTTCACCTTATGGAAACTAGGAAAAAGGAGCAAATTAAACCCAAAGTGAGTCAAAGAAAGGAAATAAGAATGATTAAAGTGCAGATAAGTGAAATAGAGTATGGGAAACAATATTGAGAATCAGCAAAACTAAAAGTTGGTTCTTTGAGAGGATCAACAAAATTGGCAGACTTTTACCTAGACCAACAAAGGGGGAAAAAAAAGCAAAGACACATATAATTAAAATCAGAAATGAATATGGAGATACTGCTGTTGACGTTAAGTAAAAAAGGTTATAAGAGAACACTATGAACAACTGTGTATCAGCAGATCAGGTAGCCTGCATTAAATGGACAAATTCCTAGAAACACAGATTACCAAAACTGACTCAAGAAGCAATAGAAAATATGAACTGATCTATAACCAAACAGATGGAATTAGTAATAAAATTAAAAAATCCCTCCCAAACAAAGTCCAGGGCCAGATGCCATTACTGGTGAATACTACCAAACATTTAAAGAAGAATTAACACAAATTCCTCTCAGACTCTTCCCAAAAATAATAGAACAGAGAATACTTCCTAACTCAATGAGACCAGCATTACTCTGAAACCAAAGCCAGACACCATGAGAAACAATACAAAAACTACAGATTGATAGTCCTTATGAGTATAGCTGCAAAAATCCTCAACCAAACACAAATAACACACTGAATCCAACAGTTTGTTTGTTTATTTATTTATTCATTAAGGTTTTATTTATTTATTTGACAGAGAGAGAGACAGCAATACAGAGAACACAAGCAGGAGGAGTGAGAGTGGGAAAGGTAGGCTTCCCGCTGAGGAGGGAGCCTGATGCGGGGCTTGATCCCAGGACCCTGGAATTATGACCTGAGCCAAAGGCAGGCACCTAATGACTGAGCCACTTAGGTGCCCCGGAATCCAGCAGTATATTTAAATGGTAATACACCACGGCCAAGTGGAATTTATCCAGGTGGGAAGCCAGGGCAGTTCAACATAGGAAAATCAGTCAGTGTAATACACTGCATTAATAGGATGAAGGGAAACAAGCAAATATCAGCAGTTAATATGGAAGACTTTTGACAAACTATAACACCTGTTTATAATAGAAACACTCTAGAACTAGGAAGAGAAGGCAAATTCTTCAATATGATAAAGGGATTTATGAAACAGCCACAGCTAAATGAAAACTTTTCCGTATGGTCAGGAACAAGACAAGCATGCCTATTTTTTCTTTTACTTTCCTTTCTTCCTTCTTTCTTTCTTGATTTTATTTATTTGAGAGAATGAGTGAGAGAGCACAAGCTGGGGGAGGAGCAGAAGTAGACTCCCCACTGAGCAGAGACTTGATGCGGGGCTCAATCCTGGGACCCTGGGATCATGACATGAGCCAAAGGCAGATGCTTAACCAACTAAGCCATCCAGGTGCCCGAAGGGGACTTATTTTCACACAGCTATTCAACATTGTAGTAGGACTTACAATCAGAGAAGTTAGGCAAGGGAAAGAAAATATCCAAATTAGGAAGGCAGAAGTAAAGTTATTCCTATTTGTAGACAACATGATCCCATATATAGAAAACTCCAAATAATCCACAAAAACCCACTAGAATTAACATATAAATTCAGAAATTGTAGTTACAGACCAACACACAAAATAAAATTGTTTTTCATTATACCAGTGGTGAACAGTCCGAAAACGAAACTAAGAAAATGTTCCATTTAATATTGTCCAGAAGCATAAGGAGTTGAAAGATTTGTACACTGAAAACAATGAAATGTTTTTGAGAAAAATTAAAGAAGACAAATAAATGGAAACACATTCTGTATTTATAGACTAGAAGAATTAATATTGTTGACTTGACAATACTATGTAAAACAAAGTAGAGATTAAATGAGATCTTTATCAGAATTCTCGTGACCTTTTTGGAGAACTGGAAAAGCAGATTCTTAAATTCATATGAAATTGCAGTGGTCTCAAATAGCGAAAACTCTCTTCTTGAAAATGAATAGAATTGGAGGACTCATACTTCCCCATTTCAAAACATTATAAAGCTACAGTAGTCAAAACAGTGTGGTACTGATGTAAGGATAGACATATAAACCAGAGGAGAGACATAAACTAATATAAAAATTATATTACTGTATAGGACATATTATATCTATCTATCTATCTACAAATGATCTTTGACAAGAATGGCATGACTACTCAGTATAAGAAAATGTAATTTTCTTTTTAAGATTTTATTTACTTATTTGACAGAGACATCAAGAGAGGGATCACAAGCAGGGGGAAGAGGGAGAGGGAGAAGCAGGCTTTCTGCTGAGCAGGGAGCCCAATGTGGGGCTCCATCCCAGGAGCCTGGGATCATGACCTGAGCCAAAGGCAGACGCTTAACTGACTGAGCCACCCAGGCACCCGGAAAGATTATCACTTAACAAATAGTTTTGGGACAACTAGATACCACATGCAAAAGGATAAACTTGGATCCCTACCTCACACCACATGAAACTGTTAATTCCAAATGGATCAATGACCTAAATATAAGAACGAAAACCCTGACAACTCAACCACAAAACTACAAACAGCCCAACTGAAAAATGGGCAAAGGACTTGAATTGACAATTCTCTAAAGAAGGTAAACAAAGGCCAATGTGCATATGCTTTTTAAAAATTTTAAAAAATTTAATTCTTTTTATATTTAAGACTTCAAAAAATTTATTTGAGAGAGAGAGAGCACTCTCTTTCACTAGATGGGTTTAACAGCAGACTGAATGAGCTGAATATTGGATCAGTGAGCTGATGATTAGCTGATGACAAAGCAATGAAACTCATTAGACTCAGTAGTGAAAAGAAAAAAGAATTTTTAAAAAATGAAGATAATTTAAGGGATCCTTGGGAAAGCATCAGGTGGGATAACATTCATTTTATATGGGTTCTAGAAAGAAAAAAAGGGGGGAGAAAACTTATCTGAAGAAATAATGGTGGAAAGCTTTCCTAATCTGGGGAAGAAATAGACATACAGGTCTAGGAAACTCCGAGAATTCCAAATAAGATGAATCCAAAGAGGTACACATTGAGATACATTATAATTAAAAGGGTAAAACTTATTACATGAAAGGGAAACCTCAGAAGGCTATCAGCAGAGTTTTTGGCAGAAACTTTGCATGCCAGAAGCAAGTGTTATGACACATTCAAAGTGGTGAATAGAAAAAACCTTCCAAGAATTCTCCACTTGGCAAGGTTATTCAGAATTGAAGGAGAGATTAAGAGTTTTTCAGATAATCAAAAGCTAAAAGAGTTCATCACTGTTAAACCAGCCTTATAAGAAATGTTTAAAAGGACTTAACATAAACTGAAAAGAAATGGCATTAATAACAAAATGTATGAAAATAAAAATCTTGGGGCACCTGGGCGGCTCAGTGGGTTAAAGGCTCTGCCTTTGGTTCAGGTCATGATCCCAGGGTCCTGGGATCGAGCCCCGCATCAGGCTCTCTGCTCAGCAGGGAGCCTGCTTCCTCCTCTCTCTCTGCCTGCCTCTCTGACTACTTATGGCCGCTCTCTCTTATTCTCTCTCTCTGTCAAATAAATAAAAAATATCTTAAAAAAAAATCTCCTTGGAAAATATAAATATATATTCAAAGTAGGGGATCAGGGGTACCTGCCTGGCCCAGTCATTTAAGCATCCTGCTCTTGCTTTTAGCTCAGGTCATGTTCTCAGGGTTGTGAGATTGAGGCCCACATCAGGCTTGGTGTGGAGCCTGCTTGAGATTCTCTCTTTCTCTTTTTACCTGTCCCTACCCCCCCCCCCCCCAAAAAAAAGGATCAATCACTTATAAAAGCAAGTATGAAGCTTAAGAAAAGTCAAAAATAGTAAAGATAACTAAAACTATGATAGTTAAGGACTGCATAAAATGATGGAGAATGTGACATCAAAAATAAGGGCAGGGCTGAAGAAAGTATGTTTTGGAGTGTGCTCAAATGTAATTGCTAGCAACTCAAAGCAGCCCATTCTGTATGGTAAGTTATGTAAGTTATGTATAAATCTCATGGTAACCATAAAGCAAAAATTTGCAACAAATAAACAAAAAAGGGAATCTGAACATAACATTAAAGAAAGCCATCAAACCACAAGGGAAGAAAAGAAGAAAGGACCAGAGGAACTATGAAGACAGCCAGAAAACAATGAATAAAATGGAAATAAGTACATACTTATAAATAATTACTCTAATTATAAATGGACTAAACTCTCCAATCAAAAGACACAATGGCTGAATGGATTTAAAACAAAAAACAAAAAAACCTATCTATGCTGTCTGTGAGAATCTCACTTCAGGTTTAAGAACATACACAGACTAAAAATGAAGGGATGGAGAAAACGATTCCATGCAAACAGGAATGAAAAGAAACCTGGAGGGGTGCCTGGCTGGCTCAGTTGGTGGAGCATGTGAGTCTTGATCTCAGGGTCATGAGGTGAAGCCCCATGTTGAGTGTAGAGATTATTAAAAAAGAAAAGAAGAAAAGAAAACAGAAAAGAAAGCTATTATAGCTATACTCTGCAAACAAAAAAGACTTCAAAATAAAAATTGTAATAGTAGACAAGGAAGGGCATTACATAATGATAAAGGAGTCAATCCAACAAGAAGACATGGCTTTAATAAATATGTATGCATCCAACATAGGAACATCAAGACATACAAAACAAATACTAACTGACCGAAATGGAGGAATTGATAGCAATACAATAATAGTAGGGGAGTTTAACACCCCACTTCCATCAATGAATAGATCATCCAGACAGAAAATTAATAAGGAAACATCATCCTTAAATGATACCAGATGGACTTAATATATTCAGAACATTCCATTCAAAAGCAACAATATACATTATTCTCAAGTACACACAGTGTATTGTCTAGGGTAGATAACATGTTAGGCCACCAATTAAGCCTCAATAAATTTAAAAAGATTGAAATTCTGTTGAGCAGATTTTTCTGATCATAATGGTATGAAACTAGAAATCAATTACAAGAAGAAAACTTGAAAAACCATGAAAATGGGGAGGTTAAATGACATGCAACTCAAAATTTTTGTCATTGAAGATAGCAAAGAAATACTGAGAGATAAATGAAAAAATAGAACTCTGGCATATCGGGGTGCCTGGGTGGCTCAGTGGGTTATGCCACTGCCTTTGGCTCAGGTCATGATCTCAGGGTCCTGGGATTGAGTCCCACATCGGGCTCTCTGCTCAGCGGGGGGCCTGCTTCCCTTCCTCTCTCTCTGCCTGCTTCTCTACCTACTTGTGATCTCTCTCTGTCAAGTAAATAAATAAAATCTTTAAAAAAAATAAAAAAAGAACTCTGGCATATCAAAATCTTTGGGATACAATGAGAGCAATTCTAAGAGAGAATATTATAGTAATACAGGACTACCCCCAGAAACAAGAAAAATCTCCCAACAATCTGACTTTACCCTGAAGGAGATAGAAAAAAAGAACAAACGAAGCTCAAAATTAATAACAGAAAAGAAATAATAGAGATCAGAGCAGAAATAATTGAAGTAGAGACTGAGAAACAATAAAAAAAAAAATAAAGCTAAGAGCTGGTTCTTTGAAAAGATAAAGTTGACAAACTTTATGTTAAATTAGCCAAGAAAACAGTGAAAGTTTTAATAATCAGAATCAGAAATTGAAAGAGGAGAAATTACAACTGACACCATAGTGCAAAGGATCATAGGAGACCACCAAGAATTATATGCTAACAAATTGTACAACCTAGAGGAAATGGATAAATGCCTAGGAACATACAGTCATTTAGGACAGAGTCATGAAGAAATAGAAAATATGAATGAACCAGTTACTACAAAGGAGATTGATAAGTAATCAAAAACCTCTCAACAAGCAAAAGTCCAAGACCAGATAGGTTCATTGGTGATTTCTATCAAACATTCAGAAAGACTTAATACCTATCTTTTTCAAAGTCTTCCGAAAACATAAAGAGGGAATACTTCCAAACTCATTGTATGAGGCTGGCGTTACCCTGGTAGCAAACCAGACAAGGACTGCACCTAAAATTAAAAAAAAAAAAAAAAATTACAGGACAGTATCATTAATGAATATTGATGCAAATATTCTTTTTTGGGGGGGCATCTATTTTTTAATTAATTATTTTTGTTAACATGTATTATTTGCCCCAGGGTACAGGCCTGTGAATTGTCAGACTTACACACTTCACAGCACTCACCATATCACATACCCTCCCCAATGTCCATAACCCAGCCACCCTCTCCACATCCACCTCCCCCCAGCAACTCTCAGTTCGTTTTGTGAGATAAGTGTCTCTTATGGTTTGTCTCCCTCCCGATCCCATCTTACTTAATTTTCTCCTTCCCTAACCCCCAACCCCCCAACTCTGCTTCTCAAATTCCTTCTATCAGGGAGATCATATGATAATTGCCTTTCTCTGATTGACTTATTTTGCTCAGCACAATACCCTCTAGTTCCATCCATATCGATGCAAATGGCAAGATTTCATTTCTTTTGATGGCTGCATAGTATTCCATTGTATAAATATACCACATCTTCTTTGTCCATTCATCTGTTGATGGACATCTAGGTTCTTTCCATAGTTTGGCTATTGTGGACATTGCTGCTATAAACATAGGGGTGCACATGCCCCTTCAGATCACTACATTTGTATCTTTAGGGTAAATACCCAGTAGTGTGATTGCTGGGTCGTAGGGTAGCTATTTTCAACATAATGAGGAACCTCCAGACTTTTCCAGAGGGGCTGCACCAGCTTGCGTTCCCACCAACAGTGTAGTAGGGTTCCCCTTTTTCTGATTGATGCAAAAATTCTTAACAAAATATTAGGAAACTAAATTCAGTAGTACATTAAAAGGATAATAAACCATGAACAAGTGACATTTATTTGAGATGCAAGGATGGTTCAACATCCACAAATCAACCAACATGATACAGCACATTAACAAAATGAAATAAGAATTGTGTGATCGTCTTTAGAGATGGAGAAAAAGCATTTGACAAATATCAACACATATTTTTGATAAATACTCTCAGTGAAGTGGGTGCAGAGGGAGTGTACCTCAACATAACAAAGGCCATAAATAGTAAACCCACAGTTAACATCATACTCAGTGGCAAACAGCTGAAAGTTTTTCCTCTAAGATTAGGAACGAGAAAAAGTTGCCCCTCTTACCACTTTTGTTCAACATAGTGTTGGAAATCATAGCCACAGAACTTGGTAGGAAAAAGAAATAAAAAGGCATCCAGATTTGAAAGGAAGAAGTAAAACTGTCACCACCTTAAGATGACATGATGCTATATATAGAAAACCTGAAAGACTTCACCAAAACCTGTTACAGCTAATAAATGAATTCAGTAAATTAATGGGATACAAAATCAACATATAGAAGTCTGTGAGTATTTATAATGAGTTATCAGAAAGAGTAATTAAGAAAGCATATTATATATTATATTATAATTATATTATATTAATATTATAATTATATATAAATATAAATATATGTTATATATTATACATAATTATATTAATATTATAATTTTTAATAAAACTTATAAAATTTATAATTTTTATTTAAAAAATGAAGTACCTAAGAATAAATTTAGCCAAGGAGTTTAAGATTTATACATTGAAAACTAAGACACCGTGAAAGAAATAGAAGAGGACACAAATGTAAATAAATACCATGCTCATGGATTGGAAGAACTGGTATTTAAATGTCCACACCACCCAAAGCAGTCTGCAGATTCAGTACAATCCCTGTCAAAATTCAAATGCCATTTTTGACAAAGCTAGACCAAATAATTCTGAAATTTAAATGGAACCACAGCCTTACCAATACTTCTTTTTTTCTTTTCCTCTTCTTTTCTTTTTTCGTTTCTTCCCCCTTTTTTTTCTGTTGGTTAATGGTCATTCTAATGCAGTGAAGTGGTATTTTGTTGTGGTTTTGATTTGTATTTTTGTGATGATTAGTTGTGTTAAGTATCTTTTCGTATGCTTGTTGGCCATTTATGTATCATCTTTGAAGAAATGTCTATTCAAGTTCCTTGCCCATTTTATTTTATTTATTTATTTTTTTAAAGATTTTATTTATTTATCAGAGAGAGAGAGAGGGGGAGAGAGCGAGCACAGGCAGACAGAATGGCAGGCAGAGGCAGAGGGAGAAGCAGGCTCCCTGCTCAGCAAGGAGCCCGATGTGGGACACGTTCCCAAGACGCTGGGATCATGACCTGAGCCGAAGGCAGCTGCTTAACCAACTGAGCCACCCAGGCGTCCCAAGTTCCTTGCCCATTTTAAAATTGGGATTTATGTTGTTGTTGAGATGTAAGAGCTCTTTATGTATTTCTGGATTTCGGTCCCTTGTCCAGGTATATGATTTGCAATGGAAACAACTATTTTTTGGGGGGGGGTTAAGATTGTATTTATTTGTGAGAGAGAGAGAGAAGAGAGCATGCATAGAAGCAGGGGGAGCAGAAGGCAGAGGGAGAAGCAGGCTCCCTGCTGAGCAAGGAGCCTGATGCAGAACTCAGTCCCAGGACTCTGGGATCATGACCTGAGCTGAAGGTAGACACTTAACCAACTGAGCCACTCAGGCATCCCTGGAAACAACTTTTGAGAAGCAAAGTCAGAGAATTTATTTTCAGCAGACATGTACTGCAAGAAATCTTAAAGGAAGTTATTTAGGCAAATGGAAAATACTAACAGGTGGAAATTTGGATCTGTGAAAAGGAATGAAGAGTGGAAGAAATGATAAAATATGAGGTAAATATAAATATTTTCTTCATTTTTAAACTTTTCAAGAGATATTTAAAGCAAAGATAATAACAATGAATTGGTGGCTTACAGCATACATGGAAATAGATAGACTGATGTCAATAATAAAATTTTGACTGATGTCAATAATAAAATTTTGACTGATGTCAAAAATAAAAGATATTTTCTTCATTTTTAAACTTTTCAAAAGATTTTTAAAGCAAAGATAATAGCAATGAATTGGTGGCTTATAGCATTCGTGGAAATAAATTGACTAATGTCAGTAGCATAAAGAATGGTACAGGAGAAAGGGAAATACAGTATCGCTAGGTGACTATACTTGTACACAAAGTGGTACAATATTTATTTGAGTGTAGGCTTTGTATAATTTAGAGCAAATGCTTAATAAAAAAAAAAGAAAAATAACTTATACGTCCATGGGGGAGATGAAATTGAATATTAAGAACTAACCAATCCATAAGAATGTAGGCAAAGCACAATGAGATACCATCTCACACCAATCAGAATGGCTAAAATTAACAAGTCAGGAAATGACAGATGCTGGCGAGGATGTGGAGAAAGGGGAACCCTCCTGCACTGTTGGTGGGAATGCAAGCTGGTGCAGCCACTCTGGAAAACAGTGTGGAGGTTCCTCAAAAAGCTGAAAATAGAGCTACCCTATGACCCAGTGATTGCACTACTGGGTATATACCCTAAAGATATAAACGTGGTGCTCCGAAGGGGCACATGCACCCGAATGTTTATAGCAGCAGTGTTCACAATAGCCAAACTATGGAAAGAACCTAGATGTCTATCAACAGATGAATGGATAAAGAATATGTGTGAGAGACACACACACACACACACACACACACACACACACACACACACACAATGGAATACTATACAGCCATCAAAAGAAATGAAATCTTGCCATTTGCGATGACGTGGATGGAACTAGAGGGTATTATGCTTAGCGAAATAAGTCAATCAGAAAGAGACAACTATCATAAGATCTCCCTGATATGAGGAAGTGGAGATGCAACATGGGGGCTTGGGGGGTAGGAAAAGAAAAAATGAAAGAAGATGGGATCGGGAGGGAGACAAACCATAATGACTCGTTCTCACAAAACAGTCTGAGGGTTGCTGGGGGAAGGGGGTCAGGAGAGGGTCACGGCATTATGGACATTGAGGAGGGTATGTGATATGGTGAGTGCTGTGAAATGTGTAAACCTGGCGATTCACAGACCTATACCCCTGGGGATAAGAATATATTATATGTTTATAAAAAATTTTAAAAATTAATAAAAAACAAAAATAAAAAAAAGAATGTAGGCAAAGAAGAAAAGAAGAATAAATAAGAGGTGGGACAGGGCACCTGGGTGGCTCAGGTAGTTGGGCATCTGCCTTTCGGCTTGGGTCATGATCCTGGCATCCTGGGATTGACCCCCGCATCTGGCTCCTGGCTCAGTGGAGAGTCTGCTTCTCCCTCTCCCTCTGTTTTTTCCCCTGTTCATGTTCTCTCTCTCTCTGTATATCTTGGTCTCAAATAAATTGAAATCCTTTAAAAAATTGTTTAAAAAAAGAGCAGGGACAAAAATAGCAAAATAGTGGATATAAATCTTCCCTTTTAGATAATTAAATGAAATATAAATGGTCTAAACAATCTAGTTAAAAAGTAAAGATACTCAGATTGGCTAGAAAAGTAATACTCAAATATATGATGTCAAGAAACTTAAGATTATAAATATATTGTTTCTGTTACTACATCTGAGTCAGATGCAGACCATCCTTGTACTTTTAGTCTATTTTTACCTGGAATATAAAGGTAAAAATAGACTAAAAGTACAAGGATGGTCTGCATCTGACTCAGATGTAGTAACAGAGACTATATATTTATAATCATGAAACAGTCCCCTGCTTCGCAAAACAGAGTACTCCAAACAGTAGTTTTTTTTAAAAAATTTAATTAATTTATTTGACAGACAGAGATCACAAATAGGCAGAGAGAGGGAGAGAGGAGGAAGCAGTCTCCCCGCTGAGCAGAGAGCCCGATGCGAGGCTCGATCCCAGGACCTTGGGACCATGACCTGATCCGAAGGCAGAGGCTTTAATCCACTGAGCCACCCAGGCGCCCCTCCAAACAGTAGTTCTGAAGACATTGCTTATGAAGCAGTGATCAATGATCCCTGAATGGTGAGAAACAAATGAGGAGAGCCCTATAATCGCCCCAACCTACTGTATTGAGAGACTTACCAGGATGTGGCACAGGCAGTGAGAACTGAGATGTGGAGTTTGGCATATTCCCCTAGTTGAGGAGATGTTGCTCTGAAATTGATTCACAAATTATAAAAGCAAGAAAACAAAGTATTTCCAGGTCACTTCACTGCATCCTAGAATAAAGTTCAGGAAGATATCTAGGAGTGGGAAATACCAGCATACAGCAAGTTCAAATTCATAGTGCATGTCATTCAGTTAATGATGCCCAAATATGCACAGTACCCTAAAAACATGACCCATAATGGAAATAATCAATCATAGGGACACAGAATTGGCACAGACGGTAGAATTAGCAGAGGATGCTAAAACTCTTTGTTGTAATTATATTCCATATGTTCAGAGAGTTAGAAATGTATAAGATGCAAAAAGATCCATATTAGACTTTTAAAGATGAAAACTACATCTGGACAAAAAATACACTAGATAAGATAAAAGGCAGATTAGACATTGCAGGAAAAAGATTAATGAATTTGAAGGCATAGCAGTAGAAACCGCCCAGTAGAAACACATGGAGAAGAAAGAGGGAGAAAACGTTAATTAGCTGTAGGATACCTTCAAACAAATATATAAATAATTAAATTTCCTTAAGGAGACATGTTACATAAATACATATTTCCACAAACAGTGGCCCAAAACTTTCTAAATATGATTCATTAAGATGAAACCATAAACCAAAATTTTGGGATTAAGTTTTATTAAGATGAAACTCGGGGCACCTGGGTGGCTCATTTGTTAAGCGACTGCCTTTGGCTAGGTCATGAGCCCAGGGTTCTGGGATCGAGCTCCATATTGGGCTCCCTACTCCACGGGAAGCCTGCTTCTCCCTCTCCCACTCCTTCTGCTTGTGTTCCCTCTCTTGCTGTTTCTCTGTGAAGTAAATAAATAAAATCTTAAAAAAAAAAAAAAAGAAGATGAAGTCGTAAGGAATTTCAATGAGCTACCAAGTATAAGAAATATAAAGGAAACTACACCAAGGTCCATCATATGAAAGTACCAAATACAAGTAATAAAAATAAAATCTTATAAGCAGTTAGAGAAAAAAAATGACATGATTAAGTTTTGTGCATAGGAATAAAGATAAAGATGACATTAGATTTCTTGTCAGAAATAATATAAACAAGAGAACAGTGGACTAGCGTCTTTAAAGTATTGCCAGATGAAAAAATAATTTCCTTAGAATTCTATATCTGGCAAAAATATGTTTTGGAAATCAAGATGAAAAAAGTCATTTTCAGATACAGAAAAGCTGAAGAAATTCAGTGCTAACTCCACTGTCCCTTCCTCCCACTTCAGGAAAGTTTTAGTCTGTCCTTCAGACAGCAGGAAAATGATGCTAGTTGAATAAAAAACAAACCCACAAGAAATGATAATTACTTGGGTAAATATGTAGAATTTTATTCTCAATTTAATCTCTTCAAAATATAATTGTTTAGAGTCAATGTTCATAAGTTACTGTATGGTTTATAGCATACATAAAAGTAAAATGCATAACAATGGAAAAATGGAAGTGTATTATGAGACTCCTATGTTCTATGTTAGGTGGTATTATATCTCTTAAAGGTAGACTGTGATAAATTAAAGATATATATTGTAAACTATGAAGCAGCCACCAAAATAGGAAAACAAAGAGTCATATGTAATATGTGAAGAAAAGTAGGTAGGATTTGATCATACCAAACAATCCAACAGAAGTCGACAACATGAAAAGGGAAAGAAGGTGAGCTGGGACAAATATAAATAGCAAGATATGTTTTAATGAGCAAGATGAAATGTTTTAATGAGTAGCCCCATTATAAATATAAATATAAAAAAATAATATTCTGAACACCCCATTTATTTATTTATTTGTTTATTTGACAGGCAGAGATTTCAAGTAGGCAGAGAGGCAGTCAGAGAGAGGAGGAAGCAGGCTCCCTGCTGAGCAGAGACCCCGTTGTGGGGCTCGATCCTAGGACCCTGGGATCATGACCTGAGCTGAAGGCGGAGGCTTTAACCCACTGAGTCACCCAGGCGCCCTGAACACCCCAATTTAAAGGCCAAAATTGAATGAAAACCAAGATCCAACTGTATACTTGCCTACAAGAAGCACTTTAAAAAAAAAAATTATTTCAGTGTTCCAAATTCATTGTTTATGCATCACACCCAGTGCTCCATGCAATACGTGCCCTCCTTAGTATCCACAACCAGGCTCACCCAAACCCCCACTCCCCTCCCTTCCAAAACCCTCCGTATGTCTCTCAGAGTCCACGGTCTCTCATGGTTTGTCTCCTCCACTCCAATTTACCCCAGTTCACTTTTCCTTTCCTTCTCCTAATGTCTTCCGTGTTATTCCTTATGCTCCACAAGTAAGTGAAACTGTATGATATTTGACTCTCTCTGCTTGACTTATCTCACTCAGCTTAATCTCCTCCAGTCCCGTCCATCTTGATACAAAAGTTGGGTATTCATCCTTTCTGATGGCTGCATAATACTCCATAGTGTATATGGACCACATCTTCTTTATCCATTCGTCCACTGAAGGGCACCTTGGTTCTTTCCACAGTTTGGCGGCTGTGGCCATCGCTGCTAAGAACATTGGGGTACAGATGGCCCTTCTTTTCACACATCTGTATCTTTGGGGTAGATACCCAGTAGTGCAATTGCAGGGTCATAGGGTAGCTCTATTTTTAATTTTTTGAGAAATCTCCACACTGTTTTCCAAAGTGGCTGCACCAACTTGCATTCCCACCAATAGTTTAAGAGGGTTCCCCTTTCCCCACATCCTTTCCAACACATGTTGTTTACTGTCTTGTTGATTTTGGCCATTCTGACTGGTGTAAGGTGATATCTCAATGTGGTTTTGATTTGAATCTCCCTGATGGCTAATGATGATGAACATTTTTTCATGTATGTGTTAGCCATTTGTATTTTTTCTTTGAAGAAGTGTCTGTTCGTGTCTTCTGCCCGTTTTTTGACATGATTATCTGTTTTTTGGGTGTTGAGTTTGAGGAGTTCTTTATAGATCTTGGATATCAGCCCTTTGTCTGTAGTGTCATTTTTGAATATCTTCTCCCATTCTGTGGGTTGCCTCTTTGTTTTGTTGAAGGGGTGGAGAATCAACTTTCATGCCAGTGGGCCTCAAAAGAAAGCTGGGGTAGTGATTCTCATATCAGATAAATTAGATTTTAAACTGAAGGTATAGTCAGAGATAAAGAAAAACACTACATCATTCTTAAAGGGTCTATCCACCAAGAAGATCCAACAATTTAAATATTTATGCCTCCAGTACAGGAGCAGCCAACTAATAAGACAACTGTTAGTCAAGATAAAGATAGGGGATCTTAAAACACCGCTCTCAGTAATAGGTCATTCAGGCAGAAAATCAATAAAGAAACAAGAGCGTTTAATGACACATTGGAACAGATGGACCTCATAGATATATACAGAACATTCTACCCCAAAACAACAGAATACTCATTCTTCTTGAGAGCACATGGAACTTTCTCCAGAATAGAACACATACTGGGTCACAAGTTAGGGCTCAACCGATACCAAAAGACTGAGATTATTCCCTGTATATTCTCAGACCACAGTGCTTTGAAACTGGAACTCAACCATAAGAAAAAGTTGGGAGGAATTCAAACACTTGGAAGCTAAAAACCACCCTGCTTAAGAATGTTTGGATTAACCAGGAAATCAAAGAAGAATGTTAAAAATTCATGGAAACAATGAGAATGAAGACACATTGGTCCAAAACTTGTGGGATGCCACAAAGGTGGTCCTAAGGGGTAAATACACAGCCATCCAAGCCTCCTTTAAAAAAAAAATTGAAAAATCCAGAATACACCAGCTCTCTTTACACCTTAAAGAACTGGAGAATCAACAGAAAATTAAGCCAACCCCACAGACAAGAAGGGAAATAGTCAATATTAGAGCAGAGATCAATGAGATAGAAACTAGAGATACAGTAGAGCACATCAACAATGCTAGAATCTGGTTTTTTGAAAGACTCAACAAGATCGATAAACCATTGGCCAGACTAATCCAAAAGAAAAGAGAGAGGACCCAAATTAATAAAATTATGAATGAAAAGGGAGAGATCAAGACTAACACCAAGGAAGTAGAAACAATAATCAGAAATTATTATCAATGGTTATATACCAATAAGTTAAGCGGCCTAGACAAGATGGATGTATTCCTGGAAACCTATAAACTTCCAAAACTGAATCAGGAAGAAATTGAAAACCTGAATAGACCAATATCTAGTAATGAGATTGAAGTCATGATCAAAAACTTCCCAAAAGACAAGAGCTCAGGACCTGACGGATTCCCTGTCGGATTCTGCCAAACATTCAAAGAAGAGATAATACCTATTCTACTGAAGCTATTTCAAAAAATAGAAACAGAAGGAAGACTTTCAGACTCTTTATGAAGCCAGCATTACCCTGACACCCAAAGCAGGCAAAGACCCCACCAAAAAGAATTTCAGACCCATATCCTTGATGAATATGGATGCCAAGATTCTCAACAAGATCCTAGCTAATAGGATCCAATAGTACATTAAAAATATTAAAGATTATAAAAGATTAAAAACTGAGCTTGGGTGGCTCAGTTTGTTGGGCAAATGCCTTCGGCTCAGGTCGTGATCCTGGAGTCCTGGGATCGAGTCCCGCATTGGGCTTCCTGCTGGAGGGGAGTTGGCTTCTCCCTCTGACCCTCCCCCATCTCGTGCTCTCTATTGCTCATTCTCTCTCAAATAAATAAATAAAATCTTTAACAACAGCAACAAAAAAGATTATCCACCACTACCAGGTGGTATTTATTCATGGGATGCAAAGTGGTTCAACATTTGCAAATCAATCAACGTGATAGAACAAATCAACAAGAGAAGAGGGAAGAACCACATGGTCCTCTCAATTTATGCAGAAAAAGCATTTGACTAGATACAGCATCCATTCCTGATTAAAATGCTTCACAGTACAGGGGTAGAGGGAACATTCCTCCGCTTATAAAATCTATCTGTGAAAAACCACAGCGAATATCATCCTCAGTGGGGAATAGCTGACAGCCTTCCCTTTGAGATTGGGAACACAACAAGGATGTCCACTCTTGCCACTGTTTTTCAACATAGTACTAGAAATCCTAGCAACAGCAGTCAGACAACAAGAAGAAGTAAAAGATATTCAAATTTTCAAAGAAGAAGTCAAAATCTCTCTCTTTGCAGATGACATGATACTTTATATGGAAAGCCCAAAAAAGTTTCTACTTTTAGTAAGAGTTTAGTAGTTCTAAACTACTAGAACTCATAAGCAATTCAGTAATGTGGCAGGATACAAAATCAATGTACAGGAATCAGTTGCTTTCTTACACAGTAACACTGAAAATATAGAAAGGGAAATTAGAGAATCAGTTCCATTTACTATAGCACCAAGAACCATAAGATACCTGGGAATAAACCTAAACAAAGAGATAAAGGATCTGTACTCGAAGAACTACAGAACACTCATGAAAGAAATTGAAGAAGACACAAAAAGATGGACGAGCATTCCATACTCATGGATTGGAAGAATAAACAATGTTAAGATGTCTGTACTGCCTAGAGCAATATATACTTTCAATGCCATTCTGATCAAAATTCCGCTGGGCATTTTTCAAAGAGCTGAACAAACAATCTTTTTTTTTTTTTTTTTTTTTTTTAAAGATTTTATTTATTTATTTGACAGAGAGAAATCACAAGTAGTCAGAGAGGCAGGCATAGAGAGAGAGGGAAGCAGGCTCCCTGCTGAGCAGAGAGCCCTATGCGGGACTCGATCCCAGGACCCTGAGATCATGACCTGAGCCGAAGGCAGCGGCTTAACCCACTGAGCCACCCAGGCGCCCTGAACAAACAATCTTAAAATGTGTATGGAACCAGAAGAGAACCCGAATTGCTAAGGAAATGTGGAAAAAGAAAAACAAAATTGGGGCATCACGTTGCCTTATTTCAAGCTTTAGTACAAAACTGTGATCACCAAGACATCATGGTACTGGCACAAAAGCAGACACACAGATCAGTGGAACAGAGTAGAGAGCCCAGATGTGGACCTTCAACTCTATGGTCAAATGATCTTTGACAAAGCAGGAAAAAATATACAGTGGGAAAAAGACAGTCTCTTCAATAAATGGTGCTGGGAAAACTGGACAGCTATGTATAGAAGAATGAAGCTTGACCATTCTCTTAGACCATGAACAAAAACAAACTCAAAATGGATAAAAGACCTCAACGTGAGGCAAGAATCTGAAAATCCTAGAGGAGAACATAGGCAGTAATCTCTTCAACATTGGCCACCACAAGTTCTTTCAAGATATGTCTCCAAAGGCAAAGGAAACAAAAGTGAAAATGAACTTTTGGGACTTCATCAAGATCAAAAGCTTCCGTACAAAAAGCACTTTTAACTACACAAGTAGGTTAGAAGTGAAAAGTGGAAAATGATATAACCTATTTGAAAGGAAGTTCGAATGAGCTTATTAACTTCGGACAATGGAGATTAGAGTATTATCTGGGATAAAGAAGGTCATTTCATAATAATGGGGTCCGTTAATTAAGACAACATAACAGGGGGCGCCTGGGTGGCTCAGTGGGTTAAGCCACGGCCTTCGGCTCAGGTCATGATCTCAGGGTCCTGGGATCAAGTCCCGCATTGGACTCTCTGCTTGGCAGGGAGCCTGCTTCCTCCTCCTCTCTCTCTCTCTGCCTGCCTCTCTGCCTACTTGTGATCTCTCTCTGTCAAATAAATAAATAAAATCTTTAAAAAAAAAAAAAAAAAAAAAAAGACAACCTAACAGGTTTAATGTTTATGCTCCTAATAACCAAACTTTAAACATACAAAACGAAATTAATTAGAAATGCAAGGAGAAATTTCCATAGAGATTTCAGTAATCCTTCTCAATAATTGATATAAGTGGACAGAAAACTACGAAAGGTACAGTTGAGTTGGATACTACTGTCCGCCAACTTGACTTAACTAGATTTACAGAACACTCTACTCAAGAAGAGCAGAAGACATATTTGTTCAGAAGTTTATGTAGAACATTTACCATGATAGACCATATTTACCAAGATAGAGCCATATAAGAAGTTTCCGTAAATTCAGAAGGATTCAGTTCATAAAGAATCTTATCAGACCCAGTGGAATTAAATTAGAAATCATTAATAAAAAGATCCTTGGAAAAATTTCCACATGTTTGGAAATTAAATAGCATGCTTATAAGTAATCCATCGTTAGAAGAAGCAATCAAATGGGAATTGGAAAATATTTTAAACTCTATGAGAACAGAAACAACATATGGAGGATGCTGCTAAAACAGTACTGAGAGGGAAATCTGTAGCTCTAAATGCTATAATAGAAAAGAAGAAAGAATGACTTTAGTTTCTATCTTAAAAAAGTAGATAAAGAAGAGTAAATTAATACCAAAGGAAGCAGAAGAAAATAGTAGATAATATTGGGGCGCCTGAGTGGCTCAGTGGGTTAAAGCCTCTGCCTTCGGCTTGGGTTGTGATCCCAGGGTCCTGGGATTGAGCCCTGCATCGGGTTCTCTGCTCCACGGGGAGCCTGCTTCCTCCTCTCTCTGCCTGCCTCTCTGCTTACTTGTGATTTCTCTCTGTCAAATAAATAAATAAATAAAATCTTTAAAAAAAATAGTAGATAATATGAATAGTCCTCTGTGTATTAAATAAATTGGAATTATAATTAAAAATCTGCTTACAAAGAAAACTCCAGGTCTAGATAGTTTCACTGGTGAATTAGATAAAACACTATAGGAGGAAATAATATCAATTCTACATAAACTTTTGAAAAACAGTTGAAATGGAGGGAATATTTTCCAAAGCCTATGATGCTAGCATTACTGGGAAACCAGAACCAGGCAAAGACATTATACATAAACTTCAGAATAATACTACTTGTGAGCATAAATGCAAAAAACCCAAACCAAATTTCAACAAATCAGTTCAATGGTGTATTAAAAGGTTAATATGTTATGAACATCCGGTGTTTATCCCAGTAATGCAGGTTGGTTTAACAATAAAAAAAAATCAGTATAATTCACCATATTTACAAACAAAAAAGTAAAAATCATAATCATCCCAATAGATGCAGAAAAATCATTTGAGTAATACAGTAAACATTCCTGATTTAAAAAAAACAAACAAACAAGAAAACTAGTAAACTAGGAATAGAAGTGAGATTCCTCAGCATGAAGCAGGGATCTATCAAAATCCTAGAGGAGAACATATGCAGTAAGCTCTTCGACATTGGCCACAGCAACTTCTTTCAAGACATGACTCCAAAGGCAAAGGAAACAAAAGCGAAAATGAACTTTTGGGACTTCATCAAAATAAAAAGTTTCTGCAAAGCAAAGGAAATAGTTAATAAAACAAAGAGGCAACCCATGGAATGGGAGAAGATATTCGCAAATAACACTATAAAGCTGATGTCCAAGATCTATAAAGAACTCCTCAAACTCAACACCCAAAAAACAGATAATCATGTCAAAAAACGGGCAGAAGACACGAACAGACACTTCTTCAAAGAAAAAATACAAATGGCTAACACATACATGAAAAAATGTTCATCATCATTAGCCATCAGGGAGATTCAAATCAAAACCACATTGAGATATCACCTTACACCAGTCAGAATGGCCAAAATCAACAAGATAGTAAACAACATGTGTTGGAGAGGATGTGGGGAAAGGGGAACCCTCTTAAACTATTGGTGGGAATGCAAGTTGGTGCAGCCACTTTGGAAAACAGTGTGGAGATTTCTCAAAAAATTAAAAATAGAGCTACCCTATGACCCTGCAATTGCACTACTGGGTATCTACCCCAAAGATACAGATGTGTGAAAAGAAGGGCCATCTGTACCCCAATGTTCTTAGCAGCGATGGCCACAGCCGCCAAACTGGAAAGAACCAAGGTGCCCTTCAGTGGACGAATGGATAAAGAAGATGTGGTCCATATACACTATGGAGTATTATGCAGCCATCAGAAAGGATGAATACCCAACTTTTGTATCAAGATGGACGGGACTGGAGGAGATTAAGCTGAGTGAGATAAGTCAAGCAGAGAGAGTCAAATATCATACAGTTTCACTTACTTGTGGAGCATAAGGAATAACACGGAAGACATTAGGAGAAGGAAAGGAAAAGTGAACTGGGGTAAATTGGAGTGGAGGAGACAAACCATGAGAGACCGTGGACTCTGAGAGACATACGGAGGGTTTTGGAAGGGAGGGGAGTGGGGGTTTGGGTGAGCCTGGTTGTGGATACTAAGGAGGGCATGTATTGCACGGAGCACTGGGTGTGGTGCATAAACAATGAATCTTGAAACACTGAAAAATATAAACAAAATTATGATGTTAAAAAAAAAGAAGTAAGATTTCTCAATCTGGTAATGGACATTCATGACAAACCTCATTTACTGACATTGTACTTACTGGTGAAAGATTGAATACTTTCTTTTTACAATCAGGAACAATATAGAGATGTTTACTTTTACCAGTCGTATTCAACATTTTCCTGGCGATTCTAGGTAGTGCAATCAGGGAAGAATAAAAATGTTATTCACATGTGAAAGGAAGGAATAAAGCTATCCTTATTCACAGATGGCCTAATTGTCTATGTTGAAAATCACACAGAATCCTGTTAGTACTAATCAAATGAGTTTAGTAAAGTTGAAGTATAGAACATTAATATACAAAAATCAGGTGGATTTCTATAAAGTAGCAAGGAGGAATGAGAAATTGAAATAAAAGTTATGATTTAAAAATATGAAAATATGAAATACTTATGATAAATCTAACAAAATATGTTAAAGAAAATTGAAAGCTACAAAATACTGTTGAAAGTGAAGGATACCTGAATACATTAGAGATAGAATTGGTACAGATTGTATATTTTGAATTGAACCATTGGGTAAAAGTTATTTGTAATCCTCAAATCAATACTTGCAGTGCTCTGCCGACTGGCACAAAATTAGAGTTGCCTGATGTGCAGAGTCCGAACAGAGGATGAACATTCTGTTTTCTTGTTTTAGCTCTCATGCATTAAGCAAGCGTCTTTTTCTTGCTCTGTTTAGTGCCACATTTTTAGCATTTTTGTGTTTCTTGGTTGGTTATTTGCCTGTTTAAAATGTCTCCTAAGCATGGTGCTAAGGTGCTGTGTAGTATTCCTAAGCACAAGAACGTTGTGATGTGACTTATGGAGAAAGTACATGTATTTAGATTAGCTTTGTTCATGCAGGAGTTAGAGTGTTGTCAGCTCTGAGTTCAGTGTTAGTCAACAATATATACTAAGAGGGGATCTATAACCAGAAACACACGAAAAGCAGTGTTATATATTGATTGAGAAAAATATGACTAGAGGTTTGTAGGAACCTGTCTTTCCCCTAGCAGCGGTGAGTTGATATTTGATAATTCGTTGTTCATGGTGACGTTATAAAACATAATTATCTATGAGATGTTATTTCAATATTGAAAATTAACTGTATAACCTGTGTATGAGTTGGAAAACTGAAATTTGTTAAAATGTTGATTTTTTTGGATTGAAGCAAGGGGAAACCACAGATTGGTGAGAAGTAATGAGAATGTGCATTGGTTTAGTGTTAAAGGGAGTAAAGAAAAAGGGAAGGACAGAGGAGATATTTTATTTTATTTAATTTTTAAAAAATATTTTATTCATTTTTTTGATAGAGAGATATCACAAATAGGCAGAAAGGCAGGCGGCGAGAGAGAGAGAGAAGCAGGCTCCCTGCTGAGCAGAGAGCCCGATGTGGGACTTGATCCCAGGACCCTGAGATCATGACCTGAGCCGAAGGCAGAGGCTTAACTCACTGAGCCACCCAAGCGCCCTGAGGAGATATTTTAGAAGCAAACTGCAACACTGGCAATTGAACACGAGAGATGGGAGAGAAATCATGGTGGTTTCAAGCTGGGGTTACTGCAAGGTGATGCCTTTCAGAGAAATAAGGATGGCAGGAGGGGTGCAAACCCAAGGCTGGTTTAGATAGCTTAAGCTTGAGGTCCTAGTAGACCTCAGCTGGTGGGGTTCATCGAGCAGTTAACCTTTCAGTCTGGTAGGCAGGAGAGAAGTCGGGTGTAAATTTTAAAAGAAGTTTCCTGGGGTTCTGGGCTGGCTCAGTCAGTAGAACATGCAGCTCTTGATCTTGGGGTCATGACTTCAAGCCCTATATTGGGCATAGAGCTTACTTTTAGAAAAAAATTAAAAAAAAAAAGGAGTTTGCTAAGCTGCATAACTGAAGTATAGTTCTATCACAAACCTTAAGTTTCTAGACTTTATAAGGAGGCAGGGAGCATAGGTCTGAAGAGCTGTAGGTCAGGGGGAATGTAGGCATGGGGAAAATGAGTGTGGCATGGAGACCTGAAAGATAGGTCATGGCATGAGGGAAATATCCAAGTTAGGAACACACTGCAAAAATTTGTAAATGAAGAGTGAGCTCCTAATTGGGGAGCATCCACAGATTCGTGCTGTTCTACACAATGCATTAACTTAGGTTGCTGGTGGGGAGGGGTTCCTCTGCACTCTCTCTCACTCAAACCTTCTCTCACTGAACAAGATGACCTTCAAAGTCTCTTCTAAACCTGTTGTATTTCTTTATTATAACCTCATTTCTCTCTCACACACATTATTATAACTTCATTTCTCTCACACACACTTCATTTTTCTCACCCAAAAACAAGAAAAAAACCGAAAGCACACAAATTTGTCTTGGGAAGATAGATAGATACAGAGAACTAAGAACATATCACCAATTTACAGAATTCTAACTTTACAACCAACTATTTCAGACAAGAAAATTGGCGGAAACTTGGCTCAGTAACTGTAATTCTCTTAAAGGTTTTTAAAAAGGAGTTATCTTTAAAAAATGATCTCTGAGATTCCTGAGATCATGGGTGGCTGGCTCCTTTGGAAGAGCATGAGACTCTTGATCTTGGGTTTTTGAGTTTGGGCCCCATGTTGGGTATAGAACTGATAAAAAATAAAATCTTAAAGAAATAAAAAAAAAAGGGGTACCTGGGTGGCTCAGTTGTTGAGTGTCTGCCTTGGGCTCAGGTTATGATCCCGGGATTCTGGGATCGAGTCCCATATCGAGCTCCTGCTTGGCAGGTAGCCTTCTCCTCCCTCTCCCACTCCCCCTACTCGTGTTCCCTCTCTCCATGTGTCTCCTTCTGTCAGATAAATAAAATCTTAAAAAAGAAAAAAAATTAAGGGGCTCAGTTGGTTAAGCGTCTGACTTCAGCTTGGGTCATGTTCTTAGGGTCCTGGGGTGGAGCCTCAGGTAGGGCTCCCCATCCAGTGGGGAGTCTGCTTCTCTTCCTCTGCCCCTCCCCCTGCTCATGCTAGCCATATATCCATCTCTCAAATAAAGTCTTAAAAAATTAAAAAAAAAAAAAATGGGTGCCTGGGTGGTTCAGTCGTTTAAGCATCTGCCTTCGACTCAGGTCGTGGTCTTAGGGTCCTGGGATAGAGTCTCTCATTGGGTTCCCTGCTAAGCCAGAGCCTGCTTCTCCCTCTCTGCTGCTCCCCCTGCTTGTTGGTGTGCTCTGTCAAATAAATAAATAAAATCTTAAAAAAAAAATTAAAAAACCTAAGAAATACTTTAAAAATGAAAGAAAAAAGTTGATTTTTACCAAATTAACCTGTAGATTCGAGGGAATTCTTCTCTAATCCTTGCAGGCATTTTTGCCTAGAATAAAATTCATATGTAAATACAAGAACTTAGAATAGCCAAAACAAGTGGGAAAAAGAACAGTGTTGGGGTACCAACACTACCTAATTTCAAGAAATATTGTAAAGCTACAGTAAAAGCAGAATTGGCATACAAATAGACAAATATATTACTGAAATATAAGAGATAGTCCAGAAGTAAACCCACTTACATATTGATAACTGATTTTGACAAAGCCATGAAAAGCAATACAGTGGAAAAAATAATAGCATTTTTCACAAATACTGCTTGAGCACTGGACATTGATCTACAAAAAATGGGAATGAATCCATATTTTGCACCATGTACAAAAATTAATTCAAAATGGCCCAGAGACCTCAATGTGCAGCCCCAAACTATAAAGCTAGAAGAAAATGGGAATATTTGAGACCTTACCTAGTTAATGATTTCTTAGATACAACACCAAGAGCACAATATGTAAATGGATGAATTGATAAACTAGATCTTACTAAAATTAAAGTCTGCTCTTCAGAAGACACTGGTAAGGGAATAAAAAGAGATGCCACATTCTGGGAGGAAATCTTTGTGAAACATATATCTAATGACATATTTAGAATAAGTAAGGAACTCTTCAGATAAAACAATAAGGAAAGTAACCCAATTGAAAAATGGTAACCCAATTGAAAAGCTATTTTGGTGGATGCTTCATTACAGGATAAATATAGATAGTGTGTAAAATATGAAAAGATCACATGTGTACTCAGTAGGGAATGCAAATTAGCTTCACCATGAGATACCATTATGTAGCTATTACAATGGCTAAAGTTAAGAAGACCGACCGTATCAAATGTTGGTAAAGCTACACTATATTTTAGCAGTGTTTAAATCCCAAGGTGGTTTCATTTGTAAAAGTCAGGGATTGTAGACACGACACTTACTGCCTGCTTTGAATCAGGTCCTTGAGCATCTTGTTTTTCAGAACCTTGGTGGCCCTGTAAAGATTGGAAAGAACAATGGCAGAGTCTAAAACTTACACTGTAAACCATTCCCTACTTTTAGTATGGTTTTGTAAAATATTTTTTTAAATGTAAATTATATATATATATATATATATGCCTATTCATTGTAAAAAGGTACAACAATGGGGTACTATAAGGTAGAAAGTGTGGATTCTCCAGATACCTGGGTGGTTGAGTAGGTCAGTAAAGCAACTGCCTTCGGCTCAGGTCATGATCCTAAGGTTCTGGGACCAAGTCCTGCATAGGGTTCCTTGCTCAGTGGCAAGCCTGCTTCTTCTTCTGCTTGGTGCTCCCACTGCTTGTGCATGCACTTACTCTCTCTCTCTCTGACAATAAATAAATAAAAGGCAAGGAAAAAAAAATGAGGAGTCTTTCTGTTCCCTGCCAGTTGCATTTCTTCTGTTATGCATAGGCACTTATTTGATTAAAAAAAAAAAAAAAGATCAGACAGTAAGCTGTCCTGTTTTTCATTTAACACTTTTGTAACATTTTCCATGTCAGTGCACAAGATCTGTACCTCATCTTTTCAGAGTTGCACATCCCACTGTAGTTTATTTAACCAGTTAATTATTGCTGGATAAATATTTAGCTTGTTTGTAGCTCTTGAATTATAGTCTTGCTATGCATATTGTCACTGTGTATATTTTATGTGAGTCTTCCTATAGTATGAATACCTAGATGTAGAGTTGCTGTTTTAAAGATAGAGGCAATTGAAACTTTTCTTTTTTTTTTTTTTTAGCTTTACTTATTTATTTTAGAGAGAGTGCATGTGCACAGCATGGAGAAGCAGAGGGAAAGGGAGAGAAGCTCAAGCAGATTCTGCACTGAGTGCAGAGCCCATTGCGGGACTCGATCTCATAACCCTAAGATCACTACCTGAGCTGAAACCAAGAGTTGGAGTCTGAATCAACTGCACCACCCAGGTGCTCTGCAATTGAAGCTTTAATCAGTATTGCCAGTTTGCTCACCAAAAAGTCCACATTCTATTTGCATTGGTAGAGTTTGCACCCATTTTCCTACATCCTTGCCAATACTTATATGATCATTTTATGGTCTTTATCAGTTTAGTGTGATAAGTTACATTTCATTGAAATTCAAATATTTATTTCTTTAGACATTAGTTTTTTGAGCAGATGTGTTTACTCAAATTACATTGTGAGTTGATTGTGAGTACATTTGCCCTTTTTTCTATTGGATTTAAAAAATTTTATTTTTTTTATCATCTTTGTGTTTTATGGGTGTTAACAATTTTTCTTTATATGTTGCAAGTATTTCTTCAGTTTGTAGACTTTTTTTTTTAAAAGATTTTATTTATTTATTTGACAGACAGAGATCACAAGTAGGCAGAGAGGCAGGCAGAGAGAGGAAGGGAAGCAGGCTCCCCACTGAGCAGAGCCCGATGCGGAGCTCGATGCAGAGCTCTATCCCAGGACTCTGAGATCATGACCTGAGCCGAAGGCAGAGGCTTTAACCCACTGAGCCACCCAGGCGCCCCAGTTTGTAGACTTTTTAAAACATCATTTGTGGTATCTTTTTTGCTAGTATGGGAGTTCTACATTTTTATGTTATTATTAAATCTGTTAGTTGATCCCATTATAACTTTTAGGTTTCCCTTCTTACCTAGAAAAGTTGTTTGTCTTACAGGATTATGACAGAAATTTAGCCAAATTTTCTTGTGCTTTTATCATATTTTTATATTTTACATTTTTATACTTATGGAATTTATTTTTATGTTTATATAAGGTAGGAACTTAAATTTTTCCCTAATCGATAGGCAATTAGAACAGTTTGATCTTTGGGTATTGATTTTGCTTGGACAACCTTAGGTTATAGTCTAATCTGAAGTTACATGGTTTGTTTTAGTTACAGCTGTGGAGAGGTAGTCTTATTTCTCCTAGAAGGCAAGAGCCTGTGGAAGGCAAATTCCTTTGCTCCTTTGACTCTGTTTTTTTTTTTTTTTTTTAATTTTTTAACTTGGGTATTAGGATGAGTCACTTCCAATAGCAGGGCCTAGGGGAAGGGAAGCCAGCAAAGAGACTTAGAAACTGTGTCCAAGTCATTTCTGGGACCAGGGATGGAAATAGATTCTTCTATGGAGAGACTTGCCTTGGCAGGTGAGGTAGACTAAGTATTAGCAACAGCTTTGGCTGCAATTTAACTACTTTAAAAATGTTGCTACTGTAAGTTCTGGCTTAGGAAGTTTTTGGTATTTTGATGGATTCTGGTTCAGTTTTTTCTGCAGTTTCCTTATATGCGTTCTGTTTTCTGCTAACGATCTACTTGTATTTGCTGGAATGTGATGTGTTTTATGTGCTTTCTCCTGCATGTGTGCTGTGGACAAGCTTGGATTGTCTTTGTTCTACCCTTGCAGGCTTACTTAACTAATCACCACCTCTTGAAAACTGCTCTTTTAGTACCTCTTTCACCTAAGAACTCCCTGTAGCAACCTTATTATTAGCATTTGTATTGTATTGTATTTGTTTATGGTATGTGCCTGTTTCTTAGGCCATTTTGTGAGCTCTCTTGGGACCGGGATTTTGCCTGTTGATTAAAAATTCTCAGCTCCATTATTTTGGTATGGTTTGAAGATTTAAGTCCCAGAGAGTCAGGACATTTTATAAAAATACAAAAGTAGGGTTTGTCTCAAAAAGACTAGAGTGTATCTAATTTTTGTTGAATGTGCTGATACTGGGGTTATAAATATCTATTTACCAGTATTACTCATCAAAATTATGGTGAGTTACATGTAAACAAATTTAATATCAACATAGAATATTCCCTAACACAAATATGAGAAATCTTAAAATGTCTTTTGTAGCACAGCTGGAAATTTTTCAGTGGAACCAAATTTATAAGTCAGTCATAGTCGTAAGTCTGGAAAAAATAACAAATACATGCTTTTTACAGAATATTAAAGAAGTCTATTTGTGTGAATCAAATCAGCTTTTCCTAACATTTTAATTCAGAATATTTTAAGTTGGAGGGCTATGAAAAAACGTTTATAAAACTGTATCACTCTTTTCATAATTTGATGGTAGTGTGCTTTAACAAATTATTTATAATCATAATAATAATAGATTCTTATCTTTGTTAACAGGTCTTATGTTATCCCATTCAACCCATAAAATTATCCAGTAATATAAAAGCAACTATTATTTTTGTTTTACTGCCTAGAAAGTGACCTTTAAATACTTTCTCAAACTCATATGGAATCAGTAAGTAGCTGAGATATCCAAAGCAGGTTCCTAACCATCAAACGGCAGTTGCTCTCTCAAAATGGGAAAGTCTTAGATTGTGAAATCCATTATCATTAATTTTATTTACTTCTAAGTAGGCTTCTATCCCAGCCACCAAACTGACTTGAAGCCTATTTCAGAATATCTTGATGAAAACATTCACAGGTCTCTTGAAATTGTATACCTATACAACAGTATATGTATTTCTCCCTTTTTGCATTATTGGCTTTTCGAAGAAGTTATATATAAATTAAGCTTGTAGGTCTTAACTTTTATAGGTTAGTTTTATAGTTTTGTAGATGCTTTATTAAAATTTTGGTTTAAGTTTTTGAAAAAGATATAAAAAGGTATAAAAAAGAGAGTAGCAAGATCATGCACCTGTGCAGTTGGGCGAGGGAAGAGGGAAAGGGAGAGAGAGAATCTCACATAGATTCCCCACTGAGTGCAGAGCCCCACACAGGGCTAGATCCCATGATCTGAGGATCATGATCTGAGACAAAATCAAGAGTTGATCACTGAACTGACTGACCCACCCAGGCATCCCAAAAATTTTGGCTTAAATTTTAATTATTGCTCTATCACTGAGCTCTGTCAAGTAGTTAATACTAATAAGATTCTTGATTAAATAGAGGTGTAGCTATTTAAAATAAAGTTTTAATCATTCTGTAAAATAAATTACAACTAGGTCTAAATATTTTAAAATCTACCAAATTTAAACATTTAAATTTTAGTTATAAAGCTTTATTTAAATGAGATTCTGTGTGTATTTGCACACGTTTCACACCAAATCTTAAGTGACACATTAAAAAATGTTTATTAAACATTTTAAACACATTAAAAAATTTTATAGGATTTATGTTATTTTTATGCAGTGAAAAGTCAAAGTTATCACCATGTTATTAGTTGACATTTTACTTTAAAGTATTTAGATCTGGTTTTCTTACCAAGCAAGTATACAGGGCTGTGAACATCATTTTTTAAAAATTTAAACTCAATTAGCCAACATATATATTTTATCATTTTAATATATTAAAAATCTGTACTATGAAAAATTTTCATAGTGACTATAAAATTGTCACATTGTGCTTGATATGCTCCTAATATTTTTTGCATTTTAACAGATGAATATATTGCATTGCTGAGTTATAAAAATTATACAGTAGTATATGTGCTATTTAAGTGTTATGCAAAATTAGCTGATTTTTACCAGACTTTAATATTTTCTCATTTTTAACAAATTGTCATTTTTCTTTGCTTCTTGATACAGGCATAGGTATCTGTATCTTCTGTTGTACTTGAGTTATTTAATGCCATGGTATGCAAGGACCCAAACTGATTATAACCCAAGTCACCTAGTATTTTATATGATGACTGACTTATGGTACAATTTATAAAATTTACAGTGGAATAAGTAAGATGCAGATTTCCTCAAACCTCTCTTGACTTACTCTTGTCTTTTTTGTGCTGTTCCAAAAAGTAAAAATTACTAGTTTTTCTGTTTGTTTTACATGCCACTTAGAGTGGTTTAATTGTAGAATCAGTTGTCAACTGTATTGGTCCTACAGGTGGTTGTTTAGGTTCTCCTTTCTTTCACTTGTGCTTTAGTAGCTATTTATGTAGTTTTTTAATCAAATAATTTCTAAATTGTAATGTGATCAAATTATTGTGTTAAATTATTGATCCTGAAAAGAGTATGAAAAAGTTAAGAGAATACTGTTTTGTTCATTAAATTTGCCATAGAAAGTTCATAAAGTTTCTAAATTGAGCTATTTCTATTTATTTAATGTATTTTCCACACATTGTGACTAGTTTAATTGAGCAGAAAGTAAGCCACTTGAGTGTTTTATGCTAAGGTTTTAAAATATTTCTTGGTATGATTTAATAGGAGATGAAAGAAGACTAAAAAGTAGTTAATGTGTCTATAAATGAGATGAATGACTAATACAGGATAAAATAATAGAGTATTAGGAAAATATTTTGAAGCTGTAATAATTGTGGTAGAATTTAGAATATTGTACGTTAAAAAATCTTAACCTCAAAACAACTTGTGAGTTAAGTAGGATAGATTTATTATACCCTTAAGGATAAAGCATAGAAGGCTTAGTTAAATTAAGTAAAAATCATTAATACCTTGCAGGTTAGGGAGGGGTTTCTTAAACAAATAGCAAGCACAGACTGTAAAAGAAAATATTGATAAATATTATACATAAAATAATCAATAGATAAAAAGACAGGAGTTGTTCCCAAAGAGGAAACCCAAATGATCAATAACATGAGAAGGTGATTAGACTCACTAGGAAAATGGGAATGCAAATTAAAGTAATAGTGGGGAAAACAAAAACTAATAGAGGGATACAATTCATCAGACATCAAATTATCAAAAATTAAAATACCTGACCATACTCCATGTCTTCAGGGTTGAAGGGAAGTGGTAATTCTCATACTACCAGCAGAAGGTAATTTGGTACAGTCATTCTGAGTGCCTTTTGGCAGCATGTTTTTACTCATAAAGGTAAAGAATTGAAACAATTTAAATGTCTGTCAGTAGGGGAGTGTATTAGAAAACCGATGTGGTATTGTGATGGAAATTATACAGCAGTTAAAAGTAACACAATGGATCTATACAAGTTATAATATCAAAAACATAATGAAGAGCGAAGAAAGTTTGAAAATTATATGTTATATTACTATTAATGTGACTGCAAAACCATATATATCTCAAGATTGTATTTGCATGGATATACATACATGCATGTAAATGTATTATAAAATATTCCAGAGGGATATATTCTAAATTCATTTAGTAGTGGTTTCTGGAAAGGATAAACGGACCTTAACTGGAATATAATACTGTTTTGTTTTAATGAGACTTAAACTTGGAAAATATTAATTTCAGTTCTAAGGGGTAAGAACTTGGACATTTGTTAAATTGTCCTTTCTACTTCTTTTAAAATTTTATGAAAAAAAAAAAAACCCAAAAAGGAAAGGAAGTTACTAAAAATAGTAGTTGAAAGAGCTAGTACTTAAGCTTAGACTCCATTCCCAAGTCTAGAGCTTTTTTAGTTAATATGCTGCCTCAAAATAAGAAGGAAAAAAAAAGTAAGATCAAATGATAATAAGGTAGAATATAGTTTTATAGTAATAAGAATCAGGAGAATTATGTGTTTATGCTAAAATTTTTTGAGAGGAAAGGAAAGTTATAAGATAAACTAAAAATCATTATAATTGTATTATTTAAAAATTGGTATGTGTGCTGTTATCAAAAAATGTATAGAGAGCAATTTAGGTACTTAGGGAAAACGTTACCTGAATTTATTGTTTAAATGTGATACATATTTCTGTTGCATGTAATGGAACACTTTAGATGGTTTGAGTTTTTTATATAAAATTCATGAAAATAATTTAATCCAAATTTACAATCTGACGTCGATCTAAAAAAGTCAAAATTAGCTTTTCTTCCATTTTAAAGTCATTCTTCACAAAAACTTTAAAGCCTTTTTATTTACAGCTTCTCTCCAAGATAAAATGGCAAACCCCAAAGAGAAAACTCCAATGTGTCTGGTAAATGAGTTAGCCCGTTTCAATAGAGTCCAACCCCAGTATAAACTTCTGAAAGAAAGAGGGCCTGCTCATTCGAAGGTAAGGTTATGAAGAGAGGTGGTGAGACATGCTTATCAAAGTCTATCAGATTTATCATCTCAGGTTTTAACTGTGCTTCATTGGGGGGTGGAGGGAGGGGCAGCAGATGACCTAAAGGCTTTTAGTTCTATATTAATAATATTTAGAAGTCTGTAACTAAACAATTTTATTGCTCATTATGGTTTACAAAGCTTTGTCAGATTTGGTGCTTCGCAAAAACCTTAACAGATCAGGAGATGTGGATTTTGATTTTTGTTTTGTAAAGTAACTTACACACAGAGAAGTTAAGTGACTTGCTTAATAATAGCTCATATGTGCCTGTGCCAGCACTTGAATATGTGTTCTTTGGCTCCCAAATGCAGTGTTCTTTCCATTAAATTAATAACTTTTAAAGTAAAATGGACACAGAGTAAATATAACAAGTTACCTAGTGAGACATCTTTTCCAGTGTGATACGCAGTTATAAGTTTCATCATTTATAAAAGTTGTATGTAGCAATATTGTTGTTATTTATGCATTCATTTATAATATTGTTCTCTTGAGTGGGAGAGCAATTTATATTTACATATAGCCTCATATATATGTTTGTATATATGTTATAAAGAAGTCTATAATTAATACATTTATGTTTGAGCTTTATTCATATGTTTTAAAAAGTCTCAGTTGTACACAAATTTCCATGGTACATTTTTAATCTTGGATTTATGATCATTAATTTTTTATGATGAAACAATTGATCCTCAAATTGGTTAATCTGTGTAAAGCAATGGCTCTTGGATTATATAATTGTTTTCTAGTACCTCCTTCAAAGTAAGGTATGTGAGATTAAACTGAAATCTGTTAATTTTCTTCCCTATTAGAGACTTTTATGAAGGATTTATGGACAACAGTTTAATTTGTCATTATATCATATCTCTATATGTAGAGAATAAAGTTGTGGCCTTGGTCTACCTGTTAAGTCATTTATCCTGACTCTCTTTTGTACCCATTAATTCGTACTCATTTCGTATTCATTTCTGTTCTGCCCTTATCACATTGAACTGTTGCATTTCTTAGAACGGTTCATGTTTTTTTCACATCTCTCTGCTTCCCCTATGTTGTAGTGTCTCCCTGCCTTGAAGGTCCTTTTGTTCTTATGCATTTTTGAACACTAAGCTCACACAGCACATATTCTAAACCTTTGTGAAACTTCTCTGATTCCTCCACTGGGCCTTCATCAGGACGTGTCTTCCTCAGGTGTAGTCACTGCTGTGCTGTACATGTTGGTCATTACTTTGTACTAGACTGAGCTTTATTAAGGTTATTGTTCTTCTATATTTTATGGCTCTTATAGGAACTGTCTTCCTAGCTCCTCATTTCTAATTCCAGGAATTCTTCCTTGAGGTGATTCCCCAGCTTTCAATTTCATGTTAATAAGCTAACCCATGTCACCTCACAGTAATCATTTGTTGACCTTTGGGTGATTCCATCACATTTCTCATGCCTCACTTTTACTCTGACTCATCATGTTTTAATTTTCGATGATTTCACTAAGTAGATGATTGTTCCAACATGCTGACATTTCAGTCATTGTACTTTTGTTATCTTGCTCCCTCTCCTCTAGCTGCTCATTCCTGTGCTATTTTTGACTTTATCATAACCAGTAACTGCAAGACCCTCCATAGTCTTAATCTCAAGCATTCATCTCTGTCTGACACCTCCTAACTTTCTAGTTCATTCCCTCTATTTAATTTTAGTACGTCTTCCATACCACAAATCTATTGATTCTACCACCCTTTTACTACCTCTCACTCCCCTCAGTCCTCATATGGTTCTTACCCAGCTTAAATTCCCTATGCTTTGTATGTACACTCAGCAGTCTTCCCCTTGGTTAGCACTTGCTAAGTATCACTTATTTTCTTGGGAGATTAACCAGTTACAGACAATCAACATATTTATGTACGTATATATGTTTGTATGTTATATGTACACATACTTAAAAGTAGTGGTTCTCAACCTTGGTTGTTCATTGAAATCACCAAGGAAGCCTTAAACAACACTTATGCATGAGTCTTACCCTCAGAAATTCTAATTTGATTGGTCTTGGATGAAGCCCAGACACTGGGATTATTTTTAAGCTCTCAGATGACTCAAATGTGCATCCACAGTTGAAAAACACAAGATAAACGTCTTCAAAGTGGTGTAGAATTATCTTTTCGTACATACTTGTTGGTGGGAAGTAGTGATCTTTCTTCTTTCCTCCACTGAGTCTTACAGAATCTGAACAACTTAACACAACTTTTAACATGTGACTATTAAATAACAAATTGTAATGTTTTCCTTGCCCCCTTTTGTTTATCTGCTCACTTTCAAGTTGAACGCTGAAGTAATTTGGTATCACTTATATTAGCGTGAGTTATTGTGACATTGCTTTACCTCCTAGGTACCTAAATATAGTTCATTTTTTTTTTTCTTACGGGTTGTCATTGTGACTTTTTCAAAATTGTAAAGAAAGCTATTACAATATAAAGTATTAGGAAGAGAACCAGAAAGAAGACAAAATGTATTTTCTTCTGTTCCTCTATTTCCCAATTTTGAGAAGTTTTCGGTATGCATGAATCAGTGTTAAGAAAGCTCCAGTAGCTGCACTCTGAGGTTTACTTTGGAATAGGTTTCACTGAGGGAGGCAGTATCACCCAGTGACCTTGAAGCCAAGTAGTCTTTTTTTTTAATTTATTTACTTTTATGCTAGCTAGATTTGTCAAGCTTGATCTTTGTTCTACATTATCCAGCTTATGTGGCCTTGAACAAGTGATTTAGAGTTTCAGTTTTCTCATCTGTAATTTGAGAAATATGGTATCTGTTCTAGTGTAGTGTAATGGAATGATGGTTTGTAAATTCTTAGCAACTATGTTGATGGTGGGGGTACTCAGATAATTATGTCAATGCTTGTTAGTAGAATATAGGATTAAAAAGATCCTTGGCAAAATATCTATTGATATTGATATTTCCTATATCATAGGCACTTTTCCTTAGTCAGATCTTCCTACTTTGGTGTCTTCTCTGATGTCTCTCTTTGATTATTGTGGGTACAAGTCCCTTATTAGATATATGTTTGGAAATTATTTCCTCCTACTCTGTGGCTTATCTTTTCTTTTTTTAAACAGCATCTTTAGAGAGCAGTACTTGTTAATTTTGATGAATTCCAGTTTATCCATTTGTTCCCTGTACTTTTGGTATCATGTCTAAGACATCTTTGCCTTCTATAAGATCATAAGATTTTCTCCTATGTTTTTTTCCTAGATACTTTATTGCTTTAGCTCTTACATTTAGATCTAACTGCCATTTTGTGTTAATTTTTGTATGTCATGTGAGATGTAGCAAGGCTTATTTATTTTTTTGCAAATAGATGTCCAGTTGTTGAAGAGATTATCCTTTCTTCACAGCGTTGCTGTGCATCTTTGTCAAAAATTAGCTGTCCATGTATGTGTTCATTTCTGGAGTTTTTTCTATTCTGTTGATTTATTTTCTCATCTTTATGCAGAGGCTGTGCTGTTTGGTTTGCAGTAGCTTTATAATTCTTGAAATCTGGGAGTAGTAGCCTATTAATTTTGTTCTTTTTCAGATTGTTCCTTTGCATTTTTATATGAATTTAAAATCAGCTTGTCTTTTCTATAAAACACCCTGCTGGGATTTTGAATAGAACTGCTGTGACTCTATAGCTCAGTTTGGGGCAAATTGACATGGAAAGAAAATTGAGTCTTCCAACACACCAACAAAATATCTCTCATTTATTTAGATATTATTTAATTTCTCTCAACAATATTTGTAGTTTTTGGTAGTCAAGTATTTTACATCTTTAGACTTATCCCTAAGTATATCATTTATTTTTTTTAAGAGTTTATTTATTTATTTTTTTAGTTTGTTAGAGAAAGAGCGCAAAAGCAGGGGGAGTGTCTAGCAGAGGGAGAAGCAGGCTCCCTGCTGAGCAAGAATGTGGGACTTGATCCCAGGACCTTGGGATCATGACCTGAGCAAAAAGCAGATGTTTAGCCGACTGAGCCACCCAGATGTCCCAGTATTTCATATTTTTGATGCTATTGCCTGTGGTCACGTTTTTTAAAATTTAGTTTCTTGTTCTTATTGATTATTGCTCTTGTATAAAAATACAGCAATTTTTGTGTATTGATGCAGTGTTCTGAAATCTTGCTAAACTCATTTATCAGTTCGAGTTGCTTTTTAAAAAATTCCTTTTTAGATTTTTTTTTGGGTTCCACATGTCATCTTTTTAAAAAGATTTTATTTATTTACTTGACAGATAGAGATCACAAGTAGGCAGAGAGGCAGGCAGAGAGAAAGAGAGAGAGGAGGAGGAAGCAGGCTCCCCGCTGAGCAGAGAGCCCCATGCGGGGCTCAATCCTAGGACCCTGGGATCATGACCTGAGCCAAAGGCAGAGGCTTTAACCCACTGAGCCACCCAGGTGCCCCCACATGTCATTTTTAAATAAAGATGTTTTGAATAAATTTTTATTTTATTTTCTTATTTTTAAAGATTTTATTTATTTATTTTAGAGAGAAAGAGGCAGAGATATTGAGAGAGAGTATGAATGGGGAGGAGAGGGAGAAGCAGGCTCCCTGACTTGGGGCTCAATCCCAGGACCCTGGGATCATGACCTAGCTGAAGGCAGATATTTAACTGATTGAGTGACCCAGGCCCTCATGAAGACAGTTTTTAATCCTACTTTCCAATCTTAATGTCTTATTTATTTCTCTTGGTAATTGCATTGGTAGAACTTACAGTGCAATGTTGAATAGAAGTGATGACAGCAGACAGCTCTCAATTTATTCCTGATCTTATGGGCAGTCATTTCAGTTTCCCCCCATTAATTGTCATGTTAGATGTATCTTTTCTGTAGATGCCTTTTATCAGACTGAAGAAATTCCTTTCTACTTAACATTTACTGAGAGTTTTTAACATGAAGAGATGTTGATTTTTGTCATGTGGTTCTACATTGATTGAGATGGTAATATATGGTTTTTCTGTTTTTTGATCTCAATATTTTGAATTATGTTGATTGACTCTCAAATGCAGACTCTACCCTTGCATTTCTGGGATAAAACACTTTCTTGTAATGTATTAGCTCATTTCCATATTGATGGATCCCATTTAATGTATTTTTGAAGCTTTTATTTAAATTCCAGTTGGTTAACATAAAATGTAATATTAGTTTCAGGTGTAAACTATAGTGATTCAGCACTCTGTATGGCACCTGGTGCTCATCACAACAAGTGTAGTCCTTAGTCCCCATCACCTGTTCTACCCATCTTTCCACTTACTTTCCCTCTGGTAACCATCAGTTTGTTTTCTATAGTTAAGGTCTGTTTTGGTTTGCCTTCCTCTTTCTCCCCCCTCACCTTTGTTTTGTTTCTTAAATTCCACATGAGTGAAATCATAAAGTATTTGTCTTTTTCTGACTGACTTTGCTTAGGATTATGCTCTGTAGTTCCATCCATGTCATTACAAATGGCAAGATTTCATTCTTTTTTTTTATGGCTGAATACTATTCCATTTGTGTGTGTGTGTGTGCGCACACACACACACAAGCCCGCACAAGCGCGCACACACACACACATCTATCTCCCACATCTTCATTATCCATTATCAGTCAGTGAACATTTGGCTTCTTTCCATAATTTAGCTTTTGTAGATAATGCTGCTATAAACACTGGGGTGTATGTATCCCTTTGAATTAGTATTTTTGTATCCTTTGGGTAAATACCTAGTTGTGCAGTTGCCAGATTATAGGGTACTTCTATATTTAACTTTTTGAGGAACCAACATACAGTTTTCCAGAGTGGCTGCACCAGTTTGCATTCCCACCAACAGTGTAAGAGCAATCCCCTTTCTCTGCATCCTCTCCAACAGCTGTTATTTTCTGTGTTGTTCATTTTAGCCATTCTGACTGCTATGAGGTGATTATCTCGTTGTGGTTTTGACTTGTATTTCCCTGATGATTAGTGACATTGAGCATCTTTTTAGGTATCTGTTGGCCACCTGTATGTCTTCCTTGAAAAAATGTTTATTCATGTTTTTTTTGCCCATTTTTAATGGATTATTTGTTTTTTGGGTATTGAGTTTTATATATTTATATATTTTGGATCTCTCTGTATCTATTTATGTATTTTGGATACTGATCCTTAATTAGATATGTCATTTGCAGGTATCTTCTCCCATTCCATAGGTTGACTTTTATTTTCGTTGATTCTTTCTTTTGCTCTGCGGAAGCTTTTTATTTTGATGAAGTCTCAGTAGTTTATTTTTGCTCTTGTTTCCCTTGCCTTAGGAGGTAATCTCTATAGTAGAGAGTTGCAATGGTTGATGTCAAGGAAGTTACTGCCTTGTTCTGCTTTTGGATTTTAATGGTTTCATGTCTCACAGTTAGATCCTTCATCCATTTTTTTTTTTTTTTTTTTTTTTTAAATATTTTATTTATTTATTTGACAGAGAGAGATCACAAGTAGATAGAGAGGCAGGCAGAGAGAGAGAGAGAGAGAGGGAAGCAGGCTCCCTGCTGAGCAGAGAGCCCGATGCGGGCCTCGATCCCAGGACCCTGAGATCATGACCTGAGCCAAAGGCAGCGGCTTAACCCACTGAGCCACCCAGGCGCCCTCCTTCATCCATTTTGAATTTATTTTTGTGTGTAGCATAAGAAAGTGGTCCAGTTTCATTCTTTTGCATGTTGCTGACCAGTTTCCCAACACCATTTGTTGAAGAGATGGACTTTTTCCCATTGGATATTCTTTCCTGCTTTGTTGAAGATTAATTGACCTTATAAGTTGTGGGTCCATTTCTGGGTTTTCTATTCTGTTCTGCTGATCTACGTGTCTGTTTTTATGCAGTACCATACTGTCTTGATCAATACAGCTTTGTAATACAACTGGCAGTCTGGAATTGTGATGCCTCCAGCTTTGCATTTCTTTTTCAAGATGGCTTTGGCTTTTTGGGGTTCACACAAATTTTGGGATTGTTTGTTCTCACTCTGTGAAAAAACACTTATGGTATTTTGATAGGGATTGCAATAGATGTGTAGATTGCTTGGGGTAGTATAAACATTTTAATAGTATTTGTTCTTCCAGTCCATGAACAAGGAATGTTTTTCCATTTCTTTGTGTCCTCTTCAATTTCATCAGTGTTTTACAGTTTTCAGTGTTGTATAGATCTTCTACCTCTTTGGTTAGTTTTATTCCTAGGTATCTTATGGTTTTTGGTGCAATTGTAAATGTGATTGTTTCCTTAATTTCTTTTTCAGCTTCATTGGTGTATAGAAATGCAGCAGATTTCTGTACACTGATTTTGTATCATGTGATTTTACTGAATTTGTGTATCAGTTTTAGCAATTTTGTGGTGAAGTCTTTTGGGGTTTCTACTTAGAGTGTCTTATCATCTGCAAATAGTAGAAGTTTGACTCCTTACTTTCTGATTTTCATACCTTTTATTTCTTTTTGTTGTCTGATTGCTGTGGCTAGGACTTTCAGTACTACGTTAAATAATAGTGGTGAGAGTGGATATTCCCATCTTCTTCCTGACCATAGAGGAAATACTCACAGTTTTTCCCCGCTGAGGATGATATTAGCTGTGAGTTTTTAAAATATGGCCTTTTTAATGATGTTGAGGTATGTTCCCTCAAAACCTGCTTTGTTGAGTGTTTTTATCATGAATGGATGTTGTACTTTATCAAATGCTTTTTCTGCTTCTATTGAAAGGATTACCTGGTTCTTATCTTTTCTTTTATTGATATGGTATATCACATTGATTAATTTGTAAATACTGAACCACCCTGCAAACAGAAATATATCCCACTTGAACATTGTGAATGATTTTAATATACTGTTGGATTTGATTTGCTAGTATTTTATTGAGAATTTTTGCATCTGTGTTCATCAGTGATATTGGCCTGTAGTTCTCTTTTTTAGTGGAGTCTTGTTTTGGTATCAGTGTAATGCTGGCCTTATACAATGAATTTGGAAGTATTCCTCCCATTCTATTTTTTGGTATTAACTTTTCTTTAAAATGTTTGGTAGAGGGGTGCCTGGGTGGCTCAGTCATTAAGTATCTGCTTTTGGCTCAGGTCATGATCTCAGGGTCCTGGGATCAAAGCCCACATGGGGCTCCCTGCTCAGCGGGAAGCCTGCTTCTCCCTCTTCCACTCCCCCTGCTTGTGCTCCCTCTCTCTGCTTTCTCTCTCTCTCTCTCTCTCTGTGTCAAATAAAGAAATAAAATCTTTAAAAAAAAATTTGGTAGAATTTATCTGTGAAACCATCTGGCCCTGGACTTTCATTTTTATTTATATATTTATTTACTAATTATTTTTATTAACATATGTATTATTTGCCCCGGGGGTACCGGTCCGTGAATTGTCAGGCTTACCCACTTCACAGCACTCACCATTTCACATACCCTCCCCAATGTCCATAACCCAAACACCCTCTCCATACCTCCCCGCCCCCCTGCCCCCCCAGTCCCCGGGCAACCCTCAGTTTGTTTTGTGAGATTAAGAGTCTTATGGTTTGTCTCCCTCCCGATCCCATCTTGTTTCATTTTTTCCTTTCCTACCCTCCAAACCCCCAACTCTGCCTCGCAAATTAGACTTTCATTTTTGGGGAGATTTTTGATTACTGATTTAATTTCTTTGGTTGTTATTGGTCTGTTCAAAATTTCTATTTCTTCCTCTTTGTTTTGGTAGCTTATATATTTATATTTATCCATTTCTTCCAGGTTGTCCAATTTGTTGGTATATAGTTTTTCATAATACTAATAATTGTTTGTATTTCTGTGGTGGTGTTCATGATTTCTTTTCTCTCATTTGTGATTTTATTTATTTGGGTCTTTTTTTCTTTTCATTGAGTCTGGCTCAGGATTTATCAATTTTATTAATTTTTTCAAAGAACCAGCTCCTGGTTTCATCTGTTCTGTTCTTTTAGTTTCTTCATTCTTTACTTTTGCTCTAAACTTTATTATTTCCCTTTTTCTGCTGGCTTTGGGCTTCATTTGTTGTCCTTTTTCTAGCTTCTTTAGGTGTAAAGTTAGGTTGTGTATTTGAGATTTTTCTTGCTTCTTGAGGTAGGCCTGTATTGCTATATATCTCCCTCCTAGGACTCCCCCCCTTTTTTTTTTTTTTTTTTTTTTTTTGGGAGAGAGAGAGATCACAAGTAGGCAGAGAGGCAGGCAGAGAGAGGTGGGGGTCGGGGAAGCAGGCTCCCTGCTGAGCAGAGAGCCCAATGTGGGGCTCGATCCCAGGACCTTGAGATCATGACCTGAGCCGAAGGCAGAGGCTTTAACCCACTGAGCCACCCAGGTGCCCCTCCTAGGACTCCTTTTGCTGCATCCCAGATGTTTTGGTTCATTGTGTTTTCATTTTCATTCGTTTTCTATGTATTTTTTAATTTCTTCTTTGATTTCGTGGTTGACACATTCATTGTTTAGAAGCATGTTGTTTAACCTCCTTGTATTTGTGGTCTTTCCAAATTTTTTCTTGTGGTTGACTTTAAGTTTCATAGCTTTGTGGTCAGAAAATATGAATGGTATGATCCCAGTCTTTTTGTACTTGTTGCGGCCTGTTTTTTGATTCAGTATGTGGTCTGTACTGGGGCATGTCCCATGTGCACTTGCAAAGGGTGTGTATTCTGTTTCTTTAGGATGGAGTGTTCTAAATATACCTGTGAAGTCCATCTGTTTCAGTGTGTCATTCAAAGCCCTTGTTTCCTTGTTGATCTTCTGCTTAGATGATCTATGTAGTGCTGTAAGTGGGTATTAAAGTCCCCTACTATTATTGTAGTATTATCAAGGATTTCCTTAATGTTTGTTATTAATTGTTTTATGTATTTGGGTACTCCCATGTTGTGGGCATAAAAACTTACAGTTGTTAGATTTTTCTTATTGGATGGTATCTTTTATTATGATATAGGGATCCTCTTCATCTCCTGTTACAGTCTTGGGTTTAAAATCTTGTTTGTGGGGCGCCTGGGTGGCTCAGTGGGTTAAAGCCTCTGCTTTCGGCTCAGGTCATAATCCCAGGGTCCTGGGGTCGAGCCCCGCATCGGGCTCTCTGCTCAGCAGGGAGCCTGCTTCCCCCTCTCTCTCTGCCTGCCTCTCTGCCTACTTGTGATCTCTGTCTGTCAAATAAATAAATAAAATCTTAAAAAAAAAAAATCTTGTTTGTATGATGAAAGTATTACTACTCCAGCTTTCTTTTGACATCCATTTGCATGATAAATGTTTCTTCATCCGCTCACTTTCAATCTGCATGTGTCTTTAGGTCTAAAATGAGTCTTGTAGGTAACGTATAGATGACTCTTGTTTTCTTACCCATTCTGACACTTTATCTATTTTGATTGGAGAATTTAGTCCATTTACCTTCAGAGTAATTATTGATAATATATTTGTGACATTTTTCAAAAAAGATTTTATTTATTTATTAGAGAAAGAAAGAGGGACAGAGAGAGCACAAGTTGGGGGAGCGACAGGCAGAGGGAGAGGGGAAAGCAGGCTCCCCGCTGAGTAGGGAACCTGATGCAGGGCTCGATTCCAGGACTCTAGGATCATGACCCTAGCTGAAGACAGACGCTTAACTGACTGAGCCACCCAGGAGCCCCTGTAGTGCCATTTTATTACTTGTTTTGTCATTGTTTCTGGAGATTTTCTGTGTTCTTTTTTTGTCTTTGTCACTTCTGGTCTTTTCTTTCCACTCAGAGAGTTCCCTTTAATATTGCTTGCAGGGCTGGTTGAGTGGGCATGGACTCCTTAAGTTTTTGTTGGTCTGGGAAACTCTTTGTCTCTCCTTCTATTCTGAATGATAGCCTTGTTGGATAGATAGAGTGTTCTTGGCTGCAGATTTTTCCCATTTAGCATGTTGAGTATATCATGCCACTTTCTTCTGGCTTGCCACATTTCTGTTGAGAGATCTGGGGCTAGCCTTATGGGTCTTTCCTTTGTACCATATCTTCTTTCTCCATTCATCAGATGATGGACGCTTTGGTTGTTTCCATAATTGGCTGTTACAGATAATGCTACTGTAAACATTAGATTACATATGTCTTTCTGAATTAGTGTTTTTGTATTCTTTGGGTAAATACAAAATGGATCATAGGGTAGTTCTATTTTTAACTGTTTGAGGAACCTCTATACTGTTTTCCAGAGTAGCTGTGCCAGTTTGCATTCCTTGATTTTAATATTTTGTGGAGGATTTTTACATCTGTCTTTATCAGAGATCTTGCTCTGTAGTTTTGATTTATATTGTTTTCCCTAATAATACCTTACTCTTTTTTGGGGAAGACTTTATATGAACTGGTATTATTTCTTCCTACAATATTTAGTAGAATTTATCATTGAGACCATCTGGGCCTGGAGTTTTCTTTGAGGAAAGAATTTAAACTACAGATTCAATTTCTTTAACATTTACAGGACTATTTGGATTACTTATTTCTTCTTGAATGAGCTTTAGTAATTGTGTCTTTCACAGAATTTAAGTTGTTGAGTTTATTGGTTTAAAGTTGTTAAAAATACTTCCTTGTTATCTTTTTAATACTTTAGGAATCTGGAGTGATGTTGCTTCTCTCATTTCCTGATATTAGTGATTTATGTCCCTTTTTTCCCCAAGATTAGTCTGGCTATAGGTTTACCAATTTTATTAATCTCTGCGAAGAATCAACACTTTGTTTTATTGATCTATTTGGTTTTATTTCTATTTGGTTTTATTTTCTGTTTCATTGTTTACTTTTATCTTTAATACTTTTTTTTCTCTTAACTTCAGTTTTTTTTTTTTTTAATTAAATTTATTTATTTGTTAGAGAGCGTGCACATGCATGTGTGGAGGGTAGGGGCAGAGAGAGAATCCAAGCAGACTCCTCACTAAGCACAGAACCCGGCATGGGGCTTAGTCCCACAACCCTGAGACTTGAGCCGAAATCAAGAGTCAGATACTTAACTGCCTGAGCCCCTGTAATGTCAGATTTGATTTGCTCTTCTTTTTCTAGTTTCTTAAGATTGAAGCTAAAGTTAACTTGAGACCTTAGTTTTCTAGAATAGGCATTTAGTTCTAGAGATTTCCTCTTAGAACTATTTTAATGTAATCTTATAAGAAGTAGTATTTTCATTTTTATTCAGTTTTAAAACCTTCTAATTTCCATTTTGATTTAATCTTTTACCTATGCGTTATTTAGAAATATATTACTTAGTTTCTAAATGTTTGGAGATTTTCTAGAGATTTTTCTGTTATTAGTTTCTAACTTAATTCCATTGTGATCAGAGAACATACTTTGCTTCATTGAATCCTTTGAATTTATTGAGACTTGTTTTATGGTCTAGAATATCTTCTTTCTTCGTGAATGTTTTGTGAGAAATTGAGAGCAGATGTATTTTCTGCTCTTTTTGGGTAGAGAGTTCTAAAAATGCCCATCAGGTTTTGTTGGTTTATAGTATGTTCATTTCTACTATATTCTTTGTGATTGCCTATTAATTGCTATGTCACCTATTAAGGGGACATTGTATTTCTGATGTAAGTTGTGGATTTTTTCTTACTTCTCTTTGTAGTTCCATTTATTTTTGCTTCATATATTTTGAAGCTGTGTTATTAGTTAATAAATGTTCTGGATTGTTATGTCTTCTTCATTAATCGATCCCTTTATCCTTGACAAATTACCTTTGTTATCATTGGTATTAATCTTTACTCTGAAATCTACTTTGTTTGATATTAATATAGTCATCTAACTTTTCATTGACTTATGTTAGCACGATACATTCTTTCTGTCATCTTTATAGCTGAAATGCATTACTTGTAGGAAGCATGTAGTTGGATTTTGCTTTTTTTAAAGATTTTATTTATTGTAGAGAGAGAGAGAGTGAGCACACAAGAAGGGCAGAGGGCCAGTGGGGGAGGGAGAAACAGACTTCCTGCCTAGCTTGGAACCCAATGCTAGGCTTAATCTCAGACCCCAGGATCATGACCTGAGCTGAAGGCAGATGCTTAACTGACTGAGCCAACCAGGCACCCCAGATTTTGCTTTTTCTTTTTTTAATCAAATTTTACAATCTCTGCCTTTTAAGTGGCAGCATTTACCTCCTTTTGTTTTAATTTTCACAATTCTTTTTTTTTTTTTTGTAAGATTTTATTTATTTATTTGACAGAGAGTAAGTAGGTAGAGAGGCAGGGAGAGAGAGAGGGGGAAGCAGGCTCCCCGCTGAGCTGAGAGCCTGATGTGGGGCTCGATCCCAGGACCCCGAGATCATGACCTGAGCTGAATGCAGAGACTTTAACCCACTGAGCCACCCAGGCACCCCAATTTTCACAACAATTCTGTGTGTTCTTTTTAGTCCCAGTTTATTAAAGAAATAAGGAAACAGAAAGAATAGGTAACTGTCCTAACTTTGCACATAATAAATGATAAACCTACCACTTAAACTCATAAATGAGTCCTAGCATTTCTTTTCTTTTTTTTTTTTTTTTAAAGATTTTATTTATTTATTTGTCATAGAGAGAGATGCGAGAGCAAGCACAGGCAGACAGAGTGGCAGGCAGAGGCAGAGGGAGAAGCAGGCTCCCCGCCAAGCAAGGAGCCCGATATGGGACTCGATCCCAGGACGCTGGGATCATGACCTGAGCCGAAGGCAGCCGCTTAACCAACTGAGCCACCCAGGCGTCCCTGAGTCCTAGCATTTCTTATTTAAATTATTAGATTTGTATTGTAGTGGGATTCTTTTTGTTTTCTCCAGTTTTATTGAGATATAATTGACATAAAATATTGTATTAGTTTTAGGTGTACAATAAGCTAGTGGGATCCTTTAGAGAAGTTTCAGAAAAGCAGAGGTTTGACTTAGATACATTTGTATTTTATAGAATGTTCATGTTGGTGGTGGTCACAAGGATAGTTTGAATGGGAATGTCTTACATTAAGGGAATGGTGTTAGAATGGTCTTACAGTAATTTAGGGGAGAGAGGTTGATATTCCTTGCTAAGACACTGGTGAAGAGCATAAAGAGAGGAGGCCAGATCTGAAAAATATTTTTGAAGTTGAATCAGCAGCTTGATAACTGGATGCAGGTGAGAATGGAGAGAGAAATGGAGACAAGGAAGACCTCTTGAAGGTGTATGGCCTGTGAGCCTAGGAAAATAGTGACATCTAGAGGATTAGGAAGCAGTAAAGGTTAAATCATATGGATTAATCATGGGAAAAACCAGAAAAATCTAGATTATGGTATATTCTTTTGTTGTGTTTTTTTTTTTTCCCCTTTCATGACATTGACATTTTTTAAGAGTTTAGGCCAGTTGTCTTACAGAATATACTATAATCTAGCTTGTCTAATTCTCTTCCTGTGATTAGATTCAGGTTAAGCATTTTTGGCCAAGAATACTAAATGCTTCTCATTGGGTCATATCAGGAGGTACATGGTATTAGTGTGTATGATTATTGATGATGCTAACTTTAATCAGTTGGTTAAGGTATGTTCTACGTGATCTCCTTCCTGCAAATATACATTTATTTCTTTTTAATTAAAAAAATTTAAATTCAATTAAAAATATCTTTTTAATTAAAAGTATCTTGGGGTTAATATTTTGACCCCAAGAATTAAAGAATTAAATTTAATTCTAAATTAAGAATTTAGAATTGTGAGAAAGAATACATCATCATGGGGGTTCCTGGGGGCTCAGCCCATTAAGCGTCTGCTTTGGCTTGGGTCATGGTCTCAGGGTCCCCCAGGTTCAGCAGGGAGTCTGCTTGTCCCCTCTGCTCCTCTCTGCACTCATCCTAGCATTTTCTCTCTCTCTCTTTGTCAAATCCTAAAAACAAAAACAAAAACAAACTTAATACTGAAACACCCAGGAAGGAAAAAAAAAACAAATTTAGGAGTTGAGTTTACTCCACTCATGAGGGCAGCACGGCATGCTGTGACCTTGGTTGGTGTCCAAATAGCCAGAAGTTGAATCAGTTACGAGCTATAGGACTGTGGGCAAATTCATTCTCTCTAAGCCTGTTCCCTTATCTCTGCATGAAATGGAGAGCGGTTCTTTCATGGGGCTGTCTCGAGAGTCAAGCAAAAATTAATTAATTAAAAGTATCTTGGGGTTAATATTTTGTATTCCTACAAAGTAGTAGGCTTTCTATGGAAAACAGCAGATTGTGTAGTCTGTAACTTGATCCTCAATATTAGAAGGTGAACGATAGGTTTTGAACTCTCATGGAAATAATGGTGTGAATGGAATATTTAGATGATATAGGAAAGGGTGGTAATGAAATGAAGATGGACAAAAAGAACTTTTGTACCACACCAAGTGGGACCATTGAAAGATTTTTAACCTGAGGTTGGTTGAGGTGATACAGTTTGATTTGAGGAGTTTTGTTTGTTTGTTTGTTTTTAGAGAGAGAGCTTTGAGAAATATTTGTGAGGTTAAAATTAACAGAATTTGGTGACTGGTTAAATGTTGATTGTGGAGGATTGAGAGTTTCCTGGTGACATAATATTTAGAAGGATTTCCTGACTCTTTGACTAGATTGTACTAAGTATGACATTTAAGGTATTAGATTTTATAAGTATTACAGAGGCAGGGCCTTGTGGATTCTCTTAGTTTCTCATCTTCCTTTTCTTATTCTGCTTTTATGATGGCTATTTGAATGACATTAACAATTCGTTCTATTTAGGGAAGTGATTTCTTCTTGCTCACTTGTTCACTTAGTGCTGCTCCTATGCCTTTCCATGGATAGAACAGGATCTGGTACAGTCTCTTAAAATGATTTCACTAGGTGGAATAATATTTTTGTGCAAGTAATTTGTAAGGTCACCCCTAGCTCTAAAATTTGATTCTATGGTATATCTGTTTTTCTCTCAGACAGCATATTTTATTTCCTGAAAAATTTAATATTTTCTGTCTCTTTATGTTTTTGAAGATGTTCTCAGTGCAACTGAGTCTTGGTGAGCAGACATGGGAATCCGAAGGGAGCAGTATAAAGAAGGCCCAACAAGCTGTTGCTAACAAAGCTTTGACTGAATCAACACTTCCCAAACCAGTTCAGAAACCACCCAAAAGTAATGTTAATAATAACCCAGGTATGGCACTTACTTGTTTCCTTCTGTTGTGTTGTTGTGTTCTATATGTGCTGTTCTCTGTATTTTTCTTTATAGCAGGCCATTTGTATAGTCAAGAGGTATTAATAGCTCACACACACAAAACAACTGAATAGTAATTGAAGGTGAGAGAATGAGGAAGGTAATTATAATTATTTTAAAAATTTGCTTTGTTAATACTCTAAAGATGCATTATTTACTTTTTAAATGTTGCAAAAATACATTTGGATACAAAGAACAGAAAGTATGATTGAGTTTTTTTTTTTAAGGTTTTTAATTTTAATTCCAGTATAGTTAACATACAGTGTTATGTTAGTTACAGATGTACAATGTAGTGACTCAAAAAGTCTACACATTACTCAGTGCTCATCCTGATAAATATACTCTTTAATTCCTGTTACCTATTTCCCCCATCCCCCCACTCACCTCTCCTCTGATGACCATCATTTTGTTCTCTGTAGTTAAGAGTCCATTTCTTGGTTTGTCTCTCTCTCTTTTATTTCCTTTGTTCATTTGTTTTGTATCTTACATTCACATATGAGTGAAATCATACAGTATTTGTCTTTCTCAAACTGACTTATTTCAATTAGCCTAATACTGTCTTGCCCCATCCAAGTCATTGCAAATGGTAAGATTTTATTCTTTTTTATGGCTAAGTAATATTCCTATGTTCCGATACGTATCTATCTATCTATCTATCTATCTATCTCCTGCCTCTTCTTTATCCATTCATCTATGGATTGACATAGATGCTTGTCTATGCTTGGGCTGCTTCCACAAGTTGGTCATTGTAAATAATGCTGCAATGCCTGAGTTTTTTATGAAATAAAGATAGAGGGGGCACCTGGGTGGCTCAGTTGGTTAAGAGGCTGCCTTCGGCTCAGGTCACAATCCCGGGGTCCTGAGATCAAGCTCTGCATCAGGCTCCCTGCTCAGCAGAGAGTCTGCTGCTCTCTCTCCCTCTGCCCACTGCTCCTCTGACTTGTGCTTTCTCTCTGTCAAATCAATAAATAAAATCTTTTAAAAAAAGAAATGATTAATCTCTTTTTTTATATAACATATAAAAATGTACAGTTTAATAATTAAAAATAGTTATTCTTTACTTTGGCTTAATAAAAAATTATACAGTTAGGCCTAAGCATCTTATTTTGCTTGTTGGTGTAGAAATGGTTGATAGAACCGCTCAAATTTAGAATACTTTTGGAAGTTTATTAAGAAACCCACAAATCCAAAAAAAAACCACCTGTGTGTGATATAATGCTAAGTAAACAAGTTTTCCAATTTTTATCTCCTAAGAATAATTTTAAAGAGTTGTGGGACGCCTGGGTGGCTCAGTTGGTTAAGCAGCTGCCTTCGGCTCAGGTCATGATCCCAGCGTCCTGGGATCGAGTCCCGCATCGGGCTCCTTGCTCCGCAGGGACCCTGCTTCTCCCTCTGACTCTGCCTTCCACTCTGTCTGCCTGTGCTCGCTCTCGCTCGCTCTCTCTCTGACAAATAAATAAATAAAATCTTTAAAAAAAAAAAAAAAAGAATAATTTTAAAGAGTTGTTCCAGTTGCATGTAATACCAACAACATTGTGCATCCAGTCATCTGTTTGGAAGAGACAAACCTATAGCAGACATAATGCATGAATTGATAACATCAAGTTAATAAAGTTCCATAAGTTTAGTACTAACTCTACCTCCATTTACTCATTAATTTATTAATTTAAGAGTTTACCTTCTAACAAATAATACTTTTGGTATTTTTGTGATGGAGTAAAAAAAAACTTTTTCCTGCCACAAATAACTCTGTATATTTAATTAGAGTCCATATGCTCCTGCTTATAATCATCTAATGCTTCTTTCTTTCTCATGTGGCATATGCTAAGTAGACGTAGTCTATTCTTTCAAGGACAGCTTTTTCCAAAATTGCATGAATTTCCTATTACTCCTTTTGCTTCTGTTCAACTGATTGTAGTATTTATTAAGGAAGTTTAAATAAGCAAAATATTACTACGACAAAGAAAAACACCCATTCTAGTCACTTGAAGTTGGTAAGAGACGGTCTGCTTTTATAATTTTTAAAAATCTCTTTAGATTACTGATTGATCATTAGTACCACACTGCTGTCTCTATGTATTAAGCACTTGCTTTTATATATTTAAGAGATATAAAACATTGTCCTTTTCTGTGAAAATTTTACACTTGTATGCATAAAGCACATAATTTAATGGTAAAGATTAAGTACCAAGTGAATAATAACACTCACCAGTATTATAAGTAATGATAGACATGGATGGGAGTACTTGAGGGAAGATAACGTCCTTGAATGGAGAGTAGGCAGGTATAGAGTTGAGGAAAGAATATGCTAGGCAGAAGGTGAGGAGAGGCATTGAAAATAGGATTGTGGATGATAGTTTTGGTTAAAAAAAAAAATTGGGGGGAGTGGTTTTAATTACAGTGGGTAAGTGACTAGGAAGAGATGAGACTGGAGATACAGTAGGGATGAATTGTGATGGACTTGAATACCAGGTTTAGGAGATCAGATTTTATCTGTAGTTTAGGCAACTATTGTTCACAAGCCAGTGGATGATGTGTTTACAACAGCATTTTAGGAAATTCAGTTTATATGTGGCTTGAAGATGGAAAATACTAAAAGCAAGATCAGTTAGGAAACCATTGCCATAGTTTATGGGTAAAGAAAAGAAAAGAAACTCCCGTGCATTGAGTACTATATGCTCCCTGCTCTATCTATGAGAGCTTTGGGAATGGCAGTGGGAATGGAACAGAAGGACCAGTGTTGTTGATCCAGTGGTTGAAGCCATAATAGAGAGTGAGCTGTTCGGAGCATATAGTGTGAAGCAGGAGCAGTGTGTGCCCATCTCTGCATCAGGTCCACTTTAGAGGATTATAATGGGAGGTAAACCAGCAAGGGAGTCAGGGGAAGGAAATAGGAGAGTCTGAAAGACCAGTGGAGATGAGTTTCTGCTGTTGAGTGCTGCAGTGAGCTGAGAAAATGAGTAGCTTTTTGAAGGTAAAGTTACATGCACAAATTATAATTGTAAAGCCTTCATGGTTTTTTGCACTCTGAACACTTTACCAGTACCACAGGCTTTATCAGTACTCCAGAAGCTTCCCTCATACCCCCTTCAAGTGGTCATACAACTCCAAAGGAAGCCCCTATTCTGTTTGTCGGTCTTAAATTCATTGTGCCTGCTTGTTAGAATCATGCACTGTACTCTTTTGTGATAGCTTCTTTTTCTCAGTGTTAAATCTATGAGATCCATCCATGTTGTATTTAACAGTATATAGTATTTAATTGCTATACAGTAGCCATTTCATGAATATACCACAATTTATTTATTCATTGTGCTATTGATGGACATTTAGATTGTTTCCAGTTTTGGGTTCTTAGAAGTAAAACTCCTGTGATCAGTCTTATACGTATACATCTTTGTTGGGAATGTACCTAATATAGGAACTGTTGGGTCGTGGGTTATGCATGTGTTCATGCAAATCAGAATAAGGATTAAGACCTAAAGTCAGTGAGCATACATGAGACAGGTATCATAGCTGCTGTTCTTACATCACAGTCTTTTATTCCTAGACCTATTGGGAAAGGTAAGAAAACTATTGAGCCATCTTTAGACACAGTGTAAGGAAACTATCATAGTTTTGACCAGTTTGAATAGTGAATTAGAACAGCAATTATGAAATGAGAATTTCCTTGGACATTCAGCTGGAAAAACTTTGACGTTTCTCTCACCTATAAGCCAACTGCTGTAAACTGTGAACATACCATTTTTAAGCAATTTGGAGGCCCAAGCATTTAGCTTGCTACTTAACTCAACATTAAATTTTATTATTTGCTTTTGCCCTGTTTGTTCACCATTGTGTTAAAGTATCTTTTATTTTTTTATTTTTATTTTTATTTTTTATAGATTTCATTTATTTATTTGAGAAAGAGAGCGAGAGAGAACATGAGAGGGGAGAAGGTCAGAGGGATAAGCAGACTCCCCGCAGAGCTGGGAGCCCGATGCGGGACTCGATCCCGGGACTCCGGGATCATGACCTGAGCTGAAAGCAGTGGCCCAATCAGCCAAGCCACCCAGGCGCCCTCTTTTATTTTTTTAATTTCAACAATGAAATGGTCAGGATGACAAAACAGAAACAAAAATGAAAATCAAAACCAAAAAAACCACCCAAACGTTCATGAGATGTACGGCCAGCATGTAGTCGCAGCTACTTAGGAGGCAGAGGCAGGAAGGTCAGTTGGTCCAGACGTCCTGGGCTGCAGTACGCCATGCTGATGGAGTGTCTGCACTAAGTTCAGCACTGATACGGTGACCTTGGGAACAGGGGCCACCAGGTTTCCTAAAGCGTGGTGAACCAGCCCAGGTTGGAAATAGAACACATCGGAGTAGTGGGATTGTGCTTATGAATAGCCACTGCACTCCAACGTGGGCAACAGAGCAAAACCCCCCTCTCTTTTTGCCCCGTCCCAATTTAGGGAATCCTGTCTCCAAAAAAATAAATAAATAAAATAAAATAAAATAAAATAAAATGTTTTCCCTATTCCAAGTTCATACCTGAAAAAAATACACACATATTAAATGCATACATAATACATCATGTCAAAGTATAATTTTCCTTTCCTACTAGCAATTTGTGAGAGCTCTCTACATCTTGTCAACATTTGGTCTCTTCAGCTTTAAAAATTTTAGCTGTTCTTCTGCGTGTATGGTAATAATTCAGTGTTGTTTTAATTTTCATTTCCTTAAAAACTAATGAGGATGAGCACCTTTTCATATGGTTTTTGGTATTGAGACCTCTGTTGTAGAGTGCCAGTTGATATAATTTTCCCATTTTAAAAAAACCTGTGGTCCCATTCCCCTTAGTATTTCGGTGTATTGTTACCGAATACATGGCCATTCTCCTGTCAGGAAGTTAACATTGATCTGGTATTATCATGTATCACAAAGACTCCATTCTTCCTTCATTGGCTGTCCCAGTAATATCCTTTGTAGGTCCAGGATCTAATTGGGGTCATGTATTTATCATTTCTTTTCATTCTTCTTCAATTTGGAATAGTTCCTCGGAGTTCTTGTCTTTTATGACCATGACATTTTTTGAATAGTACAGGCCACATCATTTGTAGACTGCCCCTCAATTGAGTTTATCTGGAGTTGCCTCATGACTTTATGCATTTTTAGCATTAATGTCCCAGTGTTGTGGGCTTATTAGTTCACTGTTACCTATCAGGATAAACCTGATACTGATTTGTCCCAGTAGCGATGACTTTTGTCACTTGGTGAAGAGTATGTTTGTTAGGCTTCTCTACTGTAAAGTTAATTAGTAAGTATGTTTTCTTATTAAATAATAAGGAACTAATAAGTATTTTCTGAGGAGAAACTTTGGGACTATATAAACATTCTGTTCCTCGTGAAACTTACTTTCACCTACCAGATTTGGCATTTACTAACGATTCTTTTCCGAATCAGTAATACTCTGAAGAGTGCCACAGGGTGATTGATTGATTGATTTATGTGGCTTAAAACAACAGAAACTTATTTTCTCTTAAAGTGTGATGTTTTGATTCCAGTTTTTTTTTTGTTTTTGTTTTTTGTTAAAGCTTTATTAGTTGGCATTCTACCCTAGAATTTTCTCTTTCCCCTCATTTTTTTTTTTGTTTGTTTATTTCTATCACTATAGACTCTTGGATTCCTGTTTTACTTACAGGTTTATAATCTATCATTATTTATTTCGATTCTCAATTTGTCACAGACTTGACCAGGGGTATGGTTCCAGTTGACTTTAGTGTCTTCTACTGTTTTCATCATTCTTGAGCACTGGCTCAGTAAGATGTTCCAAGGTCATCTCATATGTTCCTTATCCTGGCCCTGGCACCAGCCATTTCTTTAAGGAGCCTTGGTTGGTTAATCAATCAGTTCATTCTTTGAACAAATATATACTGAGTGACTGCTGTATTCCAGGGACTATTCTAACTGCTTACAAAGCTGTTTCCTTGAGTGTTAGCAATATGTAGCTCCTTGAAAACCAGCTGTTGCATTTCTCTTTCACCTTCCACATAATGGGAATCCACAGTAGTTACGTATGTTTGTGTATATAACCAGTTAGCCTTGTTATATTTATCACTGATAAATACAGAAGTTTCCTTTAATCTACCAAAAAAGCACCAGAGACAGATTCTATGTTGACGGTGTCAGCTTTGACGCCTGAGGATGCTGTGTCGTGATCCTCTTTATGCAACGTGGCTCCTGCCCGCACCTGCTGGAGTGGTACTTAGCGTTACTTGCAGGCTCTCATAGTTGGAAGTTACTCTCTAAGTGTTTACCGTGGACACCTTATTGTGTAAGTAGAGAGGCTGTGCACACGCCGTGGTGGCAAACTAGTTCTTTCTGAAACAGGTGGAGATACTTGGCTCCCAGAGTCGAAACCTCTTCAGCACAGTTCACACTTGTCTGCTGCTTCTCCATCTCCCTCACGAAGATCAGCTAGCGTTTCTGTGGAGAACATAGACTGCAGCCTTACTTTCAAATGAGGAATTTATATGAAATCATTAATTTAAATGATATGAATACAATCCTTTTACCTAGCTTAAAACTCTGTTTTGGTATAGTATATCCTACCAGGGCATTAAAATCACCTCACTGATGATTTTTAGACACATTAGTTTCCTGTTTATTGCCCTACTTAAAGGATGAGGTCTTTAAAACTTTTTTACCTTTTCTTTTTTTTCTCCATTTGAACTTCTAGCTATTTGTGTCTGTATGATTGTTGCAGAGTAGAATGCAGAATGACATAAATCTTAACAGCTAACTAACATGTTAATTATTAAACTGCAATCTATATGAAATAAGAAAAACTTAAACTTCTTAAAAAGATATAGACTGCTCTTTGGTGTTAGATCTCTAGAAGACTGTTAGACAGTTTCTAATAAAGCTAACCATAAACAGACTCTGTGATCTAGTAGCAGTTCTGCTGCTAGAGACATGCCTAAGAGAACTGAGTGTGTTTATCTGCTTAAACACTGTGACTTTAGACTTAATTGCTCCCAACTGGAAACAACTCGATGTCCCATCAACAGCAGAATATATAAACTGGGGGCGCCTGGGTGGCTCAGTGGGGTAAGCCGCTGCCTTCAGCTCAGGTCATGATCTCAGGGTCCTGGGATCGAGTCCCACATCGGGCTCTCTGCTCAGCGGGGGGCCTGCTTCCCTTCCTCTCTCTGCCTGCTTCTCTGTCTACTTGTAATCTCTGTCTGTCAAATAAATAAATAAAATCTTAAAAAAAAAAAGAATATATAAACTGATGTATCCATTCAGTAGACTCCTATTCAGTGATTTTAAAAAAAATGTTTACAGTACTGAAATATTTAACAAAATTGTTATATTGAGTGAAAGAAGCAAGATAGAATAGTACATATTCAGGTTTGAAGAACAGGCAAAACTCTGATGACTGAAGTCGGATTAGGTAACCTGGGGAGGGGTGTATTGACTGGAAATAGCCATGGTGGAACTTTCTGGGTGATGAAAACATTCATATCTGAATGGTGGTCCCTGAGTGTTTACAATATGTAATGATTTGTAGATTTGTATGCTTAAGGTTTGTGCATTTTACTTATCCCTCAGTAAAATACTATAGGAAAGAAAGAGAAGATAATCCCTTTATTCGTGACTTTCTCTTCCTCTGCCCTGAGTGTTGGTATTAAATTAGGGGTTTGGACTAATTGGACTTACTATTCAGTACGTTAACATTCTTTTCTTTTCTTTCTTTCTTTCTTTTTTTTTTTTTTAAAAGATTTTATTTATTTATTTATCAGAGAGAGTGAGCATAGGCAGTCAAAGTGGCAGGCAGAGGCAGAGGGAGAAGCAGGCTCCCTGTTGAGCAAGGAGCCCGATGTGGGGCTCCATCCCAGGATGCTGGGATCATGACCTGAGCCGAAGGCAGCTGCTTAACCAACTGAGCCACCCAGGCGTCTCTTAACATTCTTTTCTTATGCATATCTTTTTTCTTTTCCACCTCCTTTGTCGTTCTACTGCTTTTTGTTTTTCCCCTTAACCTTGGTTTAGTTCCTGTTCTTATTACACTCTTTAGTGGTTTCACATAAATTCTTTGAAACTGGGACACAAAGTGAACAGTTACTGACTCTTGATGGATAGCTTAAGGATGTGGCTGCTGGTTGTGCTTTGTGTCAGGTTCCACCACCCCCCGCGGGTGCTTTCTGCCAGTCCCAGTTTCTCTGCTGCAATGAGGGAACCTGTTTTTGTATGTGATGAATGGAGTCTTAAATGTTTGTTGCAAAAGGCATAATTCCAACAAAATAGTACAGGATTTACACTGAAAAAAATAAATTTTACTTTCTATAAAAACTTCAGATTCTTTTGTTATGAACAGAATTCATTTGTTACGAACATTATTTGTTATATGGAACATAATGTTTTACTAAATAACCTCTTTTGATACTCAAAATAACGTGATGTAATAATTTACTGTGTGTATTACAGTATTTCAGCCTTTTACAAAAGTAGAGCGAATAAGGTGTTGAACATCTTCATACCCATCATTGCCTTCACCAGTTACCCACTTGTGGTGGCGAGTCTTCTCATGTCTCTCCTCTGAATTATTTTCAAAGAAACCTCAGATGTATCACTTCGTCTGTAAATGCTTCAGTATCTATCTTTAAATATTATTTCCAGAAAGTGTTAGTAGATTTACTTTGTTCTGTTGTTGGTTATAGAAAAAATTCAAAATGTATTTTCATGAGATAAGTCTAAGAATTACTGATGACCCTGTATTCATTGCTAATTTCAGTTGCTTGATTAGCAAAATATAAAACTATTCACAGATGATAATGTTTTTAATGATTAAATAACTGGGTTATTCCTGGGGTGAATAATACTGATGTTCAATAGTTTCTTTATAGTATCCAAATTAAGCAATCTGTGAATCTTGTGTTCCCTTTGTTTTGAAACAGTTTGACTTTCAAGTTGAATTTTTGGTCGTGAATATACAAAAAATGTTGCAAAAACTCCAGAGAGATTTCATTAGAAACAATTTTCCTGTTTATGTAGTTTGTCTATACACCCCTGAGAAAATCATACGGACAGGCCATCAACTCCCACCTTCTTTCATGGTAATTACATGTAATGTAAGTATGGCTTGTGTGATTTATTATGGAAATATTTCACTTGTGTGCTTTCAATATTTCTTTTAAACAGGTAGTATAACTCCAACTGTGGAACTGAATGGGCTTGCTATGAAAAGGGGAGAGCCTGCCATCTACAGGCCATTAGATCCAAAGCCTTTCCCAAATTATAGAGCTAATTACAACTTTCGGGGCATGTACAATCAGAGGTTTGTATATCTTCTTTGGTTTTGTTCTTTTTATTATTTTTCACATATTGTAAAAGTTTCTGAAACTCAAGGACTATTTTTGGTGTAAGGAATATTTACCTTGGGCATTTTGCATGGAGTTTAGATAAGTCTAGGATCAAAAGGAATATTTAAAGTAATACATTAAAAAAAATAACTGGTTTTCAGGAACTAGTTTTTATTGAGGCCTGTGAGCCCTATATTTGTTGCAGGCAGGACCATGTTTTAAAATAATGCCACGATATAGTGCTGACTTCTCAGTTGACTTGCTCGTTTATTTACCAAGAAAATACTTAGCTTAATTAGTGGTTTTCTTTATTTTTCCAAATACATTGCAGACATGAGTATTTTTAATGTATAGGAAGTTTGTTGGAAGGATTTACTAAGTCTTTCTACACATTGCATAATTTTGTGATAGTTACAGGTGTAACAGGATTTTCCTTTACGGGCAAGGCAGAATTTTTTCAAAAAGTTAGTTTTTTTCCTGATCATTTATAAAAGTCATGTAACTCATTGTGGAGAATGTGGAAAATGCAAAATGTTAAAAAGCAAATATAAATAACTTGTAATTCCAGAATTAAATACTTTTAATATTTTGATGTATTTTACACTTTTTAAAATTCTTTGAACATATAGTTGGCCAAAGTGAAGTTATCTTTCTATTCAATTTTTACATTACTATATGGAGGTATATTATGTGAATGGCAAAATGCACAGATCTTAAATGTACATTGTGATGACTATAATTTTTATATATATATATATGTATCTATACTTGATCGCTTTTTATATGTTTGTGTCCTTACGTGATGACCACCCCAGTCAAGGTTCTGCATGTTTCTGTTACCGTGAAAATTTCCTCAGAGCTGTTTGCACTCATTATACCTCCTCCTAGGAGGAACTGTTGTTCTTTCACCATAGATCAGTTTTGCACGTTATTGAACTTCTTATGAATAGAGTCATACAGTATGTACTCTTCTGTGTCTGGATTTTTTCACTTCATGTGATGGTTTTCTTGTTTGTGTTTGTTTTTTGTTTTTTTTGAGATTCATTCTTGTTGCTTATATCTGGATTTTGCCCTTTTCTAATCTAAATAGTGTTCTTTTGCATGATACATCCCAATCTGTTCATTTCTTATATATATACAATATTGTACCCTCTTTTAATTTGATACAGTGATCATTTTTCATATTTTTTAAAAGTTTATTTTTTTTTTTAGTAATCTCTACACCGAACATGGAGCTCAAACTTAATGACCCCGAAATCGAGTTGCATGCTCTTCTGTCTAAGCCAGCCGGCTGCCTCTGTTTTTCATATTTTTAAGTGATTTTTGAAAAACATTTTCAATGACTATACAATGCTTCATTTGGCAGGGTATACTTTACAAGGATACAAACAGGTATAAACAAAGAATACTTGATAAGTATATAAACAAAATGTACCTGTTTTGATCATCTTAGTTGTCCCCCTTTTTTGACAATTATAAATAATGTTCAACAATCTTTGCATACAAATTTTTGTTCACATTACTGATTATTTCCTTAAAATAGATTACAGTTAGGGGAAGACTGGATTAAAAATAATATGTTGTCCAATTACATTAAAATTTGTACTAATTACTTAGAGTATATTCTGTTCCATTCTGATAATGCTGAGTTAAAAAAACACTTGTCTTGTTTGATAGTTAAAAGGTAGTATGTTTTTAAATTTTGGTTTTGTTGATTACTTGTGGGGCTGATCAGTTTTCAGATATTTTGATTGCCCTTTTTGATTTGTCTATTTGAATTTGCTAATTTTTGTTGCATTGCTTGGCGAGTCTTCAAATGTGTTGGGAATATTAGCATTAAATTTGTTTTGTTTCATTTTCTTGCTTTGAAAAAACTAGCTTTTAGTTTTGTGTTTGTTTTGATGTGCAACAGTTTTAGAAGTTATATGGCCTAATATTGGTGTGTGTGTTTGTGTGTGTGTGACTTCTCTAACTGCTTTTATGCCTGAGAAATTCTTGTGATCAGATATTTGCTAATGCTTAAAAAGAATATTGTTATTGAGATATAATCGACATATAACATTGGGCAAGTTTAAGGTGTCCAGCCTACTGAGTTGGTACATTTATGCTGCATTATGATTGCTTTTATAGTATTAGCTAACACCCCTGTCATGTCACATAATTATCATTTGTTTTAAACCATTTTGTGCATTTGCTAACATTACAGTTTGGATGTGAGAATACATGTGGTCTGTACATCGTAGAATGCCTTTCGGTGTCTTGTTCGGCAGTGGTGTATTTACAATTTAAAACTTAGTCCTGTTCAGATTGTAAATGGTTTCTTTAAACATTATTGTGTAGGTTTTCTAAGAAAAATGAGGACAGTCTTCTTAGACTTCTGCTTCTCCCCCTTTTCTCCCAGGTGTGTCTGGGGGAATTTACTGTGTTGTCTTGGTAGGAACAGAGGGACCCTCACCTTTGTGTGGGTGTCCTGTATTGTCCTCTGAGCTCCTCTGGTCTTTGTGATGATGTCCCTTGTCCACCAGATAGCTGAGACCTTTCTTTCCTGCCCTGCCAAAACCTGCAATTGGAGACATGTAGTCCATTTTTTTCCTGTCAGGTAACTGCCACAGAATATTTACCATCTCTTCCTTGCTCTCTTGACCTGGATCCTGAACTTGCTTTGACTCCCTGGGATGTTCCGTTCTCATACTCTTTGACAGTGTCTCCTGACTGGAGCATCCAGTGGCAAGCTTGTCAGCTCTCAACCTGCTGTCCATGCCATAAGGGTGGCAAGAAGGATATAACATTTCTCTTCTAGTTGCTTCACTTTCTCTTTTTCTGTATAACATACCTATTGCCTTTCTCAAGCCTGAGGTTACCTAATATAAATAAAACTGTTTGCCCACTTAAGCACAGTAGATCTATTTGGTCACCTGAGTTAGGAACACCTTGCCTATCAAAATATTTTACTTTTAATGTACTATAATGAATAGGCTCATAAGGATATTTAAATATTTATTATATTTTGATATCTGTGGTTTTTTATTGAAATCTTCCTGGAGTTTTGATTAGTGGATTTATTACTTTTAAATGAAAGGAATCTGGTGCTAAAGCAATGAAAAGTCTGACAATAATCTCTGTGGATCATTATTACAGAACTCTTGTTCTAAGGCAGTCATTAAGAGGTGGTTATTCATTGAGAAGGTGACTTTCAATAAATACCTAATGGAAGAGAGGGAGTAAGTAGTGTGTATATCACGAGAGGAGAGAACATTCCAAGCAGAACAAACAGCAAGTGCAAAGCCCCCAAGGTAGGAATGTGCCACGCATGTTGATATCTTCTCCAGGAGATTAGTATGTCTGGAAAAGAGTGAACCAAGGAGGAGAGTAGTTGGTATATGAGAATGCGACAGGGTCATATGGTTTGACTTTTTTTTTTTTTTTTTCCTATTGTAGGTCTTCTGTTAAGAATGTTGATATTTTTCCTTTGTTGGCAATTTCTGGTTTCAATATCTGATTCAATGGTTGTCATGTTTTGACTTCTCTAAGAGGTTGTGCCACTAAGAGGCCATTCCCACTTAATGGATAAAGTGGACTTTGCTTTCAGGTTGTTGGAGAGTCTTGAGAATATCCTGCAAATCACAAAAAAGGTAAAAATAAAATAGGAAAGTACTGGTAAGCTGCCAAGCCATGTTTCAACTGAAAAGCTCTGCTCACAGAAGGGCAACCTAACCTTTACTCATTAAGCTGTGAAAATTAGGATTCACATGGGGTGTCTGGGGGGATTCAATCAGTTAAGTGGCTGTCTTAAGCTTGAGTCATGATCCTGGGGTTCTGGGATTGAGCCCTATGTCTGGCTTTCTGTTCAGTGGGGAGCCTGCCTTTCCCTCTGCCTCTGCCTGCCGCTTCCCCCACTTGTGCTCTCACTGCCTTTCTCCGTCACATAAAAATAAATAAATCTTTAAAAAAATACTTAAAAAATTAGGAATTCATATATGACCTTAATCTACAGATGACAATCTACAGATGAATGCGTCACAGGGAATTTGGAATCAAAGATCGAAGGAGATGCTTTTCTCCTTGTCAGACTCCAGACTCTCCTTGTCAGACTTTAGATTAGAATCAGTAGCTGTTTGTTTTTTGTTTTTTTTAAATCTGTAGCTTCTTAATAAGGCAGGGAATGAAAGGTTATTAAAAAGTCCAAGAAACAGATATCATTTAGAGGGATTTATAAAAAGGTCTTTTCATTTTCTACTTAAAATAATAGTAAGTAATAATTAGGTATCACTATGCTGGTTTTTTAAAAGAAATATATATTTTTATGAAATCCTATATTTTTTTCTAAGATTATTTATTTATTTAGAGAGAATGGGAGAGCATGAGCGAGGGAGAAGCAGAGAGAGAGGGAGAAAGAATCTGAAGCAGATTCTGCTCTGAGCATGGAGCCCAACACAGGGAAATGAGATCGTGACCTCAACCGAAACCAGGAGTCAGAAGCTTATCTGACTGAGCCACCCATGCGCCCCTAAATTCTGTTTTTTCCTGATGAGGCTTCTTGACTTAAATTCATTCGAAGGATTAAGGAGGCACTTGAAGAAAGCACTGCCCCTTCATTGCCCTGGTTTTTGATGGCTGGGGGAAAAAAAGATTTATCCATGAACAAAATCTGGGTGCAACCTGGACTTGGAAGTGTGCCTGTCTCTCTTTGTTACACCTAAGATGTTTGAAAATGAATATATCCAGTTATATCTTTTCCTTTCTCATTTGGAGCACTGTTCACTAACAGATATAAAGAAGAAAGCTACAAAAATTATATCACAAAGTGTAAGTTATAAAGGTTAGAGAACCTTTTATGTTTTTGTTCTCCTGTCTTGGTTATAAAAAATGATATACATGATCCTAAGAACAGAATGGCTGAAATCAGGCTTCCCATAGACAGTTTATTAGTTTTGTGTATGTGCAGATGCAGGAAGCATTACTGCTTGGCTAGTGGCCAGAATGTCCCCAGTCTGCTGATGCAGATGGCCAAAGGCCCACAATGCAAACTACACTGTGTGAAAATGGGGATTTTTGCCATATGTAACTGAGAGGTCTCTTGGGGAGATCGTCAGGCATGGTTGAATATAGGGCTTTAGTCTTCTTTTCCCTCATTTTCTTCTCCTTTTAACTCTTGTCTCATTTTTCCTCTGCTTGACTTCTTTTTCAAAGTTCACTTTCCTTTCACTGTACCTCCTGCTACATAGTCCTTAGACTTGTAGTAGCAGAGAAGGAAGACATTTTTGTATAGTTCTTAAGTCCCAAGACAGACTTTGAGGAGACTGTCCATCTCTTTGTCATTCAGACTGGATGTGGTGTGAGGGAATACTTTAATTGGCCATGCTTGGGTTTGTGCCCAGCCTGGAGAAACAGGAAGTAATCCCATCCAAGCTGCTTGCAGAGCACAGGTGTTTTGTTTTTATTTTTGTTTTTATTTTATTTTTATTTTTTATTTTTTATTTTTTATGTATTTGACAGAGAGAGATCACAAGCAGGCAGAGAGGAGGAAGCAGGCTTCCCACTGAGCAGAGAGCCCGATGTGGGGCTGGATCCCAGGACCCTGGGATCATGACCTGAGCCGAAGGCAGAGGCTTTAACCCACTGAGCCACCCAGGCGCCCCTTGTTTTTGTTTTTAAATGAATGGTTCCCTGAAGGCAAAGATTCTGAAGGAAAGTCATTCCCATTACAATCAGAACATTCAGTTCAAATCCTCATCGTGATGCTTTTAGCTGTGTGGTTTTGGGCAAGGTAGTAGACTTCCCTTAGTTTCCTCATTTGCTAAGTAGAGATAATAAGACCAAATGAAAGGACTTAGCAAATATTCACTGAATGCCTCCTCTTTGCCACATGTTGTGTTAGGAGTAGGTACGTTGATGAAAGCCAGTCTATTCAGGTAGATGAAAATATTGCAGAGAAATAGTAACAGAGAGATAGATGTGACCATATGGTGCTATGGAGACATTGAGGACAAATGCCTCCCTCAGACTGGGGACTGAGAGAAGCCTCCCAGAAGGAACTGACACTTGAACTGAATCTTCAAGGTTAATGAGGTATTAGCCAGGTGAAGAAGAGAAGGAAAAGCAAATCAGTTTTTGGGAACAACTTCAGGGAATCCTGAGAAGTTCAGTTCATTATGGAGGTGCAAGGAATTTGGTACATCTGGAATGAAAAGCTGAAGCTCAGGCAGGGTACTGATCTGATGTCCTCAAATGGCCTTGGGAAGAGGTTTAGATTTGTCCTGAAGGTGATTGGGAGCGGGGGATAAAATAATTGGGCATCTGTTTTAGGCATGTTGCTTTGGCAGTATGTGGGAAAATAGTTTGGATAGGCTTAAAATTGAAGGGAGAAAGATGAATTACAGGATGTTGTAATTCGGACCTAAGGTAATGAGAACCTGGAACTGTGAAGATGGAGGGGAGGGCAGTGTCCAGATATTTAGAAGATGGACTTGATAGCACTTGGGGGTTGATTGGTTGACCGGGGCGGTGGAGGATTAAGATAACTTTCACATATCTGGATCACTAGTAATATTGTCCACCATGAGGAGTTGGAGTGGGTCTTTGGAAACATGAGGAATTCTGTTTTGACTATGTTGAGTTTAAATTGCCTATGAGATACTTAGGAGGGGTCCATTTTATTACTCTTCAAAGCCTTAGTGGAGGGTATGGGAAGATCAGCTTTGACTTTGAAGGTTTTTTGGAAGTGCACATGTGAAGAGGGACTTCAGGGTCTAGAGTGTCCCTGAAGCTTACACATCAGAATGCATCTTGCAGAAAATGACATTGTTTAGGATTCAACCTAAGTTTGAATGATCAATCTGTTGTTTGTTCATCTAGGATTTATACTTCCTTCCCAAAAGGATTTGGTTATGCCAGTTTGTCATTATTTGATTTGGAAAAATTGGGTGGCATGCTCCCCTGCTAAGCACCTCCATCCTCAGGTGTGGTTGGTATATTTTGTGTCAAGACAATATTTGTTTACTAATGTATCCAATTCCTGGTCCAGTCACTTGTAGCCAGGTTAGTAAAGTTACTTCTGTTAAGATGTTTGGTATGAGTCATAGTAAGTTAAACGAGAAAGGAGGACTGTTTTGCTGAGGTTACTTGTTCCATTGGGCAGAGCCAGGTAGCTACTTGAATTTTCATGGTCTACCCTCTGTTAGACTTGGAAAGAACTTTCCGGACAGCTGTAGCTACCAGTGGAAATTTGATAGGGTGAAGGAAATTTTTAGAAGTATCTGCACTGATTTTATTTCATTATGTTATTAATGAAACTAGAAATAATCAAGATTTTAGTTTTTGAAATACTGTATTTCTAAGTTTGTTATATAAGCTAATAACTAGCTGCCAGTGTGTTGGTGTGCTGTTTATTTTGAGCTTGTTCAAACTTTTTTTTTAATTAAGTTTTTAATTTTAATCCCAGTATAGTTAACATACAGTGTTAGTTTTAGGTGTACAATTCAAACTGTCAATCTAAGTGTCCATCAGTAGTTTATAATGCACTATTAAAAAACATGTTGGAAAGTAGAGCAGTTGAAAAACAATGTATTTGTAACAGTAGTGGTATAAACAGGAGAAACCTACAATTTTGCTTTCTGCCACCAGATGGTGCTTGTATACTAATAAAACAACATACTACAGACTTGGTGAGTTCACACTGGTTAGTATTCTAAGGCTAGTGGCTAACTGATAAATGAGAGGTTAAGCCATATAAAATCACTAATACTTGACCTTTCTTATCCTATAAATATGTTGGTTTCATATGCTGTCCCCTAACAGGAAAAGGTCAGCCAAGTACACACCTTTAAAGAGAGTAAGGTAAATGATTTCAGGCAAATGAAGGATTTAGTTCTGGGCCAAAAGCTCTTCTCTTAGGCAGGCAGTATTTATAATTAAGGATAAGAACTAGTGGACATTGTAACTTTTTTTTTTTTTTTTAAGATTTTATTTATTTATTTGACAGACGGAGATCATAAGTAGGCAGAGAGAGAGGAAGGGAAGCAGGCTCCCTGCTGCGCAGAGGGCCTGATGAGGGGCTTGATCCCAGGTCCCTGGGATCATGACCTGAGCTGAAGGCAGAGGCTTTAACCCACTGAGCCACCTAGGCGCCCTGCCATTGTAACTCTTTATAGGGAAACTCATTGCAACTCTTACTTATTTGATAAGATAAGATATGACACATTTCATTTTATGAAATAGAAATACACCTTTTTTCTTTGAGGTGAAATATAAAATAAAGGAAAGTTCCCCAACATCTGTTTCCCTGAATATTAGACAAAAATAAAATTATTAAAAACATTTTGGGGCCTTATGCTTCTGCCTATAACTGGGACCAGATTTATCCTCCCACTATAAACACCTAGAAAACTTAGGTAAGTCTCTTACGTTATACATCAACTGCTATAATAAGATGTAAAGGGAAGTTGTGTTAAGTTAAAGATGTATATTGATGGAGAGCAAAAAAAAAAAATAGTTAAGAATACAATGGGGGCTGTAAAATGAATAAAAAATATGATCTAAAAGCAGAAAATAGGGAGAAAAAAGGAGTAAGGAATACATGGGATAAATAGAAAACAAGATGATAGATTTGAACCCAGCCATATCAGTAATTATGTTAAATGTAAAAAGTTTTTTTTTTTTTTTTTAAAGATTTTATTTATTTATTTGACAGAGAGTGATCACAAGTAGACAGAGAGGCAAGCAGAGAGAGAGAGGGAAGCAGGTTCCCTGCTGAGCAGAGAGCCCGATGCGGGACTCGATCCCAGGACCCCGAGATCATGACCTGAGCCGAAGGCAGCGGCTTAACCCACTGAGCCACCCAGGCGCCCTAAATGTAAAAAGTTTAAATGCTTTAGTTAGAGAATGTCAGACTTGATAAAAGAACAGGAAATACAACTACATAGTATGTAAAGAAATCCACTTTCAATATAAAGACACAGGTTGGCTAAAAGGATGGAAAATGATATTTCATGCAAACACAAAATAAAGCTGGAATGGCTCTATTTATATCAAAGTAGATTTTAGAACAAGAAGTATTATCAAAAATAAATTACCAATGATGAAAGGGTAACATCATCAAGAAGACATAACCGTTACAATGGTTACCTAGTAACCTACTACCCACCTACTAGCAGGCCTTAGAATAACTAGACAGAAAAATAAGAAAACTAAGGCACTGGCGTGGACTGAATTACGTACGCCCCAAATTCATATGTTGAAGCCCTAACCTGAAATGTGATGGTATTTGGTTATAGAGCCTATGGGAGGTATTTAGGTTTCAATATGTCAGAAGGGTGAATGATGAACTTAGTGCTGTTTTAAGAACAGATACCAGATACCTGGCTCTCTACTCCGCATATCCCCTGCCCTTGCTGGGTGAGGACATAACGTTGGTTGTCTATAAGCCAGGAAGAGAGCTCTCATCAGAAACTGACTGTGTTAGCGCCTTGATCTTAGACTTCCAGCCTCTGGAATTGTGAGAAAATAAATTTCTGTTCTTTAAGCCACCTTAAACATGGTATTTTGTTATGGCAGGCCAAGCTGACTAAGATAGCTGTAGAGTTCAATAACACTGTCAACCAGTGTTCTGGACCTCCCTATCTAATAACAGCATTAGAATATGCATTCTTATAAGCATACATAGAACATTCACCACGATAGATGATATGCTCTGCTGTAAGACAATTCTCAATAAATTCAAGAGAATTGAAATAATACAGACTATGTTCTCTGATTACAAAGGGATTAAGTTAGAAATAAAAGTGATAAAATATTTGGAAATTCTACAAATATTTGGAAATTAAACATCAAACTTAATAACTCATGGACCAAAGGAGATGTCACAGAGAATATTAGACAGAAAGCAAAAACAAAACAAATACAAAAAAACCCCTCAGTAACTTGAAGAAGTTAAATTTGTATGAGATACTTTTTCTCAAAAAAACCCAAATCTCAGATGATTTCACTAATAAATTCTGTCAAACATTAAAGGAAGAAATAATATCAGTATCTCAGAAAACAGGAGAAAGAAACACTTCCCAACTAATTTTATGAGGCCAGCATTATCTGAAACCAAAACTAGACAAAGACCTTAGAAGAAAAGAAAACTTGAGATCAGTATGCTTCATGATCCCAGATGGAAAAATCCTTAACAAAATATTAGCAAATTAAACTCAGCAAAATTTAATAACAGTATATCAATATAATTATTACATGTATATATAATTATAATATATAATTAATACAATAATATATTAAAGGGAGTTTATCTTAGGAAAGCATTAACCATATTAATAGAATAAAGGAAAAAATATGAGCATCTTACAGACACAGAAAAAGCATTTGATGAAAGTCAACACTCATTCAGAATATAGACTCCTCACACTAGAAATGAAAAGTAATTCTCTTAATGTGCTAAGGGACTTTTTCTAAACAACCTCTAGCTGATGTTATGTATTGTGGCAAAAGATTGAATACTTATAAAATAAGGAACAAAATACATGTTACCACTTCCATTTAGCATTGGCCTTGTATTCTAGAATTCTAGAATAATAAGAAATAAATGGGGGATAATATGGGGAAAGAAGAAATAAGACTGTCTTTGTATGCAAACACCATGATTAGAAAATTCTAAGAACTCAAAAAGGGAAAGGTACTGAAATAAGTGAATTGATAAGGTCATAGGATACAAGATCAATGTACAAAAAATCGAAGAATTTCTATTTAATAATAATGAACAACTGGAACATTAAAATAGCACAAAGTATGGCATACTCAGGATTAAACCTAACAGACTATGTCCACAATCTGTATACTGATAACTAAAAAATATTTTTCAGAAAAAGAAGACTTGATATAGTTAAAATGTCAATTATTTCAAAGATAAAGCTGCAGTGCAATCCCCATCGAAATCATAGGGTTTTTGTGTGTGTGTGTGTAAAGTTTATAATATTAATAATTGTGTGGAGATGTAAGGCACTGCAATAGCCAGAGAGTTTTGAAGAGGATAGACAAATTTGGAGAACTCGTATACCCTGATTCTAAGACTTGTTATAAAGTTACAGTAATCAAGGCAGTAAAATATTGGCATGGGGAGTGATATACGGATAAGTGGAACAAAATAGAACAGAGGTTGGCAAACTGGGTCACGGACTTAGGCTGGCCAGCCTATTTTTCTATTGGCCTACAATCTATGAATGATTTTTACATTTTTAAATGGCTAGGAAACAAATTTTAAAAATGAGATTTCATAGCACATGAAATTTAGATGAAATTGAAATTTTAGTGTCAATAAAGTTTCATTGGAGCACAGATAAGATTTTGTTTTATCGGGACGCCTGGGTGGCTCAGTTGGTTAAGCGGCTGCCTTCAGCTCAGGTCATGATCCCAGCGTCCTGGGATCGAGTCCCACATCCGGCTCCTTGCTCGGCAGGGAGCCTGATTCTCCCTCTGCCTCTGCCTGCCACTCTGCCTGTGCTCGCTCACTCTATCTCCCTCTCTCTGACAAATAAATAAAATCTTTAAAAAAAAAAAAAGATTTTGTTTTATCAAAACATTTACATTTGTTTATGTATTGTCTTGAGTTGCTGTCATGCTATAGCAGCAGAGTTGGGTAGGTATGACAGAGATTGTATGGCTTGCAAAGCCGCAAGTATTTACTGAATGGTTCTTTACATGAGAAGTTTGCTTGATCCCTGGAAAATAGTCAGGAAATAGACCCACTCATATATAGTCAATTTGGTTTTTTTCCCCCAAAATGAACAAAGATGCTAATAGGCAAAAGATAGCATTTCATTGAATAGTGGTAAAACAACTGGATATCCAGATGGGAAAAAAATGATCCTCAACCCTTACCTCACACCATAGACAAAAATTAATTAGAAATGGATCATAGACCTATATATAACAGTTAAAGCTGTAACTTTTCAGGAGAAGATACATTGTTACTTTGGAGATAGGCAAAGATTTTATAGAACTCAAAAAGCATGAATCATAATTCACAGAAGAAAATACTTTGCCACTTCAGAGATAGCTAAACACAAGGGAACGTGAAAAGCATAAATCATAAAAAAATGAGAAATCAAACTTTATCAGAATTTAAAACTTCTTATACTTGAAAGTCACTGTTTAAAAAATGAGAAAGTAGAACATATACTGGAAGAAAACATTTGTAATACATATGTTGACAAAGGATTTGTATCCAGAGTATATAAACAAATACTTAAATCTCAGTTAAGGGGTGCCTGGGTGGCTCAGTGGGTTAAAGACCCCTGCCTTTGGCTCAGGTCATGATCTCAGGGCCCTGGGATCAAGTCCCATATCAGGCTCTGTGCTCAGCAGGGAGCCTGCTTCCCCCCTCTCTCTCTGCCTGTCTGCCTACTTGTGCTGTCTCTCTCTGTCAAATAACTAAATAAAATCTTTAAAAATAAATTAAGACCAACATGAGCAAAGTAGAGGTTAAGAATGACGGATAAGCCTGTGAAAGATGCTTGAAATAATTCTCAGGGAAGTGCAACTTAAAGCCATAGTTAAAATTTAGAAAGATGGGCAATACCAAGTGTCGTGGCAGGACATCTGGAACTCTCTTGTGTTGTTGTTGTATGACTGTTTTGTCATGGTTTGTTACTTTTTAATAAATTAAATGCATGCTAATGCAGTTATTCTACTTCTGGTGTTTACCTAAGAGAAATGAAAAAATGTGATCATTCAAAGACTTGTATATGAATGTTTGTAGCGTCTGTCTTTATAATGGTCCTGATAATATCCTAATATTACTAGGACCTAATAATGGGTCCATGTACATTTTTTTTTTTTTTGGTAAGATTTTATTTGAGAGAGAGAGCGAGCAAGAGAGAGCACAAGCAAGGGGAGCAGCAGAGGGAGAGGGAGAAGCAGACTTCCCACCCAGCAGGGAGCCTGATGCAGGGCTCCATCCTGGGACTCCCAGATCATGTTCTGAGCCAAAGGCAGACGCTTAACCCACTGAGCCATCCAGGCACCCCAATATCCACCACCTAAACCACTAGCTGTGTCATGGAATATTGCTCAGTAGTAAAACGTTTGATTCAAGCAACAATATGGACAAATCTGAAAAACATTATGCTGTACAAAAGAAGCTAGATACATACGTATATACTCTAAGATTCTATTTTTGTGACATTCTAGAACCAGCAAAACCAATCCCGTGGTGACAGAAAGCAATTCATTGATTGCCTTGATCTGAAGGTGGGGATTTTTTTCTACAAGACTTTTGGGGTGATAGAAATGTTCTATACCTTGATTTTAGTTAGTGTTATACAAGTCTATGTCAAAACTTATTAACTGTGAGCTTAAAATAGGCTCAGTTCATTACTTGCAAATTTTATCTCAATAAAGCTGAGATTTTTTTTTTTAAGATTTATTTACTTATTTGAGAGAGAGAGAGTGAGGGAGAGTGTATGAGTCAGGGGCTGAGGGATGGCTGGCAAAGGAAGAGAATCTTTTTTTTCCCTAAGATTTTATTTATTTATTTGACAGACAGAGATCACAAGTAGGCAGAGAGGCAGGCAGATAGAGAGGGGGAAGCTCCCCGATGCGGGGCTCGATCCCAGGACCCTGAGATCGTGACCTGAGGCTTTAACACTGAGCCACCTAGGCGCCCCAGGAAGAGAATCTTTAAGCAGACACCCTACTGAGCACAGAACCCAATGGGGCTCAACCCACGAGGTCATGACCTGAGCCAAAAACTGAGAGTTGGCGCTTAAACAACTGAGCCACTCAGGTGCCCCAAGCTGAGGGTTTTTTTTTTTTTTAAAGTTGATGTATTTTAAAAAAAATACATATTTTGTAGTACTGAAGCTAAAAATGTGTTGAAGAAAGCATCAGGTTTTTGCGTCTCAAGCATTTCTCTGAAACCATTGTAAATATTTTACTAGAGGCAAAAATAATATTTACCTCATAGACTGAGGATAAAATGATATGTCTATAAATTGGTTAGCTTTTGCCTCTGTTCAATAAATGTTATTTAATTGTCAGCCTTTATTATATTACAGATAATATAGTCTAGTTGTAAGTACAAGTTTTGGAGTTGAGATGATGGCTGTGTGGATTTGTGCAGGTTATTCAACTTCTAATTCTCAGTTAACTCATCTATAAGTTGGGGAGAATAAATTATGCTTCCTTATAGTGTTGTTTTAAGGATTAAATATGAGACTCCTGTGACTACACATGGCCTGTTACCAAACTTTATCATAGTGTTTGTAATTCCTTAAAAAGAATTTAAATATTTAAATAGAGTATTTGTCCTAGGACATTGTTATTTTGAGAGGTTTTTTAATAATTCACTTCTGCGCAATTAAAAAAAAACCAGGCATGATTCTGTTACCATTTCTAAGTATTCATTTTATAGAAGGAATGACTGATTCCATAAAATAAATATGCATACGTTTGGCCTTTTGTTGGAATTTAGTTGATCCTGGAATGATACTGCCATTGCAGCCCAGAAAGTCATTTCTCCCTTAGAGAACTGTGCACATCAGCAGTTATTAATTTGAGATTTAAACACAAGCCTCAGAAAGTTAATTAATAAAAATTAATTATTTGTGGCATTTATACACATACCTCTTCTGTCTTGTCACATAGCTTGATAGCCATCCATTTCACCTTTGATCTTTCAACTTTTTCACTTTTATTTCCAAGGAATGGCTAGTCTGTGTTTTCTTGCCACTGAATTAGTATTCAAGGACTAACAACTTGTAACAAAATTTCCCATGATACAAATTTAGAACTCCAGACTCCTTTGTTTTGCTCTTAAAGGCAGTCAGGCAAGCCCAGGACTCACCATTTAATTTTATATTAGAGACTGTTTAAATTATCTCTAAGTTTAATAAGTAAGAAAACTTTTTACACGTCACACAGTTTAACATTTTCCATATCCCCCTAAAACAAAACAAAACAAAACAAAACAAGGCAGAAGTAAGTAAAGCCAATCTTTAAATTAAAAATAACTTTTTATAATTCTGGGTTGATGGTCTTATTTTATTTGGCCACTTACTTTTGTAATTCTCTTGAGAATCTTTTCGGAGTTTTTTATGCTGGAAGTTTAAAAATTATTCTCTGTAAAGGTGAATATAAAGAAAGTAGCACCAAAAGGATTATTACTGTTAAGTCCTCTTCTCCAAGTTTATCATGATTCTTTAGGAAAATGCATCCTGGACTTAAATGTAATAAATGCTATATTCATAATATTTTGCAAGAAGTGATCTTTCTAGTCACATATTTGTTTTTAAAATTCCAACAATTTTTGTCCTAATTATGGGAAGCAGCATTCTCTATTCTTTTGTTTGAGACTAATTTATTAATCTGTTGTTCATCCTCTGAAAAACAAGTACAATATTTAGTTCCCTTTATGTTTGAAGGAGTGCTATGTCACAAATGTTTCTTTTGTGTAGTTCAGATTATCTTCCTTTAGCAATGCTTATTTACTTGTGTTTAAAAAGAATATCTGGACAGGGTCCCCTGGGTGGCTCAGTGGGTTAAGCCTCTGTTTTCCACCTGGGTCATGATCTTGGGGTCCTGGGTTTGAGCCCTGCATCTGCTCTCTGCTCAGCGGGGAGCCTGCTTCCCCCTCTCTCTCTGCCTGCTTCTCTGCCCACTTGTGATCTTTCTCTCTCTGTCAAATAAATAAATAAAATCTTAAAAAAAAATCTGGACACAATGATAGTTCAGTTTGTGAAGACTTCGTTGATGTGACATGTGACATATAGATGAGTGGGCTTTCTATTTCAGAATTGTGCAAAGAGAATTTAAACAGGTTGCTAGTCTTAGCTCTGAGAAATTTGAAAAATTCTGTCCTCTCATTATCTTGTAGAGTTTCTTTATGAAGTGGAAAACATTATCTACCAGGTGTTTTTTCTTAATATTCAGTCATTTTTTGTATGTTTTTTTCAACTGTTGATTTTTAGCAAAAGGTTTGTGAAGTTTTTAATGTTAATTGGATTTTGAAAGAAATTTAAGTATGGTTTTTGATGCAAGTGCTGTGACTATTAATAATAAGAGTTTATGTTACATGTTTGTAGAGGTTTCTGCAATAATAGGATTTCTTGGAAATGGAATATTGTGTCTCATAAATTCTGGGCAAGATTTTGGGTGAGCATCAAAATAGGCCATGTTCCAAAGTTTGTTCTTATGTTGGTTACTGGAAACTTAGAATGTATTTCTCATAGAAAGATTGTGGCAAATGGTGGCAGAGTTCCCAAGATAGCCCATAAAAGCTCTTTTTAATTATAGTGAACAGTGCACCTCATAAATAGTTCTAAATTAGGTTTCAAGGAACATTTTCCCCTAAAAGCCACCTGATCAATTGCACTGAGGCTCTGGCAACTCTAACAATAGACGGAGTAGAAAATTAACGAAGGTTTCACGAAGGTTTCAGACACATGAAAGGTGATGGATAAAGACACTTTACCCTCCACAGCTTTACTTTCAAATGTTTTATTTTTTATTATTTTTTAAAGATTTTATTTATTTATTCAGGCAGAGATCTCAGGCAGAGATCTCAGGCAGAGATCACAAGTAGGCAGAGAGACAGGAAGAGAGAGAGGGAGAAACAGGCTTCCCACTGAGTCGAGAGTCTGATGCGTGGGACTTGATCCCAGGACCCTGGGATCATGACCTGAGTTGAACGCAGAGGCTTAACCCACTGAGCCACCCAGGTGCCCTCAAATTGTTTATTAATAGAAGCAAGTTTAGTCAGTCCAAGGATGGGTCAGTGCCTTAGGTGCTAGGCATGCTTTAGAAGAAGGCCTAAAGACAGGAGTAGGTAAAATGAGATGCAGAAGTATCCAGTGAGTAGCTGAAGATGGACACAGGCACTGACTTAGCTAGCCTAGGGCACAATGGGTAAGATGTGCCTTATTTTTAGCAGTGGTATTGAATCTAATGTTTAGTGTAATCTGAAGTTGGCAAGCGGGGAGATGGAATGCCAGAACAAAAACATTCCTATATTTTGTAGACAAATTTCTAGTTTAAAAATAAAATCCACATTCCAAATTTGGCTTTATACAAGGGTTCTCATTTCTCCACATGGTTGCCAAACTTACTGTTTTCTGATTTTTTGATAATGGCCATCGTAATGAGTGTGAAGTGGTCCAGCCAATTTTAACACCACCTCTCAGTTCCAGATTCTTGTCTGGGGACACTTTTTTTTCTCCTCTGATTCACTGGAACTTTCATTCAGTGTGTTGGTGCCAGTCAGTAGTTCTTGAGAAATGAGATGCTAGTGAACATGAAGATGAGATGCTGGTGAACGTGAAGATGACACTGTCCTTACTCTTGAGCTCACAGCCTAGTAAAGGAGGATATATGATTATAACAGAATGATAAATGCCAGAATGTCAATTACAGCAGACACCTCAAAAGTGCATTAGAAGGTTGTTGGGATGCCCGAGTGGCTCAGTCAGTTAAGTGTCTGCCTTTGGCTCAAGTCATGATCCCAGGGTCCTGGGATCGAGCCCCACATCTGGCTCCCTGCTGGGCGGGATGCCTGCTTCTCCCTCTCTCTCTACCTGGTGCCCCACCTGCTTGTGTGGTCTCTCTCTGACAAATAAATAAAATTAGAAGATTATTTAACTTCTTTAACACCAAGATCAGTAATGAGGTAATGAGGCACACCATCTCCAAAACTGTTCAGCATTGTCCTAGACAGATGAGCTAATGCAGTTAGAGAAAAGAGAATAATTTAGAGTTGTAAGTTTAGAAAATATTTCAAACAGTAAAATAATTCAGTAAGGTAGCATAATGTAAAATGAACATCTAGAGTCAATAGCTTTCAAATATACAAGGAATTATTAGGTAGAGTATATAATGGTAGTACTCAATTTGTAATAACAATGAAGGGGATAAAATAGGGATGAACTTATGAACATATGTGCAGAAATACTTGTAGAATATTTTGGAGTACTCTTGAAAGACAAAGTACACTTCAGTAAATGAAAAGACACTGCTCTTGCGTAGATTAGCTCAACATCATAAAAGCTAGTTCAAAAAATAAACGAAAGTACAGAGAAAGAAGTAATGAAGATTAAGATAGAAATGACAAAGGAAATTAGAACAGAGAAAAATCTTAACAAATTATAAGAGACTACTTTACACAGACCTTTGTACACATATATTTGAAAGCCTGGATGACACAGATAATGTCCTGAAGAAATATTGTACCACAATTGACCCCTTCGAAATAGAAAGCTTAAATGAACCAATATTCATTGAAAACAATAGAGAAAGTTAATAAATTCACACAGAAGGAACAGACCCACATTGTTTCACAGAGGTAGTCTAGTTTGTCTACCAAATTATCAAAGACCAGGTAGTCTTACTGTTATATAGAGTAGACTAGACAGAGATAGAGACAGAGGGGAGATTCCAAATATTAGTGTGTATAAATTTAAAGCAAAGGACTCAGGTGAAAAGAAAAGGTGGGGGGAATTTCTAGATTCTCTTTATAAAGCATTGTTACCTAAACCTGGTAAAGACAGTGCAGAAAAGGAAATTGAAATCTGATGCCAAATATAAATAATGTAAGAAGAGCAGGGCATGAACAAATAGAATCTAATGCCAGGTTAGTAATAATAACTTTGAGAAAAGCAGCTTGAGTTGATTTTAATTCACTGATTCTAATGCTTTCATTTTTATTGACATAATTATTATTATTATTATTATTTTTAAAGATTTTATTTATTTATTTGACAGACAGAGATCACAAGTAGGCAGAGGCAGGCAGAGAGAGAGGAGAAAGCAGGCTCCCCACTGAGCAGAGAGCCCGATGCGGGGTTCGATCCCAGGACCCTGAGATCATGACCTGAGCCGAAGGCAGCAGCTTAACCCACTGAGCCACCCAGGTGCCCCTATTGACATAATTATTAAAGACTGTGAACTTTCCTTTGATCATTGCTTTACATGTGTCTTATGGATCCAGTTATGTATCATTTTCAGTATCATTTTTGTTGCTAATTCTGTAATTTCAGTTGGTATTTTCCTATTCCTATAGAAGTTGTTCAATAAAGGTTCCATTTTTCAGGTAGAAGGGTTTATTTATCTTACAGTTTTGTTATTAATTTCTGGCTTATCACTTTATGATCCAGGACTTTTTTGTGTGTTTTTTATTTTGTTTTGTTTTGTTTGTAATGTTTCTACTGGGTGGCACTTACTCATGCTTCCTTTGAGACTTAATGTGGGATCAATGAGAATATTGCATGTGCACTTGAGAAGAAGTATAAAGAATATGAAGTTTGAAGTATATATGATCTTCCATACGGTTTTTGGTTGTTTTCTTTGTTCTATATCTTTACTTTTTTTTTTTTTTTTTTTTTGCCTCCTTGTTCTGTCTTGTACCAAGAGTGGTATATTAAAACGTCTTAGTACTTGTGTGCTTCTATCTCTATCTCTCTGCATCTCCTTTAGTTTTTGCTTTATAAAGTAGTTGCAGTTATTTGGCACATAGATATAAATAACTTTTATATATTATTGGAGATTGCAGATTCTAGCATTAGAATCTTTTACAGTAATGCATTTTATTTATTTTATTTTACTTATTTCAAAGTTTTAATTTATTTGTGAGAGAGAGCAAGAGAGAGTATGAGCAGGGGGGAGGAGCAGAGGGAGAGAAAGAAGCGGACTCCCCGCTGGGATCATGATCTGAGCTGAAAGCGGGTACTGACTGAGCCACCCAGGCACCCCATATTAGTGCATTTTAGATGGAATTCTACTTTGATACCAGGATTATAATCTCTATTTTTAAAAAATTTCTATTAGTCTAATACACCTTTATCTCTCCTTTTATTTTTTGGTCTTTCTGTTTTTGGTATGCTGTTGCATATAGCATATACTTAGGTCATGCTTAGTGAAACTAATTAAAAATCTTATTTTTTTAAGCCCAACACATATTTGACTTGAGAAACTAAGACTTTTTTTAGAGGGGGGAGTCTAATTTGGGGTTGGTTAATAGTATGTACTCTTGGGTGTTTACTATAAATTAAATCAGCTAAGTCTGCTATCCCAAATTTTGGTGAAAATATATATGAAGTGCGTGATAAGATAAAAGCATTTTATAAAACAAATATTGTATCAGCAGAAAAGTATCGAGTTTAACAGCATTTTAGTTTTTGTGGTTTTTTTTTTTTTAAGCATTTTAGTTGTTTTACTCTTCCTGAGTATATCAAATTAGTGAAGATGCTGGTAGATAAAAAAAAAAATTTGATATAATAGTCATTTGATATGATAAGAATGCCTTTTTGGACTTCCTTGAAATTCAGAATCTCAACACTAGTAATAAATGTGTAACATATCCTATTGCCAGTCAGTGGTTTTTAGTTTTTTGTTTTCAACAAATTGCAAGAGAATCTGATCAAGTTATCAGTTGCCATGTCATTAAAGGCAATTTTTGATGGTAGAGTACAGTATAACTTGTGACAAAATATTGTTTTGCTGTAAAAAAAGTCAGGGGTGATTTACCTCTTCATGTGAATAATGTTTCTCAGTGATTATACCTAGGAAACTGTGAAATCAGAGTAAAAATTGAGGCCCTATCTCATTTTAGTAGTGAGAAGTATTCTTTCCTGTCCATCTCACTGAGAAGTGTACCTACTAGGATTTTCAAAAAATTACTCATTGGGGGCACCCCAATGGGTTAGGGCCTCAGTGGGTTAGGCCCTAACCCTTAGTGGGTTAGGGTCTCTGCCTTCGGCTCGGGTCATGATCCCAGGGTCCTGGGATCGAGCCCCACATTGGGCTTTTTGCTCTGCGGGGAGGCTGCTTCCTCCTCTCTCTCTGCCTGCCTCTCTGCCTAGTTGTGATTTCTCTCTGTCAAATAAATAAAATATTTTTTAAAAATTACTCATTGAAGTGTATAATATTTATGTTGTTCCTTTTATTATATACTAATAACAATTCCCATAATGACTCATTCCAGATTTTTTAAAAAACTTGCATGTGCTTATGGTGACAGGAAATACAAACATTGAAACATTTAAATTAATATCTGTATTTTGATGCATAGGATTATGATAGAATGAGCAATAAAAGACTTCCAGGTATAAAAGTTAACAGTATAAAATTCCATGGAAAAAGTGGAATAAGATGCAAGTTTTAAGAAGAAAAAAAATGATAATAAAATTCTTCATACACTGAGGGGAATTTTTGCGTTTTTGAGGATAGGTATCAACTTGTTAGGATATTTAGATCCCTTTGGGTACATTTAAAGGAGTGACATAACACTTTTATTTTAAACTGCCAATTATTTATAGTAAACCAGAAACTATATTCTTCGTATTTAAGCTAATGAAAAATTTTAGGTGCTAATGAAATTTTAGATGCAATAAAAATGTGCAAGAATATATGTAGTTTTCAAAATTCCTTTATGGGGTATGAACATTGAGTTTGAAGGCCATTACTGTAGCTGTACTTGAAGCAAAACTGAATTAGAGATGATTACCGTGGAATGCACTGAAGTGGCGTAAATTTTTATCTTGATTTTCACATGGATTGGCAAATGTGGTAGGATGATGAAAATAGCTGGATAATTTAAAAAGCCTTGAACACAGATAGAGTAGGGCCATAGTTAATCTTTTGAAATCCATCACACCTAAAACTAATCTTATTTTCCATCTATGATATTTAATATAATTCTCCCATTTATAAATAATAAAATTGTATTCCTTGTCAGCATTTCTGGTATAGTAGAGGTAAAAATACTTATCTTGAACCATTAGAGGGCAGCATGACTTTATCTTTGGAATTAGCTTTTACAATGTATGAATGCTTTTGGGTCACAGGATTAATGTAAGCATCTTTTAAATAAATTATGAAGATTTTTAGTTAAAACTAAAACCTCTCATTCTAAACTTAATATTTACCTTGATTTTCATCTGAAGAACTACCTCTCAGTATTATTAGATGCTCCATGAAAAAGGGATGTGAGGACAAATTTGGGAAATGGTATATATACTTTATCCCTCTTAAAGATTCCTAAAGAGGGCGCCTGGGTGGCTCAGTGGGTTAAGCCGCTGCCTTCGGCTCAGGTCATGATCTCAGGGTCCTGGGATCGAGTCCCGCATCGGGCTCTCCGCTCAGCAGGGAGCCTGCTTCCTCCTCTCTCTCTCGCTGCCTGCCTCTCTGCCTACTTGTGATCTCTCTCTGTCAAATAAATAAATAAAATCTTTAAAAAAAAAATAAAGATTTCTAAAGATGTCAGGCAGAAAACTATATATTTTGGTGGTTCCCAACCCTGGCTGAACATCAGGCCCTCCTGAAAAGGTTTAACAAGTCTGATGCCAGACTCTATCTAGACTAATTAAGTCAGAATTTCTGATTGGGGAATTTGAACACCAGTGTTTTAAAAAGTTCCCCAGGCAGTTCTAATGCCCAGCCAGTAGAATAGCGACCAAAACACACATTACCATCTGTTAACATCAATGATTATTTTATGATATGCTGGTTTAAGTAGTCATAGAACTTTTGGGGTGTCTGGGTGGCTCAGTTGTTTAAGCAACTGCCTTTGGCTCAGGTCATGATCCCGGAGTCCCAGGATCGAGTTCCCCATCAGGTCCCAGCTCCATGGAGAGTCTGCTTCGCCCTCTGACCTTCTTTCCTTTCATGCTCTCTCTCACTGTCTCTCTCTCAAATAAATAAAATCTTTAAGTAGTCATAGAACTTTTGAAAGAGTTAAAATAGAAGATAAAAATTATGGTTAACCACTGACCTCAGGGAATCAGTTGTTCTGGACAGCTAAAATTTCCAAATTGTTGAGGATTTACCTGTTTTTGGAAATTAAAACTTTTATTATTTCAGTAATTGTGGATCAGATTTTTTCTAAAACTTACGGCACACATTCTCATGTTAAAAATGCCACAATTATGAATATAAAGACTAATATTGACTCAGTCTCAGACTTATAAATGACAAACATAAGTCTTGCAGGACAAATACATAGTTTGTTATTATGTCACATACTCTTAGACATCAGTTTGTTTCTTCCTTCCTTTCTTTTGATTTTATTTATTTGACAGAGACACAGCGAGAGAGAGAGGGAACACAAGTAGGGGGAGTGGGAGAGGGAGAAACAGGCTTCCTGCTGAGCAGGGAACTGGATGTGCGTTTCCATCCCAGGACCCTGGGATCATGACCTGAACTGAAGGCAGACGCTTAACAACTGAGCCACCTAGGTACCCCAAGACATCAGTTTCTTGAGTACCCAAGTCTGCTTTTGTTACTTTCTAAATAATCCAGATTGTCCTCTTATGTTTTGTTGCATGTCAGTGTACTTTTGTCTGGCAGTGTTTAGCAGCTCTCTGAGACCTCTTTAAACTCTTAAACTGCTACTGTCTTGTAAACTGATAGGGCAGTTAGCATTGGGAACAAAGAATAACAAGGCTTTGAATTAGGCTCTAAGGTAATCATTTAAGTGTAAAGTACATGAACTTTATTTGGTTCATGGGTGGTTTTTTTGTTTTTTTGTTTTTTGATTTCAGAATTTCTTTTTCTTTCCTTTCTTTCTTTCTTTTTTTTTTTTTAAGATTTTATTTTTTTTATTTGACAGAGATAGAGTGCACAAGTAAGCAGAGCAGCAGTCAAAGGGAGAGGGAGAAGCAGGCTCCTCGCTGAGCAGAGGAAACCCTATATGGGACTCCATCCCAGGAGTCTGGGATCATGGCCTGAGCCGAAGGCAGTGGCTTAACCAGCTGAGCCACCCAGGCGCCCAGAATTTATTTTCCCTTCATACATTTTAAGTTTCTTCTGCATTTCAGGTAGAGTGAAGTTGCCAGTTAGCTGAATATAATTTGGTGAACTTACATAGATATGTAATCACATAAAATACTTTGGGAATGAACAGAAATAGCGATTGCTTTAATAAACTTCATAAAATTACTTTCTCACACATTAGAGGAGAAAGAAGGGGTATTTGTGCATGACTTTCCCCTTTCTTTTGACCTTGGTTCTCTCTGTTTCTTGAAAAAAGAGACAGAGACAGAGACAGAGAAACTTACTTTCTGATATGAGAAGGTTTGCATGTGTATTCTTACAAAATTGCCAGGTCAGTACTTTTTTTCAAAAGTCCCGTTTGCAAAGGTATTCCTTTATTGACTTGACTTTTTTATTTGTTATTGCTTCTCTTTTCCCATCTAGAATCTCTGTGTACTTCCCCCCCCCCACCGCCCCAGTTTTTTGTTGGTTTGTTTTAATTTCTTTTTGTCTCCAGAATCTCTTCTTGGGAACCAAAAAGGAAACTTTTTTATAGCTTTTTAATTTTTAGATGTAACAATCTCTGTTCACTGTTTTAAAGGAAGGAAAGAAAGAAAGAGAGGGAGGGAAGAAAGAAAGAAAAGAAAAGGATGGATAGGACAGAAGGGTGCCTTGGTGTCTCAGTTGGTTAATTGTCAGGTCATGGTCCCTGAGTTCCAGGATCAAGCCCTGAATTGGGCTCCCTGCTCAGCAGGGAGTCTGCTTCTCCCTCTACCCCTCACCCCGCTGTGCCTCTCTCTCTTGCTCTCTCAAATAAATACATAAAATCTTAAAAAAAAAAAAAAGGATAGAGAAAAGGAAAGAAAATAGAAGAAAGGAAAAAAAAAGGTTGGACTGCAGGATATTTTTCTTTGGTTTTCCTGATATCGTGGATTAAAAGTCAACATAGATAGATAGATAAATATTTTTTAACATTCCTGTCTGAGGTATAAGCAGTAAGTATACTCAACAGTAAAAGAACAAGCAATAGAAAATGGGGAAAGGACATTAAGAGACATTTCACCAAAGAAGGCATATAGATGGCAAAAAACATAATGAAAAGATGTTCAACATCTCTAGTCATTAGGGAGGTATAAATTGAGACCATCATAATGTGTTACTACTCGTTTACCAGAATGATGACAACAACAGACAACAAATTCTGGTGAGGATGAGGAGAAACTGGATCTCTCATACATTTCTATTTGTGGTGCAAAATCAGCTCAGCCATTCTGGACAATACTTTGCTAGTTTCTATAAAACTAAACGTATATTTACCATGTGACTCAACTGTCATACTCCTGAGCACCTGTCCCAGAGAAATGAAAGTTTATGTTCATATAAAAACTATATGCAAATGTTCATATAGTTTTTATATGAACGTAAATATCACTGCTTTAGCTTCAGCTCACAAATTTTGATGTTATATTTAATTTTCATTCAGTTCCATATATTTTAAAAAAATTTCCCTTGATACTTGTTTTTTAATCTGTGGATTATTTTAGAAGTGTACTGTCTAGCTTCCAGATTTATGGAGATTTTTCCTGTTAATTTTCTGTTTAGTCTGATCCCATTGTAGTCAGAGAATATGCTCTGTGTGCTTTCACGTCTTTTAAATTTGTTGTGATTTGTTCTGTAGCTCAGGATATGGTCTGTCTTGTTCCAAGGTGGGTACATACATATACATGTTTTCTGCCATTGTTTGGTAGCATGTTCTGTAAATGTTGATTTAATTCTGTTAGTAAATAGTGTTGTTGAGTTTGGTTCTTTTTTTTTTTTTTTTTTTTTGCTGATTTTCTATCTGGTTGTTCTCTGAGTTGTTGTGAGAAGCTTATTGAGGTTTACAAATACAATAGTGGATTTGCCTATTTCTCTTTCAGTTCTATCAGTTTTGCTTTACCCATTTTGCTGCTGTGTTTGATGGAAACACACTTAGGATTGCTGTATTGCCTTGACGGATTGACCTTTTCTTCCATATTTTTATGTTCCTTTTTGTTTCTGATAATTTTCTTAGCTCTGAAGTCTGTCTGATACTAATATAACCAATACTGCTTTATTTTGATTAACATTTATATGATACATTTTTTCTGATCCTTTTACTCTCTACTTGTTTTTTGTGTAAGTTTCTTAGAGACAGCATATATTCAGGTCATGTTTTCCAAATCACTTTGCCAATTTCTGTCTTTTAGTTGGGATATTTTGACCATTTATATTTAATGTAATTATTGGTATGTTAGAGCCTCAGTCTACCATTTTATTTTATTTTTTATTTAATCTCATTCCACTTATTTCTGTTTTTCCTTTCTTAGACTTCTTTTTCATGCCTTACTGTGAGTTAATTGTATTTTTTTAGAATTCTGTTTTGATTTATCTTGGTATTTCAGGGTGTATCTCTTTAATAAAATATGTATAGATTTTTATAGTGCTTGTTTTGGGTATTATGTTATGCATAATTTATTAGTCTATAGGTGTTGGCGTTTTACCAGTATAAGTTTAAAAACTTTAAGCTTCCTTTAAGTCCCTTTATCCTCTTTCATTTGTAATGAAATATTTTTTCTACATACTTTGGAAACCATATCAGCCAATGTTATGATTTTTGCTTCAGATATCAAATATAATGTAGAAACCAAAAAAGGAGAAAAAAATTTCCTCTGTTTACCCATAGTTTTTCCTTTTTTTAAAAATTCCCTTTTCTGGGCGCCTGGGTGGCTCAGTGGGTTAAGCCGCTGCCTTCGGCTCAGGTCATGATCTCAGGGTCCTGGGATCGAGGCCCGCATCGGGCTTTCTGCTCAGCAGGGAGCCTGCTTCCCTCTCTCTCTCTGCCTGCCTCTCCATCTACTTGTGATTTCTCTCTGTCAAATAAATAAACAAAATCTTTAAAAAAAAAAAAAATTCCCTTTTCTGAGTTCCAAGAGCCTTTTTTCTATTTCAAGAACTTTCTGTTTTTGTTGTTTTAGGGTAGATACACTGGCAACACATTCTTTTAGTTTTTCTTTCCCTGAAAATGCCTTGATTTTTCCTTCATTCCTGAAGGATAAGTTTATTTGGTATAGAATTTTGTATTGATATTTTTTTTTTCCTAGCACATGATAAATATTACGTCACTTTTCTTCTGACCTTCATGGTTCTAACGTAATAATATTCATTATTTTCCCTTTGTTGATAAGATATGATTAAGGTGTTATTTCTCTCTTGTGGTTTTCAAGATTTTTTGACTTTAGATTTCAGGAATTTGTGTTGGTATAGATTTCTTTGGGTTTTATCCTCTTTGGAATTTTTTAAGATTGATGGAATCTGTAAATTTATATAACTTGACAAATCTGAGAAATGTTCAGCCAATATTTTAGGGGGATAATTTCAACCTTACACACTTTTTCTCTTCCTCTGAGATAGCAGTTATACAAGTGTTAGATCTTTTGTGATAGCCCTGTAGTTCTCTGAGATTTTGTTCACTTTTTTCCCCCTGAATATTTTCTCTCTATTATTCATATAGGGGAATTTATATTGTTCTATTTTCACATTCATTGATTCTTTTTTTTTTTTTTTTTGGTCCAGAAGAATTTAGCAGATTTATTTATAATTGTTATAAAGTCAAACTGTTGAAATGTGTTCACTGAAACATTTTGACTTTCATTAATGCTTTATGTCCTTGCATTTATATTAAAAATTCACATGCAAATGAAAATGGAAAAAATGCCAGTACCTAATTTCTGTCCCCAATTTTTCCACTTGCAGTCATATAATTAGGTACCTTTGGATTCTGTGGGGAAAATTATCTAACACTCAGGACTACCAATAACAGGAAGAAGAGAAATTTTTTTTTAAAGATTTTATTTATTTGAGAGAGAGAGAGACAGTGAGAGAGAGTATAAGTGAGGAGAAGGTCAGAGAGAGAAGCAGACTCCTCGTGGAGCTGGGAATCCGATGCGGGACTCAGTTTCGGGACTCCGGGATCATGACCTGAGCCGAAGGCAGTCGTCCAACCAACTGAACCACCCAGGCATCCCTTTTTTTTTTTTTTTAAAAGAATGAAATGTTTTCCATCATAGATTCTTAAGCATATTCTCCACATATGCAGAGTCTAGCTGGATGTCTTTGGCATAATTGTTACACGTTTGGCATGGATAGCATACAGGTAGATGTCTGAATCAGAGATGCCCACCAGCTAGGCCTCATTTGCCTCCTGCTGCTCTGTGGAAGCACAGATCTGTTTTGAACTTCTGAGCAATTTCTCACACCAGATACTGGAAAAGACGTTTGTGGGTCAGAAGTTCAGTGGACTTCTTCTTCTTCTTCTTCTTTTATTTATTTTTTTAAAGATTTTATTTGCTTATTTACTTGAGAAAAAGAGAGAGCCTGTGTCCATGATGGGGGTGGGAAGGGAAGGGACGAAGGATACGAAGAGAGAGAATCTCATGCAGACTTAATGCTCAGGATGGAGCCCCACTCAGGGCTCGATCTCACGACCCTGAGATCGTGACCTGAGCCAAAATCAAGAGTCAGTCACTTAACTGACTGAGCCACCTAGGCGCCTTTTCAGTGAACTTCTGATAATGTCTGAATTCACTGAGGACCACAGTACCGGTTCTGTAATGATGAGGTTTCTTCACCCCTCCAATAGAGTATGAGTGGCTTTTGTAGCCAGTTGCTTCCTTGGTGTTTTCCCTTTGGTCGATTTGTGGGCGGTCTGCTTTGTAGGAGCCGTGGTACAGCGACCTCCTAATATACTCCCCCTTCTCCTTTGGCTGGAGTTCTGTGAGCTAAAGCTGTCATGGCAGCAGCTGTGAACACCTCACATTCATTGATTCTTATCTCTGTCATCTATATTCTGAATTGAGCCCATCTAATGAATATTTCATTTTGTTTATTGTATTTTTTTAGTTCTAAAAATTTCCATTTGATTCATTATCTTATCTGGTTTTTTTCTGGGACTAGACTTTCTGTTTCTTTGCTGAGACTTCTTACTTTTTCATTTGTTTCATTTGTAATTGTTCATTGAAGTATTTTTATGATGGCTACCCTAAAATACTTGTCAGGTAATTTCATCTGTGTCATTTTGATTTGGTGTCTGGTGATTGTCTTTTCTCATTTTAAGTTGAGCTTGTCCTATTTCTTGGTATGATTAATTGTTTTGATAGAATCTGAATATTGTGGGTATTATGTTATGAGACTGTGGGTCTTATTTTTAGTAGGCTTCTTCTGATACTGCACCAGTAGGAGCTGTCTATTGTGTTTATGTTTATGCCAGGTCTGGATGGAAGTTCAGGTTGTGCACGTTGCCTCATTGACACCTTGTAACTTCACTTTGCCTTTGAAACCATTCCAGCAGGGAAATAGAACTTTTCATTACAGCTGGGGGAGCATGGGCATCTAGGTTCCTTACGTAGCCTTTGCTGACAGAGATCAACTAGGGTTGCAGCTTTTTTTGTGGTGTATTGCTAGAATAGGACAGTTATTGCCCAAACGATTTCTGTGCTGCCCAGCTGTCTTTTTCCTGGTTCTTTTGCTAGAGAGAATAGTTTGCTGTGTATTTGTTGGTTTTTGTTTTTTTTCCTGTACACATTGATGTTTTCAGGTTGCTGGCTTCTTTAGCATCCAACTCAGGATATAACAGGTTGAAGAGGAATCCCAGGGAACTCATTAGTATGTTGGTCTTTGGTCTCAAGTTCTCTAGCCAGTCTTCTTCCAACTTGCAAAATTTTCTTATGCTTATATATATGTAATGATCTGAAATTTAGTTGTATTTAGCATTAAGAATGGGAAGAAATATGTCTACTCTACTTTGTCTTAGGATGACCATCCTTATTTCCTTTTCTGTGTATAAATTTAGCTTAGACTCTAAAGCATTGTTTATAGTTAATTTATATTTCAGGAAAGAGTGAAATTAAAAAAAATTTTTTAAAGGAGTCAGATTTGTATTTGTATTTTATTGGTGGAAATTTTTTCACAAAAGATTTTTGAATAATAGGACTACCAAAAGAGAAAAAGAAAATAAGTGTCAGAATCTTTTTTTTTTTCTGTTGAAAAAATTACAGAAAGTTTAGTAAAATGTCCATTGCAGAATCCATGTCTGGTTTTTCATTTTGCCTTTTTAGCTCCTCACTTTGTCACTACCTTCTAGGACAAGTATGTATAAACCTTTGGTTTAAAGAATTATCTACAGTCTCATCTCCTACTAAACTACTACTACTAACATTTTTATGTTTGTAGAAGCCCCAAATTACCTGTCTACTTAAAATGTATCACAAGATTTTTCCTTTAACTAGATATATATTTGCTTAATACATTTGAAAAGTATTGTACTGTAGAAACACAGAATAATCTATTGTTATTTTTGTTGTGGAGTTTGTTGCTAGTCACCATGAAATAATAGGCAGTAGCACAAATAAGAAACCTAGGGATGTTAGAGAGGTTTCAAAACCTTTCAAACACAACAGGTGTTTAGTGTCTGTAGTTCTCATTTCTTTTTAGGGAGTTAAAAAATAAAGCTATTTGGGACACTGATCCTGCTTGATGGGGTTCACGGGACCTTCCACTTTTAGACTTAAACTGTCAAAGGCCGAAGGGACCTCTTCCTCTCTCACTGCTGCCTCCTAGCCTGTCGCTAATGTTAGCGCTAAGCCCTAGATATATATACCATTTTGGGACATTTGGCATTTCAGAGGACACTCAGATTTAATGTTCCACATCACCCATCCTCTGCCCCCAAGAACGTTAATACCCTGACATGGGAATCAGATGCAAGTGATTTCCTTCCTTTATGTGTATAATTTATATATGAGAGGCAGTGTTCATTGGAGTACTACATATATACGATTAGGCTCTTCAAGTTTACTACACTGATAGTGTGGAGAATGTTTCGTTAGATTTTTATGTCTATTCTCAATTTAGTGGAGGAGCTTTCAGGTGTCTGAAATCGGTACCAACGGGTAGAGGTTACTGCCTTTTACCGAGATGTGGGGGACTGAAGGAAATAGATTTGACGTGGGAATTAGGACTCTAGCATAAACATGTCACTAAGACATCCAGAGGAGCTGTCAAGGATGTGGTTTGATAGAGAAGGCTGGACCCCAGAGGAGAGAGCTAAAGTAGAGAGTAAATGTGGGAGCTGACTGCATACACAAGTGCCCTGCAAGGCCCTGCTCTTCCAGGCCTCTCATCACCTTTCCGACTTCATCTACTGCTCTCGCCATACCTGCTCTACTCCAGCCTCCTTGGCCACATTTTCTAAATGACTCATCCATACTTATATTATAAAGCTATATTTATTTTTTATTTCCTGTCATTTATCAAAGTCTAATGTGACCTTTTCAGTATGTCCGTTTCATGCCACTCTAGTTAAAATTGCATCCCACTCTAACATTCCTGGTTTTTTGCCTGGCATTTTCCTCTCTACCCCTTAGTATTATCTGTATTAGCTTTGTTCAGTTAAAACAGAGGAGCAATATGAGATTAAGTAGGAGAGGGCAGGCAAAGTTTAGATCCTCCAGGGCTATCCTAAGCAATTTAGTCTTCATCTTAAGAGCAGTAGGAAATGCAGGTTTCTGAGGAGGCGGAAACATAACCACATGTGCATAGTGACACAATAGAACTATAAGAGTGGTTATGGGTAAGTCAAGTAGGAGCCTATTACATATTGGAATAAAAACAAAAAAAGGAAAAGGAAAACATTTAATGATCCTGGCACTCTGCTAGGTTGAAGAAATAAGGATGGTAGAGCATGATATTCTGTTTCTCACTGAAGGAGTTGAGTCTAAAAGTTTAGAAAGATGATTTCAATCCAAAATCCAGTCCTTTCTGAAAGAGGAAGGTCAGAGTATTGTGGTAGCATAAAGACTACTTTTGGTCTAGATGGTTTAAATTTACAAACTGGAGTTTAATATTGAACAGTTTTCACAGAATTACTACTTAGGAATAGTTTCACGTTTTAAAATTCAGAACTTAAAGGGGTATTTACCTTAGCGAACTTAAAGGGGTATTTACCTAAGCTCTACTGGTCACAAAATTTCCCCAAGTGTGTTTTAAGGAATTTTAAATTTGGGAATGTTAATGAGTATTACTCAAAAAAAGTAGTTGAGTAAGTTTTGAGAGTACTAAATTCAATCCAAGGATTTATTTACTATAGGACTTCTCAGAACTCAAGATCTGTTTATGTACATTATAAATCTTCTAGAAATGTATATAATGTATATCATTTCCCAAACTTGTTTGACCACGGATCCTGTTATGTTAGTGAATCATCTGTGGATACAGAACAGACTTTAGGAAATGCTGACTTCATGATTTGCTCAAGATCTTGACAACTAGCTAAAAGTAAGTTACCATAAAACAGTTTCCTTGACTGTATGTCCTATGACTTTTTCTAAGACATTTTAGTGTTAGATATAGAATAGCACGAACTATAAAAATGCCGGAATTCTTATGGCCACATTTTAATACTATTTTATATGTGGGGATGAATGAGAAATTCATAGTTTGGCACTATAACTAATAACTCTATATAGATCAATGGGCAAATCTTACACAGAACGAGTTTAATTAATTCTGCGTGAAATTTGTGATCCATGAATCCATAATGAAATCACATTTTTCTGTCTCTTGATAACCTCCTTTTTGTAGCTTTGCAAATTTTTTAAAAAGTTTTTATTTTTTTATTTATTTCAGAGAGAGACAGTAAGAGAAAACACGGGAGAGGAGAAGGTCAGAGGGAGAAGCAGACTCCCATGGAGCTGGGAGCCCATTGTGGGACTCGATCCTGGTACTTTGGGATCATGACCTGAGCCAAAGGCAGTTGCTTAACCAACTGAGCCACCCACATGCCCTGTAGCTTTGAAATATTAAGAATACTTCATTTTAGTTTTCTTAGCTTTGGTTCAGTCATTATTTTGGCAGATACTGCTGTTTTAGAACTTAGTATATTGTAAAAATAATAGTATATTAAAATGCAATATTATTTATATTCTGTTATGAAAAAGAGCATTTAGAAAATATAAGTAGAAACTGCTCTTCCTGTACTTTTGGATCAAGGGTTGGTAAACTACAGCCCTGGGCCAAATCCAGTCTGCTGCCTGTTTTTGTATGGTCCATAAGCTAAGGTTGGACTTAAAAATCATTGGAAAAAAAAAAGCCAACAGAAGAATAATATTTTGTGATGTGTGAAAATTACATGAAATTCAGATTTCAGTAATCATAAATAAAGTTTTACTACAGCACAGTGCATTCTCTCATTTATGTACTGTCTGTGGCCCCTTTCACACTCTAACAGCAGTGCTGAGCAGGTGTGAGGGAAACAGTATGGCTTGCAAAGCCAGAAATATTTACTATTTGGCTCTTTCAGAAGAAGTTTGCTGACCTTAGGCTAGATTAATGGGTAATAGAGTTTATGGAGTTATTTTATAAGTTGAAATTTAGGGAACTGTGTTTTCTGTATATCTAATTCTCTAAATAAATATTTTCTAATAATTTCCATTTATTTGTTCCTGCTAGTTCTCTTCTTTTATTTTTTCTGGTAAAAGATGTATGTTTTATTCAATTTTTAAATTTAAAAAAAAATTTTTTTTAAGATTTTATTTATTTATTTGTCAGAGAGAGGGAGATAGAGTGAGCGAGCACAGGCAGAGTGGCAGGCAGAGGCAGAGGGAGAATCAGGCTCCCTGCCGAGCAAGGAGCCGGATGTGGGACTCGATCCCAGGACGCTGGGATCATGACCTGAGCCGAAGGCAGCTGCTTAACCAACTTGAGCCACCCAGGCGTCCTGTATGTTTTATTTTAATTTCAATTAATTTCCTTCCTTTTTCCTATTGATCAGTAAACAGTATATATTGTCATGTATTGTGATGGGAAGCACATGGATTTGAGAACTATTTCTTTGTAGAATAATCAGAAATTTGGGATAATTATATATTTTCTCCATATAGCTTGATTTTGGGGGAAAACTGTTATATTTGAAGTTGACTGTGATGGACTAAGTTTTTTTAAATAATTATTTCAAATGATCACATAAGCAACAGAATAGTATTCTCACGGGATTTAGTTGATCCAATGAATCAATAATTCAATGTTTTTTTTCCTAACTCAGCTAGAGTAAGTATTCTTAGGCAACTTTACCTCTTTAATTTGAATGTTGCTACTAGTTTAACTTTAAGATTCTATTATGTATTCTGTTTGAGAGCTCTCTTCTTGTCTCTTAGGAGAATTGATTTCATTTTTGTTTACAAATGTAGGTGTTAGGGTCCGTAATCAAAGGAGCGAGACTGATAAAAAGCAAAGGTCAAGCAAAGCTTTGAAGGTCAAGCAAAGCTTTATTTCTCGCCAAGCATCGAGAATCAAACTGACCGGTCAGGGCCGTCTCTGGCAAAGAGGCGACCCCTCCCAGCCTCACAGAAGTACCTTTATAGAGGTAGTTTAACCGGTCTACACTCAGGTGGCCAATGAGATTGCAATACACAGAGAAAACTGCACAGTCATGCTAGGTCTGCCACACACAGAAAAAACTGCTAGGTAACACACGGGTGGCCAATTGAATTTCAATTTACCCTAGTAGATATATGCGGGCCCCACTGATTGGATGTCTTCACCTGCCCTGAACCACCCTTGTATCTAGGCTTTGCAAGTAAGTTCCTCTGGGAGGGGCGGGGTCAATCTAAGTTCACTACATAAACACAGAATGACTCCCTCTGGCCAAACAGGCCCTTACATAGGAATAGTTTTGCAGATGAATTTTTTCTCTTTGTAAATTTTGTGGTTTAATAGAAGTAAAAGTAATACCAAACCAGAGCAAGAATAATGGAATTATGGCTGTCTTGTTCAAAATTACCTAAAACATGAAGTTAAGAAGCAGCATGAAATACGTAGATACCTCTAGGGTGCTTAAACATGTCCTTTTTTTTTAATTTTTATTTTATTTTTTATTTGCATTTATTCTGTGCAAATTTACTCCCGGGCCATAAGTTTTTGTTTCTTCAGTTTCTTCTGGGATATCTTTTTCTTCTGTGCAACCTCCTCTTCTGGTTTAGGAACAATCTGCTCTTTTTCAGTAAGGATCATCTCAATGTGGCAGGGAGAGCTCATGTATGGGTTAATGCGACCATGAGCCCTGTAAGTCCTACGCCGCATCTTGGGGGCTTTGTTCACCTGAATGTGCTCAATGACCAGAGAATCGACATCTAAACCCTTAAGTTCAGCATTACTCTCTGCGTTTTTAAGCATGTGCAGTAAAAATTCAGCACTCTTCTTGGGCCACCGACCTTGTGTCCAGCCCCACTGTTTGGCCTGGGCACACCTACCAACTCCACCATTGTAGCGACGGAATGGCACACACTGCTTCTGCAAAGTGACGTCTTTCAGATGCTTGGTGGCTTTTCGGATATGCATACCCTTGATGGCCTGGGCAGTTTCACGTGTGTTCTTAAAGTGAACACGGAGATTTGAACCTCTTGACTTGCATGATTTCGTAGGGTTTTCCGGGTCAAGCGAATAGCGAACCATTTTCAGAGGTCACCCCAGGCCGCTGAGAGGAAGAGCAAACATGTCCTTTTTAATATAATATTTAGTAATTGTAATACAGAATTTTAATACAGATTTGTAATACAGAAATTTATTTCAGCATGGGTCATCTGAGAGCGTTGTAGAAAATAGGTACCTGGTATGGCTCATTAACCCCTACTATTAACATTTCATTTATGAAGAAAACTAGCTGAATGTAGCTAGATTTCCATATTTTTCATTTTAACATATCATTCCTTTCACAGATTTTTTTTTTTTTTTTAAGATTTGTTTGTTTATTTGAGAGAGAGATGGGGCAGGAAGGGTAGGGGCAGAGGGAGATGGAGGGAGAATCTTAAGCAGACTGAGTGCAGAGACAGATGTGGGGCTTAACCTCACCACCTTGACATCACGACCTGAGCTGAGCTGAAAGCAAGAGTCGGACACTTAACCTACTGCACCACCTAGGCACCCGTCCCAGGTCTTTTCATAATAAATTCTCTTTTTTATTATCCTAGATTATCCTAGATGAAACTAGGATTGTGTACTCCCTTCAAAGAACATAGAAACATACACAGTCTCCATGGTTACAGAATTTCTGAGTATTCACAAGTTGTGGTCTTACTCTTTTGTTGGTGTATATACAAAGATAAATTGAATAAAAAACAGTATTAAAGTAGATTGGTAAGAGGATTTAAAACTTAAAGGAACCCCAAACCCAAAGGAACCTAAAATTTATGTACCATCACATAGAAAATATTTTTTTCTATGTTAAACTATAACACCAAGATGGATACATTCTAAATAATATCAATTGAACTTTATGTAAATAAAGTTTGAAATTCTACTTTTTTTTTGTTTTTACACCAGAATAAGAGTTATAATTCATACCATTTTTTAGGAATTAAAATATATATTATGGCATTCTCTAAATCATTTGGATGTTCCAACGAATAGTTTTTGTGTTCTCAAAGGTAGTTAATTTCATCCAGTTTGCTCAGGAATGTCAGAAGTACCCAATGAAGAGTTTTTAAAATAAATAAGCCATGGGATAGTGACAACATTTAAGAATGTTTTGGAAAACATTCTTAATGTTTTGGAAAATATTAAGTCTAGAATTTTAGTGGATGTAACTGCATTAAACTGTCAGTTAAGTTGTAGTTATATTTGCAGTTACTCTTAAGTCAAAAACAGTATTTCAGGTAGCTCAAGTAGTATTCTTACTGTATTTAGTTGGCTTAATTAATCAAAAAGTGATTTTAAAAAATCAGTACCTGCAATACTAGTCTTTCTTGGGATAGAATGGCTGTTATTTGAAAAAAGGAGAGGAGTCCATTTCTTCTAGTCATAGAGGTTTGGAAAATTCTGAATCAAGGAAAGTTTTAGACATTTTCTTTCTTTTTATTTATTTATTTTTTAAGATTTATTTATTTGAGAGAGAGTGAGAGAGCAAGAGAGCAGGGGGAAAGACAGAGGGAGAGAATCTCAAGCAGACTCCCCCCTGAGCTTGGAGCTGGTCACAAGGCTGGATCTCACCACCAGAGGTCATGACCTAAGCTGATATCAAGAGTCAGATGCTTAAATATCTGAGCCACCCAAGTGCCCCTAAACATTTTTATTCTTCTCAGAACTTTTACTTTTTAGTATTTATATGTATTTTCTTTTATTCCTTTTTTGTATTCTATATACTACATGATTTAAAAAATTCGAATAGTAATAAAAATATTGTGCCACGCTGGCATTCCAGTACCCATTCTGTTCTTGTTGGTTTCATGTGTATTCTTTTAGGATTTTCTCTGGCTATAGATAAATACTTACTTTAAGAAAGTATCATTCTGGGACACCTGGGTGGCTCAGTTGGTTAAGCGGCTGCCTTTGGCTCAGGTCATGATCCCAGCGGCCTGGGATCGAGTCCCACATTGGTCTCCTTGCTCAGTGGTGAGCCTGCTTTTCCCTCTGTCTCTGCCTGCCACTCTGTCTGCCTGTGCTCTCTCTCTCTGGCAAATAAATAAATAAAATCTTAAAAAAAAAAAAAAGTATCACTCTGTGACAGTATCCTCAATCTCTTCTTTAAATTTGAAATCCATGGCACCTGGGTGGCTCAGTGAGTTAAGCCTCTGCCTTTGGCTCAAGTCATGATCTCAGGGTCCTGGGATTGAGTCCCGCATCGGGCTTTCTGCTTGGTGGGGAGCCTGCTTCCTCCTCTTTCTCTCTGCCTGCCCCTCTGCCTACTTGTGATCTTGCTCTATCAAATAAATAAATAAATAATCTTAAATAAATTTGAAATCTACTTTAAGGATAATTCCATATTAGTATTTGAAGAGCTACATCATCTTTTCTAACTTTAGTGTGAAAATTTAGGAAGGTTTAACAGTATGGGTCTATTCAATGCCTCAGCACATCTGATTTACTGTAGTTGTCATTTGTGTTACATTTACACACATTATGAATCCCACAGTATTATAATTTTGGCTTAAATAGTCTATGTGTCTTAAATCAACAGAAAAAAATAGTCTTTCACATATATTCACAAAGTTACTGTATCTCATACATTCATTCCTATCTGAAGATATAGGTTTCCATTTCTCTTTACTTCCCTTTAGCCTGCACTTCCCTTAGCATTTCTGGTAGTACAAATCTTCTGGCAATGAATTCTTTTAATTCTCATTAACTAAAAATATCTTTATTTTGCATTCATTTTTGAGGGATATTTTCAGTGAATATAGAATTCTGAGTTTATAGCTTTTTAACTTCTAGCACTATAAAGATGTTCCACTGTCTTATAACTTATGTCTTAGGTCTTGTTTCATTTCTTTTTTCTCTTGGGAAGTCAGCCATTTAAAAAAATAAAAAAATAAAAATAAATAAACACCTTAACTCACCAAAAAAAGGGAAGTCAGTTGTCATTTGAATTATTCCCTGCATGCAATATCATTTTGGTTTTTATTAACTCAAGTATAATGCACCTTTTGTGGTTTTCTTTATATTAATATAGCTCATTGAACTTGTTGACTATGTAAATGTGTCTTTTACCAAGAGATTTTTTAGCTTTTGTGTCTTTTAATATTTTTCTGCCTTCTTTTTTTCACTTCTCGTCCTCTGTTAAACTTTTTAATATAAAATTTCTATTGATTAATCTTGACTTCTCTGTCATCCCCATTCTATTACTATATGTAGCTAGTAAATTTAAATTTTGAATATTATATTTTTCAGTTCTAGAATTTCTAGTTAGCTTTTTATTTTATTTTTTAATTTAAATTCAGTTAACCAACATATAGTACATCATTAGTCCAGTTAGCTTTTTATTTTATAGTTTCTGCTATTTGCTGAGATTTCCCATACATTTAGTCATTAGAGGCATATATTCTTTTATATTTTTAAGAATTGTATATCTCTGTATGTTAATTCTAACATCTGGGTCATTTCAGGGTTGTTTTCTTTTGTCTTTTATCATGAGAATGGATCATTTTTTTTCCTGCTTCACATGTTTAGTAATTTGGGGTTGTATTCTGGACATTATGAATTGCAGTCTAGAAACTAGATTCTATAATGTCCCTTTGAAGTATAACAAAGTTTTTAGGCAGTTGATTAATTTGACTGAAGCCTACCATTAAAATATTTGTTTGCATTGAGGAGCATTTCAAATTTCCATCTCTTAGCTGTGTTGTTTTGAGTCTGTCCTGTACCTGTGTGGTTCAGGCATTAGAGATTTGGTCAGAGTTTTACCCCACACAGAATTCAGGGCTCTTCCTCTCTAGATCTGTTATTTCTAAGATTTTCCCCTTTATTTTTCCACTGACCTTGGTTGCTCTGAATCCTTATCTCTGGGCCTTCAAGCTAGTAAGACTGGTTTCTGTTTGCATTTTAGCTGCGCCTCATGGAATAGAGTGGAACCTGCCCTTAAATTTAAGCTGTGAAAAAAAGAAAGAAAGAAGGAAAGAAATCCATTGTGTCCTGTTCCTTTCTCCAATGTTAACTACTGCCCAATACCTGTTTTGTTCACTTTTCAGTGCCTTCAGATGGTTGGGTTTTGTTTGTTTGTTTTTGTTGAGAATTAGTTTCCCACAAAGAATCAGTCCAATTAGAGCTTACTTAGCCGTACTGAAAACAGGACAGTTGCTTATTTTAAGAACTGTTTAATATTCTACTGTGTGGCTGTTCTATAATTTTTTTTTTTAATTTATCTACTCAACAGAGAGAGAAATAACAAGTAGGCAGCAAGGCAGGCAGAGGGAGGGAAAAGCAGGCTCCCTGCTGAGCAGAGAGCCCGATGCAGGGCTCGATCCCAGGACCCTGAGATCATGACCTGAGCTGAAGGCAGAGGCTTAACCCACTGAGCCACACAAGCACCCCTGTTCTATAATTTATTTAACCAATTCTGTATTCATGGATATTTAGTTGTTTCAAATGTTTTTCTGTAACATGTTGTGGTATATATCTTTGCACATTCATTTTAGCCGTATGTGAGACATTCTTAGAGGTACTTTATATACATTAATAAATAAAACAGACATTTCTGCCTTGTTGAAGCTTACAGTCTAGTTAGAGGATATGGAGAATAAAAAAATAAATATAACAAGTATGTTTTATAGTAGATTCAGAAGTAAGAAGTGCTGTGGACAGGTGGAAAAGCAGAGCAGAATAAAGGGAAGAAGATTGCAGTTTTAAATAGATCTTATTTAGAAGGTGAGCAAAATTGGTGGAGGAGAACAAGTGAGCTTTGAGGATTTCTGGGGGAGAAGCAAGAGATTAGCCATGGTGAAGGCCATAAGTGGAAACAAGTCTGGTGAGTTTGAGAAGCAGGAAGGAGGCCAGTGTGGTTGGAGTGAAGTAAGTTAAATGTTGAGTGTTGTGATTGAAGTCAATGATAAGGTTTGGAGCAGACCTATGTAAAACTGTATTAGGCCATTGTAAGGATGTTGTCTTTTACTCTGGATGAGATGTAGAAGTATTGCAGAGTTTTGAGCAAAATAGAGGCATGATTGGACTTACATTTTGGAAGGCTCACTTTGGCAACTAAGAGAACCATTAGGAGGTTATTACGATAATCCAGACTAGAGATGAAGCTATTTTAAATCTTTGGGGGGGGGTTGACAACATAATTAGGTGAAAAACAACTCCTTCTTGACATTTTAATTTGTATTTCTTTATAAATGAAGTTGAGCATCTTCTTGTATGTATAAAGGTAATTTTTTTTCCATGTAAGTTGTGAATTTATAACCTTTGCTTATTTTTCTATTGACTTAATGGTCTTTTTCTTACTGATTTGTGTAAGTCAGCTGATAGCAGTGTGTAGCCAGGGATGAAAACTATAGATCTAGCTTGTCCTCAGTATAACATGCAGCTGCCTCCAGGTCCTTGATCACTCCAAATGTTAAAAGTCCTTGGAGCAACCGTCATAACTAGGTTCATCCACTCCTAGCACTTCCTCTATCAGATCTCACATGCATCTCTTTTTTACTTTTTTTTATGAACTAACACAACGTGTTTATGTACCAAGCATTTTCCCAGCTTTTCAACGTGAAATAGCTAATATTTATGGCAGTGTATCCCAAAAGTAATATACATACCTGGAGTAATTCTAGAGATTTATGTAAAACAGATATGAAATTTTATACTTTAATGGTTATATATTTGCTTAATTATATAAAAATGACTTACATATCAAATTTATTTTTTCACAGACATTGCTAAACACAAAGCAGAGTTACAAAGAATTTAAAGTTGACTCTTTTTCCACCCATTTTGCCCATCCCCCCATGCTTTTATTTTGAACTCCCTGTGCTGTGGGGCCTGATTTGCTTTATTCCTGGAGGCTAAGAGTCTGGCCCTTGCTGGTCTGATTTTCTCCCTCCTAATCATTCATTCTCACATTGAGAGGACTACAGTAATACAGTTTAGAGGTAGTCAGTCTGCCTTTGTTTGAAACCTGGTTCCACCTAACAACAAGTTGCTTAACCTCTCTGTTCTTCAGTTTCCTCAGCTGTAAAATGGAAATAATAAGGATTTATGTAAAGATTATTGTAAGGATTAGATGAGTTGCTGTTTGTGCAATGCTGGCATATATAGTAAGTTAAACGTTAGCTGTGCTTACTCCCTCAGTTCACAGCTATTTCTGGACTCTTTAAGTGCTAATTACCATGCCAGTTACAAGACAGTATGACTACAGTGACTAAGACTCCCCTTTTCCTTGTGTATGAGCAGAAATCAGTCCCTTTATAGCCTTCCTAGAACACTGCTCCCAGAATAGTATGTGAATCATTTACTCTAAGCTATTTGCTTTCGTAAAGAAATTATATGGTCTAATAGAGGGTTCACAGACATTGGCAGGGGAGTCCTGTCCTTCTTAAACTTGGGAAGTAAAAGAATATACTTATTTTGATTTTATTAGAATTACATTTTGATAAAACAAGAGTCAAACGACAACTAAGATTATAAGTTTAGCTCTTCATCTAGTTGACTTCATTGTAAGTTTACCAGCATTAAAGTGTTCAGTTTCTGGCCAGAATTTCTTATGCATGTATGGGGTGACTTTGCTTCCTGAGAGATTACCATGGTCCTTCTCCTGTCAGTCTTGATCACTCTCCTGCTTTGGCATTCTCAGAGTTTTAAAATCTCAGATTACACTGCAAATTTCTCCTGTCTCAGAGAAGTGTCATCCTCTTCATATAAGGTTGTAGAGTCTTATTTGCAAGCCTTTTCTTTCCTTCTCTTGTGTGACTTTTTCAGGAGAATAACAAAAAGAATAATAGGTCAAATTTACTCAAGATGCATTCTTACTGTACTCCCATGTGGGTCTCAGATTTTCGGAATTCTCTGTGTTGCTTCCTCAAAAACTTCTGGAACCTTTTACACAATAGGTTTGAATGGCTTTTTGATTTTGCTTGACATCCTGTCTTATTAAGAATACGTGGAAGGGTTTCTCCAAATCACTAATGGCAGCAAGAGATTTGTTACTGTATTGAATTTACTACTTGTCTACATATCCCATTTTAAAACAAAAATAAAACTATTTTATGTCTCATCTTTTTTATATCCAAGTAAGTTCTGTATGTTGAGTTTCAATAGTCTAATGTAATAGAATAATCTTAATATCATGCCCAGTATTTTTCACCCTTGTTTGCTTGCATGCCTTTTCTCTCTCTCTCTTTTTCTCATCTCGCCTCTCACTGAGATGAAAATGAGTAACTTCAACTGTTTTATTGTTCTCTTTTACCTTTGGGTTAGGTTTAGAATCTTAGGCAGTTTTAGACCATATAGTTATCTCAGGTATTATTCTTACCATGGCCTACTGCTCTTCTTAGTTTGGCATTTCGTGGGAGGTTATTATTCATTAATTTCCCAGGCTTTTCCTTGGCTTCAGTTAGCGCAACCTTGACCCACTTGCTTTCTTTATTTCCTTATTATTTGTTGACATTCTCACATTCTCTGGTCAAGATGCACTTCTTCAAAGTTAAAAGAATTACTGGCCTCCTACACTGTGGTTGACTGGCGGGTCATAAAATAGTCCTCAGAGATAGAACACAACCCCAAACATGTATATAAATGTCTTTAAAGACACAAGACAAAGAATTATAGTTAAGCTAACATTGTTCATTATTTTTGCATTAAATTTATTTAAAGGTTTATTTAGTTGTTTTTTACTGATTTTCATAATATCTGAACTTATCAATGTATCTTCTGAATATTGTCTGATATCTTGAAGTATGTTGGCTTTTTGAATGATTGATGAACCAAATGTTAGTTTTCCTAAAGAGCATGAAGTGGTCTCCCTGGGATGGTATGAGCACTGAAAGGGAATGCCCCCAAGCATGGGAATTGAAAGGCTAGAGATCTGCTAGCATAACTGCAGCTCTTTCCTGGACCTCCCCAGGCAGACATAATATTGAGGAGCTAGAGACATGGTCCCTAGGTTATTAACAGGGAATAACAAAAAGCACAAGAGGAACTCAAGCATCCTAGAGACATTGTGGGATGTTTAAGAAGGATGATGGATTAGTGGCCAAGGAAGAAAGAAGGCAAACTATTATGAATTCCTATTATAATCTGATACAGTGTGTAATTTTTCCAGGTTTATGTGGCCAGTGAAGGATTGAGCTGGCCCTCCAACCCAAGATTATATGTTTTCAAAGGTAGTCCTTTTTCTGCTGTACTATGCTAACTCATGTAAACATCTACTCTTTGGAAATAGTAAGATACCATGACAGACTCCTTTAAGTCTCCTTAAAAACTATTTCGCTTATAGGAGAGAATTTGCAGTGTGGCTAAAATGCATTCTCGGGCGCTTGGGTGGCTCAGTAGGTTAAAGCCTCACCTTTGACCAGGTCATGATCCCAGGATCCTGGGATCCAGCCCCGCATTGGGCTCTCTGCTCAGCAGGGAGCCTGCTTTCACCTCTCTCTCTCTGCCTACTTGTGATCTCTGCCTGTCAAATAAATAAATAAAATCTTTAAAAAAATGCATTCTCTTAGTCAAAAATTTTTTTTTTAAGATTTTATTTATTGATTTGAGAGAGAGAGAGAGTGTATGTGCATGTAGGGGGAGGAGCAGGAGGAAAGGGAGAGAGAGAATCTCAAGCAGATTCCACACTGAGCATGGAGCCCAGCATAGGGCTCAATCTCGGTGACACTGAGATCATGAGCTGAGCCGAAATCCAGAGTTGGATGCTTAACTGACTAAGCCCCCCAGCCACCCCTTATTCATATTTTTAATAGGAATCATAATGAAAGGTTAGAACTGTTAGCCTTTCATACCAAGAATTACTCAGCCTTTTTCTGTGTATGATAGACTGTGTATCAGTGTCCTATTTTTACCAGTATTGTCTTACTTGCTGCCTTGATTGTGTCTCAGGTACAGGTATTTTGCCTGAAGCAAAAATAAAGAAGTTTTGATGTTCTCAACTTAGCGTACATCCTGGAATAAGACACAGTCGACACTAACTTATTGATGAAAAGCATACCTCTATTATCTACAGGAAAAGGAGAACATGGATAATTGCAATACATGTAGTATTCCCCAGAGGATTTGTACAGAAAAAAATAAGTTACTTAACATTACCTCTAAATAATTGTAATTAAAGGTAGAAGAGTTTTCTAAAAGTCCCAGGTACTCTTTTGTTTTAGCAAAAGTTACTTTTTATACTGCAAAAAGATCCAGGTAGTTAATTGGGTTCTTTTTCCCATTTCTTTTCTTTTTTTTTTTTTTTAAGATTTTATTTATTTATTTGACAGAGAGAGATCACAAGTAGATGGAGAGGCAGGCAGAGAGAGAGAGAGAGAGAGAGAGAGAGAGAGAGAGGGAAGCAGGCTCCCCGCTGAGCAGAGAGCCCGATGCGGGACTCAATCCCAGAACCCTGAGACCATGACCCGAGCCGAAGGCAGCAGCCCTAACCCACTTAGCCACCCAGGCGCCCCTTCCCATTTCTTTGAAAAGTAGTTTGAAGTCAGACGATACTGGCTCCAAATGATCTGTATAATTCCAATAAATCATCTGGTGTGGATTATAATAAAATGTCAAAAGTGTATTACCAAGAGCAGAAGATATTTTTAAGATCCTTAGAAGATTATTATCAATAATCTGATACTACTTGTATTGCTTGAATCAGTCTGACAGCATATTTCCATGTGGCAGGTCCAGCTAATAAATTATATTTCTACTTTTAGCTTCTATGGAAGTCACCCCAAATTCTGCATTTTTAAAAAAATGATCGTGGGAATATTAAACAAATGGTTATCCATTTATTTTATCCATTTGTTTAATTTTTATTGCAAGTGAGAGGATAAAATATATATTATAAAATAATTGATTAAATGTATTTATTCCTTGGTATGCATGTTTAGATGTTTAATTGAAATTTTTATGATGTGTCGGAGCCAACATTTTCTTATAGAAATTTAACTCAAGTCTAGTATTGGGCAACAGTGGGAAAATGGGATTTAGTATGAAAATATTTTCTTTATGTAAACCTTTTTATGAATGTAGCTAATGCATAAGTGAAGTCAAGCTGTAAAAACAATTAGCTGGGAAAATGCCAAGTTAAGTTTTTTTAATATCCCACTGAATATCTGTTAACTACACGTTTTTGTTATTATTAAACTATATGCAAATGTACAACTAGATTTACTTAGGTTCAGGTAAAAAAGGCTAAGTACCAGAAATAGGCAATAAGTATAATTACCATTTACATCTCCAAACAAAGCACATTAATCTTTCTGCAGTACCGCTGATGTAATGTCTCCTTACTTTGGGGAGTATTTGAAGTGGGCAAGCATCCAAAGTTGATAGTGAATTCTGATCAGCAAAGGCACTGGAATAGATGTCTGGGTTGGACATTGTAACAAAGCAAACAATTTCTAAAGCTCTTGGAAGATTCTACACAGTCATACTGGAATCTCTTATTCTAGACATTACAAAATTAATTTATTCAAAAAGCCTGTGAAACTTCTTCTAAAAATATAATCTGATATGTTTGTATTTTTTTAAAGGCATATACTTTTGAGCTAAGTTAAGGAGGAACAAGAACATTTAAAATATTTTCTAGAGCCAATTTCAGAATCCATTTTGTTGTTTAAAGGACTTGAGAGATTCTCTCTACTAGTTTTTCACAGAACATTCTCTGCCCTTAACCAAAGATGATCTGTTGATAGAATTGAATAATGAGAATCTTCTTACAAGTCAAAGAAAAAATGAGCCATATTTCCTATAATTTCCTCAAAATTTTTTACCTTTTGGCCTTCCACACCTATAATTTTCTTAAATTTTTAAGAATCTGCCGTTAGAGGGGCACCTGGGTGGCTCAGTGGGTTAAAGCCTCTGCCTTCGGCTCGGGTCATGATCCCAGGGTCATGGGATCGAGCCCCACATCAGGTTCTCTGCTCAGCGGGGAGCCTGCTCCCCCCCCCCTCTCTCTGCCTGCCTCTCTGCCTACTTGTGATCTCTGTATGTCAAATAAATAAATAAAATATTAAAAAAAAAAAAGAATCTGCCGTTAGACTACTAGCATGTAGTATTTAGTGAATGCATATTGAAAACTTAAAATTGTATTTTTTTTTTTTTTAAGATTTTATTTATTTGACAGGCAGAGATGACAAGTAGACAGAGAGGCAGGCAGAGAGAGAGAGAGAGAGAGAGGGAAGCAGGCTCCCTGATGAGCAGAGAGCCCGATGTGGGACTCGATCCCAGGACTCTGAGATCATGACCTGAGCCGAAGGCAGCGGCTTAACCCACTGAGCCACCCAGGCGCCCTAAAATTGTATTTCTTTAAAACATTTTACTAATGTTTTTGAGGTGGAGAGTGCACTTCAAATGCACATACACACATATATATCTATTTGAAAATACACAGATATAATGTAATACTCATGAAAAATACAGTAATTTTTTTCTGCTTGGCCACTTGAATAAGATTCAGAAAGTTGATATAGACAAAAATCTTTCCTATCACTGATGAGTCTTAGAGACCTAAGTCCTCTTACTTGAAGTGCTTATATCTAGTAGTTGGAACTTAAATCCAAATGATATTTTCCTCTATTCACACCCTCTTTTATTGCTTATTTACTCACAGTTTATAAAAAGTACTTAATAAACATTTTTAATTGTATTTTTTTAATGTTAAGTAATCTTTATTACATTCAAGATAAAAAGCTACTAGCAGATTAAGCAAGTACCTGTAGAATACAGACTCCTAACTATGACATAATGTCCGAAACAGCATATTCCAAGGTGTGTTTCATAGGATTCATGGTAGTTCACTAAACAGGGCACTTTGTTACCAAAAATATTTAGGAACTATGTAGTATATTTTTCTCTTGAAGACATTACAATACAAACAAAGCCTGTGAGAAGGCAAATTCAATTTCGTTATCTTATACCTATATTAATAGATACCATGACAATTATTTATTTATCCAGCACAGGCAGTTTGAGAAGGAATAATAAAATAGTAGGAGGGAGGAAAATGAATGCAGAAATAGCTTAATTAGAAAACAGAAGACGAATAGAAAAACTATGCAGAATCCAATATCTTGTACTTAGGAAAAACCAATAAAATACTTAAATATGTAATCTAATTAAATGTAATCTAATCAAATCAAGCAAATGTGAATGCAATGCACAAATATACAAAATACAGTCTGATGATTAGAGAGGCCTGACACACAGGAAATGAAAATTCTCATAAAGACTACTTTGTTCGGGCGCCTGGGTGGCTCAGTGGGTTAAGCTGCTGCCTTCGGCTCAGGTCATGATCTCAGGGTCCTGGGATCGAGTCCTGCATCGGGTTCTCTGCTCCGCGGGGAGCCTGCTTCCTCCTCTCTCTCTCTCTGCCTGCCTCTCTGCCTACTTGTGATCTCTCTGTGTCAAATGAATAAATAAAATCTTAAAAAAAAAAAAGACTACTTTGTTCAACTCATGGAAAACTATTTCAGAACATGGGTGAACTGGGTGATTTTGTAGGAAAATATAAACAACCAAAAAAGATCCATTGGTAATTGGATTCATTTAGCTAGTTACCATTAGTTCCCCCTACCATCCTGAAGAAAAGTACTTGGGCTAGATGGTATCACAGAGAAATTTTATTGAACCTTTGAAAAATAGGAAACATTATTTTGGGCAATTAAAACTAGTCTTACTCTCTAGTTCAACAATGCCAGTTTAAAAAAAACCAGAAGGACTAGAGCTTCATATCAGTATTATTTATAAAATATCAATGGAAAAAATCCCAATTGAAATACTGGCAAACAGAATTTGGCAATTCATTTGGAAGAAAAACTAGCATAACCAAGTGGGGTTTATTCCAGGAATGCAAAATTGTTTCACTATTAGAAAATAGGTTGATAAAGAACACCTTATTAAGAGGTGAAAAGTAAAAATTGTTAAATTGATGCTGAAAAGATACTTAAAAATTCATTTTCGACTTTGAAAACCCAATATATTATGAAAATGGCTATATGCGGTCTCCACAGGGCCTTGGCACTTGCTGTCCCATTTGCTTGGAACTTTTTTTCCCCTCCAGGCATTCATATGCCAGGAATTCTCACTCCATTTACCTCTTTATTCAAACACCACTTCCTAAAGGATCTCTTATTACTGTTTCTTACTCTGCTGTACTTTTCTTCTAACCCATCTTACAGTTGATACTGTTTTTACTCATTGATTGATTGTCTCCTGAGGGCAGTCCACCATCCCAAGGGACTAAAACAGTCCATGGGATGAATTAGGCCCTTAATAAATATTCATTGCATTAATTTAATTCACATACCCCTTGGCACTCAAACAAGGGCAAGAAGAAGAGCAGGTCATTAATTTCCAAGAGCGCAAAAGGGAGGGGTGCTTCTTGTTCCCTTGTCCCTGCCCTGCCTACCCTCTTTTTCCCCCCGCTGGATAGGCTAATTTCTGGGAGTCTGCCAAAAATGTAAATAGGAATATGTGAGATCACCTAGGAAGACTGTTTTGTCTATGAGAAGATTGAACTCTAGGGAGGATCAACATTTTTTTTTAATTGAGGCAAAATTCACAATAACAAAATTTACCACTTTTACTATTTTAAAGTATACAATTCTATATGCTGTGAATTACTGCATTCACAGTGTTGTACAACGATCACCACTATCTAATTCCAGAACATTTCATCACCCCTAAAAGAAACTTAACAGTTACTCTCCATTTTCTCCCTTTCCAGCTTCTGGCAACCACTAATCTACTTTTGTCTCTGTGGATTTCCCTATTCTGGACATTTCATCTAAATGGAATTATTCAATATGTAGCCTTTTATGTCTGGCTTTCACTTAGCATAAGTTTTTCTGAGTTCAACCACATTATACTGGGTATCAGTACTTCATTGCTGTGTATGGATATACTGTAGTTTATCTATTCATCAGTTGCTGGACCTTTGGTTTATTTCCACTTTTTGGCTATTATGGGTAATTCTGTGAACATTTGTGTACATATTTTTTGTTTAAGTGCCTTTTAAAAAAATTTATTTTTTGAGAGAGAGAGAGTGGTGGGGAGGGACGGGAGAGAAAGGGAGAGAGACACTCAAGTATGCTTCAGGACCTGAGGAAAAATCGAGTCAGACACTTAACCAACTGAGCCCCCTAGACACCCCTCAGTGCCTTTTAAAAATTTTATATGTATATAAAATCACATATATATATATGTGTGTGTGTGTGTGTGTGTGTGTGTGTATATGAATGAAGGATTGTTGGGTCATATGGTAGTTCTATTTAATGTTTTAAGGAAGTGCCAGATTGTTTTCCACAGGGCCGCCTGACTATGGCCATCCTAGGGGCTGTGTGGTAGTATGTCATTGTGCTTTTGGTCTGTAGTTCCCTAGTGGAACATCAACATTTAAGCACGGGCTTCAAAAATGTTAAGAGAGGAGACAAAGAATGAGAGAGAGGAGTAAGACTGTAGCCAACATGTTCTCCTGGACTTATAATGCCCCCAAGAATTCTCTTTGGTAATCAATATGACCTTTGGTTTCTTTTTAAAAAAAACATTATTTATATATTTATTTATTTGAGAGAGAGAAAGAGCACAAGTGAGGTGAAAGGCAGAGGGAGAAGCAGACTCCCCACCCAGTGCAGGACTTGATCCCAGAACCCTGGGATCATGACCTGAGCAAAAGGCAGATGATTAACCGACTGAGCCACCCAGGTGCCCTGTGACCATTGGTTTCTTATGTCTACTTTGACTTAAATGCCAAGTCTAGCATGACCTTTCCATAGTTTATAGTTAGTATCTCTGCAGTTTATGGTGCTCATTTATGTAGTTCATCCATAGACAGCATAGTGTAGAGGTTCAGATCATGGGCTCTGGAGTGAGACTGCTTGGGTTTAAATGTTAGCTCAAGGAGGGGTGGCCTTCGGCAAGTTAAGTATCTCTTTCTCATTTCCTGTGTGTAAAATGAAGTTGGGCTTGTCATGGTGACTGCGATTGGTGTGCAGTGCTTGGAATAGTGCCTGACACATCGTGAGTGCTTTGTATGTTTTTGTTGTAATTGTCATAATGGTGATGCTGATGTTGATGATGGTGATAATGATTTATCTAGGTATCCATTTAGGAAAGGTGCAAGGGTAGGTTTATGCTGGATCAAAGTGTAGGATTGAGAGTGGTGATTGTGTATTTACAAAGTGGGGCTCTTCGATAACATGCTATGTTTTCCATAGTTTTATTGTGGTACTAGTATCAGTGACACAGTACAGATTATTTACTCTTGTGGATTATAGTCTATACACAGTCTGCTAATTTATCAAATTTACATTTGGAACACAGATTTAGATGTGTTATTTGGATGGGGACTAGACTTTTTCAGTTAATTTTTTTCTCCTCCTCCTCCCCCTCCTTCTCTGCCTTCCTCTACTCTCCCTTCCCCTCCCCCCACCTCCTTTTCCTTCTCCTCCTCCCCTCCCCCTTCCTCCTTTTCTTCTTCTTCCTTTTTTTCTCTTCCTCCTCCTCCTCCTTCTCCTCCTTCTTTTTGGTTTATACTCTAGTATAACCATATTATTTTCAAAAATTTTAAATTGTGAAAGATATCATCATTTATAATTCCATCACTTCAGTGCATCCTATCCTAACTTCTAGTACATATCTTTTGGTATTTTCCCCTGGGCATTTTGAACATAATTATAATAATTCTACAAACAGAATAGACTATCGCTATCCTCCTTTAAAGCTTATTTTCAGCTGCCCTATGAATCTTTTTTAATAGGTCCTAATTTTTGAAATTCCTCAACACTTAACATTTAGATCCCATAAAAGATATATTTCCAAAATTTATAGATGTGAATAGAGAAAGAACCCTCTCCTATCTAGACATTTTATATACATACAAACTTGAAAGTGTGCCAAGGACTATTTTATAGCTTTATGATAAAACCTATTATTTTTCTATAGCAAGTAAAAAGAATGCTCAGCAGTGCCAAAATGTGTACAAAGAGTCAAAAATAATCAACATGTCATTTGAATTCTAAGTTTTGGCCTTGAGAGGTCTTTAAATATAGATTCTGCAAATACTTTACAGATAAGTAAACGGAGATAGAAAGATTAAGTGACATTTCTGTTTTCAGTCAATGTTAGAAATAAACACAGGATACAGATACAGAATCCAAAGGTTCTCCTTACTAGATGAGAAGATAACTTGTTCATATATTTTAGTACATAAACCTGTAGAGAAGATATAAATGCTTAGGCTGGGTTGAGATTTATGAATAATGCTATCAAATAAAGTGAGGCAATTATTTTTCAATTTTTAAAAGTTCTCATGTTATTTGGAATATGTCTTTTTCACCTTGTAAAAATGATACTTAAGAAAGTGGTGATGTTAGGGAATAAGGCAGTCACCAAATGGTAGGGAGGACACATAGCTTTTAGTTGTTCAGAAACTCATACGAAGGGAGTCTGCAAAGAGTGCATTACTCACGCAACTTTAGGGAGGATGGCAAGGATAGATGGTATGGAAACCTGTTCCAACTGAAAATCAAATAGAAGTATAAAAATATTATCGAGGGCACGGATTGCATGCAGCACTGGGTGTGGTGAAAAAATGATACTGTTATGCTGAAAATATATAAATTTTAAAAAAATTTAAAAAACAAACAACAACAACAACAACAAAATATGACTATATACATTCTTATAAGAATACTTATATAAGAATGTAAAATCTTCCCTTAACTCAAAAATCAAAAGAAGACTGTATAAGGAGTGTCAGGTGTTAATTCAAAGGAACCAAATATATATCCTTTCTTTATTGCTGTATTGACTTGTTATGTCTTGAAGATAGGCCAAATCTAAAGACCTTTTTTTTTTGGATCTGAAGAAAGGGAAGATTTTATTTTATTTTATTTAAAATTTTGTTTATATTTTGTAAGACTTCCAGTGGACAGAAGGCAAAGAGGCATGGGTGGGGAAAAGGCCTTCCAAGCGGCCTTTATAAAATTTAGACTATAAGCAGTGTGGCACCAGATGCCCATTATTCTGACTTTTCACCGAATGATAAGTTACTCACTTGTGTCTCTTTTTTTATCCTGTTTGGCTTGACATACCATAAAAACATAGGATTTCATTATGGAGCTCTTGTTGTTTCAGCAGCTATTAAGTAAAATGCCTCTGAGGTCTATCAGTGGACCTTGGGTTTAGAAAGAACTCTTGCTTTAGGTTCTCTAGCCTTCCAAGGACATAGCTCATTTAATAAACACATGGGAACACAAAAATAGAAGAATAAAGCAGATTTTTAGGAAACGACTTTAAAGTTTCCTGAGCTCTGAAGTTAAAAGACTTCAGTTTGACTCCTCACACCTATGTTGGGGACATTTGTTACCTCTTATGGTGACCATTGGGACATTTGTCTCACCCGGTTGCTGTGAGGTTAAATAAGAGAGAGAGATAGGAAACCTAAACATGGTGCTATAGGAATGTACGTGGTCCCTTGCTTGTGTGGAGGTTGAGGTCATCCTCAAATCACCTAGGTTGTAGTGAACACTGGTTCTCAGACTTTTAGTATGAAAGACTCCCCAGGGAATCTTACTAAGGTGAAGATTCTTGTTCTATCCCCAGAGCAGGATTCAGCAGATCAGGGGTGGGGCACAGGAATATACATTTTTAATAAGCACTGGGGATAATTCTGATGAGTGGGATCACACTTTGCAAAATACATTTTGGAGGCTGTGGTAGAAACCCTTTGAGCCTGAAACTGTAATAGCTTGGATGGGTAAGTTTTCATGGCCCATCTTCTAAGAGTAATCATTGGAAATGTAAACGTTGTCCACAAAATTCCCATTGAGAAAAATCATTCAAGAATAACAATGTAAGATTAGGTAAATACCTGTTAATTTTTAGAAATATGAATAACACTTTTTATTTTATTTTATTTTTAATTTTATTTATTTATTTGACAGACAGATCACAAGTAGGCAGAGAGGCAGGCAGAGAGAGAGGGGGAAGCAGGCTCCCTGCTGAGCAGAGAGCCCGATGTGGGGCTTGATCCCGGGACCCTGAGATCATGACCTGAGCCGAAGGCAGAGGCTTAACCCACTGAGCCACCCAGGTGCCCCTTGAATAACACTTTTTAAAAGTACTTTACCAAAAGTGAATATATTTTTGATGAATATATTTTTGATTTTGAATGTTTGAAATAAATATAGAAAAGAACTCCTCTTTAGCATGCATCAACCTTCAACAAACTTTGAGTGTTTCTTTAGCAAAGGAAACAAATATTTAGAGACCAGGACCTAACATCCAAAGAGACTTTCTGCATCATCTTTTTTATAGTTGAGTCTGGGTGCCATTATTAAGGGTACTCTGGCTAATCTTAATTGTCATCATGATGTGAGGAGATGTGGTATATTGGGTGATAAACCACGTGGGGTAAATATCAAGAATCATTGTTAAGTTAGAGGATGGAATGAAACTAGAACAAAACAAGTCAGGCATTTGGTCTTGGTATTTCCTGTTGTTAGAGCTAGAGTAGTTTACGTTTTCTGTTAAAATACAACAAACCTAATTTTTCCTCTGATAGTTATACAGTATAATACACACATACATATGTACCCACATGCATACACATATGCATACACAGAGCCATATTTGAGGGCTAAGAGGGAAGAGGCCCCAAGGGCTCTTTAGTATGCAATTAATATTTTTGGTCAGAAAATCAGCAGATTGTTTCAGTATGGCTATGTGTTATGACATCATATTCCAGTAAAGTCATAATGAACAGAAATTTTGTTTGTCTCTGTGGCAAACCAAAATGAGTTTTGTAATTGTCAGCAGGCCTTAGTGATTATAGTGGCGCCCACTCCCTCTACTGTAGTTAAAGGTCTGTTAGCATTCCAGTTGTGGGCCTCTGTTTTCAGAAGTGTATAATTAATTGTAAACATTTGTTCTATGGTGAAAGCTTGCCATAGACGATCTTAGTACAGGAGTAAATTTTTTATTTCAGGTTGTCTGTTTTAAAGTTTTATAGTGTAAGAAGTTAAAAATATGCACAGAATTCTGTGTAGGAGGAAAATTGAATTTTGTGGTATACAAATGAAGATAACCTGCATTTATTATATTAGTCTGTTAATATATCTGCATTAAGGGGATCTAAAATAATAGGAAAGTGTACTTCAGGAATGCAGTAGGAAGTTGTGTACCTCAGTATACTACTTATTGTAATCAAAGACCAAAACAGCTTGTGGTTTTTAATGCTTTTTTAGTCTTTGCATATTAAAAGTCTTTAACCATAAGTGATTTTTTTCTTCGTTTAACTTTTTTATATTTGCCTATTAAAAATGAGAACCTATGACATAATAAAAACACATTTAAATTACTTTATCTTAAAACAAAGTAATAATAACTATGGGCCAAGAAAGTTGATTTTAAGAATTTAAAACAGTGACTGTTTCTTTTTTTCATACTCTGGATTTCTACGCGAGGTGTGACACTTGATTTTGCTGACATTGTGTGGTAATTTCTTTTCTAACTCTGACCCTCTTTCATCTCCTTCACTGCCGTCTATTATTTCCCCTGCCTTTTGATCACGGGCCTCAATCAGATCCCAGCCTTAGGCTCTCTTTTTTGGTTCCTTTACACTTACCCTTTCCAGGTGTTTACCCACTCACATGGTTTCAATTACTGCCTCCCAAATCTGCATCTTCAGTGCTGATGTACCTTTCTAGTCCTTTACCTTCTGTAAACCTTCCCTAATTAGTCCCATCTGCCTGATAAATTCTTGTATAATAGGTTGTGTCCAGTTTATCTTAGAGTGAATATGGAACATTGCTCTTTGGTTTTCCAGTAATCATCCAGAACTCAGTAGGACTTCAGTTAGACTTGTCTTTGCTTGGAAAAGACATTTTTCAGCACTTGAGTGATTTAAACACAATTTTTTGGCATTATATTGCAAATCCTCTATTGCATCAAAGTTGATCCTTTTTAGTTTTGTTAATTGCCCAATTCAGTGTCTTAATTCTCAGTCATCATTTTACTTGACCTGTGAGTATAATTTGACACAGTTGAGCACTCCCTTCTCCTAGAAAGACTTTTTCCCCTCTGGTTTTTAGGAAGGACACTGTACTTGCCTGGTTTTTCTCCTGTTATTCCTTCCCACAGAGTTCTCACTGTCTTGTGGCTTTTAAGATTTTATTTATTTTTGCGAGAGAGAGAATGAGTATGAGCTGGGTGGGGGTGGGCAGAGGAAGAAGCAGACTCCCCACTGAGCGAGGAGTCTGATGTGGGACTTGACCCTGGGACCCTGGGATCATGACCTGAGCCAAAGGCAGACACTTAACTGACTAAGCCACCTAGGTGCCCCTGTCTGTGGCCCTAGATTCCATATATATTGATGATTCCCAAATTTTATATTCATTTTCAACCTCTTTCCTGGAATCCAGACTCAGAAATTGGACTATTCATTTGATATCCACTTGGATGTCTAAACAGGCTGAATAATTTAACACTTACAAACCAGAGCTGCTGATACCGATGCCCAATAATCAAATCCTTCTGCAGTCTTCACCAGTTCATTGTATGCATACTCTGTCTTCTACTTGTTCAGGTCTGAAACCCTGGGGTCATCCTCGACTCCTCTCATTTTCCATAACTGATCCTTGGGTAAACCCTATCAGTTCTGCTTGTTTGTTTGTTTGTTTATTTAAAGATTTTATTTAGAGAGAAAGTGCAGATGCACAGGGGTGGGCATGGGCAGAGGAAGAGGGAGTGAGAGGATCTGGAACAGACTCCCTGATGAGCACAGAGACCCACGAGGGGCTCAGTCCCATGACCCTGAGATCATGATCTGAGCCGAAATCAAGAGTCTGATGCTCAATCAACTGGGCCACCCAGACAGCCCTCCACCATCAGCTCTACTATTGAAATTCATTCAGAATCCCACTGCTTCTCATTTCTTGCACTGCTGCCACCCTAGTACAGTCCCCTGTTGCTTTTCTCCTATATTATTGTAATCGTCTCCTGATAGATCTCCTTGCTTCCATTATCATTTGCCTACAGTCTGTTATCAACCTAATCATCAGGTGATCCTTCCAAAATGCAAGTGAGATGCGTCGCTTCTCTTCCAAACCTTCTAGTGGCTGGTCATTTCACTCAGGGCAAAAGTCAAATCCCTACAATAATTTCTAAGTAAGGCCCTATGGTATCTGGCTACTTCTTTTCATTTCTTAACTTTTCTTTCCTTACCCCTCTACTGTAGCCAGATAAGCATCTTCTGAATTACTTGAATGTGCTTGGCACACTGCTGCCCCAGGGCCTTTGTACTTGCTGTTTTCTCTGCCTCAAGTGCACTGTTCCAGATATCTGGGTGGCTTCCTCCCTCATTTATTTTAGGCCTTTACACAGTTGCCATTTTCTTAGTGAGACCCTCCCTGGTCACCCTGTCTAAAACCCATCTCCCTGACAGTTCTGACCTTTTCTTTTTCTGTTTAACTTAGATCTCTAACATACTAGATATTCTGCATATTACCTTATATATTATCTGTCTTACCCAGTACAGTGTGTTTTTGTTCATTGTCATATTCCCTTTTCATAAAGAATGTCTTCCATAAGTAATTGTTGAATTAATGAATTGGATTACATATTCTTGTAATTTTTCTTAATTTCTTCTAGTTCTTTCTTCAGTCAGCCCTTTTATCCCTTCATATTTACATCACTGCTGCTTTCTAGTTATAACTCCATCAGTTGTTGAACATAACCTGCTAAAAATGTTTTCTTTAAATATATTTTATTATGATATTGCTTACCTGCTTAAGAATTGGCTTATGTTCCCATTCTCCCTTATGTTCAGTCTGATCTTCTTGTTACTTGGCAAAGGACTTATTCCTTTGGAATGGAGTAGTAGCTCCATCTCTCTTCTCCTCCCATGTCTAGCCATAACTGTCTTCTACTGAAGTCACCATCCTCTGCCTGTTGTCCCCTAAGTGGGCTTACCAGTCTCCTGCCTCTGTTGTGGCCCCCTTCAGCACCAGACCACTCAGCTCTCATCTCTCAAGATCTGGCTGAAAACCTCTACTAAAAGTTTTGTGTGATATAATTGAATAATTTCTATTATATTATATTTATTATTGTTTTCTATAATGTGTTTTTCATGGAGAAATATGTCTATAGCTATATTGATTCATATTTTGTCTTTTATAAATACATTCATGAGGTTAATACTTGGCTAGAGTGAGTAAGAGAGTATATAGTACCTTATGTGGTTGCTATCATTTTCAAGAAAACAAATCTTACTCATGATTACAGAATGGCTTTACTGAACTAACATTAGTATTTTTATTTTCTTATCTTAGGTATCATTGCCCAATGCCCAAGATCTTTTATGTTCAGCTGACTGTAGGAAATAATGAATTTTTTGGGGAAGGAAAGACTCGACAAGCTGCTAGACACAATGCTGCAATGAAAGCCCTTCAAGCATTGCAGAATGAACCTATTCCGGAAAAGTCACCTCAGGTATGTTGCCACTATATGTGACAGTCTCTTCCTTGTAGTTCCCCAGTGAGATTATTGACAAGACAAATAAATGTGTTTCTAAAAATAAAAGAAATAATCTCTTCTGATAGGAAAGAATATTAGAGTGGTGACCTGCTATGATTTCCTTCTCAGATCACCTGTCTACTCTACCAGACTCATGTGTTCCTGCTAGGATGACCTTACCTTTGAGAACTTTGGTCCACCTATGGATTTTACTTCTCAGGCGGCATAGTATTTGGGGACGTGAATAAGCTTGAGAAGTTGCATTCATTTACCCTTTATTTAATGCTATGTTTATTGAGCATAGATTACATTGTGTTCATTTAGAATCAAGGAGTTTCAAGTGGAAGAGATTTTCATAGATTTGTTGCAGACCTGTTTTATTTTACAGACCAGGGTATCAAGGCTGATGTTGAGTAATTGCACCTATTCCCATGGCTTTAGCAGCCTTCTCTATTGATTTCAAAATAGTATCTTTGGCTCAGATATGTCTTATAAGTCACCTCGTTTTTGAGCTCTCCACTTAGTTATTGCAAACTGTTCTGTTAAAGACCTATGTTTCCCTTGCCCTCAAACCTCTTGTCCTCTTTCTTTGAGATTCATCTTAGTTAATGGCTGACTTAGGTATTTTTCTGTGTGTACACTTTAATTATAACTCTTAATCTGTTTGCTTATCTGTTTTCACACTAAGTCATAAGTTTCTTGGCAGTAGGAATACTGTCTCTTGATCTTTTTATCTCTAATACTCTGGGATTCAGTATATATGAATCTCTTCAGAATTATGTGTTAAAGAAGTGGATAACCAAATTGATGCCAGAGCCAGACATAGAGCTCCAAAATCCTGATTTGCATCCTGTAAGCTTTCTATAATTTGGTCTTTACAGAAGATTAAGAAGCATATTAGAATATCAGGGAAAGTGTTGTGTGTCTGTGTGGATGGGGGATAGACAGAGAATTGAGTCTGGGGACATAGTATGAATTCAAATTAGTATATGGTTAAGTAAAAGATTTCCACACTCAGCATTTATCCTTCCACTTTGAGCAAAAAAACAAAAAATGAAAAACGAAACAAAAACCCCTAAAAATTAAATTATAGAAAAGCCTCTCAGCAAAGCCCACCCCTCCTATTTTTATATGGATAGGAACCCACAAGATACAGTCTCTGGTTTCTTGTTTCTTACTGTATTTTAAATAGGCATCTTACTTGTAAATATATGTACAGTTTGTTTCAAAGTGAAGATTCATCGTCATACTATTTTTTGTGATTTAGAATGGCGAATCGGGAAAGGAAATGGATGATGACAAAGATGCGAATAAATCTGAGATCAGCTTAGTGTTTGAAATTGCTCTGAAGCGAAATATGCCTGTCAGTTTTGAGGTATGTGCTCAGTAGTGATCTTTCATTTCTCTCCACTGCTCCTCATTATTTAAAATAACAGATTAGTCAGCCGGCATACTAGTATCCTGAAAGAGTTAATGTGCTTCCTTATGTTCAAACTGTGTATTATGAAATCATATATGCCCTGGGGAAAATAGAACTACTATAATATCATGGATTTCTGCTGATCTCTTTGGCTTTTCTGTATTAAATAATTTGTATATATGACATTTTAATTTTCATCATAAAATTTATTTTGTGAGTATAAGGTAATTTATAGTAAGGTTTGGTGTTCAAGTTAATAGTGACATAGATATATTACTACTAAATTCTTCTAAATTTGTGGAACCAAAATAGGTTTAAATTTAACTTTTACTAATAAATCACTAGGAAGTAATTAAGCAGGTCTCTACAACCAGATAAACATGTCACAAAATGTTTACAAAATGTGAAATTTAAAAGGGAGAAATTTTAAATTATTATAATAACCTCCTTTATTAAGAGGTCACTAATTTTGTAACTCACATATCTAGAAAATAGGAAAAACCCAGGAAATAAGCTGAAATGGTTATGGAGTATCCTTCAAATTATGTATGTTTACTGACTAAAAAGCTCTCACATTTTATTTACTGCCAAGATCAACTGACCTTGACTGACAACCTATCCTTAGACACAGTTCTCCTCATTTGGCTTATCTGATCTCTCACCCTATGGCAGATTAAAAGCAGCAAAATGAGGAAGGCAGGGATGCAGTGTACTTGGGGATCTGTTGGTTCCACCAAGAAATGATGGGGGAGATATAGAAAACCTATCAAAATTTAATTACATATACTCAAAAGTTATTGAACATGGGCCTTTTAAAGGCTACAATGAATAGGAACAGTTTTATAAGTCTTAGAAGTCCTTGGAAGCATTAATATAGTATAGAATATTTAGTTTTCATAATGACAATCTAATGTGAGTAATACAGGGTCAGATATTTAGTATTCTGTCGTTAAGCACATACTTTTTTTTTTTTAATTGAAGGGGCTATCCATCAAAGTAATTAAAATAAACAGTTTTGGTGTTTCAGCTAGTAAACTGAAATTAAATAGGAAGTATGATTATCATAAGTTTTCTTATCCCAATAGTGTTGGATTATTGAGATAATAATAATTCAACATTATTGAATTAATCCAATTGAATACAATCCAGCTATGTTGTTTTGTATCCTGTGTTGTTTCCCTTTTCCTTTCCTAATTGGTATCTAATATTATAAGACAGAATTTTAATATAAAGTTAAATGGTAAACTGTTTAACTAGGGTATCTTTTATAGGTCAGGATTTTGAAGGAGACTAAAGTTTTGAGCATTTGGGTTTTGGAAGGCATCTTTCCTCCAAAAGCTGGCATAGTTTAAAGAATACAGAATGTTTAGGAACATTCACAGCTATTCCATTTCTAAGATAGGTATTTTTTTATGGTATGTCTACTTACCTTTTTAAGATGTTGCAGAAAGTAAACATTCCTTTCTATAAAACAGCCTTTGAGGACTCCATCAAAAATAGGTTATTTTTACCCATAAGTTATTTTTGAGAGGCTTCCACATGAAGGACGCTTTATGGGCTAGAGAACCCCAGGAAGAAGTAGTCTTGTACTTCAGTAACTTATTATAGGGAAGAAATTAGAGATGTACACAGTTAAATACAAATTATTGTCTTTTGGATAGTCTGTGTATGTATGGTGTGTTTTATATTCTTAATTTTCTGTTCCGTAAGAAACTGGGTCACCATAATTAGAATTGCCTATTTTAAGCTAGTAAAACACAAATTTTGACTATGAATTGAATGTATTTATTTGTTTTTTTGTTCTTTTGACTTCAGTTTATTAAGCATCATAAGTATCATAAGTGAATGTGCCTATATAATATCTATATAACTTTATTAAAGAAATCTATAATTTTGGCATAATTCTTTATAATTTAAATTTTGATTATGATATGAACATTTTAAAAAGATTCATGCGATGAGAACATTTCTTAAGTGCCTATATGAAATATTTTACTTATATTTAATAGGTTATTAAAGAAAGTGGACCACCGCATATGAAAAGCTTTGTTACTCGGGTGTCAGTGGGAGAGTTCTCTGCAGAAGGAGAGGGAAATAGCAAAAAACTTTCCAAGAAGCGTGCTGCCACCACCGTCCTCCAGGAGCTTAAGAAACTTCCTCCTCTTCCTGTGGTTGAAAAGCCAAAATTATTTTTTAAAAAACGCCCTAAAACAATAGTAAAGGTAAGTGTGTGCTTGTGAACACTGGTTAGTTTCGCTGTTACCAGTATGATGGTAACTCTAGAGAAAAGTTTTTCTGTGGGGCAGGCACCTACACCTGTGGATTATATGCAGTCCCAGAGTCAAGGGAGGCCCTGGACGGTAAATTAATAACTATTCTGTGTTGCTTTTAGACACTGGACACCTGCATTTGTTCATCAAACAATCATACCTTCCATATTTATTGTTCTTTATGGTTTTAAAAGATGCTTTCTCATTCGTGATCACCTTTAGTGTGCTTCTCATCAGGACTGTGCAAGGTAGATGACGTTACCCCTTTTTCACAACTAAGGTTTTGTGAAACATGTCCAAAGACTTTGCTCACTCTGATTCACCTGGGGCTGCAGAGGTGCTATAGTGACTTCTCGGGATATCCTGAAATGGGGGTAGGTTACAGGGTAATAATCGCGTGAATGATACCAGTGCTGGTGAGAGCAGCCGCAGCTAGTGCTCATAAAGCACTGTGTGTCCCAGCATTTCATGTGCTTTATCACATTTAATCCTCATAGCAGCCCCGTGAGGTAAGTGGTAGTGTTTTGTTTCTATTCTTTCAGTCACGTATACCTTGCCAAAGAAGAAAACAGAGCACGCAATTTTTCAAGATGTTGTAACTCTTTTACTAGAGCAGATTTTTTGTTGTTGTTTACACTACCACCAACAAAAAGCAAAAAAGGAATGAGATGATTTCAGCGCTGAGTACAGGACGCTGCCTGTGAGTGCTCAGTATGTAGGCGGTGCATGAGCTCGAGTTCCATTCACAGAAGGCCTTCAGCTGCTAGCATGTCAGTTGCCAAGTCAGAGTCACTAAGCGAACTTCTGGTTAGGCTCTACAGATCAAAGATTACAAGAATGAAGCAGGGTTAACCCTTGAACAACATGAGTCCATTTATATGCAGATTTTCCCTATAACTACACTATGGTAAATGTATTTTCTTTTCCTTATAATACATTTAACATACATAACACATAGAATATGTGTTAATTCACTGTTTTAAGTTATTAGTGAGGCTTCTGATCAACTGTAGGTTATTAGTATTTAAGTTTTGGGGGAATCAAATAAAAAGAAGTTATATATGGATTTTTGACTGAGTGGAGCATAGGTGTTTGCTCCCCCACATTGTTCAGGGGTCAACTGTACATTTTCTCTTTGATGAACCTCTTTTGTTTAGATTGTACAACGGTACAACTACAGTATTTTTATAGACTTTCTGCCTTTTGCACCTTTGTTTAATTTAAAGATACATGCATATGTATTTACATAAATATATAAACGTGTGTTCCTCTTATTTTTTTAAAAAAGATTTTATTTGACAGAGAGAGGACATAAGCAGAGGGCGTGACAGGCAGAGGGAGAGGGAGAAGCAGGCTCCCTGTTGTCCAAGGAGCCCAATGCAGGGCTCGATCCCAGGATGCTGGGATCATGACCTGAGCTGAAGGCAGACACTTAACGGACTGAGCCACCCAGGCACCCCGTACATGTGTTCTTCTTAATGAATACTATCATTATCTCCCTGAGAAGGTGTGGGTTATGTGTTCCCTGAAATAGCATTCTACCTTTTATGTAAGGTAGACTAAAAATAAATGCCAAATAGATCCATGTGTCCTGAGTCCTCCTGGTTCTGAGGGCTGGCTTTCATTCATATCACATGGTTAGGGAGTAGGATATGGCTTTAAGAACGCAACGTTTGGAATCAGTTTTGAGTATGAATCTCTGTGACCTGAGTAAGTTTACCTAACTTTTATAGTCTTATATTTCTTTATTTATGAAAGTAGGAATAATAATTGAACTTGCTTCATAGGATTGTTACGTGTTAACTGAATTATACACAGAATGCATTAGTAATTATTATTAAATATTTATTAATAACATAAATTATACGTGCTCAATAAAGATTAACTGTTGTTATTTCATTTGTAACAATGTCTATTCACATTTTATATGTATGTGAATATATCCATGGTCTGTTTTAATCAATATTTTTTAAAGAATTTTTGTAGAAATACAATGAAATATTAGTGTCAGGTGTACAATATACTGACTCAACACTCTATATATTACTGAGTGGTCACTATTTGTCACTTCATTATAACACTATTATTGACTATATTTTCTATGCTATACTTCTTATCTTTGTAACTTATTTATTTTATAACTGGAAGTTTTTAGCTCTTAATCTCTGTCACCTATTTCACCAATTCCCCTTCCCTCTGCCAACCACCAGTTTGTTCTCTGTATTAGTGAGTCTGTTTTGGTTTCTTTGTTTGTCTTAAGTCTTTTTATATATAAAATCTTTAGCTTTTCCATGATGGAAGAACACTGCTCTGCATCAGAATGGCAGCACAAAACTGGTCACAATAATTTCCAACTAATTTATTAAATTAAATTGAATCTTTTTTTAAGATTTTATTTATTTATTTGGCAGAGAGAGAGATCACAAGTAGGCAGAGAGGCAGGTAGAGAGAGAGAGGGGGGAAAGCAGGCTCGCTACTGTGCAGGACCCTGAGATCATGACCTGGGCCGAATGAGAGGCTTAGCCCACTGAGCCACCCAGGCGCCCCAACTAAGTTGAATCTTAAGTTACAAATAGTGAGCCATTAGACTAGAAAAGATCTGTACATTTTTATGATAGAACATAAACATAACCCTTTTATGTTTATAAACATAAAGGGTTATGTTTATAACCTTGCTTTTAACTATAGCCATTAAAGGCAAGATTATTATTTTGATGTTATTTCCCAGATTGGGGATAAACATTTTGAATTTTCATTATTTTTTGCTGCTACTTCTAGTATATAAGCATGTTATTGCAGAACTTTCTTCCTATCCACCATTCAGAACTCAGCTTGAACTTGACTTCTTTAGGGAAGCCTTCTTTAGCCCCTGCATTTTTCCTCACATACATCACACTTGGAATTATTTGTACCATGTCTGTCTTATGTTAAAATAAAATCTATAGACATCTTCTGAAATGTAAGGTTATTTTGAGAAAGCAGCATGCATACAATGAATTGGAATCTAGATAATTTTAAGTATGGTGGGCCAATAAATGGGTAGATTGAAATAATATCTTAGTTTGCAGCATTTTTTTTTTTTAAAGATTTTATTTATTTTTTTGACAGAGAGAAATCACAAGTAGATGGAGAGGCAGGCAGAGAGAGAGGGAAGCAGGCTTCCTGCTGAGCAGAGAGCCCGATGTGGGACTCGATCCCAGGACCCTGAGATCATGACCTGAGCCGAAGGTAGCGGCTTAACCCACTGAGCCACCCAGGCGCCCCAGTTTGCAGCATTTTTATCCTTCCTTATAGGTCTTATACATCTAGGCTCTCCAGTTCCTTATTATTATTATTTTAAAAAGATTTTATTATTTATTTGACAGACAGATCACAAGTAGGCAGAGAGGCAGGCAGGGAGAGAGGAGGAAGCAGGCTCCCCACTGAGCAGAGAGCCCGATGTGGGGCTCGATCCCAGGACCCTGGGATCATGACCTGAGCCGAAGGCAGAGGCTTAACCCACTGAGCCACCCAGGCGCCCCTCTCCAGTTCCTTATTATGCAGTAGAAGCAGAGAATAAACTGTTGATGATTTACTCTGATTTTATTTAAAATAAAACATCACGTTATTTTAATTTTCTTAATCATGCTGTGATGTAGCTGTTATCCTGGCTTATAGATAGGATCCTTGATGTTTAAGAAACTTACCCAAGATCATGTAACAGGTTCCAGGTCTAGTCATGTCTGATTCTAGTGCCCGTTTGAAACTGGTTGACTGTGAAATCTTTTTGGATTTTAAAATTAACTGTACAGAATTACCTTGTTGAAATGTAAGACTGCCCTGTGGATGTCTCTGGGTTTATATTTTGTTTTTTAATGTAGTTCTCTTCTGTAAGATGGGACTTCAGAGAAGTGTTTCTGATGTTGGAGATAAAATTTTCTGGACACAACAGTTACAAGACTTTCATACTAGTTTGTGGAAATATAACATAAAACTTGCTATCCGAGGAATAACTTAACTGTCAAGGATGCTAATAGTTAATTTCAATCAAGGGAAGGAACAGCCAGTCTTAATGTTCTCAGACTTCATTATTATCAAATTGGATTTAAGCATCTCATTTTTTTGTCACTGGAATCCATATCAACAACAGTGTTTTGGAACTTGCCATTTTTTCTAAGAGAAGGGAGGGAGGGGCAGGGGGAGAGGAAGAGAGAGAATCTTAAGCAGGCTCCATGCCAAGTGTGGAGCTGGATGCGGGACTCAGTCTCATAGCCCTGAGATCATGACCTGAGCTAAAATCAGGAGTCACATGCTTAACCAACTGAGTCACCCAGATGCCCCATAGAACTTAAGAACATTTGTATAAAAGAGGCAAATTAAACAATGGAGACAATGTATCATTGAAAGTACATTTTTATTTCAATATCTTCATGAGCTAGGCAGGCTTCTTGTGCTAGATTCAGAGGCTTCCTTTCACCTTTTAATTGATACCCCAATCTTAGACTTACAACTTATTGTCTGTATTCATCTTTTCTCACCAGTACTTTACTTCCTTTATAATTCATTGAGTTTCCATTTTTCTGGTATGTAAGTAGCGGTAGAAACCATTATTTTATCAAAAGTTAACATTTTCCTTTCCTCTTCTACCTATTACAGTACTAAAGTTCTAAGTCTTTTTTTTTTTTTCTCTTACTCTCTCCTAGACTGCTGTTCATACTTTTAGGGCTTCAATTCAGTCTTTATATAGATGATTCCCAAATTCTCTTCTGTGCTCTACACTGCCTCTTAGACATCTTCACTTTGTAATTTTGCAGGCACATCAAAGTCATTATAACCTCCTTCTCCTCCAGCATTACTTATCACAGTGCCTGGCATCACCATCCTGCTGCTGAAACAAAAGCCTGGAAGTCATTTTTTAAAAAATTTAATTTAATTTTTTTTCAATATTCTAAAATTCACTGTTTATGCACCACACCCAGTGCTCCATGCAATACATACCCTCCATAATACCCACCACCAGACTCACCCAACCCCCCACCCCCACCCCTCCAGAACCCTTGGTTTGCTTCTCAGAGTCCACAGTCTCTCATGGTTTGTTTCCCCCAACTCGCTTCTCTCCATGTTATTCCTTATGCTCCATAAGTAAGTGAAACCATATGACAATTGACTCTGCTTGACTTATTTCACTCAACATAATCTTTTCCAATCCTGTCCATGTTGATACAAAAGTTGGATGTTCATCTTTTCTGATGGACACATAATACACCATTATATATATGGACCATATCTTCTTTATCCATTCGTCCATGGAAGGGCATCTTGGTTCTTTCCACAGTTTGGCAACTGTGGCCATTGTTTCTATGAACATTGGGGGTACAGATGGCTCTTCTTTTCACTACATCTGTGTCTTTGGGATAAATACCCAGTAGTGCAATTGCAGGGTCATAGGGTAGCTCTGTTTTTAATTTCTTAAGGAATCTCCACACTGTTCTCCAAAGTGGCTGCACCAACTTGCATTCCCACCAACAGTGTAAGAGGGTTCCTCTTTTTCCCCATCCTCTCCAACACTTGCTGTTTACTGTCTTGTTAATTTTGGCCATTCTGACTGGTATAAGGTGGTTTTGATTTGAATCTTTCTGATGGCTAATGATGAACATTTTTTCATATGTCTGTTAGCCATTTGTATGTCTTCTTTGGGGAAGTGTCTGTTCATGTGTTCTGCCCATTTTTTGATGTGATTATCTGTTTTGTGTGTGTTGAGTTTGAAGAGTTCTTTATAGATCTTGGATATCAGCCCTTTATATAAAGTGTCATTTGCGAATATCTTCTTGTGAGTCATTTTTAACTTCTTTCTTAGCCATTTTATCTAATCAGTTGTCAAGAAGTCCTGTTGAACCATTATCAGGTTAAGTATTTCTTTCCTTTTTTTTTTTTTTTTTAAAGATTTTATTTATTTATTTGACAGACAGAGATCACAAGTAGGCAGAGAGGCAGGCAGAGAGAGAGAGGGGGATGCAGGCTCCCAGCCGAGCAGAGAGCCCGATGCGGGGTTCAATCCCAGGACCCTGGGATCAAGACCTGAGCCGAAGGCAGAGGCCTTAACCTACTGAGCCACCCAGGCGCCCCAGGTTAAGTATTTCTTAAGTTGGTTCATTTTTTTCCATTCCTCTGCCACTCCTTTGGTTCAGCTCACAATCATCTCTTGCTTGAACTGCTATAGCAGGTTTTTAATTGGCCTTCCTATAATACTTTTGATATTAACTGATATTTTAAAAAGTGTTATCTTTTAGAGACATCAGTGAGATCATGTCATGCCTCTGCTTGAAATCTTTCAGTAACTTCCCGTTACTCCTTGGATAAAGTCCAAAATCATAAACATAATTTAAAAGATCCTGCAGGATCTGACCTATAGCACCAAATTAGATATGGTTGAGACCCAGCAGTTCTTAGGAGGAGCTCACTGTATACATAAGTTTAGTGTAACATCCGTCATCTGTAGCATATTGATAGCCCTTGTCTCTTATACCTGTTTTAGAAGAAACTTTCACTGTTGGAAATGATAAATGTGATAAATATAAAGCTTTATTTCTAGAAATAATATATGAAGAAAGTTCATATCCACAGAGATTTGCAAGGGTTTTTTTTGTTTTTAAACCTTTTAGAAGGCACTAAAACAGCCATATGTAAGTTTAAAAAGATTTAAAAAGCTTTCCTCACAAACATTACCCATATAGTGTTAAAAATAGAGTGTCTTCTAAATGGTTTATATAATATTTGTTTGTAAGTTAAAAAGCATACTAAGTAAAAGTAAGACCTACTGCCCAACTTGAATATAAAACGTTTCTCAGTGAGATTGAAGCTGTGTGTGAGCCCCTCTCCTGTCACATCCATATACCACCTCCTATAGTTAATCATAATCATTGGTTTTATATTTAACAATTCCTTATCTTATAATTTTACTATATGTTTGTTTTTCTGAAAAAATGGCATTTGGTTAGTTAGCTTTTAAAACAGCTTTGTTGAGGTATAGTTGACATTTAATGAAGTGTACATATTTAAAGCAAATGATTTGTTTTGATACATGTGTACACCTGTGTAACCATGACCATCATCAAGGTAATGAACCTATCCATCGCTTCCAAAAGTTTCCTCATGCCCCTCTATAATTCCTCCCATCTTCTGTTCCCAAGAAACTACCCCTTTTTTGGCTGGCTTCTTTCACTTAGCATAAATCATTTCAAGATTCATTCATGTTGTTCCATGTACCAGTTATTGGTTCTGTTTTTGTGCCAGTAGTATTTTGTCTTATAATTACACCAACCTTTGTTTACCCATTCATCCTTTGGTGGATAATTTGGATGTTTCTCATTTGGGGCTATAAATAAAGCTGCTATGAACATTTCTGTATAAATCTCATGGGCTAAGCTTTCCTTTTTTTAGGAGGGAGTAGTAAATGCTTGGAAGTGAATGACTTGGTCATTTAGTAGGTACATATTCAACATTTTAAGAGATGGCCAGTTGTTTCTTAACATGAATATACTGTTTTATATTCTCATCAGCCTTGTGTCCTTTCTAATACATAGTATAGTCTTAAATTTCAGTTGTGCAGATACATGTGTATTGATACCTCATTGTGGTTTTAATTCACATTTCTCCAGTGACTAATGATATTGAGCATTTTTTATGTGTTTGATAGCACATGAAGCTTGATGAAGTGTTCTTCGGATCTTTTGCCCATTTAAAAAATTAGGGAATTTAAATAATAATAAAAATAATAAAATTTAAATAATAATAAATTTATTACTGAATTTTGAGAGGTCTTCATATACTTAGGATACAAGTTATTTTTCAGTGAGAATTCTTTTTTTTTTATTGGAAGCATAAATGACATACAATATCCTCTTAGTTTTAGGTGTACATCATAGTGTTTCAATATTTTTATATGTTATGAAATGATCCCCATGAAGTCTAGTTACCATCTGTCACCATACAGTTGTTATAATATTACCGACTACATTCCTTAGGCTGTACATTACATCCCTATGGCTTATTTATTTTATAACTGGAAGTTTATATTCTTAATCCCCTTTACCTATTTTACTCCCCTCCCCCTGCAAGTTCTTGATCAGATATGTGGTTTGCAAATATTTTCTCCAAGCCTATTACTTGTCCTTTTGAAAGAAGAGAAATTACTAATTTTGAAAAATTCCCGTTTATTATTTTTATGGAATATGATTTTAGGGTTGTACCTAAGCAGTTGTCACCTAACCAAGTCACAAAAATTTCACCTGTATTTTCTTCTGGAAGTTTTATGGTTACAGATATTACATTTAAGTCTGTAAACCATTTGTGTTATTTTTTGTAATGGTGTGAGGTATGGAGTTTTGGGGTTTTCGTTTTTTTGCCTATGAATATTCAATTGTTCTAGTACCAGTGGTTGAAAAGACTGCCCTTTCTCCAATGAATTGCTTTTATACCTTTGTCAAAAATCAGTTGATGATATTTGTATGGGTCTGTTTCTGGACTTCATTAATCTCTTTGTCTATCTTTATGCCAATACTATACATACTGTATTGATTACCATAGCTTTATAATAAATCTTGAAGTCAGGTAGTCTGGGTCCTCCAGTTTTGTTCTATTTTTCTGTCATTTGTTTATTTGTCTTTTGCATTTCTACATGAATCTTACCATTAGCTTATGAATTATTATAAGAAAAAGCCCAGTGGGATTTTGATTGGGATTGCAATGAATTGATCAGTCTGAAGATAAATGACATTTTAAGAATATTGAGTCTTCTGATCCATGACCATATATGTCTGTCCATTTATTGAGATCTCATTTAATTTCATTAGTGTTTTGTGGTTTTAGTGGGCTTTACATAAATTATATCATCCTGTATTTATTCTTCTGTGCTTGCTTTTCTTAAAGCTTTTTTTTTCTTTTTAAATCATTCATTTTGAGGCATGTAGCTATTCTTAATTCATTTTCTTTTCTTTCTTTTTTTTTATGATTTTATTTATTTATTTGACAGACAGAGATCACAAGTAGGCAGAGAGGCAGGCAGAGAGTGAGAGGAAGGGAAGCAGGCTCCCTGCCGAGCAAAGAGCCTGATGGCGGGACTCGATCCCAGGACTCTGGGATCATGACCTGAGCCGAAGGCAGAGGCTTTAACCCACTGAGCGACCCAGGCGCCCCTTTTCTTTTCTTTTTTTAAAAGATTTTAATTATTTATTTGAGAGAGAGAGAAAACCCAAGCAGGGATATCGGCAGGGAGATTGGCAGGCAAAGGGAGAAGCAGGCTCCCTGTTGAGCAAGGAGCCCGATGCGGGACCTAATCCCAGGACCCTGGGATCATAACCTGAGCCACCACTAATTCATTTTCATTGTTATATGCCACTCTACTATATAAATATGCCATAATTTATTTGTTCTTTTGCTGATGACTGTTCAGGTTGTTTCTAGGTTTTTTTTTTTTTTTGCTATTTGAAATAATGTAGCTCTGGATATTCTTGTACGTGTGAGCTAGTGCATATAGGCAACAGTTCACTAGGGGTATAACATGCCTGTGAATAGGCTACTGGTTTTTGTCTTTGCCAAATTGCTTTTCAATTTATATTACTATCACTGTGTAAGTTTTTTTTTTTTTTTTTAAGTTTATTTTTTAGTAATCTCTACACCCAGTGTGGGGCTTGAACTCACGGCCCCAGGATCAAGGATTGCATGCTCGCTTGATTGAGCCAGCCAGGTGCCCCAGTATTGTATAGGTTTTTGTTACTCTGCATCCTCACTAATTGGGGCTGTCAGACTTCTTATTTTTGTAAGTGGATGGGTATGAAATAGTGTCTCACTATGGCTTTAACATGCATTTTCTGAGTCTTAATGAGATTATCTTTTCATGTTTTTTTCTTCTGTTAAATATCTATTCACCTCTTTTGCCTATTTTTCTTTTACATTGTCTTAATACTTTCTAGGAGTTTAAAAAAATATATTTTGGGGCACCTGGGTGGCTCAGTTGGTTTAATACAAAAATTAAAAGGATATGTATTTTAGATACTGGCTATATCTTTTTTCGGTTGTATGTATTTCAGGTATCTTTTCCTAGTTCATGGCTTGTCTCTACATTCTTTTTGGTATGTGTGTGCGTGCATGTTTAAGATTTTATCCATTTATTTGAGTGGGGTGGAGAGAGAGAGAACATGAGCACTGGGAGAGGCAGAGGGAGAGAGACGAGCAGACTCCCTACTGAGCAGGGAGCCTTATACAGGGCTCAATTCCAGGAACAGGAGACTAGGACCAGAACCAAAGTCAGATGCTCAACCAACTGAGCTACCCAGGTGCCCCCTTTTTTGGTGTTTTTTGATGAATAGAAGTTGTGAAGCAACTCTAAGATATTGAAGATTTGAAAAGCAGACTTAACCCAACTTATCAATAACACCGTTGAGCCCTAAATTCCACAGAAGCCTTTGTTTCAGATCCATTCTATGATTTACCTTTCTAAATCTTCTTAAATGACTATCCAGTTACATTATCCTCTGTAGTTTAGGTTTTGGGTTGCAGAGGGTGAGGGGACAACCGTTCTTTCTTTAAGGATCCAAAAACAAGTTTACAGAGCATGTTCTGAGATGTTTTTCTGAAATTATTTTTTAGGCTGGACCAGAATATGGTCAAGGAATGAACCCCATTAGCCGCCTGGCTCAAATTCAACAGGCCAAAAAGGAAAAGGAGCCAGATTATGTTCTGCTTTCAGAAAGAGGAATGCCCCGACGTCGGGAGTTTGTGATGCAGGTATTTCTAACATTTATATTAGAAGAAAATTTTTGAAACACTGAAAAAAAAATTGGAAACACCCAGGTTGTAATAGAGACATGGGGGAAGGGCAAACTAGGAACTAATAACATTCCTTCCTTCTAGGCCCACCTACCAACTTGGTTGAAACATTCAAGTGTCAAGGACATGCTAGAATAGACAGTCTGGGTTTTTGAAGGGACTGTGAGTTCACACAGGTTATTGACCACAGAGTTTCTAATGTAGAATGCCTATGTCTAACTTACGGTTTCCAGCCGGAGGCTGTTAAAGACTGGGAAATCGGATACAGATGGAATTAGAAACATCATTTAGAAGATAGATGTCGTAGATGGAATAGGGCCAAGAGCATGAGCTTTTTTGAGTTATCCGGAAAATTAAGAAAAGAAAGCTGACTTCCTACCTAACTCTGGTGAGGACCGAGAGACTCAGAACCACTAAGATTTAGGCCTCTAGAGATTTAGAGGTTGCAGATTGAGGTACAATGCCTAAAATACCTGCCTTTTAAAATTCTGCCTGTTTTTCTTCATTTGCCAATGTAAACCCCAATATCGAAGAAACCTGAGATTCTTATTATGTAAATTTCAAACATATCCAAAGGTGGTTATACTTAATAGTAAACTGTAAACAATAATGTAGTGGACTAGCAGTGGCATATGAGGAATATGACTAATATCCAAACACAACAATGAAGACTTTTTCTGCCACACTTGCTTCAGCTGTCAATTTTTTTTTCCTCCTTCCCTCCCTTCCGTCTTTTCTTGAGGTATTTCAGAGCTAATATCTAGCCACATACCATTTCAGCTTACCTACTTAGTGTATATCATTAAAAAATATGGAAGTTTTCCCTTATGTTCTTACATTGGGCATGATTCATATTCATTAGAATCATCTAATACTCAGTCCATATTTAAATTCTCCTTGTTGTCCCAGAACTTTTTATTATAATTGGCTTGTCAAAGAAACTTTTTCCAGTCAGACCCGTGGATCTCACCTTTAATGTAATCCAGTTAAAACCCACATATATCTATTAAGTGCTCACCATGTGGTGGACATTTTGGTAGTAACACGTAGTGTCTTATATTTATTAACTTTTCATACATATCTTTTTTTTTTTTTTTAAGATTTTATTTATTTATTTGAGACAGAGAGAGAAAGAGTGCCTATGCACACAAGCCAGGGGAGGGGCAGAGAGGGAGGAGGAGGAGGAAGAGGGAAAGAATCCCAATCAGACGCCATGCTGAGTGTGAAGCCTGACTCAGGGCTTGATCTCATCACCCAAGATCATGACCTAAGCTGAAACTAAGTGTCATCACTTAACCAACTGAACCACCTAGGCACCTTCTTTTCATGCATTTCTTAATTTTACCTTCTTTCCCAATTTATAATCTCCACATTTCTTTATCTCATAGGACCCAGTATAGTATATGTACATAGCAGTACCTTAAGAAACCTTTGGTGTGTATTTGCTGCCTATCTGCCTGACTGAGAGCTAGTTGTTTGGCTTTGTTGGAGATGTAAACTTAACAATGCAGTCACAGATAAACCATGGCTGGGAACCTCGATATCCAAAAAGGGGAGATTGCTTCTATGACTAGTAAACACACACTGTCTAGATGTCATTAGACCCAGAACAGTCTTATTCTAGTCTTTTCACTTCATAAAACACTTAACCATTTTTCCTTTTACATGTTTAGGAGAATTCTAGGAAGAATTCTAGAATATATTTTTTGAACTCCGAAAGAGGAAAAAAAGGGGAAGAGGGGAAAAAAATCACCTAAAACTTAGACTTGTATTAGGAATAAAAACTGGCTTTGAGTTTATTAAACAATTTTTTTTTCCTGCAGAGTATATTGAGTACCCCTTCTGAAAAAGGAATTTAGAATATCTTAGGCCAGCTTCCATTTTATGGGTATTCATAAACATTCTAGTCAAATGGGAACATTTGGCTGTGCTTTTAAATGTTTTCACACTGAATTCATATTGCTTTCCCCTTCTGGAATCCCCAGTGGATTCATTATAGTATTGCAGCAAGTTTATCAAAGTAAAGGCTTTTGTATAAACTACTTAAGCAGTGTTATCATTTGTTATAACTGAATGTGGAAGTAAAAATATCTAGAGGTAATATAATATGCTCATACTTATCTATCACTATGAAAAATAAAGGTAAGTTTGTATGTTATAAAGTAGATGCAGTTACTTGTATTGATTACTAGGCAAAGAAAAATCTCTGATAAGATTATTTGGATATTTATTTCCAGAGCATATTTCTTAAAGCTTTTTTTTTTTATAAGAAAGCTTTTTATATTTTATATCTTAATTTTTTGAAGAGAAAATAATGACAACTAAATTAAATGGGTATCGCTTATACACATTGTATATAGCACATTCTATTGAGTTAATTTTTCCTACCTGTGATTAAAATTTCAGGTTTTTAAAATATAAAGCAAATTTCATCAGTTTTATTTGTGACTCACTGAAAGATAATAGATTGTCTTTGGTATATGCTATTTTAGAATTGTTTTTAGTTTTTTGAGGATTTGACTTGTTTAAGTGATTTGTTTAAATGTAAAAATCTGGCAGTCTTAAAGTTACTGCTTAGCAAAATAATTGAACTTCTTTGCAGACAAATTAACATTTTAGTGTAAAAATATTTAATGGTTAAAAATTTTTTGAGTTTTCTAGAAAGATGACTTACAAAGTTTACTTATATACTTAATTGCTTTTATAATGATGTGATTTTTCTTTTTTTTTTTGAGTGACCATTGTGTTTGTTAGGGAATCAAAGTCCTTCAGCACACTCACCTTTTCCAGTAGTAACAAATAAGTCTGGGATAACTACCTGCAAACTGTTGAGCCATGCCTCCATAAAAACTTGTGAGAAGTGAGGGGTGAGTGAATGGCAAAAATGAATCTGGAAGCACCTTTTCTAACAGTCAGTCCTGAAGGTGTCAGAGTAGGTCAGATGGGAAGCTGGCAGATTCAGATCCAACGTGAATGCCGAGATGGGAACAGCATTCCCCAAGAGCAGGAGACTGGAGTCAAAGAGTATAAGGCCTGGGTGGAGAAATATGATTTAGAGATGAAGCAGCAAAAGAATTGAATGAGAGTGAGTGAGGGGTATGTAGCATGAAAAAACCAGATGATACATTTTTTTGTTGTTGCTCGGTGATCTTGCTTCCATTTACTTTGGCAAGTCTTTTGACCCTCAGAGCAGTAGAGGAAGCTTCTGACGTAGCTAGCCTAATCTGTTAGCTTGCAAGCATTCCAGCAACAACACAGGGGTGGGTGAAGCTGGGGAAGCAGAGAAAACACTGGGAAAAATAACAGGTATCAGGCCTGGCTTTAGCCAAGGACTCAAGCGCATTATAGCTAGGGCCTGCTGTGTTCAGGCCAGGGCAGGCCAGCACAGATATGGCAGGTCACGTGTGTTCACTCCACTCCAGGGAACCACTGTGCACCACAATTGATCAGTGCTTCTGAGTGAGGTGTGTAGAATCCGGCTGAGTTGTCATAATATGATGGTTTCTAGTTTTGGAAGAAAAAGCAATGAAATATGTCAAAGACATGGCACAGATTTGAACTGTGACATTTGTGATAGTTGTTACAGAAATTCTATAATAAATATATTTTCAGTGTTTCGTACACTACAAGAACTAGGTCATTTAGTTCATCTTTACTAAAATTCGATGAAAAGTATAATTTCTTTGTCATATAATTTGCACTTTGTTTATATTTAAGGTTTATGGGTTTTTTTTCTAACCACTGTGTTAGAAGTACTTTGTTCACTGAATCTTAAAAGTAGTGATAGAAATGGTAACACGGAACCTGAATACTGTGTAAGAATAAATGGCAAACAGTACACAAGTCTGGTTACCAGCTGGGAATTGGTATGTTCTGAGACAAATGAAATAGCCAATTATGCTTTCACCCAAAAGCCAGAAAAGAAAACTGTGGGCAGAAGTATCATGCTTTATATCTGAAAACTAAATTTAGTTGTACTACATACTAATTCATTGCCAGTACACAGTATATTATAATTGTGAAATTTTATTAAAGTGGCATGAAGCTATTGAAGCTAATTTTTTTCTGAACAAAGCACAGTGACATCTGGTCAAACAATCCAAATTTTCAAATATAGATTGCCTGTTCAGCTCTCTTGCTTACTTTTGTACAGTTTTAAAAAAAAAATAACATAGAGGCATTCATTATATATTCTGGAATGTGAATCCTTTTTAGTTACATGACATTTCAAATATCTTTCCTTGTGTTGTGACTCTCCTTTTTTCCCCCCGACTTTAGTGATGCTCTCTTGAGGAACAGAAGTAATTAATTTTAATGCCGCCAAATTCCTCCTCAAAAAGATCTTGGTTGGTCTTAGCACTTTGTATTTCCATGAGTATTTTGGAATCAGCTTGTCAAATATTGTAAAAACATGTGTGGAATTTTGATGAAAATTTATTGAATTTATAGGTCACATTGAAGAGAATTGATATCATACTCATTTTCAGTGCATGAGTATGGCATATTTCTACTTATTAAGTTTATCTTAATTTTTCTTGGTGCTTATTATTTTCTGTATAAAGTTCTTAAACCTCATAGGTATTTGATTTGCATTTAATAACTTTTATAATTTTCTACTTGATTGTTGATGGGATATAAAAATGCAATTGGCTTTTGTATACTACTATTTACATAGAAAACTTGACACTCATAAATTCTTATAATTTATCTGTATATATTCTTGGATTTCCTATGTAAAAAACGTATCTCCAGATAATGATGGTTTGTTTTTATACTTCTAATTCTATACCATATTTTTTCTTGCTTTATTGTTCTGTCTAGGATTTGTAATAAAATCTTAAATGCTAGTATAAATAGAAGTCATCCTTGTCTTGTTTCTAATTTCAGAATTTCAACATTAAGTATAACATTTGCTGAGGTTTGCTATAGGTTTTTTACAAAATGCCCTTCATCGTATTTAGGAAGTTCACTTTTTTCTCTAGTTTACTAAGAATATTTATTATGAATGGATGTTGAGTTTTATCAAATGCTTTTGCTCCATTTATTATGATGACCGTATGTTTTGTCTTCTCAACCTATTAATATAGCAGATTCTGTTTACAGATTTTGTTTGACTTTCAAATGTTAGACCAGTCTTAAATTTCTGTGATAAACCTAACTTGGTCATGATTTTTCTTTCTTTATATTGCTTTGTTCAGTTTACTCTTATATAGTTTAAACTTTAGCAGTTATATTCATGAATGAAATTGGTCTGTAAAATTTTTTCTTATACTGTTCTTGTTGGATTTTGGAATCAAAGTGATACCTCACTGAATAATTGGGGACTGATATCTCTTTTTCTATTCTTAGATGAATTTTTGTAAGACTAACATTATTCTTCCTTAAATATTAGGTAGAACTTGCTGGAGGAGCTCTCTGGAGTTTTCTTTGTGGAAATGCTTTTAATTATTACTATTTTTTAATGGTTATAGAGCTATACAGTTCGGGGTTTATTCTATGCCAGTTTTGGTAATTTGTATTGTTGAGGAATTTTTCCATTTTATTTAAATATTCAAAAAATTTTAGCTGAAATATTCAATATCCCTTGTTATTTTTTTAAAGATTTTATTTATTTGACATGGAGAGAGAGAGAGCATAAGCAGGGAGATGAGAAGAGGGAGAAGCAGACTCCCCACTGAGCAGAGAGCCATGTAGGACTTGATCCCAGAAGAAAGGCAGACCCTTAACCAAACTGAGCTACACAGGCGCCCCTATCCCTTATTTTTTTTTTTTAATGCTATACAAGATGTAATACAACAAAATGTAATGTATATAATGCTATACAACAAAATCTCCCATTTTCATTCTTATTCGTGTCTTCTCTTACTTTTCCTTGATAAGTCATAATCTTTGATTTATCATTTTATTAGTCTTTTCAGGAAACCAACTTTTGGCTTTTTAAATTTTTTATCATATTTTGTTTTCTATTTTCCTTAATTTCTGCCCTTGTCTTTATTCTTCTATTTTCTTTGGATTCATTTTTCTCTAATAGCTTCTTGAACTGGATGCTTAGCTCATTATATTCCTGCCATTCCCTAAACTTCTATGACTATATATTTTCTTCTCGACCCTCCTTTAGCTGCAAACTTCAAATTTTGATATTTTGTATTTCCGTTATTACTTACTTAAAATATTTTCTAATTTTTACTGGGGTTTCTTCTTTGCCTGTTAGATTATTCAGACTACTTTGTTTAATTTATGAAGTTGTGATTATCTTCTTGTTTGCTGCTTTGATCGCTTATTGAGACCCAATTCATAAAAACAAATCTCACTGTGGTTGTGTATTTCTTATTTGTCCTTGTAATGCTGTACTTCTTGCTTTCTTTTTAAAAATTTTCTTAATGTATTTATTTGGGAGCACGTGGATAGCTCAGTCAATTAAGCATCTGCCTTTGGCTCAGACCATGATCCCAGGGTCCTGGGATTGAGCCCCTGCTCAGCATTAAGTCTGCGTCTCTCTGCTCCTCCTCCTGCTTGTTTGCACTCTCTCTCTCTGTCTTTCTCTCATTCTCTGTCTCTCAAGTAAATAAAATCTTAAAAAAATTTTTTTATTTTAAAATTTTTTTCCTTTTAACGTTCTGATTTACTTTTTTTTTTCTTTTCTTTCTTTCTTTCTTTTTTTTTTTTTTGCATTAGCTCTTGACAGGTGCAGCATTAAAAACACTACCCAATTTGGAAAATATATGTGTGGATAGCTGATGTATTTTAAATATATATATAGACATATATGTGTATGTGAGTGTCATTTGTTTCCCAGAGTTAATTGTGGAATAGTTCTAATGATAAAAAGGCTCCTGTTAGGGGCACCTGGGTGGCTCAATCAATTAAACGTCTGCCTTCGGCTCAGGTCATGATCCCAGAATCCTGAGCTCTCTACTCAGTGGGAGCCTGCTTCTCCCTCCTCTTGCTTGTATTCTGTCTCTGTCAAATAAATAAAGTCTTTAAAAAAACCCACCTCCTGTTATTGAGCAATTATGATTTATTATACACTGTAGTTTACATACATTTTCTTGTTTAATTTTCAGAGCAATACTGTGAGGTAGTATAGGAGTACCTCTTTTACTGATGAAAAAACTGAAGCTTAAAGATGTTGACTAATTTGAATCAATTCATACAGTTAGGAAGTAGTAGAATTGAATTTCTTTTCTTTTCTTTTTTTTTAAAGAGACAGAGAGGGAGGTTTGGGGAGGGACAGAGAGGTGCTGTATCCAGAGTAGAGCTAGAGCCCCTTTCAGGGCTCAATTGCATGATCATGACCTGAGCCGAAATTAGGAGTTCAGTGCTTAACCAATTGAGCCACCTAAGCACCTCTAGAATAATTTCATACCCAGATCTGACCTGGAAATCTTTGTTCTTAACCACAATATTGTATTAACCCTTGTATATTAATTTTCCTCAGGAACTATTTATATAAAGCTTTATAAACTTGGAATGCAATGTGAGCATTGTTTTATAAGGCAGCACCATGAATTTCAGCTTTTTAGTTCATTAAATAAAAACACTAAATGTAGTCATAATCTATGTAAATTCTGTTACAATGTGAATTTTATTTTTTTGCTTGTATAAATAATATTGTTTAAAAAATCAAATAATGTAGAAATATGTAAGGAAGTAAAAATCATTTAAGATTCTGTCACCCTGAGATAAACCCCCATTGTCAGTTTGAGGACCATATTATTGTATTTTTCCCCATGTATATTTTCACTTGTATTTATAACATTAAATAGGTTAGTATCTTAGTTGCTGTTTTCATTATGGACCAAATTTTATATTTTTGAATGCTAAAGAGCATGACACATTGTTTTATGGTGTTAAGAAGTTCCTGTTTACCAAAGCAATTATCCTCACTTTCTTCCTTTAATCTTGTCAGGTCAAAGTAGGCAATGAAGTTGCTACTGGAACAGGACCTAACAAAAAGATAGCCAAAAAAAATGCTGCAGAAGCAATGCTGTTACAGCTTGGTTATAAAGCATCCACTAGTCTTCAAGATCAACTTGACAAGGTGAGAGCTAAATTTATATGTACATATGCCTATCCTGTCAGAATATCAGAGTGAGGAACAAATCCTATTCCAGTGTTTTTGACTCTAAGTAATGTCTTAACTACTGTTAAAGTAGAAGTCAGTGTTTCTCCCGCGCCCCCACAACCCAGGGCGGTACTCTGTATCTTTAAAGATAGATTCTCCAGGTACAAAATAACATCTGTTTATGGGGCCAAGATGAAATATTATAATCTTACAGTTGGAAAATGCTAAAAAATTATATTGTTGTATAAATTTTATATAATTCCAGTTGAATACTTTTTAGCTTATTGACTCATGGTTTTTGCCATATAGCCACAGTTTTAATTTGTGCTTTTTAAAGGACAGAGTTTGTGAGCCTTTATTTCTGGAATACAGCTGAAAACACTGGAAATAAAGATCCTGAGTTATCCCTTTAGGGCAGGAACTATATTGGACAGGCACTCTATAAACTAATTTTTCTATTTACTTTAAATTTAAAGGTAAACTCAGAGGGTGTTTATTTTCTGCCAAGACTTATGTTCAGGGTTCCCTATTTCTTCTGCAGCAGTTAATGACATCATTAACACCTACCTCTGTTGCAAGAGAAGCAGAGAACCCCAAATTCTGTACTTGGCAGATAACTTAGCAGGAACTAGCTTAATTCCATTTTGTATTATCATTTTATCTGTGCACATGTAGAAATTATTTTGACTAAACATTTTATTAAATGAAAATTCATAAAACAGGCTTAATGATTATTTCTATCAAAAACAATATGCTTTTTTTTTCCATGCCGTTTCTCACATAAGGATTCTGTTTTAGAGATATTTTCAATTTCTATAGGAACACATTTCTGAAATTCAGAGTAAAAATAAAATCATCTATTAGAAAACATTTAGATATACTTTTCTTTTTAAGACAGCTGTGAATATCTAGGCAATTATTTTGAGTGATTAAGATTTATTTGTGTGTGTGATATCGCTAGAGATTTCAATTCTGTTTTTATAACCTGGCTAGTCAATGCTTTTTCTTCTTTTAAAAGTATTTGTAACATGAAACCTAACATGTGTTCAAGATTCTGTAGTTCTTATATTGTGTATATGTTGTTTTAACTTAACACGTTTATATTGACTTAAAACTGGTGAGTGATTTATAAATATATGTCAAAGTAAATCTCCTCATAGACATGTATTTGTATGTTAAGTGAAAATAAACCACTAATTTTATTAATATGAAAACATTTTTTGTATATGCACTATATTATTGTTCAAGGTTCTCCAGTGAAACAGTGCAACAGGATGTGTATGTGTGTGTGTGTGTACATACATATTCATAACATTAGTCACAGAGACTTATTTAAGGGAATTGGCCTGTGCAGTTGCAGAGGCTTGGCTAGTCCAAAATCTGAGGGAGAGGCCACTAGGCTGGAGAATCAGGAGTTAAGTCTGAGTCCAGAAGCTTTCTGCTGAGTTCCCTCTTCCTTCAGGGGAGGTCAATCTTTTCTTCTAGGTAGGTCTTCAACTGATTAGGCTCACCCACATTACAGAGAGGAATCTGCTTTACTCAGAGTTCAGTGATTTCAATGTCAGTCTCTTCCAAAATCACCCTCATAGAACACCCAGAATAATGCTTGATCAGTTACCTAGTCACCATGGTCCAGACAATGACACATAAAATTTACCATTGCACTCACTTAGTGCCAAACACTGGTAGCTGAAGATAATAAGATGACTGAAACTTGGTCCCTACACTAAAAAAACTAACCCTTAAGTGTTAACAGTGAGTAGCTTTAATCATGTAACAAAAATAATAGTATCCCAGAACCTAGAGAATATGAAGATGAATCTGGAAAGTCAGGAATAGCTGAGACCACTGTTTTTATGTAAGTTAAAGAGCTTGAGGAGTTACTAATTTAAGATTTTTTTTTTTTTTACTGTAACACATAAAGGACTATTTATTTATTTGAGAGAGAGAGAGAGAGAGCACGCAAGAGCAGGAGGTATGGGGGAAGTGGCAAAGGGAAAGAGAGAATTGCAAGCAGACTCCAGGGAGCTGGACTGGGGCTTGATCACATGACCCTGAGATCATGACTGGAGCCAAAACCAGGAGTCAGAGGTTCCAATGACTGAGCCACCCAGGCACTGCAGCAACTTCTAAAACAAATCCATGCAAACATTACCATGACCAAGGGAAAAAAGACAATGATTTGTTAATATCAGCTGCTAGCCATTTGTGGCAGACTGTATTTTCCAAAACACGGTTTCAGCAACATCTTCCTGTTCTGCAGGGTGAGCTTGCCATGCCCCCATCATGAGGTGAAGTCTTAATCCCCTCCTCTTGGGGCACCTGGGTGGCTCAGTGGGTTAAGTGTCTGCCTTCAGCTCAGGTCACGATCCCAGGGTCCTGGGATCGAGCCCTACATGGGCTCTCTGCTCAGTGGGGAGCCTGCTTCTGACTCTCCCTGCTTGTCCTCTCTCTCTGTTAATAAAATCTTAAAAAAAATAAAAATCCCCACCTCTTGATTCTGATCAGGTTTTTATCACTCACTGCAACCACGGGAATGTTAGAGTGGAAATGCTGTCTGACTCTAAAGGTGGGATCAGAAAGGTCTCTAACTCCCACTTGATCCTCTTGCCCTATTTCCTCTTTAGAAAGTGCCTCTCAAGATGGCCTCTCTCAGAATTCAGCCACACAAGTGGCATCTGTCAGTGTTTAATCAACATTTCTAGCTGAGCCCAGCCTTTCAAGTTTCCAAATTTCTTTTTTTTTTTTTTTAAGATTTTATTTATTTACTTTCTTGAGAGAGAGACAGCATGGGGTGGAGGCACAGGGAGAAGGAGAAGCAGATTCCCCACTGAGCATGGAGCTCCATGCAGAACTCAATACCAGGACCCTGGTTTCATGATCCGAGTGGAAAGCAGCCCCTTAACCAACTGAGGCACCCAGGTGCCCCTTTGTCCAAAATTTCTGACCCACAAAGCCTATGAAGGTAACATGGTTGTCATTTTATATTTTAGTGTATTTTATATATAACATACTATTATATACTTAATAGTAGGTCATTTGTTTCATATGAGTAAAAATCAGAAACATTAGTTCATGTTCAGTCCCCCCCCCCCCTGCACTGTGTCAAAATTTGCTTTACGAGTCACTTATTTCAATTAGGATCTTAGCAGGAGTCACACATTGCTTTTGGCTGATATTTCTATTAAATACTGTTCAATCTACATTAATTTCCTCTTCTTTTTCTTTTTTCATTTTTATGTAATTTATTTGGGAAGAAACTGAGTCTTTTGTCTTATAAAATAACTTGTAGTCTGCTTTGGTTGTTGTGTCGACATTGATCGCCATTTTCCTCTCTGAGCTGTATTTCCTGTAAAGTGACAGCTAGATCCAGCATCGTTGCCAAGCCTTTTTGGTAAGGGGCCTGATAATATTCTAGGCTTTGTGGGCTACTCCTGGCACAAAAGCAGTCATAGATGATAGGGAAATGAATGAGCGCGTCTGTGTTCCCAAAAAACTTCATTTTCAAAACAAGCAACAGCCAGATTTGGCCCATGGGTCACAGTTTGCCAGGCATGATCATAGTTTCTTCATCCATTCATCCATTGATGGACATGTGGATTGTTTCCAGGTCTTGGCAATTGTAAATAATGCTGTTACTAAATATGGTTCCAAAGTGCATCACCTCCTCCTCCTCTCAGCTCTGGGGCTTCTGAGCAGACACTTCCACAAAACAAAGAGATGTCTTTCTCGATTTTGTTTCTGGTTCTGGATGCTGTCATTCAGGCCTAAATGTGTGATCCCAGGGCAGCGACGCTGTCACTGTGAGCTTTTCATTTCTCACAAGGATATTGACTCCTGCTGTATCTTTCTCATAAAACGCCGGTGAGGAGATACTTGAACCAGTTGCAGGCTCGGTGAGCTCGGAGCGCGGCCGGAGGTCAGGCAGACGGGAGTTACTGGGCGCTGTTCTCTGAGGGCGCACTGAGGAGTGGGGCCCCGGGCTCTTGGCTCCTCCGGGCCGGAGACCAGGAGGCCGCCGTTCTGGAACTCTACGGAAAGCGCCAAGATTTGAACACAGAAGTGACATGATGTGCTTTGCGTTCTTCAAAAGACAGCTGTGTGAGTAACAGAGGAAGGGTATTTGAGCAGGATGAGAGGAGGCTGAGAGTCCAGCTAGGAGGCTAGCAGAACTGTTCAGGTAAAAGATGCTGAGGGTCTGAACTCAAGCAGTGGTGGTAGAGAAGCAAGGGGATAGATAGCTGAGGTATTTCTGAAGTGTGTGTGATAAGCTTTCTGTAGCTGATAATGTGCATGGGGGAGATGGGAAGGAAGAGGAAAGAAAACCTGTAAACAGGAAGAGAGAGTGGCTTTAAGAAGTAGGTAGCATGATTCCTCCAGCTGAAGTACTGTATGGTGACTTAACAGAACATTAAAAAAAAAAAAAAAAAGAAGTAGGTAGCAGCCATATGCTACAGAGAGATCAGGACAAGGACTGAATACACTGATCTGTCAATAAAATCTGTGATTAATGTGGCAAAAGCAGCTTAAAAACCTGCAAAAGCATGTTTTTAAAAAGTTTTTTTTCTTAATAAACAATTATATATATGGCTGAAAGAATTCAAATAGCATGAACAGGTAAACACTGAGGAAAAAGTTAATCTTATTTTACTCTGAGATCCTTGGTTTCTTAGTCTCTCTTTTGAATAGCATCTCCCCACAATGAGTTAATTGTACAGCATTTAGAATACTGTCTGAAATACAGTGAATATTATATAAGGATTTGATAAATAGAAATAAATATCTTTACAGAGATATTCTATGTGTATATACTAATATATCCCCACTTTATAAAAAATTTCAGATTTATTGTGATGCAGTTCAGTGAATTTTGACATAAGTGTCTTGTTATATGTGTACACATTTATTAACTGCCACCACAATTAAGATGTATAATACTTCTGTTACTGCAGAAAAGTTCCCGTTTGTAGTTAATCTCTTACCCTCTCCTTAGCTCCTGGCAAGCACTCACTTGATTTCTGTTTCTATAATTTTGCCTTTCCAGAACGTCATATAATTTGGCTCAAAAATTAGGAAGCCTTTTGTGTCTGGCTTCATAATGCTAAGATTCTTCTGTGCTGTTGCATTTATCATTAGTTTGTTCTTTTCTATTGTCTGTTACTGTTTTAGTCTGCGCCAACATTTGGGCTCTTTCTACTTTGAGGCTATTATAAACTATGTGGCTGTAAACATTCATGTATAAGTCTTTATATGTATATATTTCTCTAGTATATTCTTTATGTACATATTTATATAATTAGCGCATGTGTAACTTTGTTAAGAAGCTGTGAAGAGGTTTTCCAGAGAGGCTGTACCAATTTGTATTCCCACCAGGAGTGTTTAAGAGCTGCAGTTACTTCACATTCAGCTCTTGGTATTGTTGGTTTTAATAGTTTTGATTGTACTTGTAGGTGTATAATATTATCTCACTGGAATTTAATTTATATATCCCTAGTAACTGATAATGTTGAATATTTTATCATGTGTTTATTTACCGTTCATATCTCTCTTCCCTGAAATGCCTATTCAAAGTTTTGTCTTTTTAAAAATTGGATAGTTTGCTTTCTTATTGAGTAGTTGTAGAAGAGTTCTTTATATATTTTGGACACAAATTCTTTATCAGATCAAGAATTCCCCGGCCTTTTCCTTCCCTCCCTTCCTGTCCTCTCCTTCCCTCCTTTTCCGTGTAGGTGATCCAGTTGTTCTAGCATCATTTGTTTCAAAGATTAATGCTTTTCCATTGAAGTCTCTTAGCAATTATTGAAAATCAGTTGACCACATATCTGTTCCTTAATCCATATGTCTATCCTGAAGCTATTACAATTATGTATGGGTTTGAAATCAGATAAAGAACTCTTGTCTTTGTTCTGTTTTTTTATTTTTTAAATTATTTTGGCTAGTCTGGAGCCTTTGCATTTCCATAGAAATTTTAGAATCAGTCTTTACCAAGAAAAGAAAGAGACAACTGGGAAGTTTTCTTTAGGGTTGTGTTGAATATCAATTTCACGTAAATCAGTATCTTAATATGGAATCTTTCAGTCCATGAACAAGATCTAGCTCTCCATTTATTTAGGTTTTTATAGAAATATCTCACAGCGATGTTTTGTATGTTTTCATAGAAATACTTTACACAATTTTTTAAAAAGATTTTTATTTATTTATTTGATAGAGAGAGATCACAAGTACGCAGAGAGGCAGGCAGAGAGAGAGGGGGAAGCAGGCTCCCCGCTGAGCAGAGAGACCGATGTGGGGCTCGATCCCAGGACCCTGAGATCATGACCTGAGCTGAAGGCAGAGGCTTAAACCACTGAGCCACCCAGGCGCCCCCACAATTTTTATGTTTATCCCTAAGTGGTTCATGTTTTTGGATATATTATTAATGGTATATTTTTTAATGATGTTGGTTTTTAAACCAATGACTGTACCATTCAATTTCCAGTTCTTTTCTATTATATAGAAATAAAGTTGGTCTTTATATATTGACCTTGTACTCTGTGACCTAGCTAAACTGAGTAATAAGTTATATTAGTTGATTTTGTAGAGTGTTTGGGAATTTCTGCATTGATGACCATATCGTCTATGAAGAAAGACAGTTTTATTTCTTTCCTTCTAATCTGTATGCTTTTATCTACTTGCCTTGCTTTATTGCTGTGAAAAGAGCATTTGGTACAATGGTGAATAGAAGTAGTTGATTGTTGAATAGGAAAGCAGATATCCTTACCTTGTTCCCCATTGTAGAAGGAAAGTCATCCAGGCTTTCACCTTTATGAATACCATATGATTGTAGTTTTTTTTTTTTTAAAGATTTTATTTATTTATTTGACAGAAAGAGATCGCAGGTAGGCAGAGAGAGACAGGAGGAAGCAGGCTCCCTGCAGAGCAGAAAGCCAGATGCGGGGCTCCATCCCAGGACCCTGGGATCATGACCTGAGCCAAAGGCAGAGGCTTTAACCCACTGAGCCACCCAGGCGCCCCTGTAGTTTTTTTTTCTTTCCATAGATACTCTGTATCAGATTGATATTTCCTTATATTCCTGCTTTATTAAGAGATTGTTGTTTTTTTTTACTTGTCAGTACATTTTGAATTTTGAATTTTGCTAAATGCTTTCTCTGCATCTGTTGATATGTCATATGATTTTTCTGTTTAATCTGTTGTAATGGTGAATTTCACTGGCAGATTTTTAACTTTATCCTACAGATTTTGACAAGTTGAGTTTTTATTTTTATTCAGTTTAAGATATGTTTTAATTTTCTTTTTGGCTTCTTTCCAGTCTTGTATTCCTTCTGATTTTCTTTCTGCTTCTTTTATTGTTAGTGTCTCTAGTTATAATTTGGATTGATCCACTTCTTTCAGTTTTATCAGTCTTGTTCTGTGTACTTTAAACCTTTGTGGTTAACATATACATATATATATAATTAGCATTGTTGTATCTTTTTGATGACTTGGCCACTTTATTATTATATGATTTCTTTCCTTAGCCTTGATAATTCTTTCCCTGAATTCTGCTTTGTCTGATATTATTATAGCCATCCCAGTTTAAATTTGATTAATGTTTGCATGAGATATTTTTCTGCCATCGTCTTAGCCTATCTGTGTCTTTATACTTAAATTGCTTTTTTAAAGAAAACATAATTGGGTCTTGCTTTTTTTTTTTTTTTAAAGATTTTATTTATTTATTTATTTGTCAGAGTGAGCACAGGCAGACAGAGTGGCAGGCAGAGGCAGACGGAGAAGCAGGCTCCCACTGAGCAGGGAGCCCGATGTGGGATACGATCCCAGAATGCCAGGATCATGACCTGAGCCGAAGGCAGCAGCTTAACCAACTGAGCCACCCAGGCGTCCCGGGTCTTGCTTTTTTAAAATTTAATTTGACAGTCTGTCTTTTAGTTGAAGGTTTAGTTGAAGACCATTTACATTTATCATAGTTATTGATACAGCTGGATTTAAATGTATTGTCTTACTACTTGTTTCTATTTATTCCATTTATTCTTTGTTCACTTTCTTCTCTTTGACCTCTAATATGGTCATGCATTTTATTTTTCTATCTGTCTTTATGACCTATTGCGATTATACTTTGTATGTTTGAGAGACCTCCTATTGTGGTCATACATATTACTTCTTTATATAGTATAAACTCACAATTTATTGTTACTAATTATGCTTTATATAGTCTATTGTCATTTTATGTTGTTGAAATCAGAAAAAATGTCTTATATTTACCCTCATTTTTACCATTTTCAGTACTCCTCATTCATTCATGTAGATCCATATTTATGAATAATGTTCATTTGTTTAGATTTCTTTCTGGTATTATACTGCTTATAAAACTTACTCTAGAATTACTTGTATTAACAAATCTACTGGAAGTAATTTCTCTTGGTTTTTGTTTGATAAAGAAGTCTTTATTTCATTTTCATTTTTGTAAGTTATTTTTGTCTGGGTATAGGATTCTGGGTTTTTTTCTTTCAGTATAGTAGTCCCCCATATTTATGGTTTCACTCTCCATGGATTCAGTCATCTGCGGCCATCCACAGGTCTGAAAGCTCATCAGAAGATTAATAGTTGCCTACCTTTACATTAGAATGCCTTTGCCATTCACCTCACTTAATCTCATCCTGTAGGCATTTTATCATCTCAAATCATCACAAGAATAGTGAGTATAATACAGTAAGATATTTTGAGAGAACATGTTCATATAACTTCCTATAGTGTTATAATTGTTCTATTTTATTACTTATTATTGTTAATCTCTTACTGTGCCTATTTTATAAATTAAACATGTTGTAGGTCTGTATGTTCAGGAAAAAACATAGTATATATAGGGTTTTGTACTATCTGTGCTATCAGGCCCCTGCTGGGGAACTTGGAATGCATCCCCTGTGGATAAGGGGATCTACTGTACTGAAAAGATCTTGTTTCATTGTCTCTTGACTTGCATAGTTTTCATTGAAACATCTGCTGTAATTCTTACCGGCTCTTTCCTCTCCATGTTATCTTTTTCCCTTCGAAGGCTGTCAGAATTTTCCTTTTTCATTAGTTCTCAGCAGTTTGACTATAATATGTGTAAATATGATTTTTTTTTGCTTTATCCTTCTGCCCTCTTGCCTGTTCTTCCTCTCTTCTTCCTCCCTTTCTCCTCTTTTTCTTCTTCCTTCTTTCTTCCTCTTTTTGTATTTTTCCTGCTTAGTGGTTTCTGCATGTGGTATCTGTGGATTGTTATAATTTGGCTACTTCATCAAATTCTCAGCTGTTAATTTTTCAAATATTTATTATTCTTTGTTTTATCTCTTCTGTGGAGTTTCCAGTTACACATTTCTTAGACCATTGGTATTGTTTTGTAGCTCTAGTATCTTTTGTTCCTTTTAAATTTTTACCTTTTTTTTCCTGTGCCTCAGTTTGAATAATTTCTATTGATTTATCTGCAGTTTTAGTGAATATTTCTTCATATGTGTCCATGTGTTAATAACATCAGCATTAATTTTCATCTGTGACTGTCCCCCAAGATTTCCAATCGCTTTTGTTCTATAGTTTCTATTTCTCTTTTGAGTTTTCCCATATGTTTAACATGTTGTCTGTGATTACATTATGTACATTACATATATTAAATCTTCTAACCTGCTAATCTTAGGTATTGTAAAATTTATTTCCTATAATTCTGACCTCTGGGTCCTGTTTTGTTGAGTTCTTTGTCCTCTGACAATGGGTAATTCTTGCAATTTTGATTGTCTTAAAATTTTTGAAGAAGTAATGGACATTTTATATTGAAAAATTGTTGAGCCTGAGTTAAACAGTATTTATATTGAGAAATAGGCATGTCTTTTCTGTCAGACTAATTCTGGAGGGTGTGGAGGGTACTATCAATCCTGTCAGTAGTTGAGCTCATTTTGAGTTTTGTTGTTGTTCTCATCACTACTGACTTCAAATCCCTTCAGCAGTGGCGTGCTATTATCTGTGTTTTGTGTGGGGTGAGGTTTGGGAGGATTTTGCACTCAATGTTTCTGCTCTGCCCTCAGGTTTCAGCAGTCCCTCTTCACTGTCCCAAGGGGTGAGGTATATCTGCATGCTCTGTAGTCAGCTGTTGTGCTTATTACTTGATCATAAGAGTATGGTGGGTGTGGGGACACAGTTCTTGATTTTCTTGCCCAGACTCATTCTCAAGCAGACTGTGTGCCTGAGTCTCAGAGGTGGGTGCCCGAGAATCTGCATTCTTCTGATCTGGCTCCCCTTCCCTTCCCTAATGTGACTTAATACCTTGCTCCACTTTCCTCAAACTTCTAACCTCCCTCAGGCAGCTTTCTTCTCATTTTGATCTCATCTTCACAGAGAATGTGTATGTGGGGTCTCCTCAGGCTTTCCATTGACACCCACCAGCATTTATGAGCATTTACTCCTCTTCCGTCCTTTCACAGTGGTATACTATTTGCCAGGATTATATTTTGTGTTTATATCTAGAGTTTATTTTTCCATTTGAACTTTAACATCTGATAGTGTAAATATAAAAGCTGATTATAATAGGAAATATGACTTTGTTCCCCTGTAGTACTTTATATCAATAAGACCAGCTCCACACAAAGAGAACATAACCAGTTAAAGTCACTTATTAATTTGACTAAAATACTTACTACTTCAAAATACCTTGGCTTCTCTGAATATATTTTTATAACAGGCAGATCAAATGGCCTGACAAAAGTCAGGATATTATAAGTTTTACTTAAAGTTTGGGCTTAGTTTTCAATCTTCTGTATATGTCATTAGCAGTATTTCATGACCCTTCTTAGAGCTTTCAGAGAACAATTTCCATTGTTGATTAGACTTCAGAAACCATAAAACCCTTTGAGTTACTTTAGCACTTGTGATGATTATTATTTACTGTTTAAGAATTGTTTGCTTTTTAACCATCTAGATAGAGCCTATGTTGTATATACTACATGTATTGACTGTGAGACTTTCTTGATTACTTAAATTATAAATTTAGATGAACAGATAAAAGCAGAAGAAGATATAAGAATAGATTTGCACATAGGAAAGGAAGAATGTTACTGTTCATATTAATTACTTTTGTGTCCATCGTCCTGGGTTTAAAGAGGGAGAGAATAAATAATCACGCGAGAGACTTTTGCCTTTGCTTAATTGGCTAGTTAACTTTTTTCTTTTCGCATTAATCTGTTTCTCTGAATTTAAACAATTGGCTTAATCTTTCAGACAGGGGAAAACAAAGGATGGAGTGGTCCAAAGGCTGGGTTTCCTGAACCAACAAATAACAGTAAGTTTTCACTTTCATGTTGACTACACTTGGTGTTTGCCAGTGGTTCAGCGATTAGACTGGCACTGGATATTTATTGGATCTATTTGGGCTTGAGATGTTGTGGTAGAGACAAGGAAGTCATGGTATTTGATTTCCTGGAGCTGACGGAAGACACAAGCACTCATATTCTTAGCATGGTTTAGTCATTGCAAACTAAGTACCGTTTACTCTACATGGTGAGGATCTAATTTTTTAAAGCTGTTTTTATTGCATCATTGTTATAATATGAAAGAATCAAGAAAGTAAAACAATTATCTATAAACCCATTATACTCTAAAATCAATTGTTTGAAGATGAAATCAGAGAGGGAGACAAACTAGAATAGGAGACAAAGTACTGAGGATTGCTGGGGTGGGGGAGGATAGGGAGATGGGGTAAAAGGGTGATGGACATTAAGGAGGGCTTGGGATATAGTGAGCACTGGTTAGTATATAAGACTGAATGAATCACTGAACTCTACCTCTGAAACTAATAATGCACTATGTGTTAAGTAATTAAATTAAAAAAATAAAATCAACTGTATCCCATTTCAGTTCTTTTTATGTACACACATATTTTTATATAATTATCTTGTACTGTGTTGTTTTCATTTAACACAGTAATAAGCATTTTCACATTGTGCTGACTTGTTGGAATGTTTACTATTTTATTTAAGTCGCTAATTGAAATATGAGAAATGTGAAAAATTTTATTCCAAATATCGTGTTATCAGACACTTGAAAATCCCTTCAGTTTATTTCTTTTCTCAGAGGTACATGATCAAACTGTTATGCATTGGAAGCACAAGCATCTTTCTTTAACTTCCTCCCACCTCTCCCAAAAATCATCTGTTTTCCCTGACGTCACCATTTTACTATACATCAGTAAAACAAATACCCAGCCAGTGAAGACCCTCTGAAATGAAGTCTTCAGTGAAGCCAAATTTATCTCATGTCTAACTCTGTTTCTCTTCCTTGTAACCTGTAGAAACTGACTAAGCTTAAGTATGTAAATGATTGTAATGAAGAGTATTCTTTGATATTAACATCTTATCTCTTGATGTAAAATGAAATCAGTAACAAACTTTAATCAAAGCGTGCTTATGAGAATTGCATTCTTGGATCATCAAAACTAGCTTCTTGAAAAGAATATTTCAGTGAGGTAATGGTATTCATGAGTTACTTTCTGGGAATAATTTAAATAATAGGATTCTGAGCCTTTGGTCTATATATATATAAGAATGATGAATGTGATAGGTTTAGCGTATAGCCCAAAGGAAAAAAAAATAGAATCAGGGCAGGATTCTCAGAGAGTTTGTGCTTAATTCCTTTAATGTTTGAATATATCAGTTTATAATTACTTGGTAGGGGAATATAAAAAACATTAAATTGATTTTAATTTTTTGTAAAATACTTGGCACGGTACCTGTTTCCTAGAAACTACATAATGAATGTTGATTTTCTTCCATGGCTTTTCCCTCCCTTTTTAAATAAAAATTACATAATTCTATGTAGTCTTACCAAAAATTCCATTTTTACACTTTTTGATTTTTTTTTTAAAGATTTATTTATTTAGGCAGAGGGAGCAGGGTAGACGGGAAAGGGGAGAGAGAATTTCAAGCAGACTCCCTACTGAGCCTAGAGCCTGACATGGGGCTCCATCTCATAGGTTTGAGATCAGACCTGAGCTGAAACCAAAAGTTGGATTCTCAACTGACTATGCCACCTGGGTGCCCCCATTTCTTACACTTTTAGTCTGTCAGATGTTTTTTAATGCACCAGGTGAACAATGTGTATGTAGTTTATATTTTAGTAGTTACTTTTGGCATTAGATATTTTTTTAAAGAATATAAACTTTATGCTTTTGAATATAGAAGTCAGATAGTTTTAACATGAAATCACAGTATAGATAACCTACAAACTCTATCATTTTTTTAAAAAAGATTTTATTTATCTATTGGACAGACAGAGATCACAAGTAGGCAGAGAGGCAGGCAGAGAGAGAAGGAAGCACACTCCCTGCTGAGCAGAGAGCCCGATGCAGGGCTCCATACCACGTCCCTGGGATCATGACCCGAGCCGAAGGTAGAGGCTTTAACCCAGTGAGCCACCCAGACGCCCCCAAACTCTATCATTTAACAATGATATTTTGCCTCTTAGCTTTGATTTTTTTTTTTTTAACTTGCTAAAGGATTTTGGAACTTATTTGCGAGTTGGGGAAGAGATAATACAAAGAGGCCAGTGAGTTTCAGTGATCAGAAATTTGTAAGAATGCATGAAAGATTTGCTTTAGATATAATGTTAGAAGGGATAAAGCTATTCGGAGCCAGCTTGAAACTTAACTAAACTGTTAACACTTTAGAACTTCCTTCAGTTTCCAGTCGTTCAAGTTGAGAACTTGAAAGAAAGATATGATCCCTCAGCTCTTCCAGACTGTGAGAGGTGACAAAGCCAAAGCCTGGGTTCTTCCGTCTGAACACTGAGCGGTCTCTGCCTCAGGTTATCACAGAGGATGCCGGCAGCCCTGCTCTGAAATGTAACTGTTTTACTCCCTGATGGCTGGTTCTCTCTAGCAGCTCTCCAGTGTCCTCTGGAGCCAACTCCTAGCTACTTAAATAAAACATTAGCAAAACATTTGTTTCTTAGCAATTGATCATTCAAGTGATGAATCCATTAGCTGAAAATTAAATTTGTGTATTATGGTAACATTAATGTTAAATTCTTTTTACTTAATTCCTTAAGTTTGAAATTCTGCCCTAACTAGTTTCTGTCTGATGAAGAATACCTGTGTTTAGAGTTTGGGGTTTTTTTTTTTTTTTTTTTTTTGGTTTCTAAAAAATTTTTTTTTTTTTTAATTTTTTCAATGTGTTTAGAGTTTTGCAGGCAAAGATGAGAGTAGGCATCTTTTGGGATGGCGCATGTGGGGGAAGATAAGAATTCAAAGTTGTCCCTGCTGGCTGCCTCGCTGGCATATTTTCTGACCTTGAACAGCTTGTTTCATGTCTTCTGATTCAATGAGCTCTGTTAAGAGTTACGCATACCAGTTTATAATGCTGAGTATCTTTAATAATCTAACATTTGTAAAATGATTAACCGTTCTTGAATAACATCTGCAAAGGTAACATACTACTTTGTAAAAAGTAGAATGTTATCATAAAGTGACTCTCTGTATTATTTTCTTTATTAAACTCTATATTACTTTATAAATTATAGTTAGCTAACCATTGTTTGGATAAATATTGTGAAATTAACTTGGAACCATAGTGTACAAAAATTAAATGCAAAGAATGCAGAATTGGAAAGGAGAAAGAAAATTTTAACCTGGCATAGCTAGCACCTAACTCTAAGTAGACAAAAAAAGTTAATGTACATGTGCATTTAATTTTTGAAGTGGAAGATATTTTTTTAAAGATTACAGTTATAAGAAACTGCTAACAATTACAACTAAAAAAATGGTTTAAATGGTTTTGCAAGTGATTGTGATTGCATAGCCTGACTCCTGGCTTGATTGCCTGCAGATTTAAAATATGGACCTAATTTTTGAATGCTTCTCAGGCTTTCTTCATTCTGCTGAATTGCAGCAAAAGGTAGACTGACTGTTCTGTGTGTTTTTACTCTTTAAATCACTGTCATAGTCATGTTGAAGTGCGAGAACACATAACTGTGATATGAGGTTTATGTTAAATTTAGCATGGGGCAATTTTATGCTTGGCATACACATAAAAAGCTAGATTTTTACAGATGAATGACTAACAAGTTTTTTAAAAGATCAGGCATTTTAAGGATCTACTGACGGCTCATGGAAAACTTTGTAAAATATTTAGATACCGTTCAGTTGATAATATCTTTTATTTTGTATTCACATTCCATGTTTTTTATTAATAGAGGGTTTTACTGAAAAACAGGTTCATTGTTTCTTAAAGGTGAACTCTAGCTTAATTCAAAATTGGACTAAGCTCAAAGGTATTCACTGGTATGTGCTGAATCCACCCACTAAAAGATTATTTGAAGGCATTTTTCACATAAATATTTTTCCGTTAACCTTTTAAAAAGTTTTATTTAGCCTCTGTGAAATATGCTGGCTCTTCTAGGTTCATTAGAGATGACCCAGGACAAATACTTTTGGGATGGGATAGAATTCTTACTGACCTTTTCAGTATCATAGTTGACTTGCCAAAATTTTTGTCACTTTTCTGTCATATTCTTATATTGTTAAACTTAAACAGGCTGAAGCCAGGAAGCCAAACTATCCCAGTGACATGACTTAAGATAGATTGTAGGCTTGCTTCCCACATGCTGTGTACATATTAGAACCTCTGCTTTTTCGTACGGGTGTGTGTGAGGGTTGTACTTTAAATTTTAAGAAAACAGACTAATAGATTCTTTAAGTGTTTTGGGAGTGTCCCCGAACAATTTACTTTTGTGCCTCGCGTAACAAAACCACTTTGTAATGAGACAATTAAGTTAGTTGGATTTAAATATTAAACAAAGTGATCATGTTAATTATTTATTTAGACATAAATCCTACATTGGAAATCTAAGCGTGTAGCTGACTTAGCTATCTACTTCTAAAAGACTGTTAGGTTGTTTGCGCCCTGGCTAGTTTTCTGAACGAAGTCCTATCCCGTGAATATAGGCGGGTTGAACTGGCAGCCAGCAGCAAGACCGACACATCCTCATTGCCTGTGCTCTTGTACCTGGTGAGACTGCAGGGGGAAATGCTGGGCCTCTCCTGAGCAAGGGAAGACAGATTCAAATGTTCCAGAAAGACTGTCTCCCTCTTGTCCATGGGTGGCTATGTTGGGCTTGGCTAAGTGATGAGAAGCCTTTTTATTACTTGGGCTGGGATTCTTTTGTCTTGCCCATTGACTCTAGGGAGAAGAGAGGCAGCATTAAGCTTGCTTCTGTTACAGTCATACAAGTTGAGTTTGTAGTTAAAGGCACATTCATTTATGGAAAAGAATCCGAAACTAGAATGAAAGTCTTTAATTAGATTAACATAGTATATTTTTCTGAAATATTCTTAGGAAAGATTGAATTTAAATTTTCATGAATTTAAAAACTGATTTGACTCAATTTTTAGACAAAAAGTGTCAGATACATGGTTTTTAAGAAAGGCTGCCATATGAACAGTTTAAAGATGCTTTTATTGATTGCACTATGAGTTTTTTTTAAGTGTAAAAGCAAAGGATGAAAGCTTGAAGAAAAAAAGAGATGGATATAAGTACATAAAAACTGAAAATGAATTCATGAAGCAGTGTAAGAAAAAAGGCAAATGATAAATAGTGTAAATTGCAGCATATATAGCAACAGAATAAATAAACACAAAGGACACAAATAGGCTAATAAAAATAAATTTTAAATATATATATATTTTTTAAGATTTTATTTATTTATTTTTTAGAGAGAGAGAGAGAAAGAGAGAAAGAGCACAAGCAGGGGGAGCAGCAGGCAGAGGAAGAAGCAGGCTCCCTCTGAGTGAGGAGCCTGATGTGGGACTCTCCCAGGACATGGGGATCATGACCTGAGCTGGCAGCAGCTGCTTAACTGACTGAACCATCACCCAGGCAACCCCCCAAAAAAGTTTATTTATTTATTTATTTATTTATTTAAAAAAAAAGATTTTTATTTATTTATTTGACAGAGATCATTAGTAGGCAGAGAGGCATATAGAGAGAGAGGGGGGTAAGCAGGCTCCCCGCTGCGCAGAGAGCCCGATGCAGGGCTCTATCCTAGGACCCTGGGATCATGACCTGAGCTGAAGGCAGAGACTTTAACCCACTGAGCCACCCAGATGCCCCAAAAAAGTATATTTAAAATACTCAGAGGGCTGGGGCGCCTGGGTGGCTCAGATGATTGGGTATCTGCCTTCAGCTCAGGTCATGATCTCCAGGTCCTGGGAATAAGCCCCATGTTGGGACTCCCAGCTCAGCAGGGAGTCTACTTCTTCTCTGTCTGCCTTGCCCCCTGCTTTGCTCTCTCTCTCTCAAGTGAATAAGTGAAATCTTTAAAAATAACAACAACAAAAAGCAATAACAACAACAACAACAACAAAACCCCAAACCACTCATGGGGTGCTTAGGTGGCTCAGTTGGTTAAGTATTTGACTTCAGCTCAGGTCATGATTTTGGGATCCTGGGATCAAGCCCTATGTCAGGCTCTGTGTATAGCGGGCACTCTGCTTGAGGATTCTCTCTCTCCCTCTCTGCCTCCCACCCAAATAATGAATCTTTAAAAACAAGACAAAAGGAGTCACAAACGTTGGCCTGAATTGTTCAATGAGTTGAATTTAAACATGGAGTATGTATTAAAGAGCTAGGGCAGTAGTTACCTATATAATGAAATCCACTTCAGGAAACTATTATGGCTTTTATTTCTAATTTTAATATTTATTTATTTATTTATAAAGAGAGAGAAAGAGAGAGAGAGTGGTGGGGAGGGGCAAGGGCAGGGAGAGAGAATCTCAAGCAAACTGTCACAGGCATGGAGCCCAACATCGGGCTTGATCTTATGACTCTGATGACCTGAGCTGAAATTGAGTCGGACACTTAACTGATTCAATCCAAGTACCTCTCTGACTTTTTTTTAAAGAAGAGAAAACGTATAGTTTTCTAAAGTACTGAATGAAATTTTAATTTTAGATATTTGTTCTGGAAATCTGAAATATATGCTCTTCTTGGAGCTCTATGGGGATCAAAAGGTGTCTAAAGCTATCATTTTTATAACTGGAAGAGAGCTTATAACGCCACATAGGTGAAAGTTTCCCAGAGATTGAAAGTTGAAGTACTAATATACCCACTTAACTGATTTTTTCTGTTTTTTCTACAATAAGCAGAAGGAGGAAATCAGGTTAATGCTTATAATTACTTATTTATCAGCTTATCTAGAAAGGTGGAGTTTTATAAATCCAGTGTGTTGTATTACAGTTTGCCAAGAAATGTTAAACTTGTGTGTTATTATCTTTAAAGAAAAAACACAACTTAACACATAAAGCATTTAACACATTTAAGTTATGAAGCTGATAATATAATAAACATTTGTGAACCCACCACTCAATTTAAGAATAAGAATATTACAGATATCCTTACCTCCACATTTTCCTCTTTCTTATCCCTTGGCCTCCCATGCCTCTCCACGACAGAGGTGACCAGTTCATCTGCATTTTATATGTAGTCCCTTTACCCTGTATTCCATAGTTTCACCAAATAAGTATGAGTCCTTAACAGTATTTGTTTAGTTTGCTTTTTTTTTTAAACTTTAGAAAGATGGTATTCTTTCTAAGCTTTATTCTCCCACTTATTGTAATTTAAGATTAATTTGTTACATTATTGTGTTTCATCCATTATGTGATTATTGATCCAAATTTGAGTTATTTTCAGGATTTTATTATTATTAACAGTAAAACTATGAACATTTTTAAATCTTTCTCCTGGTGCACATGTCTAAGAGTTTGGGGGATCACATCTGCCAGTGGAATTTATATATTATAGGGCATATGTACATTCAGATTTATAAAAACACCAGTTGTTTTGTAATGGGAGATCCTGAGTGCCCCTCAAAGTATCTACTTCTCCACACTTTAGAAATAGACATTTAAAAAATCTTTTACCTTTGATTTCATTTTCTTTTTTTTTTTTTTAAAGATTTTTATTTATTTACTTGGCAGAGACAGATCACAAGCAGGCAGAGAGAGAGGAGGAAGCAGGCTCCCTGCTGAGTAGAGAGCCCGATGTGGGGCTCGATCCCAGGACCCTGAGATCATGACCTGAGCCAAAGGCAGCGGCTTAACCCACTGAGCCACCCAGGCGCCCCTGATTTCATTTTCGATGATGAATTTAGTTGAAGTTTAGTTCCAATTCAATTATATCATTAATCTTATTTTCCTTTTTAGTTTTTTTACAATGGGTAAAAATAAATAATGCAAAAAAAGTAAAAAGTTTTCCCCACTTTTGTTCTCATTCACACAATTTTTACCCTGTCTCCCAAGCAAGTTAACTTATGTTTGGTTTCTTTTGTACTGTTCCAGAACCTTCCTATACATATACAAGCAAATTCAAGTATGTATTATATCCCCCAGCATTCCAGACACACTGTTGTACAATTTTCTCTTTTCATTAACAATATGTCCTGAAGAGCCTTTCATATTGATATGCATAGGACTTTTTTTATTATTTAACTAGTTCCTAACTGATGGGCATTTAGATGGTTTATGTTATTTTTCTATTATAAATTATCCTGTTGTATAAAACCTCATACATATATCATTTTACGTGTGTGTTAGTGTATTTGTTAGGTAAATTCCTAAAAGTGGAATTACTGAGTCAAAGAATATGAAAACGTATAAATTTTGATAGATGTAGCCAGGCTATACTCAGTAGAGATTTAACAATTTACATTCCTACCAGCATTATATGAGATTTCCTGTTTCCCCCCAGCTTTAGAAACACAATGTGCTGTCAAACTCCTGGATCTGTGCCAATCTGATAGTTAAAATATGGTATTCAGTATAGTTTTATTTTGCATTTCTCCTATTGTGAATGAAATTAATGAGATTAATTATAATTTGTATGTTTATGAGCCATTTCAATACTTTTTATGTTAGTGGTGTCATAACTAGTGCTCATTTTAAAGTTAGATGTTGGTCTTCTATTCTTTCTAATTTGATTACACAGTGTGTGTGTATGTGCCTTTATAATAGGACTTGCCAATATTTTTCAAGTTCTCTTTGTTTATGGTGAAATCTCCTTTTAAAGTTTGGTGTTCTTTTTAGTATATTTGCATGGTCTTTCTTTTATAGTCCATATAGCACTTGTAATCTTAACATAGTTAATAATGCCTTCCCCACTGTGAAATTATAAATAAATTCTCTTACATTATCTTCTGGAACTTTTATAATAAGTTTCTTTTTTTTGTCTTTAAATCTGTGGTCCATCTGGGATTTATACTGCAAGTATGGCTTCGATTTTAATCCCCATGGCATTGATATTTTACCGTTATCATATACTAAGATTCTGTATTTGGTTCTGTTCGGACTTTCTGTTCTCTTCATTTTACTGTCCATGCACCGATTTTAATCATTATATCATTATTGTGTTTTAACATGAATCAATTTAAAACTCCATTTATTTAAAGCAAATATGAACAGAGAAGTGCTTGATCCATGATCTTTCAGCACATACTACATGGAGTACATGTAATTGGAAAGATAAAAATCCCCTTGACATGAGAAGTAAAAGGAGTAAGAGTAGTCAAAACATTGACTAAAGGGGCGCCTGGATGGCTCAGTGGGTTAAGCCTCTGCCTTTGGCTCAGGTCATGATCCCAGGGTCCTGGGATCGAGACCCACATCGGGCTCTCTGCTCGGCAGGGAGCCTGCTTCCCTTCCTTTCTCTCTGCCTGCCTCTCTGCCTGCTTGTGATCTCTCTCTGTCAAATAAATAAATAAAATCTTTAAAAAAAAAAAAACATTGACTAAAAACACTGAAGGAAGGAAGAGGCAACTGTATGCTTGAGGGCTATTGGGTTTAAGATTCAGGAAGGCAGTGGTGATGGTCTCCCTAAAACTTCTGCATACAACAGATGTGGCATTTATTCTTTCATTTATTCAGAAAGTGTCTCTTGACTGCATGGTACTCTTTTTGGTATTATTGGTGATTGCAATAACATTTTTTAAAGTTGAAACTGCTTCTTGGAAAGCTAATCAATCTAAAAGATAAACATGGTTAACCACCCCTCCCCAAGGGAAAAGGAGGGAAGACTTAAAAAAATAAGTGCAATCTAGGGAAGAAAACCCAATTGTTTTGATTTAAAAAGTAAATCATGAGAGCACAGTACCTGACATTGTAATTTCATTTGAACAAATGAAAAGAATATGGTGGTTTTACTTTCCCCCCACTTATTGGTTGTCTTAGTTACCATTTAGACCTGTGCTTCTCAGCTTGGTGTTGCTCTCCGTCAGTATAAAAATAGGTGTCATTATTGGTATTTCAATAACCTAATAGAAATATTGCATTCTTTCTTAGTAGATTTATTGCTTTGAATTAGAAATGTATCTCTGAATTTCTATCTCAAGTTGTTCTGAATCTCAGATTGGCATTCTTTGGTAGAAAAAACCAGAAGATGATTTATTATCCTAAATATTACCCTAAATAAATACAATCTGTCTTAAAGGCAGATCCTTGAGCTATGGTATGCGTAGAAGAAAAAGAATACAAGCAGTCTGAAGTGTGAAAAGTTTGGAGAATGTCCAACATCTCATTTTACAAACTGGATAATTGAGGCTCGGGTGATATATTAATTTGCTTGAGGGATATAGTAAGTTAGGTAGAGGTAGTGAAGACTTAAACTTCTATCTTCTGATTCTAAGGTCCACCTTTGCCACTATACAACATGTTTATTTCCATATATATCACTTGCTAATAAAGAAAAACTGAATAAAGCTTTTTCTAAGAACTTCCACTAAAATTAAGTATGCATTTTCTTGAAAGAATGTTTTGTATATCACGTACCAGAATCTTTTTTAAAGAACATTTAGGATGTTTCATAACATGGAAGATGTCCAAACTATTGTTTCAGATACCAGTTTGATATTTGGGTGGATCATGTAAAAACACTAAAATGGCTGAGAAAGCATGTGAAATGTTTATTTTAACAATGAAACAGCCATCTGCATTACATGATTTTTCTTAAGACTTAAAAAACTTCAGTAATAGTCCATTTTAAAAAACACTCAACAGGCTTTTTGGGTGATGTTATTCAAGTGTATTGTTTTATTCCAAGCTTTCTGGTTTGTGTTAAGATGATTCATAGGCTTTTAGAGCTGAAAGAGATTTTCAAGTTCCTTTAGTCTAATTCATTTTACAGATCAAGAAAGCAAGGTAAAGAGGCTATCTGCTGCTGCAATTCAAACTCAGATAGGGAGGCTTCAGTCTAGTACATTTACCACCATGCTATTGTCTTGTCTTTGTTACACTTTGTGCTAATACAAAATGTCAGACTATTTTTAAATTTTCTTTTTTTTTTTTTTAAAGATTTTTTAAAAGCAGATTTAGATTTTACAACAAAATTGCGAGGAGGGTACAGAGAGTTCCTCTATATCATCTATCCCCACACATGCACAGCCTTCCCCATTTTCCCTGTCACTCACCAGAATGGTTCATTTGTCACGAAGGATGAACCTCCATCAATACATCATAGTCACTCAAAGCCCATAGTTTGCCATAGGCTTCACTCATGGTGTTGTACATTTTACAGGTTTGGACAGATGTCTAATGGTATATATCCATCGTTAAAATATCATACAGAATATTTTCACTGCCCTAAAAGTCCTCTGTGCTTTGCCTGTTCATCTCTTCCTCTCTCCCCCAAGCTACCAATCTTTTAGTCTATAGTTTTTCCTTTTCCAGAGTATCATGCAGTCAGAGTCATAGATACATATTCTTTTAAGATTGGCTTCTTTTGGGCACCTGGGTGACTCAGTTGGTTAAGCAGCTGCCTTTGGCTTAGGTCATGATCCTGGAGTCCTGGGATTGAGTCCTGCATCAGGCTCCCAGCTCCATGGGGAGTCTGCTTCTCCATCTGACCTTTTCCCCTCTCATGCTCTCTCTCACTCTCTCTCTCAAATAAATAAGTAAAATCTTTAAAAAAAAAAAAAAAAGATTGGCTTCTTTCACATAGCAATAAGCATTTAAGATTCTTCCACATCTTTTCATGACTAGGTAGGTCATTTCCTTTTAGTGCTGAATAGTATTCCATTGTCTGGATGTATCACAATTTATCCAGTCACCTACTGAGGGACATCTTGGTTGCTTCCACATTTTTCCAATTAATGGTAAAGCTGCTGTGAACATTTGTATGCAGGTTTTCGTGTAGACATAATTTTTAACTCCCTTGAATACCAAGAAGCACAATTGCTGGATTGTGTGGTAGGAGTACTGTCTTCTGGAGTGGCTGTACCATTTTGCATTCCCACCAGCAATGAGTGGGAACTCCTGTAACTCCATGTCCACATCAGCATTTAGCAGTGGTATCAGTATTCTGGATTTTGGCCATTCTACTAGGTAGGTAGTGGCATTTCATTTTTTATTTTTATTTATATTTCCTATGATATGGAGCATCTTTTTATATGGTTATTTGCCATGTGAATATATTCTGTTTTTTTTTTTCCCCCCAATCTGTGTATCTTCTTTGGTGAGGTGTCTCTTAAGGTCTTTGGCCTATTTTTAATTGGGTTGTTTGTTAATTGGGTTATTGTTGAGTTTTTAGAGTTCTTTGTATATTTTGGGTAAAAGTCCTTCATCAGATGTGTATTTTGCAAATACTTTTTCCCAGTCTGTGACTTGCCTTTTAATTTTTTTACTGTTGTCTTTGTTTTTGGTGGGGGGGCAGAAGTTTTTAATTTTAATGAAGTCTAGCTTATCAATTGTTTTTTCATAGATCTTGTTTTAGTGAGTAACGACAAAGGCATTACCATACTCAAGGTCATCTTGATTTTCTCCTTTATTATCTTCTGGAAGTTTATTAATTTTTCATTTTACATTTGGGTCTACTGATTTTGTGAAAGATGTAAAGTCTGTATCTAGATTAATTTTTGTGTGTATGGATATCCAGTTCTAACACCATCTGTCAGTTGAAGAGACTGTCTTTGCTCCACTGTACTGCCTTTGTTCCTTTGTCAAAAATGAATTGGCTATACTTATGGGGGTTTATTTCTGGGCTCTCTCTTTTGTTTCTTTAATCTGTTTGTTCTTTCACTGATACCACATTGTCTTGATTACTGTAGCTCTCTAGTGAGTCTTGAAATTGAGTAACATCAGTCCTCCAACTTTGTTCTTCAGCTTCAATATTGTATTGGCTATTTTGGGGGCTTTTGCCTCTCCATATAAACTTTAGAATCAGTTTGTCAGTATTCATTAATAACTTGTTGGGATTTTGATTGTGGTAACATTGAATTTATTGGTCAAGTTGGAAAGAACTGACATACTGACAATATTGAGTTCTATCCATGAACATGGACTATCTCTCCATTTATTTAGTTCTCTTTGATTTTTTTTTTCTTCAGGGTTTTATAGCTTTCTTCATAGAGAGGTTGTACATGTTTTGTTAGATTTATACCTAAGAATGTTATTTTTTGGGTGCTAATATATGTGGTATTTTTTTTATTCAGTTAGCAACTATATAGTATGTTATAGTTTTTGATGTATTATGTTTTTAATTTCAAATTCCACTTGTTTATTATTAGTATATGGGACATTTACTAATTTTTTCTCATTTAAATTCAATTACTTAACATACAGTGTATCATTAGTTTCAGATATACAGTTAATTTATTCAGCAATTGCATATAATACCCAGCACTCATCACATCATGTGCCCTCCCTAATACCTGTCACCCAGTTACCCCATTCCCCCACCCACCTCCTATTTATTATTTTTAAATTAAATTTTATGTATTTTTTAATTGTGGCTAAAAGCATGTTATCCATGAGATCTGCCCTTTCAACAGATTTTTAATGAACTTTTTAGTATTGTTAACTGTAAGCACAATGTTGTACAGCAAATCTCTAGAACTTTTTCACTGTGCATGACTGAAGTTTTGTACTCATTGAACAGCAACTCCCTATTTTTCCTTCTTCCCAGTCCTTGGCAGTGACCATTCTACTTTCTGTTCTCTGTGAGTGTGACTACTTTAGATACCTTATATATGTGGGATCATGTAATATTTGTCTTTCTGTGTCTGGCTTATGTCACTTAGTATAATGTTCTCAAGGTTCATGCATGTTATTACATATGACAGGATTTCCTTCTTTCTATGGCTAAATAATATTCTGCTGTATGTATACATCATTCTTCTTTATCCATTCATTCACCGATAGAGATTAGATTATTTCTACTTTTTGCTGTTGTGAATAAAGCGGCAGTGAACATGAGAATGCAAATTCTCTTTCAGATCTTGTTTTCGGTTCTTTTGGATAAATACCCAGATGTGGGGTTGCTGTTTCATGTGGTAGTTCTTTTTATAATTTTTTGAGTTATCTCCATACTTTTTTCCATTATGGGTGCCCTATTTTACATTCCCATTAATTGCGTACAAGGGTTCAGATTTCTTCACATCCTCATTAATATTTCTTTTTTTTTCTTTTAAGTAATGGCCATCCTACTAGGGGTGAGGTGATGCCTCATTAACATTTTAATTTGCATTTCTTTGATCATTGGAGATGTCAGGCATCTTTTAATATACCTGTTGGCCATTCGTATGTCTTCTTTGGAGAAATATCTGTTCAGATCCTTCCCCTGCTTTTTTTTTTTTTTTTTTTTTTATATTTTATTTATTTATTTGACAGAGAGAGATTACAACTAGGCAGAGAGGCAGGCAGAGAGAGAGAGGAGGAAGCAGGCTCCCCGCTGAGCAGAGAGCCCGATGCGGGACTCGATCCCAGGACCCTGAGATCATGACCTGAGCCGAAGGCAGTGGCTTAACCCACTGAGCCACCCAGGCGCCCCTCCCCTGCATATTTTTAAACCAGATTATTAGTCTTTTTGTTGTTGAGTTGTAGGAGTTCTTTATATATTTTGAGCATTTACCCCCTTATAAGATACATGGTTTGCAAATATTTTCTCCCATCCCATAAGTTGCCTTTTCACTCTGTTGATGGTTTCCTTCTCTGTACAGAAGATTTTCAGTTTGAAATAGTCCCACTTGGGTCTATTTTTGCATTTTTTGCCTGTGCTTTGGTATCATATTTAAGAAATCATTGCCTGGATTTTATGTTTAAATCTTTAATCCACTTTGAGTTGATTTTGTGTGTGTGTGTATGGTGTAAAGTAAGGGTCCAGTATCATTCCTTTGGTTCTGGATATCCAGTTTGCCCAACACCATTTGTTGAATGTGCTGTGTTTTCCTCATTGTGTATTCTTGACACCATTGTGAAAGATTACTTGACCAAATATATGGGAATTTATTTCTGGACTTTCTGTTCTGTTCTTTTGGTCTATATATCCATTTTTATGCCAGTCCCCAGAGTTTTGATTACTTTAGCTTTGTAATGTTTCAGAATCAGGAAGTGTGATGTCCTTAGCTTGATTTTTCTTTCTCAAGATTGATTTGCCTATCTTACAGTTCCATAAGAATTTTAAGGTTTTTTCCTGTAAAAAGAGCCAGTGGTATTTAGATAAGGATTGTATCAAATCTATAGAGGGTTTTGGCAGTATGGGCATTTTAATAATATTAAATTTAATAATTCACAATTATGAATAATCTAAATATTGTATTTTTTCTGCTATTGTAAGTGGATTGTTTTCCTAATATCCTTTTCAGATAGCTTGTTTATGTATAGAAATCCAAACTGATTTTTGTGTGTTGACTTCATGTCCTGCTGTTTTGCTGTGTTTATGTATAAGTTCTAACAGTTTGTGGAATCTCTCATGTTTTATGCAGGTAAGATCATATAATCTGTGACCAGATGTAATTTTACTTCTTTATTTACAGTTTGAATGCTTTCTATTTCTTTTTCTTGCCTAATTGCTCTGGTTAGAACTTCTAATATTTATTGAATAGATGTATCAAAATGGGGATCCTTGTCTTGATCTTATTCTTAGGTGAAAAGCTGGACTATTTTTGTGAGATTTTTTTCTTTTGCAGTATGAAGCCTCTGATGTCACCTCTCTCAGGGGAAGGAGTCTTTAGCATGTATGTGGTCAAATGGGATGACAGTAGATTTTAGATTTTACTCTCTATCTGATCTCTGTTAAGTTTTCTGCCTTTGTTGATTTAACACTCAGCTGCTGGATTCCACTAATTGCTGGCAGATAGCCCTGTTGTTTTCTTGGGATGTAAATTGCTGCAAGTCTGATCCAATTACATTTAGATCCATTTTCAGAATATTTTTTGAGGCCAGTATTTCAGGCTTTGACCCCAAGAGCACTCTTCATGTCTGTCTCTTTCCCTGGTTCTTTCTGGGAAACTGACAGGTTTACAGTATAACTTCCTGCTGCTTTCATGAAGTTAGCAGACTCCTGTGGATTGCTAACCACCAAAATCTCCAGTGTTTTCAAGAGTGCTCTTAGGCTTAAACTTTCCCATAATCCATTTCAAATAGAGTAATTTCATTTGAGAGAGCTCTACAGCTTTGTTATAGACTACCTCACCCCCTGGGCATAATTTCTTGAGTCAGTGCTCTGGAGTGAGAATGGGGAGTTGCCACAGATAAGTTGTCACTTATCTGAGAGTGATACCCCTGCTTTATGACCAGAGTATTGGGCAGGGGAGGTCGACTCTGTTGCCCTTAGCTTGCCTTTCCTGACATGAATCTCGCTCCTCTGAGCAAGCTGAGGGAGGGATGTCAGTTCCCACGTTTTTTTCAGCCTGCTGTGCTTGTGTAGAGCCCTCACTTGTATGAGCGGGGGCTGGATGGAAGAAGGGATTGCCCAGTTTCATGTGTGTATGTATGTGAGGAATTTAGCTTTTTCAGCTTACAGCTAGGGGAAATGAGATATTCTGGTAGTCTGCCCTTCCTGGTAAAATGCCATATTCCTTAACAGGAGATTGAGGAGAAAAAGAGCCCCCACCACCATCTTCTTAGCTGTTTACGGGGGAGGATATGGGTCATGGCTCAAATGCCACAGATTCTTGTTTTTACCAAGATTTGTTAGATTTTCTTGATCAGTGACTTAGTATAATGACTTCTGATGCAGAACCTGGAGTTACACTAAGTGTCCCATGGTCTCTACAAGACTGACCTCCCTTCAGATACCAGCCGCTATTAGAGGGTTTCTAGGACCACTCTCACTTCTGACCAACTATTTATAAATTCACGGCTTTTCATGGCCCTTTATATTTGATAATTCACTAGAATGATTTACAGAATCCAGGAAAGTTCTATACTTAAGATTATGATATTTTTATAGCAGAATGGATACAAATCAGAACCAGCCAAGAGATGTATAGGGTGAGATATGGGAGGCTCCTAAACACAAAGCTACCAGTCCCTTTCTCATGAAGTCAGGGTGCATCATCCTTCCTTACGCATCATGTGTAATATGCACAGAGTATTGGCAGCCAGGGGGGCTCACTTAAGTTTTCAGATTGCCCAGAATTTTTATGAGGTTTTATTTTATAGGCATAACTGATTGAATCATTCATTGGCCAGGAAGTTGATACCAGTCTCCAGCTCTCTCCTTTCTCAGAAATTGGGCTAATATAATTTGATTCAAAGCTCTAACCATCTAATCACATAGTTGGTTTTTCTGACATGGCCATCACCCATCTTGAATCATTTTGTTAGCATAAACTCTGATGTGGTCCAAGGGGTCCCCCATGAATAACAAAAGAAATTCCAAGGATTTAGAGGCTACCTCCTAAGAACTGGGGACAGAGTCTAGCCAATTTTTTTATTACATTGGAAAATGTCTTATTTGCTGTATGCACTTAGAACTATTTCCAGAAAATTAAGAAAGTTTTTTTAAATTAATAGTTTTCAGTTATGGTTGCTTGATGGGGGTGGGTTAATAGATTTCCTCATGTCCTCTTTTGGAAATAGAATGCCCTGCTCTTTTTTTTATTAGTATTTGATTAATATTTATAAGAAAAACTTCCTTATCCTTAACTTTTAACTTGCCTATCTCATAATACTTGGAGTTTCTTTTAGACAGCATATAATTGGGTCATATTTTTTAATCTACTCTGCCAATCTCCTTTTAATTTGTATACTTAGGTCCTTTATATTTAATATAATTATTGGTATGTTAGGGTTTAAATCTGCCATTTTATTTTTCCTATCTATTCTTTTTTTTTTTTTTTCTTGCCTCCTATGGGTTACTTGATCACTCTTTAGAATTCCAGTTTGATTATCTAGACTACTTTTTTTTTTTTTTAAAGATTTTATGTATTTATTTGACAGAGAGAAATCACAAGTAGATGGAGAGGCAGGCAGAGAGAGAGAGACGGAAGCAGGCTCCCTGCTGAGCAGAGAGCCCGATGCAGGGCTCGATCCCAGGACCCTGAGATCATGACCTGAGCTGAAGGCAGCGGCTCAACCCACTGAGCCACCCAGGCGCCCCTATCTAGACTACTTTTGAGTGTATCTCATTATGTAGCCTTTTCTTTTTAGTGGTTACCTTAGGTATTACTTTATATAACTTATCATAATGTCGTTTACTAATATTGTTATTTTATACTTTAGAATAAAGTATAGAAATCTTCCCTTTTTATCCACTTAGCTTTCTTATTTATAATTGTCCTAAGTATGTCCTCTCTATATGTACATATATACATGTATACCTACTTTTATTTATTTATTTGGTAGGCTCCATGCCCAGTGTGGGGCTTGAAATCATGACCCTGAGATTGAGAGTCACGTGCTCTGCTGTCTAAGCCAGCCCAGGCACTCAGCCTGGTGCCTGTCCTCTTTTACATTTAGACTGACATCAGATAGTAGTATAATTTTTGCTTTGCATAAAAAAATAAATTAAAAAAAAACTCAAGAAGAGATATTCTAGTATATTTACCCATATTATTTGATTACCATGTTTCTTCTTCCTTCTTTATGTTCTGTGGTTCCTTCTTTCTTTGTTTCCTTTCTGCTAGAGGATTTGGTGTAGCCTTTCTTTTAGGGTGGGTTTACTGGTGAAAATTGTTTTAATTTTCTTGTATCTGAGAATGTTTTTTTCTGGATATAGAATTTTTTTTTTAAGATTTTATTTATTTATTTGACAGGCAGAGATCACAAATAGGCAGAGAGGTAGGCAGAGAGAGAACAGAGAGCCTGATGTGGGACTCGATCCCAGGACCCTGGGATCATGACCTGAGCTGAAGGCAGAGACTTTAACCCACTGAGCCACCCAGGCACCCCTGGGTATAGAATTCTGAATCAACAGTACTTTCACTCCCCTCAGCACTTGATGAATATTGTGCTTTTTCTTTTTGGCACCCCTGATTTAGGATGAGAATCTACTGTTGTTTGAATTGTTTTTCTCAGGTTAAGTTTTGCTTTTTTTCTGCCTGCTTTCAAGATTCCTTTTCTTTGTCTTTAGTTTTTGGAAGTTTTTTTTTTTTTTTAAGATTTTATTTATTCATTTGACAGACAGAGATCACAAGTAGGCAGAGAGGCAGGCAGAGAGAGAGAGAGAGAGGAGGAAGCAGGCTCCCTGCAGAACAGAGAGCCCAATGTGGGACTTGATCCCAGGATCCTGAGATCATGACCTGAGCTGAAGGCGGAGGCTTAACCCACTGAGCCACCCAGGTGCCCTGGAAGTTTAACTCCGATGTGTTTTGTTGTGGATTTCTTTATGTTTTTCCCACTTGGGGTTCACACAGCATTTTGAATTTGTGAGGTTTTTGACTCTTGCCAATTTCAGGCATTTTCAGCCATTATTTCTTCAGTGCTTTTTTCAGCCCCGCCCTCTTCCTAAAATCTAAGTGTAGATTTTAGATCTTCTTTTGTAGTCTCACTAATCCTTGAGGTATTCATTATTCATTTTTTCCAGTCTTTTTTTTTTTCCTCTGTTGTTTGTATTGGGTAATTTCTATCTTTTTAACTTCCACTTCACTACTTCTTTCTAATGTTCCCTCCAATCAGCCATTGGAAACCATCCACTCAGATTTTTATTTCAATTACCACGTATTTTAGTTCCAAAATTGTCATTTGGTTCTCCTTTTTATCTTCCATTTCTTTTCTGAGACTTTCTATTTGCTAAACCTTTCTGTTTTATAGTTGTTTCAAGCATGTTTATACTTGCTAAAATTTGTTAGATTATTCTAAAATCTCTGTCCTCTCAATATTTGCATCTTTGGATTTTTTTCTTTTCAATTTGAGATATTCATGGTTCTTGATATAATTTGCAAGTTTTGATTGAAACTTGGACATTTTCATATGATACTGTGAGACTATGACTCTTTTATAAACCTGTTTCTAGTGGTGTGTGGGGGGTGCCACTTGGCCTGTGAATGAGGGGTGCCACCTTGTTATTGTTAGTTGCAGGTGCAAGCCCAGTTTACCCCTTTTACTTATAGTGATACCCAAGGTGGGGGACTCTTTATTATTGATGGATAGGCTGTGAATTCTGGCTGCACATGATCTTCATAGATACCACAGTGGAAATAATCCTTTCACTCCTAGTTGATGATTAATGTCCTCATTCTCTGCAGTTCCTTCTTTCATCCTAAAGCTGTGCTTTTTCTATTATGTTAACCTAATACTTGAAGTTACTTTCTCACAACAAAATTATGATGCTGGCTGAGCACATTATTTTTCAATATCTTCCCAAAGGGTAGTTTCACAAGAGGAATTTTATTTTATTTTTTTTTTTTTAAGTAATTTCTGCCTGGCTCCTGTGTCTGTCTTTTCTATTATTATGCTACTTGAGTGAGACTCTGGTTCATTGAGCCTAGAGAATAAGTTTGAAATGAAAAACAGGAGACACCTCATATTAAGTTTATCTTGACAGTTTCTTTTCTCTGTTCTGGTGTTAGACTATTTCAGGACTCATTTGCACAGAACTTGAACTTACAGATGCAAAGAATAATAGCTCTGGGTTTTATATTTGTTTGCTTGTTTTACTGATTGAATGGTAGTTATACATGCTGACCCCAAAGCCAGATGCCTAGTTTCAGTCCCAAGGCTTGCCACTTACCAGCTGTAACTTTGAGAGGTCACCATGACCTTGCTGTGCCTTGAGGCCTTCGACCGTAAAAATGGAGATAATCATAATTCCTGTGACAGAGGGTCATTGTGAGGATTACTGAGGTAATACATGCAAAGCCTGCTTTCCAGTAAAGACTGTGTGAGTTTTAGCTATAATTATTGTTTTATGAGCTATCTGGAACAGATGCTTGGGGTGCTAGTAGGGGAACAATGGGATGCAATGTAGGGGGTTTTTGCAATAGACAACTGTTTAAGTATGTGTTTCTTCCTGCTGAGAGATTGGTCATTTGTATCATATGGAGGGATATAATCCATTGTTGGGGGGATGGGGTTTGGTGGGGGCTTTTTTTTGCAGTTTTAGGGAAGTAGTCACTAATGGATTTTGTGTGTGTGTGAAGAAAGATGACTAATGATCTTTATTTTATAAGCAACATTTTAACCCTATTTAAATGACACATAATTGAACGTGGCTCATTATCTTCACAAGTTGCTCTCAAACTTCTTTTTTACCCTAACAGTTTTGTCTTACTCAGTAGAAATATTCACAGTTCTATCTTACTGAAAATGTTGAGCCTTGAGCAGCTTCTACATAAGCCAACTGAGACCATCTTTATTTTTAAGGTGAATTGTAGATTTATTTATCATAGTCAGGTCCTTATCCTTTGTCATTATATATTTTAAAATTTTCTTCTTTTTTCAAGAAAAAATAACAGTTCAGCTCTTGGGTTTGAAAACTCTTGACTAGCCCCTTTCCTTGGCTAAGATAGTGTACATTAGTGCAGTGGAACAAGCTTTCCAAAGGCATTTCCCAATTTATTTGAAATTTGTTTTTTTAAAAATTCAAAAGCACTTTTTTTTTGCTATTATTGTTTTTAGGTTTTTAAAGGAAGCTTATCATTTACCATTTTGTTGTTTCCCTCCACTGCATTATACTACTGAAATAATGAAGGCACAATCCCCCTGAGGTTTGCAGGGTTCTGTTTCATGGCTTTCTGTCAGGACTCTCCCCTAGGATTCCACCTTTTGTGGATTAGGGCTGCACTAAGCACTTTTCCCTCTTGGTACTATGTTCACCAGAAGACTTTCATATCTTGCCAACAAATTCTGCCAGTAATTTAATAAATATGCATTCACAAAATTAATAAGTTCACATACATCATGTTAAATGTAGCCCCTGCCCTCCCAAAAAAAACAAAGAAAAAAGAAAAAATGACCAATAAAATGCACAAATTAACAAAATTAGTGCTGTCTAACTCTAAGGGCAAGAACAAGGTTAGTTTTCACCACTGATTTAATTTATGCTTTTTGAGCACATTAAAGTATGTTATTTTATTCATTAGTTCAGTAATGACATCTTTTTCAGTGTAGCTTTTTTTTTTTTTTGAGATTTTATTTATTTATTTATTTGAGAAAAAGTGAGAGAGAGAGAGAGAGCAAGTGAGCGAGAGAGACCATGAGCAGGGGGAGAGGCAGAAGGAGAAGCAGGCTCCCTGCTGAGCAAGGAGCCCAATTTGGGACTCAGTCTCAGGACCGTGGGATCATGACCTGAGCCAAAGTCAGTTGCTTAACGGACTGAGCCACCCAGATGTCCCATCAGTGTAGCTGTTTCTTTAATCAGAATAGCTTTAGTGTTATCTGTAATGTGAGATGTGATCAAATGTTGGCTAGTTAAGAGAACTTTCCTTCCAAGCTGATTCTGAAACTCATCTTAAAAAAGAAATTCTGGGGCACCTGTGTGGCTCAGTCTTTTAAGTGTTTGCCTTTGGCTCACGTTATCTCAGGGTCCTGGGATGGAGCCCCATGTCCAGCTCTCTGCTCAGGGGGGAATCTGCTTCTCCCTCTCACTCTCCCTTATTGGTCTCCCTCTCTCTCTCAAACAAATTTTAAAAAAAATTAAAATTAAAAACTCTGATAAATAATTTACATTTGTTTGATTTTTTCCATTGTATTGCTTTTATCCAACATTTTCCTTTTTTTAGTTTGATTTTCAGAAGAATTTCTTCCAAATTTTGCATTAATTGGTTTTTGTTTCCTTTTGAATAGTTTATATTTGACTTAAAAATTAGGCAGAACTAGGGACCCTTGAGCCTCAGCTTGAAGACAGGTGGATACTGAGCTGTGTGGAAAAGGAGAGGTATGGTCCCCTAAAAATAACACTCTGTTCCATTGTATCTCAACAATACGGTAGCAGGAAATGGAGATTTCTCTTTTTAAAAATTTTTTATTTAAATTCACTTTAGTTAACATATACTATATTATTAGTTTTAGGGGTAGAGTTTAGTGATTCATCAGTTGCTCATTATTATCAAGTAGCCCTCCTTAATGTCTGTCACCCATTTACCTAACCCTCCAGCAACCCTCAGTTTGTTTCCTAGAGTTAAGAGTCTCTTATAGTTTGCTGGAAGTGGAAATTTCTAAGGTCCAATCAGCTTAGTAGCTAAAGAACATGCAGAGGATGGATTGACTAATTCCATCTCTGGGAAGGTGACCATGGTGGTCTGGTGGTTCCTTCTTGGGCTGCATATGTGCTCATCTGATAAATGGCCCTGAACTTCCCTGGGATAGGAAGAACACTAGCCTCGAGCCCAGAGCCTGGAAACCAGAGACTGCATTAGGCAGGGGCAGTGGTCAAAGCTGCAGCCCTCAAGCTTGCCAGCCCCGCTTGCTCTGCCCCACCAATGCCAGCCCCGCTTGCTCTGAGGGCCATATCTAGTGCTAGTGCCACTGTCCTTCCTACCTTGATGTCTCAATAGGATCTTGTTCTAGGGTCTCTGTACAGAGCGAGAGGCCCAGAGCAATATAACAGCGCTTTCTTATAGTTGGGTTTTTACAACTTTTTAAAGCTATAAAAGTGGTACAGAGGGTTTGCGTGTACCCATCACTCAGCTTCTCCCAGTGGTGACATTTTACATAATTACAGTACATTTACAAAACTAGGAAATTGATACTGGTATAATACAATAGACCCCACTTGGATTTCATGAATTTTCGTGGAGATGATTTTTAAAAATCATTGTAAAATAGATAAATCATGTTATTGCTCATGCTTTTCTCAGATTTCCTGTTGTGAAACTGTAGTCCATTTCCCAGTTTTTAAGATTTTTCTAAAATTACAATTTGTTTCTGAAACTTTAAAGATAAGGTTTATTGAGCAGATTAGAATGATGACAAAAGATGTTATTACCACCATCAAGACACACAAGGGAAATTTAGTGAGCAGCAAATGCTAGCAAGGTGGACTTCACCTTTATCAACAGGAAGATCAGCCACATAACATATTAGTACCTGGCCGCCATTTAAAACTTTGGACGAGAGATTTTAAAAAACAAAACTCACTGGGAATCAATTTTGCCAGTAGCAGCCAAGTAACTTTTCAGATAACCAGTTCAAAAAATTGAGGGGTGTTTTAAAATAATTGATGATAATCAAGAGCAGGATAGATAACCCTAAACAAAAGTATTCTTTTCTTTTTTTTAAGATTTATTTGTTTATTTATTTTAGAGAAGGGGACTATAAAGGGGTGGGGTAAGGAGCAAAGGGAGATGGCGTCTTTTTTTTTTTTTTCCTCTAGTTTGATTTGATTTGATTTTGTTTTAGGAAGTCTAGTTAACATCCATCACCACACAGTTACACATTTTTTTTCTTATGATGAGAACTTTTAAGATCTAGTCTCTTAACAACTTTCAAATATGCAATACAGTATTGTTAACTATAGTCACCATGCTGTACACTACATGCTCAGGATTTATTTATTTAAGCAGACTCCGTGCTGAATGTGGATGCTGACATGGGGCTTGATCTCAACAACCTCGAGGTCAGGACCTGAGCTGAAACCAGGAGTCAGACACTTAACCAACTGTGCTACCCAAGCACCCCAGCAAAATATTCTTTCTGGCCAAAGAAGGAATAAAAATCTGAGGCATCAGCTTGCAAAATATACACGGATAATTGACTTTCTTATTAAAATTTGGTGAATTGTCCATGATGTTATCGAAGTAGAAGTAGAGTCTATCTACCCAACGTGTGCTAAATTTCAGTCAGAGGAATCTGCCACCCCAGCATTCTGCTCCTTATCTCACTTAAAAGAAATTTTTAGCCCTATGTGAATTATAATTTTTTGTTATGCAAAACTCACTGTGGCAAAAGAAGACCTGAGGATTATTGGATATTTGAATATTTATTTAAAAAATTTAGTCCAAGTTTTGTGACAAAATTTCAAAAAATTCAAAGCTTTGATATAAAAAGTGACTAACTGATTTTAATAAGAAATAGCTATGTACTCATTTCATGGGATTGCAGAGAAGTGCTTCCTCACAGATTAACCATTTGCACCAGTGTGATAACATTGTCGATCTTACTACATTGGCTTGCCCTATTGTTCTGCTACCCTGATAGTACTCACTACTCATTAACACGTTCTTCGGCCTCTCTCAGAGAGTCAGGACGTTATTGAATGTTGAAAGGCAAGGTTCTCCCCAGTTTGCTTATCTGCACATATGATAAAATCTTTAAAGAGAGCTTGATTCAAAATGTCCTCTGCAACTCTCCCAGTAAGGACTGGAGCTCCATGAAGATGCTCCAGGAGGTTCTGCGTGAACCGGAAGGTTCACGTACACACTAGAAAGAAGCACAGGCCTAATGGGAGAAACATGTAAAATGGGCACGATGGCCCAGCATTCCTCATTTTGTCAGATGTCACAGTTGTTGGCAAGGTTGGGCTTTTAAAATCCTATTCAAACATCCATATTTTAGGGAAATTTTGGTGACGTTGTCTCTGGAATGTTGAGGGGCAACCACAGTGACATGGATCAGCCTAGTGTCAACCCCAGGCAAACCCCAGGCGTGGAGTTTAATTCCTGGATTAAATGTACCTGTTTGGAGCTGGCTGGGCCCTGCACTTAACTCCTCAGTTGTTCTTTCAGGAGGTCATCGAATGTTATATTTAGGTATCCAGGCTCTAGAGACAGATGCCTCAGAGTCCTAGCCTAGCATTGCTTTGTCTTATCCATAGGACCTTGGCTAAGCGCCATGCTTCAGGTTTTTTCATTTCTAATATAGAGAAATAAAAATGCCCTTTTCTTGTGGTTGTTGTGGAGTATCAAATGAGATAATTTCATTTAAAGTGCTAGCATAATGCCAGGGTTGTATCTGCAGTGTAGCTATGTACAGTGGTTACAGACCATTAGTACCAGCGTAGGAGTATTAAAGACAAAGTCAGACAGAGATGAGGGGAGAATGGGTTAGGGACATCTCAGAAAGAGCATGAATATAGTAGGATGTAATAGGCTTGAGCAAGGGAAATATGTTTGAAGTCCCGGAGCAAAACTGAGGTCCAGACTAACAGAAAAGAAGGCACAGGCCTTCTTCACGAGAAGAAGTTTATCCTGCACAGTAATTAAATAAATGTAAATCAATATAACAATGAAATGTGGTAGTGTCAATAATTATTTAGAATAACTAAAAGCTATGTCAACAGATGAATGAGAAAAACAGGTTTAATTCCATACTGCTAATAGAAGCATAAATTGGTATAGTTTTCAGGAGGCCTAATTGGCAAAATAAGTTAAAGTTCTTAAATATGTATAGCCTAAATTTCTCTTTGATTCTACTTTCAGGCCCTCACCCTACTGAAAAGCTACTTATATTTACAACAGGAAGAACATAAATGAATTGTAACCAATCCATACACTCTGTTACTAATATTCAAGTTAAAAATCATTCAGTAGTTGACCGCAGAAATCCGCATGTGTCTTTACAGTCTTTCAACAACTATTATAATAGTTGAGCTCTCTGGAAAGGAATCTTCTTTATTTATGAAGAAAAGTCAACTCGGGCTTTACTGTAGAATAAGGGAGCCTGAACTCTGCATGAGTTCTTACACTGTGATGTAATGCCTCTCTGGAGTGTTGAGAGAGCATTTTTGTTGCTTTATAATATTGTTATTGGCAAGCCCATTACTGCTGTAGAATAACAATACTGAAGTAATGCTGTTAGTTTCTTGATTTCTTAAATTGAGTGTAGAAATTAGAGTCATAACATTTAAATTATTATTTAAGTAAGAATTATCTGTGGTATTTATGCGGCTTGTGAAATAACAAAAACCAGTAAGACATTTCACTTATCAAATTGGCAAATATTCTTACAACTTTATTGAGGTATAATTGAAGTATAATAAGCTACACATAATGTGTACAGTTTGATCAATTTTGACATATGAACTGTTTTTATTCACAGCACTTCTGACATCAAATATGTGAGGATTTTTTTTCCCTCATACCAACCAATTCTCCAATTTTCCAGATACCTGTTGGGTGTCTTATAGTTTAACTCAATTCTGACACAACTCAGAATTAACGTAGAGCCCCACAGATGAAGGGCTCAGCCTCACAGGACTGCCCCCATGTCAGATGCCAGTCATAAGTCCCATGCTGCCCCCTGTACTTCTCACCTACTGACTGGCTCTCAATTTAAGGAGTTCCCACAACCCCCTCAAGTTTGATCATTTGCTAGAATGGCTCACAGAATTCAGCAAGATATTTTATTTACTATCACTGTTTTTTTAAAATAAAGGATATAAAACGAACAGCCAGATGATTAGGTACATGGGGTGAGGTCCAGAAGGGTCTGGAGCACAGCAGTTGGTATAGGGGTACACCACCCTCTCAGCACATGAATATATTCAGAACTCAGGCGCCTTCCAAGCTTCATCATTTAAGGGTTTTATATGGAGGTTCCATTATGTAGGCAAGATTGATTAAATCATTGGGGATCTGTAGCTCCTCTCACCTCCCCAGAGGTCAGGGTGTAGGACTGAATGTACCTTTTTTTATTGTTTTGGTACAGAGGGTATCATTTAAAAATCTTCCCACTTATCTACACACAAAGCAGAGGCAAAGTTTTTTTAAATAATAATAATATTCATCCCCCAAATAGGAAAAAATAGGTACTTTCATATATTAATATGGGAGTGTGAAATTCTTACAGCTTTTTTAGAGTTATACCAATTTGGAGCAGATTGTTAATGTCAAAACTTAAAATGCATATTGTTTGAATAGCAATTCTGCTTGTAACTTAAGGAAATAAATTTTCCTATAAACGAGGATTTAAAACCAAAAATGTTCATCACTATGTTGTTTATAATTACAAAAATTTGGAAACAAGTTAGATGTCCAACAATATGGACTTGTTTAAGGAAACAATTCATGTAATGAAATATTATGCCTTAATAGTAGTAGTAGAAGTATATTGTTTTATAAACAACAGGATCATAGGATAGGCCTATGTTTTAACATATTTCTTCAACTCAACACCAAAAAAGTTCATACAAAAAAAAGATTAAAAGCATATATTTAAAGCATAATGTTAATAGTCATTTCCTCTGATGAGAGGAAGATTTGTCTGTATCCAGTGCATGTTTTCTTTTAAAAAATTTTATTGAAATTTCTTCCCAGTTATGAAACTAACACAAAGGCATAATAATAAAGCCAATCCATAAAATCCGTAAAATAAAATTATTAATTTGAGCTGTATAAATTATTTTTAAAAAATAAGAAATGTTTTATGTTTTGATGCTATCAGGATAAAGTCCCTGGACCTTGGCCCCTGCCTCCCTCCACCTTAACCTTTTGCAGTTCTCACCTGTCTCTTCAGGCCCTAGCGGTAAGGAACCGCTGAAGGTTTTCTGGCACACGCACTCCGCTGGTCCCTGCCTTTGTCTCTCTGCCTTCAGTTCTCTTCCTCCTTGGCTTTATTCTCCTTATCTCCTGAAATCTGCTGTCAGTGTCATGTCCGGGAAGCCTTTCCTGGGCTCCTAGTGCTTCTCCTTTCCCATGCCCACTGCTCTCTGGATCCATCTTCACTGAGGCACCTACCACTTTACATGATCCCTTTTCGTTTTCCTCTCCCAACAGACTCAACCTGACTGGAGGTCAGGACAGCGTTGGTTAGCACAGTGCCTGGAACCTACCAATAGGAGCTTAACCATGTGTGTGTGTGTGCGTGTGTTTGTAATTGAACAATAGAAATAAGATGTGATGGGATCAAACAGCTTGGAATGTTGGAAAAGTGTGACTATATCTGCATGACTGGGAACATGGGATCTTCATGAAGAATTTAGAAGAGAATAGATATGTAAGGAGGAACCAGATGATTAAGGGCTTTGTATGTCATCCCAAGGAGTTTGGACTTAATAGTTCAGTGATGGGAAGCCAGAAAAGACATTGAAGTAAGAAAATGGCTAGCCTTAGCATTTTTCAAAGTTTTTAAGAGTTGTTATTAATGTTATGTAAAACACTAGGTTATAGAATTGTTGAATCGGTATATGATACACCTGAAACTAATATAACACTGTAAGTTAAATATACTAGAATTAAATTAAAATTTAAAAAATTGGATAAAAAATAAATTTGTGAAGTCCTGGGTTAAGCCAGGTTGAATAGATTTTTGTTCTAAACTTCTCAGTCTTTACTATGCCACTAATGTGCGTTTTTCATCCTCCAAAAGGTAGGGCTGTGTGTATGTGAGATCATTTGCATTATTTCCTAGATTTATTTATCATGGGACACTTTTATTTGGGGCTGTGTTATAGACATTTGGGGAAATGTACACCAGGGAGACTAGCAGTAGTGAAACTTTTTAAAAAAGATTTTATTCATTTGAGAGAGAGAGAGAGAGAGCATGTTCGAGGGAGCACAAGCAGAGGGAGGGGTAGAGGAAGTAGTAGACTTCCCACTGAGTAGGGAGCCCAACCCAGAACTCCATCCCAGGACACTGAGATCACGACCTGAGCTTAACTAACAGCCATCCAGGCGCCACAACAGCGAAATCTTGTAGTGATTGTTAACAGTAGTCCAGGTGAGAAACAGTGAAGGCTTGAATCAGAAGGTTAATGGTGGGAGAGAGAGAGAGAGGCAAGAGCATGGGAATTAAGTTGTGTCTGTCAGAGCACATTCTCCAAAAGTGGTGATTTCTCAATAATTTTTAAAGATAACAAGATTTGAGAGATGCTAATATCTGATCCAAAGACATTAGAACATTCAGTGTGAAATGTGGTTTGAAACATCTCTGAGACAAATGATAGTCAAAGGAAGGGGCTTCTTTTATATGTTTACAACCCCACCGACTGATAACGTATCTCTCAGCTCCCTCCTCTTGATATCAGAACCTGCCTGTGGTCTGGCTTGAGCTTGCATACTTGATTATGACTGGACAAATTCTGGAGTGGCTATGGTAACTGCTTATCTATGGATGAGTCAAAATGCTGTATAGGTTGGGCACCTGAGCAGATAGACGGTGGCATCATAATGAGATTATCAAGATAGGAGACAATGCCAGTTTTGGGAAGAAGATACTCTGTCACTTTTTGAAGTGTTCATGAGTTAGAATTGTCTGTGGGATACCTTTGTGAGGGGAGGAACACCTGTAGGCCATCGGGTATGAGTTTGTACCTCAGATGACTTGGACTGATTCAGCCTTCATTTGACTTACTGTTTCTCAATTGCTGCATATATGAGGGGTTTCATGTCTCTTTTGGAGATGATAAATACTAAATTGCAGGTTGAAGACCCAGCACATTCTCAATCTTTTTAAACTTCTGACATGTTATTCACCTCTAAATTGAGGCAGCAAATGCCTTGGCACCTATGAGGAAGATGCTTAATTGACAGTTTCTTACCGCTTTGTTATGAAACCAAGTAAAATCATTATGTGAATAATGCTATAACATGTTTCTGTTTTAATTATTTAAATGTAATAACAATGTTCCTTAATTTTATTTATAGCTCCAAAAGGAATTCTTCATTTGTCTCCTGATGTTTATCAAGAGATGGAAGCCAGCCGCCACAAAGTAATCTCTGGCACTACTCTAGGCTATTTGTCACCCAAAGATATGAACCAACCCTCAAGCTCTTTCTTCAGTATATCTCCCACATCGAATAGTTCAGCTACAATTGCCAGGGAACTCCTAATGAATGGAACATCTCCTACAGCTGAAGCCATAGGTTTAAAAGGAAGTTCTCCTACTCCCCCTTGTTCTCCAGTACAACCTTCAAAACAACTGGAATATTTAGCAAGGATTCAAGGCTTTCAGGTATGATTAAAAGCAAAAACAAAATCAAGAAAACAAATTCATTAGCCCCAAATCCTTCATCACTATCCATCAGAAAGCTCATCCTTGCCTGCTGGTGTGACCTATATGCCACTTACATTGTGAAGTATTAGGAACACAGAAGTCAGAAAAAAGAGAGCCATATGCATGTGCCTCATTTTCTTATATTTTCATTCTATCCATTATTCTTTTGCTGCCTGGATCACCTCCATTTTCCTTCTTCTTCCTCTTATTATTATTTTTTTTTTCTGAAACATTTTTGATTCTCTGTTCTGTATTCCAGTTGGTCTTGATTGGGTACATTTAACTCCTCATTCTGTCTTCCACAAACAAAAATTCTGCCTTCATACATTTGGTATTAGTATTTAGCACTAAGTTCTCCCTCATTTACAATAAGGCTGAATTTTTCTGATGATGATTTTACTTTCATAGCAGTTTTGAAGTTGGCATTCTGTTGCTAGTAATGATTCAGGTATACCGTGAAGGTACAACATCCTAGAACTCTATTATCCTAGGAGCTAATTAAACAGTAATGACAAGCTTTCTAGTTGTTTGAGGCATATAAACATGTATTTGTTTTAGTGGATCATGTTTTGAACTGTCTAGGGTAGCACCTGTCTCATGGTACTAACAGTTTTGTTTCACCGGTCAGTCTGACTGTAGCTCACAGCTCACTGAGCCTGTGTATATGAATTTGGGGATGGAAATTTTTTCCCTATTTATTCTTAGTTCCCTTTTACAACAAAACAAAACAAAACAACCCAACAGTCCTTTCTGGATAGAGCTTTTAAAAGAATTGCTAACTCTAGGACAAGGAAATAGCTGTGTTCTGATTTCTTAGTTGCCGGGAGAATCATGTACTGAATGATAACCACTGACCTGACCGGACGAGCAGCCGCGTGCTTGTGCGTAGGAAGAGTGTACTGCACCCCCAGATTTCACTGTTTTCATCCCCCTTTCCATCTTAGTCTTATTCCGTAAGACCAAAAACTGTAATCTCCTTTAGCAATGCTCTAGCAGCTCTGTATTGTGTAGAATGATCATGTATTTATAAACATTTTACGAGTTTAGATATAAAATCAGAAAGAAGATCATGTGTTTTGGCAGGTATTTTGCATGTTTTTTTGTTTGTTTGCCTTCAACAGAAACCCGATACTTTCAAATCTATTGCCAGGTAATCCTTAGTAAGTTTTTAATTAGACTATTAATATGAAATTGAAGAAGCTGTTACCAGTTATTGGCTCTGTCATCTGAAATTTGAAAGACTTAATTTGAAGTTAAAATTTTAGAATTTGTTTTTGTTGTTTACCTTAAGAATGACAATAAATCACTGTTTAAAATAAAAAGACCACGATTCATACAGTTAAAGTACTGGTAAAAAGCTTATAGTTTAGTTCTATAATCTGCACACCATGAACTAAAAATAAACTGTGATGAAAAGAAATTCACTGCTCATTTATAAATCTAGTTATTTAGAAATGTCTGAGAGTAACACTGCATTTTTATAGAAAAAAAAGCACAAAATACATTCAAGCTCCGAATTGATTTTTTTTGCTTGGAAATGTTACTATGGTAGATGTAATTTTGCTGCCAGAGGAACTACTTAAATTTTTTAAAATTTGTATTTATTTGTTACTTCTTGGTGATGGTAACAATTGCAATTTTATAATTACTTTAGTCAAAATGTAGAGTCTGTTTACCCCATTATTGGCCTGACTGCTCAGACCTCTTTCTAAAGCTTACGCTAAGATAATATGCTCTTATTTATGGACAAGTTAAACATATCCAAATTTGTGTACTGTGATTTTTACATACTATTGAATATAAACAGATGGTTTTAAAACATTGCTGTGCTGCTTTGGTCAAATGAGCTTGGTATTGATGTGGAATATTGTATCACTGATAGATCACAGCCTGCAGCTGAGCGGTAACAGAAGCTCTGTGGGAAAAGGCTTAGTGTCTTGTCAGGCACAGAGCATATCTTCATAATGTAACGGTAAAAGGTTATTTGTAGTTAAGAGTTTTAAAGTCTCTTTCTTTATGGGTAACTTTCTCAGGTGTCTTTACCTGGTAGGAAAACATGTAGACTGTTTCTTGTTCTTTAATGTTTCTATTGGACTGTAGCTTAGAAATTATAGGGCCAGCTTGTTATGCATTACATGCTACTCTGTTATTTTTAATTTCTGGAATTTAAAAACAATAAATTCTTTTTCTGTGTTTCTAGGTTAGTACTTTTTTTATTTTGTTATTGTATACTGAATAGATACGATTGCATATTGAATATTGTATAAACCCTTCTTTGGCCTTCCTTGCCCATTGAAATTTGACTTAAGCCTATCAGAGCCATTGTATGTGACAGCTATATTGTATTACAAAGTAAAAATTCATTAGTGTACTGAAAACTAAGTTGTTTTAACTTTAACATTTTTTTCATTACCCAATCTTTAATTGAAATTTATAAATTACAGAAAGCTTGTTTGCTCACTAGAATGTAGGTATTAAACTCACATCCTTTGCTTAAATCTATAAAATAATTAAAATTATTATACAATTGAAGTTATTAATAAAGCTGACTTCACAGATAAGAATGTGACTGAACACTTGCACATTCTTGGTAGTTCTTTCATCATTGCCTGAGCTCACCTAAAGTTTTTATCCTATTTTAGATGCAAGCTTTTGGATCCCCATCATAAATCGATACATGTCTCTTTGACGTTTTATTGAGTGCATTTTAACTATCCTCTTTTAAAACCTGAGTGTTCATATTGATTGTTTTATTATTATTTAAAGAGAATTTTTATTTCAGTAGTTCTGTGAGCCTTTGATTTTTGTCCAGCCCAGTCAGTATGCTTCTATAACTTCAGTGATTTTCACAAAAACTCATTAGAAATTACAGTTATACCAGTGTGTTTCAGGTTTCTTGTTATGTACCTCGATAATGCCAAAACTATTCAGTTTTTTAAAGACAGTTATTTTGGCAGAGACATTCTTGAAATGCTGTGCATTTGAACCAAAGTGGAAGACTTTGTTTTGTTGTGTTATAATTTACATTATTGTAAGTTTTAATATCATTAATATGTTTTGCCATACTAATGATATTAGAAATTTAGATTTGTATAATTAGGTAAAGGCAAGTTCCCTTGTCTTTTGGTTCTTGCACCAATTCTAGTGTACGTACAAGGGTTGGGTGGTACCCACACAGCACCAAGCAGGGTGTCTAAGAGTTCAACTCAGTTCTGATACTGTCTCCATGGAGACAGCATCAGATCCCACAGGTCTAGGTTTCAGTCCTACAAGACCCCCGCCCTTGTCTGCCAACTATGAGGTATCAGTCAAGCCCAGGTTGCTACCTGTACTTTTTTTTTTGAAGATTTTATTTATTTATTTGACACAGAGAGAGATCACAAGTAGGCAGAGAGGCAGGCGGGGCGGGGGGGTGGGGAAGCAGGCTCCCCGCCAAAAGAGAGCCCGATGCGGGACTTGATCCCAGGACCCTGAGATCATGACCTGAGCCAAAGGCAGAGGCTCAACCCACTGGGCCACCCAGGTGCCCCGCTACCTGTACCTTTGACTGACCAGCTATAAATCAGAGGTTCCCCAGCCTCCTCCTCAGGTTCAATTAATTTGCTAGAGCAAGTCAGAGAACTCAGAGAATTTTACTTACTAAATCACCAGTTTATTGTGAAAGGATATAACTCAGTACAGCTGGATGGAAGAAATGTCTAGGGCAAGGTGTGTGGCTGGGGCACACAGCTTCCATGCCTTCTCTTGGTACACCACTTTCCCAGCATCTCCATGTGTTCACCAACCCAGAAGCTCTCAGAACCCTGTCCTTTTGGGCTTTTATGCAAGCTTCATTATACAGTTATGATGGATTAAACCATTGGCCATTGGCAACTGATTCAACCTCCAACCATTCTCCCCTCCCTCCGAGGTCAGGGGTGGTGGGGATGAAAGTTTCAACTCCTTAGTCAGTTCTTGGCTCCATTTTCAATCACCTCCCATCCATAGATGCTTTCAAAAGTCACCTCCTTAACATAAAACTCTGTTGCTTTCAATACTTAGGAAGTTGCAAGTGTTTTAGGAGCTAGTTTCAGAAAAAAGGGTTGAAGACCAAATGTATATTTCTTATAAATCACGATATCACACTTTATTTAAATGAGTCATTAGAAAAGTAATTTGATTGCAAATAAAAATCCTTTTAGCAAATTATCCTTTCTAGATTAATTTAATTTCAGTTTGCTGCTCTGTCCCCTTGTTGTGATCATCCTCCATTGAACAGTTCTGATTTTGAAACCTTCAGAGTAAAATATAATAAACTAGGTTTGTTTTTTTCATGAGGAATATAAAGAAACAGTTGTTGTCTTAGTTAAACCATAATTAGTTTATTTTACAAAATCAAAGAGTTTTTGATTAGAGGAGCTTTTTTATTATTGTTTTAGTTGTTAATGCCATTTCCAGCAAGATGAAAATGACAGTAGAAAGCTTTGAAATATCTACTTAAAATTAAATGTCAGGAGAAAGCTTTGAAATACCTACTTAATTACAAACTTTCTTTTCAAATACAATTCAAACTTAATATATTTCAACTGATATGTCTCCTTTTGTGAAGTTTAATAGGATTATAACAGGCTTCTATTATAGTTATAGTCTTCTTTTAAATATTTGTTTAACATGTATGATGCATAACATTTTAACAATATGACCTTAATATAGATTACATTGAGAATATGGTGTGGAAGGTACTGGCCAGTCTGAGAATCAACCTTAATTCTTTCCCTTTTTTAAAAGTTTTCATTATACCTCATTTTTTTATAATCCAAATATTTATCATAAAAGTGGCTGTTTGCAGCTTTTTTTTTTTTTTAAGATTTTATTTATTTATTTGTCAGAGAGAGAGGAGCGAGAGTGAGCACAGGCAGACAGAGTGGCAGGTAGAGGCAGAGGGAGAAGCAGGCTCCCTGCCAAACAAGGAGCCCAATGTGGGACTCGATCCGAGGACGCTGGGATTATGACCTGAGCTGAAGGCAGCTGCTTAACCAACTGAGCCACCCAGGCGTCCCAGCTTTTTTTTTTTTTTTAAGAATGAGGAATCCAAGGGCACCTGGGTGGCTCAGTGGGTTAAGCCTCTGCCTTCGGCTCAGGTCATGATCCCAGGGTCCTGGGATCGAGCCCCACATCGGGCTCTCTGCTCTGCAAGGAGCCTGCTTCCTCCTCTCTCTCTGCCTGCCTCTCTGCCTACTTGTGATCTCTGTCAGATAAATAAAGAAAAAATCTTTAAAAAAAAAAAGAATGAGGAATCCATTTCTTTTCAAAGAGCAGTATAAGTTAAACTTTGTAGGTTTCTAAAAACAGAATATGGAGAAAGAAATTTTTTTTTTTTAAAGATTTTATTTATTTGACAGACAGAGATCACAAGTAGGCAGAGAGGCAGGCAGAGAGAGAAAGGGAAGCAGGCTCCCCGCCAAAAGAGAGCCCGATGCGGGACTTGATCCCAGGACCCTGAGATCACGACCTGAGCCAAAGGCAGCGGCTTAACCCACTGAGCCACCCAGGCGCCCTGGAGAAAGAAATCTTGCATGTACATATAACTCTCCCACATAGAAGTGTTTTCCCCAATTTCTTTTTTTTTTTAAAGATTTTATTTATTTAACAGAGATCACAATTAGGCAGAGAGAGAGGAAGGGAAGCAGGCTCCCTGCTGAGCAGAGAGCCTGATGCGGCTGGATCCCAGGACCCTGGGATCATGACCTGAGCTGACGGCAAAAGCTTTAAACCACTGAGCCACCCAGGCGCACACCCCCCCCCCCCAACTTTAAATATATCCTTGAAACGTAACTTACTGTGTCACTTCTGAGCCCAAATTTTCACCTACATTTTTACACAAATGGGTGTGTAAAGTGAAGAGAAGTTATTCGTAGTACAATGAGTAGAACACACCTGTGGGTTTGGCTTGGGGTCAAGGCTACTGCTCTGACTTGTGGTCACTCTTTAAAAATCCCTCTTGGGTTTGGCCTTTACTACTTTCCGAAGAGCTTGGAGAACTTGTTTTAGCATTTGAACTCTCCCCACGGCTTGGTCTTTTTATAGTGACCCTAAGCTCATATTTGTTCTTCAGATGGGCAACCCAAGTTCATGCAAACTGAATTATTATATTGTTATCATTATATTTGACATACTTTGCCAAACACCCAAAGGTATGCAGACTCCATATTACATAACTTTACTATTACATATTATTTAACAGTGGAATTACCAACTCATTCTGGTGAAATTTCCAACTCTGTAGAGAAAAATTCTAGTTGGAAGAAAGAAATCCTGATGCATATAAGCGTATCTTGTGATTAATAACAATAATACAGGTAAGAGGCAAACAAGTCTTGATAAAGTAGTGCATTATTACTGCACAAACTATTCAGGACTAACTTGACCCTAAATCACTGCAGAGTATAGCCTGGAAGTCAGATGGACAAAGACATTCATCTTGAGCCTTGATGTACCAGCACACATATAGTAAGACATAGAAGATATTTCAAAGGAAAAGTAATATACAACCAAAGAAAGAGCCTTTCCTACCACAGTGACTTTGATATGGCTCTAAAACGAGTGGTACAGAAAAAAAATGGCTGTTGTTATGGGCTTGTTATGAGTAGAAATATTTGTAGCTTTCTCTGTTTGCATCAGGAAAGATTTCAGCTCATTGTAAGAATTCTACTTGGAATCATTTGAAAATCAAGTCTTTGAAGAAAAAGAAATGCTTTTTCATCTAGAGGGGAACTACATTTCCTTTTGCTACAGAAGGTTGGCAATGATGTGATTTTTACTTAGTAGCATAAAATTAATTTTAATACCCATCAAGTCCCTTCATGTCTGGCTACTAGCAAATACCAGTGGTCATTCTAAGTCATGTTGAAATGATCTGTTTCCCTCTCTCCAGCATTCAGCTATATCTAAGATTTTTTTTTTCATTAGTGAGAGTGGTTAAAATTTCATGGATATTGTTCTTTTCTCACTCAGGGCAATTCTTGAGAGAGAGAAAAGGATGTGGAGTTACTGCACATAAAGGATTTTCTTTTTTTTTTTTAAAGATTTTATGTATTTATTTGACAGAGAGAAATCACAAGTAGATGGAGAGGTAGGCAGAGAGAGAGAGAGGGAAGCAGGCTCCCTGCTGAGCAGAAAGCCTGATGCGGTACTCCATCCCAGGACCCTGAGATCATGACCTGAGCCGAAAGCAGCGGCTTAACCCACTGAGCCACCCAGGCGCCCCACATAAAGGATTTCTATACACAGAAAAAGATATTAACATAGCAGGGGCATGCTTTATCTCAGAGATATATGGATAAACAAGAAAATGAAACTGACATTTATTGATTGACTCATTATATATTAGTGATGTAGGCATGTACATTATCTTACGACACAAGCAAAAATGCCTGGTACATATTTGCTTTTGGCTACAGATCTTTATTTTAAACTATTGTATAGTGTTTGAAGATTTATTCCTGTAAGTAGGAGTAGTTTGTGGTGATGGTCTATGGCCTTCTAGATATTGTTTTGTTTCAGTCATAGATTTCATTAATAAATGTATTTAAGCCCTCAGACTGTCATCTTTTTTAAGTATAAGAAAAGTCCAGAATCAAGTCCTAATATGGAACATTGAAGAAACAAGGACTACTGTTGGAAGATGACGCAGTGACAGCTTGAATAAATCTTATTAAGAGAAAAATGTTTAAAAATATTAAGAGAAAAATTGAGAAAAGAATTTCAGTATATAAAAGAATTAGATGGACATGAAGTTAACCAGACTAGAGATGTGTCAAGCCATTGAATACTGGAATTGATTTAACTGAAGAACAGAAAATGGAACACCTGCTTATTGACTCTGGGCCAGTACTCATAAGTACCTTCACATGCTAGGTAGCATGCCAAGCACTGGGCACAGGAGGAGTTATGATCACGTTGGGGAAAGACAGGTAAATAAATCCAGTATGTAAAAGGTTGGCCACCACCACAAATTAGTCCCATTTCCAGGGGTCAGTGTTTGAACATTACACAGCAGCTTGATAACAAAAAATTAAACATTTATGAAATACTGTATGTAATTCTGCCCCCATGATGAGGGGCATAATAAGGGTAACCTGATAAGTGTTCACTTGAGGTGTGGTTAGCTATGTCAAGAATCACAAATAGGAATGAACAGCTTTGACTGAAGGAATTAGGGAAGAATTTATAGCAGATGGGACATTTGAAATAAGTTTTGAAGAGCACATAGAATTTTCAGGTGAATAAGAACTGCAAGCAGAAGGTAAGCACTGAAGACATAAAAGGACATGGTATTTCATAAAATGCTTAGAGTCGAAGTGGCAGTGGTTCACAGGGAGACCAAGAAGCTGTGCTTTGCTAGGAGTTTAGATTTTTAGCTTTTAGGCAGAGACTGTGGCCTTATTTTTAAAAGGGTAGGGACATTGGTTTTATATTTTATTTATTTATTATTATTATTTTTTAAAAGATTTTATTTATTTATTTGACAGACAAGAGATCACAAATAGGCAGAGAGGCAGGCAGAGAGAGAACAGGAAGCAGGCTCCCTGCTGAGCAGAGGCTCATGTGGGGCTCTATCCCAGAACCCTGGAATCATGACCCGAGCCGAAGGCAGAGGCTTTAACCCTCTGAGCTACCCAGGCGCCCCTGGTTTTGTATTTTAGAAAGATAATTCTGTCAGCGGTACAAAGCATGAATTAGACAAAAAAGAAACAAGACTGGTAGCAAAAAACACTAATTAGAGTGGTTTTGATTGAATCCAGTAGAGAAATAACAAAGATTGGGTTAGGGCAGAGCTGGTGAGTGTAGAGGAATGGGGCTAAGGTGCACTTGTCTAAGCTACAGCTGAGAGAATTAAATGACCTCTTGTGCTGGTTTTTATGAGTACGCGTTCACTAGCCTGTTCCAGGTGGAAGCAAGATTCACATATGTTGAAGAGTAAGTAGAGACTATCTGAGAACACATAGACTGTTTTTTCAAGAATTTGAGAATGAAATAAAGTAAGATAATATGAATGTGACATGTTTTAGGCAAGGTTTTATGTTTAGTATTGATGAGATGAGTGAACTTAAAGGAAGCTAATGGGTTCCATTTTAAACACGTGAAATTTGCATTGCCTGAATAAAGTTGTGCAAGAGGTAGTTCTTAATGCTTCTGGTGATCAGCAAGAAAGGATAGGACACAGTTTGGAGAGTCATCTTTATACAGATGGAATTGAAGCCACAGAAGTAGTTAAGTTTGTGGGGCGCCTGGGTGGCTCAGTCTGAAGCATCTGCCTTCAGCTCAGGTCATGATCTCGGGTCCTGGGATCCAGCCCCACGTCAGGTTCCCGGCTCAGTGGGGAGTCTGCTTCTCCCTCTGCCCCTACCCCTGCTGGTGCTTTCTCTCTCTCTCTCTCTCTCTCTCTCTCTCAAATAAATAAACAAAATCTTGAAAAAGAAGTAAAGTTTGACCAGGGAAAATGAGTAAATAGCCTAGGAGAGATTCCCAATGAATATTAACAATGTAAAGAGTTCATTTATCCATTAATTCAACTGAAATATATTGAGCACCTGCCATGGGCCAGGCATACTTCTTGGCCCTGAGGATATAACATAAGTGACAGTCAAGGTTTCTGCTCTCATGGAGCTAACATAAAAATGGGTATGTGAGGGTGAGATGTGGAGTAGGGACAGGGAACATCCAAACACATATGATAAATTCAAACGGTGTTAATATCCAAAGGTAATAGTTGCTAGGAAATTAATTGTGAGATTAGTTATGATTATTTATGAGAAGTATATGCAAGAGACTTCATGTCTCCAACTGTTGTTTCAAAGATAGCTATAACTTTTTGATATTTTAAAAAGCCTTATTGAGCTATAATTATGTGCAACTAGACACAACCTTTTTATTACAAAGTTTTGAAAAATATATGCAACCATGTGACTGCTACCACAATCAAGACAATATTGCTATTACTGTAAAAGTTTTCCTGGTCCCTCTCTGCATCTTGTTTTCCCCACCTCCCATGGATCCAGATAACCAGGCTATCCTCTTGTCGCTAAAGATTAGCTTTGCCTTTTCAGGAATTTCATAAAAATGGAGCCATATAGTATGCACAGCCTTGCATCTGGCTTCTTTCATTCGCTATAATTTTTTTGAGATTCTTCCATATTGTATATAGTAGAGGGTTTTTTGGTTTGTTTGTTTGGTTTGGTTAATTTTTGTTGTTTTTCATTAAGTATTAGTCCACTATAGGGATGTATGCCACAAGTTGTTTCTCTTTACCTGTTGATGGACATTTGAGTTGTTTTCAGTTTGGTGCTATTATGAATAAAGCTGTTTATGAATACTCATGTATAAGATTTTATGCAGTCATCTTTCTAATTCCCTTAGAAAAATGCCCTGGAGTAAATTTGCTGGGTCACATGGTTAGTGTACATACAAAGTTATAAGAAACTATCAGACTTTTTCAATATGCATAATGTAACCTATTACATTCTTACTAACATGTATGAGAGTTCCATACATTGATATGATCAGTCTTACTCAAATAAGAGTACAGTGGTATCACATTTATATTTTAATTTGTATTTCACTAATGACCCATATGATGTTTTTCTTATGTGCTTATTGGCCAATTATAGGTCTTTGTGAAATGTCCATGTCTTTGTCAAGTTTCTAATTGGGGTCTTCTTTTCTTATGGCACTATAAGAGTCCTTTTTATATAATATTTGTGTTGCAAATATTATCTCCCTGCCATGATCTTGACATACTCAACTTAATTTCTTCTGCAAAGAGCCTATTTCCAAATAAGGTCACAATCAAAAGTATAGAGGTTAGGAATTTTGGAGCCATTGTTGAATTTACTGTATACTTACTGCTTTCATCTAATTTGGGAAATTTGAGGCCATATTTTCTTTGAGTAAGTATTTTGCACCCTTTCTCTGCTCTTCTTTTGAAACTACATATATACGTATTTTTTTAAATATTGTCCACAGATTCCTGAGTCTTTATTCATAAAAATGTTTTTTCTCTGAACTTTAAATTTATATATATATATATTTATATTTATTTATTTATTTAGATTTTATTTATTTATTTTGACAGAGAGAGATCACAAGTAGGCAGAGAGGCAGGCAGAGCAGCAGGCAGAGAGAGAGAGAGGAGGAAGCAGGCCCCCCGCTGAGCAGAGAGCCCAATGCGGGGCTCAATCCCAGAACCCTGAGATCATGGCCCGAGCTGAAGGCAGAGGCTCAACTCACTGAGCCACACAGGTGCCCCTAAATTATATTTTTTAATTGATCTATAAGTTTAATGTGTGTCTTCTTTAGTGAATTTTTTTAATCTTTGGATATTATATTTTCATTTCTCGAATTTCCATATGGTTCTTTTTGAAGTTTTGGTTTCTCTGTTAAGATTTCCTATAAGAAGAGTTAAAATAGGTGCTTTAAACACCTTTTGTACTCATTTCAACATCAGGTATATTGAATTTGGTCTCTATTGAGTGCCTTTTCACTGGAGTATGAGTCACCTTTTCCTGTCTATTCCAGGTCAAGTAATTTTGGATTGAATCCTGACTATTGTCAGTGATACAGTATAGAGACTCTGGATTCTATTATATTCCTCTGCATAGTTTCAGATTTTGTTTTCTGAAGCAGTTAATCTGGCTGGACTCAAATTCTAAACTTTGTCTCTCATCTTAAACTTTCTATTCTCTTGGCTTTTATGAGAGCAGTCTCTTCTGGTTCTCTATCACCTTTTTTGTCAACTGCCGAAAAGAACCTAATAACTTATTGGTTCCTGCTCCCTATCAGAAGTAATTTCAGTGGAAATTTTTGTAATTACATTAATGATAGAGGAGAAAGTTCAGGTAGTAATATTGTCCTAGAATAAAAATAAAAATAGCTGAGAAATAATCTTTCATAGATGGTGTTTGCTCCTGCAGCCTGAGCAGGAACTTACTTCTTAGCTTTTGGAAATCAGATAGCATTTATTGGTATCTCTTGGTTCAAGTTTCTTCATCCCCATTACTAGGATTCCCATGAATAGGCCTCTATTATAATTTTTTTCTCTCAAAATCTCTAACTTAAGGAGGAACCTTTAGCTTCTCTTTGTCATGATGCTTTGGATATTACAATTTTCCAGGCTTTTATGCCAGAAACTTTTTTTTCCTGCATCCTTTTTCCTTCTCATATCAGAAGTAGAAAGGACCACAGTGCACAGTGGCTTTACTTTTCTAATGAAAAGAAAATTTAATCTCCACTGATTCTCTTTTCTTGTGTTTGAAGATTCTTTTTTTTTTTTTTTTTAAAGATTTTATTTATTTATTTGACAGAGAGAGATCACAAGTAGGCAGAGAGGCAGGTAGAGAGAGAGTGAGGAGGAAGCAGGCTCCCTGCTGAGCAGAGAGCCCGATGCGGGACTCGATCCCAGGACCCTGAGATCATGACCTGAGCTGAAGGCAGTGGCTCAACCCACTGAGCCACCCAGGCGCCCTGAAGATTCTTTTAATATAAACCCTGATATGCACAGAAAAACTGATATCTACTCTAATGGGCACGTGACCTCTTTCAAGTCTCCTTTATTCTGAAGCACTAAAGGTTTACTTTTATAATGGCCTTTAAAAAATAATTTTAAATTTAGAGAAAGGTAGAAAGAACTTAATGCTAACAATTATACAACCACAATATCATTGTCAGCACCAGGAAATTAATAATGATGTAATCTTATTCAAAATTTTCCAGTGTTTCCTACTAATGTCTTCTTTCTTGCCCAGGGTCTGGTCTAGGATCCCACAGTGCATTTAGTTGTGATGTCTCTTAAATTTCTCCCGATCAAGTAATAGTTCTTTAGTCTTTCATGACCTTAATGTTTTTGAATAATATGATTATTTATTTTGTAGAATATTTTTGAATTTGGGTTTTTCTAATATTTTCTCATGATTGATTGATGGAGGTTGTACATTTTTGGTAAGAATATCACAGAATTGGTGCTGTACCATTCTTAGTCCCCCAAATGCTTCTGTGTTTGTAATATAATTATCTCAATATCTCCTTTACATACATTAAGTACCATATCAGTGTTACAATTTTTGTTGCTAATGCCCAACATATTCAGAAAAGTCAAGAAGAGAAGGAAAGTGTGCTGTATATTCACCACTGTTTTTACTCCTTTCTGTGTTTTTTCTTTCTTCCCAATGGAGTTCAAGATCCCTGCTTTTATCATTTCCTTTCCGTTTCAAGACCTTATGTTAGCCATTCTTCTGGAGTAGGTAGATTGGCAACTTATATTCGATTTCCATTCATTTGAGATTGTTTTGTGTTCCCCTTCATTCCTTAAGGATATTTTTGCTCAATAGAAAATTCTGGGTTGACAGTTCGTTCAGCGCTCTAAAAATGTGCCAGTTCCTTATGGCTCCGTGGTTTCTGCTGAGACACTGCTTTCAGAAGTGTCCCATCTCTGTAGGTCAGGAGTTGTTTCTCTCTTCCTGCTTGCTTCTAAGTTTATTCTTTGTCTGTAGTTTTCAGAAGTTTGATTATGTTGTGTCTTTGTGTTTATTCTGTTTGGGATTTGCCCTGCTTCTGAAACTGTAGGCTTGTATCTCTTACCAGAATTTAGTACATTTTAGCCATTATTTCTTCAGATTCTTTTTAGCCCCAGTCACTGTCTCTTCTTCTCCTGGGATTCTGATGACACAAAATATTAGATCTTTCATCATGATCCTGGAAATATCTGTGTCTCTGTTCACTTTTCTCCATCTATTTTCTCTCTGTTGTCCAGGTTGGGGATTTTCTATGTTTCTATCTACAAATTTACTAAATCTTTTTTCTGTTTTCTCTACTTAGTTTTTAATTTTGGTTATTTTATTTTTCAGCTATAAAGTTTCTATTTGGTTCTTCTTATGCCTTCTGTTTCTTTAATGAGACTACATTTTTTCATTTGTTTCAAGTGTGTGTATAATTGCTTGCTTTCTTTCTTTTTTTTTTGAGAGAGAGAGAAAGAATGAATAAGCAGGGAGGAGGGTCAGAGAGAGAGGGAGAAGCAGACTTTCTGTTGAGCATGGAGCCCGACATGGGGCCCGATCTAAGGACCCTGAGATCACGACCTGAGCTGAAGGCAGACGCTTAACTGACTTAACCAGGCACCCCTGTAATTGCTTTTAAAAGCATTTTTATAATGGCTTCTTTGAAACACTTGTCAGATGAATCTAACGTCTATGTCATCTTGGTGTTGGCATCTCATGATTGCCTTTTCTCTTCAAGTTGAGATTATCCTGGTTCTTGGTGTAATGAAAGATTTTCTGTTGAATCCTAGATGTTTCAGGCATAATAAATCTCTGTGTCTTATGTATGGCTTCTGTTTTTTTAAGTCCCCTGTTGCACCAGCTAGGGATCTCGGAGTGCCGCCTTGTTACTTGTTATGGGTAAAATTTCACTTTCTCCACTGAGTTCTTTTGACACCCTGTTGGGAAGAGGGGGGCATGTAATAACTGCAAAGTGGTGAAAGTCCTGACCCTCCACTATGCCGCTTCTGAGACCACCCCAGTGAGAGGATATAGCATGCCTCAATATCACTAGATTGAGACAAAAGCCTAGGAATCCAGCAGGGGTAAAAGTTATGACTCCCTTTCACCCTTCTCAGTCACTACTCTAGGTGGGGGATTGGGTCACCTCATTAATCTGGCAAGGGTAGAAGTCTAAGCTCCGCAGTTGGTTTTTGCTGATGGGAATGGGGGTGGGTCTGCCATATTTTCCGTGGTGTTTGGTTGGAATAGGGCAGTTATCATCTAAATGTTTTGCTAATTTATTCTTTTTCTGACCCTTTGGATAGAGCGAGCAGATTTTCTTGGGGTTTTATTATTGCTATTTTTTTTTAAAGATTTTATTTATTTATTTGACAGACAGAGATCACAAGTAGTCAAAGATGCAGGCAGAGAGAGAGAGAGGAGGAAGCAGGCTCCCCACTGAGCAGAGAGCCTGATGCAGGGCACGATCCCAGGACCCTGGGACCATGACTTGAGCCAAAGGCAGAGGCTTTAACCCACTGAACCACCCAGGCTCCCTTGATGTTATTATTATTATTTTCTGTATCCATTGTCATTTCCATGTTGCCAGCTTCTCTGGCATACAGCCCAGGATACATGAGACAAAGAGAAAACTGAGAGATTCACCATTCTGTTGTTTCTTGGGTCTTGAAATCCCTAGCTGGGATTCTTCCTCCTTGTCTCCTGCTGTCTGAATCCTCTTACGTTTGTCTTATATATAATACCCCAAACTTTTACTTGTACTTAGCAGGAAGAATAGGGAGATGTAGATCTGTTTCATCTTGTCTGAAAGTAGAAGTCACAATGGTCTTTGCATCATGAATGTAATTCTACTTGAAAACAAATATAGTATGTTTCTAAAATCTGTAATTCCTGAGTAGAAAGTAACACATTCCAATATTTCTTATTAAAAAAAACAACTAAATGCTGTTATAAATTAAACTGGTATATAATGAAAAGATTTGTAAGGTCTTGTCTTTAAAGTGATATGCAATACAATACAATAGAATTCTAATACATGAGAATTAGTTGGTTGGCCCTATTGGGAGGAGATTGTGTTAGGTTAACTTCAGTGATGTACTAACTGCCTAAATGAACTGTAATTTTCCTTTGACCTTGTTAAAAAGCTATTTTGTTTTAAGCCCTGTAGATTTTAACATCTCTTGTTATAAATACCTAAATGGTTATATGTGGGAATGTCAAAGCATGAGTGCACATTTCAAAAGACAGAAGATTCTTTTCTGGTAGCTATAAAATTGACTGTTAAAAATCACCTAGTGCTTTTTTTTTTTCCCCAATGGAGACGTCAAACTAAAATAACTATATAGGTGTGTGTATGATTTACTTTCTAAGGAGTTCTTCCTTAGACTTCCACTAGCATAGTGAGTAGAAACTGAAAAGCGAAGAAAAAAGATTTGGGATTTTTGTCATACGTGTTCATCCCTTAAAGTAAGAGTGCAATTATCTCCCTTGACAATATTGATAACACATCTGTTGTTGCATTTGCTGTGCAATTTTTAATCTGTGACTTACGCTAGACATAAATCTATACATCTCTGCCAAATTTTATACCAAGTACAGGCATGTAATTGTCAGAGCTTATCCCAAGCATAGAATTTCTGAAAGAGAGAAAAGATAATTATAAGTTGAGTCTCAGTTTTTATAATGTGACTTCCTTCATTCACTTACCCCTTTAGAGCCATTAATGTGACAAGCATATCACATACAGAATGAAACAGATTACTCTAACAGCTAAAATGCAGGTACATGACTGAACATGTTAAATATATGTTTACATTTTAGTTACAAAGGAGTTGATTTTAGTTATGAAAAGGATTGGGAAAAACTTTAGAGAAAGTCAATGACAGACATTATCCTAATGTAGTATTACTGTTAATAATTATATATCTTGTCATGTCTTTTATTATATTATTATGATGTGTTACAGTAGTAATAAGAATATCTAATATATATATTTTAATGCTAATCACGAGTCAGACATTGTTCTAAGTGCTTTTCATGGACTTTTTATTACATATAAATTAATTCATTAATAGAATATAGAACTAACATAATGTAGCTTTTTACTGTTGACCACAGTTGACCCAAATAAGTAAGATGATTTACATGTCATCAAGCAGTTAAGAATGTTTAATACAAATTTAAGCTATTTATTAGGGCAATATTTATCAAATAATAATGTTTCACATTTTGCCAAGAGAATGCTATTTTGTGTGTTAATAAAGATATAGGTCTTCCTTACTGCAGACTGCAAAAGTCAAGCATGTTTTTGGCATGCTTATTCTTAGTTCCAGTGTTACACCTGTCACTCTTTAGCTCCTTGCTGCCTTTTCTTCTCTGTGCAGAGCTTCTGAGCAGTAGCTAGAAGGGGATCTCTGCCTGCTTCTTTGCAGTAGACCCCACGGTTCATGAACCCGAGATGCACTAATCAAACTCGTTTTCTTGCTACGGTGATTATGCTAGGTATCACGTATGAATGCACAGGTGTTTATCTTTCCTTAGTGATCTAAAGAGCAACTTTCTTTAAACATGGGTATTTTTCACACCCTCCTCACTTTTGTCCCACAGGGAGTGACCATTAAAAACATCTGACAGCAAGCAGTTAACCATTTCCCACTGAGATTAGTAAAATATTTAGTAGTCCTGAAACATGAAGGAATTTCAGCCCTGCAGGAAATGGTTGGATGGAACTTATTTTGGAGGTAGGAGGTAGGGAATGGACATTCGCACTTGGATGCCTTCTCATAGTTCAAAATGGTGTGAAGACATTTACATACCTAGCTTTTAATGTAAATTATTCTAAGGCTTATAGTATTTTTCTTTTATTTCTTAAGTTATATGAATGGTTGAAGTGATGTGTGTCTCCTCTTCAGGAAAAAGAAATATCTAGACTGGCAAAATCAGTATTAGAATGGACAATTATAGCATCTCATCTGGGTTTATGTGATTACAAGTCAAGACTAGAAAACTTATTTTAAAATAAAAACTGTTATAGATTGGTACATTTCAAAGATAGCCACATTGTTTAATTTACATATATTGAAATTTTCCGCCCATCTTCTGATGGAATAATTTTTGTAAATCCATAAAAAAGAAACAAAATGTCAATTTATAGTATTTGATAGTGTTATAAATCCAAAACAAGTGCTATAACATTATAAAAATCAAGATCAATTGCTAACATTTTAGAGTACCAAAGATGGCAAAATGATATGATTTATAGACAATAAATCTTAAAGTACACATAGAAGATGACTTTTTTAATCTTCTAAAATTATCTTTATTCACTTTTCTATAATCAAAATCAAGGTCCTGTGACACTGCTTACTGAAATTGTTAGGGCCACGTTTGTAGAAACACACTGTTGCAACAGAAAATTTTGCTCTGTCAGTTCTGAAGAGGTAGTGGGATTTATTACCTTAATTATTTCAAGCTAGTAGTCCTAAGAATTCTGGCTTCTGCTGATGCTTTGAATCAGAGGAAACGTTTTTCTGTGTAGAAGGATGAATGTCACTTGCATATTATCATTTTTTGACATCCATAATTTTATGAACTCTAATGTTGTTATGTCCAAGAAGAAAATTGGAAACTGAACAGAGCCGTATCAAACTTGTTTTTACAAGTGGCTGATGGAGTGGTGTGTGAAGTGTGACTATCTCTTAAGGGTTCTTATCTATAGATTATTACTTTTTGTTTAATTTGGAATTGTCCTCAATAATTTTCCTATATTTTTCACATAATTTTATCTGCTTTATTGGGCAGCCTCAGTGCAGTGGGGGTATAAACATGGAATGATTTTATATTTTTCCAGTCACCACTTTACTCCATACTCTGTCAGGTCTCCCATTCATGTTCCTTTTTGATGTCTAGTTATGTTTAGCTTTTTTAAAATTTAATTTCTTTTCAGTGTAACAGAATTCATTGTTTATGCACCACACCCAGTGCTCCATGCAATCCGTGCCCTCTATAATACCTTCCACCAGGCATCACCAACCTCCCACCCCCCGCCCCTTCAAAACCCTCAGATTGTTTTTCAGAGTCCACAGTCTTTCATGGTTCATCTCCCCCTCCAATTTCCCTCAACTCCCTTCTCCTCTCCATCTCCCCATGTCCTCCGTGTTATTTCTTATGCTCCATAAATAAGTGAAACCATATGATAATTGACTCTCTCTGCTTGACTTATTTCACTCAGCATAATCTCTTCCAGTCCCATTCATGTTGATACAAAAGTTGGGTATTCATCCTTTCTGATGGAGGCATAATACTCCATGGTGTATATGGACCACATCTTCCTTATCCATTCATCCGTTGAAGGGCATCTTTGTTCTTTCCACAGTTTGGCGACTATGGCCATTGCTGCTATGAACATTGGGGTACAGATGGCCCTTCTTTTCACTACATCTGTATCTTTGGGGTAAATACCCAGTAGTACAATTGCAGAGTCATAGGGAAGCTCTTTAAAAATTGAGTCTAGTTCATGGTAAAATGCCAAACTCTGATCCAGTCAGTTTTGCTCAAGACACTTGGAGGAGGGAGGATGTACACTGATTTCTTTTTCCCTTCCTCTCATTCCAGTGTCATTGAATATAGATGTTAGGGTGGAGGCTTTTGAGACCTCTTCATCATACTCCATCTGTTTCATTTTGTGGCCTTACTCCACTGGTGTTGGGAGGCCTGGAAGGGGACCAAGATAGGGGGAGATGATGCCCTAACCTGGTTTCATCCACTCTGGTTTCCATGTAGATGACATTCATAATTTTCTTTAGGCAACGTTTAGTTTCTTCCAGTTTCCTCTGTCCCTGAAGGACAGCCATATTTCCTTTGGACTTTGCCAGTGGTTCTTGCCTCTGACCCCGTCGGTTGGTAGGTGTCTTTTTGTTTGGCCTGAGTATCCCTTTGGCTTCTGTTGAGCTTCTCTTTGGCTCATGGCTCCAAGGGCCATGAATATGTAGGGTGAACATATCTCTCTTCATCCTTTTTTTCATTTTGTTTTCAGGCACACTGTGTGCCTAGACTCCGTCAGCAAGCTCTCAGATATCTCCAAACTTAATCTCTTTATTTTCCTATGTTTCCAAACTGCTAGGGGCACATACTGATTTCTGTCAAGATTTGTTTTCAAAGGAAGCCTATCAGTTCTGCTAGGGGACAGAATGTAAGTACTCCTACTCTGTATTAACTTTTTTCTTAGAGCTACCCCACTCATTGAAAATGTTATATTTCTCATAAGGGTGACAATCAAGATAATTCCCTCCCCTTCACGTTCCCCTTCCTAGTTCTTCTTTGTATTGTTGGATCAGTTCTGCTGACCCTTATTAAGGGGTTGGAAATAAGGCCTAGCCTTAATGTTGGCAGCTCTTAGCTCTCCTTTTGTTGTTGGCTGTGGTCCTGGTGTTGATTCTAGGGCAGTAGAGAAAGTCCCATGGGGATTAGGTTCTTTTTAAGTGATTAAAAAGCCCAGTGTCTTAAGTAAAATAGATGTTTATTCTTTTCTCATGGAAAGGTCTGTAAGCTTGTAGTCCAGACCTAGTGTGATGGGTCTGTTTCATGGAGTATTCAGGGACCCAAGTTCCTGCCTACTCACCACCCTGCCATCTGTAGGTTTCAGACCTTGTCCTTTGGTCAAAGATGGTAATGTCTGTCTATATCTCAAGCAATGGGCTGACAAAATGAGTCAAGAAGAAGCAAAAGGCAGACACTCAAAATCTCTTTTTTTTAAGTTTCCAGAAAGCTGTTAATGGAGTTCTTCCATTTACCTTCTATTCAGTCATATGGTGTCTTAGCTACAAAGGAGCCTGGGAAATATGAACTTTATTCTGAGCATTCATATAGCCAGCTAGGAATTACTGTGGAAGAATATTAGAGGACAGTTGGCAGTCTCTGTCACATTCACTGGATGCTCTGACATTTTATTTGCAGCTGTGTGCAGACTTACATCTTTACGTTCATCTGTTCTGTATGAGTTATATGTGGTCACCAATGTTGAATGTCTGTGGGAAGCACAGTGTTTCATAGGGTATTGCAGGCTTCCTGGAGGAAGTTAATTCTTTCAGTAATAATATCTAAGCCATGGATGCAAATGCAGTTTGGAGTTTATATTATCTACTGAGAATGTCTTGTGGTATTTCTGTCTTTTGTAATTTTCATTTCTCTAGAAGAAAGAATAGAACTGCAATAAATTGGCTAACCAGGGTATTCACTGTCAATTTGGATATTTAGGGAAGTGGCATGTCTTTCATACAGACTTTCAACTGATGTCAAAGGACGATTCTGTTTTATTTTAAAAAGCATGTTTTATAATAGCACTCTATACGACATCATATTTTAACGGTACCATGAACAGCTGTGAGCTATAGCTATTTTAGTGTCACAATTTATTGGCTTTTGCATAAACCTGTTACGTGATAAATTTCATTTTCTCCCATCATATGTAGCTGATGCATAGTAAACAACACATCCACATGCTTGAACTCACATATACTGAGTGACCTTTCAGTTTGCTTAGGAGGTATACTATGGTGATTTAGAACTGTTGTCAAGACTTTTCCCCCAAAGTTAACTTGGAAAAACTATTTTTATAATAAAATCTCTAAAGTGCTTTGGAAATAAACTTTGTATATTTCCTCAATTTAAACTCTAAACTACTTTTTAGAGATTCCAGGAAGCTTCCCTACCGTCAGGGAAACTGATGGCAAATCTTGAGCCTACCGGCTTTAAAAAAGTTCAGTTATTATAATAGTAGACTAAGATCCATATTGTTGTCATTTTCAGTCAGATGTCTATTTTCCATGACAAAATATACATGGACCATAATCTATAATAAAGGTATATTACATAATATAGGGTATTACACAGCAGTCGAAATTAAGCTTCAGAGAACTAATGTGTGTTTTAATTTTCTTCCTCACAAATTCAAGATTTTCACCTAAGCTTTTATCCTAGACCTATACACATTTAACAAGTTGAGCCAAGTGATAACTAATAGACCAGTTTTCTCTGTAATATAATTAGTAGGAATTTCATTCTATAGGCTTGTTTCATTAATTTACCTCAAAAGCAATGCTGTTTTTGCTTTGTTAGCTTAGAGTTAAAATAAGCGCTGCGTGAAGGAACTTTTGTGAAAGTAGATAAATGAGAGGATGTAAATTTTCCCACTGTGAAGAGGGCCTCACACTTCCCTTTACCCCCGTTTACCCTACTTCTGATACGGAATGTGTCTTACATGTGGTTTTAATAATGGTTGGTTTTATTTAACTAAAAGAAAAATAATATGGTAACTTTATTTTGGTCTGCACATTAGAAATCATTTTAGTTTAATTCTATTTGATTGTAATGTCAAAATGTCAAGCAGAACATGATGTAGTGATAGCTGTATATATTTAATAGTGGTTTTATAGAGACTATAATGTAGAAATAGAAGAATGTCACTACCAATTAAGTGGCAGTCACACAGACATAGAGTCAAAGATGAGTGAAAATTCAGGTTGACAAGATTCCATTGAAATCAAGTGAACTTGGCCTTATGCTTACCCTCAAGTCTTTTATGCATTATGCGTTACGAAAAGCTAGACTTACAAAGACAGGTATAGCACTTAATTGCGAATTTTTCTACTGGCTGTAATAGTGTAAAACATTTTATAAAGCACTTCCTCAGCTCTTTCACAACTTCAAAAGTACTTAAAATGGAGTTAATAGATTTTCCATCGATACTGTAAGGTCCTGATAAGGTTTTAAATATTTGAAGCGTGTTCTGCATAAATTATTTGAATTCTTGGGGAAATATAGAGCCTTTGGACAGGACCTGTTGCATCTGGCTCCCTCTTACAAGTGGTGTTCAGCAGATTGCATGTGTTCTGTTATAGGTTCACTACTGTGATAGACAAAGTGGCAAAGAGTGTGTGACCTGTCTGACATTAGCCCCTGTGCAGATGACTTTCCATGCTATTGGAAGCTCCATTGAAGCCAGCCATGACCAGGTATAATATGCCACTGCCATTTTGCTGCGTTATGGCCCAGCTGATAAATCAGAGACCATAAAAATGGAAGCTACACGCACACATACAGCTTTGCTTTCCCTAATGTATTATCCACTAGCACCATGTCCTAGAATTTTGAAAAACCCACAATTTTTGTGTTGGGAAACTGGTATCTTAGGAGAGTTAAATTATTTTAGACTTCTAATTTGTAGTTCATTATTAATTTAAATATAGAATTCTCTTATACAGAAGAAATAATTGCCCTACAAGTTATCTTTCTTTTTAATAATTATGTATAAGAAGCAGGGTTAGCAAAACTAGATAACTCTGGAGTCTCACTGTATTATAGTCATTGAGTTCTGTTGATGAGGGTTGAATATTACAGAATGTGTTCAAAATAATTGAACTTTCAGAACCATCAACTTACTCCCATAATTTGGGATATTACTAAAATGATGCACCAGTGTTGTTTCTACTTTTAAAGCTTTATTTCTAAAATAAGGCTAAAAATCTGTAAAGTATATTGTTTAATAATAACAAAATTTCTTTGTTTAGTTAGCAGCTTAAAAATGCGTCGTGCTTATAAGATAATAGTTATTTCCAACTAAAATAATCATCAGATTAGATTAAACTAATGATCTGGGTCATAGAGTTTCTAGTTTGGAGTCAAAATAAATACACATGCACACAATTTACCGTTTGACTAACCAGCTGTGCTTTCTAAATTAACTTCACACGCAGAACAGTGGGCACCCATGTTTATATCCATTTCTTAGTAAATTTGAGAGTTTCTTATAGTCTTGCCTGACTAATCTTTTTTTCCTTCTCTCTGAGGAGTACCCTTGCATGAAAAGAATAAAAGAAAATAGTAGTGTATCATCTCAAACACATGATTTATTGTCCAACTCAAAAAAGACATTCTTTTTTTTTTTTTAAAGATTTTATTTATTTATTTGACAGAGAGAGAGATCACAAGGAGGCAGAGAGGCAGGCAGAGAGAGAGGAGGAAGCAGGTTCCCTGCTGAGCAGAGAGCCCGATGTGGGACTCGATCCCAGGACCTGAGATCATGACCGAAGGCAGCGGCTTAACCCACTGAGCCACCCAGGCGCCCTCAAAAAAGACATTCTTAAGGGCACACCTCTCTAGTTCATAATGTTTCAGATATTGTGGGGTTTCCAATCATGTTTTGTTGATTGATGGCAAGGTATTGTGGGGTTTAGGAAAAAGCAGCTAATTAGGCAGAAAACCTGAGTTTTAGGAACTAACCATAACGTAAGTTAGATGCAGCTACCTGAATGGATTCTGCCTCTCTTTAGGACCCTGTTTTCTGGAATGTTATATAAGGGAGTTGGTTAGATGACTTACAAGAACCATTCCAGTGCTTCCGTTTTATGATTCTGTGACTGATCTTCCTGCTCCCGGTTAAATGAAACCAACCAATAATAAGCAGTTGACAGCATATTGACCTTGAAAGCAGTTTTGAGATGACTGCAGTGCTTCTCCGAGTTTGGCCCTGACACATGCTCCTGCTGCAGGAAAGCATGCAATAGCAGTAGAGGGATGGGGACCTAAACAAACTTACAGAATACATTTTGTGTATAAAATGATAACTTAGCTGTATGCTGGGTTCGGGAGAAACGACAGGAATGTTGGACATGGTTCCTGCTGTCGTGGAGCTTGCAATCTAGCAACTTTACTACTTTGAATATTTATCAAAAAGTCTAGCGACTGCTGTACCCCTCTATATCCATTCATGGCAGAAACAGGTGCAATAGCAGCACAAGATAACCATCCTACAAAGAAAAGAAATGAAAGTGCTTCTGAAGCCCACACACCTAAGAAGAACAAGAGCAGCCCACTGTTAGCAGAGGTAGCATGTTGCTGTAAAATAGCACTGGAATGGGAATAGAGACTGAGATCAAACCTAGATTTTCCATGAAGTAGCCATAGGAACTTGTCTCTGTACCTCTTGGAACTTGGCTTCTTTAGGAGTGAAATAATGAGGCTGGTTCAGGCTTATGCCCAGTCCATGTGGCCACATATACAAAGCGCTGGGCTGGTGTTAGTCCATATGGCACCTTTACAAATTAAAAAAAAAGATGCTTCTTCCTCAAGGCATTTTACTGCTCTCCAAATCCGTAAGACGTATAGCAGGAATAGAACCTCCCCCTCCACACACACCCATGAAGTGTTCAGTACATAACCTGTACAACTGTACATAGAGGTCTTATACTTGATCTATCTGGAATGTCAGTTTTACTCAATGGTAAGTAAATAAAGTTATTTTTATGTTAAAGCAAATACAGTTGCATGGGAAATGATGAACTTGCATGAAGTTTTAAGGTAAAAAAAAGACTTCAGGAAAGGCATTGATAATGGTCAGATGGATGGATGGAAGATGGATGGTTAGATGCATAAATGAAGGGAGCTGTGACTGGAGTGGTCATCCTCCCTGCCACATGCTCTACTCTGGCAGCCTCTGAGGTACAAATGGAAGTAGGGGCATGATCAGTGCTCCTCCCTGCACTTGGATTACTGGGCTCCCTGAGGAAGAGAGACACAGTGAACCTCTGCTCCACATCCTGCAGCTTTTCTGCAGTATGTTGCCATTACCCTTTCCTCATACTGAGGGTCTGTGTAAGCAACAAATACTTCTTCACCATGCCAAAAGAATAAACTTGATCTCGTAAGTCGGAAAGTGTGGACCACTAAATACTGCTTCACCTATTAATCAGTAAATACCAGAAAACATTTTAAAGCAAGAAAAATGATGATCACTTACAAAATGTTTTCTTTTTCTTTCTTTTTTTTTTTTTTAAAGATTTTATTTATTTATTTGACAGACAGATCACAAGTAGGCAGAGAAACAGGCAGAGAGAAAGGAAGGGAAGCAGGCTCCCTGCTGAGCAGAGAGCCCGATGTGGGGCTCAATCCCAGGACCCTGAGATCACGACCCGAGCCGAAGGCAGAGGCTTTAACCCACTGAGCCAACCAGGCGCCCCTACAAAATGTTTTCTATTCTTAACTCATTTGAGCCAATGCAGTTGAGCAAACAATAAGTATTCTAGAAAAAGTATACATAAAATTTAGAGGCAGTCCTTCTTATGAAACTCACGAGGTTGTTATCTATGTAGAAAATGAAGGCAAGAAATGGAAGAACTGTCTAGCCTTGAACATTTACAGTTTACGTTATATTTTTAGATTTAACTCCAGGAACTCAGTGAAGTAAAGAGTAAATATATTATCCAGTGTATTTACTCATGTGTTAAGGAGTAAAAGGACAAGTACTGTTAAAAATATCTCTAGCAAAGGTCCATACCGATCTACAGAATGGAGGAGAGAGAGTCAGTATCAGCTGTATGCTGATGATATCCAAATGTATGGAACTTCCGATTATCCCGCCTCCCTCCGCCAAACCTGCCTCTTCCTCTTCCCCTGTCTGTTTCTTTTATCCATCCTGGTAGATGACACCGCCATCTACCTTGTTACTCAAGCCAAGCTCCTTGGAGCATCTTTGCTTCCTCTTTCCTCAAATGCTACATCCAGTTCCAGTATCCCTTCCTCTGAATTACATCTGTCACCAGACCACTTTCCACCACCTCCAGTGTTGCCATTGTAATCACTATTATGGGTTGGGTGTTTTTTTTTTTTTTTTAAGGTTTTATTTTTAAGTAATCTCTATACCCAACATGGAGCTTGAACTTAACACTCCCAAGATCAAGAGTCTCATGTACCGACTGTACCAGCTGTACCTACTGACCATCCAGGCACCCCTTATCATGTTTAACCCAGACAATTGCAGTAGTCTTTACACTAGCTTCCTTCTTTCTACTTCTGTTCCATTGTGTGTATCTTCCACACAGTAGCCAAAATTATTTTAACTTAATCAGATCATATTATTCAGCTGTTTGGAACCTTCCCATGGCTTCCCATCATACCTACTATAAATCCAGAATTTTTGTTATGGCATGTACGTCCCTATGTGATTTGGCTTTCTCTGCTGCTCCAATTGCAATTCCGACCACTCTCCTTTCCACTCAGTATCCCAGTTGGCTGCGCTGCCAGTTGTATCATGACATGAAAGAAACCAGTCTCAAAAGACTCCATACTATAGATGCAATGTGTGTGACCTGGAGAAGACAGAATGATAGAGATAGAAAACAGATCATTGGTTGCCAGGGCCTGAGGAGGGATTGACCATAAATTGTCACAACAATTTTTGGGGGTGACAGAAATGTGCTATAGCTTGATTGTGGTGGTAGAACATGACTGTATGCATTTACTAAACTTACAGATCTGTATGCTGAAAAGGGTACATTTTATTGTATTTAGATTACACCTCAATAAACCTAACTTAAAAAAATCCAGATTTATTCCTTTATCAGTGACCCATATATGGAATTGGCCCCAGAAAAATGTAGAAACATGACACACCCTTTTCTTTCCTGCGTTCTCTAAAAATGTTGGATCTACCTTACAATGCACTAAATTAAACTTAGAGCCTGATTTAGAGCTTCTCTGAATGTTAGTGGTTAGGTAAGTTCTGCTTCAGGCTCTCAGGATTATTATTAATCTCCAAAAAGTGGTCTAAGCCTGCCTGACCTCAGAGAAACGATCTGTAGTATTTCCCATTTGGAAACTCTGCAGTGGACAGTCATTCAGGCTGGTTGCTGCCTGGGAGTCCCTGTGGTATCTGGGTGGAAATGGTCTATGTATGTTTGCTTTATTCATCACAGCAAATGTGATACTATACATTAGTTTAGAATGTTTAACTGTCTAGAATAAAAACAGTTTAAATTCCAGATACTGATTTTCTTTTCAGATATTTTTTAGCAAACATTTGTTGACTTAATAACTCTCTGGGAATATTGCACTAGCTACTAGAGCATACAGAGGTAATTGGCTTCTTTCAGTCCTTGTACTAAGCTAGATAACTAACTTAATGTAGTCTTCAGGAGGCTAATCATCCTGTGAAATTTAAAATCTGCAGATCATATGGTGGCTTCAGTGATGAGCAGTCATCCTTATTCATTAGTGGAGCAAAGAGCGCATTTATTTGGTAAGGTGGAGCTAGTGGGGGTTTTGCTCTATGTTTTTCAGTAATTCCTATTGGAAATTAAATTTATATTGGTTAGTGGTTATTATTAAAAGCAAAATCCTTTGTAATAGCACAGAAAGGTTTCCAGAATCTTCTAGCTTGATGTAATTCACCAAATATTCTTACCTCTCTCTCCTGGCCTGCCACTCTCTACATCTTTCTTCATCACCCTTGGATGTTACTGAGCACTGCTGACTCTCTGTGTCTGTTACTTACATCAGTCACCTTCTAGATACCCTCAAAATCATAAACTTCCTTCCCTCTCTTTTTATTTTTTTTAATTCACCTTTATTTAGACTGCATTATTAATCTCACAATTTCAGCTCTACTGGGTAAGCAGACATAGATTCGTTCAAATACTGCAGGTTAATTTCTAGTTAATAGTGTTACCACTGCCTACCTCATTTTGTTCAGGTTAGCTTTGGAACTCACTTGCTTCATGTAAAAAAATGAATAAATCAACCACCTAACCAAGCACTAACTCGCCCATGAAGTGTGACATATGTAAATTACTATTTGCTCTAATCTGACTTCTAGTCAACATAAAATGAATTGATATAAATGGTGGTGCATACTTAGCACAGTACTTAGAATTTATGAAATGAAAAACTCTTCAACAGAAAACAGGAACCAAATTTATATTAAATGTGTTTACTGTGTACTAGATACTGTGCTAGGATCTATATCCATTATTTTGCTTAATTCTCATAATTCTATGAGGTATAACTATAGTATTTGTATATTTGCTTCATGTGCTACATTACCTGTAAGAGTTTATGTGCACATTAGCAAATTGCTTTGACTGGAATTCAAGGCGGACCTCTCAGTGAAAGGACAGCCTTGAAGTGTAACAAGTTACAAATCTAAAGGTTATTTCTGTTCTACTTTTAATTAGTTAAATTCTGCTCCTAGTTTTTTTGTTCTAATTAAAAATCTCTTTCCCTTAGTAATTATTCCATAATGTCTTACAGTGATACAATAATTTAAAATGGAGAAAGTAAAGGCCTTCACACATATTAAATATATACTATCACAATAATAATACATGGATTCATTATAGACTATATACAGAACTTTTGTGGTACTAAATAGTCTTAAATGATAGTGCATATTGTCCCTTTCCCTTGAGGTAATTGTAGCCTAATGAAGTGTATCAGCTAGGATCCTTTTGGCTACGAGTAACAGAAAACCTGACTCATACTGGCTTAAACAATAAGGAAACTTGTTATCTCCCATAACAGGAAGTTCAGAGGAAGAGTGAACCCCAGGGTTGGTTGATAAAGTAGCTCAGTGATGTCAGTAAGGACTCAGTTTATTCCATTTCTTAGCTCTGCTTCATCCTCTGGCTCATGGAAAGATGGTCACAGTCATTCTCTGTGTCACTGGGAGTGTAGCCACATTTAAAAGAAAATGAGAGAACTGTTCATACTGGTCTCCTTTTAGGGGCAAAGACATCTATATCAGGAACTCCTTCAGCTGTCTTTCCTTCATGGCACGGGCTTGGATTGGGTCATTCACAACCCCATCTCTAAACTAGTCACTGGCAAGAGAAATGAGATCATTATGGGTTTATTTTTATTTTTTAAAGATTTTATTTTTTAAGTAATCACCCAGTGTGGGGCTTGAACTCATAACCCCAAGCTCAGGAGTCACATACTGTACTGACTGATCCAGCCAGGTGCCCCCAAGATCACTATGAGTTTATTGTTTATTTGTTTGTTCTTCATTTTATTTTATTTTATTTCTTTTCAGTGTTCCAGCATACACTGCTTAGGCACCACACCCAGTGCTCTATGCAATATGTGCCCTCCATAATACCTACCACCAGGCTCACCCAACCCCCGACCCTCCTTCCCTCCAAAACCCTCTGTTTCTCAGAGTCCACAGTCTCTCATGATTCGTCGTCTCCTCTGAATTCCCCCAACTCGCTTCTCCTCTCCATCTCCCAATGTCCTCCGTGTTATTCCTTAGCTCCACAAGGAAGTGAAACCATATGATAATTGACTCTCTCTGCTTGACTTATTTCACTCAGTATACTCTCCTCCAGTCCCGTCTATGTTGATACAAAAGTTGGGTATTCATCCTTTCTGATGGAGGCATAATATTCCATTGTATATATGGACCATATCTTCTTTATCCATTCATCCGTTGAAGGGCATCTTGTTTCTTTCATGGTTTGGCAACAGTGGTCATCACTGCCATGAACATTAGGGTACAGATAGTCCCTCTTTTCACTACATCTGTATCTTTGGGGTAAATACCCAGTAGTGCAATTGCAGGGTCATTGGATAGCTCTATTTTTAAGTTCTTAAGGAATCTCCACACTTTTTCCAAAGTGGCACCAACTTGCATTCCCACCAACAGTGTAAGAGGGTTCCCCTTTCTCCAAATCCTTTCCAGTACTTGTTGTTTACTGTCTTGTTAATTTTGGCCATTCTAACTAGTGTAAGGTGGTATCTCAATGTGGTTTTGATTTGAATCTCCCTGATAGAAGTTGAAAGGATGATGATCATCATCATGAACATGATGAACATTTTTTCATGTGTCTGTTAGCCATTTGTATGTCTTCTTTGGAGATGTGTCTGTTCATGTCTTCTGCCCATTTTTTGATGTGATTATCTGTTTTGCGTGTGTTGAGTTTGAGAAGTTCTTTGTGGATCTTAGATATCAGCCCTTTGTCTGTGGTGTCATTTACGAATATGTTCTCCTATTCCGTGGTTTGCCTCTTTGTTTTGTTGACTGTTTCCTTTGCTGTGCAGAAGCTTTTGATCTTGACGAAGTCCCAAAAGTTCATTTTTGCTTTTGTTTCCTTTGCCTTTGGAGACATATCTTGAAAGAAGTTGCTGTGGCTAATGTTGAAGAGATAGCTGCCTATGTTCTCCTGTAGTATTTTGATAGATTTCTGCCTTACGTTGAGGTCTTTTATCCATTTTGAGTTTATCTTTGTGTATGATATGAGAGAATGGTTGAGTTTCATTGTTCTACATGTAGCTGTCCAATTTTCCCAGCACCATTTACTGGAGAGACTATCTTTTTTTCTACTGTATATTTTTTCCTGCTTTGTTGAAGATTATTCGACCATAGAGTTGAGGGTCCATATCTGGACTCTCTACTCTGTTCCACTGGTCTAATACACAGCTCTCTTTACACCTTAAAGAACCAGAGAATCAACAACCAGTTAAGCAGGCCCCACACACAAGAAGGGAAATAATCCAAATTAGAGCAGAGATTAATAGAAGATCAATAGATAGAAACTAGAGATACAGTAGAACACATCAACAAAACTAGAAGCTGGTTTTTTGAAAGAATCAAAAAGATCAATAAATCATTGGCCAAACTAATCCAAAAGAAAAGAGAGAAGACCCAAATTAATAAAATTATGAATGAAAAGGGAGAGATCATGACTAACACTAAGGAAATAGAAGCAATCATCAGAAATTATTATCAACAGTTATATGTCAATAAGTTAAGCAACCTGGATGAAACGGATGCATTCCTAGATAACCTATAAACCTCCAAAACTGAAACAGGGAGAAATTGACAACCTGAATAGACCAATATCTAGTAACGAGATTGAGGCAGTGATCAAAAACCTCCCAAAAAAACAAGAGCCCAGGACCTGATGGTTTCCCTGGAGAATTCTGCCAAACATTCAAAGAAGAAATAATACCTATTCTCCTAAAGCTGTTTCAAAAAAATAGAAACAGAAGGAAACCAGACTCTTTTTATGAAGCCAGCATTACCCTGATCCCCAAACCAGGCGAAGAATCCACCAAAAAGAAGAATTTCAGACCAATATCCCTGATGAGTATGGATGCCAAGATTCTTAATCCAATAGTACATTGAAAAGATTATCCACCATGACCAGGTGGGATTTATCCATAGGATACAAGGTGGTTCAACATTCGCAAATCAACGTGATAGAACAAATCAATCAGAGATGAGAGAGAAGAACCAGATGGTCCTCTCCATTGATGCAGAAAAAGCATTTGACAAGATACAGCATCTGTTCCTGATTAAAACGCTTCAAAGTATAGGGATAGAAGAAAAATTCCTCAACTTCATAAAATCTATCTATGAAAAACCCACAGCGAATGTCATCCTCAGTGGGGAAAACTGACAGCCTTCCCACTGAGATCAGGAACACAACAAGGATGCTTACTCTCACCACTCTTGTTCAACATGGTACTAGAAGTCCTAGCAACAGCAATCAGACAACAAAAAGAAAAGGTATTCAAATTGGCAATGTTTGTTTTTTAAGACATGTATTTGAGAGAGAGAGCGAACAAGTAGGAGGAGGGACAGAGGGACAGAGGGAAAGAAAGAAGCCTGAAGCAGACTCCCTAGTGAGCGCAGAGTCTGATGACCTGGGGCTCGATCCCAGGACACTGAGATCATGTCCAGAATCAAGATCATGATGAAGCCAAAATCAAGAGTCTGCTGCCTAACCAGCTGAACCACCCAAATGCCTCAAGATCACCATAAGTTTAAATGAGGAATTAGATGCCATAAATACAATTTTAAATTTTCTACTAAACCCATTAAAAAACTTAAAAAAAAAACCAGGTAAACTTTATATTAATATATTTTATTTAGAAATGGGCATCTGGGTGGCTCAGTTGGTTGAGCGACTGTCTTTGGCTTGGGTCAAGTCCTGCATCGGGCTGCCTGCTAAGTGAGGAGTCTGCTTCTCCCTCTGATGCTCCCTCTCTCATGCTCTCTCTCATTCTCTCTCTCAAATAAATAAATAAAATCTTAAAATTTACATTAAATATATTTACTATATATTAAATATATATTTTAAATATATATTTTTGGTATATTGGAGATATATATATATGTAATATATATAATATAATATATGTAATTTAACCCAGTATATCTAGTGTATCACTTCAACATATAATCAACTTCTAAAATTATTGAGATTTTTAATCTTTCTTCATATATCTCATTTTGGATGAGCCACACTTCAGGTGCTCAATAGCCAAATGTGTTTGGCACAGTGCAGGTCTGTGGGCATTTTGATTTTGTCCCTACCTTTGTCTCCTTTCTCTTCCTTCACCATTTGCCCTGTACCTAACTTATACCCACACTTCATATTCTGGCACTTTTGAGTTTCCATATCTCATGCTTGCTTGCATCTGTATCTTTGTTTCTACATCTTCCCTCTGTTTGGGCCATTCTGTCCTTTCTCATAAGAGGAACTTTAACTGTTGTGTCTGTCAGATCCAACCAAGCAGTCACTCCAGTCAACAGGTCTTCCCCAAACCTACTTTCTACATTATTCCACTATTTAACTTATCAAACTGTCTTCCCATTGTTTTTAGTATTGATCTACTCATTAGGCAGTGACCTCTGTGAGGTACAGGGCAGTGTCTCATTCACCTTAATATTCTCCATGCCTGGGGCGCCTGTGTGGCTCAGTGGGTTAAGCCGCTGCCTTTGGCTCAGGTCATGATCTCGGGGTCCCGGGATCGAGTCCCACATCAGGCTCTCTGCTCAGCAGGGAGCCTGCTTCCTCCTCTCTCTCTCTGCCTGCTTCTCTGCCTACTTGTGATCTCTGTCTGTCAAATAAATAAATAAAAAAAAATATTCTCCATGCCTGTGCTCTGGCACATAAAAGACACTCAATTCATGTTAATAGATTGGAATTGAATTGAATTTTGAAGAAAATGAGAATAACTTGGATTTGGTAGAATCAGTGAGAGAAATACAATCTTTGACTGAGTATGCTTTCTCTTGTGATGGCCTTATAAGGACATTATTTGTGAAAGCGTTCTGGAAGTTGCATATGTTGACCTCCGAATATTTACATACTCTGGATATATATAACTGTCATTAAGAATCCATCATATATTTCCATGAATTTTTGTTTGTATCCTCTAACTTGTCTAACCTATCACGTATACACTTAAAACCTTCTCGGGGTCTTCAAATTTAAGGGACTGCCTCCTGATTCTAGGATCCCATAGTGTAATATACAAGTCAATATTCACTGAAAAATGTCCTTGGGGACTGCAGTCCTCAGAACCTAAAGAGGTTTGAACTTCATAGGTTTGAACCTAAGACAAATAAAGTTTTGTATTAATATAATAAGGGCATATAGGTGGCATTGGATAATAACAGACCCCATGTCATCATCATCCTAGGGTATCTATAATAGGGTTGTGGCATTCTTTGTTTTACATAGATTCAATATGGGTTTTGAACTTCAGCTGTTACACTTGCCACCCATAGCAAGCCACAGCTGAGTGCAGTTTGTGTGTGTGGGGCGGTGGGTTTCAACAGAAGGGGTATGATCACTGCCATTGGCAGCTTCTGCAAGGTCCTGCAGCTGCTGGAATTCAAAACGTAACTTGATTTCCATTTACTTTTTATGAAATAGGTGCTAAGAGAGATATTAGAAAGGCATATGAACTTTAATGTTTGTTTTGAGAAATTGCTTTCATATTTACTGATGTTTTTTCATATTGAGTTATTTCAAAATATCTCCTCTACTTGAAACATATCTCATGATTATATGACTAAAATTTCTTCTTCTGACTTTTAACTTTGTTATATGAAATTCTCATTTTACACAAATATATATTATAGTTAAGGAATTTACTCATATCTTTATTTCTTTACATTTTATACTTCAGTAATTAGCCCAGTAGTTCACAGAGTGTTTTGTTTTTGTTTTTAGTTTTTCTTTAATTGAGATATAATTGACATATAACATTGTATTAGTTTTAAGTATACAACATTTTATGGGAAATGAGTGCCACAGTAAGTTTAGTTAACATGTATGACAATACATAGTTATGAATTCAGTTATATCTTCAAAGAAAACATTTCAGAAGGAAGTCACTAGGAACAACTTCTCCCAATAGTTAGTTAATCATTGATGGACTAGAATAGGAGTCAGCAAACTATGGCCTGCAGGCCAAGTCGAGCCTACCATCTGAATTAAGAACGGGTTTCAGATTTTAAAATGATGGAAAAAAGATCAAAAGAAGAGTAATAATATCATAACATGTGAGAATTACATGGAATTCAATTTTAGTGCCTATAAATAAGTTTGACTGGAACATAGTCATGCCCATTCATTCAGGAATTATCTGTGGCCACTTTCACTCCACAGCATGGGAGATGGTCGTTATGAAAGAGACCTTATTGCCTGCAAAGCCTGAAAGGCTTACCGTCTGCCCCTTTACAGAAAAAAAATCTGTTGGTCTAATTCCTGGAGTAGAAGAAAGAAACATTAGGCATTCACCTTCTGAATTTGTATCAAATGGTTGTTTTATACATGGCCACTCAGAGTTCATTCTCTTTTAGAAAGTCAGTTTTCTGGAAATGCTTCCCATATTATAGCACAATTCGCCTTGATTGTGAATTTTGGATTTATTTACTCTACAATGGAGATCAATTTTATTCACTAAAGGAATAATAAGGCTTTCTACATAAACATTCAACAGAGCACTGGAAGAAAGTTTGTCTGTAGCAAAGGTTACTTTTTTCTCCTTTTGAAATCCCATTTAGAAATCATAGCTGGACTTTTTTTTTTTTTTTTTAAGTGGGGAATATTCTCTTGTTTCTGTAGTGCTCTTTCACTTCTTTCATTTCAGATGTGTAAGCAGTTTCTAGAACCAACAGTGAGTTATAGGGGAAGGTAGTGGGAAGACCAAATATTATATATTTTATAACTGACTCATGATTTCATTTATGCTTAGTATAGCATGACCACATTTCTAAGAGGTTGCATATATCCAGTGATATTGTGCACACAAGTGACTTATTAACTTGACCTATAAAATAATTTTGGACTATAGTCAAAACCCAGGAACTTAACTTACTGCTTTCTTTCTCCCACTTTCTCCTGAAGTGATGAATAACAGCTATTTTAATCAACGGAACGTGTGAAATTCCAAGTTTCAAAAACCCGACTTTTCTCAACTACACTAAAATGATTTTTAGGGTGGTTATTTGACCCGTATCCCAACTTACCTGTAGCTCAGTGTTTCAGAAGAGATTACTACTTGAAGATAATTTCATGTTCATGATCTCAACAAATTTAAGTACAAAACCAAAATGTTTTCTAGATTTTTCTCCCTAATAACTTCTGTTCAGTTTGGGACCTACATACATACTCCATGTCAGTAGTTCCTTAATTTTTAATTCAGTTTTCTAATTTTACATTATTTAAGTAGGAATTTAATATTTCTACTGGTCTATTGATCAATATATTGAAGTCAATTTGAAGATCATTGGGGAGGAAATATCCCACAAACCTTTCTGTAACAGTTCATACTAATGAATCATAACCAGATACATTATTTAAACAATAAATACCATATGTATATAATTGAGTAAATGGATGTGAAAGTTATAGTGGAAAACTGTTGCATATATAGACTTTTTTAAAGTGACGATCAATGGAATATAGGTCCCTAGGCCACAGATTTGAGAGCATTATTGCCCACTGGAGGTCACTTTTACTACCTAAAGAGTATTACCTTCCTTGTAAACTCAAATTATAGTGTTGTGTCTGATTTATTATACTATTTAAAGCTGAAAAACAGAAACCTTCTCTCTCTTAGTAACACACCTTCAATTAAGTCATGCCTCTCCCCATTTCCAAAATTCTTTTTTAGACAAACTAGTTATTTTTCAAAATATTCAGTTTTATTCTTTCATTGCTAATAATTATTTGGCCCGCTCCCTTTGTTTCTAAGTTGGCAGCTAATGCCTTTTCAGATCACATATTTTTAAAATAGCCTTTAGTTAATTTGCTTCTTTATGCATCCACTGGTGAAAGAATTTGAAGATAGTTTTTTTTTTTAAAAGATTTTATTTATTTATTTGATAGACAGAGATCACAAGCAGGGAGAGCAGCAGACAGAAAGGGAGGGGGGAAGCCAGCTCCCTGCTGAGCAGAGAGCCCGATATGGGGCTCTGTCCCAGGACCCCGGGATCATGACCTGAGCCGAAGGCAGAGGCTGTAACCCACTGGGCCACCCAGGTGCCCCTGAAGATAGTTTTAAGCCCCCAAATATTTAACATATCTGAAATTAGTAAGGGCCAATTAGTGATAAAAAATGTCTGTTATCCTTGCTAAGCAATCCAGTGGTGTGCTACCAGCAAACCTGGTACCTTTAGCAAGAAGTGGCACCATTCTACCAAGACCCAGGCTTAAATTTCTCACTCTGAAAGACTAATATGCCAGTACGCTTCTGGCTTGGTTCACTAACCTCTTTTGCAGAGAGAGAGGTCATGCCTTCACATCGGTTCTTGCTGTAGAAGAAAACACAAGAGATCAGCTCTTGGACAGATTTGCTTGGCTGTAGTTTCCATATTACAGATATTTCTGCTTTTAGGCTACTGTTTGCTGGTCTCCTTACCTAGCAGATCCTTACTATCTTTTTGGCTGAACCTTGAACTCTGACTCCTGGCGATTTAGCTCCTGTCTGGTCTCTTGGTTGGTCTTGGCCTACTAGTACTTTTGTTCTGTTTGGTCGTGTACTGCCTAACTAACCCTTGACACTGGCTTCTGACTGTTATGTGTCCTTCTCTGCATCTTGCATTACAGAGACTCATTGTTCTCATGTTGCTCTCCAAAACGAAAAGTGCTTATGATTGACAGAAGTCCATTTTGTCGATATTTTATTCTGCAGTCATTATTAAATCCAGAGAATATCAATGACTTATTGGTGGGACTGATATTCAGTTTGTGTCCTCTGATATAGTTGTGCATACATACATTAATGGTTTAAATACTTTCATACTACTTGACAAATAGGTACTGCCCCATATTCCACCCCCTACCATCATGGTCTCATGTCTAGGACCTGTAGAACTGCTTCATGATCTAGGAATATTAGAAAGGATCATTTCTTGGGACAACAGGAGTTTTCAGGACTATTTTGTTGTCTGATTTCATTTGGTGTTCATGCCACACAACTGTTAGAAATGTTAAATATCACTTCTTCTTTCGGAGTTATATGTAAGAGTTAAGTTCTTTGGGGGGGAGGCATAGAGACATCCTAAAGTGATCATTTTTCTTAAGATTTTTAAAAATTTCCCTAGGAAAAGAAGAAGCATTTTATTAATTCAGCAATCATATACTAAGCATGTTCATCACTGTAGTAAACAGTAAGAAGTATTTCCAATTTTGTAAACTGCGAAGGCCCTCAAATTGAGTATAATCTAAATTTGGAGATGGGCTCTATGGGATCTCTCTGTACTTTCTGTTCAATTTTACTGTGACTCTAAAATGCTTTTAAAAATAAAATCCATGTAAAAGGAAAAAAATTGGAGAAAAAACACATATAGAAACAATTGAGGACTGATTGCAAGCTGACATGATTAATGTCAGAAGTGTTTACAAAATCTGTATTTGTGTATGAATATTGAAAAGCTGTGGAATACAGAAATGATTGAGAGTAGAAGAGTTCACCTCAATCAGCTTCTTCTAGGAGTTGATGAACCCAAAATTGAAAGACAAATTGCAAGGGCTGTCCACATAGGGGAACAACATGAAAAAATTAGAAACATGGAAATTGGCAAAGGAATATGTGGGGAAAGAAAAACTCAACTTGGCAGGAACTCCAGGAATAAATGATGTTGCATAAGATCAAAGCAGTTGAGTACATTTTGACAGGTTAAGCAGCATGAATTTTATGTTTTTGCAGCAAAGAACCATTCTTCAGTCAGTAACAACGGATATGATTATCTGGTGTCTGTAAGATCAATGTAGTGGCCAGATGCAGATTGACTATGGTGGGGACGAAAGCTTCTGTCATAGTAATTCAGGAATGAATGGGTACTGGTTATCTTGATGGGTGTGTCTCTAAAAATGGCAAGAAAAACAGCCTCTCTCCCAGAGACACACTGCATGAAAAGAATCAGCAGAACTTGGGGACCAGCTGAGTATGACAGGAGGAAACAGAGGGATTAAAAATAGCTTTAAAGGCACACTACCAATATGGCAGAATGAGAGCTAGACAATTGTTTTCCAAAAGCAACAGTGAGACTAGACAAAAGTATCAAAAAGGGCAATTTTAGCACTCTGGAAATTGACCAAAAGCACTCAACAAATTGAAAAGCATTTATTCATGGAAAAACTAGTGGACTTCAGGTAAGAAAAGTAGGATTCTGTGGTGTTCCTGTCTGGAGCTGCTGCCATGCCCCACCTTCAGGCTCAGTCAACATAGTAGTTTCTAGAATGATGAGGAAAGCAATGAAAACTAGCAGTTTCATTGGAGGAATGGCCTCACTTAGTTTTAAGTGCAATGTGAAAAACCCTATGCCCACCCAATGCCCACAGGCATTGTGAATAACAGTAGACATCTTGGTGGCAAACAAATAGGAAATGCTAGCTAGTAGCTTAGTAAACCTGAGGTTACAGTCTTGGTTGGGGTCAACAACAAACCAACAGGCTAGCCAGAAATTTACCAAGGAGATTTGGGAAATGATACCGTGAAAGGAGCCCTGAGAAGCCAGAATGTTTTCCTGGCTGATCAATAGGCTTTTTACATCTGCATGAGAGACCGGAGAGGGCCCAAGATAGATATATACATCACCTTGTTGCTCATGGAATTCTGCACGTATGCAGAGGAGATGCAAAAGGGTCTGGCAGAAAGTAAAAGCCAAGGCAGACTTGAGAACTGCTTGAGCTTTGAATGAGCTCCCCAACCCAGACACAGCTCCATTGGCAACATAAAAGCTTTATTGGCTTCTTGTGTTTGAGCACAATTACTAATCAGTAATTGACTAAGCTATACAGACACAAGCATGACTCCCAGGAAGTCAGAGAGAGACAAAAGAGCCACGTGCCATGGGGAAATCAATTCCACAGATTTAATCTAGGCAAATTCATAGCAGAAGAACAGCAACAACTCTGAGAGAGGAACATCAAAATCCAGAGTTATTACACTATGGTATCTTAAACTCCAGTTTCTAAGAACAACAACAACAACAAATTATAAGATATAAACAGAAAGGAAAGGTTTACCAATACTGAGTGGAAAAAAAATGTGGGCCCAGATATTGGACTTAGCAGACAAAAACTTCAAAGCAGCTATAATAAATATCTTCCAGGTAATGTAAGGAGCCACATTTAAGAACTAAAGAAAAACATAATGACAATAATTCAAGAAATAGAGACTCTCATTGAGGAGATAAAAATTATTTAGAAGATTAAGTAGAAATTCTAGAAATAATTACTGAAATGAAAAATTCATTAGAGTTTTCAACAACAGATTAGAGATAGCAGAAGAAAGAATCCACGAACTTTAAGATGGCCCAAAAGAAATTATCCAGTCTGAAAAACAGAGAAAAAAGAAAGAAAAAATTGAACAGAACCTCAGAAACTGTGGGACAACATCAAGCATTAAACACCATTATCTAGGTTGACTTAACATCTGAAAATCACATAATGTATACATCAGATTAATAAAGGAGAAAAAACACAATAATCTCAGACACAGAAAAAGCATTTAACAAAATCCAATGCCCATTCCTGATTAAAAACTGAACAATTTAGGAATAGAACTCTTAGGTGTTTTCTTAATTTGATAAAGGACATCTGAAAAATCTACATCTAATGTCATCTTAATGGTAAAATATTGAATGCCTTGCCCCCTAGTTTGGAAACAAAGCAAGGATGCCTGCTCTTAATTCTTCTACTCAACATTATTCTAAAGATTGTAGCAAGGGCAAAAGAAAAAAGAAGGGGGAAAAAAAGGAACAAAAGGCATGCAGCTTGGAATGGAAGAAACAAAACTGTCTTTATTTGTAGACGACATGATCCTGTATTTAGAAAATCCTAAGAAATCCACACATACACACATATACCCAAATATCTGTTAGAACTTAAAAATAAGTTCACAAAGTTATAGAAGACAAATTAATATTAAAAAATCAATTGTGTACTAGATACAAAGATACTAGAAACACATATTCCAAAAATAAACTTAAGACTATTTCCTCAAAATAGCATTGAAAACAATAAAATATTTAAGAATCAATTTAACCAAAGAGGTACTAAGATCTTTACCTTGAAAGCTACAGAACATTGCTGAGAGAAACTAAAGATTTAAATATATGAGAGACATTTAACATTCATAGAGTAGAAGACCCGTTATTGTTAATTTGCCACTTTCCCCCAAATTGACCTATATGGTCAATGCAATTTCTGTCAAAATCTCAGCAGGCTTTTTTTTGGTTTGGTTTGGTTTAGAAATTAACAAGCTGAATCTAAATATAGTGGAAATGCAAAAAGCCTAGAATATCTAAAACAATTTTGAAGAGGAAGAACAAAATTGGAAGACTTATACTACTGAATTTCAAATTTTTTACTATAAGACAACATTATTCGAGTTAGTGACATAGGGATCAACATGTAGATCAATGGAACAGATTCAAATGGAATAGTCCAGAAATGAACGTTTATATTTAAGTTCAGTCTATTTTCCACAAAAGTGCTGAGGAAATTAAGTGGGAATGGATTGTTTTGTCAAGAGATGGTACTGGGAAAATTAAATATCCATATGAAAAAACACAAATTTAGAGTCTCACTTCAACCATATATAAAAATTAAAATCATGAAAGACTTAACTGTAAAACCTAAAGATGTAAAACTTCTGGAAAAATCGTAGAAATTTTCATGACCTTGGATTAGGCAAAGTTTTAGATTCAACACCAAAAGCATAATCCACAAAAGAAGAAATTGGCAAATTGGATTTTATCTAAACTTAAAACTTTCATGCTTCAAAAGACACCATTCAGAAAAATGGAAGAAGGAGCGCCTGGGTGGCTCAATCGGTTGAGCATCTATCTGCCTTTAGCCCAGGTCATGATCCAAGGGTTCGCCTATCGAGCCCTGCATTGGGCTTCCTGTTCAGTGGGGAACCTGCTTCTCCCTCTCTCTCTGTCCCTCCCCACTGCTTGTGCTCTCTCTCACTCTATCTCAAATCAGAGAAGCCACCAGCTAAAGGAAACTATTTACGAATCATGTATCTGTTAAATTACTTGTGCCTACAAATATATGAAGAGTTCTTATGAACACAATAAAAAGAAGGCACTCAATTAAAATGGATAAATGGTATGAACAGACAGTTCATCAAAGAAAATGTGTGATTGGCTAAGGGAAATGCAAAGTAAAACCACAATCAGATACAACTTCACACCCACCACGATGGTTATACTAAAACAGGCAGACAGTAACAAATGTTGACAAGGATATGTGGCAAAACTGAAACCTTCATGGTATGCTGGTGCGGATGTAAAACTGTACGGCCACTTCGGAAAATAATCTGGCAATTTCTTAAATTAAATAAATTTACCACATGATGCAGCAATTCTACTTTTAGATCTACCAAGAAAAATTAACATGTTTACAGAAAAAATTGTATGTGAATATTCATAACAGCATTATTCTTAAGAGCCCAAAACTGGAAATAATCTGAATGCCCCCTAACTGGTGAATGGATAAAAACAGTGTGATAGATTCACAATGGAATACTATTTAGCAGTAAAAAGGAATGAACTGATATACTGTACAACCAAGAACCTCAAAAACATGCTATATGAAAGACACCAGTCACAAGAGGCCACATATTGTACTACCCCATTTATATGAAATTTTCAGAAAAGGCAAATAATCTATAGACTATCACAGAAAACAGATCAGTGGTTACCTTGGTTTGGGAATGGGAGCGAGGGATGACTACAAATGAGCACAGGGAAATTTTTGCAGTGACAGAAATGTTCTGACTAGATTGTGATGATGTTTGTACAACTTTCTAAATTTGCTAAAATCACTCACAGTAGGCTTACTGTATGGTATATAAATTATACCTCAGTAAAGGTGTTTAAAAAAAGACACACTTGAAAGCTTCAACGCCTCAGAGACCAAGAGGATTATAAGGCCATTTGTGATCATGGCAGTTTTGGTAAGGAGTCTTTCATGTGCATCCAGCATCTCAAGAAACTTTCCAACAGACTCTGTGAGGACCAGGTTTTGTCGTGTTTTGTTTCCTCCTATTTTGACAGAGCTAGAGCGGAAAACCAGGCATCACCATGCATTTCCAGGCCCAAGAATTGCACTTCTCTGCTGGTCCTCAGCCCTCTTCATCCCTGCATGGACCTCAAGCCTGAGGACTTGAGCTATGATACTTTTCTCCACCTCGGTTTGCCTCTTATTTCCAATTTTTTTAGCTTCAGCTTTGTGACCTGCCTCAAATTTCCTATGTTCCTGACCTCAATTCCTGTTCATTATTATTGCCCCGCCCTAACTCTTGGTCGTCATGCTTTCTCCTGCCCAGCCCAGTAAACTGATCCTGACTTCTGATTGTTTCCTTTGCTTAACTTGTTTCATTAATTTTTACATACTTAAAAAAAATCTCTGCTGTTTTTAACCCTAGCGTGCACTCCAGCTCTGATTAGCCCAGCCACAGTGGCTCAAAAGGAAACCCATTCCTTATTTCTTTTCGAGGATCATGACTTAGGCTTTTGACATATTAAATGTCAGTTCCAGAGGTGATGATACTCAATAGATCACTAAAGATTTGAGGTCAGAGTCACAATGAGAAATGAGGGATGAAAGTATAGATTTGGACCCCATATAAGCATAAAATACAGGAATGAACCAAAGCATACACCTTAGGAAATACTACAAGGTAAGGGGATGCCGAACCACTGGAAACCAAGAAAAGTTTTGTTTTTTTTTTCCTGGTGTTATAAATTATAAATAGCTACAAAAAGGATTTATCTTCCCTTCAGTTATCTAGGTTAGTCATTGTAGTGAAAACTAACTGCTTAAAAAGAAAACCCATAGATATGGAACAGGCCAGTTTGGAAAAATTACTTGAGGTTATTAAAAAAAAAATCTGATTCTCCTGCTATGAAAGAAATGTTTAATTATTTTTTAATAGGCTGACCTCTGCTCTTAGGTCTTAGACAAAACACCAACCTCACTGTGAAACTGCCTCCCCCCACTAGGTGGCAAAAGTAAGCTGCTGGAGAGAGAGGAAACAGCAGGACTTTCCACCGTCCTTTGTCACTTCTTCCTAAGTGACCTTAAGATTGTCATTTTGAAAAACTCCAACACTCTATAATTTGAAATGTATAGTTTGTGTAATACCTAAACTTTCCCATGAAATAGAGGAAGATAGAGGTGAAGATAGACCTTGTGTTGATTTTTGGTAGCAAACACTCATGTTCGGGGGCACAATATAAAATACAAAAATATTTGTATACAATATTTCTTCTCTTCTAAAGAGAAGATTACTGTGGTCACTCACAATTTTGTCTCAGAATTTCTTGGGAAATACTGTTGAGGAACCGTGAACTAAATTTTATCAACTCTGTTTTAAGTAAGCTGCCGTATCTGGTAGGAGCTGATAGAAAGTTATCAGAAGTCCTCTTTAAACTCATACCAGTCACTGCCCATGCTTTCCCCTCTGGGCTAGCATGAATATAAAAGGCTTCTGGAGGTCTCATTAATTTCTTGCGCATTGGAATACACTTCAAAATAGACTGAGACAAAATAGCCTGTTCAAAGTATGCTATTTAAAGATTTGCTTTATTCAGGTCACTAAATATTAATTCACTTTTATTTTTTAGTATTAACATTAGTACTGTTTTTCCTTCTCTAGGAGTATTTTTTCCTTCTTTTTTGTATGGGTTTTATTTTGTCCTTTTGCCTCCAGATATCTTTGGAGAAGTAGCAGACTACTGCTTTAATTCTAAAAGAAACAGACTTCCTCCCTAAGGTCTGTAAGCCCAGGCCAGAGCCATCAGATAGTCATGGAGTTTCCCTGCAGCTCTTGTCCTTTAGAAGCAGAAACAGTATAAAGTTAGGGGGGGACAGTGCTCAAAATCCCTGCCAAGGGGCACACTTTTAGTTTCTTCCCCTCAAGTACACACTCAGATATTCACAGTGCATCCCTTGTCCAAGTGTTCTTTTTTAATAGTCTACTGGAAGAGCGGCCAGTCATTTATTCATCTGTTCAACCAATATTTATTCAGTATTTCCATGTGCCAAAAAAAGAAAGAAAGAAAGAAAAAAAAGGAAAGGAAGAAAGGAAGAAAAGAAGTACTGTTGCTTTTGAAACCAGAAGCAAGATGCTTGGGTGTTTTGTTGTTGTTCTAGATGAGTAACTTTCAAATTGTGATTCACCCTTTAGGTCAGTTCCCTGAAAGGAAACCCTATTTTATTAATTCTTCCATTATAGTCTTCTCAATTTATGTCGATGATAGAACTCTTGAGCAGAGAATCATGTATCATCTCAGGAAATGAGCCTCGCTATGACTTTAAGCCTCATTGATTTGGAGGTTTTAAAATTTGACCACTTAAATAGGGTAGTAAAGAATATATTAAGCACAACTTCATTATAAAGCACTTCAGCGTACCAGACATTCATTTTTGTTTTATGCCAAATGATGTCTCCCATGGACACTTTTTCCTATGCAGTGTATCTTTTTCACAGTTATAAGGAAACCAATCATTCAGGGCCTATTGCGCAGTCCCTGGCTTCTACACTCTCATCTTATGAACGACGCTGATCTCTAGTCTCACCTCCAATTGAATTTATAATTGAGAGATTAATCTTTTCTATTGTTTGCTTTTGAGACGAAATTCCAGGCAGTAACAGTTTTTGCCACTGGTTTCCACGGTGACTGCTCGAATAAGAATAAATCCAGAATAAAAGATTATGATTCCATAAAACTTAATTCATCCAATAAACCTTTATTGAACGTCTGCTGCATACAAGGCAGTGTGACAATATATGAGCAAATGGATATGAAGATGTGTGTAGAAAATGAATGCTCCCCTTAGAAAGTGATCTCGTGCTTAGAAGAAAATCTATAATGCAAATGAAAGATCAGTGGCCTATGAGAAGCAGAAGCGAAATGTTTAAGGACTTTTGAGGGCAAGGCAGGGAGGTTTTTGGTTAAGAAAATTTTATGCAGGAGGTGGCCTTCTCTGTACAAGGTAAAGGGTGAGCCAGATTTCCCTCTGGGCAATAGAGAAAAAAGCATTTAGTAAAAGGCATTTGGTCTGACACGCGGGCCAGCAAGAGCTCAGGCACCGAAGAGGGAGGGGAGAGCCTTATTCAGTGGACAGAACTCTCTGCTGAAGTCCAGCACTGGTCCTTAGATAGCAGTAGGAATGAGGACTAGAAGGAGAGAGAGAGATCAGGCTGTGAGGTGTCTTGGAAGGCAAGACAAAGAATCTGGATTCCATCCAATCGTGAGAAGCCATGAAAATTTGTACGTACACAAAATAGCTATGACTAATGTACCAGTATAAGGTATATACAGCAATTACATTCAGCAAGAAATAATTCAGCAAGTTAATTTGAGAAGTATCTTTTTTTTTAGTTCTAAAATTCTGTGGCATTAACGATTTAATACTGCCTCTACTGATAGTAGAAACTCATTATCACAGGCTCAGATCAGTTTGTTTATTTCTTTTAATTTTTATATCCTAAAAATATCAGGCAGTGAGGGTATTCTGCCATTGAATGATTAGCCGTAAAAAAATTTCCAATTTTGACAAAATGTTTTTCACAAATTAGGTAATCAGGTCTTTTGAATACCTTTGAATCCCCTAAGAATCCTCTCTCGTGTGCCACTTCTGGACGCTGCCCCCATCCCACCTCACAGTGGCTATGGGAATGGAAACCCCTTCTTTCTTGTTCCTTTGTGGAATAATTGGTACTCTCCCAGGATTAGCGGCTCCAGGAGAAGGAAAAACAGATAACTGAGAACGTCTTATTTACATTTATATTTTGCTTAACATTTGTGAGCCAAAAGACAAATTGCAAATGGCCATGGTCAGAGAACAATAATCTTCTTTAACATGCTTTTGGAAATACTTGTTGGGATATAGATATATGTATTTTTTCCCATTTAGGCTGGAATTGTGGATTCCATGATAGGTAAAGGAAAACAAAGGCAGAAAGGAGTCTAAGGTTCTCCCCCTGGAAAAATATGTTAGACATTATAATAGAATTTGTTCAGGAAACTGACCTAAGCCTTTACCTTTAGAAGTTTAGACTCAGGGAAATGTTTTACTTATACTTGCTGGGGAAGATTTATAGAGAAGTAAAATGTACTAGTTTACTTCTTTCATAGATAAGGCATCTGGAGTGTGTGTATATGGAGTGTACAACATAATAGCAACATATGCAATCGATATTTAAAAGTTTTAAGACATTGAATATAAATACATTGAATATAAATACACAATACTAAAAATAGGTCATACTTTGCCATTAATATCTATTTTCTGTGTGTAGGCTGTATTTCCATTTAAAAGCATAATGTTATTCAAGATAAATTTCTAAGACCTAAAGTACTTAGTTCTGTTTTTATTAAATAACATTTTAATGAGAGTTCAACAGTTTTATTTAGTAAATATCCAACTGGGAAGGTTTCCGCAGTTTTTTTTAGTAGGAAAGTTTGCACAAAAGGAGTGTTTTCTTATTACCAAATTAGTTACTTTGAAGTATCTGGCAGATTACATCAGTCTCTTATTTGAATTGGTACTACAAGAAGACATCTATTGTGCATCATTAGTGATGCATTAAATTGGTTATTTATGTTTTAAAATCTAAGCATAGTAGAATCTTTTGTGTTTGCCTTCGAAGATTGCTGTTATAATAAAACATTTTGAAATGAGTAAAGTTGTCCTTTTGGTTTAGTTAATGCATCACTGGAGACCCTAAAGATTTTAGCTTCCAACTACCCATCTCCTAGTTTAGTAAAAAGTGAGAAAATTATGCAGATTTCTTTATATTTTAAGGAAAAAAATGTTACAGACTACTTGTGTAATCACTTTATATTCGCAGCTAAGAAAATAATAAAAGAAGTGTTGATCACATCACTAGTCTCAAGCTAAAGTCTTCTAAACATTTGAACATAGTAAGATTAAAATATACTGTGCTATTTTATCATGTTCTTATAATAGTGGTCTCTTCTTGTGACCGCTAAGATTGTGTAGTTATTTTTATAATTGGAATTATAACTAAAGTATGTATTAGAAATCTTGTTTTCAAGCTCTATTAAAAAAAGTTACACAAATGATAAAAGGCAGAGGACCAATAATATTTTTTACTAATAACTGGCAGAGATTAGAATCTTTGGCTAAAAGTTTCCCACAATATACTCCATAACCCAGTACTAGCAATGGTTAAAACTTTTTGTTTGTTTAGTGACTAAAAATATAGTAAGCCATATTAGCTGGACAGGTAGACTGGCAGAGAATGGGTCTCATGCTTTTTTTAATCCCTTATAGAACCAGACACATATATATTATTTAGTAATGACTCTTAGCCATAACGTCACCTCTAAATTCCCTGAGAAAATAAAGGATAAATGAAATAAGACATGGAGCCCCAGCTTCAGAGCAATCCATAAAACCACTTGTCCCTTACCTAAACACTGCTTGCCTTTCACTGAGAAGTCTTACACTTCTGATTAGAGTTACCCCTACCTCTGTGGTCTAGAGTCCATCTTCTGGGATATTCTACTTCTTCTGGGACTTGGTTTCCCAACAGTTGCCATCTTCCTTTATCTTCTTCTCCAGTGTCTTCTCTCCCCCAACTTAGAAATATCCCTCTCATTCTAAAGTCTTTCCCCTCTATTATATCTTCTTTTTTGAGTTATTATTTTCTTCCTTTTCTCAATTGCCAAGCTTTTTCCAGTTACTTCTTATTTATTGGTAGATAATGCAAAGGAATTTAGTATGAATTTTATCCCAGTCACCACTACAGTTGCACTGGCCATGGTCACCAGTGTCCTACTAATTGTCAAATACCAGGACCTAAACTCATCCCTCATCCTAGTTGGCCTTTCTGCAATATTGCTTCCCTCCTTTGTGAAACCCTCTTTTGGCTTGATTTAATCTTTTCCTTTTGACTTCTTGTCTTCTGCAGGGCCCTTACATACTCTTGTACCTAAGTTTTATCCTTGCTACCTTGCTTTCTTTTGTGTCCTATCCACATCCATGAATTGCATTATTGTTCACATTTTGATGCCTTCCCAATTTCCATTTCCTATGACTCCCTGTGTCAGTGAAGTTTCTCTAGAGAAACAAAACCAATAGAATAAACAATAGGATATATTTGTATATAGAGAGAATTTTTAAATAATTTTAAATAATTGGCTCACAGTTGTGAGGGCTGAGATGTCCCAAAATCTGTAGTGCTAGTCAGCAAGCTGGAAACATAATCAGAGTTTTGGTAATCTTTAGTCTGAAATCTGTAGGGCAACTGGTAGTATGGAAATTCAAGCAGGATTTCTATGTTATGGTCTTGAGGCAGAATTCCTTCTCTGGAAAACACAATTTTGTTCCTAAGGTCTTCAGCTGATTGGGTAAGATCCACCAATATTATTAAGGATATTTTCCTTAACTTAAAGTCAGTTGATGTATAAATATTAATTAAATTTACAGAATACCTTTATAACAACATCTGAGCTGGTATTTGACCAAGAAGCTTGGCACCACAGTCTAACCAAGCTGACACATAAAATTAACCATCACACCCCCTAACCAGCTCTAGGCTTATGTTTCCTGGGATAGTTGGAAGACATATAGGTTGAGATTTGACACCTGGTTTTTGTACTCAACAGCCTGGGTTACCTTGGGCAAATTTCTTAACCCCCCCAAATAGCAATTCCTTTGTTTTCATAATTATTGGTCTGTTTGTTTTCATGAAACATTTATTCTTTTTATATCAGTCCCATACCTTTCATATTGCTGGTTACATAAATAACTCGGTGAATGAATGCAGTGCATAATGAATGAAAGCAGGAAAAAGATTTGAATTTTTTTAAAAGATTTTATTTTATTTATTTATTTTCCTTTTAAGATTTTATTTTTAACTAATCTCTATACCCAATGTAGGGCTTGAAGCCATAACCCCAAGATTAAGAGCCACACACTCCACTGACAGAGCCAACCAGGGATCCCAAGATTTGAGTCTCAGTGTCACCCAAATGGAGAACTAAGATTCAGACTTCAAAATCAAATTTAAATTTCTTACTAACAGATTCCTCTAGTTAAACAAACAGAAAAACAAACAAACAAAAAACATGTGTACGCCTGGGTGGCTCAATCGGTTGAGCGTCTGCTTTCCGCCCAGAGTCATGATCCTGGAGTCCTGGGATCGAGTCCTGCATCGGGCTCCTTGTTGAGCAGGGAGTCTGCTTCTCCCTCTGCCTGCAGCTTCACCTGAGTGTGCCTTCTCTCTCTTTCTCTCTCTCTCTCTGACAAATAAATAAATAAAATCTTCAAAAAAGAAAAGAAAACATGTACCTATGTAGTATATGTGTTGTGTGTGTGTATTTGTTTATTTATTTATAGAATGAATGCAGACCATAGTGTTTACACACATATATATTGTACAGTGTATAACTTTTATGGCCATTCATGCAACAAATATTGAACAACTCCAAAGTGCCAGGCAGTACAGTAGGAATGGGCCACATAACATTAAGAGTTTCCCTGAATTTACCTTTAATACTCTTTTCACTGGTTTCTGTGATAAATATTTACCTTTTTCTTCAGAAATGAGACAGTATTGTGTACTGTGCTGGCTCTGCTGAATGCTCCTTAAATAATACAAATCATGTAGAAAGTTGACCTCAAATAACATGATTTTATCTTATAGACAAATTTACAAACACAACATATTTTATGCTAGTTATTAAGGGATCAAATATGTTGTTCTGTTGCCCCCTATACATATGAATTAATATCAGCTTTCACTATATATCATGTTGAAATACATTTCAGAGGTTTTCAGAAACACCTCTTGCATTTTGACAAAGCATTTGAGGTGTTTTATTAAGTCCTTTTTAAAATAAGTTTTCTATTATACAGTGACTTACAATGATACAAAAACACTTGGGTGTGCTGTTACTCTTATAAATTTAAGAGGAAAAGGAAGGTTCTAAAGATTATAGTAATGTCAGAGTACCTTCATATAATTTTTTATTATTACTATTTTTATTATGTTAGTCACCATACAGTACATCACTAGTTTTTGATGTAGTGTTCCATGATTCATTGTTTGTGTATAACACCCAGTGCTCCATGCAACACATGCCCTCCTCAATACTCATCACCAGGCAAGAGAAACCCTCAGTTTGTTTCTCAGAGTCCACAGTCTCTCATGGTTTGTCTCCCTGTCTGATTTCTCTCCCTTCGTTTTTCCCTTTTCCTAAACATTAGAAGAATAATGCTATTCCTTATGTTCCACAAATAAGTGAAACCATGTGATAATTGACTTTTTCCTGTTTGACTTAGTTCACTTAGCATAGTCTCCTCCATTTGCATCCATGTTAATGCAAATGTTGGGTATTCATCCTTTCTAATGGAGACATGATACTCCGTTGTATACATGGACCATATCTTCTTTATCCGGATATTCGTCTGTTGAAGAGCATCTCAGCTCTTTCCACATTTTGGCTATTGTGGACATTGCTGCTATCAACATGGGGGTGCATGTGACCCTTTTTTTCACTACATCTATATCTTTGGGGTAAATACCCAGTAATGCAATTGCCAGGTCATAGGGTAGCTCTACCTTCATATAATTTTTGTAAAGTCTACTATAACAAACTCAAAAGCTATTTGAGATGATGTACAATTGTACCTGGAGATAAGTAACTTGTAAGGGTCTGTTGCAAGTTTAATTGATAATTGAGGTGTTGTCCTGTGATGCAAGTAGGTTCTACTCCAGTCTTTAAATTTTAAGGTATACAACACAGCTAACAGTTTGTCCATTTTTCTCCGTTAGAATCTATCATCACCTGTTTTAATGAGCATGGTCATTCCCAATAATAAGCTGCCAAGAATTGATAATGATATCTATTATTGAACACTGATGTGCTTGCGGTATGGTACACTAATACAAAAACTATTTCATAGCATTTAGACCTTTCATTTCATTTAGGCAAAAGCAAACAAAGCAGAAATTAAATAGGCTTTGTCACTGCAGGATTAACTTTGAATGTTTATTCATTTGAAAATAGTCTTAGGTTTCTTAGGATTAAAGACCTAAGCTTTAGATGTAGGCCAAATCTGCATCATATAATATGAAATGGGTACTTGGCAATTATTTAACAGACATAAACCACTTTAATAGATTAGTTAATCTACTCTCTGGGGTTGAATTCAGAAGATTGTTGCCAGTTCTTTACTTCTTAATGATTATTCAATGTTAGGAAAAATCATCCACAGCTTATAAATGCTAGATAAGATAGGAAATTAATGAATCTTTGCTGATAAAAGTCAAGCTCCTATGGAAGTATTTAACCTATAATTTTCATATCCTTGGCTGAATTTCGTATGGATTCTATTAATATATTAATTTTGACAACAGAGTAATAATAGGGTTTTTAAAACTGAAAGAACTGCTGTCTGGATCTGTGCTGTCCACCAGTATGTTAACCATTAGCCACACGAAGCTCTTGAGCATTTGAGAGGTGGCTGGGCCAAACTGGATATATGCTGTAGGTACAAAACACACATGGATTTCAAAGACTTAATTACTGCTGCCAAAGTGTAAGATCTCATTAATGATTTTTATGATTAAAGATTGAAATGATAATAACTGGCATATATTGGGTTAAATAAAAACACATTATTAAAATTAATTCCATCTGTTTCTCTTTACTTTTAAATGGGCTATAAAAGTTATATATGTGGCCCCCATTATATTTCTATTGGAAATAGGTCAACTCTTCTTTTAAAGATGAAGAAATTGAAACCCAAAAAAGTGAAAGGACTTACCAGACTTGCACAGCTTACAAATGGCAGAGCTGAAACTCAAGCCCAGGATTTTTGATGCCGACAAAGTTCTTTCCATTCTGGCATACTTCCTTCAAATGTGGCAGTTAATCACAGACACACACACATTCCAGAGTGTATACATCTAAGTATTGGTTCCTCCAAAGTGGCCATGTTAGCATCTTGGGAGGCAATGTATGTTTATTTTAGTGATATGTTTGAGTTTCCACTTTCAGAAATGTCTTCAGAATTTTCCAAACATTCTTTCGGTAGCAACTTTATCACTTTTTATGGTGGCTTTGATTCTTAGGAGTAACTACAGGTCATTCGGAGATGTCAGCTAAGGAATATTGTGTCTGAAATTGTGGTCATAAAAGAAGGCAACTTCGTGTGTGTGTGTGTGTGTGTGTGTGAGAGAGAGAGAGAGAGAGAGAGAGAAGACACATTCACACAGGCTTGTGAAAGACAGTTCCAACATGGAATTCCACAACTATATTAATTGTTGCTTTCCCAGATGAATATTAATAAGACAGTACTCACTTATATACATAATTTCTGAGATATTTTAATCATCATTATTTTACAATCACATTTTCATTAGATAAACCAAGGAATTTGTTAACTATACACATATATGTTGAGTTTCAGGAATTAATCCCCCTGATAGTTTATGATTTATTTAAAAGACCCAGTCTTTAAATGTGGCTAAATTAAGTAATGAAAAAAGTATGAATTTTTATTGACATTTTATTTGACAGCTGAGAAACTATAATATGACACTAAATAAGAAAATAAAGAAGACATTAGATAAGGAAAGAAATCAGTTGGTAAAGTAACTGAAAATGTGTTTTTTAAAATAACTCATCGGAAGAAAAATGTAAATAAGACTTAAACTTCACACTTTGACCGTCTCTTATATCCAATAACCATTAAAAAATTCTCAATTCCAGTTAAATGACAGACTTTTGCTTTATTGACCTGTGATGCTAAGTATTTATCTAACCGAGAGGAAAAAGCACATTGTTCCATGCAGCCAAATGAAGAAATCCTTCTGGGGTCTATTATGTGGTTTTATATTAAGTAGCATAGTTAATTTAGTATCTGTAAATTACTGAATACCATAAGCACACTCCCCTGTATATCATCGAATTTTATATATAGTAATATATTTCGCACTTAAATGATCTAAAGAGACCAAAACACTTCTATCAGATCAGCTTCCTTGCCTGGTATTTTGCGTCATACCAAATCATCCCAGAATGTCATACAATGTAGATTTATTGTTTCAATTGCCAATAAAAAATCATAACCAGAAAATAAGAGTGCAATCTCTTCTTTTCATCAATAAAGTACATTGGTTTAGGAATATGAGCACAGCTTAGGTTTTTAATCTGATTATATGGTAAAGGTACTCAGATTATAATAAAGTGTTCTTATTATACATGATTCTGGAGGGTCCTACAGTATCTTGTGGTTTATTTCCATTTTTTTTTTTTTTGGTGCAACACAATTGGAAAAATGTTGCTTTGCCTTCTGCATGCATATAAATCAGCCATCTACAAAATTCAAAATGTTTTTTGTTGACAAAGCTTTCCATTCAAATTTAAGATAATATTATTTCTCAGTAATCTTTATATTTCTAATTAAAGTATAAGTGGCTTACAGTTTATTGTTATTCTAGATCATTTTTAAAAGATGCTTTGCTCTGAGCCATGTCAGAGACTTTTTAATAAAGGGTGGCAGAATTGTCACTGCATTTTCATATTGTTCCAAAGGGTAACAGACTTTGATATTCAAATGACTGACCAAACCATACTAGTTGTATTTTCTACATTCTTTTGACATTTGCCATAGATGGATGTGAAAATTGTTCAATCCTCTTTTTTCTCTTAGGAAAAGTTAAACTTCATTGTATACAAAGATAAAAGGAGTATCTGTTAATAGAAGTAACATGTCAGTTCAGGAAAGTGTTACATTGAAAAATTAAACATGCTTCTTGCAAATCACCTGCATTCTGACTACTATACTTGCTTCATCACATATCTCTATATTTCAGCATCTCCATTCATCTGTCTTTTTGGGGCGGATGCATTTCAAAGAAGGAAGCAAACATCCATCCCTATTCCAGTAATTTTTGAAGATATTTTGTTTGTTTGTTTATTTATTTAGAGAGTGGGTGGGAGGTCAGGGGCAGAAGGACAAGGAGAGAATCTCAAGCAGACTGAGCTGAGCACATGGAGCCCGACCTGGGCCTCGATCCCAGGACCGCAGGATTATGACCTGTGTGGGAACCAAGAGTTGGTCACTAAACCAACTGAGCCACCCAGGTGCACCCCCCCCCCCCCCCCGCCGTGACCCCAGTAATTTAACATTCATGTCATTAACTTAATTTTTGTTTATGGTTCCTCTTTTCCCTTTTGAGGTAAAATTATACAATTAAATGCACAAATCTTAAGTGTATCAGTTGACAAGTTCTGACCATATGTCTGTATGACTCAAACCCCCATCAAGATAGAAAACATTCCCATCACCACAGAAATTTCCCTGATGTCCTTTTTCAGTAAATCCCAGCACTCACCACCCTCAAAGGCAACCATTGTTCTGATATTTTTCCCTGGTATATTATTTTTGCCTGTCCCAGAACTTTATATAAATGAACTCTCATAGTATACACCATTGTGTAATGCTTCTTTTACTCAGCGTTGTTGTGTTTATCTGTAGTCTCTTTTTATTGCTAAATTTTGTATTTTGTTGTATGAATATGCCACAGTTTGTTTATTCATTCTCCTTTTGATAAACACCTGAATTGTTTTCAGTTTTTGTCTACAATGAATACAGCTGCTGTGAACATTCCTGTACAGTCTTTTGTGGGCATGTTTTCATTTCTCTTGGATTGATCCCTAAAAGTGGAATTGCTGGGTCATAGAGTAGGTGTATTTTTTTTGTTAAGACACCATTCAACAGTCCTACCGATGATGTAGGAGAGCTCCAGTTCCTGCACATCCTTGGCAACATTTGGTGCTGTCCTTTTAATTTTAGCCATTCTGATGGGTGTGTAGTGGTATCTCATTATGGCTTCAAATTGTTGTTCCTTGATGACAAATGATGTTGAGTGCTTTTTCTTATGTGTTTATTGGTCATTCATATATCTTTCTTAGTGAAGAGTCAATTCAGATTTTTGCCCATTTTTAAGTAGGTTGTTTTTTTCATTATCAAGTTATAGGAGTTCTTTATATATCCTAGATACCAATCCTTTTTTTATACATACTTTGAAAATAGTTTTTCTTAGTCGGCGGCTATCTTTTTCATCTCCTCAATGTATTTTTATGAGAAATTTTAAATTTTGAGAAAGTCAAGTTAATGGTTTTTTATTTTATGATAACTTATCTGTCTTTCAAGAAACTTTTGGGTATTCCCAACGCGCGAAGATATTCTTCTTTGCCTTCATCAAAAGGTTTTATAGTCTTAGCTTTTATATTTAGGTCTACAATAGACCTAAAGTTAATTTTTGTGTGGGGTATGTACAAGGAGTTGCGGTGTTTAGTTGTTTATTTTCACACATAGTGTTCAGTTAGGAATCCCAGCACAGTTGGATAATTTGGGTGTTTTGTTGAAAATCAAATGACTAAGTAAGTGTGGGTCTACTTCTCGGCTCTCTATTTTGTTCTATTAATCTATGTGTTAGTCCTTATGCTGATATAACTGTAGCTTTATATTAAGTAAGTGACCATTTTTAACAGCTGCATATATGCCAGTGTATATATATGTATATATACATATATATACATACATAAAGATATATATATATATCTTTATTTTCTTGCCACCTTCATTCAATTTTAGTTCAATTTAATTTCCAACTTTGTACTACCATAAAGAAATACTGCCATGAAGATCTTTGCACGTACATCTTTCTCAACTTACTGAATTATCTTCTTGGCCTTAATTTCTGTGTGTGGGCATTCTGAGTCACAGAATGAGGGCATTTTCCATTTTGATGTAAAAACCCAGTCTGTCTTTTACACTCCCATCAGCCTTTGCATTAGATTTCCTTTGCATTTCTTTGCGACATGAAGAGTTAAACTTCTAAAAGGTAAATTTCAATAACAGGAATTAGTGAGCTCAGGCCCTGGGAGGTTTGTGTATTTGGTTGTGTGTATGTGTTTATGGGACTGGCGTTTACTCAAGTTTCTTACTAATTTTTATCTCTGAATTGTGTAGAAAGTGTTTTCAACAGGGTACTTTTCTGGGAAATGTCTTGCCAGCATGAGGTGTCTTACTAAGCATTCAGATTCCATTTTAGCATGGACTGGTAATGACTGTGTTGAAGGGAGCAGGAGGTGAAGTTGACTAAGCTAACGAGTACGGCTATGATTGTGGAGTCACCTCTGAGAACTCTCACTGAACTCTGTACTTCGGCTTTCAAAAACAACTAAAAAAAAAGGAACAATAGAAAGTAGTCTGGGCTCATTTAATGGATACCTGGTAATTTTCTGACATAATAGTAGCTTGTATCGCACACTTTACAATGCCAATCTGAATCAGTAACAGTGAGATGCTGTATTATTTTTGTACTCTGTATTTGTACTAAACTCTTAAATGTTGAGAGTTGAAAACAAAGCTTAGTACTGGACCTCTTTTCACCCTCCCCCCGACCCGCCCTCTTCCACCCCCACTTCTTGGTAATGTGGGGAAGGAATTTTCCGTTAACTCTATATCTCTGTGGCAAGTTTAAAGGAAAAAAAAAAAATTTAAAACATGCCAAATCAGAAAAACACTGAACCATGAGAACTTGCCCAGTTTAATGGTGTCTTTCCTTTGGTATTTTTTCATTGCTAAATGAAGCCTAGTTCTGATTTATTTCTTAAGGACAAGTATAATCATATTGAACCCCGGAGTCAGAAGATAGACATTCTTTTCTAAGACATTAATCAATAAATATGTGATCTTTGGCAAATTACTTAACTCTCTACTAGGTCTTTGTGGGCCTCAGTTTCCTCAGCTGTAAAGTGGGAGTTTGATTTGGGGTTATCACCAGGATTTCTTCCTGTTTCATAATTCTGATTGAATCTGTTCCAGATTTCTAATTTAGGATGAAAGTTTGCTTGAAAATCATTAGATGTTAAATACAGCTTAGCTAATTTTTTATTGGTTAGAAAAGAAGGAAAGAGTAACTTTAAAAAAATATATTCAAACCCCTTCAATCACAATTTCCGCACCCATGTGTGCTGTGCCTTCCTAAATAATGCCGAAGTCTAGGATAATTTTGTTCTGTAGAGTAAACATAGAAATGTTAGGGGAAATAGACTGTGTGCCTTTTTGAGTCACCTGTTGAGAAAATAGGCAACTATTGACAAGTCTGATTCATGGCTGAGTGACTGCTCTGCTAGCCTTCACATGATCCCCACCGAGCAAAATCTTTGACCGCCTGCTAAACGAGGTCTGTTTGAAGTTTCTTTTTAACATTTCCAAAACGTTAATTCAGCAGGATGTCTCCACTGGGGTTCTCCATGTCACCAAATCAGCAGCTGTTGAAATCCATTCACTTCAGCATGAAATGTTTTCATAAGTGCTTTTTTTATTTGTGACAACAGCAAAGTAAACATAAGACTAAAATTCTACCTCATTCAACATTTACATGTGTTAAAACTGCTTCTGATTGCAGTTTACATTCATGGTTATTTATTTGCAAGCATTAATACCAATAGACAGTTTTACTACAGAGGATTTGAAATCAGCCTTGCCTGCAACATATACGATACTGTGTATTTCTTAAATAATTTATCTAAACATTTGTACTTGGAAAAAGCAAAGATTCACACTATGACTTTAAAGCTGAAGTTTATATTCCTTATGAAGCCCTGATTTTTGTGATTTTTGTATCCATAGCCTGTTTAAGATATGTTTAAATCTCCAGATGAACTCTTTATCAATTTCGTATGACAGTATTTATAAATTCTTTAAGATATTTGCCACTTTAAAAGGAAAAATATTAAGCTTCCAGGGAAATAATTCAACAGAATAAAATAACATAAAATTCTTGAGGTAAAGACCTGAGTCTGGCAAAATCTGATGGTAAAGATAAGGCACGCCAAAGCCTACAGATTATATTGAATTGTTTAACTAGAGCTGTACTCCTTAGAGTTAGGATCTTTTATTCATTTTAAGTAAAAGCCATATATCTTTAATTGATTGCAGAGTTAAGCATGAGAACTGCTACATTTTCCCAACATCGTTTGAGTTGGGTCCCTCTTTCTATTTTTTCAGGTCTTAAAAGACCTTAGTGTAGTTTTATAAGTTCATTAACTTGCTTCATTCTTTGAGATGCATTTCACCTCCATATTATCAAATTTCATTACGTGCAAAGAATTATCAGATGAACCCATTATACAGCCTAGCAGCATGAAGTCTTTCTCCGTCCACAGGGAGAATATTGGGTAAACCAGCCTCTCGGGTTTCAGTGGGAGGCAGAGGTTTGCACGGTGTCCATTTGTCAAGTTGATTGCACCGTAGTGAGGTTACATTAGCTTGTCTTTGAACAGAAGTGAAATCGTATGCGAAGCTCCCCTTTCTGTCATTTACACCAACATCCATCCTCTTAAACCGAGGCCTCTGAGAAAAACAAAGTGATGGCACAATGTAATCAGTCACTCAACCTGTCTGTCATCTGTTTTCTTAAGGAAATGACTTTTAAGTCAGAGCAGAGAACTGGAGAAAATTAACAAAGGTTGTAGTAGTAAAAGTAGGTGGAATTTTTTTAAACAGCAGATGTCTTTTTGAGAAGATTTTATATGCAGAATGGCAAAAAGGATCCCCCCCCACCTCATAATGAATCTCAAGAAATGTACTTCTTCTTGAACAATAGACCTCCTGCTGTTAACAACTGGAGTCTTTTTTTGCTTAATGGGACTACATATTAATGCTCCCAAGAAACTTTCTGTAAAACTGAGTCTATAAAACTCTTAGCCTCAGTGGGTCCTCTGACAGCGCACCACCTTTCAGTTCAGAGCTCATGTAACGGCAAATCTTGCATATAGTAGGCTGCTTTAGGGTAAATGGTAACTTAAATGTAAGTGATCAGCATTTCATTACCTAATAGTACACTTAGACAATTCCTTTAAAACTCTTCGTCTCTGTTAAAACCATAGCTATATCGCCACTGATGGCCAGTCTAAGGCTGGCGATTAAATTTGCAACTTTTATTTCCCTAAGCCTGTTTTATGGTCTGAAACACTCAGGTCATTTGCTCCTTTCATTCATCATGAAGTAGTTAAACTCAGATTGTTAAACCAGGAGAGATTAGCTGACAGACAATGGTACATTAGATTAAGGCCACCTTCAGTCATACTTAACCATTTATCCATCCCATTTCAGCGACATTTATAGCAAACTCTGTCTTTTTAGTGGATTTTAAAAGAAGCGGGAAGAGAATTTTAAAACAAAGGGAAATAACCAATCTTTTTTCAGTCATGTGATAATTTTTTTTATCATTTTCAATTGCTCTCTTATTAACTAATAGTAAAGACCTCTTGAAAAAGAAATAACTTTCCAGTATGCTTTAATGTAGAGGAAATCTCCCTTGCGTTTGCTTTGTAGACATATTTAGTAGTCACACTGCTGTTAGGTTTAAAAAAAAAAAAAAAATTGAAAAAACAGTCCCGCCTGCCAAAGTATTGCCAAAGCAAAGCACATTCAACCTTTTCTTGAACAAACTATTCTAGAAAACTCCTTAAGAATTGGTAGACAAAATTGATCTGTGCTTTTTAGTAGTGGAGAACTGAAGCTTCAATTCCAGAAGAGAAAATAGATGCATTCTTATTTTAATTATACTTAAAAGCACTTCACAAAATATGACTATTATCAATCCCAGTGCTCCCCTAAACAAATTTTTAGGCATTTTATTATAGAGAAGTTTTTTGTTTTCTTCCCTTTTGAAATTTATGTGAACATTTTGGAATTGGTGAACTTCTGAGAAACCCAGGAGATCAATCTTGATCAGTTTATTTTTCTTAACAAAGATTTTGATAGCCTGGTATAGCTTTTTTATTTTTTTCTAAAAAGCATTCCTTATTTCCTCTGTTGAGGGATGAAATACTGTTAAAAGCAACTCATAAATGAAATAGCAAAAAACAGTTTAAGTAACTGAATCTTTCATTGTCAATGAGAAGACCTCAAATTTAAAAGACTGATCTTTAATTGCCCTTTTCCTCATATTTCTTTCCAATTTAACCTCAAGGTGATTTTTTAAAGTTATAGCTTAATTGGGTGATCATTTTACCTTTGCTTTGGAGCAATTTACTGTAGCTTTATTTCCTTTACTGAGCTTTATTTCTTTGGGTTAGCCGAGACATAAATGCTGCATTCTTTGTAATCAAAAGCTATTTCCTGATAAATTTGGTCTTCTGAATAGGAAATGTAAAGACTTTTTACCTTTGAATATTCACAACTGATGATATCAAGAGCACTGTGATATATATATATACATATTATATATATATATATATATATATATATTATACATATTATATGCTTAATGGGACTACATGTTAATGCTCCCAAGGAAACTTTCTGTAAAACTAAGTCTATAAAACTCTTAGCCTCAATGGGTGGGTCCTCTGACAGTTAGCAAACAATATATATATTTTATATATATATATATACATATATGTGTGTGTGTGTATATATATATATATATATATATATAAAATATAGTTTTCTGATTTTAGTCCCATCATTTTATTTGGAATTTGAAATTTTATTTACAAATAAGAATAATTTAAAAGTTTATACTCTATGAAAGAGTACACTTATATTACCCTGTTGTGCTTTCAAGGGACAAAAAGTAATTAAAATTTTCATTTATTGACACAAATATTTCCGAACACTTACTGTGAACAGACTGTGCCAAAAAACTAAAGCTGTTTTGCCTGGATTAAATATGTGAACCATTCAAAATGGTTCTTGTTTATGATAAACTGACTTTTTTAACCAAACAAATTAGGTAAGAAAATCTTGTATTCCAGAATCACTGAGTCTCCCAAATATTTCATTAGGATTGGTTAATGTAGGTTATGATTTGTTATAAAACATGAATTTTTGTGTTATGTATAGGTTGTATCTAATGACAACTTATACTCTGTTTTTTAAATGAAGTTTAACCTCCCTTCTCTTGGATCCCTAATTTTTATTTTCTTCTGCAGTATCAGTTGTTGATCTGAATCAAGCTAATTTGATCTGGGATTATGTAAACCACTTAAACCACTGTTCAACATTGATAATACTACTACAGTGTTGCCTTGTACAGATACACTTAGAGCTCTCCAGATGTGCCCGCTTGACTTATGTGGGCGGTTTACGGGGAAAGCATTCTTTTTTGAGTTGCAGAGTACAGCAGGAAAAGGCAGGAGTTGGACACTAAGCAAACAAACAAATCAGAAGTTCTCCTATCACCCTCTTTATCAAATAGAAAGGCACTCCTGTGTGTTTATGTGAAAGGGGAGAAAGGTAAATTCTTCATCCATAATCACTGCTGTGTTTGGGAGCTCCCTCTATTATAACAGAAAATTCACAAGTCATCTCTTCACCTCTTTATTAATGTCCAGTGATGAGCAGAGGTTTTTAGTGAGGGGAGGAAACACCAGATTTCCTCTCTTCCATATGTCAAGACACATTTACCAGCCTCTCCACTCCTACTGCTCACCAAAGTTAGTAATAGGCACTGAGTCCTTCCCAGAAGTAATTTCTGGAGAATCCTTTCAGAGGGAAGTTCTTTGCATCATTTCCCTAACTGACCTACGGATACCCTTGGCAGCCTGATGAACAAGAGAGTTCTTAAACCATAGCTTCATTAAAATCCTTTCTTGCTTGAATAATGCTAGAGGTAGGAGGAGAAGCTCTTATTGCCTTTATCACTCTGACCAATTCCAAGAGTTCAATGGCCAATGAGGAGAGAAAATTCTGGAGTATTAGATATGGGTTTCTGCAAACATTGTAAGAGATTTTGTTGCATTTCTAATGTAAAACGACCTTTTTAAAAGCAGATATGAGGAACAGATATTTTTAAGGAAAAACTGATAGGAAAAAGATTTTCTATTATTAGATGTCATCTTTGGCAAAATACCTGTTTTGCTTTTCATACAAAGATCTACTTGATAATATGCAAAACCAGTCTCTAGGACAAGTCTGTGGCATTAACTCATTGTGTATAGTATTTGTTAATATTTTAATATTTATATGATCTTCTGAACAACTTAGAAAGGAAATCATGTGGAGAAAAGAAAATCCCATTGAATTTTTCATGCACTTACTATTCATTTGAAATAAATCACATAGGAACTTACCAGTATGAAAAAATATACCAAGAATAACATTAAATTTTTCACATTTACCTTAGTCAATTTAGTTATTTGTCCATTTACATAAATATTCAGAAAGGATTTGGGCATTTGTCAATGGAAGACTCTGGAGATTCAGAAGCTAGAACACAGGATTCCTGTGCTCACTGAGCTCCCACAGCCAATAAAAGAAGACAATGTATCCTGTACTTAATTGACATAGTTTCAGATTCGTTGTCTGTACAAAGAGTGTGGCCTCCATTTATCCCCCCTCTGTCTGGACTCTTAAGAAGAATCCAAGATCCTAAGTGTTATTCCCCGATCTTCTTGACAGCCTCTTCTGCTACTGTCCCGCACACAACTTGGGTTTTGGCCACAACCTGATTTTCTTTGAACTTTCCTGACTATTTTCTTCTCCCTATCTTTTACTTTCATGGTTCTATTGCTTCTTGAGTCTCGTTGCAGAGGTCACCTTTACCCAGAAACATGTTTTTAAATTCTCTTTAATGCTCTTTCAAACCTTTCTCTTCACTGAACCTCCCTGTACTTTGCACTTCTCTCCTGGAGCCCATGGTGATTGGATTGTAAACTCCTCGAGGGGGAGGCACCATCTTTTAAGTACACAGAATTGTGCCTAGAAGATAGTCAATGCCTCTAAGTCACATTAAATTGATAACTTTAGAACAGACTATTATTTTAAATGAGTAAGGATGTAGTTCTCTAAAAAGATAAGCAGAACAAAGCAACATTTAAAAAACCACATGTTATCCCAGTTGCGGGTGTGGATTCAGATAACAGGGACTCATCTGACAGGGCCCACTGCCCTGCTTCTTCCTTTTGCCCATGAGATTAGAATGTGTCTATCTGAATTTGGTCTTTGGAGAATGATGCAGTGTAGTTATGACATAGCATTACTAAATAATGAATAAGGTATGGAAAAAGTAAATACCTTTAGGTATTTGCTTTACCTCTGTTGAGGCCAGTTGTCAATCCTTATTTTATTAGAGAAAATTTTGCAGGTAATTAAAACTGACCTCAGTGTACCTAGTTTTTACATGTTTAATTGCCACAGAGAATGGAGTGATTGACCAGGGTGACACAGGGAGCAGGGAGCAGAACTAGGAATCCCAGGTTGGTCATTTCTAATGTTCTGTAACTGGGATGTTGATAAACAGGAGTATCACTCACCCTACAGACTAAGATTTTACACTTTCATCACAAGCACTAGGTGAGTTTAGTAAAAACATCATTTAATCCTCACTGTGTCAGAATTTATGTAATAAAAAGCCATGATCCATTAACAAGGTTCTGCTGTGCTAGGTTTCCAGAGTCTCGCTTCTATTCCATTTGAAAGGAGATTTTAAAGACAGAATATGCAAATCCATCCAACTAACCTCTATTCCATCACGAGGTCACTTGCACTGGACATATATACTCAGAGCTAACTCTTGTCTTTGAATATTTCAAGGATGTTCTGTTAATTTGAGCTAGATTCCAATGCTCTGTAGCAATTCTAGAAGCAGCTTCAAAACAATGACTTCTTCCATATTCCCATGCTCATAAATATCAAATTTTTAAAATTGTTTTTATATTATGTCATTATGCTGGCTTCTAAATCTTACTGTTTGTTAGCAGTACCCAAAAGGACCTACTGATAGGAACATAGGGACTTGATGAGCTCATGGCCATTGTCATCCCTGCCTTTGTATGAGATGTAGCATTTTAAATTGTTGTTGACACTAAAAGTGAACACTAATCACATCTCAATATGAGACTAACCCTGGCCATGACTCTATTTTTCTTTTCCTCGTGAAAATGCTCCCTTGCTGACGCCATGGCTGAAACAGAATCCTTGGCGTTTAAGAGAAAAGAGCCTGTAAGAGCAATGACTCTGTAAACACCCCTTCAGTCAAACTCTGATACCAAATATAGCATTATGTGCGATGCATGTAGGCACGGCCTCAGCATGTCCCACACAGTTAATCTCACAGTCCTGCATATCAATCACACCTCCTTCACATACCTGGCCTGGAGCCTTAATGGAATTCCTCCTCGTTATTTCAGTGATAGCTTACTTCCTCTGTTTTTCCAATTGGCTGATCATTGTGCCAACTTCTTCCAGGAGCATTTTCTTACCTAAGCAACACTGTAATGTTGTAATATATGCTGACAGTTCATTTATACAGCCCTTTTTGTTCCAAATGTTTTTATGTTCAATTACTGAAATTTAATCATCAGAAGAGATTGAATTTTCTCTAGATCTTACAGCTTTGCTTAAATGTTCAGTTAATAGTACATTACTGAAATATAAGATTTCAAAGGTTTAACAATTCAATATCAAGAAAATTCATTAAGCTTTGAACTGATCACCTTTGAAATCATAGATAAGAGCTGTGTAAATGGTCACATATAAATCACAAATTTTAAGAGGAATTCGTTTGAAATCACAACAAACCAAGTCAATGGTTGCATGTAATTGTCCAGACAATTTGTGAGCATTTTTCTGTTTTGTTTTGTTTTTATTTTTTTTTTCCTGATTTCTAAGTTCTTGTGGACATATTTTTTTGGTTTTATTTTACAGCCTCTGCTCTCCTTAATGTTACATTGTTAAAGCGCCTTCAAGCCAAGTGATTCTTTTTACTTTTTTATTGGCATGTTGAAAATACTTTTTCTATACTTCCATTTTTGTGCTGTTAGAAATAGAGAACAAAGATGAAAGACCAATCACTTCATCCTCCAAAGTGTCTCTTGTTTTAGGCTTTCAGTTTCTTTTGTTGACCACTGACTACTCTGTGCATGGTTTTGTTGTTTTGTTTTGTTTTGTTTTTTTTCAATTTCTTGTGTAAGGTACAAAGCAAATATTAAATATTTTTTTTGGTTCTGATACAAGGAAATTAGAAGAGGTATGGGAGCTCTGTTTACCATTCTTTGTAGAGAAAACCACCAGTTAAACCATCCCAATTGGGTAAATAGTATCCAAGCTTTAATCTGAACCTAATTTCTTCCTGTGATTCTGAAAATGAAGTTTTAAATTTTATTTACTGAATGGTTCAAATCAGTAAGTTATACATAAAATATTAAAATACCCAATATCGATGTATGACAAAATTTCCATACTATAATTAGTGATTCTTTCTCTTTCTGACTGTGAAAAAAAATTTTTTAAGTAGTATATGTAGCTCAAATAAAAGACTTCTATTAAAAATAAAACTTAAGCATATTTAATACAGGTATATAGTCCAGTCTGTATTAAATGAAAAGCAATATACTGAAAGGACTCCTGCTGCTCTTTATTGGAAGAACTTTTTTGGCTTTGGGTGTTTGTGTGAGGGTGTGTGTTTGTATATAGTCAATTTACAAAGTGCCAAGGTAAGGACTTTCTTCTCCTTCCTTAGGTTTCCCTTCATACCAAGAAATATGTCATGTATGCTGAAATAAACCAGTTTGTTTACTGTTCAAATATCTATTAAGTTTTGAACTAGGGGCACCTGGGTGGCTCAGTGGGCTAAGCCTCTGCCTTTGGCTCGGGTTGTGATCTTGGGGTCCTGGGATCGAGCCCTGCATTGGGCTCTCTGCTCAGCGGGGAGCCTACTTCCCCCCTCTCTCTCTGTCTGCCTCTCTGCCTACTTATGATCTATGTCTGTCAAATAAATAAATAAAATCTTCTAAAAAAATGAAAATATTTTTTTAAAAAAGTTTTGAACTTAAAGGAAAGGGATTGTTGTTGTTGTTGTTCATTTGTTTTAGATCATGAGCCTTTTTCCTTTCTGTATTCTTTATGTTTCATAGTTATAACTAGTAGGCATGGTGGTCCCAATGGGAATTCTCCAGGATGAAGTCTAGGAGTAAACTGCCAGCTCAGCTCATACATGGACCCTAGCAGCTGGGCCACATGCCACTCGCTCTACCTATCTCTGATGGAGAATGTCATACCTGCTGGCAGGGTTACAATGGGGATCAGATGAGATAATATGTATGAAGAACTGAGTGCAGCCCCATACCTGAAAGGAGCTTTTAAAATGGTACAGACTAGCTGGAACAGGAAAGAAGGAAAAAAAAAGTTCTCTCCAGGAATAAGAGTTTATTTAAATAAAAGGAAGAAGAATCCACCTGTGTGGGATAGCACTCAAAAAATTATATGTACACAGACTAACTGCACAGTAGGGAAACTTCACTGAGAAGATAAGTGACCCACGTATTGTACTAGACTTAAAGGAAAACAAAGTTGTTTTAAGAGGAGAGAATTTTTTCACCATACCCAGCTTTGATTTATCCCTAAGACTCAGTAGTCATGTGCAATGAAAATTCATTATAATCTTTCCACAAGCAGTATTTCCTACTTTTAAAAAATCACAGCTAAAAACTCAAGGCAGTGAATGCTTCTCCCTCTTCCTGAAATATGATTCTATTTAAAATGAATTTAGTTTTCTGTATGCTTACTTAATCTGTTATTACACTTTAATCAGGAGTATTATTGTATAACTAACTTACACAAAATTGGGCCTTTGGTTGGGGCAACCTCATAGAAATGTAGAGTTGCAAAAATATCCTTCTAGCTAGAGAGAGCTTTCATTTGGTCCACCCCCAGAAAAGTATTTTTGGGGGCACTTGGGTGGCTCAGTTGGTTAAGCCACTGACTTCAGCTCAGGTCATGATCCCAGAGTCCCAGGATCGAGTCCTGCATCAGGCTCCCTGCTTGGAGGGGAGTCTGCTTCTCCCTCTGATCCTCTTCCCTCTTGTATTTTCTCACTCTCTCTCTCTCTCAAATAAATTAAAAAAAAAAATCTTTAAAGTAAAAAAGTATTTTGGGGCTTACTTTGATCCAAATATTTATTCCTAGAATCAGAAGCTAGAAGTGACTCTCAAATTTTGATATGCCTCAAAATCCCCAGGTGTAGTTATTAGAACACAGATTTCTATCCCACAAAGTCTGATTCAGTGGGGCTGGTGTGGAGCTTGAGAATTTGGATTTCTATCAGGTTCCCAACTGATACTGACACTGTCAGTCTGAGGAATAATACTGCCTTGCTCTGGGGGTCATCTTTTTAAATCTTTTTAACCACTCAGAACTTGTTAATGTGTTACTGTTATGATTTGTGTCAGACATTTTAAAGAGATGGTGGTTCTATATGCATGGCTATTTGTTCTTTGCATTCAAGGATATTCAAAGAAAACCAAAAGCTGAAGTGGCTCTATTAATATGGGACAGAGTAGATTTTAGAGCAAAGAATATTAACAAGGATAAAAAAGATCATTTCATAATAATGAAGAGAGTGATTCATCAGGAGGACACAGTCCTAAGTGTTTATGCATGTTAACAAAGCTTCAAAATATATGAAGCAAAACCTGATAGAACTGTAAGGAGAAATAGAGAAACCTACAGTTATGGTCAGAGATTTCAACACTCCTCAGTCAATAATTGAGAGAACAAGTAGAGAGAAAATCAGTAAGGATATAGATAATTTGAATACTGTGAACCAACTTGACCCAACTGAAATGTACAGAACATTTCAGTGAACTGTGCACATATTCTTTTCAAGGACACATGGAACATTCTCCTCTAGATCATTCTAGATCACTCTAGATCTCCTCTAGAGCATTCTCCCCAGATCATTCTGGGCCCTAACACAAGCTGCAATAAATTTAAAGGCATTCAATCATACAAACAATGTTCTCTACCACATTGGGATTAAATTAAAAATCAATAATAATAATATATGGAAAATTTCCAATATTTGGAAGCTAAACATGCTTCTAGATAATGGCCAGGCCAAAGAAGAAATCACAAGAAGAATTAGATCGTCTTTTCAATGGGAAAATGAAAATACAACTCGAAAAAGAAAATACAACTCGAAAATGAAAATACAACTCGTTAGAATTTATGAGCATGGCTAAAGCAACATTAAGAGGGAAGTTTATAGCACTAAATGGTAATAGCAGAAAAGAGGAAAGGCCTCAGATCAAAGGTGTCAAGTTCTACCTCAAAAAAACTAAGAAAAGCAGAGGGAAAAACCCAAAGTAAGTAGAAGAAAGGAAATAATGAAGATCATAGCAGAAGGCACTGAAATAATAAATACAAAGAACAAAGAAAATCAGTAGGACCAAAACATGTTTTTTAAAGATTAATAAAATTGATAAACCCCTACCCAGACTAGAAGTCAGGATGAAAAGAGAAAAGATACAGAATTCCAGTATCAGAGGTGAGAGGTAACATCACTGCAGATTCTACATACATTAAAAGTAAAGCAAGCAGATATTATGAACAGCTTATGCCAATAAACTCAATTTATGTGAAATGGACAAATTATTTGAGAGACAAAGGCATTCCAAGATGTTACCACAGAGAAATTCTGTTCTTAAGTTGGAACACAGGGTCTTCAGGGAAGAAACTTTATAACAACTCCCTTGAGCAGAAAACAATTGAGTAAAGCTGGCTATTCAGTAAACCCAAAAGAATACAATAGCCCTTGCCACACACTGCACCTATAATGCATGCGTAATTCACCTGGTCTTACAGCCAGGACTGGTCTTTGTAACGTTTGGCTCCATTTTCCCTTTATATTTGCCTGAAACCTTTGCTCAGAAGGTGTGCCCTTTTCTTTATTGTCATGGAGCATACAAATAGGATGATGCTGTTTCCCAGAAACTACTTTCATTTGGTAATAGAAGAAATAGAAAATAAAGTTGAGGAACATTGTCAAAAAGCAGAACAAAAGGACAAAGAGATGGAAAATAGAAATAAGAAAATAGAAAAGACGTCCAACATCCAAATATTGTGAGTTCCAGAAATAGACGATAGAGAACAAAGGACTTGATTTTTCATATTGGAAAAAACCCAGAGTGTGCCCCGAAATGGAGGACAGTAGCTCCCCACCAAAGTATGTTATGAGCTTTCACAACATTGAGGACAAAGAGAAGGTATCCCAAGAAGCTAGAGATCCCATGGAAAGTATCAGAAACTACAATGGCTTTGGGTTTCTTGAAAGCAGTGCAGGAATGATAGTGGAACAATTCCTTCAGAATTCCAAAAGAAAATAGTCACCAACTAGAATTCTATACCAACCCAAACTAATCAGTAATGAAAGAATAAAATAAGAATATTTTCAGACATGCAAAGTTTAAAAATATTTGCCTCCTATGCCCCCTTTGTAAAAAAAAAAAAAAAAAAAAAAAAAGAAGCTACTTGAAAACATGCCCCTTCAAAATGGGAGATAGAGCAAAATAGAAAGCAGGAGATCTGGTGCACTGAGTGGGCAGAGGCCATCTCCATGAGGAAGATGAAGGGTGAGGCCAGGATACCTTGTATATCTCACTTGTATACATTACAGAACAGAATACACCTTGGCTGCTACGGTCACCATCATCAGGACCTCTTCTGGGAGTGTACTGTTTTTTGTTTTTTGTTTTTTTACCTGAAGACATTGTGCCGGGAGAGCCTACTACAGATTCTTTTCTGTATTTTTTCCCCCTTTGATCATGTACTAACGAAGTTCCTACTTTCCTCTCTGTGTCCTCCTGGCTGGTTATCTGAGGGTGCTCATTTCTCCTCCTCCTCATATGTACTCCCATGAGCAGGAGGTATGACACAGCTTAAAAACAGAAGATACAACAACAGCAGAAACAAACAGCCTAGTTCAGTAACAGGCCAAGGACTTGAGTAGTCATTTCTCCAAAGAAGGTAGACAAATGGCCACTAAAACATGAAGAGCTATCCAACACCACGAATCATTAGAGAAATGCAAATAAAAACTACAATGAGATACTACTACACAACTCATTAAGATGGCTATTATCAAAAACAGAGCATACTAAGTGTTGGCAAGGACCTGCAGAAATCAGAGCCCTGTGCAGCGCTGGGGGAGTGTGGAATGAATGGCAGCCGCTACGGAAAACTGTAGGGCAGTTCCTCGAAAAGCCAAACAGAATGACCATGGGATCCTGCGATTCCACTTCTGGGTCGATACCCAGAAGAACGGAAAGCAGGATCTCCGAGAGTTCTCGGTTCATCCGCGTTCATAGCGGCAGTATTCGCAATAACCAGAATGTGGAGGTACCCGAAGTGTCCATCAACAGGCGAACTGATGAACAAAATGCAGTAGATACATGGAATGAAAGATTCGGCTTGAAAAAGGGAGGGAATCCTCTCACATGCTGCAGCGTGGATGAACCCCGAGGACCTGACGCTGAGTGACATGCACCAGTACAAAGAGACAAATACGGTGTGATTCCACGTACAGGAGGCGCCTGTCTCCACAAAGACGGGAAGTCATGTAGTCATCACTGGGGTGGTGGGGGACGGGGTTTCACCAGGGAAGACGAAAGTTCTGGAGATGAATGTCAGGGAGGCTTGCACAACAGTGTTAATGTATTTAATGCCGCAGGGCTGTATCGGTTAAAATGGTTAAGTTTTATATATAGTTTGCCACAAGAAAAAACAAAAAAACAGATGACAGAGAGCAGCCCACACCTGACCACAGTCCTGCCAGACGTCTGGTTCTTGGTTGGCATTACAGCTGTGACAACAGCCCAGAGGCGGCGAGGCCTCTGTTTCTCAGGACTTCAGCTGCCCTCTGACTTGTCCAGGAGAGGCGCTCATAAATCCTCGGAGAGCCTGAAGCCAGACTAGGCCCTAGTTGTGTCTCTCCTCTCCTGGCCTTCCACATAGTGTCAGCTCTTTCCTTAGATTGCTAGGCTGGTGTTTGCTGTGCAGTTTTCTAAAAACAAAACCCAAGTGTTGTTTAGGTGGTAAGATGTAGATGGTAAAGCTATAAAGAAAGACAAAGGAGTGATTATCACGAAAAACAAGAGAGTGGACCCCTACTCATGGGAAGACGGGGAGAGGCAGCTGGGGAAGAGAATTCTAGGAGCTTTCAAGATACTAGTCATGTTTTATTTCTTAATTAGAAGGACAGATAGGTGTTTGTTGGTGTGTTTTGTTTTAAATAAAATTGTACATGTGCACTCTTCACATTATACTTTAATAAAAAGAATTTTTAAAAAACAATTTAAAATAACAGAGTGAACGTAGTAGCAAGTATGTCATACTCTTTAAATACAGGATGATAGCTTCACTGTTCAGCATCGCATTGAACTTCTTCCTTTCACTTGTATTTCAGTATGCTGTGTAATTTGTTGGAAGTAATCGCTCCAGTCTCTGTATGTGTAAACCAACACTTGGCCTCCCTTTGGTATCCTGCACTTCCACGTTGGTTCCCACAGATTCTGTGTTTATTTGATAGCAAAGACTTCATAAAGTAAACGAGTTATATTTGAGTTTGTGATTACAATCTTTCATAAACAGGGAGTACCTGGCCGGCTCAGTCAGAAGAGCATGCAACTCTTGATCTTAGGGTTGGGAGTTCGAGCCCCACATTGGGTACAAAGATTACTAGAAAAATAAATAGACTTAGCAAAAAACCAGCCTGTCATAAACATTACGTGTAATAAGCTGAATGTTTTTAGATTGAGCTCTTAAATATAGCCATCCTGTAGCCACACGTCAATTCTTCCTATTTATTTTGGGGGTTCTTAAATCAGAGACTGGGCCCTCCTTTCTCTGTGGATTTTGTGCGTGCTGTATTTATCAAAGTCTCTAAGTTAAGTACCCCCATCAAATGTCCCCATCAAATCCAGAACATATTACTATGTCTGTAACTCTCATACTTCTTTCGAAATTTGTTTTCTTATCTGTGCTTCCCATTAGGTGGTGAGCTCCTTGAGAGCAAAGATCATGCTTTATTCCTTGCCCTTATCTCTTCATTGCAAGGTCGCATGTATTATCTGTTGGCCAAATAAGAAATACTGTGTTTCGGGTGGAGGGAAGCACGTGCGCGAAACCGCAGAAACACAAAGAGGACATGCTCAGGGAGTAGAAGTGTTCCAACGCAGCCAGAGCTCCGTGGGACGGGGGTGGGAAGGAGCAGTGGGGCATGGGGCCCGAGAGCAGGCTGCGGGTAGATGGTCACGACCCCTGGCTGCCACTTTTAGAAATCCGAACTTGATTCTGTCGACACCGGTTAACAACGGTCGATTTTTAAGTAAGACATGACAGACTGGAGCTATGCTTAATTTAGCAAACTGACTTTTTCAGCTGCTGTGTCTTAGACGAAACGGAGAAGAGAGTGGGGCAGGGACACCAGGAGGAAGCTGACTGGAGCAGAGAAGGAAAGACATTGAACTCAGTGTGGCTGCTGCTTTTTTTTTTTTCTTTTTTTTCCTGAAGCCATTTACTGTCCTACGTCTGCATTCCCAAACATATTTTGAGAGAGATGTAGTAGATATAAAATTTTTCAAAAATTTTGGAGTAGGACATTCTATTTCAAATACACACTGCAAAGTGTATACTTTTTAGGCCTACACACACGTGCCTATATATGTCTAAACATATGTAAATACTTATGTACTTGTGTCTATAGCCTTTAAGGATGCTCTGCTCCAAGTTTTGATAGCTGCCATTAACTACAAATTTGATAATTCTTTTTTTAAATTAACATATAATGTATTATTAGCCCCAGGGGTACAGGTCTGTGAATCATCAGGCTTATACACTTCACAGCACTCTCCATATTGCATACCCTCCCCAATGTCCAAATCCAAACACCCTCTCCCTACCTCCCTCCCTGCATCAACCCTCAGTTTGTTTTGTGAGATTAAGAGTCTCTTGTGGTTTGTCTCCCTCCCGGTCCCATCTTGTTTCATTTTTGCCCTCCCTAGCCCATAAACCCCCCACGTTGCCTCTCAAATTCCTCATATCAGAGAGATAATTGATAATTGTCTTTCTCTGATTGACTTATTTCGCTCAGCATAATACCCTCTAGTTCCATCCACATGGTTCCAAATGGCAAGATTTCATTTCTTTTGATGACTGCATAGTACTCTATTGTATATATATACACCACATCTTCTTTATCCATTCATCTATTGATGGACATCTAGGTTCTTTCCATAGTTTGGCTATTGTGGACATTGCTGCTATAAACATTCGGGTGCATGTGCCCCTTCAAATCACTACATTTGTATCTTTAGGGTAAATGCCCAGTAGTGTGATTGCTGGGTTGTAGGGTAGCTCTGTTTTCAACTTTTTGAGGAACCTCCATACTGTTTTCCAGAGTGGTTGCAACAGCTTGCATTCCCACCAACAGTGTAGGAGGGTTCCCCTTTCTCCCCATCCTTGCCAGCATCTGTCATTTCCTGACTTGTTAATTTTAGCCATTCTGACTGGTGTGAGGTGGTATGTCATTGTGGTTTTGATTTGTATTTCCCTGATGCTGAGTGAGTGGAGCACTTTTTCATGTGTCTGTTGGTCATCTGGATGTCTTCTTTGCAGAAATGTCTGTTCTTGTCCTCTGACCATTTCTTGATTGGATTATTTGTTCTTTGGATATTGAGTTTGATAAGTTCTTTATAGATTTTTGGATACTAGCTCTTTCTCTGATATGTTGTTTGCAAATATCTTCTCACATTCTGTCAGTTGTCTTTTGGTTTTGATGACTGCTTCCTTTGCTGTGCAAAAGCTTTTGATCTTGATGAAATCTCAGTAGTTCATTTTTGCCCTTGCTTCCCTTGCCTATGGCAATGTTTTTAGGAAGAAGTTGCTGCGGCTGAGGTTGAAGAGGTTGTTGCCTGTGTTCTCCTCAAGGATTTGGATGGATTCCTGTCTCACATTGAGGTCTTTCATCCATTTTGAGTCTATTTTTGTGTGTGGTATAAGGAAATGGTCCAGTTTCATTTTTCTGCATGTGGCTGTCCAATTTTCCCAACACCATTTGTTGAAGAGACTTTTTTCCATTGGACATTCTTTCCTGCTTTGTCAAAGATTAGTTGACCATAGAGTTGAGGGTCTATTTCTGGGCTTTCTATTCTGTTCCACTGGTCTATGTGTCTGTTTTTGTGCCAGTACCATACTGTCTTGATGATGACAGATTTGTAATAGAGCTTGAAGTCTGGAATTGTGATGCCACCAACTTTGGCTTTCTTTTTCAACATTCCTCTGGCTATTCGAGGTCTTTTCTGGTTCCATATAAATTTTAGAATTACTTGTTCCATTTCTTTAAAAAAATTTGATGGTATTTTGATAAGGATTGCATTAAATATGTAGATTGCTTTAGGTAGCATAGATGTTTTCACAATATGTATTCTTCCAATCCAGGAGCATGGAACATTTTTCCATTTCTTTGTGTCTTCCTCAATTTCTCTCATGAGTACTTTATCATTTTCTGAGTATAGAGTCTTTGCCTCTTTGGTTAGGTTTATCCTAGGTATCTTATGATTTTGGGTGCAATTGTAAATGGGATTGACTCCTTAATTTCTCTTTCTTCTGTCTTGTTGTTGGTATATAGAAATGCAGCTGATTTCTGTGCATTGGTTTTATATCCTGACACTTTACTGAATTCCTGTACAAGTCCTAGCAGATTTGGAGTGGAGTCTTTGGGGTTTCCACATAAAGTATCATATCATCTGCGAAAAGTGGTAGTTTGACTTCTTCTTTGCTGATTTGGATGCCTATTATTTCTTTTTGTTGTCTGATTGCTGAAGCTAGGACTTCTAGTACTACGTTGAATAGCAGTGGCGATAATGGACATCCCTACCATGTTCCTGACCTTAGCAGAAAAGCTCTCAGTTTTTCTCCATTGAAAATGACATTCGTGTGGGTTTTTCATAGATGGCTTTGATGATATTGAGGTAGGTACCCTCTATCCCTACACTTTGAAGAGTTTTGGTCAAGAAAGGATGCTGTACTTGTCAAATGCTTTTTCAGCATCTATTGAGAGTATCATATGGTTCTTGTTTTTTCTTTTATTGATGTGTTGTATCACATTGACTGATTTGCGGATGTTGAACCCACCTTTCAGTGCTGGAATAAATCCCATTTGATCGTGGTGAATAATCCTTTTAATGAACTGTTGGATCCTATTGGCTAGTATTTTGGTGAGAATTTTTGCATCTGTGTTCATCAAGGATGTTGGTCTGTAATTCTCTTTTTTGATGGGATCTTTGTTTGGTTTTGGGATCTAGGTAATGCTGGCCTCATAAAATGAGTTTGGAAGTTTCCCTCCATTTCTATTTTCTGGAACAGTTTCAGGAGAATAGGTATTAATTCTTCTTTAAATGTTTGGTAGAATTCCCCTGGGAAGCCGTCTGGCCCTGGGCTCCTGTTTTTTGGGAGATTTTTGATGATTGTTTCAGTCTCCTTACTGGTTATGGGTCTGCTCAGGTTTTCTATTTCTTCGTAGTTCAGTATTGGTAGTTTATATGTCTCTAGGAATGTGTCCATTTCTTCCAGATTGACAAATTTGCTAGTGTATAGTTGTTCATAATATGTTCTTATAATTGTTATATTTCTTTGGTGTTGGTTGTGGTCTCTCCTCTTTCATTCATGATTTTATTTGTTTGGGTCCTTTCTCTTTTCTTTTTGATATGTCTGGCCAGGGTTTTATCAATCTTATTAATTCTTTCAAAGAACCACCTCCTAGTTTCATTGATTTGTTCTGTTGTTTTTTTGGTTTCTATTTCATTGTTTTCTGGTCTGATCTTTATTATTTCTCTTCTCCTGTTGGGTTTAGGCTTTCTTTGCTATTCTTTCTCCAGCTCCTTTAGGTGTAGGGTTAGTTGTATATTTGAGACCTTTCTTGTTTCTCGAGAAAGGCTTGTATCGCTATATATTTTCCTCTCAGGACTACCTTTGCTGTGTCCCACAGATTTTGAACAGTTGTGTTTTCATTTTCATTTGTTTCCATGAATCTTTTCAATTCTTCTTAATTTCCTGGTTGACCCATTCATTCTTTAGTAGGATGCTCTTTAGCCTCCATGTATTCGGGTTCTTTCCAACTTTCCTCTTGTGATTGAGTTCTAGCTTCAGAGTATTGTGGTCTGAAAATGTGCAGGGAATGATCCCAATCTTTTGATACCGGTTGAGACCTGATTGTGACCCAGGATGTGATCTATTCTGGAGAATGTTCCCTGTGCACTAGAGAAGAATGTGTATTCTGTTGCTTTGGGATGGAATGTTCTGAATATATCTGTGATGTCCATCTGCTCCAGTGTGTCACTTAAGGCCTTTTTTTCCTTGTTGATCTGTGCTTGGGTGATCTGTCCATTTCAGTGAGGGGGGTGTTAAAGTCCCCTACTCTTATTGTATTATTGTCAATGTGTTTTTTTAATTTTGTTATTAATTGGTTTATATAGTTGGCTGATCCTATGTTAGGGGCGTAGATATTTTAAATTGTCAGATCTCCTTGTTGGACAGACCCTTTGAGTATGATATAGTGTCCTTCCTCATCTCTTATTATAGTCTTTGGCTTAAAATCTAATTGATCTGATATAAGGATTGCCACCCAGATTTCTTTTGATGTCCATTAGCATGGTAAATTGTTTTCCACCCCTTCAATTTAAATCTGGAGGTGTCTTTGGGTCTAAAATGAGTTTCTTATAGACAGCATATTGATGGGTTTTGGTTTTTTATCCATTCTGATACCCTGTGTCTTTTGATGGTAGCCCATTTACATTCAGGGTAACCATTTAAAGATGTGAATTTAGTGCCATTGTATTGCCTGTAAGGTGACTGTTACTGTATATTGTCTCTATTCCTTTCTAGTCTACTACTTTTTGGCTTTCTCTTTGCTTAGAGGACATCTTTCAATATTTCCTGTAGGGCTGGTTTGGTATTTCCATATTCTTTTGGTTTTTGTTTGTCCTGGAAGCTTTTTATCTCTCTTTCTATTTTCAGTGATAGCCTAGCTGGATATAGTATTCTTGGCTGCAAGTTTTTCTCATTTAGTGCTCTGAATATATCATGCCAGTTCTTTCTGGCCTGCCAGGTCTCTGTGGATAAGTCTGCTGCCAATCTAATATTTTTACCATTGTATGTTACAGACTTCTTGTCCCGGGCTGCTTTCAGGATTTTCTCTTTGTCACTAAGACTTGTAAGTTTCACTATTAGATGATGGGGTGTGGAACTATTTTTATTGATTTTGAGGGGGTTCTCTGTGCTTCCTGGATTTTGGTGCTTGTTCCCTTTGCCATATTAGGGAAATTCTCTACAATAATTCGCTCCAATATATCTTCTGCCCCTCTCTCTCTTTCTTCTTCTTCTGGAATCCCAATTATTTTAATATTGTTTCATCTTATGGTATCACTTATATCTCGAATTCTCCCCTTGTGGTCCAGTAGTTTGTCTCTCTTTGCTCAGCATCTTTATTCTCTGTATTTGGTCTTCTATATCACTAATTCTCTCATCTACCTCATTTATCCTAACAGTAAGAGCCTCCATTTTTTATTGTACCTCATTAATAGGCTTTTTGATTTCAGCTTGGTTAGATTTTAGTTCTTTTATTTCTCCAGAAAGGGCTTTTATTTTCTCCAGACAGAGTTTCTCTAATATCTTTCATGCCTTTTTCAAGCCCAGCTAGCACCTTGAGAATTGTCTTCTGAATTCTAGATCTAACATATTACCAATGTCCATATTGATTAGATCCCTAGCCTTCGGTACTGCCTCTTTTCTTTTTTGTGTGTTGAGTTTTTCTGCCTTGTCATTTTATCCAGATAAGAATATATGAACAAGAGAATAAAATACTAAAAGGGTGCCAAAGACCCCACAAAAATGTACACTAACCAAATCAGAAGAGACCCCAAATTGGGGGGAAAAGAAAGGAGGTAAAAAGAAGTTTAAAAAAATTAAAAAAAAATATATATATACATATATATATATATATGTATATATATATATATATATATATATATTAGACTGGTGAAAAGAACAGAGCCACCCACTTGATTTTGGGTGTATTTTGGTCTCTTAGAAGAAACTACCTCCCAAAATTTTTTAAAGAAAGAAAAACTTATATATATACAAAAATAAGGGTAAACATGATGAAGGGATGGAATATGACTGTAAGGATGAAAAAAAATTCTAAAAAAAGGAATTGATAAGATAAGTTGTTTGGAAAAAGAAAGAAAAGAAAGTGGGGGGAATTTTCTTAGGCTGGATACTAGAACAAAGCCCTGTGCTAGATTTTAGGTGTATTTTGAGCTGTTAGAAGAAATTGTATCCTGGGGCACCTGTGTGACTCAGTGGGTTTTGTCTCTGCCTTCAGCTCAGGTCATGATCTCAGGGTCCTGGGATCGAGCCCCACATTGGGCTCTCTGCTCAGCAGGGAGCCTACTTCCCCATCTCTGTGCCTGCCTTTCTGCCTACTTGTGTTATCTCTCTCTCTCTTTCAAATAAATAAATAAATCTTAAAAAGAAAAGAAAACAAATTGTATCCCAAAAATTTTTTAGAAGAAAAAACCCTATATGTATACAAAAAATAAAGTTAGATACAATGAAGGATATGACTATAATAATGAAGGCTTAAAAAAAATTTTTTAGAAAGGTATTGTTAAGATAAACTAGTTTAGAAATGTTAAAAGAGGAAAGAGGAAAAGTTAAAAAAAATTAGAATAAGAAAAAATAAGATTAAAAAAAATTAATTAAATTTGCAAGACTAAAGAATCATGGGGAGAAAGCCATGAATTCCATGCTTTGCTTTCCCCTCCTCTGGAATTCTGCTCTTTTCCTCGATCAGTGAACTTGGTCTTGGCTGGATGTTCTTGCTGATCTTTTGAGGGAGGGGCCTGTTGTAGTGATTCTCAAGTGTCTTTACCCAAGGTGGAATTGCACCACCCTTGCCAGGGGCTGGGCTAAGTAATCTGCTCGGGTTTGCTCTCCAGAGCTTTTGTTCCATGAACACTTTCCATAGAGGTCTGGAGGACAGGAATGAAAATGGCTGTCCTCCAATCTCCAGCCTGGTGGAGCTGAGAGCTTGGGCTCCACTCCTCAGTGCGCCCTCAGAGAAAAGTGCTCAATCACTCCCGTCTCCCTGGTCTCTGGTCACGCTCCAAGCTCACTCGGCTTTTAGCAGAGCGTCTCTGTCTCTGGCCCATGGCCCTATTTGGAGTCTCCAAACACAGCAGATTCCTGCGTCCAGAGAAGGAAGGTGAGTCTCCCCAGATCTGCCATTTGTGGGGTCCCTGCTCAAAGAGCAGTAGTCCAACAGTGCCACAGATCACAGTTTAAGGTAACCCAAAGCTGAGAGCTCACTCCTCGGCTCCATCTTTGTAGCCAGCTTCTCCTCTCTGATACCTGCGAGCTCTGCTACCATCCAACACCCCCGATCCTTCTGTGACCCCGTAGAACCTGGGATCACACTGTCCTCATGAGGGCTCTACCCCCGTTTAGCCTCTGGAGCAATGTCCCTCAGTGGAGCAGACTTTTAAACATTCAAATTTTGTACTCCATTGCTCTGCCGCTTGCCCGGAACCAGCCTTTCCCCTCCAGCCTATCTTCCCATCGCTTCAGATTCACTTCTCTACATGTCCTACCTTTCAGAAAGTGGTCGGTTTTTCTGTTTCTAGAATTGCTGCTCTTCTCTCTTCCATGTCCTCTTGAGTTTGTAGGTGTTTGGAATGGTTTGATAACTATCTAACTGAACTCCTGCGACCTGATGTTGTCTCAGCCTGCTGCTCCTCCTCTGTCTTGTCTCCTCTCCCTTGATAATTCTTTTAAGACGAGTTTTCTTAAGAGCTTGTTCAGCCTGTTTCTCTGCTGTGTTACAGTTTTCATGTTTATATCAAGCATTCATTTTCACATAACCAGCAAATTTTAAAGCTTTCTACCCAGTGTGTGTGTGTGTGTGTGTGTGTGTGTGCACGCGCGCGCATGTGAGCGTGCTTGCTTCAGCACGTGAATTGGAGTTGTAGTTGAAGGAGATGAGGCAGAATGGGAGGGACATAAGAAGACAGAAAGAAGGTGAAGGAATTGCTGGAGGAATCCCAGCCTCAGACAGTGAAGTGAAGGATCCTTGGTAAAGTTCTTGCTCTTATCCTAAGTTTAACTAACTGAGTATCAGTTTCATAAATTGATCCAGAAATAATAAGTGTCTAATGATGTGTGATGGTATTAAGGAATTACTGGAATTACTGTTAACTTTTTTTAGGTATGATAGTGTTATGGTTACATTTTTAAAGTGTCCTTACCTTTTGGAGATTCATACTTAAACATTTACCATTGAAATGAAACATTTACCATTGAAATGATACTTATCTCTCCTTTGTATATGTTTGAATTTTTTTCATAATAAACACCTTTTTAAAAAGAAGGAAACACGGTTCATGGAACCGATCCAGCTACTCAAAACTCATAGGACATTGATTAGTAATCAAATATGCAGCCATCCATCAATTTCAACCATCTGTCTGTCTCTTTTCTATTTACCCATCGGTCTACCTGTCTGTGAGCTTTGAATTATTAAAAAAAAAAAAAAAAAGATTTAAAGTGACTTAAAAATTCTCATTGATATTTTTTAAGGAAAGGAATTGAAGAAAAGTCTTAAAAATCAGACAGAGGTGAGGGGTACAGAATGCATGTGATGAGTTTCAGCCTCCTTACTAGAGATAACACCGTGAATTTGCCCATTGACCTCTTGGTAGCCCTTGTAAAATAAAGAACATGGTCTGTTTTGCTCATGAGTCATAGCATCTTCTCATAAATCTAACTATCAGCTCACCTGAGATATACTCATATAGTTTGTATTGCCATATCTTCAGACCCACAGACAAGGTATAAGAAAGTGGAGGGAAAGAAAAACTAACATTTATAGAGCATCTACTATGTGTCAATTTTTATGCTAGATGTTCCTATACATCGTCTTCAACCTTTTTCTGTTAATAATGGTTCTTACTTACATTTGCTTAAGATGTCTTTTTTTTTTTTTCATCCTGTCCCCAGTGTGTGGACACTTGCAAATTCCTATGTACTCACTCTGTTTCCTTACCACAAAACAAGCAAATGAGAAACCACCAGGTATATGTATTTCTAACATTAGTGCTAAATTTTGGTGCTAACTTCTAGCATCAGACAATAGACACTTGATAATGATTGGTTTGTAAATAAAAATATCCTACAGAAAAATTTATCCAAATTGTGCTGATCCTCCATATTTTCAACCTGGCATCTCAGTGTGCCCAACCTAATAATTTTCTTCTGCCTCCCAGACTGCTTTTGCTCTGGTGTTCCTTGCCTCAGAGAAGGGCAACAAAAACTCAACCAATTGCTCAAGGTAGAACCTTTGACAACCCGGGTTGCATTTCTGGCATCCTCATCAGTACCTTGGTCTCCTCAGCACCCCGGTGTCGCTCGCAGAAATTCTGTCCATCCGTACAGCCTCGCCCTCCATTGCACACTATCATCTGTTTCCTGACTATCGCAGCTGTTCTTCCTGTACTCAGGCCTGTCCCCACCAGTCCTTTCTACACCACAGCCAGCCAAGTTGATTTTCTAAAGGGCAACAGTGTTTGTCTCATTCCCCCATAAATATTTCAGAGAAGTGAACTTCAAACCATTTATTTTTATGGCTCACAATTAGAAATAAATTTATCATCATGACTAAATACACACACACACACACACACACACGTTTTATGTTTTCTGTTCCATCCTGTCGTATTCTCTCTTGTTGAGAAAGCAGTGCTGGTTGAAACCCATGAAAATGATTTCAGAGCTAACTAATAGATGAGATCCTATGGTGTGGAAAGCACTGCTGTTTCGGATTCTTACTGCACAAATGATAAAAACTGAGCTCTGTAGCAAAAGCAATGGGGCTCTTTGCACTTTGCCTTCTGCTCAATTCCGTAGTCCCAACCCTAGACCAGCTTCGATGCCCCAGCTTTCCTGAACCCTGATAGTCCCACAGTGATGCTGCCGTCTTTTGCCTTTGACTACCCTCACCCTACTCCACCACCTGCCTCCTTAATTCTTCCAGTCCTTCCCATGTCAGCGTCAATGTCACTTCCTTTAGGAAGTGTGACTCTGATAGTCCTTATAGTGTTTATCACATACCAGTCCCTGTGCTAAACCCTTCCCATGGGTTACCTCTTTTAAACTCCAGTTGCCAGAATTGGTGCTCACTATCTGCTGGATGAATTTATTTCACATCATGCCCTCTTTGCTGCTGGGGACTAGAATGGTATGTATTTAATATTACCTCTATGCTAGAATTTCTACAGTACGTAGAATCTACTTATGAGAGTTGGTAGATATTGACGGCCCACGGGTCATCTGTGGGTACAAGTGCCATGAAACATGCAATCATTTCTTCAGGCTTGAGAGGAAAGTGCAGTTCATGTCCAGTCACCTGGGAGTCTTGGGTGAGAGTATAATAAGATGTTAACAGCTGCCTCAGTATTTTATTCTGTGAATTCATTTTCTTTGGTGGTTGCTTTTGAAGCCTGGTTTAATCTAGCAATTTCTGTTATTAGAAGTATACTGAATCAGGCTGTAAATGTTATGCAGCCATGATCAAGGAAACTTATCATTTTAATCTAAATAAGGGTCACAATACCAAGTCACAGTACATTACCCATAATATAAAGCCAGGACGTAAATTGGTTGGAGAATAATGCATCTACTTTGCTTTACAGTCAGTGAGTCTGAGTCATATATGACCGGGGAAAACAGAATGAACACGGTAAATAGTTTTGACTTTAAGTAATTATTACCATTTACAAATAGTAATGACCCATAGCAGGTAAACAGTCCTTGAAAAGCCATTGTAGGATAAAACTAGTCCAAATGTTCTCAAGCTGAGAAGTTTTATAATAACATCAAATCTATCTCAGATGTCAGATATCTCAGAAGGGTCTGATTGATTCTATTCTGGCTGGTCTAAGGTCATTTGGTGCTCTTCTGACAGTATATGTTCTTGAATAAGAAGGTAAAATAACCCACACAGCTCCCACTGATAACAATAAACACAATACCCAATATGAGTGTTAGTGTTTTTTTTAACATATGAGTTCCTCGGGCGCCTGGGTGGCTCAATGGGTTAAGCCGCTGCCTTCGGCTCAGGTCATGATCTCAGGGTCCTGAGATCGAGTCCCGCATCGGGCTCTCTGCTCAGCAGGGAGCCTGCTTCCCTCTCTCTCTCTCTGCCTGCCTCTCCATCTACTTGTGATTTCTCTCTGTCAAATAAATAAATAAAATCTTTAAAAAAAACAACAACAACAAAAAAAAACATATGAGTTCCTCAACTGATACTAACCAGTTTCTAGAAGTCAGTAACCACTTAGGAACACAGGATTTCTTGGCTCTGTTTTTTAGAATGAGTGAATATCACAGTAAATTAAAATTTTCATGTCACATAGTAACTTCATTTCACATCATCTCTTTTTAGTTGTTCACAATTCTGTGAATCCACAGTAGTAAGTGGAAACAAAAATGCTAGAACAAAAATGAATTGGTTTAGTAGTTAGGAAACCTGAATTCTAGTCCATATTCTGCTTGTGAATGTCTGTATGTTCATAAGCTTATCATTTAACCTCTTTACATCTCGGGCTCTTCATCTATAAAATGAGGGGTTTAAAAAATCATAGCATGATCATTTTCAAAAGGATATTCCAAGATTCTAAATTACCATTAAATGAGACCCCATCATATATCAATGGGAAAGCTCTTTGTCAATGTAAATAAATTGAATAGATGGTTTTGACTCACTTTTCTAAATTTCTTACATATAGAAGATATAGAATCTAAAAGTTTTTTTTTAAGATTTTATTTATTTATTTGACAGAGATCACAAATAGGCAGAGAGGTAGAGAGAGAGAGAGAGAGAGAGGAGGAAGAAGGCTCCCTACCAAGCAGAGAGCCTGAGGTGGGACTCGATCCCAGGACTCTGGGATCATGACCCGAGCTGAAGGCAGAGGCTCTAGCCCACTGAGCCACCCAGGCACCCCTAGAATCTAAAAGGTTTTTAAGACATTTCAAAAATAGAACAAAATCCAAATAACCAAGCTATCACCCACTGACTTCAGAATATCCATGGATCTGTAAACCTGTAATCCATTGAATTCACAAACCCACTTACTGAACCCATGATTTATAGGAAGAGTAAAAATGTTTATTTATATATTCTGTGTCTCAGCTTTAAGCTTCAGAAGCCAGTCGAATATCTGTTGATCAGTTGCTTCCTGACCAGTGGGAAGTAGGAAGTTTGAGAACAGGTGGTGTCAAAGTACCGGTCAGAGCAAATCAAACTGGATTCTGTCAACTTAGAGGGTGCACCACTTTTTTGAAAAAGTTCTTACTGAAGTAAAATTTACAACAGAAAAAGTACATAAGTGTACATACACTTTTTTTTTTAAAGATTTTATTTATTTATTTGACAGAGAGAGATCACAGTAGACAGAGAGGCAGGCAGAGAGAGAGGGAAGCAGGCTCCCTGCTGAGCAGAGAGCCCGATGTGGGACTCGATCCCAGGACTCTGGGATCATGACCCGAGCCGAAGGCAGCGGCTTAACCCACTGAGCCACCCAGGCGCCCCAGTGTACATACACTTTAATGTATTTTCAAAAATTGAGCATATCTGTGTAACCTGATCTTTTATTTTTTTTTAAAGATTTTATTTATTTATTTATTTATTTTGAGAGAACAAGTGCACATAAGCAGCGAAAGGCAGAGGGAGAGGGAAAGAATCCCAAGCAGACTCCCTGCTGAGCACCAAGCCCATCAAGGGGCTTGAGCTCAGCACCCTGAGATCATGACCTGAGCCCAAACTGAGTTGGTCACGAAACTGACTGAGCCACCCAGGGGCCCAAGACTGATCCATTTTTAAATGTATCCTTGCGTGATACTTTGACATAGAGACTACCCATTGTTGGAAGGTTGGGTGGAAATTAGCTTTATAAGTATCAAAAGGCATGATTAATTTTAGTTCAAACCAGCGTGCTTTTTTCTCTTCTCTTCGTAAGACACACCCATTAAGAAGGGAACTGAGCAGAACACACCTCTGCCTGAGGAGTACAAGCAGCAGAATTGGGAAACCCCAATCCTAAGCCATAGTCAGAGATAGAAAGTGGTAGTTTTCGTTTTTGCTTTCACTTGTTAATAGAGCAGCAGTCTGTGGGCAGAAAGAGCTTTAAGTAAGATAAGCTTAAAGTCTCAGATTCACCAAAACTTTTCTAATGTTTTTCCCTTGCACATCATGAAAAGTCAGTAGTAATTAGATCACAAAATCACCCCTGATGTTGGCCACCCAACTTTTATTTATACTTCTATTAGACAATCTCACTTTCACTGCCCCAGCTACATGGTTCTGAGGGCAGAGGCAGACGTTTCGAGAAGAAAGTGCCTGCAGACCCAGGGACGTGATAAAGGCCTGACCATGTCAGATATTCTTCTTCAGGCTTCCTGACGTGTTCTGTTTTGTTTTTTTAACCATTTAGACCACATGCCACAATAAATTATTGAAGGGTTTATAGTTCCTATAAATCATGCTTGCAGACAATATTTCATCTGATTGTCCTAGCAAGTCTCTGGGGTCGACAAGAAAGGTTGTGTGGATCACGGAACGGATGAAAAATGTTCCAGCCTAATTTGGAGAGTGCCATCCATTTGTAACTGATCTTATTATGAGCTGTTTATTATTTTTGTAACTGGAAATTTCCAAACTTCTTCCATCCCCTTCTTCTCACAATACTCCTCTTTATTTTCCCCCTTGGCGGGAGAGTGAGGCAGCCAGGAGAGCCCTGCACTAAGCTTTCCGCCACTTGGAGCATCTTCTGATCCACCTTTTAATTTTATTTTTTAGCTGGTAAGCACCTAATCCTTTTGATGGTGTTATAGTAGAAGGTGTTAGACTAGGCAGTGGCTTGTCATCTGGCATCACCAGCAAATCCAGGCCGCCGGCGGTTTCTGTGTCTCCAGGGCAGTGTTCCGATCCTGACGCTAAGCTGGGGGCTCCCTAGGGGGCGAAGGTGCTGGTGACTCACGTGTTGCCTCTGGCTCCCATGCATGGCCATACATCTGAACTCTGCAGAAATGCCCCGCGTGCACATGACTTGGTCCCGAGGCATGTGGATTTTTGTTCCATATTCAAACCATGTGACTAAGACCACAAAAACTTGGATAGAAGGATTCTTTTTGAAAACCGTATTGCACAGCCACTCTGCTCCCCTTTAATGTGTGGCTGCTCTGTCATTTGACTGGCTTCCCCCCACACACACTTTTTGTGCCCCTCAGAAACATCATTTGATCTGGCATTCTGAGAGCGTCTTAAATCAGTTTTCCCCAGGATGCAGCTTTAAATATTCCAGAGACCGAATATTCTCATTTCAGTCTTAATGTACAGAATAGTATTGATGAGAATCACCTCTCCCCTTAAGCCGTGTCGGTCTGAGTCACGCGGGGGCTTGCTTACTACGGCCACAACTGGATTTCTGGGATATGAACGTGGTCAGTACTGTAATTCACTATTGTCTGAAGAACGACAGCTTTATGTGAGTATTTCTTCCCCCATCATGTGGGCATTCACCTTCGCTGTTACAAATTATGTAGAGTATCTTTTTTTTTTTTTTCCTGCAATAAGTTAAATTGGGAGAAGATTCTATGGTATATCGTTTCATTTCTTAGACAGCTGCTGAGTCATTTCCCCTTCATAACTGGGCTAGTTTTCACTAATACCTTTAATTACATCAGTTCTTTTTCATAAAACTCATTTTTATTGACTTTCACTCTACTTAATGAATCCTTCTTGGTGAAACAGGAGCTTCCTGGCACTGCATATAAAATGACCCCTTATGACAGCTGAAGGTGGGCTGCATTTTTCCATCTCCTTTATCTATTAGCACTGTATGTTTCTTGTTTTTTTGTTTTGTTTTGTTTTGGTTTTTTTTTCCTTAATGCGGAAATAAATCAACTGAAAGCTTTATTTCCTATTACATGGGCTGGCCTTTCCTTATGAAATAGAATTCTTAAAAGCAGGTTCTGTTCATTTTTAAAAAAGATCTTGGATATTTGGATTGTATTTTAAATAGCACTTAAAAACTCAAGAATTCTTTTTATAAAGTCAGTATTTTATATAGTGAATAATTATTCCCTACTTTATCTACCCTTATTTTTTTATTGATGACTTTCTAATAGCACACACTTGTAGCTAAGTACAAAGGGGGAAAGAAAAGATAATTTACGGAAGACTAAGCAAAGACAATTTCTTAATTGTGCCTGGTGTGTCCTTTAATGTAAAGTTAACTTTTATTTATCTTCAGTAGACTCTCTCTCACTCCTATTCCCCTTATACCCCATCCCCAAGACCCACCCCATTCACAGTTGTATCTTTCTGCTAGTAATTAGTCCATTAGCAGCACTGTTTTGATTGGGTGTTACCTAACTGGGTAGCTTTTTATCGCGCTTTATTTTAAACCCTGTGTCATCTTTTCTTAGCACATCAGTTTTTCTTCTAGTGTTTTGACAGATCTGTCCTTCCCCACCCAGTTCTGGTACACCACCACCCTGTCCTATCACACCACACACCGATTAATGGCAAATCCATTCCGCATTCCCTTCCTGCATCTCAGCTCTGGGATTTTGTTAGGAGGGTTAGCCTTTAGCTTAGCCAATGTAGGGGGTGTAATAATGCGTCAGCTTAAAGCAAGGTCCCCTAGTCTGAAAATCTCTCTTCCACTGGTCCTGACCTTCAATGCTCCAAATCATGCCTATACTACCTGTTGATTTTTCATTTAGACATTAACAGCTGCTATTAAAATGTAAATATTAGAGAGGGGTAACCCATCTTAGCTTGAATTTGTTTCTTCCTGTCTTTCTTCCTGTCTGCCTGCCTGTCTGCCTCCTTCCTTCCTTCCACCATAGAGGCAATAATCAATCATTGGAATCTAAGAAATTTAAACATAGGATAATTGATATTGGGGATAAGCAAGAGAAAGAGAAAACCCTGGAAAATGGAGCTCACCCTAAAATCGCATTAGAGAGTGCTGATTTAGGGGTATTAAAAATAATTAGAGTTGAGGATAAAGGGGAGAAGTGAAAAGTGAAAGCAAACGGTGGCTTCAGGTAATGAAAAAGGGAGATCCTAAAAGCAGCAACTCCATCTCCTACTCAGTTTTGTTGGAAATATGCCTAGGAGTTATTCCTGGAAACCAGTGTGGGACTGCTTCAGCAGTTTCTCTTAATGGGCTATTCCATGCCACCGTCCCTTACACTTAATCTCCTATTTAATTAGATTCCTCATCCCAAGCTACTGCTTAACTTTGTTCGTCCCATGACCCCTTGCTTCTGTGTGTGTGCGCGCGTGCGCGTGCGCTTGCCACCGGCGCTTGCGCGCTGTGGCTCAAGTTGGCTGGTCCCAAAGCCTTTCCTAACCCCCTTCTGCCTTAAATGTTTCATCTCATAGAAGGGGAGAAAAAACAACCACCACCAAAGCCCCACAAGTAGTTGTTGTCCAAACTCCCTTGCCGCTGGGGGAGCTGAAGAACCGAAACCTTACTTTCGAGATTTACAGGCATATCTGCCTAGAAGCTTTTGGGGAAACTCGAGGACAACCTAATCCAGTCGTGAACGTAATCATTCGAAAATCGAATCCGAACTTCTTATTAAAAGGAGAGTCAGTCCTCACAGCAACCCTATAAAAATACAGCGTCATGTCATCTCGCGAGGAAGCTCAGGTTTAGAGAAGTTAAGCGACTTGCCGGAAGTGACGGAGCCTGCCGGCTGTAGGACAGAGACCCAACCCCAGGACCTCCGGATTCAGATGGGCCAGTCGGGCCCCTCCCACTGCTTTGTGTTCCCGTTGGTTACCCTCGTATGGAAGTCAAAGGTATCTGCACATTAGAAATTCATTCATAAATCTGTCGAGCTGTTTCCATTTTTCCGGGATCACAGCTTTACTCCCAAGCAGCTTGGTTTTTATTCCAGCTTTGGTCTGATTCCACACGGGTACCCTTTGTCTGGGTACATTTGCATGTGTGTTCTTGCCCAGGACGGGTACTCAACTTGCGGATCTGCTTTCTACCTTGCTTCCTTTGACCCGTATTCTTTTCCTTTCTTGAACTGACCAGGGATAGAATACATGCAACAGCACTGACTCTCATCCTATATTCTCTAAGGACCACAGAAAATGCGTGTGTTTCACCCATGGTCTCCTGCCATGTCTGTCCCGTTGTCTTTTTATCTCCCATCCAAATACTCCTCCTAAGCCGACACAGAGGGGGAAAGGCATATCTTTTTCTACTAGCAAATTTACTTAGTCTCATGGATAGAGCAGAAAATGTGGCATCTTGCCCAGCCCTACCATCACTTGTATTTGGAGTCAGGTCATTTGTCCTCTCCATTTGTCTTAGTGAGTTTGGGCTTTTTTCACAAAGTACTATATAGGCTGCTGGCTTAAATAAAGAAATCTGTCATAGTTCTAGAGGCTGAAAAGTCATAGAGCAGGGTGCCAGTCTGGTCTATGTCTGATGAGGGCTCTCTTTCTGGTTTGCAAACGGCTGTCTTCTTGCTGTGTCCTCATTTGGCAGAGAAAGAGTCTCTCTTTTGTGTTTCTTCCTGTAAGGGCACTAATCCCAACCACGAGGGCTCCACCATCATGATCTAATCACCTTCCAAAGGCCCCACATCCAAATAGTATCACACTAGGGAATAGGCTTCAACATATAAATTTTGGGACAGTGGGAACACAGATTCTCAGTCCATTATACCATCCCTTCCTATAAAAAGGGATAAGTGATATATTTCTCACCTCACCTAAGAGAATATTATGAACTGGGCTAATCAGTTACCTATTCAGCTTATATTTAATGGGTATCTACTACTCAACAGGTGTTGCACTTGAGCCTAGAGAATCAAAGATCAGAAGGCAAGGTGCCTGCCCTGATTGCACTGGGGGAGACTGATTTGCAAAGAAAACTTCAATTTATGAGAAGTGCTAAAAGAAAAGTGTACATATGCTGTGGGAACTCAGCCTGGCAGTTCAAGAAAACCTCCCTGAAGAGTCTATGCCTGAACCTCAAAAGACAAACAAGGAAAAGGAAAGAGAGAACATTTCAGGCAAGAGGGCCTGCACTGACAGAGAAATGACATAGGAACAAGATGGTGGAGTAGGCAGAGGTTGTGCCTGGTGCTGTAGGCAAGGGCCAGGCCAGGACCGTGAGCCTCCTGAGGGCAGGGATCATGTCTCAATCATCTTCATATCCCTGACACCTAGCCAGGTGCCTGCCATCAAGGAAGGTGCTCAGTGATTGTTTATTCCATGTTGAATGAATGGAGGGCTTACAGGAGATCGCACAAACACAACACAAAGTAGAAATTGGTGAGGACTCTAAGGGAGATGCAGATAAAACATTCTGGATTGCAGTGGTGGGAGAAGGGGGGCTGGGAGAGGAGGGGTGGCTCCGGGGAGAAGCAGCCTGTGAAATAGGCCTTCGGGGGTGGATGGTGAGGATTATGAGAGTGGCTTCTCCATTCTTCTCTTCTGTGTCACATTCTTCCATTCACCAACCTCTTGACACTGGCTTAAGTTTCCCTCCACCCCCTTTTCTTCCTGGCTTCCTTCCTGGATTATTTCTTTCATCCTGTGGAGAAGCCCTTCCTCCTCTCTAATAAACCAGAGGGCAGAAAGGCGTTTCTCCAGCCCTTTCACCTCTCTTCTGGAGGCATTTTATTGCAAAGACTTGGGATAGAATAGCTGGCAAACTTAGGTCTTTAAAGACCCAGAACTCCATTGTAAAGAAGGAAGGACTCACACTCCTTAGCCACATTAAAATGAACAGAACATAGAAATAGGAAAGATGATTGGGTCACTTCATGAACCTGAAACCCAGAAAGACAGTTATGAGAATACATCATGGTGTTTGGGTTTAAAGTAATGTAATTTGGGGATCGCCATTCAGGTTTGAGAGGTCTACAGATATGCTGCTCTAAAATGCAAGAATGCTTCCCTAGAGTTTGCTGAATTAGTCAAGAGATTGACATGAGAGCATTTGGGCCTAACTCTACCCTAGCACACACTGCCTTCAAAGGCAGAGGTAAGGAAATAGCAATAAAGATACAAAGGGGGATGTTAATTCCACTGTGGTATAATTAAGCAATAAATATACACACGCATACATGTGTGCACACACACAACGGATTACATCAAGGCAAGGCTCCGATGGATATACAGGGCTATCGGTATCTAATACCCATCACAACAAATCAAAAGCAGCCATACCTGTGAAAGTTTAGGAGAAGAGAAATTTTAAAACATTGTCCTCTGAAAGCAGGAAGGGAAGTTAACCACCTGCCTCAAAAGAGACATGTAGCGGGGTGCCTGGGTGGCTCAGTGGGTGAAGCCTCTGCCTTCGGCTCGGGTCATGATCTCAGAGTCCTGGGATCGAGCCCCGCATCGGGCTCTCTGCTCAGTAGGGAACCTGTTTCCTCCTCTCTCTCTGCCTGCGTCTCTGCCTACTTGTGATCTCTCTCTGTCAAATAAATGAATTAAAAAAAAGAAAGAAAGAAAAGAAAAGAGACATGTAGCAATCCACACTTGTTTTAGAAGAGATAATAAGTTTGAAGAAATAATTAAGAGATAAAAAATAAATGGGTCAGCCTAATACAATTTTCTGGTCAAATACATTGCTATTAAATACAGAAACTGCACAATGAGGGTGGGCTATATTGTAGGATAGCATAAAGGAACTGTGGTTTTAAAAAAACCCACTTACATATTTAAAAATATTTTTAAATCCCCATTTTTAAAGAAAAAAATTATGTTTTAAAATTTGCTTTGAATAAAACAATTATAAAGTAAAACAAACAAAAATTATCGTATGTGCTAGAAAACATCAATACACATCCAAAAGGATTTGATGTTTATCACATTGTTGTTTTTTTTTTTTTTATAGATTTTATTTATTTATTTGACGGACAGAGATCACAAGTAAGCAGAAAGGCAGGCAGAGAGAGAGCCTGATGCGGGGCCCAATCCCAGGACCCTAAGATCATGACCCGAGCTGAAGGCAGAGGCTTTAACCCACTGAGCCACCCTGACACCCTGATGTTTATCATGTTTTAAACTGGTGACCGTGGGCTAGGATAGCCCAGGCCTGTTTGGCCATACTGTTCGAGTGGCTGGGAGCTGGAGGGGTCAGACCCAGGCTGTCTCTGAGTGTGGGCTGGGGTGGGGGTCGTCTCTGCGACCTGAATTTCCTCCTTTGCAGATCTCTGCTCTTTGAAGAGCAAGACTCTATGAAAATTCAAAAGGACAATAAACAGTTTCTTGACAAGAGTAGAAAACACCAAATTGATGTTTATTCTTCCATTGACTTTGGCTCCATACACAAATTATGCTGAGAAATCAGTGGCATCTTCCAGTGAGCAATGATCTCATTTTAGCAGTATCTTCCTAAAATGATATCACAAAAACAAATCCGCCCCCTCCCAAATGGCTTACAAAGAGTAGATCTTTCATCATTCTGAAAGGGTTCGTTCTTACTTGCAGGTTGATGGTATAACTTCATCTCACTTCCCAACTTCCGTTCTGTTAAGCATGTTAATACAAGCCGTGTTTGACTCGGGCTCTTTTTTTTAGTGTTTCCTTTGATTCTTCTGTTTCCATTTTTTAAAATACTTTGTTTTTGAAAGTTTCCTTGCCTTTCCTGAACCGTCAGAGTGTTTCAAGAGAAACACTGAGCTATTTAGGCTGCAGTTGTGTGTGTGTGTGTGTGTGTGTAAATCCAATGCTCCCGGCGAACAAATGTTGTATTGTATATTCTATGGAGCTGCCTCCTCTCCTTCTCGAACAGAGCACCTGGTGTTACTGGTTTCAAAGAATATTTCAAGATTGGCAGTTGGAGTCTCTTCATAGAAGTGTAACAGCGCTTCCCAGAAAGCTTGAAAAATGATATTCAAAGTGGAGGAGAATAGAGAATGGGTGTCACCCTCTAAAAGAATAGTAAGCAGCCGCAAGAACCTTCATTCAGAAAGGATTCAGGGAGAAAATGGAGACGTCTGAGAACCAGCTTTACTGCTCCGTGTGAGCTTAGAAGATCAAGTAGCCTCTTGAAACAGGGTTCTGCCTGGTCTGTCTGCCAGCATGCTTCTTGTGTGAAAAAAAACCAAACCAAACCAAACCAGGGCTCTCTGCTTCAGGCAATATCCCACAAAAGTTTCATTCAAAAGCTAGAAATTGCAACCAATTTTCAGGCAACTTGGAAAGTGTTGCTCAAAACCACTATCAAAAAGGGGGGTAAAATGGTGGAATAAAGATGTTTCACAACAAATCTGGCCTTGGGTGGGAAGGCTCTGGATACACCATTGTCTTGATTTCAAGGCCACCAACCCCCCACTTCCTCTTCAGTGCACATACAAGATTAAGGAACCTGCATGGAAGGTTAAAATGAAAAATATTCCAAATCAATTCCGTGACACCGAAGGTACTTTCCTTATCTCGTTCAGCTCACAAATGTTCCCTGCAGTTGCTCCCTGATCAGAAGTCATTTTGCACAAATCAAACTTGTATTCATCCCAGATATGGGATAAATCAGAGCCAAAGGAAATTACCTTCTTGAAAGTCTCCTTCATGAATGGAGTAGATACTTCGACTCCTTTTCCTGAACATGCTTCCCATAAAAGTAAGTGTCCTGAATCTTGGATGGCACATCAAGAAATAAACTTTTAACAGAGTCGAGGGAAGAGTATCAGACTAAGGCCTTGACCACTTAGAAAGCCTCAGAAACCTGAACTGTGAACATTTGTTTTGTGTCATCAGCTTACATAAAAATTACGGTGATTTATTTTTCTATAGTCTTTCTTATGAAGCAATATCCTTTACAATCAAGTACTCGGAAATTCATGCATAAAGTGTATTTACTCTTCGGAAATGGCAGATGTGAAATGAAATAGATATGAGGAATACAATCTTTCTGGACAATATTGTTATAAAAGCCATTTTTTATTTGCCTCTTGCTCATTCAAAGCAGGTCTGGAAAGAGTACAAATGAGCAAGTAAAAGCCTACCTCATGTTTACTGCCACATGTAAAGATCTATGTGCCATTTTCATTTTCAAAGGCCAGCGTATTGCTTCGATAAGGCATAAAGTAAGATAAAACTAGACCGTATTAGTCTTATCACACTCTAGCAAGTGCTGTAATGTAACTAAGTTGTCCATGATCACATGGCAAGGAGTCAAAGCCACTTCTATTAGACCCACATTTCCATTTTGGCTCAACAAATGGTATAGATAGGCATAAAAGCAGACACAGGCAGACAAAGGGGAAAAAAGGAACCTTCTCATTGCTTCCTACTATGACTACCTTCAAGTTAATTACCTATTGTGCAAACAGTCCTCAGAGAAGTTTCTTCACTATCATTAGCTGTGCACTCTGGAATGCCGTAGTCTTTTCCTTTTTTTAACTTGATTTTTTTTTAAAGATTTTATTTATTTGACAGAGAGAGATCACAAGTAGGCAGAGAGGCAAGCAGAGAGAGAGAGAGAGGAGGAAGCAGGCTCCCTGCCTAGCAGGGAGCCCAATGCGGGACTCGATCCCAGGACCCTGAGATCATGACCTGAGCTGAAGGCAGAGGCTTAACCCATTGAGCCACCCAGGCAGCTCCTTAACTTTATCTTAAAATTTGTGTTTATTTATTTATCTTTAACTGAGCTTTATACCCCATGTGGGGCTTGAACTCACAATCCCAAGATCCAGAGTCCCATGCTCTACCAACTGAGCCAGCCAGGTGCTCCTGCCATAGTTCCTACTAATCAGTTGGTTGTATACATTCCAAAGGCATTCAAATAAATTGCATTCTTTTAAATACTAGGTATCATAAAGACATTAAGTTGACTACATTTTGGCATATCACAAGTGACACTTGAAGTCATAGATGCCAGAGGAATAAAGAAAATATCTTCCATATTTTTAGGTTTAAAATGTTTTGTTATTTATTAGCACATGTGGTCAAATAACCATTATAAATGGGACAGGGTGGTAGTGGTTGAAAAGACTGACAGAGGAGGTGATGTGTGAGGCTTGGGTTAGGTAATCAACCAGACATGGAAGCAGGGAAGTCGGATTGACCGAGGGCGGGGGGGTGGAGATGCTGGGGACAATGGCACCAAACTCACGGTGTGACACTGTGGCTAGGCAGAGACCCAAGTGTGCTGTTCTGGGGGACTGGTCCAGTTCCAGCCCTGCAGCCTCCAAGTTTAAGGGCTCCTATGCATTCCACAGATGTGTGAAAGCCTGTGGCTGGGTCCCTACCTGACTCTGCCTCTCCCCGCCTCATTCTCCCATCCTGCGCGGTCTCCATCCTCCTCCCACTCGCTGCCCTGCTTACGCTATCTGTTGACCTCACTGGCTGCCACCACGATGACATGATGTAAGTGGCATCTTCTCCCTAGCATACCAAAGCGCTTGCCAATACGCAGAAGAAATTACATGTTAGGCACCCCATGTTTGCCAAATTAATTATGATTCCACCAGGTTTCCAATTTTCCTCCCAAACCAGTGAGAGGGTATCTTCCCCAGTTTATACAGTAAGATAGAGCTCAGGTATCAATTCCTGTGTTCCTCTTCTGAGTCTCACCTCCACCCAATTACAAAGCTGGGATCAGCATCATCCCTTTAAAAGTAGCATTTATCAGAAGTATTGAAATGGACTGTTTCGTGTTTTCCTTCCCCACTAGCCCACGAGCTGTTTGTGGTCTGTCGTGTATATCTGTATAAGCGTGAGATCTCCTGTGTCGGACACATCCATGTGCCAGGCACTGTGGTAAATACTTTGCTTGCATTATCTCATTTGGTGAAACTCATCGAAGACCCTGAGACTCAGAAAGGAAGCCATTTCCCCAGTCTCTTAGCCAGATGCCAGGCCAAGTCAGTCTGACCTCATAGCCCATATAATCACTTACTACACACCAAAGAACCTGGCACACAGTTTTTCAGTGACTCCTTCAACTGAAAGAAGGAAAGGAGTCGGGGGAAAGGGGGGTAAGAGAGTAGGTGCACCCGAAAAACTAGAGCTCAGAGCTATGGTCCAGACTCCCAGTCCAAAGCAGATCCTAGTGTCAGCAGCTAAGTCATTTGGAACGAATCCCTCTCAGAAGCATATTGGAAATTTGTGGAATGCAACAAACATATCCTCAATATATTAGGACAGTCTTAGAGCTCCTGATGACATCAGTGTGCTGGTGAAAACAAAGCTATGGACTGAGTAGGGCACTAAATAATCATGGCTCTCATCCTGGAAGCAACCAATGTTTTGTCGTCACCACAGCTGAGCCCCCGAGCCCAAAGCAACCAAGGAACACCACAAGATGCCTCAAGTCTAGAAGACCATGAATCTAAGAGTGCTGAAACCTTAGCAGAGGACAGAAATCATCCCCCCTCCCTTAAGTTCCTCAAAAGCCCTTTGTCATTACTACTTGGCCATCCGTTACTGCTGCTGATGTATTTGTGACCATTTTTAGGGAAGGTGAAATGGAGTTCTTAAGCTAAATATCATATGGTTTTAAACTTGTTCAGAACTTCTCTCATCCCCTGTGGTAATTTAGCATACATGTTTAACACGAATTAAAGCCCTTAAATATTGATTTAGTCATTTGTTCTATCAAATCCTGTCCGTTTTCTAACTTGGAGCAGATGAACCTTCCCAGATCACCTCAGTCAAAATAACAACAAGGCCCTTTTCCTTCGTGTTCTTGCTCGGTTCAATACGGAGGCGAGCTCCACAGCATCAGGGCAGAGTCGGGAGAACGTCTGCCAGACACACAGTCGGTCAGCTTCCCCCGGCTATAAGATGAGGACACAAAACTGGAACCGAATTTGAGCTTGGGTTGGGGACCACTGCCGAGTAGAGGATGAGGGTGAAGCGAGCTGTGCTGACCTGTGCGAATGGCCTGAGAGAAGGGGAGCAGTCCAGGTCCGCGCCGGCCTGCACTGCTCTGGCCGCATTCCTCTGACTTCCTCTGCGAGGCCGAGAGCCCTCAAGCGTCTCCGCCAGCCATGCCCGAGAGAAGTCGCTCCTCCAGAGACAGCGGCCACGTTGAGCAAGTGAAGTTGCGGAGCCAAGGACAAGTATTCCTGAAATATGTTTTTGAAATTCCTATTTAATGCATATATTCGGCAGCATACCAGAGCCCTGAGTAACAGCCCGTTGGGTGTTGTGACAACGGCGTGGGTGTAATGACAGCAGCCTGTGTGGGACGTAGCAATATCTGGGGGCAGAGCTGCCTGCGTCTGAGGAACAGTTTTTATTTCAGTGGGAGCTCTGCACATACTAGGGCCACAGTTTGAGGTCTCTGGGGGTGGGGAGGGATCATCTTAATGAGAGCAGACTTCGTGTAGGAGGCCCCACTTCCTGACAGGGAGAGGATAAAAATGCAGCTCCAGAAACCAGAGTGCCTCTCAACTAGTTAAAGTCCCCCCTTTAAAACAAAGAAAACAAAACAAAACAAAAAAAACCCCTGGACATTCAGATGGCTCTCAGGAAGGATTTACGGATTTCCAATTTCCGTATGGAAAATGTATTCTCTAAAGCTATTTCTACAGAGTGGAAAAGGATGGCTCTTTCATACAAATATGATAATAAAGCCGATCTGAAATGGCTCACATGCTTGGTATTTGTTGGAAATTAAGTTTTTTCATGCTAGGTGAGGAGGAGTTCTGCTTCTCTTCTGTGACTATACACTGGCAAGGTAACAGCATCCTCTGTACGTTTTTTTGCGTACAGGACAAATTATGTCCTTGCATATCTTTTTTTTTTTTTAAGATTTTATTTATTCACTTGAGAGGGAATGAGAGCAAGAGAGAGCATAGAGGGAGAAGGAGAAGCAGGCTCCCCACTGAGCAGGGGGCTCAGCGCAGGGCCCGGTCCCAGAACCCTGGGATCATGACCTTAGCCGAAGGCAGACGCTCAACAGACTGAGCCACCCAGGTGCCCCTGTGTCTTTGCATATATCATTATGGTATAAGAACCTTAGCAAGTTAATATTAAATCAGCAGTCATTAGTCATGAGAGAAAAGTGACCATACGAAACATCTTTGAGGAAAAAAAAACTTTAAAAGTCAAAATTTGGTTACTTTGACAAAAGTAGGCTTCCATTCAGTGAAAATTTTTGTTAGATTTTTTAGTCGTTGCAGGGAGCTGGAGTGATTAAAATGTTTAATAATGCACTGTTGTTTTCCGTGAAACTCTAGTGTGGCCCTGTTCCCCGGCCACAGGAATGTAAGAACTTCTTGGCAAATACCCCAACTAGGACCGGGTGGGACGATGTATAATTAATGTCAAGTGTTATTGCCCTTCTCCAATGCCATCCACCCACTGACCAGCATCAACTTCCTCCTGTTCTTTCTGTATTCAGAGCTTGGTTTACAGCACTTTGGTTCTGAATATAGCAGGATAAAATTCTGGTTTCCCTTTTTGAGAATACACATGATGAAAATCAGCTTCGTGTAACAAGAGCTAATTTTCTTATATCTTTGTTAAAGGCGTTCAGAATGAGCCAAAATTTTTACAGTTAGAGATAAAATTCAAGTTAGTAAAGTTTTTTTTTTTTTTTAAAAAGAACATTCTATAGCTACTTTTCAGGGGGTATAATTTTGTTCTCAATTGTTTAACATTTTCCCTTGAGTTTTGCTTGACAAGTATTGGGAAAGAATGTCTGGCAACTGTTAATGAAGGTGGAGGCTCTTTTTTTCTCTTTTTCTTGTTTCTATAAACTTACTAGACAGGCTTAAGTCCAAAGAATGATAAAGTAAGAAGGCATTTGTACATGAAAATGAAAGCAGGAATAAAAATAAATATTCCTCACTATCTTAGAATATTGAATTGGAATCAGAGTGGAAACCATGAGATTCAGATACATTACCCTGAAGCTGAACTGTCTAATGAGGAAAGCTATAACTGTGAAAACCAAAATTCCAAGTCGGTGCTAGAGCCAATTTTATTTTATGGAAGTAAAGCTGAGAATTTTAATTAAATCGCAGTTCTTCCTGGGAGGTTCCTGGGAAGGAAATTTCAGGATAGATCTTAATGGGGATGATGTTCATCAGATCGGTGTTAGTATGCTCTCCTATGCCCATACTGGTTGTTAAAATATTGAAATACTTCCATACCCATTGGTAAAGAGCCATGGCTTAGAGCTCTCAGTGCCCTCTGCCAACCCCGTGGCTGCCTAGGCTCCTCTTTGAGACCGACCCCCCTCATCTCCTCTCCCCAAAACCCAGCAACTAAAGGAAGTCACACTTAGTACAACAGGGGTGTCTCAGACCCTGCCCCAGGCCAGACTGGCAGTCTGCTTGGTCAGTGCCCATAGTAATCTGTTAACCGTGTTAACCTGTTGTTCAGTACTTTGCATATCATGCCTATCCTATTGGAAATCTGATAAATTAAAATAGCTAAAATAAGGATATCTTTGTAGAAAGAAAAGTCAGACAAAGGTTACACCAAAGAGAAAACCTAAGAGTGGTATTTAAAGATCAGATTGAGTAAGTTGTAAGCAAAGCCTCAGAGTCACAGAGACGGGGAAGATCAAAGTCACGGCATAACTCTTCTCGGCCTATTGCATTGCTGATTCACAATGTCTGCAAGAATTCTTTTCCTCCCCCGTCCTCTCATTTTAGCAGCATATCTTTTTTGTACCAAGTCATTAGTCTGGAAAGTATAAAATGAAATTCCTTTATGACAACATTACAAATGGAAATATGAGAGGGTGCCTAAGCATGAATGGTTCATTTGAGATGAAGACCCAACCACACGTGTCATCGCCTCGGGGCTGCCGAAGCTGCCTGGGGTCCTCGCTGCCCGTGGCTCGGGCTTCCCGGCCCTTTTCCCTCCCCAGAATCGGCTCCCTGGGAGGGCCTTGCAGCCTCCAAAGACCCCTTGCCCAGACACCAACCTACAGTCTTATTTAGGGATTCACCAGCATTTAGATGGTAATATCGAAAGGGGAATGCTCTTTCGGTTGTTGAGATTTCTTTCTCAATATTCTTGCCTTTTTCCACTGGAAAAACAGGTATGTGACTGCACGGCAGTTGTTTTCATACCTGTCAGTGCGCTTGATTAGCAAGAAAAAGCCAGGGGGGATTATGAAGAAAATCTTAATTCATAGATAAAATGCACCCATGAGGAAAAATCATAGCATTTCAAAGAGTACCCAATGCAAATTAAAGAAAGATGTCTGGGCTAGAAAAAGAAAGAGGAAGGAAGGGAGAGAGAGAAAGAAAGGAAGGAATGAGGGAGGAAGGAAGGAAACTTGGATAAAGGAAGGAAGGAAGTCAGTCATTAACAAGCTCAAATCTCAATACATTTATTAAACCAGAGAATCAAAGATTTGGGAACAAACAGAAAAGGACCTTGGTTTCCTTTGGTAAATGTGGTTTTCAATATAATGTAAGTGATTCACTACGAAGTAAAATTGTTCTGTAATAACTCCTCAAAGTTGAATTTGGCAGCCCCGGTCCTTTTTCCGTTTTTGAATAGATGTCCAAATGTGTTTATGCATAAATTATGCATATTTGAGGGAAAAGTATAGCTGTTGTTATGAAGAAAATGTCAGTGACTCTAAAAATGTAGGATTGTATCCGCCCAGGTGACCCACGGATGAGTAGCAGGAAGAGGAAGGTTATCTGGTGAGATGCACTGGGATGGAAAGCCTCCAAGACCTCCAGCTGCAGGCCCCACGCTCATTCCTGCCGGTGGCTGCGTGGCCCCGTCCCTCCCGCTTCCTCTCACTCCCACCTGACGATTCGTCCACGTTCGGCATGCACATTTCCTATTTCTTTATGCCCTCCGTAAAGCAGAGACCACGTTGTGCATGGAGGGTGTATTCAAAAGACGCCGGATGGAATGAATGATTGATAACTCTGGGCCGATTTCTGTTATTCTTTCTCTGTGTAATGCAAGATGAGAGGTTCCATTTCTTACCCTGGATTCAGGCTCACCTATTTTAAATAGGTCCTATTTAAAGTCCTCTATACCACCAAGTGGGATCTGTTTTAAATAGACCACACTGTATATTTTAGATTGCCCTTTTGTGCCTAATCTCATGCAGTAATTATGCCCTACTTAACATTTAATTCAACAACGCTCCATGGCAACCAGACTGAAATGCATGCTACTCACAGATCTGAATATTGTAAGAGTATTTGTTTTACTGCCGACCGGATCCTGCCCACTGGAGAGAGGCATCTTTGCAACTGATATGTGCCAATACTTGGTTTCCTTTCTGACGTTCTCCTAGACATCGAACCCATCTTCTTAGACTAAAAACAGCCAGTGAACTTTGATTTCGTTGATACCTTCAGCCTCCGAGTTTAGTTGATACCTTCATACACCGAGCCTCAGCTGCTCACCATCCATCCATCCATCCATCCATCCAATATTTATTGAATATCCTATATATTTTGGGTTTGTGCTAGGGCTAGAGAGATACATACACCATAACCCCTGACCTTGAGTAGCTCATGGCCTGGTGGCATGTGGTCTCACATATCGTGGATGTGATAAAAAAAAATATATATATCCGTAATGGAGATATGGGCAAAGCATTCTGGAAGTACAAAAGGCAGAACAACTCGCCCTCGGGGAATTTGGGGAGCATTCAGGGAGGAAATGGCAGCTTTGTTGAAGCAGTGGTTTTCCAGGTGAAGACAGGTGGGAAGGGCCCTCTAGGCAGAGGGAATAGCCTAAGCAAAGGCACCAGGCACCCCCTGCGCCTGTCTGTGGGAGCTGTGAGGGATGTCTCCCATTCCTGGTTTGGGCTGCAGGGGCCTGCCTCAAACTGTGGCTGTCCTGCAACCGCTGGGAATATTCTAGATCAAGGAAGATCTGCTAAAGAGCCTGCATTGTCTACTGTGGCTAGAGTGAGCCTCGTGGGCCTCTTGACCTTTGACTTCTGACCTGTGGTCCTGGCTCCTGGACCCTCTACCCTGGTCACGGGGTGGAGAGTAGTGGTTGGACCAGAGACTAAAGCTGTGAAGTTCTCTGAATCAGTGCTGCCTCCTTTCCGAACCTTTACATGAGGAAACTTCCCCACCAGTAGATAGCCCCGGATCCCAGGCCCAGCCCAAGCAGCACGGGCAGTGGCCTTCATGACCTGCACCTTTGTACAAGGAGATGGGATCCAGATGGCCCCTCTGCCTGCAGAAAGGCATGTGTTTGGTGGATTTGCACATGGGAGAATTCCAGTGTCATGCTGCAAACACTGAGTGGGATCACCTGGCTGAATATTTCCATCTCCAGTTGAGGCTGAATCCTATGTCTAAGCATGAGCTGGCTTGGAAGAACTGCCCCAACCACTCCTCTGCTAGCCTGGGGAGGGTTTCGTCCTCCTGACAAGAGTGCTGTTTCCCAGGCACCCACCTATCAGTGCTAACAATCACAGACCTGTGCGGTTTGCAGCTCTCCCGCAGCGTCACTGTCCCCTGGGGAGCGGGGAGTGTGGTCTCACTGCCGGCTTTGCTGTGGTCGCTGACGTGGTGCTTGTACATTAAAATAATCTATAGACTATATTTTTTTTTTTAAGATTTTATTTGTTTATTTGAGAGAGGGGGTTGGGGACAAGCCAGAAGGGAGGCAGAGAGAGAGGGAGAAGCCCCAGCTGAACAAGGAGCCCAAGGCAGGCCTGGATCCCAGGACTCTGGGATCATGACCTGAGCTGAAGGCAGATGCTTAACCGACTGAGCCACCCAGGCATCCCGATACTGAATTGCCTCTGAAAGATTTCCCCATTAGTCCTTTCCTTGTCACATACTCTTTGTCTTCGCTCTTTAAAAATAATAAAAGGTTAAGTGCCATTCAAATGTAAGATGTCATCATGGACTGTTACTGCATTTGTCACGCTGGGGAAGGGAGCAGCTGGGGAAGTGACTGGCCGGTACTCTTGGCACAAAGTGACCCAGAACCCCGTTCCTGTGGGTTCTGGTCTTCACTTTCTTTCCCTATTGCTGCCATTGAGTTAGGGGTTAGAAAAATATCCTTCAGTACAGGTACAAATAAAAATCAGAGGAAGGTGTCTTCGAAATCCACTTTACCAAGATACTATCGAGAAGGATACATAGAAAGCATAAGGAGAAAAGAGAACCCTCTTGCACTGTTGGCGGGAATGTAAGTGAGTGCTGGCACTATGGAGGACAGTGTGGAGGTTCCTCAAAAAATAAAAAAATAGAACTGTGATCCAGCAACTCTCCGTGGTATTGATCCAGAAGAAACAACATCACTATCTTGAAAAGACATCTGCACCCCCATGTTCATTGCAGCATTATTTACAATCACCACGACATGGAAACAATCTAAGTATCCATCGATGGTTGACCTGATGAAGGAAATGTGGTATCTATACGCAATTAAGTATTCTCTTCAGCCATTAAAAACAAAAAGGAAATCCTAGCATTTGCAACAACATGGATGGACGTTGAGGGCATTAGCTAAGTGAAGTAAGTCAGAAAGAGAAAGACAGATACTGTGTGATATCATGTATATGAAGAATCTAAAAAAAAAAAAACAGAACTTTGATAAAACAGATTAGTGGTTGTCAGGGGAAAGAGGAGAGGGGTGAAGCAGTGGGGCAATGAAAGGGTTAAAAAAAGAGAGAGAGAAAAGCATAAATTAACATGTGAGTTGAAGGTACATCTACAGAACATTTTTTTCACGAGGTCGCGTCTACAAGTGAAACAGGCAACCCGATAATCCAAGATGAAATATTATTCTTTAGGGTTCTGCAAATTTTAAACATGTCCAGTGGGTGTTACATCACAGTTACTGTTTAATGCTTCTCGCCATATGCAGTAAAACGCAACTTTATGAACGGGTGGCATTTTTAAAACTAACGCGCAGCCGGTAGTGCTGACTCCCGCTGCTCCTTTGGGCTGCTGAGCAGAATTCCTGTCTGATAACTTGCACTACTGAGAAACAAATTCAATAACCTCTGTTTCATAGATTGCTTATTTATTAAAGATAACTAATTCTTAAATAATCTAATATTCTGGGTTTCTTTTCTCTAAATAGTGTATTTAGAATCCGATGGTCTCAAGGAAGAGGAACACAGCTTTCCAGGCCAGCGCCCGTTTGTTTTCAGGCTATGCAGACACACACCCTGAGTGAAGGCACAGGGCTCTCTAGGACCAGGCGGCTGTGAGGGCAGGTCCTCAGAGGACTTACACCCCCGGTGGGGAGATAGTGCCTGGCTGTTCTGGCACACCTAGGACCATTGCCTGCTAAAAAAAGAAAAAAGACATTAAGAAAAAAAGGCTTCATGCCTAATCAGCTGCTCGGTGTCTTTCAGAAACCTGTTATTGGTGTTACCAAACCAGAGTTGATATTTCTTGTTGGTATACAATGAAAAAATCTACCTACACTCAGAATTCATTGCCTCTTCAAAGAAAAAAAAAATCTCCTTCTGATTTCTAAAAAGACCTATCCATTTTCAAACTGGTTTATCTACTCAGGCCCAAAGCACTTGGGCTGTGACAAGCCCCATTGCCAGTTTTCATCAGCTCGGTTTGGGTAGCCAAGTGCCTCTCAGTTCTTTCCAGACAGAGCTCAGGTTCTAAAGAGTATGTTTTCCGAATATATTTGCACCTTAGGTGTAGAATACTGAGCAAAGAAATGGAAATCCATGCTTATGTAATCATGAAAAAATATCAGATGATAGCTTTTATGATCTTGCTCCGATTCACATGTTTGGGGCAAATCCTTGCCAGCAATGGAATATGAATATACAGTACTTTATATGCTATTACGGGTGAATTTTGTCTCCATGGAAATATGTTTTCCCTTTTACAACAATTGCTAACCACAAAAGAATAAATAACCATAGGTGTATCTTTTTTTGTTTGTTTGTTTTTACATTTCTGCTTTTTTCTCATGTTAAAGGTGAGATACAGAGATTACATTTTTGCTAAGGAACCTGCAGCTGTGAGTCTTATCTTTGAAAATTATTCAGGCTCTTTTGCAATTTCTCCTAAAAGACACTGAGATAGGGTCATTTACTAACCACAAATACAAAATGCATTAGGTTTTAATAGCAGATCTAAATTAAAAGCTCAGTAACTTGGAACAAATGCACCTTTTCGTTCATTTCCAAACTAAAATCCTGGCTGCATTTTATTGTTTCTGAACCTTTCTTACTGCAAACCATCAATCCACCAACTTCGCTCTGGCTCATTCGAGCTTTGAACTGTACCTTTACGGTGCTATAAATTAGCATGTCACTGCGATACGCTGTAATTTGCATTAATTTCTTTCCAGTTAAAGTTGTCTATCTTTGAAGACATCTTTACAATACTTAGAATTCACTCAGAAAAGTAATACCCAATGAATGATGTAAAACATAAATTTAAAAAACATGTTTTGGCTTTTATCTCAAGATGGAAAATAAAAGTGGTCAAAGTTACGCACACAGTTCTGCGACCCAGACTCACTTTCTGATACTTTAGTGCCATTGTTCAAGGCAGAGACGTTTTAGCAGCAGGAAGTGGAGGGAAGAACACAGCCCTGATCTCATCCACCTGAAGACAAGGAGCCATTTTAAAGATATGGTTACAAGGGGAAATGGTCAGGGTCATAAAATTGTCAATGAAATGCACTCTCATCGGGGCTTTACACAGGATGCGTGGCAGGAAAAAGCCAAACGTTTCAGTTGAGAGGGGACAAGGCTCCTCCCCACGCTGGTTCCCGACCCAGGTGAGGTTCGCAGGAGTGGCTCTGACCAAGCCCTTGTGAGCTGCCCACACCTGCTGTCCTGTCACGGAGCTGCCATCCTGGCAGGAAAAGGGGAGAGAGGAAGCAGTGGATAACTGGGCAGGCTCCTGAGAGGAAAAAATCGCCCTGCTCTCCCGTGAACCTGAAACTCTAGGAGGTGAGGCTTCTGGATGCATCAGGGAGCTGTTTGTCCGCGGTGCACCTGTCCATCTAACTGACCACCCTGGCTCCAGTCTAGGCTCATTCCCTGCACCCAGGTCCTTGCTTCCACTGCCCGTCCGCCCTTCTCCATTGCTACGTCCTGCAGAAGCTGATCCCTCAGTGGAATTTGTTTTCCAAGCTTTAAAAACAAAATTACTGGGAGGGTAAGAGAAAACCCAAGCCTTGAGTCCTTGGGCAGCATGCCACCAAACTCCTTGAACTCCAGCCCCGGGTTTTTGTGTCCCTTTGAAATAGACACGGTTTGGGTTGAACCTGCACTTCCTAGCATCTGGAGAAGAGACGGAAGACTATACTATTTTTAAAAGGAACTTTCTGGAAAGTGTACAAAACCTGATAATTAAAAAAATAAAAGCCAAACCCTCAGCTGCACAAACAGCCCTTGTTCTCTTCCAGCAAAGGTCTGTCAGGAGTGCCCACCTTCCTCTCCCTGAGAAGAGCAATTAAGGAGACCAGGAAGCATCGCTGAGTTGGTCTGTTTTCTAGCAAAGCCTTTTCAATCACCTCCTTTGATCTAGCTGCGAGTGTGGGAGGGGGAGCGAAACCAACCTGCTTCATGCCTCCAGCCCTATTTGTAGGCACTGTGTTGGAAGAGCGTTTTCTCTCTCAGCATATTTTTTGGACTCAGAGTGCACACATCTGTCTTTATACCCAGCCGCCTTTCTGGACCCAAACAAGTTCTCTGTGAGTTTCCCCAACCGAGCTCAGTGGGATCTCTGTCAGCTGCAAGATTTATGTCATCTTGTTCGGTCCTGAGAACTGCTCCTTCAGCTTTTCACATCTGGATTTAATTGGAAAGACATTAAGTGCACTGGAAAAGCATATTTCAGGGCAGTTCTTTATAGACACCCCTATTAAAGGAGCTGACGGCTGTAGGTTCAAGTGGGACGAGCAAAGACAACATCTCCAAAGTCGAAAGCTCGAAATAATGAAAGCCGCTGGGAATGAGAGGGTCCTGTTTGAGGCTCACATTTACTCAGTTACTTTGGGAGAGAAATGTGGCAGGATGCCTGCCAACCGTGGCACAGGGGATCAGCACACGGATAACCGGGCCTCTCGGCATTTTCCTGGCACGATGCCTGCCGTGCCTGCTCGCCACAGCCTTGCGTGCTGGCATCTGGATGCGTGATACACAAACATTTTAGAGGAGCAAGAGGGTGGTTGGTAACTGCAGATGCCGTCACCTTCTTGCGTCATCATCCCCTTGAGGGGTGGTGACAAAGAGTCCCCGGGCCACCACACCCTGTGGTATCTCGAGAGAGAACAATAGCAGCAGACAGCGAGCTGGGAGCCAAGACAGCACACACGCAGGGATGATTTTAGCCATGTCCCCCACTCCAGCACCTTCTCCTGCTTGAGCATGTGCTGGTAGGTCTTAAATGCACACATCCAAGATCAAGAGCAGAGGTCCCTATGATGGGCAGCACTACGCAGACGGTCCATATTTTCAGATGTGGGCTTGTGTTAAAAAAGATACTGAAAGTCAAACAACAATTTTCTTCAGAGAAATACAGATATCTTTCTTTATCTGTATTATAACTGCAAGCCCTAAACTTTCTAGCCCAGGAGCAGTTTAAATCCTCTGACGTCTTAGCCCCCAAATGTCTCATTCACGGAGGGTAAAATGGATACTTAGTTTCCTCTCTCTGAACTCTCCTTCTCATCTGTGGACTTGGTCAAGCAGAGGGCCTTAACCTCTTTTGAGCAATGGCCCCTCTGGGCACTCTGGTGAAACCTGTAGACCTCTTTGTGGAAGAGTATTTCTAAACTACATAAGTAATAATAAAGTAAAAATATACAAGATTTCAACAAATTATATTGAAATATAATTTCATATTTCAATATATGAACATTTTGAATGTTCCTACATTGAACATTTTGATCAAATGTTTTAGGAGTATTTGTGTTATGTGAGAGTAAATATTTCAGAATAAATATGTGCTGTAGTAATAAATGGATCTATTAGCACGTGGACTAACAAGATCTAGCAATTGGTGTAACAACTATACTTCTGCTGTAATTCCAATATTTTTAATATTTTGCCTAAAGAAGTGCTAAGTTTCCATTAGATGCTAATACACACCCAGAACATGTGACGTCCTCCCTGTCTGAAGTCACAGAGTCCCTAAACGCATGCGCCCCAGTTAAACCTCGGTGAGGATGAGGATGCCATCTTCTAACCAGCAGCTGTGGACTGTGGTTCTATTTCTCAATCAGCCCCTTGCCTCCAGGAGCCTCGGCCTCTCCTTTGGCCCTTGTCCCGCGCTGAGTGACTTGGAAGGTGTTTCGGCCTCCCTGCAGCCCCAGAGGGAAGGTGGTGCTTCCTTCAGTGTTTGTGGAAGGTGCCAGCAGATCAGGTCAGAGCAGAGGCCTGGCAGCAGTGGGCAGTGAGGGGGCACGAGGGAAAGGCCTCTCCATACCCCAACCAGTCAGCCCTTCTGGGCCCAATAAGAGTGAAGGCCTCTGCCTGGAGAAAGCAGTGGAACAAGGGGTGTCATGGTGTAAGATCCGCAGAGACATCAGGTCAGTCAGGAGGGGAAGATACTTTGTCCATTCCAATGGCCTCCCAACTGGTCTCCCTGCCACTGCCACCCTCCAGCTGTGGGCAGGTGGGTCCTTTGAAAACACAGAAGTGGGCATGCCACTACAGTTTGAAATGACACAATGGCCCTTATAAACTGGGTATTTGCTTATAAGCTTGATTTGGGAAGAACAGAAAATTTTGATTTCTACTGTAGATTTACATGATTAAGAGGCGGCTTTAATTGCCACGATTTTTTCCCCGTTTTTGGAAGTATAAGAACCGTCAGGACAACAGAACTTATTTCCGGAATTACAGAAGAAAACATATATTCCTTATTTTGATTTAATCATCATACTTATTTAATGAGTATATTCTGTGCAATTTTTTCTCAGATTGCCTTTAACTTTGTTTTTAAATGACCTTCAAAATAAACTGTTAAAACGTCAAAAAAAAATTCCCTTCAAATTCAAATGTTGAAGGCTCATCCCCAATACCTCAGAATGTGACAGTGTTTAGGGAGAGGGGCTTTAAGGGAGGCAATTAGATTAAAATGGATCATTAGGGTGGGCAGACTGACTGGTGTCCCTATAAGAAGAGGCGATTAGGACACAGAGACACACACCAGGGATGCACATGCTCAGAAAAAAGACCATCGGAGGACGCAGCGAGAAAGCAGCTATCTGCAAGCTGGGGAGCAAGGCCTCAGGAGAAACGGGCCCTACCACCACCTTCATCTCAGACTTCAGCCTCCAGAGCCGTGCGAAGATCACCTGGCGTAGGCCACCTGGTGTGTGGTACTTTGTTGTACCACAACTCCTCAGCTTCCTGGGAAGACAGGCCCCATTCCCTCTCACTGCTCCAGGAACAGCTGTGCCTCCGTGTGGGACACAGACAGAAAGGCACGCTGCCTCTCATCCTGGTGCCTCTGCCATTCTGGGCCCGATGTTGGATGCCTCTCTCCCACATCTCCTCATCCTCTGCAAATGCTTGGGCTGCATGGCTCCCCAGAAGACTTCCCTGTCCCCGCAAGGCTGCAGGCCCCCCTTGTGCACCCTCCTGCCCCCACCTCCACCGCCAATGGCTGGCTGCACAAGTGTCACTGCCGCATGTTTCTGTGCTCCCCGCTCACTCGGGGGAGGGTTGTCTTTCCTTCATCTTTGTGTTCCCAGAGCCTGGCACAGCACTTGGCACAGGCCCTGGGACCCGGCATGCCGTAAGGATCAGCTAAACAAGTGCACGTAGCATCTTCCAGCCAGATTGTCCTCATGCTGAAGATATTCTGGGTTCAAGGCCAGGGCGGGCCATTTACCAGCTCTGTGACCTTAGAGGAGTCCCAGGACCTCTCTGAGAAGCACGTTCCTCTGCAAACGGTGGGCTCGGGTCCAGGGCAATGATCCTCCACCCTTTGCAGACCTGTGCTTTCTTTTAGCAAATGTTTAAAAAATATATATGTGGAATTTTCCCCCCAAATGATTCTTGATCCATGAGTTCCTGTAAACTAAGATGATATTGCCAAACTTTACTCTCTCTAGTGTAGAACTCATTGATGCTGGAGCTAGGAGGGAGAGGACTGTTTCGGAGTTTTGCCCAGGGTCCTCCCCAGGAGAGTCCCATCACTTCCCACCGGTGCTAGTCCAATGTTAAGTCAGACTGGAACTGTGTTGGGAATGGGCCTCTGACCCAGCATCATGCCAGGTTCTAGGAGGGATGGCTGTGACCCAGCGGGTCCTTTGGTCAGTATTGCTCCCTTCTGGCAATGAGGGATGGAAGAAAATATACTCACCCTCTCTTGTTTAACTGTGCCAACCTGTGGCAGTTAATAAGGCCAAAACCTGCCAAACACATAACTTTTTTAAAATAAACAGGTGCAAAAATGTTTATATAGCCTGTATTTATAAACACAGGGAGACCCACTCTAGCCTCAGGTGCTCCAACAGGTTCAGCTCGAGGCAGCTGCATCAATGTCCCATCAGCAGGACCTGCCAACCCTACAGGTGGGTCAGGTGACTGTCCCCCAAGGTAGTAGGCAACTCGGGACGATGGAGCTCTAGACCCAATGACTCCTGAGAAGGAATCACGGTGCTGGACTTGCTGATACTTGTTCTTCAGTAAGTCAGAAAAGGTGCTTCCATATTATTTTAAGCAAATCCCTTACCTTGAACACTACTTATTTTACCAAAATATAGAAGAGGGACAGAGCTAGAACAGGCCAAGGAATCCAGATTTCTCACATCTACTTCCCAAAGCCAAAAATTATCCCGTGCTCAGTGTTCACACAAAAACAGACTAGGGGGAGAGCGAAGGAACATGTCCATGTCCTTAGTTCTCAAACTCAAGTCAAACTCGTGTGTTGTGGCAGAAATTCAGCATCACTGCACAGACGTGGTAAGCTCCTGCTCTGCTAGGTACTGGTATGAAAACCTGAGTAAGGGGTGCCTGGGTGGCTCAGTGGGTTAAGCCGCTGCCTTCGGCTCAGGTCATGATCTCAGGGTCCTGGGATCGAGTCCCGCTCTCTGCTCAGCAGGGAGCCTGCTTCCTCCTCTCTCTCTGCCTGCCTCTCTGCCTACTTGTGATCTCTGGCAAATAAATAAATAAAATCTTAAAAAAAAAAAAAAAAGAAAACCTGAGTAAGAAGATACGGCCAATAGTTTTGAAGAGCTCCTAGTCTGCCACAGTAGACAGACAAGTAGATCATTTTAGTTTGGTGTAGGAAGTGGTAGGTGTCTGCAGAGAACAGACATGTGGGCCTAGTAAAAGGCTATCGGCCAGCTTCCTAGAGGAGAGATGTCTCAGTTGGGTTTGGAAGAAATGCCTGTGAGGTCAAGACCGGTGAGGAGGCCATTTGGGTGCAAGCAGAGATATTGGAAGGAGAAGAGCACAGAGGTAAGGAAGAACATGATGCATGTAGGGCAACTACGAGCAAGTTGAAGCTGCAGAAAAAATGAAATAAGAGGAAGAAGGGGACTAGCGGAAGCTGAAACTTGGAGAGACGCGCCATCGTGAAGTCACTGGGAGTCACACTGCCACACTCAACTCTTCCACTGACAACAGGGAGCCATAAGAGGCTCAGATTAGAGCGACTGGACTGGATAAGACCGGGTATTTGCTAAAAATAATACTGAAAAAATGAAGTTTTTACTGATTTTTGTGATGGTCGTAACATGACCATGAGTGTTGCTTTCTGTTAAAGGGAAGATTTTAACACCATAAATGAATTCTTTAAATACATCCCTCTAAATCCTGAAACTGGCATTCCCTGGAAAGTCCTCTGAGATGCTCAAGGATTTTAGAGAGGGAATTGAATTTTTAGTATTTATTTTGATGCAGAGAAGTTGGAAGGTGTCAGCTGACAGCCCCAGCACTAGATGCCCTAAGTGCAATGTTGAAGCTCATGGGACTATAACAGCGTGTCTTGAGAGGGAAGACCAGTTAGGCTCACGTTTCGCAGAGAATGGTGAGATAGACCCTCTCACTTCATTTCTACGTAGGGATGAAGTGTCATCCAGCCACCCAGAAGTAGGAGGAAAGAGAAAAACCATGCTAACTTCCAGTAAATATGGCTTCCCCACACGGGGAGGTGGGTGGCACAGGGGCAGCTCCTGTGCTTCTCTCCCCTTCCAAGCCCTGGTGACTCAGCCCGCCTTCCAGTTCTCTTTCAGGCAGCCGGTACCCAAAACTTGTTACAACTTTTTCAGAAAGCAATTTGACAATAAAGAAAATTTAAAATTTATCTTATAGATGTATTTGCACAAATTATATGTGCAAGAATATCCTCAGGAACCTTATTGTTAAGAGCTAGAAGCAGTCTAAGTGCCTATTAGTAAGAAACTAATTAAATAGATTATGGCACAACTGTGTAGGAGAATATGATGCCGCTATTAAAAAGAATAAAATAGGGCCAGTTTGGGTGACATGAAAAGATGTCCGAGGTGTCTTATTATTATATTCAGAAGAAGCAGCATAGGGATTCCATTTGAGGAAAAGACAAAAAGTCCATGGATGTATATATAAGAATATAACAAATAAAATACCTGGGAAAACACAGACAAAATATTAATAGCAGTTATTTCTCTGGAGTGTGGAATTGGAGTTGATTGAAGGGTGAGACAATACAAGGAACTTGTCTTAACATTTAAGTATTTTTCAAAGTTTTACGATAAGAATGATTCATTTTAAAATTAAAAATACTACTTTTTTTTCAAAAAGCACTGTACTAATTTTATTTTGTTTTTAATTTTTATTTTACTTTATTTTATTTTCAAATAGTTATAGATTCACAGGAAGTTGCAAGAGTAGTACAGAGTGGTCATGTGTACTTTGTCCTGCAGTGGTCCCATTTTATTTATCTATAGCACAGTATCCAAGCCAAGAGGATGCTATTGATACCATGTGTGTATGATAGGGTGATGCCAGTTCCCACACGTATAGACTCACGTAAGCACCACTGAGATCCAGATGGAGAACTTGTCCATCTTTACCGAGATTTCCCTGGTGCTATCCCTGTACAGTCTAGTCTTACCTTCTTCCACTCCTCCTCCCATGCCATCACTAACCCTTGGCAACCACCAATGTCTTCTGTATCTCTTCACTTCTCTCATTTTGAGAATGTTACATAAATACAATCATACAGTAAGTGACCTTCACTCAACCTGATGCCCTTAAGATCCATCCAAATTGTGTGGACCAATTGTTCATTCCTGTTAATTGTACAGTCATATTGAGTTATCCCATGGTGTGGAGACACCAGTTTATTTAATAGCCCATCTATTGTGGGGTATTTGGGTAGTTCCCAATTGTTGACTATTACAGATGAAACTGTTAGGAATATTTGTGTACCGGTTTTGGTGTGGACATAGATTTTCATTTCTCTGAGATAAATGCCCAAGAGTGTGATAGGAGCATTGTATGGTAAGTTTGTTTCACTTTTATGAAATTGTCAAACTATTTCCCAGAGTAGCTGATCCATATTTACATTCTCATCAAAAATGTGTACGATATCCAGTTTCTCTGAATCCTCTCCAGCATTTGGTATAGTCACTACTGTTTAATTTAGCTGTTTTAATAAGCTTGTGGTCTTAATGGCTAGTGATGTGGAGCATCTATTCACACGATTAATTGCCATCTGTAAACCCTCCTTGGTGAACCATCTCTTCAAGTCCTTTGCCCATCTTCCAGTTGGATTGTTTGGTTTTTACTGTTGGGTTTGAAAATCCTTTATATATTCTAGATACTAGTCCTTTAGTAGCCACACAGGGGCTGCTCTTGCTTTACCTGAAACCGAATGGAGACTAGAAAGAGTAAGGTACTAGATTTTCATAATGTTCTATAGTCCTGCTTATTCACCTATAACTTCTGGCCTCCTTCTCAGTTGATAAGGAAGTCAGGTTTATCCTTGGGGAAGATTTTGGTTCCCTTTTTATTCTTGAGATCGGGGTTCACTAGAAACCCACCACCCTATCATTTGTCTTTCAGGAATCCAACCTCTCTTCCACTCAAGTGCCTTCTGAGAGGTGAAGGGTACGCGGATTTTCTCCTGTGAAGGCTTCTTGTACAAAGACACGATGAGAATTAACAAAGTTGGTGCCCCATGCCCACTGCTGGCATGTGGTCCCTGTGTCCTCTGGAAATATCTACACAGAGAGGCCATCTTCAGGAAGGGAGAAAAATCCAGGCATTTCTTGGCAATATTAGAGCACAGACGACCAGTCTTAACATCTCCAGGTTCACTCTGTGCACGTGGCACCCCATATCCCCTGACTACAAACTGAGAATTAACTCTATGTTAGAGCTCTTGCTACAGCTACCAGAACAGATAAGACCAAATTCTATCCTACTCTGGAGACTTACAACTTAACGTGAGAAGAGAGATGTGTAGATGCCTCAGCAAGTGAGTGCAGTGACATGATACCACCACACCTGCTTCCTCTTCTCCCCAAGGCACTGCCAGATTTAGTATCCAGGGTGGAGATGGGTGTAGTCATGGAGTTAGGTGTAATAATGTCACCAGGTTCTGGTCAATGGAGGATGAGTGCTTTCCTGAAATCCTCCTACACACTGCCTTCCGTTTTATTTTCCCATCCACTGGTTGAAAGGAGAGGACCATAATGCTAGCCTAGAAGAAGGCAGAGTCACAAGATGGAAGGGGCCTGGGACCCTGCTTGACTAGGATCCACAGCCCAGGAACACCCAATTGGTCTTTTCATGAGTGTTGAGATTCTGGGGTATTTGTTCAACAGTTAGCTTATCTTGACTAATACACAGAACACAGAAATCACAAGTCACTGCTCTCTTCCAAAGACGTCATAGAGGAGGTGCCTGATTTCCCTGGGGGCTCATCCCACACTGGATCTCAGATACCATAAGTACTACTTAACTTTTATAGATCAGGTATTGCGTTGTTGCTTTTTATGCTTGTCCTCATTCATTAATTTTTCTCTTTTGAAATACCCTTTTATCTTTACTTGGCTAACAATACTAGCTACACAAAGCATGAGAGTTGCATGCTATCAAATTCCAAATGGCTTATTGCTTTTAGCACCCTCCCCCCCCTTTCAGCAAATTCTTCTAGCCTTTTGATAACTTAATTTATATCCTTTCCACATATTCATCCAAAAGGCAGCTTTTAAATTCTGGCATGGTCACCCACTCTTCCTCCTGGGCTTTGATGCTACCAGATGCTAGAGCAAAAACATTCACAATATGCCTACAATCTATTTCAATATATAATTCTATCCAACTGAATGTCAGGCATTTCTAAAGAATGTTGTTGGCTGATATAATGTCCCTTGCCCAAGTTAAGGTTTTGATTTGAAATTGCGTATTGGAATGCCTTGTGTTACATTTTGCCCCCAATTTATAAATCTATCACAGATTCTCTCTCCAATCTATCTTGCCTCCTTAAAAGATTAACCGTTAAGAGTAGAGTTTAATGTGATAGCTTTAGAAAGCAAATGAAGAAAAATATTTTGCTTTTGAAAGGGAATGTACCCTCAGGCAAGAGAAAAAAATTCTCTGCTCTTAATACACGTTGGGAACTGCCAGTTGTCATGCTTACAGCTTAAGATGGATTAGGATTCCATCACTGATCATCACATAAATTCTTATACTTAAAACCTTACATCTTCGTCTGCAGCCAAGCAATTAGAGAAAAAAAAAAATTCTTGTGTTTGGATATATTAGAATGTGTGGAGCTGTTAGAATACCAGCAGTTTCTTGAAACAACTTAGGAGAATTTTTTACTTAAGTATTTGGCAGACCTAAAGCATATCCCCAGAAGTATACTAAATTTCTTCTCATTTGTGGGTGGAGGTAGACGAAGAGGACCATTTGTAATCATTATTATTTAACACAAAGTCAGTCTCTTTCTTTGATTATATTGTCTAAATGAAGGTGTTTTTAGGAAATCAAGATACTAGTTTTCCTTTGAGATGATTATTTAACCATAAACTTTAAAAATTACTTTTACTGGAGTTTCTAAAAATTATCAAACCAAGTGTGCTATTAGCAGCAATATGCTTTTCTTTCAGTGATAGTCAGAAAAAGAAGATATAGTTTACTTGAACTTTATAGTGACTTTACATTTCTCTTAGTTTGAAAAAGGAAGGAACACTTTCTAGAAAAAAATTAGAGTTAATTCCAATAAAGTTCCTTCCAAAATTGCAATGGTTGGTGTACAGTAAGTTTACAACACATGAGCACACTTACTTTGGAGACCTCTCGTTATACTTCGCTTTCTCCATTTAAAAGACTAACATTTAGCACCTACTTATTCCCCCTGAATAATCATTCTTTAAACATTAAATGAATGGTAACTTCTAGGTTTCAATAAATAGGGGAAATGATCTACTCCCTAATTTCCATAGGGAACTTCTGAGAATTAATAAAAATATATATAGGGCATGTAGGTATTCTTGAACATGGCCACTGTCTTTAATTATTTATTCATTCATTCTTTCAAGTCATTAATAAATATTTATTGAACGTATACTGATTTAGGAGCAGTAAGCACGGAAAAGGAGACAGCGTGAGGAGCTGCGAGAACACCTGGCTAGGATGGGCAGGTGCAGCTCATCTAGGTCTTGTGGTCACAATGAGTGACACCTGAGTAGAGAACCAGATGGAGTGAGGGAGAGGGCCCATGGGAATAACTGGGGAAACAACCCCAGGTCTAGGGAAAGCATATGAAAATCCTTAAGTCAGGAACGAACTCGGGGTGTTCTACAAAAAGGAGATATGCTGGCATGGCTGGAGCTCCGTGGGTATGGGCAGCATGGTAAGGAAAATGTAACTAGGTTAGGGTCACCTAGGGGTTTGGATCAAATCAGAAATTGGTGTTTTGTACGGAGAGCAACCAGAAACTCCTGGAGTGTTTTGAGCAGGATCTTGACCTGTTCTCATCTACGTTTCCCACCTATCACTTAAGGTATATTTGAAGAAATATACTTTAGGTGAGCATAGATACAAGGAAATACGGTTAGGATGCAATGGCGTGAGTCTTGCTGAGAGATGACAGTGACCTAGGCTGGAATGGCAGGAGAGCAGGTAGCAAGACATATTTGGATTCTGGATGCATTTCAAAGAGGAACCAACAGAACTTGATAACGGGTCAGATGTGAGAGGTGAGTGAGGTTGATTCCTAATGTTTTTTGTAAGAGCCACTGGTTGAATGAGGGTTACATGTCCTGGGAGAGGAGGGTTTGGAAGATGATAATCTTGAATAAGGGTCTTGGCAGATTTTAAATGCCTTTTACACACCTAAGGGGAGAAATCCCCTGGGCAGTTGTATTTGAGAACTCTATGGCAGAAGGCCAGGCTGAAGATAGGAATTGGGAGCCATCAATGTTTATAAGGGATTTGAGTCATAGGCCTCAGTGAAATCATCTAGGGAGAGAATAATGGTAGAGAAGATAAGAGGCCCAGGGATGGACTTAAAAGTCCAGGCAAGGCAAAAGTCAGCAGTTGAGGAAACTAAGAAGAGGTTCCCAGTGACCTAAGAGGAAGAGCAAGAGGGTTAGAAGTACCCCCCAAACCTAATCTATTAATGTTAGAAAAAAATATGAGGTTGCTGATTAACATACATTCATGTATAGGTTCTGGTGAGCCCAGTGAGTATGGGGTCCCAGTCTATCTGGGTCCCACCTTTGACAGTGACCCTGGATTAGTTTAAATTCTGATTTTGCCCTCACCTAAATGGTCCCCATGTTGAGGTCAGTTCTCCCTGCTGAGTCCAGCCAGGAGTCACCACTCACCATCCCACCTAGACAAGTCCTCAGCCTCTGTTGCTGGCTCGATATCCCCTCCCTTTCTCCTGCTCCCCCACCACCCTACACGGGGGGGTTGGAGGAGGCAGTGATCTAGCTGGGGTGTTCAGTTCCACTGTGGAGCCAAGATCTGAAGGCTTCTCAGTCATGAGAAGAGGTGGCCACAGAGGCTAGACAGCCTGAATCCCCAAGGTGAGAAAGAGCTTGTCCAGGCCAAGGAACAGAAAGGAGGTGAGCACAGAGCACTCAGGGTGAAGAGGAGAGGGTACCTAGGTCCCTAAGGGTGGGGGAGGTCTTTGCAGGTTTTCAGTGATGAGTGACTTGCCTTAGAGCACAGCTTGCTTGGAGTAGGGTGAGGGGCTCCTTCTGTCCTGCCTGATGTGGCCAGCAGAGAACCAGTGCCCCAAGAAAGCACCCAATGTAGCTGGCCCCCTTTCTTCCTGCAGCCCAACCTTCCCTCCCGCAGTTGTCTCAGTCAGGCCCTGGCCTCGCCTTCTTGGGCCCAACACCAGCTGGTCTCAGGAGAGAGCAGGGCATCGGCCCTTCACAGCTCCATGTGACTTTCAGTCTCCTGCTCAAGGACTGGTGGCTTCAAACACCAGGGTCTCTTCTCAGTCTGTAGTCAGAAGTCAGTGGTTAAAATCAAGGCATTGGCAGCATTGTGTTCCTTTCTGGAGGCTCTGGAAGAGAATCCATCTCTTGGACTTGTCTAGCTTCTGTCAGCTCCTCTCATTCCTTGTTCCACGGCCTTAGCTAACTCGCCCTTCCAAGCCTATAAGGTCACATCCATCTGAGCCTTCTTGCACGGTCACATGTCCCTCTCTGGCCGGCACTGGCCGAGGAACCCTGAGGTTAAAGAGGACTTAGGACTTCGGTTAGATGGGTCCCTCCTGGCAAGTTAGGCTCATTGTCCCCTCCCCGGGTCCCGATGGGGAGTAAGTCCTGGACAGCTTTGCCGTTATTCTGCATTCCATGAGACTCCTCGATCTTAAAAGATGATTCAAATACAATGCGTGAACTGTTGGGATGTAGATTCAAAAACCAACTCTAAAAGACATCTTTGAGACTATCAGGAAAAGTTTTACATAACTTGGGTATTTAGATGATAGAAAGGATTTGTTCTTAATTTTGTTAGGTGTGATCATGGCATGTGTCTTTTCTGATACCTGATTTGGAGTCCTCTGGGAAAACATGAAGATACATGAAACCAGATTGGCAAAAATACTGATCATTCTTGATCTGAGTGGTAGGTGTGTGGGGGTTCAGTATACTATCCTTTGTACTTTGTGAATGTTTGGAAGTGTGAGGCTAAGGAGACCACCAAATGCCAGGATGGCCACCAAATGCCCCAAGAAAAGAAATCGGGCTTCTGCCTGCCTCACACATTAAGGGAACCAGCAAGGCCTACAACCCACGTGCCATTACCACCTTGGACTCTATTTCGGTACAACTATAATTCAAAATTAAACAGAACTTTATAAGTTATATTGTTTGACCATCACTCCCTATTGTTCCCAACTGCCCCTATAGCCATGCAATGCAAGAGCGCATGAAATGCAGTAAAAATTATGAAATAACAAAAAACAAGAAAATAACAAAAAATAAAGAATTTTTTTAAAATTATGGAATAACTGTATGTCTTCTTCAATTACATACTCAAACCTAGCTGGAATTTCTGTATAGACAGAGCAGTGTGTGCCCATGTTCAGGGGCAATGCTTCTCCTTCTCTTTGGAGGAGAATATTAAAGAACCATCAAGTACCAAAGGAACCTTTGGGGCAGGGCAGAATTCAGGCACCATTGCTCTCCAGAACCAGGCTCTCCTTGGGTGGAAGAGACTCCCCTCTGGTCCTTTATTTCAGGATGCTTCCTTGAAGGTCTCAGGCAAAGCCCCCATTATGGGTCTTCCCGGGGAAGGTTTCCCAGGAACTTTCTTCATAGACCTCACACTGGCCCAGGGAAGGGGAAGCATTAGTTACAGACCCCAAAGAGGACAGAAGCCAAAACCCAAATGATTGACATTCCAAAAAGTCACTAGCCATCATCTATAATCCTTGCAGGTAGACTGTGGGACAGGAGAACCTTCTCTCACACGGATGATAGAGACCACCCAGCTCTGCTTTCCTGGGACTGTTTGTCCTACAGCATATTGTCTATAGATGGAGAGGCCATGGGTGGGGGTGGGATGGGGTGTGTAAAAGGTGGAGAGAGAGGCTCATAGGAGAGAACCTTTAGAGAATGTCCTGAAGTGAGAAAAAGCAAGCAGGAGCAAGATGCCGACTCAGAGAATAGAGAGAAAACAGAAAGCAGAAATGTGTCTGTAAGTACTTGTCTGTCTTAGGGAGCTTCAGATGGAAACCAACAAACAATCAACCAAGGAATATTCCTTGAAGATGTTCTATGAACATACTGTGCTGATCTCCAGCAGGAAAATGGCTTGGCTGGCCAAGGGCCGACCAACTATTTGAGACAGGACACAAACACATTGAAGATAGCTAACAGTTCAGGGAGGCAGATGGCAAGGGCCGTCAGAAGTTCATAGGTGGGAGACAGGCTGGAAATCAGGGCAGTCCACCCTGGGAAGATGAAAGACTTCAGGAGCAAAGGTGTGGAGGTAAGAAAACTCAAATGTTTTCAGCAGACAAGAGGTAGACCCATCAGACCAGGGCAGGAGATCCATGTGGGTGGGGCTTCTGCAATGTTGGTGTGTCTCCAGGCCAGCTGGCTGGGGAGCTCTTGATAACACTGCCAGGTGTTCCTGAAGCTGGTGACTGATCTGTTGATCTGGGCGTCACACTCTGGGAAACACGCTGTAATGAAATTGCAATAAATGCAATTGTAGAGTAGAATGGGGCCAGCTGATGGATGTCAGGCCAAGGATACAGAATGTTATTTGGTGGCTGGAAGTTCTTAATGGCTTTTGATTAAGGAGTGGGTATAATGTTAGAGTTCTCTTAGGAAGAGAGATGGGTAAGCAATCCACTAGAAAAAGTAATAGAAATATATAAGAAATGAGGGCATAAATGAACATGGAGATAGAGATTGGTCTCAACAGAGAAAGGTATGGTATGCCTGGGTAGCTCAGTCGGTTAAGCATCAGCCTTCAGTGCAGGTCATGATCCTGAGGTCCTGGGATCAAGTCCCACGTTGGGCTCTCTGCTCCATAGGGAGCCTGCTTCTCTCTGTAGCTGCTGCTCCCCCTGCTTGTGCGCTCTCTTTCTCTTTCTCTCTCTGACAAATAAATAAATAAAGATCTTTTAAAAATTAAAAAAAAAAAAACCCACAAAAACAGAAAGGTGTGTAATGAAAGCTCTCGTTTATAGTCCAGGAATTAAGCCCAAGAAGCTCAGAGAGGTACAGTAGCTTGCATAGACACACAGCCGGCCTACAGTAGGGCTGGCATTTTAGTCGAGGCCTGAGAGACTGCGAACACCATGCTCCCCACCCTTCCTTGTCAAGGTGAGAGGAAGAGTAGATGAGTTTCTCTTGTTGCTTTGACCAATGACTAGACTTAGTGGGTTAACCACACAAACGCATTATCTTAGAGTTATATAGATTAGAAGTCAGGCAGGGCTCTCCCTAGCCTAAAATCAAGGCATCAGCAGTTTTTTGGTTTTGTTTTGGTTTTGGTTTGAGGGGAGAATTGGTCTTTTTGCTTTTTTGCCTGTTCCAGCTTCTAGAGACCCCCTACTTTCCTTGGCTTGTATTCCCCTTCCTCTGTCTTCAAAACTAACCACATCACTCTGACCATTTCTTCCTAGACGTATCATCCTCTCTCAGCAAAGCCAGGAAGGATTCTCTGATTTTAAGAACTCACGTGATTAGATGGGACTCATCTGGGTAATCCAGAATAATCTTCCCATCTCCATGTTTATACTTCAATCTCATGTGCGGAACCACTTTTTCCCATGTGAGGTAACATACGCACATTCTGGGGGTGAGGACACGGACATTTCTTGGTGGAGGGGGAGGGGAGGCATCATCCTGCCAAGCACAAGTGACACTGCTGCCACTCATGGACACCTGCCTTTGCACCCAGCAGCATGTTGTGGTAACATATCATTACAGTGGGGACTTTTTGTTGGACAACGCAGGAATTCTGAAAGGAATGATGTTGGTAGAACAAAACCAGTGTGGTTAGAGTAGACATGGCATCATGGATGTTTGTCCTAAACACACGCGAACGTTCCTCAGTTCTGTCCATCCTGCCTTAAGCTTGAACTCTGTATCATTGTCAAGGCTGACATGGATCACCCAATGTAAGAGCCTGACCACCCAGTATAGAAGATGCCTAAGTGTGTAGTCCGAGTGCCCAAGTTTGTACCTGTTTCCCTAATTCTAGAGTGAAAATTCCTATTCTTTGCTTTGGTAGATTGCCTAAAACTTGCGTGTCTTCAGATCACCACCTGCCTTTTTTGTTGTTGTTTTTTGTTGTTTTTTTTTTTTTTTTTTTAAAGTAAATAGCCATCATCTAAGCAGGCTGACATCCCTTTGTTCCAACAGTAAGCCATTCATAAAGTACCAATTTTATGGAAATGACACGAACTAATAGGACTGTGTGAGCATAAATGAAAAGTGCAGGTTCTATGAAACTGTTAGAATCAGGGCAGCAAATGGTTTAATTAAAGCTCAGCGTAATCCTTTTTCATTTTATTTTTGAAGTCCTATCATTGATTCATCTGCATTGTGGTAGACTGAGGATCCAATTTAGAATTACAATTTTTTCTCTTTGGTATCTTTTATTTTAAAGAAAGAGAGACTTGTGTTTTGTTACAGACCTTTCAAAGCCAGAAAATGATAGCGTAGGGATGTTAAAATTCACATTCTTGGGGCAGTAATCCTTAAGCTTATGGATGAACCTGCTGGTTTTCAGCCACTGAAAGGATTCAGTAGAGAGCCAGTCTCGAAGACTGTTGGGATGAGAAGTTGGGGGAGTCCTCAGCTGCAAATAAAGGCATTTGCTGTTTGAAGCCCCATCATTTTCTCATTTAAGAAGACCTATTTAGTAAGCGGCACATATGACCACTGTGTGCATTTTGAAAGGAATCTAGCCGTTAGAGCTGCTCTCAGGAAGAGCTCCACATGAGCAAGCACTTCGGGGAAAAAGGCAAAACAAAACAAACCCTGAACACTGACTTAAAATGAAGGCCACGTTCAGGCATGTGTGACTGCCTCGACTTTAATGGGAACAGCCTGTTTCTGGGATTCAGGACGTAAAATTGGTGGGAAAAGTGTGAAATGAGAAGAAAAAAAAGGAAATAAAAGAATCCACTGGACACTGTGTTTAAACACCACAAGAAGAACAGTGTGTCATAAAAGGATGAGCTAAAATTCTCATTTTTGCTAACGAGGACCATTGTTGTCTCTCAAAAAATGTTTTAATGCTGTTACATTAAAATGTAACTCTTGAAGAAGAAAGCAGGAAGAACAGGCACTGGTTTCAACACAATTTGCTCATTGCTGATGAGAGGAAAGTTAGAAATTGCAGAAATGGCTGGGAAGTCTCACCTCCATTGTGCGGACATAACAGACACACACACACATACACACAGGCGCGCGTGCAAGCGTGCAAACCAAGACCAGCAAACAGGCATGGAAAGTATCTTCCTGGCATCTTGTTTCTGGCATTGCTATAACTACGCACAAAACAAGTGATCCATGAAATGGTAGCGACATCTGTTCAAGAACCTGTGGGGCTTTCCTCACAAAACAGTTGTAAAATCTGTTGGGGACCAAAATATTTCTACGTATCTATGTAGATGCTTTCTTTTAAGGGAAACACACACACACACACACACACACACACACATGCACGCACGCACTCAAATGGATACAAGTGTTGAGCTTAAAAGACAGGAATAAGAAAAGGAAATGTCATCCACTTCTTTAAAATTTTTTTTAAATTTTTCTCCTTTCAAACCAAGCTACATGAATAGCTCTGAATATACCTTTTCTTCGTTTTTCTTTCCTTTTCTTTCTTCCTCCTCCTCTTCTTCTCCCCTCCCCTCCCCGTCCACCACCAGTCTTCCTCCTCCTGCCCCTCCTCCACCTCCTCCTCCTCCTCCTCCTCCTCCTTCTTTTTTGGACTCCCAGAACACATAAATGGTCATAAAGCTGAAGTTCGAGATTCCGCGTGGTAGACTGCAGTAACATCCGCGTGGATGCTGAGCGAGTTTGTTTTGATTTGGTAGGAAACGTTTTCTGACCTTGGAAATGAAATCATTGAGTTGTCTATTTGTCTGCGGCTGGAGCCGCATGGAGGATTCTGGCTACTTACGTTAGTGCATCTTTGAAATTTTCAAATCCACGGTGTGTGGGAAGTTGCACAACTTGGATTTAAGCATCATTTCAGGATGTTCCTCATTAAGCACCCAGATTTGCCTCTTTCCCACGATTCCCCAGCATTAGTTCACAGGGATCACCCAGCAGACCGTCCAGGCTGACGGGGTGAACGGAGACAGGCAGGGCCCCTTCTTCTCTATTTACCCTCTCGGTAGCTCCATACTCAGGCTTTAGATGTCTCTCCAAATGCGAGTTATTTGATTTCGCTCTCACTCCAGTGTCCTTTACTGTTATGTAGCATTTTTATAATCTGTTCTTACTTTTTTTTTTAAACAACGGGCCTCTAGCAAGTAACAATTTATTCTGTTGGAATAGTTTAAACATGGAGATTTTGTTGATTTTACCATCTTCTGGACAGATTCGGCTGTGTGTAGGAAAATGTTTTTGTGGACTGTTCACTTTCAGCATTTGTTCACAAAGCCATTCCATTATACATTGTTCTTTGGAATGATTGATAATTGAGTCTTGCTAAATGAAGGGGGCTATTTCGGGCATTGCTGCATTATCATATTCTGGGAGCCGATTTGCTGTAGAAAGTGAAGCACGCCCATCTCCCAGATGGCATCTTTTCATCTGTCAAGTATCCTCTCTGGGAAGGCAGTGGCTGATGAATTGGGGGTAGAGGGGGAGCTCCCCAGCTGAGCTCACGGACCAGCGGGAGAGGAAGCAGCGCGGCCAGTGTTCTGCTAGGACCTGTGGGAGGAGGCACCTGGTCGACAGCCCCTGCCCATCTCAGCTTTCCTAAACATAGTTGGCTTATCGCTCGCTATAAATCACTGCTGAGCCCTCTGTCCTTTCTCTCTCCGTTCACCTTTGCAATCCCAGCACCTCCTCTTGCTGCAGGACCCTACAGCCCAGGGGCCCAGGTAAACCCTGCAGCTTGTTTTTCCCTCCTTCGGACAACCCCATGCAGGTGAGGAATGAACCTTCTCAGAACAAGATGGGAGGGGCAAATAAAGTGAGCAAGACTTAGTACCCTCGAGAATGTTAAGAAATGACAGTTAAGTTACCTTGTTGGGGAGTCGTGGGGTAATCCTAAATGACAAAATAATTCCTATAGCAATTCAATTTTAGACCAAACTACAAGAGTCAGAGAAGCGCTGAACAAGCCCTCAGAAGTCAACCTAGGGACCACAAGAAGGCTGGAGACTGGCAGCTCCCCGTGGTCCCCACAAGACAACAAACCCCTTCTCTAGAAAATGGGAATAATTATATGGCTGACCTCCAGTAACTATTGTGGGGAATAATTAATAGAATGAGTATGGAGGAAGGAATAAGAGTGAGCTGGTAATAATGATATTGGAAAAAGTCATGCTGAAATTGGCTAGGCTTGAAGGAATTGAAGGGATGTGGTCAAGAATGTGCAAATCTGGGTTCAAATCTCTGCTCTGCCATTTGCTACCTGTGTGACCTAGAGTAGGTTACTGAATTCCTCCCGGGGAGGACCTGCCTGCGGGGCTGTGGAAACACTTGCTGTCACTCAGGTAAAGGCCCCTGTCTCATGACTATGGCAGAGTGATGTTCATCAAATGGTAGCTACTGCTGTTTACAGAGAAGATAAATCACCTTCATTGTCTTTTTATAAATTAGTAAGAAGTCCTCTCCTATTTATAAGCAATTGTATTCAGGATTATCAATAAGATGTGGGTTGAATTATCTCATCAGATAAATAAGGGAATGTTATTTGGAAGCCTTTAAGCATACTTTGGGAGGGAAGAAGCCACGCAAGAATTCTGAAAATCTGTCCGTGGCATTGAGTGAAAGAGCATGCCGCCATTCCAGCCTTCAGTACATTCTTTGAGTGATGACAGGCATTTTGAAAGTTCACGGGGACCTGCTTGACATGTTGATAAAATCATCCAGGAGGTTTTGCAAGAGCTAAAACACTGAACCTGCTCCCTTAGACCTGGCCTGCGTCTCCTGTGTGCATCTCCTGTTGGATGGAACAGAGCAGGTGTCACTGGCTCTTGGACTTAGTGAAGCAGGACGTTTGGTTCCGGGCATTCAGGCAGCAAGTACCCCAAAAACAACTACGGAAAATGAGCTACAATTAGGCTATGAATGACTTTTGAAAATTGTTTTTAAAGTTGTTTTTGATTGCCATTTTGACCTTGTTGGGAGTAAAACAGGACCAAGAAGCCCTGGCGCTCTTATATGTCTCAGGCAGCAATATCACATGGCCAGTTTAAGTTTGGGGGTACTGAACAGCCCTCCACAATTGTTCGTTTGGGAAGAAATTGATAAAAACTAGCATTCCTGACAATAATTCACATACTGCAGGATCAGAAAAAAGAGTGGTTCATCTGTTCAAAACTGTTGAATATACCAAGACCTGTAAGTTCATTAATGCCCTCCCCATAAAGTCAGGCTATCTGGAAAGGTCAGGCATGGACTGGTCTGGAGAGCTTAGCAGTGAGTGGGCCCAGTGCCTCACCCCAGACACGTATGCATGAGGCAGGCCTCCAGAGCTCAGGCTCATGTAACAAGCCCTTGGGAGTGTGCACACCCATGGGGCTGTTCACAGCCAGGCACCTAGGAAGTCCATCCAGCACCTCAGCATTTCAAGACTGGGAAGGACCTCAGCTGTCACTCAGTTGAATGAATCTCAACGAAAGCCAAATCCGGCTGCAGACTTCCTCTGGGGGAGGGGAGTTGTCCAAATCTGGATCTTTTCAGAGTCAGCTTAATTTTTTAAAGCCACCAAAATTACTCAAAGCCAAATCCAGTGACTAGAATACATGGTCAGGACAAATGAAAAGAAGGTGGGGCCATAAGATGACAAAACTGGTTTGCTTGAGTGCCCCACAAAGTGGTTCTGAGAGGTTAATTCCAAAAGCACCTAGAAGAACACTGCTGCTATGCTCACAACCTCTCTGAGGGCAGAGGGAAAGCGCCTGTCAGATATTTATTTATTATTTATTTGATTGTTGGTTTGTTTGTTTGTTTATTTTTAGGTCAGAGCTTTAAACATGTGCCTGCGTTTTGGCCTAGAAATTCAATTTCTAGGAATTTATCATAAGGAAATTATTGAGCTGGTACACAAAAATTTTAACCATCAGAAAGCTGGATGCAGCTTTAACAACAGCTTCAATATTGGGAGTGTCTGAAATGTCCAACGGTAGGAACCGGCTAAGTAGAAAAGGACATATCAAGTCAACAGGCTGGGCAGTCAGGCAAAATGATGCCATTGACATTTCTTTATTGACTTGCAAACCTGCTTGTGTTCAATGGAAAGAGCAGATTGTAAAACAGTGTCAAGATATGATCGAGGTGAAAGCATGTGCATATGGGGAAGAGATAGGAAAGCACATGGAAACATTGTAGCAAGTGGGAAATGGGTGGGTGGGATGGTGACTATTTCCGCATTTCTTTTTGGCTGATATCTATTCTGATTGTCCTGTAATGAAAACTATTTTTATAATACAAAGATAATAAAAGGAAACATCACCGGAGAAAGAGGTTCTACTTTGCTTAAGGAGGAATTATGATGGACCTATATTCATTTGTGAGAGTTCTCATAATGAAATCCCACAAACCGAGCGGTTTAATCAACAGCAAAGTATCTTCCCACAGTTTCTGGAGGTTGGAGGTCTGAACCCAAAGTGTTGATGGTTCCCTCTCAGGGCGGTGATGAAGACTCTGTTCCAGGCCTCTCCATAGTGTCTGGCAGTTTGCTGGTGATCACTGATGTCCTTTGGCTTTGGTTGTATCACTGCATTCTCTTGCCTCCATGTGGTATTCTCCCTGTGTGTGTGTGTCCACACGCAGAGTTCCCCTTCTTGTATGGACATTGGTCATATTGGATTTGGGCCTACCCTGTTCCAGTAGGACTTCATCTCCCTGAAAACTGCAATGACCCTATTTTCAAATAAGGCCACAATTTGAAGGTATTGGGGGTCAGAACTTCAATATATAGATTTTGGGGGGAGGGGTACAATTCAAGCAGTAATGGTATCCCAGTGAGAGAGCCACACTTCTCCCAACTGGAAGGAGCGCTTAGCCGCCAACTAGGCCTCTGTCAGCCTGCTGTACGGCTTGAGCAGGGGCCCGGACCAGTGGGGTCTAGCACTGACATCCCTGCTTGATTCTCCTGTAAACCTGAAACTACTCTAAAGGAATTACCTTATTACCTTAAAAATTAAAATCAGAAACTCTGTTACGAACAATGATGTTTACAAGGGATCACACACTTAGCTACCCCAGAGGGGCCCTTGGCAGATAAACATTTGGGAAACTGCAAGGGTTAGTTAGCCCTTTCTCAAAGGCAGTTGAGAAGACGCAGATGACCAAAGTGTGACCCAGCGGGATGTCGAGGATTCAAACAGCCCCAGCCGCTCACACCTATCTCAGACTCAACAAAGCCCTTCTAATGGAGCTTTAAAGTGGTGCCGTGTGGGGGAGGGGAAGAAGAACCAAATTCTTATTCGAAGAAATAACAGTTTGGAACGTGCACAAGAGTGTCAACAAGTTATGTAGATCTTATCAGCATCGCATTTTTGGTGCCTCCCAGCTATCCAGCGAGGCTCCGCCAGCCTGTCGACACCCTTCAGCGTCCCACGCATGACGGGCAAATCAACACCTCGGGAGGCTCTGCTGTGGCCAGGCCTGCCTCCCCGGGGCCCCGAGGAGCGCACATTTTCTCTCTCCTCGCAGAATACCATCCTGCCACCCCCTCGGTATGCATGAGTGTCTTGGGTCCACTTCTCTGCTCACTTCCCGTGACTTGGTGAAATATAAAATGGAACAAGACCTTCGTGCTAACTTTGGGAAGAGTACCTCGGCTGGGGAAATCGGATGGGCTCGCCTGGGAAGGGTAGTTTCGGTAATGTGAGGAGAAATTATGCAAAGTCGTTGTCAGACTGCAAGAGGCTTAAACTAGGTGTTTTTACATTTGCAGATAAAAACTCTGTGACTTAACAAAATCGCCGATGAGGGACTGGGCATGAGACTTTGGGGGTTCCTCTCCCCACCTCCTCCCTCCGCAGACGTAAATCCCTCCTGGTATATACATTGCTCATGATAATATAGCCTTTCAGATGTAATTTTGCTAAATGATGCAAAAAAGCATTTATTTAGACCAATGAAAATGATAGTCTTAAGTATACATCTCAGCTCTCTTCTATACTTAACCTGTTTATTAATGTTGAAGTCAGTGAATGGATCTCCTTGTTTGTGTGTTTGTTTTCATTTCTAGGCAGCTTTAAGTGCCTTGAAACAGTTTTCTGAACAAGGACTGGATCCAATGGAAGGGGCAATGAATATTGAAAAAGGTTCTCTTGAAAAGTGAGTAACTCTTCTTCTGTATTCTTACATTTCTAATTTTGTAACTGTACAGAAAAATGAGATATCGATGACACTAAGGTTAAAAGAACCCCTCAGGACAATGATATCTGTGTCTTACAAAGTTATTCATAACACAATTAAATGTAAATAAATGAGAAACATTTATTTTGTAAATATGAGAAAAATGTAAATAAATGAGAAACAGTAGCATATAGGGTCATTTTCCTTTCCCATAATATGTCCGTGAAAGTTTTAATCTACTAACTGATCATTATTTCTGCATTTTAATGCCTTTGTTGGAAAAATTTATGTGAGTTTTGCTGACTACAGAGACTTGCACAACTCTTAAAACATCGGTTTGGCTTCATACCTTTGAGCTTTCTTCTAGCTAAACCACTTTCCAAGGTAAAGATTTTCACTCACACTCCTGCTAAGCCATGGGCACAAGAGAGAAGAAAGAAAAAGCAGCCCAGATGAGGTGTTTCCTTTCCTTGACCTCATTTTGTTGTTTGTAGTGTTGTAGAGACACAAGCAGACATTGCCACCCAAGCGTGGCTCCCAAGGGCTGCAGGGCGAGAAGGCAGCTGGAGCGAGTATTTCTGAATCCAGCTCACAGCCTTTTTATGATACTGAACATCAAGCCTTACCTGAGAGCCTGAAGGTTAGGTCTTTCTCAGAAGCCCAATTTATACTAGAGAATCAGAACGCAATTGCATTACCGTAGTGGAATCCGAACACTTTCCAAACCATTAATAATTGCAAGTGAGATTTCCAAACACACAGAAGAGGAAATAACATTTTTGAGAATGGAAAAAAAAAAAAATAGATAACCCAGGAAGTAAAAGCCGGATATATCGATCCTCCTGGTTAACAACCAACAGCGCTTGGCCGTTGGTCGTTAATATGTAAACGGGGAGAGCGTGAGAAGAGCACATTTGGTAAACAGAGCTGGCATTTTAAGTTGTCTATAGATTGGCAACCATTTATAAGCTAATTTAATCAAAAACATTTCCACATGATCTCATCAGTAGACTATCTGAACATAAATATTGTTGTTTCACTTTAAAATGTCACTTTTGTGGTGACCTTTGAATCCCGTGTGCCATCTGCTAATAAACATGTCTGAAGACGTGCAACCCTGGGCCTTCAGCTCTTGTTAATGTATTAATCTTCCAGACAAGCCCAGCATCTGGGAGAGAAAGCGGACAATAACCAGACACACCCGGGCTCCATCGCTCAGGACTGCAAGAAATCAAAGTCGGTCATCTAGCAGCTCCCAGGACCGCGGCTGCCACCACATCCTTATAAACCTGTCAGCACGCATGAGGGTGTCTGTGTTCAAGGAAATGAATGACTAATACCATTATTTGAGTCTTATGTGAAGACAACACTATTCTAACACAAGCGATAATATGCATAGTACTGTTTACTCAACGGGGGGGAAATAAAACTTTGAGCATCTCCCTTGGAACCTGAGATCAGATCATAACTCATTTGCCCAGAGGCAGCAGAAATCTGATCCTGCTACTGGAGCTTAAAATAACAATTAATGAGAAGTGTTAGAAACAGAGGTAAAAATTTTAAAGGATTAATAGGGAAATTGGGTTTGGTTCTGTTGTTAGGATTGTTTTTTGTCGTGGCGCTTGTGTTCAGTTCTATTCTCTCTCTCTCTCTCTATCTCTCTTGTTTTTAAATAATGCTTGATGATTCAGAGATTAACCCATGACGTGCTGTGGAATGTGATGGTCGTTGTCTTCATATAGAGTCACACGGTTCCTCTTTTTCTGCCGATATTTGTAATCTTCATCCTGTATCCATAGGAATAACTTTTAAGGCGCACGCCTCAGAGATGTATGCAAGCAAACGAGGTTGGAATCAGGTCCGATATTTTATTTAAAATATGAAATAATGTTAGGAACCACTAGTTTCAGTATACTCGAGGAATTCAACAAAAACAACCAGTTGTGGGTCTGGAGCTCCATCAGTCCTATAGCCACTGAGGAGGCGTCTGGCCTCCACAAACCATTTCTCTGGGTTCCACGTCCTGCCGTGGAAATCGCACCCACCCTCATCCGTGTGTCGTAGCCCCTCACTGTTTTGCATCGAGCGCGTTCTTAACCGCCTCTGGACTTGGGACAGTGAGTGGGATCAAACTAAATCATGTACATGGCGGGGAAGGGACAGCCTGTCGGAGGAGCCGTCACCGTCTTGCCAGCTTGTAGCCAGCCACGCTCTGGACCAGCATGTTGGAATCCGGCGTGTAGCGAATGCAGTAAACATTTGGTCGGTTTCTGTGTGAAGTGTTGTCATTGTTGTTCTTTCGTTCCCTGGCTCTCCTCTCTCAACTCTCACCTCAGCGAGCCCTGTCCCAAAGGCCGCCACCCAGCCTCGTCAGCCCATGGTGTTGTTTGGGGGTGGGGGGTGCCCTGGTGGCCTCAGACGGGGCGCCCGGGCCCCTCGCGCCACCATGGGGCCCCCTCCCGGGTGACTCGGAGCCGGCTTCCCGACCGGCCCACGTCACCTCATTGTTCAGCCTTTCTCCGTATTGATTCGCCCACGTTGTGCAATGAGAAAACACTCGATGGGCTCACGGCTCGACCCAACATGACAAGAGAAATATAATTATGTAAGATTTCATAAGCAAAACCACCACAAATCATGATCGGGCTGACTCACACGCGACTGGAGAATAAACAAACAGCAACATAAGGAAATAACTCGAGGGTTGTTTTTAATGATTCCCATGTGGGGAAGTCCGCCAGTATTGGGAGGGCTGGGTGCCCTTGGAGGAAATGGGTCTTGTTACATAAAGCTGGGTCCTTGTGGAAATAACAGCGCGTTTGTAAAGTTGGGGGGTCGCAAGGTAAGCCAAGCTGAGCAACATGTCCTGCTGCCTAGCACCAGGGTGCAGAGGGCCCTGGATCCTTCCCTTAGGAGGGACGGGCTGTCTCTTCGGCTCTGTGGGTGGGGGTCAGGGAGGGGGACGGGCCTGGACACAGCACTCCTTTAGGCCGGGTCTTCAAAGTGGATCTTCAGTTTACCAAACACAATAAACAGGGACTACCTCCTGCAGCCCACGGTCAAGAGCAACACCAAGGGCCCAAGGCTGTCAGGGTTGTTGGAGAGTGGTGAGCCCCCCAGGGAACAAACAAGCTCATGGGTTCTCACCACCCAAATACGGGAAACCTTAAACAGTCACCCTCAGAGCTGAGGTATCCCTAACACACCAGGGTGGTGGTGGGCATGGTGGGGTGGAGGTGGGGTGCAAATTTGCATAGGACCTCAACTTTAATGGTGGGGTAATGATCTAAAAATTTCATCCCATCCACCTGCTTGAAGAGCCTGGGCAAGCTTTTAGATATTGCGCCCCCTCCCCCACAACGCAGCCCTGGCTGGGAACCTTTCGGGTTTTCTTTGGATTGGATTAGCAATGCAAATATTGGGTGGCCTGCAGACCCTTCCAGGAACCCACTAGGATGCTCCAAGCTCATTCCAAAGCACAATGTTATATATCATTAGAGGGGAAACCATTAAGTAGATTTATTGAAAGAATGTTTCTTCGGCACAACGAGATCTTTTTGATGAAAAATGGAACTCATTATTCTTTAAAGGACACAGATTGACTTATCTCCTTTATCAATTACAGTGTCTGCTTTCAGCTTTTCTCAATCAGCAATGGGCTTTGTAGTCACTTCCCAGGGCTGAGGCCAATGTGCTTTATGAGAAAGCTTTGTTTTTACATTTTAATTGGAAATATAATATTGCACTTTGGAACTCTGACCATCCCTTTCCAGTACAACCTGCCAAAGATCGATGGTGAGACACCACTAACCAGGCTGCCACAAGATATTCCTCCCTTTCCTGGGGTGATGTATCTGAGTCGTCCTAGCGTTCTTCTCCCCAGCCAACCTTCTCAACAGTGAGTTTTGTTATTGTTGTCCATAGCTTCCAACAAATTCCTGCACCATAAAATAAAAATAGATGAATGGAAAAAAATCCACGTATTATACGAAAGTTTTCAGGACTCCTGGTGACCTTGGAAATGTGGTCCAGACCTGTTGGTTAGTGTTTTCTTCCCACTGCAGGTATGTGGTCACTGCCCAGTTTGTTCTGTACCTTTTAAGGTCCAAAGGCTACTTGTTATCATTATGGCCGAGGATGATAGAAAACCGAACAGTTTTGCACACAGAGCTAAAAAGTCATTAATGGCAAAATCGTCTATGAATTTGTCTTTGAGTTTCCCCTCACTTACCGCACCATGATATAGGTACCTGATAAAGGTATAAATGATACATTGAATACATGCAAAAATGGGTGAATGAATGATTTACCAAAGGGATAGATAAGCTTGTTAAAGAAATAAACTTTAAATCTCACTGCTTAACACAACACAGAGACAGTCACTCATGATCATGGATGACGTTCCCGTTGCTAACATTATTATACCTCCAACCGCAGGGGGACTGTGGCATTTTTAATTCAAAACATGGTGGGTTCCAAAACACCCTCACTTCAGAGGACTTTGGACCCATGGAAACCCACTGTACTATCCTACCCATCTTCCCATTTCTGCATTTATATCCCTTCCCTAGGCTAGCAGAGTTAATGTCAGTCCGCACTCCCAGATACATTCCTACATTTCCATAATCACAGATACGCGGCTCCTGACAAGGAACCTTGTAACACATGGTTCAAAGCAAAGACTTCCTTACACTCTGTCAAGCCCACTGTCTATTTCTGGCAGACACCACCCAAGTTCAATCTCACCTTGCCAAGACTCATTTAAAAATTATCTCGTTAGGGAAGCTCTCCTCTATGTTCTAACTTCTTAACATAGCTCAATGCTCCCTTGGCTCCCAGGGCACTCTGATGTATGCTGGGAATGCAGAAAATAAATAAACAAATGAAACTTCTTCCCCCTGAAGGACCCACATTCTAGCTGGAGGGAAAGACCCACAAGGAAATGAGCACAGAGAATGGAGCGTTTTGTTCTTAGAACCATCACACTGGGGCTTGGTGTTCACCTGCTTGTCCCCATCAGTCACTTCTTCTTCCCTCGCCCCTATTACATGCTTTGGGCTGCGTACTCTATTCAGGTGACACTGTCGAAAAGCCACCGTCTGCTTTCCCTTTAGCAGTATTATCTTATCTCTCCTCCACCGCCCACGGCCCACAATGTCCACGGACAGTCCCCACCCTCCAGCCTCAAACATACATATAGCAGATGAAGAAGCTCCTTAAGACACCCTCCCTACACTCAGGAGACAGACCACCCCCGACCGTATCTCCCAGCCTGGGAACAGTGCCCACTTGGGTATGTAAATGTTTATTGAGCAGACGAACGACCCTAAAGCCCCTGCCCTGATGGATTTGTGGGTCTAACTGGATCAGCAGTGACCTGGACGAAGAAGTCTGGCCTCTCGGATAGAGTCTCCTGCCCTGGAACAAGTTCCAGTTGCCCTTCTGTGAATGTGTAGACTTGTCGAAGTCATTTAACGTCTTCAGGTTTCAGCTTCTCATCCAAAAACAACAGGGGCAAGAATATGCCAGAGTCTGTGGCCTACTTTTTAAATGTGTATAAGTTGTGAAAGTAAATACAATCTTTCAGTCAGATTCAGTGGGTTGTAGAGAAAGAGCCAGAGCCTAAGAGTCAAGTGCCCAGAGACCGGGTTCAGACACAGATGGGACCCTGGCAAGGGATCTAGCTTTCTCGAGGCCCAGTTTCCACATCTATAAAATGATGGCCCCTAAGAGCATTACGCTCTAAATTTATACTACCATTCATACCTCTATTACTAGTGGTATGCCTATATTCAAATTTGACTTCTAATGTATGGATTTTTAATCAAATACCTACAAGGAAAATACCACCGTTCTGTCAATTTGGATTCTGTTGGTTGTAAGCTGTAGGAATCTATTCAAACCAGCGATGGGAAGCTTGTTTTAAAGGTACGGTGGTGTTTCACAGAACCTAAGGGCAGAAATGCAGACACAAACTGGAGCCAGGAAGTAGAAGGCTATGGGGAAACCAGGAAGCTCTCTTTCTCCCTGTCTCTTAATACCCCTCCTCCCTCCGAATGTCTGAATCATCTCTCTCCACACCAGCTCCTGCTTCTTAAGTACACATATCAGAGAACATGGCTACAAAGAGGACCCAAGTTAACAACCACCTAAAGAACAATGAATCCCTCTTTGGATTTCATTCCTTAAATCAAAGGAAGGAACCCCTGACTGGCCCACCTCGGACCAGGTGTTCACCTCTGGCCCACATTGTACAAATATGGCCGCCTCATTCTACCCCTGTGGAGCAGGGTAGGGTAGTCATCAGAGAAGAATGACTGTCTTATGAGAAAATCCAATAGATATCTGTCTTGACTGCTCCCCAGGGGGCAAGGCTCATTATAATCATGTGCCAGTTCTTACTTTCAATGTAAACAGTGAAGCTTTAATAACAGTCTCCCAAATGTCATAGACTGGTCTCAGGTTTGTGAAGGTTGTACCGTTTTGTTTGGTTTTCTATAGTCCTTTCAAATCTTCAGTTTCAAGGGTCTGATGACCCACAAAGCTGTCCTGAATAAGTCCTAAAGCTACATAAAATAAAAAATGAAAACTTTCTAGTGATGCCAATTAGTATGTTTTTAAAAGCCTCCTTTCCTGTAACACACATAATGAGAAACTTAGGCAATGAGTAGTCATCTGTCCTCAGTGATTTCTATAAAACTGGAAGACAAAAGGCCCCTTCCTTGCTTTTGTAATCATGAGAGGAATTTAACTGTAAAGGGATTTCTGGTTTTTACAAAGGAGGTGGGTAGAGATGGAAGCAATCTTGGTCTGATTTTCTTTTGAATTTTACTCATAAGTTTTCAAGGAAGCCCAAAGAAGGGAGGAGATTTGGTTGTTTAAGTGGGTGGGAGGAGGCAGAAAATAGGATCAGAAATTTGAATTGGGTGAGAAAGCCACGCTGCACTGGAAAAGGATGAGGAAATGGGAAGTTCTGGAGAAGACATTTGTGACCAGAACAGACTAAGTGTTCCCTACAGGTAAGTCTTTAAATGCCTGCCCCTTAGCTTAAGGAATAAGTAGTCAAAATCTTCTGTTTCCCCTCGAGCCTGCCCTTAAATCTTCTACATGGGTAGTAATTTTCCAGAAAGGTGTTTGGTCACTGGTCCTTCCTCATCCTCTGAGTGCAGAGGAAGGAACAAGATCTCTCACCAACTCAAGATGATTAATAAGCTCCAGGCAAAGCCGAGACCTACAAGTGAACTTCAAGGAGAAGTTGGCCCTTTGGCCATAGCTGATATCAGAGAAGGTCAGAACCTCTGTTTTTGCCTGGAACCAGTCACTTCCATAGTCACCACCACAAAATGGGCCACAGCTGTTTGAGTGCTCAGCTCCACGACAGCCACTCCCTCCATCTTAGAACAGACCACTGGCCTGGAAATATCTGAGTAAACATATCTTGCCTTCTAGTCTCTAACCTTAACCAAATTCCAACCTATTAATTAGCAAATATGAAATCAGTCTTATGAGGAACCAACTGAAACTTAAAGATGTCTGTCCTCAAAGAGCTTCCAGTGTAATTGGTCAAATGGATGGCAACAAGGTAGTGAGAGAAAATGCAAGAAGACAGATATAGATGTACCAAATTAGGAATTGATTTCAGCCTCTGCTGCTCCCACAATGCTTATAGGAAGCACTGTGAGGAAACTCGGGCCAATGACCCGGGTTTTAGAATAAAAAAGAATGTCTACCTTGGAATCCTGCTCCCCTTGATTTGGTGATCTGGCCTGTCCAACTCATAACCAAGGTGCTGTGGGAATCCATTTTGCATGTTTCTTTTTTCTGGGGCAAATCCCCTGGATATCTGAGGCTTTATAAGCTACCATCTCCTCACAACCTCCACCTTCATCACCAACAACCTTATGAACTACTGATTTACAATCTTGATCCACCTTTTGTCAAGAAAGCAGTGCTGGGTATGGTTAAGAGTCAGGATTCAGGAGTCAGACTGTCTATGCTCAACTCTTGGCTTTTTCACTAACTCCTTACGGATGTGTAGGTAAGTTCCCTTACCTTTTTCAAACCTCACCTTCTTTAACTGTTAAGAATGGCAGTGTTGTTATGTGGATTAAATAAATTAATTTTATGAGTTAATACATGTAAAGTGTTTTGAGCCATATGTGGCAGAGAGCACGGACTCAATAAACATGAGTTATTATTGACCAAGAGCCATTCAATGAATTAATCAATAATTATTGATCAACTACTGTGTGCCAGATGTTATAAATGCTGAGAAGAGAAAGAGGCCAAGATGAATAAGGCATAGTCCTGTTTTGCATCATGAGGTTTTGGTTTCTTAAAGACAGCTATAAAACATGCACACAAATAAATATTACCCCAAACTGAATAGCCTCAGAGACCTACAGGAAGTGCTCATGGGCTACTCATACAACAGGATCTTCTTTGAAATGTCTTCTCCACAAAGCCCTGTATCTGTGGCTCCTAATGCCTCCTGGGACGTGTTTGGTGAGAATGATCCACAGGTCGGAGAATTATTTCTGACAAAGGGATTACACATCCCCCATATATCTCATGACACACCTCTTGCTCTAGACTCCTCAGGATGCCAGGAAGAGATGGCAGAAGAAACCCACCAGTGACCCAGAAAGGCACACACATCCCCAGAAGTCAGGGCAGCCAAAGCTGGTAAGGTGACTCTGAAATATTAGACCAAAGCTAAGCTTGGCTTCTGTTGGTATAATTTTTTTGGAAGTAAAGAGACAAAGAACTGTATAAAATAGCCCGTCCCTCCTGGCCAGTATGAAAAAGCACCTTATTCCTTCTGTTCTGTCTGGTTACAAGCATACCAGCACTACATCGATGCTTTTGTTTGTTTTAACATCGATGCTTTAAAATCATTTCCTCAAATGCCACCATGAGAAAGAGAAGGAGAGACTCAGGATGTCCCATATGATGGGTAGTAAAAGTCATTATTTATTTATTTATGTGGTTTTTTTAAAAAAGATTTTATTTATTTGTCAGAGAGAGAGCGCAAGCAGGGGGGAGGAGCAGAGAGAGAAGCAGGCTCACTGCTGAGCAGGGAGCCAAGGGTGGGACTCAATTCCAGGACCCTGGGATCATGACCTGAGCTGAAGGCAGACACCTAATGACTGAGGGACCCAGGCAGCCCTGTAGTAAAGGGTATTTACAATATAGTTGAGGGTCTGAATGAGGGCAGTAGCAATAGGGAAGGAGAACAGGAAGCATAAAGAAGTTAGATTCAGCCACATGGATGTTGGGGAGACGTGAGGCATTTTCATTCAGGCAGAGCCTGCCTGAGTGTCTTGGCCTAGGAAGCTGGGTAAATGGCAGTATTATCCGCTAAGATAAGGAGTACAGGGGAAGAGCAAGTCATTCATGAACTTGTTGAGTCTGGCATGCCTGCAGGACAGCCAGAGAAAGATCTTCAATTGGTAATTGAATATGTAATGTCAACATCAGGAAAGACATTTAAGAGGAAGAGAAGGTGTTTGTGAGGAACAAGCACATGGGTGGTTATCAGTGACATGTAAACTAAAAAAATCCTCCAGATAGAGTCAGTAGAACAAGAGAAGGAAAAAAAAAAAAGGCCAAGGCAAAGCCTTGGGAAGTAGAGGTAGGCTGAGAGAAAAGTGCATGTGGAAGTCTGAGAAAGAATGCAAGACATAAAAGGATGGCCAGGGGAGGACGGGATGGACAAAAGTGTTGGTTGCCACAGTGAGGAAGTGAGTAAGCAAGGAAAGAGCCCATAAGATCTGGCACCAGGAGGTCATGGATGACCTTTGACAGCCTTGTTCAGGAAGGAGGAAGAGGAGGACGCAAGGAAGGGCAGCCTCTCTCCTTTTGAAGGGCTAGACAGCTCCTCAAGCAAAATCCTGAGTCTATTGTCTTCTGGATACTTGACATACTATTGCACTAGATTCAAGGACTGTGAATTGGTACATCTTTTCTAGAGAACAATTTGGCAACGTGTATCCAAATATTTAGTGAAGAAAGAATGCTGTTGTCCATGATCTCTGCCCACTCACCATCCAAAGATGGCGTCTGCTTGGGTGCTGTCAGTGCAATAAAAGGAGACAGTGCCCATGGGAGTTTGCAAACTAGCCAGTCTCATTCTGATCAGCATGCTCTCCAAGGACCTGTGACTAGTGAGTGTGCTGGCTACCTCTGAAGACGGAGCAATAGCAGATGGGCATTCGGTGTCTAGCCTGTAGATGCTTCTCCAAAGAGGTGCTCCCTATTAGAGGCCCCTTCCCACCTTGGCAGTAACTTGTCCATTCTTCTGGTAGGCTGGTGGACTTAGCTTTTATTTGCCTTCTAAGAACAGGGCTTCTGCTTCAAGAGAAGAGCCAGGAATCAGAGGATATTGGTTTAAATTTCCTTGGTAGTTAGCCTTGTGTGGGGTTCTTGGTAAGAGCTGTGTAGGGGACCAAGGCTGTGAGGATAGAGTGGGGGTGGGCACAGTCTGGGATATGGTGTCTTATGTGGAAAGGCTCTAATTAGGTGTTAGTGGTAAATTAAAGATGGCTATAAAATGTCTCTCTCACTAGTGAGAAGTGGAGTTTATTTCCCCTCCCCTTGAATCTGGGTTGGCCCTGTAATTGAATCTGGTGGAAGTGACTTCCTGACAGTTCAAGGCCTAGCCTTCTGGGTCTAGCCTCCTGCTTCCTCCCTAGTGGGCCATTGTCTCTTTTGATTGTCACGCTTGGAACCCAGCCACCATGCTGTGAGATGTCCAAGCCATAGGGAAAGACTACACTATAGGCACTTTGGTCAAGTCTTAGCTGAGCTCTGAATTGACAGCCAACATCAACTACCAGCTGTGTGAACAGGCCCTCTTGGATGTTCCAGCCCAACAAAGCCTCAGATGACCACTACCCCAGCCACCATCATGTGGAGCAGAAGTTCCACTCAGGGATGCCCAGTCAACCCATCAACAGCATTGTAAGAAATAATGCAAAAGTTGCTTTCTGTCACTGAGTTTGGGCTGGTTTGTTATGCAGCAGTAGATAACTGGGACAGTTTTCCTTTATAGTTTCCATGGACTTGAACCCAATTTCCAGGTAAACAATCAAGAGCAAACCCTAAATTAGCCATTAGCTTCCCTCTTTGCTACCCAGAACCCTTTTCACAATCCCTTACAAGTTGCCAAACAAGGTGGGAGCTCCTTGTTTCCTCTGTCTGTCTCCTTGTGGTCAGTATACAAAGTAGAGTGAATGTCTCAACATGGGGCTGGGGCACAGAGGGACTGGGAAAATCCAACTGGTGATGAGGGGTCTTCTCCAAATGAGTGATTAGAGCCCCTTGGGGTTGGGGCCATTTTTACACAGTCAGCTGAACACAGCATTCATTTTTTTTTCTGGTTAGTCTCCACAAGAGAGGGCCAGATGCCAGCACTAGGTGGGCCCAGATTGCTAAGCTCCCATTCTTTCTTGCACTGAGGGCTAATTTTGTTCCATGATATGACACTTGATCCCGATAGCCGTGTGTTTGTGGCTTGATTCTGCACCACTGATTCAAGTCTCCCAGGCTCCTGCTCCACTGTGAGCCCCCTTATCCCTGCAACCCTATTCCAAACCCTCTGGTTGATATTAAGCCTGAGCTCCAGGGCACCATGACATACAATCTTATGGCCTTGACTATTATTTCATCTGTATTAATTTTTCCCAAAATTTCAGTCATGAGTTTCTCAGGGATAGTATGACAAAAGCCTGAAGTATATTCCTTTTGGTCTCCTGGGAGCACAGAGTCAATGCCAATTTGCTGGGCGATCGTGGTCCTGTGAAGCAGAGTTTTGAGATTGAAACAAGAATGGCTCAGAAAGCTCTGGGTCAAAAAAAAGAAAAAGAAAGAAAGAAAGAAAAGAAAGTTCTGGGTCAATTACCATGGCCAAAGTTTCACTTTTCTTACTGGTTGTGATCATTGTTAATAAGCATACTAAGACTCTTTAACTCAAATAAATTCATTTAGAACTGACAAAATTCTGAACTGACAAAATTCTCTTTAAACTCATACTACTGTTATAACTTTCTGTATTTCAGATTTAAAGCAGTTTCTAGCATGATGGTTATATTGTTTTCATATTGTCAAGAACATAAGTGATAGCAGGAAGATCTTATTACCAGGAAAAAAAAAAACAAAATTAAACAAGGTGGTCTGTGGTGAGTTATCGTGTATGGAATTAATTTCTCATCCAGGTTTGGATGATCTCATAAATTGTTCTTTTGGTTGGCAGTTTCACCCTAGCCTGATAGATTGAATTATTTCCTTGTAATTCAGACCCCCTGTGCAGTCTGTAACGAAGAACACATTGTGTGTCTTGGCTAGCCTGGGTGGTGGAGGACAGATGCCCACAGTCGTCTCAGAGCCGTCAGCACTGAGCTCAGCCACACATCCTTGAGGGACAATCGATGACACTATCAATGGCACATTGTTGCAGTATCGGGCCAGGGGGGTGACCTAGATGAGAGGGAGTTCCTAGAACCCTGAGTCTGGCATGGGTATGTTTACTCTATGAGGTCTGTTGCAGACAGTTTGGCCCAACACCCATAGAACAATAAGACTTCGCAGACTTCTGTGGCACCTCAGGAAGACAGTGGCTCAAGAGACTAGCATTGCAGAGGCCCAACCACAGGGTAATGGCTTCCATATCTCTTTTGGAGGAGCAGCCCTCACATATTTGAAGGACAAAAGTAGGAAGAATCTCAGATCCTTCAAATCCAGTGGACCAGAACAGTCAGACAAGAGAATGCACTTCTAGAAATAAAAACTGCCTAGCCAAGGTGTCTCCTTTGGACCCAGCAGGTGCAACGCAGCACCCTACAAAGCTGCATCCTCTTTCTTCTGGGTGGGAGAAGGGGACAAATGCTACTAGCCTCACCCAGAACCAAACTGTCTGAAGGAGGATGCTGATGTGACTTCCCACTACATCAGAGATCCAGGCTCACTGCACGTATAACATTCGCTCCCTCTGAAATCACAAATAAAACAGCCACGGGAGAACTGTTGCCTCACCAATTACTGTGGCACCTGATCTAGAAACCATCTTTGCAGCTGAAACCCACGGCCCTGGCTCCTCCTCCTTGACCGGCAGCCATATTTCTGGAGCCTTGAAGGGCTGGCATTTCCCGCTTCGCTTACAGCCAGGCTGAAAGAGGAGTGAGTGCTGTGCTCCACTCCTCTGCCCTGGCTGGGCCATGAGGTGGCTCCGGAGAACGCTTTTAACCAGCATCGTGGAAACCCAAACTTCATTCAGAGAGAAGTGCTGCATAGGACCACTGTTATTTATAGCATTTGCCCAGGACAGGGATGTCCTGGGACATGGGACTTTCAGGGCCTAAACTGGAAATGCCAAACACACCAGGACTCATGCTCCAGGAGCAGGGGAGAGGAAATCCCAAAGGCACCTTGATTCTGTACGAGCTGCCCTCCAGCTGTGGGCTGCCTGGCCCCCTGGGCTCTCTAGGCAAGTGCTCTCTCCACCACCTGACCTGCCTACAGCTGAGATTTGTGCCCAGGGGCTATTTGAGCTCTCTCAGCAAGCTGTGTCTCCCAATGTCAAAGGAGAGGAAATGCAGGACAATGGCCCACAGAGCTGAGGTTGCTCCCACTGTGGTTCTCCATGGCTTCTCAGGCGAGCATCTGCCATACTAAAAATATATATATATTAACTATATATTAACTTAGAAAAAAAATTCCAGCATAGTTAGCATACAGTGTTATGTTAGTTTCAGATGTACAACATAGTAATTCAATGATTCTATGCATTACTCAGTACTTATCATGGTAAGTGTACTCTTAATCCCCTTCATTTATTCTGCCCATCCCCCCACCTCCCCTCTAGTAACCATAGTTTGTTCTCTATAGTTCAGAGTCTGTTTCTTGGTTTCTCTCTCTCTCTCTTTGTCTTCATTTGTTTGTTTTGTTTCTTAAATTCCACATATGAGTGAAATCATATGACATTTGTCTTTCTCCAACTGACTCATTTCCCTTAGCATAATACTCTCTAGCTCCACCTACATTATTACAAAGGGCAAGATTTCATTCTTTTTCGTGGCTGAATAATATTCCATTATATATGTAAATAAACTATTTTTTATATGTATACATATATACATCATGTATATGTATATGTATGTATACATATATACACACATATACAATATATATATTATGTATATATAATATATATTACATCTTTATCCATCTGTCAATGGCCACTTGGGCTGCTTCCATAACATGCTTATTGTAAATAATGTTGCAATAAACAAAGGAGTGCATGTATCCCTTAAACTAAGGTTTCTGACTTTTTGGGTAAATAGTAGTATAATTACTGGATGATAGGTTAGCTCAATTTTTAACTTTTTGAGGAATTTCTGTACTGTTTTCCACAGTGACCACACCAGCTTGCATTCCCTCCAACAGTGCACGAGGGTTCCTTTTTGTCCACATCCTCGCCAACACTTGTTTTTTGTGGTTTTGATTTTAGCCATTCTGACAAGTGTGAGGTGATATCTCATTGTGGTTTTGATTTGTATTTCCCTGATGATGAGTGAGGCTGAGCATCTTTTTATGTGTCTGTTGGCCATCTGGATGTCTTTTTTGGAGACATGTCTGTTCATGTCTTCTGCCCATTTTTTAATGGGACTTTTAGTCCCACACAGAGGCCAGTTTGGAGGCTTGACAACCCAAGTATGCAGCAAGAGCCACAAGAGCTGGTCGACAGATTTTTCTCCTGCCTGAGGCCATTGGGTCGTCTTTGTAGGGTTGTGAGTCAGAGACCCAAGCCTCATCCTGGGTAGTGCCCTTGTGAGGTCTGGAAAAGATATACAGATCATAAGCAGTGGAGACATGTTCTTGTCAGGAGATGGTTTGTCCTACTAGAAAAGAGTGCAATACACAGGAAGCGCAGACTCCTTCTTGTCACTTGGGAGTCCCGGGCTGCTGCCAGCCCATTTGGGTCGTGTGGTCTCATGGGCCAGGCTGCTGAGGGTAGAACACGGGTGTTGAAAGGGCACTCTCTTAACCTGGCCCAAAGCCTGCTTTCCCTGCCTTCAGAACTATAGGCAGCACAGGGCAGAGGGCCTGGACTGCAAAGTCACAAATCGGGCACGTAAGGAACACTGACAGTGACCACCTGGTCCTCGGACCAGCGACGTCCTACTCTGTGCAGCTCCTACGAAGGGTAGCCACTGAACCGAGAAACTGCAAAGTGAAACTGGAACATCACTAGAGCAGCGTTGGAATGACATGCCCGATTTTCTGCAACTGGAAATCCCGAGGAAATTTAAAATTCCTCAGTTGTGTCTGGATTTTCGGAGTATTGTTTGAGGCTAAAATTATTGGTAACCCATCTCACTGAGCCCCAAAAGAGAAAGGGGGAGAACCCTTGAAAACCTGAACCTCTGTGGCCTGATCGGCAATCATCAGAGCCCCAAACATCCTGCCGCCTGATTTGATGTTTCTTTTCTCTCCAGGCCCTTCTAGGCCCGGCCAGCTTGTCTTTTCTTCCTCTTCCAAGGAAGACATCTGACCCTGTCCTGCCCTCGTGTTTTCCTCATCCCCTCTTGTCTCACATATGCTCACTTGTCCCACTTTCCGGGTGCAGCTCACATCCTGCCTCCTGCTTAAAGCCCTCCTGGATGCTTCAACTTCTACCTGCCCAAACGTAGGGCACTGTTGGGCTGCCTCACTCACTCTCTCCCAAGCAGGTGGGGCAACCCATGGCCCAAATGTGTCATTGAAGTGGCCATAGGTGCATGTCTGTTGCTCTCACTGGACAGCAGGCTGTCTGAAGGCAAGGTCTATCTTTCATTTTCTGGACATATCCATCCAGGTGTGGCCCTTGGAGAAATTCAGTGGCGATTGCTGATATCGTTGGATCAAGTTGAAACCCTGGTTAAAGCCAGGGTACACGTGCATCTGCTCCCACCCCTCGGTGTTTACCCAAGAGAAATAAAAGGACACCAAAATGCCTGTACAAGGATGCTCACGGCGACTTTATTTGTAATCGCCAAAAACTGTAAGCTGTGCACATACCCATCAATAGGAAATTAGATAAACATATAATGGGTCATACACATTCATCATTTGGACGAACCTCAAATGCCTTTCCCTGAGTGAAGCCTTGCACGAAATAGTCAACGCTCCATGATTTCATTTCTGTGAAATTTGGGAATAGGTGAACTCATCCACGGTGAAAATGGTTGGAGCAGGGCTGGCTTCTGAGGGGCAGGTGGGGACAGTGGCTGAGAAGGGGACATGAGGGAGTGCTCTGGGTTGATGGTACTATTCTGTGCCTTGATAAGGGTTTGGGTTGCTCAGGCCTATGCATCTGTCCAACCTCAAAACTATATACTTAAGGGTTGTACATTTTATCAAAGGTCAATTTTTATCTCAAAACACAGTGACAAAGGTTGAATATTAACCATGTGCAAGTTGGAGCACACCAATGTCTGCAGTTCACTTTGAAATACATCAGAATGGACTGATGGATGAAGAGAGGGATGGACAGATGGATATGGGATGAGACATCGTAAAGCAAAGCAGAATGAAAGAAAACAGTGCTGGCCGCCAGTCAAACCACCTTGCTCACCCTTGGTGTGGCCATTGTCCGGGAGGGCCGGCCGATGGGCCTGCAAGGGAGGAGGTGGTGTTCTCTGGGGCGAACAGGTTTCTGGGGACCAGGAGGAGGTTGGTGAGGTAAGCCAGACATGGGGAGCGCAGCTGGAGCTCCTAGAGGGCTGGTCAGGGAGGGCCAAATGAGGAAGGACAGTGGTGGGGCTGGCTGCAAGCAGGTGGCCCAAGACTTTGATCTCCAGCCTGTGACCAAAAGGCTGCTCTGTCCTTGGCACCAGCAGGTACGCAGGAACACTTAGTGAGTGGCAGACTGGCTAGCTCACTCCATTGCTGGGCCTACAGCCCTTGAAGTCCAGAGTTGAATTCATGCTTCAAAGAACTATCTTTTCTTAGGAAACACTGATAATCCAAACCACATCTAACCTCATTCCTCCCTTTGATAGGGTAACTGAGCTGGAAGATCAGAGGAGAACCAGAGAGTTCGCCCATCTGGAATTCAGCAGAGGTTGAAAACGGGCAGCCCTCGGGCTGGATCCAGCCCCCAGATGTGCTATGTGTTTTGCTTGGCCTCCCAGAGGGTTGGTTGTTTTGTGTGTGTGTGTGTGTGTGTGTGTGTGTGTTTTAAGCTAAGTTTAGTTCAGTTGCCAATGTTTTAAAATCACATAAGATCTAGATTGTCTACATCTCTTGAAATGTTGGAAGGTCCAGCAACCACGGACCTACATGGTGACAGCTGGCAGGAATGAGTGACTGCTGGCCCCTCAGAGGCCATCTCCCATTCACTCCTACCCTCTGGGCATGGGCATTCCAACCCCTGGACGACATGCCATCTGTGTGGATGAGAGAGAGAAACCAGGGCTGGCTGATAGGAACACTAAACTAATCTCAACACGATAAATAGTTCTTGAGCACCTACCATGGGGGTTTCGTTCTGGGCACACAGTGGAGTCTCAAATGACTCCGTCTCTCTTCTAAAGGAACTTAGATTCTAGAAGAATAGATGAATCAGGAAGAAAGAAAGAATGAATGAATGAAAGAAGAAAGAAAGAAAAAAAAGAAAGAGAAAGAAGAGATAGAAGGGGAGGGAGGAAGGAAGGAAGAAAAAGATTACAGGGGTGCCTGAGGGGCTCAGTCATTAAGTGTCTACTTTCAGCTCAGGTCAGGATCCCAGATTCCTGGGATTGAGCATCGAGTGTTGGGCTGCCTGCTCAGTGGGAAGCCTGCTTCTGCCTCTCCCACTCCCCCTGCTTGTGTTCCTCTCTGTGTGTGAGTCTCTCTCTCTCTGTCAAATAAATAAATAAAATCTTTAAAAAAAATCACAAGCAGTGATATTTATCCTAAAGGGACAAAATGAAAGGGGAGACTCAGTAGAGAGTTACTTGGGGTAGGGAGTGCTTGCCTCAGGCGGGGTGTTGGGGAAGACCCGCCTGGGGAGACATTGTCAGCTAAATCCTGAAGGGTGACAGCTGTGTGGGGAGGATCACTGAGGTGGATCAAAGGCCTTCAGTGGGGCTGTGCTCGGGTTCTTTCAGGAGCCAAGGGAAGCCAGGGGTGAAGGGTGAAAGTCACACCTAAGGTTGGACAGGTGGGCGGTGGGCAGGACTTGTTAAGCAAGTCAAGAGTTTCAATTTCCCTCTGGGTGCAGTGTGAAGCCATCAAGTGTTTAAGGCCAGAAAGAGACACAGTCAAATTTCATAAAATCAGTCTTGTTATGGGTAAGGAATGCAGCCAGAATTCTCATCAGGAGGCCACTGCGGGGCCGGGGGAGACAGCCGTGGCACAGCCAGCAGAGGAAAGAACTGGATCCAGGTACACTTTTGAGGAAGTTAATTCATAGCTGCTTTTGGGAGGAGGAGGCCCTGGAGATGCAATCAGTGGTTGCATCAGAGGCGAGTTCACGGCGAAATTCAGATAAAGATTACTGGGGACACCGCAGCCCCACTTTGGCTTCTTCCCAAGTGCAAGATGCTTTCACATGGGGTATGGCTTCCCTTGATAGCTGCGTGTGACCTAAAGTGGCAAGCAGTTCATTGCAAATAGAAAATATCTGAAAATTCACGTAGATTTTGCATTCGAGTCTATGATGTATCTGTTTTTGATCTGACCTTTTAAAAGTTGTAAATGACATAACACCAATAAACAAACAAACAAGAAAAGGAACCAGCTGTCCCTCCCAGCATCCCTGGATAAAACTGTCTTCAGTGATTCCCAAACAGGGCTACTTATTGGAATCACTTGGGAAACTTTTAAAGATGCTGATGCCTGGGTCCCCTTCCCAGAGATTCTGACTTAGCTTTTCTGGGACGTGACCAAGGCACCTGGAATTTTTTTTTTTATGTAGGATTTTTAAATTTATCCTACAGAGAGAGAGAGAGAGCACAAGTGAGCAAGCACATGTGAGGAGGGGGAGGGGAAGAGAGAGAATCTCAAGATGTCAAGCAGACTTCCCGTCCAGCATGGGGCCCAACATGAGACTCGATCCCACGATCCTGAGATCATGACCGGAGCTGCGATCAAGAGTTGGACACTGGTGCCCCCCAGAAGTCTGTGTTTACAACATCTCCCCGGGTGACAGGTCTGATACCGGCCCTCCTCTCAGAAGGTAGACAGAGTCATGGCCATTGGGGGATGGGGTAGACGGTGAGCAAATTCGTTCTGTAAAAGACCAAATAGTAAATATCTCTGTGGGCCACGCTGTCAAAACTACTCAAGTGTGACACTTTAGTGTGAACGCAGCCATAGACGATATGTAAATGAATGAACATGGTCATGCGCTAATAAATCTTGATTTAAAAATGTAGGTGTGGGACTGGATTTGGGCATGGGACTAGAGTCCTGCTGAGGGTAAGGTTTAGCCTAGGATGCTGGCCTGAGCCAGGCCTCCACCGAGTACCTACACCTTGTCCACTTGAAAGCATTGTTCACAGAGCCCAGGATATCCTGCTGTATGGCTGCTTTAGGCTGGGAAGTGAGGAGGGCTGGGACCCAGCTGGAGGAAGGGGAGATGGAGGTGGTTTTTCTGGCTTCTCCTTACGGAGACTTGGGAGGGGTGTGGTTGGTGGGATCCCCAGGCCTGGGCATGTCTCCTAAGTGACAAGGTCAGCCAGGCTAGTCCTGCAGGGGTGGTAAGTGAGCCAGTGAGCTTGCTATCCAAACCTGGTAGCTCATTCTTCTGGAAATTATCTTCATGGAAAATTTTGGAACATTATAAAGCCACTGAATACAGAAAGGAAAAAATAACAACTGAGTGAAATGAATAGTGAGAAAGAGCCCTCAGAGGTGCCAGAGGCGGGCTCTTGGCCTGGTAAAACACACTCAGTTTCAAACCCACAGAATAATTGCAGGAGTCAGGAGCCGTGCACACTTAACCCTGTGATTTCTAAGAAGTGAAATGCTTGGGGCGCCTGGGTGGCTTAATTGTTTCCTCATCTGCCTTCGGCTCAGGTCATGATCTCGGGGTCCTGAGATCGAGCCCTGAACTGGGACCCCGGCTCAGCGGGAAGCCTGCTTCTCCCTCTCGCACTCCCCCTGCTTGTGTTCCTTCTCTCTGACAAATAAACAAAGTCTTAACAAAAAAAAAATTAAAAAAGAAAGAAAGAAAAGAAAAGAAAAGAAAAATAAAATGAAATCAGATGGTTGACAGAGAGAGAGGACAATCCCTCAACGGGTGAAACTCCTCACTTGGGATTGCCTGCTGGATCTTCCAGTTGATATCACATGTTGCAATAGTCTATTTATTTTTGTCGCTATTGTTTATTACATGGATGCACACATATTGTTGTGCCTCTCTTCTGCTGATGAACACTTGGGTTGTTTCTGTTTTGGGGTCTGTTATGAATGATGCCGTTTATACAGGTTTGCGTGAACGTATTTTCTTGGGTAGATACCTAGTATTGGAATTTCTGGGTTATACAGCAAGCATATGTTCAAATTTTTAAAAAACTGTCTGACTATTTCCCAAAGTCCGGCTGTATAATTCTATACTTACATCAGCAACGTATGAAAATTCCAGTTTCTACGCATACTTACCAACACTTGGTGGTGTTACTCTTTGGAATTATAGCTATTACAGTAGGTGTGGAGTGGTAGCCTGTTGTGGTTTTCATTTGCATTTCCATGATGGCTCATGGAAATGATCACTTTTCCTGGGCTTATTAGTCATTTGTACTGATTATCTATGTAAATGTTTGACCATCTTAAAAATTCGGTTTCTTAGGGCGCCTGGGTGGTTCAGTGGGTTAAGCCTCTGCCTTCAGCTCAGGTCATGATCTCAGAGTCCTGGGATCAAGCCCTGCATCTGGCTCTTTGCTTGGCGGGGAGCCTGCTTCCTCCTCTCTCTCTGCCTGCCTCTCTGTCTGCTTCTTTGCCTGCTTGTGATCCCTCTCTGTCAAATAAGTAAAATTCTTTAAAAAAAAAAAATTGGGTTTCTTGGGCTGCCTGGGTGGCTCAGTTGTTATCGTCTGCCTTCAGTTCAGGTCATGATCCCAGAGTCCTGGGATCGAGCCCCACATCCGTCTCCCTGATCGTTGGGAGGCCTGCTTCTCCCTCTCTCTCTCCCACTGCTTGTGCTCCCTCTCTTGCATTCTCTCCATCAAATAAATAAAATTAAACCTCCAAAAAAAAAAATTGGGTTGCTTGTCTTCTTACTATTGAGTTTTCTTTTTTGTCTTTTTGAAGATATAAAGTACACATTACAAAAAATTTACCATTTTAACCATACATTTGTCATTAGGTATATTTATTTACCTTGTTGTGCAGCCATCACTGACATTTATCTGCAGAGCTTTTTTCCATATTCCCAGTTGAAGCTCTGTACCCATTAAACACTGACTCCTTATCCATCCCTCTCCCCAGCTCCTGGCAACCACCATTCTGCTTTCTGTCTCTGTGAATCTGACTACTCGAGGAATCTCATATGAATGGAATCATACAATACTTGTCCTTTCGTGGTTTATCTCACTTAACATAGCATCTTCAAGGATATTCTTGTTGTGGCATGTGTTGGAATTTCTTTCCTTTTTAAGGCTAATAACATTCCACTTTATCTGCATACTGCATTATCTTTATCCTTTTTTTTTAAAAAAAGATTTTATTTATTTATTTGACAGAGAGCTAGAGAGCACAAGTAGGCAGAGCAGCAAGTAGAGGGAGAGGGAGAAGCAGGATCCCCAGCTGAGCAGCCCAATGTGGGGCTCGATCCAAGGACCCTGGGATCATGACCTGAGCTGAAAGGAGACACTTAGTTGACTGAGCCACCCAGGAGCCCTTTCATTATCCTTTCATCCATTGATGGACATTTCAGTTGCTTCTTATTGTTGAGTTTTAAGAGTTCTTTATATATTCTGGATGTAGACCAATTTGCCAATATTTTTCTTTTATGGCTCACGTTCTTTCTTTATTTGTATTTTTTATAACAGTTGGATCATGTTTTTGGTGACCTATTTATGAATCTTTTCAAAATCCCAAGTCAAAAAGATTTTCTCATATGTTTTCTTCTGGAGATTTTATAGGCTCAGCTCTTACATATTAGTGTATCTATCATCCACTTTGAGTTAATGTTTGTGAGTTGCATAAAGGTCTAAATTCATGTGTTTGCATTTAGATATTCTACTGGCCCGGTACCAATTCTTGAAAAGCCGATGCTTTCCCCCACTGAATTGCTTTGACACATTTCAAAAATCAATTGACCGTATATGTAAGGGTTTATTTGTCGAATTTCTTTTCTGTTCTGTTGATCTGTATGTTCATCATTATGCCAATACCATGTATTCTTGACTGCTGTAGCTTTCATATAATAATTTTTAAGATTAAGCTTTACATAGCAAGCTTTGATATTTTCAAACCTTTTCAAGGAAATTTCAAAGCTTTTCAAAGAAATTTCAAAATTTCTATTAAGATTTTTAAAAATTTGTTTTAGGTCCTTCGCATTTCCATACGAATGCTTGCAAACAAGGAGAGTTTTGTCTCTTCCTTCCCAGTCTGTATTTTATTTGTCATGTCTTACTGCACTGGCTACAACCTTCATTTGAACAGAAGTGGTGACAGCAGACTGTATTGCATTATTCCCAGCCTTTTTTCAAAAATTTTAATTAACATTTTTTTTCTTTCCTTACAAGTATGTTTTTTCAATTAATTTTTTTTTAAAAATTCCAGTGTAGTTAACACACAGTGTTATATTAGTTTTAGGGGCATAATATAGTGACTCAACAATTCTATACATAACTCGGTCCTCATCGTGACAAATGTGCTCTCTAATCCTCATACCCCTCCTCCCTCCCACCCCTCTCTCTGGTAACCATCCGTTTGGTCTCCACAGTTAAGAGTACTTTTTGGTTTGTCTCTTTTTTCTTTGTTTTGTTTCTTAAATTCCACATATGAGTGAAATCATATGGCATTTGTCTTTGACTGGCTTATTTAGCTTAGCATTATTCCCAATCTTAGGGGGAAAGCATTCAGTTTTTTGGCACTAACTAAAAAGCATGCTGTTAGTTTTTGTTGGTGCCTTTATCAGACTGAGGACATTCTTTCTATACCTAGTTTGTCAAGAGTTTTCATCATTAATGGGCATTGGATTTAGTCAAGTGCTCAGTCTGCTGTGATGGTCATGTGATCTTTGTCCAGTCTTCTACTTACATATTACATGAATTATTTGATTTTGGGTTGTTAAACCAATCTTGCATTCCTGGGATAAATCCCACTTGCCCAGGGTGCATAATTCTTTTAGTATGTTTCTGGAATCAGTTAACTAATATTATGTTAAATATTTTTATGTCTGTTCATAAGGGATATTGGTTTGTTTAGTTCTTTTTTTCTTGTGATGTATTTATCCGGCCTTGGTATCAGATTAATACTGTCCTCGGTGAATTAGTTAATAGTTGTTTTCTCCTTCTTTATTTTTCTGAAGGACTTTGGGTAGGGTTGGTATTTGTTTTTTAAATGTTGATACAGTTTGCTAACAAAGTCATTTGACCGTGAGCTTTACTTTATGTAATGATATTTAGTTCCTAGTTTATTTTCTTTACACTTTATAATTCTATTAAGATTTTTAAAAATTTCTTCTTGAATCTGTTTTAATAATTTTTAGGAATTTAATAGTCATTTTAGGAATTTGACTACTTCATCTAAATCATCTAATTTGTTGGCATGAAGTTGTTCATAATGTTCCCTTAAAAGACTTTTAATTTCTGTAGGTTCTCTAGGTATGATACCACTTACAGTTTTAATTTTGGTATTTTGTGCTTTCTCTCCTTTGTTTTTTTTAATCCCTTGGTCATTTTTGTTAAAATTTTCTCAAATTTCTGGGTCTTTTTGGAAGACCAACTTTGGTTTCCTTGATTTCTTCTATTAATTTTCTCTTTTCTATTTGTTAATTTCTACTCTGAGCTTCTTTTTTTTTTTTTTTTTTTTTTACCCTGGACTTACTTTTGGCTTGAATTGGCTTTTTAAGATACAAAATTAAGTTACCATTTTTTAGGGTTTTTTTTCCTTTCCTTTTTTTTTTTTTTTAAGATTTTATTCATTTATTTGACGGAGAAGCACACAGTGAGAGAGGGAACACAAGCAGGGGGAGTGAGAAAGGGAGAAGCAGGCCTCTTGCTGAGCAGGGAAAGGGATGTTGGGCTCCACCCCAGGGCCCTGGGATCATGACCTGAGCCGAAGGCAGATGCTTGACAACTGAGCCACCTAGGCACCCAGTTTTCTTCCTTTTCAATGTAAGTGTTAAAATCCATAAATTACTCTGCCAGCATGCTTTGGTTGTGACTAAAATTCTGATATGGCATATTTTTCCAGGTTGGCTCAGTTCAAGATACTTTCTAATTTATATTTCCCTGTGATCTCTTTTTTTTGACTCATAATATTCTGTGAATAACCTGGATTTTGCCTTCATACGTACTTGACACATATGTAGAAATGAATTAGGGGAGCAACGGAGTATGGTACTGAAATATGCCTTGAGATCAGCTCCCATGGTCACATACCTCTACTGCCTAGCAGAACTAAGCATGCACTCTGAAGCCAGGCCAACTTTTTTTGAATCCCATCTTTATCACTTACTGCCCTGTGACCTTGAGCAAGTTATTTAATCCTTCCTAGCCCAGTTTCCTTACTCTATATCATAAAGTTGCTGCAAGGAATAAATGAGTGATATATGTAAAGCACTTAGTGTCTGGCAAATAGTAAGTCTTATATGTTCGCTCATCAATAACCAAGCCTAAAGAGTCTCTCCCCTTTAACTATTAACAGTAGCCAGTGGAATTGGATGGAGAAAATCTACAAGCATAGTTTAAAATGAATTTCTGTGTTGTAAGACTTCTTAGGGAATAGAGTGTCAGGGTTGAAAACCAACACTTAACTTTTTATTTGAAAGGACTAAACTGCTGTAAAATATGAATATATATAGGAATTTTATTTTAATCCCATAAAAGAAACAAAAGGATGACACTTGCAACACATGCTACACAAGATGGTTATCTTGCCTATATTTTATGGCATGATTAATGTCATGAGAACCCCAAGTATCTGAGATAGTTGCAATTTTCCTTTATGATGTCACCCATCTTTAACAGTCTTTCCTTCTGATTCTTACCATTAGTGACATTTATTATACTTGTTAGGATGTCTGTTTTTCCACCACAGTGTACATTCTTTATAAGCAGAGACTACAGCTTTTCATTATTATTCCTGAGCCTGGAATATAGTAGGTGCTTAATAAATATTTGTTGAATATATATATATTTATACATACACACACATATATATGTGTGTGTGTATGTATATATACATATGTATATATACATACACACACACATATGTATATGTGAATGAATGAATGAACGTATACTTAAAGTAAAAAACTCTAGAGACATCCACTCCCCCTTTTAGGGCTGTGTGGTATTTCCTTTCAGACTATTTCTTAGAGCAGTCAACAAAGGAGCTATTTCATTGGTGAAGGTAGAAGTAACCAATGTTGATTTAGAAGGAGGAGAAATGTATGTGAGGCTTTAATATTTATGAACCCTCCTGTGGTATCTGAAAAAAAATTACTTTCCAAAGTAGATTCCCCTTAGAGGTAAAGAATACTGTGATGGTTAGTATTACGTGTCAGCTTGACTGGGCCAGGGGATACCCAGATAGCTGGCACCATTCCTGGTTGTGTCTGTGAGGTTTTTTCTGGAAGAGATTCTACAGTAAACTGAGTAAAAAGATTACCTTCACCTATATGTACAGGCATCCAATCCACAAAAAGGCCGAGGAAGGGCAAATCCCCTGCTCTTGGACAGGGGAGCTCCTGGTTCGCAGGCCTTTGGACTTAGACTGAATTATACCATTGGCGTTACCGGGTCTCCAGCCTCTAGACGGCTGACTGAGACTTTTTGACCTCCATCACTATATGAGCCAATTCCTATAATACATCTCCTCTTACGTATCTCTCTATATACATTTTTCTGTTTCTCTAGAGAACCCTGACTACAAATATATTATGGTCAACTTCCTGAAATCTGTTTAACCGCAGATGAGTAGGCTAGACCAGTTAGTCCAACCAACTAGTTAATTCCGTCTGCCTTTGGATGATGATCCAAGACCCAAACACAAGCCAATTCTGTCTAGTGAAATATGGGAGGACATCTGTAAGCAACTGCCGAGAAAGTTACATCTCTCCCATGAGAAAGGAGAGACTCACTATGGGACTAGATGCTATTTCTTCCTTTTAGGCATTGTCTTATCTGGATACACCACCTGGAATAGTTGCAATAAAAGCATGAAGGTGGGGGCACCTGGGTGACTCAGTGGGTTAAAGTCTCTGCCTTTGGCTCAGGTCCTGATCCCAGCGTCCTGGGATCAAGCCCCGGATCAGGCTCTCTGCTCAGCGGGGAGTCTGTTTCCTCCTCTCTCTCTCTGCCTGCCTCTCTGCCTACTTGTGATCTATCTGCCAAATACATAAATAAAATCTTAAAAAAAAAAAAAGGCACAAAGGCGAAGCCAGTCCAGCAGGGGCAATGCAAAGAAATGGAAGGAGCCTGAGATGTTGATGGTGATGCCATTAGGTAGTTAAATCAAATTCCGTGAATTGATACATACAAACACACATGGATTTCATATATAATTTTTTTCTCAACCTTTTGAGAATAAGTTACAAATATCATGAACTTTAACCATAAAATGTTTCTCTTTCTTAGAAACTAGGGAAATCTTTTACATAACTATATATAACTATGAAATTCAGAAAATTTAACACTGATACATTACTGTTACTAAAAGACATTTCAATAATCGTCCCAATATTGTTTCTAGCAATACTTCTGTCTTGACAAGAATCCAGTCCAGGATGATGCATTACATTTTGTTGTCATAGCTCTTTAATCTGGAATGGCCATTCAGAATTTCTTTGTCTTCTACAAAAAAAAAAAAAAAAAAAAAAAAAAAAAAAAAAAAAAGTTTAAGAGAACACATCAGTTTGGTAGAATTTCACTCAGCTTGGGTTTATCTGGTAGTTTCCCCATGATCAGAAGCAGGTTATACAGTTTTGGCAGCAACACAACACTGTTGATGTTAAGTCCTTTGCAATGCATCACATCGGGAGAGATATAAAGTCAATTCTCCCTGTTACTCGTGGAGTAAACTTTAGTTACTTGCTTACAGCAGAATCCACCTCTGGCTCATTCTTATGACTTTAATGCCTAAACTCTCAGTGGGACACAGAATCATCCTTCTTAGGTGATTGGTGGGCTGCATGGAGTCATTTCCATGATTTCCTGGATAGGCTTTAAATTATAGGGCCCCTTGGTAAGGAATGGGTTCAAGATGTACTTTGAGAGCTGAATTTGGAATAAGTGGGGATTGCGCCCTCAAATATTCAAGGAGCCCATTGCCAGATAATCCTAAATCAGTGGAAAGAGTTAACAAGGACAAGGGCCATCTGGTTTTCCTTAAGGAGGGCTAAGCTTTCCCCAAATATCATTCCTTTACACCTGAAGAAGTTTTAAATGGTCCTGTTCCCATGGAATCCTCAACCAATGTAGACCTGACCTGTGATTTATATAAAAAGTAGCTGGTCCTTAATTTTCCCCACAATGGCTTCATTCTTACCTTATGAACCTGCTTTGTCAGTGTTCGCTTTGATTTATGGAAGATTTCAAACTCCCCAAATAACTATCCCTTTTCTTTTCATTAAAGTTAATCCCCACAAAGACACTTTCATCCTCTGATTAGTCATGCCCCAGTGAACCTTGCTAACCAGAGGCTAAGTTATTGATGTGTTAAAGAGGTAATCTCTAAGTCTTGGGACCACTGAAGAAACCCCAACATGTTATTTGACAGTCAGAATCTCACAATGTATTGCCTCCTTTGAGCAGCCTTGGTCGCATGCGTTCCTTGGGGTCCATAAATCTCTCTGGCCCGACTGTCTGTGAGGACTGAGTTATTGTGGGGCTGAGTTTAGGCTGCCAACACACTGCCCTGCACCCCGGGGTATCACGGTGCCTTCTCCAGACTCCAGTTTCCATTCCCAGTAACATGTACTCAGTAACAAATCTCTTACACCAGAAGCAGCAGCTCATTGTTTGATGCCCTGACTATGGCTTTCCTCATAAATTTGCAGCAACCCACAAGTCAACAAGGCTGTAAGCTCAGTGTGATACTGGCCACCAATGGCACTAACCCTTTCTCCTACCTATTGATTTTGAGCAAAGTGCAAGCTTGGCTCACCCATTAGTGAGTCTTAGATAATGTTGATGTCCTATCCGTACAGAAGAGCAGCCCACATGGAAATGTGGAATAATCCCTCAACAACAAATGTTAAGTTTGTAAAAAAAAACAACAAAAAAAAACCCAGTAAACCTTAAACCTTTTTACACATATGAGGTTCAGTCTGACGCATATAAAGACAATGTTTCTCAGCTGGCAGGATCGTTCATAGGACGGTCTGTGCCTGTGGTTTAGTGTTTGGCTTCTTCAGTGCTTACAGCAAATGGCCAGAGAGATTCCTAGTCTTTGTGACAACCTCAAATACCCACAGATATTTTTTTTCCCCCTGAAAACTGTTTCAATAGTCTCCTGGAAAGATAACACCCTCCCCTCTCCAAGTTAGCTAAGAACCACAGTCTTAAAAGAAAAACAGCGGAAGGAGGAGATCTTAAGTACTACCTTTCCGATTTACAGGCAGAAGACCCATCCCAAGAAAACCTATTGACCCTGGCTTTGTTGTTGTTGTTGTTGTTATTGTTCAATAATACCCACGTGTTAGCATATGCTTCTGAAGGTCAGAAGGCCAGGTGGGCCCCGCTGGGGTCTAGGCCTAGGGTATCTCTAGGCTGAAACCCAGCTGTCAGCTGGACTAATCTCAAAGCTCCGGAAAAGAATTGCTTCCAGGCTCATTCAGGTTGTTCACAGAATTTAGCTCCTTGTGGTCGTAGGACTGAATGTCCCATTTCTTGCTGAAGGTCAGCCAAGACCAGCTTCTAGAGGCCGTTCACGTTCCTTCTCAGGTAACCCCCTCAATCTTCCAACCAGCGACATCATGAATCATTCCCTCATTTGGAATCCCTCTGCCTTCCTCTTCTGCCACCAACTGGAGGCAGCACTCACTGAGCTCAACATATGGCCTATGCCCTCTTTATTGAGATGAACCCACTGATCATGAGCTTGGATGTTGGGACATTGTTAAATTCTTATAAAATTGTCTAATGGCTTACTCTCCATGTCGGTACTTTACTCATTGAGGAGCAGTTTATTTTCTTAAGTGAAAATTATTTTTTTAATTGTGTCAATTACACAGAAGACAGATGATAGATACCAAAAACTCAGAGAACTGCTGTGATACTGTGATTTGTCCTTGTCTTTAGTTCTGGCGCAGAGCTCCTAAAACCCTTGGAATTTCCTAAGTGATGAGAGGGATAAAGGTGTCTAGCATGCTAATAAGGTGACTTTTGGAAAGCCACTAGGTAACCTAAGGATGGGGGCTAGTTGCCCCGGGAATTAAGCATGTGATTAGAGGGTTGGAACATTCAGCCCCACCTCCTGACTTCTGGGCAGAAGTGAAGGGGCTGGAGATCGAATCTAATCACCAACGGCCAATGATTTAGTCAATTGTGCCTCTGCAGTGAAGCCTCCATAAAAACCCAAAGGGATAGCGTTCAGAGAACTGAGATCGGAGATTCTGTAGCCTGACGATCAGAAGCACAGAGGACAATGTGCACTTGCTACTGCCATCTGAAGTTGCAGGGCGGGGCGGGGGGGTAGCAGTCTTGTAGGACTGAACGCTTGACCTGTGGGGTCTGACCCTATGTACACAGTGTCAGAACTGAATCGAGTTAATTGCCTGACAGTGGGGAAAACCCCACTGATTAGAACTGGGTGCAGAATCAGAACTGGATAGCTCATACCCTCCTCAGCCACCTTTCCACAATCTCACTACCTTCTCTCTCTAGAAGAAACCCCAGGTATGAGCCGGTGGGCATACCTCCAGACAACTTTTAACACTTTACATACATTTATATGCACCCCTGGAAAAGGCACAGTCTTGTTTCATGTAGGTGTTTTTATATAAATGATTACCACCCTCTACATCTAATCTGAAAGTTGCTTTTATCGCCAAGCAGTATGTTTGGGGGGTTATCTCTGGTGGTTCATCCATATGGATGTGATTCATTTCTCTGAATGTCCTGTGTGTTGTTTTATTTAGGCATTCCCCCTTTTGCTGTATACTTTTATAGTTCTCACATTTGCAAGCCGTGCTGCACTGGCTCTCTTGCGTATGCCTCCTTGTGGGGAGGCACAAGTGTTTCTCTAGAGAAGATACCTACAAGTGTAATGGCTGGTCCTGCGGTAGGACCTCTGAGTTATAAGAGATACAGTTAAATTGTTGCCCCTGAGGACCAGGTGAGACTAATCTAATCTACAGTCACAGCACTCTAAGGTCTCTCTTACTCCACATCTTCACCACACTAGACCCCATCCCGCTTAAATATTGCCAGTCCCATAGGGATGACTTCAGTCCATCTGGTTTTTGTTTGTTTGTGTGTTTGCTTTTTTATTAAAGTACAGTTGACACAATGTTACATTAGTTTCACCTCTATAACATAGTGATTCCACAAGTCTAATGTTATGCTCTGCTCACCACGAGTGTGGGTTCTATCTGTCACCACACAATAACAACATAGGTCCTCCTTGTTTTGATTTACATTTCCCTGTGTGCTAATGAGATGGAGTGACTTCTTATATGTTTATTGGCCATTTACAGATCCTCTTTTAAAAAACTACTGCTCGGGGCGCCTGGGTAGCTCAGTGGGCTGAGGCTTCTATCTTTGGCTCGGGTCGTGGTCTCAGGGTCCTGGGATCGAGCCCCGCACCGGGCTTTCTGCTCAGTAGGGAGCCTGCTTTCTCCTCTCTCTCTGCCTGCCTCTCTGCCTACTTGTGATCTCTGTGTGTCAAATAAATAAATAAAATCTTTAAAAAAACAAAAAAACTACTGCTCATATTCTTTAACCATTTTAAAATTGGATTATTTGTCTCTTAATGATTTACAAGCATTCTAAGTAACTTATCTTTCACATAGAGTCGTAATGATAATTTCTACATTTTCTTCTCATAATTTTACATTTAGGTCTTAAATCCATCTCGAATTTTGGGAAGGTTGGAGGTCTTAAGTGGGTGTATATGATGGGAGATGGTGATTTTAGTCTCTTTCATGTGTCCATTTATTGAATAATCTGCCTTCTCCCCAGTGATTTGAAATGCTGCCCCTATCTTCTTCCATATACCATATACCATATACTATATACCATAACCTACCGTAACCCCAGTCACGTGAGTTCGCTCCTTGATGAGTCACAAAAACCACACCAAGTAGTCATTGCACAAAGGGAACTTCATTTGCAGCAAGTAAGGAGATGACAGGCAGTAAGTTCCAAAACCATGACTCCTCAAGCAAGGGTGAATGGGTTCCTTGTATTTAGGGCAAGATTGAATATTTAGGAAGGGGAGAGTATCATCATACATGCAGGTGGGCTTAAGGTTGCACATGTGCCTTAGGGAAGCATGCCTATTCACACACTGTGTGTTATGTAAATGAGGCTTGTGCTCCTCTTTGGGTGGAGAGTTCAGTATTATAATGAAGGGGTAACTGTCAATCCCTCCACGGGCTCCTCCACAGCCATTGAACAGGCATGAGTCGGATGGGGCAAGAACTGGTGGGAAGGGCCTCGGGCCACTGGGGCTTTTCATCTGGGCTGGTGTTATTGCATGAGGGGTAGTTCTGGTTTCCATCAGGGGATGCTATGCCCGTTGGCTCTTTAGCCTGAGTCAGATATAAACTTGACTCGGGCAAAGAAGAACTTGAAAGAAGAGCTTATGGAGGGATGCCTGGGTGGCTCAGTGGGTTAAGTCTCTGTCTTCAGCTCAGGTCATGATCTCAGGGTCCTGGGATCGAGCCCCACATCGGGCTCTCTGCTTGGCAGGGAGCTTGCTTCCTCCTCTCTTTCTGCCTACCTCTCTGCCTACTTGTGATCTCTCTCTCTTTGTGTCAAACAAACAAATAAATAAATAAATCTTAAAAAAAAAAAAAAGAAGAAGAAGAGCTTATGGAAAAAATGAGAGACAAAGTTGGGGGAGAGCCAAAAGAACTTAAGAACTACTAATGGTGGCAAGGCTTAAGAACTCCTAGTGGCCTGCTGTCGACCAGAAGGCTGACCAATAACAGAAACAGTCCGCTGACACGTATCTTGTATGTTACATGCATCATATACTATATTCTGACAATAAGGTCAGCTAAGAAAACGTTATCAAGAAAACCGTAAGAAAGAGAAAGTACATGGACAGTACAGTATTGTATCTATTGAAAAAAAAATCTGCCTCTCAGTGGACCCGCGTAGTTCAAATCTGTTCTGTTCAAGGGTCCCCGGTACATAACGCAAAACGCAACTGAGCATCTTAATGCAGCTGGGGAGGAGCGCCAAGGACGCTGAGAGAGTGACTGCATGGCCCCCGGGGTAGCCTTTTTGAGCCAAGCTGGAGCCAAGAGCAGAAGGATGAAGGCAAGAGCAGGAGCATGACCTGGGAGAAGCCCCAGATCAAAGGCCTTGAGGGGGGAGGGGTCATGGTCTTGAGGATCCCACGGAAGCCAGCATGGACACGAGAGCCAGATCATCAGAGGACTGCGGGCCACAGTACGGAGGCTGGGTTGTACCGCACTTGGCAATGAGAAGCAGGGGGAGGCCAGGGAAGGGAAGGGAAGAACTATGCGCTTATTAGAACAGGTTCTTCACAGCAACAAATCTGGAAGTGGGTATCATCTAGAGCTGTCACCTCCTGTGGGTTTTAAAAAAGATGGTAATCATCATTTTACCATTTTCCTGTTGCTACCCTCTCCTTTGGTTTCAGTCTCAGTCTTTTGTAGGACAGTAATTCCAGTTGAACAGGACATCACTGTACTGTTTTTCTTGAAGTCAGCTGATGAATAAACCCCGTTCTCTTCATTTTGACGGCTGGGTAGCAGCTTTGCCGTGTTCTTTAGCTGGATGGGGAAAGAAATAGAGGGAATGAGCGAATGAAGATTTCGTTTTCCTTCCTCCCGGCCTGGAGATGCACTCGGGCTTTCATGTGACAAAAGTGAAGTCTGCGCTGAAAGTCAGTGAGACTGGCATCAGCCTGGGGGTGGCCGGCTCTGTCTCAGGCTACGGACAGGCAAGCACCGTGGTTTTCCGCTTTGGATCTCCTGCTTTGGTACTGAGACTGTCAATCAGTGGGATCCAATCACCCATGGCCGGGACTTCTTTTCTTTAGCTTTTCATAAACCTTGGCCAGGCTCCACAGCAACTGGTAATAAAAATACTCAGTTACTGTAGATGGGATTAAGTGTCATGTTTTGTTATGCATCAGAAACTGATTTTGAAACAGGAAGCAAAAGGTAAGACCAGCTCTGGAGGGAAACGTATTAACAATGGAATCCTCCATTACCTGTCACTGGGAGTGGTCTTTCAAAAACCGCTTTTGCAAACCATAAAAATACCCAGTAAATCTTCATGTTTGCAAAGGGCAATATTAAGAACTCTGGACTCATACTGGTTCTGGACACTTTATTTAGCCTGGAAGCCTCATTTTTCCGATCTGTAAAGTGAAAATAATTGTACCTTTTCACTGGGTGATGGGAATAAATGAGGTAATACACTATATATGTGTGTGTATATATATAAAATGCATTTTAGACTTGTGCCTAGGGTTCCTCTGATAACGTTGTTAGTCTTATTTCTGAGAGGAAAAGGCCAGCCTTTTCTACAGGAAATCTGAATGAAAAACTACAAACTACAAGAAATCACAATGAAACTGTGTGTTATGGGGCACCTGGGTGGCTTAGTTGGTTAAGTGTCTGCCTTCAGCTCAGGTCATGATCCTAGGGTCCTGGGATGGAGCCCCACATTGCGATCCCAGCTCAGCTGGGAGTCCGCTTCTCCCTCTCCCTCTGCCACTCCCCATTGCTCATTCTCTCTCTTTCTCTAATAAATAAATAAAATCTTTTAAGAAAGAAGAAGAAGAAGAAGAAAGAAACTATGTGTTAGGCCTGGAGAATATATGGAATGCATGTTCCAAAACATAGTGACTGTCCTCATACATGTTCCAGCAACATGTATCATAATCGCCGGTCTGGCCTGTACTCCGTGGTCTGAAGTTGAGACCAGGGCTCACCCTTGTGGGCTCAGGTCCTCTTCCCCGCTCTCACTTCACCCCATCCATTCATCTGATCTTGTCTCTAAATATTGATCGCTTTTTCTCTCTGCTTTCCAGCCTTTGGTTTAGACCAGGGATTGGCACACTTTTTCTGAAAAGTGTGAGATAGTAAAGATTTTTTGCTGTACCAACCATACAGTGTCTATTACAACTACTCAACCCCGTGATCCTAGCACAAAAGCAGCCATAGTTATGTAAAAGAATAGGTGTGACTGTGTTCTAATAAAACTTTATTTATAAAAACAGGTGGAGGTCCAGATTTCACTCAGAGGAGGTAGTTAGCTGGCCCCTGATTTAGACCACCATGATCTCTTGGAGGTTAGGAGTATGGTCCCCAGGCTGCACTGCAGGTCTGATCTAATTCTCTCACCTTCAATTTAAAATCTTTCAATGGTTTCCTTCCTTCCTTCCTCCCCTTCCTTTTTTTTTTTTTTTGCAAAGGGTGGTCTTGAACCCTATCATTAAAATCACTTGACTGCTTTTCTGAATGCAACGATCGACACTCCTCTCCAGAGCCACTAAAACAGAGCTGGATATTGATGAGTATCCCTTGGAATTCCAATGCAGGAGTTCTCAAAGTGAGCCCATGGACCCCTGAGGGTACCTCGTGTGCTTTTGGGAGGTCTGTGATGCAGGGAAGAATCATGAAGTGTGTTGAGGGCGGGAAGAAAGCCTTATGGAGAACGTGATACCTGAATAAAGGCCTGGAGGAGGAAGTGTATCTCTGCAAGGAATATTCCAGACAGAGAGAAAGCCCCCAGGCTGGCATGAATGGTGAGGAGGCCAGTGTGGTTGCTGTGTGTGTTGTGGGCCGGGGCGGGCGGGGGGGGAGGGGGAGGCGAGGAAGAGAGAGCAATGAGAGAGGAGGAGACAGGGCCGCAGAGGAAAGGGGCCAGACAGATGGAGTAGGGCCTTGGAGGCCATTGAGAGACTTGGCTTTCTGCTCAGAACAAAATGGGAGCTGTTGGAGAGTTTCAGGTCAAATTATGCAAGCTATTCCAGGAATTCTAGCCATCTCTTCCTCCTTCCTCACACTCAGTCTGAGCATTTATCTCTCTCCCCCTGTGGGCTGCAAGTCCCCTGAGGATCCAGGCTCTCTGTCTTACCTGCAGCAGTGCCAGCCATGCCCTGGGTCCTGTGGGTACTCAACAAGTAGTGATGAATGTCAAATGCTTTTGTTTTCCTCCGTGGCTGGATTCTGATTTTAGTTTGGTAAAAACCTCTTGAGAAAGAAAACAGCCTTTTCCAAATAAACATGAAAAAAAAATAGTCATTTTTCTATGCGAAGCTTAATAAATGACATATTATCTTTTTAAAAAAAAAAATCCCACCATCAAAAACACTTCACCAGAGAATGAGAAATCAACATGCCTTTCCTTTGTGATCATAAATAAATCTGAATTAAAAAATTAGTGTTTTCCGGATGCGATTCTGTGGCATTAGAAAAGCAAATCCCTCTTTTCTGTAGTGGGCCATTAGGGAGTTTCACAATTCTCTTTTCCGCTCTTCTCAGAATGTGGCTGGCCTCCTGTGTTGTCGCGTCCCCTCCACCTCCCTGTGAGGATCTTTCTGGGCAGCGCCTTCCTCAGCACCATCTAAGGAAGGGTTAGGCAGTTGGCACTGACCACACCAGTGACCCCCGGCCCGAGACCCCACGGCTGGACCGCGGGGGCTGGGCCGTGTGGCTCCCGCTCTTCATTCTGGCCCAGTATTTTCTTCCCCTTTCTTTCCCTGGCGTGGACAACCAGTCCTGCCCCTGGGACGGGAAACCTAGGGAGGCGAAACACACCTGCCACCAGGGACTGCCCTTCCCCACCCCCTTTACTTTCAAAAAGGGGCATGAGGAAAGGAAAGGCGCCCACGTTGTTTTCCAAAGCTTGACGCCTGACAAACTGAAGGAGGGGATTTTAAGGAAGAAGAATATCACAGCTCAAAGGAATTATAGTATCCTAGCACACATATTTGTGTGCGTGTTTGTAAGTGTGTGGTCCCTGGGGCTTTTGTTCCCACCAGGAGCTGTCCTTTTTATCTGTATTTGCAAGAAAAAGCCTATTAGTTCCTCTTGCTCTGTGTCTAAGGAATCATTTCCCTTGGGACGGCAGTTTTCAGATGCGCTGACGAGGCGTTTCCTTAGAGCAGGGGAGACTTCGAATCCCTGCCTCTAGACTGAAGGTCTGAATGTGCTGTGCAGCCCACAGGGCGGGGGCCGGCGCGGGCTGGAGCAAATGGGGTCGGTCCAGCGGCCTGCACATGGCTTGTCCCGTGGAAGGAGTGTTGTTAGTATTTGTTCAACAGAGGAGTGTGAGGTGTTAACATGATTTACAGTGCTAACCAATGTGCTTCCCAATATTTCTTCTACCCCTTAACCCTCGCTGCACCCCAAGGAAGCAGCCACTGGGAGGCCTTCACTGCCCCAGGGAGTGAATGATCGGAAAGACAGGGCTTTTGAGGGAACTCGGAGCAGAAACCACTGATTTGGGCAAATTCCTTATGAATTAGATTTCCTGAGTTAGTGGAGCCTGAGTGGGGAAAGCACTCTGCCATTGTTCCTAGAAGCCGTGTCCCAGGCGGAGAGCTGGCAGCCCATCCCGCAAGAGTGTTTGAGGAATCTGAGAGATGAGACCAGGAGGTGGGTACCAAGACCCCAGAGGACATGGCTGGGATGGCCTCACCTGGGAGTTAAAGAATGTTCTCCATGAGCCTAAGGGTGGCATGGAATGGGGGAGAGCCTGCCTCTGTGGGTGCAGCAGCAGAACTGTAGTGGACCCCCAGAGAGCTAGCAACCACTCCCCCAGCTGCCTCTCTACTGCTCAGAGCAGAACACAGCGGTGCCCAAAGCAGGCACTCCACTCCACAACCATTGTATTAATGGATGGAGGTACTCAGGGAATAGTCTAGTTTTCCACTCTTCCCTTGGCTAAGTTGTAACCCATTTTGTGTCTGTTACTCATTTATAAAGCAGAGACAATCTTTTTTTCCCCCAATTTTATTTATTTATTTGAGAGAGAGAGAGAGAGAGAAAGAGTTGGGGGGAGGGGCCGAGAGAGAGGGAGAAGCAGATTCCCCGCTGAGCAGGAGGCCGGATGTGGATGCATGGCTTGATTCCAGAGCCCTGGAACCACGGCTGGAGCAGACACTCAACTGACTGAGCCACCCAGGCGCCCTAAAGCAGAGACATTCTCACACCTCACTAGAAACAGGGAAAAATAGCCTCCGTGTACCCTGTGAGACATTGTAAGGAGGGCATTGACACATAAGACATGCTCCCCAAACCCAAATACATACCAGTTGGGAGAATAAGGCTCAGGGAGTAAAAGGAGAAAAGTAAGTACAAAGAAGAAGTATCCAAGAGTCAGATGAGGCCGACCATCATTGCTAGGAAAAAGGAGTGAAGGGAGCGATTAGGCAGGAGGAAGATATTGACGTAGGAGTAGGGTTGACAGGAGAGGGGCAGGGGTGTAGGGAAGGTATGGTTGGAGACAGGAACTCAATGAGCAAAGAAGGTGAAGCGGGAATGAGCCCCGAGTGTTCCATCTCAACAGACCCGCAATCAGAAAGGCTGGAGCAGAGAGTTGATGACCTACTTGTGTGACTAGAGAGAGGGGCCAGCCAACTGCGACAGTTCTCAATGCCAAGCTGAAGAGTCTGGACTTGGCAATGGAAGCAATGGAAGCAGGACCGATGACCTATTTTGCAGGGCTCAAGGCAAAATGGAAATTGGGGTTCCTTGCTCCAACATTCAGAGAGTCTCAACACAGGACCGCAGAGCATTCAACCCCACGCAGGGCCCTGGGGCGCAGGACCCAGAGCGACGGCCGACTGGTACCCCCATGACGCCCACGCTGCCCTGTGTGAGCATTAAGAATGCATCGCAGGGCTTTGAGACGAACATGCCGGATTTCGATGGTGCCTTAGAAAGAGGAGCTGGTTACCTTCTAGGTGGGTGAGGGCAGGAAGTGGTGGAGGGATACCTAGTAGGAAATCACTGGACTCGCCCGGGTTGCGGTTAGAGCACAGAGAGGTCAGTGGTTGGAGGAATGGGACAAAGGGGCACATGTGTGTTAGCAGGGGTCACTGTCTCCAGGGGTGGAGTGGCTTACACCACCCTGATGTCACTGCTCGCACTGGGTCCTGCAGAGAGCTGGAACCGCGGAGAGAAAGAGGAAGTGTGGGAAAGGAGCTGGTTTGGGGAGATCGGCGAGGGGTAAGCGGACTCCCTCATGCTGAACAGGATGTAAGGGCAGGGCCTCCAAGAAGACGTGCCCCGCTGGCCATTGAAGATGAGGAAGGAAGTTCCGGTTTGGCAACGTAGATCTGAAGGGAGTGGCGAGTGCTGGGTAGCTGCACATAGGCAATTTCTTCGGAATCACGTGGCTGGCTAAGCGGGGTGCTAAAAACCAGCCGAGTACCTTAAAGTCATATTTTCTACCTCCACTTAAAGGAATTAGGTGATCAGCCACGATGTTGGAGCCGACAGCCCGGTGGAAGGCTTTCTCGGTTGCTATTTCCATAAGGTGGTTGTGCAGAATAACAAATCTATTTTAATCTTTCAGCGCTAAAACATGGTTTAAAAAAAAATGCCAAAATGCTGGTAAAAACTGATCAGCATTAACTGTCAAAGGAGCCTGTGGCAGGTCCCTCCCCTCCCCGCCCCCCCACCCCGTTTTTTTAATGATCCATTTATTTTTCAGGCAATTCTTTCAGGAATTTGAAAGTTTAAGCAGGGGTTACATAGAGAACTAACAGGAAATGTCTCATCTTTCCAAGTTTATTGTTGAGAGTGGCCAGATGTCATTTGTTTGTGAGTGGAAATGGGAAGTTAGATCACAGAACGTGAAATTTAAAACTCCATGCTTAAAAAAAAAAAAAAAAAAGACGTGGGGGGAGAGCAGAGAGGAGAAACACACGCAGGGAAGCCACTTTGCCTCCTGTGACTTATGTTAACAGTTTGGTGCAGCCCTGCTTACGAGCGGGACGCTAATATGAGAACATGCTTTACTGTCTGCAGGCATCACTCCCTTCGAGGTCTGTGTGCAAACAGCTGGTCTCCGCCTGGCCGGGCCAGGGTGTTTGGGAGCTCTCTGCGGATCTGCTGTAATTATACACCCCATGAAGGGCCAGGAATGGAGGCCAACGTTCTTGTTGGTCATCATGCCCCAGAATAAAGAATGAGAAAAGAACTTTCAAAAAGGGTCCTTCGCTTTAGCACTTACAAAGCAATTATAATGATTTTTTTTTTATTATTATATTTTCAGTCTCTCTGGTTTAAACTCTGGGTCAAATACTTCCAGACTGTTCAAGCTGGCTGGCTCAGATCTGGCCCCTTCGTCTCTAATTGCTCACTGACTCTCCCGGAAATACCCTCTTCGTCGCTGTTGCTACAGTGGGCTTTGGCAGGCTCCCTCCCGGCCAGGTGTTTTCCCCCACGGTTGCCATGGCAGCAGTGTTCAACAGAGGTTCCGAGGGGCTTGGAATTGACAAGCCAGAGGTGGGGCCTGAGTTCCTGTCTGCAGTCCACGATTTGCTGATCCGTCTTCCTCAGAGAGAGAGCACATAGTACGGGACCGTGCTTCCTTGGAAGATGACAGGCACCAGGCCAGGCTCACAGACATAAATTTGGAATTGGTTATTGGATTACTGGGCCAAACATGGGAAACATAGCTGAAGGGGAAGATACAGAGCAAAGGGATCCAAGGCCAGCTCCAAGGCTCAGAACTTCTTGTCCAGTTTTGCAAAGGAAAAGAAAGCCCGAACCTACTGCTGGGCTTTCAAGGGCAATAGGAAAGATTCTGTTCAACCCCAGCCCATTCTTCCACTCAAATTAGTTAGCAATTTTTCTTCCTTGGGCCCTGCCTAAGATCCTGATATCCCCGCGTCAGTCTCTTCCTGGGGTTAAATCATTAAGGCGTCATATATGCAAATACAGAGCTGGAAAAGTGAGCCCATTAGCCACACTCCTTGGCCATCGTGGCTATGTAGGCGTTTACCATTATAGTGTCCAAGGCGTAGCAAACACAGGAGATAAGGGATTTTTTCATTTTGTTTTGTTTTGTTTTATGATTGTGGTAAAATCGAGATATACCACAATTTACCAATTTAACCATTTGCAAGCGTACATTCCAGTGGTGTTAAGTATACTCACAGTATACATGCACCATCACCACTACCCATTTCCAGAGATTTTCATCACCCCAAACAGAAACTCTGCACCCACTAAATATACTTCTTCACTCCCCACCCCGACTCCCAACCCTGGTAAACCCTAGTCTACTTGATGACTCTGTGTATTTGCCTACTCTAGGTATCAACAGATGAGTTTTTAAAAATCACGTTATCAGGGGGCACCTGGGTGGCTCAGTGGGTTAAAGCCTCTGCCTTCGGCTCAGGTCATGATCCCAGGATCCTGGGATTGAGCCCCGCATCCTTCTCTCTCTCTCTCTCTCTCTGCCTGCCTTCTGCCTACTTGTGATCTCTCTCTGTCAAATAAATAAAATCTTAAAAAAAAAAAAAATCACGTCATCAGGGCGCCTGGCTGGCTCAGTGAGTACAGCATGCAACTCTTGATCTCAGGGCTATGAGTTTGAGCCCCATGTTGGCCAAGGAGCGTGCTTAATGTAAATAACAAAAACCATTGTTGTTTTTGTGAAAATAATACATTTTCTAATACATGCTCAAGGAATACAAAAATGTACAAAGGGGGAAAAGCAAAGGAATATTACATCGTAACTTACCATTGTCAACATTCGCTCAGTGTCATCCCAGACACCTCTGTATGCAGATAGACTTAGAGAACCATAGGAAGAAAAATGCACAGTCACATAAGCTTTATAAAAATGAGATTATTCAATGCATGGGTGTTTTAAGTTAAAAACTCCGTTTTTCTTGAACTGAGCAGAAGATCAGCAGTACTGAAGTGTGTGGTTCCTCTGCCTCCTGCTTCCCTCCTCCCCAGCTCAAAATCCCAGTTATTGTTGGTGGATTATTACTCTTACCTCCTTAGGGGGATGATATTTGCATTCAGAACAGGCAAGTTGTGGTGGGTGAGGTTAAAGGAAAGCAAGGGGACCCAGGAGGCCTGGGGGCGTGACAGGAGTGGTGTCCTAGCCCTGGGACCGCATGGCATGCTCAGAGCCCTCTTTATCAGAGCTGAATAATGGTACTGATGAGGACAGGTGACCTTTTCCGAGATCTTACTATGGGCCAAGCATTCTGCCAATCAATACTTCCCATGTATTAAGTTCCTCAGTCCTAACATGCAACCCGTGATCAATGCTAGTGGCTTGATATTTTTATTATTATTTTTACTTATGGATGAGGAGCTGAGGTTCACGGAAAGAACTCACCCAAGGTCACAAGACTGTACACCGTGGAGCCTGGGCAGTGTGACTGCAGAGCTCATGCCCTGTGTTCTCTCCACATTGGATCTACAGCTGCAGCAAGGGGGCCCCCGAGGGTAAGACAACGGGTAGAGGGACCCGTTGACCCTTCATGCCAACATGGCGCATTCTCATGACCGATCTTGTTTGCTCTCTCTGATGTTCCCAGTTGAGAGATGAGGTTGCGAAGCGACTTGACTACCCCAGGGGCACAGCCCGGGAGTCCGTTCTGGGGCTTACACTCCAGTGCCAGTTGTTCTCTGTTTTGCCCTCTTCTTCACCCAGTGATTGCTCATCTGAATGATAGTTACAGGCCAATTTTAATGGAGGGGGCGGTTTCTTCAAAACAAAAGAACTTTTGAATTAACATCTTCCTTTAGATGCCTTAGGAAGACAACTCAAGGGATTTGCATCAGTTTCCCGAAGCTGCTGGTAACAAATTTCCCATGAACTGGGTGGTTGAAAACAACAGAAATGGATCCTGTGTCAGCTCTGGAGGCCAGAATTCCCAAATCAAGGCACGGGCCGGCTGCACTCCATGAAGGCTAGAGGAAAGCACACTCCTTTAGAGCCTGCAGCCTTCCACTGGGCCCTCATCATCCTTGCTCTTCCAAGCACATGGATGTCACTGCAGCTTCCGCCTCCGTCTTCACGTGGCCCTCTCCTGTCTCATAAAGGCACTTGTCATTGGATTTAGGGCCCACCCTTTTTTTTTTTTTAATATTTTCCAACTTTTTAAAAGATTTTATTTATTTACTTGTCAGAGAAAGATAGACAGAGAGCACAAGCAGAGGGAGAGGCAGGCAGAGGGAGAAGCAGACTCCCGGCTGAGCAGAGAGCCCGATGCAGGACTCGATCCTAGGACTCCGGGATCACGACCTAAGCTGAAGGTAGCCACTTAACTTACTGAGCCACCCAGTTGTCCCTGATTTAGGGCACATCCTCATCCAGGATGAGCTCATTTCAAGATCCTTAATTTAATTACATCTGCAGAGACTTTTTCCAAATAAGCTGACATTCACCCGTTACAGGCAGCTGTATCTTTAGGCGTTGGTATTTGACCCACAGGCTTCGTGGTGAATGATGGATTCCGGAAGCAGTACTCCCCCATCTGGTGCCTTTGAGCCCATCAGTGACAGCGGACAGAATAGTCACCTGTCGGTTAAACTTCAGGCCAGACCTGGATCGGGAGCTCCTGGGGATTCCATGTGTTGGAGCTGGCCGGACTCTATAGCCGCACCCACACCGGTAAATGTTTCCACATTTCACTGTTAGATAAAAATGTCTCTTTGCGGGGCTAGAAAGGCACAGCCTCACTTAGTTTCTGATTAGGGAAAAAAAAAAGCAGCAAAGCTCAAACCCCATGAGGCTGTGTCACAAGTCTATATACATAGTCCTCTCCTGTTGATCACAGAAACACCCACAAAGGAGTTTAATTCCGTATTTTAAACTGTCCCCAAGTTTGTGGGATATATTGTGAGGTTGGAACATCTGATAAATTGTTTTTGGAAAATAAACTGAGGTCTGGTCCAGAGGGTCCATTTAAACCTTTATTCCTTGGTCTGAGCTCACGAAGGACGGGGCTGTCTAAGGCTTGAGGGCTCCACTTGCCGGGAAGCTGGTACCATTGGATAGAGTCTGGCTTTACTCAGCCTACGGGACCCCTGCTCTGGCATACTAATCCCTACACTAATCCCTCCTTTTCTGTTCTTTCTAGTCCCTCTGATACCAAATTTAAAGAGACTTAAAATGGATTCCTTTTTGATACCAAAGATCTTCCCTGGAAGGAATCCTGCTTCTCCATCGTCCTGCCTGACCCAGACCTCATTCCCTCCTTGAATCTTCGTCTACTCATCCTGAACCTTGAAATTCAAGCCTTCTTCTGAAATCCCAAGGGCTTTATTCCTGTACTCCTTACCAGCACTCGCGCACACCTCATTGCTGAAGCTGGAAGAAGACGGTGCAATGTCCCGCCTTCCCGTGTCTCTCATCTGTGTCCACGACCGGCGTGACCGAATATCAGGTCAGTGCTGCTTCAATGATGCCGGAAGGCACTGGCATTCCTGGAATCCCCCAAGTCAACAGGAAGATACTCAGTTTCTTCGAATTCAACAGCCGCATAAATTTAATTCATTTTGCTTTATTTTCATTTATTGTTTTAATTATTTTAAAAATTTCAGTCTCATGAGCATATAGTATCATGTGAGTTTCAGGTATACAATATAGCGATTTAGCAATTCTATACATTACTCAGGGCTCATCACAGTAAATGTACTCCTAATCCCCTTCACCTGTTTCACCCATCCCCACACCCACTTCCTTCTGGCAATCACCAATTAGTTTTCTTTGTTTAAGAGTCTGGTTCGCGATCTCTTTTTTTTTCTGTGTTCGTTTGTTTAGTTTCTTAAATCAGCTTATGAGGGAAGTGATATATTTTTCTTTCTCTAACTTATTTCACTTAGCATTATGCCCTCTAGATCTATCCAAGATTTCATTCTTCTTTATGACTGAGCTGAATTCCAGTGTGTGTGTGTGTCTGTGTGTGTCTCTGTGTGTGTGTGTGACATCTTATTTATCCATCCATCTACTAATGGACACTCGGGTTCCTCCTAAATAATGCTGCCATACACATAGGGTGCATGGACCTTTTAGTATTAGTGTTTCCGTATTCTTTGGTAAATACCCAGTAGTATAATTACTGCATCATGTGATAATACCATTTTAAAATTTTTGAAAACTCTCTAATGTTTTCCACAGTGGCTGCACCAGTTTGCATTCTCACCAGTAGTGCACAAGGGGTTCCTTTTCCTCCACATCCTCACCAACACTTGTCGTTTTTGATTTTAGCCATTCTGACAGGTGTGAGGTGATATCCCATTGTGGTTTTGATTTGCATTTCCCTGATGATGAGTGAGGCTGAGTACCTTTTCATGTGTCTGTTGGCCATCTGGATGTTTCCTTTGGAGAAATATCTGTTCATGTTTCCTGTCCATTTTTAATTGGATTATTTGTTTTGGGGGTGTTGAGTTGTATAAGTTCTTTGTATATTTTGGAAACTGAGGTCTTATCAGATATATCATTTGTAAATATCTTCACCCATCCAGTAGGTCGTCTTTTTGTTTTGTTGATTGTTTCCTCTGCTGTGAAGAAGTTTTTTATTTTGATGTAGTCCCAATCGTTTATTTCTGCTTCTGTTTCTCTTGCCTTAGACGCATCTAGAAAAATGTTGCTATGGCCGATGTCAAATTCGTTACTGCCTGTGCTCTCTTCTAGGATTTTTATGGTTTCAGATCTCACATGTAGGTCTAAATTTAACTCCTTTTGTAATAGTTGTCTTCCATTGATTTTTATTTATCCTCAAAATGAGTTGTAAAAATCCCTTGCTTTGCTCTTTTTAATAGCCTGCTATTCATTTGGTAATTTAAACCTTATTCATTTTTGCAGAAAAAAAGGGTAAAGCCTCACATCTTGGGGTTTGACACATTTTTATCTGTGACTAACGCGATAGTCAGAGAGTCAGTATGCTAGAGACTATCAGTCATGCATTGCTCGTACATGGCTCGCTTCTGCTAGGAAATGAAGCAAAATTCTCGAACAACCAGGGTGATGAGCACACAGCCCTAACAGCATTATTCATCATTGAGTGCGTGACCCTTCTTCAGGGGTCCCTGAAGTATAGCTCATACTGGATCAACCCAAATCAGGCATGGTTCACTGGATTTTACATAGATTTTTTTTTAATAATTGAGGTACAATTGCTATGTAACATTATATTAGTTTCAGATGTACAACATAATGATTCAATATGTGTATATATTGTCAAATGATCACTCCAGTAAACCAGTCAGCATCCACCAACACACATAGCTACAAAAATCGTCTTTCTTATGATGAAAACCTTTTTAAAATGAATTTATATATTTGAGAGAGAGAGAGAGAACGAGCAGGCAGAGGGAGAGAAAGAGGGAAAGCAGACTCCCGCTCAGCAGGGAATCCGACGTGGGACTCCATCCCAAGACCCTAAGATCATGACCAGAATGAAACCAAGAGTCGGAGGCTTAACTGACTGAGCCACCCCAGGCACCTTTTTTATGATGAAAACATTTAAGATGTACTCTCTTAGCAACTTTCAAATATACAGTATGGTATTACTAACTATAGTTGCCATGCTGTGTATTCTATCCCCAGGATTTATTTGGTTTCTAAGTAGAAGCTTGTCCCTTTTGACCATCTTCACCTATTTTGCCCACCCTCCACCTCCCAGAGATTGGCAACCGCCAATCTTTCTCCGTAGCTTTGAGTTTAGGGAGTGTTGTTTGTTTGCGCTGAGATTCCACAGGTTGGTGAAATCATATGGTGTTTGTCTTCCTCTTTCTGACTTAATTCACTTACCGTAATGTCCTCAAGGTCCATCCATGTTGCCAGACATGATAAGATTTCCTTCTTTTTATGGTTCAATAATATTCCTTTAAACATGTATAATATATCATCCACTATATAAATATCGTCCACTATATATGTGTTACATATATACATATATATACACACGCACACACAACCACAATCACATACACACATACATACACACACACATGTATCTATAACATTTTCTTTATCCATCCATCACTGGACACTTAGGTTATTTCCATGTCTTGGCTATTATTAATAATGCTGCAGTGAAAATGGGGGTACAGATATCTTTTCGAGTTAGTGTTTTTATTTCCTTTAGATAAATACCCAGAAATAGAACAGGAACGTCTATGCTGTTTTCCACATTGGCTGCACCAGTTTGCATTCCCACCAACAGTGAAAGAGGGTTTCCTTTTCTCCACATCCTCACCAATGCTTCTAATTTCTTATCTTTTTGTTAATAGCCATTCTAGCAGGTGTGGGGTGATAGCTCATTGTGGTTTCGATTTGCACTTCCTGATGATAAGGGATGGCGAACACCTTTCCATGGGCTTATTGGCCCATCTCTTTATTTTCTTTGGAAAAATGACTTTTCAGATCCTCTGCCATTTTAATCAGATTATTTATTTATTTACTATTGAGTTGTATGAGATTTTCATATATTTCGGGTCTTAGCCCCTTATCAGATAGTTGATTTTCAAATATTTTCTCTGATTCAGTAGGTTGCGTTTCCATTTAGCAGAGTGTCTCCTTCGCCCTGCAGAAGCTTTTTGGTTTGATGTAGTCCCACTTGTTTGCTTTTGCTTTTGTTGCTTTTCTTTTTGTGTCAAATCCAAAAAATCATCATCACCAAGAAGGATGTCAAGGAGCTTACCATCTGTGTAGCTTTTACATGAATTCAATCCTCTCAACAAGCCCATAGAGTGAGTTCTATTATTGTCTGCATTTTAAAATGAGAAAACTGGGGCCCTCAGAAGTGACGTCAGCTGCCCGAGGTCACACAGTTGGATCCGGATGCCTGGCCTCAGAGTCTGAATATCTGACTCCTCGTGCCACTGGGGGTTGTCACCTGACAACTATGTCAGCCTCCCGGGTCACAGGTCCTAGGAGGAGGGAGGGCAGTAGCCACAAGGCACACTACCCTTCCTGGAAGAGCTAGGAGACATCGTAACAACATTCATCTGGGACACTGTGATGCGGGGAGCAAATTACAATACATCTTGCTTAGTATGACTAGAATCCCAGGGGCTAGGTCCTATGCACTGTTTTTAATCCCTATTTTACTCATGAGGAAATTGCAGGTTCAACGGACTAGATTTGCCTAAAGTTACCCAGTGAGTAGGTGGTGGAGTGAGATTTGAACCTAACTTTTTTTCTCCCTAAATTGGCTGTTACTAGGAACACACTGTCCTATGGACACTGGAACAGTGCTTCCTTGGCCCGCTTTGACTGTTGATTCACAAAGCTCATTTTTCCAAAGCATCTTGGGCACCGCTGCTCGCTTGTCTGAAATCCCCCTACCAGCCCTGCCTCTGCTAGACCCTGACCCTGCAGGGCCTCCTCCACCAGGCAGACCTCACTACGATTCCCAGCACCTGGCCTGGAGTAGGTGCTCACAAACGGCATGTGGAAAGAATGGACGGATTTGTTCCGGGTAAGGAGTTTTTCCCAGAAAATACCAGTTAACATGCAAATGTGTTGCCTGGCAGAGAAGCCCGGAATTTGTTTACTGCTTCTCTCCCAGAGAGCAAGGTTTTGAGGAATGACTTAATAAGACTAACAAATAAAGGGAGGGGAAGCCCTTAAGTTTAGGGAAATGCCCAGGGAAGAGAGGTGGACCCCAGGGAATTCATGAGCAGGACGGGGGATGTCGAATACTGTGGAAGAAAGAAGAGGAAGCAGTCCCTCCCTGTGTGGGGAAAGGAGGGGTGGAATTGGCCTAGCCCTCTTCAGGTTTGCTCCAGGCTGGCTGATTCTCCACACACAGTGGGTCTGACCATCTCCATAGTCAATGGGAGAGCCCCACTGGCAGTATCTAAGGGCTGATTCCTGTCAGTCCTGGCAAAGGACCCAAACTTCAGGTTTCCTTGAGAGGGTCCTGGAAATAACCAGCTTGGGGGGTAGAGGAGCTGGGTTCAAATCTTATCTCCACAGCCTATCCACTGGGCGGTCTTAGGCAAACCCAGTCCCTGGAATTAACTGTCTGCCAGTACTGTCTTATTAGGTCAAATCTTGGCTAGATCCTGAAAGGAGAGACAGCGCCACTCAAAACATCTCTCACCCCCCAACCCCAAGTTCATCAAACAGCCCTGCCCCACCCTCTCCAGCGGGCAGATTTTTCTCCCAGACCTTTCTCTACACGTTGACATACAGAGTTATATATAATATGTGAAAATCGGATCATGCTCTACATATAGTTCTGTGGTTTATCTTCTCCATTTACACAATTGGGCATCTTTCTCTGTCCATTCACATAGATCTGCCATCATCTTTTGAAAAGAGTTTCATTGTATGTCATCATACGGCATACCAGACATACCACAATACACTAAGCCCGTCTCCCACTCATGAACAATGCAGTTGTCTCCAACCTTTTGCTGTTGCCAACGCTACAACAAATATCTCCACACCAGAGCAGCCTTGTTGTTAAAATACATTCCACCTACCCCTGTGCTTTGACCATGGCTTTTACTTACGAAGGTGCAAAGCAGGGGTGCATTTCTCCTGGGCTGGGGTCTCAGCCTTCCACCTCCAGTTTCAGGCTGCCCTGCAAAGTGAGCCAGGCAGAGAGTGAAGGGTTCCACCAGGGCTTCAGAGCCCAGGTCAGTAAGAGCGGCCAAGCGTGAGAATCCCGACCCCATGGAGTCGCCGCCCCGGCTGGCCTCTCCCCTCTTATTCCGGGGAATGGAGGCACTCGGCATCATTTTCTGTAATGCCAAAGGAAATCCCCAGATAAGACGGACACCCTCATGCTTCACAGGAGGCACTACCCCACTCCCACGGAGATAAACTCATGCATGCTTTCTTAATCACCACTCCTGATTCTCCGGGGCCCTGCGGGGCTGCCAAAAACCTCTCTCAGCTCATTGCTGCTGCTCCCGCAGACAGAGACAGCGCTTCCTAGAAAATCATCATTCCATTTACTGTTTATTCTTGGGGCGGGTTATGGTTTCCCATAAACTCTCCTAGCACTAAAGGTGGTTTTTCAGTAAATCGCCTATGAAATGTCTACATGAAGTGGAGAAAACGTTCTTTATTTTATGTTTTCACTTTATTTTTAATGTGTGAGAGTAAAGGAAACCTTCGTCCCTTTTTTAGGTAGTGATAAAAGCCAGCAAGAGATCATTCTGGCAGGGGAATTCGGTACTGTTTTACAACCATTAACTCAACTCACTAAAATGTCAGTGTCCTGGCTGGGATATGACGAGGACAGAACTGTGATCATTACACATCGGAGTATATAAGTTTGTCAGATTTGTCATCTGTGGTTTTGACTTTGGCCACCTCTGGGAACCAGTGCCATTAGTTCCTTACTATTTGTGATGACTTTCTAAAACATAGCTTCATCCTAATTAATAGTTTAAATAATAGGCTTGGTGTGCTGGTTGTACTTTTTTCCTAAAGCATATTAAAACTTAAAAAATATTGAATATCACCTATAATGTTCTGGAGTCTGAAATAGTAGCACATTATAATAAACATTGGACTTGGAGTGCCTGGGTCGAGCCCTGCATCAGGCTCTCTGCTTGGTGGGGAGCCTGCTTCCCAATCTCTCTGCCTACTTGTGATCTCTGTAAAATGAATAAAAGAAATCTTTAAAAAAATAAAATAAAAAAATAAACATTGGACTTGATTGGATCCCAGATTCTAGCTCCTGTTGGGGTGTCTTCTAAGGCTAACAGGATACTGTTCAGACATGAAGCATGACTATCTGCCTTTGTATTTTTGCACACTTAATGTGCCATAGATCCAGAAATTGGGAGTTGGGAAGGATGGAGAGATTACCTACTCTTTTTTTTTTTTTTTTTTTTTTTAAGATTTTACTTATTTGACAGAGAGAGAGTAGGCAGAGAGAGAGGAGGAAGCAGATTCCCTGCTGAGCAGAGAGCCTGATGCGGGGCTCGATCCCAGGATGCTGGGATCATGACCTGAGCCGAAGGCAGAGGCTTTAACCCACTGAGCCACCCAGGCACCCCAAGATTACCTACAGATGAAAAAGGTAGGGCAGCTGGTTGAAAAGTTCATGAGTTTTGGAATCAGGCCCAGGTACAAATCTTAGAACATTGGTAAGATTCCTCATTTGTAAAGGGGACATGTTAAGAGGCACTTCATAAGGCGAAGCAAAGATTAGATGAGACAAGAAACTCAAAGTGCCTGGTTGAGGGAAGGTATCTATACCCAGTGGACCAGGTTGATCCTCAATGCAAGTCTAAATGTGGCAGTCACCCAAGTGTACCCGAGTACCCATCCGAACCAACCGCTGCATAGCCCCCCCCCATGTACCCCCCCTTCTCATGCCCCCAGGACCTTCCCAAGACTGGATGAAGAATCCATAGCTTTTGAAAGAGGTTTCAAGTAATGGCAGGGTCAAGCTTCCTAAGGCTTAAGATAAGAGAATGGAATACAACCCTGCAATCCTTAGGAAATGCTTGGAGGCTTCCTGCATTTGAGACCTTCCCTTGATTACTGGAGAAGCAGCAGGAGGAGTTCTTCCCAATGTCCATGGCATTGAATGTGAAAACCCACAAATGATTTAGGGGTTATAAAATGAAGGGATATTCTTTGCTATGATTAGGCATCCATCCCTGAAAAGGGGAAAGATGAAGTCCAATGTGAAAACTTTTGAATGGGAAAGGCAGTATGGTATCACAGTGAAGGGCATGGGCCCCAGACCCCATGCCTGGGTTTGAATCTTGTCTCCACCCTGCACTAGCCCCTGGAACAGCAAGTTCAAGAGCCCAGGCATGGGCGTGGGACTGGGTGTCAGGGGACAGCAAGGAGGCTGACATGGCTGGAGTGGACTGAGCAAGGGCGGTGGGGGGGCGGTGTTTTGCAGCATCTTGTGCCTGCACACTCCCAGAAGGCCACCCTCATGGGGACCCCAATGGGAAAAGTGCCCTCCAGACATGGTAGGAGCAGAGTCAGGCAGAGAAGAACCAGGAGGAAACAATGTAGGACCTTGAATGCCATTACAAGGACACTGATGCGTACCCTGATGCGTACCCTGAGATGAGAAGACATTTGAGCAGAAGAGGGACATGGTCTGACTCATTCTATTTTGCCATGTTTCTATTAACCGTATCACAGAGCTGGTGTCTGTTTCTTTAGGTCTAAAGTAGAAGCCATGGTATGGTGGTTTTAATAATGTTGTAGCCATGATAATGATCTAATTTCTATGTCTCAAAGGAACAGGAAATGTATTACAGGTTTTCTCGTTCCAAGTAAGAGGATTCGTTGACCAAGAGGCTCTGCTAGCTCTGCCTGCAGAGTCAGAAAGGGAGAAGCAGATGGGGAAGAAAGGGAATCATGGGGACATGGAGACCTGAACCGAGCCAACTGTATGACCTTGGGCCAAGGACTTAGCCTCTAGGGATTTTCACCTTCTCCAGCTATTCAATGGGGTAACAATCCTTGTTTACAGGACTGTTGAAAGGAGCAAACAACAGCTGGGAAAGCACCCCAGGCACACAGTAGGCCCACAACCAATGTGACTATTCTCTGAGCTATGTGCCATGATCGGCAGGTGTCTGAGTGTTACTAAGCGGGGGACTTCTTTCTTTGTCTTCTGGGGTTAAGATTAGGATTTGGAATAAAAATATTTCTGTCTGGGGCACCTGGCTGGCTCAGTTCGTGAAGCATCCTACTCTTGATTTCAGCTCAGGTCATGATCTCAGAGTTGTGAGATGGAGAGATGGAGCCCCGTCTCGGCTCCCCACTGGGCATGGAACCTCCTTGAGATTCTCTCTCTCCCTCTCCCTCTGCTCCTTCCCACTGAGCAAGCATTCTCTCTCTCTCTCTCTCAAATAAATAAATAAATCTTTAAAAAAAAAAATCCAGGGCGCCTGTGTGGCTCAGTGGATTGAGCCGCTCTGCTGCCTTCAGCTCGGGTCATGATCTCAGGGTCCTGGGATCGAGTCCCGCATCGGGCTCTCTGCTCAGTGGGGAGCCTGCTTCCTCCTCTCTCTCTCTCTGCCTGCCTCTCTGCCTACTTGTGATCCCTCTCTCTGTCAAATAAATAAATAAAATCTTAAAAAAAAAAATCCAAAAAAACAAACAAAAAAACCCCCAAACCATTTTTAACTGGTAGTGGCAGTAAACTATGGAAACGATATGGAATGGCTGTTCCAGATGCACAAACACACTGGTAGATTGTGGCAGGCACTGAGGGGCTCTCTTAAGCTGACGTACCTTCTTTTTTTTTTTTTTTTTAAAGATTTTATTTATTCATTTGACAGAGAGAGAGAGAGATCACAAGTAAGCAGAGAGGGAGGCAGAGAGAGAGGAGAAGCAGGCTCCCCACTGAGCAGAGAGCCCGATGCGAGGCTCGATCCCAGGACCCTGAGATCATGACCTGAGCCGAAGGCAGAGGCTTAACCCACTGAGCCACACAGGCGGTCCTGATGTACTTTTAAGTGTGGTGGTGTTTATTGTCTTTTTGAGCAAGGGGTGGGAGAAACAAAGAACACTCAGGAAAACCATAAGAAGCATAAGGCATCCCCCTCACCAGCCTCCGTTGCCTTTCACCGCTCAGTGGCTCTGCTGGTCCTCTGTCCTCCCTTACACCCAGCACGTGGTGTGGGGTCTGCCCTCCCTGGCCCATCGGGTGTGGTGGTGGACAGGGTGAGAGGGTGGGAGGGCCCCAGAGCAGCTGAGCAACTACAGATCTCACAGAAGATGCTCTCAGACCCGGTGCTGAGAAAACAACTCTGCTTCCTGCAGAGACATCAAAAGCCCACACCCTGTCTACCGCTGCACATTTTTGCAGCTGAAGGAGAAACTGCTGGAAATAGGAGTTTCCCTGATGTCATTGGGATGATGCCGACTGTGTTCTCCGGGAGACATCAGGGAGTTGGCTCAGGAAGGGCTGGGTGGGAAGTGAGGCAACTTTGGACAAAGGCTCTGGGCCCTTTGCAAAGGGAGGTCAGGTGGGGTCCCTGGGTTCTGAGTTGACTGAGCTTTCACCTGCACCAAATAGCAATAGGAACTTCTGGTCCTGGGACGCCTGGGTGGCTCAGCTGGTGAAGTGTCTGCCTTTGGCTCAGGTCATGATCCCAGGGTCCTGGCATCAAGTCCCACATCCGGCTCCTTGCTCATCGGGGAGTCTGCTTCTCCCTCTGCCTCTGCCACTCCCCCTGCATGTTCTGATAAATAAATAAACAAAATATTTTTTTAAAAAGTTCTAGTTCCTTAGAGAAGAGGGTATGGAGAGTAGAAATTCAGAGAAAGGGATGAGCAGGGAGGTAGAGGTTTGCAAGAACCTCTGAAACCTCCCTTTCTCCTCGCATCCTACTCTTCTTCTTCTGAAAAGAAGAAGCCCTTTGTCCTGTTTCTTATCTCAGTGCTTCCGATTCTTAGTTTTATTCAAATCTTCTAGGTTATGTTATCATCCCAAGGGGAATCCTTTAAAGATGCCTGGAACACTGAGAGGCACCAAGGCTTCTTAGAGAAATAGCTAATTACTGATGAAGGTAGAAATATTCAAGTTGATCCTATGGGATTGTGCCAGAAAGCACAGGCAAAAAGTACCCAGGAGCCCGCTAGAGTGTCCTACCAGCTGAAGGTGGGACATTTTTAGTATCAAAAAGAATAATGACTGCAATATATCGAAAGGTAGAAATACAGAAGACTAGGAATTCATAATGATAAAAAGAGAATCCTTCCTGGTCTCCATTCAAGGTAGTTTGGATACCAATTCATTTCTCTGAAAAGTGGTAAAAAGAATAAACATGCAATCCACATTCCCTGTGTGAACTACATTTCAGAGAAGCCAAAGAGCTGATAAGGTAGAGTTCATCTTTATGTGAGACTCCTTCCCAGTGAATGCAGAAGGAATAATGGAATTAGAAAATCATGACTTTTGTAACCCCTGGTGATATCGTGGATTTAGAATTGACCATCAGGGCATGCTAAACTATCTGGGCATTTCAAAACAGGAAATTTACAACTACAAAGCACCTACAAAGTATTCTTCTCCATAAAATATCTAAAACTGAATCTAAACAAGTGTCTCCATCCGCCCTATCCAATATGGTGGCCACATGTGGCCCTGGAACACTCGAATTGTAGCTATTCTGATTGAGATGGGCTTTGAGTGCCCAACCCACATCCAATTTTGAAAATGCTGTATAAAAATGAATAGAAAGTATCTCATAATTTTTTATATCAATCACCTTTTGAAATGATATTTTGGCTATTTCACATTAAATTAAATTATTAAAAACAGTTTCACCTATTCCTTTTAACTTTTTTTTTATTCCAATGTAGTTAACATACAGTGTTATATTAGTTTCAGGTGTTACAGATGGTGATTCAACACTCTCATCTATTACTCAGTGCTCATCCAGGCCAGTGTACTCTTAATCCCCTTCGCCTGCTTTTTTTAAACTTTTTTAATGTGGCTAGAACATACGAAATTATGTATGTGGCTGGCATTTTATTTCCATTAGCCATCCCATCGCTCTAAATCTTTCTTAGCAGTTTGCAGAACAATCTGGCTATAAAGGGACTAGCTACCAACACCTAGAGCAAACAATCAGCCGAGTCCAGAATGGAAAATGCTACCAGATCATTTGTTATCTTTGTTAATAACGGCATTATGGCTATGTCTTTTAAAATATGCTTACCTGTGAGGGACGCATACTCAAGTGTTTGTGGGTGAAGCCGTATGTCCTGTAGTGTTTATTCTAAAAATGCTGAGTAAACAAGTGTGAGGGATGGATGAAACCAGATCGGCAAAATGTTGATTATTGTTGAAACTAGGCCATGAGGATCGGGAGTTCATGATATCCTCTCTTTTTTAAATGTTGAAAATTTCTGGAATTTAATTATAACTACATAATATTTATAATGTATGTATAAATAATATACAATATTACATTTAGTAATATGGTTATACATATGTATTACTATATAATAAAATTTATAATGATTTTTAATGCTTCAGAAAAGATGTTTTTATTTTTAATGCCTGGGAAAGGTAACACACGACTAGTTTCTCAGGTGACGGTGTGTGAAACCTCAGAAGGCAGAGTGTAGAGGGAATGGAAAGAAGTCTGACAGGATGCACTCCCACTCCTGTGGGTAACAGGTCTCCCTGGGTTTCTCGTGAGGAGGGCAGGCCAGCAGGCCAGGGCCAGCTCGAAGCTCCTGGATTCCTGAGGAGGGAGGTTGGCAGGGCCTGTAGCCATCTGAGGAAGGCCAGGAGACCCGGGGGCTCTGCTTCTCCGGCAGCTGGCACCCCTGTCTGTCCCACAACCCCATCCACGTAGCTGCCCTCTGTCTCAGTGGTCTCTGGGAGAATGGTTATGAATGCCCGATAAAGCCTAGTGGACTACCCTCAAAGGGACATTCCTTCCGAGTTCCGCACACAGCCCAACTTAGCTCAAAATAACAAACCTGCGGCCCTCACAGGTGCCTCCCCACCCCCGCTTCCCCGTTCTGGCCTGCTGGTGGTCTGCCGGAGGCACCAGGCCCAAAGTTCCTGAGAGGATGAATAATCACAGTTCAAGCTTGTTCAGTTATTACAGCTGTGACCATCAAGGACAGAGAGCTGTGGCCACTGAGCCGCTCACCGTGGGCAAAGAGCCCCCAGGGGGAGGAGACCAGTTTGGAAGGTGGTGGTGGCTCTTTTCATCCGGTTGGGATGCTTCCTGATACACCTGTTTCTACCAGAAGGAAACCCATCTCCTCACCGCCTTTTGTATTAACAGGACAGGGCCAAAAATGCGGAAAGCGTGCCCGGATTTCACCTGTTGCAGGATACCCCAATGGGCCATTTAACACTCTTCCCTCTTTCCTTCTTCTTTCCTTTCTTTCTTTGTGTGTGTGTGTGTGTGTGTGTGTGTGTGTGTGTATTTACTTATGAGACAGAGCAGAGGGGGAGGGAGAGAGAGGGGAAAGAGTCCCAGACTCCACTCTGAGGCCAGTGCAAGTGCTCGAACTCACCACTGTGAGATCGTGACCTGAGCCAAAACCAAGAGTCAGGCACTCAACCAAATGGGCCACGCAGATACCCCAGCACGTTCCCTCCCTCCATTCCCTTATTCAGGTTACGTTGAGCCAGCCCAGCTCTTTAAAGGAAAACTTCACTGTTACTTTATTTTATATATCAGCTCTCCGAGGGCAAACCTATTTCCCCTTCCCAAGTTCTGACGGGATCACTCAGGTTGCCTCTAGACAAGGATGGGTCTAGACAAGGATGGCAGTAAAAATGTGCTTTGTGCAGCCGGTGAGCATGTAGCCCAGCCTTAACGAGCACGGCTTCTGGAGGTGTGCGGGGTCTGTGTTGCAACCCGATCTCGGCTCCTGAGATTATGTGGCCTTGAGCAAATAGCTTCTCCAAGCCTCAGTTTCCTAGAAATGCACACTCTCTACATTCCTGAGAACAACCGGTTATTTGTAACAGGTGGTACCGTGCCTGGCCGCCGGTAGGTCTGACGAATGATGGCCCAAGCTGTCGCGTTATTATCATGGCTGTTTTGCAGTTTGGAGCTGGCCCTGACTGAATGAGTTTTGCTTCCACGGTTTAAACGACCCAGGAGGCTTAGTTCTGCTTCTACACCCCTGATGCAATTTCTGGATCAGGGCATTTCTGGGTAGAATTTAAAGTGGGACAGGGCTGTGGCACTCACTGTGCAGGTTTCTCAGACCTAGCTACTCCCTGAGGCTGCGGGGTGGGGGGATAGAATCGGCCCCTTCGCCCACGGTGGCCGCTCACTCACAGGGTGTCAGCCTGTATTCCACAGGGCTCTGCTTCTTCCGCAGCTGGCACCCTTGTCTGTCCCACAGCCCCACCCACGTAGCTGCTCTTTGCCTCAGTCATCTCCTTGGGAGAATGGTCATGAATGCCTGAAAATGCCTAGTGGGTTACCATCAAAGGGACGTTCACTTTGGAGCTCAGCATAAAGCCTAACTTAACTCAAAATAACAAACCTGCCATGTCTCAAGTCAGACTCCAAGCGCCTGGCACCTAGTAGGTGCTCAAGAAATATTTCACTGATTAATGGAGGGAATTTCAGGCATCATAGCGGATTGCTCAGGGGCATCCTTGAGGCCTGGGGACTTTCCTAGGACGATTCCAATCACCCCACAGAGGGTGGTTTCCTGTTCCAGTTATTCAGAAGATCAGCCCTGCGGAAGGGCCCCAGACTGATTTCCTGAAGGGTTGAGACTGATGACAGTCTACGCTTGGGGAACTTTCTCCCTCCTGTTAGAGCTTCGCTTGGGTGGACGGGTTCCCAGTGGGAGTGATAGAAAGCTCACCACTTAAGTCATTTAAACTTTGGCTGCCCAGGCCTTAAAAAAAAAAAAAAAAAATGCCCTTGGGACTTATCCTGAAGTGCCTGATAGAAGTTAAACGGCTTAATAGATCCTGGCAGCTTCAGAAGGACTAATGGCTCCGCGTTAATTGGGTACAAAGAGTGAAGATGAATCTCTGAAAAGGTATTTCAGATTTGCCCATTCAGCTATTGCTGACTTCCCAGCAACGCTTTGGTCGACCCCCAAACGGATGCTGATTATTCACGAAGTACGGACGCTCCAGCCTTCATCCACCCGATACCCTTGTTTGTCCCCTCGACAGACGTGGACTGCGTCCCCGCCATGGGCCAGGCATTGTGCCCGGGGCGAGAGAGAGAGAGAGAGAGACCACTCCTTACTGTCCCCATCCCCACCAACCTCTATTTTGAAAGGTAGAGGATGAGAATTAGAATGAGCCTGGTGCCTCATTTGCCTTTATCGGAGGAGATTTGAGGGCGAAGCCAAGAACAAGGTGTGGCTCTGCCCAGGCTGGCGGGTGGCAGCTCGTCTACCCAGTTGCGTGGGGACTGGAGGACCGTGCCAGGCCTCCGAGGTGGGCAGACTGGCAGGCAGGCGCTCCTGGCACAGAGAGCCACGTGCCCCCAGAGCCGGGGGGGAGCACGTGACTCATGCAGGGAGTTGGGGGGGGAGCACACATACGCCAGAGAGAGGGAGGGGAAGGGAAGGTGGGCGGGAGTCCTGGGGAGGAGTCTCTGCGGTGACTGTGTGTCACTGAGGGCTTGGATCAGGGATGGAACAAGGGTGGCTTGGTGTTGTGCAAGAGGCAGGGAGTGCAAGACGCCTGTGAGAGGGGATGAGATCACAAGCAGGGGAACCTCATCTGAGCGTCAAAGACGCCAAGCGCTGGTCTGAAGCAGTGTTTAAATTCTTGCTGCTCCCTCTAGTAGCAGAGGGATACGGCACAGCTCACTTAACCTTGCTGGGCAACTTCCTCGCGGAGAAGAGCAAACGATAAGATACCCAAAAAAGAGTATCTTGGGCACCGGTCGCAAGCGACCAAAAGCCTCCTTGAACTAGCTCAGCTTAAAAAGAACCTATTAGGAAATGTCATGTATCCTCAGGGCAGGAAGACTTGCTGCCCGAGGCTGTCTCTCCGTTCCTCTCATTCCTGCTCCCGTCTGAACATACGTGTTCTTCAACTTGCTTCCTCCGTGTGGCCACACACGCATGTCCAGCTGCGGCCCCATATCCCAGATCGCAGAATTCCCTATCAGAAATGTCTGCATCTCTTCTTTTCCTTCTGGTTGGACAAGTCCTGGAATTTTGACCGAGCGAGCTGGAGCAGGGCGCTCTTCCACCGGCTAGTCAAGGGGACAAGGAACGAGATACCGTGATCGGCTCAGCATGGGCTGGCGGTCCCTCTTCAACCAGAGCTCCCATTCAGAACTCGGGGTTGTCGTGTGGGAAAGCGCATCTCCTGAATGTAAGGGTGCAAGGAAGGACAATGATCAGAAAAGGAGCAGCGAGGCTAAGCAGAGAAAGCATTAGACCAACATCGCAAAATACTTTGTAGATGGACAACTTGTGAATATAAGGTATTGGTTACTCTTTGAGATGGTACGTCTTTGAATTCATCCCCCTAGTTTTGGTAAATGGAGGAGTTACTGACGTAGTAGGGACTCCGTAAAAAAATGCTGTAGAGGTGGTGGATAGTTAGCAGACAGCATACATGCAGGGAAGTCAAACTTGATCAGGGATTAAGTCTAAAGTCCATGTGCACTGCAGAAATCTCGCGCAATCAATGTAACCCTTGAAACCTCCCCCAGGGAGACACCATGTTGAAAAACCACATACCATCTCTCAGTAAATTTGACAGAACCATTTTTCCTCCAAGTTGGAACAGATCGCTGTTTCCTTTGGTCAGACACCAGATGAAGCAGTCGCTTTCATTTAAGAGTGACGCTTTATGAAAAACTGCATTAACGTCAGAATCCATTGAGTGTGGGGAGATCCTCGGGGGGGGGGGCAGGTTCCTCTCTCTTGTCTCAGGCGCACTGAAGGGAATGTGGTACAATTGCTCGGCAGGTGGAGTTCTTATCTTTCTCTTACCGAGAATTGCTGAGCAAATATAGATGAAATTGCGTGCATGGAATGAGTATCTCGTGTCATATTCTCATGTGTACTTATTGTGTATTGTATTCATCTACATCGGAGATGGCTGCCCTGTTCACAGCGGGCTCTCCAGTACCTATGCCTGTGCCTGGCACATAGAGGACTCTCAGTAATTACGTGCCCACGGAGTCAATGCCGTGCCCAGGGCTCTTGGTCCTGAAGGGGTGAGAGAGAAGGAGACCGGTGAAAGGGGGTGTGATCAACGTAACAAGATAGTATGCTAGGAGATGCTGGAAAAGACGGGAAAAGGCGATAGTACTGAGGAGGAGGTGTTAATTGTCAATGAATAGTGGAAGACAAAATTCTAGTGGACACTTAAGGAAGTGGGACCTAACTGGATAGTCTTCCTACCTTTTCCTCTGAACTCCGTCCTTTCTGCTTTCTCCTTCTTCCAGAAAATTCCCCACTTTCCTGCAGCACAGAGCAAGTTCAAACCCAAGGACTTACTTCAAATACGTGCTGGTGCCTGGAGCTTGCTTCCTAGGGACTTCCTGGCTCACAGAGGTACCTGGGGCAGGGGAGGAATTCTAACCACGGCTGGTGATTGCTTAATATCAAAGCTGATAGGAGGTTTCTTTCGTCGGAGCATGGGGAAGCCTGACGTGGTAATGACTGGCTGTAATGATTAGGTCTTGACTTAGTGACCTCCTCGGGGAAGGGGTCTTAACATTCTGTTCTCTCCCCGTGGCCCACCCTTGCTTTGTGGAGTAGAACCATGGGCTGTCCTGACTGCTCATTTGAGTGTGTGATCCTAATTCCAGAGCAGATCTGTGGGACAACCCCACACCTCTGTTCTCACAAACCTGTTCATATGAGGAGACACCCCATTTTCTGTCCTTGGCCCTCTTGCGGCCATGTACCTGGGATCTCTCCAGTGAGCTCAGGGCAGGCATGGCATGGAGAGAAGCAGCCACCTGGCTCACTACTTATTTATTTATTTCATGTTACTATAGAAAAATTAGAAGGTACGGGACACCGGGGTGGCTCAGTTGGTTAGATGTCTGACTCTTGGTTGAGGCTCATACCATGATCCCATGGGTAGTGAGACTGAGCCCCGTGTGGGGTTCCACCCTGAACACAGAGTTACAGAGTTGGCTTGAAGAGTCTCTCCCTCTGCTCCTTCCCCCGCTACCTCTCTCTCTCTCTGTCAAATAAATAAATCTGAAGAAAAAACATAAAGCATGCCCTGGGTATAGGAGATACATACAAATACAAAAAGGTGATCCCATTATCATTTTGTCACCGCTTTTTTCATTTTTGCTCTCTCACAAACATCTTTCAATGTTAAGAAATACAAATTAGTCGCATTCATCTTTACGGCTCCGTAATATTGTGCCATAATTCATTCAACAGCCTCCTGTCATTGAGCATTTGTGGTTTGCCACTTTTTGCTATTATTATAGGCCACGCTGTAATAAAACTTTTTGTATATACTATCACCCACTTACTTGATAATTCCCTTAAAGAAGTTCCTAGAAGTAAGATTATAGAATCAAATGGTATATATATCTTAAATGTTGGATCAATTTACATCCTGTCAGAAGTGGGTGGGGTACTGATGGGGTACATACATTGCTTTTTGTCTTTACCACTCTGAGATCTTGTGTTTTATTTTAATTTTACCTTATTTTTATTTAAATTCAATTAACCAACGTATAATACATCATTGGTTTCAGATGGAGAGTTCAATAATTTATCAGTTGCATCTAACACCCAGTGCTCATCACATCACGTGCCCTCCTTAATGTCCATCACCCAGTTACCCCATCGCCCCCATCTCCCTACCAGCAACCCTCAGTAATTTTAATTTTTGATTTCTAGTCATTTGGGCCATTTTTAAAAAGATTCCTTTATTTGAGAGAGAGAGAGCATGAAAGAGTAGGGGAGAGAGGGAGCAAAGAGAGAGGGAGAGAGAATCCCGGCAGACTCTGCCCTGAGCATGGAGCTCAACCTGGGACTTGCTCTCAAAGCCCTGAGATCATGACCCAAGCCGAAACCAAGAGCTGGACGTCCAACCTTCTGCACCACTCAGGTGGCCCAATTTTGGCCATTTAAATAACATATATTTAAAGTCTCTTTAAATGTCTTCTTTTGGGATTTCCAATTTGTAGATTTTTTTTTAAATACGAAACAAAATAACGTCCATTCATAAATTCAAACAATTTGAAGCAAGTTTGTTTTATTACTTTCTACCTCCTCTTTTCTGTCTTTTCCACCTTTTCTGGCTCTGACCTATGTTCCCCCGACTCAACCCTCATCTTTGCACATTCAGCCATTGGGTTCTGGTCCTCCGCCTGTCCCTGCTGTGGCTCGTGGCCAGCATGACGCTCCCACTCAAGTTGCCCCAGACATTCCTCAAGACAGGATTTGGTTCAGATTTCCATCTGATAAACACCGGCCATGAGCCAGAGATTGGGCTGAGACCCAAGGGTTAAAAATAAACAAAACGCAGTTACTGTTCTCCTGAGCTGAGCATCTCTCTAGTCGTAGACTCGGACATACCTAAAGTCACTCGTGCAAGGCAGACTCTGAGAGACACACTAATGGAAGTGAAATGGGTCTGGAGGAGGAGATAATAATTTCAAATCTTGGATCTTGGATGATTTCTTAAATAAATGGAGGTTTGAAAGGGAAAGGTATTTTAGGCAGAACGAACCATATCAATCAGAGAAAGACAAATACTATATGACTTCACTCATACCTGGAATTTCAGAAACAAAACTGATAAATATAGCGGAACGTAAGGGAAAATAAAATAAGATTAAAACAGAGAGGGAGGCAAGCCGTAAGAGACTCTTAACTCTAGGGAACAAACTGAGAGTGGCTGGAGGGGATACAGTGCGGTAGCCACTGGGGGATATGGTGGAGTATCCACTGAAGAGTGAGGGGAGACGCTAACTGGGTGATGGGCATGAAGTAGGGCACGTGATGTGACGAGCACTGGGTGTTATATGCAACTGGTGAATCACTAAGTACTACCTCTGAGAAGCACCTGGGTGGCTCCATTGGTTAAGCATCTGCCTTTGGCTCAGGTCATGATCCCAGGGTCCTGGGATCAAAACCCGCATCAGGCTCCCTGCTCAGGGGAACCTGCTTCTCCCTCTGCCTTTGCTGCTCCCCCTACTTGTGTACACACTCTCTCTCTCTGTCTCTCTCTCTCATCAAGTAAACAAACACAATCTTTAAAAATATATAAATACTACCCTTGAAACTAATAATACGCTACATGCTAACTAACTTGAATTTATATAATTTTTTTTTTTTAAAGCAACCCCTTAGTAAGCAACAAGCACCAGGCTGACATCTGTTATTGCTAATTCTTCCAACACTACTTTGCAGTTGAGGAAAGGAAGGCTTATGGAGGTTGACCAACCCACCCAAGGCTACTGAGTTGTGTCAGAATGGGGATTTGAACCTAGGTCTGTGGACAGTTGCTTCTTGCCTTCCAATTACTGTCTGAGCACACGTTGTAGGGTGGAGAGTATGGAGAGCATAAGATTCTTGGGTGCTTGGGGCTGGGGAGGCAGGACCGTTGTACAGGGCCAAATAGCAGAGAGGAGAGCTGTGAATGAGCTGGCTAGCAACTACTGTCTCTACCATCCTGCCGGTCTCAGTTCAGGTGTCACCTCTCCCAGGAAGCCTTCCCTGACTTCCTCTAGTCATCTCAATGTCCACCCTCACCAACTCCCACTTGTGGGTGTGACCTTTCCCATGGACTTATTCATTGCATACGAATTGTCTACTCACTGGTTTCTGCTGGACAGAAAGCTCTTTGAGGGTGGGGCCATGTCCGATTGTCTTTACATTCCCAGTTTGTGAGTGAGAGAACGAGAGGCAATGGGGTACTGGGTGTGGAGGAGAGGGCATGAGTAGGTTCAAGGCAGCTTGTCAGGATGTGGCAGCAGATGATGGGGCTGAGGGCAGGGAGGAAAGAAAACTCTGAGGATTTACCTGACTGGGAAGAGGTGCTGGGTGTAAGAGGAGAAGCAGTGGTCTCTCCCTTCCCACAGGAAGGGGGTACATTAAGTGGGGAGAAGACATGGCATCTTATTTTATTTTTTATTTTTAAAATAAGATTATCTGAGAGAGAGTGCACATGGCGGGGGGCGCACAGTGGGAGAAGCAGACTTTCCACTGAGCAGAGAGCCTGCTGCGGGGACTTGAACCCAGGACCTTGGGATCACGACCTGAGCTGAAGACAGATGCTTCACCGACAGAGCTATCCAGGCTCCCAGAGATGGCATTTTAAATTCATGGAATATAATGCTGGCAGGGTCGGTGCTACTGGTGACCTTGGCTCTCATCTGAGACTGACTGGGTCCAAATTCCAGCTCTACCACCTGACCACCTTTGAACCTGTGGCAACTTAAAGCACTGTAGCTCAGTTTTCCTTGCTGGTAAACTGGGGCCATGAGTCTGACCTAACTCGAAGGCTGAGGATTAAGCTGGGATTCCCTGTGCCACTGTCCCTCTCTCTCTCTGGGCATCTTCAAGGCTCTGCCTCAAACACAGAGCGTGAGCAGTATGTGCGCTTCTCCTGGGAGCTTGAACTAGTGCAGCCTGAGTCCGAGCGGGTAGCGGCAAGCGTTCTGCAGCAGAGTTTTGGTTTGTTTGTTTAAGGTTTTGGGCTCTGGGATCACAGGACCTGGGTCAGACTTCCTAGCCCCAGACTTCCTCGCTGTGGAATCTTGAATTTCTTGCCCAACCCCTCTGTGCTTCACACTCTTCTATAAAACAGGGATAATAATAACAGTGTGGGTGTCTCGTAGGGTTGTTTGTGAGAGTTAAGTGAGATAGGACGTGGCTTCTCGATAGGGTAACTTCTGAATTGCTTGTCATGGCCTGCAAGTCCCCATGTGCTCTGACTTCTTTCCATGGCTCCAATGGCCGCCACCCATGCTCGTGCCCCCATCCCCCCACCCCACCCCACAGAACGCCTGCCGCTCTCTGAGCTTGCTCTCACCTCAGGGCCTGGGCACTGCTGGCCCCTTGGCCAGAACCATTCTCCTTTTGGGTCTTTGCCCATCTTTCTCCCTCCCTTCCTTCAAGTCTGCTCAATGTCATCTCCTCAGAGCGGTCTCCCTGGATCTCCCTGCTGCACTAGCTTCCCTCCAGCCCTATTCCTTACTTTGTTTTCTCCTTGCCTGATGTAATATTCACATTTATCTGTGCATTGTCTCTCCCTCCTGGAATGTCAGCTGCATGAGCACGGGGACCTCGCCTATCTCGCTCACTGACGTGACCCATTGCCTACCGAAGCAACCAGCACAGAATAAAACAAATATTCATGGAATGAGAGAGTAAGCACATTTCTTAGCACATACCTGACACACACACTCAGAACCCATTAAATATTGGCTCTTGTGATCCTCAACGTTATCCTGATTACTGTGGAAAGTCGGGTTATTTGGGTGAGGGCATGAACTCTGGAGTAGAGTGCCTCGGTTGGAATCCCAGCTCTGCCCTTTGCTAGCGTATAGTGTATGTGCAGTGTGCAGTGTGCCATATAGACCCCCAGCCTCGCTTCATGGTGATGAGGAGCAAATAGGTCAATCCTAGGGAAGCGCTAGGGCCGTGCCCGGCGGGGCGGGATGGGGGGAAGTGCACCATACATGTGTTGGTCATCATTATGATGGCACCCGCGGCTTGCACTTAGCCATGGTCCACCGAAGTGCTCACGTTTTCAGAAGACCAGATGCCAAATTACATTTCTCCCCTCTTCTACACTTTATGCTTTCTTTTTGCTTTTTCAAAAAGTTGAGGTCAAGTTCGGGTAAAGTAAAATCAGCCATTTTAAAGTGAACAATTCAGTGGGACTTAATACATTCACAAAGCTGTGCAAGGATCACCTCTATATAGTTTGAGAATAGTTTCATCAGCCCAAAAAGAAACGCTATAATCCATTAAGTAATCACTCCCCAGACTCCTCTTCCCTGAGTCCCAAGAAACCCCTCCTCTCTTTGCTGGGTCATCTGGTAACTTTGTATCTAACTTTTTGGCGGACTGCCAGACTGTTTCTCAATGGGGTCACACCCTTATACATTCCCCCCAATCATTGTGTGAGGGTTCTCATTTTCCCACCTCCTCGCCAACACTTATTTTCTATCTTTCTGATTCTAGCCGTCCTAGAGGGTGTGAAGTGGTATCTCACCGTGGTGTTGATTTGCATTTCCCCGATGACTAATGACCTTGAGCCTCTTTTCCTTCCCTGGATATCATTGAACCAGAGGCGGGGCTTGCTTGGATCACCTCGTCTGGGGTTGTGCTTCATGGGAAGACGCATGGAGAGAATGTGGTTCCTCCCCTCGGGATGGTGGTTCCCTCCCTGGGGTGTGGGGCTGGCTTCCTGCATCCTGTTTTACATCCCTGTGTGGCCCAGGAATCGGAGCCCACCTTCCACTGTTAAACAGACACATGGGTCCCTGACTCAGAGCGAGAGCAAGTGAGAAAGGGGAGTGGCCGGCAGTGCAGACTCTGAAACTGACTTCCAGGTGTTTCAGACCCGGCTCTGCGGCGCAGTGGATGTGACCTTGGGCTAAATGAGTCAATGTCTCAGTGCCTTCGTTTCTCGCCTGTAACTGAGTTTATTAATAGTAACTGCCTCACAGGGTAGCTGTGTGGATTAGATGAGTTAATAAATGAAAGCCGGCATGCAGTAAGTGTCTGCTATTATTATCCTCGGCGTTCTGTATTTCAGCTTCAGCTGGGCACGGGCTATCAAGCTCATGTTTGCCCCGCTCTGCTCGCCAGCCTCCTTGGAGTTCTTTTTGGGCCGTCTTGCATTTGAACTACATAAGAACTCTCTCATCTGTTATTTGTCTGCCTCAGTCTCCAAAGCAAGAGGAGCGTGGTCTTGGTTAACAGCCCCTCTTGGGTCCAAGCAACACTTGGATGAAACTCTTTACAATCTGGGTAGCTCTGATCATCAGACAAAGGGCCAGGAATGGAAGAAGTAGAATCTGAAAAACCAGTTTAGTCCTCAGGACCACAACTGCCTGGGCATTGCGGGCAGAAAGGAAGAGCTGCCTCTCCTTCCACCGCGGGCCTCCCCATGCTTTTCTGAAGCCTGCCCCGTCCCACCAGGAGACCTCATTCTTTTTGACATGGCACTCGGCCAGTCTAAACCCCAACTCTCCAGAAAATCCTTCCAGGGAAATCCCCATGGAACCTTTCCTCAGAATGGCTTCCTCTGCCTTATCTGTGATCCCTTCAGATCGCAAGATCTCTTGATTTTCTCATGCTCTCACTTCAAGTCTGAAAAAGTTTGAAATCTTGGCAGGAAATCTTATTTTGGAGGTGAGAAGAAAATCACCTTGAATGACTTTCTCCATTTTACAGCCTTTCTTCCAGCCCCATTGAGCAAATGCTGTTTTAGATGGTGGAAAGCATTCTTGCCTGGCAGAGGGAGTCGGGACCTGCATGCTTCGTGGGCCTGAGGGCAACAGGAGCCACCTAGGCAGGGTCCCCCATCCTGATCTAAATGGCGCACCTGGATCCCCTAAAGGACCATTCATGCTTATGGTAGAACAGCTTCCCCATTTTGGGATAACCCGCTTGTCCAGTTGCAGGAACTCTAGGCAGCCCTGAGAGCAAGAGCTCGGGTCTGAATCCCAGCTGCATACTTGTGGCTGAGCCCTCACTGGCACTGTGGATGAATGAATGTGTCCTGTGATCAACATGGTGCCTCCCAGGCTTTGACTGGCTTCATGAGATCCCGAAGCAGACTGTGCCAACAACTGACCCAAGAGAGTGCAGCCCAAGTTCTTAATTCAATGGGTATGTGTGGACATCGGCCTGGAGAACGCAAGCCCAAGGTAGAAAGACACCTGGTATGTCCAGGGCAGGCCCAAGATTTGCATGGTACCCTCTACTCTGCTCTCTGGGAAGTTCCAGAACTTCTTCCTGGAATGTTCTGCAATGTCCATGCATCTCCAGTTTGGTAAATCGAGGTTGGGATTTGCCAAGACTGGAAACCCTAGCTCCCCAGAGCTGCAAATTCAAGTTCTCCTACTAGGCCTCGCCTCCAGCTACTTATTGGTTCAAACAAATGGATTATTGATCCAGTTAGTCAGTGCTCTTCTCCTGTTGTCTACAAAAATTAGCCCATGTGAGGCTTCAGGTGGAGGTGGGACAGGTGGGTACCATCACCTAGGGGTTTCAACACAGAATATTGTACTGCTGTGGGATATTCCATTATATATATTTTGTAAACATGTTTATTCATCCGACAGGTTATAGGTACTATTGTTATTTCTAGTTTTTGCCTATCCAACTGATGCTTTCTAGAACTGCATTCCAAGCAAGAATCACGTGTTGTGCATCTTTTCAGATTATCTTAATCTAGACTAGCCCTTCACCATTATCATGACTTTCATAATTAATAGGCTTCCAGGGGCGAGGCCTGTTGTCTCGAAGAATGTCCCAAATTATGAATTTGTCTATTTTTTTCTTCATGATATTGTTTTTTTTTTTTTTTTTTTTTTTTTTTTTAAATATTTAATTTATTTATTTTTTTTTTATTTCCAGCATAACAGTATTCATTATTTTTGCACCACACCCCGTGCTCCATGCAATCCGTGCCCTCTATAATACCCACCACCTGGTACCCCAACCTCCCACCCCCCGTCCCTTCAAAACCCTCAGATTGTTTTTCAGAGTCCATAGTCTCTCATGGTTCACCTCCCCTTCCAATTTCCCCCAACTCCCTTCTCCACTCTAAGTCCCCATGTCCTCCATGCTATTTGTTATGCTCCACAAATAAGTGAAACCATATGATAATTGACTCTCTCTGCTTGACTTATTTCACTCAGCATAATCTCTTCCAGTCCCGTCCATGTTGCTACAAAAGTTGGTTATTCATCCTTTCTGATGGAGGCATAATACTCTATCCCCAGGGGTACAGGTCTGTGAATCACCAGGTTTACACACTTCATAGCACTCACCAAAGCACATACCCTCCCCAATGTCCATAATCCCACCCCCTTCTCCCAAACCCCCTCCCCCCAGCAACCCTCAGTTTGTTTTGTGAGATTAAAAGTCACTTATGGTTTGTCTCCCTCCCAATCCCATCTTGTTTCATTTATTCTTCTCCTACCCACTTAAGCCCCCATGTTGCATCACCACTTCCTCATATCAAGGAGATCATATGATAGTTGTCTTTCTCTGCTTGACTTATTTCGCTAAGCATGATACGCTCTAGTTCCATCCATGTTGTCGCAAATGGCAAGATTTCATTTCTTTTGATGGCTGCATAGTATTCCATTGTGTATATATACCACATCTTCTTGATCCATTCATCTGTTGATGGACATCTAGGTTCTTTCCATAGTTTGGCTATTGTGGACATTGCTGCTATAAACATTCGGGTGCACGTGCCCCTTTGGATCACTACGTTTGTATCCTTAGGGTAAATACCCAATAGTGCAATTGCTGGGTCATAGGGCAGTTCTATTTTCAACATTTTGAGGAACCTCCATGCTGTTTTCCAGAGTGGCTGCACCAGCTTGCATTCCCACCAACAGTGTAGGAGGGTTCCCCTTTCTCCGCATCCTCGCCAGCATCTGTCATTTCCTGACTTGTTTATTTTAGCCATTCTGACTGGTGTGAGGTGATATCTCATTGTGGTTTTGATTTGTATTTCCCTGATGCCGAGTGATATGGAGCACTTTTTCATGTGTCTGTTGGCCATCTGGATGTCTTCTTTGCAGAAATGTCTGTTCATGTCCTCTGCCCATTTCTTGATTGGATTATTTGTTCTTTGGGTGTTGAGTTTGCTAAGTTCTTTATAGATTCTGGACACTAGTCCTTTATCTGATATGTCATTTGCAAATATCTTCTCCCATTCTGTCAGTTGTCTTTTGATTTTGTTAACCGTTTCCTTTGCTGTGCAAAAGCTTTTGATCTTGATGAAATCCCAATAGTTCATTTTTGCCCTTGCTTCCCTTGCCTTTTGCGTTGTTCCTAGGAAGATGTTGCTGCGGTTGAGGTCAAAGAGGTTGCTGCCTGTGTTCTCCTCAAGGATTTTGATGGATTCCTTTCGCACATTGAGGTCCTTCATCCATTTTGAGTCTATTTTTGTGTGTGGTGTAAGGAAATGGTCCAATTTCATTTTTCTGCATGTGGCTGTCCAATTTTCCCAGCACCATTTATTGAAGAGGCTGTCTTTTTGCCATTGGACATTCTTTCCTGCTTTGTCGAAGATTAGTTGACCATAGAGTTGAGGGTCTATTTCTGGGCTCTCTATTCTGTTCCATTGATCTATGTGTCTGTTTTTGTGCCAGTACCATGCTGTCTTGATGACGACAGCTTTGTAATAGAGCTTGAAGTCCGGAATTGTGATGCCACCAACGTTGGCTTTCTTTTTCAATATCCCTTTGGCTATTCGAGGTCTTTTCTGGTTCCATATAAATTTTAGCTTTATTTGTTCCATTTCTTTGAAAAAGATGGATGGTACTTTGATAGGAATTGCATTAAATGTGTAGATTGCTTTAGGTAGCATAGACATTTTCACAATATTTATTCTTCCAATCCAGGAGCATGGAACATTTTTCCATTTCGTTGTGTCTTCCTCAATTTCTTTCATGAGTACTTTATAGTTTTCTGAGTATAGATTCTGTGTCTCTTTGGTTAGGTTTATTCCTAGGTATCTTATGGTTTTGGGTGCAATTGTAAATGGGATTGACTCCTTAATTTCTCTTTCTTCTGTCTTGCTGTTGGTGTAGAGAAATGCAACTGATTTCTGTGCATTGATTTTATATCCTGACACTTTACTGAATTCCTGTATAAGTTCTAGCAGTTTTGGAGTGGAGTCTTTTGGGTTTTCCACATATAGTATCATATCATCTGCGAAGAGTGATAATTTGACTTCTTCTTTGCCGATTTGGATGCCTTTAATTTCCTTTTGTTGTCTGATTGCTGAGGCTAGGACCTCTAGTACTATGTTGAATAGTAGTGGTGATAATGGACATCCCTGCCGTGTTCCTGACCTTAGCGGAAAAGCTTTCAATTTTTCTCCATTGAGAATGATATTTGCGGTGGGTTTTTCATAGATGGCTTTGATGATATTGAGGTATGTGCCCTCTATCCCTACACTTTGAAGAGTTTTGATCAGGAAGGGATGCTGTACTTTGTCAAATGCTTTTTCAGCATCTATTGAGAGTATCATATGGTTCTTGTTCTTTCTTTTATTGATGTGTTGTATCACATTGACTGATTTGCGGATGTTGAACCAACCTTGCAGCCCTGGAATAAATCCCACTTGGTCGTGGTGAATAATCTTTTTAGTGTACTGTTGAATCCTATTGGCTAGTATTTTGTTGAGTATTTTCACATCTGTGTTCATCAAGGATATCGGTCTATAGCTCTCTTTTTTGGTGGGATCCTTGTCTGGTTTTGGGATCAAGGTGATGCTGGCCTCATAAAATGAGTTTGGAAGTTTTCCTTCCATTTCTATTTTTTGGAACAGTTTCAGGAGAATAGGAATTAGTTCTTCTTTAAATGTTTGGTAGAATTCCCCCGGGAAGCCGTCTGGCCCTGGGCTTTTGTTTGTTTGGAGATTTTTAATGACTGTTTCAATCTCCTTACTGGTTATGGGTCTGTTCAGGCTTTCTATTTCTTCCTGGTTCAGTTGTGGTAGTTTATATGTTTCTAGGAATGCATCCATTTCTTCCAGATTGTCAAATTTATTGGCGTAGAGTTGCTCATAGTATGTTCTTATAATAGTTTGTATTTCTTTGGTGTTAGTTGTGATCTCTCCTCTTTCATTCATGATTTTATTTATTTGGGTCCTTTCTCTTTTCTTTTTGATAAGTCGGGCCAGGGGTTTATCAATTTTATTAATTCTTTCAAAGAACCAGCTCCTAGTTTCGTTGATTTGTTCTATTGTTTTTTTGGTTTCTATTTCATTGATTTCTGCTCTGATCTTTATGATTTCTCTTCTCCTGCTGGGCTTAGGGTTTCTTTCTTGTTCTTTCTCTAGCTCCTTTAAGTGTAGGGTTAGGTTGTGTACCTGAGACCTTTCTTGTTTCTTGAGAAAGGCTTGTACCGCTATATATTTTCCTCTCAGGACTGCCTTTGTTGTGTCCCACAGATTTTGAACCGTTGTATTTTCATTATCATTTGTTTCCATGATTTTTTTCAATTCTTCTTTAATTTCCCGGTTGACCCATTCATTCTTTAGAAGGATGCTGTTTAGTCTCCATGTATTTGGGTTCTTTCCAAACTTCCTTTTGTGGTTGAGTTCTAGCTTTAGAGCATTGTGGTCTGAAAATATGCAGGGAATGATCCCAATCTTTTGATACCGGTTGAGTTCTGATTTAGGACCAAGGATGTGATCTATTCTGGAGAATGTTCCATGTGCACTAGAGAAGAATGTGTATTCTGTTGCTTTGGGATGAAATATTCTGAATATATCTGTGATGTCCATCTGGTCCAGTGTGTCGTTTAAGGCCTTTATTTCCTTGCTGATCTTTTGCTTGGATGATCTGTCCATTTCAGTGAGGGGAGTGTTAAAGTCCCCTACTATTATTGTATTATTGTTGATGTGTTTCTTTGATTTTGTTATTAATTGGTTTATATAGTTGGCTGCTCCCATGTTGGGGGCATAGATATTTAAAATTGTTAAATCTTCTTGTTGGACAGACCCTTTGAGTATGATATAGTGTCCTTCCTCATCTCTTATTATAGTCTTTGGCTTAAAATCTAATTGATCTGATATAAGGATTGCCACTCCTGCTTTCTTCTGATGTCCATTAGCATGGTAAATTCTTTTCCACCCCCTCACTTTAAATCTGGAGGTGTCTTCGGGCTTAAAATGAGTTTCTTGGAGGCAACATATAGATGGGTTTTGTTTTTTGATCCATTCTGATACCCTGTGTCTTTTGACAGGGGCATTTAGCCCATTAACATTCAGGGTAACTATTGAGAGATATGAATTTAGTGCCATTGTATTGCCTGTAAGTTGACTGTTACTGTATATGGTCTCTGTTCCTTTCTGATCTACCACTTGTAGGCTCTCTCTTTGCTTAGAGGACCCCTTTCAATATTTCCTGTAGAGCTGGTTTGGTATTTGCAAATTCTTTCAGTTTTTGTTTGTCCTGGAAGCTTTTAATCTCTCCTTCTATTTTCAATGATAGCCTAGCTGGATATAGTATTCTTGGCTGCATGTTTTTCTCGTTTAGTGCTCTGAAAATATCATGCCAGCTCTTTCTGGCCTGCCAGGTCTCTGTGGATAAGTCAGCTGCCAATCTAATATTTTTACCATTGTATGTTACAGACTTCTTTTCCCGGGCTGCTTTCAGGATTTTCTCTTTGTCACTGAGACTTGTAAATTTTACTATTAGGTGACGGGGTGTGGGCCTATTCCTATTGATTTTGAGGGGCGTTCTCTGAACCTCCTGAATTTTGATGCTCGTTCCCTTTGCCATATTGGGGAAATTCTCCCCAATAATTCTCTCCAGTATACCTTCTGCTCCCCTCTCTCTTTCTTCTTCTTCTGGAATCCCAATTATTCTAATGTTGTTTCGTCTTATGGTGTCACTTATCTCTCGAATTCTCCCCTCGTGGTCCAGTAGCTGTTTGTCCCTCTTTTGCTCAGCTTCTTTATTCTCTGTCATTTGGTCTTCTATATCACTAATTCTTTCTTCTGCCTCATTTATCCTAGCAGTGAGAGCCTCCATTTTTGATTGCACTTCATTAATAGCTTTTTTTATTTCAACTTGGTTAGATTTTAGTTCTTTTATTTCTCCAGAAAGGGCTTTTATATCTCTCGAGAGGGTTTCTCTAATATCTTCCATGCCTTTTTCGAGCCCGGCTAGAACCTTGAGAATTGTCATTCTGAACTCTAGATCTGAAATATTACCAATGTCTGTATTGATTAGGTCCCTAGCCTTCGGTACTGCCTCTTGTTCTTTTTTTTGTGTTGAATTTTTCCGTCTTGTCATTTTGTCCAGATAAGAGTATATGAAGGGGCAAGTAAAATACTAAAAGGGTGGCAACAACCCCAGGAAAAAATGCTTTAACCAAATTAGAAGAGATCCAAAATCGTGAGGGGGGAGAAAGGGGATAAAAAGAGGTTCAAAAAGGAAGAAAGAAAAAAAAAAAAAAAGAAAGAAAAAAGAAAAGAAAAGAATTTAAAAAAAAAGGAAAACACCTAAGAAAAATGTAAAAAAGAAAAAATATATATATTAGATAAACTAGTAAAAAATCGTTAAAAAAGAAAAAGGTAACAGTTAAAAAAAAAAATTTTACCCGAAGGCGAGAAAAAAAAAAAAAAATGAAAAAGAAAAAAATTAAATTAACTGCAAGACTAAAAAAAAATCACAGGGAAAAAGCCATGAGTTCCGTGCTTGGCTTTCTCCTCCTCTGGAATTCTGCTGCTCTCCTTGGTATTGAAACCGCACTCCTTGGTAGGTGAACTTGGTCTCGGCTGGATTTCTTGTTGATCTTCTGGGGGAGGGGCCTGTTGTAGTGATTCTCAAGTGTCTTTGCCCCAGGCGGAATTACACCGCCCTTACCCGGGGCCGGGGTGAGTAATCCGCTCGGGTTTGCTTTCAGGAGCTTTTGTTCCCTGAGCGCTTTCGCTTTCCGTAGAGTTCCGGAGGACGGGAATACAAATGGCGGCCTCCTGGTCTCCGGCCCGGAGGAGCCGAGAGCCCAGGGCCGCACTCCTCAGTGTGCCCTCAGAGAACAGCGCCCAGTTACTCCCGTCTGCCTGACCTCCAGCCGCGCTCCGAGCTCTCCGAGCCTGCGACCAGTTCAAGGTAACACCGAGCTGTGAGCTTACTGTCGGCTCTGTCTCTGTAGCCGGCTTTCCCGTTCCAATACCCGCAAGGTCTGCGACACTCAGACACCCCTGTTCCTTTTGTGACCCTGCGGGACCTGAGGCCACGCTGAACCCGCGTGGGCTTCGCCCCGGTTTAGCCTCTGGAGCGATGTCCCTCAGCGGAACAGACTTTTAAAAGTCCTGATTTTGTGCACCGTTGCTCCGCCACTTGCCGGGAGCCGGCCCCTCCCCCCGGGGTCTATCTTCCCGTCGCTTTGGATTCACTTCTCCGCCGGTCCTACCTTTCAGAAAGTGGTTGTTTTTCTGTTTCCAGAATTGCTGTTCTTCTTCTCTTCGATCTGCCGATGGATTTTCAGGTGTTTGCAATCTTTAGATAAGCTATCTAGCTGATCTCCGGCTAGCTGAAGCAGTCTCAGCCTGCTACTTCTCCGCCATCTTGACTCCTCCCCCATGATATTGTTTTAATCTGTTTATTTCTCTCTGGTTTTCTTGTAAAAAAAAAAAAGAAGTTAGGTCAAGAGACTTATTTAAGTTCAAATATTCTGGACAAAAATGTTTCATAAGTGATGCTGTATACTAAATATGTTTATCATATTAGGAGATGTGTGATATCAGGTGGTCCCATTATAATTTAGTTAAAGTGGCAATGTGCTTGGTAACTGGTTGGAACATAGCAAATACAAAGCAAAATTGTGTTTTATCAACCCTATTGTACAGATGAGGAGACTAAGACTCATGTACATTTTTGGCTAACATTCTCAGATAAACTCCCTTATGAGTGACAAAACCGGGACGGAAACTCAGGCCCCCTGATTCCAAGTCTAGTCTTCTTACCCTTCACAATCTAAATTCCCAGCTTCTTAGAGCTAAAAGGTACCTCACAAGTCATTCATTCGCTTATTAGTTCATTCAGTAAATAATGAATGAAAGCTTACTGTGAGATGTTCAGGCACTGTCCCAGGCACTGGGGATACTATGGTGACAAAACAGATCCTCAGGGAGCTTACACTGTAGTGCAGTCAGATGGGCAGTAGACAGAAGCAATAAATAAGACATAGAAGGTATTACATGATTTAGAGGAGAATAAAGCAGCTTCAGGGGGATGGGTAGGGTCCAACTGAGAAAATGAGTTTTATGATTTATTTTGTTTTATTTGAGAGAGCACACAGAGAGAGCAGCATTCTCAAGCAGGGAGTGGGGCAGAGGGAGAGAATTTCAAGCAGACTTCTTGCTGAGTACAGAGCCTGATGCAGGTATTGATCCCATGACCCATGGGATCATGACCTGAGCTGAATGAGAAGGTGACTTCTCAGCAAAGACTTGCAGGAGGTGAGAGAATGAACCATGTAGAAATATGGGTGGTAGAGTGTTCTAAACAAAGGAAACAGCCAGTGCAAAGGTCCTGAGGGAGATGCATGGTAGGCATATTGGAGGAATATCGAGGAGTAGTCCCTCCAGCCCCCAACCCTGAGCCTATCCTACAGAGGTACCCCATCACAGCTAATCAGTGGACAGGTATGTAGATATATAAATATATTTTTTTGCTTCTATAATCGTCCATATATCGGTCTCCACTCAAACTCCCATAGATGCATTTGTGTATCCATCTTTCCAACCAAACGTCCCCTGAGGTCCAGTCATTACATGTGATTCTCCCACATGTTGATTAAAGAGGTAAAGAAGGGAGAGAATGCCATGTCACAGAAAACCAAGGGAAATGGCCCAGGTTTGGAGGTTGGGAGGTCAGAGCTTTGGGGCACATGGCGTCTTAAGATAGAATGTCATGATATGGTTGAAATGGTTCTGTAGGACAGATAGTTGGATAGATGGGTGGATAGGTAGACAGAAAGATAGGTATAAATAAAGCCAGTATCAAAAATTTTACAACTTTTGAAACTAGGTGTATGCATGTTCAATGTACTATATGTTTTTCAACTTCCTGTGTATTTGAAATTTTTCGTAATAAAAGGTAGAGAAGAGCTTCTGTGCTTACGCAGTGGCAGAGGTCGGGGAAAGGAACACTTTGCCCTTGACGTTAGCACGTCCTGGTGTCTCTACATGCTGTCCCTCTCACCGCATGGCCCTGGGCAGCCACTTTGCCACTTCTGTAATGTGCCAGAGCCAGTGTGAGTTGCTTTTTGTAATTTCCTTGAGGACAGCTTTGTGTGTAGAAGAGACACCATCTGTAGATACATTTAAAAAATTACACTTAATTTCTTTCAGCAATACATTGAAAAAACCCCTAATTTTCCTTAAGTTTTTGAGTTCAACTGACAACTTTCATTATTTTACTTATAAATCTAGTAAATTTTAACAATCACTCTTAAAGGAGCCTTTTCCCCCATTGGGTTATTTAAGTCTCCTCACACACTTTAAATTGGATTTATAAATTTAATATATTTGGTTTTATTTATAAGCACTTCGAATGCCTAACAATCAGAACATTCCCAAATACTCAAACAATTCTAATAAGTATAATAAATTGAACTTAAAAATACAGTGCATCTCAAGTTCTCGTAAACTTTCCAATATTGTTTACAAACCTAGTAAAATCACAAATCTAAACAATTACTCAATTTCCCATTTTAAGTCAGAATCATGAGGCTGATAGATTAGATTCTTTAATGCCAGTTCCTCTTAAGCATTACAAACACTCAGAATGCCCAGTATACACAAGTTGTTGCAAAACCTAACCGAGAAGTATTAATACTTAATTTGAACCCTTCCCAAGGTCAAAAGAAGCAATCAAGTTGAACTAAGCAAGTTGTAGTTTGCATTCCAGCAGCCTGAAATGATACAGCAAAAAGGGATTTTTCTGTGGGACACAGGATCCAGTTTTCTTCATGACACATACCTAGAAGTTGATCTACCATCAGCGGGAAAACCATGCTTTTAGAGGGGTTGGAATCTCCGTGGTTCAAGGTAAACCGTCGCCCCTGTCTCCCACCTGATCTGAGTCTGCAATACCCTCTGCTCAGGTTGTTCCACTGTATTTCTTTAATGCCTGATTCTGTCCAGAACCCCCAACCCCATATATTCTTCTGGCCTAGTGAGACTACACACACTTAGAGCTATTTAATGTCACCTACTTGGGTTCTGTGTTTCTTCAGTGGTGATGTCTAGCTCCATGGTTGGCCCACAGTGGTCATAGTGCAGACAGACTGGGCCCTGTACCCACTTATGGCCGCGGGGAAGGCGGTGGGAAGCCATACAATATCCCTGGAAGAGGAACACCACCTATACACTCAAATCCTTAAACACTGTCTTAACTGTTATCCCTTCCACAAGACCCCCCGTGGGGAGGAGGAAAAGGAATTTTTTTCCCCAGGGACCACAGAATCTAACTTCTCTGTCATAGCTTCTCATCCATCTTTTTCCCATGTGCCCCCCAGCCCTGGGCGTATTTTCCTGGTGTAAGGGTAGGTGGGATCACTTGTCCCTCTTAAACCCCTGATCCCAAAGACTGAGCCTATGCCTCTCTGTTCCTCTAAGGAATTTTCTAGGTTTAAAGGGTTTTAGAAGGCAAATACAGAAAGAGAGCCATGTGTTTCTTTTCTCTTCTCTTTTATTCACCTTTGACTTTTAGAAAACTGGAGGATTTCAAGCATGCAAAAAAGAATAAAAGACAACATCCGGGTGTCTACCACCCATCCGTTAGAGCTCAGCACTTTCCCCTACTTCTTTCAGATACGGAACCTTAGAACCTTGAAGCCCCTGTATCCTCAGACCCTATTCTTTTTCCTTCCCAGAGATGAGCCCCATCTGGAACTGGTGCTTAACATTTCATGTATGTTTCTACACCTTTAGTTAATACGTGCACCCGTAAAGGAACCTAAAATAGTTTGCATATTTTTGAACTGCAAATAAATGACATCATATAATGTATCCTTCTGCAATTTACTTTTTGTGTTCAATAGTACAGTTTAAGATTTATCCTTGTGGGCGCAGATAGCAATAGTTCATGCTTTTCTTTTCACTGATTTGTAATAATTCATTGAGCACACATATCACAGTGTGTCCATTCTCCTCTTGAAGGACATTTAGGTTGCTTCTGATTTGGTTCTGCAATGGGCATTCTTGTTCTGATCCTCTTGTGAGCACATGTGAGAATTTCTCTAGGCTTTCTATCTAGGGTGGGGGTTGTGGGGTAGTGCAGTGGGTATGACTTCAGTTTGGCCAGACGGTTGTATGTGCCCCCCAGGTGTTATGAGAGTTCCTGTTCCTCCACACCCTTGACCACCATTTGTAGTGTCAGACTGGCTCCCTTTTTGCCAATCTGATAGACATGAAATGATATCTCTTCATGGTTTATATCACTTTTCCCTGATTACCAGTGAGACTGAGCATTTGTTTACATACCTTTGATTGCAAGGTATTCTAGTCTGTGGCCTCCTTCCCCTGTGGCTGCTGGTAGACCCAGTCACCACTGATATCATGTTGCCCCTCGCATCTAACCCTGCCTAACCACCGCTGCACTGTGCCCACCAGTCAAGCTTCTTGATCTCCATAACCAACCTGGGAGCCTTAGGTGAGACTCAATCCCCTGGGCTGTCCTTGACCCTGAAGGCTTGGTACTTGTATGGGAAGTCCTTTGATGTCCAGCCAGTGTGTTCTGTTAGGGTACCAACACCAGGCCAGAGCTACCTTTGTGGAATGAACCCTGCAATGTGGACACTCTGCCTCTAGATTTGTGGTCATTTCCTCGCTCTAAAAGCCAGCATTTCAAACTCACCAGACTCTCAGTATTTCCTGAAGAAACTCAGACTTCCACATCACTCCAATTAGTAAACACCATCACGTTTTCATACCTATTGACTTTATGGTTTCCTCCCCCCCCTCCCTCCGAGCGGGACCATTTTGTTCACAAAGAAACAGAATGATATTAGAATGTCTACTATTTCTCTTTTATCTTAATGTATAAAGAACACTAATGCCACATGAGTGCAGGGCTGGCCTCTGGTCTTCCAGTAGGCCTCAGGGCTCCTTCAGATGTCCCAGCCTGCTTCCTGGCTTGTGGAATTGAAATTGGGCCCCAGCAAATGTGAAATGATGGTTTGTCATGGACCATGGGGATAATGCATGAATTTTGCAAACATGAATGGAAAACTTTTAAAAGTTTATGAAATACATTCATTTATTCTTTTATTTTTTTAAATACAATTCACATACCATACAATTCACCCATTTAAAATGTGTAATTCAGTGGTTTTTAGTATATTCAGACTTGTGCAACCATCACCACAGTCAATTTTAGGACATTTTCATCATCCCAGAAAGAATCCCTGTACCCTTTAGCTGTCACACGCCCATTCCCCACCCTTAGCACCAGTCTTAAGCAATTGCTGGTCAACTTTCCGTCTTTACAGATTTGCCTCTTTTGAACATTTCATAGAAATGGAATCACGTAGCATGTCCTCTGCGACTGCTTTCTTTCACACAGCACAGTGTTTTCCAGGTTCACGCATGCCGTGGCTGGTACAGCATATTCACCTGCTGAGGGAGGTCTGTGTCGTTTCCATCTTGGGCCATTGTGAGTAGTAGCACTGTGAGCATTCGTGTGTAAGTTTTTGTCTGAATACCTACTTCTAATTCCTCTAGGAGGATACCTCGAGGTGCGATTGCTGGGTGCCACGGTAGTTCTAGGTTTCACTTTCTGAGGAACCTCCACACTATTTTCCACAGCAGCTGCACCATTTGATAGTCCCATGGACGATGTACAAGTGTGCCCATTTCTCCACACCTTCGCCAACATTTATTTTCTGTTAAAAAAATGTCTTATAGCCGTCCTAGTTGATGTCAAGTGGTATCTTCTGGTTTTCACTTGCATTTCCCTACTAGCTGGTGATGTTGAGCATGTTTACAGGTGTTAGCTGGCCGTTTGTACGTGTTCTTTGAAAAAAATGTTTATTCAAGTTCTTTGCTCATTTTTTAGTTTTTTATTTTTCTGTTTTTAGTTTTTAGCTTTAATGAAGTTCCAGTTAGTTAACATGCAGTGAACTGTTAGTTTAGTTTAGTTTAGGTGTACAATTTAGTGATTCCACACCCAGTGCTCATCACAGGTGCCATTCTTAATCTCATCACCTATGTCACCCATCCCCCACCCGCCTCCCTGCTGGGAACCACCAGCTTGCAGTTAAAAGTCTGTTTCTTGGGGGAGCCTGGGTGGCTCAGTTGGTTAAGCGTCTGCCTTCGGCTCAGGTCATGATGCCAGGGTCCTGGAATTGAGCCCCATGTTGGGCTCCCTGCTTGGCGGGGAGTCTGCTTCTCCCTCTCCCTCTTCCCTTGCTTGCTCTCTCTCTCTCTCAGATAAGTGAATAAAATCTTTTTTTTTTTTTTTTAAGATTTTGTGTATTTATTTGACAGACAGAGATCACAAGTAGGCAGAGAAGCAGGCAGAGAGAGAGAGGGGGAAGCAGGCTCCCTGCTGAGCAGAGAGCCCGATGCCGGGCTTGATCCTAGAACCCTGGGATCATGACCTGAGCCGAAGGCAGAGGCTTTAACCCACTGAGCCACCCAGGCACCCCAAGTGAATAAAATCTTTAAAAAAAAAAAAAGAAAGGAAAAGGGCCTGCTTCTAGGTCTTCCCCTCCTTTTTCCCCAAGATAGTTTGTTTCTTAAATCCCACATATGAGTGAAGTCATATGGTGTTGTCTTTCTCTAAGTTATTTCACTTAGCAAAATACTCTCTAGCTCCATCCATGATGTTGTAAATGGCAAGATTTCATTCTTTTTTTTTTAATAGGTATCTACTTAGAAGTGGAATTGTTGGATCATATGGTACTTCGATGTTTAATTTTTTGAGGGACTGCCATTCTGTTTTTCGTAGTGGCTGCACTATTTTATATTTCCACCAACAGTACACAAGGGTTCTAGTCTTTTTTGTTTTTTTATTTTAAAATTCTTTTTTTTAAATTGACATATAACGTATTATTTGCTTCAGAGGTACAAGTTTATGAATCATCAGCTTACACATTTCACAGCACTCACTATAGCACATACCCTCCCCAATGTCCACACCTAGCCACCCTATCCCTCCCCTCCAGCCCTCCAGCAACCCTCAGTTTGTTTCCTGAGATTGAGTCTCTTATAGTTTCTCTCCCTCCCCAGTCCCATCTTGTTTCATTTTTTCTCTCCCTTCCCCCCACGAATCCCCCCCACCTACCAAATTTCTCATATCAGAGAGGTCTTTCTCTGACTTGTTTCACTCAGCATGATAAAGGGTTCTAGTCTTTTCTTTCTTTCTTTTTTTAATATTTTATTTATTTGACAGATAGAAAGAGATCACAAGTAGGCAGAGAGACAGGCAGAGTGAGAGGGGGAAGACAGCCGAGCAGAGAGCTGGATTCAGGGCTCAATCCCACGATCCTGAGAACATGACCTGAGCTGAAGGCAGAGGCTTAACCCACTGAGCCACCCAGGCGCCCCAAGGGTTCTAGTCTTTTAAATAACTCTACAAGACTGGGGTATGTTCTCTAAACATATCTCACTTGGAGTTGGAAATCTGAAAACTTTTTCTTTTCTATCTCCCTGCCTCCCCAATTTTCCAGTGTGTAACTGGTTTGATTTCAAATGAATTTGATTTAGGGGTCAGATGCAATAAGAAAATACTAGAAACCCTAGGGCTCGTTAAGAAATTGACGTCAGCCTACTCACCTCCGCCGCCAGGGAGAGCCCCGTGAATCCTGCCATTTTGTGCATTTTTCTCTAGTCCTCTTGCATAACCTCATCCCTTCTTCTTGAGCGGACGTTGAACTAGTTTTTAAAATGACTTGATTTTCCTTCCCCCTCGCATACATAAAATACTACTTCTTCCCCTCTAAGAGAAATCATTTCGAATTGATAGTTCTTCATGGAGAATAGACTAGAAGTGCCCAAACTGCACTCACTTCTTACTGAGTGGCTCACTGAGCTAAAACCTAGAGGCAGGCATGAAACTTGTTCCCAAACGCTGGGTCCCTGAGAGGGAAGCCTAGTCAATCCCTCTTCTCCAGAACATACTCTCCTGCATCTGTAGCAGGTAAGGGGGGATGGTTCCTGGGCTTTCAGCTGGCTGTGGGAATGTCTTCGGGGACAGACTCCAGGCGGTGGTGGAGCAGGAAGTCGGAGCAGCTGGAGGAACTGTGGTTAGGGAATCTCCCCCGGGGCTGCAGCTTTTGCTCCATCTAGTTCCTTCCGTGACAGCCGTATTCCTTTCTTCACTCCCTGGCCAGGCTCTGCGTTTTCCAGCTCGAAGTCCTAGAGGGCCTCCCTCCGCTTCAGGAATGCTGAGGGCAGAGCACTGGGCCCAGAGGCGGTCACGAGAAAGACAACTCGGGTCCACTTCCAGGGATATGGCGAAGACCCTTTAGCATCCATCAAGCAGGAAATCCCCTAAAATCTGACAATGCCATTGTCAAAGTCAGAGCAACGTGGTGGAAATTAAAAGGCAGCTCCTGGACAATAGAGACTTCTCTTTATTTTATTTTATTTTATTTTCCCCAAAGGACAAGCTTTCCATTGTCAGTTGAGCCAGAAGAAAATGGTGTTATAGGGGTCAGATTAAAGTTCTCTGTGTCTGCCTCAACACTCATCCTTTTCAGGACCCAGCTAACTTTTATTGTCTCTCTCTCTCCCTGTCTCCGAGACTAGCCAGATATCCTAAACGGCTGGAAGACCAGCATCTGCAGGGGTGCCTTACAAATTTTTCTGGTCTTCAGTCACTTCTGCATACAGGTGAGGTTGATCAGAGAAAAGATTCAAAGGACACATAAATAGAAAGTTCCTCTGTCCTCACTGTTCCTTCAGAAACAACAGAACAGGGGGAAGAAATCCTTTCATACACAGAAGACTTGGGAAAGGCCCTTTCTACTTCACAAATAAGACCAGCAGGTATTATGTGATGGGCACAAAGGTCACGCAGATCAACATTTATTAAGCATCTTCTGTGTGCTTAGCATTATATGAGGGGTAGGACTGAAACCACATGGGATGAATGAAACAGGACACTTGTCCTCAGATGTACAAATAAGTCATTGCAACACAGTAGGTGTTTGTGATATAATGAAACAATGTATACATAGTCTTTGCCCCAGTTCCTGGCATAGATCTCCTAAAACCCTTGGAATTTCCTGAGTGACGGGAGTGTCTTTTGTTATTCATAAAAGCCTTTTTCCACCATACCTGAGTTCCTGCGGCGGGGATGACACAGAGTGGACATGTAGTTAGTTTCAAGGGAGGCGCTGGCCACACTTAGAGGGTTGGACATTTCAGCCACCCCTCCTCCCAACCTCCAGCGCAGGAAAAGGGGATGGAGATTGAGTTCATTCACCGGTGGCCAACTGGGGCCAATCAAGAAAGCCTGAGGAATTAAACCACCATAACCTCTCTTGACCTATGAGATTTGGAGAGACTGTAGGTGGGTGAAGACATTAAGGTGCTGGGTGGTTGGTGCGTCCCCATGGGGCATGGAAGCTGTGGGCCAACTCCCCTCCCCCCTCCTTGACTTATGTGCCTCTTTATCTGCTTGTCATGTGTATCCTTTATAACAAACTGTACTCATAAGGGTAGTGTTCACCTGAGTTCTGAGTCATTCTAGCAGATTATCAAACCTGAAGTTCGGGGGCTGGAAACCCCCCAGTGTATAGTCAGCTGGGCAGATGTGTGGGTAGCCTGGGGCCCACATTTGCAGTTGGCATCTGAGGCGGGGGCCGTCTTACAGGACTTACCTCTGAGCCCTTACCTCTGTGCTGACTCTGAGCAGAATTGAATTGCCGGACACCCAGCCGGTGTCAGAGACTTGAGGACTTTTGGAAAAACCAAGCAGGACCACCCACAAGGACTCTGATATCAGCACTGCCCACTGCCACCGCCACGGCCATGGCCATGACCATCATTACTATTGGGCTCAGCTCTTCAATGGGGAATGGCCCTCGGTTAGGTCAAAGACAGCAGAATAACAGCAGGTTCCTGTAATTCAACCCCGTGCGATCCCTTCGTGCCTTCTGTGTGTCCTCCCATAGATCCCTCACAATATCCTTGACATGGGGCCGGCTACAGCGGCCAGGTTACACACCAGAGACTTCCGGAGGCGAGGCTGCAGGCCCTGGGTATGTGTGTTGCCTCCGGCTACTTAACTAAATGTGGCAAACCGGGTGGTTAAAAAGACAGAAATTTACTCTCCCAGTTCCAGAGGCTGGAAATCTGCAATCAAGGCGTCGATAGGGCTGACTCCCTTTTGAAGGCCCCAAGGGAGAATCTGGTCCTTCCTTCCTCTTTGCAGGTACCCCTTGGTGGCCCTTGGCTTCAGTCCCACTCCAGTCCCTTTCTCTCTCTCTACGTGGTGTTCTCCCTGTGTGTGTCTGTCTCTCTTAGACAGATGCCAGGGGTTGGACGTAGGGCCCATCTAATTCAAAATGACTTCATCGTGATTACACAGCGAAGACACTATTTCCAAATGTGATCACATCGCCAGGAATCGGGTGTTAGGACATCAATGTGGTCTCTTTGAGGAGGACGTGATTTGATCCACAACGCTGAGCTCTCAACCAGGAACTCTACAGCTGGGGCACGCTATGTGCTGGTTTCAGGGCCAAGAGCCCCGCCTGCCCACTGGCCTCTTGGACCACGCAGGGCACGCACAGAGCCAGGCTGGCCAGGGCCAGGATGAGAGGAGCCCGATGCCCCCACTGTGGGGGAGGGGAGGTCTGCCGCGTGGTGTCCAGGTGGACCACCCAGGACACGTGGGCAACGCGAGGGGACATTGTTCATGGCTGCTGGGAACACACATGTTCCTGCAGCGTGGTTTAAATCACCTTGACAGGAAGACCTCAAACTCAGAATCCGGGCTGAAGAGGCTTTGTTTTCCGGGCCTATCAGTGTTCTTGCTTTTGGCTGGTGGTTAGAAAGGTTTTAACCATTGCAGCTAAAAAGCTTGCTAGAAGCTCCTGGAAGACACCATGGAAATGCTCTGCAGGAACGGAGCAAGCGAGATGAGAATTAATTGCTCAGTGAGTAGGATTCCAGGTGATGCGGGCGCACATTCCCGACTTCCCTGGGAAGATGGTCAGGAAAGCGGTTCAGTGCTCTGGACTCTCGAGTGTGACATGGCAAACTCAAGCGCCTGAAGAGTCGTCATAACGAACACAGAGGACTGTGGTTGCCCACGTGGCTCGGTCTTGACCTTCCCAGGGAGAGCTGGGGAGAGCAGAGGACATCCCTCTTGACCTAGGGATGTGCCCAGAGCGTGCTTGGCTTGTGCTGAGTTCAGCACTCGAGGGAAGCAGATCGGAGACTGTCCCGTTGAGCAGTCGGCTAGATGCAGGTCCTGTCCCCTCTTTTTGGCAAGCAAAAGGGGTTCACTTGAGCTAACATGTATCCATTCGATGATACTTGAAATGTACTTTGTTTTTCCTCTAGGGTTCTCATGAAACGCTGCCTGCACATTTAAGCAAGTTGTGCTTCCGTGGCCAAGCAAACAGAACTGCCAAACAACGGTTTCCAGGTTTCACAGAGGAAGAAATTTTCCTTTGGTCATTTAAACAATGGATTCAGTTACTAGAAACCTGAGTGCACGCCTAGAGACTCCATGCGCTATCTGTTAACACTGCCCTTCACCTTTGGGCCTCTGCCCCAGGGCTGGCCACACAGATGCTTTTTCTTGGGCCAGACTGAGGTTTCTTAAGTGTGACTCAGGCTGGAGATTAGGTCCAGGCAGAGGAGATAATTGTTTCTAGTCTTGTTTCTTCTAACTTTTCTCCTACGTCACCTTTTATGCCTTTTTCTTCAGCAGCTCCCTCATATTCCCCAAGTTGCAGGCCCTGGCCCTTCTCCTCCTATGCCCCCCTGCTCTACTGCACGGCACAGCCTCTTGGCAGATGCCTCTTAGCACCCAGAATCTTAGCACCAGCCTCCTTCCTAAGGAGCAGATCTCGATGTCCACGTATCTGCCAGGGACTGTCACCCAGCATCTCCAAGGCAACGCTTCTGAGATCAGGTTTGCTGTTCTGCTGTTCCCACTTACATACAACCTGTCTCGTCATGAGCCATTTTTCAGTCCTTAAGCTAAACACTGGGACTCTGGCAGCCATCTGTTCCTTTTCATGCTCATCACTTCGTATCCTGACTTTTGCCATAGCCTCCCTCCTACCTGGTCTGCCAGCTTCCGGTATTCCAACAGCCTTTGTAGCAACGGATTCTATTAACTTCACAATTCTGCTCATGTCCTTTCCTAGGGCTTCTCTCTTCTCCAATCCTTAGCCTGGAATGGAGGCGATCCTCAAGATGGGACCCACTTAGGAAACGCATGGCATTCTCTTTGTGTGTTCTATTTCAGATTCTATTTTTCTTTTTTGACTTTTGAGCCTCTCCTGACCTTCAGTTCCTTGGCATGCCCAAACTCCCATTCTCATCTCCATCTGCTACCTCCCCAATCTTCAAGGCTTCTCTCAGATGCCACCTCGCTGAGACCTCGTCCACACTCTGATGCTTCATTTGTGGCATACTCACATAGTTACTGGTATTTGAACTTATGGGTCAACCGCAAGCTACTTGGGTCCCTAGGCCAGGCCTTCCGGCTTAGCAGATGCCTTGTGTGCTTGCTGAACGGCGGGCAGATGCTGACTATGCTCCTGGCCCCCCGGCCCCACGTCCCAGCCTTTCTGGCCCAACACAGCCTCGCTTTCCCTTCTCTTTTTAATCAGACTCAGGCAATAAAATTGGCATGGAAAGAACTACCCTCCCCCCCAAACCCCACTGATTTTAAATATTGTTGGAGGCAAAAGCAAATTTCCAAGATTCAGATCAACACCAATTTTGAATTATTTCTGCCAGTTGGAAAAGAAAACTTTGAAAACGACATTTGACTTTTTTTTTAACTTGGGGAAAATATGAAAGCTATAGCCTTTCAAGGAAACAGGATACTTTAACACACACACACACACACACACACACACACACAATGAGCCTGGCTTTATGTAGCTCAATCCTGTCAAGCTAATCTAATCTTTTGTGACAGAGCAGCAGACCTGGTAGATCAAGGGGGAAACAATAGTTGGAATTTCTCTCTGCTGGCTTCACAACTTTTGATTCCACTCAATATGATTATCATTAAACTGGTTGAAAGGTGGGGGGGGGCACAAATCAATTATAGGTAAGGGACAGAAGCGCTCCCTGGGTGCCAGCCTTGAGCCCAGTAGCCCTGAATGGGCCAGATGACAAAAAAGAGAACTCAGAGTCAGCATGAATGATGAGGTAGGGTAGTGGCGGGGGGCGGGGGGAGGTGTGTGGTAGGTTATTAATTAGCAAGAAAAGTAACTTCCGCAATTACTTATGTGATCCACACTAGTATGTAGGTTTGACGAGGGGAGTTCATGTTTAGAGAAAACAGCAGTCATCGTCAAAGTAGCATCATATTAAGAATGTGGTACTGGGCTGAATAGATACAACACATAGGAATCTTGCAGTTCTAAACATGCGCTAACTCTTCCAACTCCACAGCTAAAGGCAGGAAAGAGAATTTGGACAGTATTCAAGGGGGAGCCACAGAACTAATTAAACTAGGCCGGGGCTAGGGAATTGATGAGTTATACAAGAAAGTTCAATGCATCAGGTTTATTGAACTTGGAGATGGACAAGATTATAAGGTCAGTACCGAACGAAAATAGAAATAGGTTTAAATTATAATGGGTGAGAATAACATTAAATGTAAAGAAGACCTTCCTTAGTCTTAAGATCAATAAATGAGTCGTGAAAGTAGCACAGATTTCTCTGATGGTCTGAGTGTGCTCTGGGCTGACTGGGAGGCAGAACCGGATAAACTTGGATAAGAAGGGTCTCTCCACCCCACAGTGTTAGGAAGCACTGCTTCAAAACTTTCAATCCCCAGTTGAAAATTAAGAGGCAGCCAGTGCCTCAATTATTATAATAGCCTCAGGCTTGGTTATCATTTCTCTTTTTAGAGAAATTCAAACATAAATGAAATGATTCCTTAAGACCAGCGTCGGGGACATTCACAGTGAGCAGGACTTTCCCGTTAAAAGTGATTACAGTGCTGATCTGATCTGTGGTGCAAACTCACAGAGATAATGAGATGCTATTTTCACACTTTCAGAGTTAATAAGCCCCTGATAAAGTATCTCATCAAAGTGTAAGGTAACAAAGGAAATTTGAGTGTATGGCACCCTAATTGTTAATGGCTGTTCCTGGACATTATCCCATTCAAACAGTTTTTTTCTTTAAGGTCTGATAGGAATGTAATGATTTTCTCTAGAATATTGCTGATCACTAATAATCACACAGTCAGTGGCATGTAAGTTAATTCTTTAAATTTAATCAGTCCTTTATAAAACTTCCCAATTAATTAGTAAAAGATGGCTTATTTTAATAGCCTTAAACATTGGTTGCTATTTAAACAAGACATTCTAAAAAAAAAAAAAAGCAATCACATAATAGTTTATAGTAATTTACAAGTGGATGGTATACATTTAGATACAGAGGTAGAAGTCCACTTTAACAACATTTCACTAATACACATTTACCAAATTCAAGGCACAAAATAGTTTGCTTTACAAAAAAATACTGTAAAAATGTCAATTGCTGTTCTACAATGTGAATAAAACTTTCAAAAGAATCTTTACACCCTTCCAATACGTACTCCACAGAATATGATTTTTCCCCCTCACTAATCATAGTTGGCACAAAATGGGGACCTTTTTTTTAATGTAGAAGTTCCCATTTTTAGAAACTGTTCCTTTGCAGAGCTGCTATGTATTCTAGATAAAAGTCCATTCAAAGAAATGAAACACAGCAACTTCCTGAGGAAAGGGCACTTTCTGTATGCAGCAAAATTCACAGGTAGAAAATGTATGACCTTTGTGGATAAGTAGGTCTCCAGAGAAATAGAGCTTTAAGGAAAGATTTCAGAGACAAAATTAAAAATTCGGCTAACACTTTAGTCCTTATGACTTTAAGAAAGAGACCTGATCCCGTTACTGTAATAATCAAACATCATTTACTTCAAATTGATGGAGATTTCAAAATTCCTTTTTTAAAAGAGCTGTACACACAAACACCACAAGTAGCCCCATGGGCTTTGCAAAACTGAAACTTAGAAAACATGAGAAAATATAGCACTAGCAGTCCTTGAAGTCGCAAGGGTGTCAATTGGCTAGAGTTTAATTACAAGAATTAATAAACTCTACGGATATTAAAAAAAAAAAAAAAAAACCACACAGGTGAAACACACTGTCATTCCCATCTCTAGGCTTTCTGCTCTTTAAGAAAAATAATGGTAGCCTGGAGATGTCACACAGTGCTTGTCTAAAAGATAGGACAGGTTTCAGGGTTCTGCCTCAAAGGACCCTGTTGGCAACAACATAAGCTCACTTCTGCTGATCCCGTTTCCAAGTCTTCTAGTCGGTTAATTTGCACTTCATTTATTTATTTTTTAAAGTTGATTAAAAAAAAAAAAGTCGACGTGGGTTTAGAATCCAGAGACTGTCAGTAATGCTGATGTGTGTCGGACTGAAACACCTGGATCGTCTTCTGATAGAAACGATATTCCGTACAAAAAAGATCCTCAGATGCCATTTTTCGCTTCATTATTGTTTGTGGCTTGTTTTCTCTGAGCAATGAACGGGTACATACACTTGTCTGCTCCTAGGAACCGATACATGCACACAACTGCTTCAAAAGGGAGGATGCTGAAACGAGAAAGGGGTCTGTCAGCAAGTGCACACTGGCTGGCGGTAGGTCCTGGGGTAGGCCCAACCCAGGAGGGAACCCGCACAGTTACCTCTTCATGAAAGTCACGATGTACATGAGGCGGGGGGTGCAGATCATGGGCTGGTCCGTGAGGATGGCCTTCATGGCCTGCTTCACACAGTAATCAGGCTTCAGCGGGGGCAGAAAAGGCTCAATTTCTTTCCTGAAAGTTAAATAGTCACAAAATGAAATGAAGAATTAACACAAAGCAGGGAAGACTCAGGGAAGACAAAGCAGGAATAGACATCCAACCATTACCAGCAAGGTTATCTGAGTGTCAGGATCTCAGATCCATTTTGTTCCCTGCATTGTGTTTTTTCTGTATTTTCCAAATTTTCCTACTCTGAATATATTTTATTTGCATAGTCTAGAAAACAGGTTAAAAAAAAAAAGCAAAATTGGTCTGCTCTTCTGTAAAGTGAGATAATGTTTTAAAAATGTATTTCACATTATTTTTCTATTATTTTATTTTTTATTATTATTTTTTAAAGATTTTATTTATTTATTTGCCAGACAGAGATCACAAGTAGGCAGAGAGGCAGGCAGAGAGCCTGATGTGGGGCTCGATCCCAGGACCCTAAGATCATGATCCGAGCCAAAGGCAGAGGCTTTAACCCACTGAGCCACCCAGGCGCCCCTCTATTTTTCTTAATAGAAAAGAGGAGGACATTTGGCATAACAAACAGTAAACCCAAACACAACGCCAAACTTTTAGTGCTAAGCATTGTTAGAATGATGGTGTGTAACACTGGCATAAATTTTCTGAGTGAAATAAGTCAGCTGTATACTTTCCTGGATGCCCCAAGAGGGAAAACCAAGGCATTTTCTCTCAGGGGTCTCTGAAATGAAGAGCATATAGACAATCCTACCTTCAGCTGAATTCATTACACGACACACTGACATAACCTAATAGTATAATTTATGCCTTTCACTTTCCATTGTCCCACCACAGCTTTGGACACCTGCCATGATGCTAAATAGGAAACAGCTAAATAGGAAACAGGGCTCCTTAGACCCTAGGCAATTGGTTCCTAAGCATATGAGATGAAAGAAACACACACACACACACACACACACACACACACACACACACACACACACGTCTGCATGCTCAGGAAAAGAGGCAGAGCTCGAGTCCATTCCCAGTCCAGACGTGGAGTCAGCCGGACAATGGAATAACTCAAATCAAGCTCCACCTACTTCACAGCGTGGCCAGCTTCGGGGTGTGTTCAGAATGGCCCTGAACAACGGGGAACTGGTTCGGTTATCTTCCCTTGCCGTTCAAACTCATCCAAGCAAAGAATCTCAAAGTAAGCATGTCTTTACAAGTATCCTTTTAACGATTCGTGGTTTTGTTTACTCTGCTAGTTCAAGTCAGACGTGGCCTGACATTTATATTCCCACATGCCTCCTTTCAAAGTGTGTGGGTATTTTATTTTGTTTTTAGTAAATCGAAATAGTTCTTCTCATTCTTTTATAGTGAATCTGCCTACGTATACTCTGCAAAAAGAAAGCTCCCAAATCTGGAGGGCAATATTCAAAGGTCTTTTTAGAAGAAAGGCTTACTCTTTTGTGATAGTCACATTGTTTCATATCCAAATCAAAGTCACATTCATTTACCAACACCAATACTAAAGAAACAAAATAACTCCTAAGGAAGTAGCTTCCAAGGGAGACCCTGGGTATTTATGTTTCCTCCTTTGAAGGTACAGAGAGGCCACTTCCTGTCTGATGCTTCTAGACTGACTTCCTCGAGTTAGTATCAGTGCGGTATCAGAACCTCGCTTGTTAATCTTATTTACCTGAATTTTACAAACCTTGACCAATGAATTAACAGGTTTAGTTGTCAAATGATGGTTAAGGTGCAAGGTCTAATTCTACATATTCCTCCAAGATGGGAAAAAAAACGCTTCAAAAAAAGTTTATCAGTAATAAGACAGGTTTTTACTTACCTGATTCGGCAGCCTCGGAACATGCCCGTGTCTACAAGGTAAGGGCAAACCAACGTTGTTTTAATTCCATCCTTTTCAGCAGCCTTTAACTCATGGCTCAGGGATTCGTGAAAACCCACCACTCCAAATTTACTGGCACAATAATCCTGAGTTAGAGAGAGAACAGAAACACTAAGTATGTGCACAGATCCCACACCACACTGACCAAACCCAAGCTTCCCTAATCCTAGTACTCTGGTTACATGTTTGATACAGAAGGTTACAGGTGACTAAGCAAAGAAAAGGAAAGCATTTTCAAAGACAGATATCTGATGTGGTTCAGTGCAGAAATAATATTTTCAAAGCAACAGCAGAAACAGACGAACACTTTTTGCCACATCGACCGAGTATCATATTACTTTAGGGAAGTTACCACAAAGGAATTCTATAAAAGCTAACAAGCGGGAGCTAAAAATGGAGAGAGGTTCACTTTGAAGTGTCTGGAAAATTTACAAATGGTCTCTTGTTCAGTAAAGGAGAATGAAAATCCAGTTTGTCTAATTAACGCCAGGAGAGCAAAGGTGAACCTAGCTTAGGTTATAAGTTGCTAGGATCCAGTTTTCTCTTTAGGGTAAAGTGAAAATGGAAATGGTAAGTACACCTTGTAAACGTAAGCCAGACTTTAATCTAAGAACACATGGTACAGAAAGTTCTTATCCCTTACCCCACCTTAGATGTAGGAATGGAAATGCAGAATGTGGAAGCCATTTAGTCTGTGTCCTTTTGTGTATTTGCATGGGGATGAGGTTTTCAGTTTTATGCTGGAGGCACCAGAGGACAAACAGAACGATACACATACAAACACCTTATTTTTGGAATATGGTGAAGAACGGGGTTGATTAAGCCCAGTTCTGCAAACTTAACAAAGCCAGACACCTCACATCTGCCATAACCATCTCCTCTGATGAATGGATACAAACAGGTCGCTTTTGGCAAGTCGACCCAAACAGGATGTCAAGCTCTGGCCTCACGTGTCTGTTTCCCAGGGCACTGCCACTGCCCTCCACGGTTTCATTCTTGACCCTGTGCCTCCCCACGACCATCAAGCAAAACTGCTAATGAAAATGGGGCATAGCGAGGGCCAGTCCACCTACTTTTCCTGCTGCTGTGGCTGTCAAGCTAGTGTAAGTGATTTTATGGCGGAAGATACTAGAGGTGCACTCCCAACAGCTGGCCCTGGTTACTAACATTCCACACACGGCACACAGGTGGAACAGAGTGCTTTCACGAACGTGTGGGCGGCAGTACTCTTTGGAGGATTTCGGTGTACACATCACGAGATACACCGACTGACTGAAGGAAATGCTTTATATCTCACAAACCTCAACTCCGGCAGTACTGAACAATCCCAAGGAACTTGCAACTGTCACAATATGACCATGATTAATCTCCAGCATGGTAGGAAGGAAAGCCTTTGTGGTCTGAAAGAAGAGTAGAGTCAAGGATTAGAACAGACACTGTGAATTTCATTTACAAACCAATCCTACGCTATGTTCTAGCCACATGATAAAATCAGTTTTACCCACATAATGGTACATTTTCCGACTTGTTTCAAGATCTTATACATTTACTAAAAGAGTAGATCCTCTGAGTGTCTGGTTAGCATAACACCGTATCATCGGTGTGGCAGGCCTATTAGAAGCCGTGACCAACCAGACTTGTAACACAAGAGCTTTTGGGGACAAGCGCCAGAGATGAAAAGAAAGCCATCAGTCCAAGGCTCTTTATCACCTTTCAAGTGATAGTTATCTGCTAATCTAAACTACTCCCAGGTCAGGGATCTTTTCATGCTCCTGACACTTTAACACAGCTATCTCACCATCTGTGAGGGACCTCCAGCTTACCCGGGATTAAGTGCCTTGCATTAATGTCTACCTTACGGCTAGGTCTAAACAGGAAGGGACCTGCGAATGAAGAGATCTCCCAGCATCATCTTCCAGCATCCAAAGCTTCACCAAAGCGCACTAGCAGGAGGTAAAGTATTTCAGGATGTAAAAATGCAAGATAAAAGTACAGGATGCTCATCATGAGAAATGTGTCCTGTGCTAACCGACAGGAGCTTACAGCATTCTAAATGACTACACTCCCCTGGGGGGCTTACAGGGCAGTGACTTGTCCACAGAAGCAGGTGACCCGCCACTCAGTGTAGCTGAGCACGTGACACTTACAGGGCAATAGACCCAGGTACTGATTTCTTATTCACTAAACTCTTTCTTCCCCCTCTGGCTCTTTTGCCTTCAAGACACAAGGCTGTATTTAAAAAAAAAAAAAAAAAATTACTTCAAATTGCTTAAGATGATCTATTAACTACTCTACCAGGCTCCCAACAGTTTTATAACCTGCTTCTTAAAAGAAAGCAGCAAAGAGCAATCTGTCTACTGTTGAGTTATATCCCACTGCCAACACAGCTTCCCCATGATTTATGAAGTTAAAAGAACCCAAACAATACACAGTGGACTTAAAGGAGACTTGCATACCCTTTTCTGAGGATTTCCTGGCTGAGGGATCACTGAATTTTTGCATAAATATCTAATTTGTTACAATAACTTTTGCACGTACAAGATCAAAAACAGTCATTCCATTTCTTTTGAAGTTTCTCTGCATTCCAATCCATGATGCACACAGATGCCAGATGAATGGCTGCGAAGTATCCCAAGGTCTTCCGCAGTCTGACTCCTGACCATCATGCAACGACCCCCTCCACCCCAAGTCATACCCTTTGTCTGGGTCCCCCAGAGCACACTTATTCTCACCCACCAGGTTTTACCTGTGAACTCATCTCCTCTCTGACAATCTACTTCCCACGTAATTTGAAGTATAATATTAATCACATGTTTACAAAGCCTCCTGCGCTTTTCAACATGCTTATGTCACAAGAGCTTCCAAATAATTCTCTACTGAAGGTGTGGAGCCTTTATATCATTCTGCACCACCTTGACTTTGTTTGTATTTCTTTAAGACATAAGGTCAGGACCGTTCCCTGTAACATACAATTCCATGTTTTGAGATATTTTGATTGATTGTTTTAGATGTATTTGCCTGGCTGCCTCAGACTAAGCTGGAGGACACTGATTCTTCTTTCAAAGATCGTGGGAGAACTATGGCCCTGTGATGGGGACCGTGGAGGAGTGAATGTGAACAATGTTCCTTGTGAACTTCAGAGACCGGGCTTGCTGCTGGATGGAAGAGAGATACACGTTCAGCCGGATTTTACTACTTTGCAGCAGTAAGTGGGAATGGTTAGGGTAGTTAGGAAGAGTAATTATTATTTTGGTGTGCTTGGTAGCCAAAAAAGGCAAGACCTGGTCCTTCGGGTGATTGCTTATATGTTCAATTTTTGGCCCTCCGGCTTATATATGGCTATCATATCCCAGAACTGCAATAAGGTAATATCATAAAGAAAGATATACATTCCAATCTAAATAAGAAAACATATCCTTAAGTAACCAAGTCTGTAAGGCTTCTTTTAAGTAGCTGGTTATGATTGTTCCCAGATTAGCTAGAAAAATATAAAATGTGTTCGTGATGCGACTCAGAGAGCATTTCTCAGTATTCAAAGTTTGCCTACTCTTGGAAGACAGGGATAGATTTAGTACAAAGGATCTTACTGTTAAGTTCTTAAGTGAGGAGTCTCAATATTAAATCCTAAGAAATTACACACAATATACAACACCGGTAAGAATTAGCTGCTTAATCCCTGACCCTGTTTGTTCACATCGCCAGTGACCACTCGCTCTAGCTGGCGGCTGGCCCTGGCTGGAAACACACGGACACCCGAGCGGACTGGCACTAATGACCTCCCCCCACCACCCCGACTCCTGTGCAATGCTGTTGCCTGCAGGTGCTAAATGACTAATCCAGATCCCCAGCACCACATAAAGGTAGGTGATAGAAGATTAACAAGTTCCTAGCTGTTTTTTAAGTTTAATTTGTTGCATGGTTCTGAAACTGATTAATGACCCCTCCCCTTGTCCTGAAATTAGTCTGTGGTATTAACTTCCTCCTTCAGCGATTATTTCTTGAACATCTATTACATGCAGGTACTGTTTACTGATGTGGCCAAGAAATGATGGCTAGAATGGGAGCTGGTTTTGTGGCTGTCTCTAAGCAGAATTCACACTTCCCAGCACTGAACTGTGTTAAATCAGTGTATCCAGTATAAGAGCTCTAGTTTATGCACAGGGTGCTCTGGCTGCGTGTTCTAAAAAATGTGACTTGGGTTTGCTTTCCTCACCCCCTTGCTCTCCTTCCAAGTAGTCTGGAGGGACATTCAAGCTACTGGTTTTGTATTAAAAAGAAAAAGAGAAACAAAAGAATCTAAATATGGCTAAGTGACCAAAATCTTCCCCAACTGTGGGTTGTAAACATTTTTTCAGCGAAATATGCTCCACTTTGAGTAACTAGTAGACTGTGACACAGGTTTGCTTTAATATAAAGCTTTCTGCAGAGAGGAAGAATTAAAAAAAAAATGGTGGCAGGTCAGTGTCTAGTTTAAAATATGTGATTTCTGTGCATAATCAGGGACAAACACAGCCTGCTGTACAAATGAAATCCAATGTCTCCTTGCATTTTCTCCATCCTAAGACAAAGGCCTATTTTCTTCATTTAGGAAGCACACCGATCATAGGTCTAATACTACAATCACAACAACTGCTATCAATGTTGAGCACAACCAACAAGGTTCAGGAAATTGGGAGGTGAAAAAAGCTATCCAAGGCCAGGGTCAGGCAGGGAACCCAGACTCGTCTTCTAAGGCTGGGCTCAAACACTCAGCTCCCATGTGCCAGGCAAAGACAAGCCTGGGATAAGAGCATTCACATCAGGACCATTGGTTTTTTTGTTTGTTTGTTTGTTTTTTTAAACTTGGGGTTTCAGGGCTCATGCTGGAGCCTGATCCATGTGACTGAGCACGAAGGCTGTTAATCATTTTCCTTTGCTGCCCGAATGGAGGCAAGCAATTACTGTTCGTGCCTTATTTCCACAGCCCCAAGTCCTGCCTAATGTCTGGGGCACATTACCAAATAAACTTTGATCAACACTAATTCTATCCCTTACTTTACAGGGAAAATGCTGTAAATGAGTGGCTAGAAAGCATCATATTTTCAGGAATCTTCCCAAGTAACCTGAATAGTTTTCTTTTCTAATTACTCTTGCCCTCAACAGTCTGGTAGATGACATCTGAGATACAGCATATTCTGTCCCTGACACAGTTTGACAGCACAAAGAAATCTGGCACTTTGCAATGAATTATTAATGCGCACAAATATTGTAACATGTACGAGATGGGGACCAGTAAAAGGTGAAGTGCTAGTTGCCATGACACCAGTCAGTTCAAGCTAAGGTTCGTGATCTTTAACTTTGTCTCGAAGAGTCATTAAAGGAACATCAAGGGCAAATCTGAGAGTACACCCAAATGGCTTAAGTATAAATCCTCGCGTGTGCCACCGTTAGTGAATCTGAAAGAGGAAACTCAGATCGCTGACTGAACACCTGGACGCTGTGTCGTCCCCACTATAAGGAAGGATTACTTGGATCATAAGTGACCACTTAGTACAAGGATGTCTAAAGTATGGAGTTTGGTGGCTGGCAAGGTTAGTTAGATGCTTAACCTGAGCCAGAGAAGTGCTCCATCGCTATGTCTTTTTGTTCAAATGTCTGTGAAACAGAGGAAGCCTTGTAGTTCTTCTTCAGGAAGAGATGGCTGACTCTTGATCTAGGGTGTCTCGGAGTCAGCAACCCATATGCACTAACTGGTATGGCCAGTCGGAGAATTTGAAGTTGGAATGGACCTAAGGTTCATTTTATCTGGAAAAAGAGAACACTCTTAATAATGAACTCTGGCTAAAAAGTGTGGAGATGGACCTTTGCACACCCATGAGTAATTTTATCACAAGACTCCAATACCATAATCGGCCACCAGCTGACAGGGTTGCTATGTGACTAAAAAGAAAAAAAGAAGGAGTGGGGGAAGGACATTGACATGGACCCTGACGTTCTTATGAAACATACTTAAGTCTAATGTCACTATAGCTCCTCAGGGTTCCTCTTCAAAGCCCTGGGCACTTTGAAAGATAACTGTAAAGGTCATATTTATAATATAAACAAGAATTTCTGAAACAGAAGTGTGACTGGACATAGACATGACATGTTCTATCTCGAGAAATCTTTGAAAGTTAGGTTTACGCCAAATTAACTTCCAACAGTTGTAAACCCCCAGATCATTCTCTGTGCTCTTAATGACACACTGGGATGCAGGGCCTGCAGCTGCACTGTCAGGGCTAATTAGCCGAAAGTTAAACAAAAGAGAATGTGAAGAAATGTGGTATCCGGAAAAGTCTGGCTTTTGAAATGTTCAAGACTGATGACATTTTAAAGGTGTAGCTAAAACACCCAGAATGTGTTCTCTGTATTTGTAAGCGATTCCAGGTTAATGGACACCACGAAAAAGCCATGTTAATTTCTTGAAGAAAAAGGCCCCCATACCGTATTGTTGTGTGTTTGCATAACTGTCTTCTGGTCAATTCCAGAAAAGCCATCTTTTAAAAAGAATCCTTTTAAAATGTTTCTCTCTCATTTGAACACCCACGAAACAGGAGATTTTGGTTTCTAAAGAGGGCCAGAAATCACATTATGATGGGAAAAGGATTAACACCATCAGCACATACATAATCGTTTTCTGATGTATAAGGATTTTCAGAATCTCCAAATAACAGTAGTATATAAACAATTTGAGGGAAAAAACCCCAAACCGAAAACGACAATTAAGACTCCACTGAACAAAGAACATATAACTGGACATCCTCTTAGCACCTCTCCAGGTGGTCCAACAATTCTAGTTGGTGTTTTGCTCCTTCTGCCTCCGTTGCTACCAGAGTGACTTATCTTTATAGAATCACAAAGGAAAATACTGCTTATTTACAAGGCTAAAATGACATCTGGTGGCACTCTTCTCCGAACACTAAGTCACTGCTCCTGGAAAACTGGGATTTAATTTAGTACAAACTGTCGAAGGAGCTGTGCAAATACAGAGAACGGTGTCAAAAAGGTGAGGAGGAGAAATCGCTAGCATGTTTAAAGATGGTAAAATGGTGACATACCCCCACAAGCTATCTCGGGAAAGGAACGTATGGCTAAATAAATACTCTTAATTCTGTAGATCTAAAGGTTATCTGCTTAGTAAACACACTGACTGCCAAATTTAAGAAATTTCACTTTGATGCCAGAACGTGATAGTTAAAATTTTTCACTATAAAATTATCTTTAATTAGGAATTAAAAACTAAATCTATACTTGCTAACAAGATACTGACTTGAAGTATTTTAGTTGGGTTTGACAGCACAAATTCTGAAATTCATGGAACTGAATGACAGCTTTTCCCCCTTTTCTCCTAGTTGGGTGTGTTTGTAGAGACAGAAAATTCTCCCAACAAATCATGCAACAGAGCCCCCAAGTCAGTAAAGCCTGGAACTGCTCCCTCAGACTTCACAAAATGTTCATCAAAGTCTCTTAGTAGCTTGACACACACCACTCTCTTTAGTCACCTAGAAGAAACTAAAGAGTATGTCCTAACTCCCGAGTTCTTACCAATGTGACATCTACCATGCTTCTATTATTTTGAGGCTACAGGGATTAGTTTAACATTTGAAGGCATCAGCAGTTAATGCTTAACACACATGCACTAGTACACTCCTCCAGTTGCCCTGCAACCAAGAAGCTAATAAAAGAGTGAGGCTTTTCAAATGAACACCTAGATGATGACACCATTAGTTATTCAGCAAAAATAAATGCTTCATTAACTTGCCTTCCCACTGCTAAAGCACAGGATGAATCTAGCCCAAGGCAGCCACTCAGACACCAACATTCCCTTGCGTTTTAGAGTTTGTTATGCAGAAATACCGGAAAGGAGGTGACTTAAAACTCAATCTGTCTGGAAAGGACACTGGTTTTTGGAGTCCAAAAACCACATGGTCCCAGCTGCCAATCAACTGTCCATCCCTGTTACTTGACCTCTTTGAGTCCTGATTTTTAACTCATCTGTGAGACAAAAAGAGGAGGTTCTCCATTTGTTCAAAAATGTTATGACGACTTATGTCCAATAATTCTTTCTTAGATTCCTACCACGCGCTGGAAATACAAGTTGTAACACTGTGGTGTACCTTGCATAAGACTCTCGTAAATGACTCAGCAAGGTGTCAGTTCCATTAGTACAGAGGCCAGCAGCTGGTGAGCAGTAAAAATCTGTTCATTAAACATTTATATGATGTCATGACTGTGCCTCTTAAAATAATGTAACTTGAATTTATGCCTCTTACATATTAATGAAATTACACATTCTCTGCAAAATAATCGTTTTTCTGTGTTTCATTTGAGTTCACAGAAGCTCAGAATGTTGAAGGAAACTGAATGCTGAACACAGTTTTTGAAGTGCTATTTTCCCGGACCCTCCCCTGGCTGAGTCCTAGATGATCAAAGTAGTGTTCCATGATCTCCTGCAAGCTCAGGGTCCTTTCCCTATTTAATAATGCTTTATAGAATAATGAAATAACCCACAAAATTGCAGCCAAATAGTCTGCTAAACAACACTTTGTCATTAATCCCTTTGCTTTGCCCCAGACTCAAATCACATCTCAGAAACTGTAATAAAGACAGATCTTCCAAAGGGCAGAGGCTTCGGTTCTGCTCCAGTGACTAGTAACCACTTCCGTGAGGCATAAACACCGCACACAGGCTCGGCCACTGCTCAGGCTATCCGAAGGGGCAGGACTCCTTTGTCCCTCCTGCCCCCATTCCAACAGCTTTACCCAACAATGTCCTCAGGATCACCTTCCAACATCCTTTGTATTTCATATGTCTAAAAAGAGTAACTTCTCCCTCGCTTCCTCATTTGCTTACTGCGGAGTCTTTAAAAAACTAAAATCTTTACCTAAATGAAATATAAAGATAAAGATATAATCAAGAGGTTACTCCTGAAAACTTATTTTATTCTTAAGCTTGCACGGTAGCAACACAGAATTTACTCATTATATAGGAGTCTAAGGGGTACCTATATTGTATCAGGCACTGTTAAAGAGAAAGCTTTGTGAACCTCTGAAAGAAATGCACGGTAGCAAATCAAGTTCCATACAGTCCAGTGATGATTTTTTCTAAGCTTTAGTTCTTGTTTTCTAAGAACTTTTCTAAGTTCTTGTAATGTAATGATTATTTTTCTAGGTTTGGAAGGCATCCTGGGCTTTTAAAAAAAATCTCACAACTTAAATTTGGGCTCAAAAGCCCATCAGTTTTAGGTTATATGTTCATGCCTTTGAACTACCACTCCACAACGAAATTAAGAAATATCTTCAAGGGTAATAATTGCTGATTCGGAGAAGAAGACTAAAGTGGATTAAAAGACAGCAGTAATCACTTGTCAATCACAATTCTGGCTAACCCACCTAAAACATTATTAAATTGTGAAAACTAAAAAGGAAGACTTCCCCTTAGGTATCACAAGTGGATGAGACACCATGCTCTCCGTCAGTCAACACTGGAAGCCAATGATACCCCAGGGCCAGGAGTGGAGGAAGGGGTATACACAATAGGCAAGGTGGTAACTCACTTCCTGGGTGGGAAGAATGTATCTCTTCCCTGAAGGGTCTTGACTTTCTTTCATGATGCTTGTGGCTTTGGAAACTCCACTCCGGGCACAGTCACCAAGGGGAATGGTGAGCAAGCTAGCACTTGCACCCTTCCTTTTTTGACACTGGACCAGAATCCAAACAAAATAAATAAATAAATAAACCTAGACTAGGATTGGAACAGAGTGTGTGGTCTGGCATTTTTCTTGTCTACGAGATTCCGAAAGGGCTGATTAGCTCAGGAAAGAAAAACAAGAAGGCCGCAGGAAGGAGAATACTGAGAAAGTGGAAAGGAAAATGCACATTCAAGACCAGTTCCTCTTCAAAATGTGATGTGCCAGAGAACCACCTGGGATCTGGAATCAAATACAGATTTTGATCTAGTAGGTCTGGGAGGGGGCCTGAGAGTCCGCTTCCCTAACGTGTAGCCTGCCAGGTGCTGCTGCTGTCACCACTGCCCTGAAATGCAGGCTGAGTACAAGGTTCTAGGGTGACCTGGGGAATCCACTTTAAACCTCAAGAGGCTTCAGATCAATTTCTCCTAGAAGCTCAGCAAAACCGCAAGATTTCACTACCCTTTAGCCTACCGGTGTTCTCTGAACCAGGATATCAGAGGCTGGGAAGCCCCACTCTTCACTCCCCACACCGTTTCCCCAACAATGTTTTTAAGATAAGGTTGGTTCAAACCAAACAAGCTTGCCCAGAGCCTTCTACAGACAACTATGAGAGCATTTACAGACGGCTTCTCTGTGTATTTGCCGTGGATCCATTTTCAGCACCAGCAAGGCCCTCTGCTGTCATTTGAATGCTTGTGTCGCCACAATTCATGTTGAAATCTAATGCTCATTGTGATGGTGTTAGAAGGGGGGGCCTTTGGGAGCCCTCAGGAATGGGATCAGCGCTCTTTGCCCCAGAGAGATCCCTTACCCCTTCTGCCGTGTGAGGTTTCAGCAGACAGCTGTCTACCAACCAAGTAGGTCCTCCCTAGAGACCGAATCTGCTTGGCACCCTCATCTTCTGGAACTTCCAACCTCCAGAATAGTGAGACATAAATTTCTGTTGTCAGTAACGCACCCAGTGTCTGGCATTCTGTTCCAACAGTGTAAAGGGACTAAGTCACCCCCAAAGCCATTAGAACAAGCTCACAAACACAGACAGAGAAGGCGTCAAAGTCCTCTCCCCACATCCACAGAGGTTTTGAAGGCCCAGGTTTTCAAGACAAGGTCTTTCAGCCTCAGCCTTTACCTGTTTCGTTTTTCTCATTTAACTTTCTGAAAATTTCATGCTTTGGTAAGCCTGTGAGGAAATCACACCTAGGAAAAAAATTAGCCCTTTACAAATCAGATGCTTGGGTTGTAAGTCTGGATGCCATCAACTGCGCAAAACTGCCTCATTTTGAAAATCTGTGATTAGCATTTCTAAAATGCAAAGCTTATGGAGTTTTCTGGAATTCTAATCCCTTAAGATTATTATGTAACAGAATAAAGCTTTTACATTTTCTAGGAGATAAGCTTTAAAAAAAATCACAACAAAAACCAAAAAACTAAAACCATCCTGTTACTGACATTTTGGCACCAAGTGTTAATAGAAATTTGCGCAGCCAAATCTTGTTGAAGTGCCGTGTTTATTCACTACTTTTTGTGTCCAGCTTCTCAGTGCTGACATGTGAATTAGGAAAAGCAAGGAAGCTAAGTGACCAAGAATATCCTACAGTCATCTCAATGAAGTAACCATCTCAGATATGAACCATGGAAAATTACAGAAATAGCACAGAAAAACACTTGAACTGGCCTTTAGTAATAAAATTCTAGTGTAGTATTGGTTCTTTGGTCTAGAATTTCACATTCTTGTATAATTTATAGAGCAAAGTTTCTGAAGCTAGGGTCCATTAGTCATTGTTAAATGAACTATGCTAGTTTAAAAAAAAAAAAAATCAACATTTGAAGGTGGATTCTTTCATTATACCAAAGGGCAAAAGCGTAAGTGACTCACAGGAAAATCTACTAGCTTTGAACATGTAGCTCGGGTGAGTATTTGTAGAGATTCTAAACTAAAGTCCTAGGATGAGGGACTGAATCCTAGCTTCTTCTTTCCCCAGGGGTGACCTTAGGCAATTCCTATAACCTCTCTCATTTGTTTCCTCATCCATAAAAATGGGGATAATGGCTCTACTTAATTCAGAGTTGCTTTGAGGCTCAAATGAGAGAAGAGTGTTTACGAAAGGGTCTGTAAAATTTAAGTGCTATATAAAAGTACTGGTAAATGCACTCCAGGCTCATTAAGCATATATTTATAGGCTCTTTTGGTTATAAGTGCTATCTATTTTTGGTTATGTTGTTTCTTCAAGTTCCTGCAATTCCTGGCTCTTCCTTTGTATGGCTCCCAGGCCTCCCTGCCCTCCAGGCAGCACCAGACCACGCTTCCGGCAGAAACCCACTACCTGACCACCAGAAGCGGCCTCAAAAACCATAGTGCTGAGCATCTGCTTCGGCTGCCCCGACCCCTTTCACCCAGAATCCTAGACGATGCTGGGAAACAAAAACGCTTTCCGCGACACCTCTTCTCTAATCCCTCCTTTAGTCCTCTTTCACTAGGAGTAGACAACAGTGATTTTAAAAAGATAAATTAATAACGCTTGGCAGAGAAAAGTCTGGCAGACATAATACTAAAAGGTGGTACAGAACTATTTTAAGATAATTTATTTGACCTGGTATTTCTTTTTTCCAAGAGACTGTAGAACTATCCCATTTTTAAAAATCCTTGAGAAATCAGTAGGGGGCAGTACGTTAAGTGCAATTTGCAGGTGGGAAAATTCAGGCTTTGAATTTTAAGTTTCACTTGTCCTCAAAATACCCATGTGCTTACATAAGTTACACCACAAATATTTTCCCAGTTACACTGATTTGGGAAGTGTTATTTTGAGCCCCATTGTTTAGAATAACACCAAGGAGCTGAACCTTGTTAATATTTAAAGATTCCAGTACCAAGCTATTTGAAAGAAAGGCAAGAAATTCACATTTTATGCAAGTAGCAAATGAGAAACACTACAGTTTCCCCAAACCAATAAACAAAAAAGCCTACAACCAAAAAAAAAAAAACCAAAAACAAAACAAAAACAAAACCACACAATGACAACAAAAAACAACCTTTACAACATTAACACAGTTGCCATCTTTCACACATAACTTTGTGTGATCCTTGAAAGTTTCACAGACCAAGTAATGTTTTGTTTCCGAATGTGAACTCATTGTAAGTGGCTTGTCAGTTGGGCTAATTTGACAGCACTCAAGGTTGCGGCAGTAATTGCCCTCACTTGTTAAATATTCTAGCAGCATTTGCTGCAGTGTTGAAAGTTTTATGATCATTATGAGAGGATATTCAATTTTTCCCCGTGGTTCACTTAATTTTAGTTTCAGAGCATTTAGGAAAATGGTCCCTGACAGGTGTGAACTTGAGTTTTTAAGAGAATTGACAAATAAAGTAAAAAGAAAAAGGAATTCAAGAAAGGGCCATGCTGGGTAAGATCAAGTAAACGATGTTAGCATTCCTCGTGTTGAAAGGCATACCCTCCAGTGCTGGGATGGTGTAAGCCTGCAAACCCAGGCGGACGGGGACTGACTGGCTGGCCAAATGTGTCAGGGTAATCGTGATTAAATCCCAAGGCCATGCTCCGACAACATTTACTCTGCTCAGTGGTATCTTAACAGTATTAGGTCACAACACAGGGAACTTCGCTAAGGCTGCCCTACCACACGATTGGCTGTATGCTCTACCTGTCCACTTGGTATTTTCAAAGAAAGAATTACAAGATTCCATCCTCTGGGTTAATTTCCCATTATGCTTACAAAAGAGGTCACAGCCTAAAAGGAACTTCTTAGGTCAGTTAACAGAAACTATAAAAAAGGGTCAGTTCTGTGAATAGCTAACTCCTAAGATTAAAAACTTCTAAGATTAAAAAAAAAATCACTAATTAAACCGAGAGAGATTAACACACTTTAATCTGATCCCCAGAGTTCCAGGCTCAAAACATTGGATTTAACTCATTCAGTTGATACAGGGAGTAGTTCCCTGTTTCTTAAGGACTATCAGAGTTTGTCATACTCCAAAGATTAGCTACAAAAGGCCCTTTATCTTAGGAAAATTACTGCTTGTGAGTGCAGAAGGAAATAAGATACAAATCCACCCTGTCGGGACACCCCCTAGTGGAAATTCAGCATAGTACAATTTGGGGTTCCAAAAACATCCTGGGTATTTGGGACTTAACAGTGTGGCTCAAAAGGGCTTTTTTCAGCCTGTTGGCTATAACTGCACAGAGTCACGAGCCTTATTATTCATTGGGCATTCTAAAGCAAGCAAATAAACATGTCATCTACACATCTGTCCATATAGGCCGGTATCTGGATTAAATGGAGGCAAACTGGCTACTTATCATAATTGAATGAGGCTTAATTTTAGTTTCTGAAAGAAACAGAACAGAAAGCTTAGATGAGTCTGTTATTAATATTCCTTAACTAAAGGATCTTAATAAAAGGGGGGCGTTCCTACATTTTTTTTTTAATTTAAATTTTAGCTAGTCAACATACAAGGGGTTTCCTACTTCAAAAAATTATTCTAAGTCCCAAATGAGATTATTAAACTTCAAGTTAACTAAAGTCAATTCACTAGAATTTGCCAAAGATCTTAAAAATCTGAAAATGGCTAGGGTGAAAACAAACCTAAGGGCAGAGAATAAATCCGGAGAATGAGAGCAGTTACGTGTTTGGCCATGGGCTTGTAGCTCTTCTCTAGGCCCTGTGACCCAATCCTGCAATAAATGGCTGAGGGCCCCACCCAGGGAACATTCCTCCATTCAGCCTTTCTGAAAAAGCTATTTAATCAGTGTTAGCCCAGGTTAAATAACGCCTTCTACTTTGACGTGTCCTATAGATTAATTTCTACTACGTTATCTACAGATAATGGATGAAGTCCTAGATATAGAAATAACAAGGGAGAAAAGACCAAACATCAAATCTGCTTCAAGGAATAGAGATAAATAGCACATAAGCAAGCAAGAGTGGGCCATTCCTTGAACCAGGACTTAAACTACTCTACAAGGACCGCCTCTTTAATCTGTGAAGATACTATTAAGTCAACATGAAAGTATTTTGAATATTTTTTTCCTTCCCAGAAGGAGTGATACATTTTGTTTAAACTATTCATCTGCTTTTGTCTCCCAGTAAGACAGGTCTCAGATGGCGGAACAGCTGAGTGCACAGGGCTCCCTCAGGGGCACAGGGTGTCTAGCCCAGCAGGAGTTTAGGGCTGACCAGGAGACATAATAGGCGATGAATTTGGAAGGCAGGTGGAAATCAGCTTTAGAAGATCTAAGCTGCCATGTTAATGAGCCTGGACTTCATGCTGTGAACAATACAGTCACCCAAAGGTTTGGAGTAGGTTCTTGTCAGCATAGTCCTTAAGCACACACATAGCAAATTCGAGTCTGCTTAGATAATCATAGGTTGAAGAGCAAAATCTGGGAACAGGGAAAGAAGTTCAGACATTCTTTCCAAAGTCCAGACAAGAGGCAACGGAAGCGCAGGGGAGGACACAGGACTGGGAAGGAGGAGATCAAAGCACATGGCAGCAACAGAAGAGTCAGGACCCATGAATGTGGGCAGGATGGATAATTAAAGATACTGCTGATGTTCCCAAACCTGGCCCTGGCCAGACCAGGGGACTAAAGAAGAGGCAAAAAGGAGTTAGTTCAGTTTTGAGACTTATTGATTTTAGGAATGAGGGGAACAGCCAAAACAGCTGTGTGAACTTGGGAACTGTCTCAGAAATTAGATGAAGCTACTGAAATAAACAGATTACCCCGCTAGAGTTACAAAGTGAGAAGAGGTTTGAGCATGTAATACTAGTCATTACATCTCAGAAGTAGGGGGGCCAGGAGGACTTGGGAAGACAGAAGAGAAGCAGGAGAAAGTGGGCTTATCGTGGAAACTAAAGACTGGAATTTAAGAGATGGTTAATAGGATCACATTCTGTAGAAAGATCAAGCTGCACACTGGCAACGAGGGGGGGCACTGCCGTTTCTTCATATGATCTTGGTCACTCAGCAATATTTTCTAAACCACTGACGTATCTGGACACAGATTCGAACACACATCAAAGATGCTGCAAGGATTTTTATAGGATGGTGCCCTGCTCATACCAGTTATGTAAAGTGACATTTGAACACACCACAGATGTTGATTTCTAGCAGCAATAGAAGCAATTTGGGCCTACCACATAACATACCAAATATAGAAACTCGAGGCTTAAGGGGCACGTGATCTTATTTTGTATTAGGAAGCAAGGCTATGAAATGCTAGGGATAGGAATATGTTAGGGATGCAGTCCCAAGTATCCAAGTGATTGCTACCTGAGAGATGTTTTTAAATGGGACCACAAGAATTAATAAGATAAAGTATGCTTACCCCATGTCAATTTACAGTTCAGTTGAAATAAAAAGTCTTTCTGAAGCTCAAACATTTGATTTTTAAGCTTATGATATTTATTTAGCAACAGAAGCCAGTTCTAGTACAGACTTAAAAACTGGCCATGAACTCCAACTTCTGAGTAGCTACCTTAAGATAGGAAAATACTACTTTATAAAATATATTGTATAACAATTCTTAAAATTATGGTTTGAAGGAAGAAGAACTGGCCAAAGAGTTTTATATGAATACTTTAGAAATGATTTTTAAAAAATTCTAAATCTAAGAGACCTCAAACAAAAAACTATGTTTCTCTAACCAGAGAACAATACAGCACTTGAGATTAAAAACCAGTAAATCAAATAGAAACTTAAACATGAATGATTAGGGACCATTCATGAGATATTAGGTACTACCATAGCACTAATGTCTTTAAGTGCTACATTACTCAGATCTAGCTGGTGGGCTTTTACTTTTCCTGGATGGATTTTAACTAAATAGACTTTAGACATTTGGATATAGATAAATGCCTAATTCAGTAATTAGTATTTTAAAACTGTGAAACCTTTTAAGTTAAGTGGTCTATTAATTAACTACCAATTATCTTGTCTGACTACCATATCAATAGAAGTAAATTACCGACTTGCTATTTGACAGATTTAGCCCTTTACCATGCAAAATTTCTTCAGAACATAAAAGGCCTGAGTTAAATGCTTTTGCTTCCCCCTTTTGGTTAATCAGAGATCAATTTGCTGCTCACGTATAAAGGCCAAGTGCAGCTCTTGGGCCAAAAATGATCTACAGATAAACTCTGTCTTGTAAAAATGGCAGGCTAAGATTCTACTCCTCTTAAAAAATAACAAGTGAAGCAATATTCATGTTCTGAAGAAAATACAGGCTTGCAATTCCTGTATGGAGGCCGACTTGCCGTGTTTCACAGGAGATGAGCAAGGTATTTTCCAGCTTTCGTATCCCATGGAGCCACAGAAAGGGCCTAAGTGAATTGTTGCTAGGATTATGACAACATTAAAGTGCATTGTGTTGCACATGTTCTCCTTGGTCTTGCACTGACCCTGATGAGAATATTGCACAACAGATTATACTGACTGGAGTCTACCCCAAACCTATCACTTCTTGACGGGCGACCAAGAGAAGGTTCCTAGGAGAACTGCTGGTGATAGAAGAATCCTGGAAGTGGGAGCATCACAGCAGACCGGAGGGCTGGGTAGGATAATGCCGAGCACAGCAAAAACTTTCAATGTGCAGGGAAATAAACCGTATGAGGTTCAGAACCAAGAAGGGAATTACAGGTAGGAATGGTTGCCACATATTCAATTTGAGCTTGTTTCCAACTGGGTTATCAACACCGGCCTTCTCAAGTTGCTAGCCTGGCACCCACGAGCAGATTTAATATACTGTAGTAAATGTGAGCACCCGGGTGGGGCAGGGAGAGTGGAAAAGTTATGTAGCAAAACAAAAGGAGATACAAACCATTATGAATGTGAGCCAGCCCCATTTTGAGGTCTCCTCAATCTTGCACAGCGTTAGTCAGTCCACCATAAGGCTTACCTTTCGAAATTTCAGCAGACAGGCCCCCATGAGCATCCTGAGTAGGTGATCTTCTGAATTTTTAAACAGAAGTCTAGCCTATTGAACACTCATTTACTGCATGTTCATTGAATCTTAGGAGTGGAGTCCTATTCTGAGCAGGGGAAAACAAACAGGAAAGATAGAACAAACTGCCCTCAGACAGTTTGCCATCTATTTTGGAATTTCAGGGCACGATGCATAAATAAATAAACAAACAAACAAACAAACCAAAGAGCACATACTATGCCACAAGGGTGAGAAAGAACAGATGCTGCAAGACATTAATGGCAAGAAGAGAGAAAGCTTTAGACAAGCCATTTAACTGCAGCTTCATCAGAAAACAAGGGATGGACTCGAAGATCTCTAAGGATCCTTGCAGCTCTAATATTAGAAAATGCCAGGAAAAGGGCTGGAATGGGGAGGGAAGATTGTATTAAGAACTTGTGCTAGGCCTTAAAATGTACCGGAATGGAGGAAGAAGGTCTTGAAGGCAAAGGCAGTAGTAGAAGCGATTTTAAGTAGGGGGCCCACAGCTTTTCAGTGGAAGTCCACACGGTTTTCTATCTCATTGCATAGGACTTTAACGCTGGGTCAGGCTCAACACACCATTCAGTATTTTATGAAAACAGACAGCAACTGCTACTTACAAGTCTGGCTCAAGACTAATCGTTCAAATGACTAAACGACTCTCTGCTCAGCTGATCTACTTTTTAAATAAAATGTATGGGGCAACTTCTTCGCCCCACCCAGATACAGTAAAAAGACACACTGGTTATTTTCTTTGGAAGGAAAACAGCACATGCTAATATATCTTCAGACAGTTGTCAGACATTTTTGCCTATGAGGACTACTGGAAGGGAAGCTGAATTCAGGTAGCTCTTACATCATCTAACAACCCCCACCTCCCACCCCACCCCCTGCCAAATCACTGTAAAAATTATAGTAAGCCTTCTTCTAAATTTTAGTTGCTAGACCTCAATTTCTTAAAGGGTTTATAAGGCTCGGCAAGAAGTCAGAAATTCCAACTCTAAAATGAATTTTCTGACTCAATATCGAAAATAAATTCTTAAGTTTAGATGCTTAGGGGAAAAACAGCTGGAGAATTCAGGAGCCTCCCATATTTTAATATGAAGTGACGTCATTACCGTCAAGGCTTCCAAGAACTCCCTAAATTCTGTAGTTAAGCAACATCTCAAAGCAAAGTAAGGACTCTGGGAAGGTGGTATGTTCCTCCTTAGTATATGGGTTCAATTCCACAATCATTCTTCTATTGGAGATTTGATTCAATTTTCTCCTTAGGTTAGAAAGTAGTCTAATGTTAAGGCACAGTTTATCAATTGATGTGCATTTTCAAGGCCAAAGCTATGGATTTTCTGTGTTTAACACACTCTCAATTAGCTCTCATTTTACAGAATGTCTAGCGAAGAGAGGCTGCTTTCCTCTTGAGGTATTTAACTGCAGATTTAAAAGTGTGGTTATGTTTGAAATTTTATTATCTGGCAAAATAATCATACAGAGAAAGCAAGCAAGATGGCTAAACTTTAGAGCACAGTATTGGTAAAAGTTTACAATTCAGAAACCCAGGATCATCTCAATCAAAGGTTATTGGAAAAGAACAGTCCTGGTATTGGCGGTTCACAACTAGCCAGCCTACCAATGGCTGTGTATCTATTTAAAGATGACAAGTTGACCGAGAGCAACTGGAGTTTCTTAGGCCGCTTCATCCTTACCATTCTACTCTGAAAACTACAAGTCCATCTGCAAGTGACATATGTCTTATTTCAAATGGTGGTTGTTTTACTCAGAATTATAAAAACGTAAGATTCTTGATAAACCATAATGCCAAGTTTATTCATTTCTACCGGTCTTTACTCACCTGATCCACCCTCTTGCCACTTGCCACTTGTTCTTATGCACCCCATGGCAGCAAGGACTTTTATTCAGTTCCCCACCCCCAATGCACACAACACACACATACACACATACACACACACATACACTCTTTCTCTCACACCTATACACACGCCCATGTGCACAAGCACACTTAAATCCCGCCAAACTGCACTTGGTAATCTCCTTACTCATTTAAAGCATTCATATGAGTTAGCTCACACCATGTGTGTGTTCATTTCTAGAGGTTTGAAAATGAATTAAATAAAGATCATGTTTTAAAATAAAACATTAGAGTAAGCTTCTTTCAGGAGCCGAGAAATGGTCTGATGTTCAAGGAACAACATTTGAATAAGTACTTCTAAAGCCAGATTAAGTTTGTAGGCAGTTGCTAAAAAATTAAGGAGGTTTAATGTGACCTATTTAGAAGAAACAGTTCTTTGTGGTGTTCCATTAGAAGGCTAATCCGCCTATAGAAAATACAAAACGAAATTTCCTATCTCCTTACCCTTTCTTTATTGGCTCTTACATGTCTATAAAAGTAAACGGGCATTACTGTGGGGGAAAAAGAGAATAAAGAAGGTCCACAGTGCAGAGTTATAGGCGAGAGCTTCACACCTTCCATTACTGAAGTTTAGGTAAAAAAACGAGGATCTGTGAGGTCCCCAGAGCAAGAAGGCCCTCCTTCCCCCTCATCCTTAGATGCTATAGGAGCTCCGATGGCTAGAAGCTGATATGGTTTAAGTCCCTTGTTCCCTCTCACAGTCCTCCTGTCCCTCATATAGGGACTCTGTGGTCCTAGCAGGGTGACCTCTGTTCTCCTAAGAGAGGCATCCTGTAAGCTGAGAAAGTTCTGACATGTACTCCATCAGGACAAGGCCACAGACCCTGTGGATGGTCAATGGATGTTAAGTGACTGCTAGGGTGGCCTGACCACTCCCAGTGGACCACAAATGCTGATCTCAGAATCTCTGGCACTTTCTAAAATGCGGCTGAGCAGTAATTTGGAAGCCTAAACTCTGACTTCAGGAATTCATAAGAACAACCAATGTTTTACAAACTCAACAGAAAGTAAAATAAACAAACCCAGGGTTTTATGCTCCCTCTTGTTATTTTTATGGCAATCTTTCAAAACTAGTTCAAAATGTTCAGTCCTTCACCCTCTTCAGAAAGACTGCATGGGATAGGGTAGAAAATAATTATTTGATAGTAACTGGCAATGCAGTGTAATTCACCACGGGGAAATAACGAATTAGAAAGCAGCTTTGCAGTGAAACAGTACAGGTGTCTTTCAGGCTGGTACTGAAGTCTGCTCCTTCCCAACCTTCTCATTGAGGAGGGCCTAGTAGTAAAAACAAGGATGTTTATATTTACCCAGAAGTGTGCGTGGCAATTGACCATCATGGTTCTCTCAATGAGCTCATCGGGACATTCCAGAAGGTGATGCCCAGAGACCACTCCAGCATTATTGACCAGGACTGAGACCTCGCCGACCTCCTTGCGGACCCTTTCTGCGGTCAGGTAGACATTTTCCCTCTTTCCCACATCACAGGTGTAGGTAAAAACCTGCAAGTTACAGTGGGGCAGAATTTCTTCCTCACCATTTCCAGCTGTCCTCAGAAGTCCAGATGAAGGGGGGAAAATGGAACAGAGAAGGGGGTGGGGGGTGCAAAATGTGAGTCACATGGCAATCAGTAGGACAAAGATCACACAAAACAAAAATACTACAGTGAGCTTCAAATTTCTAACACCCTGAGGCTTGCCAATGACTGAACTTACAGCTGCCTTCCTCCCCCAAAAGTCTTTGGGAATTACAGCAATTTACCGGATAGCTTTGCTTCGGGGAAAATCATGTAATTGTGACAAGCCCGATACAAGTCAGACCTCATGGGAACAGCTTCCTGGAGCTAAAGACACCTGGAAAAAACTGATCTCAGCCCAGAGAGTAACACCCCCCTCCTCCCAAACACAAACACTACACACTCCTCTTTTTTGAGGAACAGTGGCCAGAACCGGCTTTTACTCTTTTAGTACAGGCACCCTCAAAATGGAAACTCTCCTTCAGGCTCACAAATCAAAACTGCAGTTAACAGTCTGAAGTCATCCAAAGCCAAGAAATGAACCTAAAGTTTCTCATAAAAGAACGGAGATCACTGGTTTGTTCTAACTGGAATAGCTGAGATCTCCCAAGAAGCACTTCACATAAATGAAACTTACAGGTAAATATGCAATTTTACCACATAAGATCTCAATTTAAAAACCAAAATTCTCTTTCCTGGTTTCTGAATTACCTTTTCTCTTTTAGGTTTTAGCAGGGAGCACAATAACCTGTATTTGCTACCTCTCCATACCACTGTTGAAAATGTAACATTCTTGACCTTTGATTTTCTAACCTAAAAGGCAGGTGCCAATAGTTTTAGTGAAAAAAATGATCGATATGGGGGAGGGGTGGTGTCTCAAGTTAATCTTCCCGGTATAGTTCAATGTTTTATCTGGAAATGAAAAATTTTATCAAAGAGTAAGAGCCATTACCAAATTTCCTAGACCAATATTTATGGTTGGTTATGGTCTCCACTTCGGCTTAAAAAAAAAAAAATCTCAGATTCAGGTTATTTAATAAATAAACCGTGAGGCAGATTTCCTGAGGTTATCAAAAACATAAAATACATTTACAATGAGGCTTAAATATTCAAAGCGCTTTGAAAGGTAGGCTATCTTTCAATGAGGCTGAGTATGTAACTAAAGCAGTTACTTGTCCCTGGTGAAACAATGTTAATTATTTTCTTGTGGCTAAACTTATAGTGAAATCATCAATGCTGCCCCAGCCTCGGCGATTCAGACCACGGTAATAATATAGATACGTTCATCAGTCGAGTCTGAGAATAACTTCCCAGACACTTCATTGCCCCATCGCAAACCGGAGGGAGGCATTTCTTTAGAATTCAAACCTGTGCTAGCAAGTTCGCTCTGCCTTCGCTATCCTCAGAGGGTTTAGGAAGCCCGACATTCTTCCCTCAGGACCTCTGGGAAGACAAGGGTTCGGCACACCTTCCCCCCCTTCTAAGACAGAGGTGACCGTGTTCCTTTCTCACGGGGCAAATTCCACTCGCAGGAGACGAGGGGGTGCTTCTCTTCCTTGCAAGAGGGGCTCACCCAGACAGTGGGGTTTCGGGCCCTCCCGGAGACGCCTCGGGGGGTGGGGAGAGGCTTGATCCCCCGCAGGTCCGAGTTACCTTGCAGCGCCGCGGCGTCGGCCGCCTCCAGGTCGCGGTAGATGTGGCGCACCATGCCCGCCGTCTCCTCGTTGCTCTGGGTGTTGATGTCCCAGAGCACCAGCAGTGCCCGGCGCCGGGCGAACTCGAGCGCGAAGAGGCGGCCCAGGCCGCTGCCGGCGCCCGTGATGAGGCACACCTGGCCCGCCACGCTCTTCTCCTTGGGCCGCACCAGCCAGCGCGCCGCGGCCAGCACGAACGCCCAGAGCACTTTGAAAGTGACCACGAAGAACTCTATCACGATGTTCATCGCGACGCCCGGAACCGCGCACGAGTCCAGCGTCCGCGTCCGCGCCCACCCCGCGCAGGGCAGCCGGGCTCCCGGCCCCCGGGGTGTTTGTCAGAGCCGCCGAGAGCAGAAGGCTGCGCCCCGCGCCCTCCCTCGAGGTGCCCTCCGGGCTGGAGTGCGCGGCGCCGTTCCCTGCTTGCGAGGGGACACTCCCGCCCGGGCTCGGCGCGGTGGCCCCCGGGCTGTGCCCGCCGCGGCAGCCGCCCGGCTCGGCGCCTCCTGCCGGCGGTTGCCTGCCCGTCCCGCAGCGCCCGCCCGGCCGGCCGGTCGGTCCCGCTGCAGCGGCGGTGACAGCCGCGACTTAGGCGGCGCGCGCTGCCCTCATGGCCAAGCCGCCGCCGCCCGAGTGTCCCCGGAGCCGGCGCGGCGGCTCCCTCTCACCCCGGGGGAGGGGCGCGCAGCGGAGACCGCACGGGCCCGCCGGCCGCCGCGGGAGTTGTCAACTTGACCCAAGTTGCGAAAGGGTGGGAGAGTGGGGTGCGGGGCAGCGGGAGCGCCGCGAAGGGGAGACTCGCTCGGCGCAGTCGAGCGCTGCCCAACGGCTTGCAGCTGCCCCCGCGGTCTCGGGTCCCCTGCCCTGCACTCCCCACGGCTGTCAATTGGGCACTGGGCTCCACAGCGCAGCGCCGCTTGCAAGTCGGAGCGCTCCCGGCCGCCTCTGAGCGGGCTCCACGCTCCGCGCTATATAACCCTCGACCGGGAAGAGCCGGCGGCGGCATCGGCCCTCCCTCCGCTCGGCCCTCCCCGCCCCCGGGCGCACCCCGCCCCCGGCCCAGCCCCCCGCCCGCCCGGCGTCCGCCGTCCGCCGAACCGCGGCGGGGCAGCCCCTCTCACACGGCCGTGGCCGCAGCCTCCAGCCCTCGTTGCGCCTCCCTTCGGGACTCACGCCCCCTGCCGTGGGGTGTCCCAGCCTCCGCCTGCCAGGCCTGGCAGTCGGCAGTGTCCGGGCCATCCTCCTCCTGCCGTCGAGTCCGCGCTAGTCCCTATCTCGACACTTTCGTTAAACGTGGGACTCTGGACGGCCCCTCCTGCGATCAGGCGCTGAGGAAGACAGCCCTGCAGGCTGGAGGAGCCGCGAGAAGGACCTCGGCAGCGCGGCAGTAGGGTGCCGTTTATGGCTAGGGCTGGCAGAGAGCCGAGAAGGCCGTCGAAAGCCGGTCTTGGCAGCGACTTAGAATCGCAGCTAGCCCTCTGGAACGTGGGCCGAAAGGCTCTCATTTTCCCTGGCTGAAATCACCACCGCAGTGGTCGCCCACAGTCCCAGTCAAACGTCGCGCTACCTCCGGGCGGGCAAGGAGTGTGCTGCATGCCGGGATTTGTAGTTCGCCCCCGTGCGGCGTGTCATTTGCGTACAGTACTGGGTGGAATTCGAGAAGTACCCTGTCAGCGCAGCCTAGGGACTAGGACCCCGAGTAGTCAAGGTGTCAGCACTCTTTGCTCTTATGATATTGCTTAAAGAGTCTAATCGATGTATGCATTTTCTCAAACGAATTTTACCCGAAACTTGATCGTAAGGTGCAGAATCAGGGGAGTGCTTAATTTTGCGTCTGCAAGACGAGTTCTCAGTTCCGAGTTGTTTTCTGGCTTATCCTGGGACACCTATGAGTTGTGGGGCTTCGCTCTTGTCGTCTTTAAGTGGACAGCGCGCATGCGCCGACTTCCTCTTTTTCCGGCTGGAACCATGGAGGGTGCAGAGTAAGTTGCTCTTCGTCCGTGTGAGAATCCTTCTCCATCCGCGAAACCAGAGATCTTTTGTCTCACTTTCCCTCGATCCGGCGGTAGCTTGTACCTTTACCCATTTGTTTGTGTGTTTGTGACGCTCTGTGACACTAGTGGGGCCGCTGGGCTAAGATGGGATGCAGGCGGCCTTGGGGCGGAGGATTTGGAGATGAACCGGGAACGAGGTGTGAGAGCCGAGGATGTGCGGGACCGGTGGGTATTCCTGTCTTTAAAGGGAGACGCAGAACGTTTTAGTTGGGTTCGCGTTTAGCTGGTATTTGGCCGCGTCATCTCCCTCGTCAGGCTTTTGGTGTTAGCATGTGGGACATTAGACCTTCTGACTTGGTGGTCGTTGGGAGGCTTTGTACGTTTCTTTTCTTGAGAATCCTAGGCCCTTCGCCTCAGCTTCGTTAGGAGTCTGGGAATGTCTCGCAGCAGTTCCTCAGTGTGTACGTTTCGTTAACTTGGCTCTAGGTGTTCCAGTTCCCGGAGGCCGGGGCTGACGGTGCTTTAGATGTGAATTTGTGGTAGTCTCCGACTCCTAATTTAAGTGAAGGGGTTCGTGTTTAAAGGCGAGGATACGTGGCGTAGAAACTCCTTAAAGTCTGCGTCTTCCACCACAGCGTGCGGGAGCTAGAGTAGCTGAAGATACAGATTTTTAGAAGCAGTGACGGTAGTTGTGCTAAAGGACGAGGCCTGCGCAGTACGGATGAGGTGTGAGGCGATGTCGCGTGCTCTTGGAACTACTCATAAAGTTGTGTTCACTGATGCCAGGGAGAAGAAAAAGAAGGTTCCTGCCGTGCCAGAAACCCTTAAAAAGAAGCGAAGGAATTTCGCAGAGCTGAAGATCAAGCGTCTGAGGAAGAAGTTTGCTCAAAAGATGGTAAGTAAACTTGTGAGGCACTGTCCCCGTAAAGGCCTTGTGGTTGGATTGGGAACTAGATGTTCTTTCTCAGCCAGACTTGCTAACTTCACCCCCTGTCCCAGGGAGCTTGGTCATTAGCTCTTCAATGAAGGCAGTGTCTGCCCTTGGAGATACTGATGCATGCTGTGGCAAGGAAGACGTTTTCAAGGGAACGTTTTTCTAGTAGAACTAGCGTCGCAGTAGGTAGGATAGTTACACTGGTATCGCTAATTGTGTTTGGGACCTCAAAATCCGATGAGTAACGTATTGGTTTTCAGCTTCGAAAGGCAAGGAGGAAGCTTATCTATGAGAAAGCCAAGCATTACCACAAGGAGTACAGACAGATGTACCGGACCGAGATTCGGATGGCGAGGATGGCAAGAAAAGCTGGCAACTTCTACGTACCTGCAGAACCCAAGTTGGCGTTTGTCATCAGGATCAGAGGGTGAGTTCAGTTTTCATGGCGTTCTGGTTTTGAAGGGAAAGCTCCATGGTCTCAGCAAGACCTGACATTGCTTCTGGGGTCTTTGGTTCTGAAACACTGGAATAAAGATATTTGGGCATAGAACATGGAGGGTTGTGCTTTAGTGGTTTAGTTGCAAGGCCTGTGCCCAAAGCCCTTTCTGTTCTCTGATTGAGCATTTGAATTTCCATTCCATGTCCTGGAGATGATCTTCAAAAGAAGCTAGAGTATAAGTGCCAAAGTGTTCTTACAAAGGTGCCTACAACATGAAGTGGTAAAAGGGTCGGGGGATAAGATAGCAAGTGGCTGGTATACAGAACATGGCTGTAGCTATGGTCAAAGCAAGAGCTGCTGAACCAACCCAGAAACCCACAGAAATTCTGCCTCTAGGTAAGCTAGTAGAAATATGTTCCAATGTTGGGTCACCTGGGTGGCTTAGTCGTTAAGCATCTGTCTTTGACTCAGGTCATGATCCCAGGGTTCTGGGATGGAGTCCTCCACATCAGGCTCCATGCTCAGCAGGGAGCTGCTTCTCCATTTCCCACTCTCCTTGCTTGTATTACCTCTCACTGTCTCCCTCTCAGTCAAAAATAGAATTTTAAAAGAAAGAAAGAAATAGGTTCCGATGTTGAATTGTAACGCAGAACATCTGTGAGACAAGGTATTCACACAGACCACAATACACTGAAATTGGCCCCTAGGAAAAAAAACTTCTTACAGAAAATGTGCCATATTGTGATGCACCGTTTTCAAAAGCAGTGAGTTTCTAGGATAAAATCAAGTCTTCTTAGTTTTTAAGCTTAAATACATAATTGGCAAAAAGTTTTGGTGATACAGGTACTTCAGAACCAGCCTGTTGAAAATGAATGAAAGTATCAATTCATAATTAAATTTCACATTGAAAGAACATTGCTGAAAACTGCAGAACATAGTTAGTCTAGACAGCATGAGATAAGACCTGTTATTTGCTTTGAAAATCAAACTTTATAAAGACTCAGGAGCTAAAAAAGAAAATAGGTCAGGAAGTTTAAAATGTCAGAGTAGCTAATTAAAGGAAAAATGCCAGTGGTCATTGTAACATGAAAAGATTTCTGTTTATTTAGGTGGGACTTGTCTGGAATTTATAATAGTTTGTTTCCTATTCTTAATAAAAATTCTGATAAAGCTAAGTCCTTTTTTCTTCTGCAGCATCAATGGTGTGAGCCCGAAGGTTCGAAAGGTGTTGCAGCTCCTTCGCCTTCGTCAAATCTTCAATGGCACCTTTGTTAAGCTCAACAAGGCTTCAGTTAACATGTTAAGGATTGTGGAACCATATATAGCATGGGGGTAAGTCTGTCCTTTACTAAGAGTTCCTTTCGAACTGGATGTTAGCAAGGTGGATTTCAGATGTTCTAATGGTAATAACCCTATTCTTTGGTCATTTAGATCTGTTTTGTTTTGTTTTGTTTTTTTCTATTTTAGGTACCCTAACCTGAAGTCAGTGAATGAATTAATCTACAAGCGTGGTTATGGCAAAATCAACAAGAAGCGAATTGCCCTGACAGATAACACATTGATTGCCCGATCTCTTGGTAGGTTCTGCCTATAGGATAAACTTGATTATTAGAAAAGTTTGACATTTTCTGGCATCTTGTTGCCATATATTCATTCTATTATTAATCTATCCATGTTCCCTATACACAAGTCTGTGGAAAGTGTAAGTTATGATTTCATTGGCTCAAGCTTCATCTTTGTAAATACAGCCATGAATTTTCCTCTTTGCCACTTTACTCTTGATTTAAAGTTTCATGGCCTGTAATTGTCCTTGCTGAATATCCTAAAGTTTATAAAAACAGCTAACGATTTTAATGATCTTTAAAATGTTCAGGTAAATATGGCATCATCTGCATGGAGGATCTGATTCACGAGATCTATACTGTTGGAAAACGTTTCAAAGAGGCAAACAACTTTTTATGGCCCTTCAAATTATCTTCTCCACGAGGGGGGATGAAGAAAAAGACCACCCATTTTGTGGAAGGTGGAGATGCTGGCAACAGGGAAGACCAGATCAATAGGCTTATTCGAAGAATGAACTAAGGTGAGCAGCTAAATCTCAATAAAAGTTTACTTAATAATAAGAGTAAATGTGGTGGTGATCTTGGGCTTTTGGGGTAAATATTATTAAGTGTTGGGTTGGGTTCTAATATTTTTAAGGGGCAGGAAGTCAGTCATCTTACCTGGTTACAGCTGGTGTGATTATTCTTTTTGTGGATATTTATGGAGGAAAGAGAAAAAAAAAGCCTGGGTTTTTTTTCTGAAGCACTTTCTTAAAATTTCTTGATTTATGTTTATTGTAATCTACTAAGGTGGTTTCTTTAATGAGCCTTTCTTCCCCTCCCCCCCTTTTCAGGTATCTACCATGATTATTTTTGTAATCGGGCCAGTTAATAAAGGACTACTCTCAAATGGAAATGTGTTGTCGTCTTGGTGACTTCTTTGCTAGCCTGACCCTGCTGTCCCTTAACTATTTTTTTTTTAATGATTTTATTTATTTATTTGACAGAGATCACAAGTAGGCAGAGCAGCAGGCAGAGAGGGGGGTAAAGTAGGCTCCCCACTGAGCAGAGAGCCCCCCCGTGGGACTCAGTCCCAGGTGCCCCTATTAAAGCAAGTCTTAAGTGTGTGATAAAATTAAAAGTCAAGGGACGCCTGGTTGGCTCAGTTGGTTAAGCGGCTGCCTTTGGCTCAGGTCATGATCCCAGCGTTCTGGGATGAGTCCCTTGTTGGGCTCCTTGCTCGGCAGAGAGCCTGCTTCTGCCTCTGCCTACCACTGTCTGCCTGTGCTTGCGTGCGCAAGCTGTCTCTCTCTCTTTCTCTAACAAATTTAAAAAAAAATTAAAAGTCAACAGTCTTTGCGTGTAAAACTAGGGTCGCATTTGTATCTTGATAGATGGAAAACATTACTTAGGTTTATTAAAGACTCTTCTGTACAAAGAATTTCTCTTAATTTTTCACTTTTGCATTGTGCCACATAGTTAGCCAAGGTAGTTCTGTTCTAAGGAAGCCTATTTCATAGGCTTTTGTGCATGATTTATAGGTAAGGTAATAAAAACTCAGTTTATAAAGAAAAATAATGTTGCTGAGGTTCTGTCCTCTGAGGCTTTGGGTTTTCTATAAAGTACTGTTGTGAATGTGTTTTCCTTTTGTGTTCCATTTTTTGTTTTGCTTCTGGATATTTAGGTAAGATTTTAATAATTCTGTTATGCATTTTGATGTTATAAAGGAAAAAAATGAAATTAGTGCTCATAGATGCAAGTTGTTTTGGAGCACCTATAGCACTAACGAGCAAAAACGTGAAAAGGTTTCTTAGTTTATAAGTAATAATTCGTATGTATTGGATGTATCTCAGATTAGTGAACTGATCGTTTTCAGTGTAGAACATAATACAAAGTACATATAAAAAGTTTTTGTAGTCCTCATTGATTGTGCCAGTGGTGTGGCGGTTCTTTAGAACCATCTTCAGAAGATTCTTGAGTTTGTCAAGTCAGTATTACATGTTACTGAGTGTACCAGTGTTTTGCAAGAAATTTTGGTGTTTCAGTAAATGCCCACTGTCAGTAGTTGTACATTTGTTTATAGCCCACAAATGGACACATTACCCAAAGAAGCAAAAGTGGTTTTGTGTTTTTTTTAAGATTTTATTTATTTATTTGACAGACAGAGATCACAAGTAGGCAGAGAGGAGGAAGCAGGCTCCCTGCTGAGCAGAGAACCTGATGCGGGGCTCAATCCTAGGACCCTGAGATCATGACCTGAGCCAAAGGCAGAGGCATTAACCCATTGAGCCACCGAGGCTCCCCGAAGCAAAAGTTTTTGAAGCTGGTGGAGGGATAGGAACATCTGTTGGGAATATGTAGGATAAATGGTATATTGTCAGTACATGGCCTTTCTGGACATGTTTCAGTCTGGGAGATTCAGTTCATACAAATTACTTTCTGACTGGGGCCAGAGGCCCAGAGGATGGGGAAACAGCCATGTGAGCATTTGGGAGTAAGGGAGGAGTTGCAGACATCTAATACTGCCATAGAGCAGTCTAAAGTGCTTGCTTCAGAATAAAGGAACCTAGGCAGTTGCAAAGCAGGAAAGGAGGAAGGCATGTTAGGGTGGTAATTTCTGCTGTTAGGTCCTAGGGAGTAGAGTGGGGTAATTGGTCTGACTTCACAGGATTGTGAGGACTAAAAGGTGTATGAAAATGCTTTGTGAACTGTTAGAACCTATTGAAATGCAGGTTAACACCTTGTTTAGAAAACCCACCTCCTAAAAGATGGTATCACCTAAGGGGACTCTTCCCTAGAAGGCTAACCAATCTTTGAAAGTCTGGGCCTCACCCAGTTGGTTCTACAAAAATTTACCTACATACGTAAATTTACTTTTGTGCCCTTCAACATTCCAATTCTAAGATCTTAAACTAGCTACCTCTCTTCAAGTCATGAAGCTTAGTTGTTGCATTCACTGATCTTTAGCAGGTGTTACCTCATACTGCTCTGGAAGTTCTTTTGTCATAGGCTGGATTGAGTGTTCTGGAGACAAAATGAGTTCATATCCAGCCTTCACTTAATAGTTTGGGCCAATGAATCTTTATCAGCAAAATGGGGAAGATAGTTTAGATGTGCCTAATCTAGGATTTTGATATCAGGTGTTCAGAGCAGTCCTAGCTCAAAGTACTAAGTAAATACTATTTACTGTATATTATATCTTGAGCATCTAGCAGGGTCATACAAAGTAAAAGAGCCTATACTTTCATGTGTCAGTCTAATTAGAAAGCTAGACATAACACAAGTACTATGAGATAAGTGCTACAGAGATGTCGAGGATGTGTCCGCTTTCTGGGGTGTTGGAACCACCTGTAGGGGAAGACTGACAACATTCTGCCCCCACTGTTTTCTTTACAGACTCATACCGAACCAGCCAAAATGTTGCTTTGATACAGATGTCTCCCTTGCTTGGTTAAAACTTTTTAAGGCCAGCTTTTTAATCCTTTCAACTTCGTACTTGATACAGAGTAGTAGGCACTAAGGTCTTGTTTCCTGTTGCTGTTGTAACAAATTACAAACTTGAGGGACTTAAAACATTTATTTTCTTTAACAATTTCAGAGGTAAGAAGTCCAAAATTGGTTTCCCAGAGCTAAGTCAGGGTGTCATCAGGCCTGTCTGCCCTCTGAAGGCTCTAGAGGAAAAGGAAAACCCAATTTCTTGGTGTGTTTTTTTCCAGTTTCTAGAAACCACTTGGATTTTTTGGCTTGTAGCCCCTTGTTCCATCTTCAAAGTCTAAGGACACTTGTGATCAAATTGAGACACCCAGATAATCTAGGATAGTCTCCACATCTCAAATTCCTTAATTTAAGTACATTAGGAAAAGTTGTCTGTAGGCAGCATATTCCAGGAATTATGGCAGGGAAATGTTTGGGAGGGCCATTCTTTGATCTTTAGTTCCCAGCTATATTCTTGTTTCTTAAAAATGACAAGCTTCTAATTACTCTTGGTGCTTGTAATCTTGTGTCTGGAACACTTGGCCCTCAGGTCTGTGTATTTTACTTGGTAATTCTGGAAAAAGTTCTTATGACACATTTCTTAATATAACCCTGTATTTTTCACAGCATTTCTTACTCCTTGAAATACTTTTCCATTTATTCCTGTTGCTTTTCACAGCCACTCAAGGTTTTGAGAGTACATACAGTACTATGTACCACTATAAGGTTTGAGTATTTGCCTTCTCTGTTCTAGCACCTAGAATAGGGAGTGCCTGGTGCTTTGCAGTCCTTTTGCTTTATTGACTGAATCAACCTCTTGAAAGCAATAGGAATTTAAAGTTTTAATTTTCCAGTTGCAGGCACATTGTCCTTGGTGAATGGTCAGAGGAGTTGGGGGCTGCACTGTGGGTTCATGGAGATTAAATACATGTATGTATGTATGTATACATGCACATATGTTACTGTAAAGGACTCAAAGATGAGTTTTATGTAGGGATCAATTATGTGAAAATAGAACAGCATGTTAGGGGAGTATAGGAAATTGTTCATGCTGTGCAGATTGGGAAATTTCACAAAGGAGGTAGAATTTGGACAACTGGTGATAGAACAGCAGGAGTCAAGAGTTGGGAGGCAGTGTCAGTGGCAGATGTGACAGCCAAGAGGATATGACAGCAGACCATTTAATAATAAACATTCAATCATGTATTGACTGCTAGTGTACACTTTATATAATTCTTGGTCCCTTTTCCACTTTGAGGGCAATCCTAGAACCGATTAGTTGGGGGGATGGGTCCCAGGCCTTTCTCTTTAAATTCTTTGCGTCATTTTAATGTGCAGCCTATTCCATTAGGTAAGTATACCACTATCCCCATTTTTTAGGTGAGAGGTTAACTTTCCTTCCCCCAGGATCACACAAGTAAGTGGTGGGATAAGTATTTTTTTTTTTTTTTTAATTTGACAGAGATCACAAGTAGGCAGAGAGGCAGGCAGAGATAGAGGAGGAAGCAGGCTCCCTGCGGAGCAGAGAGCCTGATGTGGGGCTCAATCCCAGGACTCTGGGATCATGACCTGAGCTGAAGGCAGAGGCTTTAACCCACTGAGCCACCCAGGCGCCCCAGTGGTGGGATAAGTATTAGGTTCCAGATCTGATTAGAGTTTTCTTAACCAGAGGAACTAGGGAGTGTGAGTGTGGAACTTAATGAACACAGAAAAGTGGTGTGTTTGAAAGCAGCTTCAGTTTTGAAAAATCTGAAACTGTCTATTACTAGGGCTAAACTTGCAGCCCTATCTGGGGTCATGAAATGGAGCTAGAGGGTTTAATTCAGCAAAAGTATAGATGCTAAGGTCCTATCACGCAAGTCGGGGTGCTAGGCTTCCTTACTGGGGAGGGGACGGACCCGCACCTAAGCTTTCACCAAAGAACCTAGACAAAGGAGACATAGAACATGGAATTTCGGGCGGGCATGTTGAGGGAACTCTGGAATGACTAGGTCACTTAACCTGAGATTGAGATAGCAGGTATTGCTGGGCTGTTTGAAAGTTTCACAGTACTCTGGAGAGCCTGGTTAGTTTGAATCTTAAAAATGCAACCCGGAGAAAACGTAACTTTGCCTAACTGCCCACTACCCACTCTACAGGCGCCTGGCGCAAATTTTGTGCCTCTCTGAACTTGGGCGGTGTCTGAGTCCTATCTATACACCCAGCCTCAATCAGCTACTTCCCAACCTGCACTCCGCCCTCCTCCACCACCTGCCGTAGCAGTGCCCTTGCAGGTGCCCCTACTATAGTGGTGGCACCTATAGTAGTTGCTGAGTGTGTCCTAAGCAGCCTTCTAGCCGCCCAGGGGCCTTCCTGGCTGGGCACCCTAATCGTCAGTCCCTGCTGGGAGAAGACCGCGGCTGGTGACCAAGAGCGTAAGGCGGCCCGGAAGCTCCTGGCGCCTGGCAACCGGCGCGCGTCGGGCAGGCGGGGCTGCGGGAACCTGTGCCGCTCGCCGGACCGGGCGGGGCTGAGTGGCGGGCGAGCCGCGCTCCGCTCCGGAGCGTCGCCGGGCTGCGGGGAGCCGAGCATGTTCGCTCCGAGAGCGGAGCCCGCACGAGCGCTGGGCCGCCCTCCCTGCCCCGCCGCCGCGGCCAGCCCTGCGTCCGGGCCAAGCGGGGCGGAGGGCTTGGCTCGGCTGAGGGCGGCTGCTGGCTCCCGCGTTGTCCCCTGCCCCCGTTAACCCCGCTGCGGGAGCCTCAGACCTGGGCACCACCGCCACGGCCCAAGCATTCGAAGAAGCCCCTCTCCTCCAAGGTGGAGCTGCGGGGACAGTGAGTGCGGGTAGTTTCCGGAGGACCCCCGGCGTAGCAGGGGCGGAGGGGAGGGATGGTGTGGGGTGGGGATCTTGCAGGGCAGGGCTGAAGGGAAGGTGGGGACCAGAAGTCAGCTAGTCAGGCCCCCTTCCGGGCAGGGGAAGCTAGCCCAGGGAGGCACATGAATCACTCCAAGGTTTCTCTCCATACACTTTAAGGGGAGTTGGCGGGCAAGGGAGTGGCTGAGGACGGGGCCAAAGCTACTCGGCGGGGTCGGGTGAAGAAGAGAGATGGAACTGAAAACGGGACATGAGGACTTCCCTGCCAGAGTGTTTCAGCACTCCTCAAGCTCTGTACAAGCTAGTTCGAGCATCCCTGCGTCAGGTGGACACGCCCTTATAGGCTACCCCTCCAGCCTGCCCAGGGTTCAAACTAAAGGGCGGTGTGGGGAAGGGGTTGTTTCTCTTCTGCCTTTGGCTGCTGCTGTACCTCACTCTTGAACCCAGCCATGTGGGGCAGGACTTGGGACACTGACCGTGTTAATTAGCTCTGGCTCCGTTTTCATGCCAATTTTGCTTTGTGCCATTTCTGATTTACCTATAGTTTGTGTGTTTATTACTTTTTTCATGAGGGATTACACATACTAGAACAGATTTGTGTCTGTTCTATTGTATGGGTCATTCTACCTTTATAACCTTTGGGGGGCCATAGACGTGAAAACTGGGGCCTCTGTCTAGAGAAATGCAACTTTGCAACCATTTTCAAGGTATTGTACTCTCTGAAGCACAAAAATCCCCACTTGTCCATCTTCATTGACTTTTTATCTACATTGTTAATGGTGGGCTTAAATCCTCTGTTACAGTGGCATCTCTTCAAAAATACTTCTCTGACATTTCTTTTCTTACATTTTTAAAATTACATTATTAACACATTTAGTAGTTCTCATTCATACAGAAGAATACAGAGTTAGAAGTAAAGGCCCTCTCTTTACCTTTTTCTCCTTTCTTTATAACACTTCTTAGAGTTAATTTAGTGTTCATCCTTCTACTCTTTTTTCATTTGTTTTTTTGTTTGTTTTTTTGGATCATCATAGGAATCATATCTGGATTCTTTTTAGAAATTGTCTTTTTCACTTAAAAAGATATGACAAATAACTTCATAGCGGTTTACTTAGGTCTGCGTTGATAGGGTAGTTGCATCATATGAATGTGTGATCATATGGTACAGACATATTGTAATTTATGTAACCATTCCTCTTTAAGATCGGTTCCAGTTTTTCCTTATTGCAAACAATGCAACGATGAACATTCTTACACATGGAGAGCGTTCTGTAAAATGATTTCCCTGAAGCAGAATTGCTGGGTCACATGTATGTATGTTAAAAAGTTTTGGTGGAATCTTGCGTTCTGAAACATCTTTACTGATTGACATTTCCATCAACAGACTGTGTTATAAAAAATCTGTGTTTATTATTATTTAAAAACAGCTAAAACAATAGCTTCCACTCATTGAGTGTTTATTACATGTCCAGCACCATGTTGAACATTTTACGTGTATTGGAATTTAATCCTCACTAACCCTCTGAGAAGGGGGCGCTATTATTTTCTTCATGACCCTGTGGTTATGCAGCTATTGCAGGGCAGAATCAAGGTTAGAATCCGGGCTCCTTTTACTCGGATGAATAAAATGTGTTCTTTGTTGGGTGGGAATTCCTGGTCAGGAATTGACTGAGAATTGTGTTTTATCGGGTTCTTTGAGAAATAAATGAGATTGCACTTTTAGTGTTGCTGTGTTGTTAGTTGTTCCTTCCATTTCGAGCTTCTGTAGAATTGGACATGGTCCAGTACTTCCTATGATTCTGGTTCCTCTGTATTCTCTGCCTCTCCAGTCACCTCCCAGCCTCTTCTTTCTCTTCCTGCTTTGTGGACCTTTTAAGGAAATCTGGCTTTCTTCTGCCTCTCAAGTCTTCTTTGGCAACTTTAATCCAGTCTCTGGCCTCAATTCTCACTAGTGAATAGGTGACTCTTAAAATTTCTTCTCCCAACCGAAGCTATGGTCCCCAACTCCTACAGCCTAGACCCAGATTCTGTAGGTCCACCTGGATGTCCGCCACTCATTTTACTTAAAACCAAGGTCTTGCTCTCCATCCCCAGACTAGCAATTTCTCTTTGAATGTAATTCATTATTCTCTTAGTCACCCTAGTTCACAGTCTCAGTCATCTTTGACTCTTTTTTTTCTTTGCTGAACCTCCTAAATTCAGTCAGCTGTTGTATTCCCACTGTTGCTACTCTAATTTAAGCACTCTGGACTATTATTATTATAGTGGACTCTTAACTGGTTCCAGTCTCTGCCAGATTAATCTTAAAGCATACCTGAATGTGCCACACCTCTTCTGAATCCGTCAGTGCCTTCCCATTGCTCACAGAAGTGCAAAGCACTTGGGCTAGCATTCAGATTTGTCTGTGATCTCACCTCAAACTGTCGTTTCCTTCTCTCTCACAGAGCCCTTATCTGAATCCTGCTCCATTCTCCGAGGCATCTTTCACACCTGTATCTTTTCCTGGAATGCCTATACCTGCATTTTCTAGCCTCTTTCAAGTCTTTTTTGAACTTCCATTTGAAAATGACATCTGCCTTTTTTAAACTGTCTTGATGTGAGACATCGCTCCCTCCTCGGGCTGTAATGTCATACGTTGCCTTATATTACAGTTGTGTGAGAGGCTGCTGTTTTTCCTTTTGCACTGGAAATTCTGTAAAGTCAGAATCTCTATTCTTCTTCATAGCTGTCATGCCACATGGCATATTGCTTTGCACACAGTACATGCTTTAGTGAATGTATTTGAATAAGTGAGCTAATAGCACACTTGGGAATAAAAAATTGCATGTATTACTCTGTTGCTAGCTGTAATGACAAATGGACCTCAACATCTTAGTGACTTAACGGGTAAGTTTCTTTCTTGCTCACATAACAATTTCAAAGCAGATAGTCCTGGTCAGCAGGAAGCTTTCTTCCAATTGGTTGTAAGACCAGGCTCTGCCATTCATTAGCACTTCCCTATTATCTCACCTGTGGCAAGGAGAAGGTGCAGAGAAAGCAGACCTGCTTTTTAAAGGCTTCTTGCAGAAAGTGTTACACATTCCGCTCACTCATGTTCCAATGACAGGGAGGTAGGTACTTCTTAGGAACAATTCTATTCTCTGGAGGAGCAAGAGTGTAAGTAAGCATTCAGGCTATTGACGGGCGCAGTCAATTTCTACTTCTGAAAACCTGTGGGACTTAGCTTGAACATCCCTTGCTAAGAAACAAAAACAAAACTCCCACTTCTCCCATCTGGCTAGGTTTGCAAACGCTCTGTTGTACCACAGAATTGAAACGTACCTTTATCACTAATATTTATTGTAATGAACTATAATTGTTTGTTTACTTTGTTCCTTCAACATACTATATGTTTTTGCATCTTCATCATTTTTGTATTTCAGCTCCTAGCACAATGACTGGCATTTTGGGTAAATAAATAACTAGCTTTCTCAATGAATCTGCAACTTGTCTTTATGTTCACTTGAAAACTATTTTGCTTTAAACAAAGCTAAAAATAAAGATAATCTTACCAGTGCTCTTTGATGTTTGGGTTATTTTCAGCCTTTTTTTTCTTTTCTATTATAAAAAACACAGGATTTGACTTCCTTGTATTTGTATGTATCAATGGTCATTCCTTTAGGATAAATCCCTGGCTCAAAAGTACATAAAATTACTAATATTATATTATATTATATTATATTATATTATATTATATTATATTATATAAATTATTTTATTATTTGCTGGCTCAAAAGCATATAAAATTATTAGGACATATATACTGCTAGATTGCTTTCTGCACATAATATACTGATACATAAGCTGAAAACTTATGAGAGTGCCTCTTTTCCTTGAACCTCATCTTGTGTTGTCTAGTATTAAAGAAAAACCTTTGCCATTTTGATTGGCAAAAGTCATAGCTCATTATATTATTTTGCTTTTATTTGAAAACTAGTAAGGATGAACTTCTATTGATCATTTGTATTTTTTTCTGGAAGGAACTATCCTGTAACAAATTCATTTTCTATAGGGTTTATTATCTTTCTTATTTTTAAGTATCTTTATATATAAAAGGAATTAAGAGCATCAATCTTTTATGTCCTTATTTGAAAAGTTATGGGCACTTCTGGGTCATGTGGCAGAAGGACCTGACATGGATGGGACTCCATTCTAATTTGGAATATTTCAAATGCTGGGTAAAATATAATAAGATAATTTATGGAAATGTAGCTGAGCTAGGGACCAAGAGAAGGAAATCCCCAGGTGCCAGCAATGAAGGAACACTCACATAGGAAGCCACTGTTGAGCATCTGCCGAAAGCTGGAAATCACAAAGGAGTACTGTTCCAGTTACTATGACTGCATGACAAATTTCTCCAAAACTTAGTCGTGGAAAACAACCATTTATTGTACTCTATGGGTCAGGAATTCGGACAGTGCACAGCAGGGACAGCTTGGCTCTGCTTCACGATGTCTGGGTTCTCAGATGGAAGAAATCGAAAGCTTGGGGCTAGAATCACCTGCAGGCTCATTCATCCCTATGTCTGGTGGTTGATGCTCACTGTGGGCTGAGTCCTTAGCTGTGAATGTCAACTGAACCTTTATATGATGGCTTCCTCACAAAATGGTGGCTGGATTTCAAAGGTGAGATCCCAAGAGGGAGCCAGTGGAAGTTGTATTGCCTTTTACGCTCCAGCCTTGGAAATCACACAGTGTCACTTCTACGGTACTATATTTATACAGGAAGTTAGTTTCAGGGAGAGGGAACACAGAATTCATCTCTTGAAGAAGGAGTATCAACATCACAGTGAAGGAAGAACGTGTAGTAATGAGTATGTATTAGTGTATCCTTCTTTGAAAAATACAACCTGCTACAGACACTAAGGTGATAATAGAAAAATATGCCCCCATTGACCCGAGGAGGCTGCAAGGAAGCCTACCATCCATTTGGACTATGGCAGGAAAAGAGTTAGCTGTTAACACACAGACTGTGCAAAGCTTCATACCCATACAGCTGAAGTCTGGGGTCTGAATTCACATGACTACATTCTTTGCTACATACCACCACCCAAGAAACTGACATATTCACTACTCTGGCACCTCTGAAACCCAGGACCAAAATGTCTATACTACCCAAAGTCTGTACAGCAACTTTTCCAGAGCTCAGGGAGTGCAATCTTTCTAAAGATGAGCTCACAGTCAAAGTTTACAAACTACATAAGGAAATGAAACAAGGAAGGAGATTTGGCAGATGCAGCCAGTGGGAGATGTATACCGCAAAACTGAATAGAACATCATGGGAAAATATTTACATTTGTACTGTGCAAGGAGATGAAGGACATGGAAAGCATAAGGCAAGAAGAGGTCAGTATGAAGAAAAACAGAAGAGTTCTAGGGGTGCACCTTTACCCTGAAGGGAAAAGAGGAAGAGGCATTGAGTCAAGCTGCATCTCTCTCGTACCCAGCCATTAGCTGATTCTTGGCCTAGGGTGGTAATCATGATAATTATGATAATAATAGCAGCCATCATTTGTCTCTGTGTATAAAGCTACCTTACTGCTGTCTGAACTAAAGATTCTGGTTTGAGAATTAAAGCAACATATTAGGCATTTAGCTAGATGCTTGTCTTAAATCACCTTCAGACTTCCTAATAACTCTGTAAGGCAGAACTTATTAGCTCCCTACATGGAGAGACTTGAGACACTGAAAGGTTAACAAGAAAATAAATATTTTGTCCCATCCAGGAATGGGTGAACAGGAATAGGGAAGTAACAAAGGGATCTGGGATATATAGGTGGATGCGATATATCATAGGTGCCATTGCTCCTATATTTCTTCATTTTTCAACTCATAGCCTTGGGGTTCTTAATATAGGGACTGCTTCCATGTAATTCTTCCTGTGAATTGAATATTTAAACACAAACTGGCAAATTAACTGCTTATGAATTTTAGGAAGTAGGAAGTCCCCTATGTCCAAATGGAAACTTTGCCTACAGTTTTTAAAAAATTGTTTTTCTTAGTATTTTACATGCTTAGTCTTAATTTTGTTAGAGGTCAATTTTAATATTTCTTTAATCACTTTCCTTTGTCCATTTCTCCTTTCCACTAAAAGAAGAGAATTTGATAAAATTAATACTCTTGTTGTTGTTGTTCCTTGTTGTATAATGTTAGATGCAAACCATTTAATAACCCTTCCAGACCTCAGTTGTTTAATTAAAAAATTCAGAGATCAGTTCTCTTACAGGCCCCTGTTGTGCTCAGGCATGAAAACAACATTGATCTCCTTGTCCATCTCCATCAGAGCTCATGGGTAACCAGGTGCATTGTCAATGAGGGGTCATATTTTGAAAGGAATCTTTTCCCTGAGTAGGTCTCAACAGTGGGCTTAAAATATTCAATAAACCATGTTATAAACAGACATCTGTCATCCAGACTTTGTTGTTTCACTTATAGAGCACAGGTAGAATAGATTTAGCATAAATCTGAAGGGCTTTAGGATTTGCGGGATGGTCAATGAGCATAGGCTTCCAATGAAAGTCGCCAGCTGCATTAGGCCCTGACAAGAGTCAGCCTGTCCTTTGAAGCTTTGAAGCCAAGCATTGACTTCTCCTCTCTAGCTATGACAATCTTAGATCCATCTTCTTCCAACAGAAGACCATTTCATTTCCATTGAAAATATGTTGTTTATTTATTTTTATTTTTTTGTAAATGAAACATATTTTTTCCCCAAGATTTTATTTATTCATTTGGCAAAGAGAGACGGCACAAGCAGGGGGAGTGGCAGACAGAGGGAGAGAAAGATGCAGGGCTTGATCCCAGAATCCTGAGATTATGACCTGAGCTGAAGGTAGACACTTAACCAACTGAGCCACCCAGGTGTCCCAAAATCTGTTGTTTAGTGTAGCCACCCTCATTAATTATCTTAGCTGGATCTTCTGGAGAACTTGCTGCTTCACCTTGCACTTTGATGTTACGGTTTTGGCTTTTTTTCCTTAGTGCTCATGATCCAGGCTCTGTGAGCTTTAAGCTTTTTCTTCTGCAGTTTCCTCATGTCCCTCAGCCTTCATAGAATTGAAGAGAATCAAAGCCATGCCCTATATTTGGCTTAAGGGACTGTTGTGGCTGGTTTGATCTTCTATCCAGACCACTCAGACTTTCTCCATGTCAGCAGTAAGACTGTTTCACTTTCTTACCATTTGTGTGTTCACTGGAGTAGCACTTTTAATTTTCTTCAAGAACTTTTCCTTGCATTTAAACTTGGCTAACTGTTTGACACACAAGGACTAGCTTTCAACCTGTCTCAGCGTTTGACTTGCCTACCTTAATAAACTGTGATCATTTCTAGTGAGAGACATGTGACTCTTTTTTTCACTTGAACAATTAGAGGCCATTGTAGGGTTATTAATTGGCCTAATTTCAGTATTGTTGTGTCTCAGGGAATAAAGAGGCCCGGGGAGAGGGAGCGAGATGGAGGAACAGCTGGTCAGTGGAGCAGTGAGAACACACACAACACTTACTGATTAAGTTCGCTGTCTTATATGGGCACGCTTCATTGCACTTCAAAACAGTTGGAATAGTAACATCACAGATTACTGATCACAGATCACCATGACAAATATAATGACAATGAAAAAGTTTGAAATACTGCAAGAATTAGCAAAACGTGACAGATGTGAAATGGGAAAATATTGTCAGAAAAATGGCACCGAGAGACTTGCTTCATGAAGTGTTGGAGCAACCTTCAAATTTGACAAAACAAAACAAAATAAAAGGAAAACCCAATAATAAAACAATTTTCTGTGAAGTGCAATGAAGTGAAGCACAATAAAACAAGGTATGCCTATATATGTGTATATTATACATTTAATATATTTCAATTCACTGCAGTTAATATTTTTATTAATGTTTATAACTCTCATTATTGGTCAGTTTGGAGCCTTTTTAAGTTGATGACTACCATGGCTATAGTCTTCACTGACAGATTACAATGACAAAATGTTCTAGGCTGATTTTGTACATTTCCTTCCACAGACCTGGAATCAGCTATTTCTGGTTGGTTTTTGTGTTTTTCTTTTTTCTTTTCTTTTTCAATTAGCAATAATTGCACCTCAGATAAACCTCATTGGCTACAATACTGCCACTGCGCAAAGTTTCTTTTTCTTTTTTATTTTAAATCACACCTTATTAGGTTTAGTAAAGAGATCTAGAAAATGCTTTTTTTTTGGTGTCTTTTTTTAGATGAAAGTCTTATACTTCCAATTTGTAGTTAGGACTTCAAGGTCTTTGCTTTGTTTACTCTTTATTGATGTGAAATCTGTATCTTTCTATCTATCTATCTATATAAAATCCAAAATACCTTCTCCTATTCCATAAGCTGCCTTTTAGTTTTGTTGACTGTTCCCTTCACTGTATAAAAGATTTTTTATCTTGATGTGGTCCCAATAGTCATTTTTGCTTTTATTTTCCTTGTCTCTGGTGATGTGTCTAGTAAGCTAGAAGTAGAATTACTAGTCTTGTAAGAAGTTGAAGAAGAGCTAATACCTATTCTTCTCAAACTATTCCAAAAAAACAGAAATGGAAGGAAAACTCCTTCTGCAAAGTCAGCACTTACTTTGATTCCAAAACCAGACAAAAACCCCACTAAAAAGGAGAACCACAGGCCAATATTCCTGATGAACATGGATGCAAAAATTAAAGATACGAGCAAATTGGATCCAATAATACATTAAAAGAATTATTCACCACAATCAAGTGAGATTATTCCTGGACTGCAGGGGTGGTTCAATATTCACAAATCAGTCAACATGATAACCACATTAATAAAAGATAAGAACCATATGATCCTCTTAACAGATGCAGAAAAAGCATATGAAAAATATAGCGTCCATTCTTGATAAAAGCTCTCAACAAAGTGTAAAGATAGATGGAACATCTGTACCTCAACAATGAAGCAGCAGAAAAAGAAATCAAGGAATTGAGCCCATTTGTAATTGTACCCCAAACAATAAGATACCTAGGAATAAACCTAATCAAAGAGATAAAAGATCTGTCCTCTGAAAAAGAGAACACTGATGAAAGAAAATGAAGAGGACATAAAGATATGGAAAAACATTCCATGTTCATGGATTGGAAGAACGAACATTGTCAAAATGTTTATACTACCCAAAAGAATCTACACATTTAATGCACTCCTTGTCAAATACCACCAGCATTTTTTGCAGAACTGGAACAAACAATCCTAAAATTTGTGTGGAGCCACAAAGATTCCAAATACAATCTTGAAAAGAAAAGAAAAGAAAAAAGAAAAGCTGGAGGCATCATGATTCCAGATTTCAAGCCATATTACAAAACTGTAGTCATCAAGACAGTATGGTACTGGCACAAATACAGATGCATAAATCAATGGAACAGAATAGAAAACCCAGTAATAGATCCACAACTCTATGGTCAACCAATCTTCAACAAAGCAGGAAAGAATATCCGGTGGAAAAAAGTCTCTTCAACAAATGGTGTTGGGAAAACTGGAGAGCAACATGCCGTTGAAACTGGACCACTTCCTTACAGCATACACAAAAATAAATTCAAAATAGATGAAAGACCTAAGTGTGAGACAGGAAACCTCAAAATCCTAGAGGAGAACACAGGCAGTAACTTCTTTGGCCTTGGCCAGAGCATCTTTTCATATACATATTGGACATTTGTATGTCTCTGGAGAAATGTCTACTCAAGTCCTTAAACCTATTTCTAAACCATATTATTAGGGTTTTTTGTTTTGTTCTGTTGTTTTGTTTTTTTGCTTCCCAGACTAGAGGTTTCCTTTTCACTCTACTGATCCTTTTCTTTGCTGTGCAGAAGCTTTTTATTTTGATGCAGGTCCTACTTGTTATTTTTGCTTTTGTTTCCTGTGCTTTTGGCATCATATCCATAAAATCATTGCAAGACCAATGTCATGAACTTTTGCCCCCTATGTTTTCTTATAGGAATTTTACAGTTTTAAGTCTTAGGTTTAAGTCTTTAATCCATTTTGAGTTGATTTTTGTGTATGGTGTAAGATAGGGCTCAGTTTCATTCTTTCACATGTGGATATATAGTTTTTCCAATGCTGTTTGTTAAAAGAGACTATCCTTCCCCTCTTGTGTACTACTTGGCATCCTTGTCAAAGACCAGTTGACTGTGTATATGTTGATTTATTTCTGGATTCTATTCTTCCAGTGGCTTATAGTCTGTTTTTATACTATTATCATATTGTTTTGGTTACCTTAGCTTTGTGATATATTTTGAAATTAGCAAGTTTGATGCCTCCAGCTTTGATCTTCTTTTTCAAGATTGTTTTGGCTATCTGGGGTCCTTTGTGAGTCCATATGAATTTTTTAATGTTTTAACTGTTTCTGTATAAAGATGCCATTGGGATTTCAATTGTATTGATCTGTAGTTCATTTTTGGTAGCATGGTTATCTTGACAAAATTAAGTTTTCTGATTTGTGAACATAGAATGTCTTTCCACTGTGTCTTCTTTAATTTTTCATCAGTGTTTTTCAGTGTATAATTTGTTCATTTTTTAGCTAAGTTTATTCCTAAGTATTTTCTTCTTTTTGATACTATTGTAATTGGATTGTTTTCCTAATTTCCTTTTCAGATAGTTTATTGAGTGTATAAAAGTACAAGTGATTTTTTTGGTGGAGTCTGTAGGATTTTCTACATATTTAAGATTATGACATCTGTGAACAGGGACAGTTTTACTGTTGCTTTTCCAGTCCGAATTCCATTTCTTTCCTCATTGCTCTGGCTAGGACTTAGAGTTGAATAGAAGTGGTAAGAGTGGTCATCCTTGCCTTATTCCTTATCTTAGAGGAGAACATTTTGATTCTTCACCATTGATTATGAAGTTAACTGTGGACTTTACATGCCTTTATTATGTTGAGATAATTTCTCTCTATTCCTAGTTTGTTGAGAGGTTTTAATCTCTGTCTTTGTCTTTTATCTCTTTGTCTTTATTTCTTTGTCTTTGTTGAGACTGTTGAATTTTATCAAATGCCTTTTCTGTATCCATTGAGATGATCATGTGACTTTTTAATCCTTTATTCTTTTAAAGTGGTATATCACATTGATTTTTCTGTGTTGAACCATCCTTGCCTCCCAGAGATAAGTCCCACTTGGTCATTGTATATAACGGTAATATATTTGAGAGGATCCTAAACATTTTATTGTCTTGTGCCCCATAACTTGCTGTTGAACTTCAAAATTTTTTATATTGCTAAATATCTGTGCCCTGGGACTTGAAAGAACTTATTAAAATATTTAAAAGAAAAATCTTTTACTACCAATTTTAGCCATATTATTAAAGGCCACTTACTTTAAAAATCACAGGATTATGTATTTACATGTTATAAGTGAACTTTCCATGTAAGTCTATGTTAATATTTAATCTGCATGATGGAAAACAAATCAGAAAAAATACTTATCTCTAAAATATGTTTTTTTGTGGGTTTTTTTTTTTTGGGGTTGTGGGTTTTTTTTTTTTTTTGTATTTTGTGTCCTGAATTTGAAGCAGAATCTCACTTTCATCAGCACTGTTGAAAGAAGAAAAAATGCCAGTCCTGTCTCCGGAAATCAAATTTGATACTTCCAATGTTACCAGAAATTCCTTTGACAGTTGTTTTCTTTTTGAGAGTAGTTGGAGGAAAGCAGTTTTAGAAACACAAAAGATGAAGAAAGGTAAGTTTATTTTTACAATTATTTTACTGAAGAAAGTATAGAAATAGTGGCTTTAACTAACACATATATTTTTTTAAGCAGTCAGGAGACATCTTATAATTTTTGTAACATTTATGGAAGGATAGTATCCTAAGTTTATGGAAAATAAAAATGGAAGCAAATTAAAATTAATTTATTTAATATAATTCTGTAACTCATGATGGAAACAAATTTTAAGGAACTTCTTCTCTTGGCATCAGTGCAGTACTACCTCTGCTGGGTCATATTACTTTTCACAAATTTTGTTTGTTTTTAAGCATCTTGAGTTGATTTTTATGTTTTAAGAAACCCAAATCTTTAACAGCATCTTTTTTTATTCATAATTTTAACCAGAACTTTATTTTTTGTGTGAGTTATGTGGAAAGTATTTTATATTCTACCCTTGCTCAGTAAAGACTAATTTGAGGAATTTTGACATGTGTATGAATATATTAATAGTTTAATTTCAGTTTATACTTCAAATTTCAAATTCTAATTGTATTTCTTGTTTATCCCAAATTATGCCTTCAGCTTTATAAATAAAGATGTAATTCTTGAGAAGAGTAAAATCCAAACTCCCCAACCCATGTCATCACGCCTGGTTTTGAGTGTGTTGCTCTATTTTTCCAACTTTTCCACTGTATTCCCATTAAAGATACTCAGAAAACATAAGTTTATCTGTCCTTTTACCCCTAAATTTAATGGCTGTAAAGAGAATTTGTATGTTTTTTGATCAGGAGAAACTTTTTTTTTTCCAGAAGAAGAAAAATCAAAGGTAGCAAAATAGCATTTGGAGGATTTAATATAACTCCAGTCCCATTAAATACTATTCTTATTACTATGCTAGACTTCATTTTGTTTTGTTTTTAAATAATTTGACAATCTCTTTTATGTGAGGTCAGTAGAAGAAGAAACCTTGATGCTTCAATGTTAGTGTTTATAGGTTTGCTGTGAAATTTTGCAGAGAGAAAATTACCATTTTTTAAAGATTTCATTTATTTACTTATTTCACACAGAGAGAGAACAAGCGGGGGGAGCAACAGAGGGAGAAGGAGAGAGGGAGAGGCAGACTCTCCATCGAGCAGGGAGCCCGATGTGGAGCTCTATCCCAGGACCTTGGGATCATGACCTTGAGCTGACAGCAGACACTTAACCACTGAGCCATGCAGGCGCCCCTGAAAAAATTAAAATCAATGTCTGAAAAAAAATTCTTTTATGTCTCATTGTTAACTAAATAATCATGTATTTATACCTCTTATTTACATAAAAGCAAGAAGGTAGAAAGGTTTAAAGTAGCAGATAATATTGAACTCTTAAAAATGCTTTTAAACTCTATTTCAATGTGAGTATCTCTAATATTCTGGAAATTCTAATTATATAAAATAATGAGGGCAGAAGACAGGGACAACTGTAGGAGCTCTGTGAACCTGCCCTTTTTCCTTATTCTACTTCTTGGGAAAGATACTAGATAAAAGACAGTAGCTTTATTTTCTCTCCTTAATGACTGATTGAGTATATTGTATTATGCATTTTAGTATGTAGTAAAAGAAGTTATATACATTTCATCAAGAAATAATACCATTAATTATGATACCATTTTTAATTAGAATATACCTTTGGTCTAGAAGAGTTCAAAGAATGTGTCAAGATGCCGTATTTACCAGGACTGCAGAGTTGCCCAAAAAGTGTAAGTTCAACTCCACTGGAAGTTCGTCAGAGACTGCGGCAGGCTGACCCTGAGATGTGTCCAGTCAGGTAGACCATTGCTATTCAGTTCTCTTGCATTCCACTCGCATCTGTAGTAATAACTGCTAAATGGAGAGGTTTTCCTGCCTAGCGAGTGGAAGTCTTTCTTGCCCACTGATATTTGTTTCATAAAGGATCTCTTGTTTTAGTCTAGGTAGCAATTTTAGTCAGTTTGACAAGTAAGCCGTTTTCTCAGTTTTCAAGGGACATTGCCAGAAAGGACTTAAGGACTTCCTTTTAAAAATATCTGTTGCTCTAGTGTAGATTGCCCATGAGAATATCGGAATTTTTAGTAATAAAATTAAATGAAGTGTCTGCAATGTTAACAGGTTTCTGTTTGATGAATATAGTACCTCGGGTTTCGTCTCTAGTTTGAGTGATGTCATGCGAGGGCAGGTTCTAAGTGAGATGACAGCCTGAAGAAGACCAGCGCTGACGAGTGGACAAGGGGGCGTCAGCCAGAAAAGTCCCACTCACTTTGAATATTGACATTTAAAGCCACTATCATAATTACCTTCGTTTTTATAAGTTAGGCTGGCTGGCATACCATTAAAAGAAATCCCCTTTCTCCAAAGGGATCTAGAAATTAGTAAGACGGTCTCATATTCAATTTTGTGGCTGCTTTGGTTTATTTATTTATTCATCAGGTATCTATTGAATATCTAGGACTTACTCAGTTTGGCAGCCTAAAAATAAAAAAAAAAAAAGATGCTGCATTTATAGTAGTCTGAGTTGCTACTTTCCTTAGGGGAAATTTTGTATTTTCATATTTCCTGAGCTTTAAAGTCAGCCAGTTACACACAGCACACAAATATAGGAGTTTTAGAATATATTTTTCCATGCTGTTGTTTTTGTTAATTACTCTTGAAATAAGTTTTGGTCATATGAAATGACACTAAAAATGAAAAGTTATGATTAATTTACTAAATTATGAAAATGCATAAGAACTTTGCAGAAAATTTGGAACAAAAAAAGATAAACAGTATTTTGATAATTTACCCATTGTAACATATCGACTTTTCTTGTTAGGTGTTTGCTCTCTTCTTTTCTTCTTCATTTTTGTGGACTTTTGTTTTCTCTATGATCTTAGTGTACTTACGATTTTTTATTTTGCCTTTTTAACTTATTATTACACATACTCATTTTTTCATGTCACTGCATGATCTTCAAAGAGTCTTTACTGGCTACGTTGTATCTCATTAATGGATCCATAGTTTGTTTAATCATTCCCTATCATTTTTAAAAATTTTTATTTATTTCTTTGACAGGGAGAGAAATCACAAGTAGGCAGAGAGGCAGGCAGAGAGAGAGGGGGAAGCAGGCTCTTGGCCAAGCAGAGAGCCCGACGCAGGCCTCGATTCCAGGACTCTGAGATCATGACCCGAGCCAACGGCAGAGGCCCAACCCACTGAGCCACCCAGGTGCCCCCAAACTATTCCCTATCATTTTAAATATTATCTGAGGACAGATTTCCAAGCGGTAAAAATATGAAAAGCAAAATTACTCTTTCTTCCACAAGATTATAATGAAATAAGGCAGAATCAGCAATGGTGGAAGAGAGCGAGCGAGTTGCTAGTGGAATAAATGGTAACCGGTAAATAGGAGGGATGGGTGGCAGGGATGTAGAAAGAACAGAGACCGCTGGAAACACAGTATAAAACCTACTGAAGAACAGAGACTTTCCATCCTTACTGAGACCCCCGTGTCCCCAACCCTTACCTGACCCTTGTCATTCTCATTGGGAGTCTCAGGACCCTTTGAGGAGGGTGTAGGGCTAAGTCTGGCAGTACACTTGTCTCAGTATAGAGCAGTCTTGTTACGCTTCTTTCGGTGCACATGCTCATCTGTAAGAAACTGGAAACCCAGAAAGCTCCCTCTGAATTAGCCCAACTACCAAAGTCTTCCTTTGGCTTCCTACTGTTTTCATTCTGTTTCATTTTTCTTTCATTTGCAATTTGACTATTTGTGAAATGATTCCTCGCCATTTTACATTGACTTGAGTGTGAATTTGCCTAACCAAGGAAGGATAATTTGAATACATTAAATTCATGTTATGACAAGTGCTGTTCATATACGAAGTGGAAGAGTGGTGGCTATGTGCCATAATGTTTATGAAGTGCTTGGCCAACATAAATGTTAGTTCTTTTCCCTGTCTTTGAAACAAGTGTCTTTATTTTAGCCAGTCTAGTGAGAACATGTCGAGTTGCATGCAAGTGCTTTATTCTCCTCTGCATATTGCACAGTGCCCCGTGAACGAAAAGCCATGGCATAGCAGGGAAGTAACACATTTTTGTTCGTCTTGTGTACAACCCCTTCCCACCTTTTTTCCTTCCATATGTGAATATTTGTTTTTAAAATGCTGATTTTTTTTTAATTTTTAAAGATTTTGTATCTATTTATTTGACAGAAAGAGAGCACAAGCATGGGGAGTGGCAGGGAAAGGGAGAGGGAGAAACAGGCTCCCCACAGAGCAGAGGGAATTCAATGTGGGGCTAGATCCCAGGAACCTGGGATCATGACCTGAGCTGAAAATAGACACTGAACCAATTGAGCCACCCAAGCACCCCTCAAATTTCTTTAATTATAATCATACACTTTATTTTATTTTTATTTTTTTTTTTTTTAAAGATTTTATTTATTTATTTGACAGAGAGAGATCACAAGTAGGCAGAGAGGCAGGCAGAGAGAGAGAGAGAGGAGGAAGCAGGCTCCCTGCTGAGCAGAGAGCCCAATGCGGGACTTGATCCCAGGACCCTGAGATCATGACCTGAGCCGAAGGCAGCGGCTTAACCCACTGAGCCACCCAGGCGCCCTAATCATACACTTTAAATGACTCACAAGGCACACTCTAGTAATGTAACTGATAGTAGTAATCCTAGAGGTGAAGGGCATTTAAAAGTTTTGGCTGACTTCTAAAGTTTAATATAGTTACAGGAAATTTGCAGTTCTTATGGATTATCTCACCTACGGCAGGTTCGGTGGTGACATACTTCCTCTAATAATCCACTTGTTATATAGGTCTCTTCCCAGTAGGAACAAAAGTTAATTAAGATAAAATACAGATTGTGGTGATTAACAAATAAAAGGTACACAAATAAGCAATAGTTAGTATCGGCCTGTCTACATACCTTTTTAATTTAATCTTGATTCCCTTCCTCTTAGCATTCCCTGAATTATACTTGGAGAAAGTTAAGATAAAGATAAATATGGGGGAAATTAGGCATTACACTTATCTACAGGTAAAATTTATTAGCAAAACCTAAGATGTTGAGTTGTTCCTATCTGCTTCTGATTGGATCAGTTATGGTGGAATGAGTTCACTTTTTTTAATGTTTATTTACTTTCCATGTGATGTCCTTCTCGAAGTGAGTTTTGCTGAAGGCAGCTTCTTGTCTCTTATTGTATTTTATAATTAATCTCTCCTGGATTTACATAAAGGTGATTTTATGATAATATGTAATTTTAGGATAAGGAAGACTAAGGAGGCCCGCACTGTGGTACCATTTCAGGAGAAAACAAAGGGTAAGTTGGCACATTTTCTTCTCCTGCCACATGTCTTATTCGGTTATCCCATACTTACTCGTTTTAACTTCCTTTCTTTCCCCTGGTTTAATTGCTTTGTTCTTTTTAATACTTCTTTAAGCTTTGTTTATCTTATAAACATAGTGGATGTTTATATACATACCTTTATTATCTCAGGACCTTGGGATAGGCCCTCATCCTCTCTCATGTGGGCCATTGCATGGTCTGCATGCTAGTCTTGCTTTGAGTTTGGCAGCTTGATGCTGAGATGTTGAGTATAGCTTAGGATGGAGCTTGATGGTGCCACTCTCACTGGTCAGGACACATGCTACCTCTATAATGGCTCACTGAAAAACAAACACTGAACACTATTTTCAGCTTTTACCTTTCTAAAATCAAAGTGAAAAAACTCTATTGGATCTCTTGGCAGTTAGCAAAGACAGGTGCTATTGTAGATCTTTCATAGAAGTAAAATGGCTTAACATGAACTTTTGAAAAGCTGGGATACCTGTATTATATAGCAGTAAAAAAGGAAATCTGCTGTCTGTGACAATATGGTTAAACCCACAGCCCATTATGCTTAGTGAAATAAGCCAGACAGAGAAAGACAAAAGCTTCATGGAACTTTGTTCCTAATGGACTCAATCACTTATATGCAAAATCTTAAAAAAATAAAAATAAAAAATAAAAATAAAGTCAAACATACAGAATAGAATGGTGGTTACCAGTTTTAAGTGGGGCAAATGGGGAGATGATGGTACAAAATTACAGTTCTAAGATAAATAAGTTCTGGGGATCCAATGTACAGCATGGTGACTATAGTTAATAATAGTAAATTATATACTGAAATCTGCTAAGAGAGCAAGTGTCAAGTGTTCTTGTCTTCCCAGATGAGAACCAGTTACTTTCCCAGAAAAAGTAACTATGTGAGGTGATAAATGTGTTAATTAACTTAATTGCAGTAATCACTTCACAGTATATATGTATATCAGGTCATCTTGTTGTAAACCATAAATATACACAACTTTTATTTGTGAAATGTACTGCAATAAAGTTGGGGAGAAATGGAAAGCAACAGATGAAAGGATTTGTAAAATGAAAGATCATTAGAAAATACCCAATTAAAGTGGAGGAAGAAAAAAGATAATATATATAGAAGACAGTGTGCAAGTCATTATGTGACAAGATAAACCTTCTTTACACATGCATAATTCTAATTCCAGAATGAAAAGGTTAGGACAGAAACAATATTTACATACTGACTGATAAGTTCCCAATTTTGATGAAAAATAAAAAACCAAGGATTCAAGAAGTTCTGTGAGTCCTCAGCAGGATAGAAACAAAGAAAACCACAGCTAGGCACATCATAATAAAAAGACTAAGTTAAAAACAAAACAAAACAAAACACATAACAAGAAAACAGAGAAGATATGTTACCTTCAGAGGCGCACTGGTAAGATATACAACTGACTTTTTAAATGTAGACAATGGAAGCAAGAAGACAGTGGAATAGCATTTTCAAGGGTTAAAAGAGATAACTGCCAACTTGAATTGGATACCCAGTGAAAATACCCTTAAAATTAAAGGTGAAACAAATACATTTTCATTCAAATAGAAGTTGAGAGAATTTATTGTCTGCAGAACTTCACTAAAAAATATTAAGGAAGAAGTGATACAAAAAGGAAGTACAACTGCTAAAGAATGAGAAGCAGTCGCAGTAGTATTATGAAGTTTAAAATCTATGTAGAGATAAAATACTTGACAATAATAGCACAGAGGTAGGATGGGGCCTATGTGGAGTTAAAATGTTGTAAGATACTCCCATTATCTGAAAAATGGTAGAATAACTAATTTAAAGTAGATTGTAATGTGTCAAAGAGACACATGATAATCTGTATGATAACCAGTAAAAGAATAATAAAATAATACAAGTAACAAGCTAATATAGAGGGGAAATATAAAATGAGAAAATACTTGATCATTTCAAAAGAGGACAAGAAAGGAGGAAAAAAGAAACATAAAGCATATAGGACAAATAGAAAACAATTAGCAAGATTAAAGATTCAAAATTAAACAAAACAACAATTACATTATATGTAAACAGACTAAATATTTCAATGAAAAAACAAAGTATCAGACTGAGAAAAATATATGTTGCTTGCAAGAGGCATACCTTAAATTTAAGGGCAAGAAAGATCAAAAGTGTGAGGTGGGAAAAATACTAATCATGCAAACATTATTTAAAAAAAAGATTGTGTACGTACACTAACATCAAACAAAATAGACAACAAAGCAAGAATTATTACTTTAATATTGATTCAACCGTTTTAATTTTAGGATTTTTAAGGCATTCTAATTCTTCAATCAACTTTGGTAAGTTATATTTTCTAAAATTTTTTGCATTTTGTCTAAGTTTTCAGATATATTGGCATAAAGTTGAGTTTTTGTTTAATCTGTACTTCTATCCCTCTTCCTTCTTTTTGAAGTTTTTTATTTCCATGTAATTCCATGTAATCAGTCTTTTCACTTGTTTTTTAAAGGTTTTGTTTATTTGTCAGAGAAACAGAGAGAGAGAGCATAAGCAAGGGTAGGGGCAGAGGGAAAGGGAGAAGCAGACTCCCTGCTGAGCAGGGAACCTGACATGGGATTCAGTCCCGGGACCCTGAGACCATGACCTGAGCCGAAGGAAGATGCTCAACCAATTGAGCTACCCAGGCACCCCCCCCCCCCGCTTTTTTTTTTTTTTTTTAAGATTTTATTTTTAAGTAATCTCTACACCCAGTTACCCAATGCAGGGCTTGTACTCACAACCCTGAGATCAAGAGTCACACACTCTACGTGTCCCTCTTCTTTTAATGTTATTTATTTGTGCTTTCTGTGTTTTATTCTTGATTAATCTCACCAGAGACTGTTGTTTATCATTCTCTTCAATGAAGAACTCATCTTCTAAAAAATATTTCTTAATGTAAATTTGTTTTCTATTTCACTGATTTCTTCTCTTTCCTATATTATTTTTCTTCTCCTATGTATTTTGGTTGTATTATTTTCCTAATGTGTATCTTATACCTGAAATTTTAATTTTCAAACCTTCTTTTCTAACATAGAAATTTGAGGTATAAACCTGTCTATGTATAACTTCTGCTGTATCACACAAGTTTTGTAATATTTTCTTTACAATTTAGTTATGAATATTTTAATGCTTATTTTGATTTCTTTTTTGACTGATGAGTAATCTAGAATGTGTTGTTTAAATTTCTATTTGAGAGTTTTAAATTTATCTTATTGTTAACAACTTCCAACTTAATTGCATTGGTTTGTATGAAGTTTTGAAAATTTTTGAAGTTTTTTGACATTTGCTTAATACCTAGAATCCAGTTTATTTGTAGCCAGAGAGTTTTTCTGTCAGGTTCATTATACCACTAACAACAGGTATCCCGATCATATTCTTCCCCTCCAACCTCCCTCTTTCTCTGAACTTCCTACTTATGTTATATACTCAAGTAACAAAACAAACCAAAAATAACCACACTAGAGAATTTTAGATAGCTTTTTTGACACTTCACCATTTGAAATTAAATAATATTTTAAAACAGTTTGAATCAGTATATTATTTTCAAAGTTTTATATGTTTTGAAATAGAAGTATTTATTCGTCTTTACATATTTAGGGCAATATGTAGTGATTGCATGGTAAGTTTGAATTTGATGAATCTGAATTCAAATCCTTTGCCCTTGGGCAAGTTTTTTAATGCCATTAAATCTTCTTTTTATATCTGTGATCCAAGATAGTATTAGTTGCCTACTTCATAGTGTTGTGTGGCTGGAATAAATGTAAGTACTTGACACAAAGAGATCATTTGATATATCTCTTCTTATTATTACTACCACTCCATAATAGAAACTTGAGTCATGCTATTCAGTTAATGAATGATTCATTTTCCTTTACAATTTTACTATTTTACTAAACTTAGCATTTATGAGAAATGGTATATTTGGAGAAAATAACTTGATGAGCATGCAAGGTATAAAACAAGTTAATTATTTATGGAGACTGTATCTTTTGCTTTGGAATAAATTTCACAGCCATCCCAGGTTTCAAAAAGTATGTTATAGACTCAGATTGAATTTTATATAATTAAATACAAACAGCATAGTTTTTTAGCTACATTTAAAAAAATATTTATTTATTTGAGGGAGATCATGACAGGGGGGAGAACCAGAGAGGGAGAGGGAAGGAGAGAGAATCTCAAGCAGACCCACTCTCACACCCTGCTGAGTGGAGCCCTATGCAGGGGTCAATCCCTTGACCCTGAGATCATGATCTGAACCAAATCAATAGTCAGACGCCCAACTGACTGAGCCACCCAGGCATCCCTAGTTAAATAGTTTTGAGATGACTTGATATCACGTTGCTTTAGAAAGTAAATACTTTCTATTTTTACTTCAACGAATGTGATATATCAAGAACTAGCAGTGTTTAATGGTCATTTGAGGAATTGAGATTTTGTTTGCCCTCTATTTTAGAGAATATTGTTTAGAAAATATTATGTGCTTAACTTTAATAGATGATTTATTTTTCTTCACAGGTTCTGGCTTCAGTGATCCTCTTGCTGGAGCATCATCTCAATACTTACAGAGACTTTCCAAAATGGCCATATTGGAGTATGATACCATTTGTCAAGAAACTACTAGAAAATCCAAAAAGAGCAAGAAACGAGACCTGCGAGACTGCTGATAAGTATCACATCACATGCGATGCTTTCTTCATTGATGTCTAAGGTTTATATATTTTTTCCTTTCTTTTTCTTTTTTTGATATGTGGTATGATGTGCAATGATTTACATAAAAATGGAAATGTAAATAAGAAATAAATATTTTATGTAATATATAGAATCATTTGCTTTTCATTAACAGCCACAAAAAGACATTTAAGTTATGGTTTGGGAGGACATGACATGAAAGAAATTACATTCCATGAATTTTATATACATTGACTATATCCTTCGATTCAATTTGATACATGTGTTTTGAGTGCCTGTCTGTACAATGAATGACATTGCTAGCTGCTGCAGAAGATTCAAGACAGAGTGAATCATTATTGGGATTAAGGATGCCCGATACGAATCCCTCCTTTTCCCTGCTTGAGTTTGAAAACAGTTGTGAGAGAAGGATTCGAGCAGATGAAAATATTAGCTTTGTTTGCTGCTAAAACCTGGAAGGAAAATCCTGTCTTAGATATGTGGCAACAGTGGGGCTCCTAATCCTGAACTTCAGAATTGGACAAATGTACACATTCAAGCATTATTGACAAGCTCACCCACCACATCAGGGCTTTTTCTGCCAAGTAGGGCAAGGCATTTCCACTGTGTGGACAGGCTGAACCCTGAGGGGAGAGATGGAGACTTGCTCCATCTCTAGGGAGGAGGAAGGAAGGTCTAGGTCAAGAGAAAACCCCTACCTTCAGAAGCCTTGAGGAGTGGGGGATACACATCCATTATACACGTCCCTCAGATATGGGAAGAAATCAAGGATACCAATGACTGATCCAGTGAAGAGTCAGATACAGGCCATAAGAGAAAAGAACTACAAAATGTTACAGAGCTTCAAAATCAGGGCAGTAACATCCAGTGGGGTGGTCAGAGAAAGCTTCACAGAAGGTAACAGTGTTTGAAATGAACTTTAAAGACAGGAAAGATGGAGGGAGAGAGCATTTCTAGAAAGATGGAATAACATAAGCAAAGATATGCTCTGCATTTGGGAATGATACATTTGATGGGGACACTAGGTAGTATAGGGGAAGTGTCATCAACTCACATGATTATAGGCACCCAGCCAGGACCAGATCGAGAGGTAGAGCACCAATCAGATAAAGGCTGTGGTGAACCGGGGCTTGTTTCTCCATTTAAGAGGCCACTCCCGCCTAGCTTTGTGTCATGTGGCAATGTGTAAATGTGAGCCACTAAGTGAAATAAGCAACTAATTCCATATGTATAAAAGTATCTGTGGGTCGAAGAAAATTACACGGGCAAACTAGATCTGCCTTTGTAGGGCCATTCATTTATGCACTCTCAGGGTCAAAAGAATTGAGGGTGATACAGCTCAAAATATAACCTGGTGACACCTAGTAGGAAACCTCAGATGCCAAGCCTGAGTTTGTATTTGCTCTGTTTCACAATGGCAGATTTTGAGAATGAAAGCAAATTATTGCATTTGTGATTTAGGAAGGTTCATACAGGTTATAACCTGAAGGCCAGGTTATAATGGAAGAGGGCTGGAGGTAGGGAAAGCATTTAGGATGTTGGTTAAAACTTGAGGTGAGACTTTGTCAGTAGAAAGGTAGAAACGGGAATGGGAAGGAGAGACTAGATAATTAAGATGTGGCAAAGGACTTCAAATTAACCGGTTAGCATAGGGTATCAGGAGAGGAAGAGCCAAAACCAGTTCTTTTCTAATTTTAGACATAAGATTCTCTGAAGGAGATGCTATTTGGAAGGAATAAAATGATGAATGCAACTTTGGGTATAGTCTATTTAGGGTGCCATCAGGACGGAGATGCCAAATAAGTAGTTGGAAGCAGTCTGCAGCTCTGGAAAAAGATACTGATGGGAACTAGATCTTGGAGAAACATTTGCCTAGCAAAGCCCATGGTTCTCCTGATTAAAAAAAAAAAAAAAAAAAGTAAGAGAAGAGAGCCCAGATTTTCCTAAGGGATGGAAGGAAATAGGAAGAAGACAAAAACAGATGTGGGAGAACGAACATGTTCCATGTTCTTGAATGCTTTATATTAATGTGTAAAATACATTATGAATATGTATGTGTTTGTATACATTATTACAGTGCATTCATTCCTGGAAGATAGCCAAGTAAACGTAAGTGGATGTTTGTGCTTATCTCTGAATTTCAATTGAAAATGGCTTAGATATTATTACCTGTACTACTTCTGTCTG